>NW_026988428.1:25000000-27500000 GCF_030222135.1 Aotus nancymaae | reverse complement strand
TTTGAGTATTCTAGCTTTTTCCTGCTAAGACTCTGATACTCAGAACATGAATAAAAATATTCCTCATGTGCTTGAATGTACCTTGAGTACAGAATATATACATATATATAATAAAGCAATAATATCTATATAACTTACACACAGACACACACACACACACATACATATATAACAAAGCAATATTACTGACACAAGTTGGAAGACAAAGTAGATAGTAAGAGAATGGTAAATGTAAAACTAAAAATTGCCTAATTTTGTATATTATGAAGTCAAGACAAATTTTTAAAAATGGAGGGTTAAGCTTACTAATAGAAGTATCACTCCCTAACTTAAGAAAAATCTCATCAAACTATGATTCAGTGACTTTTGTTGGATCCCACAGAGAACTGAGGTCACAGGGAAAATCACTGTCCTGAAATCTGAACAAATAGGTGTATACAGAGAGACAGGTTGATAATCTGCTTAGGCAGAAAAGAAGCCACATGAGCTGTAAATTGGTAAGAACACTTAAATGGTAATTTTGATGAATTGCTGGAGGCTGACAGTGAACTAGCCTGACAGTGAGAAGGTTCTAGTGGTCACAATCTTATGTGGGCTCCACACTTTCACTTTGCTGAACTTAACTTCCAGCAATCCTACCAGATTCATAGAACCTAGCCAAGAAAGATACTCAGGTGCCTATGGCAGGAGAAAAAGGGAGAATAATCATTATGAAATGCTGCCACAATCTTCTCCATGACAAAATCTTATTCTCCAGGTAAAAACATTTTGCCAGTGTCTTGTCCCAGCTAAGAAAGGGGCATTCCTTCCAATCAAGTCTCCTCAAGTTTTTTCTCTCACCAAAACATGAAAAATTTAGTTCACAGGAGTCAGGTCAAGGAAGTCAATTGAGAACACTGAAGACATAAATGGGAGTAGAGGGCAAAAGTCAACTAGAGAAACACTTGTGAATACCACAGTCCTGGTACTACGCCCACTAAAACACTGGAATTTAATCAGGGAATTATAGAATGCATACCTTGCTCCACATTTTAAAGCCCAAGATGGCTCTAGTATACTAACACCAGATTATTGCCAAAAGAACTGTAAGATACAGCCCTTCCCTGAGGAAAAAAAATTCAAGGAATACAAAAGTCATTGGGAAATACAAAAATAAAACAAAAAAAAAAAATAGAAGAATTTAGTCATCTGGCTATAGTAAAAATTAATCATAACTGAACTTCTATCTAGCTTCACATAATATCTCACACTAATAGTCTACTTACCTCAGTTTCTATTAACTGATACAAAATGTATGAATTTTAACAAAATAATTATAAGGCATGTTAAAAGCCAATAAAAAACAGTCTGAAGATACAAGATTGAGACAGGACATAAATGCTGAAATTATTGGACAGGGAATTTAAAATGATGCTTATTAATATAGTAAAAGTTTTAATGGAAAGAGTAGTCAACTTTCAAGAATATTTGAGTAGTATATATGGGCAGATAAAAATTCTGTGAAATAGGCTGGACCCGGTCAATATAAGAATCAGTGGCCTGAAAAGATAGGTCAATAGAAATCTCTCCAAATAAAACTCAAAGAAATAATTTTTTATTGTACTTTAGATTGTACATGTGCAGATCATGCAAGATTGTTATATAGGTACATTCATGGCAAGGTGGTTTGTTGCCACCATCCCCCTATCACCTATACCTGACATTTCTCCCCTCATTATCTCTCCCCACCTTCCCTCCCACTATTCCCCCCCTAGCACACCCAATGGACTCCAATGTGTGATGCTGCTCTCTCTGTGTCCATGTGTTCTTATTGTTCAACACCCGCCTATGGGTGAGAACATGTGATGTTTGATTTTCCGTTCTTGTGTCAGTTTGCTAAGAATGATGGTTTCCAAGTTCCTCCATGACCCTACAAAGGACACAAACTCATCATTTTTATGGCTGCATAGTATTCCATGGTGTGTATGTGCCACATTTTCTTTGTCCAGTTTATCACTGATGGGCATTTGGGTTGGTTCCAGGTCTTTGCTATTGTAAACAGTGCTGCAATGAACATGAGTGTGCATGTATCTTTATAATACAACGATTTATAGTCCTTTGGGTATATATACAGTAATGGGATTGCTGGGTCAAATGGAATTTCTATTTCTAGATCCTTGAGGAATCGCCACACTATCTTCCACAATGGTTAAATTAATTTACATTCCCATCAACAGTGTAAAAGTGTTCCTATTTCTCCACATCCTCTCTAGCATCTGTTGTCTCCAGATTTTTAATGATCACCATTCTAACTGCCATGAGGTGGTATCTCAATGTGGTTTTGATTTGCATTTCTCTAATGATCAATCATGATGAGCACTTTTTCATATGTTTGTTGGCTTCATATATGTCTTCTTTGGAAAAATGTCTGTTCATATCCTTCACCCACTTTTGGATGTTTTTTTTTTTTTTCTTGTAAATCTGTGAGTTCTTTATAGATTCTGGATATTAGCCCTTTGTCAGATGGGTAGATTGTAAAATTTTTTCCCATTCTGTTGGTTGCTATTCACTCTAATGATTGTTTCTTTTGCTCTACAGAATCTCTGAAGTTTAATTAGATCCCATGTGTCTATTTTGGCTTTTGTTGCCATTGCTTTTGGTGTTTTAGTCATGAAGTCCTTGCCTATGCCTATGTCCTGAATGGTTTTGCATAGGTTTTCTTCTAGGGTTTTTATGGTATCAGGTCTTATGTTTAAGTCCTTAATCCTTCTGGTGTTAATTTTAGTTTAAGGTGTCAGGAAGAGGTCCAGTTTCTGCTTTCTAAACATTGCCAGCCAATTTTCCCAACACCATTTATTAAACAGGGGATCCTTTCCCCATCACTTGTTTTTGTTAGGTTTGTCAAAGATTAGATGAATATAGATGCATGGTGTTGCCCTGGAGGCCTCTGTTCTGTTCCATTGGTCTATGGCTCTGTTTTGATACCAGTACCATACTGTTTTGAATACTGTTGCCTTGTAGTATAGCTTGAAGTCTGGCAGCATGATGCCACCAGCTTGTTCTTTTTGCTTAGGATTGTCATTGTTATGCAGGCCTTCTCTGGGTTTCATATGAAGTTTAAAGTGTTTTTTTTCCAGTTCGGTGAAGAAGGTCGTTGGTAATTTGATGGGAATAGCATTAAATCTATAAATTACTTTGGTCAGTATGGCCATTTTCACTACACTGATTCTTCCTAACAATGAGCATGGAATGTTTTTACATCTGTTTGTGTCCTTTCTTATTTCCTTGAGCAGTGGTTTGTAGTTCTCCTTGAAGAGGTCCTTTACATCCTTTGTTACTTGTATTCCTAGGTATTTTATTCTTCTTGTAGCAATTGCGAATTGAGTTTACTCATGATTTGGCTCTCCTTAAATCTGTTATTGGTGTATAGGAATGCTTGTGATTTCTGCACATTGATTTTGTATCCTGAGACTTTGCTGAAGTTACTTATCAGCTTAAGGAGAGTTTGGGCTGAGACGATGGGGTCTTCTAAATATACAATCATGTCATCTGCAAATAGAGACAATTTGACTTCCTCGTTTTCTACTTGATACCCTTATTTCTTTTTCTTGCCTGATGCTCTGGCTAAAACTTCCAATACTATACTGAATAAGAGTGGTGAAAGAGGGCATCTTTGTCCAGTGCCTGATTTCAAAGGGAATGCTTCCATTTTTTGCCCATTCAGTATGATATTGTCTTTGGGTTTGTTGTCAACAGCTTTTATTATTTTGAGATACGTTCCATTGATACCTAGTTTATTGATAGTTTTTAGCATAAAGGGCTGTTGAATTTTGTTGAAGGCCTTCTCTGCATCTATTGAGATAATCATGTGGTTTTTGTCATTGGTTCTATTTATGTGGAGGATTACATTTAGGGATTTGCATATGTTGAACCAGCCTTGCATCCCCGGGATGAAGCCTACTTGATCGTGATAGATAACCTTTTTGATGTTGCTGTTGCAATCAGTTTGCCAGTATTTTATTGAAGATTTTTGCATCTATGTTCATCATGGAGATTGGCCTAAAGTTTTTTTTTTATTATTTAGTCTCTGCCAGTTTTTGGTATCAGAATGATGTTGGTCTCATAAAATGAGTTGGGGAGGATTCCCTCTTTTTGTATTGTTTGGAATAGTTTCAGAAGGATTAGTACTAGCTCCTCCATGTACGTCTGGTAGAATTCAGCTGTGAACCCGTCTGTACCTGGACTTTATTTGGTTGGTAGGCTATTAATTGCTGCCTCTTCAGCCCTTGCTATTAGTCTATTCAGGGTTTCAACCTCTTCCTGGTTTAGTCTTGGGATGGTGCAAATGTCCAGCAATTTATCCATTTCTTCAAGATTTACTGGTTTATGTGCATAGAATTGTTTGTAGTAATCTCTGATGGTAGTTTGTATTTCTGTGGGTTTGGTGGTGATCTCCCCTTTATCATTTTTTATTGCATCTATTTGATTCTTCTATCTTTTCTTTTTTATTAATTTGGTTAGAAGTCTATTTTGTTGATTTTAAAATAAAAAGCTCCTGGATTTATTGATTTTTGAAGGGTATTTTTCTGTCTCTATCTCCTTCATTTCTGCTCTGATCTTAGTTATTTCTTGTCTTCTGCTAGCTTTTGAGTTTTTTTGATCTTGCTCCTCTAGCCCTTTCAATTTTGACAATAGGGTGTCGATTTTAGATCTTTCCTCGCTTCTCATGTATTTATTGCTATAAATTTGCCTCTAGACACTGCTTTAATGTGTCCCAGAGATTCTAGTACATTGTGTCCTTGTTCTCATTGGTTTCGAAGAACATCTTTATTTCTGCCTTCATCAGATATGAAACTCTCCCAGGAGAGGAATTCAGGTTGCTAGATCTTGTGGATATGGGGTCTATCCCCGCTTTCAACTCTCTCTTCTGTGGGATGGGCAGTTCCTTTTCGCAAGCTTTCTCAGTGTTAGCCCAAGTCTCTGCTTTGGTCTGCATGGACAAGGCATCAGTCTGGCTTGGGCTGCTGTCCTGGGCTTTCACGCAGGTTTGCAACTCCAGGCAGTAATCAGCCAGGCAGCGTTTTCCTGGTCTGTGTGCTGCCAAAGTCTCAGAGTGAATCACTATATCTGATTTGGAGTACCAAGGGGGTGATACCCCCAGATCCTTTGTGCAGGATACACTTTCCAGGTGGGGCAGTGCCCTGCATTGCCTCAGATCACACCTTTTGGGCTGTTTTTGCCACCGTTTTTGGGGGTTAATCCCACTGTTCAACCAGTGTTTCGGGGACAAACCCAGTACGTTGCTCAGAGGTCTGGATATTGCTCTGGTTTTGTGTCTCACTAGGTGGGAGCTGCACTCCAGAGAAGCTTCCTTTCAGCCATCTTGGATCACATCCCCAGAAATAATAATATTTAAAAACAGCATCTAAGAACTATGAGACAATATCAAAAAGTAAAGTGTATGCATATTGCAGTGCCAGAAGGAGCAGAGATGGCAAAACAGAGGATTTATTTGTAATAATAATGGTGAAGAACATTTCCAAATTAATGGCAGACACCAAACCACAGATCAAGAAAACTCAGTGAACAACAAATAGGTAGATAGAAAAAACAAAAGCAAATATCAACAAAAACTACACCTAGAAATGTAATATTCAAACATCAAAAATGTAAACACACAAAAAAGAAAATCTTGAAAGAAGCCAGACCAATGAAGTGGGAATAGGGACACTTACTAATAGAATAGAGATACAAATTATTATACAATGGACTTCTTTTCAGAAAACATACAAACAGCAAGACACTAAAGCAAAACAATCAATGTATTCATGGAAAAAACACATAAAACTAGAATTTCACACCCAGCAAAATTATCTTTCAAAAGCAAATTAAAAAAAAATTTTCTCAAACAAAAAAATAAATAAAAACAAAAAAGCCTAAGAAAATGTATTGCCAGTAGACCTGCTCTGCAAGAAATATCAAAAGACTTTTTCAGTGAGGGGATAATTTATGTAGGTCCAAAACTTGTACCTATATAAAGGAAAAGAACTAGAGAAGGAATAAATGGAGATGATTAATTATTTTATGTAAGACATATCTTTATCAAATTAGTTTTGAAAATTAGTTAATATATAGGGCTTTTTGGTAATGATACAGCCATTGGTACAAAACAGAAAAAAAGATCTTACAAAACAGAAAAAAAACAATAAAGAGATGAAGAAAGTAATATTATTTTAGAAGGCTAACAGTAGTTCAAAGAAATCTGCGGTAACTGTTTTAGAGCTAAGCACAGAACAAGGAAGATTACAAGAGATGCATTACACAAAAATAAAGGGATCAATTCTTCAAGAAGACAAAACAATCTTATAAATGTATATGTACCTACTAAGAGAGCATACTTTTCCCTCGAATATATGAGGCAAAAACTGAACTGAAAGGAGAAATAAACAAAAACTACTATTATAGTTAGACTTTAATGCTTTTCTGTTAGTAATTAATAGAGCAACAGAACAACTGTAGGAATATATATTGCTTGAAATGCCCTATTAATCAATCTGATCTTTCTTAATTTCATAGAACACTTCATGCCACACTGCAGAATACACATTTTTCTCAAACTTGCAGGAACCAATTACTATGAAAACCAAATCTGGGGTCATAAAACATACCTTAACATTTTTTGAAGTATTTAAATTATACCATGTTTGTCCTTAGATCAAAATAGAATTAAACTAGAAATTAAAGGAATTTAGCTGGGAAATACCCCAAAATATTTGGAAATTAAACCATAAATTTATAAGTAACAGATGTTCAAAGAAAAAAGTGTCAAGATAAATTAAATACTTTGCACTAAATTAATATGAAAATGTAATTTATCAAAATTTGTTGATACAACAGAAACAGAGCTTAGAGGAGAACTTCTAGCATTAAGAAAATAAATTAGAAAGAAAATCTCAGTTCAATAACTAATTTAAATAAATAAATCAAGGGAAATTAGACAAAAATTGTATGAAGAAAAGTTCAAAAAAATTTGTATGGTACTCCTTCCTGAAGGAATTGGGGAATAACTGATCAGTCTTTAATGAAGATTTCACATAATAACTTCTTTTTAAAGAGTAGAATATACGAGGGGCAAAAAAGGTAACTTTGTAGTGGAGGCACTTGCAAACACTACCTCAGCCAGGTGATCAAGGTTAATATAATTAGTGATAAGCCCTGATGGTTGTGTGTACCCTTGCTATGGTGTGATGATCACAGGGACACTTTAGCTCTGTTTTTATTTTTTTTTAGTAATCCATAATGTTATTTTAATTTTAAGAAATAAGGTCCCCAAACCCAACTGATTGACTTTCTTTACAATACCAGACCAGTATTCCTCAAAATTGTTATGTTCCCAAATAACAGAAAAATAAAGTATGAGAAACTCCCACTGCCAAAGGAGAAGGAACCAAAGAAAACAAGAAAATAATTGTTCTAGATTAACTACTGTAAAGAAAAGAACATTAGATAAAAACAAAGATAATGTAAATAAAGAATGGGCTTCAGTAAATAATCATGTATCTATATTAGTTCATCCTTATAACACATCTACCATACTAACATAAGATGTTAATAATAGTGACAATTGGTATGGGGTATATTAGAACTATCTATGCTGTATTCTCAATTTTCCTATAAATTTAAATATAAAATAAAGGGTTTATCAAATTATAGAGCTAAGGATTAAAATTCTAAATAAATTGTTAAAATTATAAATATAATTACAAAGAAAAAGAAAAGTTGAGAGTTGGAACATAGCTCTGATAAGCAACTTCAGCAAAGCCTAGGATACAAAATCAATGTACAAAAATCAGTAGTATTTCTATATACCAATAATGTTCAAATTGAGAACCAAATTAGAGGATTTGATCCTATTGACAATAGCCACAACAGTAAAATATAATACCTAGGAATACATCTAACCAAGGAAGTGAAAAATCTCTACAAGGAAAACTGCAAAACACTGCTGAAAGAAAACATAGGTGACACAAATGGAAAAGCATTCCATGATCACAACCTTAATCAATATTGTTAAAATGTCTATACTGCTCAAGGCTATCTACAGATTCAGCACTATTCCTATGAAATCACTAATGTTATTTTTTTACAGAATTAGAAACAATTATTCTAAAATTCATATGGAACCAAAAAGAGCCCAAATAGCCAAGGCAAACTTAGGCAAAAAGAATAAAGCCAAAGGCATAATTTTACCCTACTTCAAGCTACACTACATGGCTACAGTAATTAAAATAGCAGAGTACTGATACAAAAATAAACACATATAACAATGTAACGGACTAGAGACATCAGAAAAAAAAAGCCATTCACCTAAAATTACTGATCTTTGACAAAGTTAACAAAAATAAATAATGGCAAAAGGATACCCTATTAAGTAAATGGTGCAAGAAAACTGGGTAGTCATATGCAGAATAATTAAACTGGTTCCATACCTCTCACCTTATACAAAAATTAAAATAAGATAGTTCAAAAACTTAATTATAAGACCTCAAAGCATAAAAATCCTAGAAGAAAACCAAGGAAATAGCCTTGTAGACATTGGCCTAGGCAAAGAATATATGTCTTCTAAAGCAATTGCAACAAAATCAAAAATTGACAGGTACGACCTAATTAAACTAAAGAACTTCTGACAGTAAAAGAAACTATCAGTAGAATAAACAGACAACCTACAGAATGGAAGAAAATATTGTCAAACTATGCATATGACAAAGTTCTAAAGGCCAGAATTTATAAATAACTTAAACAATTCAACAAGCAAAAAGCAAGAAACCCAATTTAAAAATGGACAAAGAACATGAACAGATATATCTCAAAAGAAGACATATACGCACCAAACAAACTTATTAAAAAAAATGAGTCACGTTACTAATCATCAGAGAAATGCAAGTCAAAACCACAATGAGATACCAAAACCACAATGAGATACACAAATCTCATACTAGTCAGAATGGCTGTTATTAAACAGTCAAAATAATTACAGATGTGGACTAGGTTGTGGAGAAAAGGGAACGCTTACACACTGTTAGTAGTAATGCAAATTAGTTTACCCTCTGTGGAAAACACTTTGGAGATATCTCAAACAACTAATAATAGAAGTACCAATTGACTAGCAATCCCATTACTGGGTATAAACTAAAAGGAAAATAAACTATTCTACCAAGAAACACCAAAACTCACAAGTTTATTGAAGTACTATTCTCAATAGCAAAAAACACTGAATTAACCTAAGTGCCATTAAGAGTGGACTGGATGAAGAAAATGTGGTACATATACCATGGAATATTATGCAGCCATAAAAAAGAATAAAATAATGTCTTTTGCAGCAACATGGATGCAGATGGAGGCCATTATCCTGAGTGAATATGCAGAAACAGAAAATGAAATACAACATGTTCTCACTTACAAGTGGAAACTAAACATTGGATACAAATGAATATGATTATAGAAACAATAAACACTGAGAATTTGACGAGAAGAAGAAAGGCAGACAAGGGTTATAAAACTACCTATCAGCTACTGGGATCACTACTCCATTGATGAGATCATTAAAAGCCCAAACCACAGCATCGCAAAATATACCCTCATAATAAAGCTTCGTATGTACTCCCTAAATCTAAAAAAGGGAAAAAAAAGTCCAAAATATAAAAAAAGAGGAGGAGAGAAGAAGAAAGGCCACGTGTATCAAGTTTTGTTTTTTTTTCATTTTTATGACAAAGGCACAATAAATATTGGTTTTAATTAATATATTAATAGATATGTCAACACATTATTTAAATTTACAGTGAAAGTCACCAAAAGAACTAAAAAAAAGAAAATGGGGTAAGGTATAAATCCTGAGAGTTTTTGGCTATGGGAGTGGTAGAAATGCTTCTACCTTTTATTCTATATGCAGCTGTATTGGTTTTGCTTTTTTATTTTTTATTTTTTATTTTTTTAGTGAGACAGAGTCTCACTCTGTCAGCCAGGCTGGTGTGCACTGTTGTGATCTCAACTCACCGCAACATCCGCTTCCCAGGTTCAAGCAATTGTCATGCCTCAGTCTCCTGACTAGCTGGGACTAGAGTCATATGCCATCATGCCTGGCTAATTTCTTTTTTTATTTCTAGTAGAGATGGGTTTCACTGTGTTGGCCAGGTTGATCTTGAATCCCTGACCTCATGTAATCCACCCACCTTGGCCTCATGAAGTGTTGGGATTACAGAAGCGAATTGTTTGACTATTGTTCCACGTATATACAATGTCTTAATATAACAACCAACTATTATTGAAAGAGAAGATATATAATATAAAATCAATCATTTACACATAACTTTGGGGCTATTTTTAAAGCTTAAGCTTCTTTTCGGAGAGAAAGGCCAGGGTGAGGTGTCAGGAAACAGTAAAATTATATATCAAATTCCTAATCTTAATTTGAAAAACCTCATATGGCATTATCCTACTGGAATAATAAAAATAATTCTAAGATCATGAAGGCTACTATGGTGAGCTGAATAAGTATGTTAGCTGACATGGTAAAAGAGACTTTTCAAATGAATTAATTTAATAATCTTGATGAGATACTATCCTGAATGTTTTGAGTAAGTCCAACTTAATCACAGTTGTCTTTATTGTAGAGAAGCAGAGGGAGATTTGACTATAATAGTGTCAAAATGATGCAGTGTGAGAAAGATTTGCTCAGTCATTGCTCACTTTGGAGATGGAGGAAGAAATTTTTGGCCAAGGGATGCAGGTGGTTTCTAGAAGTTGGGAAAGGAAAATAACTTTTCTTTGGAATCTTCCAGAAGAAATGCAGCCCTACCAAAAATTTGATATTAAAAGTCTGATATCCAGAGCTATAAGATAATAGATTTGTTTTTACATCAAATAACTTTGTGAAAATTTGTTACCACAGAAATGAGAAACTAATACAGTGACATAAGTAGACATAAGAACAGAAACATTATATATGCATACATATATTCACTCACACAAATATCCACATCAAAAGTAAGATCAGCTATAATCAGTATAACAAGAAACAGGTGACATCAAAAAAACTGATATAAAAAATTCCAAAATTCTTCACCTATATAAAAGCAATGAGAAAATGAGAAAATAGTCAGAATCAACTTTTTTGGAACTATGGAAACCTGTGAAAGTCTTACAGCATTTCAGTAAGCATTTATTTAAAAAAAAAATAGCTTATTATTAAAAATAAAGAGGTCTGTAGTATTTTAATTTGCATTTTTTTCCCCGCTCCATGGTAGCCTTGAAAACCAACAGCTTAGAAGCCACCAGAGGGGACAGAATTTCACTGAAGCTCCTTCAATGCCACATTCCCAGAGAATTGTCATAAATTCTCCTGTCTGATGGTTTCCTTGAAAGCCATATTTGTATTTCTTTGACCTAACTCTAAGCTTATCAATTGGAAAGAGCTTTTTAGCTGAGAGAGTTTGTCCAAAACAATTAGAGGCAATTGTTGAACTTTGTTGCTGCCTTAAACAGTAAATAAATATGGGGCAAACATTAACGAAATTTTTGTTTTTCATGTTTAAATTGACAAAATGCTTACAGAAATTTTTTGGGGGTTATTTCTGTTGGTTTTTACCTTTTTTTTTTTTTTTTGAGAAGAGGAATTGATTTAATACAGTATATTTTCAGGACAATATATCATTTACTCAGACCATAGCCATAGGTGCTTTCAAAAACTCCTGAATATCCTTATGAATCTGGAATACCTGAGTAGAGCTATGTATATATACAGTGCTTTGTGCATGCTCCAGAAAACATGAGAAGGAACAAAGCTCTCACCTTTAGCTAAATCTGAGGATCTTTAAGCAAGAAGTGAAGACTAAGGCAGAATTGTCAGCTTTCCAGCTGACTTAGCCTCAACACACACAGTGTTCTTACACTAATTGAGAGAATTACTGGGTTCAGACATTAAAAAATTATATATATCTGGCCAATTATTTGCTGACCAATACACTAACTGAACAGAGACTTTGGTTAACAAAAATTAAAAAAACATGAAATACATAAATTGTTTACAAAAGTCACTAAATAAATGACAACAAATCCTGAGAAGAGTTGAAGATCTGATTTTAAGAATTGTCACATTATATTATTTAAAATATTTATTTTTTAACACAAAGTATGAAACATGCAAATAAGACATTGGCCTATACACAGAAAATAAAAGTAGTTAATATATAGCAAAAGACAATAAAAACATATATACAGAAAGGAAAAGAGTTGAAAAAAGCATAAGACAAAAAACAAAAATCCTGCAAAACTAAAACCCCTTATGTTGACTAACACAAGAAAAATAACTATCATTTGCAAGAAATATTCCTAAAATAAACTGCAACAAAAAAGTTTAAAATAAAAATAACCCACAAACACATCATCAAATATGACCAATGAGGAAGCAGAAGTTGCAATAATACATCCCTTCTTGGCAAATTAAATTACCTCTTAACTAGTGTTTCTTTATCTACTCTTCTTGGTTTTCAATCAATTCTTTATGAAGTAGATACAATGATATTTTGTAAATACAAATATGATTATATCTCATTTAAAATATAAACAGAAGCTTTCCATTGTGTTTTGAATAATAAAGAATATCCCTAATCTTCATCTTAGGCTAGATCAGCATTACAGATCCCTTGCATATCAATCTGATCTTGTCTTATATCACCCCTTGCATTTCACTGACATAGTTCTCTACATTTCTCAAAAGACTTTTCTCTTTTTACAGCTCAATATTTCCTTCACCTGCAAAGTCTGTAATTAATATAATTAATGTATTCTCCCTCTCCCACCACTCCCCAACCTCTGCTCCTCTAGGCTCTTTTTGAGCTCCGTATAAACACAGGGACCATAATGTACTGTTCATTACTTTTTATATGTGAATAATAAATTTTGTATTATGACATCTAAAACTGTGGAATGTGCCTTGCAGACCTCCAACAATAGCTTAATTGACCAAGAGTCGTAGCTGCTATGCTCTGCAATCTACCATATTTGGGTTGAGGCTATACTTTTCACAGTGTTTCACACAGCTGATAACTAATTGTGTGTGTGTGTGTGTGTGTGTGTGTACTTTTTTATTATTACTTTTTTATTGTACTTTGGGCTCTGGGGTACATGTGCACATCCTGCAGGATTGTTGCATAGGTACATACATGCCATGGTGGTTTGCTGTCTCCATCCTTGCACCCCCACCCTGTGTACTACTTCAGGCATTACTCCCAGTGTTATCCCTCCCCATCCTCCTTGCCCCCTGCTGTCCCTCCCTTCCCCTCCCCTCCACCCCACCTCCTAGCCCAGTAAGTGTTGTGCCCTTCCCTGTGCCCAAGTGTTCTCGTTGTTCATCACCCCCCTATGAGTGAAAACATGCAGTGTTTGGTTTTCTGTCCTTGTCTCAGTTTGCTGAGAATTATGGTTTCTAGATTCATCCATGTATCTAAAAAGGACATGAACTCATCATTTTGTATGGTTGTATAGTATTCCATGGTGTATATGTGCCACATTTTCTTTGTCCAGTCTAGCATTGATGCACATTTGGGTTGGTTCCAGGTCTTTGCTATTGTAAACAGTGCTGGAACAAACATACCTGTGCATGTGTCTTTATAATAGAATGATTTATAATCCTTTGGATATATACCCAGTAATGGGATTGCTGGGTCAAATGGAATTTCTATTTCTAGGTCCTTGAGGAATCACCACACTGTCTTCCATAATGGTTGAACTAATTTACACTCCCACCAACAGTGTAAAAGTGTTGCTATTTGTCTACATCCTCTCCAGCATCTGTTGTCTCCTAATTTTTTAATGATCAATATTCTAAATGGCATGAGATCGTATCTCAATGTGGTTTTGATTTGCATTTCTCTAATGATCAAAGATTATGAACATTTTTTCATATGTTTGTTGGCCTCATAAATGTCTTCTTTTGAAAAGTGTCTATTCATCTTCTTCACTCATTATTGAGTGGGTGTGTTTGTTTTTTTCTTGTAAATCTGTTTTAGTTCTTTGTAGATTCTGGATATTAGCCCTTTGTCAGATGGGTAGATTGCAAAAACTTTTTCCCATTCTGTTGGTTGCCAGTTCACGCTAATGATTGTTTCTTTTGCTCTACAGAAGCTCTTAAGTTAAATTAGCTCCCGTTTGTTTATTTTGGCTTTTGTTGCTGTTACTTTTGGTGTTTTATTCATGAAGTCCTTGCCTGTGCCTGTGTCCTGAATGGTGTTTCCTAGATTTTCTTCTAGGGTTTTTATGGTGTTAGTTCTTATGTTTAAATTTTTAATTCATCTGGAGTTAATTTTTGTATAAGGTGTAAGGAAGGGGTCCAGTTTCAGCTTCCTGAATATGGCTAGCCAGTTTTCCCAACACCATTTATTAAACAGGGAATCCTTTCCCCATTGCTTGTCTTTGTCCGGTTTGTCAAAGATCAGATGGTTGTAGATGTGTGACATTGCCTCCAAGGCCTCTGTTTTGTTCCATTAGTCTGTATCTCTGTTTTGGTACCAGCACCATGATGTTCTGATTACTATAACTTGGTAGTATAGTTTGAAATCAGGTAGCATGACAGCTCCGGCTTTGTTCTTTTTGCTTAGGATTGTCTTGGCTATGTGGGCTCTCTTTTGGTTCCATATGATATTAAGGTGTTTTTTTCCAGTTCTATGAAGAGGGTCAATGGTAGCTTGATGGGGATAGCATTGAATATATAAATTACTTTGGGTAATATGGCCATTTTCACTATATTGATTCTTCCTAATCATGAGCATGGAATGTTTTCCATCTGTTTGTGTCCTCTCTTACTTCCTTGAGCAGTGGTTTGTAGTTCTTCTTGAAGAGGTGCTTTACATTCTTTTTCAGTTGTATTCCTAGGTATTTTATTCTTTTTGTAGCAATTGTAAATGGAAATTCACTCATGATTTGGCTCTCTGTTTGTCTGATGTTGGTGTATAGGAATACTTGTGATTTCTGCACGTTGATTTTGTATCCTGAGACTTTCCTGAAGTTGCTTATCAGCTTAAGGAGGTTTTGGGCTGAGACCATGGGGTCTTCTAAATATACAATCATGTCATCTGCAAATAGGGACAATTTGACTTCTTTTCCTAATTGAATGCCCTTTATTATTAATTTTTTCTTGCCTAATTGCTCTGGCTAGAACTTCCAATACTCTATTGATTAGGAGTGGTGAGAGAGGGCATCCTAGTCCAGTGACAGTTTTTAAAGGGAATGCTTCTAGTTTTTGCCCATTCAGTATGTTATTGTCTGCGGGTTTGTCATAAATAGCTTTTATTATTTTGAGATATGTTCCATCAATACCTAGTTTATTGAGAATTTTTAAGCAAAAAGGACTGTTGAATTTTGTTGAAGGCCTTCTCTGCATCTTTTGATATAATCATGTGTTTCTTGTCTTTGGTTCAGTTTATGTGGTGGATTACATTTATAAGTCTGTGTATGTTGAACCAGCCTTGTATTCCTAGGATGAAGCCTATTTGATTGTGGTGGATAAGCTTTTTGACATTTTGTTGGATTTGGTTTGCCAGTATTTTATTGAAGATTTTTGTATCAATGTTCATCATCGATATTGGCCTGTAGTTTTCTTTTTTAGTTGTGTCTCTGCCAGGTTTTGATATCAGGATGATGTTGGTCTCATAGAAAGAGTTAAGGAGGATTCCCTCTTTTTGTATTGTTTGGAATAGTTTCAAAAGGAATGGTATCAGCTCCTCTTTGTATGTCTGGTAGAATTTGGCTGTGAACCCATCTGGACCTGGACTTTTTTTGTTTTGTAGACTATTAATTGCAGCTTCGACTTCTGCCCTTGTTATTGGTCTATTCAGGGTTTTGACTTTTTACTGGCTTAATCTTTGGAGTATGCAAGTGTCCAGGAATTTATCTATTTCTTCCAAATTTACTGATTTATGTACATAAAGCTGTTTGTAGTAATCTCTGATGATAGTTTGTATTTCTGAGGAATTGTTGGTGATCTCCCCTTAATAGTTTTTTATTGCATCTATTCCATTATTCTTGCCTTTCTTTTTTATTAGTCTAGCTAATGGTCTGCCTTTTTTGTTGATCTGTTCAAAAACAAACAGCTCCTGTATTTATTGATATTTGAAAGGTTTTTTTGTGTCTCTAGCTCCTTCAGTTCTGCTCTGATAGTTATTTCTTGTATTCTGCTTGCTTTTGAGTTTTTTTTGATCTTGCTCCTCTAGCTCTTTCAATTTTGATGATAGGATGTCAATTTTAGATCTTTCCTCACTTCTCATGTGGGCATTTATTGCTATAAATTTCCCTCTAGACACTGCTTTGAATGTGTCCCATAGATTCTGGTACATTGTGTCTTCATTCTAGTTGGTTTCGAAGAACATTTTCTTTCTGCCTTCATTTCACTTTTTATACATTTGTCATTCAGGAGCAAGTTGTTCAGTTTCCATGTGATTGTACAGCTTTGAGTGCTTTCCTTAATCCTGAGTTCTAACTTGATTGCACGGTGGTCTGAGAGACTGTTTGTTATAATTTCCATTCTTTTGCATTTGCTGAGGAGTGATTTACTTCCACTTATGTGGTCAGTTTTAGAGTAAGTGAAATGTGGTGCTGAGAAGAATGTGTATTCTGTGGATTTGGGGTGGAGTGTTCTGTAAATGTCTGTTAGGTTTGCTTGGTATAGACCTACATTCAAGTCCTGGATATCCTTGTTGAATTTCTGTCTCATTGATCTATCCAGTATTGTCAGTGGAGTGTTGAAGTCTCCCACGATTATTGTGTGGGACTCTAAGTCCTTTGTTAGGTCATTAAGAACTTCCTTTATGCATCTGGGTGCTCCTGCATTGGGTGCATATATATTTAGGATAGTTAGCTCTTCTTGTTGCATTGATCCTTTTACCATTATGTATGCCCTTCTTTGTCTCTTTTAATCTTTGTTGGATTGAAGTCTGTTTTATCAGAGACTAGGATTAGTACCCCTGCTTCTTTTGCTCTCCATTTGTTTGGTAAATCTTCTTCCATACCTTTATTTTGAGTCTGTATGAGTCTTTGCACATGAGATGGGTCTCCTGCATACAGTACACTGATGGATTTTGACTTTTTATCCAATTTGCCAGTCTGTGTCTTTTGATTGGGGAATTTAGGCCATTTGCATTCAAGGTTAATATTGCTATGTTTGAATTTGATCCTCCCATTTTGTTACTGGCTGTTTGTTTTGCCCGTTAGTTGATGTGGTTTCTTCATTGCATCATTGTTCTTTACCATCTGGTACATTTCTGCAGTGGCTGGTACTAGTTGCTCCTTTCCATGTTTAGTACTTCCTTCAGGAGCTCTAGTAAGGCAGGTCTGATAGCAACAGAATCTCTCAACAATTGCTTGTCCATAAAGGATTTTATTTCTCCTTCATGTATGAAGCTTAGTTTGGCTGGATATGAAAATTCTGGGTTGAAAGTTCTTTTCTTTAAGGATGTTGAATATTGTCCACCCACTCCCTTCTAGCTTATAGGGTTTCTGCAGAGAGATCCACTGTGAGTCTGATGGGCTTTCCTCTGTGGGTGACTCAACTTTTTTCTCTGGCTGCCCTTAGGATTTTTTTCTTCATTTCAACCCTGGTGAATCTGCTGATTATGTGCCTTGGGTTTGCTCTTCTTGAGGAGTATCTTTGTGGTGTTCTCCTTATTTCCTGGATTTGAATGCTGGCCTACCTTGTTAGGTTGGGAAAGTTCTCTTGGATAATATCTTGAAGAGTGTTTTCCAGCTTGGAATCATTCTCTCTATCACATTTATTCTCTCTGTCACTAGGTACGCCAATCAAGTGTAGATTAGGTCTTTTCACATAATCCCCTAGTTCTTGGAGGCTTTGTTAATTTCTTTTCACTCTTTTTTCTCTAATCTTGCCTTCTTGTTTTATTTCATTAATTTGATCTTCAGTCTCTGATATCCTTTCTTCTGCTTGATTGATTTGGCTGTTGAAACTTATGTATGCCTCCTGAAGTTCTTGCATTGTGTTTTTCAGCTCCAGCAAGTCATTTATGTTCTTCTCTAAGCTGGTTATTCTAGTTATTATTTCCTCTAACCTTTTTTCACAATTCTTAGTTTCTTTGCACTGGGTTAGAACATGGTTTTTTAATTCTGAGAAGTTTGTTATTACCCACCTTCTGAAGCCTACTTCTGTCAATTTGTCAAAGTCATTTTCTATCTTGTTTTGTTCCCTTGGTGGTAAGAAGTTGTGATCCCTGGGAGAAGAGGTGATGTTCTGGTCTTTGATGGTTTCATCCTTTTTGCGCTGGTTTCTTCCCATCTTTGTGGATTTATCTTCCTTTGATCTTTGAAGTTGGTGATTTCAGGAGGAATCTCTGTGTGGATATCCTTTCTGTTGAGGTTTGAGCTGTATCATTTTTGGTCTGTAGAGGCGCTGCTGGTCACCTTGAATTCAGTCAGGCTGCTGGCTGGTTGGTCTTTCCTTGGAGTTTGTTTATGCTGGTGAGATTAGCCCAGCCTTCCCAATGGTGTCTTTCCTTCCCCTAGCCAATCTTCCCAGTTGGGGTCAGACTGGTATATTTGCTGCAAAACTCTCTAGTATGTGGACTTCAATTTGAGTTTTGTGGAGGTGTGACCTGTCAGGCCTATTTTCCTGCTTTCAACTCTGCCTCTTTCTGTGGGAAGGGTAGTTCTGTCCCACTGGCATTAGTCCAAACTTCCACCCAGGGATGTGCTGACAATTTACGGCATCAGGCAGGAGCCATCGCTCAGATTTGTGACAACCCACAGTGCCCCTTGGTCTAGCAGGGCTCTTGTGGACCATGGGTTGCAGGAGGGTTGAGGTAAGTGAAGTATCTGAATTGGAGCACCGAGGAGGTGAAGTCCCTGACCCTCCCAGCCAACTGCACTTTCCAGGTGGGGATGTGCCTCGCCCTGTCTCAGTTTGCCTTCTGTGGGCTGCTCTCACCCTGCTTCAGCTTGCCTTCCCTGGGCTATTTTCAGTGTCTTACCAGTCCCACCAAAATGAACCCGGCACCTTGCTTGGAAATGTGAAGTCCTCTAGCCCTCTGCATCTCATTCACTGGGAGCTGCACTCTGGTGTTGCCTCCTCTCGTCCATCTTGGCATGCCCCCCTTTTTCCAGCTGATAACTAAACGTAACAGGGATACTAAAACAGGCCATTCTCTGGGAGCAACAGAACTCTGGAAGCTGTTGGATTAATGACTACCTGACAAACCTTACTGAAACTTGCTGCTTGGTCATCTGGGTTGCCCCTACTCAACCTTTCTTCCCTCTCTCTATCACATGGGTCTCATTTCCATGGTTTCATGACTATCACAGCCTTTTCTGGCTTTCTTCACATATTTATTTTTCACAGATATCTTCTCTAATAAAGTCCTTGTACATTTAATCTAATCTTGATGTTGGATTCTCAGAGGACACAGATGAATATGCAAGTGGTGTTGGAGCACTGAATATTTGCAAAGCACATATAATTTAGTTTTTAAGCATGACTTTTTATGTTTGCTCTGCATTTTGTCTAAGATTTGGTACTTTGGATGCTTTCCATTTTCTAATAATGATAAAATAATGGTGTAGTCCTACCAGGTTACAGTCACTTTCTTCAAACTCAAAGGTCACACCAAATATTTCTATTACCATTATACTAGCATTAAGTAATGGTTAATCTTATATGTCAACTTTAGTGGGCCATAAGGTACACAGATTAAACACTATTTCTGGATGTTTCTGTGAGGATGTTTCCAGATGGGATTAGCATTTGACTCAGTGGCCTCAGTAAAGTAGATTGACCTCCCCAGTGTAGTTGTGCATGATCTAATCCATTGAAGACTTGAATAAAATAAATGTCTGAAAAATAAAGATTTTGCCCCTTTTTTTCTGCCTCACTGGTTGGGCTGGATTATCTCATTTCACCTTCTTCTGCCTGAAGACTGGAACTCATACCACTGCCTCCTCTGTTTTTAGAGTTATTTGACTAGAATGAGAGAAACCACAAGTTCTCATAGGTCTTCAGCTTGCAGATAACAGGTAATGGGACTTCCCAGCCTCATAGTTGTGTGAGCCAGTTCTTTGTTGTATAGCTCCTTTTTTCTCTATATATAGTATATAAAGAGAAAATGATATCCCATCAGTTCTATTTATCTGTAGAACCCTGACTAATATACATAACCATCTTTTGGACAAACCCAGAGACCTGCTGTCATTAACATCCTCTTTCTCCCATCCTTCTTAGAAACCTCTAAGGGTTGCAGAGACACAGTGTGAAGGACAATGATCTACTAAATGTAAACTGTATTTTTCTAGAAAATTTCTAAACAACTGATCCATTTATTATCCTACAATCACCAAAGAAGTTTAAAAAAATTAAAAATTGAAAAATTATATACTGTTATAACAGAGAACAAAGGTTTTACATTGTTGGATTCTTCCTTTGGTCTTCTGTAACCTTTAATTTTTGGAAAAACACAGAAGGACATAAACATATTATTTTTATTTTGTCTTTTGCTAACAAGACACTTTAGCCAGTGTTATAGCTTGTGGTATTTGAGTCTTAATCTTAATGCATCATTAGTTTCTTAAGAAGGCATTAGAAGTAGTAAGAAAGGAAGAAGGAACACTGTAAAAATGAAACAACATTCTCAGTCACAATTTTGGTCTCACTCACCTTGGTGCAAGGAGAGAACTTAGCAATAAAGATTAAGGAGTTAGGTGGCAATCAGAGATTTTGTGTACGTTCTACCCTCAGCATGAGGAGGCCAATTCCTGAGTGAGTTCCAAGCTGGTCCCACTGGTAGTGTAGAATATGGGAAGAACATGATGTATGATAGTCAGTATTGAGAATGGAAATTGAGAAAGCCTTCGATTTTATTCATGACTGAATAAGGTAGTAGTATGTTGAGGATGAGAAGGTGAAAGGGGTTGGATGATTGAAGGTTATAAAGTGAGTTGATATAAGTTCTAAAGAATTATCTACCAATTACCACTGGTTTTTTAAATATTGTTTACCAAAGGTTGGGAAAAATTTGAGGAAAAACAATTGAGCCTTTTGAATTGTACCTATGAGCTTGTGTGTAATATTTATTTTTTTAAAAAAATCTCAAAAGCAGTTGTTTGGACTCTATATGTGCTTTCTTGCTCTTGCAGAATTAGCTTGGGAGCTCATGGGGCATGAACCTTTGGGATATGTTCTGGAAATGAAGAGATAGGGAGAAAAGGGATGAAGAGTTTATATATGTACTATTCCACAATGTCTGAGTTCTAAGACTTTTCTTGCTGAAAGTAAAAAAGAAAGGAGGGAAAGAGGAAGGAGGGAAGGAAGGAAGGAAGGAAGGAAGGAAGGAAGGAAGGAAGGAAGGAAGGAGAAAATTAGAGAGAAACTAAATGTCTGTACCAAGGCTTGTGTGTATTTTTATTTTTCTAACAACTTCTATCCATAAACTTGTTGCTCGTTTATACTTACAAGTAGGTTCTCAGGTTAGCAAGGATAATATTAGCAAGGTCAGACAAAACACAAAGAATCAAGAAGAGAGTCCAAAACAAGCTTTATCTGAACTCTAATTTGTCTCATGATCCATTCTGCAAAATATGTTGTAATTCATGCACAACTTTTTCTTACTGCTTTCCCCAGTTAAAAACTTAAGTTGCAACATCCTAACTTCATAGTGAATGATACTATTTGCTCTCATAGCATAATTCAGAGCAGGTATTCATTCTAAAGCCCATCCATTATTTTTCCATTAGTAAAATATCAGAGTCTAAATATAAGGTAGTCTTTTTAAAAGATGATCTTACAGATGCTGGAAACATTGTACAATAATACGTCTCTAAGATGTTATAAGTAATTAAATTCATCTGAGGGAAAGTAAAATTGTTATTTATTCACTCTACAAATCTCAAATACTATTTTATTAGGTTTATCTCTTTTCTTTTTAAGGATTAAGAATGTAATGTCATCAAGGTGATGAAACTTTTCTGTTCACATTTTAAACAAAAACACGAATGCCAAGTTTTTTGAAATTGATTCCATTATGTAAATAAATAAGTTTTTAAAATATAAAATAATCACTACAAAGGCTGTCTATTTTCTTGAAAAACTTAGTGTTTAAGTCATTTAAAAATATACATTCTTCAAGGAATATAAAACTAAGGTTGACCCCATTTAAAAATAAATTTAAATGAGCAGAATTTCTGTAATTTGGATGGAATCTGTAGTTAAAATTATGGTGAGATATTTGACTCAGCTTTAAAAATCATTACTAAAAATCCAATTGTCATAGCTTTCTGTTTTGTTTTTAATTAGTGATAAATACTCTAATTATCAAAGGTAAGTTATAATAAAAATAATCAGTTCTCTCATAGCTCCCACTGTCAGAACCTGGACTGGCTTGGATCAAACAATACCAGCAAGCTCTGAAGCTTTCTTAATGTAAGAGGAGGAGGAATTATTTTCTTTGCCCTCAATTAAATTTTGTCATCCTTAGAAAGTGTGTTACACTGTTATTGGTTGCTTCAGGAAGAAAATAATTAATAATATTCATATTGATTGTAAGTTTATCATAAAAGTGCCTTCAAAGAAATTCTGCAGCATTTAAATTTTTCTGTAAATTTTAGCCTTACATGAAACGGGAAAATCTTTGTCACTCTCAACTACAGCCTACAGAAATAATTCATATAATTTTGAAAATTTTGCATAATTTGCTACCCATAATCTTATCTTTCAAAATGAGAGCTCAGCAAAAATAGGTCCTATTTTCAGGACCATCCATTATGATAATGGCAAGGCTTTGATTGAATCATATAGCTAAAAACCCAGGTAAGCCTGCTACTGAATGATCTCTTTTCTGTCTATTTCTAAAAGTGAATTTTTTTTCTCAAAAAAGCAAAAATTCATTCCAAAGTTCCAACTTGTGGTTCCAGATTACTGATAGGTTAATAACTTTTACTATAACCAAATGACATATCCTATTCCCATCTCCTTATAAAATATGTGAAACAGTACCCACCTGAGAGATTGTCTCTCTCTCAAAGAGTTGATAACTGTCATGTCAAAAAGTCAAATTTCTAAGAATTACTATATAAGTCTTCTGCAACAATAACAGTTCAAGTGGAAATAACATGTCCTGGAGAAGGGTGCCCTTTGATTATAATAATTCAGATTTGTTGCCAAGTTTCATGGGTGCTCCACCTATGGATAGAGATAGAATTTTATTCCTTATGTTAGATATTTTGCTAAATAAAGAAAATTTTCTTCATTTTAGAGGTAGCATTGGTCTTTGAAGCTTTTCAAATGACACACAAACTATTTTTTGTGCCATCACTGTACACACAAAGAAGTACCAGGAACTGCTAGTACTTACTTTAAAGGGTCATTACCTTAATGTAGATGAACACATATTAGAGGGTCATTAGGGAAAGACATTTTTTGTCAAAAAATTACAAGAATCTTAGAAATACTATAAATTATTAAGAAAAAGATAATCCAGTAGAAAAAAAATGTTGAATAGACATTTCATGTACAATGATATCCTAAGAGCCAATAATCATAAAAAAGTTGCTCCACTCAAGTAGTCATTGGCAACACCACTACACATATGCCCCCTAAATTACTAAAATTAAAGAGCTTGACAATAACAAGTTCTAATAAGAATGCAGATCAACTGGAACTGAAATACACATACATTGATGGTAGGAAATTAGAAACGTAATCTTTTTGGAACACTATATATTATCAAATTTGAACACATGCATACCCTCTGATACACACACACACACACACACAAGTATAATACACACCCAACAGAAATGTGTGCATATGTGCTTCAAAACACAGGAATGTGCAAAAATGCTCATGACATCATTGTTTTGAGTAGCCTCAAATTAGAGACAGCCTATATATCTGTTTTAGTCTGCTTAGGCTGCCATAAAAAAATTAACACAGACTGAATGGTTTAAACAACAAATTTATTTTTTCACATTTCTGGAGGCTGAAATATTCAAAATGAAAGTTCCAGAAGGATTCAGTTTCTGAGTTTCTTGGCTTGCATACTGCTGCCTTTTTGCTATGTCCTCACATGGACACACACACACACACACACACACACACACACAGAGAGAGAGAGAAAGAGAGATAATCGTTCTCTCTTTCTGCTCTTTTGAGGCCACAGTCCCATTAGATTAGAACCTTGCCTTTATCTTCATTATTAAATGACCCTCCAGATAAAAATCACATTAGGGATTAGTGCTTAACATATGCATTTTGAGCAGATAGATTCAATCCGTATCATTCTTTGTCTAAATATTCAGTTTCTTTAGAAAAACTAAATATTTTTTACATACACACACACAGAATACACACACACTTAAATTCTATTAGGTTATGGCACTAATAACTTTATATTATCTGTCTTTTAATGATAATATTTCAGATATACCCAAAATGGGTTTGAAATGAAATAATACTTTAATTATCTAATTTAGCAAAATAATTCATACTTTCTCCATAGAGACAGTTTCAACATTACAATGAGATTGAAAAATAATATAAACATATTATCAGAATAACATATTACTTTAAAGCTGTCCTTAGTTCCAAGTTTTAAGCTGATTCTTTCTTTTCTGGTCCTGTAACCTTTCTTAGGATCCTATTTCTGTGATGCTTTCTACCCATAATTGCTTTCACATGTTTGGTTGAACATTGATTGAGTTTTATCTTCCCTTTTAAAATGACCTCATTTCTCTGCTAATCTCTGTGCTAAAAAGATCTTCCTGGGCATCTGGCATATTTGTGTTGATGTTGAATTCTATGTTAGTGAAGGCATACTGCAGACCAAGATTCTGTAAACACAAAGTAAATGTCCATAAAGTGAGGTTATGAAGTGAGAGACTTAAGCAAAATAAATAAGTTGTTAGAACAAAGATTGAACTCTATATCTCTTTTCTTAAGTTAATATATCCTATGCTCAAATTGGAAATGTAATAGCACTGTTAAATTTATTTCTAGATTTATATGCAGAATAGGTACATGATTTATGGCTGCTTGGTCATATGTATAAGTAGACCCTGTTGGGGTTTTCTTCTCCGTAATAATTTTCTACCTTGAAATACCCCATAGTTTCCTTTAAACATGTCTGAATATAACATAAAATCAAAGTAGTCAAGACAATTGGAACACAGATAAATGTGCATAGCTTAAAAGCAGTGTCAAATATATGCTTACACATATTTCACTAGTGTCTGTCACTGCCTGTTTTGCACAGTTCATTGTTCAAGCACTAGAAATATCTTCCTACAGGTATAGAAGTTGAAGTCTTTTGGGCAATTGAACACTGCATTTTCACAGCAAGTTGACATCACATTCTTTAACTTAGGTTTGTGTTTTGTAATGTGATACATGGGGAACATTTACTGTTCAATAGCCCTCAAAACTTTTACTTTCTTTTGGATAGAAAGCCATAATGCAAAAATGTCAGTAAGGCCTGACACCAGTACCAGAGTCCCCTGTAGAAATAGTGTTCACAACTGTGCAGAAGAAATAGTAAACATCGTATTTCATTCAGGTAAGCAGGTGAAAAATAGATGGTAAGGAAACTGTCTCCTTATTTGAAGATCTAAATCATGGACATTAAAGTTATTATTGTGGATTTGGAGTTTTTGCAAATAATCTTTTCTTTCTGAAGAACAGAGCTATTGTTAGCCTACTGGAAAGACAAAAAATATCTAGATGAATCATGGATAAGAGAGGAAATATGAATCAATACTGAATCATTATCAAACTTGAAATCATTGTCATCTCCAAATGTACATGTCACCCTTACTCCCTCAGTCCTTCCTGACAAATCACGACTGCTTTCTACCTTAAATAATGAGTACTCATCTTCATTCTCATCCATGCCAAAAAGGAAAATGAAACTGTTCTTCTGAGATGTGCTCCTCTCCCTCATTATTCATATTGTTTGTCTTAGTTACTCTAATTCTGATGAGTATCTTCTCCTCTCTACAATCCATCATCAGTGCCATCAGTAAGACACTCTTCGTCTCTTACCTAGACCACCAGAATATATATGATAGCTGGTCTTCATACCAGCTTTCTAGGTTTGCTTCTCTTCAGAAATCTATAATGCTACTCTTAAAGTCGTATTTCTTAAATGTACTTTTAAAGTTAATATTACTGATTATTTAATGCAGCAATGACACTTTATTATCTAAGATACAGTCTGAGCTTCCATTCACAGTGTACATACTGTTCATGATTTTATATAGTATTTAAAGACCTACTTCTGCTTCCTCATACCTGGCTTTGGATTCTAATTATCATTAGCTTTATGTTATTTCCTGATCATAAAATACTTCTAAATTTATGGAGAATCTGTCCTGGGTCTGCAATATTAGATTGGATTTTAGCTTCAAGAAACAGAAACCATTCTAGCTATTTTAAAGAGATATAATGCAGAAATATAGTAAGTGTTTACACAAACACTGGCAGTGCCAAATAAGGCTTTAGGTCATGCTTTCACTACTGTGCTGTTCTTTTCATGGAATGCACTCCTCTATTCACTTCATAACTCATGTTATCTTTCAAGAGTCATCCCAAGTATCAGTCATCTGACACCTACTCTGACTTCCTCAGGGCTACCTGGACACACCTTCTAAGTACCTATTGCACTTTTTGATAATTTTCAAAAAAATTTGCACTACATATGCACTAAATTATTGCATACTTATTTCAGACCAAATTATTTTATATTTGTTTTCCACACTCAGAATATAGCTCCTTTCAAGGCTTAAACTTGATTCTCTTTAAGCATGAAAAACATTTTTTTCCCAGCTACACACATGTGTACCTATGGCCAGAATGAGTGCCTAAATAAAAATATAATTCATTAAATTTGTTGAATGTGTATTGAGGCAACCATCAAATAAGTATGTGGCACAAGCCAAAGTCAATAGCCATTGGGTGTTTATTTTAATAAGCAATGCATTGTAAAAAAGAAAATACAATGCATATTTTATATGCTTACAACTTGAATCTTTTTATTTAATGTGAGATATGTTATTTATCAATTATGCAAAAAACAAAGACTATGATATTTGAGTGGTGAAAAAGCATTTAGTTAAACAATCTAAATGTTAACTATAAGTCTAATCTATAAGACTCCATAATGGTCAAACCTTGAAAATAAGACATACTAGATGGTATGCTTCTTGAGAAATACTGTAAGAAGTTCTTTGTTTGCCCTGTGTATTCATTTGCTTTCATGTTGCTGAGAAAGACATACCTGGGACTGGCTAATTTTTTATAAAATTAAAGTTTAATGGACTCACAGTTCCATGTCTCTGGGGAGGCCTCACAATCAAGGCAGAAGGCAAAAGGCATGCCTTACGTAGCACCAGACAAGAGAGAATGAGAGCCAAGTGAAAGGGGTTTCCTCTTATAAAACCATCAGATCTCATGAGACTTTTTTACTACCATGAGAACACTATGGGGAAACTGCCTCCATGATTCAATTGTCTCCCACCGGATCCCTCCTACAACATGTGGGAATAGTGGCAGCTACAATTAAGATGAGATATGGGTGGGGACACACACAAGCCATATCATTTCACGTTGGCCTCTCCCAAATCTCCTATCTTCACACCTCAAAACCAATCATACCTTCCCAACAGTCCCCCAAAGCCTTAATTCATTTCAGCATTAACTCAAAAGTCCACAGTCCAATACAAAAAATTAGCTGGGCATTGTGGTGCATGCCTGTAATCCCAGCTACTCAGGAGGCTGAGGCAGGAGAATTGCCTGAACCCAGGAGGCGGAGGTTGCGGTGAGCCGAGATTGTTCCATTGCACTCCAGCCTGGGTAACAAAAGCGAAACTCCATCTCAAAAAAAAAAAAAAAAAAAGTCCACAGTCCAAAGACTCATCTAAGACAAGGCAAGTCTCTTCCACCTATGAGCCTGTAAAATCAAAGGCAAGTTATCTACCTCCTAGATACAATGGTAGTACAGGCATTGGGTAGATATACCTACTGTAAATGGGAGAAATTGGCCAAACTGAAGGGGCAGTAGGACCCATGCAGGTCCAAAATCTAGAAGGGCAGTCAAATCCTAAGGCTCCAAAATGATGTCCTTTGACTCTGTGTGTCACATCCAGGTCAGGCTGGTGCAAGAGGTGGGTTCCTATGGTCTTGGGCAGCTCTGCCCCTGTGGCTTGGCAGGTTACAGCCTCACTCTTGGCCACTTTCATGGGCTGGCATTGAGTATCTGTGATTTTTCCAGGTACACAGTGCAAGCTGTCAGTGAATCTACCATTCTGGATTCTGGAAGTGAGTGACCTCTTCTTATAACTCCACTTGGCCATGGACCAGTAAGAACTGTGTGTGGAGTCTTTAACCCCACATTTCCCTTCTGCACCACCTTAGCAGAGGTTCTCCATGAGGGCTCTGCCCCTCCATAAAACTTATGCCTGGACATTCAGTTGTTTTCATACATCCCTCTGAAATCTAGGCAGAGGTTCTGGAACCTCAGTTCTTGACTTCTCTGTACTCACAGGCTCAACACCACATGCAAGCTGCCAATGCTTGGGGCTTCCCCCCTCTGAGGCCATGGCCTGAGCTGCACCTTGGCCCCTTTTAGCCATGGTTAGAGTGGCTGGACACTCTAGGCTGCACACATCAGGAGGCCCTGGGCCTCGCCCATGAAACCATTTTCTTCTCCTGGGCCTCTGGGCCTGTGATGGAAAGAGCTGCCCCAAAGGTCTCTGACATGCTTTGAAGACATTTTCCCCATTGTCTTGGGAATTAAATTTGAGCTCCTCATTACTTATAGAAGCATCTGCAGCTAGCTTGAATTTCTCCTCAGAAAATTGGATTTTCTTTTTATCACATTGTCAGGCTGCAAGTTTTCTGAACTTTATGCTCTGCTTCCCTTTTAAAACTTAATGACTTTAACAGCACCCAAGTCACCTCTTGAATGCCTTGTTGCTTAGAAATTTCTTCTGCCAGATACCCTAAATCATCTCTCTGAAACTCAAAGTTCCACAAATCTCTAGGGCAGGGGCAAAATGCCACTAGTCTCTTTGCTAAAACAACAGTCACCTTAGCTTCAGTTCTCAACAAGTTCCTCATCTCCATCTGAGACCAACTCAGCCTATTTCATTGTCCATATCATCAGCATTTTGGTGAAAGCCATTCAACATGTCTCTAGGGGGTTCCAAACCATCCTACATTTTCCTGTCTTCTTCTGAGCCCTCCAAACTGTTCCAACCTCTGCCTGTTATCCAGTTCCACAGTCACTTTCACATTTTGTGGTATCTTTTGAGCAGCGTCTGACTCTACTGGTACCAATTTATTGTATTGGTCCATTTTCACACTACTGATAAAGAAATACTGATAATTACATATGTGTAATTTTATTTAAAAATATTAATGGACTCACAGTTCCACATGGCTGGGGAGGCCTCACAATCAAGACAGAAGGCAAAAGGAATGTCTTACATGGTGTTCGGATAAGAGAGAATGAAAGCCAAGTAAAAGGACTTTCTCTTTATGAAACCAACAGATCTCATGGGACTTATTCACTACAATAAGAACAATATGGGAAAATCACTCTCATGATTCAATTATATCCCACTGGGTCTCTTCCACAACACATTGGAATGTGGCAGCTATAATTCAAGATGCATTTGGATGGGGACACAGCCAAACCACATCATCCATCATCCTGCATATCTAATACTATATTTGACACCCATAAAACCCTAAATACCTAATCTTTGAATAAATTAATAATAAATTAATAAAAAGTATAAATTATTAAGAATTGTAATAGAACAATGTTCGATGACCAGATAAAGACTGAGATTTTTAAACACTATTGCTGGGATCTTTTTAAAATATATTTTGTCTATTTTTATTTTATTTTTATTTCACTAGGCAGTATGTTTGAGGCCATTCATTATTACACTAATTTTATTAGCCTAGTAGAAAAGCATTGATCAATTTGTAAAAGAAAACTCAGTCAAAGATTTTCTGGGCCACATTAATATTTTGAGAGTATCTTGGCTTGAACTACTATAACAAATTACCATACGCTGGGTGGCTTAAACAATAAACATTTGTTTCTCACAGTTACAAAGGCTAAAATGTTCAAGATCAGGTGCCCACGAATTCAGTTCCGGGGAGGGCACTCTTCGTACACTGTGTGTTTTGGGTGTCTTTTTGTAGTCTTACATGTGGACAGAGAGAGAAATCATCTCTCTGATACCTCTTTGTAAAAAGGCACTAATCCCATTAATGAGGGCTCTACTTTCATGACCTAATTATTTCCCAAAGGCCCCTCCCTCCAAATATTAACAGACTGGAGATATAGACTCTCACATATGAATTTTGGGGGAATATATTCAGTCCATAGTGTTATATCCAAGTGAGTTGTTAGGAAAGTGCCACACACTGCAATCTGATTGTGAGTCCTTTATTGTTGGTGACTGAGAGCCAGCTCATGCTCAAAATCTCTTGGCTCCAAGAAAGAGATTTGATTTCCTTTTGTATGTTGCTCAGGGTAAGGGGGCAAAGTGGAATTTAACAGAAGCAGAATAAGCAAGTTAGGGGAGGAGGCTGGTAACTAGGAGGCAGGAGGTTCCCATGATTGTTGATTAACTAAGGAGGGTATACAAGTGGTTCCCATGATTGCTGGTTACCAAGTGGGGCATTTGGTACTTTCCATACAACCAATCAAAGGGGTATTGACAATAGCAACTGGGCTTGTCAAGCAGGATATGGTTACAGTGATTATATGTTTCTATAGTTCTAAGCACAACATGATCCAGCACAGTGTGGCCCAGGTATGCACTCCAGGGAGAAATGGCAGGGGGAGAAGCCAAGATAGAGTCAGTCAGGCTCACATCTAAGGTGTAGTTAGTTTGGTTCATCTCAATAGCAGAGAGGCAAAGGGAGATTGAAATTTTGTTGAACAATATATAAAGGAAAGGAGAAAATATGTCTTTAAGGAAGGTCTGAAAGCATTAAAAAATGTTTTCTGAATTTAATTTCAGAAAAAAATATTGTCAGTGTATTCAAAAACAAGTGATTAAAATGTAAAAACAATTAAAAAATGGTAAATTTAAAATGCAACCAATGAGCTGTTGGTATCTAAAATATTTCTGGTTCCTTTTTTTGTACCACCCTAGACCTGATTCTGAGAAAGCAACAACTGGATGCACTACATATAAGTTTATATATATTTACATAGTGTTTGTAGTATACTGTGTTAGAGCATGGAAGTAGAGGTTGAATGCAAAATGAAAGTAATTATTTTATATTCACCCTGAGGTTTCAATACAAGTTATTTTGTTTGCTTTTCTCTATGGCTTATATATTTAAATATAATGATCACTATAAAATACATTCATTATTAAGGACCAGTTCAATAGGGGATAATTTTCTGAGAGCTTCAGCCAAAGAGAGTTCTTAAATACAAAGTTTTATATTTGTTTATAAAATCTGAGTTTTGTGGGTTTTTAGATACCCAAATTGTTTCTAAGGCACTAAAATTGTCTTTTCAATGAACTACTTTATTGACTTGATCTTCATAACTTATGAGACTTATTTTCCTTGAGAGAAACAAAAAGAAAGCTTGCTCACACATTTTTCTCTTCTCAGATTTAACAGCTCTAATTAGGATAATAATCTCTCTTTATGGGAATTGCAAAGAAAATGGGGACAATGAAGCTCCAAAAAAAGTATTATTAAAATGTCAGCCTCAAAAAGCCACATATTTTAAAGCATTCAGTTTGCTCATTTCAGCATTACTCCCTTGTATCCATCTTACTAATAGAACTGTCTTTGTGCCTCTTATTTATAGCCTTATAATAGAAGAAATATATATATATATATATAATGTATTTTGTGGAATTACTATTTTAAATGAAAACTAACTAATAAATGAAAGATAAGTGATTTGCCAAAAACAACAATGATACGTAGGTATAATATCTTGAAGTTATTATTAATTTTGTTTTTGTTATCTAAGAGTTTACAATAGAGATCTAAAAGTGGAATGTTTCAAGAAAAATAAATAAATAGTATGCACTCTTGAAGAGCCTAATATAGGCATAAGTCAGAAATGTAAAAGACTATTATAATAAGATATTGTAGCAGGAAATTATAGCAGTTGTTATGTAACTATGGTCATTATAACATCAGGTTTGATAAAAACTTCATATAGTTGGGAAAAAAGATGGATGATAAGTTTTTTGGAAGAAATAGCACTCTTTCAGAATAAGAAGAAAAAAATTTCACATTTTTGAGTATGTGAATGAAAGAAAGGAAACGAATGTAGTGATCACTTTTGATATAGAAGAGAGAGACAATATTAGGTTTCATATGAATTAATCAGTTAAAGATAAGATGACTATGTAGATGAAACTATTAGTATATATTTTGTAAAAATGTGACTTTATAATTTAATCACTGTTAATTAACATAATTTTCTTCATAGTAGTGCACATTTATTTTATTAGTATAGTTGGAAATTTTGCAAGAAATATCAATTAGCACAAAAGAACTTTCTTTTAAAATAAAACATCTGCAGAAAAGGATTACTTTTTTACTGAGCAGTAGAAAGAATCATATTTTTGTGAGAACGCTTTGTTATTTTACTGGAGTAAATTATTATCTTTTTATAACACATAGATGTTTGGCTTTAGCTAAATATAATAAATGAAAAAATGAATCTACATAAAGGAAAAGAGGCAACTTAAGCTTTATTAAATCCAAAAGTAAATATTAAAAATATAAAATTTGTATCCATTCAGAGTTTTCAGATATCTTGGTTTTTTTGGTCTACCATTCAAAAAATTTAATGACATGCCTGAGACTAATGTCTTATATAACATCTTATTATTGATGTTTTAAAAATGTCTTTCTAGAGGTATGAGTTGAACTGCAAGCCAGTTCACATCATAAATCTGTAATGATTAGTATGTTACCAGCAGAAAGAAGTATAGATTTTATCCAATATTATATAACCAAACATGGTAAGTCTCAGAGCTAATGCATGAAAAAGAAAGTTAATAATCTAAACTGTCAAGAATCCTCAGAATGTGTACATAAGCAAAATTAACCCATTATGATATTATTATATTTATATTAATATTGTTTGCTTATATTCATAAATTCCTGAAAATTTGTTTTTATAAATTAATTAGGACATATTTTATATTATAATGATGTGTTAATAACATAAGATAAAGTATAACCTTAGTTACTTAGAAACACCTGTTTTAGTAGTGCAGAGTCCTAGTATATATATATGTGTGTGTGTGTATATCTGTGTGTATATATATATTTGTGTGTGTATGTGTGTATATATATATGTGATCTGTGAAACTTTCATTAGTTAAACATTCATTCATTAAAGGAATTGTTTGTAAGATTAATGTTTCTTGAAAGGTTGAAGTTTTTCATCTTCAATGGTTGAAGATACTAATGAAACAAATTCGGCGGTAACTTTGAGTAAAAATTTCAGCCTTGTCCTTTGACACAGCAACCAGTATATGCTTTCTCATGGAAAGTATATTTAAATAAGAATGTATTGGAAGACACTAGCCAAGTTGAATGGCATGGGTTTCATATTGAATTTCACTTCTGGTTGATATTTTACTCACTGTTTGCTAAGTAGAGAGTCCCCTTCTTTGTTGTTACATTAATTTCCTTCTATAAAATTTACTAAATAACCCCCTTGATGTAAGCCTGAATTTTTTAAAATAACTTATATTTTCTTTGTAATGAAATATATACACATAATCTCAGCACCAAGGTACCAAATGGCATACATTGAGAAATAAATTTTCCTTTCATTTACTTTACCTTATTTATTTGTTGTCACTTATCTATATTTTCAAAAATATACTTTGTATATACACGTAATTCTTAGTTTTTGTTGTTTTATTTTATTTTAAAACAAATACTAGACCACAGGTCTCTCTACTTTGCATTTTAAGTGATTTTTGGAAATTATTCATAACTATGTAAAAAGTTTTATTTTAATTACTTGAATATTAAAAATTAAAATATTAAATTGTATAGATATAATCGCTTAACTAATCAGTAATTTGGTTTATTTAAAGTACATATTCTTAATTCTATCATCCATTTTTATTTTTTTTTAAATTGAGGCATACTTTATATATAACAGTGAACTGTACTGTAGCTGTGATTTTTTGACAGATATATATTATTATTTCTATTTTTTGACAGATATATATTATTATTTCTATTTCTCTGTGTGTGTGTGTGTGCACACACATGAACAAGCATATATTGCTTTTAATGATCTGGAAAGTTAAATTTTCAGTATTATGTAATTCCAGTTACAATGCTTCATAATGAATTACCCAAAAATTAGTGGCATAGCACAACCATTTTATTATACTTAGAGTTTCTGTAGGTCAGGAATTTGAGCAGAACAAACCACAATGACAACTTTCTGTGCTGCATTGTCTTCTGTGGGAACACTTTATGGTAGGGCAGGAACATTTTGAGGTGTCTATACCCACATCTGGTGATTAATGTGGGTTGCTGACTGAGACCCCAGTTCTACCTGTGGACTAAAATAACTACTTACTTGTCATTTCATATTCTAGTTAAAGCATTGTGCCTAATACATAATATAAACCTAACAAATACTTCTTGAACTGTTGTTATATGGTAATATTGGGGTTCAGGGTGCCCTCAGCTCCCCTGAGAAGATGTTTCTCCAGGTTCCTGGTCTCTGCCCTCTCAAGAATGAGAGAAGGGATAATGGTGCATTGCACAGTAAATGCTGGACTCAAAGGTGTTTGTAGAAAGTGATTTATTTAGAGAGACAAAAAGGAGGAGAGAGAAATGGCCAACTCTCACACTGTGTGAGAGAAAAAGCCACTCTCACACTGAGTGAGAAGGGATCCCAGAGGGGGAAAACCAGAGAAGGAAAGTTCCTCTCACACTGAGTAAGAGAATCCAGAAAGATGGAATCCAGGAGAGGAAAGCATCTTCCACACTGAGTAGAAGGGAATGGAGAAAGATGGAGTTTAGGAGGCAAAGACAGGCTTCCACGAGAGTGTGTGGAAGGGGACTCCAGAGGGGAAATCTAGGATAGAGAAAAACAGCTTCCATGAGAGAGTTCACGGAAGGGGATCCAAACAGAGAGTCCAAAGGGGTGTGGAAGAAGGGGACTTTTAACCTGGGAGGAACGTCTACCTTCTCTAAGACCCCAGACCAATGAAAGGAGTTCCTTATAACTTCCCCTGGAGTGACTGACTTTTTGTTTCTTCCCGTGCCCATGAAATTTAAACATAAACCATTAAATCTCCCAGATGGAGAGAGATGGGTGAGGGGCATGGTGCTGGGAAGTTCTTGCCCTTAAAACTATGCCCGTTGTGGACCTGGAAAGAGAACACAGTCCCTCAATATGACATCTACCTAATTTATAAATAAAAACATTGATTATATTTATATTTTGAAAATAACCTGTTTAATTATATTAAGTTGATAATGATGTTGTAAATTTTTTTTTTATTAATGGATTTCATTTTCACCTTCATTTTCAGTGAGGAATCATTACAAGTCATTCAGTTATAAAAATCAGTCCAGGTCTCTAGCTACATAATTATCAGCTGTTTTTATTTGCATAGGTATATAGTTGGTTTTCCGGTGTTGTCAGTGTTATATTATTCAATAAATATTTATCAAAACATATGAACGTAATTCATGTTTCAGCTCTTTCTGAGTAATACAAAAGAAAGTTCTAAAACAAAAGATCTTATTCTCAAGAAGTGCAAAGCATGGTAAGAAATAAGAAGGTTACTCATTTAATACATTTTGTTTTTAATTAAAAAATATAATAAAGCCAAAATTACAAATCATCTACCATCCTAACAGCTACACATAACCACCACAAATGTTTTATAATTTTATCTCCCAGGTATTTTCCCCTGTAATAATGTAGCAAAAAATAGTAGAGTAGATTATAACATAGTTTTAAAACCAATGAAATAGTTGAGAAAATTGATCTATTTAAATCTCATTATTTACATGTTCAAAATAGGGAGAAAATCTTACCTACTGTACAAAGAAATTAGCTCAATGTTTCAGTCATAAAAAACACTGTAAAATAGTTGTTGATATCCTCAGGCTAGAGTCTCATCCAGAGTTCATATACACTATAATTTGTTTAATCATTCTTCTGTTAAAAATTTTATATTTTTCCTATGTTTTGTTTTCCTAGGTATTTTGTATTGGTTTTAAGGGGAGAGTTTTTTTGTTTTTGTTTTTTTTAGACAGAGTTTCGCCTTGTTACCCAGGCTGGAGTGCAATGGCACCATCTCGGCTCACTACAACATCCGCCTCCCTGGTTCAAATGATTCCCCTGCCTCAGCCTCCTGAGTAGCTAGGATTACGGGTGCGCATCACCATGCCCAGGTAATTTTTGTGTCTTTAGTAGAGATGGGGTTTCACCATGTTGGCCAGGCTAGTCTTGAATTCCTGACCTTGTGATCCGCCCGCCTCGGCATCCCAAAGATTCCAAAGTGCTGGGATTACAGGCATAAACCACCACACCCAACTGGTGGGGGGGTTCATTTTACAAGTAATGTATACATTTATACATAGGCTAACATCTTTACAATAAAATTTTGGAAGAAAAATGATTGAATATGATACTTTTTAATTAATTAAGTTTTTAAAATGTTCTTTGTATTTGCTATAGATTACCCTTTGTTTTCTTGGTTTGTTTTAATTTCTTTAGTTCATGGGCCTTTTTAAATATATATTTTTAGTTTTATTTGTTTATTTCATTCTTATTCTCTTTGAAAGGACTAATAGTGTAAGAGTTTTGATTCTGTCATTATATAATGTCAATTTATATTGTTAACTATTCAAGTTTGTTGAAGATCAAATAGTTGTACATGTGTGGCCTTATTTCTGGGTTCTCTTTTCTGTTCCATTGGTCTATGTGTTTGTTATTGTACCAGTACTATGTTGATTTGGTTACTGTAGCTCAATAGTATAGTTTGAAGTTCAGTAGTATAATGCCTCTTGCTTTTTCCTTTTTGCTTAGGATTACCTTTGAAGCCCACTTGATCATGGTGTCTAAGCTTTTTGATGTGCTGCTGGATTTGGGTTGCTAGTATTTTGTTGAGGATTTTTGAATTGATGTTCATCAAGGGTATTGGCCTGAAGTTTATTTTTTTTTTGTTGTATCTCTGCTGGGTTTTGGCATCAGGGTGATGTTGACTTCATAGAATGAGTTAGGGAAGGAATTATTCCTCTTCAATTTTTTGGAATAGTTTCAGTAGAAATGGTACCAGCTCTTCTTTATACATCTGGTAGAATTCAGCTATGAAGCTTACTGGTCTTGGGCTTTATTTTGTTGGTACACTGATAGGGGTTGGCTATGTCCCCACCCAAATCTCATCTTGAATCATAATTCCTATATGTCATGGTAGGGACTCTGTTTGAGATAAATGAATCTTGGGGGTGGATTTTTCCCATGCTACTCTCATGGTAGTTAATAAATCTCATGAGATCTGACAGTTTTATAAGGGAAGTTCCCCTGCACATGCACTCTTGCCTGCTGCCATGTAAGACAAGACTTTGCTCCTTCTTCTTCTTCCACCTAGATTGTAAGGCCTCTCCAGCCATGTAGAACTATGAAGTTATTAAACCTCTTTTTCTTCATAAATTACACAGTCTCAGGTATGTCTTTATTAGCAGCATGAGAACAGAAAAATACAGTAAACTGGTACCAGTAGAATGGGATGCTGCTGTATAGATACCCAAAAATATGGAAGAGACTATGGAACTAGGTAACAGGCAGAGGTTGGAACAGTTTGGAAGGCTCAGAAAAGGACAGAAAAATGTGGGAAAGTTTGGAACTTCTTAGAGATATGGAAGGCTCAGGACACAGGAAGATGTGGGAAAGTTTAGAAAAACCTAGGGACTTGTTGAATGACTTTGACAAAAAAGCTGATAGTGATATGATCATAAAGTCCAGGCTAAAGTTATCTGTGATGAAAATATTGAACTTGTTGCCTTCCTTTCCAGCAGCTTCAGCCATGACTAAAAGGGGCCAAGGCACAGATCAGGCCATGGTTTCAGAGTGTGAAAGCTGCCAGCTTTGGTAGTTTCCATGTGGTGTTAAGCCTGTGGGTACACAGAACTCAAGAATTGAGGTTCGGGAACCTCCACCTAGATTTCAGAGGATGTATGAAAATACCTGAATGTCCAGACAGAAGTTTGCTGCAGGGGAGGGATCGTTATGGAGAACCTCTGCTAGCACGTTGCAGAAGGAAAACATGGGGTTAGAGCCCCCATGCAGATTACCCACTGGGACATTCCCTAGAGAAACTTTGAGAAGAGGGCTAGTGTTCTCCAGACCCCAGAATCAACAACCAACAGCTTGCACTCCACACCTAGAAAAAGCCACAGACACTTAATTCCAGCTGGTGAAAGTAGCTGAGTCACAGGAGCAGAGCGTCTTGAGGCCATGAGATCACACCTCTTGCATCAGCATGATCTCTTCTCACAGCTCCACTAGGTAGTGCACCAGTAGGGACTCTGTGTGGGGGCTTCAATCCCACATTTCTCTTCTGCACTTCCCTAGCAGAGGTTTTCCATGAAAGCCCTACCCCCTGCAGCAAACTTCTGCCTGGACAACCAGGTGTTTCCATGCATCCTCTGAAATCTAAGTAGAGGTTCCCAAACCTCAGTTCTTCACTTCTGTGACCCAGAGGCTTAACAACATATGTAAGCTGCCAAGATTTGGGGCTTGTACCCTCTAAAACCACACCTGAGCTGTATTTTGTCACTTTTTAGTCGTGGTTGGAGCATCTGGGACACAGGGCAACAAGTCCCTAGACTTCACATAGCATGGGGACCCTGGGCCCACCCCACAAAACCACTTTTTCTTCCTAGACTTCTGGGCCTGTGATGGGAGGGGCTGCCATGCAGACCTCTGACATGCCCTGCAGACATTTTCCCCATTGTCTTGAGAATTAATATTTGGCTCCTTATTACTTATGCAGATTTCTGAAGCAGGCTTGAATTTCTCCTCAGAAAATGGGTTGTTCTTTTTTATTGCATTGTCATGCTGCCAATTTTCTGAGCTATTATGCTGTTTTTCTTATAAAACTGAATGCCTTTAACAGCACCCAAGTCACATCTTGAATGCTTTTTTGTTTAGAAATTTCTTCTGCCAGATATCCTAAATCATCTCTCTCAATTTCAAAGTTTCACAAATCTCTAGGGCAGAAGCAAAATGCAACCAGTCTCTTTGCTAAAACATAACAAGAGGCACCTTTGCTTCAGTTCCCAACAAGTTCCTTGTTTTTATCTCAGACCACCTCAGTCTGGATTTTATTGTTCATATCACTATCAGCATTTTTGTCAAAGCCATTCAACAAGTCTCTAGGAAGTTCCAAACTTTCCCACATTTTCCTGTCTTCTTCCGAGCCCTCCAAATTGTTCCAACGTCTGTCTGTTACCCAGTTCCAAAATCGCTTGCGCATTTTCACTTATCTTTTCAGCAACACCTCACTCTACTGGTACCAATTTACTGTATTAGTCTCCTATCACACTGCTAATAAAACATACTGGAGATTGAGTAATTTACAAACGAAAGAGGTTTAATTGAACTCACAGTTACATGTAGCTGAGGAAGCCTCACAATCATGACAGAAGGCAAGAAGGAACAAGTCACATCTTATGTTGGTGGTGGAAGGCAAAGAGAGGAGAGATTGTGCAGGGAAACTCCCTTTTTTAAGACCATTAGATCTCCTAAGACTCATTCACTACCTCAAGTACAGTGCAGAAAAGACCCACCTCTATAATTCAATCACCTCCCACTGGGTTCCTCCCAAAACATGTTGGAAATATGGGAGTTACGATTCAAGATTAGATTTGAATTGGGACACAGCCAAACCATACCATTCATATTTGAAAAGTTGTTTTTTTTTTTTTTTGGTACTTTAGGTTTTGGGGTACATGTTCAGATTATGCAGGGTTATTGCATAGGTACACACATGACAATGTGGTTTGCTGCCTCCATCCCCCCTTCACGTATATCTGGCATTTCTCCCCATGTTATCTGTCCCCAACCTCCCCATCCCATGCTGTCCCTCCCCTACCTACCCCAACAAAACCCCTCCCTGTATCCACATGTTCCCATTGTTCAACATCCAACTATGAGTGAGAATATGCAGTATTTGATTTTTTATTCTTAGGTCAGTTTGCTGAGAATGATGGTTTCCAGATTCATCCATGTCCCTACAAAGGACATGAACTCATTATTTTTCATGACTGCATAGTATTCTATGGTGTTTATGTGCCACATTCCCTGTCCAGTCTATCACTGATGGGCATTTGGGTTGGTTACAGGTCTTTGATATTGTAAACAGTGTGCAATGAACATACATATGCATGTGTCTTTATAATAGAACCACTTATAATCCTTTGGATATATACTCAGTAATAAGATTGCTGGATCAAATGGAATTTCTTTTTACAGGTCCTTGAGGAATCGCCACACCATCTTCCACAATGGTTGAACTAATTTACACTCCCACCAACAGTGTAAAAGTGTTGCTATTTCTCCATATCCTCTCCAGCATCTGTTGTCTCCAGATTTTTTAATGATCACCATTCTAACTGACATGAGATGGTATCTCAGTGTGGTTTTAATTTGCATTTCTTTAATGACCAGTGATGATGAACATTTTTTCATATGTGTATTGGACTCATATATGTATTCTTTTGAAATATGTCTGTTCATATCCTTCACCAACTTTTGAATGGGTTTGTTTATTTGCGTTCTTGTAAATCTGTTTTAGTTTTTTGTAGATTCTGGATATTACCCAGGTCCAGATGGGTAGATTGCAAAATTTTTTCCCATTCTGTTGGTTGCTGGTTCACTCTAATGACTGTTTCTTTTGCTGTACAGAAGCTCTACAATTTAATTAGATACCATTTGTCTATTTTGGCTTTTGTTGCCAATGCTTTTGGTGTTTTAGTCATAAAATCCTTGCCTATGCCTATGTCCTGAATGGTTTTGCCTAGGTTTTCTTCTAGGGTTTTTATGGTGTTAGGTCTTATGTTAAGTCTTTAATCTATCTGGAGTTAATTTTAGTGTAAGTTGTCAGGAAGGAGTCCAGGTTCTGTTTTCTGTTTATGGTGTTAGGTCTTATGTTTAAGTCTTTAATCCATCTGGAGTTAATTTAAGTGTAAGGTGTCAGGAAGGGTTCAGTTTCTGTTTTCTGCACATGGCTAGTCAGTTTTCCCAGCACCATTTATTAAACATGGAATGCTTTCTCCATTGCTTGGTTTTGTCTGGTTTGTCAAAGATCAGATGGTTGCAGATGTGTCACATTGCCTCTGAGGCCTCTGTTGTCTTCTATTTGTCTATATCTCTTTATTGGTACCAGTACCATGCTGTTCTGATTACTGTAGCCTTGTAGTATAGTTTGAAGTCAGGTAGCATGATGCCTCCAACTTTGTTCTTTTTGCCTAGGATTGTCTTGTCTATGTTGGCTGTCTTTTGGTTCCATATGAAGTTTAAGGTGTTTTTTTTTTTCCAGTTCTGTGAAGAGGGCCATAGATAGCTTGATGGGGATAGCATTGAATCTATAAATTACTTTGAGCATTATGGCCGTTTCCACAATATTGATTCTTCATAACCATGAGCATGGAATGTTTTTCCATCTGTTTTTGTCCTCCTTTCTTTGAGCAGTGGTTTGTAGTTCTCCTTGAAGAGGTGCTTTACATCCTTTGTTAGTTGTATTCCTAGGTATTTTATTCTCCTTGTAGCAATTGTGAATGGGAGTTCACTCTTCATTTGGCTCTCTGTTTGTCTGTTACTGGTGTATAGGAATGCTTGTGATTTCTGCGCATTGATTTTATATCCTGAGACTTTGCTGAAGTTGCTTATCAGTTTCAGGAGATTTTGGGCTGAAAGATGGTGTCTTCTAAATATACAATCATGTCATCTGCAAATAGAGACAATTTGACTTCCTTCTTTTGAATACCCTTTTTTTCTTTTTCTTGCCTGATTGCTCTGGCTAGAACTTCCAGTACTATATTGAATAGGAGTGGTAAGAGAGGGCATCCTTGTCTAGTTCCAGATTTCAAAGGGAATGCTTCCAGTTTTTGCTCATTCAGTATGATATTGGCTGTGGTCTTGTCATAAATAGCTTTTATTATTTTGAGATATGTTCCATTGATACCTAGTTTATTGAGAATTTTTAGCATAAAGGGCTGCTGATAAGTTGAATTTTATCAGAGGCCTTCTCTGCATCTATGGAGATAATCATGTGGTTTTTGTCTGGTTCTGTTAATATGATGATTTATGTTTATACACTTGTGTATGTTGAACCAGGCTTGCATCCCTGGAATGAAGCCTACTTAATCATGATGGATAACCTTTTTGTTGTGCTGTTGCATTCTGTTTGCATGTTCATCATGGATATTGGCCTGAAGTTTTCCTTTTAGTTGTGTCTCTGCCAAGTTTTGTTATCAGGATGATGTTGGTCTCATAAAATGATTTGGAAAGGATTTCTTCTTTTTGTGTTGTTTGGAATAGTTTTAGAAGGACTGGTACCAGCTCCTCCTGTATGTCTGGTAGAATTTAGCTGTCAACCCATCTGGACCTGGCCTTTTTTTGGTTGGTAGGCTATTAATTGCTGCCTCAACTTCAGCCCTTGTTATTGGTCTATTCAGGGTTTCAACTTCTTCCTGGTTTAGGCTTGGGAGTGTGCAAGTGTAGAGGAATTTATCCATTTCTTCCAGGTTTACTGGTTTATGTGCATAGAGTTGTTTGTAATCTTTGATGGTAGTTTATATTTCTGTTGAATCGGTGTGATACTCTTTATCACTTTTTATTGCATCTATTTGATTCTTCTCTCTTTTCTTTTTCATTAATCTGGCTAGCAGTCTGTCTATTTTGTTGATCTTTTCAAAAAACCAGCTCCTGGATTTATTGATTTTTTTGAAGGGTTTTTTGTGTCTCTGTCTCCTTGAGTTCTGATCTGATGTTAGTTATTTCTTGTCTTCTGCTTGCTTTAGAGTTGTTTTGATCTTGCACCTCTAACAATTTCAATTTTGATGATAGGGTATCAAGTTTAGATCTTTCCTTGCTTCTCATGTGGGCATTTATTGCTATAAATTTCCCTCTAGACACTTCTTTAAATGTGTCCCATGGATTCTGGTACATCATGTCTTTCTTCTTGTTGGTTTTGAAGAACACCTTTATTTTTGCCTTCATTTCATTGTTTATCCAGTCGACATTCAGGAGCCAGTTGTTCAGTTGCCATGAAGTTGTGTGGTTCTGAGTTAGTTTCTTGATTTTGAGTTCTAATTTGATTGCACTGTGGTGTGAGAGACTGTTTGCTATGATTTCCATTCTTTTGCATTTGCTGAGGAGTGATTTACTTCCAATTACATCGTCAGTTTTAGAGTAGGTGCGAGTGGTGCTGAGAAGAATGTATATTCTATGGATTTTGGGTGGAAAGTTCTGTAGATGTCTATTAGGTCCATTTGGTCCAGATTTGAGTTCAAGTCCTAGATATTCTTGTTGATTTTCTGTGTTGTCGATCTGTCTAATATTGAGAGTGTAGTGTTAAAGTCCCCACTATTATTGTGTAGGAGTCTAAGTCTTTTTGTAAGTCATTAGGAACTTGCTTTATGTAGCTGGGTGCTCCTGTATTGGGTGCATATATATTTAGGATAGTTAGCACTTCTTGTTGAATTGATTTTTTTTTTTACTATTATGTAATACCCTTCTTTGTCCCTTTTGATCTTTTTTGGTTTAAACTGTATTTTAACAGAGATTATGCCTGTACTCCTGCTATGTTTTTTACTCTCCATTTGCTTGGTAAATCTTCCTCCATCCCTTTATTTTGAGCCTATGTATGTCCTGGCATGTTAGATGGGTTTCCCAGATACAGCACACCAATGGGTCTTGACTTTTTATCCAATTTGCCAGTCCATGTCTTTTGATTGGGGCATTTAGCCCATTAACATTTAATGTTAATAATGTTTTATGTGAATTTTATCCTGCCATTTTGATGTTAGCTGGTTGTTTTGCCCATTAGTTGACGCAGTTTCTTCATTGTGTCAATGTTCTTTACCATTTGGTATGTTTTTAGAGTGCCTGGTTCTGATTGTTCCTTTCCATGTTTAGTGCTTCTTTCAGGAACTCTTGTAAGGCAGGCCTGGTGGTGCCAAAATCTCTCAGCAATTGCTTGTTTGTAAAGGATTTTATTTCTCCTTCACTTATGAAGCTGAGTTTGACTGGATATGAAATTGTTGGTTGAAAGTTCTTTTCTTTAAGATATTAAATATTGGCCCCTACTCTCTTCTGGCTTGTAGGATTTCTGCCAAGAGATCCACTATGAGTCTGATGGACTTCCTTTTGTGGGTTACCTGACCTTTCTCTCTGGCTTCCCTTAGCATTTTTTCCTTCATTTCAACCCTGGTGAATCTGACGATTATGTGCTTTGGGGTTGCTCTTCTTGAGGAATGTCTTTGTGGTGTTCTCGGTATTTCCTAGACTTGAATGTTGGCCAGCCCTACTAAGTTGGGGAAGTTCTCCTAGATAATATCCCGAATAGTGTTTTCCAGCTTGGATTCATTCTCTCTGTGACTTTCAGGTACACCTATCAAATGTAGATTAGGTCTTTACACATGATCCCATATTTCTTGGAGTCTTTGTTCATTTCTTTTCACTCTTTTTTCTTGCCTTATTTTATTTCTTTGAGTTTAACTTCAGTCTCTCATATCCTTTCTTCTGCTTGGTCGATTTGGCTATTGAAACCTGTGTATGCCTTGTGAAGTTCTATTGTTGTGTTTTTTAGCTCCATCAAGTTGTTTATATTCTTCTCTAAGCTGTTTATTCTCATTACCATTTCATCTAACCTTTTTTCAAGGTTCTCAGTTTCTTTGCATTTGGTTAGAACATGCTCTTTTATCTCATAGACGTTTACTATTACCCACCTTCTGAAGTCTGTTTCTGCCAATTCATCAGACTCATTCACCATCCAGCTTTGTTCTCTTGCTGGTGAGGAGTTGTGATTTCTCTGAGGAGGAGAGGCATTCTGGTTTTTGGTGCTTTCATCCTTTTTGCACTGATTTCTTCCCATCTGTGGATTTATCTACCTGTCATCTTTGTAGTTGATGACTTTTGGATGGGGCCTCTAAGTGGACATTGTTTTTGTTGATGTTGAAGCTATTTCCTTCTATGTTTTAGTTTTCCTTCTAACAGTCAGGCCCCTCTGCTGCAGGACTGCTGGAGGTCCACTGCAGACCCTCCTTACCTGGGGATCACCCATAGGGGTTGCAGAACAGTAAGGGTTGCTGCCAGTTTCTTCTTCTGTTATTTCATCCCAGAAGAGTACCCACCAGATATCAGCCAGAGCTCTCCTTTATGAGGTATCTCTTTGGATATATAGGGGTTGGGGAGCTGCTTGAGGAGACAGCATGTACCTTATAGGAGCTCAAGTACTGTGCTGGGAGTTCTGTTGTTCTGTTTAGAACTGCTGGGCAGGTACATTTAAATCTGCTGCAGCAGAACTCACAACTGCCTCTTTTCCCAGGTGCTCTGTCTTAGGAAGTTGGGGCTTTATTTATAAGTTCCCAATGTGCTGCTGCCTTTTTTCAGAGATGCCCTGCCTGGCAAGGAGGTAGTCTAGTCACAGTCTGCCAGCAGAGGCATTGCTGAGCTGCCAATGGGCTCTGCCCAGCTGCTGTGTAAATTTCCTTGTGGTTTTGTTTACAGAGGTACAGTTAGAACTGCCTCCCTAGTGGTGGACTGCCTCAGTAATGGTGGACTGCCTCGGTAATGGAGGACTGCCTCAGTAATGGTGGAGGCCCTTCCCCCCAAGAGCTGAACAGCCCCAGGTCCAGCTGCACTGCTGTGAAACTCTCAATCCAGAGCATTCCAGATAGTTGAACTTTGTGGGGGTGGGACCCACTGAGCCAGATCACCTGGCTCCCTGTTTCAGCCCCCTCTTTTTCATTTGAATGAGTGACTCTGTCTCCCTGGCATTCCAGGCACCAGTTGAAATAGCCGCCAAGATTTGTGTGAGTTTTTGTGTGGAAACCTGTGGTGCCAGCTGCAACAGCCATGTTGCAAATTTGTGGTGCCTTTCAGCCCAGGAATCTCCTGGTCTTGGGCAGTAAAAACTCATTTGGGAATGTAGTGATCACTCACCCTCTGCATTGTTCTCTCTGGGAACTTCACTTTGGAGATGTTTCTATTTGGCCATCTTGGATCTCCCCCAGAAAAGTTATTCTTTATTTTCCTTTCCTTTTCAAATATATTTATCTTGTATATTGATATTATTATTTCCAATATTTGCAATACATGTAGCTTTTAAAGGTTCTTTTTTCTTCTTCTTCTTCTAACAAAACTTCTTTCTAAAATGGTTGGTAAACCTGATTGCCAATTCAAATTTATTTGTGAGATTTGTGACAGATTTGGGGGACATTTTTGACTTTGGACTACTAGATCCCACAAAAATCATCATGTCACAAAGGTTTAACAAGTTTTAATCATTCTACTTTGTTGTAGATCCAATGCTTACAATTTCTGCCAAAAGAATTGTTTTTGGTATCTGTTCTCAATAAAAAAATTCATTCTGGCTCTCACTTGGTCCCAACTGTGACTTTAAAGATCAGGTTTTCAGATCATGGGTATTTTATTAAATTATTGTTGTTTGTTGTTATTATTGTTGTTTCCACTTTGTATATGTGGTAGAGAAAGGGCACACATGGTCATCTTTGCAGATTGTCCATGTATTCCTAAGTGCCCAGAAATACATTCAAAATATTTAAATCTATGTCTAGTTATTTTGCAATGATGAATGGGAGTCCTTCAGATAATCTAGTTTACCCTGACTCTGAAAACATTCTATGCTCTAATTGCTAAATTGTATGATTTCACCCATTGACCAAAACACTATATCTGTTCAAAAATTCCAATCCTATTTTAAAACCTAAGTTATTTTATCTCATTAAGATTTATATTCATTTGATGTCTCTCTGTTTCTCTAGACTTTCTTTCAAGGTCCCATTTTATCCTTGCTTCATTTTCTACAAGTCAAAACTAAATAAACTATAAGTTTAGTCAGTCTTTCAGTACTGTGCTTAGAATTTCTTCAGGACTTTCAACTTTTATTAAATATTCTTAAACTCTTTGTAATTATTTAGCTGTAAATCAATCCAGTTATTTATTTTATTCTTCTCTTCCAGTAACTTACTGCTCAGATGCAGAAAATATTATATACCCTTTGACTATCTTTATTTTATAAAATGTTATTTAACATTATTTTGGTCCTCAGCTTGCTATCAATTCTTTCTTCATTTCCAGGTGATTCCAGTCCCTTAAATTTTGGTTGGAAAGTAATTCCAAAAGATACAACTACTTCTTCTACTTCTGGCTTTCTAAACAAATGTAACTTACTTCAATTGAAAAAGCATTAACTTTTAAAGATAAATTGTGTTACCATTCTTTACGTTCAAATTAATTTATATTTTAATAACATTCAACTTTTTTCTCATTAGTGGAAAATTATCCAAGGTAATTTACCTATTTATTCATTACTTAAGCAAACACATACTGGAAACTTGATATACTTCTGAAGTATATTAGACATTTGAACACAAAAATATATAAACAAAGTGGCCACAATTGCTGAATAGAGTCATGTAAATTAAAGTCAGACATTCATGAGGCTGTAATAAGTGGTAAAGTTAAAAGATGCCATAGAATTTAGGGTGACAAACATAAAATCATGTAATGAGTGGGATGAATAAAGAAAACTTTCAAATGCAACAGTGGTTTTGAAAAGATGCTAATGTTTCATTGGGGTAAAAGGAGCAATGTAGATATTCTAAACATAGAAAAAGAATATCCAAAGGCACTGATATCTGAGAAATAATGGCATGGTTAAAGAGTTGATTGCAGCTAGATATAATTAGCTAAGGAACTACAAGAGAAAGTAGCAAGAAAAAATCTTATCTCATTTTGCTTTACATATTTTTTTAGACATGTTGATCTTTATTCTATAGCATGATTCAAGGTACTTATCCATCATTTACCATTTACTATTTATTTACAGATTAAGTATTAAGTAGTGTTTAATACATGCTTTATTGATGAAAAATAACTGTTGTTATCTGATTTAGACCAAAAGGGCTGTGCTTTGCAAACTAACAAAATTAAAATTTGAAATTCATGTATTGTATGTTTGTCTACACACTAGTAAAATATGTTACTTTTCAAAAGGAGGGACTGTATCATATGGCAGTCTTTCCATTCATCACCTCAGAAGGTGCAAGTCAAAGCCTTGAAAAGATATATGACTGCAGACTTGTAAATGCGAGTGAAATTATTGATAAAGAAAACCCAATTCTATAAAAGTATAAGTTAGCATTTATGTGAAATTGGGCAGAAGGTAGATAAGAAAGAATACCCAAGACATCATAGGTAGCAGAGGAATAGAGCACAGTTGGAAGAGGAAAGATAGAAGTAGTGGAGATTTTCAGTATGATAGAATGAGTGGGAGAAGATGCTACACATTGTTCTGACAACATATAAACAGTCAATGCCCTACAAAGAAAGTTTTTAAGTAAAATGTTTTTTAATGTTTTATAAACATATGAAGTGGAATGACATCCCATAAGATTAAATGTTGAGTGTGATGAGCAAGTAGGCTGTCAGTGACAACCAAAAATGGAAGAAAATATTCAATATATTGCAGGGAAGTGAGTTTTCCCCTATATAAGTGCTTTATAAATATTTTCAATTCTTTCTGTTTTGAATTGTAGTTAAAGTTGTGTCCAATTTAGGTTTTAAATTGCAATTATTTCAAAGCTCTTCTGTGAGAGACTGCCAGAATTAACTCATTGAACAACAACACAAAAAAGATTAATTGTTCAGTAAGTATTATTTCTTCAACTATATCTCACAGATACACAAGTCTATATTGCTTATTTTCTGCCAAAGGAAATTTAATGTTAGCTAAGAAATAAAAGGTGGGAGTCAGAGAGAATTCATATTATTTTTCATGAATTCATTTCATTTCTCAAACCATCAATAAAATCAAGATTAGACTTTATGCCCTGCTTCTCTTAAATATATTGTGACTGTTGACTTTTGCTATAGTAAAAATATTTTATTTGACAGTGCAATAGAATTAGATGTACTCAAAAGATTTGAGCAAGCAATGAATGCTTTTAAGTAGAGAAAGTATAATTTTTAAAATACAAGCATTAAGATTAGAAAAGAACTCTACTCCGAAAAATATTATCTGTCAGACAATCTAATTAGATAACATGATATTAGTAGCATCTGAACAGAAATGTATGTCATGTCTTAGCTGTAATATAACCTGGATGGAAGAAGACAGTAAATGTGAGATTTTAAAATATCTTTCAAAAAAAGAAATATAATATACATTCTTAAAATTAGAGCCATGTGGGTAGTCTAACATCTGCTACCTGCTGCTGCTGCCCATGGATTTTAAAAGTACCCTAAGCCAGCCAGATGGGGTGGCCCATGTCTTGTAATCCCAGCACTTTGGGAGGCCAAGGCGGGTGGATCACCTGAGGTCAGGAGTTTGAGACTAGCCCCTGGACAACATGATGAAACCTCATCTTTACTAAAAATATGAAAAGTAGCCTATTGTGGTAGCAGGCACCTGTACTATCAGCAACTTGAGAGGCTGCAGCAGTAGAATCACTTGAATCCAGGAGGGGGAGGTTGCAGTGAGCTGAGATTGCACCATTGCACTCCAGTCTGGGCAGCAAGAGGAAGACTCGATGTCAAAAAAAAAAAAATAATAAAATAAGCTAAGCCACCTGACATTAATCTTACAGTTCATTTTTTTTAATGTACTTGTTAGGTGATAGAAAGTCCTACTGTATATGCTTTACTGCCCTGAAAAGATACTTCTGTAGAATAAAATCCTATCTCTTTTCAGGTTCATTATGATAACCTTTATGCAAGACACTATTGGAGAAATCATTTTAAAGATCAGTGTCTCAAGACCCTGAATAATGATTAAAAAAATAAAACTGAGTAACTATGTGGTATATTAGTGTTCACTCATATATAATTCTAATGTAGGTTGATCTATCCAATCTGTCTACAAGTCATATAGTAACAAAGTATCTAAAGTGCTTATAAATTCAGGTAATTTTTATTTGCAAAATCACCAATTGTCATTTGATGTCTGTTTTTTTTCCGATGTGCAATTATAGTAGTTATAGGCACCCATGTTGGTAGCTCCATAAACTTGCTAACTAAGCAGTTCTATCTAGCTGAATCTGTCCTTTTTGATGGCTTCACTGAATACTGGACCTTCATTTGTTCTTTCAGTGTTATCCCATAAGGGCAAAATATTTTGCCTGCTTCATGTTAAAATATAAATTTTAATTTACTTGCCTTTACAATGGGAAGGTGTCTCTCTCTGGGAATAGATAAATAACAAACTTGTGCAGAGTTTCAACACTGGCATTTTTGAAAATGAATTCATCTTTCCTTCTGCTTGCTGAAAAAGAGGATCGAGATTTTAGGAAGCCCAGCTATATATTTCTCCCGATAAAAGGGAAATTTGTTCTTCAGAGTATACCTGCTGAAGCAACATTTTTACTCATACTTCTTACTCTGTTGCTCATTAGTAGTTTTTTCTTCACATGCCTTTAAAAAAAATAAAATATTGAAGAATGTACTGATGACTAACTGGAAATGTATCCAGAGAACTACTCCTGGACAAAAAGTAGCCAAACTCAAGAGACCAATTATAGGGTTTATCCCTAGAATTTGAATCTTGACTGGCTGCCTTTGACTAAGCACTTTCCTAGTATATATATCATGTTATGAAAATAATTTCTTTAAGGTCTACTGTGAAATGGAAAATGTTGGAATATTCTAATTACAATTCCTTTTCTTTTGTAGATTAGTTTGGTTTTTTTTTTTTAATCTTTTGAGTAGGATCTAAATATTATGCTTGTAAGTACTCAGCTTTGAAGCTGAATTGATGAATTTCTGGTAGATTTCTGAGGAAATAGGGAGAATAGAATAAGAGATTTTAACTTCAACATTTTAAAAATTCAGCATTAATGACTTTAATTAAATTCTTCATTTTTGAAATTAATCTTCTCTACTAATCTCTTCATATGGAGGAAAAAGTTACTTAAGAAGTTAACTTTTTTATTCTAATGGTTTTTGTTAAGAGAGATTGTGAAGAAATAGAATTAACATTTTCATGGTTTTATTATCAAAATGAAGAGCAAGTAATAGTTGGACTTGATAATTTGATTTCTATCTTTATAAATGACACAATGATTCACAGTTTATATTCTTCCTCAATCCAATTAGATATCTTAAATACTTTTTTATTTGAAAGTCCAAACTTCTAAAAAGAATACAATTTGAAGACTTGGACATCATGTCATCTTATACTTAGTTCAATATCAATGTATGTTAGTAATAAATAATCTTTTATTTAACATTGTTTAGTTATTTCAGCCTAGGAAATAGGTTAAACATTTATGTTCTGGTTCAGTTTCATCAGTCCTTTGCAAATTGAATTTCAAAAATATTCATTTGATGCACTATTGATTATATAAAGCAAGATACAGTTTTGATGTAACATTGGCATAATGACAGGTGTTCCAGGAATGGACTGCAAATATAATATTTTTTACTATTGACTGTACTTGAGAAACTGTACAGTTTTCTTATTTTTTCTTTTTTCTTTTTTGTTTTTGAGACAGAGTTTTGCTCTGTGGCCAGACTGGAGTGCATGGCATGATCTCAGCTCACTTCAACCTCTGCCTTCTGGGTTCAAGCGATTCTGCCTCAGCCTCCTGAGTAGCTGGGACTATAGGTGTGTGCCACCACACCCAGCTAACTTCTTTTGTATTTTTAGTAGACACGGGGTTTCACCATGTTGGCCAGGATAGTCTCAATCTCTTGCCTTTTTAACCTCCTGCCTCAGCCTTTGAAAGTGCTAGGATTACAGGCATGAGCCACTATGCCCGGCCAGTTTTCAATTTGGCCTACATCATACATAGTGATGTAATTTAGGAAACAAAATAACTAATTTGGCCAATCATTGAATAAGGAAAAGTGGAAAGACACTATACAAAAATCCAAACAATATTTTGTTATCTAATTAACAAGGTTTCTCTAACATGATACAAACATTTACTGCTGATAGTATTTTTGTAAAATTACTTATAAATAACATGATGGCACTTTGCCTGTATTAGCTTTTTGTCATATGTCATAAAAACAGTTGTGCAAATCTTTGACCTTTACTTCCCTGGAGAACTTGATGTATCAACAAATCAGGCCAGTTGCTGTTGTTGTTGTTGTTGTTGTTATGTTTTGTTTTGATGTGACCACAAATTCTGAGAAGGCAATTTGGGAAAATAAAATCTCTGGACAAATCCTCCAAAGCATTTCCAATTACTTGGCATGTAATTGATGGATTTTTATTTTGCTCTTGAAATTCATAGCATACACAATTTGAACCAACAAATATCCTACTCCTTAGTCTGAATGTGTCAGCAGTTAAACTACAGAATACTTTTTTTTTACTGCTTGATGAATTGAAGAATACACAATTAATCATACATATTCCTTTCCTTCTTTTAACCTTTGATGGATATTCTTATATACATCATATCATTGATGGATATTTATTTCACTTCTGTAAATAGTCATAAAATTTTAACTGTAGATACATGTTTCTTCCCTTCTTGATGCATAAAAATGTAATTGTGACATTGCTGAGAGATAATGGACTGCATCATTTTAAAACCTAAGTTACTCTTGGTTAGTTCCTTTCTTAGAAAGACTTGTTAGCACAGTTGACTATTGTTTTTTGCTAAGGGAACTGTGGTAGAGACAAACATAAGAGCTTCCTAGCCATTATACAATTAAGCTCTTTAGGGTTTTAGGGTTGGGGCTTTCTGTTGTTTATATTTTATTCCCAAAGTCTAAAGCAGCACATGGCATGGCTATTGGATGAATCAATAAATAAACTATTCACAGGAATGAAGACTATTAGAATAAATTACTATCAGTTTATTCATTCATTCTTCTGTCTATCCATCCATACATTCATCCACCCACCCACCTATGAATTCACTGTTTTATTGATTGCTTAAAGATTAGTCTACCTAACTGTCTGCAATGACTCTTTTCATTCAGATTTTGAAGGCTTCCAGACTAGTTTACATGCCTAAAAATCCCTGGGGACCATTATTCCAATTCAAATATATGGTTTTTACCTTTATTTAATTTGCTATTTCTGCTTTTGCTATGATGTTTGGCTCTGCTGATGACTCTTTTCTTGAAGTTATCATGTTTTCTTATATTAAGGACACATCACTTGAGCCCAGAGGTTCAAGACAAGCCTGGACAACATGGTAAAACCCTGTGTCTAACAAAAATACAAAACTAATCAGGTGTACACCTGTGGTATCAGCTACTCAGGAGGCTGAGATGGGAGGATTGCTTAAACTTGGGAGGTGGAGGTTGCCTTGAGCCAAGATTATGCCATTGCACTCCAGCCTGGGCAACAGAACAGGACCCTGTTTCAAAAAAGAAAAAAAAAAAAGACAAATTTTTTTTTTGTTTGTTTGTTTTATCATTTGAGCTCTGTTTTGGGGGCATCTTATCAACTTCATCCATACTTGTATGTATGTTACTCCTTTTCTAGTCTTAAACCACCTATTCAATTCTTCATATTCTATAAAAATAATTTATCTAAAATAAAAATCTATGTCACAGCATTGCTTTAAATACTTTAATATTTTATCACCTATAGAATGAGGTTAAATTTCAGCATAGTATGAAAAACTCTTGATATTATGACCTCCATTAGTATTTCCACAATTACCTCTTTCTACTCTCACACCCAAAAATTCTTACAAAACACTTTTTATTACAGTAGAACTTTTATATTATATTATACTCATTATTATATCTTTCACTACAGTATGATGATTTATAATAGTAAAATTATAATATGAATGATTTCAAAATAATTGAAGTGAGTACATTCTATCCTTATATCCATAGAAGTCAGTCTATAATTGAATATTTAAAGATCAAAGTAAGGAATGAAGTTCAAGATAGAAAACTGAAAAAAATGAAAGGCATAGTTACTGTGGCAATTTTTTTATTTGAGTTAAAGATTTTCATCATGATAGAAAAAGAAGATGTATATTGTGAGCAAATTTATATATGGTATTTAAAAACAGAAATTGTTTTCAAAATTTTCATTTATGAAGTTAATACAATGAATCTTTTTAAGGAGACTAAGTATATTTTATAAAACTAAAAGAGCCTGATTGTATTAAAGGTGTACTAGTATGAATAAAAAGCCTTTATTTTGAAATTTTATTTTTTAATATAAAATTTGATGAAGAAAAAGAATATCAAAAATTGGATATATATTAAAAATATGCATAAAAGATCAAATGTTTTATAAACTTAAAAATATTTTGTAAACTCCTTAGAAATTTTCAGTAAAAAGTAACAGAGTGGCAGGGTATTATAATCTCACTATAAAATGTTTACTTGATGATATACAGCATGTAAATCACTTATAAACAAAGTGATAATATGCACACATGTATTTGTAAATATCTGAATCCTTCTGGAAAGCTGAATTTTGCAAATTTGAAAATCTGATGAAGAATCTGACTAGCTGGCCTCATACAAAATTTCTTCTCTTTAAAAAGAAGACATACATGAGGCCAACAAACATATGAAAAAATGCTCATCATCACTGGTCATTAGAGAAATGAAAATCAAAACTACATTGAGATACCATCTCATGCCATTTAGAACGGCAATCATTAAAAAATCTGGAGACAACAGATGCTGGAGAGGATGTGGAGAAATAGGAACACTTTTACACTGTTGGTAGGAGTGTAAGTTAGTTCAACCATTGTGGAAGACAGTATGGCGATTCCTCAAGGACCTAGAAATAGAAATTCCATTTGACCCAGCAATCCCATTACTGGGTGTATATCCAAAGGATTATAAATCATTCTACTATAAGGACACATGCACACGAATGTTCATTGCAGCACAGTTTACAATAGCAAAGACCTGGAACCAACCCAAATGCCCATCGATGATAGACTGGACAGGGAAAATGTGGCACATATACACCATGGAATACTATGCAGCCATCAAAAACGATGAGTTTGTGTCCTTTGTAGGGACATGGATGAACCTGGAAACCATCATTCTCAGCAAACTGACACAAGAACAGAAAATCAAACACCGCATGTTCTCACTCATAGGTGGGTGTTGAACAATGAGAACACATGGGCACAGGGAGGGAAGCACTACACACTGGGGTCTGTAGGGGTGAAATAGGGGAGGGACAGCGGGGAGTGGGGAGTTGGGGAGAGATAGCATGGGGAGAAATGCCACATATAGGTGAAGGGGAGGAAGGCAGCAAATCACACTGCCACATATGCACTTATGCAACAGTCTTGCATGTTCTTCACATGTACCCCAAAAAGTAAAATGCAATAAAAAAAAATACAAAAAAATAACCATAGGAATTCTACTTTGAAAATACTATTAATCAAAAAGGATAAAGTAGTTGGCTACCATTGAAGAACCAGAAGATAGTGACCGAATTACCTTAGCATTACTTTAGTTATCCTAAGACTTTGGCCAGATGTGGTGGCTCATACCTGTAATCCCACCACGAGGTGGGTAGATCACTTGAAGTCAGGAGTTCAAGACCAGCCTGGCCAACATGGTGAAACTCCATCTCTGCTAAAAATACAAAAATTAGCAAGACCTGATGGCAGGAATCTGTAATCCCAGCTACTCAGGAGGCTGAGCAGAGCAATCACTTGAACTTGGAAGGCAGAGGTTTCAGTGAGCCAGGGCACCACTGCACTCCAGCCTGGGCAACAGAGTGAGGCTCTGTCAAAAAAAATAATAATAAATTTTCTCTGTTTTTCTTTTTACATCTGAGATAGTATAATAAAGTAATGATGATAACAATTTACAGCAAATTTGAGAATGAAGGAAAATTCCACCAATGTAAATAAAAGATTTAAGGTAATGTAAAATATCAAAATCCCACAATGTATTACAATAAATCATAAAATAACCAAGTATAATCTTGCAAAGATAAAAAAGAAAAAAGTGAGGAAACAATCAGTATCATATCTTTAAACTTGGAGAACTCCAGTAACAGACAGAGAGTTAAATTATGAGTGAACTCCTAATCCCAATTGATACAAGGAGAATAAAATACCTAGAAATATAACTAACAAGGGATGTAAAGGAACTCTTCAGGAAGAACTGAAAATCACTGCTCAAGGGAATGAGAGAGGACACAAACAAATGGAAAAACATTCCATGCTCATGGTTAGAAAGAATCAATATTATGAAAATGGCCATACTGCCCCAAGTAATTTATATATTCAATGCTATCCCTATCAAGCTATCATTGACTTTCTTCACAGATTTGGAAAAAAAAAACACCTTAAGTTTCATATGGAACCCAAAAAGTGTCCACATAGCCAAGACAATTCTAAGAAAAAAAAAAAAAAAAGCTGGAGGCATCACACTACCTGACTTCAAACTATACTGCAAGGCTACAAAACTGCATGGTACTGGTAACAAAACAGAGATATAGACCAATAGAACAGAACAAAGACCTCAGAAGTAATGTCAAACATCTACAAGTATCTGATCCCTTACAAACCTTACAAAAACAAGCAATGGGGATACGATTCCCTATTTAATAAATGGTGTTAGGAAAACTGGCTAGCCATATGCAGAAAGCGGAAACTGGATCCCTTCCTTACACATTACACAAAAATTAATTCAAGATGAATTAGAGATTTAAATGTAAGACTTAACACCATAAAACTCCTAGAAGAAAACCTAGACAATACCATTCAGGACATAGGCATGGGCAAAGAATTCATGACTAAAACACCAAAAACAATGGCAACAAAAGCCAAAATAGACAAATGGAATCTAATTAAACTAAAGTGCTTCTTCACGGCAAAAGAGACTATTATTAGAGTGAACCAGCAACCAACAGAATGGGAAAAAACATTTTGCAATCCACCAATCTGACAAAGGGCTAATATTCAGAATCTACAAAGAACTTAAACAAATTTATAAGAAAAAAAAAAACATCAAAAGGTAGGCAGAGGATATGAACAAACACTTCAAAAGAAGACATTTATGCAGACAACAAACATATGAAAATAATCTCATCATTGCTGGTCATTAGAGTTATGCAAACCAAAACCACATTGAGATACCATCTCACGCCAGTTAGAATGATGATCATTAAAAAATCTGGAGACAACAAATGCTGGAGAGGATGTGGAGAAATAGGAACGCCTTTATACTGTTGGTGGGAGTATAAATTAGTTCAACCATTGTGGAAGACAGTGTGGCAATTCCTCAAGGAATCCCCTTTGACCCAGTAATCCCATTACTGGATATATACCCAAAGGATTATAAATCGTTCTATTATAAAGATACATGCACACGTATGTTCATTGTGGGACTGCTTACAATATCAAAGACTGGGAATCAACCCAAATGCCCAGCAATGGTAGTCTGGATAAAGAAAATGTAGCAAGTATATAGCATGGAATACTATGCAGCCATAAAAAAGGATGAGTTCATGTCCTTTGCAGGGACATGGATGAAGCTGGAAACCGTCATTCTCAGCAAACTGACAGAAGAACAGAAAACCAAACACTGCATGTTCTCACTCATAAGTGGGTGTTGAACATGAGAACACATGGATACAGGGAGTGGAATATCACACACCAGGCCTGTCGGAGGGTGGAGGACTAAGGGAGAGACAGCATTGGGAAAAGTATCTAATGTAGAAGATGGGTGATGAATGCAGCAAACCTCCATGGCATGTGTATACCTATGTAACCTGCACAATCTGCACCTGTAACCCAGAACTTTAAGTATGATAATAATCATAAAGATATTTAAAGAAAAAAATCTATAGACTAAAAGTAAGATTAAACACTTAGCTATCTAGAAGACTATACTACTTTCTTCCTTCATGTCTGAAAGTTAAATTTTGTTGTAGTAGCCTGGGAGTATATTGCTTAGATATTACTCATATAAGTCAGAATACATTGGAGTAAAGTATTCAGTTCTATTTATAATAATTTGTGTGGGTCCTTGTTATGCTTTATGTTCAGAAGATGAATTTGTTAAAAATATTTTGAAATCTTAAAATACAGCTCATTTTTGGAAAATGAAAAAATAAGTCTCGTATATTTATCATGAATAAGTGATAGTTAATAGAAATTACTATAGGTGCATGATTGTTTGAAGCCTTTTATTTGTAAAAATTTATTCAATGTTGCTTAATAGGGTCAAGGGAAAAAAAGTGACTGGTTTCAAATAGACTTTCCAATAGATCTGACCATCCAAGACACTGTGCTTCTTGAAAAATTCATTTTCTTTCACTGAAAATGTGTAATAATTCAGGAATGTTATGAAACAGTTTCTGAAACATATGGGACTTTTACTTTTATGCAGCACATTTTTAATTAATTGATTTTTAAATTTTGTAATACTTTTTCTTCTTTCGATAATATTAAATCATAGGGCATGCAGATTTTAAGAGAAAAACAAGATTGAGACAGACATTGTAGCATCACAACCCTTTTTTTTTTTTTTTAACTCAGAAATGCCTGGAATGTTCCAACCATCCATGTGATTTTTGAATAACACTTCAATAGATCTTTTTGATATTGGGGAAAATAATTTAGCTTTGCTTCTTCTCTATAACCTAGATAAATTATTGTCTGTTGATTTTATAAAGATATGAGGCTAGTGTGTGTTTTACACTTATGTGTAAGTTCTGTTATTTATCTGGATAACCATTTTAAAATATAGAAATAAAGTGGATCAAATGGAATTTCTATTTCTAGGTCCTTGAGGAATCACCACACTGTCTTCCACAATGGTTGAACTAATTTACATTCCCACCAACAGTGTAAAAGTGTTCCTATTTCTCCACACCCTCTCCAGCATCTGTTGTCTCCAGATTTTTTAATGATTGCCGTTCTAACTGGCGTGAGATGGTATTTCAATGTGTTTTGATTTTCATTTCTCTAATGACCAGTGATGATGAGCATTTTTTCATATGTTTGTTGGCCTCATGTATGTCTTCTTTTGTAAAGTATCTGTTCATATCCTTTGCCCATTTTTGAATGGACTTGTTTGTTTTTTTCTTATAAATCTGTTTTAGTTCGTTGTAAATTCTGGATATCAGCCCTTTGTCAGATGGATAGGCTGCAAAAATTTTTTCCCATTCTGGAAAATGTGGCACATATACACCATGGAATATTATGCAGCCATCAAAAACGATGAGTTCGTGTCCTTTGTAGGGACATGAATGAACCTGGAAACCATCATTCTCAGCAAACTGACACAAGAACACAAAATCAAACACTGCATGTTCTTACTCATAGACAGGTGTTGAACAATGGGAACACATGGACACAGGGAGGGGAGCACTATACACTGGGGTCTGTTGCGGGGGAGTGCAGGGGGGACACCGGGGGGTGGGGAGTTGGAGAGAGATAGCATGGGGAGAAATGCCATATATAGATGAAGGGGAGGAAGGCAGCAAATCACACTGCCACGTATGCACCTATGCAACAATCTTGCATGTTTTTCACATGTACCCCAGAACCTAAAATGCAATTAAAAAAAAAAAGAAATAAAGTGGAAAGTTGGAATGCTTTTCTTGGAAAGACAGAATCATAAATATCAATGCATTGACATCTTTCCTTCTTGCTCTGTTTCTTTCTCATCATCTACTTTCCTTCAAATATTTGTTAAATTTCTAGGATTGAATTAGCCATGGGGTAGCAGAAATAGGAAAAATGTATGCTTTTTAAAAATCCTCATTAATAATATAGACACGAAGAACACAAAACATATTAGTAATTTGTAATAAACCTCCATGTTGGAGGTGTGCAAAAATATGTTGTTTAAAAGAGAGATTGGTTTTATTCTTTGTAGGTCTAATGGCTGAGTTGGATCTTGAAAGATAAGTTATAGTCTACCATCAAAATATAAGACTACAAAGAATTTCAGGAAGTGATGGTTTCCTGTTTAAGGTTATGACAGTGTGCAAACAGATGGTGAAAAGGGTTATTTGGCCTGGCTTGAGAATATAGGAAGAGGAAGATGAGCATTGTGGAAAATAAAACTAGAAGACAGGCAGATTCTAGAAGCTATAGGAGTATTCTATGCCTTGCAAAGAAATGGCAGTTTTATTCTGTAGTTGATAATGGAATATCAAAAGGATTTAAGAAGAGAAATAATATGGATACATTTGTCCCTTAAAGAAAAGATTCTGGGATATTACGTGGCAGTGGATGGTACTGAGGGACTGTGTTAAGGAAAATTGTCTGTGTTTCAAAGGCAGGAATTTCTCGGTGCCATGCTTCCATCCACCTCCCCATCTGGGAACCTAGATTTCTATTTCTAACTTTCCCACGTGGGCTAGGTAGAAATTCCAGGTGAGCTTCTTTTGTTCAGAAAGTCCGCCAAAAGCCCTGGAAGGAGAGGCTCTGTTTTGGGCCCAAGCAACCAATCTGGGATCAGAGTGAAAGATCAATCACTTCAGAGGAAGTTTGAAAGAACTCCTCTCATTGGACAAGAACGTGAATGGTGTGGGAATAACTTCAAAGTTAAAACTCTTCTGCACCTTACCTGCCGGGATTTCCTTCTCTGGGATCCCCTCCCACAACAATGTGGGAGCTGTTTTTCCCTCTTTACCTGTGTGGATATCCCCTTCGGATTCCCCTCCCATGGTAGCGTGGGAGTTTTCTCTCTCTCTCTCTCTCTCTCTCTCTGCGCCTCTCTCTCTGCCTGTCTCTCTCTCTCTCTCTCTCTGTCTCTGTCTCTCTCTCTGCCTCTCTGCCTCTCTGCCTCTCTGCCTGATAAATCACTTTCTGCTAAACTCTTTGGGTTTGATATTTATACCAATGGTTAGCTCACCATGCTGCCGGGGCCTTTTCCCCATTCCTGGGGCAAGAGAGCTCAAGAACCTCAGGGCACATCCCGTTGTAGAGGAAGCTGAGCCTGATCCGGTCCTGCCACCTGGTAACAGTACTAGAAAGTGGAAATACACCTAAAATCTATCCTGCAGCCTAGTGGAGAGGTGAGTAATATTCAGGTCTAGGGCAGTGCTAGGGAGAGGACAAGAGATATCTAATATGTTGAATTTGGGTTGTGAGAATTTGATAGTCTTTTGAAAATTGTGTGTGAAAAATATTACTTAGGCTAACTCCAAAATTTTTGGTGTCAATATTAAGTAAGATGGAGCAGATATTGGAGAAGAGAAGGCATGATGCTGATAGTGTAGAATGACTATTACTTAGGCATTTCAAAAACACTAATACATTTTTTCCCTGAGACTTTATTCTGATGTGAAATTTAGAATATGTTAAATTATTTGATATCTGAAACTAAATTATCACTTTTTATGATTTAAAATATATGTACATTCCACATTCACAAATGTATTAGAAATTACTTAGACTTCCATATGGTGCTTCAAAACCCAAAATAAACATTGGGTTAAATAAAAATTTGGAAACATCTATAGTTACTGAATGGGCATTACAAATGTTAGATTTTTAAGAATAGTACCACATTCCTCCCCAAATTTTTCTTACATACTCATACTCATTTCCAACATCACTGAGTAGCTTTGAATTAACAGCTTAGAGACATTTCACATTTACTTCTCTTAATATATCAATTATGTAACCTTAGGAATCTTTAATTTGTAAATAGTATTTCTCTTCCATTTGATAAATTTCTATTATCTCCATAAATATTAATTCCTACCTTTGCAAACTGAAATCTGCATTTCTTAACATATAAGGTTAATAAAACATACAGAGAGATTATGTCTCACTTCTTGTTGTTTCAGAATCATTTGTATTAATTAAAATACCTATTCATGGCTCCTTCACAAAAACCTGATATGTTTTTGTCCTCATTTTTCACTAATAATTTCTGTTCCTGTTCCATTGGCTTTCTTGCTGTTCCTCCTACTTAATGGGAAAACCCCTGATTTAGTAACTTAGCACCTCCCCAAGCTATCTGCAAAGCTTGCTTCAAAAGTCACTATATCAATGAAGCCTGCCTGATATTTAAATTAAAATACCTCCCATTCGCTTTTATTCCAATTTTTTTTCATGGTACTATTTATAAAATGTATCTTTTAAAAAGTATTTCTTATTTTTATTATCCTTTTATCTCATGAGAATATACATTCTGGCCAAGCACGGTGGCTCACACCTGTAATCCTAGAACTTTGGAAGGCCAAGGTGGGAGGATTGCCTGACCTCAGGAGTTTGAGACTAGTCTGGGCAACACAGTGAAACCCCGTCTCTACTAAAAAACACAAAAAATTAGCCAGGCGTGGCAGTTTGTGCTGGTAGTCCCAGCTATTTGGGAGGCTGAGGCAGGAGAATGTCTTGAACCAGGGAGGTGGAGGTTGCAATGAGCAGAGATCACACCCACTCCAGCCTTGCAACAGAGCAAGATTCCATTAAAAAAAAAAAAAAGAATATATATTCTATAGGTCTTTTTTATATTCTCAGTTTTTTCTTTTTTTTCATTTTTATTCCCATAGCTCTCAATTACCTCCAATAATGCCTGACATATAGTAAAGGCTCAATAAATAAATGAATTTACTGAATGAGAAACTCTGTGTTTGGAACTCAAGAAACTCTACTATTGAAAACTCCACATGCAATTATCTCCCTTTGTCAGGATTGTAAAATCCCTGACCTAGAGATCAGCATATAAGCAATAATACTCTATTTAACAGATAATGGACAATAGTTCAAGGCAGAAGACTTTTTGAGCCCTCTTGTGATACTGGTTAGCTATCTCTTTTGTCTTGGGTGTAGGTAGGATTTATTCTTTAATAGGCACAAAGCTGTCAGATCTGCTGCTATTCTGTGGATAGAATCAACTGCAATTTGCTTTTTGGTAAAATTCGTTTGTGCTAGCATCTTAAGCAGATACAATTCAACAGTTCATGAAAAGGGCATATGATGCCACACATTTAGTTATTTCTCAGATTCTATTGATATTTAAAATTTGGCTGCAAACTTTAAAGTTTATATTGTCCAAAGTTATTACAATTCTTGGATCATCATTGAAGCTGGTAAAAACAGAAACAGTTTTCTTCTAAATACTTGTTTCATGTGGTACTAACTTCTCAACTATCAAGAATAGCAGTAAGATTTAGCTGGGCAGGCAATTAGGCAAGAAGAATGAGTATAATAAATGGAACAATGGATAAACTTTATAATGGCAAAATGATCAGATTGTGCTTACAAGTTGGATTAGAGATTGTAGAGTTAACTTTTTAGCAGTCGTTGTGGGTAATGTTGACAAACTTACACAAGATTGGTTGGCAGATATTTAGATAATAGATGATATGGTGGGTGGGTACGTAGATGGATTGATAAATATATATATCAAAGTGTACTATTTACTTGTCATCGATGTAAATATAGTTAGTACCTTAGGACCAGACCTTGAGTTTGAACTATGTTTTCCAGCTTCCTATTTGAAACGCTCATTTTGACACCCTATGTAGTTCATACTGTCTTATTCAGCACCATGTAACAAATCATCCAGCAAGAAACTGGAAATTATTCAGAGTTTTAACTACTTGGATTAAATTGCTATGTCCAGCTCTGCCTAAGTATCAGGGGATGAAAATAACTTTTATGGTGTATTTCAAATTATATTTGCCAACAAAAAATGTAAAGGAATATGTGCTATATGCAAATATTCCCTGCTCAAACAGTATAACCTTACCTTCTTAACCAGATAGGCATGGTCTTACATACATGTTGAGATTTTGGAGAACAAATTTGCAAAAGGGAGTGATTAGATGTTCTGGACATACTTAGACATGACAATATTACTAGAAAGAGAAGTAAGAGGTATAATACATGGAATACATCAATTTAGCAAGCTATTTTGTAATTATATTTCTTTAAAACATATTTGACTCTAGGCCATACTGAGAAAAGCAGCTGATTTGCTCTGTATTAATTTAAGACCTAGACCTCTGATCTTCCCAGTTGGCACACACAGTGAAGAGCAGCAGCAGCTTAAAAATGATAAGCGGATAGTGCTGTGCAGATTTCAGAATAGAACCAGGGCAGGTTAGAATGAATCAATCCTCATGTTTTATGGATTTGTAAAAGCAATGTCCACTTCAAGAAGATTGTAGAATGTCTTTTTTTCTGCATTCTCAGTAATTTTTATCCACATATACTTATTTTTGTTTTGTAATAGCATTTTCCACTCTCTTTTGTTCTGTTTTCTTAAATAAACTTTAAGGAATGAGAAAGTAGTGACAAGCTAAATAAAGAATAATAAACTGAACAAAAATAAAGCTTTTTATGTGTTTTTAATCTTTTCTATGATTAAAATTGAGTATGCAATTTTTTAAATATATGTATATTTTATTGCACTTTAGGTTCTGGGGTACATGTGCAGAACATGCAGGATTGTTGCATAGGTACCTACATGGCAATGTGGTTTGCTGCCTCCAACCCCCTGTCACCTATATCTGGCATTTTTCCCCATGTTATTCCTCCCCATGTTATTCCTCCCCAACCTCTCTACCCCCTGCTGTCCCTCCCCTATTCCTCCCCAACAGACCCCAGTGTGTGATGTTCCCATCCCTGTGTCCATGTGTTCTCACTGTTCAATACCCACCTATGAGTGAAAACATGTGATGTTTGATTTTCTGTTCTTGTGATAGTTTGCTGAGAATGATGGTTTCCAGATTCATCCATGTCCCTATTAAGGACACAAACTCATCATTCTTTATGGCTGCATAGTATTCCATGGTGTATATGTGCTATATTTTCCATGTCCACTATCTCATCGATGGGCATTTGGGTTGGTTCCAAGACTTTGATATTAAAAACAGTGCATCAATGAACATACATGTGTATATGTCTTTATAATAGAACAATTTATAATCCTTTGCATATATATCCAGCAATGGGATTGCTGGGTCAAATGGAATTTCTCTTTCTAGGTCCTTGAGGAATTGCCACACTGTCTTCCACAATGGTTGAACTAATTTACACACCCACCAACAGTGTATAAGTGTTCCTATTTCTCCACATCCTCTCCAGCATCTGTTATCAGATTTTTTAATGATAGCCATTCTAACTGGTGTGAAATGGTATCTCAATGTGCTTTTGATTTGCATTTATGTAACGACCAGTGATGAGCATTTTTTCATGTTTATTGGCCTCATAAATGTCTTCTTTTGAAAAGTGTCTGTTCATGTCCTTCACCCACTTTTGAATGGATTTGTTTGTTTGTTTCTTGCAAATCTGTTTTAGTTCTTTGTAGATTCTGGATATTAGCCCTTTGTCAGTTGTTAGATTGCAAAATTTTTTCCTATTCTGTTGGTTGCTGGTTTACTCTAATGATTGTTTCTTTTGCTGTGAAGAAGCTCTGAAGTTTAATTAGATCCCGTTTGTCTATTTTGGCTTTTGTTGCCAATACTTCTGTTGTTTTAGTCATGAAGTCCTTGCCTATGCCTATGTCCTGAATGGTTTTGCCTAGGTTTTCTTCTAGGGTTTTTATGGTGTTAGGTCTTATGTTTAAGTCTTTAATCCATCTGGAGTTAATTTTAGTGTAAGGTGTCAGGAAGGGGTCCAGTTTCTGCTTTCTGCACATGACTAGCCAGTTTTCTCAACACCATTTATTAAACACGGCATCCTTTCCCCATTGCTTGTTTTTGTCAGGTTTGTCATAATACAGGTGGTTGTAGATGTGTGGTGTTGCCTCCAAGGCTTCCATTTTGTTCCACTGGTCTATATCTCTGTTTTGGTACAAGTACCATGCTGTTTTGATTACTGTAGCCTTGTAGTATAGTTTGAAGTTAGGTAGCGTGATGCCTCCAGCTTTGTCCTTTTTGCTTAAAATTTTCTTGCCTATGCCACCTCTCTTTTGGTTCCATGTGAAGTTTAAGGTGGTGGTTTTTTCCAGTTCTGTGAAGAGGGTCATAAGTAGCTTGATGGGGATACCATTGAATCTACAAATTACTTTGGACAGTATGGCCATTTTCACAATATTGATTCTTCCTAACCATGAGCATGGAATGTTTTTCCATCTGTTTGTGTCCTCTCTTATTTGCTTGAGCAGTGGTTTGTATTCTCCTTGAAGAGATCCTTTACGTCCTTTGTTAATTGTATTCCTAGTTATTTTATTCTCTTTGTAGAAATTGGGAATGGCAGTTTGTTCTTGATTTGGCTCCTTTAAGTCTGTTATTGATGTATATGAATGCTTGTGATTTTTGCACATTGATTTTTTATTCTGAGACTTTGCAGAAGTTGCTTATCAGTTTCAGGAAATTTTGGGCTGAGACAATGGGTTCTTATAAATATACAATCATGTCGTCTGCAAATAGAGACAATTTGAATTCCTCCTTTCCTAATTGAATACCCTTAATTTCTTTTTCTTGCCTGATTGCTCTGGCTAGAACTTCCAATACTATATTGATTAGGAGTGGTGAAATAGGATATCCTTGTCTAGTGCTTGATTTCAAAGGGAATGCTTCCAGTTTTTGCCCATTCAGTATGATATTGGCCATGGGTTTATAGTAAATAGCTTTTATTATTTTGAGATATGTTCCTTCAATACCTAGTTTGTTGAGAGTTTTTAGCATAAAGCACTGTTGAATTTTGTGGAAGGCCTTTTCTGTATCTACTGAGATAATCATGTGATTTTTGTCTATGGTTCAGTTGATGTGGTAGATTATGTTTATAGACTTGTGTATGTTGAACCAGCCTTGCATCCCCAAGATGAAACCTACTTGGTGGTGATGGGAAAGCTTTTTGATGTGTTGTTACAGTCTGTTTGCCAGTATTTTATTGAAGATTTTTGCATCTATGTTCATTATGGATATTGGCCTGAAGATTTTTGCTGTTGTTGTTGAGTCTCCACCGGGTTTTGGTATCAGGATGATTTTGGTCTCATAAAATGATTTGGGAAGGATTCCCTCTTTTTTTATTACTTGGAATAGTTTCAGAAGGAGTGGTACCAGCTGATATACCAATTGTATATCTGGTAGAATTGGTCTGTGAACCCATCTCGACCTGAGTTTTTTTGGTTGGTAAGCTATTAATTATTGCCTCAACTTCCGCCCTTGTTATTGGTCTATTCAGGGTTTTGACTTCTTCCTGGTTTAAGCTTGGGAGGGTTCAAGTGTCAACGAATTTATCCATGTCTTCAAAGTTTACTGATTTATGTGCATAGAGTTGTTTGTAGTAATCTCCTATGGTAGTTTGTATTTCTGTGGAATTGGTGATGATCTCTCCTTTATTGTTTTTATTGCATCTATTTGATTCTTCTTTTTCTTTTTTTAAATTAATCTGGCTGTTGGTCTATTTTGTTGATCTTCTCAAAACACCAGCTCCTGGATTTACTGATTTTTTGAAGGTTTTTCTGTGTCTCTATCTCCTTCAGTTCTGCTCTGATTTTTGCTATTTCTTGTCTTCTGCTAGCTTTTGAGTTTTTTTTTTTTTTTATCTTGCTCCTCTAGCTCTTTCAATTTTGGTGATAGGGTGTTAATTTTAGATCTTTCCTTGATTCTCATGTGAGCATTTGTTGCTATAAATTTTCCTCTAGACACTGCTTTAAATGTGTCCCAGAGATTCTGGTATGTTGTGTCTTCATTCTCTTTGGTTTCAAAGAACATCTTTATTTCTGCCTTCATTTCACTGTTTATCCAGTCAACATTCAAGAGCTAGTTGTTGTTTCCATGAAGTTGTGCAGTTCTGAGTTAGTTTCTTAATCCTGAGTTCCAATTTGATTGCACTGTGGTCTGAAAGACTGCTTGTTATGATTTCTGTTCTTTTGCATTTGCTGAGGAGTGATTTACTTCTAATTATGTGGTCAATTTTAAAGTAAGTGCAGTGTGGTGCTGAGAAGAAAGTGTATTCTGTGGATTTGAGGTGGAGAGTTCTGTAGATGTCAATTAGATTTGCTTGGTCCAGATCTGAGTTCAAGTCCTGGATATCCTTGTTAATTTTCTGTCTCATTGATCTGTATAATATTGACAGTGGAGTGTTAAAGTCTCCCACTACTATTGTGTGGGAGTCTAAGTCTCTTTGTAGGTCAGTATGAACTTGCTTTATATATCAGGGTGCTCCTGTATTGGGTGTATATATATTTAGGATCATTACCACTTCTTTTTGCATTGATCCTTTTACCATTTTGTAATGCCCTTCTTTTGTCTCTTTTGATCTTTGCTGGTTTAGAGTCTATTTTATCAGAGACTAGGATTACCGCTCCTACTTTTTTTTTTTTTTCTCCATTTGCTTGGTAAATCTTCCTCCATACCTTTATTTTGAACTTATGTGTGTCCTTGTATGTGAGATGGGTTTCCTGGATACAGCACACTAATGGGTTTTGCCTTTTATACAACTTGCCAGTCTGTATCTTTTGATTCAGGCATTTAGTCCATTTACATTTAAGGTTAATATTTTTATGTATGAATTTGATCCTGCCATTTTGATTCTAGCTGGTTGTTTTGCCCATTAGTTGAAGCAGTTTCTTCATTGTATTAATGCTCTTTACCATTTGGTACTTTTTTGGAGTGGCTGGTACTGGTTGTTCCTTTCTATGTTTAGTGCTGCTTTCAGGAGCTCTTGTAAGGCAGACCTGGTGGTGATAAAATGTCTCAGCCATTGCTTGTTTGTAAATGATTTCATTTCTCCTTCACTTATGAAGCTTAATTTGGCTGGATATGAAATTCTACGTTGGAACTTCTTTTCTTTAAAGATGTTGAATATTGGCCCCTACTCTCTTCTGGCTTGTAGGGTTTCTGCAAAGAGATCAGTTGTGAGTCTGATGGGCTTCCCTTTGTGGGTAATGCAACCTTTCTTTCTGGCTGCCATTATCATTTTTTCCTTCATTTCAACCCTGGTGAATCTCATGATTATATGCCTTGGGGTTTCTATTCTTGAGGAATATCTTCGTGGTGCTCTCTGTATTTCCTGGACTTGAATATGGCCTGCCTTGTTAGGTTGGGGAAGTTCTGGATAATATCCTGAAGAGTGTTTTCCAGCTTGGATTCATCTCTCCATCACATTCAGGTACGCCTATCAAATGTAGATTAGGTCTTTGCACATAATCCCATATTTCTTGGAGGCTTTGTTCATTTCCTTTCACTCTTTTTCTCTAATCTTGCCTTCTCATTTTATTTCATTGAGTTTATCTTCAATCTCTGATATCCTTTCTTCTGCTTGGTCTATTCAGCTGTTGAAACTTGTATATGCTTTGTGAAGTTCTAGTGGTGTGTTTTTCAGCTCCATCAGGTCATTTATATTCTTCTCTAAGCTGTATATTCTCATTAGCATTTCATCAAACCTTTTTTCAAGGTTCCTAGTTTCTTTGCATTGGATTAGATCATGTACTTTTAGCTCAGAGAAGTTTGTTATTACCCACTTTCTGAAGCCTGTTTCTGTCAATTTATCAGACTCATTCTCCATCCAGCTTTGTTCCCTTGCTGATGAGGAGTTTTGATCCCTTGGAGCACAAGAGGCCTTCTGATTTTGGGTGTGTTCATCCTTTTTGCACTGGTTTCTTCCTATCTTTGTGGATATATCTACCTGTAGTCTTTGTAGTTGATGACTTTCAGATGGGGTCTCTGAATAGACATCCTTTTTATTGATGATGAAGTTATTTCTTTCTGTTTTTTAGTTTTCCTTCTAACAGGCCCCTCTGCTGTAGGACTGCTGGAAGTCCACTCCAGACCCTACTTGCCTGAAATCACCCGTGGTGGCTACAGAACAGTAAGGGTTTCTGCCAGTTTCTTCTTCTGTTATCTTACTTCCAGAATGATATCCACCAGATGTCAGCTGGAACTCTCCTTTATCAGGTGTCTCTTTATATGGGGGTCAAGGAGCTGCTTGAGGAGACAATCTTACCCTTATAGGAGCTCAAGTGCTGAGCTGTGAGCTCCGTTGTTCCATTCAGAGCTGCTAGGCAGATACATTTAAGTCTGCTGCAGTGGAACTCAGAACTGCCTTTTTTCCCAGGTGGTCTGTTCTGGGAAGCTAGGGCTTTATTTATAAGTTCCTGACATGCTGTTGCCTTTTTTTTTTTCAGAGATGCCCTGCCCAGCTAGGAGGTAGCCTAGTCATAGTCTCCCAGCAGACACATTGCTGAGCTGCTGTGGGCTCGGCCCAGCTGCTGTGTGAACTTCCTTGTGGTTTTGTTTATAGAGGTATAGTTAGAACTGCCTTAGTAATGGCAGTCTACCTCAATAATGGCAATCTGCCCCTGTAATGGTGGACCACCTCAGTAATGGCGGATTGTCTTGGTAATGGTGGACTGCCTCAGTAATGGAGGACTGCCTAGGTAGTGGTGGACTGCCTCAGTAATGGCTGATGCCCTTCCCCCCACCAAACTGGACCATCCCGGGTCCAGCTGCACTTGCTGTGAAACTCAATTCAGAGCTTTTCAGATTGCTGGTCTTTATGGGGTGGGACACGCTGAGCCAGATCACCTGGCTCCCTGTTTTGGCCCCCTTTTTTTTTTCAGTTGAATGGGTAGCTCTGTCTCCCAGGCATTCCAGGCACCAGTTGAAACAACCATCTGGATTTATGTGAGTGTTTGTGTGGAGTCCCACGCCACTGGCTTTAACAGCCATGCTGGAAACTCATGACACTTTTCAGCCTAGGATTCTCCTGGTCTGTGGGCGTAATAACTGGTTTGGAAATGCGATGATCACTCACCCTTTGCATCGTTCTAGCTGGGAACTGCACTCCAGAGCTGTTCCTGTTCAGCCATCTTGGATCTGCACTCTGTGGCAATGATTTTCATATGTCTCTCCCCACAATCCCTGTCTGCAGGTCTGCAATTATCAGACAATGCTTTAGTGGACCTGTTTGGCCCCTGAGAGATACGAACACATCATCTAATAATACGCTTTCCATGCACGATGCTTGACTAGTGAGCATTTATAAAAGTTCACTGAAATGTATGTTCCTTCCAAATACATTTGTTATTCTCAACCACAGCATCCACCAATGAGTGGAGAAAATTCCTAGAGTCAGGGCTACCAAATCAAGTGATGAAGGACAGAATGATATGCTGAGAGAATAGAGAGAAGAAACTCTTTAGAGCAATTGGGAGCCATGTCAAGGATAGGGCCAGCCTTCAGGGAAGTTGGCAGTGGCATTATTGACATGCCATTCTGGGGCAATCAGGGTGTTCACTCTTCACAAAGCTCCAGTGCTATGGGTTGAGGGGTGATGCAATGGGTTGCTGTTCATCATTGGCACTCTTATAATTATTATTTGCAATAACACTACCAATGTCATTAAATATTTGTTAGGTTTCTTCCCTGTAAAATTGTCAACAGGATCTTTGGGCTTAGGCTCCAAAAGGCCAGCACTTCTTAAAAATTGTTGCATAGAAAGCCTGCCAGAGTTGTGGTTTTCATCTTCATCAAAGACAAATGTCTTGATTTGACCTGTGTTCTCCCTTAATAGCCCATGTAGAATAAGTCAGAAAGCCTCAGGGATCAAAATGATGGCCAGAATGACTAATTTTCCCATTCTGCATGAATTTCTAGAATTCTGTAAACCTATATTCATGGCTTAATTAAAAATACTAACAATCACCTGAGCCTTTTGCAAGTCATAATCTTTTTGCTAGTGGAAGCTCTTGCCTTGATGATGATGGCTGCTGATTGATGAAGGTGGTGGTGTCAGAGGCATTTGAACCAGAGTGACTCCATCTTGAATAGGGGTTTCAAGACCTCACTGCTGCCCAGGCTGTGGCCTCAGATCCTCACAAGCCTCAGCACCATAGGCTATGCCCACTCACAGATGGAAGTGCTCAGAGCCCAAAGGACTGAGTATGCAAATTTTAATGTTTTTGAGGAATATTCTATCTGTAAATGAAACTGATTGCAAACAGCAAAGCTCTGTGTTTGTCAGTAATAGATAAAATAATTGCCTTCCAAATATATCCTCATCCTAATCCCAGGACATTAAAATATGCTATGTTGTATGGATAAATGGAATTTAGTTTTGAGATTAATTTAAATTTGCTAATCAATTGACCACAAGATGGGAAGGGTCACCTGGATTATCCAGGAATGCCCAATGTAATCACAAGCATTTCTAAAGTGGAAGCAGTGAGGTTGCACTTGATCTTAGCCAAAAGGCCAAAAAGTGATGGAAGCAGTGAGGTTGAATCTGTGTCAGAATGATACCATAAGAGAAGGACTTTACTTTCATTGCTTGATTAAAGATAGGGAAAGAGTCAGAAATACAAGTGGTCTCTAGAAACTGGAAAATTCAAGGAAACAGATTTTCCCCTAAAGCCTCCAGAAGGAATGCAGTCCTACCAACTCCTCATCCCAGTGAAACCTGTACTGGACTTCTGACCTACAAGACCCTAAGTTAATAATAAGTCAGTAAGTTTGTGGCAATTTGTCACAGCAGTAATTTTAAAAAACTAACTCAATTTCTATTTAATAAATATATTGTCATTGTATGGACCTTGGGTGAGGGAGTGGTAATTTACTCAACAGTTATTTATGATACTGCAAAAATTTCTTTCTTTTTCCTGTCAAACAATGAGTGCCAGAGTTTTGGTGTATATACTTCAGATAATAGCTGTAATGTAATACAGATAAAAATAAAATGCCAGATAAATTTCTTAATTTATATTATAGTCATCTGAAGGAACAAGGTCACTAACATTGATTGTTAACATGATTGTCATTGAGATAATATTCTGGGAAAGTTTTGATAATCATAATCAGGCAAAAAGTAATTTAAAATATTTAAAACATTATATTGAAATATTGGAATTTTGCCCTACAAAATTTTTGGTACTATGACCTCCTTCCTGTATTGTAAATGTTCTTTCAGAATTTAATTTATGTGTAGGGAAAGATATACTTCATTTGGGTATATAGAATTTCTATTACTTTTTTTAGACTGTTGTGAAAGTTTTTGAAAATTTTCATTTTACATTGAATCCTGGAGCCTATAGTTCCACAGACTTGATTCTATATTTCTTCTTGTTCAGTGACAAATTTATAACATGGATTCAATAGTAAATTTCACAGCATACTGGAATGGGCTATATGGTACCTCTTAGTACAACTATTAATTTCTAAGAGTATTTTTCTTCAGCCATAATTTATATAAGGCTCTGTATTATTTATCACCAACTCTCTATCAATCATCTAGTTTAGGAATGTTTATTGCTAGGTTTATTTGAATTAGGGAAACAGAAAAGCAGTAAGGCCTTTGGGTATTAATGTTAAGTTTGTGGGAAGATACGTTATCACACTCAAAAACAGTTGACATTTGATGGTTGATGTGCATAAATTGCTGGCAAGTGCAGGGGGAGACTATGGTCCAAATGCTTGCTAGATACATAAACTTGCATATGTATAATATATACAGATATATTCTATATACTACATTTCACATATATAAAATTAACTTTCTAAGATTAAAGTAACATGTTCTTAAATCATTGCCTTCCCACTTTTTAAATTTAGCTGAAAAGATTTTCCACTGAACCCATAAGAATTTATTCATTTAGTCCTCTGATCATGTACCACTTTTTAATGAATGCTGATAGGAAGCAGTTACATTTTAATGAAATATTGATCTGGACATTATCCACAGCTAAAACAAAAACTAATTTCTAGTTACATAAGGGGAGAAATTTAGAAAGAAAAAGAAAATTAATTCACATCAAGGAAAAATGATCCAGTGAAAATGGTGTTGATCTGTAAATTTATTGTAAGCTTCACTGTGCCATACTGTTATCTTGTCTTTACTGAAATTTAGATATTCAGTTTGCTGTATGGACATTGACTGGCTGCAAAGTTAGGACTTTTATTTTAACTTAGGCATTTCTAGAGAGATCAGACAATTAGTGCTCTGAGTTTGTAAACCACAGATAAATCCATTGCAAAAGAGCTAACACATACAAAGTTCTTTTTCACTGTACTTCGATTAGTAAGCGTTTGGGGGCTGGTCATGGTGTCTCACATCTGTATTCTCAGCACTTTGGGTTGTTGAGGCAGGGGGATCGCTTTAAGCCAGTAGTTCAAGAATATCCTGGTTAACATAGTGAGATTTTGTTTCTACCAAAACAAAAACAAAACAAAACAAAACAGGCATGATGGCACATGCCTGTAGTCCTAGCTACCCTTGCTGAGCTGAGGTGGAAGGATGGCTTGCCCAGGATTCTGAGGCTGCAGTGAACTATGATCACATCACTGCATTCCAGCCTGTCCAACACAGCAAGACCCTACAAGGTTATGTTTATCGCCTACAATTTTGAACTACCATTATAGGCCACCAGGGACCAAAAATTAAGTAAATTTTATTTACATTTACCAGTTGTTTTGATTTCTCAAGTCTTACATTTGATATTAGAAAGGCTTGTTCCATTCAGCTGATGCATGTGGAAGTAGCTTTAAGCAGGATATAAACATGACAAGCCTATTAACCTTTATGCTTAGAAACTGAAGTACAAACATTGGAAAAGTTACTGATTTGCTAATTGTTATATCTTTTCCTTCCTCAACATGGGACTTGTTATTTAGACTTTAGCCATAATATAAACAAGTTATTATACTTAATCACTTAATTGAGATCTTTTAGAATACACAACACTCTTTATGGGTACACAGTGAGTTGTTTCTAAATACATTATTATATTTTCAAGAGTCTTTGAAACAGTCTGCCTGTGTCTCTACCAACATCTCCATCTGCTCAAGAATTTTTATAAATAAAATTCTTCTTTTGTCCTGTGTAGAAATAGTTAAGATCAGTTAGTTTTTCTCTCTTCTTTAAACAAATGGTGTAAAAGCTTCTTATTACAGTCATGAATAAGAATCATGGTTTAAATATACTTTAAACATAACACACATAAAATTAAATTGACAAAGGCTTTTGAGGAATACATACTTGAAATACGGGCTGTTCATTCTATTTACAGGAATTAGTATAAGATTTTAAAGTGATCTTAGTGACTCCCAAATGTACTGCCTACTATTTTTTTTAAAGGGTAATTATTGTAGCATTCTAATAGAACTCATACTTGTCCTGTAACTTTCAGGATACACAATCATTCTGGTTTTGAATTTTAAATGTTTCTTCACATTAACAGCTTCATTTCAAGATTAAAAATATATTATTGTTATAAAAGGTAAGGCTAAAGCTATCTTTTCAACATTGATATTTAAGATGCAAACATTTTTTCCCATTCTGTTGGTTGCCGATTCACTCTAATGGTTGTACCTTTTGCTGTGCAGAAGCTCTGAAGTTTAATTAGATCCCATTTGTCCATTTCGGCTTTTGTTGCCAAGGCTTTTGGTGTTTTAGTCATGAAGTCCTTGCCTATGCCTATGTCCTGAATGGTTTTGCCTAGGTTTTATTCTAGGGTTTTTATGGTGTTAGGTCTTATGTTTAAGTCTTTAATCCATCTGGAGTTAGTGTAAGGTGTCAGGAAGGGGTCCAGTTTCTGCTTTCTGCACATAGCTAGCCAGTTTTCCCAACACCATGTATTAAACAGGGAATCCTTTCTCCATTGCTTGTTTTTGTCAGGTTTGTCAAAGACCAGGTGGTTGTAGATATGTGGCATTGCCTTCAAGGCCTCTGTTCTGTTCCATTGGTCTATATCTCTGTTTTGGTACAAGTACCATGCTGTTTTGATTACTGTAGCCTTGTAGTATAGTTTAAAGTCAGGTAGCATGATGCCTCCAGCTTTGTTCTTTTTGCTTAAAATTTTCTTGGCTATGCCAGCTCTCTTTTGGTTCCATATGAAGTTTAAGGTGTTTTTTTCCAATTCTGTGAAGAGCGTCATAGGTAGCTTGATGGGGATACCATTGAATCTATAAATTACTTTGGACAGTATGGCCATTTTCACAATATTGATTCTTCTAATCATGAGCATGGAATGTTTTTCCATCTGTTTGTGTCCTCTCTGATTTCGTTGAGCAGTGGTTTGTAGTTCTCCTTGAAGAGGTCCTTTACGTCCTTTGTTAGTTGTATTCCTAGTTATTTTATTCTCTTTGTAGCAATTGGGAATGGCAGTTTGTTCTTGATTTGGCTCTCTTTAAGTCTGTTATTGGTGTATAGGAACACTTGTGATTTCTGCACATTGATTTTTTTATTCTGAGACTTTGCTGAAATTGCTTATCAGTTGAAGAAGATTTTGGGCACATATACCCCAGAACCTAAAGTGCAATAAAAAATATATATTAAAATAAATAAATAGATAAAATGCATACTTATTTTTATCAGTGTATATCACTTTACTATCAAGAACCTAAAGCACATTTTTTAAATCTAGTTGTTAAACACTAATCCTAACCATATCCTTGTAAGTTGCTATGCTGTTTAATTAAAATGGCAATTAAACTTTTCCATTGCCCATAATATTAGGGAAAAATGAAAACAAGCTGAAACACCTCCTACTGCTCAAAGAACGTACACTTTTATGCTAGCTATGATTCTTACTCCACCAAATTCCTTTTTATGGTAATTTGCTTTCAGCCTCTTCTAATAATGTCTTAGAAATGATATAACAATTTGTATTTATATAGCATATTGTGATTTTCATACTACTTTAAAAAACATTTCATGGTAGCCTTCCAATAATCATATAAAATGTTCTTACTAATCACTTCTATAGTGTAACCCATTAAACATTTTAAAAATCTGAGAATTTATTTTGAGTATATGATGCCCATTCTTCAAGGAGAATTTTTTTAGCAAGTGACAAAATCAAATCTCTAACCAGGCTCACTTGCATGAACTTACTCTATATTGTTCCACTAAACTGCCCTTACTTAAGAGAAGAAAAAAATACCTTTCAGCAAGCTTTCTTGAAGAGAATGACTTTGGTTAAAAGTTACTCTTATTTTAATCATGATAAAAACAAGGAATACTATACAAAGCTGTGTAGTAAGCATGTGACTAACAGTCACCAATTATTAAGTAGTTATCTGGCATTAAGCACATGATCAAACAAGATTCCCAATATTTTCCCCTCTAAAGTTGAAGTATTGCTTCAACAGTCCCTATCTCTTGTAAAATCCTATGGACTAGAGCAGAAATAATTGAGTCTCAGATATTACTTCTATTTGGAAAATCAAGTATTTTGTCAATAATATCAAAAATAATAACTAGTTAATTGATATGGTTTGGCAGTGTCCCCACTCAAATTTCATTTTGAATTGTAGTTCCCATAATCACCACATGTCCTGGGAGGGACCAGGTAGAGATAATTGAATTACAAAGTGGTGTCCTCCATCCTGTTCTCCTGATAGTGAGTTAGTTCTCACCAGAGCTGATAGTTTTATAAGGGCCTTCCTTCTTCACTGGACACTTATTCTCTATCCTGCCACCATGTGGACCTTGTTAATACAGATTGAGCTTGATTTTATCATTACTGTGATGGCCACATAGTCACATTTCTCCAGGCTCTAATTAAATTAAAGTTCCAATGGCTTTAAATTTGAACTATTTAATTTTCCATTTTCTAATTGTTCAGTTTTCAGAACTTTTTGTATATTTTGAATACAAGTATTTTCTCAGATGTTGTTTTGCAAATATTTTCTTCCAGTCTGTCTTGCCTTTTCATCCTCTGAGTATAGTATTTAATTAAAATATTATTAGATGCTTCGTGTCTCACAATAAAAATGGCTTTGTTTTAAAATGCAGGTATACAGAGATAGATCTAGAGCAATCCCTCCATTTTCCAATTTTAGGATAAATTATTTATTTGTTTGTTTGTTTGTTTGTTTATTTAGAGACAGGGTCTCATTCTGTTACCTAGGATAGATTGCAGTGGCACAGTTATGGTTCACTGCAACCTCAGCCTCCTGGGTTTAAGTGATCCTCCTATGTCAGGCTCCTGAGAATCTGGTATTACAGGAACACGACGCCACACTTGGCTAATTTTTTCTATTGTTTTGTAGAGTTCAGGGTCTTGCTCTATTGCTTGGACTGGTCTTGAACTCCTAGGCTCAAGGGTTCCTCCTGCCGTGTCCCCTCAAAGTGCTGAAATTACAGGCATGAGCCACCACAATTGGCCCAGAGTAATTTTAAGCTTTTGAGAAATAATTATAAATAGTCACTGCCCTTTACAAAATGTATAATGGTTAATCTCAGCCTACAAAGGTAAATTTCCCAGTCCAAGATTCACCATGTATCAGATGTCCGACCTTAGACAAGTTACTTAGTATCTTTATATTTCAGATTCCTTTGTATGTAAAATGATGATGATAATGGTATCTGATTCATAAATTATTGTGAAGATTACAGTGAAGAGTTTAGAAAAGTGCCTGGTACATAGTATGTACTCAGTGCTAGTAATCTTTTTAGGTAGTTGTCAAATAATTATATATATTGTAATCTATACAGGTAACAACATATTACATACCATAGTAAGCAGAAAATACTTGATTAAAAAACATAGTTTTGGAAGTAAAAGAACTTTAAAGTTTCATTTAATTTCTTTGGGTGGCATTTGTTTCCAGTTGTAAAATTTATTTTCTACATATATATTGAGATTGTATGGAAATTTACATTTTTCCTCTGAAGGTTTTGATAGTTTGAGTGTATAAAACAAATTGATAATATATTAACAGGAAAAATAGACAGCATACACATTTCATTACATGCACCAGTGTTTACGGGGTTCATACAAAATAGAAAAAACTCAACTGGCCAGATGGTTGACATTTTTATATCATCTTATGGTTGGTTAGGGAATCTGAGCATGGCAAAAGGTGTTATGGAGGCAAGACAGGAGGAAGAGAAAAGAAGAATGACCTGGGGAAAAGGCAGTCACGAAACCTCACAGGTAGCAGCCCTCAGAGTGAATTGGTGGTAGATAGTGAAAAGTGTTTTCCTCAAACCTTCAAAAGCATCAGACTCTCAGTTATTCCTTCCTAGATCTTGATGTGGGTGGGCAGGGGAACTTCAGTGAAAGCCTGTTGGCATCTGTTGCTTACTTCACTTCATGTAGAAACAAAATTGACAAAATTGACAGATTCAAATTTCTCCAACAAAAGGAGTTTCTCCTCCAACTTAGAGGAGCTGGAGTGGTTCCAGCTCCTCTAAGTAGCCATCTTGAAATATGTCAAGAACTACATTTTGGGATTAAATAATTTGGTTTGCTTTAAGATGACTATATCAGTTATACTTTATAGATAGATAATCCTTGTATGTATGTAAAGCAAATAATTCATACACACACATACACACACACACATATCAGCTCTGATGATTCATAAACAAAACACAGGAGGATATCATGGCTATATATAAGTAGAAATTTGGAATATGAGGTCTCAGGCATTTCCCAGGCAGGCATAAATTAATACTTAAAGAGCTTGTGTTTGTCATGTGAAGAGGGAGAAAATGGTGATTGAATGGATAACTAGGGAGAAGAGTTTCCAGGTGTCTCTCCTCCATTAGATCAAACTGACAGTTTTGAGCCCATAGAAAATGGAGCCAGAAGCTGATGGTGCGATGCTGTTTTCATGGAAGCATTTATTTTTGGAGCTAAGTAAAAATGATAAATCAGCTGTTGGAGAAGGGGACTTGAAGCATGAGTCAGGTACAGGGTAACCTTGAAGACTTTTCAGTTTGAAGCAATAAAAGCATTCTTGGCAATGAAGTTTGAAAATGTTTTTTTCTGTGTTTGGGCCATTTATCTTTGCTAATTGGTGCCAAATGTAGTTAGGCTCCTACCTTTCTACAGGGCCTGAGAGATAGTTGTGCCATCTCCTTCAGTGTTTACATTTCAAAGACATGATTCCCAGGTTCTTAAGAGAGACATTTGCTGGGTTGCAAAACTGACAGGAGGCTGGGGAAATATTTGCATACATTTCAGAGGGTGGGAGAAAGGATTTACAATGGCAAGTTTTCTAAAGTAAATGCTCTAACAAAGAGGACGTTAGAGTCCCAGCTTTAAAAAGAGATCTGCCTAAAATTTCGTCAAGCTGAAGGAAACATTCAGGCCATCTTGATCAAACTTGAGGTATTTGGCTTGCACTAATTTAAATGTGTGAGACAGTTCTGGTCATCCAAGAAATTGTGATGCACGGTAAATTAATTCTAGAAAGGTTTCTGTTTTAGGTTCACCCAAACTTGGGATAAAATCTCAGCAGCTATGATAAAATCTTCACTTCGATAGCTGAAACTTGGTTTGTGGGCTAACAACATCAGCATCACCCATGAACTTGTCAGAAATACTGAGTCTCATATTCTACCTCAGGTCTATGAAACATAATCTGCCTTTTAACAAGATCCTCAGGTTATTCCTGTGCACCCTAAGGTGTGAGACGTACTGCCAGGCCTTGTCTGCCTCCTTTTCATTTAACTCCATCAGACTTTTTCAATTCATTCCAATTCCACAGTTCCTTTGGCTCAGATTTATAAGGTCACAACTAGTTAACCTAGTAAATGACAACATTATTGTGTATCAATAGGAAATAATGTATTCATGAAAACAATAGAACAACTGACCTATTTTCTTGCAATCAATGTGATTTTCTAAATTTCTTTTCTTTTTCAAGTCAGTATAGAAGATAAAAAGTCAAGAGATGAAAATACATTTTGTCCAGCCCTTTATACTAAGGGCTGTGTACCCCATCACATACACACCATACAATTACATACCATAATTCAAATCTAGCAATTAAGACTCCATGATACACTCATAACTGCTTTGTAGCATGGAAATATCTAATAGAAGACTTAAAATATGTTTTTATTGTTGTCATATGACCAATCTGGCTTTCAAAACTCTAGAAAACTATTTTGAAATACCCCACGGGCACTCTCAAAGAGGGCACCTCTTTTTCTTACTTGGTATTGCCCATTGATATATGTATAGATTAACAACTGTTGAACAGATTTCTACCATTTAAATTTCAGTTGGGGGCTTGTAAAGTCTTTTCCCTTGGGTCTCTTTGTGGCAAACTATTTTACACCTCAAATACTTAAATTATAGTAAAATTTTTAAATTACAGTATTAAGAATCTTGTTACAAGAATTTTCCGATATAAATGTGGCAGTATAGATACAAAGTCCAGTTTGTGGATCTTAATACATTTTGGTGGCTTATTTTCAAATCTTTCACTTCTGAACCCAGTTGTATTTATTGTTCCCTTTTTGTATGTTTTCTTCCAGAAACTAAGCAAATGAATGAGCCTAAATGAGTAGATGAAACCCATATATAACTCAAAGGTCAAGTCAAAGATTCCCCTCTGAATACACCTAAGATGTCAATGACTTGATCATCCACAAATTTTACACCCTGAGTGTCTTAGTCCATTTTCTGTTACTTATAACAGAGTACCTGAAACTGAATAATTTATAAAGAAAATACATTTATTTCTTACAGCTATGAAGGCTGAGAAGTCCAAGGTCAAGGGGCCTCACCTGGTGAAGGCCTTCTTGCTAGTGGGGACTCTGTAGAGTTCTGAAGCAGCCCAGAGCATCACATGGTGAAGAGGCAGAGTATGCCAACTCAAGTCTCTCTTTCTCTTCTTATAAAAGCACGAGTCCCATTCTAATTATAACCTCTGAATCCATTAAATCATTAATTCATTAATACCTGAATGAGTAAATCCATTGATGAAGGCAGAGCCCTCATGATTCAATCATCTCTTAAAGCCCCACCTCTCAATACTGCTGCATTGGATATTAAATTTTAACATGCGTATTTGAGGGCACAAATAGTCAAACCATAGTACTAAGCTCCCTTAAGGTTACTATTTTTTAAAAAAAGCCAGTTTAAATCCTACTTCAAAATTGTTGACTTCAAGTTTTGTCTTGAGTCAATTTTCTTTCTGCTGAAATTTATTCACTTTTGAATATTAGACTAATTATTTTCATCACTCCTAAACCTATATGCATCCTAGGTTCAATATATATTTTATATTGTTCTGTTCATCATATATTAACAATAGGGCCTTTCAAAGATATGAATCTGCAGTTATAAAGTGAATAAATTTACACATAGTATTATTTATCTACACACACAAATACTATTACAATTCTAACATACATATATATATAAAATGAACCTTTGGCCTTGCTGTCTCGTGGAAGTAGTATGCCACTTTAACAGTTTATGTATCTGCAACCAATAGCTTATTAGTTCTCATCTGAAATAAAAAGACATTCCACCCTTAATATCTTTCTGGGATCCTCCTAAGGGCAAAGTTGTTTCACAGCATGTTGATCTAACCTTTGTGAAACTTCTGCTGCAGCTGCTATTCCTCCCCTTCCTCTCACCCTTTGTCTGGTCTTATTTCTGCCCATAGTGAGTCACCTAAACCAGTCTGCTCCTGTCAACGTTTTTTATCTGCCTACAAGACGGCATTGTGGCAGTGACTACTAATAATCCCCAAATAGATATTCTTTCTTCATGCTTTATATAATAACATCTTCAATTAATAGCAGAGCCTTAAGGCTGTCTCAAAGACTGCATTTCTTAATCTCCTTTTAGGCTGTGTATGGCCATTAACTATGTTTTGACCAGAGGTGTGAATCTAAGTAAAACATGAAAATTTCAAGGCATACTTATACCTTCTCTAACCCCTTTCTCCCTTTCCCCATGAACTAATTAAAATGTAGAAGAACGGAAGAGCCATCTGAATCATGTAGCCTTTATCTATTTCTGAGAACAGCAGAGAGAAATTACAGGATTTAAAGAAAATTATGCTTTGGAGTAACCATTTAAGCTTTAGACTTCCCAACATAAGTTCACGAGTCTCTGTCAGCCAGTCTCTCTCTCAGAGGTCCTGTGGTCTTCTCTATGATCTAATTTACACTGGGATATATTATGTGTATATCTAAACTTCGTATATACACATACATATTTATACATGTATATTTATATTTACATTGAGATACATTGCATCTTTAAACTTGTAGACAAGATTTGAAGTATGTTATATAGAAATAGTGTAACTTCTGCAAGTCAGATAATATGACTATATACCACAAATAGTAGAGATATTTATATACCAGTTACATAGGAGTCTCTTAAATACTTTTGATGAGAAGCTCATACTATACATATTTATTAGGAGAAATTATTATTCATTACAGTCTGACACTAGGAGTATAACCACACTCAAAAAATAAAATCATAATTAGTTTTAAATAACTAAAGGTATAAATACATAATATGTCCAGTATTTTTCCTGAATCCACTTTTTTGCTGAATAAATTTCTTTCAATAAATCAGCTAATCTCTAAGCTTCAGTTTCCAATTCCAAAAATCAGGATATTAACCTTCCTTATTTTATAGGATTATTGTGGGGATCAAATGGGAATATGTGAGGGAAATTTACAAGCTGTGAAACAAAGCATACACATTTCAGGATATATTATAGAAACAAAACTTCTTGCCTTTCATACTTTAGTAATGGTAAGTTTCTCTTTATTTGCTTATTACATTTCAATATAAATGCTTCACTTTATGGTGTGTTATGCCAATAATTATGCCAGTAATAATATATTTAATATTCCGAATAAATATTCATTCCTTTAATAGACATTAGCATATACTACGTGCCAGACATCATCAAGTTAGTGAAAGTTTGTACCCTTCAAGGAGCTTAAATTCCAATAAGTATAAAATAAAAAGAAAGAAATCACTGTTGCAAATTGAGACATTCAATGATAGATTTAAATGTGGGATGCTATTGGAACATAACATTTTGCAGAAGGAGAGAGGGATTTTAAAGGAAGAGAGAGGTATATAGGTTAACAACAGTCTTGATTCAAATAACATAGACCTAAATACATCTAGCTCAAAAAATAAATAGTAGGAAAATTATTGTGTTATGTAATTGAACAGTTCAGGAATAAGTTTGTTTCAAGCACAATTAGCGTTAAACTCAAAAAAAAATCAAAACACTGTTTTCTCTGTATACTTTCTTCTTTATTTAATTTTATTTTTTTACTTTAAGTTCTGAGATACATGGACAGAACATGCAGGTTTGTTATACAGGCGTACAAGTGCTGTGGTGGTTTGTTGCACCTCTCAATCTGTCACCTGGGTTTTAAAGCCCACATGCATTAGCTATTTATCCTGATGTTCTCCCCTTTCTTGCCCTCACTCCCTACAGGCCAAGTGTATGTTGTTCCCCTCCTTATGTCCATGTGTTCTCATTGTTCAACTCCCACTTATGGGTGAGAACATACGGTGTTTGATTTTGTTTCTGTGTTAGTTTGCTGAGGATGATGTCTTCCAGCTTCATCCATGTCCCTGTAAAAAACATGATCTAATTTGCTTGTATGGCAGTGTAGTATTCTATGGTGTATATGTACCACATTTTCTATATCCAGTCTATCATTGATGGGCATTTGGGTTGGTTCCATGTCTTTGCTATTGTGAACAGTACTGCATTAAACATACATGTGCATGCATCTTTATAATAGAATGACTTATATTCCTTTAGGTATATATTTAGTAATGGGTTTGCTGTGTCAAATGGTATTTCTGGTGTTAGATTCTTTGGATCCTTGAGGAATTGCCACACTGTCTTTTACAATGGTTGAACTAATTTACATTCTCACCAGCAGTGTTTACACTGCAGCATTCCTGTTTCTTCACAGCCTCTCCAGTATCTGTTGTTTCTTGACTTTTTGATAATAACCATTCTCATTGAATGAGAAGGCTTAAGATGGTATCTCATTGTGATTTTGATTTGCATTTCCTAATGATTAGTGATGTTGAGTTTTTTTTTCCATATGTCTGTTGGCTGCATTAATGTCTTCTTTTGAAAAGTGTCTGTTCATATCCTTTGCTCACTTTTTCTGTTTTTTTGTTTTCCTTGTAAATTTAAAATTCTTGTATACTCTGCATAATAGACCTTTGTCAGATGGGTAGATTGCAAAAATCTTCTCTCATTTTGTAGGTTGCCTGTTTGCTGTGATGATAGTTTATTTTGCTATGCAGAAACTCTTTTGTTTAATTAGATTCCATTTGTCCATTTTAGCTTTTGTTGCAATAGCTTTTGATGTTTTAGTCATGAAGTCTTTGCCCATGTCTATGTCATGAATGGCATTGCCTAGGTTTTATTCTAGGGTTTTTATAGTTTTAGGCTTTACATTTAAGTCTTTAATTCATCTTGAGTTAATTTTTGTATAAAGTGTAAGGAAGGGATCCAGTTTCCGTCCTCTGCATATAGCTAGTCAGCTTTTTCAGCACTATTTATTAAATAGAGAATCTTTTCCCATTGCTTGTTTTTGTCAGGTTTATTGAAGAACAGAGGTTGTAGATGTATGGTCTTATTTCTGAGGCCTCTACTCTGTTTACTTTGTTTCATTGGTCTATATGTTTCTTATGGTATCAGTACCATGCTATTTTGGTTAATAGCCTTGTAGTATAGTTTGAAGTCAGATAGTGTGATGCCTCCAAGTTTGTTCTTTCTGCTTAGGATTGTTTTGACCATAAAGGCTATTTTTTGGTTTCATATGAATTTTATAGCAGTTTTTTCTAATTCTGTGAATAATGTCAATAGTAGTTTGATAGGAATAGCATTGAAACTTTAAATAACCTTGGTAGGTATGGCCGTTTTCACACTATTCTTTCTTCGTATCCATGAGGATAGAATGTTTTTCCATTTGTTTGTGTCCTCTCTTATTTCCTTGAACAGTGGTTTGTAGTTCTCCTTGAAAAAATCCTTCATATCCCTTGTTATCTGTATTCCTACGTATTTTATTTTCTTTGTAGCAATTGTCAATAGGAGTTTATTCAGGATTTGGCTCTCTGCTTGTCTATTGTTGGTGTATAGAGATGCCTGTGACTTTTGAACATTGATTTTGTCTTCTGAGACTTTGCTGAAGTTGTTTATCAGCTTAAGAAGTTTCTGGGCTGAGACAATGGGGTTTTCTAAATATACAATCATGTCATCTGCAGAGACAATTTGACTTCTCTCTTCCTATTTGAATACCTTTATTACTTTCTCTTGCCTGATTGCCCTGGCCAGAACCTCCAATACTATATTGAATAGGGGTGGTGAGAAAGGGCATTCTTGTCTTGTGCTGGTTTTCAAAGGGAATGCTTCCAGCTTTTTCCCATTCATTATAATATTGGCTGTGAGTTTGTCATAAGTGGCTTTTATTATTTTGAGATATGTCCCATCAATATCTAATTTATTGAGAATTTTTAACATGAAGGATGTTAAATTTTATCAAGGCTTCTTCTGCATCTATTGATATAATCAGGTGGTGTTTGTCATTGGTTCTGTTTATTTGTGGATTATGTTTATTTATTTGCATATGTTGAACCAGCCTTACATCCAAGGGATGAAGCTGACTTGATCATGGTAGATAAACTTTTTCATATGCTGCTGGATTCAATTTGCCAGTATTTTATTAAGGATTTTTGTATTGATTTTCATCTGGGATAGTGGCCTGAAGTTTTCTTTTATTGCTGTGTCTCTGCCAGGTTTTGGTATCAGGATGATGTTGGCCTCATAAAATGAGTTAGGGAAGATTCTCTCCTTTTCAGTTATTTGGAATAGTTTCAGAAGGAATGATACTAGTTTCTTTTTGTACCTCTGGAAGAATGTGGCCGTGAATCCATCTGGATCTGGGATTTGTTTGATTGGTAGACTATTTATTACTGCCTCAATTTCAGAACTTGTTATTGGTCTGTTCAGGGATTCAGCTTCTTCCTGGTTTATTCTTGGGAGGGTGTATGCATCCAGGAATGTATCCATTTCTTCTAGATTTTCTAGTTTATTTGAGTAGAGTTGTTTAGAGTATTCTCTGATGGTAAATTGTATTTCTGTGGGGTCAGTGGTGATAACCTCTTTATTACTTTTTATTATGTCTATTTGATTATTCTCTTTTTTTATTCCTTGTTGGTTAGCTAGCAGTCCATCTTATTATTTCTTTCAAAAAACCATCTCCTGGATTCATTGAGTTTTTGAACAGGTTTTTGTGTCTCTCTCTCCTTCAATTCCACTCTGTGTCCCAGAGATTATTGTACATTGTCTTTTTGTTCTAATTGGTTTCAAAGAATTTCCTGATTTTTGCCTTAATTACATTATTTACCCAGAAGTCATTCAGGAGCAGGTTGTTTAATTTCCATGTACTTGTGTGGTTTTGAGTGGGTTTCTTAATCCTGAGTTTTAATTTGATTGCACTGTGGTCTGAGACTGTTATGATTTCATTTATTTTGCATTTGCTGAGAGGTGTTTTACTTCCAATTATGTGGTTGATTTTAAAGTAAGTGCCATGTGACAATGAGAAGAATGTATATTTTTTTGTTTTGTGGTGGAAAGTTCTGTAGATATTTATTAGATCCAGTTGATCTAAAGCTGAGTTCAAGTTCTGAATATTCTTGTTCATTTTCTCTCTCATTGATCTGTCTAATATTGACCATATGGTGTTAAAGTCTCTCACTATTATTGTATAGGAGTCTAAGTCTCTTTGTAGGTCTTGGAAAACTTGTTTTATGAATGTGGGTACTCCTGTGTTGGGTGCATATATATTTAGGATAGTTAGCTGTTCTTGTTGAATTGAAAGAATATAATGGTATATTCTTTACCATTATACAATGACCTTCTTTGTCTTTTTTGATCTTTCTTCGTTCAAAGTCTGTATTGTCAGAGACTAGGTTTGCAATACTTGCTTTTATCTTATTTCCATTTTCTTGGTAATTATTCCTCCATCCCTTTATTTTTAGCTTATGTGTGTCTATGCACATGAGATGGGTCTCTTGAATACAGCACACCAAAGGGTCTTGACTCTTTATCTAATTTGCAGTCTGCATCTTTTAATTGGGGCATTTATCCCATTTACATTTAAAGTTAATATTGTTATGTGTGAATTTGATCCTGTCATCATGATACTAGCTAATTATTTTGCAAACTAGTTGATGCTATTTCTTCATAGTGTCATTGGTGTTTATATTTTGGTGTGTTTTGCAGTGTCTGGCCCCCACTCTCTTCTGGCCTTTGGGATTTCTGTTAAGAGATCTGCTATTAGTCTGATAGGCTTCCCTTTGTAGGAGACCTGGCCTTCTCTCTGGCTGCCCTCAACATTTTTTCCCTTGGAGAATCTGATTATCATATGTATTGTGATTGATCTTCTTGTGGAATATCTTAGTGATGTTCTCTGTATTTCCTGAATTTGAATGTTGGCCTGTCTTGCTATGTTGGGGAAGTTCTCCTAGATAATATCCTGAATTTTGTTTTCCAACTTGTTTTCATTCTTCCCATCTTTTTTCAGGTACTCCAATCAGTTGTAGGTTTTGTCTTTTTACATGGTCCCATATTTCTTGGAGGTTTTGTTTGTTCCTTTTATTTTTATTTTTTTCCTAATCTTGTCTGCTTGCCTTATTTCAGCAAGATAGTCTTCCATCTTTGAGTCTTTCTTTTACTTGATTTGGCTATTTATTGACACTTGTGTACGCTTAATGAAGTTCTTGTGCTGTGTTTTTGCCTCCATCAGGTCATTTATATTCCTCTCTAAACTGGTTATTCTAGTTAGCAGCTCTTGTAACCTTTATCAAGTTTCTTAACTTCTTTGCATTGGGTTAGAACATGCCCCTTTACCTCAGCAAAGTTTGTTATTACCCACCTTCTGAAGCCAACTTTTGTCAATTTGTCCCTCTCTTCCTTTGTCCAGTTCTGCAATCTTGATGGAGAAGTGTTGTGATCATTTAGAGGAGAATAGGCGCTCTGGCCTTTTGGGTTTTTAGCTTTTTTTGTTGATTATTTCACATCTTCATGAATTTGTCTAGTTTCAGTCTTTTAGGCTACTGACCCTTAATTGAGGCTTTTGTAGGAACTTTTTATGTTGATGCTTTCTGTTTGTTTGCTTTACTTTCAATAGTCAAGTCCCTCTTCTGTAGGGCTGCTGCAGTTTGCTGGGGGTTCACTTCAGGCCCTATTTATTTGGTTTGCTTTGGAGATGTCACTTGAGGAAGCTAGAGAACACCAAAGATGGGTGCCTGCTCCTTATGCTGGGATCTCTGACCTCGAGGGGCACTGAACTGTTGCCAGTATAAATACTCCTGAATAGGTTGTCTGACAACCTCTGTTGGGAGGTCTCACCCAGTTGGGTGGCTCAGGAAGTAGAACCTGTTTAACAAAGCGCTTTGGCTGTCTTTTGGTGGAGGGGATGTGCTGCTCTGGAGGGAAACCCATTCATCTGGGCTGTCCAGATTCCTCTGAGCTAGCAGGAGGAAGTCTGCTGGTATGCGGAGGCCACAGCCACCTCTCCCACTAGGGGCTCAGGCCTAGGGAGATCAGAGTTCTGTTTCTGAGCCCCTGGCTAGAATTGTTGGTGTTCCTGCAGAGAGGCCCTGCAGCCACAGTATTGGCTGCCATGCCTTCCCCAAGAATCTCTGATGGCTTAGACAGCAGGCAGCCACAGCAGTGGTGATGGCCGTCCCTCCTCCTGGGAACTCAGCAAGCTTAGGCAGATTCTAGCCCAGTGGCTGTTGAGAATCTGTATGGCTCCATGGTTAGGACCCAAGGCCCTGGTGGCATGGGCTCATAAGTGTGATCTTCCAATTCATGAGTTGTACAACTCCGTGGAAAAAGCATAATTTCCCAGGCTGGGTAACATGCTCACTCACTGTCTTCCTTGGCTGGGGTGGGGGCTCACTTGGTTTGTGTGGCTTTCAGGTTGGCCACTGCACCAAACTGCTCCTCTTTCCTTTCCATGTGTTACAGCAGCTGCCTTGTCAGTCCTAGTGACAGAACTTGGATACCTCAGTTGCTGGTACAGGACTCGCACCCTGTTTTTGATCTTTGTAATAGGATCCTCTGATTACCACTGCTTCTAGTGGGCCATCTTGGCCCTGCCCCACCCCATATACTATCTTTTGCATTGACTTTACTCTCAAGTGATATCTCTCTCTCTCTCTCTCTTTTTTTTTTTTTTTTTTTTATTGCATTTTAGGTTTTGGGGTACATGTGAAAAACATGCAAGGTTGTTGCATAGGTGCACACGTGGCAGTATGATTTGCTGCCTCCCTCCCCTTCACCTATATCTGGCATTTCTCCCCATGCTATCCCTCCCCAACTCCCCATCCCCCCGCTATCCCCCCTCCACCCAACAGACCCCCGTGTATAGTGCTCCCCTCCCTGTGTCCATGTGTTCTCCTTGTTCAACACCCGCCTATGAGTGAGAACATGTGGTGTTTGATTTTGTGTTCTTGTGTCAGTTTGCTGAGAATGATGTTTTCCAGGTTCATCCATGTCCCTACGAAGGATGTGAACTCCTCGTTTTTAATGGCTGCATAATATTCCATGGTGTCCATGTGCCACATTTTTCCTGTCCAGTCTATCATCGATGGGCATTTGGGTTGGTTCCAGGTCTTTGCTATTGTAAACTGTGCTGCAATGAACATTCGTGTGCATGTGTCCTTATAGTAGAACGATTTATAATCCTTTGGATATATGCCCAGTAATGGGATTGCTTGGTCAAATGGAATCTCTATTTCTACGTCCTTGAGGAATCGCCACACTGTTTTCCACAGTGGTTGAACCAATTTACACTCCCACCAACAGTGTAAAAGTGTTCCTATTTCTCCACATCCTCTCCAGCATCTGTTTTCTCCAGATTTTTTAATGATTGCCATTCTAACTGGCGTGAGATGGTATCTCAATGTAGTCTTGATTTGCATTTCTCTAATGACCAGTGATGATGAGCATTTTTTCATATGTTTGTTGGCCTCATGTATGTCTTCTTTTGTAAAGTATCTGTTCATATCCTTCACCCATTTTTGAATGGGCTTGTTTTTTTCTTGTAAATCTTTTTTAGTTCATTGTAAATTCTGGATATCAGCCCTTTGTCAGACGGGTAGGCTGCAAAGATTTTTTCCCATTGTGTTGGTTGCCGATTCACTCTATTGACTGTTTCTTTTGCCGTGCAAAAGCTGTGGAGTTTGATTAGGTCCCATTTGTCTATTTTGGCTTTTGTTGCCAATGCTTTTGGTGTTTTGGTCATAAAGTCCTTGCCTACGCCTATGTCCTGAATGGTTTTTCCTAGGTTTCCTTCTAGTGTTTTTATGGTGTTACATCTTATGTTTAAGTCTTTAATCCATCTGGAGTCAATTTTAGTGTAAGGTGTCAGGAAGGGGTCCAGTTTCTGCTTTCTGTATATGGCTAGCCAGTTTTCCCAACACCACTTATTGAACAGGGAATCCTTTCCCCATTGCTTGTTTTTTTCAGGTTTGTCAAAGATCAGGTGGTTGTAGATATGTTGTGTCACCTCCGATGCCTCTGTTCTGTTCCATTGGTCTATATCTCTGTTTTGGTACCAGTACCATGCTGTTTTGATTACTGTAGCCTTGTAGTAGAGTTTGATGTCCGGTAGTGTGATGCCTCCCACTTTGTTCTTTTTGCTTAGAATTGACTTGTCTATGCGGGCTCTCTTCTGGTTCCATATGAAGTTTAAGGTGGTTTTTTCCAGTTCTGTGAGGAAGGTCATTGGTAGCTTGATGGGGATAGCGTTGAATCTGTAAATTACTTTGGGCAGTATGGCCATTTTCACGATATTAATTCTTCCTAACCATGAATATGGAATGTTTCTCCATCTGTTTGTATCCTCTCTTATTTCAGTGAGCAGTGATTTGTAGTTCTCCTTGAAGAGGTCCTTTACGTTCCTTGTTAGTTGTATTCCTAGGTATTTTATTCTCTTTGTAGTAATTGTGAATGGCAGTTCGTTCTTGATTTGGCTCTCTTTAAGTCTGTTATTGGTGTATAGGAATGCTTGTAATTTTTGCACATTGATTTTGTATCCTGAGACTTTGCTGAAGTTGCTTATCAGTTTCAGGAGATTTTGGGCTGAGGTGATAGGGTCTTCTAGATATACAATCAGGTCATCTGCCAATAGAGACAATTTGACTTCCTCCTTTTCTAATCGAATACCCTTTATTTCTTTTTCTTGCTTGATTGCTCTGGCTAGAACTTCCAGTACTATATTGAATAGGAGTGGTGAGAGAGGGCATCCTTGTCTAGTGCCAGATTTCAAAGGGAATGCTATCAGTTTTTGCCCGTTCAGTATGATATTGGCTGTCGGTTTGTCATAAATAGCTTTTATTATTTTGAGATACGTTCCGTCGATACCTAGTTTATTGAGGGTTTTTAGCATAAAGGGCTGTTGAATTTTGTCGAAGGCCTTCTCTGCATCAATTGAGATAATCATGTGGTTTTTGTCTTTGGTTCTGTTTATGTGGCGAATTACATTTATAGACTTGCGTATATTGAACCAGCCTTGCATCCCCGGGATGAATCCTACTTGATCATGGTGGATAAGCTTTTTGATGTGTTGTTGTAATCGGCTTGCCAGTATTTTATTGAAGATTTTTGCATCTATGTTCATCATGGATATTGGCCTGTAGTTTTCTTTTCTTGTTGAGTCTCTGCCAGGTTTTGGTATTAGGATGATGTTGGTCTCATAAAATGATTTGGGAAGGATTCCCTCTTTTTGGATTATTTGGAATAGTTTCAGTAGGAATGGTACCAGTTCCTCTTTGTATGTCTGGTAGAATTCAGCTGTGAAACCATCTGGGCCTGGGCTTTTTTTGGGTGGTAGGCTCTTAATTGCTGCCTCGACTTCAGACCTTGTTATTGGTCTATTCAGGGTTTCGACTTCTTCCTGGTTTAGGCATGGGAGGAGGCTACTGTCCAGGAATTTATCCATTTCTTCCAGGTTTTCTAATTTATGTGCATAGAGTTGTTTGTAATAATCTCTGATGATGGTTTGAATTTCTGTGGCATCTGTGGTGATATCCCCTTTATCATTTTTTATTGCATCTATTTGGTTATTCTCTCTTTTCTTTTTTATTAGTCTGGCTAGTGGTCTGTCTATTTTGTTGATCTTTTCAAAAAACCAGCTCCTGGATTTATTGATTTTTTGAAGGGTTTTTCGTGTCTCTATCTCCTTCAATTCTGCTTTGATCTTAGTTATTTCTTGTCTTCTGCTAGGTTTTGAGTTTTTTTGATCTTGCTCCTCTAGCTCTTTCAATTTTGATGATAGGGTGTCAATTTTAGTTCTCTCCTTTCTTCTCATGTGGGCACTTATTGCTATATATTTTCCTCTAGAGACTGCTTTAAATGTGTCCCAGAGATTCTGGTATGTGGTGTCTTCGTTCTCGTTGGTTTCGAAGAACATCTTTATTTCTGCCTTCATTTCAGTGTTTATCCAGTCAACATTCAGGAGAAAGTTGTCAATTTCCATGAGGCTGTGCGGTTCTGGGTTGGCTTCTGAATTCTGAGTTCTAACTTGATTGCACTGTGGTCTGAGAGACTGTTTGTTATGGTTTACGTTCTTTTGCATTTGCTGAGGAGTGATTTACTTCCAATTATGTGGTCAATTTTAGAGTAGGTGTGATGTGGTGCTGAGAAGAATGTATATTCTGTGGATTTGGGCTGGAGAGTTCTGTAAATGTCTATTAGGTTTGCTTGTTCCAGGTCTGAGTTCAAGTTCTGGATATCCTTATTAATTTTCTGTCTCGTTGATCTGTCTAATATTGACAAGGGTGTGTTGAAGTCTCCCACTATTAATGTGTGGGAGTCTAAGTCTCTTTTCAAGTCTTTAAGAACTTGCCTTATGTATCTGGGTGCTCCTGTATTAGGTGCATATATATTTAGGATCGTTAGCTCTTCTTGTTGCATTGATCCTTTTACCATTATGTAATGTCCTTCTTTGTCTCTTTTGATCTTTGTTGCTTTAAAGTCTATTTTATCAGAGATGAGAATTGCAACTCCTGCTTTTTTTTGCTCTCCATTTGCTTGGTAAACCTTCCTCCATCCCTTTATTTTGAGCCTTTGTGTATCCTTGCATGTGAGGTGGGTTTCCTGGATACAGCACACTGATGGGTTTTGGCTTTTTATCTAATTTGCCAGTCTGTGTCTTTTGATTGGGGCATTTAGTCCATTTACATTTAGGGTTAATATTGCTATGTGTGAGTTTGATCCTGTCATTTTGATGCTAGCTGGCTGTTTTGCCCATTGGTTGATGCAGATTCTTCATTGTGTTGCTGCTCTGTACCATTTCGTGCATTTTTGGAGTGGCTGGTGCTGGTTGTTTTTTTCTATGTGTAGTGTCTCCTTCAGGAGCTCTTGTAAAGCTGGTCTGGTGGTGATCAAATCTGTGAGTACTTGCTTGTTCACAAAGGATTTTATTTTTCCTTCACTTATGAAGCTTAGTTTGGCTGGATATGAAATTCTGGGTTGAAAGTTCTTTTCTTTAAGGATGTTGAATATCGACCCCCACTCTCTTCTGGCCTGTAGGGTTTCTGCTGAGAGATCTGCTGTGAGTCTGATGGGTTTCCCCTTGTGGGTAACCCGACCTTTCTCTCTGGCTGCCCTTAGTATTTTCTCCTTCATTTCAACCCTGGTGAATCTGATGATTATGTGCCTTGGGGTTGCTCTTCTAGAGGAATATCTTTGTGGTGTTCTCTGTATTTCCTGGACTTGAATATTGGCCTGCCTTGCTAGGTTGGGGAAGTTTTCCTGGATAATATCCTGAAGAGTATTTTCCAGCTTGGATGCATTCTCTTCGTCACATTCAGGTACACCTATCAAACGTAGATTAGGTCTTTTCACGTAGTCCCATATTTCTTGTTGACTCTGTTCATTCCTTTTTACCTTGTTTTCTCTAATCTTCCCTTTTCGTTTTATTTCATTGAGTTGATCTTCAACTTCTGATATCCTTTCTTCTGCTTGATCAATTCTGCTGTTGAAGCTTGTGCATGCTTCACGAAGTTCTCGTGTTGTGTTTTTCAGCTCCATCAATTCACTCATATTCCTCTCTAAGTTGTCCATTCTCGTTAGCATTTCATCAAGTCTTTTTTCAAGGTTCTTAGTTTCTTTGCATTGGGTTAGAACATGTTCTTTTAGCTCACAGAAGTTTCTTATTATCCATTTTCTGAAAGCTGATTCTGTCATTTCATCACACTCATTCTCCATCCAGTCTTGTTCCCGTGCTGGTGAGGAGTTATGCTGCCTTGTAGGGGGAGAGGTGTTCTGGTTTTGGGTGTTTTCATCCTTTTTGCGCTGGTTTCTTCCCATCTTTGTGGATTTATCCGCCTATTGACTTTGTAGTTGCTGTCTTTCTGATTTTGGTAATTTTAAGTCTGCAGCAGCTGAACTCATAAACCCCCTTTTCTTCTCCCCAGGTGTTCTGGCCCAGGGGGTTAGCGCTTTATGCTTTTCAGCTGTGTTGCTACCATTTTCCCTGCCCACAAGGTGGCAGTCTAGTCACACTCAGCCTGCCGAGGCTTCGCTGAGCTGTTTTGGGCTCCGCCCAGCTTCCGTGTGAGCTTCCCTGCAGTCCTGTGGGTGTAGTTAGAACTGCTTCTGCTATGCTGGCCCGCCCCTGTAGTGACGGAGTCTCTGTAGTGGCGGGTTGTCTTGGTTACGGAAAATTGCCCCAGGAACTGCAGGGTGTTTCCCGATGGAGGACGCCCCTCCCCCACAGAGCTGGACCATCCCGGGTTCAGCCGTGTTTCCAGAGGGGCCCTCTTTGCCCGGTAATCTCTTGGCTTGCCTCCTTGCCACAGCTCCCCTTGCTGGCCCAGAGGGGACACAGTCACGTTCACTTTGCTCAAGGAGCCGCTGCTCCCTGCCCCCGGTGCAGGCCGAGCGGCTGATCTGGTCCAACCAGCGGAGCTGGGAACCCGTGGAGCTTCTCCGCCTGTGAATCTCCTGGTCTGTGGGCAGTTAAAATCCTCTGCCCTGTGTGCCGCTGCCTCAGCCGAAGCAGCGGCTCTGAGATTCGTGGCGCTCCCTTGCCCAGGGTCTCCTGGCTTGGCTCCCTGCTTCAGCTCCCCTTGCTGGCTCAGAGGGAACTCTGTCTCTCTCGCTCTGCATAAGAAGCCACTGCCCCCTGCCCCAGGGCGTAGGCTGAGCGGCCACGGCACTCAAACCAGCGGTGCTGGTGACCCGTGGGGCTTCTCCTGCTGTGAATCTCCTGGTCTATGGGCAGTAAAAATCTATCTGGAAATGCGGCGTCCACTCACCCTCTGCGCCTTCTCTCGGAGCTGCAATCCCGACTTCCTCCTAAGTGGCCATCTTTGATATCTCTCTTTTTATGGTGTATAAAATGGTAGCCAGCAGTTCTAGGCGTACATGTTCATTACAGCTGAAGGTAGTGAGAAAAGATGGTATTTTCTCATGACTACCTCCAGCAAAGACTTAACGAAAGCTTGTGATACCTCAGCTTGGATCACATGTCTATCCATGAATAATTACTGTGGACAAAGACATAGGTTTTCTGAGTACCATGCCTACTCTAAGTTGTTGAATCAGAGTTAGCTTAAACAGAGCTTCTGCAAGTATAAAAGAGTTATTTACTACAGTAAGTTGTATGTATGTATGTGTGTGTATATATGTGTGTGTTTGTGTGTTTTTGTATTTGTATGTGTGTGAATATTTGTAATCCTTTGCTTAATGCCTCATTCAACCATGAGATAAATAACTTTGACCAGGCTCTTTGTTCATTTTTTTACCTGTTTTTATCTGTGTGTTTCACAGTGCTTGATAGATAGAAAATAGTTACCAAATATTTTTTGAATGAATGAATGAAAAACAAATCAACATCACATATGAAGAAAGAGATGAAAGTTTATATTGAGTAATAAATTTAGCTGTACGTTTAACAATAATTTTCTTTATGTCTTTACAGCCAAACTGAAGAATTTCTTTCAAATTATTTCATCTGATATTTCACTAGTATAATATATTCCTTGTATAATTAATATTTTGTACTTTGATTTAGAATTAAATTTATGTTTTTGTAGCTGTTTAGATAAAAACTCTCAAAAGGTATAGACCTGTAGGTTTCCATCCCTTCATTTAAGACATTTTATTAGCTGTAACAGAAGTTCTAGATTAATCAATATATTAGGTTGATCAACATGAACTTGCCCTTTTTTATAATCAAAAATGGTCAGATATCAGTAATTTTCTATGGCTTAATTGTAGATAACTTACGGATTACCTTACTTAAAACTATACAAGTAGACTTGATAGAATCTGACTACATTCTGTCTTTATGGGATTGATTTCATCTCAAGGGAGGCTTCTCTTATGATACTAAGATGAATTTCAGTAGCACTTACCATGACATCCTTCCTCATTATTCTCAATAAGAATGAGAGAATGCCTTTTTCACCCTCTTTTAAACAAAAGTTCTAAGGTGAACTCCCAACTTGCTTAGGTCTCCTACCCACCACTGGGGCCAATAACTATCTGGCTGAGTTAGTTTGCTGTGACTGTTATAACAAAGTACCCTAGACTGGGTTGCTTAAACAACCGAAATTTATTTTCTTACAATTATAGAGTCTAGAAGTCCAAGGTCGAGGTGTTCTCAGTGTTGATTTCTTCTGAAGTCCCCTTTCCTGGCTGCTAGATGGCCATCTTCTCTCTGTGTTTTCCCATGTTCTTCTCTCTGTCTGTGTCCTAGTCTCCTCTTCTTATAAAAGCAACAGCCACATTGAATTACGGCCTACCCAGTTTGTGTCATTTTAATTTAATTACCTTTTTAAAGACCCTATCTCCAAATATAGTCACATTTTGAGGTATATGAGTTAGGACTTTAACATATAAATTTTGAGAGTACACAATTCAGGCCACAATACTGGCTTCGCTAAGACTATATTTTCTTTTATTATTTTATTTTATTTATTTTTATTGCATTTTAGGTTTTGGGATACATGTGAAAAACATGTAAGATTGTTGCATAGGTACACACAGGGCAGTGTGGTTTGCTGCCTTCCTCCCCATCACCTATATCTGGTATTTCTCCCCAACTTATCCCTCCCCAACTCCCCATCCCCCGCTGTCCCTCCCCTATTTCCCCCCAAAGGACCCCAGTGTGTGATGCTCCCCTCCCTGTGTCCATGTGTTCTCATCATTCAACATCTTTCTATGAGTGAGAACATGTGGTGTTTGATTTTCTGTTCTTGTGTCAGTTTGCTGAGAATGATGGTTTCCAGAATCATCCATGTCCTTACAAAGGACACAAACTCATCATTTTTTATGGCTGCATAGTATTCCATGGTGTATATGTGCCACATTTTCCCTGTCCAGTCTATCATTGCTGGGCATTTGGGTTGGTTCCAAGTCTTTGCTATTGTAAACAGTGCCGCAGTGAACGTTTGTGTGCATGTGTCCTTATAATAGAACAATTTATAATCCTTTGGATATATACCCAGTAATGGGATTGCTGAGTAAAATGGAATTTCTATTTCTAGGTCCTTGAGGAATTGCCACACTGTCTTCCACAGTTGTTTAACTAACTTACACTCCCACCAACAGTGTAATAGTGTTCCTATTTCTCCATATCCTCTCCAGCATCTGTTGTCTCCATATTTTTTTAATGATCGCTATTCTAACTGGCATGACATGGCATCTCAATGTAGTTTTGATTTTCATTTCTCTAAGGACCAGTGATGATGAGCATTTTTTCTATGTTTGTTGGCCTCATATATGTCTTCTTTTATAAAGTGTCTGTTCAAATCCTTCACCCACTTTTGAATGGGCTTGTTTGTTTTTTTCTTGTAAATCTGTTTTAGTTCTTTGTAGATTCTTTATCAGATGGGTAGATTGCAAAAATTTTTCCCATTCTGTTGGTTGCCAATTCACTCTAATGACAGTTTCTTTTGCTGTGCAGAAGCTGTGGAGTTTGATTAGGTCCCATTTGTCTATTTTGGCTTTTGTTGCCAATGCTTTTGGTGTTTCAGTCATAAAGACCTTGACTATGCCTATGTGCTGAATGGTTTTGCCTAGGTTTTCTTCTAGGGTTTTTATGGTGTTAGGTCTTATGTTTAAGTCTTTAATCCATCTGGAGTTAATTTTAGTGTAAGGTTTCAGGAAGGGGTCCAGTTTCTGCTTTCTGCACATGGCTAGCCTCAATTTTCCCAATGCCATTTATTAAACAGGGACTGCTTTCCCCATTGCTTGTTTCTGTCAGATTTGTCAAACATCAGATGGTTGTAGATGTGTAGTGTTGCCTCCAAGGCCTTTGTTCTGGTCCACTGGTCTATATCTCTGTTTTGGTATGAGTACCATGCTATTTTGATTACTGTAGCCTTGTAGTATAGTTTGAAGTCAGGTAGTATGATGCCTCCAGCTTTGTTCTTTTTGCTTAGAATTGACTTGGCTATGTGAGCTCTCTTTTGATTCCATATGAAGTTTAAGGTGGTTTTTTTTTTTTTTTCCATTTCTGTGAAGAAGGTCATTGGTAGCTTGATGGGGATAGTGTTAAATCTGTAAATTACTTTGGTCAGTATGGCCATTTTCACGATATTGATTCTTCCTAACCCTGAGCATGGAACGTTTCTCCATCTGTTTGTGTCCTCTCTTATTTCATTGATCAGTGGTTTGTAGTTCTCCTTGAAGAGGTCCTTTACATCCTTTGTTAGTTGTATTCCTAGGCATTTTATTCTCTTTGTAGCAATTATGAATGGCAGTTCATTCTTGATTTGGCTCTCTTTAAGTCTGTTGTTTGTGTATAGGAATGCTTGTGATTTTTGCACACTGATTTTGTATCCTGAGACTTTGCTGAAGTTGCTTATCAGTTTCAGGAGATTTTGGACTGAGACAATGGGGTCTTCTAAATATATAATCATATCGTCTGCAAATAGAGACAATTTTACTTCCTCCTTTCCTGACTGAATACCTTTTATTTCTTTTTCTTGCCTGATTGCTCTGGCTAGAACTTCCAATACTATATTGAATAGGAGTGGTGAGAGAGGGCATCTTGGTCTAGTGCCAGATTTCAAAGGGAATGCTTCCAGTTTTTGCCCATTCAGTATTATATTGGCTGTGGATTTGTCGTAAATAGCTTTTATTATTTTGAGATACATTCTATCAATACCTAGTTTATTGAGTGTTTTTACATAAAGGGCTGTTGAATTTTGTCAGAGGCCTTCTCTGCATCTGTTGAGATAGTCATATGGTTTTTGTCTTTGGTGCTGTTTATGTGGTGAATTACATTTATAGATTTGCATAATTTGAACCAGCCTTGCATCCCCAGGATGAAGCCTACCTGATATGGTGGATAAGCTTTTTGATGTGCTGTTGCAATTGGCTTGCCAGTATTTTATTGAAGATTTTTGCATCTATGTTCATCATGGATATTGGCCTGAAGTTTTCTTTTCTTGTTGAGTCTCTGCCAGCTTAGGAGCTGGTACCATTCCTTCTGAAACTATTCCAAACAATCCTAAAAGAAAGAAGGAATCTTTCCCAAATAATTTTAAGGCTATATTTTCTACCACTGAAGCCAGAAGAGGCATTAGTCTCCATGGGACCATATTGCTCCCCAAATTGAAGTAAGGCCTGATGGAAACAGGGATGGGAAAAGGATACTGCAGAGATAATAGAAATTATTGACTCTCCCTTCTCTAAAAATTAGAATGTACTAATAATGAATAGACCTACTGTAGGAAAAATGAGTCCTGACAATATTCTTGGGAGTTCTGATTGACCTATATATATATATAAATTTGGCAATGTAATGTCATATCTATTTTTGAAAGAATATTAAAAATATTACCTTCAGAGCTTTACAAGTGATAGAAATTTAATATTTATCTATTTTATGTGTACCAGGTTTTTAGTTGGAGAAGAAAGGAAAATTGTTTGTTTGATTCTGTTTGTGAGTGAATTCCAGATGGGTTGAAGGAATTAATTTCCACTCAAATGAGAAAATGAAAATCTAAGGGAAAGAGAAATGTTAGCCCATTGGAGTAATTATCCAAAAACCCACATATAAGTAAACAGAAAATTCTAATAATGTTCTTTTTCTAATCAATATCTAAGTCTTATTCTGAGGTCTTAGATTTGAGATAACTAGCAGATATCTCTGTATGATCCATTATAGTTAATGTAATAAATACTACAGAGCATTCTACGTTAAGAGAAGCTAGCAGAATCAAACATTTGTGTAAAGATTACTCAGCTCTCCAAGCTGAGTTTTGTGCCTCAACTATCAATTAGGCCAGATACTAAAATTGGCTTCAAGGACCTGAACTCAGGCTTTAAAAATGAATGGCTGCACAGCAGTGGGGCAGATATATATTAAGGCTGATAGATATTAAAACTGTATATTGGTATTGATTTATGAACTAAAGGTTCTATTAACCATTAACTTATACTCCATAACCAGTGCATGAGACACCATAGCAATTCCAGGTTAGACAAGTATTTGCCCATATGAGACTAGGCTAGTCTGTCCTCATATTTAATATTGGATTTGGGGAAAAAGTAGGGAGAGAACATGCCTGGGAAATAATAATAATAATAATAATAATAATAATAATAATAATAATAAAAAGAGACCAGATATCTAGATAAAAAGGTAAAAAAATATTTAATTGTGGTAATTTCCTACCATGAAAACTACAGGAATCACTTTACAACCTAGAATACCTGCTACAGCATTCTTTACAAAATAGTCTAAAGATGTTGTTGTGGGATATTCACTTAATCAAAGATTTCTTTTCATTACTTTTAGTAAATGTACACATACAAATTATGTTTTGACTATATTCTTGATAATAAGGATCTCAAATAGACATAGATTGCTGGGACATTAGTTAACGTGGTGTTATTTGGTAAGTAAAAAAATAAAACTAACTTTTTTAAAATCATAGATAAAATATAAAATTAAATTATTTGAAAGGACATTCTTATGTATTACTCCATACATTAATGAGAAAAAATTAACTAATGGCAACACACATTTAACAGGCAGAGGAAGCACACTAAATCTGGATAGTTGGATGGTTCAAAGCATTACAAATTAGAGTTATACTAGACCAACTATACCAGGGAAAATTTTACCCCTGGGAGTACTGCACAATATCTGGAGACATTTTTGATTGCCACAACTGGATGATGTTACAGGCATGTAGTTGGTGGAGGATAGACGTTAAGTATCCTACAATGCACAAGGCAGTGTCCCACAAAAGAGTTATCAATTCCAAAATGTCAATAGTGCTAATCTTGAGAAATACTGTACAAAGCTAACATGAAAATGATCTGTAATTCTAATATTCTAAGGTAATTCAAAATCTAACTTGAGTTAGAAAGGAATGGAGTTTGTCACCTGCATCTCTGTCATTATAACCATACTTCTGAATTTTAAGGAAAACATTAACATTGCTAGAATTTTACACTTTTTGGATTTTTACATGTGTCATTCTGAAATTTATACATTCACAACATATAGTTTTTACATAAATGGAGGGAAGTAGCTATTTATGTAAAACTGCAAATCAGCATTTCACTGATCCTAGTGATGTTGAACATTTTTTCATATGTTTCTTGGCCATTTGTATATCTTCTTTTCTTAAAAAAAAAAAAATATATATATATATATATATATATATCTTATATATATATATTATTGCACTTTAGGTTCTGGGGTGCATGTGCAGAACATGCAGGATTGTTGCATAGATACATACATGGCAATGTGGTTTGCTGCCTCCATCCTCCCGTCACCTGTATCTGTCATTTCTCTCCATGTTATCCCACCCCAACCTCCCTACCCCCTGCTCTCCCTCCCCTATTCCACCCCAACAGACCCAGTGTGTGATGCTCCCCTCCCTGTGTCCATGTGTTCTTATTGTTCAACACCCACCTATGAGTGAGAACATGCAATGTTTGATTTTCTTCTCTTGTGTCAGATTGCTCGGAATGATGGTTTCCAGATTCATCTACTTCCCTACAAAGAACACGAATTCATCGTTTTTTATGGCTGCATAGAATTCCATGGTGTATATGTGCCACATTTCCCTTGTCCTGTCTATTATTGATGGGCATTTGGTTTGATTCCAGGTCTTTGCTATTTTAAACAGTGCCACAATGAACATACGTGTGCATGTGTCTTTATAATAGAAGGATTTATATTCCATTGGATATATACTCAGTAATGAGATTGCTGGGTCAAATGGAATTTCTATTTCTAGGTCCTTAAAGAATTGCCACACTGTCTTCCACAATTGTTTAACTAACTTACACTCCCACCAATAGTGTAAAAGTGTTCCTAGTTCTCCACATCCTCTCCAGCATGTGTTGTCTCAGTAGTTTTTAATGATTGCCATTCTAACTGGCATGAGATGGTATCTCAATGTGGTTTTGATTTGCATTTCTCTAATGGCCAGTGATGATGAGCATTTTTTCATATGTTTGCTGGCCACATATATGTCTCATTTTGAAAAGTGTCTGTTCATATCCTCCGCCCACTTTGAATGGGCTTGTTTTTTTTTCTTGCAAATCTGTTTTTGTTCTTTGTAGATTCTGGATATTAGCCCTTTGTAGAATGGGTAGATTGAAAATTTTTTTCCCATTCTGTTGGTTGCCAGTTCACTCTAATGATTGTTTCTTTTGCTGTACAGAAGCTCTGGAATTTAATTAGATCCCATTTGTCTATTTTGGCTTTTGTTGTCAATGCTTTTGGTGTTTTAGTCATGAAGTCCTTGCCTATGCCTATGTCCTGAATGGTTTTGCCTAGGTTTTCTTCTAGGGCTTTTATGGTATTAGGTCTTATGTTTAAGTCTTTAATCCATCTGGAGTTAATTTTAGTGTAAGGTGTCAGGAAGGAGTGCACTGTCTACTTTCTGCACATGACTAGACAGTTTTCCCAACACCATTTATTAAACATGGAATCCTTTTCCCATTGCTTGTTTTTGTCAGGTTTGTCAAAGATGGGATGGCTGTAGATGTGTAGCGTTGCCTCCAAGGCCTCTGTTCTGTTCCATTGGTCTATCTCTGTTTTAGTACCAGTACCATGCTATTTTGATTACTGTAGCCTTGTAGTATAGTTTGAAGTCAGGTAGCATGATGCTTCCAGCTTTGTTCTTTTTGCTTAGGATTGTCTTGGCTACGTGGGCTGTCTTTTGGTTCCATATGAAGTTTAATGTGTTTTATTTCCAGTTCTGTGAAGAGAGTCATAGGTAGCTTGATGGGGATAGCATGGAATATATAAATTTCTTTGGGAAGTATGGCCCTTTTCACTATATTGATTCTTCCTAACCATGAGCACGGAATGTTTTTCCATCTGTTTGTGTCCTCTCTTATTTCGTTGAGCAGTGATTTGTAGTTCTCCTTGAAGAGGTCCTTTACATCCTTTGTTAGTTGTATTCCTAGGTATTTTATTCTCTTTGTAGCAATTGTGAATGGCAGTTCTTTCTTGATTTGGCTCTCTTTAAGTCTCTTATTGGTGTATAGGAATGCTTGTGATTTGTGCACATTGATTTTGTATCCTGAGACTTTGCTGAAGTTGCTTATCCATTTCAGGGGATTTCGGGCTGAGATGATGGGGTCTTCTAAATGTACAGTCATATCGTCTGCAAATAGAGACAATTTGACTTCCTCCTTTTCTAATTGAATACCTTTTATTTCTTTTCCTTGCCTGATTGCTCTGGCTGGAACTTCCAATACTATATTGATTAGGAGTGGTGAGAGAGAGCATTCTTGTCTAGTGCCAGATTTCAAAGGGAGTGCTTCCAGTTTTTGTCCATTCAGTATGATATTGGCTGTGGGTTTTGTCATAAACAGGTTTTATTTTGAGACACGTTCCATTGATACCTAGTTTATTGAGTGTTTTTAGCATAAAGGGCCATTGAATTTGTGGAAGGCCTTCTCTGCATCTATTGAGATAATCATGTGGTTTTTGTCTTTGGTTCTGTTGATGTGGTAGATTACATTTATAGACTTGTGTATGCTGAACCAGCCTTGCATCCCCAAGATGAAGCCTGCTTGATTGTGGTGGATAAGCTTTTTGATGTGCTGTTGTAATTGGTTTGCCAGTATATTATTTAAGATTTTTGCATCTATGTTCATCATGGATATTGGCCTAAAGTTTTCTTTCTTTCTTTTTTTTTCTTTTCTTTTTTTTTTTTTTTTTTTTTGAGTCTCTCCTGGGTTTTGGCATCAGGATGATGTTGGTCTCATGAAATGATTTGAGAAGGATTCACTCTTTTTGGATTATTTGGAATAGTTTCAGAAGGAGTGGTACAAGCTCCTGTTTCTGTGTCTGGTAGATCTTGGGTGTGAACCCGTCTGCACCTGTGCTTTGTTTGGTTGGTAGGCTACTAACTGTTGCCTCAACTTCAGCCCTTGCTATTGGTCTCTTCAGGGTTTCGACTTCTTCCTGGTTTAGGGTTGGGAGGGTGCAAGTGTCCAGGAATTTATCCATTTCTTCCAGGTTTACTTGTTTTTGTGCATGGCATTGTTTATAGTAATCTCTGATGGTAATTTGTATTTCTGTTGGATTGGTGGTGATATCCCCTTTATCATTTTTTATTGGTTCTATTTGATTCTTCTTTTTTTTTAATTAATCTGGATAGTGGTCTTTTTTGTTGATATTTACAGAAAAAAAAAAAAAAACAAGCTCCTGGATTTACTGATTTTTTGAAGGGTTTTTTGTGTCTCTGTCTCTTTCAGTTCTGCTCTGATCTTAGTTATTTCTTGTCTTCTGCTAGCTTTTGAGTTTTTTTGATCTTACTCCTCCAGCTCTTTCAATTTTGACAATAGGGTATCGATTTTAGATCTTTCCTTGCTTCTTATATGTGCATTTTCTTTTAGAATGTTGAACATTGGCCCCCTCTCTCTTCTGGCTTGTAGGGTTTCTGCTGAGAGATCCACTGTGTGTCTGATGGGCTTCCCCTTTTGGGTAATGCAACCTTTCTCTCTGGCTGACCTTAGCATGTTTCCCTTCATTTCAACCCTGGTGAATCTGATGATTATGTGCGTTGGGGTTGCTCTTATTGAGGAATATCTTTGTGGTGCTCTCTGTATTTCCTGGACTTGAATATGGCCTGCCTTGTTAGGTTGGGGAAGTTCTGGATAATTTCCTGAAGAGTGTTTTCCAGCTTGGATTCATCTCTCCATCACATTCAGGTATGCCTATCAAATGTAGATTAGGTGTTTTCACATAATCCGATATTTCTTGGAGGCTTTGTTTGTTTCCTTTCACTCTTTTTCTCTAATCTTCTCATTTTATTTCATTGAGTTGATCTTCAATCTCTGATATCCTTTCTTCTGCTTGGTCTATTCAGCTGTTGAAACTTGTGTATGCTTTGCGAAGTTCTAGTGGTGTGTTTTTCAGCTCCATCAGGTCATTTATATTCTTCTCTAAGCTGTTTATTCTTGTTAGCATTTCATCAAACTTTTTTTCAAGGTTCTTAGTTTCTTTACATTGGGTTAGAACGTGTTCTTTAGCTCAGAGAAGGTTGTTTTTACCCACTTTCTGAAGCCTGTTTCTGTCAATTCATCAGACTCATTTTCCATCCAGCTTTGTTCTCTTGCTGGTGAGGAGTTGTGATCCCTTGGAGGAGGAGAGGCATTCTGGTTTTGCATGTTTTCATCCTTTTCATGCTAGTGTCTTCCCATCTTTGTGGATTTATCTACCTGTGGTCTTTATAGTTGGTGACTTTTGGATGGGGCCTCTGAGTGGACGTCCTTTTTGTTGATGATGAAGTTTATTTCTTTCTGTTTTTTAGTTTTCCTTCTAACAGTCAGGCCACTCTGCTGTAGGAATCCTGGAGGTCCACTCCAGACACTGCTTGCCTGGGGATCACCTGCAGAGGCTGCAGAACAGTAAGGGTTTCTGCCAGTTTCTTCTTCTGTTATCTTCATCCCAGAAAGATGCCCACCAGATGTCAGCCTGAGCTCTCCTTTATGAGGTGTCTCTTTGGATATACGAGGGTTAGGGAGCTGCTTGATGAGACAGTCTGTACCTTGTAGGAGCTCAAGTCCTGAGCTGTGAGCTCCATTGTTCCATTCAGAGCTGCTGGGCAAGTATGTTTAAGTCTGCTGCAGCCCAAGTGCTCTGTTATGGAAAGGTAGGGCTTTATTTATAAGTTCCTGACATGCTGCTGCCTTTTTTCAGAGATGCCCTGACCAGCAAGGAGATAGTCTCATCATAGTCTGCAAGCAGAGGCATTGCTGAGCTGCTGTGGACCCTTCCCAGCTGCTGTGTGAACTTCCTTGAGGTTTTGTTTTCAGAGGTATAGTTAGAACTGCCTTGATAATGATAGTCTGCCTCAGTAATGGAGGACTGCCTCTGTAATGGTGGACTGCCTTGGTAATGGGAGACAACCATGGCAATGATGAACTCCCTTGGTATTGGTGGACTGCCTTGGTAATGGCTGACACCCTTCCCCCCACAGAGCTGAATCATCCCGGGTTCAGCTGAGCTTACTGTGAAACTCTCAATCCAGAGCATTTCAGATTACTGGTCTTTATGGGGGTGGGACCTGCCGAGTCAGATCACTTAGCTCCCTGTTTCAGCCCCCCGCTTTTTTTTTTTTTTTTTCAGTTAAATGGGCGAATCTGTCTCTCAGGCATTCCAGGCACCAGTTGAAATGGCTGCCCAGATTTGTGTGAGTTTTTGTGCGGAGACCCACTGTGCCAGCTGAAGCAGCCATGCTGGAAACTCATGGCGCTTTTCAGCCTGGGATTCTCTTGGTCTGTGGGCAGTAATAACTGGTTTGGAAATGTGGTGATCACTCACCCTCTGCATTGTTCTCACTGGGGACTGCACTTCAGAGCTGTTCCTATTCATCTGTCTTGGATCCGTCTCAACACTCAGCTATTTATTTTTAAAAATTATTTGTTGTAGAGACAAGGTCTCCCTATGTTGTACCGGCTGGTCTTCAAATCCTGGGCTCAAGTAATTCTCCCACCTCTTAAATGCTCTTGTATATCTTCTTTGGATTTTCTGTTCATGTCCTTTGCACATATTTTGATGGGATCATTTGGGTTTTTTCTTGCTAATTTGTTTGAATTCCTTGTAGATTCTGGATATTAATCATTTGTCAGATGTATAGATTGTGATGATTTTCTGCGACTCTGTGGGTGTTCTATTTACTCTGCTTATTGTTTCTTTAGTGGTGCAGAAACTTTTAGTTTAATTAAGTCCCATCTATTTATCATTGTTTTTATTGCATTTGCTTTTGGGTTGTAGGTCATGAAATCTTTGCCTAAGCAATGTCTGGAAGGGGTTTTCCAATGTTATCTTTTTTTTATGGTTTCAGGTCTTAGATTTGTTATTGATCCATCTTGAGCTGATTTTTATAAGGTGAGAGATGAAGATTCAGTTTATTCTTCTACATGTGTCTTGCCAATTATCCCAGCATCATCTGTTGAATAGGGTGTCCTCTCCCCATTTTATGTTTTTTTTTTTTTTTTTGAGACGGAGTTTCGCTCTTGTTACCCAGGCTGGAGTGCAATGGCGCGATCTCGGCTCACCGCAACTTCCGCCTCCTGGGTTCAGGCAATTCTCCTGCCTCAGCCTCCTGAGTAGCTGGGATTACAGGCACGCACCACCGTGCCCAGCTAATTTTTTGTATTAGTAGAGACGGGTGATTATTATTATTCTAAATTTTTAAGTGAGGATACCAAGGCTTAGAGTGGCTGACTTCTCAGTATTGAGACCTAGTCGATCTGATTCCAAAGCTTGAAACCAGTATGTTTTACCTTGTAGGTAAATAAACCAACTCTGGTGAATGTAAATTGCCTCCTAAGATCACATCAATTTATAGTGCCAGAGCTAACACTAATTGAGAGCATTTAGCAACTACTGGGCTTTATATTCCAAATTTAATGTATTTCAAGTCTGCATATTTATGGAATGTTTAGACAATGTCAGGCTTTAGATAATAGAGATATTAACAATGTAAATAATTTTTAGTTTATATTAAAGTTGGGTGAGACTAAATATAGTAAAAATGATAAGTGTAAATTACATAGTAGGTTAGAGGGTAATAGATATTAAGAAAAAGAAAAAAGAAACAGTAGAGAAAACCTGGGAGTTACGAATGCTGAGGTTATGGGATGGTTGTGGTTTTAAAGAGAATAGGGTAAACTTTAGTGAGAAGGTAGATTTTTGAGCAGGTGCCTCAAGGAAGTAAAATAGTCATAAAGATAACTCAGGAAAAAGTATTTGAAACAGATGGAATAGGAATAAAACATTTTTAGGCATGCATTTTCCTGGCAAATTCATATAACAGCAAAGGGGTAAGTATGGCTGGAGCAGGAGTGAAGAGGGAAGTTAAGAGAAGCTGAAGGGTAAGATCCTGGTGTGGAGTATTGAAGGATGTTATAACAACTTTTACCTGAGTGAAATTAGGTTTATGTGTGTATTTTGAGTGTAGAGCTGACTGTATCTGACTCTCTTTTCAAAAGATTGCTCGAATTTTTGTTTGAGGCCAAAAGTGAGGTTGGAGGCACGACACAACTGTAGAGGTGGGGCTCGACTCTAGACCAGAATGAAGACTGGCTGACATATTCACCAGCACCATGACAGCTTGCCCATTTCCTGGCAGAAACCCTGAAGTTACCATGCTTTTTCTAGAAATCTCTGAATAACCTGACTCTTAATTTGCATGTAATAAAACTGGATATAGATGTGACGGCAGAACTGCCTTTGAGCTGCTACCCTCGACATACTGCCTGTGGTACAGCTTTGCTCTGCAAGAGTAGTCACAGAAGTATAACACTGCTGCCTCAATTAACCTGCTTATTTAGCTTGCCCTTGAATTTCTGCCCGGGAGAAATCAAGAATATTTTCAGACAGAGCATCAATTTGGGGGTGTTCCTTCTCTGCAACAAAAGGAGACCAATTTAGACTACTTGGATAATTGAAATGATAAATGATTGTAGCTCATGTGTTGTTAGTCCCTTCTCAGACTGCTACAAAGAAATATCTGAGGCTGGGGTAATTTATGAAGAAAAGAGGTTTAATTGGCTCAATTGTTCTGCGAGTTGTACAGGAAGCATGATGCTAGCATCTGCTCAGTTTCTGGGGAGGCCTCAGGAAACTTACAATTATGGTAGAAGGTGAAGGGGAATCAAGGACATCACATTGCTAGAGCAGGAGCAAGAGAGAGGTGAGGAGGTGCCACACATTTTGAGATCTAGTGAGAACTCACTAATTATCAGGAGAACAGCACCATGGTGATGGTGCTAAGCCATCCATGAGAAACTACCCTTAGGATCTAATCACCTCTCACCAGGCCCCACCTCTAACAAGAGGGATTGCAATTTAACATAAGATTTGTGCAGGAACACAAATCCAAACCATATCAACTCACTAGAGCTGTAAAATGTGGCCAGATGATTAATATATTTTGAAGGTAGAACTAATTGAACTTTCTGTAGGATGTAGGGTAAGAGAAAAGGAGAGGAATAAATGACTAATTTTTTTCTGGTCTCAAAATATAGAAGAAAGTGATTGATATCAACCATGATACTGAAGGCTGCAAGTGGGGCACATTTGAGGAAGAAGTTCAGGAGTTCAGATTTGTACTTACTGAGTTTGATATGTCTAAAAGTTGTGAAACAGAGATATCAAAAAAGCAGTTGAATCTAGGATGTGGAGAGTTATCTAGGCCAAAGATATAACTTTTGGAAGACTCAGCATATAGATAATATATAAATCATCAGATTAGTTTGTATTTCAAATAGTGAAAATAAGAAGACCAAGAATTAAGCCATGTGATACTGCACCATTATGAATTCTGAGAAGTGTAAAATACCAGCAAAGGAGATGAGACAGAGTGGTTAGTGAAGTGAGAGAAAAACCAAGACCGTTGTGTCCTAAAAGCCAGGAAAAGAAAGACTGCATATCAAGGATGGGGGATGACTAGTTGCATCAAGTGCTGATAACATGTCAGTATGGAACTAGCAATTATCCATTGGCAACCTAGAAAGCACTGGATGTATTATTAAGATCAGTTTTGTTTGAGCTTAAGCATGAACACCTGGTTGAAGTGGGTTTATGAAAAAATAAGGAAGAGGAATTGAAAATAGATTTTTTTGTGTAATTAGGGCAGTAACATGGCAGGAAATTGGATATGAGGAAAAGTATTTGTTTTGTTTTTTTGTTTTTGTTTTTGTTTTGAGTCAAAGTCTCACTGCAATGTCCAGAGTGGAGTGCAATGTTGTGATCTTGGCTCACTGCAGCCTCTGCTTCCCGGGTTCAAGCAACTCTCCTACCTCACCCTCCCAAGTACCTGGGGCTACAGGCATGCAATACCATGCCTGGCTAATTTTTGTATTTTTAGTGGAGATGAGGCTTCACCATGTTGGCCAGGCTGGTCCTTTTTGAAAATTAAAATAATGTTTTCATGTTGTTGGAAAGAATCTGGGGGAAAGAAAAAAAAAAAGATACCCAAGGAAAGAAGAAAGCATTGCTAGAGAAAAATGGTTGAAAAAGTGAGAAGGGATGGAATTCAGTGCCAGGATGTAAAGACTGGCTTGGGAAAATATAAATAGTTCATCTAGATTATGGAACAAGAAAATAGAGAATGTGGGCACAAATGCTGTTGGGTAGAAAGATTTAAAAATCAACTTGGTTTATTCTAGACCAAAGCAAGACAGAGTTTTTACATGCTCTAAAACTTATTGACATCACTCCCATTAAGTTGTAGCTATTTGCTTATTCCTTAGACTTTCTTAAGAAAAAATCCTATTCTGGGTTTTGGAAATGTGTTTGTGGGAGGCATTGCTAGTAGACTATGTAATATATATTTCCCTTTTTTCTTACCAAGAAAATCTCCTTTTTATTTTGTCAATCTTTTGCACTCTCTGGAAAAGTTAAAACCCTTTTGAAGTGAGTAATGACACTTTCCCACAGTCTTGGCCAATGAAATAAAGACTGAATTTATCTGGGAAAATTTTATATTTTCTAATATATGCTTTCTACAGTTTTTCTTCATTCTTAAAATGAATATGCACTAGATGTTATTGAAGCAAGAATTCTACAGCCATAAGGTGGTAAGCAGGAGAATGAAGGCATACATATGAAGAAAAGTGGACTAGAAAATGGAAAGAGCTGAGGTCCCTAAATAGTATTATTGAACCATCATTCCAGCTGTGGAATATCTAACTCCATACCTTTTATTTCCATTGTAGGAGGGGTTTTAAAAAAAATTCTAGCCAGTTTCTTTTAAAAATTTTCTAAGTAGCTTTGGGCATTCAGAGTTGTTAATTCTGTGAGATCTGTGTGAGATGGATATGCTTTTCCTGAGGCTCCCTCTTTGATCTCTGAGATCGATCCTGAGAATAGGTTTAGAAAAAGGGCAAGACTAGTGCTGGGAACAAGCAGAACAAAGCTTAGTTTTAGAGATTTCTAATATCTCTCTTCTCAAAAAAGAAGCCTGTGTATGGGAAGTCATTTTCTTTTTTCCATAAAGGAGGATATATTTTCCTAGAGTCAAATATAATTTCATTGTTGCCTCTTCTTTCTAAATTTGAATGCCTGCTAACTGGCACATGCACGCATGCATGAACAAACATACACGCACACACAGATGATATATGAACACAAAATCAAACTTACTTACACTTTACTGAATTTGAGTGACAGTCTAGGTTACCAGTATTTCCATATTAGTGGAACCACATACAATAAGGGAAAAACTGGATATAATAAAAGATAAACCAGAAAAATAAAAAAGAAAGCCATTATGCAGAATATTCATCATTAATCTCATTATATTTGGGTTAAATATATCTCTAACAGAAAATGGGAGGGAAAACAGTGTTTAGAAATGCCCTCTTTTCACTTATACATGAGAACATGTGTACTACATAATATATATTAATACAATGTAGTGTAAGTATAATATAAAGGGAACAATATAAAATGTTATAGGTAAATGCTTCACTTTTATAAATAAATGTTTTTTCCAAATATATATATATATATAGTGTGTGTGTGTGTGTTGTTGTTGTTGTTGTTGCATGACAATTCTCCATGGGTCATTCGCATTTCTGCACATCTCATGATAGTTTTTGGGTTAGGTTCTGTACTGTATTTTTAAAGATGTTTGTACAGCAAACAACTAAACTAAGGATGATAGAGACAGTTTATTTCTCTGAGGCAAGGGCAGATTTGTTCACTATCCAGAACAATAAATATAATGTTTTACTCTGGGGCAATGGCTGAATGGATTTACGGGCAGACCCATTGTAAGAGGGAGAGTTTCCTAAGCTAGTGAGCCTAATCTGTGATGCAAACCTCTACACAGTCAACATGCTAGGCTGGTCTGTATTACTCCTTTAAGACTTAGATGATAAAAGAAACCAATGAAAACATGAAGCATGTGCTGCCTGCTGTGCCATGAATAATGAGGTATTTTGTATCTCACCCAGGAGTCTTATGCCTTCTGCCAATATTCTTGAAAACATGGCATCCTAACGTGTTAGCTTGCAAGTAGTAAAAAATTTAAATCCTTCAGAGTTCTTGTCATATTGACAGTATTATTTGACATCTTCACCTTAGTAGCCACATGTACCTAACAAAATACTTCCCAACTTTGCCTCTTAAAACTTTTTGAACACTGTAGTAAGGAAATTTATAGCACTAACACTTACCTTTTCTATGAAACCTCGGCTGGTACTATGTTCTGAATTAATCACTTCTTTCTTCATTTAGAACTTTACAATTAACATTTTATTCAACTAATTCCACTCTTCCTAATGTTAACTTAGTATTGATGTCTATTTGATTGTGGATATACTGTGAGTAAGTGTGACATTTTGTTAATCTTAAATTTCCCAAAGTACTTTGTTTAAAGCTTTACCTAGACATAACACATTTGTTAAATTATCAGATAATTATATTATTAAAAAGGCATTCTTGACAATTGATTTCACTAAACAATATGTTTATGTATCACTTTAGTTTCAAACATCTCTTATATGCTATTAAATATAATTAATTTTATTCTTATATTCCTGTGCAATAGGAACATTATATCTGAGGAAAAAAGGGAATGCATGTTTCTAATTCCTTCTAATTCCTGACTTCATGTAGTTTTTTAAACTGTCAGTACTTTGAAAGCTATCTAGTTTGCTTTATTTTAAATTTTGTAATTGTCATAAATAGTAAATAAACTTGGCATTATGTTTTTAAATTATTTTTTCCTATCTCACTTTGCCTCTAGGATTTCTTCAAGGAAACTTCAAAGCCATTATTTAAGAAATGTTATAAGAAGAAAATTACTGAAAAGGTCTAGAACGTGCATTATGAGTCTTCTAAGAAGAGACAGTTCTCTTTATATGAAAAGGTAAAAAATGTCAAAATTATGTTAATAAAGAGTAATATTAACACAACGTTATAGCAGGTTAAAAGTCAGAAATGAGAATTTTATGGGAAAATGTGTCATGCTATAAATCATGTAAATTTTCTGCTTTAATTAATATAGTTCTTTTAATCCCACTTGATAATGGTCTTAATACTCACTACATGATTCCTAAAGCAAAACAGACATGAGTATAATTATATAGAAATAATAGGGTTTAGAACATAATATGCTGGCTCTTGTGCTTTTAACCTTTACAGTAGACATAATGAATTAACATATTTCATTTTTCACTGAGATATTCCAGTGAGTATTAAATTGTTTGATGAAAAGATAATTCCCCCTGTTTATGATTGTGTGTGCATGTACATGTTTATATGTGTGCATCTTTGTGGAGTGGAAGGCAGAAGGATAGCAATAGAGAGTTTGTATATGCAGCAATGTTTACCAACACTGTTGAACCACCAATTATTCTGAATTGCAATCAGATAATAAGACACAGTATTGATTCGGGTACTGTATACAGTGAAGCCAAGTTAAGGGTAAAATAAAAGCGTATTAAAACAAGTATTACTATATTACCTCTGGATTAGAAAATATCCAAGGTAATTTGGAAAATAAATTTATTTTACAACAACAGAAATAATAAAAGAAATGGGTGGTAAGTAGGATCTTATGATTAAAAATTAAAAGTTCAGAATCATAAATTTTAGAAAGTTTGATTTAGAAATTCTTTATATTTTTCATGAAAAAATTTTATTACATTTCAAAGAAAAAGATATAACAAACTTTGAATAGTAGCCTCAAAAGTAAATCATATTTTTATTTCAAAGATATCCCCTATTGATTAAAATGATTCAGATGAATCTCTTTTGAATTCATAGAAGTACATGAAAATCATGTGTGTCACTTAAAGCACTGGTTTTAATTCCCTACCACCTATAAGGGAGGATTTATTACCCTGGTTACCCAACATAGTTACTTATATAATTCTGTATGAGTTCTGATATTTCTCCCAAATCAAACACATTGTCCAAAACCAAATAATCAATGAAACCCTTCAGAATGATAGCTGGGCATGGTGCCGCATGCCTGTAATCCCAGCTACTCAGGAGGCTGAGGCAGGAGAATTGCCTGAACCCAGGAGGCGGAGGTTGCGGTGAGCCGAGATTGTGCCATTGCACTCCAGCCTGGGTAACAAGAGCGAAACTCCGTCTCAGAAAAAAAAAAAAAAAAAAAATACAGAATGATATGCAGAAACTTCTAGTTTCTCCATTTTCTCAAACTCCTGTTCCATCTATTTATCTATCTATCTATCTGTCTATCATCTATCTATCCATCCATCCATCTACCTATCTCTATCATCTATCTAATCTATCTATTTTCTACCAATTTTATGTTCATAAGGTGATATGATTAGTGCATATCTCTTCATCTGGTATGACTTAAACAAACAAAATAGGCCACTTGTTTTCTGGTGTCATAGATCACGGGGGACACCAGTTGAAAACAGATGCTCCCCACACATATTACCATGACTCACTCTGCAGCAACAGCACCTCAGGAAACATTTTCTCACCAGGGATGCTCTTTTGTACTTACCCTTTGTCACTTAAGGTCTCAGCAAAAGGCAAAATCTAGCTTTAATCTCGCTTTGAAGCTAAATTTCCTTAATTCACACCCACTCTTTCAGCTGCTGCTGCCAAAATATGCACAATGAGCTGGGGTTAAGAGGTCAGAAGGGCCTCCAGACAGTCCTCTGTTGTTAAAACCAACCTCCCCTATAAAGCCATCAAGGTCCCAGCAAATGTGTCCAGACCCTTTTTGCCACCTTTAAGAGAAGGAACATTGAAAGAGGTATGCTTTGTCAACGTCAAAAAATAAGGTCCTATAATATCTTTCTTTCCAGAGCAATAAGTGTCTACTTGGATTATATTTACATAACTAAGAAGGATCATTAAGGTGATTCTTCCTAGAATAAATAATGTCTCCCAGGTGACTGAATCCACCTCTAAATTTAGAAGCAGGTGGCAACTATTAAACTGAGTCTTTCTTGGCAGATAGTGAGTTTTCTTTGAAAGTACATATTGAGGCATTTCAACTAAGACATTAAGTTCTTTTTTTAAAAAAAAAAATACTATTTTCTTCTGTAAAATGAAATACATGTGCAGAATGTGCAGGTTTGTTACATAGGTATAGTGAAATTTTAAAAATATATACACCTAGGGCCAGGCGCGGTGGCTCACGCCTTTAATCCCAGCACTTTGGGAGGCTGAGGCGAGTGGATCATAAGGTCAAGAGATCAAGACCATCCTGGTCAACAAGGTGAAACCCTGTCTCTACTAAAAATATTTTAAAAATTAGCTGGGCATGGTGGCGCGTGCCTGTAATCCCAGCTACTCAGGAGGCTGAGGCAGGAGAATTGCCTGAACCCAGGAGGCAGAGGTCGCAGTGAGCAGAGATTGTGCCATTGCACTCCAGCCTGGGTAACAAGAGCGAAACTCCGTCTCAAAATAAATAAATAAATAAATAAATAAAAATATATACACCTGTTTTCATAATGACACTTTCAGTGAAACACAAACCTGAATTTAACAGTAAAATGACATCAGTTTTAATTAATATTTTTTAAATAAAATTAATTTGACAATTGTCCTTTGGAAAAAATAGCCCAGTGTGTAAACAATCCCTTATAAGTATACAGTTTTTATGATAGGAGACGACTATCATTTAACTTTATTGGTGAATTTGGATCATGTAAGTAAATAAGACAGATTCTTTTTATGAATATAGATCAAAGGATTGGCACTCAAATGCCAACATGGCCCAGGCTAGTGATACAGGTAACCTGGAGTGGCACTGAATTATCTAGGTCCTTTCTGAAGATGAACCCACCACTGAGATACAACTGCGCTTTAAAATATGTAAAAACATATTAGCTCATTCCCTATAGTCTATATTCAACCCATCAGGAAATACTTTTTTTTTCTTCTACTTTAAAAATGTGTCTGGAATTATTACAATAGCATCCTAATAGATATCTCTGTGTCTGCTTTTGCAGTTACCAAAAACTAATCAAAACAAAAAGCAGTAATTCCTTTGTAATTTAAGAAGGTTATATTCTTCTTTCTTTAGTCAAAACTTCATGGTAACACTCAAAGTAAAAAGCAAAACCCTTACAATGGCCCATAAGGTCTCACATGTTCCGATCGCCTTCTACCTCTCTGATCTCATTGTGTACCTTGTTCACAACACTTTAGCCACAATGACCTATTTCCTATTGCTGGAACATACCAGAGGCACTCATTCAGCAAAATCTTTGACTTTCTTATTCCTGTGCTTGGGAAGATCTTTTTCCTGCCTCTTATACAAGGATATCCTCATGTAATCTGGTAAAATAAATCAACTGTCACACCACCAACTGATTTTATGGTAATACAATTCTGATGCTAACCTCCCAGAGTTGGCATCAGAATCCAAAAGTTAGGGGTATTCCATAAGACTGCCTTTACTTCAGATACCTGCCAAACTTCAGGGATCACCAAGCAACCTGTACTTCTCACCAACTGGCTATAAATTTAGGGTTTCTCATGATTTCCTCAGGCTCAATAATTTACTAAAATGAGTCACAGAACTCAGTATAGCACTATACATAGGATGAGGCCTGAGAGGTTCCTAACTGCAGAACTTCTGTGCCTTCTTTCTGTACAGTCCAGGTGCATCATTTCTACACACACCAATGTGTTTGCCAGTCAGAGAACTCTGAGGAACATTAGTGGTCAGAGTTTTTATTGGGGCTTTATTATGTAGGTATGCTTGATAAAACCATTGACCACATGAGTGACCTTAATGGTCAGCCTCCCTCCTTTCTGTGGAGGATGGGCTGGCCCAAATTCACAACCCTTTAATTACACAGTTGCTAATTCTGGTAACCAGCTCCCAACCTAAAGCTAACTAGTGGCCCACCATGAACAATCACATTAGTGTAACAGAGACACTTCTGTTACTCATGAAACTCCAGGGATTTTAGAAGCTTTATGCCAGAAACCTAGGACAGAAACAAGAATATGTTTTAGTATACCACATCTTAAAGCCTCCAAGTTTTTTTTTTTTTTTTTTTTTGAGACGGAGTTTCACTCTTGTTGCCCAGGCTGGAGTGCAATGGCACGATCTCGGCTCACCGCAACCTCCGCCTCCTGGGTTCAGGCAATTCTCCTGCCTCAGCCTCCTGAGTAGCTGGGATTACAGGCACGCACCACCGTGCCCAGCTAATTTTTTGCATTATTCAGTAAAGACGGGGTTTCACAATGTTGACCGGGATGGTCTCGATCTCTTGACCTCATGATCCACCCACCTCAGCCTCCCAAAGTGCTGGGATTACAGGCGTGAGCCACCGCGCCCGGCGCCTCCAAGTTTTATTTCAAATGTCATATTTTCAGGGAGCCTTTCCCTGACCAACTATAATAATCAATCTGACTCAAGTTTTAAAATATTTCACTACTGAGTTACTTTAAAATTTTTACTTCCATTTTTCTTTGGTCCACATCTGGATAGTTTGACAAGAAAGCCTATGTATGCCTCCTCCTTCGACATCTTTGAGAAATTTAAACCTTGAACATCTCTACCTTGCACATGGGAAATTTTCTTCATTCCCACCAGCAGCTAGAAACACCTACCTCTCCATCTACCACCATTAAGCTAGTCAAGCCATCTTATGCCAATTATTCTCTCTCTCTGGAGTCCCTTGTATTAGTAATAAGTTTTCTCTCAATTTTTTATCCATGCCTCTCTTCCTCTCAATTTCAACCTCAAAATACCACCTTAACTAAAACCACTTATTTTTCCCATATCTCTTCACAATAATTTCAACTTACATTTACTAGTTTAATTTTTGCCATACCCTTTATCAACATCTGACATATTATTTCCTTTGTTTACTGTGCATTATTTTCCCTACAAGCTCCTCAATGACAGAAAGTTATGTTTTGTTTTGGTTTCTTTGAGATCAAGTCTTACACTGTCACCCAGGCTGGAGTGTGGTACAATCTCAGCTCACTGCAGCCTCCATCTCCTAGGTTCAAGAAATTCTTGTGCCTCAATCTCCCAAGTAACTGTGTGCCACCATGCCTGACTAATTTTTGTATTTTTAGTAGAGACAGGGTTTTGCAATGTGGCACACACTAGTCTCGAACTCCTGACCTCAAGTTATCTGCCCACCTCAGCCTCCTAAGAATTACTGGGATTATACATGTGAGCTACTGTTCCCAGCCTGTTTATTACTGTGATTTTAATGTCTAAAATTGGAGTAGTTATTCAAAAATATTTGTTGAAATACAGTATCTTAACTTTGATACTGACATTTGCCAATGGATACAGTTTCATTTTATTTTGAATTAAATTATCAGCTGATTTAGTGGCTTAAAATCATTAACTATTTATTTAACTCACTCTTGTGTGCATCAGAAGTTTGCCTGGATTTAGCTGACCAGTTCTTGTAATCTCAGCCAAGTTCACCCATGAGTCTTTGTTTGACTGCTATTTTGCCAAGAAATTAGGCTTTAGATGGCTATCAACTGGGGCAATAGGGCAATCACTCCCTGACTCTTACTGTCCAGCCAGAGCTTATTCACATGGTATTGCAGTATAATTGTGAAAACGAGAATGAGTGTTCAAAGCAAGTATGATGTTGTTTCTGCCACATGCCACTAGTCAAAGTAAGTCATAAGTCAAGACCATATTTAAGGGTTGAAAAAAATGTCCTCCATTTCCTGCTAGTAGAAAATGAAAAGACACATTACAAGGGATACAGACTTAAGGAGAAGTAGCATGTTTTGTAGCAAGCCACAGATTAATTTACTTATTTTCTCAATGAGGAAATTAAAAAAATTCTTCTTTCTACATTATCTAAAAAATACAAAACATAACAGATTCTACACATTTTGAGGCACTACTATGCACCAGTCAACAAATTCTCATTAAAAATTTATATCTAGGACTTCTGCCAAGATGGCCAAATAGGAACAGCTCTGCAGCACAGTTCCCAGCGAGAGCGATGCAGAAGGCCCGGTGATCTCTGCATTTCCAACTGAGGTACCGGGTTCATTTCAATAGAATTGGTTGGATGGTGGGTGTAGCTCAAGGAGGGTGAACCAAGACAGGGTGGGGTGCTGCCCTACCAAGGAAGTACAATTGGCCTGAGGTTCAGGGACTTTACCCCCCGCACTCCAGTTCAGATACTGTGCTTCTTCCATGGCCCCTACAACCCACAATCCAGGAGAATGCCAAATGCCACCAGGCTGAAAAGTGCTGCAAATTACTAACACAGATCTGAGGGACAGCTGTGGCTGGCACCACAAGATCTGGGCAGAAGTTTTGACTAGTGCTGAGAGCCCATGCCAGAGGAATCTCCTGCCCCCCAGAAAGAGGGAGAGCTGAAAAGCAGGGAAACAAGTGATACAATTTGGCAGGTCCCACTCCCAAAAAGACCAGCAAACTGAACTCCTCTCGCTTGAGTTTTGCAGCCAGCACATCAGTTCGAGCTCAACCTGGGACAATCCAGCTCAGTGGGGGGAAGGGCATCTGCTATTGCAAAGGTGGGTCTAATCTCACCTGTGTAAACAAAAACCAGAGGAAGCCTACACAAAAGCCAGGCTGAGTCCAAGGCAGCCCAGTAATGCCTCTGCAGGCAGACAAGGGACAGAGTGCCTCCTCAAGCAACTCCGTGACACCTGAACAACCAAAAAAGAACGCATCATGCAGAAGAGCTCTAGATGATCCTTGGTGGGTACCCTACTGGGATGAAGCTACCAGAGGAAAGATCAGGCAGCAATCCTTGCTGCTCTGCAGCTCCCAAGGGTGATCCCAGGCAAGCAAGGTCTGGAGTGGCCCTCCAGGAGTGCTACAGCACTGGGGACTGACTGTTAGAAGGAAAACCTAAAAAACAAAAAGAAATAGCTTCAACATCAACAGAAAGGCCATCCACTCAGAGTCCCCATCTGAAATCATCAACTTCAAAGAACAAAGGTAGATAAATCCATGAAGATAAGAAGAAAAGAGAGGAAAAAGGATGAAATCATCAAAGACCAGGATGCCTCTCCTCCTCCAAAGGATCACAATTCCTCATCAGCAAGGGAACAAAACAAGATGGAGAATGAGTTTGATGAATTGGCAGAAGCAGGCTTCAGAAGGTGGGTAATAGTAAACTTCTCAGAGCTAAAAGAACATGTTCTAACAGAATGCAAAGAAACTAAGAATCTAGAAAAAAGGTTAGATGAGATGCTAACTAGAATAACCAGCTTAGTGAAGAACATAAATGACTTGATGGAGCTGAAAAACACAGGATGAGAACTTCCTGAAGCATACACAAGTTTCAATAGCTGAATTGATCAAGCAGAAGAAAGGATATCAGAGATTGAAGATCAACTCAATGAAATAAAATGAGAAGGCAAGATTAGAGGAAAAAGAACAAAGCCTCCAAGAAATATGGAACTATGTTGAAATACCCAATCTATGCTTGATCAGTGTACCTGAAGGTGATGGGGAGAATGAATCCAAGCTGGAAAACCCTCTTCAGGATATTATCCAGGACAACTTCCCCAACCTAGCAAGACAGGCCAGGAAATCCAGGATATACAGAGAACACCACAAAGATATTCATTAAGAAGAGCAACCCAAGGCATATAATCATTAGATTCACCAGGGCTGAAATGAAGGAAAAAATGTTAAGGGTAGCCAGAGAGAAAGGTTGGGTCACCCACAAAAAGTCACATTAGAGTCACAGCCCATTAGAGTCACAGCGGATCTCTCAGCAGAAGCCCTACAAGCCAAAAGAGCCCAGAATTTCATATCCAGCCAAACTAAGCTTCACAAGTGAAGGAGAAATAAAATCCTTTATGGACCATCAAATTCTGAGCGATTTCATTGCCACCAGACCTGCCTTACAAGAGCTTCTGAATGAAGCACTAAACATGGAAAGGAATAACAAGTATTATCCACAACAAAAGTGTCCAATATGGTAAAGACCAAGGACATAATGAAGAAACTGCTTCAACTAATGGGCAAACTAACCAGCCAGTAACAAAATGGCAGTATCAAATTCATACATAACAATATTAACATTAAATGTAAATGGCCTAAGTGCCACAATCAAGACACAGACTGGCAAAATGGATAAAAAATCAAGACCCACTGCCATGCTGTATTCAGGAGCCCCATGACAGTTGCAAAGACACACATAGACTCAAAATAAAGAGATGGAAGAAGATTCACCAAGCAAATGGAGAGCAAAAAAAAAAAAAAGCAGGGGTTGCAATCCTACTCTCTGATAAAAACGGACTTTAAATCAACAAAGATCAAAAGAGACCAAAAAAAAGCATTACACAATGGTAAAAGGATCAATGCAACAAGAAGAGCTAACAATCCTAAATATATATGTACCCAATACAAGAGCACCCAGATATGTAAAGCAAGTTCTTAATGACCTACGAAGAGACTTAGACTCCTGCACAGCAATAGTGGGAGATATTAACACACCACTGTCAATATTAGATCAATGAGACAGAAAATCAAAAGGACATCCAGGACTCGAATGCAGATCTGGACCAAGCAGACCTAATAGATATCTACAGAACTCTCTACCCCAAATTCATTCTTCTCAGCACCACATCACACTTACTCTAAAATTGACCATATAATTGGAAGTAAACTACTCCTTAGCAAATTCAAAAGACCAAAAATCATAACAACCAGTCTCTCAGATGATAGTGCAATCAAATTCAAACTCAAGATTAAGAAACTCACTCAAAAACACACAACTACATGGAAACTGAACACCTTGCTCCTGAATGGCAACTAGATAAAAAATGAAATGAAGGCAGAAATAAAGATGTTCTTAGAAACCAATGAGAACAAAGACACAACATACCAGAATTTCTGGAACACATTTACAGCAGTGTCTAGAGGGAAATTTATAGCAATAAATGCCACATGAGAAGCAAGGAGAGATCTAAAATTGACACCTTCTCATCAAAATTGAAAGAGCTATAGGAGCAAGATTAAAAAAAAAACTCATAAGCTAGCAGAAAACAAGAAAAAACTAAGATCAGAGCAGAACTGGAAGAGATAGAGACACAAAAAAAACCTTCAAGAAATCAATAAATCCAGGAGCTGGTTTTTTTAAAAGATCAACAAAATAGACAGACTGATAGCCAAATTAATAAGAAATAAAAAAGAGAAGAATCAAATAGATGTAATAAAAAACAATAAAGAGGATATCACCACTGATTCCACAGAAATATGAACTACCATCATAAATTACTATAAACAGTTCTATGCACATAAATCAGTAAATCTAGATGAAATGGATAAATACCTGGACACAAGCACCCTCCAAAGACTAAATCAGAAAGGAGTTGCAACCCTGAGTAGACCAAAAACAAGGGCTGAAGTTGAGGCAGCAATTAATAGCCTACCAACCAAGAAAAGCCCAGGTCCAAACAGCTTCACAGCCGAATTCCACCAGATGAACAAAGAGGAGCTAGTACCATTCCTTCAGAAACTATTCGAAACAATACAAAAAGAGGGAATCCTACCTAACTCATTTTATGAGACCAACATCATCCTGATGCCAAACATCAGAGAGACACAACTATAAAAGAAAACTTCAGGCCAATCTCCGTAATGAACATGGATGCAAAAATCTTCAATAAAATATGGGGAAATCGAATGCAACAGCACATCAAAAAACTTATCCACCACAATCAAGTAGGCTTCATCCTGGGGATGCAAGGCTGGTTCAACATACACAAATCTATAAACATAATCCATCACATAAACAGAACCAAAGACAAAAAACACATGATTATTGCAATAGATGCAGAGAAGGCTTTTGACAAAATTCAACAGCCTTTTATGCTAAAAACTCTCAATAAACTAGGTATCAATGGAATGTATCTCAAAATAATGAAAGCTATTTACAACAAATTCACAGCCAATATCATACTGAACAGGCAAAAACTGGAAGCATTCCCTTTGAAAACTGGCAGTAGACAAGGTTGCCCTTTCTCACCATTCCTATTCAATATAGTATTGAAAGTCCTAGCCAGAGAAATTAGGCAAGAAAAAGAAATAAAAGGTATTCAATTAGGAAAAGAGGAAGTCAAATTGTCTCTATATGCCAACGACATGATTGTATATTTAGAAGACCCAATCATCTCAGCCCAAAATCTCCTTAAGCTTATAAGCAACTTCATCAAAGTCTGAGGATACAAAATCAAAGTGCAGAAATCACAAGCATTCCTATACACCAATAACAGACAGAAAGTCAAATCATGGGTGAATTCCCATTCACAATTGCTACAAAGATAATAAAATACCTAGGAACACAAATAACAAAGGATGTAAAAGACCTCTTCAAGGAGAACTACAAACCCCTCAAGGAAATAAGAGGGGACAAAAATAGATGGAAAAAATCCCATGCTCGTGGTTAGGAAGACTCAATATCATGAAAATGGACACATTGCCAAAAGTAATTTATAGATTCAACACTATCCCCATCAAGCTACCATTGATTTTCTTCCAGAACTGGAAAAAAACCGCCTTAAACTTCATATGGAACCAAAAGAGAACCTGCATAGCCAAGACAATCCTAAGCAAAAAGAACAAAGCTGGAGGCATCACGCTACCTGACTTCAAACTATACCACAAGGCTACAGTAATCAAAAGAGCATGGTGCTCATATACCAAAACAGAGATATAGACCAGTGGACCAGAAGAGAGGCCTCGGAAGCAATGCCACACATCTACAAACATCTGATCTTTGACAAACCTGAAAAAAACAAGCAATGGGGAAAGAATTTCCTGTTTAATAAATGGTCTTGGGAAAACTGGCTAGCCACATGCAGAAAGCTGAAACTTGACCCCTTCCTGACACCTTACACTAAAATTAACTCCAGATAGATTAAAGATTTAAACATAAGATATAACACGATAAAAACCAGAGAAGAAAACCTAGGCGATACCATTCAGGAAATAGGCATAGGCAAGGACTTCATGACTAAAACACCAAAAGAATTGGCAACAAAAGTCAAAATAGACAAATGGAATCTAATTAAACTTAAGAGCTTCTGCACAGCAAAAGAAACAATTATTAGAGTGAACCAGCAACCAACAGAATGGGAAAAAATTTTGCAGTCTATCCATCTGACTAAGGGCTAATATCTAGAATCTACAAAGAACTAAAGCAGATTTACAAGGAAAAAAAAAAAACATTCAAAAGTGGGCAAAGTATATGAACAGACACTTACCAAAAGAAGACATATACGAGTCCAACAAACATGAAAAAATGCTCATCATCACTGGTCATTAGAGAAATGCAAATCAAAACCACATTGAGATACCACCTCACCCCAATTAGAATGGTGATCATTAAAAAATCTGGAAGCAACAGATGCCAGAGAGGATGTGGAGAAATAGGAACACTTTTACACTGTTGGTGTGAGTGTAAATTAGTTCAACCATTGTGGAAGACAGTGTGGCAATTCCTCAAGAATCCAGAAACAGAGATTCCATTTGACACAGCAATCCCATTACTTGGTGTATACTCAAAGGATTATAAATGGTTCTATTATAAAGACACATGCACAGGTATGTTCATTGCAACACTGTTTACAATAGCAAAGACTTGGAACCAACCCAAATGCCCATCAATGATAGACTGGATAAAGAAAATGTGGCACATATACACCATGGAATACTATGCAGCCACAGAGAACAATCAGTTTGTGTCATTTGTAAGGACATGGATGAATCTGGAAACCATTAGTCTCAGCAAACTGACATAGGTACAGAAAACCAAATACCACATGTTCTCACTTATAGGCAGGTGTTGAACTATGAGAACACATGGACACAGGGAGGGGAACATCACACACTGGGGTCTGTTGGGGTCTGGGGGCTATGAAAGGGACAATGGGGAGTGGGGAGGTTGGGGAGGGATAACACTGGGAGAAATGCCTGATGCGGGTGATCGGGGGATGGAGACAGCAAACCAGTATGGCATGTGTGTACCTATGCAACAATCCTGCAAGATCTGCACATGTACCCCATAACTTAAAGTACAATAAAAAAAATTTAAAAATATATATCTGTATACTCTATCACTCATATCATTTTCTTATATTTCTTGAAGATGAAATTCTTATATTTCTTGTCTCTGCAGCATATGATTTTCCATTATTATATCTCTCTTCTTCCTCCAATCAGTAAAATATGCCCACTTTTCCTATCAAATTATCACATAAGGTGGGATTAATGCAGTCTTATCCTATTATCTCAATTTAGAAAAAGTCTTCATGCTTTAAAAATAATCTTCATTTGGTAGTAACAGTTAATATATTTTTAAAGTTTTACTGTTTCCTTATATGATTAGATATTATGGGATACTGAGAGAGATTTCTGCTTCTTTTGCAAATCTCCACAGCTGTTAGGATAGTGCCTCATAGGCAATAATAGAAGTAATGTCAGTAATTACCTGGAGGCCAAAGGATTAACCTTGACAACCTGTTTATACTCTAGGAAAAAAATAATTTCAATTTTTGTTGCTGTTTGATGTCATTGAGAAGTTAAAAAAGACTCCAAATAGAAGACTAGATATTAAGTAATAACAATTTGGAGGTAAGTAAAAGCATACAAAAAATTTGACTATAACTGCTAAGAAGCTACTTGCAATGGTGGTAAGACTCTTTAGTAACTAATGGGACAGTCATATTTAGTTTAAAAAATGGCAGTTTTATTAAGATGTAAGAAAAATAACAAAAACAATTAAAAATTTGTGCCGTGATTCAAGAAATGACAAATAACTTGTCTGTCACTGTTTTGAATAACATAAAACAAAATATAATTTTAAAACTAAAGGATATAATTAGGCTGAAAAATATCCCCAGAGTAAACATTATTAAAAAAAAAAACTGTTAGCTAAGCAATATATTAAATGTCAGTTAATTGTAATCAAAGTAAGTTTGAAATGAGTGTTAGAATTTGGTAAAATATGAGATAGCAAAGGATTCAATTATGTCTTGATTATGGCTGTAGTCTGTCAGATATAAGAAGGAGAGGTAAGAATGTATGGGTAGACATATGTTAAAGGAAAATATTCAGTGTTATATTTTACTTCTCCTTTCTAATTCCTGTTTTTTTCTGAACAACTTTATTTCTGAAATTACATTTTAATTATTTTGAGATTTCTTATTAGATTTTGCTTGACTTGCTCACTTAAAGATAGTAGTAAAAGCAAAGAAATATTCACTAATAACAAACATAAAATGTCTCTTGATCTATATTTTATAAAATATTATAGTCTCTCTACGAAATTACCAGTCTCAAAAACCTTTTGTATACTTAATAAAATATTTTCTCTGTTTGCTTTCAGTGTTTGAGGCCAACATGAAGGGAAGGAAATTATAATTTCTAATGATTTTCCAAGTGACTACTTAGAAATATTTTAGCTGTGGCCAACTATGGCACTCATGTGGGTGCCCAGCTACTCTTTTACGATAAATGGTGTACAGGTGAGACTTTTGTGTTCTCAAACTCTCCTCCCCCTCGATCTTCAGAATATACCTCCTTTCAAACAAATATTCACAGATTACATAGCTAAAGCACCTACCACTTATGTGAAATAAATGCTTGATTGATTCATTTATTTTTCCTTGGGAGCAAATGGAAATAATGAAATAAGAATTTGCATAAGACTATTTCTAGGAAGTATGATAGAGAGCTTGTACTATAAAACATGGGTTTTTAAAAAATAAAATGTAAGTTTGTAGTCACAGGTAGATGAGATTAGAGTTATATAAGTTACCTATTTATAGTGCTATAATTTTGAAGAAAATAACATTTATTAAGTGCATATTAACAACTAGGCACTATGACTTTTATATATGAATCCATTTAATATTCTCAATGTTTTTGTAAAATAAGCATTAATCTTGACATAGAATAAAAGCAATATTTTTTCAAATCCTAGAGTGAATAAATGATAGGGCATGTATTTGAACCAAGAATTATTTGACTCCAAAGCCAATCATTATTTCTATTTGCTTTGTGATTCATTTAAAATATGCATTAAATCTATAGAAAGATAATAAAATAAGTTAAAGGTACAAAGAAGTTGGAATGATTAATTCAGCTTGAGATTATTGAGTAAGTGTTAGGCAGGAGGGTGTTAATTAATTTTTTCATGTAGTTCTTAAACCAGTTGGTTGTAGAACAACATCCCATATGGAATAGAGCCCATTAAAAGAAAGAGGAATGGTTTCTTTGTGGAATTGTAATAACATTCTACACAGTTGTTTGATAAAGTGTGTCAGAATGTATAGGTAAACACAAGTCTGGGGGCATATAACAAATGCTAGAACCTTTAAGCTTATATTACAGACAAGTGAAAACTAACAGGCATTTTTTCAGCAGAATATTAATGTAATCATATATATCAGTTGAATGAATAAATAAATGAGCTTATATGTCAAGGGACAAATATTTTAGTCTTGAGTTTTCCCTTAGACTGCCTATATGTTATTCTAGAATTTTTCATGAAGTTACTTATAAACAAAAAGCATTTCTTTTTAAATGGTTCATTAACATGACAAATACAGTGGCTTATTTTTATTACAGACTATATCTCTGTAACTGTCTTCCTGAGAGTTTTATTGAAATGGTAAAGTTTTCTGATCGAGAGGTGTTAGAGGCAACAGCTGTTTAATTGACGATTTTTGAATTCCATCTTTATCTTTCTATTCATTAGATATTCATTTGGAGTTAAAAAAATTAAAGCCCATCTGTATTTCTCTCCCCTACTGCCCAATACCAATTCTACATATCCTGATGTGCCTAACTTTACATTTGCAGAGGCATGTGCCTGTTATCTGAGAAGTGTCATCTTGTTTACAGAATGGGTGACAGATCCTTTCCATTTTGCTTAGTGGTTCTCACATAAATTACTCTTGAGAAAATGCTCTTTGAAGATATAACCAGATGGTTTCCCTCACATACTTGAGAAGCAGATTGGCAGTTTAGTTCTCTTTCATCAATTGTTGAGTGGCTATTTCCTATCTTCCCCATGGGTGAGGATGCCAGGTAGATTTATGTCCAAAAACATACAGAGAAAATAAATTATCAGTAAGTTCTTTCTTAGCAAGTCATTAGACAGAAGTCTGGCAGACTGTATTGAGAATTCCTCAGTGCTGCAGAAATGTTTTATCTCACTGGGGTTATTTGCTGCAATTGAGATGAGGTCAGAGTCCCTTAAATTCATCATACCACACAAATTACTCTTATTTTTTTTTTCTAATGCTGGGTGATATCATGAAATTAGCATTACCAGAAAAGGCATTATTCAAGAGGTCACTTTTATAGTGTTGTATCTAGAGTAATTATGAATATACTGAGTTAGAAATAAAACACCTTCCCCTGACCTTTGCTGCCTAAGTCATAACACTTCCTTTTTATTTCATCATATCTTCCTCTTCCACCCCCATTCTGGAACTCACAGCTATCACTGCTTCAGAGTGTACAACTACCTGCATGGTCAAAAGTAGAGCCTTTCTCAGGGCCTCATGTTTTTAACCTTCTTCTGCTATTGACTGGTAGGGTACCTAATGCTGATCATTTTGCCTCCTAGCATTAGCAAAGCTTAAATAATTTCTTAATAACAGTGACTGATTGGGAAATTACTTTTTTGCTCCACGGGATTTTTGAGTCTCAGGAATAGAAAGAATATAAAATTCTAATTCAAATTCAGATTTCCCTTACTATTTTAGAAATGATCTCACTTTGTTATTCTGAATCAGGAATGTTATTTACATTCTCCCAAATGCTGGCAATTTTACATTTGAGTTTACAAATTGCTCAATTAGAGCAGAAAGAATCAATCCAGCTGTTTATCAGGAATTAAAGAACGTCTGTGTGATTGGCATCATGCTCACGACCAATATCCTACCACAGCCATGTCCATGCATCTATTGCTGGATAATGATAATATGTGACATTACATAGAAACTTTGCAGGTGTAATTAAGATTATAGATCTTAAGAAGGGATCCTACACTGGATTATCAGATGAACCCATTCCATTCCATTCAGTAGAGAAACTTCTTAAGCTGGAGTTAGAGATAAGTGGCAGGAAGAGAAGTCAGAACTAAAATGTGGTAAGAAATTGTCCTGTTATTTATGGCTTTGAAGATGGAAAGGGCAACATGACTAGGGATACAGATGGCTTTGAGGATATGAGAGAGGTTCCAACCTAATAGTCACCAAAGAAACAGAGTCCTCACTTTTACAACTGCTTAGAAATCAATTCTGCTAACAACTTAAATATATCTGGAAGTAGCTTGTCTCCAGAGCCTCTAGAATGCAACAAAATTCTGCAGATAACTTAATTTTGGCCTTGTGAGATTTTGAGAAGAAGGATCAGATGAGTCATGCCATACCAGAACTTCTGAACTACAAAAATGAGAAATGCATAAAATTTTATATTTTTGATATATGTTACAAGAGTGATAGAAAATTAATACAAGTGTGACATCAGCAACATAGCAGAATAGGAAACTTCTAACTCTCCCTCCACATACAGACACACCAAATAAACATGTATTCATGGATCAATTCTTAAAGTCAGAGAAAGTCAGATGAGAGACTCCTATCAACTAGGCAACTGAGAAAACATGCACAACAAATGAGAAGGAAATGCACAGAAACATGTGCATTGGCCCCTACCCTGGGCACTGTCCCATAACATCGAGAGAGGAATCCTCAACACTGAACTTCTCACTATGGAGAATAGGATTTGAGTTCACATATACCACCCTCACTGAAACCCATGGTGTAACTCTTCATTCACGAATTCTGGGAGTAAAGAGGGTTAAACACATGCATCTTATTCTAGAACACAGGGAAAAAGCAGCAGTTTTATATGAATGTGCAAGTGCTTCCAGGGCTTTCAACCTTCAGAAGAGTGTAGAGAAGGGGCTTAAGAAAACACTTCCACAAGAATCTCTGGGACACATTTAAAGTAGTGTCTAGAGGGAAATTTATGGCAATAAATGCCCACATGAGAAGCAAGGAAAAATCTAAAATCGACACCCTATTGTCAAAATTGAAAAAGCTAGAGGAGCAAGATCAAAAAACTCAAAAGCTAGCAGAAGACAAGAAATAACTAAGATGAGAGCAGAACTGAAGGAAATAGAGACAAATAAAATCATTCAAAAAAATCAATAAATCCAGGAGCTGGTTTTTTTGAAAAGATCAACAAAATAGACCACTAGCCAGGTTAATAAAAAAGAAAATAGAGAAGAATCAAATAGATGCAATAAAAAATGATAAAGGGTATATCAACACTGTTTCCACAGAAATACAAACTACCATCAGAGATTACCACAAACAAGTCTATGCACATAAACCAGTAAACCTGGAAGACATGGATAAATTACTGGACACTTGCACCCCCCCCAAGCCTAAACCAGGAAGAAGTTTAAACCCTGAATAAGCCAATAACAAGGGCTGAAGTTGAGGCAGAAATTAATAGCCTACCAATCAAAAAAAACCCAGGTCCAGATGGGTTGACAGCTGAATTCTACCAGACATAAAAAGAGGATCTGGTATCACTCCTTCTGAAACTATTCCAAACAATCCAAAAAGAGGGAATCCTTCCCAAGTCACTTTATGAGATCAACATCATCCTGATACCAAAACCCCGCAGACACTCAGCAAAAAAAAAAAAAAAAAAAGAAAACTTCAGGCCAATATCCATGATGAACACAGATGCAAAAATCTTCAATAAAATACTAGCAAACCGATTGCAACAGCACATCAAAAAGCTTATCCATCACGATCAAGTAGGCTTCATTTTGGGATGCAAGGCTGGTTCAACATACACAAGTCTATAAATGTAATCTACCACATAAACAGAACCGAAGACAACAACCACATGATTATCTTAATAGATGCAGAGAAGATCTCTGAAAAAATTCAATGGCCCTTTATGCTAAAAATTCTCAATAAACTATGGATCAGTGGAACATATCTCAAAATAGTAAAAGCTATTTATGACAAACCCACAGGCAATATCATACTCAATGGGAAAAAACTGGAAGCATTCCCTTTGAAATCTGGTACTAGACAAGGATGCTCTCTCTCCGCACTCCTATTCAATATAGTATTTGATGTTCTAGCCAGAGCAATCAGGCAAAAGAAGAAATGAAGGGTATTCAACTAGGAAAGGAGGAAGTCAGATTGTCTCTATTTGCAGGAGACATGATTGTATATTTAGAAGACCTCACCATCTCAGCCCAAAATCTGCTTAAACTGATTAGCAACTTCAGCAAACTCTCAGGATACAAAAGCAATGTGGAGAAACCACAAGCATTCCTATACACCAATAACAGACTAAAAGAGAGTCAAATCAAGAGCAAACTCCCATTCACAATTGGTACAAAGAGAATAAAATACCTAAGAATACAACTAAAAAGGGATGTAAAGGACCTCTTCAAGAAGAACTACAAATCACTGCTCAACCAAATAAGAGAGGAAACAAACAGATGGAACAACATTCCATGTTCATGGTTAGGAAGAATCAATATTGTGAAAATGGCCATACCACCCATAGCAATTTACAGATTCAACACTATCCCCATCAAGCTATCTATGACCCTCTCCACAGAACTGGAAAAAAAAACACCTTAAAATTCATAAGGAACCAAGAGAGAGCCCATATAGCCAAGACAATCTTAAGCAAAAACAACAAAGCTGGAGGTATCATGGTAACTGACTTTAAACTATACTACAAGGCTACAGTAATCTAAACAGTATGGTACTGGTACCAAAACAGAGATACAGACCAATGGAACAGAACAGAGGCCTCGGAGGCAATGCCACACATCTACAACCATCTGATCTTTGACAAACCTGACAAAAACAAGCAATGGGGAAAGGATTCCCTGTTTAATAAATGGTGTTGGGAAAACTGGCTAGCCATGTGAAGAAAGCAGAAACTGGACCCCTTCCTGACACCTTACACTAAAATTATCTCTCGAGTGACTAAAGATAAACATAAGACCTAACATGATAAAAACCCAAGAAGAAAACTTAGGCAATACCATTAGGACATAGGCATAGGCAAGGACTTCATGACTAAAACACCAAAAGCAGTGGCAACAAAAGCCAAAATAGACAAATGGGATCTAATTAAATTCCAGAGCTTGCAAACAGCAAATGAAAAAATCATTAGAGTGAACTGGCAACCAACAGAATGGGAAAAAATTTTTGCAATCTACCCATCTGACAAAGGGCTAATATCCAGAATCCACAAAGAACTAAAACAGATTTACAAAAAAAAAGAAAACCCATTTAAAAATGGGTGAATGACATGAACAGACACTTTTCAAAAGAAGACATATATGAGGCCAACAAACATATGAGAAAATGCTCATCATCACTGGTCATAGAAAATTGCAAATCAAAACCATATTGAGAAACCATCTCATGCCAGTTAGAATGGCGATCATTAAAAAATATGGAGACAACAGATGCTGGAGAGGATGTGGAGAAATAGGAACACTTCTACACTGTTGGTGGGAGTGTAAATTAGTTCAACCATTGGGGAAGACAGTGTGGCAATTCCTCAAGGAGCTAGAAATAGAAATTCCATTGACCCAGCAATCGATTACTGGGTATATACCCAAGGATTATAAATTGTTCTATTATAAAGACATATGCACATGTATGTTCATTGTGGCACTGTTAACAATAGCAAAGACTTGGAACCAACCCAAATGCCCATCAATAATAGACTGGAAAAGGAAAATGTGCACATTTACACCATGGAATACTATGCAGCCATGAGAAACGATGAGTTTGTGTCCTTTGTAGGGACATGGATGAATCTGGAAACTATCATTCTCAGCAAACTGATACAAGAACATAAAATCAAACACCACATATTCTCACTCATAGGTGGGTGTTGAACAATGAGAACACATGGACAAAGGGAGGGGAGCATCACACACTGGGGTCTGTTTGGGGGGACTAGGGGAGGGATAGTGGGAGGGTTAGGAAGTTGGGGAAGGATAACATGGGGAGAAATGTCAGATGTAGGTGAAGGGGGATGGAGGCAGCAAACCACATTGCCATGTATGTACCTAAGCAACAATCCTGCATGTTTGGCACATGTACCTCAGAACCTAAAGTACAATTTTATATATATATATATATTTATATATATATATATATATATATATATATATATGAAAAAAAGAAATAAAAAGAAAACACTTCCCAATATGTGTTCATAGAAAAGGTTTATGATATACTCTTTCAGTGGCTGCTGCGTGGCCTGGATTCAAACTAACGTTCATCAAAAATTTGAAAGGGCCAGCAAATATTAACCACCACCAGACTGAGAAAAGAATTCACATTTAGAACACCTATTCCTTTGGTTCACCCCGAGTGATAACTCCATGTCTGTCAGCCCCTCCTGGAAGGAATTTGCCCACACATTGAATATCTCAACATTTATATTTTCCACCCAAGTGACTCCCTCACAAATCTCTTAGTTCTGGAGCAGAGGGGCCTGGCATATAAGTGTCTCTCTGGATCACAGAAAAAGAGTAGTATTATTACACGGGTATACAAGCACTTTCAAGGTCTTTAACCTATAGAAGCCATGCAGAGAAGGGGCTTTAAAATATGACTATTTCTCCCTGGAATGAATTATAACACAATCTTGCACCGGCTACTTGGCTTCTAACTTGCATTAGAAAGTTAAAGAGACAGACAAATGTTAGCCCTCCAGAAGCCTCAGAAGCAGATTGATACTTCCTGATCATTTTCCTCCAAATCACCCTAGCAATAACTCCTATTCTATGAATCCCTCCTGGAAACTTTCCACACACTGAGCACCCAAACTTTAATAGCTTCTACCTGAGGGACTGCATTCTAAACCTACCTCTGGAAGGAAAAAGGACTAGACATATGGAAATCTCCCGAGATCACAGGATGAAGAATTGGGTTTAAATGAACACACGAATAGTCCAGGGTCTACATTTTCTTGAGGCAATGCAAAAGGGGTAGGGACATGCAGTTTCCATTTACTCTCTGAAAGAGGGTTATGACACACAGTTTCAGTGGCTACTTGATGTCCCAGCTTCTAACAAAAATTTGCATGATGGAACTTACAGGGTAAATAAATAATGGCCTTCTGGCAGTTGGAGCCAGAATGCAGAACTTTATGAGCTTCATCTTCAACTTTGTCCCAGTGATGAATCTATACCTACTCATTGTTCCTAGAAAAAGCTTGGCCACCCACTGAGTGCCACAATATGCACAGTTCTCACCAAAGAGACTGTCTCTTTAATAATTAGCTCTAGAAGCCAATGGGGCTTTGTCTTTCTGAGTAGCTGTAGACCACAGTAAACAAAGAGGTGAACTTACAATGGGTCCACATCTAGCAGCTATCACCCTAGGATCTCAGGCTACAGCCTGAATGTGAGTATAGGCATTTGACACAGATTGTCTTCACAGGTTAGTGCAAGCAAAGTGAGAGATAAATGGCAGTTCAGCTTCACCATGAAAATAGAAGTAATTGATCCACACAACAAAACTCCTCACTTTTCCAACAACATCAAGAGAGTCTAATCCTACTTTACCAGTCTCATGGTACTGATAGGATGTGGCACATCCTAAGCTCCAGGTGGCTACCAAAAACAGAGACAGCAGTACAGACAAAAATACAGGCCTGAGAGTACCTTAAAATCTTTAGACAAACAGACTGGTGAGATTCGTCTCCTACAATAAGCCATTCTGACAAGACAGGAAGAAATAGTAACCTTATAGTATGCAAAGACACCAATATAGAGAGTCAAGGAAAATTAAAAAACCGAATGTATTCCAAATAAAAGAACAAGATAAATTTCCAAAAACTGACCCTGACTGAAGATATGTTTTACCTGGAAAGTAACACAGTGGTCACAAATATTACCATTGAGTTCAGGAGAGCATTACAAAAAGAAACTCAGAATTTCAACAAAGAAATTATATATGTGTATTATATGTATGCAGACTAGATCAAGCAAAAGAAAGGATCAGTCAGTGAAATCATACAATCTGAAAAGAAAGAAAGAAGGAAGAAAAGGAAGAAAGAAAGAAAAGAAAGAGAAAATAGAGAAAAGGAAGGAAGGAAGGAAGGTAGGAAAAGATGAGTGAGGATAGTTTGAGAGACTTATAAAACACTATTAGGCATTGTAAGTGAACCAGAAAGAGGAGAGAGAGAGAAAAGAAAAAAGAAAACAGAAATCAAAGAAACAATTTCAGAAAACTTCCCAACCCCATGAAAGGAAATAGAAATCCAAACCCAGAAGGTCCAAAAAAATAGCAAATACCATAAATAAAGGGACCCACACTGAAACCCATCATAATCAAATTGTCAAAAGTTAAAGACAAGGAGTTTTGCAAGCAGAAAGAGAGAAGTAAATTGTTACATAGAATGAAATTGCCGTAAGCTTATCTGCATATTTTTTCAGCAGAAACCTTCTTGACTAAAGTGGAGTGAAATGATAGATTCAAAATCCTGAATGAAAAAAATTGCCAAACCCAAATACTATACCCAGAAATCCATATTTCAAAATGAAAAGGTAATACTTTCTCAGATAAACAAATACTTTCTCATTACTATTAGAAGGTTCTTACAAGAAATGCTAAAAGGAGTTCTTTAAGCTGAAGAAAGAAAACACTAATTAGTAATGTTAGATGAAATTATAAAACTCACTGGTAAACCTAAGTACATTGTCAAATAAAAACACTCTGATACTGTAATGGTAGTAAGTAAATCAATTGTATCTCTAGTATAAATGTGAAAAAGCAAACCTCTGAAAAACAACTAAAACTACAATAATTTGTTAAGGATACAAAATATTTTTAAAACATAAATTATGACATTAAAAACACAAAATGAGAGAAAGTACAATAAAAATCTAGTTTGTGTATGTGATCAAAGTTAATTTGTAATCAGCTTAAAATACCCAGTTATAAGTATAAGCTTTTTATGTAAGCTTCCAGGTAATCAGAAAGCAAAAGACTGTAATAGATGTACAAAAGATAAAAAGAAAATATCTGAAGAATATCACTACAGAAATTCATTAAATAATAAAGAAAGAGAGAGAGAGAGAAAGAAAGAAAAGATATACAAAACAGCCAGAAAATAATTTAAAAAATTGCACTAGTATGTTCTTATTTTTCAATAATTAGGTTGATTAGGAATGCATGAAATTCTCTAACAGCAAAAAAAAAAAAAAAACCAAACAAACAAATCCTAGATTGGTTGAATACATTAAAAACAAGACTCAGTTATATGCTGCCTACAAGAGACTTATACCACATTAAGGGCACTCAGACTGAAAGTGAAGGAATAGAAAAAGTTATTCCATGCAAAGAAATAAAAAGGGAACAGAGGTAGCTCCAATTATTTTCAGACAAGATAAACTTTAGATAGAAAACTGTAAAAACAGACAAATAGGGTCATTTTGCAGTGGTAAAATTGTAATATCAAGAGGATATTATAGTTATGAATATATATGACCCCAACCTAGCACCTAAATATGTAATGCAAACATGAAGATACTTGAAGGGAGACATACTGTAACACGTGAGATATAAATTATTATTTGATTACTTTTCAACATATGGCAAATCTTTCAGACAAACTATTGATAAGAAAACATTGGATTTGAGCTAGACATTAGACAAATAGGGCCTAACAGACATATACAGAACATTATACCCAATGGCAAAGAAATACACATTTATATCAATTATTTTCTGACTACAATAGTATAAAATTGGAAATCAATAGCAGGAGGAATCATAGAAAACTAATGAACATTTGGCAATTAAACAATATACTCCTAAACAACTATTGAATCAAAGAAAAAAATAGAGAGGAAATTAAAAATATATATATCTAAAGACACAAAATTGAAAACACAACATACCCAAATTTATGAGATGCAGCAAAAGCAGTTCTAAAAGGAAAGTTTGTAGCAATAAATGCCATATTAAAAAAAAAAGAACAAGAATAAATGAAGTCCAAAGTTAGTAGAAGGAAAGAAAAATCAGAAGAGAAATATATAAAATACAAAGTACAAAAATAATGTCAATAAGATGAATTTTTTTAGAAGCAAAACAAAAAATACTTAGCTAGACAAACTAAGAAAAAAGAGAGAAGACTGAATAGATAAAATAATAAATGAAAGAGGAGACATTACAAATGACAACACAAATGTAAAGGACCATAAGAGACTACTGTGAACAATTACATGCCTGCAAATTGGACAATCTATAAAAAATAGATAAATTCCTAGAAACATATAACCTACCTAGACTTAATACTAATGAAATTTAAAATCTCAAAAAACTAATAATGAATTAAGAGATCAAATCAGTAATTAAAAATCTTTCATCAAATAAAATTCCAAGATCATATGGCTTTATGGCTCAATTCTACCAGACATTTAAAGAACTAATACCAGTCCTTCTTAAACTTTTTTTTATTTTTTATTATTTTTTAATTTATTATACTTTAAATAAATATTATACTTTGATTTTTAGCAAAGGTTTCAGGAGCACAAAATGGGGAAAGGACAGTCTCTTCTATAAATGGTTTTGGGAAAATTGTATATTTACATACAGAAGAATGAAAATGGACATTTGTTTTTCTATTTATGTAAGAATAAACTCAAACTGGATTAAATACTTAAACATCAGATCTGAAAATATAAAGCTATTGAAAGAAAACAGGGAAAAGTTCCATGACGCTGACTTGGGCAGAGATATTTTGGATATGACCCCAAAAGCACAAGCAACAAAAGCAAAAATAAACAAATGAAATTTCACTGAAATAAATAGCTTCCACACAGCAAGATAATAGAGTGAAGAGACAACCCACAGAATGGACGAAAATATTTGTAAATTGTATGTTGGATAAGGGGCTAATATTTGAGATATATAAGGAATACAAAGTACTTAAAAACAAGAAAACAAGTAACCCTATTAAAAATAGACAAAGGGCTTGAATATATATTTCTAGTCTTACAAATAGCTAACAGATATATGAAAAACATGCTGAACATGTTTAATCATCAAAGTAAATTAAAACTACAATGACACATCACTTCATACTTGTTAGATTGACTATTATGAAAAAGATAAAAGATAAGTGTTGGCAAAGATGTCGAGAAAAGACAACCCTTAAACTCCCTTGGTCGTATTGTAAATTAATACACACATTTTGGTAAACAGCATAAAGTGTTCTCAAAACCTAAATATATAATTACCATATGATCCAGCAATCTCATTACTGGTTGTATAGCCAAAGGAACTGGAATCAAAATACCAAAACATATATGCACTCACATGTTTATTGTAGCATTATTAACAAAAGCTAAGATATGGAAACAACCTATATGTCTGTAAAAAGATAAATTCTTAAAAATATATGTAATATATATTATAAAAATTGTACATACCAAAATGAATTCACTTATGTACAACCAAACTAAATAGAGCCAGGAGGCCATGAAGGTAAGGGAGAAAGGGGAACTCAACCACCATATTCCTGATAACAGGATATATTTCAAAAGCTTTCACCAAACCTCAGCCTTGTACAAAGACCATCTCTATGAGGACATCTTTCCAGTAACTATTTACCCTTGGCCTGATGTCACCCATGCTTATTAATTATTGTGACCAAGAATTAGTATTTAAAATTAATTTAGGTAATATTTATGTAAACCTCTTCCATTTGCCTGTAAAAACCTCCACTTTATTTGTCTCTCTGGATATAACTATAGTCCTCCATGATTCACCATAGCATTCATACCCAGGATTTACAAATTCCCTATTTACTCCTGAATGAATGTTTTTCTTGAAGAACTGCATTCTGTGTTTTTCTCTTTAGGTTCACAATACTTTTTTTCTTTTTAGGTTCCATAGAATACTATTCAGGCTTAAAAAAAAAAAAAGAAAATGAAAATTCTGCCATTTGGAACAACGTGGTTGAGCCTATGTTTTCTAGCTTTAACCACGTTTTTGAAATGACCTGGGACAGAGACACAAATATCATATTATCTCACTTACATGCAAAATAGAAAAAGTCAAATTCATAGAAGTAGAAAATAGAATGGGAATTACCAGAAGATGGGAGAATGGCATGATGACCATGATTATCATTAAAAATATTTATTGTATATTTCAAAATAGCTAATAAAGAGGATTTTAAATGTTCTCACTACAAAGAAATGACAAATATTTGAGGAGATATGTTAGTTAACCAGATTTGATCATTCAATAATGTATGTGCATATCAAAACATCACATTGTACTCCATAAACATCTGTCAATTATTTGTCAATTATTTGTCAATTAAAAGAAAATGCAACTTAAAAATAAAACTAATACAGATTTTGTTTGTACCTGAAATTACAGTACTACTTGATGAACATCTAAAATGTTGAAGTAACTTTGTAATTGATAATTGATCAATGAGTAGAGTCTGGAAGAATTTGGAAGAATATAATAGAAAAGGACTACTCTGAAAAGACTTTTGATAGCAAAAAATGGACATTAAAGAGTTTATCAATGAGTATTCAAAAAGAAGTAAAGAAAATTATGGAGAAACTGTGAATCACCTTAGAAAAACCTAAATCTCTGTGAACACTATTGACAGAAATTTGAACTACAAGGACACTGCTGTATAAGTGCTCCTTGAAAAGTGAAGAACATGCTATAAGAAACTTGGGAAAGGGGGACTGGTGTTATTTTAGTGGAAGAATGCTTAGTAAAAGGATGTCCTGCAGTTATGAGGAATGATGATATGAAGAGCCATTTATTCAGTCTAAGCCTCAGAGGAATGCTCACTATTCCCTTCATCTCTGACATTACCAAAAGACTATGCCCAGGCTATTACGTGTGGGAAAAAAAGTCAAGTTACCCCAGTTGTTCTAAACAAAGCCACCCTGAAGTTGTCCTAAACAGCAACAAAAAAAGTTGTTACCCTAGTTGTCCTAAACAAAGCCATCTTGAATCATCTTACACCCAGCCACCTCCTTACCACGAGTGAATCCAATGAAATCAGCAAAGCCACCTCGCTGCCCACATCAGAAGAACGAGTAGCAATCCTTTCGTTTTATGTGCCACTATATTTTTGTGATTATTTGCAATGTGGCATTATTTTCAGCCAGTAGTAAACTAATATATTGTGATTATTTACATCGTCTATCTTTTCCATTAAACTATAAGCTCCATGTGGGTAGGGACTATAGCTCTATTTACTATTTAATTATCTTTCAAACTCTAGAGGAAGATAGTGGGCAATGATTTCATAAGTAACTTAAGTGATGTTGTATAAGCAATAATAGAAACAATGAAAAATCAGCTTCTTAAGGATACTCTGTGAAAAATATGATTGATAAATAGGATTAGGCCATATAAATATTTTGAAAAAAAATAAGGGAGGAAAGCAAATACATTCACTTAGGTGAAAGGCAGGATATGCAATAAGAATTGATTTAAAAAGGAAGATGTTAGGATCTCAGCATTAATAAGTGGAGAAAAGGGGCAAAATTGTAGATTTTTGAAAAGCATATGAGATTTTATAATTCTGTCCAGGCCGGGCATGGTGGCTCATGCCTGTAATCTCAGCACTTTGGGAGGCCGAGGCGGGCAGATCACCTAAGGTTCAGGGTTCAAGACCAGCCTTGCCAATATGGTAAAACCTTGTCTCTACTAAAAATAAAATTAGCCAGGCATGGTGGCAGCACCTGTGATCCCAGCTACTCAGGAGGCTGAGGCAGGAGAATTGCTTGAACCCAGGAGGCAGGGGTTGCAGTGAGCCAATATTGTGTCACTGCACTCCACACTGGGCAAAAGAGTGAGGCTCCATCTTAAAAAATAATAATAATAAAATTATTCTATCTAGTATTCAGTATTTTTTCAGTGTTGTGATCTGATCTAAAGTTTCAGAAACATTAATTTGTAATAACTAAAGACATTCTGTGCTCACTTTTTTCTTGAACATAAATAGGTGACACATGACATTCTCCTGTGTGTCCTGTCTGAATTGTAGCAGATAATCTGTACATTACTAATGCAGCCACCCATCATCTAACACTAATAAGGCAAATATTTGAGAGCCAAGGATACCTGCAGTTTTTCAGCATGACTACAAAAGAAGTTAATTCATTACATATTGACCACTTTGTCTGCCAGTATGGCACCTAAAAAGTTCTGTTTTTCAGTACAATCTTAGGACTTTTGGCACAGAGAGATTATTGAATTGAAATTAATAAAATACCAATAAAAACACTCTTTTCTATCAGTGAGGATCTAGAGACACTTATGACTTCCTATGTTTGCTTGTTTAGATATTGCTCAAATTTTTAATGTTTATATTTTATTGTATCTATTTCTGTAAAAATATTGAAGATGGATGATTTATGTGAATATTAATTTCAGAATAATCTATAAAATTATACAATTATAATTATTTTCTAAATAATTACTTCAATATTCAAATATAGCTATTGACTACTTATATTTGTAGAAAAATGTGTGAAATTAATTTGTTATTAAAGCTATTTTATTTTGTTAGCTTGTTTTTCTTAGTGTAATGATGTATTTCAGGCATAAATACCAATCTATTTTCTGAAAGATTTTAGTGTGATAGCCATTTCTCTTCATGTATAAATATATTCACTTCAGTACAAAATTAAGAAATATGAACTTTCAGTTAAAGAATTAAAATTCTTGGAAATTTCTTAGATTTTTTTATAGTTGATTGATATTCTCTATTAGAGTTGATATTTTACTTGATTTTAATATATATTGGCCCTCCTTGAACCACATACAATAGTTTCTATATTAATACCTTCCAAATGTCCCTTTGTGTCATTTACTTACTTGCGTAATTTTATTGTCATGACATTATGATTCAAGAGAGCAAGAATACCCATTGATATTATTTATTAAATTGACCAGTTAAAACATGAACACAAATGCAACTTTTTCCCCTATAATCAATACCAGTGATGCTATTTTATGAATTGAGTTATATCAAGAGCAGTCAGATAATTCTTAGAACATTATGGTGTAATTTGTGCTTTCAAAGATACAATTTAAAAAATGTAGAGAAGTGTCCTTATTGAAGTATAAGAATTATAATAATTTTTGAGTAAGTTTTGCCCTGTAAAGTTAAAGAAACTAGGACACTAAAGTAAGAAAGTCTGGGTTATTTTATTGGGAGGATTTACAATTTATTCTTTGCAAGTCAGATTCTTAATAATTTTTATGTATATTAAAATTAGAAAAATATTCCGATAAACTGTATATAACTATTGCATCTATAAATGGAAGGAGTAACTCAAGACTAAAATGTGTATGTACATAATTTTAAGAAAAAATGCTTTTTCAAACGTTTTTGAGGGTTTATAGATGAATACTTTCGCTTCTATAGAAATCAAGAATGGTATGCATACTGTTTAAAGAAAGAGTTGATATTTGGAGGATAAAAACGTTAAAGGAACCTTCTCCTTTCTGATTTAGAATCCCTACTAAGAATGACGACAACAGCTGTCCATTAAAACAATGTGAACCCAACCAGTAAATAGAAAGATTTAACGGTACCATGCTTATTAATAGTACACAGACATGGTAGTAATAATCTGTCAATAGTTTGATGTTATTTTTTTCCATTGAGTTAATACATAAATTTGGCAATCAACAATCAAAAGCAAAAACTAAATCTGGATAATTTTGAATAATTCTTCATAGACAAGAATTTTATAGTTTTACATTTGCAGAATGTATAGATTTATTCTTATTAAATAGATGCCATTTTGCTAGAGTTTTACTATACATTGAGTATTGCGGGAATTCAAATATTGACATATAGCTCTTATCTCCAAGGTGCTGATCATGTAGTTTGGGAGAAATTACATACTAATGTGAAAAACTATAAAAGCAATTGTCTTAGTCCATTTGGCTCCCATAACAAATTACCATAGACTGGATGCTTAAACACTAAAATTTATTTTTCACAACTCTAAGGCTGAAACTTTGAGATCAGGGTGCCACTATAATTGGGTTCTGGTAAGGGCTCTCTGCCTGATTTGTGGAGGCCATCTTCCTGCTGTGCCCTCACATGGTGAAAGAGAGCAGAAAGAAATAAAAAAGCAGACTCCATTGTTTTTTATCTATTATTTTGTGTTTTTAAGCTAAAACTGTTAAGGAAGTCCACAAACAAAGTGGAATTTGACGTAAGTAGAATTTCCCTTTACTTAGGCACTTGTGAAGCAATGTAAATAGTAAATACATGTATGGAGTTGAGAATGAGTAATAACTTCTGTCAAGATACTGACCCCACATAAATAGAAAATAAATATAACACGGAAGATAAAGCGTAAAAGAAAATTTGAACCTACATGATGGGCAGATTTGAATTACCAGCTCAAGAGGCGAACTTTGTTCCCTATATGTTTACTCCATGGAGTGTATGGATTCTCGGAAGATACATCTGGAACCACTTCTATAAGCAAACAGAAAATCAGACTGCATCTCCATCTTCCATGTTTAAACTCATTTGGCACCATTTCCATAAATGTTTTGTAAGTATTGTATACAAAACTGAAAACTCAAATATCAATTTTCTAGGTCATAGGGAGTCAGTAAAATTTTAAGAGCAAGGGCAATTTTATTAAGAAGACTAATAGTATGCAGGTGACAAAAAAATAGCTAAATATTAAAATAATTTATTCACATCATTAAGAGGCACAAAGATAGAGTTGGTTTAGGTGGTCTGTGGAGTCCCACATAGCAGACAGTCTAGTTGTTGTGAGTCATAGGGATAGAATATATATTGACTTTGCTTGTGGCACCACTGGACCAGTTGTTTATCCTGACTGTGGTAGGTAGAATTGGAATGAGGAAACAGAAGCACCACAACTATCATCCTCATCAAGGCCACATAGAGAGGAGTTCACCATATGAAGAAATATGAAGCATAGCATGTATCCAATACAGAATAAATTATATGAGCAGTAAATCATTAAGTAATTGCAGGTGGGATGCTTTGGAGCTGATGCCTGTGAAGAGCTGGAGATAGAAGTTTATTGTAGCTTAGGAAAGAACAGGTAAAGAGCTGAACCAGGGTAGCAGGCCTTGAAATAGAAGAGCATGCGTATCATAAGAAAAATAAACTTATTCTTTCACTTTTATATACTTATATCATGTCAAGCATCTGAATCAACAATTTGAAAAATAGTTTTGCCCTCACCAACTTTCTAAATGGCCTAAAATTGGTTTGTCCTCCGAACATTTCAAAAATACTTTTTGACTTGTAGGACACATTTATTCACTTTTGCTGAAAACCCTGCCAATTCTTATGATCAAATGTTTATTTCTCTTTCTCTTTTATTTGTTCCTATTAATTTCCAATTTGCTGTTTACCTCAAATCTTCTATTGTGTATTAACTCATTTTCTTCAGTCCTCCTTTCCTTCCCAACCCTATCAAAGTATCACTTCCTAAATCAGCCTTCTTGAGGTAGACAATCTAGAATCTCACCACCACCTAACACTCCTGTTGTCTGTACTTTGATTTTATTCTTATACTATATATGCTATGTACTATCTAGTATAATACATAGTATAATTATATATGTGATATATATATTTATGTTGTATATATCACAACCTATTTTTTTCCTCTATACTGTAAACTGAAATAGGCCACTTTTTTTATTCTATCCACTGCTATATTCTCTGCACTTAGAACATTTATTATCACATTATAGGCATGGAATAATATTTCATGAATAAGTTACCTAAAACTAATTTGTTAATTCTAGGGCATATCTTGAAATTCACATTATTTTTACTTAAAAATAATTTACTATTTATTGAAATCCCACTTTATACTATGCACTGTAAAAATTTTTGAATATAGAGAATTGAACAAAAATGTATGGTCCCAAACTTCATGGACTTTACAGTTCAGCAGGAATGCTGACACTCATGCAAATTTTCAAACAAAAGTATAACTGTAAAATGTTACAAATGCTAGGATAACAAAATATGCTTTAACAAAAAAGCAAGGAAGGCTACTCTAAGAAGTGACTTTTTACTAGGGGCATAAAAGAGAGCTAAGAGCTAGCTAAGCAATAGAAGTAGGCAGGGGCCATTGTAAATGGAATGAATAGTCTGAATCAGTAAATACTTTGGCTTGTGAAGAAACAAAAAGGTCAATATACCTGGAGCTTTTAATGAGGAAAAGACTGGACTACGATAAATTTAGAGAGATAGATAATTACCAGAACACAAAGAAACTTGAAAGACCTAGCAAAGATATTAATATACAGCTATAGTTGATCTACTACAGTGGTTGTCAATCATACAAAACCCAGTATCCTCTTTCTCTAACAAATGATTTATAATGCTCTTTTATTGTTCAGATTAATTCAATCATTATGTAACCTATGTATACACATAGTTTCAATAAAACGCAATACACTGGTAATACTCTAATTATATTATAAAAGAAAAATAAAAGGAAAGCAATTGTGTAATAAAATAATATGTATTTAAATATGTGTATATGTTTCAATGTTTACATGTTGGAGCATAGCTCCATTATAAGACATTGAAGTAACCAAAAGGTTACATTTGTGTATAGGGTCATCTCAAATTGCCAAATTTATGAAGCAGATGAACACAAGTTATTGTTGTGGTAACTGAGGTATAAGTTGAGTTATTTCAATAGCAATGAAAATAACTTTTGGCTAATTTTTGTAGAAAACAAGTACATTCTTTTCTTCATTTATATTATAATTTCCTCCTTAGAAATTTTGGTATAAATTACACTTTGTAAAAATTATGTGTTCATTTGTAATGTGCAGTTAGAGTCTAGGCTCACATGGCTACAAATACATTTTTCACATACATATATCTTTCATCATTCATTCAAAAGTCACACATCACACAAGATGAGGGAAAATTCTTAAATGTTTAAGGTTGCTTTACAAATAACAAGAAGACTAACATCTGATACACAGAATATCAATGGTAAGGCCACCATCATTTTAATTATAAGTAAAACCCTTCAAATCATTTCTAAAATGTCTCTTAGGGGCTAAAGGCACCTACTGATTTACAAGATCAATTTTAACTTTGGGTAAAAGTGTTTAAATTTCTAACGCATTATTAAGCTTGGATAATTAAAATGCTCATTCAGAAAGCCTAATAGAATCGAGAAAGTAGGAAAGTATGCTAGAAGAATAATCTCTGAGGACTGTAATATCTCTAATGTGGCTAGAACAGATATCAATATTTTTCTCTTCTGGACAGCACACTATTCATGTTTCTAATATACATCCAGGATGCCTGTTTAGTTTTATTTTTTCTTTCATTAGTTGTAAAATGTGAAATATAAAAATTAGTTGTGGAGCAAGATTTGTACCTCTGTAGCCTTACATCAATAGTAAATTTCATAGCACAACATTAAATTAGAATAAATGTGTTACTTGGCTAAAATGTACCTCTAAGAACGACAAATAAATTTCTTAATCCCTCTTTTTCATTTTCTTTCCATTATTTGTAGTCTTCCTCTTCACCAGCATGGCAGTAAAAATTAGATGACCACAGTGTGAAAAGAGGCAAGGTGGGCCGTATTTTAGGAGTGAATCCAGAAAGCATTTCTGATATCCACTGGCTGATGGTTACTTCAAGCTGGTGAGACAGCTTTATGGTCTGCCTTCTAGCTCTAAAGAGCAAACCAAACAAGGAAAAAGAACAAGAATACAACTTATATGCAAAAAGATACACATATTTCTGATATGTGTATATGATAGATGAAAGGTGGTTTAAATTGGTTAATACAATGGCTTGATGAGAATCCCATCATTCACCAACATTCACTATACAGCTTCATTCATGAACCTATAGTAAGAACATTTCTGTGACTGCAAGGGCCATAGTCACACATGATAAATTGGCAAAATCAAAGGTAAAAGAGGCATCATTGCTTTCTACATCTTCCTCTTTAGATAGTGGGAATTCTGTCTAAAGGCTCACAATATACTTCTTGCATCTTATTGTCCTGAATTTGTTCCCATGTTCATTGTTGAACCCCTGGATTCAAAGGGGACGTTAGCCTTCTCCAAAGCCACTTCAGATTGGTCGTGAAAAATGGAGTTGAGATTGGAAGAAGGGATGGAGAATACCTTAAATCTAAAGAACTATTGTAAAATATCAAATCATGAAGATTTATCCTTATGCTTTCTTCTAATGATATTATTGCTTTAGCTGTCACGTTTAGTTGTTGATCCATATTGTTAATTTTTGTTCTATATGGGGTTGAGGTAGTTACAGGTCCAAATACATTCTAATGAAAGTGCTTATTCAGTTATGCCAGCACCATTTGTTGACGAGACTATTCTTTCCCATTGAATGGTCTTGGCATCCTTGTTGAAAATTCATTATCTGTTTGGATTTATTTCTGGAAGCTTAATTCTATTTCACTAGATGTTTGGATTTATTTCTGGAAGCTCAATTCTATTCCATTTGTCTAAATATTCATCCTGATGTCAGTACCATGCTGTTTTGATTACTGGAGGTTTATAGCAAATTTTGAAAATTAGTATGAATCCTCTAACTTTGGTCTTCTTTTGCAATACTGTTTTGCAATTTCATATGAATTTGGTGATTGACTTTTCTATTTCTGCAAAAAGAAAGCCATTGGAATTTTGATATGTGTTGTATTGAATCTATAAAATATTTTGGGGAGTATTATCATTTTAATAATCTAAGACTTTCAATTTGTAAACATAAGATGTCTTTTCATTTAACTAAGCCCTCTTTAATTTCTTTCAGTAACTCTTTGTAGTTTTATTTGGTTAAATTTATTTGTAGATATTTTACTCTTTTTATGCTATTGGAAATAGGATTTTTGTCTATTGTAATTTGTAATTTATAATTATACTATTGTAAATAGAATTGTCTTAATTTGTTATCAGATTAATTACTGGTGTGTAAAAGTACAACTCACTTTTGTGTATTGATATTTCACCCTGCAACTTTACAGAATTTGCTAATAAGTTTTAGTATATTGTGTTGCTTTAAGATTTTTCTAGAGTCTTTTCATATACAATTAGGTATAGTTTATATTTTCCTTTACAATTTGGATGCCTTTTGCTTCTTTTTACTTTTGCCTAATTATTCTGACTAGCATTTCCAGAACAATATTGAATAACAATGGGAAAAGTGGACATTCTTGTCTTTTTCCTGATCTTAATAGAAAAGCTTTCAATCTGTCATCACTGAATATAATGATAGCTGTGTGTTTTTCAGGATTCCTTTTAGCATGTTAAGGAAGTTCTTTTCTATTTCTAGTTTATTGAGTGTTTTTATTATGAAAAGGTATTGACTTTCTGTCAATGATTCTTTGAATTTATTGAGTGGATCAAGTGCTTTTAACCTTTATTAAGTTTATATAATATTGATTGATTGTCTTTTGTTTCATCCAACTTAATATTGATTGATTGTCTTTTGTTCAACCACTCTTTCATTCCTGGAATAAAACATTGTATATAACCTTTTCAGTATGGTAGTGCATTCAGTTTGCTGCCATTTTGTTAAGAATATTATGTCTATACTCATAAGGGGTATCAGTCTACTTTTCTGTGGCATCATTTTCTGGCTTTGGTATCAGGATAATCATGGCTCCACAGAATGTGTTTGGAAGTATTAATTTCTCTTCTATATTGGAAGAGTTTGAATAGAGATGGTGTTAATTCTTCTTTAAATGTGATAAAATTCACCACTGAAGACATCTGGTCCAGGACTTTTCTTCTTTCAGATATTTTTGATCACTGAATCAATCGTTTTACTTATTATAGTTTTGTTGAAGCTTTTTATTTCTTATTGAGGTTACTTATCCCTTATGATTAGTGAGGCTAAACACTTTTTACACACCTGCTGGCTGCTTTTATATCCTCTTGGGAAAAATGTCTATTCAGGTCCTTTGCTGATTTTTAAATTGGGTTATTTTTATGCTATTGACTTGTGTGAGTTTTTAATATATTTTGTCTATTGACTCTATCAGATATATACTTTGTATTTTTTTCTATTCATAGACTGTCTTTTACATTTGTTGATTATTATTTCACTTGTTGCTTAGAAGCATTTTAATTTGGTGTAGTCTAATTTACTTATTTTTGCTTTTGTTGCCTGAGTTTTGGTGTGATATACATTTTTAAGGCCTATGTCAAGTAGATTTTGCCTTATGTTTTCTTCCAGAAGTTTTAAAGTTTCAGGTGTTACATTTAGGTCTTTTATCCATTTTGAGATAATTTTTCTGTATAGTGGAAGATAAGGATCCAATTTCATTCTTTTCCATGTGTATATCCAGTTGGGTTCAAGAGTGTTGGTTGGATGGGTGAAGTGGCTACTTTTCTGGGTAGATCCAGTGATGTGGTCTCCATCCAGCATCATCGCCTGTGGTCCATGAGGACTATGGGTGCCTCAGGGGTCTAGGCTGTGGCATCGGTAATAACATTGTGGGCTGTTAGGGTCCTTTCTGGCAAAGGCTTTTTTAGTTCCTCCTTTTCTTGTTTTCACCATAGTTGAGAGTTTTAGCTGAGGAGATCTCTCTTGGTTTTGAGTTGGATGTGCTCCACAGACAGCCACATCAGTGCTCGGTTCCAGGACATAGGTACTCAAAGTGTCTGTGGAGCTTGGGTCCTGGTCTCAAGGTCTCATGGAATTACTGTTGAATTGAGTTGAACTGAATTGAATTAAACTACCTGAAACGGGAGAGAGAGATCCAAGATGGCTGACCACTAGCAGCTCAGGCTCGTAGTTCCCAGTGAAAGCACAGAGAATGAGAGGATGCCACACTTTCAGATGAATATTTGTTGCTCACAGACCAAGAGATTCCCAGCGGAGGAGCCCCACAGGTTGCCAGGGCGACTCTTGTGGCCGGCGCGGTGGTTTGGCTGGTGCCGCAGCGCAGCAGTTCTTGGTGCAGAGTCCGGAGATTCCCGGGCAGAAAAGCACCGTCAAGCTTAACACCACTGTTTTGGCCGGCGCAGTGGATTGCTCAGATTTTGGCGCTGGGAATCAACAAGTTGGACGTCCGCTCAGAGACCTACTTAGAAAGTCGGTAATTACAAAGACGACAGAGGGATAAATGTATAATGAAGGGAAGAAACCAGCCTAAAAAGGCAGAGAATACTCAAAATCAGAATGCCTCTCCCTCTACAGGGGATCGCAATTCCTCATCAGTAATGGAACAAGGCTTAATGGAGAATGAGTGTGTTCCAATAACAGAAGCAGGTTTCAAAAGGTGGGTGATAAGAAACTTCTATGAATTAAAAGAACTTGTTCTAACCCAATGCAAAGAAACTAAGAATCTTGAAAAAAGGTTTGACGAAATGTTAACGAGAATGGACAATTTAGAGAGGAATATAAGTAAATTGATGGAGCTGAAAAACACAACATGAGAACTTCACAAAGTATGCACAAGTTTAAACAGTAGAATTGATCAAGCAGAAGAAAGGATATCAGAAGTCGAGGACCAGCTCAGTGAAATGAAACGAGAAGACAAGATTGGAGAAAAAAGGATAAAAAGGAATGAGCAAAGTCTCCAGGAAATATGGGACTATGTGAAAAGACCTAATTTATGTTTGATAGGTGTACCTGAATGTGACGAGGAGAATGAATCCAAGTTGGAAAATACTCTTCAGGATATCATTCAGGAAAACTTTCCCAACCTGGCAAGGCAGGGTAATATTCAACTCCAGGTAATACAGAGAACACCACAAAGATATTCTTCAAGAAGACCAACCCCAAGGCACATAATCGCCAGATTTATTAGGGTTGAAATGAAGGAGAAAATACTAAGGGCAGCCAGAGAGAAAGGTCAGGTTACCTATAAAAGGAAACCTATCAGACTTACAGCAGATCTCTCAGCAGAAACCCTACAAGCCAGAAAAGAGTGGGGACCAATATTTAACATCCTTAAAGAAAAGAACTTTCAACCCAGAATTTCCTATCCAGCCAAACTAAGCTTTATAAGCAAAGGAAAAATTAAATCTTTTGCAAACAAACAAGTACTTAGAGAATTCACCACCACCAGGCCTGCTTTACAAGAGCTTCTGAAAGAAGCACTATACATATAAAGGAACAACCAATATCAGCCTTTCCAAAAATATATCAAAAAGCAAAGAACATTAACCCAATGAAAAAATCGACACCAACTAATGGGCAAAACAGCCAGCTAGCATCAAATGCCAGTATTAAACTTATATATATTCTAATTGGATAAAAAGCCAAAACCCAATGGTATGCTGCATCCAGACCCATCTCACATGCAACGATACACAAAGACTCAAAACAAAAAGAAGGAGGAAGATATACCAAGCAAACAGAGAGTAAAAATAAACAAACAAACAAAAAGCAGGAGATGCAATTCTCACCTCTGTTAAAGTAGACTTTAAAGCAACAAAGATCAAAAGAGGCAAAGAAGGACATTACATAATGGCAAAAGGATCAATGTAACAAGAAAAGCTAACGATTCTACAGATCAACGAGACAGAAAATTAACAAGGACATCCAGGACTTGAACTCAGACCCAGAACAAGTAAACTTAATAAACATTTATAGAACTCTCCACTTCAAATACACAAAACATACATTACCACCTCACACCTATTCCAAAAGTGACTACATAATTGGAAGGAAATCACTCCTCAGTAATTGCATAGCATTTCATAGGTTTAAATGAAATATTGGTTGGCTGCTTGTTATTTTCTTCCCTTATTCCTTCCTGTCTACATCATTAAGTATAATTATTGTTATAAAAGAGGTTTTCAATACCCATTACTAAACTGCATTCTAGCCTGGGCAAGAAAGAAATACTCCCATTCTCTCTCTCTTTCTCTTCCTTTTTCTTCCTCTTCTTCATTCTTTCTTTCTTTCTTTAATAAATAAATAAATAAATAAATAAAAATAAACTACCTGAAACATGGGGTGTAGGTTTACTCTCCTAGCCATGGGTGAATACAAATTACCCAAAAGCCTGGGGTCTAAGCTTTGAGGCACACCCCCAGCAGCTGAGGCCTCAGAGGCATGAATGCAGCTGTGACTTTCACTCTGAGGTAATAGGACAGCACAAATACAACTCTGGGGAAAAAGAGGAAATAATGATATTTAAAATGATATTTAATATGATATTTAAAATATATTTAAAAAATGATATTTAAAATATCATATTAAAAAGAATGATATTTTGGTGTCCCATGAGGCAGAGCACAGATGCAGTTTGGTTCCCAGAGCTAAGTGAGCACAAAGGCAAATTGGGCCCTGGGGAATGACGGACCATGCATTGGTGACTCTGGACTCTGGAATGGGATGGGATAGTGGCCTAGTCCCTATGCAGCTGGATGTTGCAGCAAGGACCCAGGAATAGTGGAGCACAAGTTGTTCAGGTTACAGGAGGCAGGGCAAGGGGTTGAGGACAGTACAGCTATTCTTATAATTACTCCACTGGCTAGAGAGTGTGGAACCTCAGCAGTTCAGGCTCTAGGGGGCTATTCCAGGGAGAAAGGGGGATATGGCTGTTTAGCCTGGAGTTTGTGTTGGCACAGCTCAGCTAAAGCTTTGTTTTCCTGAGACTTGAAGCACTCCATTTAGCTCCGCTCCAGGAGAGACAGTTGCACTGTCGGACCAATGTTCTTTCCTGGGAAGTAGGAAGCTCAGGCTTCTCTGTCATTTTTCTAACCTTTACTTCATCTCTCTCTGCTCTGATTCTTATTATTTCCTTCCCTCTGCTGACTTTGGTATCAGCTCTTCTTTGGTTCCTTAATGGGTAATGTTAGGTAACTGATGTGAGGTTTTTTTTCTTCTTTTTTAATGCAGGCATTTAAAGCTATGAAATTCTCACTGAGCACTGCTTTTGCTGCATTCTGTAAATTTGATATGTTTAGTTTTCATTTTTATTCACCTCAAAGTATTTTCTAATTTTCCTTGTGATTTCTTCTTTGTTCCACTCATTAGAGTATGTGTTAATTTTTTACATCTTTGCAAAATTACTGGATTTTATTCTGTTATTGATTCCTACTGTTTATTCTATTGTGGTCAGATAATCTGTTATATAATTTCAATCTCAAGCTTATAAAATTTATTGAGATTTCTTTTGTAGCCTAAATATGGTCTATCCTGGAGAATATTTCATATACACTTGAGAAGAATATGTATTTTGCTGCTGTTCGGTGGAGTGTTCTGCATATACTTGTTAGATTTAATTGTTTATAGTGGTTTAAAATGCTCTAGCCCTTTATTTTCTTGTTGATACTTTTTCTAGTTTGTTCTATCTATTATTTAAACTGGGATATCAGAGTCTTCAACTGCTATTATAAAACTTTCAATTTCTCCCTTCAATTCTTTCAGTATTTGCTTTATATATTTTTGTGCTATCTTGTTTAGTGTATGTTTATCATTATATATTCTTGACAAATTGATCTTTTAATTGACATAGAATGTCTTTTTTTCTCTTATAGCAGTTTTGTCTTCAAATAGATCTTGTCTGATATTAATATAACTATCCCAGATCTCTTGGTTATTAATCTATTCTGCCAGCCTTTCATTTTAATTGAAAAGTTAATCAATTTACATTTAAAATGTTTATTAATAATATGAAATTACTTCTGCCACTGTGTTGTTTTTCATATCTTATACCTTTTATGTTCCTCAGTTCCTCCAGTACTTTTTACTTTTGTTTTTGATTGAGTTTTTGAGTGTAATATTTTGAGTCCCTCTTTATTTCCACTTCTGTAATATTTAGTTACTTTCTTAGTGACTACCATAGCAATTACAGTTAGCATGCTAAATTTTTACTAATACAGTTTGCATTAATTCCAATTTAGCTTCCATAGTATGTTAACTTCATCTTCACACATTTAGGGTGTCATTATTACAAATTATATCTTAATATATTATGTACACATTAACTTAGATTTATAATTATTATCTTATGTATCAAAAAACAGAGAAAAGAAAAAGAGAAGTTAAAATAAGAAAAATTATACTAATTTTTATATTTACATTTGTATTTACCTTTACCAGAGCTCTTTATGTCTTTTCTTGGCTGTAGGTTATCATCTAGTGTCTTTTCATTTTAGCTTGAAGGACTCCATTATTTATTTTAGGGAAGATTTACTATCAATGGGCTTCCTTGGCATTTGTTTATCTGTCAATGACTTTCTTCTCCCTCCTTTTTGAAGAATCGTTTCGTTAGATATAGAACTTGGTTCACAGGTGGGTTTTTTATTGTTTTTTTTCCCCCTCTCAGTAATTTAAATATATCATTTTTATCACTTGCTGCCTTCTTGTCTCTATGTCTTCTGATGAGAAGTTGTTAATTTAACTGAGTGTTTCTTGTACATTATGAATTTCTTCACTTTTGAAACTTTCAAGAGTATCTCTGTCTTTTATTTCACAGTTTGATCATAATGTGTTGGTTTAGATCTCTTTGAATTTAACTTGTTTAAATATGTTGAGTTTTTAATGTGTGCATTCGTGTCATTCATAAAATTTAGAAAGTTTTTGACCATTTAAAAAATATTATCTTTGTATCTTTCTCTCTCTTCTTTCTGAAACTCCCAAAATGTATATATTGTATACATGATGATATCCCATAGATATCATAAAATCTGTTAATTGTTTATTCGTCTCTTATGACTGGAAAATAACAATCACCCTGTTTTTAATTCACAGTTTTTTCTCCCACCTGCTCAAATGTGCTATTGCACATGCTAGTGAATTTTCATTTCAGTTATTGTAATTTTCAAACCCCAGAAATTCTATTAGGTGTGTTTTTATAATTTTTATGTATTAACTGATATTTACAGCTTATCTATACATCATCTACTGATTTACATTGGTTCTTTGTCTATGTTCTTTTTCTTTAGTTCTTTGAACATATTTGAGATTATTTAAAATCTTTTCCTATTAAGTTAAAATATTTAATAAATCCAAAGTTGGAACTGGAACTTCTATTTATTCTTCTATTTATTTATTCTTTTTTTTCTGTGAATGGGCCATACTTTCCTGTTTATTTGCATACATTGCAAGTTTTTTATGGATGACTGGACAATTTCTATATTGGAATGTAATAGCTCTGTAAATCAGATTCTCCCACTTCTCCAGGGACTGCTATTTTTTTCTTTTCTTTTCTTTGTTTTTTGCTATTTTTTTCTTATTAAGGGCAGCAACTGCTCACTTGTTTAATGACTGTTTCAAATTATCTTTGCAAAGACTATATTTAATTTCCTTCGTAATTACTGAAATCTCCATTCCATAATCTCTGCAATAATCCTGTGATGTGACAGATTTTCCAATGGTCTGAATCCAATAAGAAAAATAAGAGGGCCAGGTGCAGTGCCTCACACCTATAATCCCAGCACTTCGGAAGGAAGTGCTCAGGGTGGATCACCTGAGGCCAGTAGTTTGAGACCAACCTGGCCAACATGGCAAAAACCTGCCTCTGACTAAAAATACAAAAAATTAGCTGTGTGTGGTGACACAGGCCTGTAATCCCCACTACTCAGAAGGCTGAGGCAGGAGAATTGCTTGAACCATGGAGGCAAGGTTTCAGTGAACAGAGATCGTGCCACTGCACTCCAGCCTGGGCTACAGAGCTAGACTCTGTCTCAAAAAAAACAAAAAAAAAAAAAAAAAAGGGAAAAGAAAGAAAGGAAAAAGGAGAGAGAGAAAGAGAAAAGATGGAGAGAGAGAAGATGGAGAGAGAGAGAGAAGATGGAGAGAAAGAGAGAGAGAGAGAGAAAAGATGTTTTGTCTGTTTACAGTTCCTCTGCAGGTGCCACTCAGGAAGCCACTTTAGACCAATGGCATTGAAACAATGGCCAGCATCACCAAGAACATCATAAATCACAACCTTGATTTTTTAAAAAAATAACATCCTTATTTCTTACCCTGGTAACAAAAAGCTACACCAGAACACAGGTTATCATCTCTACAGCTGCCTGCTACAAGAACAGGTAATTCGGAATGGTAGCTGCTATGTGAAACACCAGAATTTACCAACTTATTTCTTTATCAGGCATTCCCCTTGATGCCACAAACAGTTGACTAGACTACAGAGTTTTGAAAATAACTGATTATAATAACTTTTGTCAACTTAATATTTGTTTTGGTGGAGGGACCAATACCTAGAGCTGCATAGTCTGTCATCTTCCTTGAGAGCATAAAGACATGACTTTTGATTCCAGAATTAAGTTATCTTTCTGAATAAAATTTATTTTCAAAAGACCTTTACTTAGTTTACAACTTGAATGCACCCTTCTCTGCCATAAGATATTATACGGTTGAGGATTAAATACAAATATTTATTCCCAAGGTGTTTATTATTATATATAGAAAAGTTCACCTTTGTAACAATACAAGAATGTACACACTTAAAATTAATTTTACGTATACATATTTTCACATCCAGGTTGAGCCTTCTGTCAGCCATCTGTCCATTCCATGTTAGTTTTTGAAAGAGGGAACAGTTATACCACATAACTACAGTACCCAAAGGTAAAAGCAAGCTATCTCATGACTCTCCTACATTTTAGAGGAATAACATTAGGCAAAATTCTGCATTTAAAAAGTGATTATGCAGAGGACCCTCACCATGGAAGATAAAGCAATAAGAAACAATCCTAACTACTGCATGAAGAATTTAAGTTTAATATGAAGATTGATTCCCTGAGTTTTTGAATATTAGAAAGGTTATTATGAAGGTCTAAGTGATCTTCTCTGGACAAAGGACATGATTAAATAATATTAAAATCCCCATATAGAATTTCTTAGAATGTTTCTTCTTTGAGAACTCTTCTAGTTTTAAAGCTGTTAAACATGAGAGCTACTTTTGAAATCTGGACTCTGAGAATTATTTTTTCAGAGGCCAGATGTAGTAGGCATCTGTGCCCTGCTGTTCCCAGAGGCACTTCTGCTTGAAGGCTGAACCATAGTTTATAACTGAAAATAGTCAGGGATATTGTGAAAGTAGTAGATATTTGAGTGGCAGTAAAACCATCATAAATGTGCTGACACTTTTAAGGAAAGTCTATTTAACAATTATTTTTAAGGTTTTTGCACATATAAAAAGTAAAAAGACCAAAAGAAAGTAAAGGCAAAGCTTTTCCCCTAATTTTTCAAGGTTTTTGCACATATAAAAGGTAAAAAGACCAAAAGAAAATAATGGCAAACCTTTTCCCCTAATTTTGTATTTAGTGTATGTAGCAAGGTTAAGAAACTACTTTCTACCTAGCAAAAAAGAATTGTTGGGACAATGGAGTCTAGAATGCTAGACACAGTTTTTGTTATCCAGCCCTTTAAAAATAATTAATATATGAATCACAGCAAAATTAATAAACATTTTGAAAATACAGAAATATTTAAAAATAGTGAGCAGCATTATAATGCAGTCACTCACGGATAACTTAGGGTTAGAAGGTCTTTTCTTCTCTAGCCCTATGTTCTTTCAAAATTCAAATCATACTAAGCATGAAATTTTATATACTGCTTTTTTAAAGCAATAATTTAGCATTTTGCTATTTACATAAATGTTTGTGTAAACATGCACATAGATAGCATAACTAACTGCATACTATCATATGGAGGTTTTACAATATATCTAAGTATTCCCTAAAGTTTGCTATATCAGGATTAATTCTGAGAATCGAGATTACAATGTCAAATAAAGTGGATATATATTTCTGTTATGTAAATAGCATTATAGTCCCAATTTTTACATAATCAATAAAAAAGTACATCTTCAAATGCCTTTTTAGCATGCTTAGGAATTTGCATATTTTTTCATATATAATTTATTGTTGAGAAGTGTGTATTATTGCATTTCATAATGAACCAATCATGGCTGATCACTCTTAATTGTACAGTTTTATTCTACTTCTCTGTATTCTATTTCATCTTTTGGTATCTGTGTTTCTAAGTATTCTTTTTTGCAGTCCTTTTTTGTAGGTTTAGATCCAGAGCAGCAATTTGCATTAAATGAAATTGAATATTTGCACATATTTTTACATCCTTTTAATAATTTACATGACATTCAAATTACTCATTGTGGCAGTTTTTAAGTTTATTCTAAATCAATCCTCTTGATCCTAGAGTTGTTTTTTCTGGTGTAGGCTGGGAGGTCAGATTTCAAAACTTTTATATATTTGTTGGCTTATACATAGAAGTATATTTTTATCTCTCCTATGATAATTTAGTTTTGCCAAACTTCCTAAAAGTACTTTGTTATAAATTTTATACTTTTATTAATCAGATATAATTTTGAATACATGACATATAGCAAATTAATACGCCTTGTCATACATATTGAATAAACCTCAAAAATTTAATTTCTATGATACCAATAAGTCATTTTTATTGCAATGAATTAATCTGTCCATACTTTTGTTTTAAACTTTGTATTTAATTATATTTTACATGTGTCTCTTGTAAGACAAATGTTATTTGTTTAATTTGAAAAGTCATATTGTATATTTGCTTTTCATTATGAAGTATTAAGTCTTTTTATATTATCACAATATATTTAGAAGAAGCAATCTGGAATGGTGTAATGAGGAATTCCAAAAATTATCTGCTCCTCCATGAAACAGAAAAATAAATTGATAAAAAGTTATCAATATAAACTCTTTCACAACTTTGGATATTAACTAAAGACATTAAAAAATTCAAGCAATATTTTAAAAAAATAACAGCTGAATCTCAGCAATAGTCAGCTTTGTCACATATTAACTTACGTTCTTTCTCCCAATAATAACCACAATAGCTGTAAAAACTAGTCACCTAATAGCCACAGAAGGTGTCAAAATTGGTTTGTTTCTCCACAAATGTTCCATCCTAAAACAATTGTCACTGTTTAACTGATATGGCATTTCCCTAGAAAAGTCCCATTAATGGGACAAGTCTTTATTTGAACTAATTCAGAGTTCCCCCAATGAAAAAAGTTCTATCTACAGGATGTTTGTTGAAAATAATCAGCAGCAATTATGTAATACTTCCATTGCCTAAGACAGTGATACCAATTGGGGAAAACAAGAATTTGGCTAAAAATACCTTTAAAAGAACAATATCAAGCAAGGAATTAAATGTCAGTAGAAACTTAGAAATGCCCCCACATATTCCTGGGGCTCTATAAGGCCATACACATGTTCAAAGTTGTATACATGTTGATATGGTTTGGCTGTGTCCCCATCCAAATCTCATCTTGAATTATAATTCCCACAATTCCTATGTGTTGTGGAAGGAACCTGGAGGGGCGTAATTGAATTATAGGGGTTGGTCTTTCACATGGTGTTCTCATGATAGTGAATGAGTCAGACAAGGTCTGGTGATTTTAAAAGGTGGCATTTCCCTGCACAAGCTCTCTCTTTGCCTGCTGCCATCCACGTAAAATGTGACTACCTTCTCCTTGCCTTCTGCCATGATCATGAGGCCTCCCTAGCCACCCAGAACTGTAAGTTCATTGAACCTCTTTCTTTTGTAAATTACCCAATCTTAGGTATGTCTTTATCAACAGTCTGAAAATGCACTAATAAACATGCCTGGAAAATAACTGAGAAGGCAACAATTTTTTAATCTCTTTCTGTCCTTGAGGATTTGAATAAGTCAAGGATAGGTCACAATTGTAAATGAACTTTCAGAGCATTAAAGATTTGCCCCAACAAACATACAGATCCCCTAAAAAGAGGATAGAAGAAATCAGTTGAACACTTTTAAGAAAATAATCTTTAGCTGACCTCAAAGCTAGCTATGTAGAGAAATAAATGATTGATTGTACATGGCAAATAATCTAAACTTTATAGACATAGTCGAGAGAAGCCATTCAATAAAAAAATAGCAACAACAAACAGCAATTAACAGTTCCTGGGCTGGAGGGAGAGTCAATAATATCCAGAGTCACCATGTTATATAAAATGTCAATTTTTCAACAAGGATATTATTAAATGCAGAAGAAGACAGGGAAATATACATATATGGAGAATAGGTGCACACAGAAAAAAAGAGCAGTTCATAGATACTGTATTTAAGGAAGCCATAATATCATAATTGTGAGACAAATATTTTAAGTTAGCTACTATAATATGTTCAAATAATTAAAGAAGACCATGACTAAACAATTTAAGGAATCTGAGAATGGTGTCCCATTAAATAGAAAATGTCAATAAAGAAACAAAAATTATTAATAGGAAAAGAAAAGACCAAGTAAAAATTCTTGAGTTGCAAAATACAGTGAAATACAAAATTGACTAGAGGATTTCAGCAGCAGATTAGGGCATGCAGAAAAAAGAATCAGTAGAATTAAAGATAGATTATGATTATTTATTATGAGAAATAGAAAGAAAAAGAATTTCAATAGTTTAATGAAGTCTCAGAGGCATATGTAACACCAAGAAATATACCAACAGATGCAAAATGGGTGTATTATAATTAAAAAAGATGAAAATGCCCTATGATAATATCTAAAGGAACAATGTCTGGAAGATTTCAAGTATGATAAAAAGTATTAAGCTAAATATCCAAAAGGCTCAATGAATTATATGTAGAATATACTCAAAAAAATCCACACCTACATCATGAGCATTACAGGCATACTTTTGAAAGCCAAAGTTAAAGAAATCTTGAAAGCAGCAAGAGGAAAGCCACTCATCATGTACAAGGGATTCTCCATAAGCTAAAAAGCTGTCTTATTAACAGAAATTATGGAAGTCAGAAAGCACTGGAAATTACACATTCAAAGTATAGAAAGAAAATAGTAATCAACCATAAAAATTTTAAATTATATAACCTGCAAAAAGGAAAGAGTAATTATGACATTTCAAGTTAAATAAAAATGAAGGCTGGAAATGCTGGCTCTTGCCTGTAATCCCAGCACTTTGGGAGGCTAAGACAGGTGGATCACATGAGGTCAGAAGTTCAAGACCAGCCTGGCCAACATGACAAAATCCTGTCTCTACTAAAACTACATAAATCAGGCAGGCATGATGGTTCATGCTTATAATTCCAGCCTCTTAGGAGGCTGAGGCATTAAATCACTTGAACCCAGGAGGCAGAGGTTGCAGTGAGCCGAGATCACACCACTGCCCTCCAGCCTGAGCAACAGAGTTAGACTCTGTCTAAGAAAAAAATAAACATAAAAATATATAAATGAAAAGATTTGTTGTGAGTGGACTTTCCCTACAATTAACACTAAAGGACTTCAGGCTGAAATGAAACTTGTATCCACCTGAGGAAGTAAAGAGGACTAAAACATTTATTATGTAAGTAAATATAAACATAATATAAATGTATTTTTGTGACTTTTTCTTCTCATGTCTGATGTAAAAATAAGTACATAAAGCAATAATTATAAAATTATATTAATGGGTTTATAATGTATGAAGATATATTTTATATGCAATATGAGTCCAAAGGAGCAGGCAAAACTGGAACTATTTTGAAGTAAATATTTTAAAATGTATATTATTGAAATTATGTTAGTATTAATATGAACTAGATGGTAATTTCAATCCCCAGAGTAACCACTAAGAAAATAGCTCAAAAAAGCTAGTATTATATATAATATACAAGAAAATTTAAATGGTGTGCTAGAAAATACAAGTTTAACAAACATATGATTGTATTGGAAGAACAGATTAACAAAAAAATCATAAGATATATGGGAAACAAAGAAAAATAGCAGATACAAATCCTACATTATCAGTAATTACATTAAATGTGAATGGAATAAACAATTAAAAGTCAGAGATTGGCAGCTCCCAGTGAAACAGAAGCCAAGTGATCTCCACATTTCCAAATGAGGTACCAGGTTCATTTCAATGGGTATGGTTGGACAGTGGGTATAACCCAAAGAGGGCAAACTGAGGCAGGGTAGAGCACTGCGCCACCCAGGAAGTGCAACTGACCGAAGAATCAGGGGCTCAGTCACTCCAGGATTCCGGTTCAGATACTGCACTTCACCCAAGCCCTCTGCAACCCACAGTACAGGAGATCTTTGCCGGGATGAAAAGCACCCATGAGTTACCTGAACAGAGCTGAGCAGCAACCCCAGCCAGTGCCATGGGTTTTTGGCACAGATCTAAGCAGACGTACTGGCTAACACTGAGAAAGCCTGCAGGACGAAGTTACCCACCCCTTAGAACAAAGGGGAACTGAAAGCAGGGAATCAGGTGATATGGCTAGGTGGGTCCTCCCCCACAAAGCCCAGCAAACTGAAGCCCTCTTGCTTGAGAGTTTCACAGCCAGCATATAAGTTCAAGTCTGATCCAGAACGATCGAGCTTGGTGGGAGGAAGGGCAGCTGCCATTGCAGAGGTGGGTCTAACTTCCTGTATAAACAAAAGATGCAGGAAATATACACAGCAGCTCCACTGAATAAGTAGCAGCACAGCAGCGCTTCTGAAGGGAGACAAAGGAAAGGCTGCCTCCTCATGCAGCCCACTGAGATCAAAGCTAGATAAATTTATGAAGATGGGAAGAAAACAGCACAAAAAGGATGAAACCATCAAAGACAAGAATGCCTCTCTTTCTCTAAGGGATCACAACTTCTCACCAGCAAGGGAACAAAACAGGATGGAGAACTCTTTTGATGAATTGACAGAAGCAGGCTTCAGAAGGTGGGTAATAACAAAGTTCTCTGAGCTAAAGGAACATGTTGCAACCCAATGCAAACAAACTAAAAACCTTGAAAAAAGCATAGATGAAATGCTAACTAGAATAACAAGCTTAGAGAAGAAAATAAACAACTTGATGGAGCTGAAAAACACAGCACGAGAACTTTGCGAGGCATACACAAGTTTCAACAGCTGAATCGATCAAGGAGAAGAAAGAATATCAGAGACTGAAGATCAAATCAATGAAATAAAACGAGAAGGCAAGAAAAGAGAAAAAAGTAAAAAGAAATGAACAAAGCCTCCAAGAAATATGGGATTATGTAAAAAGTCCTAATCTACATTTGATCGGTGTACCTGAATATGATGGGGAGAATGAATCCAAGCTGGAAAACACTCTTCAGGGTATTATCCAGGAGAACTTCCCCAATCTACAAGGCAGGCCAACATTCAAATACAGGAAATAGAACACCACAAAGATATTCCTCACAAAGAGCAACCCCAAGGCACATAATCATCAGATTCACCAGGGATGAAATGAAGTAAAAAATGCTCTCTGGGGCCAGGCGCAGTGGCTCACACCTGTAATCCCAGCACTTTGGGAGACCAAGGCAGGTGGATCATGAGGTCAAGAGATTGAGATCATCCTGATCAACATGGTGAAACCCCGTCTCTACTAAAAATACAAAAAATTAGCTGGGCATGGTGGCACGTGCCTGTAATCTCAGCTACTCAGGAGGCTGAGGCAGGAGAACTGCCTAAACCCAGGAGGTGGAGGTTGCAGTGAGCCGAGATCGCGCCATTGCACTCCAGCCTGGGTAACAAGAGCGAAACTCCGTCTCAAAAAAAAAAAAAAAAAACAAATGCTCTCTCAGTCAGAGAGAAAGGTCAGGTTACCCAAACCCATCAGACTCGCAGCAGATCTCTCAGCAGAAACTCTATAAGCCAAAAGAGAGTGAGGGGCCAATATTCAACATCCTAAAAGAAAATAACTTCCAACTCAATATTTCATATCCAGCCAAACTAAGCTTCATAAGTGAAGGACAAATAAAATCCTTTACATTCAATAAATTGCTGAGACATTTCCTTGCCACTAGACCTGCCTTACAAGAGCTCCTGAAGAGAGTACTAAATATAAAAAGGAACAACCAGTACCAGCAACTGCAAAAATGAATCAAATGGTAAAGACCAACAACACAATGAATAAACTGCACCAATCAATGGGCAAAACAACCAACCAGTAACAAAATGGAGGTATCAAATTCATACATAACAATATGAACATTAAATGTAAACGGCCTAAATGTCACAATCAAAAGACACAAACTGGCAAAATGGATAAAAAGTCAAGACCTGTTCATGTGCTGTATTTAGGAGACCATCTCAAGTGCAAAGACACACATAGATTCAAAATAAAGGGATAGAAGAAGATTTACCAAGCAAATGGAGAGCAAAAAAGAAAAAGCAGGGATTGCAATTCTAGTCTCTGATAAAAACGGACTTTAAACCAACAAAGATCAAAGGAGACAAGGGCATTACATAACGGTAAAAGAATCAATACAACAATAAGAGCTAACTATCCTAAATATATATGCACCCAATACAGGAGCACCCATATACATAAAGCAAGTTCTTAATGACTTATAAAGAGACTTAGGTTCCCACACAATAATAGTGGGAGACTTTAACACTCCACTGACAATATTGGACAGATCAATGAGACAGAAAATAAACAAGGATATCCAGAACTTGAATGCAGATCTGGCCAAGCAGACTGAATAGACATCTACAGAATTCTCCACCCCAAAGCCAAAGAATACACATTTGTCTCAGCACCACATTGCACTTACTCTAAAATTGACCACATAATTGGAAGTAAATCACTCCTTAGCAAATGCAAAAGAATGGAAATCATAACAAACAGTCTTTCAGAATGCAGCACAATCAAATTAGAACTCAGGATTAAGAAACTCATTCAAAACTGCACAGCTTCATGGAAACTGAGCAACTGGCTCCTGAATGTTGACTGGATAAGCAAGAAATGAAGGTAGAAATATAGATGTTCTTCAAACCAACGAGAATGAAGACACAATGTACCAGAATCTCTGGGACACATTTAAAGCAGTATCTAGAGGGAAATTTATAGCAATAAATGCCCACATGAGAAGTGAGGAGGAGGGATCCAAAAGTGACACCCTATTGACAAAATTGAAAGAGCTAGAGGAGCAAGATAAAAAAAAAAACTCAAAAGTTGGCAGAAGACAAGAAAAAACTAAGATCAGAGCAGAAATGAAGGAGATCGACACACAAAACCCTTCAATACATCAAGAAATCCAGGAGCTGTTTTTTTGAAAAGATCAACAAAATAGATCACTAACCAGAATAATAAAAAAAAAAGAGAAATCAAATAGATGCAATAAAAAATGATAAGGGGATATCAGCACCGATTCCACAGAAATGCAGACTACCATCAGAGATTACTACAAACAACTCTATGCACAAAAATCAATAAATCTGGATGAAATGGATAAATTCCTGAACACTGGCACCCTCCCAAGACTAAACCAGGAAGAAGTTGAAACCCTGAAAAGGCCAACAACAGGGGCTGAAGTTAATGCAGCAATTAATAGCCTACCAACCAAAAAAAGTCCAGGTCCAGATGGGTTCACAGCCGAATTCTATGAGACATACAAAGAGGAGCTAGTGCCTTTCCTTCTGAAACTATTCCAAACAATACAAAAAGAGGAAATCTTCCCTAACTCATTTTATGAGACCATCATCATCCTGATACCAAAACCTGGCAGATATACAATTAAAAAAGAAAACTTCAGGCCAATATCCATGATGAACATAGATGAAAAAATCTTCAATAAAATACTGTCAAACTGAATGCAACAACTCATCAAAAAGCTTATCTGTCAAGATCAAGTAGGCTTCATCCTGGGGATGCAAGACTGGTTCAACATACATAAGTCTATAAACATAATCCATCACATCAACAGAACCAAATACAAAAACTATGTGATTATCTCAACAGTTGCAGAGAAAGCCTTCAACAAAATTCAACAGCCGTTTATGGTAAAAATCCTCAATAAACTAGGTATCAGTGGAACATATCACAAAATAAAAGCTATTTATGACAAACCTGCAGCCAATATCATACTGAACAAGAAAAAACTGGAAGCATTCCCTTTGAAATCACTAGACAAGGTTGCCCTCTCTTACCTCCTCAATAGTATTTGAACTTCTAGCCAGAGCAATCAGGCTAGAACTTCAATATAGTATTCAAAGTTCTAGCCAGAACAATAATGCAAGAAAAAGAAATACAGGGTACTAAATTAGGAAAGGAAGAAGTCAAATTCTATATATTTGCAGACAACATGATTATATAATTAGAAGACCCCCATTATCTCAGCCCAAAATCTCCTTAAAATGATAAGCAACTTCAGCAAAGTCTCAGGACACAAAATCAATGTGAAGAAATCACAAGCATTCCTATACACCAATAACAGAGAGACAAATCAAGAGAGAACTCCCATTCACAATTGCTACAAAGAGAATAAAATACCTGGGAATACAACTAACAAAAGAAGTAAAGGACCTCTTCAAACCTCTGTTCAAGGAAATAAGAGAGGACATAAAGAGGGAAAAGCATTCCATGCTCATGCTTAGGAAGAATCAACATCGTGAAAATGGCAATACTGCCCAAAGTTATTTATAGATTCAACACTATCCCCATCAAGCTACCTTCTTCACAGAACTGAAATAAATCACTTTAAGCTTCATATGGAACCAAAAGAGAACCCACATAGCCAAGACATTCTAAGCCAAAAGAATAAAGCTGGAAGCATCATGCTACCTGACTTCAAACTATATTACAAGGCTACAGTAATCAAATCAGCATGATACTGATACTAAAACAGAAATATAGATGAATGGAACATAACAGAGACCTCAGAAGTAATGCCACACATCTACAACCATCTGATCTTTGACAAACCTGACAAAAACAAGCAATGGGGAAAGGATTCCCTGTTTCATTAATGGTGTTGGGAAAACTGGCTAGCCATGTGCAGAAAGTAGAAACTGGATCCCTTCCTGACACCTTACACTAAAATTAACTCTAGATGGATAAATGATTTAAATGTAAGACCTTACTCCATAGAAACCTTAGAAGAAAACCTAGGCAAAACCATTTAGGACATAGGCATAGGCAAGAACTTCACGACTAAAACAGCAAAAGCAATGGCAATAAAAGCCAAAATAGACAAATGGGATCTAATTAAACTTCAGAGCTTCTGTATAGCAAAAGAAACAATCATTAAAGTGAACCAGCAATCAACAGAATGGGAAAATATTTTTGCATTCTACCAATCTGACAAAGGGCTACTATCCAGACTCTACAAAGAACTAAAACAGATTTACAAGAATAAAAACTAACAACCCCATTCAAAAGTGGGCGAAGGATATGAACAGACACTTTTCAAAAGAAGACATATATGAGGCCAACAAACATATGAAAACTGCTCATCATCACTGGTCATTAGAGAAATGCAAATCAAAACCACATTGAGATACCATCTCATGCCAGTTAGAATCATGATCATTAAAAAATAGGAACACTTTTACACTGTTGGTGGGAGTGTAAATTAGTTCAACCGTTGTGGAAGACAGTGTGGCAATTCCTCAAGGACCTATAAATAGAAATTCCATTTGACCCAGCAATCCCATTACTGGGTATATACCCAAGGATTATAAGTCATTCTATTATAAAGACACATGCACCCATATGTTCATTGCGGCACTGTTTACAATAGCAAAGACTGGGAACCAACCCAAATGCCCATCGATGATAGACTGGACAAGGAAAATGTGGCACATATACACCATGGAATACTAGGCAGCCATAAAAAACGATGAGTTTGTGTCCTTTGTAGGAACATGGATGAATCTGGAAACCATCATTCTCAGCAAACTGACAAGAACAGAAAATCAAACACCGTATGTTCTCACTCAGAGGCAGGTGTTGAACAACGAGTACACATGGATACTGGGAGGGGAGCATCACACACTGGGGTCTGTTGAGGGGGGCTAAGGGAGGGACAGCGGAGGGTGGGCAGATTGGGGAGGGATAAGTTGCGAAGAAATTCCAGATATAGGTGAAGGGGGGATGGAAGCAGCAAACCACCTTGCCATGTATGTACCTATGCAACAATCCTGCATGATCTGCACATGTACCCCAGAACCTAAAATACAATAAAAAAAAAGTCAGAGATTGGAAAAATTGATAAAAAAGAGTATGTGGCAACTAAATGCAACTTACAAGAGACACACGTTATAGTCAAAAACACAAATAGTTTGAAAATAATAGAAAACAATATACCATATAAGCCAGAAGCAAAAGAGGGCTAAAGTGGCTTTGCTAATATCAGACAAAATGGACATTAAGACAGAAGGTTTACGAGAGATAAAAAAAAAAAAAAAAAAAAAAAAAAAAGGTTTTTAACATTGATGGCATTCTAACTTAACAGAAATACATAAAAATAGTAAATCCATTTTTTCTGAACAACAGAGACCCAAAATACATGAAGAAAAAATGGACAGAACTGAGGGGAGATCAGTAGTCAATCATAATATTTAGAGATTTCAATAACAATATGCCTGCTTCTCTTCTGTTAACATGACTTCTGAATTTCCAACTTTCAGTTTCTATTCTCTTAAAATTAAAATTTTGTTAGCTTGCATATTTTATAGCCAGTTTGTAAACTATTAAATTTTAACTCATTTGTAGTAAGCTATATATTTTCAATTTTAAGAATCATGGAGTAACTCTTGAGTCAACTTATATTGAAAGAGATATACAAACTTTTATTTTCCTATATTTTCACCCTTCTACTTTATGATTTTTATTTTATTATTAATCAATGTTTAGTGACAAAAATGATCAAATATCTATGTTGTGTTTATGTATGTCTTTTGATGATTATTATTTTAGACTCCTAATCCAAATTTTGTAACATCATTTTAAATAATAATGATTTATTAAATTATTAACTTCACAAAGTAGAATTAAAAGAGCTTTATTGAACAGTACATAAATTTAAGAAACTTTCATCAAAATTATTTGATTATAATCAAGACCAGGATTCTACTGACGCCACATCTGAAGCACACAGAGTAGAATACAGAAGAAATATGGGGGAATATAATTTTCATTATAAAAATACAAATATGACTTTAGCAAATTTATACTCCTTTGTCATTCATGGCTCACTGCTTAACACCTAATCAAAAATTATAATTAAAGGTTAATAAATTGGAGCATTGTATCCTGCCATTATCATTCAGGAAAAACAAATTAAGTGAAATTTATTTAGCAATAGTTGTGAGAGTATTTTCAAGATGAGGCTTTGTCTACTTTAGGTCCCAGAATCTTGAGTATATTTGACAGATATTATCCCCCAAAGCAATGGCCTGAAGTAATTCTTATCTTAGAATTTTGCAAAAAAAAAAAAAAAACCTTCATTTAGATTAACTCAACCCACATTAATAAAAGTGAACTTTATAAAATGTGCTATATATAATTATCTTATACTGTATATATGAATAGCAGACAATATTCCTATTTGTTTATAAACGATCTTAGACAATGTCTTAGTAATAGCTACCTTGACAGATAATATAAACTTTACTGAAGTTGATTATGCTAAAACATGGTATAATATAAATACCCTTAAACTCTACAACAGTATGTCAGTTAAGAACTATGTGTCCTTTGAGAAACTAAACTCTTGTATTCACTGGAAAAAAAGTAAGTGATGTCAGTCAAAAGACTCAAACTGTAATAGATTATGGTTTATTTCCTTTATCTACAAAAATTCCAATACTGCATGTCATCTTTCAGGTTGAAACTAGTGTTTATCATAAGAGGTACTAGCTAGTGGAAGGGCAAAGAAAGATTATAGGAAATGCACGACCGATAACTATTTTCTGGACCTGCATCAGCAGCACATATTTTTCCAAATATTCATAAGTGAGAAATTAGTATTATGGCAACATCTAATAGGACCATGGTTGTGGTCTATCTAGACAACCATGTACCCAGCCACAATTTTATCACTGTAAAATAAGAAAAAAAATTGTGCAACGGTTATTTAGCATACTTACCAAATTTCCTACCCATCAATGAATTTATCTGTAAAATAGTTAAATGTACATTACCTAGTACTCAGATTGTTGAAAGGATTAAATAATATAAAGAAAGGAAAAATGTTACACATTTCATTATCAGTTCTTCTCTCTGTATTCTGTCCCCTATGAAAAACAAGGTTTTTCCTCACAATATATATTGAATTACAAAACAAAATTAACTTTGGTTAAGCAAATTTGAAGTCATGGTTGCTGATTTTTAATGTGTATAACTGTCACAAAGGAGATTTGTTTAATGTTTATATATACAATGTTATTTCCAGAGATGATAATTTATTCTTGATAAGGAGCAGCATCTTTACCTTTAGCAAACCTTCCAGGTGATGGCTATTTGGTGTTTCCTAGATTTCTAATTTAGCATGCAATTTTAATTCCAACTTTTTATTCATTCCAATGTGTCTATTTTTAGAGCAAAGGTAATAAAATATTCACATTGGACTAAATTACATCGTCTCTAGATATTTAGTATTGTCCATTTTGATTTGGAGTAATTCAAAAGACTTCTTTTATTGCTTCTTTTACAATTAAATCAAAATATGAAAACCTGCATGTATTTATAAGTACAGATTTTTCTAAAATCTAGTATATCAATTTTATTATCTGACGCATGTAGGATAAATGTGCCAATTGAAATGTTTATAGGCATATAAGATGTCTGTGTTTTGCTTGGGCAGTAAGTTCCAGAGGAAATAATCTTGTTCCTGTTCCCAGCATCTTTAAATAAATGGCATCTGTCTAAAACTACCTTTAAATACATCTGCGAGTGGTGAAGATGCTACATCTATGCAGTCTGAAGAGTGTAGATTAACACAAAATATTCTCTTTCTTAATTTGTCTTGCAGATTATATAATAATGGTTTGTTTATAAGCATCAGATCTTTTTGTTTTTATTTCTAGCAGAGTGGAGATGCTTCAAATATTACCTATGTTTTTTTTTTTTTCTTTTTAAGACATACAGAGTCTAGCTCTTTCACTCAGGTTGGAATGCATTGGTGCAATATTGGCTCACTGCAACCTCTACCTCCCAGATTCAAGCAATTCTCCTGCCTCAGCCTCCCCAATAGCTGGATTACAGGTTCCTGCCACCATGCCCAGCTAATTTTTGTATTTTTAGTAGAGATGGGGTTTTGCCATGTTGGCCAGGCTCGTCTCAAACTTCTCACCTTAGGTGATCTGCCTGCCTTGGCCTCCTAAATTGTTGAGATTACAAGTGTGAGACACCACATCTGGCCAAATGTACATACTTTTAATATTACTCCATTAATCACAGCCTATCTTTCAACTTACAATAGAAGTAGAATGACCTGGCCTGGGCACAGTGGCTCAAGCCTGTAATCCCAGCACTTTGGGAGGCCAAGGTGGGCAGATCATGAAGTCAGGAGTTCAAGACCATCCTGGCCAACATGGTGAAACTCCTTCTCTACTACAAATAACAAAAATTAGCAACTTAAAGATGATTATTTTCCTTTACCCAGGTTTATGTTTTTTACCACACCTGCCTGGATAAATGCCCAAAAGACTGCTTTGGTGTCTAAAAACTAGGGATGGATTTGCTAATCTCTATTCTTTTCTGACAGATGTTTTTGTTTCTTTAAGTGTAGTGTAGTCGGATATTTGTCCTTGCCCAAGTTTGCCATTGAAATATAATCCCTAATGTTGGAGGTGTGACCTGGTGGGTGGTAATTGGATCACGGTAGTGGGTTTCTCATGAATGGTGATATAGTTAGGATTTTTGTTCCCATCCAAATCTCATCTTGAATTATAATCTCCATAATACTTATGTGTTAAGGGAGAGACCAGGTAGAGGTAATTGGCTCATGGGGCTGGCTTCCCCCATGCTTATTTCATAATGTGAGTTCTCATGAGATCTAATGGTTTTATATTTATCTCTTCTCCCCTCACACTCCTTCCTGCTGCCCTGGGAAGAAGGTGCTTTGCTTCCCCTTCACCTTTCCCCCATGATTGTAAGTTTCCCTCGGCCTCCCTCAGCCAGGCCAAACTGTAAGTCAATTAAGCCTCTTTCCTTTATAAATTACCTGGTCTTGGGCAGTTCTTTATAGCAGTATGCAAATGAACTAATACAAATGGCTTAGCACCATCTCTTTGGTGCTGTCCTTGAAATAGTGAGTGAATTCTCATGATCTGGTTGTTTAAAAGTGGGTGTCACCAACCCACACCAAACCCTGCACTCTCTCCTTTGCTATTGCTTTTGCCATGTGAAGTGGCTGTTCCAGTTTTGCCTTCTGTTATGAGTAAAAGCTTCCTGAGACCTCACCAGAAGAAGATGTCACTATGCTTTTGTACAGCTTGCATAACTGTGAGCCAATTAAACCATGTAATAGAATGTAACTTCATTATTTTTAGTGTTTTAAATTAATTTTGAAAAAATTTTAGGTTTACAGAATTGAGGAGAGGTTTTAGGGCCAAGAGAGCTCCTAACTGGAATTGGTAGTGATTTCAACTGTGCACAAATTTTCTTGAATGGAGTCTGGAGGAAAGTGGGAGCTGCTGCAGGCAGGTGTGAGCACAGGAGTACAGGAGCGACTGCTACCTATGGAGTGGGCAGATGGGGAGGGGCAAAGTCCAAATACCATGCTTGAATTTTAAGCAGGGTTTTTTTTTTTTAATTATTATACTTTAAGTTCTGAGATACATGTGCACAAAGTACAGGTTTTGTTAAAAAGATATAAATGTGTCACCTAAGCAGGATTTTTCAGGGCCTGGGGCAAGGTCTGAGTGGGGCACACTGGGAGTGAGACCAGCCTCAACAACTGTGTGGGAGCTGAGTGAGGTTTCTCTTTTCCAGTTATCCCCCACTTCCATGGTAAACTATATGACACAGCAGAGGTGACCAAGATCCCCTGTGAAACATAATCCCATTGACCTGAGGACCACTCCCCCATCCAGAGCTTTATGGCCCCACCCATTCTCCTCACACTTATAAGTGAAAACATACAATATTTGGTTTTCCACTGCCAAAGTACTTCACTTAGAATAATGGTCTCCAACTCCATCCAAGTTGCTGTGAATGCCATTATGTCATCCCTTTTTATGACTGAGTAATATCTCATGGTGTATATATGCCATATTTTCTTTATTCACTCATTGATTGGTAGACATTTAGGCTGGTTTTATATTTTTGCAATTGTGAATTGTCCTGCTATAAACATATGTGTACTAGTCTCTTTTTCATATAATGACTTATTTTCCACTAGGTAGATACCCAGTAGGGGAATTGTTGAATCAAATGATAGTTCTACTTTTAGTTCTTTAAGGAATATTCATACTGTTTGGGTACTTCTGGGTCCTCTATTCTGTTTTCTTGATCTTTGTGCCTGTTTTTATACCAGAATCATGCTGTTTTGGTAAACATAGACATGTAGTGTAGTTTGAAGTCACGTAACGTTATGTCTTCGGATTGGTTCTTTTTGCTAGTATCCAAGGAGATAGAGGGACATGAATATTCAGAAATCTATGAGGCAGGCAGATGGCACTGGGAAGAAACTCTAAATAGGCAGGGTCCTATCTGTTAGTCCAATGTAATGTTGGATATCTTTTGAATAAGTATATGTGGAGGAAGAATGAAAAGGAAAATATATGGGGATTGAGATTCAAGAAAAAGGAAGATTTTTATCATTTGATTCCTAAATAACCAAACTGAAGAAAGATAAGCAAAACAAATGATAATGATATGCTCTGAATCCACAGAAACAATTTAAATTTTAATCTTGGGCCCTGATACCAAAGTTTAGGTCCCAGAAATTCAATTAACAAGATAACTAGGGCTACTAACCATTTCTAATATTCAAGACAGTTCCACTCAATGAATGATTTCATATTTGCTGTCTACTTTTTTGAGCTGTTTAACACCTTAGTTTCATCATGCATAAAACAGATAATATGATACTTTCCTCTGTTGGTCAAAGTTAAGGGTTTCTCAAACTTAGAAATTTGGAGGCTAGAGTTCATGAGTTGAAACACAGGAACATAAAGATAATTAAAATATTCTGAATTCTGCATATAAGTCAATACTATATTTTTCCAAGATGATTTTAATTCAATTTTAAGTCCTTTATTTTCATTAAAAATTTGAAACCCACTGATAATTAAAAAATATGCTAATTTTGTGTTTCAAAAAATATGCTAATTTATTTTCATTACTTATGTCACTCTACATTTTAAGATAGCTAATAATTATATGACTTTTGTATCATCAAAATTACATTAAGTACACATTTTAAATTGTTTTATACTATACTGGCATAAATTAACACATTTATGCCAGAGGTTGCAAATTTTGTGTGTGTGTATGAAAAGCCAGACCTTGGCAATGACCTTGAGCAGTAGGATATAAATAACTCCCTCAAGCTTAGTGTTACAATAATGTAACACTGGGCACAAATGGTTTAAAAATAAAATTATTAAGAAAATACTTCTATTTCTTGGTTTATTTATCACTATTTACAATTTACTATTCATTTCTTACATTCTAGTAATGTTAAAAAATATATAGGGGAAAGGCTGATTAACCCTGATAACTCAGAATTTGTACAAAACTTGAAGTGTATTTAATCTATATGATATCTAAATATAACAGTGTTATCAAATTTTGTGGAGTGGAAGGTGGGATTAAAATAGCTTACAAAAGTTCAGTTTTCTGGGTTTCAGTTTTCTCATCTCTGGAAGAAGGAATTTTGACTAGCTTCAGTAGTTCTGAACTTGGGAGAGGTCCATTTCATAGGGCATTTAGACAAGAAAGGGCATATTTTGTTTGTTCTTGTTGTCTCTATGACTCTGGGACACTATTGACATTTAACAAGATAACTAGAGCTATGAACCATTTGTCATATTCAAGACCGTTTCTCCCAATGAATGATTTCATGTTTGCTGTCAACTTCTTTGAGCTGTATAACACCTTAGTTTCATAACACATAAAACAGATAATATGATAAAGGCCTAGCTAAAATGCCAAGAACACTATATTAAGAACCACAGAACTTGAGTGCTTTTGACGTCCTTTATAGCTGCATTATTCATGGGGATGGGAATACAGTTCTTTATGTCTATTTAATTTTTAAAATATGATTGTTTCGCCTTTATCTATATTCCCTAATAGTCTCTGCTCAGCAACGTTTCTATCATTATGCATTATCTATACATTATCTATACTTTAAAGATGTTTTTGTATATTTTCCAGTGTTTTGCAGTCAGTGACTAATAGATATACTGGACTATAGATAAAATAGAATGACTAGTAGATATAAAAGTCACTCTATTATATCAGTGACTAATAGATACAATAGAGCTTTTTGAGTTACTGAATAAAAACTGACCAGTGGTCTAATTATTTGCCATCTGTTCTTATTAGAGTAAAATAATATTTTAGTTTAAAAATTCACTTTCCTCCATTTCATAACCTTTCTCAAAACTAGATTATATTATTAAAAAAAAAAAAAAAACTTATGTCAGCCCAAACTTTCTATTGCTTTTGGCTACACTAGCTATTTTTCTTCTTCCTTTCATTTTTATTGTTTCTGAGATTAACAAAAAATATTATTCTAACATATCAACCTTTGTGATAGTGAAAACTAAATTTAAGGTTAAAAGTGATTTAGAATTTGAATCTTTATCTCACTAGCTTATAAGTTGATCAAAACTATTTTTTTAGCTGAAATTTTCTTCTTTTCTTCTCAGCCTAAAGGTGAATGTTTTGAAAAGTTTAGACAAAATCAATTTAGTAACTATTTTTTCCCTGTATTTAGATGAGAGTGAAAGTTAATTTTCCCACTCAGACAAAAATTCTCCCAGCATTTATTTTCACTCACATTGCTCAAGAAAAACTAATGTTATGAACCTGAAACTTGGTAGAACTGGAGCCCTCACTGTGGAAGAAAAAGAAAAGATAAACATATAAATTGTGTTTTCAAGTTTTTTGAAAGTTATAATGGTTTATATATGAAAGTTTATGGAATGTATTATGAATTTTTGTTCCATTTCTTCAATGATAAGCACTGTATTAGATGAATATAAAATCAAAATTAGAAATTCTCAATTCTGATGTTCATCTTTGCTGTCAATGTCTTCTAGCTTTGCTTTCTCAGTCTCTATTTCACAAAATGGGAGAAAATAATAGTAATCAGTTTGGTATCCTGCACTGTCATGAAATGTGATAATTTTCTAAGGATTGATATGTATATAAACTTTACTGAGCTTCAGTAAAAAGTTGTGTGTCAAGTGCATTAAGGAAATCAACTGGAATTGCAGGAGATTACTTTGAATTCAGATACCTTATTCCATGCACTCTGCATGATCCCCAAGGAATAAAACCTTCACTCTGTTACCTCATGTATTTGCTTAAAATGCTTTCTGAGTCTGATCTATTTTGAGTCCTCCTTGGCATAATTTACTTGCAAATAACTGGTATTAAAAAAAGGACCAGTAACGGGAAGGAGTTTGAGCTTGCCACTGAAATGTTTTATCTTTCCTTAGCAGCAAAAAAATAAAGTCAAGCCCTTTCAAAAATACCTATCTGGTGGCCCAATGCTAGAAGTTAGCCTTTATGTGACTCTTCTGAGTTTACCTGTTTTCCAATTTAACTATTAATATAGTTAATTTAGTATCAATGGTATGGTAAACATAAAGTTGTAGATAAAAGGTTCTCTACCATCTATTTATCCAATAGAAATCATTTACATTTTATAAATTTAAGAGTAGTCCCTCTGTGTTGGCTCTTAACACACATTAAGGTTTTCAATCAAATGACCGCACACTGACACCAGTGACATGCCATCTCTACTGCTTGTTCTTTGATAGCAGCAAAATTCACTACATTGAGTTCTAAAATAGCCTTGTGAACTGCATTTAATCTACGTTCAACTTTATTGTCACTGACCCATATGTTTGGCAACCAAAACCAATTACAAGGCTTATTAAAGCTGGATACAATAGAAATGTTATTTTACTAGCACCTTATTTTGTGCCCAGGCTACTTTAGATTTACATTTATTCACTATGGGCCATATGATGTCCTATCATGGGGAAAAATGAAAGAGGAAGAAAATTCACTGGAATCTACTTGAGAAAAGCAAGATGCAATTTGCCACCCAGCATGCCCTCCAATATGCACAAACAAGAACTTGTCACAACCATCTGTAGCTCTGTTTACAAGAAGATGCACACAGGCCAGAAACCAGAGGAAGTCTATCTGAATTAATAAATGTGTAGAAGAGGAGTTTACAAGAAATACATCTTTAGCAGCTATGGGCAAGTCTGTTTTTGAGTGCAAGAGAAGTTCGAATCGACAAAAAGTTCACTGTCGGCCCAAGATTGTTTCATTTTTGATTTTTCAGAAACATGCTGTGGCAACAGAAAAGTCATTCTGGCAGTAGAAGAGGTTATTCAATGAGGGGAGATATTATTCACAAATATCTATTTTTGACAATTAAATGTATTAATGCTTTAATAATGATAATATAATAATGACAACATAATTAGACATTTACTGTGTGAAAGAAATGGTGTTGATTCCCACATTTATGTTTTAATGCTCAAAGTATACATGCAATATGCTTCTGTTTTATAGATAAATCTACTGAGGTACTCACGTCAAAGTTACATAGATGGTATACAGAAGCAAAGCTACTGCTTGTATCCAGGCAAGCTATTATATCATACCTCCCACTAGTTTAGCAATAAATCACAGGAGAATTAAAAATTCCATGTTAACGATTTGTTAAGAACTAACTGTACCCTGCTACTCAGATGTTTACTGAGTAATAGGAATTGGCTATTTGTAGTTTATGTAATATTGAGTATGCCAGGGCATAACATGTGTCTCTTAAAAGAAAATTATCTTAAGACAGAGATGCCAAATCTAGTAGTTTGTATACAAAATGCATTGATATTTTACTTCACTTTCTAGAATACTAAATTTCAAAATCTCTATGATGACCTGCAATCACCAATGTCATCTTTCTGTATCTCTGATTTTCTCTCTCACTCTTCTACCTTTCATTCATTCCTTTACAGTTGCACTGTCTGGGGTCGCCCCTTCCTTAGGAAGCCAGATGACCGGAATTCTCTTGCTGCACATATTTGCATGACTGTCTTTCAACTACTTTTAGATTTTGCCCAAATGTTACCTCCTCTGAGGCCTATTCTGGCCACCCTATAAAAAAGTAAAATTACTCCCATAATATTTATTATTTACTTGCTATGTTTTATTATTTTAATTGTTAGCATCCATCACAATATAACAAAATTTATATTTCTTATATATTCACTTTTTTACTGTCTGACTTTCTCACTGGCATGTAATCTTTATGAGGGTAAAGAATTTTGTTTGTGTCCCTACTACATGATAATGGGGACTATATAACAGTGCCTGACACATACTACATTTTTAATTCATACTTGTTGAATGAATGCATGAATATATGTAAGCGCTATTCAATCTGTCATCCTGATTCACACTATAGTTTCTGAGAAGGCTCTTCCTACTCTTTTATTCCAGTCCTCTTCTGGGTAGAAAGTCTCTCTCACTCATATATCTGGTGCTACATATTCCAGCTACTGCCCACATGTCTGGAGCTCTCCCTTTCATGTTAAAGATTCCCTCTGATCTTGTGGGGAGTGGCAAGTGGTTCTTATCAAATCCAACTGTAACTTAATCCTTCACCTCTATCAAAAGTCTACTCTATCATCTAGGATATTTTCATTCTAGGATTATTTCTGTCAGATTCCCCTTTTTCCAGCTATCTTCAGTCTTTCTATACCATACTCTAAAAAAACTATATCCTAAAATGAGTTCTTTCTGAAGCACTTGCATATATACAGAGCCTCATTTTTTGGATATTATATATGTTACCAACAATAAACAGGTCATTTTCCTAGGTTCATCCCTTTCCAGTTAGTTCTTTCCACCATAATCTGAGCCAATTTTCTTGTTGAATTCTTCCTCACTTAGTCATGCTGCCAAAGGTTCCAAAGCATAAATGCATCTTATTAATATATCTAGTACAATTGCACTTTGATCAATTGACCATAGAATTCATGCCCTACACATATCTTCATCCCCAAACTTCTACTTGAACATGTCCTAGAGCAAGTACTAGCTTTATTTTAAGTATCAACTAAAAATCTTATAGATTTTGGTGTAATTTTTCAAGAGGAAAACATCATTATTTTAATATTTTTCTGGTGTCTGAGATTCATATTTTTGTGGCTTCCAGTTGTGGTCATAATAGACTTTTATGTTAATCTGAAGTGTTAAAAGTATCTGTGCTTTTAACAAGGGTTTCTTTTAAGTGCTTTGTAACACAATTAAATCTGAGGCACTTTCGAAACGTACATTAAAAAAGCAGAGCATTTTGTTTATGCTTGATTGGTTTGCACAAATACAAAGAAACCTCACAGGATAACCCCCTACCATATTCACCATTTTCCCACATTCTGTTATAACATAAAAACCCTTTCAAAAATAGCTCATGGGAAGTTGCATTTTTATTAATTACATAGAAAACATTCTTTCTTTTTCTTAGTCCTGTTTTAAATAATAATACCATAGATTAGCAAATTTGAACAACTCGTAAGGCTACCAAAATTACATCTAAATTGAAAAAAAAATACAACTCATATCACCAATGACAGTCATTAAGGACACTTTAAAAATATTTGTGGTATGCCTCAGTTGAGAGAGTATAAAAGTTATCTTTATTCAGAATCCATTCTCAAACTCTAGACAACATTTTTAATTAAACAATACAGTTCTTCCCCAGTTGAAAGTTCTTTATACAGTATCTAAAAATTTTTTTAGCAACTACAGATAAGTAGCATTAATTAATGTTAGCTATGAAAATTACTAACAATTTCCCTTAACCCTTGGCTGAGGCCCTAAAGTCAACAGCTCTGTATTGGGAGCTCCTGCCATGAGCTGTACCACTTTCTTCTGATGTGAATCATTCTAATGATACTTATTTTTCTTCTGGAACTCTTTAGAAAGACTTTCCTCATAGATCCTTCTCTTTCACTACAGCTGCATTTATTTTTCTTATCTACCATTTCTTCTCAGACACACCAGGAGTGTTACCAACAAAGACCTACTTATTTGTTCTCAGCTGCTTTTGCAACCCTTTGGGCAAAAATTTCACAGAATGTAAAGATTTTAGAAGCAAGCCTTTGTTGAATGTTGGCCTTGATAAATTATTTTGAGCAAATAGCTTAACACAAACTTTTGATTTTCTCATCATCAGAAGTTTGTAATGAGCAATGAATAACAATAATATATAATCATGTGGCATACAGGAAGTATTTGATAAATGCTATCTCTTATTTTTTAAACTATAAATTAGTTATTATTTACAAGTTCACACTCATTGTCACTCTGGTAATGATTAAGTCACAGATTATCATAAAGTATCATTTATCAGAGTGAATTATTATATTAGCTTTACAATTGAATATTGTTTGTCATTGTCTGGGATAATAGTCATCGACAATGATGCCATGGTTAGAGTAACCTCTAAAAGTACTCCTATCTGAAATCAATTTGCCACAGAAACAGACTCTAGGAATAAGATTTGTGTGCAGGTCAGTTTTTGGAAAATTCTCTCTGGAATAGTACCTCTGATGGTGCAGTTGCACTAGCAGAGAGAGAAGGTAAGCTGTGATGACGTTGCAAGACATGGATTCAACAGAAGCCTTCACCAATCCTAAAATGAGCTCTGCAGCAAGAATGGAACTTTAATTCTGTTCTCATTGAGACAAGTGGATTAGGCCTTTGTACTTAATATGGACTAGCTGGCAGTAGCCAGCAACATCTGGTTGATGGAAGAATGAGTGTGTGGGCTATAAACAGAGGAGCTGGGTGCTGTGCCAGAGCAAGCACTGCACCCGCCAAACTGATACATTTCACAGATCAGTATTTTTTCTTTAATTATGAGACATTACTTTGCAGACATTTTATTGGACTGAAAAAGAATGTTAAAAGACACACATGGGAAGGCAGGACCAAGGTGGGCAACTAGAAGCAGCAGTGATCAGCGTGCAAATCCTACACTGGTAACCAAGGTATCCAGGTTCTGTCATTAGGGCTGAGGAGGTAACTGGCATGACCCACGAAGAGTAAGGAAGAGCAGTGTGGTACGGCAGCCCACCTGAGATTCACAAGGGACAAGAGAGCCCCCAACCCCAGCCAAGGGAGGCAGTGAGTGATCACGGTATGCAGCCTGGAAAACCAAGCTTTTTCCACAAAACTATGCAACCCACGGATTGGAAGAACCCATCAGGAGCCCATTCCACTGGGGCCTTGTGCCCAACTACAGAGCCACACAGATTCACAACACCCACTTGGTTAGAATCTGCCTAAGCCTGCAATTTCCCTGAGGGAAAGGCAGCTGTCTTCACTGCTACAGCTGCCTATGTGTCTAAGCCATCTGAGCTCCCTGGAGGAGGTGCGGCAGCCAGCTCTGAAGCTGCAGGGCCTCCTTGCTGGAACTCCAACTCTAGCCAGGAGCTCAAGGACAGAACTCTGATCTCCCTAGGCCTGAGTCTTCAGGGGGAGGGGTGGCTGTAGGCTCTGCAGACCAGCAGATTTAGTCCTTCCTCCTGCTATATCTGAGGAAACCCAGGAGCCCAAATGAATGGGTTTTCCCCAGCTCAGCAAATCCCTTCCACCAAGGGACACCCAAAGTATCTTGTTAAACAGGCTCTGCTTCCCATGCTTCCCAGATGGGTGAGACCACCCAATAGGGGTTGTCAGACATCCTACACAGCAGCGTTCCTACATGCATTAGGTCTGTGCCTCTCAAAGTCAGAGATCCCAGAGTAATATGCAGGCACCCATCTTTGCTATTCTCTAGCCTCCTCAAGTGACATATCCAGGTGCAGGAGTGAACCAGATGAATAGGACATGAAGTAAACCCCAGCAAACCACAGCAGCTTGGTTCTTTCCAAATAGTTTGTTTTTCCATGTTGAAAAACAAACAAACAGAAAACAACAACAACAGCATCACCCAGAAATAATTCCCACAAAAGCCTCATCCAAGGGACAACACCCTCGAAAATTGAAACTAGATAAACTCACAAAGATGAGAAAGAATCAAAGAAAAAACACTGAAAACCCAAAAGGTCAGAGTGCCTCTTCTCCAAATGATTACAATCCTTCTCCAGTAAGGGTGTAGAATTGGACAAAGGAAGAAATAGACAAATTGACAAAAGTAGGCTTCAGAAGGTGGTAATAACAAACTTCTCGGCGATAAAGGAGCATGTTCTAACCCAATGCAAAAAAGCTAAGAACCTTGATAAAAGGTTACAGGAGCTGCTAACTAGAATAACTAGTTTAGACAAGAGCATAAATGAACTGATGGAGCTGGTAAAGGCAGCAGAAGAACTTAATGAAGCATAAAAAATATTAATAGCCAAATCAATCAAGTAGAAGAAACAATATCAGAAATGGAAGACTATCTTGCTGAAATAAGGCAAGCAGACAAGATTAGAGGAAAAAGAATGAAAGAAATGAACAAAACCTCAGAGAAATATGGGACTATGTAAAAAGACCAGACCCATAACTGATTGGAGTACCTGAAAGAGACAATAATGGAACCAAGTTGGAAAACACACTTCAGGATATCATCCAGGAGATCTTCCCCAACCTAGCAAGACAGGCCAACATTTAAATTCAGGAAATACAGACAACCCCACTAAGATACTCCATGAGAAGATCATCCCCAAGACACATAATCACGAGATTCTCCAAGGTCAAAATGAAGGAAAAAATGTTATGGGCAGCCAGAGAGAAAGACCAGGTCACCTACAAAGAGAAGCCCATCAGACTAATAGTGACTCTCTCAGCAGAAACGCTACTGGCCAGAAAAGAATGGGAGGCCAATATTCACCATTCTTAAAGAAAAGAATTTTCAACCTGGAATTACATATCCAGCCAAATTAAGCTTCATAAGCAAAGGAGAAATAAAATCCTTTCCAGACAAGCAAATGCTGAAGGAATTCATCACTACTAGGCATGCCTTGCAAGAGCTCCTGAAGGAGGCACTAAACATGGAAAGGAAAAACCAGTACTGGCCATTGCAGAGCACATGAAAAGATAAAGACCAATGACACTATGAAGAAATAGCATCAACTAGCATGCAAAATAACCATCTAGCATCATGGTGACAGGATCTAATTCACACATAACAATATTAGCCTTAAATGTAAATGGGCTAAATGCCCCTGAGTAAAAGATACAGACTGACAAATTGGAGAGAGTCAAGCACCATCAGTGTGCTACATTCAAGAGACCCATCTCACATGAAAAGATACACTTGGGCTCCAAATAAAGTGATGAAGAAAAATTTTACCTGCAGGAAAAAGCAGGGGTTGCAATCCCACTCTCTGACAAAACAAACTTTAAACCATCAAAGATCAAAAAAGACAAAGAAGGGTATTAAATAATGGTAAAAGAGATAAATTCAACAAGAAGAGCTATTGTGAATATATATGCACCCAATACAGGAGCACCCAGATTCATAAAACAAGTTCTTAGAGACCTACAATGACACTTAGACTCCCACACAATAACAGCGAGAGACTTTAATACCCCACTGTCAATATTAGACAATTAACAAAAATACTCAGGACTTTAAGCTCTGGATTAAGTGGACCTAATAAATATCTACATAACTCTCCACCCCAAATCAAAAGAATATAAATTCTTCTCAGTGCCACATTGCACCTACTCTAAAATCAACCACATAAGTGGAAGTAAATCACTCCTCAGCAAATGTAAAAGAATGAAATCATAACCAACAGTCTCTCAGACCACAGTACAATCAAATTAGAACTCAGGATTTAAAAACTCACTCAAAACAAAACAAGTATGTAGCAATTGAACAACCTGCTCCTGAATGACTCCTGAGTAAATAATGAAATTAAAGCAGAAATCAAGAAGTTCTTTGAAACCAATGAGAACAAAGGAACAATGTATCAGAATCTCTGGAACACAACATTAAGAGGGAAGTTTTTGGCACTAAATGCCCACATCAGAAAGCTAGAAGGAACTCAAATAGATACCCTAACATCACAATTAAAGAACTAGAGAAGAAAGAGCAAACAAATAAAAAAAAAAAATAGCAGACGATAAGAATTAATTAAAATCAGAGTGGAACTGAAAAAGATAGAGGCCAAAAAAAAGTTCAAAAAAATCAATGAATTTAGGAGATTAAAAAAAATTAATAAAATAGACCACTAGCTAAAATAATAGAGAAGAAAAGAGAGAAGAATCAAATAGACATAATACAAAATGATAAAGGAGATATAATCACTGACCCCACAGAAATACAAACTACCATCAGAGAATAGTATAAACATATCTATGCAAATAAACTAGAAAACCTAGAAGGAATTGATAAATTTCTATACACATACACCTCCCAAGACTAAATCAGAAAGATGTTGAATCCCTGAATAGACCAATAACAAATTCTGAAACTGAGGCAGTAATAAATAGCCTACCAACCAAAAAAATCCTAGGACCAGATAGATTCACAGCCGAATTCTAACAGGTACAAAGAGGAGCTGGTACAATTTCTTCTGAAAATATTCCAAACAATTGAAAAGGAGAGAATCTTTCCTAACTTGTCTTATGAGACCACCAGTATACTGATACAAAAACCTGGCAGAGACACACACACAAAAAAACTTCAGGCCAATATCCCTGATGAACATCAATACAAAAATCCTTAATAAAATACTGGCAAACCAAATCCAGCAGCACATCAAAAAGCTTATCCACCACGATCAAGTTGGCTTCTTCCCTGGGATGCAAGGCTGATTTAACATATGCAAATCAATACACATAATCCATTACATAAACAGAACCAATGACAAAAAGTGTATATGGTTAGCTCAATAGATGCAGAAAAGGCCTTAGATAAATCAACATCCCTTCATGCTAAAAAATCTCAGTAAATTAGGTATTGATGGAATGTATCTCAAAATAATAAGAGCTATTTGTGACAAATCCATAGCCAATATCATACTGAATGGGCAAAAGCTGGAAACATTCACTTTGAAAACTGATACAAGGAAAGAATGCCCTCTCTCACCACTCCTACTCAACGTAGTATTAGAATATATGGCCAGGTCAATAAGGCAAAAGAAACAAATAAATGGTATTCAAGTAGGAAAAGATAATGTTGAATTGTCTCTGTTTGCAGATGACATGATCCTATCTTTAGAAAACCTCATTATCTTAGCCCAAAAACTCCTTAAGCTAATAAACAACTTCAGGAAATTCTCAGGATACAAAAATCAATGTGCAAAAATTATAGGCATTCCTATACACCAACAATAGACAAGCAGAGAGGCTAATCATGAATGAACTCCCATTCACAATTGCTACAAAAAGAATAAAATACATTGGAATACAGCTAACAAGCGATGTAAAGGACCTCTTCAAGGAGAACTACAAACCACTGCTCAATGAAATAAGAAAGAACACAACAAATAGAAAAACATTCTATCCTCATGGATATGAAAATGGCCATACTGCATAAAGTAATTTATAGAGTCAATGCTATTCCCATTAAACTACCATTGAAATTCTTCACATAATCCAAAAAAACTACTGTAAAATTACATGGAACCAAAAAATAGCCTGTAGAGACAAGACAGTTTTAAGCAAAAAGGAGAAAGCTGGGAGCATCATACTACCTCACTTCAAACTGTAGTACAAGGATACAGTAACCCCAAAAGCATGGTGCCGATAACAAAACAGACATGTAGACCAATGGAACAGAATAGACACCTAAGAAATAAGACCACATGTCTACAACCATCTGATCTACAAACCTGACAAAAACAAGCAATGGGGAAATTATTTCCTATTTAATAAATGATGCTGGGAAAGCTGGATAGCCAGATGGAGAAAATTGAAACTTGAACCCTTTTTTACACCTTATATAAAAATAAACTCAAAGTAGATTAAGGACTTAAATGTAAAACCTTAAATCATAAAAGCCCTAAGGATTATAAATCATTCTATTATAAAGACACATGCACACATAGTTCATAGCGGCACTGTTTACAATAGCAAAGACCTGGAACCAACCCAAATGCCCATCAATGATAGACTGAACAAGGAAAATGTGGCACATATACACTATGGAATACTATGCACTTATAAAAAATGATGAGTTTGTATACTTTGTAGGGACATGGATGAATCTGAAAACTATCATTCTCAGCAAACTGACACAAGAACAGAAAATCAAACACCGCATGTTCTCACTCATAGGCAGGTGTTGAACAATGAGAACACATGGACACAGGGAGGGGAGCATCACACACTGGGGTCTTTGAGGGGGGACAAGGGAGGGACAGCAGGGGGATGGGGAGTTTGAAGAGGGATAACATGGGGAGAAATGCCAGATGTAAGTGATGGGGGCATGGAGGCAGCAAACCACATTGCCATGTGTATACCTATACAACAATCCTGCATGATCTGCACATATACCCCAGAACCTAAAGTACAATTTTAAAAAAAAAGGACCAAAATTAAAATAAATTAAAATAAAAATAAATAAAAGCCCTAGAAGAAAACCTGGGCAATACCATTCAGGACATAGGCATGGACAAAGATTTTATGATGAAATTGCCAAAAACAATTGCAACAAAACGTAAATTGACAAATGGGATCTAATTAAACTAAAGAGCTTCTGCATGGCAAAAGAAACTATTATCACAGCAAACAGGAAACCTACAGAATGGGAGAAAATCGTTGCAATCTACCCATCTGACAAAGGTCTAATATCCAGAATTTACAAGGGATTAAAACAAATTTATAAGAAAAAAACAACCCCACCAAAAAGCAAGTAAAGGATATGATCAGACACTTCTCAAAGAAGACATTCATGTGGCCAACAAACACATGTGAAAAAGCTCAACATCACTGATCATTAGAGAAATGAAAATCAAAACTACTATGAGATACCATCTCATGCTCGTCAGAATGGTAAGTATTAAAAAGTCAAGAAACAACAGATGCTGGAAAGGCTATGTAGAAATAGGAAGGCTTTTACACTGTTGGTGAGAATGTAAATTAGTTCAACCATTGTGGAAGACAATGTGATGATTCCTCAAGGATCTAGAACCAGAAATACCATTTGACTAAGCAATCCAATTACTGCGTATATACCCAAATAAATATAAATCATTCTATTTTAAAGCTACATGCACATGTATGCTTATTGCAGCACTATTCACAATAGCAAAGATGTGGAACCAACCCAAATGCTCATCAATGACAGACTGGATAAATAAAATGTGGTACATATACTCCATGGAATACTATGCAGCCAAAGAAAGGAATGAGATCATGTCCTATGCCGGGACATGGATGGAACTGGAAGCCATTATCCTCAGCAAACTAACACAGGAACAGAAAACCAAACACCACATGTTCTCAGTCATAAGTGGGAGTTGAACAAGGAGAGCACATGGACACAGGGAGGGAAACAACATAAATGGGGACCCATCTGGGGTGGGCAGTGAGGGGAAGGAGAGCATCAGAACAAATAGCTAATGAATGTGAGACTAAGTGATGGACTGATTGGTGCAGCAAACCACCATGGCAGACGTATACCTATGTAACAACCCTCCATATTCTACACATGTATCCAGGAACTTAAAGTAAAAAAAATAATAATAAAATAAAACTTAAAAGATACACACATTCACTCAACTGTTATATACTAATTAAATATAATTTCAAGAAAAAAAATTTAACCTCAAAAATATATAAAATCTATGAAAGCACGTTTCTTATATTGAAAATTCACTATATAAATGTATACTTGTGTATGTGTGTATATATATATATACACACACACACATATATATACACAAAACCTTTATCATTTATCCATCTATCATTTTTCTCATTTTATGACAAACTTGTAAATGAGAAACAAAACATAATTAATTTCAATATTTGTATCTTTCCAATATTCCTTAGAGGAGAGTGGTTAGCTTTTTCAAAAGGACACACCCTCATAGTAATTATCAAATCAGGCTGATAATTCCTCATTACAGTTTGTGTGAATTAAATGTTCAAAATGTCACAAGGTCAAAGAGTTCTATGTATGTGGTTTTTTGAAAAGAAACCTTAACAATTTAAGTTCACTCAGATGAGAAGATTTTTATCAGAAGAACTTATCTGTTTATTATACCAAAAATTTTATGATATTTGTAATTCACATGTAACAGAGAAAATCACTTGAACTTTTTAATTTCTTTATTTTGTTCTCTTGGGGGCATTTAAACATTTATTTACATATTTCCATGACATTAATATTTATATCACTCATATCAATACTGTTGAATCTTTATATATGACATTTAAAAAGAAGAGATAAATGAATTTCAAGCTTGTTTGGCTGTCTATAGGTCTCTATTCATAGAATCAAACAGGTCATTTCATATCTTGTCCTGCACATTGCTGAGTTAATGCAAGTATGCACTTCCTTTAAAGTCAGTGGGATCTCAGCCCTTGGATATCCTTTTATGGCACAGAGAAAAAGAGAAATCAATTTACTATCACGAATATCTTAGTAGGATATCTTTGTAAGCCAAATTTTTATAGTGCTTCTTAAAACCCATAGTCAATTTTGACTCACTGGGGAAGATGCAATCTCAGGATAAACAAATAAAGTATTTTAATTTTATCAGAGAGAATTAGTATGCTATTTTTGATGTGTGAAGACCCAGTCTATTTCTCAGCCTGGCCTGAAATTACTTGGGATTATTCTAGGCAATTGTCTTAGTGGTCTAAAACTACCTTGAAATGAAGATATTGTTATCCATTATAGAAATTTAAAAAAAATGATGATCTGAGAGTTTAAGTACCTTGTTCTAAGTCAACAGGTATTAAATAGAATATGGAAAGATAAATTTATTTAGGTGTCTAATGGCTATGACTTTCTCCAATCAAGTGTGATTAGAGGATACAATGCAATACCAAGATGCAGATTAAGAAATGAATTCTTAGGAATTAACCTACATGGAAATATATTTGTTCTTGATTCTTGCATGTTTTAGACTCCTGGACTATGAACCTGGAGAAAAGAAAGTACTTCTTCTCAGAAATTGTACAGTAATTATACTTTTCATATATTAATGTGCTTATTTTTCTCTATATCCACACATACAAAAAATACACATAAACACACAAAATAAATATCAGATACATGGGAAGTCACTTTAAAGAAGGCAGTTAATGAATACAAATATAAGATTCAAATTTTTATAACTATATTTTATTTGGAAGCAAACTAAGTGTCCCTCAGCAGATAAATGGATAAAGAAAATGTGGTAGTCATATATAATGGAATACTATTCAGCCATAAACAATGAGATTCTGTCCTTTGCAACAACATGGATGGAACTGGATAGAGTTCATTATGCTAAATAAAATAAACCAGGCACAGAAAGACAAACATCACATGTTCTCACTTATTTGCAGTATCTAAAAATCAAAACAATTGAACTCATGGAGGTAGATGGTAAAAAGGTGGTTACCAGAGGCTGAGAATGGTAGCTGGGGGATGGGGATGTTTATTGGGTACAAAGGAAAAGTTAGAAATAATAAACAAGACCTAGTATTTGACAGCACAACCGGGTGACTATAGTCAATAATAATGTAATTGTATATTTTAAAATAACCAAAATATTATAATTGGATTATTTGTAACACAAAAGATAAATGCTTGAGGGGATGGATAAAATCCCTATTACACAATGTGATTATTATGCATTGTATGCTTGTATCAAAATATATACTCCATATATATATACACCTACTATGTACCCACAAAAAATAAAAACATTTTAAAAGACCCTCTAAAAATCCTTTTTATTCCAATTTCAATTAGTTTAAATTGGCAAATTAACCTTCCTAATTCTTAATTTCACATATTTAAAAGGAGGATAATCATGACAAGATTGTTACAAGAAATATAAATAATACTTGTTAACCATCTTTAGTTTGATAATCAATAAAATGCTTACTATTATTAAAATTATATACTGAAATTTATGAATTAAAGTTTAGTGTCCCTCTATATCTCTATTTAGGGTAAATGAATTTTAAATTATAAAAGAAAAAAGTAAGTGACTGGGACTTGTAAGAAATGCAGTTCTCTCATTTTGCATGTCTTTATGTAGAAACATAATTTTTACAGCTTTGATGAAGCTACATATTTTGGAAACAAAGCTTTGATGACCTACTTTATCAAATTGCCAAATCAGTTTAATAAAATTGCAAAAAGACTCTCAACTTGATTAGAAAAGCACTAGAGATTATTTGAAATATAACATTACATTAATCAAATTAGTAGGCTGTAGACTGCATTGTGTATTAGAATTAAGAACAACATTCAACTTGCTAACCTAAAAAGGACTTTCTTCTAAAAATCTTCAATGGAAGATATGCCTGTATTCCCTAAATTTTAATAGAATATTTGAATACTCTTTTGTAGAAAAAACCTTTTTTTCTAAAATTTAACAGAACATTTAATTATTCCTATCAGATTTCACAGAGACATTGATAACAGTGCTATTAAGAGGGCACTTTATAATCAATTCAATTATTTTTAATTGCTGATCATCTTTTCTTTCTTCACATACTTCATGTTGAACAATGCATAAAGTAAGCATTCATTGATTAGATACATATATACAAATAGAGTAGTGGAAGAGAAGAATAAAGACATGTAATGATACCATCAGAATAACTCCTGAAACATAATAATTCTTACAATTTACACAAGATGAAATAATTTAACCCAATATTAAAGTCTAGATGTTTTGAAAAAGATACAAATTGATAACAGAAGGAGAAACTGAAGCAAAGACACAACAGCAGGAAATATACAGCATGTTTATGGAATGGCCACAGATGGGGAATGCCTAGATCCAGGGTAGAGATGCATTTTCTGGCTAATGGAAGACTCATGAATCAAGGATTTTCACTGACATGAACTTCAGCCAAGAACCCAGGAGAGATCCCTGCATTCATTTGATCCCATAATTTTAAAAATTTACAAAACTGATATATATTGAATATACCCAGTTAAGACCACCTTCTCTCTCTATTCTGACTTAGCTGTGACACTTTCCCTCATGTTGCATGGCATCAGAGGGGCCATTGCCATTTTTGTTATTTGACAAATGGGAATTGGAATGGGAGCATATGCTATTTGATGGGACATGTTTTTGTGCTTTGAGGTCATTTCTGTGTATTGTAAAGCTATTGCTCATCATTTTGGTGTAGTAATGGTTTTCAAGTAGCATTATTACCCAATGTTTATACTTACTTGAATTGTAGCATGAAGGTATGGCACAGGTATGCGATTTTTCTGGATTTCGAGATGTTTTCTCTTATTTGTTAGATATTCAAATAACTTTTTAAATTTGCTGCACCTTATATTCTCATTCCAAGTATTCACTTTCACACCAAGTTGAAATCTTACACTTTTTTCTCAAGAAGTCCTCTTCCACCTCCCCTAAAATTGCTTAAGCTTTCATACCCCATAAAATGTTGATCTTTTCCTAATCATAGGTTTTGTAGAAAATGAGATATCAAGAAATATGGGAATGAGGTCTGAAAGATGGGTAGAAAAAAACTTTATGAAAAACTCCGTGACATTGAACACTGTTCGAATGCCTGATGGGCCAAATTCTGCCCGCTGCGTATTCTTGTACAGCACACAAGTTAACAACTATTTTTATAGACAGGGACTTATAATTGATGTGATAATGCAGAACACTATTTTTAAATCCCGAGTTTTAATTATTTCAAATTTATTCTAATTTGTAGACTTGTATAACAAAGTTTCATTATTGTTATTATTACTATAGTTTGAATTTCATCAATCAATATATACGGAAATGTGTTTTCTACTGTGTAATATGAATACCTAAAAATATAATTTTGCCTCTTGATGTGCAAAGCAAAAAATATTTAAACTTTATCTCTTTGTAGAAAAAAGTATGCTAACCCCTGTTATAAGCAATGATGAGTCACTGGCATTCTTTCTCAACAAGGGGTTGATTTTACTAGCTCTGAGTTTTGCAATGGTCTAGATGAAAGAAAAAAAAAATGCATAGGTTCTAACCAAAGAAAGTGAAAAGGGAAATTTAAATAAGAGGAAATTGTATTGTATTAGTAAATATTGAAATATATGGTAGAAAATTTCCTGGAACATAGTAGGTTCTAAATAAACATTAGTAGTAAATTAATACTTTTTCTAACCCTGTATATTTCATACTGAATAAGAATTTTAGAGAAAGTCATCAAAGACATTCAAAATACAGCACGATTCATCATGCAAACTAATAAATAAGAAATATTTAAATTGTATCCAAAATATATCCTTTTACTAAACTACTAGATATGACATGTCTTTTAGATACTTAATATTTAAGCAGGAATTAACTCTTAAAAAACTTTTAGATGACAGTAATTTCCAACTATTCTTTTTGTATAATTTTCTGATGCTGCAACTTAGGGCTAGAATCCTTAGGTCTAAAATAAGTTGGTTCTTAGTCCAAAGAGAAACGAAGGGAGAGAGGTAAACAAAGCAGGTGGAGACATGCAAGGTAAAGCGCAAAAAATCTACACGAAGTGGATTTTTACTGGGTGCTAGCTGGTGGCCCAGGAGGAATATCCAATGCTGAAAACACTTGCTCTCATCTTCTGAGTTCAATTCTAATGGTTTTGAGTACAGCGACTTGAGGAGAGTGCTGCCTACTTTCTGTCCTTAGCATGCATGACACCTTTAGTTTCATCTCAATTTGTATATCCCAGAATCTTTACTTATTCAACTCATTTATCGACTGTTGATTCCATGCCAGTTATTTTTCCAAGTTCAGAAGACACTCTTTTGGCTCTCAGGCTGTGCATAAACATGTGAAATAGTCATACATTTTAACATGTAACCATCCTGGGAATCACTGCAACACAACTGTAAGGACACACACAAAAATGAGAGGGTGCAGGACAACATGGGTGGAAGGGAAAGATTTCCCAGATGGCATGAGCTCTCGTTGAGTTCTGAAGGAAAAACTGGGGCTATTCAGGTAGAGAAGGTAAAGTGCAGTCGAGGAAACCTTCCAGGCTAGTGAGAGTACATTGTGCAGTGAACTAGAGCTCATGAGAGTTGGGGGACAGATTGTAGAGATGATGGGGTATCGCAGAGATGAAGATAGAAAGGTGAATAGAAGTAGAATACTTCCACAAATCCAAAACAAGAGCGCCATTCCTATTTATGGAATACAAATGGTTATAGCTTGATTAAAGACTGAGACATATTCTACTCCACCTCCCTCATCCTGTGATACTTTTTCATAATAAAATCCTAAAAATTTGTCAAAAATGTATGTATGTGTTTCTAAATTTTGAAAGAAAAATATTTTGTTAAAAATTATACATTTGATTAGTAGAAGCAGTGAATATTATGATTTTTAAAGAAAAATAGATGAGTTTCTTTATTTAAATGTAATACCAGGCTGAGCCTGTTGGTAAGAAGGGAGTATATAGTTAGCTTTTGAAGCTGTATTACTACTTTCAAGCCCCTAGAGTAGTTTAATTAAAAAAGAAAAACAACTGGAAGTCAGTAGCTTACTAAATATACAAAGTACATCTGTAAGAAATAAGCTTAGAATACATATCTTAGATATTTTTTATATAAATAACAATAACCTCACCTATCAAATTCATCATTACATAAACAAATGCTGGGGTTTCATTACCATTTGGTGGTATATTTTCTAATAAATTTTTATATTTTAATACAGCAAATACCATTTTAAATAGAGGTTTGTGTGTGATTTATCTGTTTAGAAAGTTAAAAAGCATGCTGAGTGCGGTGTCTCACACCTGTAATCCCAGCACTTGGAGATGCTGAGGTGGGCAGATCATCTGAAGTCAGGAGTTCAAGACCAGCCTGACCAACATAGAGAAACCCTTTTTCTACCTAAATACAAAAAATTAGCCAGGTGTGGTGGCATATGCCTGTAATCCCAGCTACTCAGGAGGCTGAGGCAGGAGAATCGCTTGAATCCAGGAGGCGGAGGCTGCAGTGAGCTGAGATCATGCCATTGCACTCCAGCCTGGGCAACGAGAGCAAAACTCTGGCTCAGGAAAAAAAAAAAAAAAAAAGAGCAATTCAGAACATCAGGATGACAGCTTCCAAGAAGTATTGTTAATATATGTATCTCTTACATACACCTTCAGGTTGCAAGAGCACTCCCTAAGTGCAATCTACTGTTACTCTTGCTCTTTTTCTTGGAAAATTACCTTTGCTGTTTTGCTTCATCCTGCTTGAACTTGAATGCCTGCCTTATTCTCCATATGCTTTTCTTGGATGCAACATCTGGACTAAAACTAGTAGCCACTCTTATTCTCAAATATAATTTCATTTGCTCTTTTAAACAAATGTTATCTGAAATTGTTAATATTAACCCTATCTGGTTTGCCTGGCAAACCCAGGAAACTTACCCAAAATGGACCACTTTTATTTTTTAGAATTCTTTCCATGTTTGTCTTAACTAATGTTAAACAAAGCAGAATGATTTTACATTATGAAAATTATTAGGGTTAAATAAATTCTACAACAACCTGACATATCAACCCCTTACAGAAATACACAGGGGAGTAGGATATTTGCATCTTTTGTTCCTGGCTAACATAAAGCACAAGTTGAGCAGAGCCATTTTATTAATAGAAAAAAAAAATCCAAAATTTAATTATCAGTGCGAATTTTGTGCCTTGCTTCTAGGTATTTGTCAACTGCAGAAGACAAATGACATAAATACACTGTTCAAATAAAATTAGCAAATGTTATAATAGTGGAAGGTAGACATGGTAAGTGAAAGCTCAAAGAATGGAGTGTCTCCCTGCACTGGGGTTGCAGGGAAACTGGGAGGTGTTGCGGGGCGGGGAGCAGATCTCTAGGGATGAATTATTAAACAATTACTGAAGGAGCACTCTAGTATTAACGGGACATGTAAGGCATTGTGACTTAGAAGAGTCTAAATTTGAAACAGTCATTTGGTATGTTTAAATATAGAGATGGTTTGGCGGGGTGGATATTGGAGAGAGGTGAGAAAGGGCTAGGATGTTATTTTAATAATAAAGAGCCTCACATTCTAAGCTAAGCATTAGATCTTTTCTTCTGAATATAATGACAAGCCATTGAAACTTTTAACATAAGAAAATTACATAAGGATATCAGTGTTTCACAAAGTTAACTCTGGTGACAATGAGGAATATACATTGAAGAAAGAAGAAACTTGCATTAGAGACACCAGTTCTGAATCTATTTCCGTAGTCCATGGAGGTAAAGATAAAGGCCTATAGAAAGGCAGTGACAGTGGAAAAAGAAAAGAAAACCAGTGTCCTAACTGGTCTTTCAATCTTAAGTTTTTGCATTCTTGAACCCAAACTGCTAGATACCAGATTAATCTTTTCTAAGCAGAATTTGAATCTTGTCATAGACCTATATAAAAGCATTTAATAATGTTCTATTATTCATCAAGTTAAGCTTTTGCCTTCACAAGACCTAAATTCTACCTTTTATTTTATTTTAGACATTTTTGTTTTTGTTTTTCCACAATCAGCAATCAAGTCAAACCATTCCTCTTTCTGTACCCTAAATGTGTGTTCATATAGGTTTCAGCAAGTTGTTTAGCTTCAGTTTCTCTATGTTTAAACCAGAAAAATAGCAGCCTTACTTACACATTTTTTGTGAGAATTAAATTAGATAATCATTCAGTCAACACAGAACACTGTTTCAGAAAGAGCGCATTAAATGTAGCAATTCACATCATGATTTCCATCACACATTTCTGTGACTTTTCTCATATTTGGCTCTGTACGTAAAATTCTATGTACTCATCTCAACCTGTCAAAATTGGATTTTTTCATCAAAGCCAGAAGCAATCCACAGCTGCACCATTTCTTTCCATTACCTTCCATTCCCATTTTGAAGTCACCAGTGTCTATTATTTCCATCTTTATATACAGTGTATCCACTATTTAGCTCTCCCTTTTAAAATAAGAACATATAGTATATGATTTTATGTTTCTGAGTCATCTCACTCAGGATAATGGCCTCCAGCTCCATCCATGTAGTCAGAGCAATCAAGGAAGAAAAAAGTAAAAGGCATCCAAATAGGAAAAAAAGTCAAATTATTTATGTTTGCTGGTGACATTATCCTAGTCCTAGAAAATCCTACATATTCTTCCAAAAAACTCCTAGTGTTACCAGTTGAAGGGTGACCAGGTTCTCCGTATCTTGAAGAAAGAATTGGGCAATATGCACAAATAGAGCAAAAATGAAGCAACAAAAGTAGAGATTTACTGAAAATAAAAGTACACTTTAAAGAGTGGGAGTGGGCCCAAAAAGGGTCTCAAGAGCCTGGCTACAGAGTTTTCTGGGGTTTAAATACCCTCTAGAGGTTTCCATTGGTTATTCAATGTATGCCATATGTAAATGAAGAGGACGAAGTAAGTTACAAAGTCATTTACTCAGAGTATACCCTATGTAGATAGGATATTTCTTGTCATTGCTGAAAAGATTTCATTTGATTTAGTTCTAGGAAGTCAGTGTGAATCAGCCTTATGTTCCCTGCCTCCAGACCCAACATTAATACATAAAATCAGTTGCATTTATATACACCAATAATGTTAAAGCTGAGAGCCAAATAAATTCTTCAATCTCATTTACAATTGCCACACAAAAATAAAATACCCATGAATACATTTAACCAAAAAAATGAGGCCTCTAAGAGGAGAACTACAAAATGCTGATGAAAGAAATCAGAGTACCTGCTTTTTATTTACTGTCAGGTCTTCTTTTCTAAGCTTTTACAAAGAATAATGCCAGAATAATTTTTATTCAAAACCTTCCTATGATGAGAGCCCATGGGTTTTATCTCATCTGGGTCTGTGTTGGGGAAAGTGAATCCCACTGTTTGATGTCGAGATTGGTCTCTATTAGTCTCATGTTTGTTTTTTCTTTTTCTCCCTGACCTTGAACTCTCATAGAAAGAGAAAAAACCAGGAAGTTATTTGGTTTTTGTGTTTGTTTTCGTGTTTATTTTGGTAAAGACTAGGTGCCAGGAGTGAGCAAATCAATGTTATGAAATGCATCACCAATTTAATCGCATTTTAAACTACTGAAATTCTAGAATATCATTTAAAAAGACATTTAGATTAGTATATATCAACTTAAAGTCATATTTTATTATAATAATAAGTTTAGTCATCTAATAAATTCAACTTTGTGGCTAATATATTTTTGGTTAGGTAACTTTTCAACTCTTTAAAGCCTATCTAAGTATAACTGTATCACAATAAATATGATAAAAAATTACTGAATAATTGAATATTTTTTAAATGTGAAGAGTAGAGATGATCGTTGAAATTAATTCAAATTCATTAACACCCTGATAATAAGAATACCATTTTTCAACTTTTATATGGATAGACACATTTTAGAAGACTAAAGTGAAGCAGACAGGTGAAGCTATGGTGTGATCACTTGGATCAAGCTTTTGAAATGTAAATACTATGTTTTATAATTTAAAAAAAATTTAAGCTGTATAGATTGCAGCTATTACCTATGACATTTTATTTTGGCTGACCTTTGATAGACTATATTTTACATATTGCTAACATTCATCTGAACGTGCAGCATTCATCTCAAACTGTCAAGTTGCTCCTCAGAAAATTCCAACATAAAAATAAGTTACCAACATTGTAGAAATATGACTTCTATCATGGCAGGATTAAACAAGAAGAAGGCTATATTGTGAAATAATTTTCAATCTTGTTTTTAAGAAAAGGATATTATTATAAAACACTAATGGAAATAATTTTAATTATTATTTATCATAAGAAAAGCATATAAGTATGACAATGTAGCCTATTATCCATTTTTTGTTTCATCTCACTAACTCATGGAACAGTTGACCAATAAGTAAAAACTCAAAAAAGCTTGTTAATTTAATTGATTACTAATCAAAAGAATTGCTTTAGCTAAGTGTAACAATGACTAGAAATTTGAGAATTTTTCCCCTAAGATCATTAAGTTAATTTTTGAAGCTTTTGTTGATTCTTTATGTTTATAAATAATATTACATTTATTTAAAGAAGAGATTGCTAATGAAGCAAAATAATGAAAATTGTTGACCTAATATTTAGTAAATTAATGAGATGTTACTCTTCTCCACATAACACTTTTTGATAATTAGCATCGAAAGATAACAAATGAAAATTCATAACATTATCAAAATACATAATATAAAAGTTTATAAAAGGCCTAGTGGGAAATCAGTGAGAACCCAGTATATTACATTGCATTTGGAGTAAAACAATAAGCTATGATTATTGAGAATAAACATTTTACTTCCAAAGGAACAAAAGGCAAGAAATGTACTTATTGACACTTAAGCAAAAATATAATGGAACAATTTTGAAAGTTAATATTGAGTTTTAGAAGGAGTAAAGCAAAAAATGGCTATTCTTAATAAGAGCTATAAATGCTATGTACAGTTCTCTATATGAGAGGTCACTATTAAATTTAACTTAAATTATAGAACATGTAGTCAGAGCAATCAAAGAAGAAAAAAAATGTAAGGCATCCAAATAGGAAAAAAAAAAATGTCAAATTATCCCTGTTTGCTGGTGACATTATCCTATACCTAGAAAATCCTACATCTTCTTCCAAAAAACTTCTAGTGTTACCAGCTGAAGGGTGACACCTGGTTATTGGCATCTTGAAGAAAGAATTGGGCAAAATACACAAACAAAGCAAGGAAAGAATGAAGCAACAAGAGAAGAGATTTACTGAAAACGAAAGTACACTCTACAGAGTGGGAGTGGGCCCGAGCTTAGGGTCTCAAGAGTCCTGCTACAGAATTTCCTGTGGTTTAAGTACCCTCTCAAGGTTTCCATTGGTTATTTGAGAAACCCACAGCCAGTATCACACTAAATGGGCAAAAACTGGAAGTATTCTCCTTGGAAACTGGCACAAGACAAGGATGCCCTCTCTCACCACTCCTATTCAACAAAGTAAGTTATGGAATACTTACTGTTATTAAAATCCATTTTCAGCAAAAAATATATCTGTTTCTGGCTTTAAATTTTAAAACTATCCTTCGGCAATCAAATTTTACTTATAAGTGAATAATTATCTAATTATAATACATTTTAGAAATATTAACTAAAATTGAACTGTTATAAAAAAGGAAAAGAACTGTAGTATTTGTAACTTTTAATTTAACATTTCTTTTTAGTTCCACCCAAAGTTTACTTTGCCAACTTTTTTTTTTTTTTTTTTTTTTTTTTTTTTTTTTTTTTTTTGAGACGGAGTTTCACTCTTGTTACCCAGGTTGGAGTGCAATGGCACGATCTCAGCTCACCGCAACCTCTGCCTTCTGGGTTCAAGCAATTCTCCTGCCTCAGTCTCCCAAGTAGCTGGTACTACAGGCGCACGCCACCATGCCCAGCTAATTTTTGTATTTTTAGTAGAGACAGGGTTTCACCATGTTGACCAGGATGGTCTCAATCTCTTGACCTTGTGATCCACCTGCCTCAGCCTCCCAAAGTGCTGGGATTATAGGCATGAGCCACCGCGCCCGGCCAGTACTTTGCCAACATTTTTATAATGCATAAGATGTTGGAAACAAGCAAGCTATTGGCTGGTAAAAAGGTCCCTAAGTCTATCGAAAACTAGGAAAAGAAAGTATTATAGGGTTTAGAGATAGATTGATATCATGTTTTATTGAACTTGTGTCCTCTTTCCAAACCCACTTTCACATCACTTAGTAAAATGTCTGAAACTGTATTGGTTTTTATTTAAAAATATACAGGATTGAACGAGACAAAATGTCTTTCATTTTGTGTACACAATTTAACAGTTAATTAATAATTTTTTAAATACCAAAAATTACTAGGTGTTATAAAATAGATGAAGAAAAACAGATATAATTAAATATCATAAAAGTAATAATTAAATAATCTCCTCCATGAAACAGTCAGAATTTGATCTGCAAACACAAGGAATTATATTATGTGTTATGATAAGGCACCCAAAGTCCCCAAACTAAAACAGTTTACTGGAAATGACTACTTTTATTGAAAATAAAGCAGAATATCTTTATTGATGAGAATTCATACAGGAAACAATACCAAGTATGGCAAGTATTCCCATTGTCGTTTGTTGTATATGCTCTAACTTCCAACACTTTATCAAACTTACAACACTGATCTATAAAATCTAACGGCATATGTAATATGTATTTATGTCTTAATTTAAAAAGCATAATTATTAGACATTTTGGTTTAAACAAATACAGACTAAACAACAGAAAATTCTTGCAAACACCCACATCATCAAATTAACATCAAATAATGTGAGGATTTATTAGTTTATATTACAGGAAAATGGCAACTCCTCTCTGCATATTACTAACATATCTGTATGTTCTTCAAAGGTGAAGCAGATCCATTTTTTTGGCTCACATATATAATAGTTGATTGTCACTTAAATGTACTTTTTTAATAACGTATGCCTAATATGTGTGGAGCACTATTGAATTAAACATATAAGGAGCAAAACATAATTATATGGTTTTTTTTAAATTATACTTTAAGTTCTGGGGTACATGTGCAGATCATGCAGGTTTGTTACATAGGTATACACGTGTCATGGTGGTTTGCTGCATCCATCCCCCCGTCATCTCAGTAGGTATTTCTCCTAAAGTTATCCCTATCCCTCCCCACTCTCCCCACCCCCTGCTACCTTTCCTCTACCCCTCTCCCTGCTCCCTGACAGGCCTCAGTGTGTGATGTTCCCCTCCTTGTGCCCATGTGTTCTCATTGTTCAACATCCACTATGGGTAAGAACATGTGGTGTTTGGTTTTCTGTTCTTGTGTCAGTTTGCTGAGAATAATAGTTTCCAGCTTCATCCATGTCCCTGCAAAGGACACGAACTCACCCTTTTTTATGGCTGCATAGTATTCCATGGTGTATATGTGCCACATTTTCTTGGTCCAGTCAATCACTGATGGGCATTTGGGTTGCTTCCAGGTCCTTGCTATTGTAAACAGTGCCACAATGAACATATGTGTGCATGTGTCTTTATAATAAAATGATTTATAATCATTTAGGTATATACCCAGCAATAGGATTGCTGGGTCAAATGGTATCTCATTTCTAGACACTTGAAGAATTGCCTCAGTGTTTTCCACAATGGTTGAACTAATTTACTCTCCCACCAACAGTGTAAAAGCATTCCTATTTCTCCTCATCCTCTCCAGCATTGGTTGCCTCCTGATTTTTTAATGAAAGTCATTCAAACTGGCATGAGATGGTATCTCAATGTAGTTTTGATTTGCATTTTTCTAATGACCAGTGATGATGAGTTATTTTTCATATGTTTGTTGGCTGCATAAATGTCTTCTTTTGAGAAGTGTCTGTTCATATCTTTTGCCCAAAACAGTATTGACCTTAAATGTAAATGGGCCAAATGCCCCAATCAAGACACTGACTGTCAAATTGGATAAAGAGTCAAGACCTATCCGTGTGCTATATTCAGGAGACTCATCTCACATGTAAAGACATACATAGGCTTAAAACAAAGGAATGGAGAAAGATTTACCATGCAAATGGAGAGAGAGAGAAAAAAGCAGGGGCTGCCATCCTAGTCTCTGATAAAACAGACTTAAAACCAACAAAGATCAAAAGAGACAAAGAAAGGCATTACATAATGGTAAAGAGTTCATTGCAATAAGAAGAGCTAACTATCCTAAATATATATGCACCCAGTACCAGAGAACCCAGATATATAAAGCAAGTTCTCAATGACCTACAAAGAGACTTATACTCTCACACAATAGTGGGAATCTACAAATTGTATTTTTAGAAATATAATTCTAAAAGTCCATGGATCAAAAAAGAAATAATAGAAAACAAAAAACATTTTCAACTAATCAAAGTAAAATGATTGTATATCAACATATGTGGGATGCAAATAGATAGGTGCTTACAGGAAATTGTATAGCACTCCACTGTCAGTATTAGACAGATCGATGAGACAGAAAATTAACCAGGATATCCAGGACTTGAACTCAGACCTGGAACAAGCAAACCTAATAGACATTTACAGAACTCTCCACCCCAAATCCACAGAATATACATTCTTCTCAGCACCACATCACACTTACTCTAAAATTGACCACATAACTGGAAGTAAATCACTCCTCAGCAAATGCAAAAGAATGAAAATTAAAACAGTCTCTCACACCATAGTGCAATCATATTAGAACTCAGGATTAAGAAACTCATTCAAAACCACACAGCTACATGAAAACTGAACAACCTGCTCCTGAATGACTACTGGATAAATAATGAAATGAAGGCAGAAAAAAAGATGTTCTTTTTAACAAATGAGAACAAAGACACAACGTACCAGAATCTCTGGGACACATTTAAAGCACTATCTGGAGGGAAATTTATAGCGCTAAATGCCCACATGAGAAGTGAGGAAAGATGTAAAATTGATACCTTAATGTCACGATTAAAAGAATTATATGTTTCAATTCATGTGTTATTATAGCATGCTGAAAAAACTGAGTAAAATTGCTGTTTCTGGGGGGAACCTAAAACAGAGAAAAAAAAACAAACCACTGAGTTTTCGTTTTTTAAGATGGAGTTTTACTCTTGTTGTCTAGGCTGGAGTGCAATAGCACAATCTCATCTCACTGCAACCTCTGCCTCCTGGGTTTGAGCAATTCTTCCGCCTCAACTTCTCAAGTTGCTGGGATTACAGGCACGTGCCATGACATCCAGCTAATTTTTTGTGGTTTTAGTAGAGATGGGGTTTCATCATGTTGGTCAGGCTGGTCTTGAACACCGGATCTCAGGTGATCAACCCACCTCAGCCTCCCAAAGCCCTGGGATTACAGATGTGAGCCACTGGGCCTGGCCTAAAACACTACGGAATTTTTACATAATGCCAGTTAATTTCAATATTTTAGAGAAGTTTGAGCTCTTTCCATGACAACAAATGTTACTATACATCTAGTCTACACAATAATTTGTAATATATATTTAGTATAATGTAATAAAAAATGCAGAAAGCATCAAAGTGTAATAACAGATTATCTTCAAGGCACAACACCATGATTTAAAACTGATTTCCCAATGGAAAAAATGGAAGCCAGAAAAAAAAAAAGCATTAATATTGTCTCAGAAGGGTAAAGAAGAACCTTGCTAAACTAAAATTCTATATAGAGTTGGAATATGTTTCAAGAATTAAGTTGATATAAACCACCTTTTAAAATGTAAAGCAAGATCGAAGGCTTACACTAAAGAATGGGTTTCCATAAAGCAAAAGAAAAATGATCCCAGGAGAAAAAAAATGATAACTGAAATTCCCTGTATGTTTCAAAGTAAAAAATACAATTCTGAAAATCCATGGATCAAAAAAGAAATTATAATAGAAAATAGAAAACATTTTTAACCAATCAAATTAAAATGATTGTATATCAAAATATGTGGGATGCAAATAGATAGGTACTCAGAGGAAACTGTATAATCTTAAATGGATATATAGGGAAATGCAAAATATGGAAACAAACAACATAACTAAGAACTCATCCTAAGATCAAAATAAACTTAAAAAACCCTGTAAAGTTAAGGTGGAAAAGAATCAAAATTAAGTACATAGCCCACAGACTTCATAAAGCAACAACACACTAGAAACTACAATGCAAACAATTAGCAGCTTCATGATAAGATCAAAACCTCACATATCAGTATTAAGTGTGAATGTAAATAGACTAAGTGCTCCACTTAAAAGACACGCAATGACAAACTGGATAAAAATCAAGATCAGGCTAGGCACAGTGGCTCATGCCTGTAATTCCAGCACTTTAGGAGGCCGAGGAGGGTGGATCACTTGAGGTCAGGAGTTTGAGACCAGCCTGGCCAACATAGTGAAACCCTCTCTCTACTAAAAATTAGCCAGTTGTGGTGGCAGGTCCCTGTAATCCCAGCTACTTGGAAGGCTGAGGCAGGAGAATCACTTGAACCCAGGAGGTGGAGGTTTCAATGAGCCTAGATTGTGCCACTACACTCCAGCCTGGGCAACAGAGTGAGACTCTGTCTCAAGAAAACAAACAAACAAAATAAACAAGTATCAATTCATTTGCTGTCTTCAAGAGACCCATCTCAAATGTAATGACAGCCATAGGCTCAAAATAAAGGGATGGAGGAAGTCCTGTCAGGCAAAGAGAAAACAGAAAAAGAGTAGGTGTTGCTATTCTTATAACAAATAAAACAGACTTTAAACAAACAACACACACACACAAGACACAAATAATGAACTACATAATGATAAAGGGTTCAATTCTTCAACAAAAAGACTCAACAATCCTAAATATATACACATGCAACATTGGAGCACCCAGATTTATGAAACAAGAACTTCTAGACCTACGAAAAGACTTAGACAGCTACACCATAATGGTTGAGGTCTTCAACACCCCACTGACATTAGATAGATAACAGAAATTCTGGACTTAAATTTAGTACTTGACCAGTTGGATCTAATAGACATTTACAGAATACTCTATCCATCAACCACAGAGTACACATTCTTTTCTTCTGCACATGGATCATACAAGACTGCCCAAATGTTCAGCCATAAAGCAAGTCTCAATAAATTTTAAAAATAGAAATAATATCAATAATACTCTTGGACCACAGTGGAATTAAAATAGAAATCAGTACCAAGAAGATTTCTGAAAACCACAAAATTACATGGAAATTAAACAACTTGCTCCAGAATGACTTTTGGGTAAACAATAAAACTAAGGCAGAAGTAAAAAAAAAAAAAAAAATATATATATATATATATATATATTTCAAATAAATGAAAATATGAACACAATATACCAAAATCCCTGGTATGCAGCAAAAGCAATGTTAAGAGGAAAGTTTATAAGACTAAATGGAAACATCAGAAAATTAGAAATATCTCAAACTAATGATCTAAATTCACACTCAGATGAACTAGAAAAACAACAAAAAACTCTAAAGCTAGCAGCAGAAGAAAATATAACTAGACTTCCACAAAGATGACCAAATAGGAACAGCTCTGGTCTGCAGTTCCCAGTGAAAGTGCATCAGAAGATGAGTGATCTCCACATTTTCAACTGAGGTACCAGGTCATCTCATCAGGACTGGTTAGACAGTGGGAACAGCCCAAGGTGGGCAAGCCAAAGCAGAGTGGGGCATTGCCTCACCCAGGAGGCACAAGGGGCTGGAAGACTCTCTCTCCCAACCAAGGGAAGCCATTAGGGACTTTTCCAGACACTCCAGCACTCTGGCTCAGATACTGCACTTTTCCCACTGTCTACACAACCCACAGACCAAGAGATTCCCTCTGGTGCCTACAATGCCAGTGCCCTGGGTTACCAGCACAAAACTGGGCAGCCATTTTAGTGGAGTGGCACCTGGAATGCCAGCGAGACAGAACCAATCATTCCCCTGGAAAAGAGGGCTGAAGCCAGGGAGCCAAGTGAGCTGGTTAGTAGGGTCCCACCCCCCATGAAGACCAGAAGGCTCAGATCCACTGGCTTGAAATTCTCAAAGCCAGCACAGCAGTCTGAACTCGACCTGAGATGTTTGAGCTTGGTTGGGGGAGTGGCGCCCATCATCGCTGAGGCTCTGGTAGATGGTTTCAACATTGTCTGTGTAAACAAAGCAGCCAGGAAGTTTACAGAGCAGCTGGGCAGAGCCCAGCACCACAGCTCATCAAGACCTCTGCAGGCAGACGGCCAAGTAGATTCCTTTCTTGCTGGGCAGGGTATCTCAGAAAAACAAGATAGCAGCCCATCATGGGCTTACAAAGCCCCCACCTTCCTGGGACAGAACACCTGGGAAAGGGGCAGTTGTGAGTTCCGCTTCAGCAGACTTAAACGTTCCTGCCTGGCAGCCCTGAAGTGAGCAACAGATTCCCCCAACACAGTGCTTGAGCTCTGTTAAGGGACAGGCTGCCTCTTCAAGTGGTTCCCTAACCATCTGTGTATCCTAACTGGGAGACACGTCATACAGGAGAGCTCTGGCTGACATCTGGCAGGTACCCTTTTGGAATGAAGCTACCATAGGAAGGAACAGGCAGTAATCTTTGCTGTCCTGCAGCCTCCATGGGTGATTCCCAGGAAAGCAGGGTCTAGAGTGGACCTCCAGCAGATCTGCTGCAGAGGGGCCCGACTGTTAGAAGGAAAGTAAACACAAAGAGCTTCAACAACAACAGAAAGGACATCCACTCAGAAACCCCATCCAAAAGTCACCAACTTCAAAGACCAAAGGTAGATAAATCCATGAAGATGGGAAGAAACCAGCACAAAAAGACTAAAATCACCAAAAGCCAGAACGCCTCTTCTCCTCCAAGGGATCACAACCCCTCATCAGCAAGGGAACCAAACTGGATGGAGAATGAGTGTGATGAATTGACAGAGGCAGGCTTCAGAAGGTGAGTAATAACAAAGTTCTCTGAGCTAAAAGAGCATGTTCTAACCCAGTGCAAGGAAACCAAGAACCTTGAAGAAAGGTTAGACAAAAAATGCTAACAAGAATAACTAGCTTAGAGAAGAACATAAAAAACATGATGGAGCTGAAAAACACAGCACAAGAACTTTGTGAAGCATACCATTTCAATAGCCAAATCGATCAAGCAGAAGAAAGGATATCAGCAATTGAATATCAACTCAATGAAATAAAGTGATAAGGCAGGATCAGAGAAAAAAGAGTGAAAAGAATGAACAAAGCCTCCAAGAAATATGGGATTATGTGAAAAGACCAGATCTAGGTTTGATCAGTGTACCTGAATGTTCCAGGGAGAACGAAACCAAGTGTGAAAACACTCTTCAGGATATTATCTGGGAGAACTTCCCCAACCTAGCAAGTAAGGCCAACATTCAAATACAGGAAATACAGAGACACCACAGAGGTATTTCTTGAGAAGAGCAACCCCAAGGCACATAATTGTCAGATTCATCAGGGTTGAAATGAAGGAAAAAAATGCTAAAGGCAGCCAGAGAGAAAAGTTGAGTTACCAACACAGAGAAGCCCATCGGACTCACAGTGGACCTCTTGGCAGAAAATCTGCAAGCCAGAAGAGAGCGGGGGCCAAAATTCAACATCTTTATAAAAAGAATTTCCAGCCCAGAATTTCATATCCAGCCAAAACTAAGCTTCATAAGTGAAGAAGAAATAAAATCCTTTACAGACAAGCAGTTGCTGAGAGATTCTGTCGCCACCAGGACTACCTTACAAGAGCTCCTGAAGGAAACACCAAATATGGAAAGGAACAACCAGTATCAGCCACTGCAAAAACATACCAAATTGTAAAGACCAAAGATACAATGAAAAAACTGCATCAATTAATGGGCAAAACAACCAGCTAGCATCAAAGTGGCAAGATCAAATTCAAACATAACAATGGTAATTTTAAATGTAAATGGGCTAAATTCCCCAATCAAAAGACACAGAATGGCAAACTGGATAAAGAGTCAAGACTCATCGGTGTGCTGTATTCAGGAGACCCATCTCACATGCAAAAATACACATATGCTCAAAATAAAGGGATGGAGGAAGATTTATGAAGCAAATGGAGTGCAAAAACAAAGCAGGGGTTGCAATTCTAGTCTCTGACAAAATGGACTTTAAATGAACAAAGATCAAAAGAGACAAAGAAGGCCCTTACATAATGGTAAAGAGATTAATGCAATAACAAGAGCTAGCTATCCTAAATATATATGCATGCACCTGATACAGGAGCAGCCAGATACATAAAGCAAGTTCTTAATGACCTACAAAGAGACTTAGACTCCTACACAATAATAGTGGGAGACTTTAAGACTCCAGTGTCAATACTAGACAGGGCAATGAGGCAGAAAATTAACCAGGATATCCAGGACTTAAACTCAGATCTGTACCAAGTAGACATAATAAACATCTACAGAACTCTCCACCCCAAATCACAGAATATACATTCTTCTCAGCACCACACCACACTTATTCTAAAATTGACCACATAATTGGAAGTAAATCACCCCTCAGCAAATGCAAAAGATGAAAATCATAATAAACAGGCTCTCAGACCACAGTGAAATCAAATTAGAACTCAGAATTTAGAAACTCACTCAAAACTGCACAACTACATGGAAACTAAACAACGTGCTCCTGAGTGACAACTGGATACATAATGAAATGAGTGCAGAAATGAAGATATTTTTTGAAACCAATGAGAATGAAGACACAATGTACCAAAATCTCTGGGACACATTTAAAGCAGTGTCTAGAGGGAAATTTATAGCATTTACCCACCAGAGAAGCAAGGAAAGATATAAAACCGACACCCTAATGTCATGATTAAAAGAACTAGAGGAACAAGAGCAAACAAATTCAAAAGCTAGCAGAAGACAAGAAATAACTAAGATCAAAGCAGAAATGAAGGAGATAGAGACACAAAAAACCCTTGAAAAATCAATGAATCCAGGAGCTGGTTTTTTGAAAACATCAACAAAATAAATAGACTGCTAGCCACACTAACAAAAAAGAAGAGTGAAGATTCAAATAGATGCAATAAAAAATGATGAAATGCCTATCACCACTGATCCCACGGAAATACAAACTACCACCAGAGATTACTACAAACACTTCTATGCAAATAAACCAGTCAATCTAGAAGAAATGGATGAATTCCTGGACACTTAAACCCTCCCAAGACTAAACCAGGAAGCAGTTGAATTCCTAAATAGACCAATAACAAGGTCAGAAGTTGAGGAGGAAATTAATAGCCTACCAACCAAAGAGTCCAGGACCAGACAGGTTGACAGCCAAATTCTACCAGAGGTACAAAGAGGAGGATACCATTCCTTCTGAAACTATTCCAAACAATACAAAAAGAGGGAATCCTCCCTAACTAATTTTATGAGACCAACATCATCCTGATATGAAAAGCTGGCAGAAATGCAACTAAAAAAGAAAAATTCAGGCCAATATCCAAGATGAACATTGATGCAAAAATCTTCAATAAAATACTGGGAAACCAAATCCAACATTACATCCAAAATTTATTCATCACAATCAAGTTGGCGTCATCTCAGGGATGCAAGGCTGGTTCAACATCAGCAAATCTATAAATGTAATGCATTACATAAACTGAACCAACGACAAAAACCACATGATTATCTCAATAGATGCAGAGAAGGCCTTTGACAAAATTTAACAGCCTTCATGCTAAAATCTCTCAAAACTAGGTATTGATGGATCATATCTCAAAATAATAAGAGCTATTTACTACAAACTCACAGCCAATATCATACTGAATGGGCAAAACTAGAAGCATTTCCTTGGAAAACTGGCACAAGACAAGGATGCACTTGGTCACCACTCCTATTAACATAGTATTGGAAGTTCTGGCTCGGGCCTTCAGGCAAGAGAAAGAAATAAAGGGTATTTGAATAGGAAGAGAGGACACCAAATTGTCCCTGTCTGCAGATGACATGATTGTATATTTAGAAAATCCCATTATCCCAGCCCAAAATCTCCTTAAGCTGATAAGCAACTTCAGCAAAGTCTAAGGACACAAAATCAATGTGCAAAAATAGCAAGCATTCTTATACACCAATAATAGACAAACAGAGAGCCAAATCATAAGTGAACTCCCATTTACAATTGCTACAATGAGGATAAAATTCCTAGGAATACAACTAACAAGGAATAATGTGAAGGACCTCTTCAAGGAAAACTACAAACTTCAAGGAAATAAGAGAAGACACAAACAGATGGAAAACATTCCATGCTGATGGTTAGAAAGAATCAATATCATGAAAATGGCCATACTGCCCAAAGTAATTTACAGATTCAATGCTATCCCCATCAAGCTACATTGATTTTCTTCACAGAATTGGAAAAAAGCCATTTTAAACTTCATATAGAACCAGGAAAGAGCCTGCATAGTCAAGACAATCCTAAGCAAAAACAAAACAAAACAAAACAAACAAACAAAAAAGCTGGAGGCATCACACTACCTGACTTCAAACTATATTACAAGGCTACTGTAATCAAAACAGCATGGTTCTGATACCAAAACAGAGATACAGACTAATGGAACAGAACAGAGGCCTCAGAAAGAATGCCACAGAACTACAGCCATCTGATCTTTGACAAACCTGACAAAAGCAATGGGGAAAGATTTCCTGTTTAATAAATGGTGTTGAGAAAACTGGTTAGCCATGTGCAGAAAGCTGAAACTGGATCCTTTCCTTACACCTTATACAAAAATTAACTCTAGATGGATTAAAGATTTAAACATGAGGCCTAACACCATAAAAACGCTAGAAGAAAACCTAAGCAATACCATTCAGAGCATAGGCATGGGCAAGGACTTCATGACTAAAACATCATACCAATGGAAACAAAAGCCAAAATACACAAATGGTATCTAATTAAAGTTAAGAGCTTCTGCAAAGCAAAAGAAACTATCAATAGAGTGAACTAGCAACCAACAGAACGGAAAAAATTTTTCCAAACTAGCCATTACACAAACGGCTAATATCCAGAATCAACAAAGAACTTAAACAAATTTTAAAGAAAAAAACAGACAACCCTTTGTAAAATGGGAAAAGATAATGAACAGGCACTTTTCAAAAGAAGACACTTATGCAGCCAACAAATACGTGAAAAAAAGCTCATCATCACTGGTTATTAAAGAAATGTAAATCAAAACCACATTGAGATACCACCTTGCACCAGTTAGAAGGGTGATCGTTAAAAAAATCTGGAGACAACATATGCTGGAGAAGATGTGGAGAAATAGGAATGCTTTTACACTGTTGGTGGGAGTGTAAATTAATTCAGCCATTGTGAAAGACAGTATGGCAATTCCTCAAGGATTTAGAAATAGAAATACCATTTGACCCATCAATCACATTACTGGGTATATACCCAAGGGATTATAAATCATTCTATCACAAGAAACATGTCCACACATATTTATTGTGGCACTGTTCCCAATAGCAAAGACTTGGAACCAACCCAAATGTCCATCAATGATAGACTAAACAAAGAAAATATGGCACATATACACCATGGAATACTATGCAGCCATAAAAAGGATGAGTTCATGTCCTTTGCAGGGACATGGATGAAGCTGAAAACCATCATTCTCAGCAAACTGATAGAAGAATGGAAAACCGAACACTGCATGTTCTCATTCATAGGTGGGTGTTGAACAGTGAGAACACAGGGATACAGGGAGGGGAACGTTGCACACCAGGGCCTAGGGGGTGGGGGACTAGGAGAGGAATAGCAGGGGGTGGGGGGATTGGGGAGTTATAGCGTTAGAAGAAATATCTTATGTAGATAATGGATGCAGCAAACCACTACCATGGCATTTGTATGCCTATGCCACAAACCTGCACAATCTGCACATGTACTCCAAAACGTAAAGTATAATAAATAAATTTTTTAAAAAAGAAAAGAAATAACTAAAATCAGATCCAAAATGAATAATTTTGAGACTCAACAATTCATACAAAGAGTCAATAAATTGAAAACTTTTTTTTTGAAAGGATAAATAAGGTAGAAAGATTGTAGCCAGATTAATGAAGAAACAATGAGTGAGGGTCCAAGTAAGCACATTCAGAAATCACAAATGTAACATCCCAACTGTCCTTACAGAAATACAAAAGATTCCCAGAGACTTTTATGAAAACCTCTATGAACACAAATTAGAAAATCTAGAGGAAATGTATAAATTCTTGGAATAATACAACCTCTCAAGATAGAATCAGGAAGAAATTGAACCCTAAAGAAACCGATATTGTATATTGACATTTGATCAATAATTAAAAAAAAAAGAACTACCAACCAAAACAAAGCCCTGGACCAGACAGATTCATAGCTAAATTCTCCCAGACATACAAAAAGGTGCTTGGACCAATTCTAGTGAAACTATTCCAAAGAAAGAAGAAAGAAAAAAGAAAGAAGAAGAAAGAGAAGGAGAAGGAGGAGGAGAAAATGGAAGAGAAGCAGGAGAAGCAGGAGGAGCAGGAGGAACAGAAGGAACAGCAGCAGGAAGAATAAGAAGAAAGAAGAAAAAGGAAGAGTAAGAGGAAGAAGAAAAAGAAGAAAGGAGAAAGAAGAGGCAGAAGGAACAGGAGGTGGGGGTGGTGGCGGTGGTGGAGGAGGAAGGAGGAAGAGGAGGAGGAAAGAGGATAGGGAGGAGGAAGGAGGAGGGGTAGGAGGAAGGAGGAGAAAGAAGGAGAAAGAAGAAGGAGGAGGAGGAAGGTGCAGGAGGAGGAAGGAAGAGGAGGGAGGAGGAGAAAAGAGAAGGAGAAAGAAGGAAGAGGAAGAGGAAGGAGGAGGAGGGAGGAGGAGGAAGGAGCAGGAGGAAGGAGCAGAAGGAAGGAGGAGGAAAGAGGAGGGGGAGGAGGAAGAGGAGTAAGGAGGAGGAGGAAGGAGGAGGAGGAGGAAGGAGAAGGAGCAAGGAGGAGGAGGATGGAGAAGGAGGAGGAAGGAGGTGGAGGAGGAGGGAGGAGGAAGGAGGAGGAAGGAGGAGGAAGGAGGAAGGAGAAGGAGCAAGGAGGAAGAGGATGGAGAAGAAGGAGGAAGGAGGTGGAGGAGGAGGAAGGAGGAGGAAGGAGGAGGAGGAGGAAGGAGAAGGAGCAAGGAGGAGGAGGATGGAGAAGAAGGAGGAAGGAGGTGGAGGAGGAGGGAGGAGGAGGAAGGAGGAGGAGGAAGGAGAAGGAGGAAGGAGGAGGAGGATGGAGAAGAAGGAGGAAGGAGGAGGAGGAGGGAGGAGGAGGAAGGAGGTGGAGGAGGAAGGAGGAGGAGGAAGGAGAAGGAGGAAGGAGGAGGAGGATGGAGAAGAAGGAGGAAGGAGGTGGAGGAGGAGGGAGGAGGAGGGAGGAGGAGGAAGAAGGATGAGGAGGAAAGAGAATGAGGAGGAAGGAGGAGGAAGGAGGAGGAAGGAGGAAGGAGAAGGAGCAAGGAGGAAGAGGATGGAGAAGAAGGAGGAAGGAGGTGGAGGAGGAGGAAGGAGGAGGAAGGAGGAGGAGGAGGAAGGAGAAGGAGCAAGGAGGAGGAGGATGGAGAAGAAGGAGGAAGGAGGTGGAGGAGGAGGGAGGAGGAGGAAGGAGGAGGAGGAAGGAGAAGGAGGAAGGAGGAGGAGGATGGAGAAGAAGGAGGAAGGAGGAGGAGGAGGGAGGAGGAGGAAGGAGGTGGAGGAGGAAGGAGGAGGAGGAAGGAGAAGGAGGAAGGAGGAGGAGGATGGAGAAGAAGGAGGAAGGAGGTGGAGGAGGAGGGAGGAGGAGGGAGGAGGAGGAAGAAGGATGAGGAGGAAAGAGAATGAGGAGGAAGGAGTAGGATGAAGGAGAAGGAGCAAGGAGGAGGAGGATGGAGAAGAAGGAGGAAGGAGGTGGAGGAGGAGGGAGGAGGAGGAAGGAGGAGGAGGAAGGAGAAGGAGCAAGGAGGAGGAAGGGGAGGGAGGAGGAGGAAGGAGGAGGAAGGAAGAGGAAGGAGGAAGAGGAAGGAGAAGGAAGAGACAACAAATACCAACAAATACGAGAATGGGGGACTCTTCCCTAACACATTCTATGAAGCCAGCATCACTCTGATACCAAAATCTGGCAAGAACACAATGAAATAACTACAGGCCAACAGGCCAATATCCTCTATGAACATAGATACAACAATTCTCAATAGTAGCAAACTGAACACAGTACATCAAAAGTTATTCCACCATGATCAAGTAGGCTTCATTTCTGGGATGCAAGTTGTGTTCAATATATGCAAATCAATAAATGCAATTCACCACATAAGCAGAATTAAAAACAAAAACCATATGATCATTTATCTGGATGTGGAAAAAGCCTTTAATAAAAATCTGACATCTCTTCATGATAAAAAAAACTTCAAGAAACTAGTCATTGAAGTAACATACATCAAATAATAAGAGCCATCTGTGACAAACCAATAGCCTACATTATTCTGAAAGGGCAAACACTGGAAGCATTCCTCTTTAGAACTGGAACAAAACAGGGAAGCCCACTCTCACCTCTCCTATTCTACAAAATACTGGAAGTTCTTGCCACACCAGTCAGTCAAAAGAAAGATTTAAAAGGCATCCAAATAGGAAAAGAAATCAAACTACCTCTCTTTACTAATGATAAGACTCTGTACCTAGAAAACTTTAAAGACATCATCAAAAGGCTCCTGGAATTGACAAACAACTTTAGTAAAGTTGCTGGACACAAAAATCAATGCACAAAAATCAGTACATTTGTCTACACCAACTGTGTTCAAACTGAGGTTCAAATAAAGAATGCAATCCCATTATATCAGCCACAGAAAAAAATTAAATATCTAGAAATACATCTAATCAATGAGGTGAAAGACCTCTACAAGAAATTTAAGAATTGAAAGAGTCAATATCATTGAAATGACTATATTAGTCAAAACGATCTACAGATTCAATGCTATTTTTATCAAGCCACCAATATCATTTTTCACGGAACTAGAAGAAATTATTCTAAAATTAATACAGAATGAAAACTGAGCCCGAATTACCAAAACAATCCTAAGCAAAAAGAACACAGCTGGAGCCACCACACTACCCAACTTGCAAACTATATGATAAGGATACAATAATTGAAGCAGCATGGTAGTGATAGAAAAACAGACACACAAACTAAGGGAACAGAATGGAAAACAGAGAAATGAAGCCACACACCTGCAGCCAGCTGATCTTCAACAAAGTCAACAAAAATGAGCAACAGAGAAAGGATTTTCTATTCAATAAATGTTGCTGAGATAGCTGGCTAGCCATGCCATATGTAGAAAAATGAAACTGGACCCCTAACTTTCAGCATATAGAAAAATGAACTCAAGATGTGTTAAAGATTTAAATGTAAGACCTCAAACTCTAAGACTCTTAAAAATAAAACCTAAGAAACACCAATCTGGACAGAAGCCTTGGGAAAAAATTTATGACTAAACCCTCAAAAGCAATGGCAAGAAAAACAAAATTTGGTAAGTGAGACCTAATTAAACTAAAGAGTTTCTTCACAGCAAAAGAAACTATCCACAGAGTAAACAGACATCCTACAAAACGGGAGAAAATATCTGTAAACTATGCATCCTATGAAGGACTGAAATCCAGAATCTATGAGGAACTTAAATCAGCAAGCAAAAAACAAATAACCTCATTAAAATGGGTATAAACATGAACAGACAGTTCTCAAAAAAAGAAAAATGACCGGCCTACAGTCATGTGAATAGTCCACATCACTAATTATCATAGAAATGCAAGTCAAAACCACAATGAGATACCATCTCATACCAGTCAGAATAACTATCATTGCACAGTCAAAAAAAATAACAGATGTTGGCAAGGCTGCAGAGGAAAGGGAATGCTTATACGCTGTTGTTGAGAATTTAAATTAGTTCAGCCATCGTGGAAAGCTGTTTGGAGATTTCTCAAAGAACTTAGAATTATCATTCTATATTCCAATCCCATTTCTGGGTATATATCCAAAGGAAAGTAAATTGTTCTACCAAAAAGACACAATTGCTCATATGTTAATCACAGTACTATTTATAATAGCAAAGACATGGAATCAACTTAGGTGCCCATCAATGATGAATTGGATAAAGAAAATGTGGTACATACACAACATGGAATATCATACAGCCATAAAAAACAATAAGACTGTACTCTTTGTAGCAATGTGGATGCAGCTGGAGACCATTAACCTTAACAGAGAACCAAATACAACATATTCTCACTTATAAGTAGGAGCTAAACACTGGGTAGTCATGGACATAAATATGGCAACTGGAGATTCCCAGAGGGGCTAAGGAGGGAAGGGGACAAGTATTGGAAAATGATTTGATATTACGCTGAGTACCTGACAACAAGATCAACTGTTCCCTGAACATCAACATCATGTATTATATCCGTGTGACAAATCTGCACATGTACCTCTAGAATGTAAAATAAAAGTTAAAATTATAAAAAGAGAGAGTTAAGGTAGAAATAATTTGAAAAACATTGTAACACACATTTTCAAGTTCATGAAACATTCACAAAAGTAGTCCACATTATTGGACATAAAACATAAGTTAATAAATTTAAAAGAATGGAAATCATGCAATGTCTGCTTTTAGAGCACTCTGGAAACAAACCAGAAACCAGTAACAGAAAGACAATTGAAAATCCCAAATGCATGAATATTAAATTACACACCTCTAAATAATATATGGGTCAAAAAATATATATATTTTTAAACAAATGAAAATAAAAATATATCTAAATTTGTAGATGCAGCAAAAGTACTACTTAGAGGGAAATTTATAGCATTGAATGCATGTATTAGAAAGGAAGAAAACTCTAAAAGCAATCACCAAAATTTTCACCTTAAAAGTTAGAAAAGATAGAGCAAATTAAATTCAAAGCAAGCAGAAGAAAATAAATAAGAATTAGAGAACAAATCAATAAAAATATGAACAGAAAATAGAGATAATTTTAAAACACATAGAAAGCTAGTTATTTGAGAAGATTGATAAAATCAGCAAATTTCTAGTCAGGCAAATTGTGCAAAAGAGAGAAAGGACACCAATTTATAATATTAGAAATGAAAGCTGGAACATCACTATAGGTCCCATGTCCAATAAAATGATAATAAAAAATGCCATGAACAACTTCTTGTCCACAAATCTGACAACTTAAATGAAATGGACCAATTTCTTGCAAGAGACAATCTGTCATAACTTACAAAAGGGGAAATAGACTATCTGAATAGGCCTATGTCTATTAAATAAATTGAGTCAATAATTAATAAGCTACCAAACAGAAAGCACCAGGCTCAAATGGGTTTGCTGGTAAGTTTTACCAAACATATATTGATGACATTATACCAATACTTTATAATCTCGTTCAGAAGATAGAAACATAGGAAATAATTTCTAATAATTCTATGAGGTCATTGTTGCCTTAATACCAAAACCAGACAACATCAAAAGACAAGAAACTATAGACCAATATTTTTCATGACATAAAATCCAGAAATCCTCAAAAATTTAGCAAAAAAAATTCAACAGTATATAAAAAGAATTATATATAATGACCAAAGCAGATTTATCCTAAGTATGCAAGATGGGTTCAACATTTAAAAATCAGGCTAAGGAAGAAAACGCAATTACATCAATAGATACAAAAAAGCATTTGGCAAAATCCAACACTCATTCATAATAAAAGCTCTTAGTAACCCAGGAACTGAGTAAAACTTTCTCAACTTGATAAAAAAAAATCTACAAAAAAAAAACTACATTATAATATGATGAGAAACTCAAAGGTTTCCCATTAAAATGAAGTATAACTCAAGAATATCTTCTCTCACTACTCCTTTCAACGTTGTACTGGAAGTCCTTGCTAATGCAATAAAGCAAGTAAAGAAAATAAAAAGTATACAGATCATGAAGAAAGAAGTAAGAGTGAAATTTTATTTATTCTTAGATGACAAATTTTCTGTGCAGAAAATCACGAAGTTTTGGGAAACAAGTTCATGGAACTAATATGCAACGATACAAGATTATAGGATACAAAGTTAACATACAAAATTCAATTGCTTTCCTATATACCAGTAATGAACAAGTGAAATTTAAAATTAAAATAATAGACCAGATGTGGTGACTCACACCTGTAATTCCAGTACTTTGGGAGACCAAGGTGGGCAGATCATGAGGTCAGGAGTTCGAGACCAGCCTGGCCAACATGGTGAAACTCCATCTCTACTAAAGATACAAAAAACATCAGCCAGGTGTAGTGGTGTGCACCTGTAATCCCAGCTACTGAGGTTGCTGAGGCAGGAGAATTACTTGAACCCAGGAGGTGGAGGTTGCAATGAGTCGAGATCGTGCCATTGCACTCCAGCCTGGGCAACAGGGCAAGCCTCTGTCTCAAAAATAAATAAATAAATAAATAAATAAATAAATAAATAAATAAAAGCAGTATCATTTACATTATTTTTCTCCAAAATAAAATACTTAGGTGTAAATCTAACGAAATATAGAGAAGATCTATATAAAAAAATGTATAAAACTCTGATGAACAAAATCAAAGAACTAAATAAATGAAGATATACTTGATGTTCTTGGGTAGGAGGATTCAATATTGTCAAAATTTCAGTTCTTTATAACTTGATCTACAGATTCAGTAAGTCTCACTTAAAATCCCAGGAAGCTATTTTGTGGTTACTAACAAATTAATTTTAAAGTTTATATGAGAGGCAAAACCCCAGAATAACCAATACAATATTGAAGAAAAAGAACAAAGTTAGAGGACTGGAACTGGCCAATGACAAGATTTACTATGAAGCTATAGTAATCAAAACAATGTGATATTGGTGAAAGAATAGGCAAACACATCAGTGGAACAAATAGCCAGAAATAAACCCACAGAAGTATAGTCAAGTGATCTTTGAAAGGGAACAATGGCTGTATATGGAGTAAAGATAGATTTTTTAACAATGGTGCTGGAATAATTGGGCATTAACGTACAAAAAAAGTATCTAGACACAAATCTAATACCTTTTACAAAAATTTACTTATAAGAAATCACAGATCTAAACGTAAAATGCAAAACTATGAAACTCCTAGAGATAACATAGGAGAAAACCTAGATGACCTTGATCATGAGGATGATTTTTTAAACATAACATGAAAGTTATGACCCATGAAATTAAAAAAAGAAATGGATAAGCTGGACTTTGTTAAAATCAAAAACTTCTGATTTATGAAATATAATGTCAAAAATGAGAAGACAAGTCACTGAAAAGGAGATAATATTTACAAAAGATACATCTGATAAAGTACTGTCATCTAAAATATACAAAGAAATCTTAACACTCAACAATATGAAAACAAAGAACCCAATTATAAAGTGGACCTAAGACTTTACCAAACACCTCACAAGGTGAACATATATAGATGACAAGCATATGAAAAAATGCTCAACATCATATGTCACCAGGGAGAAATTTATGATACAACATCATATTGGAATGGCCAAAATCAAAACACTGATAACACCAAATGCTGACAAGTATGTGAAGCAACAGAAAGTCTCATTCATTGCTGGTGGGGATGCATAATGGTACAGGCACTTTGAAAGATGATTTGGGGGATTCTGACAAAACGAATCATACTATTACCATGAGATTCAGCAATTGCACTTCTTGCTATTTATTTAAATGAGCTGAAAATTAATTTCCACACAAAAACATGCACATGATATTTACAGCAGCTTTATTCATAATTGTTAAAACTAAGAGGAAAAAATATATCCTTCAGTTGGTGAATGAACAAATACACTGGTATCCAGACAATAAAATGTTATTTAGCACTGAAACTAAATGAGCTATTAAAACATAAAAGACATGAAAGACATTTAAATTCATGTTACTAGGTAAAAGAAGCCAATCTGAAAAGACTACATGCTATATGATTCCAGCCATATGACATATTGGAAAGGGCAAAGCTAAAGAAACAGTAAGAAGAATGGCAGTTGCCAGAAGTTAGAAGTGGGGTGCAAGGCAGAAGTAGGGAATTTATAAACAGAGCACAGAGAAATTTTAAGGAAGTGAAAATACTTAGTATGTTATTAAAATGGTGTATATATCATTACACATTCATCCAAACTAGTAGAGAAAAACCAAACTAAAAATAAACCCTAATGTAAACTATGGACAGTAGATGATTATGACGAATCAATGTGAGATCATCATTTATAAGGAATGTGCCACTTTGGTGGCACATGTTAATAATGATGAGGCAATGCATATGTGAAGGCAGGGGGCATATGTTTCTGTACCTTTCTCTAGATTTTACTGTGAACGTAGAACCGTCCTAAAAAAACAAAAAAAAAGCAAAGTACTTAAAAATATGAAAAAATGAGATTTGTAACAATTTTAGCAAAGTTCCAGACACATGGTTCACTAAATTTTAGCCATTATTATCATGCAATTTGTCATGTAAAATTTGGTTTATGGAAGGAGAAAATACAAAAGGTAAAATGACATGCAGTGCCCATCATATAACCAGCCACCTTTGAATTGTGAGGTGGGGTATTATTTAAGACTTTCAAATAGCCATAACTTGGAAAAAAATTATTCCTGTTTTGAGTTTCTTTTAAAGGACATCTGTGGGGAAGTAAAACACCTATGATCATGCAAACAAACAAATTATTTCACAATCAGTGCTGAATTACATCTTTCTCAGCTTCACAACTATAACGTAAAGCAAGTCTTCTCTTACCCAAATCTATCTGAATATGAAGAATAAAGGTTTGCAGCAAATTCTATCCTGACATCTCACATATGCATGACTGATTAAGAAGGAAGTAGCAATATATCTGTAACATTATAAAATAAAAAATAAGTAACATTATAAATTACTTTGAATAAAATAATTTTAATAAATACTTTAAAAGGATATAAAATAAGGTAATTTATATTTGGTAAAATATTTTTACATGTTTTAAAGTGCAGAATAATAAATATTTTTGTTAATTCAGAAATGATCTATGATTCATTTATTTATATCAAGAAAGCTACATAAAGCATAGGGTGAATGATTAAGATTTTGCAATAGTATTGAAAAAGAAAAAGAAAATAAGATGTATAGTACCTTACATGGAATCTGAGCTCTGGATATCATTAATGTAAATTTAGGAAACAAAACCACACATTATGTTTTGTTCTATATTGTTAGGTCAACCTGTCTGCCAGTTGAAACACAATAAAATGTAAATAACACATTTAAGGGTCTAGATCTTCTAGGAGTCTCTAGTGTTTAAAAATAATATGTGTGCTTTGGAATTAGTGTATATCATTATATGACTTCTGAAATTCAATTAATGTCTATGGCATACCATGGAGTCTATGCCTGAAAGGCATTTTATAAATTCAAGTCATTATATTTATTTCAAAATGGCTAAAGAACACTGCAGAATAAAGCATTGTGTGTACTTTAAAAGTAGAGCAAAGGTCTTGGCGGAATGTTGAAGTACTTCGAAGAAGAAACTTATAACAACTTAAGAGAGACTCATCTGTGTTATTCCATCAAGGGTATAGAAAATTGGCACTCTTTTCCTTGAAATTTTTGTTTCTAATGTGGCAAAATTTATTAATTAATGACTGCCACACATAGCTATTCAGTCAAAATGAATAGATAGATAGATAAATTTCTAGAGAATGGTCCATTTAATTTAGGTTATTTTTTTTTCTTTTTGCAATTTATTTTATCCAATTAAATTGTTAAATAGTTACAACTCTTTTGTCTTTAAATTGGATTAGTATAAGAATATTGCCAACTATTGCTGCATTATTATGATGTAGGCATTTAACCAAATGTTAGAAAAATACTTATCCACATTAAATATAGATTTAAAACTTAATATTAACTATTGAAAAATTATATTTGTTTGAAAACAAATTATATATTCAGATCGTATCTCAAAATATGAAAGGCTCTAGTATACCTGCTGTGTAATAAATTATATGTAACAGTTTTTGAAACAGCAAAATTTAAATCAACATATTTTTAAATTATATATTAAAATTCATAAAGGGAAAGTAAAAGATGAAAAGGAAACACTAAATATACAAGAGTAAAAAATATTAAGAATTCTAACATTTTGATGACAATTATTTGAAAGTTCATTAAAATATATTTTCTACTATTGTATATATTTTTAAAATTCTACAACAACTACAAAAGATTATAGATGGACTTAAGATGGGTAATATAGTTGAATATAAGGAAATCTAAAAATATTTTACTATCATATATAAGACAATACTAGAATATTTTATCTGCAATATTCTATAATGTTCTTATCTACCATATTTTGGGTGACTACTGAGGTCTAATTAAATATTTGGTACTTTAGGCTGGGCGCGGTGGCTCACGCCTGTAATCCCAGAACTTTGGGAGGCCGAGGCGGGTAGATCACGAGGTCAAGTGATCGAGACCATCCTGGTCAACATGGTGAAACCCCGTCTCTACTAAAAATACAAAAAATTAGCTGGGCATGGTGGCGCGTGCCTGTAATCCCAGCTACTCAGGAGGCTGAGGCAGGAGAATTGCTTGAACCCAGGAGGCAGAGGTTGCGGTGAGCCGAGATCGCGCCATTGCACTCCAGCCTGGGTAACAAGAGCAAAACTCCGTCTCAAAAAAAAAAAAAAAAAATTGGTACTTTAATTAATGTGTATGCCTTCAAATTATTTTTCTAAATGACAAATAGTTATTATTTATTGATATACAGAAAAATTGAATGTGCTTGTCATTCTTTTTTTTATTCTCAAAGAGTGCTTTTCTAAGTTGTCTTATGCATTTTGACAAGGTCATTTACCAACTTGCATGATTTGCAAGGACTATAATATTAAACTGATTTAAGCCCATTTTGACTCAGTTTCATTTGTGTCATATATTCAGAAAGAAAATACATTTTATTAATTGTATTTTTCCTAAGATTGAGAAAATTATGTCTCTATTCTTCTCATAAGTGATAGCTTTTTTTCTTCCTGAGTGTATATTGTGTCATTTTGAACAATTAGATTTACTAGAAGGAAAAAAAGTAGCAATAAGAAAAATACGGGCGAAGATAGATGAGAGAGAGAATGTGTGTATTTTAGGGGTCCCCAGCTCCTGGGATGTGGACTGGCAACAATCCATGGCCTGTTAGGAACTGGGTGGGCCGCACAGCAGGAGGTGAGTGGCAGCGAGCCTGCAATGCTCGCTGAGCTCCTCCTCCCATGAGATCAGCGGTAACATTAGATTCTCATAGGAGAGCAAACCCTATTGTGAACTACACATGCGAGTAATCTAGGTTGCACACTCTTACGAGAATCTAACTAATGCCTGATGATCTAAGGTGGAATAGTTTGATCTTGGAAGCAACACCCCTTGCTTCCCCTTCTTCTGTACCACGTCAGTGGAAAAATTGTCTTCCGCGAAACAGGTCCCTGGTGGATGTGAGAGAGAGGTGAATATAATGCATGTATTACATAGATACTAGGAAAAATCCCTTCAGCTAACTTGATAACTGTCTTTATGAAATTATTAAATTTCTTATTAAATTTTGGCTACTACTATGGAAATTTAAATAATTTATTTTTCTATCCTAATTATACATTTGCTATTTGATTCATGATTATCTCTGGAACATCAAATCATGATCTATAAGTTCCAAAAAACATCCAGAAGTCACTATGGAATCTTTTGAAAAAGAAAAATATTAAAAAGAGTTGAGGTAGCTATAAATATTTATTTTTGCATGCTTAATTTCAAAATATGATGAAATATGCCTGAAAACATCTCGTAAAACAATGAAATGTGAAAGATTAGTTAGGCATATCGGGAGGAAAGCTTTTAAATTAATTGTCAACATTTAAAAATAAATAGCTTTAAAGATTTTGTAAAAAGTCTAGTAATCAGGCATGTAATGAGAAAACATGATGGTCTCTCTATACTAAAATGCTGAGACACAATTTTTAAACATTTATTAATTTTTCTTATTTAAAAAATGTAAAACTGTGATATACTACATGTAAATTATTAACAAAATTACAAATATGATTTCAAGGGTTTGAATTATGCTTACATTCTTAAGGCACAGATATTGATCATCTTTTTTTTTTTAACTACTTTCTACTATAAAAGGTGAACTGGTCAAATACATACTTAAGTATCTATCTTTCCATCCAATACGTTTTAGAATATCACTGTTAATATCCTTAATATAAATTATTTTACATTTGCAACCACCAAAAAACGATCTTACATCTATTTTCATATAAAGTCAAAAAAAATAAAATAAATATTTTAAAACTTTTATATGTTGTAGGATTTCATCTCTAACTCTTCCAACTTTCTGAATGTTCAATCTAAATTTCTCTGAGATAAACTGAAACTTTTTTCAAATCTCACAGGAAAAATAGCAGACAATAACCATAATGCATATATTATATAAATATTTGAACATAGGGCAAAAATAAAATAAGATAATTTAGATACAGCTTGCTAATCTCTCCAGCAAAAGTAACATGTAAATTGAAAATTACAACCTCTGAAGAAAACATGACAGATGAACAGGAGATGCTGTAGTGAAGAATTCTCACACAACAGTTGAATGACTTGGATTGTTGTATTAAGAATAATATTAAAAATACATTGCCATTTGTCAAGGGAGTAATAGTGAGATAATATATAAATCCATATAAATAAATATTCTAGTCTGTATTGCTGGTTTATCATTATCATAATCAGTGACTCAACAGAAACAATAAGAACATTTTCCTGTAGAGTCAATGTATATCAACTTGCTTTTTATTTATTTTATCTCTCATGTACGTTAATGCAAAAGAGAGTCCTGGCCAGCAGAAACAAGCATTTCAGTCTTCCAAATAGGTATATTTTCCACTATATTTCCGACACACTATCATTCTATTTTGCTTACATTATTCAAGCAAAAATTGACTGAAATAAAATATAACCACTTCTCATGGCGGCCAATCTCATCAGAAATGTCCTAGAATAACTTAGGTGAAGATTGGCAGCTGTTTCTACTCAGTCAATTAACTCAATTCTGAGAAACTGGATCTGACCCGGGAAACAAAATTAAATTACATGACTAAACAGGTATTGAGGTGAACCCCCATGCAATTTTTAGAAAGACACAGATTTAAAATGTAGTAAATATTCAGATGAAAGTCATCTGAATTCAAGATTTGTAGAAAAAACTGAAGAAATCTTGTAAAATGCAAGTTATTTATCTACCATTTCTGGAATAAGGAGAGCAGCTATAGCCTCTGTGTAGATTGATTTTATGTGATGACCTAGAGGGTGTTTTGGAATGCATTTAATGTTTAAATTAGTCAACCTTGAGTAAGGAGATTGCCCTACATAATGTGGGTTGGCCTTAACCACTCATTTGAAAGCCTGAATAGCATAAAAAGCCTAACCTCCTTCAAACAAGAGGGACTTTTCCAGCAGACTGTCTTCAGACTGGCACTGCATTATTGGATTTTCTGGGTTTCTAGCTATGTTCATGGACAATCCAGGGTCCACACTGCAGATTTTGGACTCACCAGCTACCATACTTATGTGAGCCAAGTTTTGATAATAAAGCCCTTGTATATAAATATGTTTATGTATTCTATTTGTTCTGTTTCTTTAGATAATCCTGACACATCCAACATACAAGAAGTAAGAGCAGATTACCAAAAAAAAAATAATAATTAGAAATTTTAAGGAATATAAATATAAGATTTTTGACATAAAATACCTTAAGTAAGCAAATAACTAAATGGACAGAGCTCAGTATCAAATTTGTGAATTGTGACACCCAGGAAAATAATGCACAAGATAAAGATGGTCTAAATTTCTAATAAGAAGCCAAAGAAACATACAAAAGGAATATATAAGCTAATAAAAAGTAAACATTTTTACAGTTACACAAAAGCATATACTTCATATTGAAAAGGCACACACAGTAGCCAGCAGTTGGGATAATGATAGAAACATACCAATTGCTTGACATGGGAGGAAAAAAAGCTAACCCATACAGAGAAAAAGCATATAGATAGACAAACACACACGTACAACACCAGAGAAAATAGAAAACAGCATATAAAGCTTGAAAAATACTGGGAAAACAACCTGAATACATAATCAACTGAAAGTATGACTATGCTTTCCACAGTTAGTTTTTTTTGGTATCATCGAAAATAATCAATTGACTATAAATATTAATATGTGGATATATATTTGTACTTTTGATTCTGTTCCATTGATCTATGTGTTTACCCATATGCCAGCACCACACTTTCTTGATAACTGTAGCTGTACAGTAAGTTTTGAAATTGGGAAGTAAAAGTCTTCCATCTTTACTCTTCTTTTCCAAAATTGTTTTGTCTATTCTAGGTGTGCATTTCTATATTAATTGTGGGATCTGCTTGCTAATTTTTTTAAAAGCCATGCTGAAATTTTAATAGGGATTATGTTGAATCTCTGGGTCAATTTGAAAAGAATTACTATCTGTACTGTATTGGATTTTCCCAACCACAAACATGTAATGTCTTTCCATATATTTAGATCTTTAGTTTTTATTAAAGTTTTATAAATGTCTTGAATTTTTTGTTTCTTTTATTCTTCTGCAGAGGATTGCAAATGGAATTGTTTCAATTTTTGTTCTTGTATATTTCATTAGTCATTTGTGAAAATTCAACTGCTTTTATATATTGGTATTTTACCTTACAACCTTTCTATACTTATCCTGTGACTTTGCTGTATATAAATATTCTTTTAATAGACTATGTTTTCTATTTAATCAGCCAGAGTTAGCTTTTTGCTGACTGGTAAATTATATTTATATATTTCCCTACATCTAAAAATTAAAAGTAAAAGCTTATGTACATAATAATTAAGAAAATTAGACATGATTTCTTCATAAAAAGATTCTTCATAAACAAAGACAAGGAGGAATTTGCCTATGACTCTATAAGTGCTCTCTACTAGAAACCTGGGGCTTACTGCTACTATCATTATTCAGCCTTGTATTATGATCAATGACAATGCCACAGACTCAAATAAATAAAACATATGCATATTAGAAAAAAATCATAATTTATAAATGATAAATCTTCCATCTAGAAAAAGCAAAAAAAAAAAATCTAAGACTGGTAAGAAACTATAGCAAGGAGACTACAAAAATAATATAAAATAAGTAAACTTTTAATGTGTTTCTATGTGATAGCAATAAAACATAAATTAGAATAAAAATGAACCCATTTACAATGAGCAATTTTATAATAATACATTTAAATGTAAACTTATTCAAAGTGAACTTAGGTAAAATCATATTTAAAAAAATAGCAACAGCTAGTGCGGTGGCTCACGCCTGTAATTCCAGCACTTTGGGAGGCCGAGGCGGGCGGATCTCAGGTCCAGAGTTCAAGACCAGCCTGGCGAACATGATGAAACCCTGTCTCTACTGAAAATATAAAAGTTAGCCAGGTATGGTGGCATGCACCTATAATCCAAGCTACTTGGGAGGCTGAGGAAGGAGAATCGCTGGAACCTGGGAGGTGGAGGCTGCAGTGAGCCAAGATCGCACCACTGCACTCCAGCCTGGGCAACAGAGCAAGACTTTGTCTCAAAAATAAAATAAATAAGTAAAATAAAATAAATTAAATATTTTAAAAAGCAACAATAAGAACTCTAAAAGTTTACATTCATTTAGTCACATAGTATATAGTAAAAATAAGACCCAATAAATAAAAAGCATGTGTCATAATTTTGAAAGGAGAAAACTATATTGTCAAGGTGATACATTTTCAAAATAATTTATAAATTCAATATAATACCAATCCAAATTATAATAGGATACACATATAAAAAGGAAAACCACAATGATTTTCAATTCTGTAATTTGGAGAAAAGAGCAAGAAAGAATTACCTGCAAAATGGCATCCTGGGCTTGTAGCCCTGAGGTCTCAGGAGTTGAGTTAGCATACACTGCCTGGATCAACTGTTCTGGCTTTGTTTTTGTGAAATATGAAAACTTAGCAATTTATGAAAAAAATTCAGTGACTGTGTGATTTTGGGGGGGATGTTTTTCTATAAGAAATCATGAAACACTATGATTAAAAATATGGTATTGTTTTAGAAGTAAACCAAAAAATCTTTAATGAGAATAATATGAAATATAAGACACTGTGTGTGAATCTCAAGATCCCTATCTATATTTATGTATCTATTAATGTATATATGTTTATGGTAATTTAGTATATTAAACAAGTAAAATGTTTTATCATTAGAGTAAGGATGATTGATGATAGTTTTTATTGTAATAGGAATATATTAGAGTGTTGTTTTTGGAAGTCAATTAAATAGAATGTCTTAAAAATGATAACCTCAGGCAAATATACACAGAACATTAGACACTATGGAAAAAAAAAAAGATACGGAAAAGGCCATAGTGAGTTGCCAGGAGCTGAACTGGGATTCAACTACGTAGAATGGAGATATCTGAAGCCATTGGAATGCTCATCCACAATCCTCAATTTGGAAATTCTTAGGTTGTCGATGTTTTAATACAATAAGAGATGTATAAAAATAAAGGAAATTACATATAAATTAGTCAAAATAGACCCAAATGAAGCCTACCAAGCAATAACCACCACTTGAGAGAAGACCTGAAAAGCAGTTTGGGAAGACATTCTGCAACAAAAAGGAAACAGTTATCCAGAATTATTGTGCTGTGCCCCAAGATTTTTCCTTCAGGACTTTCTTTTTTTTTTCCTTTTTGAGATGGAGTTTCACCCTTGTCACCCAGGCTAGAGTGCAAGGGTGCGATCTCAGCTCACTGCAACCTCCGCCTATCAGGTTCAGGCTATTCTCCTGCCTCAGCCTCCTGAGTAGCTGGGATTACAGATGCCCATGACCATGCACAGCTAATTTTTGTATTTTTAATAGAGACAGGGTTTGCCATGTTGGCCAGGCTGGTCTCGAACTCCAGACCTCAGGTGATCCGCCCACTTCAGCCTCCCAAACTGCTGTGATTACACAGGTGAGCCACCCCACCCTGTCAGGACTTTCTTTTATACTGCAGATCTGTGTTTCTTGGGCTAATACATTCTTGACTAGTATAGCTAACATACTCAAGATGGTTTCCATCTGTGGGCCTCACCATGTCTTATCTGATTTTATTATCAGACAGAAGGAAAACTTAGGAAGGCATATGTGAGACAACATCTTGATAAAGAAACAGGCAATGAGTGAGCCCCTACTAACACAGCTTCATTGACCTTTAATAAAAGGGAGCCTTAACAGTATAACTAAGTAGATATAACTAAAGTGGGCTGATTCATCAAGATCCAACAGATAAAAGTGCATGGAAGTATACCAAAGGGAAAAATAAACAGTTTCTGGCACATTGAATTATGTGCTGCCTAAAAAAAGACCAGAATTATTGATTCTCGATCTGGCAGCAGTGTGTGAACCTTTACTCCATGCTTTCTTATATTTATCTTTTTAAGAAAAAATCTTTTTCATTTTATACAAGATGTGTATTGAAGCAATCAGACACTGGACTTGAAGGGGAAAGTATCAAGGACTCTTTCTTTCCTCCTTTCCTTAGAAGAACAGATTTGCAAGGAACAAATCTATTTTCCACATGGAACAGCCATGTGGAAAAAAAGTGATGGAACTGTCCTTGGTTTTACAATGATCTGTGAAAAAAACTTTGAAATAGCCCAGGCACAGTGGCTCACGCCTTTATTCCCAACACTTTGGGAGGCTAAGGTAGGAGGGTCATTTGAGGCCAGGTGTCCTAGACAAGCTTGGGCATTATATCAAGACCCCGTTGCTACACACACACACACACACACACACACACACACACACACACACAAATCATAATAATAAAAAGTCATAATATCTGCCTCTGCTTCAGAGGCCAAGGGCCAGTATTTCTCTGCCCATGAAAACTGAAGTAAAAGGGAGATTCAAGAGGTCAGCAAAGAAAATGGTCTGACGTTTGTAAAAACAATTCTGTTCTAAAGGGAAAATAGAAGAAACTTTTATAAACTTTTAACATGATAAAGACTTCACAACAAGAAAAAACTGATTAAAAAAAGATAAATAAGACATGGTAAAAATTTAAAGGGTTTGAGTAAGAAGCAAGTTAGAAATTCAGACTCAAAAAGATTTAGCATTTTGATGAAGTGCCAAAGGCAAATATTTATAGGGTAAATACAGAAACAAAATAAAGAAATTATTAGATTGGTCACAGTTCGAAAATTGCCTTTTTTGCTTTACCTTGTTGGAAAGTTCCCAGTCACATAATAATACACTAGTTTGTTGTTTGTGATTGGCCGAGGTAAAGTTTTGTTTCTGTCTAATGTAAGCACTTACCAGAGATTACTCAAGTTTTGCTTATGTTTGCAGTTTAAGTAAAGTTAAATCTATTTTTAATGTCTAATTGGTTTTGTTTGCTCAGGAGTTTTTTAAACCCAGTAACAATTTTAATTTTGCTTACAGAATATTAAAGTTTTAGAAGTATTTTTTGAGGTAGAGAGGTGCTAAATAGTAAAATTTCGAGAATTTCATCAGCAGATTATATCAGTGAAGAAGACATATTACATAAAAAATCTTTAAAAGTTGATACAAGTCAATATTGATTGTGCTGGTGTTGGGCATAAATTAAAAATTTTAAGCTATTAATAATTATAATGTTTTTTAAGATGAGGTTTCCAGGTTGGAGTGCAGTGGCACAATCTCGGCTCGCTGCAACTTCCCCCACCAGGTTCAAGGAATCCTTCTACCTCAGCCTCCCAAGTAGCGGGAACTACAGGCATATGACACCACAGGTAGTTAATTTGTTTAATTTTTGGTAGATATGGGGTTTTGCCATGATGCCCAGGCTGATCTTGAACTTCTGAGCTCAGGCGATCCACCTGCCTGGGCCTCCCAAAGTGCTGGGATTACATGCCTAAGCCACCATGGCTGGCAGTAATTATTGATACAGCAGGGCGGCAGGGAAGTGCTGGGTAGAGAATGGCAGGGTCCCTGGTGAGGGCTCCACCCTTGGGCCTGTGCCCATGGACCCAAGTGAGGACAGGTACTCATGTTTTCACTCAAAGTTGCATTTTCCAATGTTGTATTTTCCAAGACCACTCTGGCCCACCATGCTCCCCATCCTGTGCACATACGAATCCGAGAGAACATAGCAGGTACACATACAAGAAGCTGGACATTGAGAGGAGCAGAAGAACACACCAACAAACATCAGCAGATGTCGCCAGGCCATGGATGGCAGGACAACATGGAATTCGGTTGGGGTGGTCAGATGGAATTCGGTTGGAGGTGGTCAGAGGAGAACCTGGCTGCTGGGTGGCCCAATCCCAGAGGAAGACCACCTTCCCACTCCATTCCTCTTCTGGACTTCCCATTCATCTCACTGAGAGCTATTCCATCACTCAGTAAAACCTTGCACCCAACCTCCAAGCCCATGTGTGATCTGATTTTTTCTGGTACACTAGGACAAGAACCTGGAATACAGAACGCCTTCTGTCCTTGCAATAAGGCAGAGGCTCTAATTGAGCTGATTAACACAAGACACCTGCAGATGGCAAAACTGAAAGAGTACCCTGTAGCACATGCCCACTGTGGCTTCGGGAGCTGTAAACACTGGACAGTAAACACTGCCTTGGAGTTGGAGCCCCAAAATGCTCCCCACAACATTCCCTATGCTCCCCCCAGGGGTTTAAGCAGTAGGGCACTGAAGAAGTGAGCCACAACACTGATGCAGCCCCTGCAAAGGGAATAGGAATCCTATGTTTTAAAGTTTATGTGTTGGATATCCTTGCTAGCAAGTAAACTTCACTTTGAGACTCTCAGACTTCTGCAGATATATAAAGAGAAAACTGAATTAATTATTGGTGTTTAGAAGAAACAGCATTCTAAATTCTGGTTTGGGCTTAAACTACAAAAAGCCAGAATACACTAACTTTAATACTAACTTAACTATTTGCAGAATAATTTTTATTTCTCAATTAAGTAATTGCTATCATCTCAAAATAATGGCTATCAGCTCAAATTAATTGAACTACTGTATTGTTGTAGGTTGGGTAGTTTAAAATCATTTTTTGTTGTTTTGGTTTTTAGAACATAGATAGCTCATATTATGTAATAAAAAGTAATTTATTGGACATGATAATTATTTTAAATGAAAACTTTCATTAGCAAAGTGCTCAATATTGAAATTTCTAATTCTAAACCAAAATTCAAAATGTGGTGTATATGAATGTATAATATACCAAAGTAGTGATATATATGTAAGTATATAATTTGTAATTGGCAACTTCTTTACCAAAACTATTCTAAGAATATATGATGTCATGTCTTGTGCTAGGAAAACTCATGAGAAACTGAACTCTCTTGGAATTATCAGATATCAAGATAATGTCACAAATATTTAGGGTTACAGGAAGTTGTCCTAAAACAACAAAAAGGAAAACCATTGTACAGATTGTGACCATTTGATCTTCATAAAAGTTAACAAAAGTAATAGTCAATTGAAATTAGAATTAGCAGCTGAGACTATAAAACAGCCATCAATCAATGTTGATTTAAAAATAGAAAACATGCATTGTTCTACAGAATATTTTAATGTATACATGAGTTTTGGACTATCAAGAAGAAATGATATGTGCTGATTGACCAAAATCACGATTTTATGTTTCTGGTTAATATTTATAAGTACTTCATAAAATTACATTATTAGGTTATATTTTCAATATGTGTATCCCTATTCATATTTTAAAAATATACTTATCATGAGAAACATTGTGTGGTATAAATTAGTAATGGAAGAATGTGAAGAATATAATTATTTTTTTAATAAGACATTTAGAGGCATATAAAAGTAGGGGAGGCAAGGTGCAGTGGCTCATGCCTATAATCCCAGCAATTCGGGAAACCAAGGTTAGAGGATTGCTTGAACCTAGGACTTAGAGAACAGCTTGGGCAACATAGTAAGACACTGTCTCTAAAAAAAAAAAAAAAAAAAAAAAAGGAAAGAAATCAAAACATCAGCTGGGAGTGGTGACATGTACCTGTAATCCAACCTACTTGGGAGGCTTGACTGGGAGGATTACTTGATCCTGGAGGTCAAGTGTATAGTGTACCATTGTACCACTGCAATTCAGTCTGGGCAACAACAGAGTGAGACCATGTCTCAGTAAGAAATAAAAGATAGGGGTGATATACTGGGTTTTATTGATCAGATTATTAGAGAAGGGGAATGGCTTGGTTTATACAAACAAAAATAAAAATTTTTAAATCAGTGAATTTAGGAGATGATATCTCAAAGTTTCTCAAAATTTTATAGAAAGCAACCATTTTACCAAAGAAGAATTTACAGTGAATTTATATTTTTTCTTTACTTTTTTGAGATAGCATCTCACTCTGTTACCCATGCTGGAGTCCAGTGGCACAATCACAGCTATTGCAGCCTTGACCTCCCAGGCTAAAGAGATCTTCCCACATCAGCCTCCACAGTAGCTGACACTACTGGCATGTGCCACCACACCTGGTTAATTTTCTAAATTTCTTCTATATATGGGATCTCATTATGTCGCCCATGCTTGTCTTGAACTCCTGGACTTAAGCAAGCCTCCCTTCTTGGCCTAGAGTAAATTCTTGCAAAAATTAAGGGATATATTGGAGAATGGTATCAGCCTAATACCATTTGGCTTTTCTACACCCCATAGAATTACAACTAGCAAATTTCCAATGGCACGTTTATCCCACTCATAAACAAGAAATGAAGTTCCAAGCCCCCCCACCCCACCAGTTAGATGAATGGATCCCCTCTGCACCAAAGGAAAGCTGAAATACTTAATTCCCAACCATAATGGGAAAAAAATAAGAAAGGTTGGACATGCTTCATATACCCCGTTCATTTTGGAGTTTAGGCACAACTGATTTGAATTCAATCATTAAAATAGAAATCATGAGACTGATAAAACAGATTATTTGTGGCAATAAGATGCTAACTTCCAACCTGATTCTGATATAGCATCACACGGCAGATGGCAGGTCTTAAAGGAAATCAAAATACGTTACCCCAAAATATATTTGTTTGACATGTTTTGAAATGGTTCCGCAATGCTATCTCTTGTGGGGTGACATTTGCATCTGTAGAAAATCTCCTTTCCTTTATGTCTTTCCATATCTAGGAGAGGTTTAACTGAGAGCCTGACACCTTTTAAGTTCTGAAAAGAGACATTTACCATCAATTCTCTCTAAAGCCTCTTTCTTAGAGGCTTTATCTACATAACAAAAATCGTGGCTTCCATAGCCATCTTTTCTTAACTCAAACATTATCTTCTACTGACTTCTCAAGTCTTTAGACAATGATTTATTCTTTCAACCAACTGCCAATCCGAAATATTTAAATCTACCTATGACCTGTAAGCCCCTGCTTCAAGAAGTCCTGCTTTTTCAGACTGAACAAATGTGTACCTTACATGTATTGATTTATGTCTTTGCCTATAACTTCTGTCTCCCTAAAATGTATAAAAACAAGTTGTAATCCAACCACTGTATGCATATGTTCTCAGGACTTCTTGTGACTGACTTACCTGAGCCATGGTAACTCATATTTGGCTCAGAATAAATTTCTTTAGATAGTTTACAGAGTTTGACTTTTTCATCACCACATTGAATATTCCAGAACTAAAAGTGGACCTGTGAAATTCTCTCAGATTGTGGAACTGAGAAAAATTCATTATCAAACAGTAAGAAAAATAGTAATCTGCAACTGTGATGCCCCTCCCCCAAGCTCACACAGTGCTACATGAAGAGAAGTACCCTGGACACATAGTTTCTAAGTAAAAAAAAGGTAGTGGGAGGTGGGCATCCATCTTCTCAACCATTCTGAGGAGGGTTGTTGTGCTTTTTTCCTCCATGGGCAGCATCAAAAGTGCTAGCAGGGCTAGTCCACCAAGGATCAATTAGAAAAAAAGAACGGGGAGCAGGTGCACAGCAACTAACACGTGGACATACTGCAGTAGAGTTAGGCTTAGGGAACACCAGCTGTAGCACTCATAGGCTTAAACCGAAACAGACAACTTTCTCTGAATTTCTCAACAGACTTACTGTACATGGGCAGTCACAGGAGAAAAAATCGGGACTAAAAAGACCAGATAAATCCTACATATTCCAAAAGCAGACATCAAGATACAACTGCAAAGATCAAGAACAATCAGGGAATCATGACATCACCAAAATAATCAAAATAAGGTGCCAGCAAGTGACACTAAAAGCAGAGATGGATGATCTTTATGATAAAGAATTCAAAATAGCTGTTTTTAGAAAGCTCAATAAGTACCAATAAAATATAGAGAAACAATTTATAATTTTGTCAAAGAAACAACAGAGATTTTTAACAAAAAACACAAAAATCGTGAAGCTGAAAGAATACAATGAGCAAATTAAAAACAAAATAGAGAGGATTAACGACAGAATTGATTAAGCAGGAGAAAGAATTAGTGAGATTGAAGAAAGGATATTTTTAAATACATAGAGGAGAAAAGAGAATACAAACAGATGAAAGAAGCCTAAGGGATCTGTGAGACAATATCAGTACAGCAAATATTTGTGCCATCAGTGTTTAAGAGCAAGTAGAGAAAGACAATGGAGTAAAAAGTTTTTTTAAAGGCATAATGGCAGAAAACATTCAAAACCTGGGGAAAGATATAAATATAAAAGCGCAGGAAAATTGAAGGTCACCAATAAGAGTCAATACAAATAATACTGTAATAATATTATAATCAAAATTCAATGGTCAGGAACAAATAGAGGATTCTGAAAGCATCAAGAGAAAAGAAGTATGGCTTATGTAAAGAGGTTCCAATATGCCTGGCTGCAGGCTTCTCAGCAGCAACCTTACAGGCCATGAGGCAGTGAGATGATATATTTAAAGTACTGAAGAAAACGAACTGCTAATCAAGTATACTGTAACCAGCAAATCTACCTTTCAAAAATAAAGGAGAGACAAAGACCTCCCCAGACAAACAAAAACTGAGGGATTCTATCACCACCAGACCTACTTCACAAGAAATGCTAAAGGGAGAGTTCTTCAACTGAAAGAAAGATGTGTTAATGAGTAAGAGAAAGTATCTGAAAGTATATAACTCACTGGGAAAAGTAAATATACAGTCAAATTCAGAATGAATTCAGCATGAGGAGAAAAATGAAATCTTATTTGTTATTTGGGGAATGCAAATTAGTCCATCCCCTATGAAAAATAGTATGGAGGTACCTCAAAATATTACAAATAGAACTACCATGTGACCTCTATATCTCACTACTGAGTATTTATTCAAAGGACCTGAAATCAGTATCTTGAAAAGACATCTTCTCCCATGTTTCATATTATATATTAATAGTATATATAATAGTGGTATATATACTATTCTATATATGTATCACTATTTACAGTGGTATATATACAGAATAGAATACTATTCACCTATAAAAAAGAATGAAATCCTATGATTTGCAACAACATGGGTGAGCCTAGAGTACATTGTTTTAGGCACAGGAAGTCAGATACTGCATGAACTCACTTATGTGTAGAATCTAAGAAAAGCTGATCCCATAGGACAGAGCAGAATGGTGCTTATCAGAGCCTGGAGTAGTTAAAAAGGAGAATAAAATGGGAAGATATTGGTCAAAGAACATTGTATCACAGTTAGAGTAAAAAAAATTTTCCATATAGCAACAAAAATAGACAAACAATTGCCTGAGAACAGAAGACAGAGGGAAATAGAATAGGAGGGGAGGGGAGAAATGAGAAATGACTACTAATGTTTATGACGTTTCTTTATTAGATGATTAAAATGTCTTGAAATTGATAATGTTGGTGGTTGCACAGCTTTGTAGACAGAAGAAACATTAGACTGTAACTTTAAAATAAATATATTGTATAATATGTAAGTTTTATTTCAACTAAGCTGTTACAATAAAAATGAAAAATGTTTTGAATAAAAATTCAACATTTATGATCAGTGTCTACTCTTAATATTAATTAATTCAAGAGAGAAATGAAACTAGATAATTATTTGTGTTTATTTTTATTTTTATTATTTTTTCTTTTTTAATTATTAAAGTTCTGGGCTACAAGTGCAGATCGTGCAGTATTGTTACATAAGTATACACATGCCATGCCCATCAATGATAGACTGGATAAAGAAAATGTGGCACATATACACCATGGAATACAATGCAGCCATTAAAAAGATGAGTTCATTCATTTGCAGGGGCATAGATGAAGTTGGAAACCATTGTTCTCAGCAAACTAACACATGAACAGAAAACCAAACACCACGTGTTCTCACTCATAAGAGGGTGTTGAACAATGAGAACACATCAACACAGGGAGGGAAACATCATACACCAGGGCCGGTTGTGGGGCAAGGGAGCTAGTGGAGCATCTTTCTTTTTATTATGTAATTCAGTGGATCCCAAGATCTATTTTATATTTAAGTTTTGGAGGGGATCATATTATAACATAAATCTGTTGATATTTATTTTTATTTTATTTTAGACTTTTTAAAAATACTAAAGCTCTGTATTACAATATTTGAAGCATTTGACATAAATTGTATATATCAGCTAGTAGCATATATTGGCTGCATATAACAAAAAACTACAAAATTAAAATGTTCATTGACAAGGTAAAAATACTTCTTTTTTTCCACTTATAAATCCAGAGATGGAGCAGTAGTATGATGTCTACACAGTCTGGTTACTTTCTATAGCCAACATACTTGCAATTTTCTGCTGCGCTATCCTGACACATAATTTTCAATGTATAATTCATCATTAAAGATGGCTGCTCAAGCTCCAATCATCACCTATGTGCACCAATTAAGGGCTTAGTTAAATATTACAAAGCTGCAAGATGACCTGCAAATAATGTAAGTTTACTTCAACTCATTTCTGCTTCAAATAAAAATTTAGCCTCATGTTACTAAGGGTAAATTGTAGAAGAAAAAGAAGCAAGTAGGTTCTGTCATCTGATGTGACGATTTTAGAACAATTGATCTGAATTTTTTTCTATGTATAAAATATTTCAAAATGTTCAGAGTTGTGTTAATGAATTTCTTCACAAATTACTTTTGAAGATACTAGCATTTATGGAATAATTCAGTTAATTTAAACTTGTTGTGTAATAAATAAATGTCTAAGAGATACTAAATAATTCTTTAAACATCATAGTTTAAAAAGAAAAATCCAAATTGCTAAAAGCAAATTAGTAAATGTATCAAGATTAAAACAGTGATATGTTTTTTATACTCTGTGGGTATTCTATGAATCATAATTCAAATTTGTTAAAAGAAGTCTAATCCTTTTTCATAAAAACCCACATAATACTTTGACAATGTTCTTGATTTAAATATATACTTTTTAATAAAAAAAAGTTGCACATGGAAATAAACATAAACATAAATAAAAACATTAATGAGTCATATCACAAAGTCCTGATATCACAGACATAAAAGAATTTATAAAAATTCAGAACAAAATGCCCAAAATAGGTCACAATAATTAAAATCAATTTCATTTAAAAATATAGATAACTGGTATATATGAAAAATGCCTAAACATAAATATAACGAGAAATACTCATAAAAGATACATTGAAAAACTATTTCTCACCTAGTCCAAGTATATTGTCCAGAATGACAATACACTGTTGAGCAGATGTGAAGAACTAGATCTGCTGATACATGTCTTAGAGGAGTTTCAAAACTCATTTGGAAAGGTCAGCAATACCTAACACCACTACATGTGCATTTACCTATAACTCATTAACCCCATTTCTATGATTATTTCCTAAAAATTTGCATTCACAAATATGATTAAACAAATAAGCAAGCTCATTTATTCAAATATTACTTGAATTAGTAAAAGATTAGACAGCCCAAATATCCATCAATAGGCCATTGGTTGAGTAAATTATGGCAAATTCACACAATTACCTACTTTCCACTAAAAACAAGGAAGACTTCCAGTATAAATCCATTACTTTCTTGGATTTATAATTTAATGTATTAAGTCTAAAAAGCAGCACTCAAAGAGTAGAGGGATTAAAAGTGAAGATGATATTCTCTAACAATAACTTCTAATATTTTTGTTAACTTTAAATGATGTGGATATGGTAAATATTTGTAAATTAAATCAAATAAAACTAAGAAATTAAACCAAGAAAGAAATAATAAAAGTAAACATATATAAAATTACTATAATATTCACACAGCTGAAAAAGTTATTCCAAGTGATTTTTGAAATACAGTATTCTGGGCACTCTTTTTTAATTTGCCTGTTTCCTTTGTTTTGCTTTTAATAAGGGTAAAAGCACCTTAAGGAAACCTTACTATTTCAGTCAGAGGATTTATAAGGAATAATATTGTTTTGAAACTATCGAGAAATAAATAAGTAGTAAGCATATTAAGATGATATATTTAAATTGATATATTGATATTAAGTATATTTAACATTTTAAGTAGCAACAAAAGTTAAAAAATTTTAAAATTTGAGAGTAATAAAAGAAGAAAACTTTGTAATATTAAGTTTGAATTTAAAATATCAATACAAATTTGTGTTGTTACAAACACTGTGTGTACCTAGAAGCAGTGATATTCAGTAACACGCAGAGCTTGGTTTCTGAATCTCATCAACTCCAAAAGGAAGCGGCTATCCTTGGAAATATGTCTGTCTAGGTCTGGGACAGCAAGTGTACTAGGTACATCTGGGCCACTGTATTGTTTAATAAAGAATGTACATACTGAATGACTACAAAGGTTGTTTGTATGCTTCCCCACTAGCAAAAATAGATAAATAAATACTTTTACAGGTATCATTTTGAAAGAGTTAACATAGGCTAAATTTGGGAAAAATTGAGCATAAAAAGAATAATGAATATAATTGATCACAGCATATAAAATAAAATAAAAATAATTCCATAGGATATATACATGAATGAAAGTCCTGCTTCCGGGATTGCCAACTAAACTTAGGGTAGATTGACCCTCCTGATAGACTCAAACAATATTAACGCTGGACAAATACAAACAAAACCAAAGAGAAAGGAAAACAAAACTGTCTGAATTCTCTGAAACTAAACAAACACAGGCACATTCTAGAAAGAAACTGACACCTGGAAAAGGAATGCATTCAGTAGAATCCCTAAATGCCTCTCCTTTGATGTTTGTGTGTGTGTATAAATGTATGTATATGTATATATATATACCAGGTATAATTACCTCCCATTGAGTGAAGGTGAGACCTGTGAATATGATAAGATGTCAGTCATCATATAAATATCAGGATAGTTGCTGCCATGGGAAGAAAATATAGGAACAGAGATTCCAGGATTTTGGCACTGTTATATTTCTTGACTTGGCAGTGTTAATTCTGATAATTCATTGAGCTGTGCATATATGATGATTGCATCTTTCTGTATGTGTATTAAATTTTTGCATGCATGAAGAAATTTCAGTCTTTCATTCCTATACCACCCTGTTTCTTACCTATTAACACATGTTGAAGGAGAAAAAGCAGCCATATTTTCTTTCTATTTTCTCACCTCCAGCTCCCTCCTCCACCAGTTTCCTATTTGTATGTCTGTCATAACACTTTTCAGATGTCTCCATAGATCTCCTAATTAGCATAAGCATTAGTGTATTTTAGAATTCTCTGGGGAATACATGAGCAATAGGGAATTAATTGAGACTTTTATTATAAGCCTGTGTTTCTAGTCCATGTCATTTATAAAACAGACTTAGGTTTGACAATGACACTTACACTTGCCTTTTTATGAATAGTAAATTCTTAACTATGTGCTCTATTTCCAGACCCACTTCTGTACAGTCAATTTTCTAACTTGCCATTTCCGCTGAGTCTTCAGGCTATAGATTCCTATCAACTCTAGGCCTCCCGCTAGCTACCTAAGCAAGAGAGTCTTCACTTCGACCTAGCCCCGTGGATATTTTCACTCCTAGATGACTCCCCACAAATTATGAAACGCCATGATGCAGATATGTCAGGAATTCAGATCTGACTTGGTTTGCTGAACTAACTACTCTTTATTAGGTCAGCTACTTCTGGAGAAGTTTATAAGCGTAAGAGTAAAAAGTCAAAGCAAGAAATGAAAGATTAGGGAAATGATATAAACCTTCTTCGGAAAGAGTAATAGGTACTTGGTGGGAGCTAAAACATCTAGTCAGCATATATAATGAGTGCATCCAACTTTAGTTGGCAACTGGAGTTAGAATTCAGAACAATACTCTAAGAGATTGAAAGGAATCAATGAATAAAATCTATATTCTGTGCCTGAGTTATGATCAATTGGATACAGACACAGGAGTCAGAGTTAAAAAATCAACACTGTCCCTAAAGTGGAGACCATGGACTAGAAGAATAAGCCCCAATTAATTTGCTAATATTTAACTTATGAAGTAGACATATTTACTGAGATGGATGGACAACTGTCCTTCCTAACAGGTATATTACTCAGCTCAACAATAAATCCCAAAAAGGGCTAAACTGAGCATGTTCAGTTTCTTTTCCCAAATTGCAGATTAGATGAATAATTCCTCGTTTTATAAGAGAAAAGTGAATAAGGGGTGGAGAAGCAGGTCAGGAGTTCTACTAGATGGATGCTCCCAACATGAATCTCAGGAAGAAAATCAGGTTTCTACTCATCACTAATATAGACCACAGTCCAAAAAACTGTGTTAGATATGCCTCCTTGCCATTTGAACCCTTAAGACCCACCATGGAGTTTAACATTTTTGAGAACTCTCTCCTTTTTGAAACTCACTCTTTCTTTGCATTCCATGAAATGATGATTTTTTTTCCCTCTCATCTCTCTCCTTCTCTGAGTTATTTTTTACTTCCAAACTACTATATTTGTATTTTCCAAGTTTCTAATCCCAACTTTCTCCCATGTCTTACCCTTCCTCCACTCTACCTTCCTCTTTTTCCTTACTCTTCTCTTTTCTTCTTCTCATCTCTATATGCACTTATCTGACATACTTTATTCCTTTCCATGGCTTGATCTCCATGTAGACCAATTATTATTTCACCAAGCATTCATTGTGTCATTACTGTGAACAAATATGCTAGAGATGCAAAGACAAAAGTAGGTATAAAGCATGTTCTCCTTAACTAAGATATTTTTAACTTAATAGTTGATAACTTGAAAACAAAAATCATAGGAGTTTAGGGCACATCTTCTGGAGCCTTGGAGCCTTATCTGCACAGTAAGACTCCAAACTCTACCACAGCCTCTTAGCTGTGAGACTTTTTTTTTTTTTTTTTTTTTTTTTTTTTGAGACAGAGTTTCGCTCTGTTACCCAGGCTGGAGTGCAATGGCGCGATCTCGGCTCACCGCAACCTCCGCCTCCTGGGTTCAGGCAATTCTCCTGCCTCAGCCTCCTGAGTAGCTGGGATTACAGGCACGCGCCACCATTCCCAGCTAATTTTTTGTATTTTTAGTAGAGACGGAGTTTCACCATGTTGACCAGGATGGTCTTGATCTCTTGACCTCGTGATCCACCCGCCTCGGCCTCCCAAAGTGCTGGGATTACAGGCGTGAGCCACCGCGCCCGGCCAGCTCTGAGACTTTTGACACATTACTGATGCTTTCTGTGCTCATGTTCTCTGTGTGTGTGTGTGTGTGTGTGTGTGTGTGTGTGTGTGTGTGTAAAGAGAGAGAGAGAAAAAGGGTAAAAAGAAGAATGCTTATTTCAAAACATTATTGTGGGGATTAAGTGAATTAATACATCTACACAATTGGAACATTGCCAGATTCATTCTAAGAGTTCAATAATTATTTTGTTATATTTGAATATTGCATTTTAAATTAGGAAGCATTAAATATGTCATATTACATTTATTTTTGCAACAGTGATCTAAAAAACTGTGGTTATTTTTCAGAAAATATAATTGAACCATGGGGCCTTATGAAAGGTTAAAAAGAAATCACAGTCTTAACTTTAACCTTTGACTTATAATAACACATCCAGTTATTTTTTCTTTCTCACAGTTGTCACTCTAATTTTATCTTGAGCTCTGCTCTCTCTCCTAAGCTCCAATTCCATAGCTGTTACCAGGATATTTCACTGACACCATAAAATCAACCTCAACACATGGAGGTTCTAAAATAAATTATCTATTCCCCAAATCTGTTTCTCTTCTTGAGGTCCTCATCTGTGACTGACAGAAACTTTTCCTAGCAAAAATTTTCAAATATTACTATCATCTCCCATTCCTTTATTCATTATCTTCAAAGATATCTCATTTTCTAGACAGCCTTCATCTATCTAGCATTTCTTCTATCAGATCACACTTAGCAATGCCACTGCAATGATCATAATCAGAAATTTATTAACCACAGTCATAGCCCATTAATTATTTCTCCTATGTGAAGTCTCTGCAGAGACCAGTCCATTCCCCACAGTGCTTGCTGTTGGGATAATATTTATTAAATTCAAATATCTGTCCAGCATTTCACACAGGTGCTTCACATACATTATTTCCTTTAATTTTCACAATCCAAAACCAAAATATAATTTACCAATAAGCTTTACAGATAACAAAATTGAAGTTTACATTCTTCAGTTAGCACAGTTGTAATTAAAATACAAGCAAGGTCAATTATAAATGTGTGTGCTACCTCTGTGTTCTCCCCCACCCCCCTCCTTGGATCATTTTATGTCTTACTCAAAATAACACATAGGATCTCACTGCCTCACAAATTGCATCCAAACTCATTAGTCTACTACTTTAATGTTCCTTGATCTAGTTTCAATGTACCATTCTAACCACAATTTCTATTTTTCACCGACACATTTTATTTATACCCAAACATCAGTCACTCTAAATCACATGCCCCACGATGCCCTGCTTTCATCCTGGTGTACAAAGGTGCCCTTCTATTTAAATGGCTTTCCTCCCTATTACTAGCTGTCTAGTTGACCCATCCTTTTAAGGTCTACTAAATGCCTCTTCTCTAATGTTGCCTTCCTTGAGCTCTTTTGACAGAATAAATGATTCTTTCTTCAAACTTCCATAGTGTCTATAATTTCCTAATTTGTATTTGAGTTATTTGTTTTGTATTTGTATGCTTCCTTAAAGAAGCATATGTCTGTATCTAAGCATCTTTGAAGTCTCTAGACACCTGGATAGCACATAAGAAGAATAGGCACCCAGAAATTACTTTTTTTATTTTGCATTATAGTATGATATTATAGCTAGCAGTGGAAAAATAGAACCAAGTATATACTATTAGGCATACAGTAGCATGCACCAAAGTTCAGCTAATACACATAATACATTAAACTATGAATTGTAACATCACTGAAAGAAAAATTTCTTCTAAGTGTCTTTGAAAATTGAGTCAAATGTAGTCAATGCAGCTGACATGTTTCTAAAAGCTCTTTTAAAATTCTGCATTTTGTTCTATTTTTTGGCGATCAGTTATAGACTTTTTCTTTTAAAATGAACTTTCACAGATTATTTTCTTTGTTAGTGAAATCTATATTGTTTATGAAGGAAAAAAAATCTATAAAACAACACTATTGAAAATTTAGCCACAATTCCCTAGAATGGTACTTCTGAATGAAGAATAATGGAGTTTAGTACAAGTCTCTTAAATATTGAATATATACTAGTTACTCTTGCTATCATTTTAAGAATTTAGCAATAAGCCGTTTATTTGAGATGACACATGCAATTCTTTAATTACTGAAAAGTCTAACCCTGCTCATTACAGCCATAAACATATCTAAAGTTAGAAAGAATTTCTACTCATAACCCAATTTTAGACACAATAGTGGATTTTAGTTCTTATTATAATACCAGAAGTATCAGCATATGTCAATTATTGTTTGAATAAATCTCTATTATAGTATAAATATACCTTCATTAAATTGAAGAGAACTAGTCTGAGATCATTTATCAAAAATTTTTGAAAACATTTAAGATATAAGAAAGATACAATATATGAGAAAATATTTTTAAACACTCTCTTATCCAAACTATACTAAACTAAGTTTAATAGTAAAGATTCCAATACTTAGCACAGTTCAGTTAGTTTTATTAACGTTAATTACCTTATATCTATATTGCTATATTATTTTGTGTTATTTAGCTGTAGTCTATTGAATTTGACCGACTCCAAAATTTTTATCAAAAGCCTTAGTAACAATATTATATATTATACAGATCTTAAATATAGTAGCAAATTTTAATGTGCTTTAAAGTTTACAAGACAAATTATTTGCTTACTTCAGAGAACAGTAATAAAACAGGAGTATTTACAATTTTAGATCAGTTGTTGCCAGAATTTAAATGATACATTTTAATCTAATAAAGAATCTATAATGTAAAATAAGCTTTCTAGTATTTATCTTGGTGAATGATACATTCTACTAAAAAAAAAAATCAGATGAACAAACATACAAAAACAAACAAGAAAAACTGTTTTGAATAAATGAGTAGTTTAGAGTGCTTAATATTTCAGATTATCTTTGAAGGCATTATGATAATGCATTTAGTCATGCTTTGAGGAAGTTACTATCATTAAATTAAATACAGATGTGCCCCAGAGTGGTTGCGTAACTAACAAGATTCCAGAGCTGGTGCTGTGGAAAGCTAAGATTCCAAATGGATACTTTGACTCTAGATCTGTGTGCTTACAAACTTTCGTATTACCTCCCATTTAATGTATTTTTGGAAGCTTTATTTGGAAACTTCTTATAGAACATCAGACTTTTGAGCTTACAGTACACTCAAACAAGACACACACACACACACACACACACACACACCCCTTATTCAAGCATCAATACACATGAGTTTTCCTTCCTGGATTCCAGAATCCTTGTAACAAGCATAAGTGTGAATCCAACAGATTGAGGTCCCTCCCTCCTTCTTTACCTCCCACCCTTCCTCCCTTCCTCTCTTCCTCCTTTCTTTTTTCTATTTTCTCTCTCTCATTCTCTCCTCCCTTTCTCTTTCTGTCTTTCTTTTGATGCAGTCTCCCTCTGTCACCCAGGCTGGAGTACAGAGGGCGATCTCAGTTCACAACAACCTCCATAAGCGATTCGCCTTCCTCTGCCTTCGGAAGAGCTGGGATTACAGGTGTACACCACTATGCCCAGCTAATTTTTTTGTAATTTTAATAGAGATGGGATTTCACTATATTGGCCAGACAGGTCTCAAACCCCTAACCTCAAGTGATCTACCTGTCTCTGCATCCCAAAGTGTTGGGATTACAGGCATGAGCCACTGTGCCCTGCCAGAGGTACATCTCTTTAATATTCTATTAAGTGTAGAGATCCATTCCATAAAGAATCATATTTTATATTATATTCTTCACCAATTGCAAGTACATAGCTCTAGGTATTTAGTTATTATTGAGTATGATAGCAATATGCTCTTCAAAATAAGGGCCATAGCTATTGACTAGTTTCTATTCTCCTTCTATTAGTGATTCAAGTTGACAGACTTAGAATGAGAAAAGAACTTCTAGGTTAAACAACCTCCAGTCAGTTTGCAACTCACTTTTGTTCTACCTGATTACTTCTTGTATCTTGAAACAATGCCTTCGTTGGAGTAGCCTGTGTTTGTTTGTTTGTTTTTCAATTTTTTAATTGCATTTTAGATTTTGGGGTACATGTGAAGAACATGCAAGATTGTTGCATAGGTGCACACGTGGCAGTGTGCTTTGCTGCCTTCCTCACCTTCACCTCTATCTAGCATTTCTCCCCATGCTATTATTATTAGTTTGTTTTGTTTTCTTAGTGTTCACACCAATTATTTGAGTTATAACTATTTTCACTGTCTTTCAAAAAAATCATGCAATATAGTGAAATTTGATTAGTAATATAGTATAAGTATTATGAAAACACACTGTCCGCAATACAATAAAAGCTCAAAGAAGAAACCAGAATGTTCTAAATTGGGTGAGTTTTATCAGGGAAATGTTATTACTAACATTTTGTCTGAATCCACAAAGATACACTTTCCTCAGATGGATACTGAAGATTGATACAATAGAAGGAGCAGCAGAAACAATGACAAAGATATGAAAACCTAGGGATATTCATTCAGAAATATGTTTGAGAGTGGCATGGGAGATAAGTACAGCATTGTACTAATTAATTTTTTTTATTTAAATACTGTAATGGATTTTAAGGGGTCTTTTAAACTGTATGTCATAGTTTGGATTTTATTTTCTCAAAGAAAGATCTATAGCAGATATTAGCTTAATTAATATGGATGAGACATTATGTGATATCTACAATCAAAAGAAATGGTGGTGATAATGGGGAGAGTGAACAAGTACAGCTGGAGGTGAGAGTAAGGCGGAGTGCATGAAACTTTGCCATCTGAGAGATGTAGGCTGTGAAAGACAGTGAAGCCATTCCATTCTCTAAATTAGAAAGTAAACAGAGAGAAAGATGTAGAAGAAAGTCAATACATTTAATTTTGGCATGTTGAAGTAACGTTGTTTTTGGCATATTCATCAAAAAATCCAGCTAAGAAGTTTAATTGGCCAGCAAAAAAATTGGGTGATATCATCAAATATGTGGAAGTTAAAGCCTTAGGATTAGATGAGTTTCCTAAGGAAAATGCTGAGAAGGGAGAAAAGAATCAAATACTGGGGAGATTCAAAATTAAAAGCAATTCTGAGACAAATTTTACTGAAGATATATCTGAGGGGAAAGAATCATAACCAGAAAAGAACAAAGAGAAAATGCAATCCAAGAGAGATCTTTCGAGGTAAACAAACAAAGCTTTAATGATGTCTATTTTATCAGAAAAATTAAATAAAAGAATCTGTTTACAATATTTAGCAGCACAGATGACCATGGTAATATTTGTTAAGGCAAATTCAATGATGGGAGCAGTTACCACAGTTTAATATGTGGAAGTTGAAGGAAAGAAGAAAATGGAGTGAGTAACTTATGCAGAATAATCTTTGAAGAATACTGGCTTTGAAGAGTCGTGATACTATTGTCATTAGTCAGAGGACACAATAGTTAATGAGGACTTTCTTCCCTTTAAATATGGAGATTTATTATAAGCTATTTGCTGTAAAAAAAAAAAAAAAATTAGAGTGTGACAGTCTCAGCATCCAGGAAAGGATATATTAAACCAGTAGATCAAATCCCTTAAGGAAGAAAAGATGACATGCTCAAGAGCACAGAGGCGAGATGAGTCTTGAATAGAAAAAGACACCTCTTCCCTAGATACTGGGAAAAAGAATTGACATGTGCTTGCAGTGTCAGTGTGTGATACTGTACTTCACAGAAATCTATGCAGTAGAGTTTACCTTAGGAACTTAAATAGGGAACATACTATTTTACAAGATTCTTTTGAGGGTGGAGCACAATACACTGACATTCAGAGGGTTAAAGGTAAAATTGTTTCCCACAAACAGCTCTAAACAAGGGGGCTGCCAGGCAGGGCCACAAAGAATTGCGTCTGAGGACAGTGGAACAGCATGCTGGAGCTGGAGGAGGCAGCTAATGTATGGCAAGTGAGATGTGATTAGCTAGATTTTGTAGACTCCTTACAAATTGGCTAATTTAAACAATTTCTTAGTCCCTAGTTGTCTGTTCTACAGCCCTGGGGCAATTAGAGATTGTCCAGTAGTCAGGAGTATAAAAACTCAAGGAGGAAAGTATTTGAGATGTGGACTTAATCAGCTGCTGTAGGAGAACTGACCCACCTCTAGCCAAGGGTGCAAAACTGGATCAAGACAATATTAATAAAAACATACCATATTTCACTTGAGAAAGATAAGACTGCAGAAGGTATCTCCCATGTATATTGAATGAATTAAGAAATATGACAAAAATATTGTCATATTTTTTGACATTTTCAGGAAGGATTTGAGCATTGTGCATCTATTATTTCAATCTTTACTGCCATACTAGGTAAATAATATATTCTGTTTCAAAGATGAGATATCTGAGGCAGGGAGATGTTAAGTAGCTGGTTATAAGTACTGTATTGCAGATAAAGAATCCAAGACAGTCTTAACCTTACAGCTCAGACTTTTAACTTATTTTCTCCTAGTGATGCCCACTAAGTGCTGAATGTCCTGCTGAGATGCAAATTATGTAAACTATAAAGTTATAATTACATCTATGCACTGTGTCATGCCTCCCAGAAATATTCAGCAACCCAGATATAAGTTAAATAATAGGGTCAGGCACAGTGGCTAATGCCTATAGTCCCAATACTTTGGGAGCCCAAGGTGGGCAGATTACCTGAGGTTGGGAGTTTGAGACCAGCCTGACCAACATGGAGAAACACTGTCTCTACTGAAAAAAAAAAAAAAATTAGCGAGTCATGGTGGTGCATGCCTGTAATCCCAGCTACTCGGGAGGCTGAGGAAGGAGAATCGCTTGAACCTGGGAGGCAAAGTTTGCTGTGAGCTGAGATCGCACCCAGCCGAGACCGCACCATTGCACTCCATCCTGGGCAACAGGAAAGAATGACTAGGTTGGGGGTTACAGGACAAATCAAGGAAAAGACAAAACAAATTGGACCTGGGAGTAGTTAGGGTTTAAAGGGTCCAAATAAGTAAAATATGTTTCTTACCTAACAATATAACAGATTGAGAGAAAGATTAAGAAGTGTGACAATAAAAACAAATTATTGCCTTAATTGCTATGAAAGGTGAATATACAATATGGCTTTTCTTCTGCAATCAAAGAAATTTCTAATTCTTTAGTTCTGTCTTGGCTATACCTAGATGTCACTGGTTCCCCAGATTAACTCATTGCTGATCTTTCCTTTCCAGGTAGACTTTTATATGACAGAACACAAATAAGAACACAAATAACTATGCAAGACTTGTCTGGATAGGCTGACTCCCAAAAAATAAGTTTTTTTGCAAATAACTATGCAAGACTTGTCGGAATAGGCTGGCTCCCAAAAATTCAGTTCCTTCTCTTAAATTCCAAGATGATTCACTATCCTTTTCTAAGTAAAAAATAAGTTGAGTGCAGAGAGAGCCAGAGATGTTAGTTTAGTAAAAGACCTTATGTGGAAATAGAAGCAGAGAGCCATTGCCCTTCTTGTCTCTATTTCGTTGCAATTTTGAGTCCACGTGAAGTAATTCATCAAAGAGTTTAGCTTATGGAGGAGAAAGCAAGGTCACACTTTGGAATGTGGATTGAGAGAAAAGGAGGAGTTTGAGGGATTGAATTATCCTCGATATTAATAGGAACATATTTGTAGTACTTTCTAGGAAGTTTACTTCCTAGAAAGTAGGAGAAAGTAGCAGAGATAGATGTAAGAAGAATTTTAATTAAATGAAAGGGTATTTAATTGATAAAACGGACATGAGCGGGAAAGGCAAGTAAGTTTCACACCATGCATGTCCCCTTCTTGCTTAGTAGGGCTACTTAAAATAATATTTTGAGAGAACTGGGAAGAATGGCCCAAAGCCTCTAAGAAGCAATGGACAACGTAGACATTTTCTACTTTTTTCCCCTGAAATGGAATGAGCCACTGTCAAAATGTTTACCACCTCTTTCTACTGGCCCTGTTTATTTCTACTGGCCCACAAAGAATTAAATTTTCTTCGTGACTATGACTCACCTTTATCCAATTAAACGTAAATGCATGTACCATGCATATCCAATTAAACATACCTTGCATCTCGCCTCTCGTGCATATTCATCTTCCAGAAGACAACATGACTCAGAGAAGAGCAACCCTCAAGCAAGGTCTGAAAAGAAAGAGAACAGAAACTCAAGCCACAACTGTACCACACTGGATATTCAAACTTACACCATGAATCTTTGTTTTTCTGTCTGTTTTTGAGTTAGTTGTTTAAGCATTACTTAGACAAGAATATGGATTAGTTCTTATACCTGAGTTTGACAAGCTTAAATGCTATTTCCTTCACACCAAGAAGGAGAATATAATTAGCTTAATTATAACTCGTGTCCTGCTTCTAGTGTTGTAATAATAACTGATGCTAATGAGAATCAAAAGAGTGACTCCTCAGTGACCATCAGGAGCCTAATTCTAGTCATTCCATGGCTAATAAAATTAATGTGGAAAGTTAAGCAAATGAACCCATTAAGCATATTGAAACTCAGCAATAGTCGCTAAATAGATGAATAATGTAATATGCTAATTCATCAAGACTCTCATTCTGGGAAATTTAATTAAGCATTCGTTCACCTAAAATACACACAATTCAGTATACTATTATGCTTCTTGAAGCACAATACAAATGAACTTTTTATGAAGCAAGAGCAAAAAATACTTCACTGTTTCTTTGCTTTTCACACCTAATAAATGCTTCAGTTTAGGAATGTCTCTAGTACTGGAAGAAAGAGTTGTCATTCATGATTAGAGTATGCTTAAAGTTTATAAAATTCTCAATTGGCTTCTTACACTCTATGTTGCCTCTTAAAAACACAAAAGAAAATGGATGAAAGCTGAGAAGTACATATAGAAGCAGAGACATCATAGCAGAGACAGAAAAGGGCAAGAAGTAAAGAAACAATACATTGAAAAAATAATTAGTTACGATAATTGAGTAAATGAAACCTTTTTTTCATTGCATAACACCTAGATTAATACCTTCTTTGAAGAATATATGTTGAAAGACCACTTGGATTACCTCTTCCAGTCTATCTCCATTACCCCACCACTGCCACCATTTTTAAACTGGGCAAAGATGGTAATAAACAAAGTACCCAGCTCTTTTCTGGAAAAAGAAGGGATTTTCTATAAGTATGTTTGCTTTGTAACACAGGAATTTATGTCTACTGTTTAGTGTTTTTTTTTAATATTTTATTTTTTGTGTATTTATTTTTTTCAGCTAGATTGCTATACCAAAACAGATGTATATCAATATTTATATCAATAAGTGTTAATATGTACACCAATTTGTATTAATATGTATATGAATTCTGTAACCTTAATAGGTTACATAATTCATTTGACTTTGTTTTGCTTTTCACAGTTTGGATGGATAGGGGAAGATAAATCAGTTAATAACTGGAGAGTTCAAATTGTTAATTATATGTCTAAATTTATAACTTTTCAATGTAATAATAAAAAGACCCACGCATTTCTTTTTCATAGATTGCTTTTGTTCCTATTGGTATACTTGATTAATCTTGTCACTGGTATATCCTAATTTTCAATTCATTATTTCGTAAAATAGATTCAAATCTTTAAACTTAATTAGGCATTTTTAAAAAAATAAATTGCATCTTTTTTACTAAATTTCTTGTTGGAGAAATTAAAACCACCCTTTGTTTTTATAATGAAAGTAATTTTGTATGAAAAGAGATGAAGCTCACTTGGAGATTTCCTTCTCTGCCCAGCACTCTTCCATGGATCTATTAAACCTAAAACTGACAATTACATTAAGATACTTAAATATGTAAGTATCACCATCACAGGTAAAATGCTAGGAATATTATGAGTATGTGCCACAAAACACACTACATAGAAATTTTGTAAAAGAATACTTTTCAAGCACAGGTACATACAAAGCTGATGATTTCTGATACGGCTAAAACGACTGTTTTTTTGAATGTTGGAAGGATTGGACATGGTAAAGTTTAAAGGATTTTTATAATATGCTTAATAATAAACATGTGCAAATAGAATTTTAAATAATGCTCAGAGTTAAAAAGAAATATTTTTGAACTGAGCAGTATGTGAACCTGACTTGAGTAATAGCAGGTATTCAACAGAGCCTTCATATGTAATGGTAACTTTAGAAGATTTGGGAAAACAGAATTTGGAAAAAGTTTGAGACATGTGCAAAGACTACTGAATCTCTCTAAGAGCTTAAGAATCTCTTAGGAGTTCCTACATTTTGATTTTATGGTAGATCTTACTGAAAAAGCAAAATGAAGAAATAAAGTTTTCCTATTTTTAAAGACATTTCACTACATGCCTACACACACAGCCACACACAGATATGCTATCTCTATATAAGCGTACAAGTACATATACGCACACATGTATGTGCCTATGTGAATATGCACTGCTCACATAGCTACATGTGTGTATGTATATGTGAATGTACAAAAGGTATTTATATGTATTTGTATGATTTATAAGCTAAACAGATACCCTGAAAGATAAAGGAAAATGCAACATATAGATTCTGTGATACATTACTATTTTTTTTTTTTTTTGAGACGGAGTTTCGCTCTTGTTACCCAGGCTGGAGTGCAATGGCGCGATCTCGGCTCACCGCAACCTCTGCCTCCTGGGTTCAGGCAATTCTCCTGCCTCAGCCTCCTGAGTAGCTGGGATTACAGGCACGCACCACCATGCCCAGTTACTTTTTTGTATTTTTAGTAGAGACGGGGTTTCACCATGTTGACCAACATGGTCTCGATCCCTTGACCTCGTGATCCACCCGCCTCGGCCTCCCAAAGTGCTGGGATTACAGTACATTACTATTTTTATTGCTCATACCAACTCAAATATTTTCCAAGAAACATTTTCAATTAATTTTAAATAAATTTGCAGCTTTATTACAAAAGTCTTCTCACACATTGAGGTACAATAAAGTGTAAATATAAATTTTAAAATTTAAATTTATACAATACTTAAAATCCGCTTTAATTTTTTCAGTTCCTCCCTTGTCGTTGTAGTGATACATCCTAATGTCTTCCTATAGTAAACACTGTTTTCTATAATCACAACTTGCTAAAAGCTGAAAAAGATGGCATGTTTAGTGCTCAATTTGAAAATACTTTTATTAAATATTTCAATTGGGTATTGAATGCTATGTAACCGCAATTTAAAGACTTACTGTCAAAAAGTCAAATACCATTTTAGGACATTTAATCTGATTTTTTTAAATACTTTAAGTTCTGGGGTACGTGTGTAGATCTTGCAAGATCGTTGCACAGTTACACACATGCCATGGTGGTTTGCTGCCTCCATTTACCCCATCATCCACATCAGGCATTTCTCCTAATGTTGTCACTCCCCAACCTCCCCATCCCCTGCTATTCCTCCTCTAGCTCCCCACCCCGCAACAGACCCCAGGGTTTGATGTTACCCTCCCTGTGTCCATGTGATCTCATTGTTCAACACTCACCTATGAGTGAGAAAAATGTGGTGTTTAGTTTTCTGATCTTCTGTCAGTTTGCTGAGAATGATGGTTTCTAGATGCATCCAGGTCCCTGCAAAGGACATGAACTCATCCTTTTTTATGGCTGCATAGTATTCCATGGTGTATATGTGCCACATTTTCTTTGTCCAGTCTATCATCGATGGGCATTTGGGTTAGTGCCAGGTCTTTGCTATTGTAAAGAGTGCCACAATGAACATACATGTGCATGTGTCTTTACAGAACTATTTATAATCCCTTGGGTATATATCCAGTAATGGGATTGCTGGGTCAAATGGGATTTCTATTTTTAGATCCTTAAAGAATCACCACACTGTCTTCCACAATGGTTGAACTAATTTACACTCCCACCAACAGTGTAAAAGCATTCCTATTTCTCCAAATCCTCTCCAGCATCTGTTGTCTCCAGATTTTTTAATGATCAACATTCTAACTGGTGTAAGATGGTATCTCAATGTGGTTTTGATTTGCATTTCTCTAATGACCAGTGATAATGAGCATTTTTTCATATGTTTGTTGGCTGCATAAATGTCTTCTTTTGAAAAGTGCCTGATCATATCCTTTGCCCACTTTTGAATGGGTTTGTTTGTTTTTTTCTTGTAAATCTGTTTTAGTTCTTTGTAGATTCTGGATATTAGCCCTTTGTCAGATGGGTAGCTTGCAAATTTTTTTCCCATTCTGTTGGTTGCTGGTTCACTCTAATGATTGTTTCTTTTGCTGTGAAGAAGCTCTTTAGTTTAATTAGATCCCATTTGTCTGTTTTGGCTTTTGTTGCCATTGCTTTTGGTGGTTGAGTCATGAAGTCCTTGCCTATGCCTATGTCCTGAATGGTTTTGCCTAGGTTTTCTTCTAGGGTTTTTATGGTGTTAGGTCTTATGGTTAAATCTTTAATCCACCTGGAGTTAATTTTAGTGTAAGGTATAAGGAAGGGGTCTGGTTTCAGCTTTCTGCACATGACTAGGCAGTTTTCCCAACACCATTTATTAAACAGGGAATTCTTTCCCCATTGCTTGTTTTTGTCAGGTTTGTCAAAGATCTGATGGTTATAGCTGTGTGGCGTTACTTCCAAGGCCTCTGTTCTGTTCCATTGGTCTTTATCTCTGTTTTGGTACTAGTACCACGATGATTTGATTACTGTAGCCTTGTAGTATAGTTTGAAGTCAGGTAGCATGATGTCTCCAGCTTTGTTCTTTTTGCTTAGGATTTTCTTGGCTATGTGGTTTCTCTTTTGGTTCATATGAAGTTTAAGGTGATTTTTTCTAGTTCTGTGAAGAAAGTCAATGGTAGCTTGATGTGGATAGCATTGAATCTATGAATTACTTTGGACAGTATGGCCATTTTCATGATATTGATTCTTCGTAACCATGAGCATGGTACATTTTTCCATACGTTTGTATCCTCTCTTATTTCCTTGAGCAGTGGTTTGTAGTTCTCCTTGAAGAGGTCCTTCATGTCCTTTGTTAGTAGTATTCCTAGGTATTTTATTCTCTTTGGAGCAATTGTGAGTGGGAGTTTGCTCATGATTTGGCTCTCTGTTTGTCTGTTATTGGTGTATAGGAATGCTTGTGATTTCTGCATATTGATTTTATATCCTGAGATTTTGCTGAAGTTACATTTGCAGATGACATGATTGTATATTGAGAAAACCCCATCACCTCAGCCCAATCTCCTTAAGATGATAAGCAACTTAATCTGATTTTAAATATATTTTTTGAAAAGCTCTAACGTTCTAAAATCTAATTTATGATAAACAGAGGGAGAAGTTGTGTACTGCAATGCTCAAGTGCTTTTTAAGCATGCAGAATCAACTTTGTAACAAAAGTTTGTATTTCAGTAACAGTGTGTAAATACAATCATAGCTTTAATTTTGATTTCAGAATATCACACAGTTTTGGATATAATTATAAATTATTGTTGTTCTACAATGTATTTATTTAAAATTATTTCAAATTATTGGTTTCTCAATTCGGTCTTTTTTTTAAAACAATAAACTTTGTCCCATCAATTATAATGTTTTCCCCATATTATAACAATTTGATCTTCAATACTGAACTTTTTAAACTTAAGTTTTACAGTAATATCTTTTCAAGTAATTTCTGATGCTTCAAAAAGAATTTTCTACAAAACAGATTTTTATCAAACAAAATTTTCTACAAAAAAATTTCAGCCACTCTTGAATCTAATACTTGATTTTCTGTTTGGAGATTCTGATGGTACCACTATAAAACCTGGTAATTTATATGTTTTTAAATTTCCTGTTTGGTAAATGAAGCCAACACATTAACAGTCATTGTTTCATGATTTGTATGTGCAGAGTGAAACTTAGAATTAAAAATGAATGAATATAATTTTTAAAAAGGGTCTCTGTTTAAATAAAATATGTAGTTTCATAGAGCATTATTGTAAATGCACCTTCTTCTGCTGCCTATGTATAATATCATCTTCGGATAGAACCAGTTTCTTAAATTAATTACTAACTTTTGAAGTAAATGCTAATACTTCTTTAAAAAATTTGTTTCTTCTTATTTCCTACAGTCAATGATATCTTTGACTTTGATAGGATACAGAGTTTCCTATTGTGAATGAAATCAACTTCATCTTAAAAGAGACATTTAGTGCATGTTTTATAATTAAACATGAACTTCTGATCTTAGTTCACTGATGAAGAATGCAGTTATAAGAATAATATAAATATTTTTGTATTTACACCACAGTATGTACACAAGGCACAAAGAGTACTTTCCTGTTATCTATCTATCTACGCATGTGTCTGTGAACCTATCTAATGCCTTAAACTAAATTTTTCTAAGTTTTTCTTTGACAATTAATCTGAAGGTACTGTTTTACTCAGCCCAAACTGCCCGCATTGGATAAGGTTTTCCTGCCTTGATTGGTAATAAACTCAGATTAATCCCCACTATGTTTGGGAGTTTTTGTTTTTATTTTGAAGACATAAATCAGAACTGTTGTAGGAAAACCAGAACCCAGGCTCACCCTAGAATCAGCAACTGGAGTCCTTAAATTCAGTCCATTCTCTATTTAAATTATATCTGTGTGAAAATATTAAAACACATTCTGATTTAATGAGGACTTCAGAAGACAATTCATGCCCTTTAAAAATGACAAAGCAGAGGGTGCAATGATATTTGATGTATTTGAAATATACAGATGCATTCATTTATTTTACTCTTCTTGAGTATGACTAACTATAAAAGAGACATATCTTTGTTTATGTTGAAGAAAATCAGAAAAGTTTACAAAAAGGAACAATTGCACCAACTTAGCTTATTTCTTTTCAGGGTCCCTTTTTCTCCTCTTTCCTTTGTATTAATTGTTTAAATCAATTTTAATTTATCTTTCCTGACTTTCATTTTAACTTAGTAGCTCTCACTCAGCCAATTAGCAGAGAAAATAAAACTTAGGTGTTTATTCAACTGCTCAAGGGATTCTGTATGTTCTTTAATAGCAAGTACACCTTCATTAGTATTTATTTCAGGCATAGGGGAGACAAAATCTATACAGATTTTGTAAAGTAAGTTACAACCAGAATTAAGTGAATAAAATGCCAGTGTTGAAAGGTGCAAACATCAACTACAAAATAATATTATTTAAGATATTAGAATCCCCAGTAGCAGAATGAGAACAAGTATTTAGGTAAATGTCAGCAAAAATCTTAATGATGATGACTTCTTAATGATGAGTGTATAACACTCTCTCCAGGGAAGAGATAGCAGTTATCACTTACAAACTCTGTAGCTTAACTGGATAAACTGCTAGAGAAGATCTTTGGAAATAAGAAGTACTGGCAAGGAGGAAGAGATAATCTCAAACTAAGAATGCACGATAAATATATGACCTTCTTTTCTATGCTATCACCTTATATATAAAATTATATTGCTGTTCGCTTTTCTAAATGATAACAAAGTATCTAACTAAAATTATTTCTTCAAGCGAAGTTAATGAAAAACTCAGCCAAATTGAACTTTATTGCTGTTACCTGCCCACAGCTTTGTTACCCTAATCTTTTGATTTATCTAATCATTGTTAGTTTCTACATTCACAGCTAAAGTAATACCAAATGCTGGAAAACCACCACACTTGCTGGAAGGGTACCGGGAATTCTTGATCCAAATCAATTTAAAAAGTACATATGTCAATCAGTCATATTTTTATTCACACAAAAAGTAGTACATTCTACCAAAAATTTTTCCAAATAGAGAACAATATGTTATGTCAGGATTTCTAGCAGTTTGTTGATCTCAGCAAAAGCTCTTTAATTTTGTTGTTTGACTGTAAACAATAAGAAAATTTCAGGGTCATTATATAAAATGAGTTTGTTTTCTTTCTGGAGAAAAGCCTTTCTGGGAATCAAGATTAGAGTTAGGTAGGAACAGAGAAATGTAATTTTACAGAATGCTATTATCCCTTTGACACATAGGGGGAAAATATGCTGGAAATGATTTACAGAAAAGTAGAAAAGAATATATGCCTCACAAAATTTTACTTAGAAAAATATCTTTGTTCAGCTTGAGACCAATGTTCCCAAGAAACATGAATGCCAAATATACTGTCAAGAGTTTTTCACTTCACACAGGTGTCTACTAGGATGTGAAAAGGAAACAAACGAACGAAGCCAGAAAACATGTGGTCCTCGCTTTTCTTTTGTGAGATGGCTTATCATGGAAGAGTTTTCATTATTTTTCATAGGGAAAGCTAAGTGGTAAGCCCTCATTAAAAATTTAATCAGCTAAGAAACATTATTCCAACATTATACATAACCTCTCATTAAAGGGTTTTAGTAAGTACAATTAGAAGACCTTTGCAAGAAAGTTAGTTTACCACTCCAAACATGTTTTATAAAAATAGCTAATGTTAATAGCAGAATGAGCTATTTATTGTTATGCAGAACGTTCTCCTGGTAATGGTAAATTGTTAACCAAAACCAAAACCAAAACAAAAACCTAAGTTGAATTCTACTAGGGAACGGCATCATGTTGACTAAGGTTCATCACATATCAGCAGCTGTCTTTTCCATTATCCTCAGTATTCTTTAGATTTATGAGTAAATAAAAATTATGCTGAACAGGAGATAAAATATTAATGTTAAGTAGCCTTTTGTTAAAGTAGTAATTCTTATGTAAAAATAGGATTGACTGAAAATGGACAGATAAGTGCCAATGGTATTGAATCCCTAATCTTTACCTGTTAGACACAAATTAAAACATTCCACCAGTACATGCCAGTAAGTTCCTATGTAATTATAAGGAGAATCACATTGAAGTATTTGTAACAATTATAAATTACGGAATACCACATGACACATGCATACACACAGTTTTGTTACAAAAAAATATTTGAGACTGTGTTTTTGTGCAAAGTTGTGAAAATCTCTGTTTACAAGGTCTTCCCACAGTCAAACTTCCTGTTTGATGCAATCAATTTGATACATTACCTTGACCACACAAAACATTTCTCACCTTTTTTTGTTAAATATAGTGTCCATAGGCTAGGAAATATTTCTGTAATTTAGGATTCATGACACATATAATTTTAGAATCTGCTGTGGCTTTTTTCCCCTCATTTCCAAATCTGGTAGCAACTTGTTAGAAGTAAATGTAGATGGTGCTTAAACTGTAATCATCATGTTCATTACAATTGTAGTCAGGATCTGTATAGGAAATATACTAAGGTTCTATCAATTTATGTCTTTATGGAAGCACAATGTAATGTGTACTAGAACCCATTTGATTGCTCTGAAATGTGGAAAATGTAAGAATTTATCAATATCAAAATTATCAGCAGTTCTCAAGGGTCAGTTCTGACAGAAACATAAGATATATTTAGATCAAGCCATGGAGCAGGTAATGTGCTCTGTTATACCTTAATCCCTTTATGCATTCAAAGCCTGCAAGCAGGCAGGGCAGGATTTACCTGAGTTTCACTTTACACTTAGATTTCCCACTCAGTAGCATTAAGGTGAATCTCCCAAAAGATAACAGGCTAAGATGAGCTCATCTAAATGCAACCCAGTCATTCAGGTATAGATAACAGCCATTGTCAAGATAATTTATGGTTTTCAACATTTGTTAGCATTGGTAACAAACCAGGCCCTAGCAACTGTATTAAGTCATGAGCTGAAACAAGTGCAAAGTAATTTGCACAGGGTTGAAAAAGAAGACTCACAAAGAACTTTAATAATGGAAGTTTTATTTGAACTTTACCATCACCCTAGCTTACAGAAGTTAATTTCTATACTCAGTTTCAAAAGACAAAGATTAATTGATCCTCCTTATCTGACTGTTCTTTGATTAGAAATGTGCTTTTCTCACCTATATCTTCCGTCATTGATGGTGGTCGCTCAATAAAAAGATGTGCCCTAAACCAACGCTTCCATTTTTCAGAACAGCAATGTGTGGTTACAGGTTACTGCTTTGGTAAAGCTATTACTTTTACTGTCAACGTGACTGCAGCCCTAAGATGTCTCATTAGGTGGAATAAATTGAAACAAACAGACACAACATCTGCCTACATGTTTCCCCCCACCCAAAAAAAATAGTTGTTGCAATGGCAAAAAATAAATACAAACTTCTGTTCTCATGCATTTTAAAGAAAATGGAGAATAGGAGTTAACCCTTAATAGTATCTCCAAGAAATGTATTGTTGGATATGTGAACCAAAAGTATCTGAGACAGGTTTCAATCAATTTTAAAAGTTTATTTGATCAAGGTTAAGAATGCATGCTTGGGGAGGCAGATCCATGCCTTTCTTCAAAGATGATTTTGAGGGCTTCAATATTTACAGGGGAAAGGGTGGATATTGGGGAAAGAATAAGAACATTTTTAAAGGTATGGGTAGATAAAAGACAGAAGTTTGCATTCTTTTGAGTCCTTCATCAGCTCTGCACGGAATACACAATTTACATGCGGAGGAGGGGGTAATGGGTAAGCCACTTATGCCTTAGTCTAGCTCAGTGAATCTGCATTTTTACGTAAACAATAGGGCAGAGGAAGGAATCAAATACGCATTTATCTCAGGTGAGCAGAGGGATGACTTTGAGTTCTGTCCTTTGTCCCACATCTGTGAAGATAAGCTATCAATTTACATTGCCAAGGTGAAATTCAACAGAACTGTTTTATGGAAAAAAATTTCAGGGCAGAATTCCTTGTGGAATTTTGCAGCTGCATAATCTCAAAATTTGTTGGGGGCAAATTGTGAGGTAGGTATGTAGCTTTGTTTTTTTTTTTTTAATCTTTGTAGCTATTTTATTTAGGAATAAAATGGGAGGCAGGTTTGCCTGATGCGGTTTCCAGCCTGACTTTTCCCTTTGGCTTATTGATTTGCGGGTCCTGAGATTTATTTTCCTTTGACAGGTGAGACCAGAATAAAAGAAACAAGATCCCTAGTATTACTCTGAATCTGAGAAAATGAAAAAGTCTTTTACTCTATGGTCCATTATAAAACAAAAGTATGAGCAAAAGCTATTCAAAGATTTAAAGACAAACCAAAAATTTCACATCTAATAAAAGCCAATTGATTTATTTATGAAAGCTAGTTAAACATATCATCTGCCTGTGTGACAGACTTATTTAAAATTCAAATTCCTGAGGGATCACAGATGAAAGCTTGAATTGAGCCCACAATTGTGCTGTCATTTGTAATTAGGACTTTTAAGTTTCTGATTTGATTTCTTGTTGAAGAATGGTCAAATCTCTTAAAATATGTAGCCAAAGAGACTGATTAATTTGATAAAACATTTAATGAATGAAAACAGGCCAAGAAGTCTTATCTTCAGCTTACTCTGATCAACATTAGCATTAATTCCTATTATTTCTAGGGACACCTGCAAGATGAGCCAACAACTAGCTCTGTCTTTTGAAGATCATATATTTTTAAGAAATTAGATGAATATGTAATTTTATTTGACACCTATCTATCCATCATTGAGTCTTTCATTTATTCCTCTTCAATATTTTGAGTGAAAAAATTCATCCTGTATAATTATACCTGGTAATCAATCCATAAGTGTTATGAGTTAAATTGATTCTGCCCAAAAAGTGTGCTATAGCTGGCCTGGAGCCAGAACCTGAGCAATGCCATTTTATATGACAAAGATGAATCTCCAAAAATGAGTTGTAATAACTGCCCCATTCTCTTTGCAATAACTGCTGACTTGGTTTCTGTAAATAAGACTGCTAGTCTGCTCTGGATAATGTCCACCAGGTGAAGTTGTTTAACTTTCTCATCAGTAACTGACAGAATTGCTGGCCTTTGCTTATCAGAATGCGCAGCCCAAGCTAATCTCATCTTGGCCCCTGTGAACTAAGATCTGTAAATTCCACTGCTACCCAGATAATGTGTAAACTAATGTTTGTCTTGACTTTTGTAAATCATTTATGTAGCAATTAGAGTGACAATAAGCGCCCTCGGAATGTCCGGAGGCCCCCACCCCCGACCCTGCCCAGGAGATGATTTACAGAACCCACCAGCCCTCGGAATGTCTGGGGCCCGCTGATCCCCCTCCCCACTCCTCAACCCCACTCCCAAGGTGGTCTTTCGGGTATAAAAAGCCTTGACACTCTCCCCTCAGGGCCGCGGGTTAGAGAGACGTGAGTCCTCCGCGGTCGCCGGCAATAAAGACCCTGCAATTTGGCATACTTTTGTCTTGGTGAATTATTTAATCTCGCATCCCAATATTACAAAGACATGTTGAAGTCTTAACTTCAGAATATGCTTTTATTTGAAAATAGGATTTTTGCTGAGGTAATTAGTTAAGATGGGGTCATACTGGAGTGGACCGGTCTCCTAATTTAATATTCCTAATGTCTGTATAAAAATTTGGCCATTTGAAGACATAGAAAGATAGAGAGGATATCATGTAGTGATGGAGGCCAAGGTAGAAATTATGCAGCTGCAAGCCAAAAGATGCCAAGTATTGCCAGTGACACCAGAGCCAAGAGAAAATATGAAAGAGATTTTCTCATAAAGCCTTTCATAGAGCATAGCCCTGAAAATTACTTGATTTTAAATTTTGACCTCCAGAACTGTAAGACAGTAAATATCTACTGGGAAGGAAAGGGTGGGTATTGGGAGGGTTTAAACCACTCAGGTTGTTGTATTTTGCCACAGCAGATTTATGAAACATACAGGTTAGGCAAACTTTTGTTTATTATAAGACTATGAAACCTAGATTTTCTTTCTCTTTCTCTTTTCTCTTAGTGATTCCCCCAACATTTTCCTGTGTAGTGGGAATAAAGTGATGCTAGCTTCCCAGAACTATCCCAACAATGTAAGAGCCATGCCATGTTTTATGGCTAGAGGAACTGTCTGGTTCTTCTAATTCTAAGGCACAAAACCCAAGAACAAATCACAAATCTAAAGAAAACTCTTAATCTGTACTGAATATTTCAGTAACTGACAAATCACCGTTAGGACAGTGTCTAATTGCCATAATTGTGCCAAGTAGAAGGATGATACATGAGGAACTAACATGTGTTACACAAAGAGCTTTAAAAGATTATACATGACTCAAATACAGCTTAGAAAAACAAATGAAACAATTAGACTATCAGTCAGACTTAATGAAAGCTGAAATTCTATTAGATTCCGTATATAGAGGAAAGCTAGGTCAAAACAGTTGCACAAAAAGACAGACTTGTAAAATGGGATTCAATGTGAGAATGCAGTCTTACAAATTGGACCAACACAAAAACAGCAGCTACAATATGGTTCAAATAAATTATTTCCTGTCATGTTGAACACCAAAACTAGCTAGGATCACAGTGTAATTTTAAACCTTACTGCTGGCTTGTTTTTGAACTACTCTTATTTCTTAATCCATCTTATGGCTAACATTGAAAATATTCCAAGCCTAACTCTGAAAGAAAACCATTAGCAAATTCAAGTGTCAGGAGACAAGGCAGTTAGGAAGTCAAAACAACACTCATTACCTGGTGACTAACATTTAATTTTCAGTCAATCTCTCATCACTTATGGGTCACCAAGCCAGTCTTAAGTCTGGCTAAAGTTGTATTCTTAACAGGGTCAGAACATCTGAAACATCAAATATCAAGCTAGTATATATAATGATACTCTTCTTACTGTGGTTTCATATATTAATTCCTTCTCCTATCTTTTTATTTAGTTCCTCAACTCCTGTAACTATTCTTTGTGGCAAAGTTTACTTAGACTTTACATCTTAGGTTTCTTAAAATGCTAATACAAGCATCATGATTAACATGAGAGATAACATAAACACTCTATTTTTCTGAATCAATGCCAAACATTTTACTAGGTACTTTGTAAAGCATCATTTCCTATATTTTACAACTTTAAAGACCTTTTCTTATTTTACCTTTACAGTTATTTCTCTTCTCTGGATTTTACTTGCTTTTCTGATTTAGGAATACTCTGATGTCCTTACGGCCTCTAATTCTGACCACTTCATTGGTGTAATAGTTCCAGTATTTGCCACCTTACCTTTGTCTTCTTTCCTCAGTCGGGAGCCTCATTCAAAGCAGTCTTTCATTGTAATTTGTGAATAATTACTCAAGGAAATTTCTAGAGTCTAATTAAATTTGACATTAATTGCTTCTAACTCTGTGAGTTTCTATAAATGAAAGTGAGCATCTCATGGAATAATTGAGATTTCTTAGGATGAAAAGTGATTCAAAACTCTGAGAGTCACATTATGTTCTTTTATACAGAGTGAGACACCATATAGTATAGAGTAAAAATAAGACATAAAAGCAGAATATCAAATATTGAAAAAAATTGATAAAATGAAACACTCTAAATGCCAAAAAACCCTCTTTTCAATTTATTATCCAGTGAACATGTATTGCAAAAATACTATTATAAGTGAAGTACCTCTTTTAGTGCTATAAATTTAAAGAGAAATGTATAAACTTTGACATTGGTGAGTTTACCATTCTGATACATACCAAACAATAATAAACTCTGTTAATAAAGCTAAACTAGTGATCATTCTGACTATAAACATATTAAATATTCAGAAAACAAAAATATCAAGTGTGGACAATAATGGATTTGGACTTACATGGTTGTATGAATCCTTATACAAAGACAATTATGAAACCAAATTAATTATTTTCTGTGCAAGCATTGACAGAAGCTTACAGAGAGCTGACTTTTGAAAAACTGCAACCAGAAGGAAGAGGGAAGTGGTAAGAATTGTGTTCGTGGCTTTCTGGTTATGAGTATAGAAAATAATAGCCAAGCTGAAAGCTTACTGATATTGTAAGAGAAACATCATAATGAGACCAAAAACCTAAAATAAACACTGCCTAAATCTAGGAATGACGGTTAAATTATATAGGCACAAAGGAAATCTCAAAATACTCAGTGATAAATTTAAGTACTTTATAAGTTATCATCTCCTACTTTTTATAAATGAGAGAGTAAATTATCATGGTAAGATACATCTGTGTAGGATAAAACCTATGACTTATCCTTTTTTTTTAACCATGTGAATCTCCCAAGCTTACAGAGTTTAGAGAGCAAAATTCTGAAGACTGACAGACTTGACACCTCAGAAGATAGCCATAGACTAGCAGAACAGCTGGAAATTAGGAAGTACTGAAAATAAAAAGTCACAAAATGGAAAGTCCCCAAATTATTAGTAGAATATATGCTAAAATTCTTGGCTGTTCACCAAGTTATACAGGCACAGGAGAGGAAGTCCAATTAAACACATAAGCCTCATCAACTTACAAGAATACTAAGGATTCAAATATATTAGAAGCTATACACAACATGGGGAACAAAAATGTTTGCAGTTTCGGTCTACGTAAGTTCACTACTCACTAGAATAATAGACAAAAAATTACAAGATAGAAAATGGAACTGCTGCAAGGTTTATTTACAATGCCTATTTTTGAACCAAATATTAATAGACAAAAAAAATAGAAAACGAACAAAAACCAGAGAACTGTAACCTATACTGAAGAAAAGTAGCAATTTATAGGAAGAATTTCCAACTAGTGGCCTCCTCTTTGGAAAGTAGGTTGAAAGATGGACACACTTTGTTCACTGTCTGCCATCTGCCTCAATAGAACTCTACCTCTCATGCCCTGGTTTTGCTATTTGAGGCTTCTTATCAGAGTGTTGATACAGTGACTGCCTTTCTCCTTCCATTCATACATTCCACCTTACAGAAAACATGCCAAAAATAAATAAGTGAAGAAAGTAAAGCAATTAGTGACTTGTAAAATTTATAAAATGAAGCAAAACACCTGAGATATCAACTGCAACACAAACATCTGAATTCTCCCCAAAGCAACAACCAACATTTCTACCCCATCAAAAGTGAACATGACTGTATATGTTTCTACCATTGTCATAATATAGCATGTTAATAATATATATAGTATTATACATATACACTATAAGGAGATATACACACACACACACACACACACACACACTTAAAGGTGACAAAAGGCAATTTTGTTGTTGTAACTTGAATTTCTGCCTTAAGTGAATCTTTAAAATTTTTTTCCAATTTATTAATTGAACAGATAACTTTCCTTTTTGGCAAACTGCTGGTAGATGTCTTTTACAAGTATGGAGTTTCATTTTTTTACTTTATTGATTTTTGAGAGTTATAAATATTTTTTCATTAAGAGTTTGGAACTTGAGGGAGAAGTTTCTATTCCAAATATTTTAAATTAAGACAAATTGTGCTGTGTATAGAAAGAAAAATCTTTTCAGATTTAATGTTCAGGAAATACACCATTGATATACATTTCTTAAAGAGCGCAATTGATTATGTGTTTCAAATAATTCTGCTATGAATTACTGTGAGTTTACAAAGGATGGAATTCAGTCTTTTTATGCTGAAAACTATTTTTTACTCAATTTAAGCAAAATTCAGTAATTGTTAATTTGTATTTAGGCCATCAGATTGTTCATTCTGTGGGAATGGATTAAAGTTGTAATATGTCCTTCAACGCTACTGTGACTTTCCCATTCCAAGAAGATGTGCTTTATAAAGCACTCTGCCTCACACCACTTTCTGTGCACAAAATGTAAAATTTGTAGACTTTATGGTTTAGTATACATGAAATATGTTTCTACATGTGAAGAACATTCAAAGTAATACTAATAAAATAATGATGATAATAGAAACAATAATAGCAATTGGAGCTTACTCTTTTGGGCATTTTTCCAAATACTGTACATTTAATAACTAATCTAATTCTCAGAATAACTTTACAAGATTAGTTATAATTATAAATTGAAACTATTATAATTACCATAAATGGAAACAATTATAATTGCCATCCATATTTTCCACATGTAGAAATTGGAAATTCACACTTTTGACCCCTAAAACTTCAGTAAATCTATACTACTTAGATGGAAGAGTTTAAAAACACACTACTATAATAAATGCAGATTTGCCTAAGGCAAAATTATGGACATGTTATTTGCTTAATACTGTGAATAACTGTTTTCATACTCTAAAATAAGGATATATTAACACTGGTAATCTATTGTGATCAGAGAAGAAAAACAAACTGAGATATATTTGACATATATCTCCATCCATATACATAAACATATTATAATTTACATGTGTTTCCTTTGTACCTTTTATATAATCTATTTTTAGTAAAATTATAATTTATATAATTTTATGGATGAAAATATTTTTATTTTAAAATATGTCTCTGTTGGTATGTAGAGTATCAATTCTTTCCTTCACATTTTAATTATTTTGCTGCTTTATTTTTAAGGTTTTGCCTATCAAACCATTTTCATTTAGAGTAGAGTGACTTTCTATAAGAACATAATACAAATCAAAATAGCAATTAATAGGTATATAAATACAAAAATATTTATCACACTTAGAACTAGGAAGTATTGTTCTTTACCCTGAATAAGAGTCAAGAGTTATAATGTTTAAATTAAACTTCCCATCCTTACTTCAAAATTATTTTTGTGATCATTAGATTGAAGTGGGCCTTAGAAGCTATATTTTTAACAAACTATCTCATATGAATTGCATTATTAAAACTGCATACCAATTGTTCCTTGATGCCTTAATTTTATTTATTTATGTATTATTGTACTTTAGGTTCTGGAATATATGTGCAGATCATGCAGGGTTGTTGCGTAGGTACTTACATGGCAATGTGGTTTGCTGTCTCCATCTCCCCATCACCTATATCTGACATTTCTCCCCATTTTATCCCTCCCCAACCTCCCCACCCCACCATTGTCCCACCCCTAGGCCTCCCAACAGACCCCAGTGTGTGATCCTCCCCTCCCTGTGTCCACATGTTTTCACTGATCAACACTTGCCTATGAGTGAGAACATGTGGTGGTTGATTTTCTGTTCTTGTGTCAGTTTGCTGAGAATGATGGTTTCTAGATTAATTCAGGTCCTTCCAAAGGACATAAACTCATACTTTTTATGGCTGCATAGTATTCCGTGGTGTATATTTGCTACATTACCCTTGTCCAGTTTATCATCAATGGGCATTTGCGTTAGTTCCAACTCTCTGCTATTGTAAACAGTGCCACAATGAACATACATGTCCATGTGTTTTTATAATAGAACTATTTATAATCCTCTGGGTATATACCCAGTAATGGGATTGCTGGGTCAAATGGTATTTCTATTTTTAGATCCTTAAAGAATCACCACACTGTCTTCCACAATGGTTGAACTAATTTACACTCCCACCAACAGTGTAAAAGCATTCCTATTTCTCCAAATCCTCTCCAGTATCTGTTGTCTCCAGATTTTTTAATGATCAACATTCTAACTGGTGTAAGATGGTATCTCAATGTGGTTTTGATTTGCATTTCTCTAATGACCAGTGATGATGAGCAGTTTTTCATAAGTCTGTTGGCCTCATATATGTCTTCTTTTGAAAAGCATTTGTTCATATCCTTTGCCCACTTTTGAATGGGTTTGTTTGTTTTTTTCTTGTAAATCTGTTTTAGTTCTTTGTAGATTCTGGATATTAGCCCTTTTTCAGATGGGTAGATTGCAAAAATGTTTTCCCATTCTGTTGGTTGCCGATTCACTCTAATGATTGTTTCTTTTCCTGTGCAGAAGCTCTGGCATTTAATTAGATCCCATTTGTCTATTTTGGCTATTGTTGCCAATGCTTTTGGTGTTTTAATCATGAAATCCTTGCCTATGCCTATGTCCTGAATGGTTTTGCCAAGGTTTTCTTCTCGAGTTTTTATGAAGTTAGGTTTTATGTTTAAGTCTTTAATCCACCTGGAGTTAATTTTAGTATAAGGTGTAAGGAAGGGGTCCAATTTCAGTTTTCTGCACATGGCTAGCCAGTTTTCCCAACACCATTTATTAAACAGGGAATCCTTTCCCCATTGCTTGTTTTTGTCAGATTTGTCAAAGATCAGATGGTTGCAGATGTGTGGCATTTCCGCTGAGGCCTCTGTTCTGTTCCACTGGTCTATATTTCTGTTTTGGTATCAGTACCATTCTGGTTTGTTTATTATAGCCTTGTAGTATATTTTGGAGTCAAGTAGCATGATGCATCCAGCTTTGTTTTTTTCGCTTAGGATTTTCTTGGCTATATGGGCTCCTTTTGGTTCCATATGAAGATTAACGTGGTTTTTTCCAGTTCTATGAAGAAAGTCAATGGTAGCTTAATGGGGATAGCTTTGAATCTATAAATTACTTTGGGCAGTATGGCAATTTTTCACAATATTGATTCTTTCTAACCATGATCATGGTATGTTTTTCCATCTGTTTGTGTCCTCTCTTATTTCCTTGAGCAGTGGTTTATAGTTCTATTTGAAGAGGTCCTTTACATCCTTTGTTCATTGTATTCCTAGGTATTTTATTCTCTTTGTAGCAATTGTGAATGGGAATTCACTCACGATTTGGCTGTTAGTCTGTTATTGGTATATAGTAATGCTTGTGATTTCTGCAAGCATTACTATACATCCTTTGTTCATTGTATTCCTAGGTATTTTATTCTCTTTGTAGCAATTGTGAATGGTAATTCGCTCGCAATTTGGCTGTTAGTCTGTTATTGGTATATAGTAATGTATGTGATTTCTGCACAATAATTTTGTGTCCTGAGACTTTGCTAAGCTGCTTATCAGTTTAAGGAGATTTTGGGCTGAGACTATGGAGTCTTCTAAATATACAATCATGCAATCTACAAATAGAGACAATTTGTCTTCCTCCTTTCCTAACTGAAAACATTTTATTTCTTTTTCTTGCCTGATTGCTCTGGCTAGAACATCCAATACTATATTGAATAGGAGTGGTGAGTGAGGGCATCCTTGCCTAGTGCCAGATTTCAAAAGGCATGTTTCCAGTTTTTGCCCATTCAGTATGATATTGGCTGTGAGTTTGTTGTAAATAGCTTTTATTATTTTGAGGTACATTCCATCAATACCTAGTTCACTGAGAGTTTTTAGCATAAAGCGCTGTTGAATTTTGTTGAAGGCCTTCTCTGCATCTATTGAGATAATCATGTGGTTTTTGTCTTTGATTCTGTTGATGTGGTGGATTATGTTTATAGACTTGCATATGTTGAACCAGCCTTGCATCCCTGGGATGAAGCCTACTTGATAGTGAAGGATAACCTTTTTGATGTGCTGTTGCAATTGATTTGCCCATATTTTATTGAAGATTTTTGAATCTATGTTCAACATGGATAATGGCCTGAAGTTTCATTTTTTTTTTTTTTTTGTAATGTCTCTGCCAGGTTTTGGTATCAGGATGATGTTGGTTTCATAAAATGATTTAGGAAGGATTCCTTCTTTTTGTATTGTTTGGAATAGTTTTGAAGGATTGGTACCAGCTCCTCTTTTTACATCAGGTAGAATTCAGCTGTGAATGCATTGGGACCTGGGCTTTTTTTGGTTGGCAGTCTATTAATTGCTGCCTCAACTTCAGCCCTTGTTATTGGTCTATTCAGGGCAACTTCTTCCTGGTTTAGGCTTGGGAGAGTGCAAGTGTCCAGGAATTTATCCATTTCTTCCAGATTTACTGGCTTATTCACATAGAGTTGTTTGTAGTAATCTGTGATGGTAGTTTATATTTCTGTGGAATCAGTGGTGATATCCCCTTTATCATTTTTTTTATTGCATCTATTTGATTCTTCTCCCTTTTTTATTAATCTGGCTAGTGGTATGTCTATTTTGTTGATCTTTTCAAAAAACCAGCTCCTGGATTTATTGATTTTTTTGAAGTGTTTTTTGTGTCTCTGTCTTCTTTAGTTGTGCTCTGATCTCAGTTATTTCTTGTCTTCCAGCTTTTGAGTTTTTTTTTTATCTTGCTCCTCTCATTCTTTCAATTTTGATAATTGGGTGTCCTCACCTCTTATGTGGGCTGTTATTGCTATAAATTTCCCTCTAGACACTGCTTCAAATATGTCCCAGAGATTCTCATACATTATGTCTTCATTCTTGTTGGTTTCAAAGAACATCTTTACTTCTGCCTTCATTTCATTGTTTATCCAGTCGACATTCAAGAGCCAGTTGTTCAGTTTTTATGTAGTTTTGTGGTTTTGAATGGGTTTCTTATTCTTGAGTTCTAATTTGATTGCACTGTGTTTTGAGAGACTGTTTATTATGATTTCCATTATTTTGCATTTGCTAAGGAATGATTTACTTCCAATTATGTGGTCAATTTTAGAGGAAATGTGATGAGGTGCTGAAAAGAATGTGTATTCTGTTAATTTGGGGTGGAGAGTTTTGTAGATGTCTATTAGGTCTCCTTGGTTCAGATCTGAGTTTAAGTCCTAGATATCCTTGTTAATTTTCTGTCTTGTTGATATGTCTAATATTGACAGTGGAGTGTTAAAGTCTCCCAATATTATTATGTGGGAGTCTAAGTCTCTTTGTAGGACATTATGTACCTGGGTGCTCCTGTATTGGGTGCATACATATTTAGGATAGTTAGCTCTTCTTGCTGCATTGATACCTTTACCATTATGTCATACCCTTCTTTGCCTCTTTTGATCTCTGTTGGTTTAAAGTCTATTTTACCAGAGACTAGGATTGCAACTCCTGCTTTTTTTTTTGCTCTCCATTTGCATGGTAAATCTTCCATCCCTTTATTTTGAATCTATGTGTATCTTTGCATGTGAGATGGGTCTTCTGAATATGGCACACCAATGGGTCTTGACTTTTTACCCAGTTTGCCAGTCTGGGTCTTTCAATTGGGGCATTTAAGCCATTTACATTTAATATTTTTATATGTGAATTTGATCCTGCTATTTTGTTACTGGCTAGTTGTTTTGCCCATTAGTTTATGTGGTTTCTTAATTGTGTCATTGGTCTTTACCATTTCGTACCTTTTTGCAGTGGCTGGTACTAGTTGTTTATTTCTACGTTTAGTGCTTCCTTCAGGAGCTCTTGTAAGGCAGGTCTCGTGTTGACAAAATCTCTCAGCAATTGCTTGTCCATAAAGAATTTTATTTCTCCTTCACTTATGAATCTTAATTTGGCTGGATATGAAATTATGGGTTGAAAGTTCTTTTACTTAAGGATGTTGAATATTGGCGCTACTCTCTTCTGGCTTGTAGGGTTCCTGCCAAGAGATCCAGTGTGAGATGGGCTTCCCTTTGGCTGGTGACATGACCTTTCTCTCTTGTTGCCCTTAGCATTTTTTCCTTCATTTCAACCCTGGTTATTCAGAAGATTATGTGCCTTGGGGTTGCTATTCTTGAGGAATATCTCTGTGGTGTTCTCTGTATTTCCTGGATTTGAGTGTTGGCCTACCTTGCTAGGTTGGGGAAGTTCTCCTGGAAAATATCCTGAAGAGTGTTTTCCAGTTTGGATTCATTTTCCCTGTCACATTCAGGTATGTCAATCAAATGTAGATTAGGTTTTTTTCATGTAATCTCAAATATTTCTTGGAGTCTTTGTTCATTTCTTTTCACTCTTTTTTCTTTAATCTTGCCTTCTCATTTTATTTCATTGAGTTGATCTTCAATCTCTGATATCCTTTCTTCTGTTTGATTGATTTGGCTATTTAAACTTGTTTATGCTTCGTGAAATTCTCATGCTGTGTTTTTCAGCTCCATCAAGTCATTTATTTTCTTCGCTAAGCTGGTTATTCTAGTTAGCATTTCATCTAACTGTTTTTCAAGGTTTTTAGTTTCTTTGTATTGGGTTAGAACACGTTCCTTTAGCTCAGAGAAGTTTGTTATTACCCACCTTCTGAAGTCTGCTTCTGTCAATTCATCAAACTCATTCTCCATCTTGTTTTGTTCCCTTGCTGGTGAGGAGTTGTGACCCCTTGGTGGAGGAGAGGCATTCTGGTCTTTGATGATTTCATCCTTTTTGCACTGGTTTCTTCCCATCTTAGTGGATTTATCTACCTTTGATCTTTGGTGATTTCGGATAGGGTCGCTGAGTGGATGTACTTTCTGTTGATGTTGAAGCTATTTATTTTTGTTTTTTAGTTTTCCTTCTAACAGCCAGGTCCCTCTGCTGTAGGACTGCTGGAGGTCCACTCCAGACCTTGCTTGCCTAGGAATCATCCGCAGGGGCTGTGGAACAGCAAGGATTGCTCCCTGATCATTCCTCTGGTAGCTTCATCCCAGACAAGTACCCACCATGTGTCAGCCAGAGCTCTCCTGTATGAGGTGTTTTGGTTATACAGGGCTCAGGGAGCCACTCGAGGAGGCAGTCTGTCTCTTGTCTGCCTGCAGCGGCACTGCCGGGCCGCCACAGGCTCAGTCCAGCTTATGTGTAAGCTTCCTCTGGCTTTTGTTTACACATGTGAGATTAGAACTGCCTCAGCAATGGCGGACCCCCTTACCCCATCAAACTCCATCGTTCGGGGTTGAGCTCAAACTGATGTGCTGGCTGCAATACTCTCAAACAAAAGGGCTTAAGTTTTCTGGTCTTTATTGGGGTGGGACCCACTAAGCTATATCACCTATCTCTCTGCTTTCAGTTCCCCCTTTTTCTGGGGAGTGGGAAGCTCCGTCCCACATGCGCTCTTGGCACTACTAAAAATGTCTGCCCAGATCTGTGCTGACAACCTGCAGCACCGGTTGAAGCTGCTTCTCAGATCTGTCTGACAACTCATGGCACTTTTCAGCCCAGCAGGGATCTGCTGATCTGTGGGTTGCAAAGGCCATGGGAGAAGTGCAGTATCTGAACCATGCTGAGGGGAGAAGTCCCCGATGCTCTGGCCGGTGGCACTTCCTGAGTGAGGCAGCAACCCACCCTGCCTTGGTTTGCCCTCCTTGGGCTACACCCACTGTCCAACCAGTCCCATTGAAAAGAACCTGGTACCTTGGTTGGAAATGCAGAAATCAGTCACCTTCTGCATCTCTCTCACTAGGAACTGCACTCAGGAGCTGTTCCTATTCGGCCATCTTGGTGGAATTCGGAAAATAGAATTTTAATGATACTCAGGGAAGATAGCCACTTAATTAAAAAAAAAAAAATAGGAAGAATTTAGAATCCATAAAGTATTAGGAAGAATTTAGAATCCATAAAGTATTAAATTGAATAAGTGAATTTAACAGGGCTGTTAGATCAAAGTCATTTTACAAGAACCAATTAAATTTCTATATATCAACAAGAATCAGCTAGAAAATAAAATTTAAAATATGTTATGAAAAACAGGTGTTTAAATAAGAGAGCCAAATATTTTAAACAGATATTTAATACTTGTAAAATATGTCTTCTCTTGAATTTTCTGAAACCTTGATGGCATCTCCTAGCACTAATCTGAATGAGAGACCACTACTATTGAGAATATATAATTTATACCTGGAAACTGTCAGACCTTGACTTTCCTACATTTTCAGCTTCAATTTATTCTTGTAATAGCATTTTAAAGTAATCAGTTATCTAGATATGTGTAGCAATATTAACTACTATGAACTGAGTGAGCAATGTCTCTGCCTCTCCTTAATTACATATCAGATGTTTGAATTCCACAAGCAAGACTTCAGCTTCAAATAATCTAAATGAAATGTTAACTAGACAAATGCATTTTGCTGTTGAGATGCACATTTCTTGTTCTTTTTCTCCATGAGATTTATTGTATCTCACACATGATCTCAGAAAGGAAAATAGAAACTGGTAGATACAGTATAACAAAATTGACCAAATATTAGGCAAATCATTGCTACAAAAAACCATAATTCTAACAATTGTGTTGTATTACTCAGAGCAGTATTCATGAAAATTAACGATTATAGTTATTTTCCATTCTGTGTGGAGTGCTTATTGGGAAATTTAAAATTAAAGAGAAAAATATACTCTACAACTATTCACTGGCCAAGTAAGTATAAATATTTAAACCCTTTGTGAGATGGATAGAACACTAAGAAGGTGGAGAGTCCTAAAATATGTCTTTTTAAACTGTAGAAAAACCCTCTCTTTCCGTTAAAAGCTTAGGTGCTCTTGAATATAAATCCATGTTTTGAAATTTAAAGTAATAAAAAATTTTCCTTACCACTGCTGAAGATACACTCAATTTATATTCCTAAACCCAACTCTTAATTTCTACATCGGCAGCATCTACTTTTAGATTAATGAATTTGGCAGAACTTATGCTAAAAAATCTTAGGGTGTACTTTCCCTTATCTAGGCTAATATGTACTGGGCTATACATTTAAATATTGTATTCCAAATTACATAATACTCTTCACATTTGGAATATGCAAATTTGAGGAACCATTGAAAATATTTGATTAGGTGACATAAACATTTTTCTGAACATTTCATTATGAAGTAGGGAAGCAGATATACAACAAAGAAGACGAAGCACACTGCTATTACAGGTGTTGATGTTAGAATTCACAGTCAGTGAAGCTTCACTTTTTGATCCTTATCTATTTAATTGTGATTATAAATAATATGGCTACTTAACCCTCTTTAATGGAGTCTCCAGATGTTCCTTCCTTTCTATGTTGAGGCAGCAGTTCTCAAAACCCAGTCACCAGCCTGTCATTTATTCCCACAGAATAATTTATATCTTGTAGAAAGAATATTTACTGTTTTCAGGAAAAACATTTTGTCTTATAAAATGTGTTTGACCACTTTGTTCCAGCATATTTTTCAATCTGATTTAGTCAAAGTTAAATGTCACCTATTAGACATCAAGATTTCAGCCTAGAGAAGCCTATAACAAAACAAATCTGGTTAAAACTTACTCTTGTCTCTAATGTGCAGCGAAAGCATGTGCTGGCCTCACACTCTCACATGAATAAATGCTGGCTTCTCAAGTCCTCATATCTCTCAAAACATCTGTCCCTAAAATTCAAACTTTTAGGCACTCGAATGTAAATCCATGATTTGGAATTTAAAATAATAAAACACTTTCTCTAATACTGCTAAAGATACACGCAATTTATATTCCTAAGCCCAATCCTAATTTCTGCATCTGCAGCATATACATTTAGATTAATGAATTGGACAGAATTTATGCTAAGAATACTTAGGTGTATTGTGCATTACATTCCTGTAAAGCCATGGCTCTTTATGGCACTATAGAACTTTGCTTTTGTTTACATTATTAAATTGCTGTTTCTACTTTCTGCAAGGAAAATTATTATATTAATAACTTTAAATACTTAGTCTGCCTTGCAAGTGCAAGAACAAATGGAAGTCCCCAAAACTTTGTGTTGTATTCTATTTGTTTCAGAAACCCAACATTCTCCAACAGCTCACATACACCTCACTTTCAATTATTGCTTCTTATTTTTTAGAATGATCATAAATTTCAAAAAAAAAAAAAACAAGAAACCATATGAACAGTAAAAAACAAATATTCTCCCCTGCTAAGTGTCAGTTTCTCTTCTCAATAAAAATATTAATGAGAGATATATCACTTAATTAAAAAGTGTTCTCACACAGCTAGAATAATTAAAGATAAGATATTTTAATCTTTCCTTATTTACTCATGTGATTTACTTTAATTGATCACTGAAAATAATGGAAATGGATTTTATAATTGTGTACAATAATGGAAATGGATTTTATAAAAAAGTATATATAAATATGTACATGTATGTATGTACACATATGCATGTAAGTATATATATGTATATAATATTGTTGTGAAACCCCAACAGCTAAGTTTGAGTGCCCTATGCCCACTTAGCTAAACACTGACATGTCAACCCATAAGAGCAGAGAAAGGTTTATTTGATTTGGCCAAAACATGAGAACAGGAGAGGCAAACTCTCAAATCCAACCTCCCTTTGAACATAACTGGGGATTTTTGTAAGTAAGGAACGTGTATGGGAGGTCAGATATTCCAACGATGAAGGCTGCTTGTGTCCCAAGGTTGACCAAACTTTTGGATGCCATCAAGGAGGTCTGCATGGCCTAACAATCATTGTTCTTTGTAAGAAAAACAAGTTCAATAATCTTGAAGGCTGGGCACCCCCAGGAGTTAGGATATGAAGTAAATCAAATATTACTGACTACCCTCTACCAAAATGACTATTTATAAGCAATCATGCATAGAGGGGAAAAAAAGAACAAAGAAAAAGGAAAATAACTAAAACAAAAATGACTTTTATAAAATAGGCTTGATTACAATATGTGGGTGGACACACATAGCTCTCACAGCATGTGTCTTTGCTCATTCACTTACAATCTTCTGTGCTCTTTTGTTTGACTTTTCCAAAAACATAAGCTTCTGCTTTTTTTGTCCAATCTGAGATTTTTTAACCATTCAATTTATTATAGTCAATGATACATTTGTATATTTGATATTAATTCTACCATATTGTTTTATATTTATTATGTATAGGTTTTTCTTTCTGGATTTTTGTAAAATTAATCATATTTTAATTGCTTAACTGTTCACTATCTAATATTTAGAAAGATGTTTAATGATTACCATTAAACTGTTAACAATATATTTCTGTACTTATTTAATCCTCTCCCCAAAATGTTACATTAGATTTACATATTCACTTACTATATGCTTAATATTAGAAATAAATAAAGCTTATTATTACATAAATGTACCCACTCCATCAATACTCTGCTGGCTGTTGTGTGTATTGACAACTATTAGGTGATGCACTATTTAAGATATTTTTAGGTATTACCAACAACAATATTCCTTACACCACAATTGCCTTTCGTATCAAGAAAGCATGGTGAGGAAGTCCCAAAAAAATTTCCTAAATGTTTAAACATTTTCATAGAACTATAATCTTGATCTTGAACATAGGAATTTCAATAGATTCTTAAACTTTAAAGTTATACCAAATTTCTATTGTATGCTAAAATATCAAATCTTTTGTGTGAAGGATACCAGCACTTATAAGATGATAGCCCTTCAATTATCCCTTAAATTTCATAGACATTTCCTAGCTTTTTCACTGGAATTTGGAATGACATCAAGGTCACATGAAAGTTAATTTATCTCACTTTTCAGTCATACGCTTCTGTTTTATCCCTGGTGTTTTTTCGATGTAGCTTGGAACCCAAAGAACAGTAGTCTTTTATAAAAGTCAGTCTTCCTGCAAAATGTCTAATGGTTAGATTTATCCCTGAGGAAGGATGTAAATTCATTGCAAATGATACTTTAATGGAGCCTAGCTTTTTTGTCATGCAAAAAGATCCAAATGGATGTGGCAGCCAGCAGCAATTCCTATGGGAAGCAGAGCAACATGAAGCAAGTGATCTTGTCAGAAATAAGTAAATAAATACCTCTAACTTTTCCATTTTCACAATTTTATCCATGAAAAACATACAGAACATGATTTACATTGTTCTTGATAATATTTTAAAGAAAGAGTTCAAGTGCTAGAGCTTGTTTACACTTATTGTAATAGATCTGACAGGTATTTTATTCATGACACAGTAGAAAAAACATTAGCATCTACAAAGTTGCAAAATGCTTAACAGTGAATATATATTCATTTCCTTTAGCTAGATGGCCTCCTTTCATTGCCACGGGTTATTTTAATTTGTTGAGTGTCTCTTCTAAAGCACTGGATGTTATCCTTTTTATAGTTTCCTCTACATTTGATCATACATGGCAACAGTAACATTCATGGCCCTGAGTTAATTGATAGAACGATAAAGTTAGAGGAAGTTGAAGAGAGAGAGGAAAAAGAAGAAGGAGAAGAAGAAGAAAGAGGGGAAGGGGAAGGGGAGGGGAGGTGAAAGAGGAAGAGGAGGAGGAGCAGAAGGAGAAGATGGAGAAGAAGAAGAAAAAGAAATGGTGAAAACATACTCATTTCCAAGCATCACAGTTAACAAGGGCATGTAACTCCTCCATAAGAAATTATTTAAAAGTCAAACACTTTTTAAGTTTACTAAATTAAATGCTTAGTTTGTTGTAGCAATTTTAATAACAATTACTTGAAATTATTTGTAAATAACTAACCAACAAATATGCCAATGTACTTAATCTGATGATAAATTGCTAAGGGAATGGTTTGCAAGCATTTCCATGGACAATAGTGTAGAGAAAGTCTGGGGCTTTGTAAAAGTGTTACCTGATTCTTGTGTCCTTCTTTGAAAAACAGGACAGGTTCAGCTACTCATGGAGCAATGAAATAGCTGACTAGAATTAACACTCCCTTCAGGGGAAAGAGGCCATTTCAATGGGAAGTAACTGTTGTAAACTTAATGAGATTCCAAATAGTCGAAATACAATATAAAATTGATTTTATATTAGAGTTAATATTGTCTATGGGTTTCATTACATGAATTTGCTATGCCATTCAATTATTTTATTTCCATTTTATGATGAAATATATCATCCATACAAAAAAACACATAAAATAGATATATGCAATTTAGAGAATAATTATGAACATCAATGTACTACCACACAAATCAAGAAATGGAACATTATTAATATCACAGAAGCATCCCTCCTGTGAGCCCATTCCTCAACACAAATGTCTTTTTTCAAAATCAACATTGTGACATTTGTGATAACCATCTTTTCTTAAGAATAAATTACTCACTCACATGAATTACTAATATAGATATCTGAATATTTTAACATTTATCTGTTTTTGCATGTGATTATTTCATTTTTATTACTGTATACAATACTATTGCATGACTATTTTACAATTTATATTCCTATTCTGCTGGATAATTTCCAGCTTTTATAAACAATACTTAGATGTACAGGTGCATGTGTGTTTGTTGGGGTTGGGTGGAGAGCAATGGGATATATATTTTCTACAAACAGTTGTCTTCAAAATGGGATCTCCGGACCAGCGATAACATTATCTGGGGAGTAATGTTACAAATGCAAAATTTTTTAGTTCTACCCCAGATATGGTTAATCAGAAACTTTGTATTTGGACCTAGTAATCTATCTTAATGAAGCTTCTCATTGATTCTGACACACTCTTTTAAGTGTGAGAACCATGCATAATATATTTGGAAGTAGAATTACTGGATTATAGAGTGTGGACATCTACAGCTTTATTAGAAAGTTCTAAATTGTTCTTCAAAGTGGTTGTACTAACTACTTTGTACAGAACTACAGTGGTGTATGAGAATTTACATTTGTTATAGACATATTGATGCCCTGTCCAGATTCTTCTTCAAAGAAGAGCTCCTTGACCCAGTTGCTGGCAGAGCTGCATTGGACAACCACCTGCTCTGAACTCCTCCAGGGATTGTCTTAGCTGCTGAGAGCTGCCTCACTATGGTCACATCCTTCCAGGGGAGGGCCAACTTCCAGTGACTTACTCAGATGAAGGTGTAAAAGCTTGTCCATTTTACCCAAGGCAGGGAATTCTGGTAGAACAGTAGGTTATTCTAGAGCAGACATGTTTTCTGCGGTCAGCTTGATTTTTTTTTTCTTCCCAATCCTGTTCCCCTCCCTTCCACAGATATTAGGCCAAAGACATTTCTTAAAAAACATACTGAACATTAAACTCTATGAGTCTACTTCTCAGGAAACCCGGAGTACTACCATATTCTCTCAAACACTTTACAATTAAATAAATTTAAAGTTTTGTCTTTCTTTAAGAATTTTAATAATAATTAATTGCATTTTCCTGATTACTAACAATGTTGAGCAACTTTTCATTTGGAATTTGCGAAGTTCCAGTTTAAGTATTTTGTTCATTTATCTATTGTGTTGTCTTTTATAAATTAATTGGTAGAGCTTTTCATATATGCTAGGTATTGAATCTTTGTTATTATAGTCTTTAATATATATTTTCCTATTCCTATTTGCATTGCCATTTGTATTATTATTGACAATAGATAACTGTCAAATTTATATGAAGTTGAATTTATAAATTATTACATTTATGTTAATTGAATTTGTGTTGTAAGACATATTTTCCTAACCCTAAGACACAAAAATATTGTATGAATTTGTGGAGATGTCAAATAAAATCAATGGGAAAAAATATTGAGAAAAGCAAAAGAGAAATAGTATGTTACCTCTATAGGGAAAAACCAATTCTAATGATAGCAGATTTCTTATCAGAAACCATGGAGACCAGAAGGAAGTGGCACAATATTTTTCAACAGGAAAGAAAAAAAATTGCCAACCCACAATTCTATATTTAGCAAAAATAACCTTCAGGAATGAAAGGGAAAGCAAGACATCTTAGATGAAGGAAAATTGAGAGAAGTTGTTGCCAATAGACTTTCCCTAAGGAAAAAAATCTAGAATCAGTTTTCTAAATGGCAGGAAATGATCAAAGAAGGAATCTTGGAACATCAGAAATGAAGAAGTAGTATAATAAGCAATATTTATTTCTACTGTTTATATAGGTTACGAAAATATTACCATGCACATATTTATCAAGTTCTAAAATTAATCAATTATTTGTTCTTCTTCCAAATGGTGTGAAGAATTTGCAACATTTTAACATCATTCCACCCAATTATCTTTTAAAATTATTTTATGTAGAAAATAGTATTATTATTTTTCATATAGTTAATGATTATTTGAATTTGTCCACATCTTTATACCATTTTTCTTTCTTCTTTCAGTTTAAACATTGTATTTGGCTTACTTTCCTTCAGCTTGTAAAATATGCTTAAATTACCTTTAGTGAGGGTTTTCTCATGGCAAAATCTTTCTGCATATATCTTAGACGACAGAAAAATGGTTTTCTGTTTCTTCCTGAAAGATTGCTTTTCTTGGCATACAATTACAGGCTGGCAATTATTTTCTCCAATTATATAAAAGTTAAATTTACTGGTAGAAATTCCACTGTCAGTTTAGTATCCTGTATCAGTCAGAATTACACTCAAGGAAGAAATAATGCCAAACCCCAAAGGGTTTTTTCATTAAAAGCTTATTTTCTGAACAGAAGGTCTCTTCTTATCACTGTTACCCAGCAACTCAGGTTAATGGAGACATTCTCTTAACATATATTGCCACTTACATCATGACCATGGAAAAGAAATTAGTTGCACAATGGATCTTAAAATTTCTACCACGAAGTTATACATGTAACTTCTGCTTAGGTTTCATTGGCCAAAGCGAGTTACTAGCCTATAATTAATTTAATGAGACAGTGACATGTAATCTGATCATATGTCTAGATTGACAACATAGAACTTAGGTAAACATTACTAATAACTTCCAAACTGCCTCTATTTATAGAGAAAGAGAGATGAAAAGAAAGAAGAAAGAGGTTGGAGACAGAGGAATGGGACAATGAAAGAATGAAGGAGAGAAAGATACAGAGACAGATAAGTTAACATATCATTAGTAAGTAGTAAATTTATGTTTACTTCAGAACTCTGTATAATATGTTGGTGGCAGAATGTTCCATTTTTATTCAGTAGCATTTCTGAAGATTCCTTTTATCAATGGTCTCTGAATGATAATGGGATGTGTTTTATGGTATTTATAATTGTGGGTATATATATATATGAATCTATATATTATATCAGCTTTTAGTTATATAGAAATATAGTACATTAAGCATATTTTCTTCTCAGTAAACACACAAATTATATATTAAAATATCTTTAATTCTCTAATCAGTAATTTATATCCATTTATGTTGTTCTAACTCAAATGGGTGGAAAATAATGTGTGAAAAATGTGTTACTATTTCTGTATGTCATAGTGAATTTCTACAGCTAACATATGAAACAATGATGAGAAAACGTAACTCTTTTGATATGTCTATTTCCTTATTAATTTTTTTCTCCATTGCCTTAATATAAATAGACACACTCTTTCACATGCTATTCAATTTCTTTAGTCCTCTGGGTCTTGCATGTTCTTACCTTGATCTGTTTGTGCAGATCCACAGCTGGATTTTCCCTAAAAACAATAGCAGTGAATTACTGCAAAGGACTGCCCCAAACCAACCCAAGATAGGGATAGTTGGGATTCCAAGAAAGAAACACTAAATACCAGGGTGATTAGTCTAAAGCATTCATTAGGGGAGCTTACATACAGAAAACTTCAGAGTCCTCAAGACAGACAGAAAGACAAGAGATGTTCTCCTTAAAAAGGAAGTTGTGTTATGAGGTTATATTAAGGTTTAAGGAATATGACTTAGGGCCAGGACTAGTTTCTATATATGAAGCAATCTAGTTGATCTATCAGTGTTTCAAGCAACAACCTAAACAACTTCAGCAATGTTCACCACTGGCTTGGAGAAGAAAACATGTTGCTGGCTTAGTCACAGAGCAGCCAAGGTACCCTGTGTTACTTGGTCAGGATAAAGAACAAAAGATGGGGAACAGTGGGGTCCCTGCCTAGCTTGTTCCAATAAGAAAGCATCACCTATGTCCACATTCTTCTACCTTATTATCCAAAGTTTATGCTTTATCTATGTTAATTGAATTATTTTAGTCTCCAGCACCCCTTCTAAACTATTTTAACACTCTACATTTCCAAACAACAGAAGAAATCACATGAGAATTCCCTCATTTTTTCAGTAGTTGAATTACAGATCTATCTACATTCATAAAACATTTACTTCATTCTTCCTCTCACAAAAGAGGAAATGTGCTGCTTAAGTTAAACCAATCTCTTCCTGTGTGCTTTTGGGACAATATATTCCAAGCCCTTCAGAAAGTCTCTTCTATTAGCTATTTTTCTTTTCTTTTTTATTTAACATTTCCTTTTAATGTATTCAGCATTTGAAGGAAGAGACGTGGTGTCTCCTCCTTTCTTCTGTATATCAAACTGATTGGCTTTTTTCTACCTAGGATGTTTTCAGTGCAGACTTCTAAATGATGGATTACCCCAGGGTATGTCCTCTTACATTTTTTCCTTTCTATTCTTGCTCTCTCTTGTGTGGTATCACCACTTTCAATAAAATCTCCCTCAATAACAAACCTGATCACATTTCTTACAACTGTCCTTCTCTTGCCTCTACTTCAGACACAGTGATCCTTCTGATGTCCTTGAGCCCTGAATATAAGACAAATGTTCCAATTATAGTATTTTAAGCTTTGCCTGTTTTTTACTATGAATGCTCTTCTTCCGGATATTTGATAGCTCACCAAATGTCATCTCTGTGACTACCCAATCTAGAAATATCTAACAGGTCAGATTCCATTAGTCTGTAATAGTCTATATCTCATGGTCCTACTATATTTTTCTGGATTGTACTTTCCAACACTTGAAATTTGATTTTGTGCACCTGTTTATTTGCTTGGGGATTTAAGAAATTTAAAACAAAATTACAGTGATAATAATAGCATTTACTTTATAGAGTTGAGAAGATTAAATGAACAACTACATGAAAGTGCTTTTAAAACAACTCTTTTTTTTTTTTTTTTTTTTTTGAAATGAACTCTTGCTCTGTTGCCCAGGCTGGAGTGCAGTGGCACAATCTCGGCTCACTGCAACCTCTGCCTCCCAGGTTCAAGCAATTCTCCTGCTTCAGCCTCCCGAAGCTGGGACTACAGGCGCACACTGCCATGCCCGGCTAATTTTTTGTATTTTAGTAGAGGCATTTTAGTAGAGGTTTCACCATGTTGCCCAAGGTGGTCCCAAGCTCCTGAGCTCAGGCAATCTGCCCATTTCGGCCTCCCAAAGTGCTAGGATTACAGGCGCGAGCCACTGTGCCTGACCTAAAACAGTTCTTTAAAGATAGAATATATTCTATGAGTTTTAGCTAATTAGAATTATCTTTAAAAATTTTCTGCAACTAGAATATATGTTATACAAAAGCACTTGATTGTTTATACTTTTCTGATATATCATTTCCTACTAGCAATATTGTCTATTCCTTAGTTTGTAAAGCAATATGATACAAAGTTCAACCAATAATTGTCTAATTAATTTAATAAGGCTCTCAAATGTGAACCTCCAGCCTGAATCTACCACTGAGTTTCCTTTGGGCATATACATCAAAGTGCTTAGAAGACTTCGCTTGGACAACTAATAAGATTCTAAAATAGAAATACTGACTCTGATTTTCTTAAAGTATTTCTCACTATTCATGAAAACTTGAGTCATCTTTGACCTTTTTTCTTATTCCCTGCTCCCACTTTATCATCAAGTCCCATTAATACAACCACCAAAATGTATGTAAAATTCAACCTCTTTTCTCCACCTCCTGTCAGCTTCATTTTTATGCAGACTATAGCAACCACATCCTAAGTTTCTCCACTATTGTTTCCCTATTGCCTATTTTCCAAATAATACTTTGATCATAGAATTCTGCTGTCTAAAACCCACTGATATCTTTCCAATGCAATTTGAAAAGAATTTTGAAATTGCCAAAGAATTTTCAAACTGTCAAAAACAAGAAATGGGGGAAAGGACGACCTATTTAATAAATGGTGCTGGGAGAACTGGCCAGCCCTATGTAGAAAATTGAAACTTTACACCATATACAAAAATTAACTCAAGATGGATTAAAAACTTAAATGTAAAACTCAAAACTATAAAAACCCTAGAAGAAAATCTAGGTAATACCAATCAGGACATAGGCACCAAGATTTCATGATGAAAATATCAAAAGCAATCTCAAAAAAAGCAAAAATTGACAAATGGACCTAATTAAACTAAAGAGCTTCTGTACAGCAAAAGAAACTATCATCTGAGTGAACAGACAACCTGTAGAATGGGAGAAATTTTTTAATATTTTGCAATCTATCCATCTGACAAAGGTCTAATATTCAAAGTCTACAAGAAATTTGAACAAATTTATAAGAGAAAAAAACATTAAAAAGCGGGCAAAAGACACTAACAGACACTTCTCAAAGGAAGACATTCATGCAGCCAACAAACATATGAAAAAAAAGCTCAACATCATTGATCATTACAGAAATGCAAATCAAAACCACAATGAGATACCATCTTATGCCAGTCAGAATGGTGCTTATTTAAAAAAATCAAGAAACCAGAGATGCTGGTGAGATTGCAAGAAAAAAGGAATGCTTTTACATTGATGGTGGGAATGTAAATTATTTCAACCATTGTGGAACACAGTGTGGTGACTCTTCAAAGATCTAGAAGCAGAAATATTATTCAATCTAGTAGTCCTATTTCTGAATATATACCCAAAGGAATATAAATCATTCTATTATAAAGATACATTCACAAATATTTTTATTGCAGCACTATTCACAATAGCGAAGACATAAAAGTAACCCAAATGCCCATCAAAGATAGACTGGATTAAAAAAAATATGTGATACATATACACCATGAAATATTACACAGCAATAAAATGAAATGAGATTATGTCCTTGCAGGAACATGGACTGAGTTGGAGGCCATTATCCTCAGCAAACTAACACAGAAACAGGAAACCAAATACTTCATGTTCTCATGTATAAGTGGGAGCTGAACAATGAGAACACATGGACACACAGTGGGGAACAACACACTCTGGGGCCTGTTGGGGGTACTGAGGGAGGGAGAGCATCAGGAAGAATACTTAATGGATGCTAGGCTTAATACCCAGGTGATGAGTTGATCTGTATAGCAAACTACCATGACACATGTTTACTTATGTAACAAACCTGCACATCCTGCACATATACCCTGGAACTTAAAAGTTAAAGAAGGAAAAAAATATTTTTCAAGCTTAGAACTTTTCTATGAATTGTAGAACTTGTATCTCCCTGCCTGCTTGACATTTCTCCTTATACATGATAAAGACATGTCAAATTCCAAATATCAACAATGTTAATTCTAGTGTAAACATTTTTGTAAAACTCTTTTTTTTTTTTCTTTTGAGACAGTCTTACTCTGTCACCCAGGCTGGAGTGAAGTGGTACAATCTCAAGTCACTGTAACGTCAACTTCCCTGGTTCAAGTGATTCTCCTGCCTCAACCTCCTGAGCAGCTGCGACTACAGGTGCACCACCACACCTGGCTAATTCTTTGCATTTTTAGTAGAGACAGGGTTTCACCATGCTGGCCAGACTGGTCTCAAACTTCTGGCCTCAAGTGATCCACCCACCTCAGCCTCCCAAAGAACTGGGATTACAGGTGTGAGTCACTGCACCCAGCCTATGTAAATCTTCGAATGCACATTATGTGTGTGTCTATGTATGTTGAACTTATCTGAGTCACATTCCTGTGTTATGGTGAATGTATAGGTTCAATTTTGGTAAGTAATGACCAGTCTTAGTAATTTTTTTAACTATTAAAAAAATTTTAATGATGTTTTTCTCTTCATCTATATTCCTACTGCATTTAGATAAAAATAACAGAGCTACCTAAATAACAGTAATAACCTCTCTGATCTTCTCAATCAACTCAGGCTACTCTTCAATAATTGCCTTAGTCTAATTTCATTAATCTTTTTGGAAATGGAAATATAACCTTTGCTTATTCTTCCACCACAGGACATCTGAACATGCTTTGATCTAGTCTCCATTTTTCTCACTTTCCTATACAACCGCCACGCCAACTATAGAATTTGCTTCACTAACATATTCTTCTTAAGTTACTTTTACTTGTATGCACTGATAGTACAGTGTATAGGACACAGTTACAATTGTACATATACAGTTGACCCTTGAACAACATGAGTGAACAATGGGAGTCCACTTATATGGATGAATATGCAGATTTTCTTCCTCCTCTACCACCCTGAGACAGCAGATCAATTCATCATCTTCTTCTCCTCAGCCTGAACATGAAGATGACAAAGATGTAGACATTTATGATAATCCACTTAATGAATAGTAAATATGTTTTTTCTTTCTCATGATTTTCTTAATAACCTTTTATCTAGCTTGCTTTATAATAGAAATAGAACATAAAATATATATAACATACAAAATATGTGTTAATCAACTGATTATATTATCTGTAAGGCTTCTGGTGAGCAGTAGGATATTAGTAGTTAAGGTTAGGGGGAGTCAGAAGTTATGTACAAATTTTTTACTGCAAAGGGATTAGCACCCCTAACCCCTGCATTGTTCAGAGGTCAACTGCATTACTGTGATATTCTTTTTGTCTCTCTTTGCCACAATATTGTAAATTTTGTGATAGCAAAGAGACACATTTATGAAAAATGAATTGCAGAATAGAGTTACTGTATTCTTTTCCCACAAGATTCTAAGCCACAAGATTGTAAGCTCTGTGATGGCAGGAACATTGTATATTTTCTCCCTAAATTTGGACCCCTAATATCTAGAACCATCCCTAGGACATAATAGGTGTTCAAAACATAAGGTTGTTGAATGAATAAACTCAAGCCTGAATGCATGAATAAATGAAAGCTATATGACCTATTTGGAAAACTTTTCCTTTGCCCTCTTCCTGCTCCCCCTTTGCTAGGTGACTTACAATTCATCTTTCATATCCCAACTTACACATTGTAGACTAGGATAGTTTTCTGAACCAAATCTCCATTAAAATGTCCCTACACTGTGCTTTATGTGGTTATTTATTCTAAGTTAGTAGTTAGCACACTAGGTAACAATTTCTATCTCTTCTGTCTCCTTCACTAATTTTTAAGCTCCTTGACAATAGAACTTATATTATATTCACAAGAAAACTCTAGTTCCTAGCAAAAGTACTAAAATGGCATTAGTAAAAAAAAATTAAAAAAACAAAACAAAAAAAACCTTTGGACTTTCATGTTCTTGACCTAGGTCTTATTTTTTTTTTTAATTTTAAAAAATGAAATGTCACCGGGTGCGGTGGCTCACGCCTATAATCCCAGCACTTTGGTAGGCCGAGGCAGGTGGATCACGAGGTCAAGAGATCGAGACCATCCTGGTCAACAAGGTGAAACCCCGTCTCTACTAAAAATACAAAAATTTGCTGGGCATGGTGGTGTGTGCCTGTAGTCCCAGCTACTCGGGAGGCTGAGGCAGGAGAATTGTTTGAACCCAGGAGGCGGAGGTTGCGGTGAGCCAAGATCGCGCCATTGCACTCCAGCCTGGGTAACAAGAGTAAAACTCTGTCTCAAAAAAAAAAAAAAAAAAACGAAATGTCTTCATTTCTATTAAACTTAAAAGTGTCACATGATTCATTGCATAAGTCCCAGATGATAAATATTAATTACTTCAGGCACAACAATATAAAAAGAATAATTATCTAAGAAGTAAGATAGCGAGAGAGACGTAGAAGCCGAGTGGTCTCCACAATTCCAAATGAGGTACCAGGTTCATTTTGTGGGTCTTTTGGACAGTGGGTATAAACCAAATAGGGCAAGTTGAGGCAAGGTGGCCGACCAGAGGACTGGTGGATCTCCCCTTCTGGGACTTCGGTTAAGATACAGTGCTCTACCCAAGTCCTCTACAACCCGCAGAGCAGGATATCTTCACAGGGCTGAAAAGCCTCAGCAAGCTGCCTGAACAGGGCAGAACAGCAACTTTGGCCAGCGCCTGGGCTGTCAGCATAGATCTAGGTGGAAGCACTGGCTGATGCCCAGAAAGCCAAAAAGCCAGTGGGATGGAGCTACCCACCCTCCAGAAAGAAGGGGAACTGAACACAGGAACACAGTCCAAATGGCAGGAAGGGTACCTCCCTGCACAAAGCCCAGCAGCCTAAAGAACTCTCACTCCAGAGTTATGAACTTAGAACATCAGTTAGAGAGCAACCGGGAATGATCCAGCTTGGCAGGGAGAAGGGAAGCTACCACTGAGGAAGCCAGCCTAATTTTCCTGAATAAATAAAAGACACAGCAGCTCCTCTAAATCTGTGGCAGCCCAGCAGCACCTCTGCAGGCAAAGGAAAGGCCTCCTCCCCAATCAGCTACCTGGGATCAAAACTATATAGATGGATCCAACAAGATGGGAAGAAACCAGCTCAAGAAGAATGAAACCAAAAAAAAAAAAAAACAGCACATCTCTCCCCCACTGAGCTCACAACTCCTCACCAGCAAGGGAACAAAGCAGGATGGAGAATGAATTTGATGAATTGACAGAAGCAGGCTTCAGAAGGTGGGTAATAACAAACTTCTCTGAGTTAAAGGAACATGTTCTATCCCAATGCAAAGAAACTAAAAACCTTGAAAAAAGGTTAGACGAAATGCTAACTAGAATAACCAGCTTAGAGAAGAACATAAACAACTTGATGGAGCTGAAAAACACAGCACAAGAACTTCAGGAAGCATATACAAGTTTCAATAGCTGAATAGATCAAGCAGAAGAAAAGATATCAGAGACTGAAGATCAACTCAATGAAATAAAATGAGAAGGCAAGAAAAGAGAACAAAGAGTGAAAAGAAATGAACAAAACCTTCAAGAAATATGGGATTACATGAAAAGACCTAATCTATGCCTGATTGGTGTACTGGAAAACGACAGGGAGAATGAATCCAAGCTGGAAAACATTCTTCAGGATATTATTCAGGAGAACTTCCCCAACCTAGCAAGACAGGCCAACATTCAAATACAGGAAATACCAAATGGTAAAGACCAACAATGCAATGAAGAAATTACACAAACAAAAAGGCAAAACTGAAAACACCACAACTATACTCCTCTAGAAGAGTAACCCCAAGGCACGTAATACTCAGGTTCACCAGGGTTGAAACAAAGGAAAAAATACTAAGAGAAGCCAGAGAGAAAGGTCAGGTCACCCACAAAGGGAAGCACACCAGTGGATCTCTTGGCAGAAACCCTTTAAGCCAAAAGAGAGTGGGGGCCAATATTCAACATCCGTAAAGAAAAGAACTTTCAACCCAAAATTTCATATATAGAAAAACTAAGCTTCATAAGTGATAGGGAAATGAAATCCTTTATGGACAAGCAATTGCTGAGAGATTTTGTCACTACTAGACCTGCCCTACAAGAGCTCCTGAAGGAAGCACTAAACACAGAAAGGAAAAACAAGTACCAGCAATTGCAAAAAAGAACCAAATGGACCTTGAGATCTTGTTTGGAGGTTCTAGCAGGGGAGCACAGCTACTCGTATGCCCTTGACCGAAGACCGGTCCTCCTCTATCGGGGATGGTCATCCTCTTCGACCAAGCACGCAGCTTCAGGAGGGATGCACATGGAGTGGTGAGGGAGGAAGGGGACACCCGCCTAGCCAGCCAGATCAGCCAAATCAACCCTGGCAATCAATGGGGTGACAGATGTCGCAGCCAGATTGCCCTCACATCCATTGAGATACTTCCCATCTTTGTGGATTTATCCACCTGTCGACTTTGTAGTTGTTGACTTTCTGATTGGGTCTCTGAGTGGCCGTCCTGTTTGTTGATGATGAAGTTATTTCTGTTTCTTAGTTTTCCTTTTAACTGTCTGGCCTCTCTGCTGTAGGTCTGTTGAGGTCCACTCCAGGCCTGCTTGCCTGGGGATCACTTGCAGCAGCTGCCGAACAGTAAAGGTTGCTACCAGTTTCTTCTGCTTTGTCCCTGAAGGATACCTGCCAAATGTCAGTCTGAGCTCTCCTTTATGAGGTGACTCTTTGGATATACAGTGGTCAGGGAGCTGCTTGAGGCAACAGTCTGTTCTTTACAGTAGCTCAAGTGCTGAGCTGTGAGCCCCATTGTTCATTCAGAGCTGCTTGGCAGGTAAGTTTAAGTCTGCAGCAGCAGAACTCATAAACCCCCTTTTTTCCCAGGTGTTCGATCCTGGGGAGTTAGGGCTTTATGAGTTTCTGCTGTGCTGCTGCCTGTTTTTTTTTTTTTTTCTTCAGGACTGCCCTGCCCACAAGGAGGCAGCCTAGTCACTCTCAGCCTGCAGAGGCTTTGCTGAGCTGCTGTGGACTCTGCCCAGCTACCATGTGAACTTCCCTGCAGACCTGTTTATATGGGTGTAGTTATAACTGCCTCAGGAATGGTCGCCCGCCTCTGTAATGACGGACTCTCTCTGTAATGGCGAGTTGCCTCAGCGACTGCAGGCTGCCCCAGGAATGGCAGACTGTCTCTGTAGTGGTAGAGTGCCTCCGTAAAGGCGGACGCCCCTCCCCCACAGAGCTGGACCATCCCGGGTTCAGCTGTTCTTGCTGTGAAAGTCTCAACCCAGAGTGTTTCCAATTGCTGTTTTTTTGTTTTTGTTTTTGTTTTTGTTTTTGTGGGGGTGGGACCATCCGGGCCCGATCACCTGGCTCCCTGCCTCAGAGCCTTTTGTTTTTTAGTTGAATGGTCAGCTCTCTACCAGGTGACCTGGTCGCCTGCTGAATAGGCCCCGGGATCTGTGTGATTTCCCGTGCAGCGACCCACTGTGCCAGCTGAAACCGTGGCTCTGAGATTCGTGGCGCTTTTTTGCCTGGGAATCTCCTGGCCTGCCTCCCTGTTTCAGCTCCCCTTGCTGGCTAAGAGGGGACACAGTCTCATTTATTCTGCACTGGGAACCACTGCGCCGGGGCGCAGGCAAAACAGCCACGCCGGCCAAAACAGCCACCCTGGCGACCCATGGGGCTCCTCTGCCTGGGAATCTCCTGGTCTGTGGGCAGTAAAAATCCATCTGGAAATGCAGCATCCACTCACCCTCTGTGCTTTCACTTGGACCTGGAATCCTGAGCTGCTCCTAACCAGCCATCTTGGATCTCTCTCCACATTTTTATCTTTTATCTTTTAAGATAAAAAATACCTTTTATCTTAAAAAATACATTTTTATTCACCTCATTAATTCAATTCAGGAAACAACATGTAAGTGAATTTCTGTCATTAGGATGATATAATTCTAGTTTTCTTCATGATTTTCCAAAAGATGACTGTATATTATACCTCATATTCTTTACAATATTTATCAATACAGAAACTTTATTTACCTGCTTTTGAGTATGTATAGAAATCATGGTTTTATTTCTGTGGTATACTGATACAATCACAAACCTGTGATTTTTAATATAATTGTCCAACACATTTAAGCTTAGGTCTCCTTAGGACCTTAAAGTGAAACAAAACAAAAAAAAATGCAGAAACCCTCAAACTTTAGATAACCTCATGTTCTTCTTGCTTACAAATCATGGTGAACATCATTGCTTGGAACCAGGTAGGCAGAACTAGTATCTTATAGTTCTCGAAAATAAAACTCTGAATACTATGTTAAATATATTTCCTACTCTTGCACATGTGAGTAAGGTCAGATCCAGCCTAGTGTTAAGATGTCCTGGCCAGAAATCTCTCCTCATCTCTAAAATTTTGTCATGAAAGTTATGTTCTTTGTATAGATGGTAATCCCCAGATGGATTTTATACATTTTAGCTGTAGCTGAAAATTTGGTCTTTAAACATTCACTCAAAGTTTTGTGGTGATATCTTCATTTTGACATGCTATATCATGAAAATATGTACAAACATGATGATATTTATCAAAATTAACATTAAACTATACAGGTTATATAATGTCAATGCAATAGTCAAACTTACTACTGAAGCATGCATCCATCTATATGGAAATTTTCTTAATCAATTGTGTCAAAACTCTTTCTGTGAGGTATGCAGTACAGCATTTGAAGACAGGGGTCTTCTGCTTTTTGGAGACTCAGTAAGATTTGTTGCCTCTCTTATGTCCACTTTTGATTCTACATAAACATTGACTGAGTCATCTCTAACCTTGGCTTTCATCTTCTTATCAAACCTTTCAGAATACCAATGATCAGCTCCCCTACATAAATCTTCTTTAACTATGGCCTTTGTCCTACACTGTTTTCTAAAGAGGAACACATCATACCCTCCTTTGATTCCTCTTAATCACCTGTCTCCATCTGTTCTGAAACTTCTGGGGGCAGTCTATCTAGCTGAGGACCTTACTGACACAGGATTTTTTTGATGCCATGTCAGCCAGAGACCTCCATGGCTGGCAACAACCCTGCCCAGGCCTCACTCAGGCCCTGGGCTTGTTGAAGGAGGTACCCCACCCAATTGGCCTTGCAGGCTGCACTTAGACTTTTGCTTCCATCCAGATACCATGCTCACTACGAAATCTGCACTTGACCTTCAGCTGGGCCATATGTGCTGTGACCTGCTTCTGCCTTCGTCACTGCACTGGTGTCTGGACAAGGGGAATGCAGTGGCACCCAAACAAGAGCGGCAGTGACCCAAAAACTCCAAAGGGAGTGTTACAGCATGCTAACAGCCCTTTCAGTCCTGCTGTCTGCAGTCCAATGAACAGGGGGTATGTGGCACCCAGTGGCTCCCTCTCCCATTGCTTGGCAAGCAGGAAGGAGCGTGCTACAGGGTTACAACTTTGTTTGCTCCTGCCATTCAGCAGGCCTTGAGTTCTTGTCCCACGTCCAAGAAGAATGAGATTATGCTGACAGCCAGAAGGTAAGCAAGGCAAAGAGTTTCACTAATTGACAAAACAGCTTTCAGTGGAGAGGGGGACCTGAGTTGGGCTGCCCACTTACCCAAAATCAGGTAGTCTCCACCCCCACTCAAAGGCAGGTAGTCCCAAAGTGTGGCTGAGTCTGGGGTTTTTGTGAGCAGAGAATGAGGGAGTGTTGTTGGTTAGTTTGTGAGTATGCAAAAAAAAAAAAAAAAAGTCACCACTCAAAGATGGGCACAATAGTGTAAAAAAACCAATTAGGGAAGAGTAGTAATATGTAAAATAGGTGAAGGGTGGGTGGGGATCAATCAGAGGAAAGCACACCAAATGGGAAGAGAGGTTCTTCATCTGGTCCATGGATTTACTCAAGACATGTAACTTGGTTTTCCAGCTTTAACTGTCTGGTTTGAATGTGGAGTTTCTTTGGGAACCCACACTTGTCTACCTAGGGATTTGTCTGCCTCATGATATTGTCACTAATAAGACTCATTTTCTTTCACTGGATCCCAACTCTGACCTACTTTCCCTCATCTTGTTTCTGATGCTTTTTATACACTGCCTTCAAAATTACTTCCCCCATATTACATTCACCATTATCACCAACTGTTATAGCTGCCAGAGGCCATGCTACCATTAGCATTATATTTTTACTCGCATTTTTTACACACAAGCTGATGTCTCTGTTTTTTCTTAATTCAGAACCCACCTTGACAGTGATCTCTTATAATCCTTCACTATTTCTTCTTTATGTGCACCACAGGCCTTCTTGTGTCTTTCAACAGGGTCTCATCTGCCACTGTATCCTCTATACTCCCGGATTTCCTCTTTGTATCTTCCAACAACAGACATCTCCTTGTCACCAGATACCTGCTTGCCACTGGACTGCTACAAATTTATTTTATTTCTTCCTTACCACTGGGCACCCCTCTCAATCAGTGCTTTTTTTTTTCCTGGAGATCTCATTCTTTTACTAAACCAACACTTCAGGAGGCTGTTTTTACTTTCTCTCAAAATTTTCCACTACATTCTGGTCCATTAGGACTCTGTGCCAATCTTTATTATTACTGTAGTAGTTTCTTTCATTGATGAGATAACAGAAGCAACTGAAATATCACCTTCAAAAGAATCTTATCCAACACTAGTGGATCCTGGCTAACAGGATCCAAGCATCTCTGGCACTAATGCAACCCTGAGAAAACATAATAGAAACATTTGTTGTTAAGAACCAAAGTGGCAATAATATAAAACAGGATTGAGATACACAGAAATCTTCCCTGTAAATGTCTTAGTAACTTTCCAGTTACAGAATGTCCTGATGAATGCCTGAAGGATAACTTAGGAAGAGTCCAAACGATAGTCTATTAATAGGCCAAGAAGGCAACCTCAAGAAAGTTCTATGGGAGACAAAGCTGACTAGATGAGTAACTCAGGGCTTGACTCAGGGAGTGCTTTATCAAAGAGCTCTAGAGAGAAATTAGAGCAGAAGCAATTGGAAAATGCCCCAGCACCCTTGAGCCATTAAAATGCTTGATAGTACCCCTAGCTCTGGTTTATTTTTGCTAGAAGTGGAAGTACATAATTTTCAAAAATAGTTTTTGCACACTAGAAACATATTACAGAATAAATTTGAAGTATACAGATAAGCTCCCAACTTCAAACAATATTTGAATGCATGTCATATAAACCAGTGCTCTTCCCTTGACATTTAGATGTTTTCCTTTCCTTTTTTTGTATTGTATGACTTCATATAACATCTTTATGTAAATTGTACTAGCTTATATATTGTCTCACAAACACAGAATATTATAACACTGTAATTGTGGTGTGTAAACTACTTGTATCTTGGGTAGAAAGACTAAGAGATGAATTTATAGACAATAAAACAAGGTAAATAGAATCAACAAAAAGTTAAAAAAAGGGGGACAGATAAAATTAAAATGTAGAGTTGTTCTTAGTTTTCTCTTCACTTGTTTGTTAGTTCATTTGATTGTTTTTTCAATCAGTGTTATGTTGTCATCAGTTTAAAATAATGGATTATAAAATGTTCTTTGCAAGGCACATGGTAACCTCAAATCAAAAATCCAACAACAGATTCACAAAAAATAAAAAGCAAGAAAGTACATCATATCAGCAGATGACTAGAGAAAATCACCTTAACATAAAGGAGACAGGAAAGAAAGAAGAAAGGAAGAGAAGTCCACAGCACAACCAGAAAACAAATAACAAAATAGAAGGAGCAGTTCATTAACCAATAATAATATTGAATGTAAATGGACTAAACTCTCCAATGAGAAGATATAGAGGAGCTGAATAGATGAAAGAAAGAAAGAAAGAAAGAAAGAAAGAAAGAAAGAAAGAAAGAAAGAAAGAAAGAGAAAAGAAAGAGAAAGAGAAAGAGAAAGAAAGAAAAAGCTTTTCCTTTCCAACTTAGGCCCAGCACAATGGCTCCCACAAAGAAAGATGGCAAGAAGAAAAAGGGTGATTCTGCCATCAATGAGGTGGTGACGCAAGAATACACCATCAACCTATCAACATTCACAAGTGTTTCCATAAAGTGGGCTTCCAGAAGCATGACCCTTGGGCTCTCAAAGAGATTCAAAATTTCTCATAAAGGAGATGGGAATTCCAGATGTGCTCATTGATACCATGCTCAACAGAGCTGCCTGGGCCAAAGGAATAAGGAATGTCCCATACTGAATCTGTGTGGTTATCAAGAAATATAATGAGGATGAAGATTCACCAAATAAGCTTTATACATTGATTGCCTATGTACCTGTTACCACTTTCAAAGGTCTACAGTCAATATGGATGAGAACTAATTGCTGATCATCAAATACATCAAATAAAGTTATAAAATTGCCTTCAAATAAAAAAGGACTCAATAATCTGTTACCTACAGGAAACACACTTCATCTATATGCATAGACTGAAATTAAAGAGAAAATAAAAGGTATTTCATGCCAATGGAAACCAAAGAAAAGCAAGAGTAGCTATTAGCAAAAATACAATTAAGACAAAATCGATAAAATGGGACAAAGAAAGTTATTATATAATCATAAAGAGGTCAATTCAGCAAGAAGATATGACATTTTAAATATAAATACATATGTGTGTGTGTGTGTGTGTGTGTGTGTGTACCTAACACTGGAATACCTAGATAGATATAGAGAGCAAATATTATTAGAGCTTAAGAAAGAGGTAGATTCAAGTACAATAATAGCTAGAGACTTCAACACTCCACATTCAGCATTGGACAGATCATCAAGACAAAAATCAATGAAGAAAAATCAGACTTAATCTGCAGTATAGAACAAATGGACCTAATAGATATTTACAGAACATTTCATACAACAGCTGCAGAATACACATTCTTCTCCTTAGCATATTGATTCCTCTGAAGGACAAGCCATATATTAGGCCACAAATCAAATCTTTAAAATTGCAAAAACATTGAAATCATATAAAAGATCTTCACTGACCACAATGGAATAAAACTATAAGTCTATAACAAGAGGAACTGTGGAAACTATACAAACACATCAAAATTAAGCAATATGTTCCTGAATGATCAGTGGGTTGATGAGCAAATCCAAAATAAATTTAAAAATTTGTTAAAACAAATGAAAATGAAAACACAACATGCCAAAACCAATAGGATACAGCAAAAGCATTACTAAGAAGAAAGTTTATAGTTATAAATGCCTACACCAAGGAAGAAAAACTTTAAATAAACAGTATAATCATACATCTTAAAGAACTAGAAGAGCAAGAAGAAACCAAATCCAAAATCAGTAGATTAAAAGAATAGTAAGGATCATAGCAGAAAACACTGAAATTGAAACAAAAACTTAAAAAGATAAATGAAATGGTAATTTTTTGAAAAGTTAAACAAAATTGACTTTTTGTCAAACTAAGAAAATAGGAGAGAAGACCCAAATAAATAAAACTATAGATTAAAAAGGAGACATTACAATTGGTACTGCAGAAATTCAAAGGATCATTAGTAGCTACTAAGAGCAACTACATGCCAATAAAAACCTAGAAGAAAAGGATAAATTCCCAGACACATACAACTTACCAAGATTGAACCAGGAAGAAATTCAAAACATGAACAGACAAATAACAAGTAATATGATTGAAGTTATAATATAAACTCTGCCAATAAGAAAAAGCTTGAGATGCTATGGCTTCACTGCTGAATTCTACCAAATATTTAAAGAAGAATTAATACCATTCCTATTCAAACTATTTCTAAAACTAGAGGAGGAAGAAATACTTCCAACTCATTCTACAAGGCCAATATTACCCTGATATCAAAATCAGAGAAAGAAACATCAAAACAAGAAAACTATAGGTCAATAGCTCCCATAAATATTAATTCAAACATCCTCAACAAAATATAGCAAGTCAAATTCAACAATACATTTAAAAGATCATTCATCATGACCAAGTGGGATTTATCCCTGGGATGCAAGGATGGTTCAACATATGCAAATAAATCAATGTAATACATTATAGCAACAGAATGAAGGAAATCATATGATCATTTTAATTGAGGCTGAAAAGCATTTGATAAAAATTCAAATCTCTTTATGATCAAAACCCTCAAATCACTAGGTACAGAAGGATCATACTTCAATTCAATAAAAGCCATATATGACTGTGACATAGCCACAGCTAGTATCATACTGAATGGGGAAAAGCTGAAAGACTTTACCCTAAGAACTGAAACATGATGAGTTGCCCACATTCACCATTACAATTCAACATTGTTCTGGATGTCCTAGCTAGAGTAATTGGACAAGAGAAGGATATAAAAGGCATCCATGTTGAAAAGAAAATAGATTAACCTTGTTTGGAGATATTATAATCTTGTTTTTGGAAAAAAGCTAAAGACTGCCTCACAAATTTCTTAAAACTAATTAACAAATCCAGTAAAGTTGTAGGATACAAAATCACCATACAAAATCAGTAGCATTTCTATATGCCTATAAGGAATATTCTGAAAAAGAAATCAAAATTTACAGTAGCCACAAATAAAATAAAATGCCAAGGAATTAACTTAACAAAATATGTGAAAGATCTCTATAATGAAAACTATAAAACACTGATGAAGAAAACAGAAGAGATACAAAAGTGGAAAGATATATATCAACATATATATGTATCAACATATATATATATATATATCATATCCCAACCAGTCTTCTATGCAAATATATATGTGTATATATATGTATATATGTACATATTTGTATAGAAGGTTGGCCTGGATATGAGATATATATATGTTGATATACATCTGTTTATGTAAACATTGATATATATATATCAATAACAAAAACAAAATGTATGTATTTTGATAAGAATTGAAATAAATATATATTTCAAACTGGGAAGAATTGATATCTTTACAATATATCATATATACAAATATAGATTTGTATATGTATATTTGTATAGCAGGCTGGTCTGGAACTCCTGGCTCCAACCAGTCCTCCTACTTCAGCCTTCCAAAGTATTGCTACTACAGGGGTGAATTACCAGCTTGGCCTCCTGACATATTTTGTAGAAGTAGACAAGGTAATTTAAAAATTCATATGGAAATGCAAAAGAACTGTAGTGTTCACACAGGGAGGAGAGCATCACACATTTGGGTCTGTTGGTGGGGAACAGGGGAGGGACAGTGGGGGATAAGGAGGTTGGGGAGGGATAACAGGGGGAGAAATGCCAGATGTAGGTGACAGGGGGATAGAGGCAGCAAACCACATTGCCATGTATGTACCTATACAACAATCCTGCATGTTTTGCACATGTACCCCAGAACCTAAAGTGCAATAAAATATATATATAATATATATATTTATATATTTTATATATATATATAAAATAAGAACTGCAGTGTTAAAAGAAAATGTGAAAATGTAAAGGACAAAGTTAGAATAGATAAGAAAACCTGTTTTTAAATACAAACTTAGAAGGATGAGAATACCTGTTTTTGAAACCTGTAATAAAGCTACTCTAATCAAGATTGTTGATGTTGACATATACGTAAATAGGTCAGTAGGAGAGAATAGAATATAGAAATTGACTCACACATACATGGAAAACTGATTTTTAAAAACAATCAAAGGCAATTCTGTGGATAATGGATGGTTATCACAAGAAATAATGATAAAAACCACTGGAGATAAACATTGTTTTTTAATTAACATAATCCTTATTCCACACCATATACAATAGCTAACTGAAAATAGACCTTACCTAAATATAAAACCAAATATGATACATATTTTAATCGAAAAATTAGGATTAACTTTTTGTGACCAAGATTTAGATGTTGATTTTTTAAAATTTTATTATTATTATGTTTTGACACAGAGTCTCACTCTGTCACTAGGTTGGAGTGCAGTGGTGCAATCTCAGCTTACCGCAACCTCTGTCTCCCAGATTCAAGCAATTCTTGAGCCTCAGCCTCTCAAGTGCTGGGATCACAGGTGTGGACCACCATGCCAGGGTAATTTTTCTATTGTTAGTGGAGACAGGGTTTCACCATTTTGACCAGGCTTGTCTTGAACTCCTGACCTCAAGTGATCCATCCATCTCAGCGTCTCAAAGTGCTGGGTTTATAGGCATGAGCCACCGCACCTAACCTAGATGATGAGTTTTTAGATTATACAAAGAGCAGGATTTATAAGGGAACAAATTAATAAACTGGCCTTTGTCAAAATGTGTCTATATTCTTTGAAAACCATTGTTAAGAGAATAGAGACAATTTATAAACTGGAAAATAAATATTTTCAAATAAATATATGTGATAATATGCTTGTATCTAGAATATATAAAGAACTCTTGGATGGGCACAGTGGCTCATGCCTGTAATCCCACTTTGGGAGGCCCGGGCAGAGGATTGCTTGAGCCCAGGAGTTCTAGATCAGGCTGGACAACATGGCAAGACCCCATCTCTACAGAAAATCTAAAAATTAGCTATGCATGGTGGTATGCACCTGTAGTCCCACCTACTAAGGAGGCTGAGGTGGGAGGATCACTTCAGCTCTACAGGTAGAGGCTGCAGAGAGCTGTGATTATGCCACTGCACTCCAGCCTGGGCCTGGGTGACAAAGTGAGATCCTATCTCAAAAAAAAAAAAAAAAAAAAAAAGGAGCTCTCAACTAAATGAGAAACCAACAACTCACTAAGAAATTAGGTAAGAAGAAATATAGCTAGCAAATCAACACATGGTACAGCTTACCAGGCTTAATTGTGTTGCTTGATTAGGTCAATAACACGCATATGGAAAAATATAATTAAAAGAGAGCTCTTCCAAAATAAAGATTTCTCTTTTAGTCTTATAGGTGAGAAATACACGGAACAGAGCTGTAGATACTTACTAGATTCATCAACATGTAATAAGAATGATAAATAAACCTAACTTTGTTAACCAGTGAAGTTTGGGGCATATTTGTTACTCTGTAAATATACGTAATATAAGGAGTCTGTATTTTAATTTGACATTCATTTTCTCTAATATAGGGGCTCTTAACCAGGAATGATTTTGTTCACCTGGGGACATTTGCTAATACCTGGAAATATTTTTGTTTGCCGCAACTAAAGAGGTATTACTGCCATCTAGTGTTAGGGGCCAGGATGCAGTTGCAATGCCCAGAGTCACCTCTCATGGCAATAATTGGGCCCAAAATGTGAAAATTGCTGAGGTTACACTGCTTTAGTGGATGCTGTTTGTACCCCATTCAGAACCCCATTATTGGCTGATGCATCCATGCTCTAGCTGCCGTTGAGCATTAGCTGATAATGATGCTTCTTAATGGCTCTCTTCTCCAGATAATTGGAACCACCTTCCAGGAAGGCTATATACCACATTATCCCATCCCACCTCAGACAATGTCCAATAACTGACTAATATATGAGGACAAATTGTCTTCCCGTTTTTCCATCTGAAGTGGAAAGAAACTCTGTGGCTGTTTATCTTTAACTGACATTGAATTCTTAGGTTTATCTATTGTCCCATTATGCCCCCTTGCTCTCCTTCCCTTGAGAATACTCCCATAATAAATCACTTCAACAAGAATATCTTCTTCAGGTTCTTTGTCCTAAAGAATTTGATGGAGGACCATATTGTATGGCCTTGGGAAGCAGATTCAACAAATGGAATTCTGGAGTTGAATGACCTTCATGTCAGATGCTAATAAGGACTTCAACACTGGCAGTAGAGAACTAACAGTTGCTGCTATGCTTTCTATTGAGATTGCTAAGACCTTCATCTCTAGTGAACTGATGTAGGTTGAAGGGAATGTGTAGTAACATATGCATTTTCTCTGGCATTTTAAAAGTGAAAAGTTTGGAGCAAATAGTATCTACAAGAACCATAGAATTATGTGGCTACTGTGAATTGGCATTGATTTAATGAAGAGAGGAAATGACAGATCATGTTCTATTAGTGTATCTAAAAGCAATGTAAGAGTCAGAGAGAGAGAAAAAGCAGACACAAATTTAAGCACAGAGCTTCACTGTAAGAGAAGAAAATTTTGCATAATTCTGAATTTCAACCTAGACAAATCTGTTACTTGAAAATCGGGCCCCTAACAATGTAGCAGTGGAACCCGAAGGCGTGGGATATAGACATATGTGCAGCTGCATTTGAGAAAGTTACATGTTCAGATCCCTTATATCAAAAGGAATATTATTTTCTAAACAGAATTTTTTCAGCCACAAAGTACTTACGTATTAATAAAAAAAGTTATTAAGCTCCAAGTTTGTTAAAGTGTTTAAACATTCTATTTCAACTTAGTAAAATTCAGTTTAATTAATTAATTCAGCGAGATGGGTAATTTATGAATTGGTTCATTAATTTGTTTATGAATTTATGATGAATTAATTTAGGTTTGATATGAAAGAAATGACGTTTCAGAGCTGAACATATACATTTTCTTTAGATAAAATTATGTGTTATTGTAAATTTGAAACATTTGAAAAGTCATTCAATTGATTAGAACATGTAGATATAACACAGTCAACAAATATTTTCAAATATAGTTAAAAACACCTAGCCATTGATAACCTACAGGTCATGTTTGGCAGGCTTCCAAAATAACCTGCCTGCAGGAGGTCTTATGATTAATTCATGGCTTAAATCCTGTTCCTGAATAAATAATCTCATTGTGAATCTCTCAAACTGTTGATGTACTGATTAATAAATAACCTACTGACATTGAAAATGATTCCTATTTATTTCTGGATTATGAAGTTTTACTGATTCATTTCTGAATCATGAAGTTTCACTGAATGTCATGTATAGAACATTTTAACCTGTATGTTGTAATCTGTAGCCAAAGGTTCTAACCTCTGTGTTGTACCCTTCAATAAACAGGACAGCTACATTCTAAGAAGTCCTCCTTCCTTCTTTTTCCTTGTTTAAACTTTTTGATTGATACGGTTTGCCTGTATCCCTACTCAAATCTCAAACTGTAGTTCCCATAATATCTATGCATCATTGAGGGATCTGATGTGAGTTTATTAAATTGCTGTGGTGGATCTTTCTTATGTTATTCTTGTGACAGTGAATAAGTCTCATGAGATCTGATGGTTTTTATAAAGGGGAGTTCTCCTGCACATGCTCGCTTTCTCTTGCCTGCTGCTAAGTAAGACATGACTTTGCGCCTCCTAACCTTCTGCCATGATTGTGAGGCCTCCTCAGTCATGTGAAACTATGAGACCATTAAATCCCTTTTTCTTTATGAATTACCTAGTCTCAGATATGTCTTTATTAGCATTAGCAGCATGAGAACAGACTAATACATCTATAAAAGTCTTCCAACTTATAACAGACTCTGGAACACTCCCAATTTTGCTGGTGTGTTTTCCCAGGTCAATCCTTACATTTGGCATCCAATAAACCTTTATCAAATTATTTCTGCCTCAACACCCTTAATTTTCATCAATATTACCTATATTAGTAATTTAACGCTTCATTAAATTTTAGCCTAGAATTTTGTGGTTAAAAAACAACATTTATTACCTCATTATTTCTATATGTAAGGAATTAAATGGAGCTTCAGTGGATTATCTGCTTGAAAATTCACTCCCACACTTTCACTGTCTGTTATGGCAGCTACCTATTCCAATATCAAAATGGCATTTGTCATATATTGCTGTGTAACAAATTAACCCAAATCTCTGCATCAGGGGTCAGCTGGGCCTGTAGACATCCCAGGCTGGACTGGGAAAGAATCAGCTTTCAAGTTCTCTCAACTAGTTGTTGGTAATGTTTAGTTCCTTGATGGCTGATGGCCAGAGGCTTGCCTCACCACTCATGATATGGCAGCTGGCTTTACTGAAGATCATGAGAAATACAAGAGAGATGGAGATTAGAGTACGTTGAAAGAAGACAGAGACACAATATTTTGTATCCAAATCTTAGAAGTACCATCTCGTTACTTTTGCTATATTATGGTATAATTACCAAGAGGAAAGGATATTCTATTCATTGGAAGTTCAGAATCTGCCTACTACAGTTTTCCTCTGATAATCAACAATTTATGCCCCCTCCACATGAAAAAGCCATTCAGTTCCTCTCAGACCTCTACAGAGTTATTATCCCATCACATTATGTCAAAGTCTATCATTTCATTATCTAATCCAGCTGTGGCTAAATCTCCTATAGCAGAATTTAATTTTTTTAAATCTGTGAAAATGAAGAAACAAAAAAGACAAGTTATTTGACCCTCAAAATCTCACCCCCACTTAATACACAATGCTTAAACATATATAACTGCTATAAACACACTTCTGTTCAAAACTGGAGAAAAATGGAAGGTAACGAGAACTCATTGGTCTGAAGCAATTGTGAAATCCATCTGAACAAATGCTGAAAATTTGATTAGGTTTCAAGGCCTCTGGATAATTCACCATAGCCCTTGGCTCTGCCCTCCAGACTCTTCTCACTGCCCTCCTAGTCATCTCTTCTTTTTCACATGTGAGTTTGTGGCTCACTAGGTGCTGACTCAGCTCCCTGCCAGTAGAAAGTTGGTGGTGCAAAAGCCTTTTTAATTCTGTAATAACCTTTTTCCCTTTCAAAGCTGACTGTGCTTCTGCAGATACAGTTTTCTCAAAAACTACGGCATTCTAAACTATCACTGGGGTTTATTCCATTAAATATATATATATATACCTACAAATATTTCCTAGGTAAAATCTTTTATTCATTTTGAGTTTCTGCTGAGATGACCAGGAAATGAAGCTCTTTGGTTTCTTACTTCTGTTTGATTCAAAGTATCTCTGAAGCACATTTTTAACCTTTTTAAAGAGCCCTTTGTATGACTGTAATCTTCATGTATTTTTGAACAAAAAGTTTTGTAGCCATAATTTTGCATTATATAAACCACATTGCCATGGTGGCTTAAAAGCAATTTCTTAATTTGAGCATCTTTTCTTTTCTGGAGAAGGTAAGAATTTTCAAATCATCAAGATTTAGCTCTTCTTCGTTTAAAAGTTATTTCCTACTTTCACTTTTTTCTACTTGCATTATGAAACACTTTAAACTCTACTTTGGATCTCCCCTGTCACATCATCAAGTTTTTTAGGCAATGTTTTTATTTCCACATAACTGCAGATGACAATGTTGCAGATTTTTCTTTTATTCTGCAGCCACATAACAAAGATACCCTTTTCTTCAGTTTTCAACAACATGCTTTTACTTTATTTAGAACTCTTACTGTCAAAGTTTGCAAAGCCTAGATTTCTGTTAACAGTCTGTCCACAGCAGTTAGTGATTCTCTAACATGTTCCTCAACATCTTTCGTCCTTTGCCCACTACCTGGCTCATGTTTTATTGTTATGGCACCACCCTACTTTCAGTATCAAAATGACATTTGTTATCTGTTATTGTGTAACAAATTACCCTCAGACCTAGTAGTATTTCCCCACAACGTGTATTACCTCACATTCTAGGTTAGGAATTCAGGTGCAACTTAACTGGGTCTTCAGATTCAAGGTGTCTAAAGACTGTAATTGTGAAATCTGCCAGGGATTTAGTCATCTTAAGTTTCAACTACTACTAAATAATCCACTTTCAAGCTTATTCAAATGGTTGTTGACACAATTAAATCTTTCACAAGCTGCTTGTTTGAGGCCACCTTTAGCTGTTGGCATGTTGGCTTTTTAATTTGCAGCTCACTGTAAATTAGATGATCTGATAGATCAAGGAAGAGTGAAAAGAGTGTAAACAAGACTAAGGTCACAGTCTTCTGGGAGTTTATGTTTGAAGTGGTATCCCATCTCTTTTATTTGTTAGAAGTAAATGAATAGGTCCAGGCCATGCAAGGGGTCACATAAGGCTGGGAATATCTTGAAGTGAGGATCACTGGGAACCATTTCAGGAGCCACCAAATACAAAACCATAAACACTTTGTTTATAAACTGTTTAGACAAAGCAGCCATTTTATATTATTCCATGGAGTTATACAGAGATATGACACATACTTGTTCAAATGAAGTCATTTATCATCATAAAACTAAAAATTCATTAATGTGCTTATTGTTTGATTATCTTTCTAGTGATGAAAAAAAGCAAAGTAAGACTGATGAGTAGAACTTAGGTTCCAAAATGCATTGAGATTTTGAATGAAAGAAAGAGAACATTCAGAATGTATACAGATTCAAGGTTATTTGATTTCATGAAATACCAAAGCAAATTTTACTCTCACCACTCAACTTTTTACTTTCCTTTCCCCCAAAAGACGGAGCTTCAATACTTATTAAGATGAAAGATAAAGCCATCAATCAAGTAATCCCAGGCATTTCCTTATTTGGAAAAAGTGTTTTAACCATTTTACTTCTTTACCATTGTTTGAGTGCTAGTATATGTGAGACAGTTTAATAGATACATAAAAATGATAAAATGAAACGTTCTGAAATATTTTTATTTGTATTAGGTCTAAAAGCATACACTGGAAGGATACACAATCACTTTTGAAATTGTGGTTATTTATCGAGAGAAGGGAAAAAAGGATGTAAAAAGTATAAGGAATGTAGTTTTATGTTTCTGCACAAGTAGGGTCCTCTGAGAAAATATTACTAAAATTTGATGCCTGGACTAAAAGATAAGCTTTAGAGACTAATTATGACTGAATAGACCCTGAAAACTCTGGAGAGAGGTTATGTGTTACATTTCAAGGGAGAAAGGATACTGGATCCATAAAGTCTTTTTTTGGTTTTAACTTGGGAGATGCTGGTTTATTTTTCCCCTGAAGAGATTTAATTACTTTCCTAAACATGAGAACTCATTATTATTCTTCTCATTACATTTGCAAGGGTACTCTTTCAGATGGTAAGAGTAACATCTCCCTATTTGTCCTCTGTAAATATGAAGATTCTTTTTTTTTTTTTTTTTTAAGATTTCCTTCACTACAGCAGGCACCTTTACTGTAGGATGACATCTGGTTCTCAATGTGTCATCCCAGGGGTAAGAAGAAGGGCAAAAGGAAATCAATGCAATTACTCACTGAAGTAAATGACAATCTCTTTTGCTTCAGAAACTTCCTGTTTGCATTTAGAATTGATGTGGTTGGGCTCTGTGACCCCACCTATATCTCATCTTGAATTGTAATCCCCACGTGTTGGGGTAGGGACCTGGTGGGAGGCAACTGGATCATTGAGGCAGTTTCCCCCATGTTATTCTCTTAATAGTGAGTGAGTTCCCAGGAGATCTGATGGTTTTATGTGGCAGTTCCCCCTGCATTCTCTCTCTCACCTGCTGCCATGTAATATGTGCCTTGCTTCCCCTTTACCTTCTATCATGATTGTAAGTTTCCTAAGGCCTCTCCAGTCATGTGGAACTGTGAGTCAATTAAACTTCCTTTTTTCATAAATTACGCGTTTTCAGGTATTCTTTAGACCAGTGTGAAAATAGAATAATACAAGAATAATATTAATAAATATAAATATATGCATATGCTCAGACAGAAGTATACACAGGCATTTCAATTATATATGTGTTTTCTTATTTTTACAAAATGAGGCCTGAAATAAATATAACAAAATATTAACATGCTTAAAATTCATTGAGTATACAGTGATTGCTACATAGTCTCATGATTTTGAAATTAGCAAATAAAAATAATTTTGGCCAACATTTGGGTAGTGTCCAGTGGGGAAATAAAAGGTATATTAAAGAAAGTTTTGACCTTCACACATATTCTTTCACAGTGGATATATCAAGACAGTAATTTCAGTCCAAAGTATATAAAGGAGTTGTCTGCTTTTCAAGAGAGCAAGATGAACTGCTTTGTACTTACAACCTTCTGGGAAAGAATTCACACAGTATTTAATATTCTGATTTGAGGACAGCTTTCTTGAAAGACTATAATTTTAATTAATAATGCTTTTTATAAAATGATTACTCTTTTTTAAACAAGTCTGATTAAAAAAACTTCTTAGAATTAATTTTAAAAGTTTCAAATCGATGATTTTTGCTCTAAGGATAATATTGTCTTATAAAACTGGCAGAGAGGTCAAGTGAGTGTGCACTCAGGCAATTTATATGTCACATAATGCTCATGAAATTAAAAAATCTTTATTAAATAACTACAAGGGATCATAGGCTTCCGTTTGTAGCAGATGACAGTGCTGATTTCCAAGTGGGAACTTCTCCAGATTGGGAGAACTGCCCTTGAATAGTTTAATTACTAATCGTGTAGCCATAGTCTATCTATTAATTACTTAAACTGCTCCCAAATCATATCACCAGTCATTATTTTTAATTTTAATGTGATTGGAGATTTACCTATGGGGATCTATTAAAGGAAAAGAAAAATTTAATCACATAGCTCAATGATTCTTAAGTCAGTGGTCAGCATACCCAGTGAATCCTTAACTAATACATTCAGTCAGAAATGATAGAATATGAAAGTTTATTTGAATCACCAAAAATAAATCAAGATACATAGAGTACAGTAGTCACACTGTGTGGCTCAGTGATGTAATTGGGGACATGGAATCTTTTTATATATTTATTCTACTTCAGTGTACTAGTGTATATTCAGTATATTCACATGTTTAACATCTGATGGTCTCCTGGCAGCCTTTTCCTTTACTGCTTTAAATCCTACATTTGTATTACAGGTAGAGAATTGAAAAGAGAGACAAGTGAATATTAAATCAGGATTGAAGGGGAAAACTTTCTAAATATCCTGTTTAACTTCATTAGTCATAAATGTGTCACATGATTTCCCTAGCTATAAGGGAATCTGAGAAAGATAATATTTTTGGCTGAGAATATTGCTGCATTGTGAAAATCTGAGGTACTATTATTAAGAAAAAGGAGGAAAATAATATTGGATAAGCAATAAAATAAAATAATTATCTTCTCTGAGTCATGGTAAATTTTGATTATAGAAAATAAATCTCATTTTAAAAGTTACAAAAATCTTTGGAAGGCAGGCCTTGAGAGTGGGCTCAGGGAAGACACAGGTGCTGGGCTGAAGCAAGAGAAAGCTGGGAACCCCGCATGGGGCTACTCTGTACCAGAACTTGTTCCTGGCCCCCAGTGACTCTACGGGAAGGAGTGGGTTGAGCAGGTATGGAGGGTCAGAATCTCACCACAGATACCTGGAATTCTCTCAGGAGGAGACCACACCCCAAGACCCTACATTCACTTCAGCTGATAGAGAAAGCAGCTTAGAGAGATGGTAGGAGCAGAACTCTAGCTGGTGCAGAGTCCAGCATGTTTTGTGCAGGGAAACACAGATAAGGTTGCCAATTCCCCAAGGCTCGTCTTGTTCTTCTAGGAGACTTGAGCCTTAGGGAACTGTTGGACCTAAACAGAGTAGAATGATCTTGCCCATGAGACAGGGCCAGTCCTACCTGAGTTCACCTTCCCTATGTTGGCCTCTCTCATGGCCCAGGCCTTGTCATGCCTGCTTGCACAGCAGCCTGAGATGTCCAGGTGGAGTGCTTCCCAGAGACCCTCATCATAACTTCTGTGCTGGCAAACCATGACTAACCCTTATAGAACTCCAATAAAGTGTTCCCCACTGACACGCACCAGCCTACCTGCACCATTCCCCTGTTGCAGTCTCCCCTGCCAGCACAGCCTCACCCACAGTCACCCCTCACATCACTTTGCCAGCATGTATGCATGTAGGCATACTTCACCTTGTCTTTCCTACTAGCTCAAGTGTACGTGTACAGTGGCCCACAGTGTACTTCACCTTGTCTTTCCTACTAGCTCATGTGTACATGTACAGTGGCCCACAGTGCCACTGCTGCTGACGTAAACACACCCCCACCACACCTCAGTTGCCAACATTAATACACTCAGAGTGCAGCAGCCTCGTCCCCCACCCTGGGCCACTACTGCTGCTTGTATGAACACAGAGAATGCTAGCCCCATGCTTGCCAGTGCCCCACTACCACACTGATGCTGCCACTGCCCCTAAAAAGTGAGCATAGATGCCAGCATCTCTGCCTCTCTTGCACTGTGTCACCACCACAACAAATGCCCACAGGTAGTCCAGCACACCTGGGTTTGCCAGCAATCTGCCCCAGCCAACAAATGTGCACCAAGCAATGCTGCCGCTGATGCTGGGACTTGTAAACAAGCATGGATCCTGCTGTCATGGCCAAGCAAAGCATTTTGGCTGGTATCACCCATCAGTGTTGTGATCAATGGTACCAGAAAATCTACCCCTTCTAGTGCAGTAGGTTCCTAATCTGGAGGGACCAGAGACAAAAGGTGAGGGCATAACACCAGCTTTCAGAGACAGCACACACAGCTCAAGAGTACTGAGCTTAGCCTGGGCCCCCAAAAATCTTCCAGAAATGCAGCCAGTTGACTGAACCCATGGTATACAATCCTTAACAAAAAGACCAAACCTGGAGGTATCATGCTACTTGACTTCAAACTATACTACAAGGCTACAGTAACAAAAACAAAATGGTACTGGTACCAAAACAGATATATAGACCAATGGAACAGAATAGAGACCTCAGAAATAACGCCACACATCTACAACCAGCTATTCTTTGACAAATCTGACAAAATCAAGCAACAGGGAAAGGATTCCCTATTTAATAAATAGTGTTGGGAAAACTGGCTAGCCACATGCAGAAAACTGAAACTGGACCCCTTCCTTACACCTTATACAAAAATAAACTCAAAATGGATTAAAGACTTAAACATAAGACCCAAAACCATAAAAACTCTAGAAGAAAATCTAGGCAATACCATTCATGACATAGGCATGGTCAAAGACTTTATAACTAAAACATCAAAAGCAATGTCAACAAAAGCCAAAATTGACAAATGGGATCTAATTACCTAAAGAGCTTCTGTACAGCAAAAGACACTATCATCAGAGTAAACAGGCAATGAACAGAATGGGAGAAAAGTTTTACAATCTATCCATCTGACAAAGGGCTAATATCCAGAACCTGCAAAGGACATAAACAAATTTACAAGAAAAAAACAACCCCATCAAAAAGTGGGCAAAAGATATGAAAAGACACATCTGAAAAGAAGATAGTTATGCAGCCAACAAACATATGAAAAAAATCTCATCTTCATTGGTCATTAGAGAAATGCAAATCAAAACCACAATCAAATACCATCTTACACCAGTTAGAATGGCGATCATTACAAAGTTGGGAAACAACATATGCTTGAGAGGATGGGGAGAAATAGGAACACTTTTACACTGTCAGTGGGAGTGTAAATTAATTCAACCATTGTGGAAGACATTGTGGCGATTCCTCAAGGATCTAGAACCAGAAATACTATTTGACCCAGCAATCCCATTACTGGGTTTATATCCAAAGGATTATAAACATACATGTGTTTTTTTGTTTTTTGTTTTTTGTTTTTGCAGCGCTATTCACAATAGCAAAGACTTGGAACCAACCCAAATGCCTAATAAATGAAAGACTGGATAAAGAAAATGTGGCACATATACACCATGGAATACTATGCAGACATAAAAAACGATGAGTTTGTGCCCTTTGTAGGGACATGGATGAATCTGGAAACCATCATACTCAGCAAACTGACACCAAGAACAGAAAAATCAAACACTGCATGTTCTCACTCATAGGTGGGTATTAAACAATGAGAACTCATGGACACAGGGAGGGGAGGATCACACACTGGGGTCTGTTGGGGGGCCTAGGGGTGGGACAATGGGGAGTGGAGAGGTTGAGGAGGGATTAAATGGGGAGAAATGCCAGATATAGGTGAAGGGGGATGGAGGCAGAAAACCACCTTGCCATGTATGTACCCATGCAACAATCCTGCATTATCTGCACATGTACCCCAGAACATAAAGTACAATAAAAAAAGAGTTATTAAATCTTTAAGATCATTTAGATTAGCACACAAAGGAGAACAACTACAAAATTTCATTTTGCTGTAGATAAATTAAAAATAAAATATTTTCTCTATTTTTTTTGTTAAAGCATCAAAAGGCATAAAGCTATTCTTTTAACAGGTCATTAATGATACAAAAACTGTCTTATTAAATTTTCACAATAACCAGTAAAAGGAATAGGCCAGAAATTGATACTTCAAAATATGATGCTCTGACACATTGAACTGAAAAAAGCCTTAGGTCTCTATGACATCACCCTCACTACCCCTCTGTAGTACCCAGTCCTCTCTCTCTCCAAAAGCATGGGATGAAATTGTTCTCTGAAGTTCCCTTATCTACCTAAAGTCTAGACCTACCAAAGAAGAAACAATTATATCTGGTTTCTTCCTTGAGTTTTCATTTACTGAACTCATACCACAGAAAGACTAGAAGCCTAAAAACACACCTGGAAAGTCTTGTTACAAACTATTGTTTGCTGCAGACTCAACACACTTTGCCCTAGACCATTCCGTATTCTTCAAGCTGATTGAATTCCCATAATAATCATTAACTGCCCCCACAAATTCATCCTCATTTTCCTATCTTCCTTTCTCCTAAGAAAAGAGTATATAACCATGTGTCATCCAACCCATGGTGAGGTAATCACTGTGATTCCTCACCTCCCACTGTGCCTGCTAATAAATGTGTATGCCATTTCTCCTACTAATCTGCCTTTTTTTCAGTTGATTTTTCAGTGAACCATCTGAGAATGAGAGTTTTCCCTTCAACTCAACATTAAATCTTCAAAATAACCAATACAATAAATAGGTCAGTTGTTTCCATCTTTATTTTTTAGAAAAAAATTAAAACTCTATGTGGCTAAATAATTGCCTAATTCAGAGAAGCCTTATAAATGGACAAAAGAGAGACCAGAATCCAGTCTCCTGGTACTAAATTCCAAAGTCAGTGCTTTAAATATAGCTTGCAAAAAAAATTTAATGACATCTCACCTATGTCTTCCTGTTGATTCCGAAATTGTATTTGAAAATCAAGACTCATTCAAATGTATAAAAATAAGAATATATTTCCTTTTTCTCAGAGTAGTTTTTGAATATTCTAATTGTTCATTTGAATACAAAGTATCTTTTGTACAAAAAGAACACTTTGCTTTTAGCTTTTATGTGTTGAAAACAGACAAACACAGGTCAATAAAAGGTTAGTGAAAGATTTCAAACTCTTAGTTCAAATATTGCTTCTTCAATTGATTTGCTTAATTGCCTCAAGGAAATAGTCTAACACATTTGTATTTGTTTCCTCATTTGTAAAACTGGAAGTAAAATGTTTATTTTCTTATCTCACATGGGCATTATATAAACTAATTAGTCAACTGAAATTAGCAGGTAAATAAATGTTCTGATTAGCTAGTTACTTCTATAAATTAGGGAACGGACTAGTTAAGCTTACTAACATTTACTAAAAAAAAAATAGTATTGACAGAAAATCTTACAGGTTTATTGTAAGTTATTTTAGTAAATTTAAACTTTATTTACCAAAATAAATAAATACTAAATTGCATTTACTCTTAAGAGAGAATTTTCTTTGGTATGTCTAGTGAGTTTTATGAAGATCATAATCAAAAAAATTATTTGAAATTTACCAAAATAAATAAATACTAAATTGCATTTACTCTTAAGAGAGAATTTTCTTTGGTATGTCTAGTGAGTTTTATGAAGATCATAATCAAAAAAATTATTTGAAATTTACCAAAATAAATAAATACTAAATTGCATTTACTCTTAAGAGAGAATTTTCTTTGGTATGTCTAGTGAGTTTTATGAAGATCCTAATCAAAAAAATTATTTGAAATTTTTTTTATAACAAACTCTTTCAGGTAATCATGGAATATTAACTCATGGTACTAAAATGTACCTTGCATTTCCTAGAATGCTGCCATCTTATGTTTAACTCTATGCTTTGTACATGATATTCATCAAAGTATACAAAATATAAATATACAGGTTATAAGCTAAAGCTCAGTAAGTCATCAGAAAGTTAATACACACCATGTTAATGAGTCAAAAAATAAAACCTTTTTAAAATCACCCTCAAACCTTTTTAATCCACATTACTTACTTCATTCCCAGACTAGAATTGCTAGATAAAATACAAAATGTGGTAATTTGTTATATACCTAAACGAATTTTCATTATCTGAAATTCAAATTTTACTGAGCATCCTGCATTTTTTCTTCTAAATTTAAAAACTCCCTTAAAAGTAACCTCTTCTACCTAATTATAAATTATTTGCCCTTAAAGGTTTTATGTACAATGAAATAAATATATTGTGAACACTTCTGTGTCTGATTTCTTTCACTCTTCATTATGTTTTTGAGCTTTACCTATTGTACTTTCATTACTGCAGTGTATTCTATTTGTCTGCATATTTTCAAGTATTGTCTTCATTATATTGTTTATGAGCATTTAAACAGCTCCAAGTCAGCACAATCATAATAAATGCAGAATTAACATTCTTATACTTATCTCTCAGTGCTCATGTAGATACACTTTTATTGACTATGTATTTTGAAATGAAATTGCTAGACTACAAAGAACACATATATTCAACTTTAATCAAAATTTACAAAGATTTATCCTGAATAGCTGTGCCAACTTACATTTGTAATAGAAGAATATAGAGCATTTATTTCTCCATATTCTTGATATTATCCAGTCTTAATTTTAACTATCCATGCAGGGGTAAAGTGGTATTATTGCACCATCACTTCAATTTGCATTTCTCTGATTTCTAATAAGGCTGAGAACACATTCATATTGTTTCAGGCTATTTGAATGTCCCTTTTGTTAAGTGCCTCTTCAAATGTACTGTCAGGATTTTCTATTGTTATGTCTTTCTTTTATAGTTCTAAAAGGGATTGTGTTCAGTAGTTTTTGTCCTTAAATACATATTTACTGTAGTTTCATAGCAAAATTGATATTTGTGTAGCACGTTCTACATCCTTGCTTTGTATTTTTTATTGAGATTTTTTTTCTTTTTGCTAGTTTTCAATCACACGTTTTTATGAAAACACTTTCCTGGGTATTGTTAAGGGTTGTAAATAAATACATAAATAAATTAGGAATAAACTGACATTAGTAACAGCATTTTAGTCAATGACATAGTAATAATCTTCATTTCTTTAATTCTTAACAGCAGGCAGAAAAATGGCCAATCACTGATATCCACACCATAATTCTTGGAATAGAAGAATAGGTTAGTTTTTGTGGCAAAAGGTCCTCAACAATCTAATGTATTTAAGGATGCTGAGATGGAGAGATTATTTTAGATTATGAACGTGGGCCCAATATATCATCAGGATCCTTATAAGAGGATGGGAAGAAGATAAAGGTCAGAGAGAAGATGCTACACTGCTGTTTTTAGAAATGAAAGTTGGAGCCATAAGTCAAAAAGTGAAAGAACCCTCTAGAAGCAAAAAAGGCAAGACAATTTACTAACCTCTAGAATTAACAAAGTTATGCCAAATTCTTGAATTTTAGACATTCTATTTTCAGAACTATAAGATAATAAGTTTGCATTTTTAAGCCACTAAGTATAGGTAATTCGTATTAGCAAAAATAAGAAACAGATACAGATACTGGGGTTGGGGGGTGTTACTGTATTACATGACTGAAATGTGTAAGTAGCCTTAGGATGGAGAAATGAAGAAAAGATGAAAAAAAATTAAAGAGTATAAAAGAAAAACCTAGACTGCCTTGAACATACTTTAAGTAATAATCTGGTTTTAAAAAGCTGCAAGTTAGGGCACAGAAGGAGATGAAGAGCACAGTAGAAAGAACAGCAACAAGGGAGGCGGAAGAGTTTATGTCAGAGTAATGCAATGTGAACAGGAATTGAAGTGCCAGTGTTGGTTTTAAAGATACATGAAGGTGCCATGAGCCAAGGAACACAGGTGACCTGAATAATATGGAAAAGGCAAGGAAACAGATTCCAAACTTACGCCTCCAGAAGAAAAGCAGCTCTGTAAACACTTTGATTTTAACCCAGTGGAACTCCTTTTGGAATTCAGGCCTTCAGAACTGTTGTTACAACAGCAAGAAAGAATAATGTATATCTTCTTAACATTCTCTAAATCCTATTTTATAATCATCTCCATAGAGGTCTTAAAAATTTCCGAAGTATTTTAAGGTTATTGTAAAGAACATCTTAGCTTTATTTTATTTTCTGTTAAGATTATATACATATAGAATTAACTGGTCTATGTTGGCCTTTTATTCCCCCCAGTAAACTTGCTAAATATATATATTACTTGATAATTACTATTTAATTTTTACAAGCCTAATGGCATTATTATTCTTTTCCAGTGCTGGGATTTATTTTTATTTTTACTTTTTGTCCTCTAACATTATACTATTACCTTGAGTACCATGTTGGAAACAAGTGGTAGCTACTGTTCTTTGTTGTTGTTTTTTTTAAAGGAAAATTTAACATTGTACAGTAAAGTATAATGCTTGATATAAATTTTTTAAAACTTCCCTTTATCTTAGTAAGCAAGCTTTTTATCCAGAGACAATATAGTTATTTGTGTAGAAAATTCTAAGGCATACACATGAAATATTCCAGAACTAATGTCTGTGAATTAGCCAGTTCAAGGGCTATAAGGCCGATATGCAAGTCAAAGTTATACACACCTTGCTCCCAGATCTTGGTTTCAAATACCATTCTCCAATAAAAGAAAACAGAACTTCTTAAAAAATAACTAATTCTAGGACTGAAACAAACAAAAAAACATATAGGAGATGAGCCTGGAGCATCTTGTAGTGCCAAAAATAAAAATAAGGAAGTACTCAAACTAACGAATACCACCCCTGATAATGAGAATATATCAGATGGACACAGAGCCAAAACTGAAACAATGTAAGCAAAAACTAAATAAGTAAAATACATAGTATTTTATTATAAACCAAAGTGTAAAAATCAATGTGACTGAGTCCATATTGATATAAATACATGAATGAATAAATAAATATTAGTGAGAAGAGACAAATCTCCCATGCAGAGGAATTCAAAACAATTTGTGTTCATACTTTACTCTCATGGAGGTGAAATATAATTCCCTACTCCTTAAATGTGGGCTGTGTATAGTGACTTTCTTCCCAAGAGTTTGATGTGGAAAGGAAGGGAGAAAAGACTAACTTTACACTCAGAAAACTTTTTAAACACTATTTCAGTGAAGTGAACAAAGTGCTATCAGTAAAGATGAACAAATCCAGACACTGGCTAAAGTTATAAGGACAGATTTCAATGGGTAATTTACTATTCATTGAAAAGAGGTTTCAGTATGGACTGAACTCATCTTTGATTTGTTCAGAGGTCACAGGATATTTTAAAGTGAGAATGAGAGAGTAAAGGGAGGGTGCAAAAAGGTCTCAGTAAAGTCAAGAAAGTGAAAAAATAAATTATGAAGAGTTGGTTAGTGTAAATTATGATTAGGCCAGTTTTGTCTATTAGCTGGCAAACAATTACAGAAGTTAGGATTCTATCCTCCCACAGAGATTGGGAAACAGAGGCCCTATCCCTCCTGGTTGATTACATTAAAAATGGCTTTCAGGCCCCCAAGGAAGACATTTCTGAGTTGTAGGAGACACATATGCATTTGAAAAGTACAGAGGAAAGATTCTCATTTAAGCCATTTTTAGTATATGATGTAAGAATAGTGGTTGAGTGTATAGTCAGATGTTGGCCAGAAGAAACAATAAATTTTTTTGCAGCTGTGGAGACAAAAGTGACTGTATCTTGGAGCTAATCCACCACGTTGACTTCTGATCAGCTTGTCATATCAACCCTGAGACAGAGAGAAAGATGTTGACATTTCTAATTATAGTTGCTGATTTGTATATTTCTCCTTTTGTTTTAAAAATATTGTTTAATGTAGGTTGATGTTCTCTTAGATGCACATGCATTTACAATTATGATGTATTATTGATGAAATGTACATTTTATTATCATTACATATGTTTTTAACTTTCAAAATATTCCTCATTCTAGGTTCTAGCTTGGTTTATAATAATATAGTAACTACAGACTTCTTATAATTAGTGTTTTTATAATCTCTTCTTATATCTTTCTAGTTTTAAACTATCTCTGCGTTGTATATTTCCTGTAATAGAATATCACTGAATTTTGTTTTTAAAAATCAAATCTGACAATTTCTTCCCTTTCTAATTGAAGTGTTTAGACCATTTACTTTTAATGTAATGAGAATATATCCACTATTTTATCTGTGTTTTTTTTTATTCCATCTGTTCATTGTAGGTTTTATTTTTTATGCTACCTCTGACTGAATCAATAATTCTTATGGCTTAATTTTATCTCTACTACTAGCTGTTAGCTATGCTTCTTAGTGTTTTTTTTTTATTGTTCTAGAGTTTAAAATAAGAATCTTTATCATGGTCTATATTTTAAAATACTATATCAATCAATAATATGAAAACTTTGAAAATGTATATATTCCATTGCATAGTAAATTTTAGTTTTAACTATTAAAAAATATATACTAGTATTATTTTTGCCTTAAAATTAAATGTAAGAAAGTTCTTTGGTTATATTTACTCATAAATTTATCATTTTTGATTTTTTTTATTATATCTTTACATATAAGTTTTTATTTAGTATAATTTTCCTTCAACCTGAAAAAATTTACTTTAATATTTTTTATTGCAAAAAACTTCTGGTAATAAATTCTCTCAGCTTAAGTTTGTCTGAAAAATAGTTTATTTTATCTTAATTTTTAGAGTCTTTTTGTACATAATACTCTAATGTTTTTAAAAATTGTTGCTTATTTGCATTCTTTAATTCAAACTATTTGTTACTTACTTGCATTATTTCTGCCAAGAAATTATTCAATTTTTAAATTTTTTGTTTTCATATGTATTTTTGCCTATTTTTAATTTTTGCACTATTTTTGCACAAGTTAAGAATAATAGATTTTATAATAATTTGTGTGGTATGGTTTTCACTGTATTTATCCTATTCAGGATCTGTTGAGAAAATTAGATCTGTGAGTTTGTAGTTCTTATTAAATTTTAAAAATGTTTGGCCATTATTTTCTCTTTTTTTTTGTCTCTGCCGTATTTCTAATAAACCTATTATATATTAGACTGTCCTATAATGCTCCCTGTCACTGATGTTTGATTTATTTTTATTTCAGGCTTTTCCTTCAGCGATGCTTCTGTTTAAAGGATGCTTGTGGGTATAGCTTTAAATTTACTGAACTCTTTTTTGCTGCCTTATCTACTGTTAATCGCATCTCTTTTTTTATTCTTTTTCAGATAATGTATTTTTAGCTCCAGAAATTGCATGGTTCATTTTCAGTAGGTTCCTTTTTCTTACTCACTGTATTTTTAACTTATGTAGTCTATTTATAGCATTTATAATAGGTGTTTAAGTTCTTTTCTATGCTTCATATGATATCTGTCAGTTCTAAATCTATGTGTATTGATTTTTATCTTGGTTGTGAATCCAAAGTTTCTGTTTCTCATGCGTTAGGAATATAGATTTGATCAATTATAAATCTCATGCTTTTTACTGTCTCAATATTCTGTTTTCTCAATGAATATTGAATTTATCTTAACTCATAGATAAACTAGTCATGGATTAGCTTGATCCTTCCTAGTTGATTTTAAGCTTGTTAAGGTTGGTCTAAGAAAGGCCTTACTCTGGGGCCAGGCACGGTGGCTCACGCATATAATCCCAGCACTTTGGGAGGCCGAGGCGGGTGGATCACGAGGTCAAGAGATCGAGACCATCCTGGTCAACATGGTGAAACCCCGTCTCTACTAAAAATACAAAAATTAGCTGGGCATGGTGGCGCGTGCCTGTAATCCCAGCTACTCGGGAGGCTGAGGCAGGAGAATTGCTTGAACTTGGGAGGTGGAGGTTGCGGTGAGCCAAGATCATGTCATTGCCCTCTAGCCTGGATAACAAGAGCGAAACTCCGTCTCAAGAAAAAAAAAAGAAAGGCTTTACTCTGGAGCTAACTTAGCCTTTCTACTAGGATGAGATATTTATGAGTTCTATGAGTTTTCAACATTTTCTCTCTACTTTGATTTTCAGCAAAGAAACAATACAATCAATGGAAAATTTTTTAAAACTTTTCTCAAAAATGGTGCAGGAAAAAAATGAACCTCAACTATTGATTCCATACATAAAAAACAAAGTTAATTCAAGATCGATAATAGGCTAAAAGGTAAAAGTTACACTTACAACAATTCTATAAAGAAGTATATTAGAATACATATCCTTATAAACTTAAGATAGGCAAAGTTTTCATAGTTAAAATATACAAAAAAGTTTTGATCATAAATGAAAAAAAGATGATTTGTAATTAAAGGAAAAAAATTATCAAAAGATAGCATTGAGAAAATGAATCGGCAAACTTCAGCACAGAATAATTTGCTGTGCATATGTAACTATTATGTATAATAGATGCTGTATGAACATACACATATTTGTATTTCAAAGAACTCATGTGAAGAAGACATAAAGGACTGAATAAGCCAACAATAAAAAGGCAGACAATATAACAAACACAATGGTCAAAAGTCTTGAATAGAATAAGATATATTCTTAAGAAATAAGATATATAGGTCAAAAAACACATGAAAAGCGTTATTGATCAAAAGAAGAGTGCAAATTAAAACCACCTTCTGATCCATTTTCTTACTCATTAGAATTACTACAACAAAAGGAATGATGAGTCCAACAATTATGCTGAGCATTTTATTATGGAATTACTGGCAATTTATGTATCTTCTTTTTTGGAGTATCTTTTCAATTATTTTGCCAAATATATGTATTTCTATTTCTGGACTATTTGAGTAATTTATTGAGTTTTTCATCTCTAAGATAATTCCCCTGTGTTATGAGTATTCCCATCTTTACCAGGGATGAATACAGCTGTGAGAATCTTTTAAGAAAGACTTGCAACTTTATGAAATTGAGTTAATTTTAAATCCTTTGCTTCTGTAACTCTCTTATGTGTTGAAAAGATACCTGATGGTTTAGCTTCTAGCTTGTCATCATTGTTAGGCTGGAGGCATCTGTCTCTGGTGATTTTCTACATCCTCATCATAAATGAAAGACTGAAAGTATGTTTTTGAATCTATAGTGAGTCTTGCAAAAGTGTATTATCAGGACAGAAGAGTAGCACAAAAAACATATAGACCTTTTTTTCTGTAGTCTAAGATTGTATAGCATATGTATACATTTTTACTTTTACTATTTTACTACTACAATATTGTAATACACTTAATACAATATTGTAATACACTTTAATAAAACCATTAAATATATTACTGTATCAACTATTAAATGTATTACTATATTTAATTACAATATTGTAATACACTTACTATATTTAATAAAACTTTTTATCTTTAAAGTAAAAAACAAATGAGAACAATAATTAAAATAATACCACATTTATTATACATTTATACCTATATTTTAGAGATAAAATAATTTATTATTATCATGAGAAAGCAATGTGTTTTCAAATTGTCATTGGTAAACTTCTGTTTGAAAATTCTAAACGTCCCTATGTTGTACTTATAAGCTTCTTTATCCATAAGAAATGTGTGTAGGCACTACACTTATGGTTGTTAGTCAAGAAAATATATGCTATTATTTGAATAATCTATTCAAAACTTTCATGTAGACATCAAAGAGATCTAAAGAGAGGTCTTTGCAGCTATGGGGATATTATTAGCCTCTGGTTGAGAGTGGTTGACTCAAGCCCTCAACCAGAAAGAATAGTTTTAGAACAATAAAATCATTCATTGCTGTTTGTAGAAGGCAAAGTCTCCAATAGTAGTAATAATATTGATTTTAGAAATATGTTAAAAATAACACCAAAGGAGTCATGCTTAGATTTAAGAATTCAAATAACAATTTCAGATGATTACTGAGGCAATCCAATTCAGATGAGGGTAGAACTCTAAATACTTTTTCCCCTAAAGTTAAATATCTAGCTCTTTGAGGGTGATCATTTTTAAAAGAGACTTTTTAAATACTTCAAATGAAACTCTTTCTATGGAGGTGCTTTTGTAAAGTAGTGCAATTAACTGGCTGATCACATAAGGAGGTACAATCACGGGTTTACCAAAAGACAAGAAATGTATCAGCTGCTTCCTGCTGAAAATTTATGGCTTTATAGGAGTGGTGAAGTGAATAATGCAAGATAACATAAATAGAACAAGTATTTGAAATGTCACACCCTGTAGCTTAAAAAATAAACCCTACATATTCTGAGACACTTTTTCTCTCTTATAAAGATGCTCTGTATATGCAGTCTGTTTTCTGGAAAACAGTTTTTCCGAAATGTTTATTCAGAAAATTAATAAATAATGAATAAAAAGTTTACATTTTACACTCCAGTGATAACTTATTAACGTTTTAGTCTAAGCTATACTGAATTTTGCTAGGGCAAGAATGAAGATAGCAACAGTAGATGTAGATATGTAAAGGTGATGGAGATGAGGGAATTGACTGGAAGTCTTATGAAAGGTAAAGAGATAGCATCTTGAAAAATAGTACAGGGAAAGATGGTAAAATAGAAGTTTCCACTCATCATCCCTCACTACATTAAACAACTGTCTACACCCATTAACAACTACCTACACAGAAACAAACAAACAAACAAACAAACAACACTTTCGTAAGAAACCAAAATCAGGTAAGCACTCATAGTACCTAGTTTTAACTTCATATCATTTAAAGAGGCCTTGTAGAGATAGGAAAAAAAAACAGTCCTGAATTGCCAACACCACCTCTCTTGTACCATTGGCAGCTGCCGCATGATGCAGAGAGTATTTCTGGGAGCAGGGGAAAGGAGAAGACAGCAATTATGAGGCACTGAACTCAGTGCTGTCCTGTTAGAGGATAAAGGAAAACCATACCAAAGTCAGCTAATGCCCGCCCATGGAGGGAACATTTAAAGCAGGCCTAGCCAGAGGCAAATCATCAATCCCAGTTGTCCAAACTTAAGTTCCCACAAACCTCACCATCAAGGGCTACAGTGCTCTGTGTCTCCAAGTGGACTTGAAAGGCAGTCTAGGCCATAAGGACTGCAAATCTCAGGTAAGCTCTAGTGCTGAACTAGACCCAGAGACAGTGGACTAGGAGGGCATGTGACATACTGAGATACCAGTTAGGGCAGGCAAGGGAGTACTGGCAACTCCCATTCTCAAGCCCCTCAGTGTAGGGCTCCTTCCTTCCACTTGAGGAGAGGAAAGATTAGTGAGGATTTTGTATTGCACCTAGGATAATAGTTCAGGCACAGCAGGATAGGGCACTGGTCAAATATGAGGCCACCATTCCAGGCCTGAGCTCCCAGATGACTTTTCTAGACACACCCCGGACCAGAAGGGAACATGCTGCCTTGAAGGAAAAGACCCAGACCTGGCAGCATTTATTAACAGCTCTTGGGCCCCAAATAACCAGCAGCAATACCCAGGTACTATATCAAGGACCTTGGGTGAGTCTAAGAGGTTTGCTAGTTTCAAGTACCATCATAGGCATAGAGGGGTAGAGCACCAAGCAGGATCTTGGAGTCCTCAGTTCTGGGACTTGAATTTTGGACAGCATTTCTGGATTTCCTGTGGCCAGAAGAAAGTACACTACCCTGAAGGGTGAATCCGAGGCCAGACAGCATTTTCTACAACCTGACTGTAGAGCCCTTGAGCCTTAAGGGAACATCTGCAGTAGTCTTGCAGTACTCTTCATTGCCTGAGGTGGGTTGGTGGGTATGGCTATGAGGTGAAGCACCTCTGCATTTAGAAAGCAGAGGGAAGAGTGGGAAGGACTGCAACTTGTGGTTTCAGTGCCAGCTCAGCCCCAGTACAATATAACACCAGGTAGAATTCTAAAGTTTTGACTCTAGTCCTTGACTACTGAATGACACCTCTAGACCCACCTAGGGACTAGGGGACCTTGCTGCCCTGAAGTGAAGGACATAAGTCTGGCTGGCCTTGCCACCAGCTGATTGTATAGCCCCAGGGCCTAGACTAAACATAGGTAGTAAGCCTGGAAGTGGTTACATCAGGCCTTAGGAGAGACCCACTGTTGTGCTGGCTTCAGGTCTGATCCAGCACAGTGATAGTGGTGGTGGCCACAGTAGTGCTTGTGTCACTTCATCCCCAGCTTTACATGGCTCAGAACACACATAGAGATTCTAGGAGAATGTAAGAGAAGAAAACCTGAGTCTCTGACTGAGAATGTTGCCAGATTTTGTCCAAGACCATTAAGGTAGTACCTCTATAAGTCTGCAAGAACCACAGCTTTATTGGGCATTGGGTGTCCTCTAAAGCAAATGCAGCTTAGATCACAATGCTCATGTCCATTCAAATAACTGAAAAAACCTTTCCAAGAAGGATGGCTACTAATAAGCCTAGACAGTGAAGAATACAATAAATACATAACTCTTCAATGTCCAGACACTGAAGAACATTCATTAGCATCAGCACCATTTAGGAGAACATGATCTTAACAAATGAACTAAATAAGGCACCAGGGGCCAAGCCTGGAGAAACAAAGATGTTTCAGCCAACTAATTCAAAATAGCTGTATTGAGGAAACTCAAAGAAATTCAACATAACACAGAGAAGGCATTCGGAATTCTATCAGATAATTTAACAGGAAATTGAAATAATTAAAAATAATTATGCAGAAATTTTGGAGCATAAAATGCAACTGGCATAGTGAAGAATGCATCAGAGTCCATTAACAGCAGAATTAATCAAGTGGATGAAAGAATTAGTGAGCTTGAAGACAGGCTATTTGAAAATACACAGAAGAGACAAAAAAAAAAAAAAAAAGAATAAAAAACAATGAAGCATTGCATACAGGATGTAGAAAGTAGCCTCCAAAGGGCAAATATAAGAGCCTTAAAAGGGAGGTAGAGAAAGAGATAAGGTTAGAATGCATATGCAGAGAAATAATGACAGAGAGTTTCCCAAACCTAAAGATACTGATACCAAAATACAAGAAGCTTATAAAACACCAAGCAGATTCAATCCAAAGAAGACTACCTCAAGGCATTTAATTATTCTCAAAAGTTAAGGATAATGAAAGAATTCTAACAGTGGAGGGTGGTGGGGCATACAATGGAGCTACCATACATCTGGCAGCAGACATTTCAGTGGAAACCTTACAGGCCAAGAAAAGGTGGCATAATATATTTAAATCATTGAAAAAATAATAATACTTTAGAATAGTATATCTGGTGAAAATATACTTCAAACATAAGGGAAAATAAAGACTTTCCAAGACAAAGAAAAACTGAGGGATTTCATTAACATCAGAACTGAACTATAAGAAATACGAAAGGGAGTACTTCAATTAGAAACCCTCTGGTAATAGTAAGTACACAGAAAAATGCAAAACATTATAACATTGTAACTGTATGTGTAAACTACGCTTATTGTAAGAAGAAAGACTAAACAATAAACCAATCAAACATAGTAACTACAACAACTTTTCAAAATATAGTCAGCGCAATAAAATATACACAGAAACAACAGAAAGTTAAAAGGCAGGGAGACTAAGTTAAGCAATCGATTTTTATTAGTTTTTGTTTTGCCTGTTTGTTTGTTTATGCAAACAGTGTTTAGTCATTCTCAGGTTAAAAAAATTAATTATAAGATAGTATTTCCAAGCCTCTTAATAACTTCAAGCCAAAAAAAAAAAAAATGCAATGGAAGCACAAAAATAAAAAGCCAAAACTAAATCATAGACCAGAGACAGTCAACTTCACTAGAGGAAGAAAGGAAGGAAAGAAAGAAGGAAGAGAAGACCACACACACACACACACACACACACAAAACAAAAACAGAAAACAAATAACAATATGGCAGAAGTAATTCCTTACTTATCAATAATAATATTAAATGTACATGGACTAATCTCTCCAACCAAAAGACATACACATTTCACCTGTATAGGCACACATAAACTGAAAATAAAGAGATGGAAAACGATATTCCATGTTAATGGAAAACAAAACAGAGCAAAAGAGCTATAGTTATATCAGAAAACAAGCATTTCAAGAGAAAAACTATAAGAAAAGACAATGATGATCACTGTATAATGAAAATGTGTCAGTTCAGCAAGAAGATGTAATAATTTTAAATATATATGCATCCAATACTGGAGCACCCAGATACATAAAAGAAATATTATTAGAGCTAAAGAGAGAGATCAGCCCCAATACAATAATTAGAGATTTCAACATCCCACTTTCATCATTGGACAGATTTTGTAGACAGAAAAATCAATGAATAATCATCAGACTTAATCTCCACTATAGATCTAATTGATCTAATAAATATTTACAGAAAAATTTATCCAATGTCTCAGAATAAACATTTTTTCCTTGGCACATGGATCATTCTCAAGGATAGACCATATGTTAGTTCACAAAACAAGTCTTAAAATATTAGAAGTACTTTAAATAATATTAAGCAACATCTCTGACCAGCATAAAATGAAACCACAAATTAATAACAGAAGAACTTTGGAAACAATAAAAATACATGGAAATTAAGCAATATGCTTCTGAATGACCAGTTGGTCAAAAAATAAATTAAGGAAGAAATTGAAAAAAAATTGAAACAAATGATAATGAAAATACAAGATACCCAAACTTATGGGATACAGCAAAAGCAGTACTCAGGGAAGTTTATAGCTCTAAGTGCTTACATCCAAAAAGAGAAAAAAAATTCAAATAAACAACCTAATGATGCATCTTAAAGAAATACAAAAACAAGAGCAAACAAAACCCAAAATCAGTAGAAGAAAAGAAACAACAAAGATCAATGAAACAAAAAGTTGATATTTTGAAAGGCTAAACAAAACAGACAAACCTATAGCAAGACCAGCTAAGGAAAAAAGAGAGAAGATACAAATAGATTAAATCAGAAATGTAAAAGGAGAAATAACAACTGATACTTCATAAATGCAAAGGATAATTAATGGTTACTATGAGCAACTATATGACAGTAAATTAAAAATCTAGAAAAAATGAACAAATTCTTACACAAATATGATTGACCATGATTGAACCAGGAAGAAATTCAAAATCTGAATAGATCAACAGCAAGTAATGAGATCAAATTTGTAATAAAAACTCTCCCACTAAAGAAAAGCACAGGACCTGATGGCTTCACTGCTGAATTCTACCAAACATTTAAAGAAGAACTAACACCAACCCTACTCAAACTATTCTGAATAATAAGGCTGAGGGAATACTTTCCAGTTCATTCTATGAGAACGGTATTACCCTGATACCAAAACCAGACAAAGGCACATTAAAAAAAGAAAAATACAGGTAAATATCTCTGATTAATATTGATGTAAATATCCTCAATGAAATATTAGCAAACTGAATTCAACAATACATCAGAAAGACCATTCATCATGACTATGTGGGATTTATTCCTGTTATGCAAGGATGGTTAAATATGTAAATGAATTAATGTCATCCATCATGTCAACAGAATGAAGGATAAAACCCATATAAACATTTCAACTAATGCTGAAAAAGCATTTGCCAAAATTCAACATTCTTTCATAATAAAAACCCCCCAAAACTGATGATAGAAGGAACATAGCTGGACATAATAAAAGCCATATGTGACAGACTCACAGCTACTATGTTATTGAATATAGTACTGAAAGTTCTGGCTAGAACAATCAGACAAGAGAAAGATATAAAGGGCATTCAAATTGGAAAGGAAGAAGTCAAATTATCTTTGTCTGAAGATGACGTAATTTTATATTTGAAAAAACCTAAACACTCCACAAGAAAACTATTAGAACTGACAAACAAATTCAGTAAAGTTGCAGGATACAAAATCAACATGCAAAAATGAGTAGCATTTCTATATGCCAATGCTGAACAATTGGGAAAAAAATGAAAAACTAATCTCATTTACAAGAGCCACACATAAAATTAAATACCTAGGAATTAACCAAAGAAGCGAAAGATCTCTATAATGAAAACTTTAAGAGGACACCAAAAAATTGGAAAAAATATTCTATTTTCATGGATTGGAAGAATCAATATTGTTAAAATGCCCATATTATCCAAAGCAATCTAAAGATTCAATGCACTTTCTATCAAAATACCAATGACATTCTTTATAGGAATAGGAAAAGAAATCTAAATTTTATATAAAACCACAAAGGACTCAGAATACACAAAATTACCCGAAGCAAAAAGAACAAAACTGGAGGAATCAGATCCCTGATTTCACATTATACTAAAGAGCTTTAGTAACCAAAACAACATAGTACTGCATAAAAACAGACACAAAAACCAGTGGAACAGAACAGAGAAACAAGGATTAAATCCATACATCCATAGTGAACTCATTTTCAACAAAGGTGCCAAGAACATGCACTGAGGAAAAAACAGTCTCTTCAATAAATGGTGCTGGGAAAACTGAAAATTTATATACAAAATAAAATGAAACTACATTTAATTCTTGCCATATACAAAGATTTAAAGATAAGTCCTCAAAATATGAAACTACTACAAGAAAACATTGGGGAAATTTCCCAAAATATTGGTCTGAACAAAAATTTCTTGAGATATAACTCAAGAAGCACAGGTAGCCAAAGAAAAACTGAACAAATATCACATCAAGTTAAAAACTTTTTCACAAAAATGGAGGCAATCAGAGACAGCCCACAGAATGGGAGAAAATATTTGTAAATTGTCCATCTGACAGATTAATAATCAGAATATACAAGGAGCTCAAACAACTGCATAGGAAAAAAAATTTAATAATTCAATCCAAAATGGACAAAAGATTTGAAGAGACATTTCTCAAAAAAAGATATACAAATGGCAAACAGGCATATGAAAAGATGCTCATCATCACTGATCATCAGAGAATTTCAAATCAAAACTACAGTGAGATATTATCTCACCTCAGTTAAAATGGCTTATGTCCAAAAGGCAGGCAACAACAAATGCTGTGGTACACAACAGACAAAGAGACCAACTGAACAGAATAGAGAACCAAGAAATATGACTGCACGCTAGCAGCCATCTGATCTTTGACGAACCTGCAGTTCCCCAAAAACAAGCAGTGAGGAGGAAGTTTCTATTTAATGAATGGCACTGGGAGAACTGGCTAGCCATATGCAGAAAATTGAAACTGGACCTCTTCCTTACGAAATTGACTCAAGATGGATTAAAGACTTAAATGTAAAACCCAAAACTATAAAAACCCTGGAAGAAAACCTAGGCAACACCGTTCAGGACATAGGCATGGGCAAAGATTTTATGACAAAATGCCAAAAGCAATTGCAACCAAAACAAAGACTGACAAATGGGACCTACTTAAAATAAAGAGCTTCTGCATGGCAAGAGAAAATATCAACGGAGTAAACAGACAATCTACAGAATGGGAGAAAATTTTTGCAATCTATCCATCTGACAAAGGTCTAATATCCAGCATCTATAAGGGACTTAAAATTTACAGAAAAAAAATAAACCCATTAGTAAGTGAGCAAGGGACATGAACAGACATGTTTCAAAAGAAGACATACGTGCAACCAACAAACATAAAAGCTCAACATCACTGATCATCAGAGAAATGCAAATCAAAATCATAATGAGATACCATCTCACACCAGTCAGAATGGCTATCATTAAAACAAAACAACAGATGTCAATGAAGTTATTTAAGAAAAAAAAAAAGGAATGCTTTTACACTGTTGGTTGAAGTGTAAATTGGTTCAACCATTGTGGAAGACAGAGTGGTGAGTGCTCAAAGATCTACAGGCAGAACAATCCCAGTAGTAGGTATATACTCAAAGGAATATAAATTATATTTATAAAGACACATGTTCCCTTATGTTTATTGCAGCATTATTCACAATAACGAAGACATGGAATCAACCCAAATCCCCATCAATGATAGACTGGATAAAGAAAATGTGGTACATATACACCATGGAATACTATGCAGCCATAAAAAGGAGATCATTTCCTTTGCAGGGATATGAACGCAGCTGGAGGTCATTATCCTTAGCAAAATAATGCAGGAACAGAAAACCAAACACTGCATGTTCTCAGTTATAAGTGGGAACTAAAGGATAAGAACACATGGTCACGTGCCGGGGAACAATACACACTGGGGCCTGTCATGGGGTGAGCAGTGGGAGGATGAAGAGAATCTGTAAGAATAGCTAATGGATGCTGGGCTTAATATCTGATGGGATACTCTGCAGTAAACCACTATGGCACATGTTTACCTGTGCAACAAACGTGCACATCTACCCCTGAACTTAAAATGAAAGTTGGACATTGAAGTAAATTAGTACAGTCACTATGGAGAACTGTTTAGAGGTTCCTCAAAAAACTAAAAATTTACCTACCATATTATCCAGCACTCCCACTACCAGATATGTATCCAGAAGAAAGGAGATCAGTATATAGAAGAGATATCTGTATGTTTATGTTTATTGCCACACTGTTTACAATAGCTAAGATATAGAAGCAACCTAAGTGTCCATCAACAGATGAATGGATAAAGAAAATGATGTACTTATACACAATGAAGTACTATTAAGCCATAAAAAAGAATGACATCCACTCATTTGCAACAGTATGGATGAACTGGAAATCATTATGTTAAGTGAAATAAATGAGGAACAAAGAGACAGACTTTGCATTTTTTCACTTACTTGTGGGATCTAAAAATCAAAACAATTGACCTCATGGATATAGAGAGTAGAAGAATCATTACCAGTGGCTGGCAAGGGTAGTTGGGGGTGGGGGTAGGGAAGAATTGGAGTTGGTTAGTGGTCACAAAAATATAATTAGAAATAATAAATAAGACCTACTACTTGATAGCACAGCAGATTGGCTATAGTCAATAATAACTTAATTGTACATTTTATATTGTACATTTGTAAAAATAAATAGGATTGTTTGTAACTCAAAAGATAAATGCTTGAGGGGACAGATACCCCATTCTATACGATGTACTTATTTCACATTGTATGTACTCTATATTTACCTACTATGTACTCACAAAAACTTTTTAAAAAGAAAAGGAAAGAAAAATATTATAGTAAACTTCTGCAGAATGGGAATGGGCCATGTGTCAATAAAACATTAGTATACATAAATGTTGTGTAAACGTTACTGCATTACTCAGAGAAAGGAATTAGAGGCATAATTGTTCTTCAGTGAAAATTGCAAGTGGAAAACAGGCACATGTAAGTATGAGTCTCAGTGTGATTATCTAAGAATGTGTGTAATTAACTAGCTTTGATGTTTTAGCAAAAATCTGCAAAACTGCAGGAATTCACATGAGAAAATAATTTTTGCCTGCCAAAAGTTGAGTTCTGCTTCAGTTGTCTTCTCATTCTAGAACACAGGCAGAAGGATCAGCTTCTGTTTGGGTCAGAGAAAAAAGAAAAGGAGAAGACAGAAATTGCAATGCCTCTTAAAACTTCTGAATTCGTATACTGCACACTGTATCCATTCACACTCCATTGGCTAAATTTTATTATATGGCCAACTCCAAGATTTGTGGGATCAAACATCAATATATTCACCAAATGATACACTGACATTATAAGGCAATTGGTCATGTTTTTGTAATTCTCTTATAAAATTAGGTGGATGAGGAAGCAAACTAAACATTCTTTGAAAATAATAATGCAGGATACATTTGTCATTAGACAGGGTCATGATTGATTTAGTTATATATTAATTAATTCATTCAACACATATTGATTTCCTACTTTGTGTATATCAATGAATGAGATATAATTATTGCCTTCAACAGATGTGCCCAGAAAGACTGTTGAAGGCAGTAACTAGTAATTATGTCATACGTCAAATGTCATAATAAGAATCTGCAATAGAGAAGGCTGGGTATGGTGGTTCACACCTGTAATTCCAGAATTTTGGGAGGCTGAGGCAGGCAGATCACCTGAGGTCAGCAGTTGGAGAGCATCCTGACTAACACAAAGAAACCCCATCTCTACTAAAAATACAAAATTAGCCAGCCATAGTGGTGCATGTCTGTAATCCCAGCTACTCGGGAGGCTGAGACAGGAGAATTGCTTGAACCCTGGAGGCAGAGCTTGTGATGAGATTGTGTCATTGCACTCCAGCTTGGGCAACAAGAGCAAAACTCTGTCAAAAAAAAAAAAAAAAAAGGAATATGGAAGATCTGATATCTTGGCAGCTTCATCATCCAAAATTTTTTTATTTAAAAAAAAAAATTTTACTCTACTTTTAAAAAGCCATTGTGGAAAACAGTGTGGCGATTCCTCAAAGACCTAGAAATAGAAATTCCATTTGACCCAGCAATCCCATTACTGGGCATATATCCAAAGGATTATAAATCGTTCTACTATAAGGACACATGCACACGAATGTTCATAGCAGCACGGTTTACAATAGCAAAGACCTGGAACCAACCCAAATGCCCATCGATGATAGACTGGACAGGAAAAATGTGGCACATATACACCATGGAATATTATGCAGCCATTAAAAATGAGGAGTTCGCGTCCTTTGTAGGGACATGGATGAACCTGGAAACCATCATTCTCAGCAAACTGACACAAGAACACAAAATCAAACACCACATGTTCTCACTCATAGGCGGGTGTTGAACAAGGAGAACACATGGACACAGGGAGGGGAGCACTATACACGGGGGTCTGTTGTGCGGGAGTGGGGGGGACAGCGGCGGGGTGGGGAGTTGGGGAGGGATAGCATGGGGAGAAATGCCAGATATGGGTGAAGGGGAGGAAGGCAGCAAATCACACTGCCACGTATGCACCTATGCAACAACCTTGCATGTTTTTCACATGTACCCCAAAACCTAAAATGCAATTAAAAAAAAAAAAAAACCTGACAATGCTAATTTATTCACTAAACTTGTATCTGAGTGATATTCAGAATAAACAATAATCTATAATTAATTTATGGATAAGTTGATACTTTGAAAAAATGATACAGGAATTTTTGACTTGTTATAATATTAATTATATAATATTAATTTGAAGCCAATGCCTGGCATTCAGTTACTAAAGGGAGTTTGAACAAAACTTTGACAGGGCCTCTTGTTTACAAGAATATTTACTGATGACAAAGGAGAGAAGAAAAAGGGACAGAAAGAGAAAAAGAAAGAGAAGAATTTACAGTCATTGAAACAGGCCCTACAAAAAATAGCTTGGGATATGTTTACTGAAATAGAAATATAGAAAGTCCTATATCCTCCAGAAATAAACATTTTAAGTGCAATAAATGGCAATCAGCATAAAGAAATAATTTTGCCTATTATCCCAAAAATTGTTCTACATTTTGTAGGCTTATTAATTTTTCTTCCATTTTATCTATCTACTGCACAGTATAATACTATCATATTTTAAGCAGAAAGATTTATTCAAAATGCTATAAACTTGATTTGTTTTTTTCTTTAGGTAAACATAAGCATAGACACACATATTTTATGTATATGTCAAAAAATAATGGATAATGTGTTTGAGATGAGCTTATTATCTTGATCATACCATACACTAGTAAGGCATCAGAAAGACATAATAGCAAACCACATTGAGGGCTTTGTTGTTGTTCTTATTGTTGCTGTTTTGAGGCTCTAACGAACACATTGTGTCTTAAAGGCCAGGCACGGTGGCTCACTCCAGTAATCCAAGCACTTTGGGAGGGCGAGGTGGATGGATCACGAGGTCAGGAGATCAAGACCATCCTGGCTAACATGGTGAAACCCTGTCTCTACTAAAATATACAAAAAGTTAGCCTGGTGTGGTGGCACGCATTTGTAGTCCCAGCTTCTCGGGAGGCTGAGGCAGAAGAATCACTTGAACCTCGGAGGCAGAGGTTGCAATGAGCCGAGATCACGCCACTGCACACTCCAGTCCAGCAACAGAGTGAGACTCTCGCTCAAAAACAAAACAAAATGAAACAAAAAACTAGCAATACATTTTGCTAATTTAACCTAGCTAAACAGTTTATCTGTTTAGAATAAGCCTGGGATTACTGTAGTTGAATAGGAAACTATAATATGCACCTATAAATTATTAGGTCTTATCTCAGGATGCTTCAGAATTTGGATCATTCACTTCCTAAGATAGTCAGTCACACTCCCTGTCCAGCTTGCATCTCTGTAATGGAGTTCTGCTGTCAGAATTCAAAATAGTCAAATTGAAGACTAGAACAACTACTATGTTTCCAAGACAGATAATGTGTTTTGACAAATTCTGTTCACTTGTATCAATAGAATAATTTCGAACAAAATTCATTAGTGTTTATTATTTTTTCCTATTTCCTCAGTTATAAAATCTCTCCTTTTGTCTCCTTGTAAGAAAATAAAACTAGAGTAGGTACTCACTGGAATTGTAAGCATTTCCACATTTAATTGAATGCTGGAGCATATAAAACTTCACTATAAATTTTTTGAATGAATTTTCCACACTTTCTGAAAATTGCCTTTTGTCATTCAAATACTTATTGTGAAAGGGCAAAGAACAAATTTAATTTAACTTCTAACTCTGAGTGGATCTCATCAGTGTTTTGGTAACAGTCCAGTTAAATATGATGAAGTGGATAGAGTTTACCAAGTCTTAACTCTAGAGTATAAGTGCTCTACTACAGGAAACATGATTTGGTGATTGTAACACTAGTTGTATGGTTGAGAATACATTTAGAAAGAGTCTCATTTCTTAGAGTGCACATTTAGATAGAATAATCCTAACCTGCACATTTGATGGCTTAGCTGTGCCTCACTGAGAATGCCAGTTGGTTCAGAAGCCTAGTGGGATTGTCTACCATTACCAGTTATGGAAAGTTCATACAGATTTTCAGTATCATTAATTTTATCTCAGTATGGATACTTTTTTATAACTAGATTAAATAAGGCTTTTAAAAGTTTGGTGAATTTGTTCCTTAGATTTTCTGAGTTCTGGAATGGAGTGTGTGTTTGTGGGTGGTGATGGCGGTGATGAGTAGAGAGAATGAATTCCTACGTTTATTTGTTCAAAACCTTAGGTGATTTATCATAATGAAAGAACTCTTTTCCTTATATCCTACACAAATTTGGAAATTTCAAAGAAATAATTTATTAATAAAAGTAATGCATATATTTTAACAGATATTTATATATTCTATATAAATGAACACTTCTATCTATATTGCTGAAATCTATGATATATTACTGTTTAGCTTGTAGCAATTTAAATGTGAAAGGGCCTTCTTCAAGTAGCTAGCATGATAGCACTAATTTTATTACAGTCAATAATTTAAATTGATCAATTTAATTTTATGTATTTTGTTATATACTTTATAATTACCATGTAATCAGCATATTTATATCAAACATAATTTAAAGAAACAGCATGTTATCCCTCTTGTCAGATTTCATTAGATGAAACTCAATTCATTATTATTAATTTTCTTATGAAAGAATTTTGTAATATATAATGGAATGATATCATATAATGAAGAAAGAAAACACTTTATATAAATATACATGTCATTTAAGTAGGCAGTTTGAAATGACAATGAAAAAATAGCCAGAATATTAAAATTTAAATTTTAAAATTCCAAATTAAAACAGAACATTTTTAGCATTTATTATAAAGACAATTATAATAAAGCATTATCTGAAACCCTGAAAAAGAAGGGAATTCTGCCATTTGCAACAAGATGAATGAATATGGACATTATGCTCAGTGAAATAAACCAGAAAGAGATAAATATTATATGATCTAATTTATAACTTATATGTGAAATCTTTAAAAAAAAAAAATGTTGAACTCATAGTAGTAACAGAAAGTAGAATGTTGGTTACCAGGGCCTTGGGGTGGAAAAAATGGGGAGATATTGGTCAAATTATATAAACTTTGTTATAAAATGGATAAATTCTGGAAACCTACTATATATAATATATAATGTATTTTCAATTTGAATTGAAAAGTGTGTCATCAAAACACAGAAATTTAAAATAGTACACTGAAACCAACTAATACAAAAGAGATGAAAGTGAAGGAATGGAGACCATGGAAGGACATATTTTATAACATACAAAATTAAGGATTAATGTATGACAAAAGACAATTAAATGTTAATTTAAAAATAACACGTGACAGGTAAAGTGGTATAAATATTTATAGCTCAGGCAAACCTAAGCACTTTAAAGGCAAGAAGCAATAGGGTTCCAAATACAAGTGCACAGGACAAAAACTTTCATGATAGCAGGAAGCCCATCATGAGAAAACACGATCATGTAGATAAAATGAACAAAAGCAAGTCACATAACAAAAGCACTGTATGAGACAATTTTTTTTTTTTTTTTTTTTGAAGCAGGGCCCCACTCTGTCACACAGGCTGGAATGCAGTGGTGTGATTATAGTTCACTAAAGCCTCAAACTCTGGGACTCAAACAATCCTCCCATAGTTAGGATTACAGGAGAATGCCACCATGCATAGCTAATTCTTTTTTGTTTTTATTTGACAGATACTTGTTATGCTGTCCAGACTAATCTCCAATTTCTGGCCTTAAGTACTCTTCCCATTCTCACAAGTGTGACCTGGCCATATGAATCAATTTTTGCAAAATATGATACAAAACTACCTATATGAATATCATTTGAATTATGAATTTACATATAATGGACAGAGAATGATGTAGAAACATTTACTGTCTGCTGCTGAGTATAAAGCTCGCCTTTCCTTTTCACCTGATGTTTCTTATATGCATATTTTTATTGTTTTATAACATTTGTCCTCCCCCCAAAAATAAAAGATAAGTTATAATTTTTAAGAATTATGGAGAATTTTCTGGAAAACAGAAATGTTGTCTACATTTTTGTTTGTTTTGAAACCCTAAGACTTTGTTCTTTGTTATGAGGACATACAATCAGAACTGAAAACATTGGTATTTTCATCATGTTCATCCTAGAATAAACCATTTTTTTCTGACACTTCCTGATAAGCCAGACTGTGTGGAAAATTTTATATTGACCTTCTCTAAAATATTTATTGTAAATAGTAAATAATTATGAGACAAATGTTGCTTTAAAGAACCTTCTCTTGGAGGGATGGGTGAAGATGACTGAACAGGAACAGCTTCCATCTGCAGTTCCCAATGAGACCAATGCAGAAGTCAGGTGATTTCTGCATTTCCAACTGAGGTACCCAGTTCATCTCATTGGGACTGGTTAGACAGTGAGTCCAACCCATGGAAGGAAGGCAGAAGCAGGGTGGAGTGTCGCTTCACCCAGAAAGTGCAAGGAGCTGAGGGACCTCCCTCTCCCAGCCAGGGGAAGCTGTGAGTGACTATGCTAACCGACTAGTTTACTATGCCTTTCCTAGGGTTTTTGCCGTCTTCAGATCAGGAGACTCCTTCGCAGGCCTACACCACCCAGGCCCTGTGTTTCAAGCAGAAAACTGGACGGCTGTTTGGGCAGACACCGAGCTAGCTACAGGAGTTTTTGTTGTACCCCAGTGGCGCCTGGAACCCAAGTGAGATGAAACTGTTCACTCCTCTGGAAAGGAAGCTGAAGCCAGAGAGCCAAGTGGTCTCACTCAGTGGGTCCCACTCCCATGATGCTCAGCAAGCTAAAAACTACTGGCTTGAAATACTTGCTTCTAGCACAGCAGTCTGAAGTCAATCTGGGACAATCGAGCTTAATGGGGGTAAGACTACTTGCCATTACTGAGGCTTTAGTAGGTGGTTTTTCCCTGACAGTGCTAAGGAGGATGAGAGGTCTGGACTGGGCAGAACTCACTGCAGTGTGGCAAAATAGCTGTGGTCAGACTGCTTTTCTAGATTTCCCCTCATTAGGCAGTATACCTCTGAAGTAAAGGTAACAGCCCCAGTCAGGGGCTTATGGACAAAACCCCCAACTCCCTGGGACAGAGCACCTGGGGGAAGGAGTGGCTCTAACCGCAGCTTCAGAGGATTTAATCATTCCTGCCTGCTGGCTCTGAAGAGAACAGTTGATCCTGACAAGAGGGATTCTCCCAACACAGTGCACCAGCTCTGCAAAGAGACAAACTGCCTCCTCAAGTGGGTCCCTGACCCCCATGCCTCCTAACTAGGAGAGACCTCCCAACAGGGATCAACAGACACTTCATACAGAAGAGCTCCAACTAATATCAAGCCAGTGCCCCTCTGGGATGAACCTTCCAGAGGAAGGAGCAGACAGCCTTGTCTGCAGCCTCCACTTGTGATACCCAGGTGAACAGAGTCTGGAGTGGACCTCCAGCAAACTGCAGCAGACCTGCAGAAGGGGTGTCTGACTGTTCAAAGAAAAACTAGCAAACAGAAAGCAGAAACATCAACATCAACACAAAGGACCCACACACAAAAACCCCATCTAAAGGTTGTCAGTCTCAAAGATCAAAGGTAGATAAATCTGCAAAGATGAGGAAAAACCTGAGCTAAAACACTGAAATTTCCAAAAACCAGAATGCCTCTTCTCCAAATGATCACAATTCCTCTCCAGCAAGGGCACAAAACTGGATGGAGAATGAGACTGATGAATTGACAGAAGTAGGCTTCAGAAGGTGGGTAATAACAAACTCCTCTGAGCTAAAATATTATTTTCTAACCCAATGCAAAGAAGCTAAGATTCTTGGTAAAAGGTCACAGAAACTGCTAACTAGAATAACTAGTTTAGAGACGAACAAAAATGACTTGATGGAGTTGAAAGCACAGCATGAGAACTTTGTGAAGCATACACAAGTATCAGTAGCTGAATTGACCAAGCATAAGAAAGGGTATCAGAGATTGAAGATCAACTTACTGAAATAAGAGTGAAGACAAGATTAGAGAAAAAAAGAATGAAAAGGAATAAACAAAGCCTCCAAGAATTATGGGATTATGTGAAAAGACCAAACCTACAATTGATTGGTGTACCTGAAAGTGATGAGGAGAATGGACCAAGTTGGAAAACACACTTCAGACTATTACCTAGAAGAACTTCCCCAACTTAGCAAGACAGGCCAACATTCAAATTCAGGAAACATAGAGAACACCACCAAGATACTCCTCGAGAAGGCCAACCCCAAGACACAAAATTCTCAGATTCTCCAAGGTGGAAACGAAGGAAAAAATGTTAAGGACAGCCAGAGAGAAAGGTCAGGTTACCTACAAAGGTAAGCTAATCAGACTCACAGTGGATCTCTTGGCAGAAAGCCTACAAGCCAGAAGAGAGTGGGGGACAATATTCAACATTCTTAAAGAAAAGAATTTTAAACCCAGAATTTCATATCCAGACAAACTAAGCTTCATAAGGGAAGGAGAAATAAAATCCTCTCCAGACAAGCAAATGCTGAGGGATTTTGTCACCACCAGGCCTGTGTTACAAGAGCTCCTGAAGGAAGCACTAAATATGGAAAGAAAAAAACAGTACGAGCCACTGCAAAAACCACACCAAAATATAAAGACCAATGACACTATGAAGAGACTGCATAACTAATGTGCAAAATAACCAGCTAGTATCATAATGACAGAATCAAATTTACACATAGCAATATTAACCTTAAATGTAAATGGGCTAAATGCCCCAGTTAAAAGACACAGACTAGCAAATTGGAAAAAGAGTAAAGATGCATTGGTGCACTGTATTCAGGAGACCCATCTCACTTGCAAAGGCACACATAGGCTCAAAATAAAGGGATGAAGGAATATTTACCAACCAAATGGAAAGCAAAAAACAACAACAACGACAACAAGAGGGGTTGCAATCCTGGTCTCTGATAAAACAGACTTCAAACCAACAAAGATCAAAACAGACAAAGAAAGGTATTACATAATGGTAAATGGATGAATGCAACAAGAAGAGCAAACTATTCCAAATATATATGCACCCAATACAGGGGCACCAAGATTCATAAAACAAGTTCTTAGAAACCTACAAAGAGATATGGACTCCCACACAATAATAGTGGAAGACTTTAACACCTCACTCTCAATATTAGACAGATCAATGAGACAGAAAATTAACAAGGATATTCAGGACCTAACAAGGATGTAGGATCAGCTCTGGACCAAGTGGACCTAATAGAAATATACATAACCCTCCAACCCAAATCAACAGAATATACATTCTTCTCAGTGCCAGCAGTTATTCTAAAATTGACCACATAATTGGAAGTAAAACACTTCTCAGCAATTGCCAAAGGATGGAAATAATAAAAACCAGCTCTCAGACCACAGTGCAATCAAGTTAGAACTCAGGATTAAAGAATTCACTGAAAACCACACAATTACATAGAAATTAAACAATCTGCTCCTAAATGATTACTGGGTAACTAATGAAAATGAGGCAGAAATAAAGTTCTTTGAAACTAATGAGAAAAAAGAGACAACATACCAGAATCTCTGGGACACAGCTAAAGCAGTGTTAAGAGGGAAATTTATAGCAATAAATGCCTCATTAGAAAGCTGAAAAGATCACCCTAACAACACAATTAAAATAACTAGAAAAGTAAGAGCAAACAAATTCAAAAGCTAGCAGAAGATAAGAAATAACTAAAATCAGAGCAGAACTGAAAGAGATAAAGATATGAAAAACCCTTCAAAAAAAAATGAATCCAGGAGCTGTTTTTTTTTTTTAATATTGACAAAACAAATAGACCTCTAGTTAGACAAATAAAGAAGAAAAGAGAGAAAAATCAAATAGACACAATAAAAAAATGATAAGGGAGATATCACCACTGATCCCTGAAAAATACAAATTACCCTTGGAGAATACTATAAACACCTCTGCGCAAATAAACTGGAAAATCTAGAAGAAATGAGTAAATTTCTGAACACATACACCCTCCCAAGGGGAACCAGGAAGAAATTTAATCCCTGAATAGACCAATAACAAGTTATGAAGTTGAGGTAGCAACTAATAGACTACCAACTAAAACAAGTCTGGGACCAGATGGTTTTGCAGCAGAATTCTACCAGAGGTACAAAGAAGAGCTGGTATCATTCCTTCTGACACTATTACAAACAACAGAAAAAGAGTGATTCCTCCCTAACTCATATGAGGCCAACATCATTCTGATACCAGAACCTAGCAGAGACACAACAAAAAAGAAAATTTCAGGCCAATATTCTTGATGAACAATTATGCAAAAATCCTCAGTAAAATACTAGCAAATCAAATTTAGTAGCACATCAAAAAGTTTATCCACCACTATCAAATTGGCTTCATCCCTGGGATGCAAGGCTGGTTCAACATAAACAAATCAATAAACATAATCCATCACATAAACAGAACCAATGACAAAAACTACATGATTATCTCAATAGATGCAGAAAAGGCTTTCAATAAAATTCAACAGCCTTCATACTAAAAACTCTCAATAAACTAGGTATTGTTGGAATGTATCTCAAAATAATAAGAGCTATTTATGACAAACTCAAAGCCAATATCATACCGAATGGGCAAAATCTGGAAGCATTCTCTTTGAAAACTAACACAAGATAAGGATGCCCTCTCTCACCACTCCTGTTCAACATAGTATTAGAAGTTCTGGCCAGGGCATTAAAGCAAGAGAAAGAAATAAAGCATAATCGAATAGGAAGAGAGGAAGTCAAATTGTCTCTGTTTGCAAATGACATAATTGTATATTTAGAAAACCCCATTGTCTTAGCCCCAAAACTCCTTAAGCTGATAAGCAACTTCAGCAAATACAAAATTAAGCTTAAGCTGATAAGCAAACTTCAGAATACAAAATTAATATGCAAAAATCACAAGCATTCCTATATACCAATGATAGACAAGTAGAGAGCCAAATCATGAGGGAACTCTCATTCACAATTGTTATAAAGAGAATAAAATATCTAGGAATACAACTTACAAGGGACATGAAGGACCTCTTCAAGGAAAACTATAAACCACTGCTCAAGAAAATAAGAGAGGAAACAAATGAAAAAAAATTCCACGCTCATAGATAGGAAGAACCAATAATATGAAAATGATCATACTACCCAAAGTAATTTATAAATTCTAGTCCAATAAAGCTACCATTGACTTTCCTCACAGAAAAAAATGAAAACTTTAAATTTCATATGTAACCAAAAAATAAAGCCTGTATAGCCAATAAAATATTAAGCAAAAATAAGAAAGCTAGAGTTATTGCACTAGTTGACTTCAAACTACACTACAAGGCTACAGTAACCCAAACATCATGATACTGGTACCAAAACAGACATCTAGACCAATGGAACAGAACAGAGACCTCAGAAATAACACAACACATTTAAAACCATCTGATCTTCAACAAACCTGATAAAAAAACAAGCAATGGGCAAAGGATTCCATATTTAACAAATAATGCTTAGAAAACTGGTTAGCTATATGCAGCAAACTGAAACTGAACCCCTTCCTTACACCTTATACAAAAATTAACTTAAGATGAATTAAAGACTTAAATTTAAAACCCCAAACCACAAAAACCCTAGAAGAAAACCTAGTAAATACCATTGAGGACTTAGGAATGGGCAACACCTAAATCAACTGCAACAAAAGCCAAAATTGACAAATGGAATCTAATTAAACTAAAGAACTTCTGCAAAGCAAAAGAAACTAGCATCAGAGTGAACAGGCAACCTACAGAATGGGAAAAAAATTTTGCAATCTATCAGTCTGACAAAGTTCTAATATCCAGAACCTACAAGGAACTTAAATAAATTTACAAGAAAAAAATAAACAATCCTATCACAAAGTGGGTAAAGGATACGAACAGACACCCAACAATAGACACTTCACCATCAGAAAGGTTTAGCATAACTTCCCATTTCTCAGGATTGGATATTGTGACTTTTAAAATGTACAGTATGAAAAGGCAGGGAAGGAAAATTAATCTTACAATGGAGAAACCTAAAAAACACTGCCGCAACCTGCTGATCAAGGCTAATCTCAACAGTTAAAACTCATGTTGATATTATATACCTTTGATATGATATGATGAAAATGGCACTTTATCTCTGTTATCTTCCTCCAAAAAAACTGTAATTCCAGCTGAATTACAAGAAAATATCAGAAAAAAATCCCAATTGAAGGAAATATATAATTGAGTTTTCCTGAGTGTTCTAGACTTATATTTCAAAACATTTGATAAGGTGAGTGTTAGCATATTTTTATAGCAGTCACTTTTTTCATAGGCAAAAGGAATTACATAAAGAGAAAGATAATTGTAGTATGTTAACTTATTTTATCTTTACGGTATGGAATAAGAGAGAAGGTTCTTTTTGTTTCCATTATTTTACTTGGTAAGCATGTATAGAATTTTGTCAATATTACTGATCTTTTCAAAGACCAATTTTGTTGATTTCATTGATTGTCTACATTGTTTTCATTGAATTTGGTTTTATTGATTTCTGTTTGCTTTAGGTTTAAATTATGTTTCTCTTGTTTCTTAAAAAGAAAGCTTAAGTTACTGATTTTAGGACTTTCTTCTTTTCTAATATATGAATCTGATGCTATAAATTTTCTCTCTAAAGCACTACTTTAGCTGCAAACAAATTTTAATGCACTTTTTTTTAGTTCAAAATATATTCAATTTCTCTGGAGACATCTTAAAGTCATTCTATACAGTCATTGCCTTGATTTAAGACAGATTAGATAGAGAGAGAGAATCTTCAAATGCACTATACCATTTCAAGTATACTGTAGGACATTTAATATTATTTCAAAATTCTAATTTCTGTCTTGTGACATTGCTGTTATTGATTTGGTTTATGTACACTTTATCATCAACCAATGAATTTTTACTGATATCTTTTTTAAAATAATATTTTTTAGATCAATTAAGAGTTAGATTAATAAAAATACCCCATTTTACTATCATTTAGTCCTTCTCTGACATTCTAATTTTCTTTATGTAGATCCCAGCTTCTTTCCTTTTATCCAAAGAACTTTTGACATTTCTTTTGCTGGTAACAATGTCCCTCCGTTTTATGTGTGTTTTGTCTGAGAACCTTATTATTTCTCATTTACTTTTGAAGAATGATTTGTTGGTTATACAATCCTAGGTTTGAGAGTTCTTTTTTCTTTCAACACTTTAAATATAATACATTGCTCTCTGCTTGAATGATTTATGAAAATAAGTCCAAGGCTGGGCGCGGTGGCTGACGCCTATAATCCCAGCACTTTGGGAGGCCGAGGCGGGTGGATCACGAGATCAAGAGATCGAGACCATCCTGGTCAACATAGTGAAACTCCGTCTCTACTAAAAACACTAAAAATACAAAAAATTAGCTGGGCATGGTGGCGCGTGCCTGTAATCCCAGCTACTCAGGAGGCTGAGGCAGGAGAATTGCCTGAACCCAGAAAGCGGAGGTTGCGGTGAGCCGAGATCGCGCCATTGCACTCCAGCCTGGCTAACAAGAGTGAAACTCTGTCTCAAAGAAAAAAAAAAGAAAAAGAAAAGAAGTCCATTGATATTTTATCTTTTGTTTTGTCATAGGTAATTTTTGGCTCTAGCTTTTTATTAGGATTCTTTTTTTTTTTTTTTTTTTTTTTTGCCTTTGGTGTCCTGCAATTTGGCATTATATGCTTAGGGTGTTTGTTTATGTTTTACTTTGTTTTGTTGGCATTTATCTTTTTGATGTTCTCTAAGCTTGATGGCTCTGAAATAGTTTGGGGTTTGTCATTAATTTTGAAAAATTCTTGCCCAATGTTACTGCAAACACATCATATTAACCTTTTTATCTTTTCTTTTTTCTCATTATGTATTCTTGTTATACAGAAATCGTCCTACAGTTCTCATTCATTTCAGTTCAGAAAATTTTTATTGACCAGTGATCAAGCTCAGTGACTCATTTCTCAGTCTTTTCAAGCCTACTGATGAGCTCATAATTCTTATTTTCTATTACACTACTTTTTATTTATTTTTGTTTGATTGTGTTGAGACAGGGTCTCACTCTATTGCCCAGGCTGATGTGTAGTGGTGCTCTCAGCTCACTGCAGCCTCCACTGCCTGGGTTCAAGAGATTCTCCCATTTCAGCCTCCTGAGTAGCTGGGACTACAGGCGCGTGCCACCATGCCCGGCTATTTTTTATATTTTTTGGTAGAGATGAGGTGTCACCATGTTGGCCAGGCTGGTCTAAAACTCCAGACCTCAAGTGATCCACCCACCTCAGCCTCCCAAAGTACTGGGATTACAGGTGTGAGCCACCATGTCAGACTATAATCTTCTTGATTTCTAATATTTCCTTTGGATTTTTTTTCAATAGTTTCCATTCTCTCTGCTTACATTACCCACTTGTTCTTGCATATTGTATACTTTTATATTAGATCCTTTAACACATTGGTCATAGTTACTTAATATTTCCTACTTGATACTTCCAATATACTGATCATATCTCCATCAGGATGTGACACTTGCTTTGTCTTTTCACACTGGTGTTGCCTTATCTTCTGGAATGACATAATTGTTTTATAAGAGATGGATATGCTGTATTGGGTAATAGGAACTGAAGTGAAAATGTGTTTTTTCTGAAGATTTATGTTAGGAGTTAGGTGATGTTTAATATTGGCCTTATCTATGGGTACCAGAGTCTTCAATTTCCTCTAATGGCCTTTTTCTGTTTTCCCTCTTGACTTTGGGCTTCCCTAACTAATCTTCCCCAGAGAGAGTCTGTCTTGCAGCTTTTTCAGTTAAAATCAACTTTTTATACTGGAGTCCTGTTGTTGTGATACTAAAGTATCGGGCAAGTGGGGTGGGGGTTAATAATCTTTCCATCTAATTTCAATGTTTTAGTGAGCATGTGTCTCAGGCTTTTACATTTGCATGGGTTTATCCAGTGGTTTTGCTTTTCTCCACCACCTTCCTCTTCCCATTTTTCCCTACTGCATCATTCTCAGTCCTTTTCCTTGAAGCCCTCACCAAAGTTGCACATGAGTTTTTCTTTTACTTTGGTGAGGTGGAAAGGTTAGAAGAAAATTCCTTCAACTTGAAGGAATGTTTTTTCCCCTAACTAGGTTAATGCTCTGACAAATCTGTCCCTGAAACATTTGTATTTGCTACAGAGAAGTCTTCAGGCCTATTTCAAAATAATTACCCTTCCCTTCCACTGCCAAGATCAAAGGGGACATTTGGATCATCTTCATTATGAGAGCCAGGCACAGTTAGTTACTAGATGGTAAGCATGAAATTGTGAATACAACCAAGAATTTCTCACACGTATACTAGCCTACCTTCAGCCTACGGGAATTAGTTCAAATTATCATTATGTGTTCCTATCAGTTTATTGCTTCAGAGGGTCCTGCTCCAGGTAAGCACACCTGGCTGTGTCTCTCTGGATAAATCTGTCATTACAAATTTCAAGATGGCAGTTTGCCCTGCAACCTCAGTTTTTAACAAATCAATGAAAAATAATCGATTTTCACTTTTTCCTGCCTTTTCTCTTAGTAAGGACAGAATTGATAACTTCTAAATTCTTTATATGCCAGATAGAAGACTGGAAGTCAACATTACTTAATTGACCAACATTGTAATGAGTAATTTTTGAGTGACACAAAAAATCAACAATACAATATTAAGTCAAAAACTAAGATATAATTGTACATGAAAGTATAAAGCATGATCTTATCCATGTAAGACAACTGTAATGGGAGGTTTGAAAAATACCAAAATAGCCATTATTTCTGGTTAATGATATTATTGAAGAAAGTGTTACATTGTTTTTGTCTCAAATTATCCTTTAATAAGCATTTATTACTTTATTGCCACACATTACAAATAATTATTTAACCAATTTTTAAAATACATTTATGTGATTATCACAATAAAATACTTGAGCTTATAAACTACTTTAGGGTAATACTTAATCAGTTGACTTTTCAAAATATGAAGGAAAAATATATTACTATCATATATTAAATACTATAATTTTCCAGGCCTTTAATCAACAAATATTTATGGTATTAATAAATCTAGGGGTAGAATCGTTGAGTAAGGTGGCTATAAACTAGATCTTTAAGTTGGAAAATATTTGAGTAATAAAATTGAGGGAAAATGTATTATAAAATAAAAATACATACATATACATATGCATACACAATTGTTTCTTACAAAAAAAATAGACAAGTTCTTGCTATGTTGCTCAGGCTGGTCTTGACTTTGTCCTCCCAAATTGTTGGGATTACAGGCATGAGCCACCATGCCTGACCTTCAATTCTTTCTTATTCAAGTGAATAGTTGTTCTTTGAACTAGAATAAAAGAGCCTGTCTAGAACTGCTTGAATGCTCTTTGTGAATTATTATAAAGAGGTCATTTAAGAACAGAGTTACTCCCTCTCCTCTAATGCTTGTCTCTTGGCTTTTATAACATACTCAAGTCCTGCAGTGCTCCATAATTTACAGCATTTAACTAGCTGTCATACATAATGAAAAGAAATTGTTCAATACATCTGACAATAATTCAGCAAGTTGTCAAACTAGATTATCAGCTCCATTAAAATCCAATCAGACAAAATAAATGAGATGCTTGATTAATTTCACCATATGCTGGATATAGTTTGACCTCTTCTGGAGGGAAAGATATATATATACACAAATATATATATATATATATATATATATATACACACATACACACAAATATATATATATATATATATATATATAATGAGGATTTCTTTGTTACACTTCAATCTACTTTCTCATATCTCCCATGCCGGAAGAGCAAAACTACAACATTATATCTAATGGCAAATTTTGACATCACACTGAAGAAAATTAGTTTACTTTTGTACAAAAATATCTATAACAAGAGCTACCTTTACTTGAATGACAACCTAATTGAAATATGTTCTTAAGCATTTTATACGAATTAATTTGTTGAAATCTCACAACTTTTATGAATTAATTTTTGTTATAATCACCCTAGTTTTACAGATGCTGAAGCTGAGGTATGGAGAGATTAAGAAACCTCCTACTCAGTCAGCTTGTAAATGAAAAAATCATGAATTGAACATGACTTTAGGATCTACAATATTCAAGATGCTACACTACCTTTGAAATCTAGACTAAAGCACAGACCTGAACTCAGAAACTTAGATTTTAACTATTTTTTTTAATTTCAAAAGTTGTTTTAAGCTAATTGGCTGTATCATACCATCAACAACAACAACAAAAATACTGGATTGACAAGAATAATAGCTGATAGGTTGGGATACATGCTAAAAGCTTTACATGACAATCTCACATAATTTATTAAATGATTATATAGCAGTTATTTTAACCTCCTTTGATTAAGAAAAATCAACCTTAAAAATTTAAGTAAAATCCTCCTAACAATACAGCTAACAAGTGAAGTAACTGGCTCTTTCATTCTTGACTGTCTTCCTAACCATTACACCATCTTAGTGTTTTGAAGATAATCTTAAAAAAGAGGTAATCATTTTTCCATTATATATCACATTCTGCAAGCTGAAATAAATTAAATGTGTGTAACCTCTATGACAATAACAATTATCAAAGCAAAAATTATAAGATAATTTTAAAATTGAGTATTCACTGCTATGTTTTGAAGTATGCTTTAGGAATTTACTATCTTTTATAAAGTGCTTGAGCCTTAATATCTGGTCTTGAGATATTAAGAGTGGGAAGATTTACATTCACTATTATTTTTTCTGCCTAATACAGAGGAATGTGCTATGAGAAGAGAAAATAAGATCAAATATATAAATATACCTTTAAAGCTTTAAAATGATATAAAACAGAACACTATGACGAAGGAAGTATAGGTCAAGTTTAACATAATTTTCATTAGAAAATTAGAAACCAATTGCCTTTAATAGAAAGTAATTATTGCAATTGAATCAAAATACATATTAGTTGTAGAACAGTAAGACGGCTTAAAAGGTACATGAGAATCACTATTAGGAAATTAATTTAAAATTAGATCCTCACCCATAGTAACCCTATTTTCTTATTGAGAATCACTATTAGGAAATTAATTTAAAATTAGATCCTCACTCATAGTAACCCTATTTTCTTATTGAGTGGATATCTAGTAGAGCAAAGGGGTGTACTTTTCTAAAAATAAATACCGCATGACATTCTGAGACAGAAGATGCTAAAATCATACTTTAAAGCCTATAGCTTTGGGCTGCCATTTTCTTAGTATCTGAGCAGTGTCTTCTGTGGTTTAGTTTTGTTTTTGTAGAATAGTCAATAAGAAGAATCTACAGTTTGTTCCAAAATCATCCAGTGGAAATTCTTTCAGCCACAAAAGGTGATGTTCTTTGTATCACTTAAGGTTCTCAGTTAAACAAAAATTAAAATAAACAAAAAAAACAAAACAAATTCATAAACTCACACAAAATAGTTTCATTAAAGAATGCTAAGTGACAACCATATATGCCCAACAGTATAGGAGCAGAAGAAGCTCCTGAGGGCTTTAAGAGGCAAGTCACGTTTCTGTCAGCCTGTTTATAATTTCTGCCAGTTATTATGAGAAGACCATGCCCAGACTACTACTGTTTCTTGACTCTGGATATTTAAAGGAGAAATACGTTGAGACTTAAGATTTAAGATTGACCACCCTTCCTAAAGTAGACATACCACAACAAACCCAAAAACCCATGAGAAAGCAATAAATGAGATCTAGGGATCTGTTTGTTAAGACAAATCTACATAGCAATGGTTAAGTAATTAAGAGGCTATGCTACTGAGAGGGTCTATGTTCAAGCCAGAAATCTGTCCTATTCTAGCCAAAGACGCCTGGCATTTGCACTGGATGCTAGGCACTGATGCTGGAAGCATCATTAATGCTTTCTCTAACAAGGAAGAGACCTATGCCAATTTCCTAATTTAAAAAATCAATTATTTGTAGCATCTGCTTAATTATGCTACTTTTTCCTGAATTAAAGTCTTATGTGAGACCACCAAATACATTTTGTATTAACCCCTGGTATTTTGCTTCTGTATGTAAAAATACATGATAAAGAGGACTTCACAGATGGAATTAAGATCTTGGACTGGTCCGGCACCATGGCTCATCCCTATAATCCCAAAACTTTGGGGGCCAAGGCAGGTGGATCATCTTAGGTCAAGAGATTGAGACCAGCCTGGCCAACATGGCAAAACCCTGTCTCTACTAAAAAATGTAAAAATCAGCTGGGTGTAATGGTGCACCTGTGGTATCAGCTACTCGGAAGGCTGAGGCAGGAGAATCGCTTATCCTGGGAGGTGGAGGTTGCAGTGAGTTGAGATGGCACCACTACACTCTAACCTAGAAAAAAGAGCAAGAGTACTATGCCTCAAAAAAAAAAAAAAAAAAAAAGATTTTCAACTATAAAATAAAGGATTTTCCTGGATAACCTGTGAGGCTTCAAGGCGATCACCTAGCTTTTGAAAAGGTACAAAATTTCAGTCAGAGATGTAAAACTGGACAAGAGGCAGAGGAAATTTGAAGCATGAGAGTAACTCAACCCACCATTACTGGGTTTGAAAATGAAAGGAACTCAAGACCCAAGACACATAGCAGCTTTTAGAACCAAGAAAAAAGTGACCTCCATCATACAACAGTAAGGAACAGAGTTCTGCCATCATCTGCATGAGCAAGAAAATAAATTCTTCCCTGGAGGCTCCAGAAGGGAATGTAACCCTGCCAACCCTGATGTTAGGCCCGTGAAACCTGTAATGGACTTCTGCCTTACAGAACCATAAATTAACAAATTTGTGTTAAGCTGCTAAATTTATGTTCATTTGTTACGGCAGCAATAGAAAAAACGTACATAACTTTGTACATCTTATAATATGTACACATATGTGCATAAAGGTATGCACATATTATAAAATGTACATCTTATAATGTGTGCATACCTTTATTTCGTGACCTATTTACTATGTACTATATTGCTTGACACGCCAATACGTGAGAAAGAAAACCATTGTCTCTTTACATTCTTCCTCCTCTGTTCTCTACTTTTGAACATCAGGCTAGTATACACTAAGTTTACATTACAGTAAACAGCAGCTATGGATTCACTAATACTATTTTCAATCTTAATACCTTTACATTTACATAATCAAGAGATTTAAAACATTTACAATCAACTCTACAATTATAATCAAATGCTCTGTTTTGTCTATAGATTATTCCATAAAAACTAAAAGTCTAAGAATACACATTACCTATAATATTTAATAATGCAAATATGATCACTGTAAAACCATTGAATACTAGAGTAGTTCCATCTACAGAATATCTTCCTCTATAAAATATGTTCGATTGTATTTATACTTCACATCAAATCCATACATTACTTGCACCAAAGTCAAATGAATTGTTGCTCTTTCTATTCCATTAATTACTTAAATGTTCTACTAAATACTTATTGAGTACCTAACATGTTACAGGTATCCAGCAAAGAATAAAACACATGCCACATTTACATGGGGCTTGCTTGACATGCAAAATTATTTCATGTCTTAATTGACTTCATATTTGAATAAATCATTATTTTTCAATTTAAAAAATTTATTTTATTTTGACAGATAAAACATGCACCATAGTTACCATATCATTAAAACTTTTCAGTTTGGAGTTATACAACTTATTGAATTTTGTATGCTCTAACTTCTAAGCCTCACATTTATTTTCATTTTAGTTTAATAGATGAATATTATTTTTGCGAATCCTATGAAATTCTTCGCAGATTTCTTCTTTGATTATTGATACATTTTTTATTTTTCTGTGGCTTACTGGAATATTATTCTTTTTTGAGACAGGGTCTCACTCTGTTGCCTAGCCTGAGTGCAATGGCATGCTCATGGCTCACCACAGCCTTGACTTCCTGGGCTCAGGTGCTCCTCCCACCTCAGTTTCCCAGGTATCTGGGACTACAGGCGCATGCCACCATGCCTGGTTAACTTCTGTAATTTTTGTAGAGACAGGTTTTCACCATGTTATCCAGGCTGGTCTTTAACTCCTGGTCTCAAGCAATCTACCCACCTCAGCCTCTCAAAGTGCTGGGATTACAGGCATGAGTCACCATACTGAGCTAAAATTTATTTTTTTTCTAAAACCAAAGATAAACACAAACTCAAGGTTTACTTCAACTTTGAGGAAATGTCTCCTACTATTTCATTGTTTATATCTTTCTGCCTTGTTTGTTGTCTTATTCTAGAGCATCTATCAGTCTTTTGTATCTCCTGATTGGAAATATCTCTTACATATTTACTTATATTTTGCTCTTAAAACTCAGAGATAGCCTCCATATGTTTTTCTGATAAGAACAATTATGTTTTGAATTTTCATGAATGTTTTATTGTTCTAGTAATTGTTCTTTCCTCATAAATGTTGGTCAAAGTTGGGTACATATATTATCTCTTCATATCCCTAAATTTACTAATTAAATTTCTTTGTTTGCTACTTTCTTTTTATATTTTTTTTAAAGTTATAAACCTTTTTCTAAATTATCTATGCATCTTTTAGGGTTGGCTTATTCTTTCTAGATAAAATGTTTTTCTTTTCCTACTGATTTTTCTAAAAATCTGGTAATTATTGCTCAGTTATATTTAAAATGAAGTCCTAGATTTATTCATTTAGGTAGCATGCATAGTTTCTTTTGCATATCTGGCCATTTCTATGAACCTGAGTGCTATCTATATGTCCATTTGCAGCAGCGAGTCAGGAATAATGATATGTTATACTTTAAGGGTCATATAAGTTCAACTCTTCACCACCAAAAACAATGATCAAGACAAACACACACAAACCAAACTCCAAGGCAGTAGCCCCAGTCTGAAAAACCAGGCTCAATTTCATTAGATGCTTACCTGGTTTTCTACTTGAAGAAAGACATTGATGTATATACTCCAGAGATAGCTAAAGGTGATAAGAGGACTCAATCAGCATGTATCAAAAGGCAAGTGAAATTCACTGAAGACAACTGAAAAACTTGATAGGGATGGTATTTTCCCCATCTTGTTCTCTTTTGTCCTTCTCAAAAGAGCAGTAACATCCTGTAGTCTTTGTTGTCTCATTTATTTTGAGATATATAAAGGATATTTATTTTATATAACTTTTTTCCCTGAAATAAAATTTCTCAAGCCAATTTTCATGTTTTATTTTGAAGGAAAAATACCTTAGTATGTTATATATAATTCATGTATATGTTCTAAATGGCAAAAATTACTATAAATTGTTTAACATGTAGTCTAGTGTATATTGTTTCTCCCTGAGAATATATTGGCATTTGGGTCAGTCAATATTTTGCTGTCCAGAACTCTACCATACACCAACAGTTATACAGCATCTCTATTTCTGTCTTCAGTATGCCCCCTTTCTTGTTTCTATGACAACCCCTAACAACATAGCACATTTCCCCTGTCCCTAAAGAGAAAGGGTTTAGACCAGTGGCCATACTATATCAACAGCCCAGCCAGCCTCATCATTTTTCAATAGGTATAATTGTAGCAATATCAAGTATGTACTCTCTTTGTCTAACTACATTTTAAATAATTTGAGCACAGGAACCATTCATTATTAACTGTGTTTTCCCTGGAATGACTAGCACAGTAACAGATGATACTTATCTTTTAATGAATATGCTATTTGATGGACCTCATTCTGTCGAGTGTAGCATCAGTAATGGATGTAACTATATTGGTTTATCTGTGGCTATATAGATTCTCAATATCAAGATTTATAAAAGCTGAAATGTAATGGAAATGTGAGTGTGTGTGAGAGAGAGAGAGAGAATGTGGATGTGTTCTACTAAGTCACCATATACTGAATTCAGGCAACATCTAGGTTTTGAAAGATCCTGAAGAAAGAAAACAAAAAAAATTATAACATTTGTAACAATATTTAAAACCTGATGTTTATTAATATGCAAATTTAAATATGAAGCAGAATCAAATCTGATTTAAGCAAAGCATTTATTGAGTAAATTTTTTGTGACTGGCTAGGAACTGCAGTTGGCTGTAAAATCTGAATTGTGCCTTCAACTTAAAACAGTCCAACATAATGAGACGCATATGGGCTTTGTGATGAGATAAATATTTGAATTAATTCTAGTTTCTATCATGTGGTGAGCAAAATTTAAAGCTCTATAAATTTGGAATGGGAATACAAATTTGAAGACATACAGAAGTAAAACTTAAATATAGTGACTGACTATGCAAAATGAAAAGCTCAAAGTCCTGAAAGGTTTGTAAAATTAAGAGTGAGCAGCGAGGGCATATACAGGCCAGTTTGCCAGGGCATGTTCGAAGGTAGCAATTTATCTCTGAAAAGAGCAGAGATAAATGCTCTTTTAGATGATGGATCAGAGGCCTCAGAGTTTATCTACAGACTACTTAACATGGAAGTTGTAATGTATAAAAGGAAAATATTAGAGCAGTGAGCAATCAATACAAGTTTTTGTACCAATTAAGAATGGTTACATTAGCTAGTTCCTAAATAACTCTTCTTCAAAAAAATTGTCAAGTGACTTTCAGAATATATGTTATAAATTAAAATTCCCATGTATAAATCACACTGAGAAACTGCAGTTGCATAACTTTGTAGATTATTTTGTAAAACATGGTCAATAACAGACTCTGCCCTACAAACACTATAACAGATGACAAAGTTACGATAATTTAAGTAACATGGTCTTTGTAAGAAAAAAGAATGACTTTAAACAATAAACAATTCAGACAACTTTTATGAATAATGGTAAATATGTAGAAGAGCATGAACACAGTATACCAAATATGGAAGAAATTCTTTTATAAATAGCTTCATCAGCATTAGGTAAAATAAAAGTAATGTCTCTACCTTTCAATATATAACAAAATAAGACATAGATGATTTGAATATTTGTCATTGACAAAGTTAAAATACATATTAGGGAAATCATTTGGTAAATATTTACGGAATTTTATAATAGAAATGTGTTCTTGGCTCACTGCAACCTTCACCTCCCGGGTTCAAGCAATTCTCCCGCCTCAGCCTCCCAAGTAGCTGGGACTACAGGCGTGTGCCACCACTCCTGGCTAATTTTTGTCTTTAAGTTAAAATCTTTTGTAATAATGAATCTGTCTGTTCAACAAAACAGTAGGGGAATTCAGAAACTACTTAACCAAAAAAAGACTATAGTTGCACTTCTGTCTATCTAGAGAATTATACAAGCTTCATAAAATAGGACCCTGAGCCCCATTTTTCCACTTTATAAAATCAAAATGAAATGATGCAAATGGGATTAGCAGCATTTACAAAATTTAATAATCAAGGGATCATATTTTCAGATCTGGAACTGAACTTATAAAATGTGCATTTTAGTTCCATTTATTCTACATATTAGGAATTTTTATTTTAGCCAGATAACAGCATATTTTCTTCTCAATGTACATATTTTTTATTTTTCTCAATGACTATATTTTTTATAATTTATAAATGTATTTAATGTGGTAGTAATGAATTTTTGTTTTCTTCCAAGTTACAATTTAATTATAGTCATCTTAAAACAATTCGAGCCTATCTTAGATTCTAGCATATATGTTGTTTTATTCTTTCATTATCTCCACAGATATATAGTCAGTGTCTGCTCTGGGCCAGACTCTGCCTAGGTACCAAAGATGTAAAAACTAATACAACAAAGATGGTTCCTGGTCACCTTAGGCAGAGAAAAGTAAACCTAGCAAACATTTTTAAATAATTTATTAAACAATGTATTCTAGGCTTCTGTTAAGGGAAGAAGACATCTGACTTATTTTCCCAACGAAAAAGCCTAGAATTTAGGGGATGGCACACACCAGCTAGTTTGTTCTACCATGTTGCTAGAACCAAAGCTGAGACTGCTCCTTTGATGACCCTACAAGAGGTATGCAGGTGATGTTGCTATTACCCAAAGCAGAGACTGAAAACAGGTAGTCCTTCATATCTGATGGATTATTTCTATCTAGCATGTGTAAGGAATCAATTCTGATTCCTTTCATTTCACTTAACAAAATATTAAATATTCATATGTGGGAATTTACATTTGAAGGATTCTGTTAGAACCACTGGCTCCTGTTTGTGCTTTGCCCAAATTGACCTGAGCTTCCATGGTGTCTTAATTTAGTCACACAATTCTCTAGCTTTTGCATGTTGACATGCTCAGTCATGTTCTTCATGGCATACAGCGTCAGAGTGGCTGGTCTTAGTTGTCCTTTATGACACCATTCCAGACTTCTTCCTCTTTTAAGGTGGTTCTTGTCATGCTTACTTCTCCAGATCATTTCAATTCACCAGAAATATTCTAGCAAAATTGGATCCCAAAAGAGGAAAGGTAGAAACCTTGAAACACTTCTACCCAGGGGATTCCTTAAACTTTATGCATATTGGACTATCCCATCCCAGTAATCTTAAAGTTCTCTAAAATGAGGAAATGAAAAGGGTATGTTTATATCATTCAACAAATATCCCATTACATTCTTTCTATAGATCCGTGGATGCTCACAATTGTGATAATCAAAATTTGTAGCAACTGTCTTGGGACACGCATTTACCTCATCAGAATGGAATCTAATACAAACCTAACTCGAATGCTTATCAGTCTAGACTGCATGTCTAACATATGCATAACTACAAGCTATCATTTAAGAAATTCTAAGATAACTCCATTAGTAAAAATGGTAATATTCTAAAAATGTTTAAATGCCAATATATCTTTTTAAAAACATAAAAATTAATGAATGGCTATTTTATAAACAGTTTTCATCAACACAATTACAATGCATGCATATTGGTAGCAGGGGTTTCATCAAATATAAATAGAAGGAACCACTATTCTGGACATATGGGTTCAGGAAAGGATGTGTGAGAACTAATGTCACACTTGAATCTGTAAAAACAAATAGTGCAAAGCCATGAAGAACCAGGATTAGAAAACTGATGTAAATGTCATACACAAAGTTCCCAAGTAGGAGGCTATGGGGTGTCAGAAAACTAACAGTCATTGAATCTGGCAGAGGTACAAAATTCAGGAAGGCAACTATTGAAAAATGATGCTAGATTTATTAATAGAGTTCAGATTTAAAAATTCCTTGGAAATAATTATATAGATTTTGGGTTTTATTATGAAATTAGTATAAAAAGTGAACTATCTGAAACACAAAAAATAACAGGATAAAACTTGAGTTATTAGAAACTTAACCTTGTAGTATAAAGAGATGACTAGATGTTGCAGAATAGAGGGAATGAGATCATTTTAGACCCTGCTTTATGTTTTACGGTATGCCTTCAAGCTGAAGGTTCCTCTGAGGTGTGTCTACAGTAAATGCCTCAAGAGTTATGATTGTTAAAATATGCCTGATTTCCTAAATCCATGTGGTAATCCATGTAAGTAATTCTAATGAAAGCAGAGCAATGAGGAAGATTCCTTCTTTCTCATCTACTGTGTGGAAGGTGCTTGAATAATATCGTTATGTTCAATTTCATTTTGTTATAACTCTAATGGAGGAAAAATTCCTCCAGTTTTAGCCAGGAACACTGGCTGTGTGGAGTTTGCATATTCTCCTTTTGTCTGCAAGGGTCTTCTCTGGGTACTTCAATTTTCTCCCATATTCCAAAGCTGTGCATGTTAGGTGAATTAGCGTGTCTAAATGGTTTCAGTCTGAGTGAATGTGGGTGTATGTGAGTGTCCCCTGCAATGGAATGGTGCCTGGTCCACAGTTGCTTCCTGCCTTGTGCCCTGTTTCTGGAATAGGCTCCAACCATCTACATATAATGTTGAACTGGAATGACTAGAAAAATACTTATCTTACTTTTTAATTATTTTTTCTTAAATATCTTCATAGTTAAAATATACTTCAATATTTAATATTAATAGTGTCTTACGACTTTAAAGGGGAAAAATAAAAAAATTTAAAAAACAGTGTTTTGGTCTTTATAGAAGTTTTGCAACTTTTTTTGACCAGAACTATGCCTTATAAACTTAACTCTTTTTTATGTCTATTAGGCTCTAATAAAATTAGTCTCACATGTTATTTTGCTTAACATCACAGTTTCTAAGAGCCTCCAGAAAATGTTAAGTGAAGACTTACTGTTTATTCCAAGCTTTTTGAGTATGCGTATTGTACATTCATAAGCTTACTTTGTGAGGGTAAAATATTATTTTTATTAATAACAAGTTAAACATTCTTTGCCAAAGCAAAACTCTAATCACAGATTGAGAATGATTTGGAGTTGGAGGATAGGTATCAAAACCTCCGAAATGGAACTTGTAATTCAACTTTTAAATAGAAGAGAGATAGGCTGATTAGTGAAAAGCTTTTCAGTTGGCCTTCCATAGCTATGGGCTCTGCATTCTTGGACTTTATCAACTAGGATATAAACTATTCACGCACAAAACAAGGATGCTTGAGTCTGTACTAAACATTTACAGATTTTTTACCTTGTCATTATTCTTCAAACAATGAAGTATAACATCATTTATATAACATTTATATTGTCTTAGGTGTTATAAGTAATCTACAGATGACAAAGTATACGGGAGGATGTGCATAGGTTATATGCAAAGTACTACACCATTTTACATAAGGGGCTTGAGCATCCATGAATTTTGGTATTTGAGGGGTGTCCTGGAACCAAAGCTCTCCCACCCCGCCCCCCTCATCCAAGAATACTAAGGGCTGCCGACTCTATATCATTGCCCATTGCCATTTATAATACACACTTTTCTTAGCTTAACAACCCACATTTGTTGAGAGTAAAAGTTATTTCATTTTCTTTTCTTTTCATCACTTATTAATTACAATCAAAGGTAGATTCAGTATCTTTCTTATTTACCGTGTATCTGTTCACCTTTGCTGAGGTGAACAGGAAAGCCTGGCTCAGGAATTATGCTGATGAATAACATCAAGGACCCAGCCTCAGCATACCAGGAGGTCTGGCTATGAAGGAGACAAGAAAGTGCAGGTAAGGAAGAGAAATGTTATGAAATTAATCTACGTGAAGCAGATAGATGAATGATTATGTCATGAGTTCCAAAGAGGTTTGATTGGATAGAATTGAGGCAATTTGTTCACATTTAGACCTAGAATTCTTAAATTTAGGACATAATATTAGAAGGTGTGATAGTCTGGGAAATCTAAAACAGAAGAAAAGTTAAACTCAGGTCAGTAGTTTTGGGAAATATTCAAGCAGGAAATCTCAGAAGTTAGTTTCTTATCCCAATGTGGCTACTACCAGCTCTATAGTGTTCTGTGTGATAATTTTCTCATTATAAAAAGGAATTTTTAGTAAATATTACCTTCAGTTCCTTCAATCTTACAATTATGTGATTCTGTATTATAGTTTAGGAGCAATATATGTATTTAAACCTTTGGGTATATATTTCATTCATGTAAATATTTAGGTATACTCAAAACATAGATACTAAAAAGCACATCTGCATAAAGGAAAAAAGTTTCAAATTAAATGACAAGGACCTACAATAAAAATGCAAGTATATAATTACAAGAAAAATATACTCAATGAACTATATAAAGGTGTAATCTTAGATGTAATCATATCTATAAATTATCAAGATTTGCAGCGAATTTAGGACAAAACTACAAAATATCTGATTAGTAAGCCTCTAAAAAAAAAATCTCTGAATGAGATGTTATTACATTTAAAAAAAATTTTTTTTAAAGAATATCTTCCAGTAAAGCCATACCCCGTCAATTTTGAATTGGGGAAAATCACCATATATTGCTGCTCAATGTTCATCTTCATTTCGGAAATACATGATAATGTATGGATTTGTAAAGAATAAAGAACATACCTTTTTAATTTTAAGAAACATATCTTTTAGTTGGTCTAGTGAAATATGAGCCTATTTTGCCTTTTTGGTTTTCTAATCTGACTATATAGGTAGAAATTAAAGTCACCTAATATATTAAGAAAAGTTATGGAACACGTAAAAGTGCAGTGATAGTGTTCTGAGTGTTAAATATCTCACAAAAGGCTAGGTACTGATGCTCAAGACAGTATTTTTAAAAAATTACGTGTTTTGGACATTTCTTAAATTATGATATTTCTATTACTCTGATTATGAATTTGCTAGAGAAAAGCTGTTTGGCATTATTAATATATTTATGAAACCTGCTACTAGAAATCCCTAGACTGGAAATGAAACAGCAAATAAAATACCGAGAATATTAAATGATATCACTTGCCTACCTATATTTTTTGTTCTTAGACCTCATATCTGTTTTCTGTCTGTTTTGTGAATATAGCTCAAGGCATTGACAGGTCATTGACTCTACAAGGTGTTATTCTGTACAAGTAGGCCTCTTATCTTTATTATTCAACTTACAAGTAAATAAATACTTTTTGTATTTCATCTGTCAAAGATGATCCTGAGAGCACATAATGATGTTCTTATTGGTGTACAATTGCTCCATCTTTGAAAAGTTAGTTATACCCTTTACAACGTTTTTGGAATGCATATTTTCTAAAAAATAAGCACATGTAAAATTTTTTAAATAAGTAAGTGTATTATCTCATACAACAAGAATTCCAGATGTGAGGTAGCTGCCAAAACTGTTAAATAACTAATGACATTAGGAACTTGGGTTTCTTTCATCTTTAATGTGTCAGCTTAGTTAGCCTCATTGTGATACTGAAGAAGGTTTGTCAGACATCATATCCAGGCAAAGTGTCCAATCAATGAAAAGATTATCTTCTTTCCTTCCCTATAATCTCTTTTTATCACAGAAAACATTTCCCAGAATCCTCTCAGCAAGCTCTCTCTCAAAAACATGTGTCTTAATGTTGTTGTATCACTGTCCCATTTATAAACAAATTTTGCTAAGGAAAATGGCATTGTTATAATTGATTATAGACGGTTGTTTAGAAAAGCAATATTACCCAAACATAATTCTGGTATTGTCATTACCAAGGAAGAAGCTACTGGTGATCATAAATCAATTTATAACAAAACCATGAACCAGCCCAGCTGCTGCATTTTAAGCCAGAGGATGAATTGCTAAAAATTAAATAGAAGGCATTTTCTCTGTTCTTTATGAATTTAAGATTTTTGAAACCAACCAAAATGCACATAAGAATATAAAAGCATAAGCAGGACAATACATATATGAACCAATTTAATAATGAAAAGTAGCCACCAAAACATCCAGTATAGTGTACTAATTTTACTAGTACATTTTATTTAATGCAATATAACCAAGATGTTTTTACTTTAACATGTAATTAAATTTGAGGAATACTTCTGATATATTTTCCATAATTTTTCATATTAACTCTTTGAAATCCAGTGTGTATTTACGCTTAAAATACTTCCCAATTTGGGCTAACCATTTTTTTTTTTTTTTTTTGAAATGGAGTTTTGCTCTTGTTGCCTAGGCTAGTGTGCAATGGCACGATCTCAGCTCACTGCAACCTCTACCTTCCAGGTTCGAGCAATTCTCCTGCCTCAGCCTCCCAAGTAGCTGAAATTACAGGTGCCCACAACCATGCCCGGCTAATTTTTGTGTTTTTAATAGAGACAGAGTTTCATCACATTGGCCAAGCTGGTCTTGAACTCCTGACCTCAGGTGATCCACCTGCCTCAGCCTCTCAAAGTGCTGGAATTACAGATGTGAGCTACCATGGGATAGTCACATTTCAAGTGTTTAACAGATATATGTGGCTAGCAGCTACCAAATTGAACAGCTCAATTAATCATCTTAGAAACTTTTATAATAACATGCCAGTTTTATATGCCTATTTCCAATTCACAGGGAATTATGTTAAAATGTTAAGAATGATGTAGGTATATTTAGGAGAATTTAACAATGGCTGTTATAGAAGAGTCACCTATTCTGCTTCTGACCTGAATGATCTTAGACAAACTATTTTAATTATATAGGTCTCAGTCAATCAGTCAATTCATCTGTAAAATGAGGATTATAATTCTACCTAGTAACAATGTCATCAGATTGTTATGAATATCAGGCAAAATGTTCACAGATAAAGCACATACCATTATGACAAATAATACATAATTATAAAATCAGTGACATTAATCATTGAAAATTAATTAAAAATTGTTGGCTGATTTTTTCCTGTTAGTTCCAAAACGGAATGTTATCATTTGTATATTTAAATCAATATTTCAACATTATGGTTCCCAATGGCTAAATATAAGTATTTTGTATTTAATATTTGAAATTATACCAAATTAATATATAATTAGGAAACTATAAGGTTTGATTCCGTCTGAGTTTATTCTCAATTTATGAGTCATAGGACATGCAGGAAGTACTTTGCAGGTAATTGCTCCCTGTGGTAGAGAAGTAAACAGATTGAAAGCAATAGTACATATTTCTCAGCACCTATTTAATTGACTGAGTACACTAAGTATGTAATAACTCCATAATATTCAAATGTTTCAGAATATGTCTCAGATAAATCCTATAGAAGGTAGTACTCAGAAAAAGAATATTTTAAAAAAATCCAATTAGATACATTTTTCTAATTAGCTAAAATCTAATCTGCAGAAAAATTAAAGCTTTGAAAGCAGCTAATCTTAACTTTGGTATTATTAAATGACTTATGGGCTCTCCAGCTAAAAGATAGTAATATGAGTGATAATCTATTGTATCTTTTACCATGATGTGGCTCTGGAAAGCAAGGGGAATATCATAAGTTAGAAATGAACAGATAAGTGAAGTTTAGGGGACATGTTCTTACTTTTTCATTTCCAGAAAAAAACGTATGACAAAAGAAATAGACTTGGCTACAACTTGAAAAAAAGTTAATAAATCAAATTCAGAAATTTTGCTATCACTACATTAAAACTACTGATTGTGTGATTAGTACTGTGCAAAAAATGACACAGATACTTTACTTTGATAAAGATATTTCATGTAAATCAGTCAAATCATATGTCTTAAAAGATTTGTGTGACAAAAAGCATTAATTTACTGCAATTAGATTTTCAACATTTCACTGAAAGCTTTTTTTCTTATTAATGAAAGTTGCTATCACTGCATAGGGATACACTGTTTGAATGCTGAGGCTGATAGAGTGAGAAACACATGGTGGAACTAATAGAAATTCAAATAAAATGAATCCAATATAGCTCCTGTTGCATTTTTTACCAGATATAATAAACATTTATTGTATACAAATAAAGAATTAGCATAAAAACTAGAAAATCATTTTTTAAATGTTATAGCATATATTTTAAAACCTGATGAAAAATACATAGAAGAAATGATGTAGTATTTCTTCAAATTCATTTTTGGGGTTAGTGTTTATTTTGTAATATTACACAAAACAAGGAACTATTTTTTTTCATGCTTAGGAAATCTAGATATCTTAATCTCTCCCTGCTCATTTTGCAGAAAATGAGCCATGTATAGATTTGGGCCTGATTGACCATGAACAAATTAAAGAAACTACTTCAGGTCCCTCAAATTGTTAGGGCTATTAAGTCTGAAATAAGATATAGAAAATAAATGATCCTCTGCCAAAGTCATTTCAGGGCCTCTGAGGAAAGAGCTGGGTTGGGTTGGGTTGAGAAAGGTTAACCAAAAAACTAAGATCAAATGCAACAGAAGGCAGCATCAAGTTCAATAGAACGGAAGGATTTTTAGTGGTGAGGAGGGGAGAAATGGGGATGGTTAACAAGTACAAAGGTGTAGCTCGATAGAATGAATAAGATCTGGTATTTGATAATGTAACAGAATGACTACAGTCAACAATACTTTATTGTAGATTTAAATATAACTAAGAGTATAAATAGAATGCTGGTAACATACACAAAACGAATAAATGCTTGAGGTGACAAATACTCCATTTTCCATAATGTAATTGTTACTATACTTTGTACACCTGGATCAAAATATCTCTCGTACCCCCAAAATATATATAGATACTATGTTCTCATAAAAATTAAAAATAAGTAATAATATAAAAAAGGATGTAAGGAAGTATTTTCCTCCATACTCATTGGTCTGTGTGTTTTTGCAAAGGGGTGTACTGTTTTTCTTGACCAGTTCTTCAACAGAAAGATAAATCCAAGAGTTTACATGAATGCTTTTAAGAGTCTAGCAGAATGTTTCCTGACTATAAGAGACCAAAGAGATCGATTTAAAACTATATATGATTTTTTATTAAAAAAAGAAAATTCATGATGCTAGTTTTTTAATACTGCTCTTGACTATCAAGAAACTCAGAGTTAAACATTTAACTACCCTTTAACTGTTATAAATCTTTTTAATTTTACCATTCATCAGTTATATTTACTATAATTACCTTGTGTCCACATTATATTCAGATATACTTAGTATATTAAATTAATAAAATATATTAGTTATGAATAAATATGGGCGATATTCAGATTATATCTAGACAAAGTAGATCTAGTTTCTTTCCAAACTAGTTATATTGAGTTTAAAATATACTATGCTACAATAAAAATAATTTAAAATATACCAATTAGTTCTTTGATCAAAGGCCTTTGTTTTTTAAGCTGTTAGGAGGTTAACTAATTTATTAGTGATTGTTAGGTGGACATGATACTAGTTAAGCCCAAAGAAAACAAAATTGGTTTATTTAGTATTTAGCTTTCTTCATATGCTCCTTAATTATTTGTTGTAAATTTCAATGCAATCTACTTATTGCTTTATTTGCTTCCCTGTGATCATTAATTTTATGGCTAAAACAAGAATTTTAGGTTTGCATAACATATAATTTCTAAATAATGTGTACACATTTCTTTACTTCTCCCTCACAGCATCCATGTACAGAAGGTAGAGTAAAGCTTATTTTCTAATTTATTTACTGATAGTGAAAATGAGACTTAGTCGACCTGCTCAAAATCTTGTGGCTACAACGTAGAACATTTAGAAACAACCACACAGCCCTTTTAATTTGAAACCATAGGCTTTTTCCCAACACGTTGTATAAATAATTTCTAACTTCTAAAGTTGTAAAGCCATATTTTTGTTTTATCTTCACCTTGGTGAGGTATTTATAATTTCAGGATTGTATTAATAAAATGAAAGTAGAGAATGTGAAAATCAGAATCTTTTAAATTCTTTCTCTAAAATATCAATTTTGTCCCACTTCTCAACTTCTTTAGTCTCATCACAACCATAAAATTAAGACATATCTACAACACATAAAACACCTGGTAATATAATACATTATGAGTATACCATACTTAGATACCAAAAAGAGTATTTTATCTTTCAGTCTAAAGTTTCTAACTTTATATACCAGTTGTAATCATTTCTTCCTTAGAAATATGATGCCTAAACATCATAAAATTTAAAAATTTAAGCAAATTGTACATTACAAACATTTAGTTCTAAGAAAAGCAGATTGAAAAAATAAAATTTAATTTGTCTCTCTAGAAATACCAATGATTATTTTAAATGTTATTTTAATATTTAAAATTAATATCATATAGATAATATGTCACATTCATATTTTATTGTATTTACTTTTTGTGTATATTTATAATATTTTGCAGTGCCTATGCAGCCTTGTACGGATAAAGATATTTACATAATTAGAAACATTTTTTTTTTTTGAGATGAAATCTCACTGTGTTGCCGAGGCTGGAATGCAGCAGTGCAATTTTGGCTCACTGCAGCCTCCACCATCTGGGTTCAAGTGATTGTTTTGCCTCAGCCTCCTGAGTAGCTTGAACTACAGGTGAACATCACCACGTCTAGCTAATTTTTGTATTTTTAGTAGAGATAGGGTTTTACCATGTTGGTTAGGATGGTCTTGAACTCCTGACCTCAGTTGATCTGTCTACCTCGGCCTCCCAAAGTGCTGGGATTACAGCTGTGAGCTACCACGCCAGGCCAGAAACATTGGTTTAAATATGGTCTCCCTTACATAGTATGGCATTGTCAAAATGTTTCTGTTATACAATTAAAAAAAAATTATAAAGAATTATTTCTCGAGTATATGAAAGTACTAAAACTTGACACAGCAAGGCTGATACAGCCATTCCTCAGTGGTTGAACCTTAAATTGTTCTTTCAGTATAGAAATATCTGATATAGCAAATCCCCATTTTTTTCTCTCCCATATCTGGTCATCTAGCATCTGTCCAGTTTTCTCCCCTCCAATGCATTTCATAAAAATAGTCAGAATGCTTTTTACATTCATTTTTGATAATGTTACTTCCCTAAATTGCTGCCCATTTTTCTCACAGTATAAATTAAGAGTTTTTCAGATTATACAAGGCGTTGAATGAATTTGCTCCTCGACCTATGGTTTTGTCATCCTCATAGCAAACCTACCCATTCTCACAATGCAATTCCAACTGCATTGGTCAACCTCCCTCCCACACCAGGAATAACATAGGCATCTTTCGCTCTTCCAATAATCCTCCATGGGTATTATCTTGGCTAATAACAGCCAGAATAGTAGTTACCACTCTTAAAAATCTTGTGCAATATTGAAAAATATCTAATTGCTGCAGTGTGAAAAGGATTCCCCAAATCCATATGTTAAATCCCTCACTCCTCATGTGACTGTATTGGAGAAAGTCTTGAAAGAGGTGATTGAGGCTAACTGAAGTCATGAGGGTGGAGTTCTAATCTGATAAGGCTGATTCTCACAGAGGAGGAGGAGGAGGAGGAAAAAGAAGAAGAAGTAGAAGGAGTGGGGGAGGAGGGGAGAGGAAAGAGAGGGAGGGGAAGGGGCGGGGAGGACACTAGAGCTCTCTCTTTCTCTACCATGTGAGAACCCAGCAAGAAGATGACGGTCTTCAAGCAGGAAGAAAACCTTCACCAGAAACAAAACCTTACAAGAACCTTGATCTTGAACTTTTTAACCTCTAGAACCATAAGAAAGAAATTTCTGTTGTTTAAGCCATGCAGCTTATGATATTTTGTTACAGCAGCCCAAGATGACTAAGACAGATTTCAGTACCAAGGAGTAGAGTTCTTGTGTGAAAAATACCTACAAATATGGCAGTACTTCAGAACTGGATATTAGCTACAGGCCAGAAGAGTTATGAAGTACATGCTGGAAATGTATATAGATATTATGGGAAATTTGGGGGTGGTTCAGATAGAAATAAGAAACAGGTTACTGGAGGCCGGGCTCAGTGGCTCGGGCCTGTAATCCCAGTACCTTGGGGGCCCGAGGCGAATGGATCACCTGAGGTCAGGAGTTCGAGATCAGCCTGGTCAACATGGTGAATCCCTGACTCTACTAAAGATACAAAAATTAGCCAGCCTTGGTGGTGGGCACCTGTAACCCCAGCTACTTGGGAGGCTGAGGCAGGGGAATTGCTTGAACCTGGGAGGTGGAGGTTGCAGTGAGCCAAGATCGCCCCATTGCACTCCAGCGTGGGTGACAATTGTAAAACTCCATCAAAAAGAAAGAAAAGAAAAGAAGAGAGAAAGAAGGAAGGAAGGGAGGGAGGGAAAAAAAGAAAAGAAAAGAAAGAAAAATTGGTTACTGGAAACTGGAGGGAAGTTAAGCTAAGCCTTGTTACAAAGTGGCAAATAACTTCGCTAAGTTGAGTTTTAGTATTTTTGTGGTAGGTATAAATTGTAAGCAATAAAATGTTTAGCAGAAGAGATTTCTAAGCAAAGCACTGAAGATGCAACTTAGGTTCCTTTTCTGATTATAGGAAAATATGAGAGGAAATAGATGAATCGAAGATGTAACTGGTAGATTAAAAAGGAACCAGAACTTAAAGATTTGAAAAATTATCAGTTTATGATACAAAAATGAGAAAGTTTGTTCTATAGAGAACACTAAGAATGTGGCTGAATAGCCATTTGATAAAGAGAACATAGGTATGATCCATGGACTTAATTAGCCATTTAAGCAGAAGCCAGGGATAGAGATAGAATTACACCAGCAGGAACACTGACAACTGGGACTAAAAGGGACAGAAAATAAAAGAGACAAAATGTAAGAAAGGTGTTAAACTTTTAGATCCTACATGACTCAGTCATAGAACTATTCTCCTGCAAATGAACTATTCCTCAAAAAAAGAAAGAATGACCTTTAAGGTAATTCAGAGATCATCAGTGCTGCCTCCTCAGTTTCAAAGAATGAGTCTAGCGCCTCTGTTTTAACAAGCCAAACAGTCTCCAACCCCAGTTGTCAGTGCGGGGTTGCTTAAAGCCTTGAGTGTGGGATCCTCTCCCCTCCTAGCAGTGTTGGCAACATGACCACTGCTCAGCAAAGCCATAGGAGCAGATTGTCACCTAGTTGGTCCAGAAGACAGGGGAGCAAGCCAAAGAGGATTATTCTCAAGTCTTAAGTTGTAACATTTGCCTTGCTTAGGACCCTTCACCCTCTTTCTTTTTTGTTTCTTGCTTTTAACATGGAAATGTCTATCCTGTGTCTGTTCTACCATCATAATTTGGAAATGAGTAACTTGCCTGGTATCACAGCTTCAGAGTTAGAGAAGCTGAAGAAAAATTTTGCCTCAGGATGAATTGTAACTTAAATTTTACCCATAATTGACTTAGATAATATTTAGATGAAATTTTGGACTTCAGACCTTAGAGTTGATGCTGTAATGACAAGAATTTTGGGGCTGCTGAAATGGGAGAAATGAATTTTGCTTGTGATAAAAACATGAATTGAGTGGGCAAGAAGGCAGGAAAAGAATGCTGTGGAAAGAGCAGTCTTGCCAAAATTCATAGTTGAGTCCCTAACCCTCCCATGTAGCTATATTAGAGTTAGGTTACTTTAAAGAGGTAATTTAGGTTAAGTGAGGTCATAAGAGCATAGCTCTACTCCTATAGGGCTGGCACTCTTATGTAAAGATCAATATACACCAGAGCGCTCTCATATGAGAACACAATGATAACACACTGTCTGCAAATCAGGAAAAAAGCCCTCACCAAAACCAAAACCCTGCCAGAACCTTGATCTTGGACTTACCAGTCTCTAGAACTGTGAGAAATAAATTTCTGTTGCTTAACTGAAGTGTATGGTATAGTGTTATAGTACCTAAAGAGACTAAAATATCAATTTAATACAACAACCCTGTATAATGAGTCAATTAAATATAATGGTATATTTCAGATTAGAACACAGACATTTAGAGACAATAGACAACTTATTCAATAATCGAATGACTGTTTGGAATAGAACAAGACCACTTGACATTTTTAAGGAAACTCCTATTCATCCTTCAGGGATCAGCTTAAATAACATCTTCTTAAAGGAAGTGCAGCTGAACTCTGAACTAAATTAGATAAGACTATTTTATGTTCTTAAATTTTTTGATATATTTCTATTTTATAAATAATATTCAATATTTATTTGCATGTTGGTTTAGTTTCTTTATGCTTCATTTTGGAATCTCAGAATTAATCTCTTTCTTCTTTATCTCTCTATGCCAGCTACTATTGCAGTGATCACCACTTAGTAAACTTCAAAAAGTACTTCTTGAATAAACAAACTCTTGACACAGTTGTTAACTATTTCATTGAAGTGTATGTATAGATTTGGAATTGTTGATAAAAAATATCATTATATGTGATGGCTAATTTTATGTATCAACCTGACTGGGTCATGAGGTGCCCAGATATCGAGTCTTGAAACTCAGACTGGACCTTCACCACTGGCTTTTCTGGATGTCCAATTTGCAGATGGCAGACCACAGAACTTCCAAGTTTCCATAATTGCATGAACCAATTTCTTATAATAAATCTCTGTCTCAGTCTCCATCTGTCTCTTTCCCTTTTTGTGTACACACACACACACACACACACACACACACACACACTCCCCCTGTTGGTTCTGTTTTTCTGGAAAATCCTGACCAATGCACTATATATTTAAGATAGTAGTTTTTCTATTTATTAAATTTTCTTTATTTGAAATTATGAAAAAGAGAAAAGTAAAATCACTAAACATGTTGAAGTCATATCATGAGAAATGACTACTTTTATTATATTATTTCTTTGGTATTTATAATATTAAAGTCTCAGCTGTGTGCGGTGGCTCATGCCTGTAATCCCAGCACTTTGGGAGGCAGAGGCGGGTGGATCACCTGAGGTCAGGAATTTGAGACCAGCCTGGCCAACATGGTGAAACTCTGTCTCTACTAAAAATACAAAAATTAGCTGGGCGTGGAAGCGGACACCTGTAATCCCAGCTACTAGGGAGGCTGAGGCAGAAGAATGGCTTGAACCCGGGAGGTGGAGGTTGCAGTGAGCCGAGATCACGCCATTGTACTCGTGACAAGAGTGAGACTCCATCTCAAAAAAAAAAAAAAATTCAAAGTCTCAGTCTATTTAAAAATAGCATTTCTTATTAATACAGTCTGATTATAAATAAAATATATGTTGATATATAAAATTGAGAGGTCACTCTGTAATAAGAATTAGATTAATGCCATAAATTAGCCCCGGTCTGTGCTGTGAAAAGGTATAAGATGAAGTCAGAATTTACACTATCTTTCTACATGGCTTGTTCTCAGCAAGCCAAGAAATTAATTTAAACATTGACTAGAAAGAGTACAAAGTCTTCAGGCCTATGGATAAGTAAATTAAAACTTCTATTTACAGCTGGGAACTCTCACAAAAAATACATACCTACATGTATGAGCATGTAATCACCCATACTAAAGATAAGATTACAATCAAAATCTATGAACCATATAAAGAAATGAATTAAAATATGAGTTACCAAATTCAATATGCAGAAAAATTAGCTCAACAAACTGGAAAGCACCTGTATAATAACTCCAGTGAATATCCTCAATATCAATCATCTCCTAACCTATTTATTATTTTGTTCTCTTTCTGAAGTTTTCTTATATTTTAAAAAATATTCTCTTTATCACTAAATCAAGATGCCATTTTGTCAATTCTGTGCTTTACTGCTTCTACAGAGCTTATAATTCTGCAAGTGCATTTTTAGTTTTCTGTCATTTTCCCTGTGATTTTTATTGTGTTTTTCTTATAATTCTCTGCTTCTTTTTTCCTAGAGGTCAAATTGTCATATTATTTTGAAAATATGAAAAAGTTTCTTTAAATTCATAGAAATCAAGATGAATACTCCTGAGTCTTTAACGTAGTTCTCTCTTTTCATTATTCTTTTAGTTGTTTGTTTACCATATAGCTGCTTTTCCTCCTTTATGTGTCTTTGACCAATGTATTAATCAAAGATTCTTGATATGAGGATTGGCTCAGGTGAAGGGAGTCTAAAATTACTTCTCAGATCTAAATGTAGAGAGTCATTAGATGTAGAATTCTCAGATTATTTTCTTCTTTGCTTCTTCCAGAGTGTGGCTTTCTTCTGTAGCTGCTGTAATATCCCAGTGTAATACATAGAAGTATCAAAATCCCTACTCTCTGTATTTGGCAGGAAGTTCCATGTCTCAAACGCTGCCTGTAACACTACATATTTTATTCAAAATCTTAGTTAATGCCTTCCATGTGCTAAGTGATATGGATTTATTAGCCAATAAAGCAGACAAAAAGTCTGCCCTTCTGTAATGTATATCTACTTGGAAATGTTCCCAGGATGTAACATGTTAATACCAATCATGCTATCTACTTCCATTTCTTATCATTGTTCTCTGTCAGTTATAAAGTTAAACGGGAGTGCAAACATATGTAATGGAATAAAAAAGACTTTAGATGGATTAAAAAGTTGCAGCCACACAGTAGTGAATATCTATCTAATTTTCCTGCTGTTTTAAACCATGAGTTTTTTTAGTTTGGGACATATACAGTGTTTAATTTGTTTCTTAATTTTGTTTGAGGGCCATCCATTTTAGGAAATGAACCCCAGTAATGCCAACAAAATATGAATAATACTTTATTCTTAACAGAGGTTGGATGATTTTAGAGTTATCCATTGTTTTCCCAGATTCTTTATCATTATTTCTAGCTTTTTTACTTTTTCCGTTCATTTATTTTATCTTACTAGTTATTTAAATAAAAGATAAAGTAGATTGTGTCAGGATATTTTCAAAAACTCAATTTTAAATCAGAAGTTCTAAAGCTACATTTTAAAACAGTCTACACTTTTAAAAGCAGCAAAACAGGCAATTCAAAAGTGTGCTCTCAGGAGTCAATGCTTCATTGAGTATGTGATATTTACTGTAGTGGAGAAGCTATGATACTTTCTTAGGTTACTTCACCTTTCTGTGACTTGGGTTTCTCTTCTGTAAAACTGGGTAATGATGCCATCCATTAATCCATTGCATAAATTAAGTAATAAAATAACATGTAGAACACTCAAAAAATTGTCAAGCAAATGCCTATATTATCATCAGCATATTACTGTTATTTTTCTAATTTCAGCACAAATTCTTCAATGCAACAAAATAATGCACATTTTATGGAGAAAGAGACAGTGAGCAGGGAGAAACTTGGGGAAAGTAAAGGACTTTTTACCTAGACATGTTACATTTGAAACGTATATTACATAGATAAGTGGAATTAAGAGCAAAACAAAATTATGATACTGTAGTTACAATTAATAAAATGTTTTTTGGAAGCAAGTTCTGTCAGCTTTTTATATCCATACATTTTAACTAAAAAATGTTTAAATTAATAGTGCCAACTTCATGTCTGGATAGTAAGTGATAGAACACATGTATGGTAATTAGCAGAGAACCTGGCAAGTAGAGAGTGATCCATCAGTGTTAACAAAAACAACAATGATACCATTATCATTATGCACTTTTGTATATGTGAATAAGAAAAAGAAGCAGAGGGCAACATATACAATGCAAAATGTTAGGTTACTACTGAAAAGCTTTGCTTTTCCAAAATAACAGTATAATCTAGTTTTTAACTCTCACACTGAACGAAATAAGTAAGCATGTTGCATCAAATTTTTGAGAACATGGGCCTAACTTAGACCCCAATATATACTTTTAGAACTGATACCTATGCGTGTGCATGCACACATGCACACACACACACACAGAGACACAAACACATACATATACAACACAAACACTTGCCAGGCCTTTATTCATTTAAGATTTAGAACAGTTAAGACTTTCTTAGTTAGGTGTTTTGTGAAATTTAATTTCTAACCCATGGATGTAAAATTTTGCTATACCATGGAAAAATAATATATCTGGGAAAACTATATATGCATCTGGGAAACTATTATGTATCTGGGAAAATAATGTATCTAATAACCTGAAAAGTAGATACAAGAAGGTATTTCCAAGAGGCTCGTCATCTTGTGGAAAATCAAGAGTAAAATAACAGGCATTGAAAATAATTTATGTGACACCAGACCCAAAGGAATTTTTTTAGCTAGCCAGTTTTACTAGCTTCTAAAGCTACTAATGCAATAAGTGATTTAGTGCATTAATGTCTTTGTGAGTTTTCAACATTTTGCATAACTTTTACGGAATTTTGTGGAAACAAATCTGACATATTTACTCAGTGACGGTGGTATAAAATAATTCCAACAAAAAGTAATTTAATTTCTATTATGATTTCAACCTCACAACCAATCTATAAAGGGAATATTGTTTCTAATGCAATGCATTAGCAGGAAAAGTTTTTTTTCACAAATAATTTATGTTAGAGTAAAGCAAGTTCAATTTGGAAGCATGGACCCCTCCCTAATGCTAAGTTGGTTCCCAAATGTAGGGGAAAAAATGCAAATAAAAAATTTATACAAAAAGTTTTACAACTGCAGTGAGGTGTTGTTTCTGCATACAAAAAATATTTTTAAAAATGAACAAACTATTTCATGTTATGTTCAAAACATCTTTTCCCCCTATGAATTAAACAGCATCCAAAATATCCATTTCATAAAAGATGCAAAGGAAAGTCTCTTTGAATCACAGTGAAGTTTTCCCAGGCCTATTCTCAACTGTGCAAAGAAAAGTGATTATTTTTATTCCAAGAACTCTTTTACTTTAGTCTTTAGATAATGACCCCTATGTATGACAGCCTTGATGTACATTTCAGAAAAAATATATAATTTCATTTGTTCTATATTTGTCTTTCACCTTTTACCTTTAGCACTTCTGAATCTGATGTAGATTCATTTTTAAAGTTAATTTTATACAAATTTTCATTACAGTATATTTATGCTAGTTGTAGATAAATTAGAAAATCAGAAAAATGTTCATAATTTTATAACAGAGAAACAGAAATAACTACTTTTTACATATTACTGAATAACTCTTTATTCTTACCTCTTCAGCTCTAATTACATCTTAAGTTTATTTATTCTTTAAATGTTTATTGAATTGTGTATATCAGGTACTGTTCTTCCCACGAGGATAAAGCTGTGAAAAATTCATGCTGTTACAAAGGTGTATTCTATTTGGAGGAGGCCTCAAATAATTAATGAACAGAGAAAATGCATTGTTTGTTGAAAGCTAAGTGATATGAAGAAAAGTAAATCAAGGAAAGGACACCAGGAGTGCCTGAGAGGTGGAAGGGCTGCAAGTTGCTGTAGGAGTGAGAGAAGACCTCGCTGAGAAGGTGATAGGAATAAACTGAGAGTGTGAGGGAGCAACGGCTGTGGCTATCCCGGAAAAAAACAAGTGCCAAGTGATAATAAGTCTACTAAACACTCAATAGAATAGTCAGACTAACTGGAGGAGAAAAGGAGCCAGAGAGAAAGTGGTGGAGATGTGGTCAGAGATGTAACAGCTGGCTGGATTCTGATGACCCATTCTTGGCTCCCTGACTTGACTGAATATCTGGGGAGGAGCCACTGACGAGTTGTGAGCTGACATACATTTATAGAATCACTCTGGCTCCGTTTTGAGAATAAATTCAAAGCGAACAAGAGCAAAAGCTGCATAACAGTTAAGTGGCTTTTGCAATTATCTGGACATGACAGTAATTGCAAAGTTTATTAAACATTTATTACTCAAGGTCTTAATTTTTAAAATTCTTATTGAAGTTAAAAATTCTCAATTTTAAATACCATCTAAATCTTCAAGTCTTAGAATGAATGAATAGTAGCCTCCTTATCTCACTCTTATGCTTGTCGACCAGAGGCAAGCACGTTCATATCCTAAAGTTGCCCCATCCCCACTTTATTTCGCCCCTTATTTCTAAATCACATATTTTTTATGCAATGACTTTTCTTTTTGGTGTTGGACATTATTTTTAGACATTCTACAATAGAAAATAAGAATTTAGCCTTCTTACCTCCCCTTCCTACAGACAGACACATTATACATGCTTATAAACATACTTCTCAGTAGCCTATTTTATAAATATAGTCAGATTCAGCTAGACAAAATATCCAGCAATTCATCCTTATATAAATTTTAGTTTTTCTAATATTTGGATACCTTAAAAAATGTTGGAATGAAGAGCCTTGTTCACATATTTTGCAAGTGTGTTCAGTTATTGCCTTAGAACAAATTTATAGAAATGAGATTGCTGGGATGCAAAGTAAATACATTTTAATTATCAATGTATGGAGCCAAATTGCCCTTCAGGAAGATTATATCAATTTATAGACCCATTGATACCATTAATACTACTGGTACTTCCTGTTGAAAAAAAGTTGGCCAAATCTAATTTTAAAATTGATCTCTTTTATGTAACATTTGATTTTAATTTATTTTATACTGTAAATTTTCTTTATTCTTTTTTGAGATGGAATCTTGCTCTGTCTCCCAGGCTGGAGTGCAATGGCTTAATCTCAGCTCATCACAACCTCCGCCTCCTTGGTTCAAGCAATTCTCCTGCCTCAGCCTCCCGAGTAGCTGGTATTACAGGTGTGCACCACCATGCCTGGCTAATTTTTGTATTTTTAGTAGAGACTGGGTTTCACCATGTTTGTCAGGCTGGTCTTGAACTCCTGACTTTGTGATCCACCCACCTTGGCCTCCCAAAGTGCTAGGATTACAGGCGTGAGCCACTGCGTCCAGTCCTGTAAATTTTCTCAATTTCCTGGAATAGTAACATTCTAGACTCTGTGCACTTGGAAAGAAAATGATCTTCAAACTGCAAAACAGAAGTGATAGATATATACCTAAAATATTCCTGAATAAACTTAAATACTATATCAAAAGCAGAATTCTCTAACTACTAGAGAATGTCCCTGAAGACTAGTGATTTCAAAGGGTTCATGTGGACCCAAGCTAGTTTTACTTTACATATTTGGAGTACCAATCCTTTATGTCATAGGAAATGCAATTTATTGCACAAATGAACATAGTTTTTTAGGGAATAGTTTTAATGTTTCATGTTATACTGAAACTGTCATTGGCTGTGCAAATATAACACATCTAATCATAATAATTTTGACATGGTTAAAACATTGGGTTTTGTTTTTTCCAAACTTGAAAGACTTTTCCCAGACAACATGCAGGCATTTCATTCTTAGCCTTTCATTTTCCCTTTGTGTAATTTGGTTAGAAGAGAGAAGCAAGTTGATCTCTAATTATTTCCACATCTATTGTGAATTTAAATATATTTACAGACTAGTGTAGTTGTATACCACTTTTAAATTGAAAAGTATATTTTTTCTGAATAAATCATAGTCAAAATATGACAAGAAAATATGAGGCTCTCGTAAATGAACTGTGATAAATCATGTTTCAACCATAAACAAGAAAAACCATGTCATCCCCTCCTTTAACTAGTAAAGTATGGCACTTATTTCATGAGAAAATTAATTACCTCAGTGACAGAAAAAGCCCTTTTAAATATTATTTCAAATTCTTCTCAAGTTTTTTTCCAGCTGTGTTCTATTTGCAGCATTTTATTCATTCAAGCACTGAGATGGAACTTGATATGCATGGCATGTATGCACATTTTGTTTTCTACTGTTCTTGAGAATTTTTTCTTATACATATGCAAAGGCACAGCTATACAGGTATTAATGGATGCCTATTCCAACTAACTCCTATATCAACTTTCAATTAACTTTTCATTTTGTTTTATTTGCTGGTCCAGACAAAAATATCATCTGCCCTGCATATGTTTGTATATGAGAGAGATACACATTTTACTATATTTTAGTACCAAAAAAATTATTTTAAATTTTAGAAGATTCACCAGAGTTGTTATTCATTTCAATTGATAATTTATTTTTATTCTGTTTAGGAAAAAAATAAAAATATATAAGAGATCACTGCTCCTACATAAAAAACTGATTGATTTCCAACTTCCCAGATTAATGACTTCAAAAGTAGAGAAAATTTTTAAGTTTTCTTATGTGAATATAGTTCAAGCATTTGTATCATAAACTATAATGAAATTCAGTTTTCATTACACTTCACCAGTGTCTTGCAAATCGGTGCTCAGGCTATACATGACATAATAGCCAAAACGGACTCCTTACCAGACTAGGCATTGCTCATGTGCATCTCCTGGCCCGAGTTGGCCTTCCCTAATCATACTAAATAGCCTCATTAATTTCTTGTTTATTGAATTGAAATAGTAACTTAAAACGTAAGAGTATGTAAGTACAACAGAAACATGAGAAGCTACAGCCCTAAAATTAACTCTTTATGCCAATTTTGTCTGTTTCTCTCTTTAGGTGGACAAACATCATTGACAAATCAGTTAAGATAATATCCGTTCAGAAAATCATTAAGATTCATCATTGTACAAGAAAATGTGAAATTCTATGAAATTTTACAGCTCATATATAAAAGAAATTTGATGGTAGTTTCTTTAAGTTTTCCTAAGGAGAAACCTAAGATTTCCTTGACATTACCAATAATGTAATGAGTAATAAAGCTGAGATAAATTTTACTAAGCTAGTACTAATTTCTCTTGGCCAAATTTGCTACAGGGAAAGCTGAATTCCTTTTGTAAAAACTGAACACCATAAAATTGTTGTCAGATAGAGATATAATCAAAGATAAAGCAGCTAATGATTATAGAAAATAATTATAAAAGTGTTTAAAACCTTTAATTAAAATAAATGCTAAATTTTTGTTCTGCATTTTATGACTGTGGTGACTACCATGGCTTTAACATTACTCTAAGCTTGACAAAGCTTTAAACCAGACTTCTTTACTCTGGGCCTCTAATCTCTATTTACTTAGCACATTTACTTTATAAAACTTAGAGTTGTAAATTCTTTTTCTGCCCCTTTGAATGCAAACTTACACATAAGAATATCTTTCTCAGAGATTTAGGTATAATTTCTTTGAAAGGCAATTTTTTTTAAAAAAAAGTAGGGCTCTCTCTTCCAGTCTCCATGGGAGGGTAATTAAAAACTGATATGGTTTCTCTGTGTCCCTACACAAATCTCACCTTGAATTATAATAATTCCCATGTGTCAAGGGTGAGGCCAGGTGAAGATAATTGAATCATGGGGGCAGGTTCCCTCATACTGTTCTCATGGTAGTGAAGAAGTCTCACAAGATCTGATAGTTTTAAAAATAGGAGTTCCCCTGCAGATGCCCAGTTGCCTGCTCCATGTAAGACATCCTTTTGCTCTTCCTTCATCTTTCACCATGTTTGTGAGGCCTCCTCACCCATGTAGAACTGCAAGCCCATTAAACCTCTTCCCTTTATAAATTACCTAGTCTCAGGTAAGCCATTATTAGCACTATAAACACAGACTAATACACAAAAACAGATGGCCAATCATATTGACCAGCCTCCACCAATGTTCCACAGTACTTTTCCACTACCTCAGCTCAGTTTTAAAAGTCCTCCTGCCTTTTGTTTCAGCAGAGTTGAGTTAAGTCTCTATTCCTTATTGCAATATTCTTGGCTCCTAGTGCAATAACCTTGAGTAAAGTCTTTCTTTCCACTTTTAACACATCCAGTGTAATTTTTCTTTAACAGTGGTGTTTATTTGTTTTCCAATAATGTATAATTCCTTGACTTTTTCTTCTCTTTCTAAATAAAAATTCACCTCTATATCTAATATGTATTTGCAAGTTTAATTTTGATTTTTGTCAAGGATCACTAATCCAGTTTATAAGCTCCAAATTCCACAAAACTGGATTCATCTTTACTCTTGCTTTTCACCCTAATCTTAAGTATCTAAAAATGTATCAGTTTATCTTCAATACCTTGTCTTTATTCAACATGAACTCAAGGCTTGACAATATTTTCTTTACAAATCCACTCACCAAAGTACAACCAATACATCAAAAATTGATTTCACCATCAATTTTGGAAAATATTCTATGATCCTTCAGTTGGAATTTGCCTTTTTTTCCTATGTTTAATAGCAATGTTTGCAATCTTGTAATATAATTTATTATAGTCTGCCAACTAACAGAGCTATCTGTGTGCTTCCTCAAGCTTTTACAGTAGAGAATGTAAGTTTTTAGATTGCAGGGTGTCTATGTTATTAGTCTTTATATCATCCTCATTAGCTAAAGCAGTAGACACAGAAATATATGTGGAATTAAATTGCTGCAACATGAATTTATTTGATTTAATTTGAAACCTGATTCTCATAAAAGAAATATTGAAAAATCTCCCAAGATAATAAGTTACTTGCAGAGGAAAAGTAATAATTGAGAAGAGAATATTCATGAAATCCTGTCATGTGTCTCAGGGAGATAACCTTCTTTAATGGGTCACAATTGCGCTCAAATTCTTCCTGTTCTCTTCAAGCTTTCCCTGACATTTTATAGCCAAAGTTAAACTTATCTCTTGGCATACTGAATTTATCTCTAACTATCTGACTTTCCTACTAAACTGAAAATTCTTGAGGTCGTGGACAATGATCTTATTTGTCTCTTTATCCTTCTTGCATGGTTTAGAATTTTTTATATAATGGGGTACTTGGTAATACTTATTAGAATAAAAGAAAGAAAGAAGGGGTGAAAGAAGAAATGGGAGAGCTCAAAAAGGAGAGGGAGAGAGATTACCCAACAATAATCAGTTTTATCCCCATATTTATCTGATTCCAAAGTCATGATCTTTTTTTAGGTTATAGTGTCTCCCATCACAGGACCAAGAACCAGCTTCAGAGAAAACCCAGTTCTGAACAAAATTAAGACAGACAGACACACACACACAAATATAAATGCAAGCACTCTTTAAAACTGTCATTTCCTTTTTCCATGTAAATTACACAACAATCAGCATAAATAGGTTTAACAAAACATGTATAAAGAAGATGCTTTAAAAATCCAAAGCTGTTCCTCCCATATTCCTCAATACATATATACCATTCAAAGTGTTTTATTTTAAAGCTAAGAATACTACTCATTAGCCAGTGATACTGAGGGACTGTGTTAAAGGAAAAAACTTCTCTTCCCGGATCCACGAGGGGTGTGGTTTCAACGGCAGGAGTTTCCCAGCACCAGGCCTCCATCCACGCCCCCATCCAGGAACTTAAAGTTCTTTGTCGGCCGGGCGCGGTGGCTCAAGCCTGTAATCCCAGCACTTTGGGAGGCCGAGGCGGGTGGATCACGAGGTCAAGAGATCGAGACCATCTTGGTCAACATGGTGAAACCCCGTCTCTACTAATACAAAAAAAAAAATTAGCTGGGCACGGTGGCGCGTGCCTGTAATCCCAGCTACTCAGGAGGCTGAGGCAGGAGAATTGCCTGAACCCAGGAGGCGGAGATTGCGGTGAGCCGAGATCGCGCCATTGCGCTCCAGCCTGGGTATCAAGAGCGAAACTCCGTCTCAAAAAAAAAAAAAAAAAAAAAAAAAAAAAAAAAGTTCTTTGTCTGGGTTTCCCATGCAGGGGCTAAGTAGAGAAATCCAGGTGGGCTCCTTTGTCCAAAAACCCGGCTGAAAGCTCTGAGAGGAAGGGAGTCTGTTGTGAATCAAGTAGCCAATCCCTATCAGAGTCAAAGATCAATCACTCCAGAGGAAGTTTGAAAGAACTCCTCTCATCCGACAGAAACATGAATGGGGAGGGAATAACTCAAGGGTTAAAATCCTACTGCTCCCTCCCTATACTGATTCCTTCTCTGGATCCCTCCCATGGCAGGGTGGTAGCTCTCTTTCTCTCTCTCTCTGCATAATAAATCACTTCTCCGCAAAACTCTTCGGGTCCACAATATTTATTCCAATGGCAAACTCACCACACCTCCAGGGCCCCTTTCCCCATTCTTCCGGGTAGGAGAGACCCAGAACCTCATTGGTCGGGGAGGTAGCTGAGTACACCCCCCTCCCCGGTTACAATACATGCTAGGGCAAACACAATTACCTACTCACAAATGGACTTGCAAACTCTCTTTTCTTGTTATGCCATTCATGTGCTTTTTTATATTTATTTTAATACCAATTTTCACTGAAAAATCACACAATTATTTTATAAAATTTACAACATACAAATGAACAAAAAGAAAACTAAGCCAGTCTAAATAGTTCAACAGAGAGAACCTTAGTCAAGATTCTGTTGCAGTGACTAATGTGCTGGCAATAGAGCCATAGAAAAATAGAATGCTATTGTATGCAAATTTATATTTTTTATATACTGCTAGCATATTATGATGAATTACAAGTGAATGGTAGGATAAAAATCAAGAATGGATGTTTTAATCATTGATAATAAAATACCATAGACTGGGTGACTTCAACAACAGTCATTTACTTTTCATAGTTTTGGAAGTTAAAATGACTAAATTCAAGGTGCTGGCATACTCTGGTGAGGCCCTCTTCGTGGCTTGCAGACTGTTGCCTTATCACTATGTCCTCAAGTGGCAGAGAGAGAGAGTGCACTCTGGTCTTTCCTTTTCTTACAAAGACGCTAATCCTATCATGAGGACCTGCTCTCATGATTTCATCTAAACCAAATTATCTTCCAAAGGCCCTATGTACAAATATCATTGCATTAGGAGTTAGGGCTTAAACGTAGGAATTTGAGGGAACAAAAACATCTATCCATAAGGATAGCCCTGAGTTTACAGTGGGTGTTCCTTTTTAGAAAGAGGAACAGATTTGAGAGCATATCCAAAGTTCTGTCTTTTTGGAATAGAGTATGTTTTTTCTTTCTTTCTTTTTTTTGAGACACAGTTTTGCCCTTGTTGCCCAGACTGGAGTGCAATAGCACCATCTTGGCTCACCACAACCCCCACCTCCAGAGTTCAAGTGATTCTCCTGTCTCAGCCTCCTGAGTAGCTGCAGTTAGAGGCATGCATCACTACACCAGGCTAATTTTACATTTTTAGTAGAGACATGGTTTCTCCATGTTGGTCAGGCTGGTCTCGAACTTCTGAGCTCAGGTGATCCACCCACCTTAGCCTCCCAAAGTGCTGGGATTACAGGTGTGAGCCACCTCACTTCAAATAAAAGAAATAGGGTATCTTATATTTGAGTTGTCTATTATACATTCAAGTTCATATGTCAAGTAAGCAGTTAGATTTGTGAGTTAACACTTAAAGGTAAAAGAATCAAGATTTGTCACTTAAAATTGTTGAAAACTGATTTGAAACAATATTTTGTATATGAAGTTGTTCAAATTTCAGAATTTGGTTTCTTAGGAAAACAGAGGGATGGGCACAGTGGCTCATGCCTGTAATGCCAGCACATTGGGACACTGAGGAGGGAGGATTCCTTGGCCCAGGAATTTCAGGTTACAGTGAGATATGGCCATGCCACTGCACTCTAGCCTATGGGACAGAGTGAGATGCAGTCTCAAATAAATAAGTAAATGAAGACCACTGTTTATTCAGTTGTTTTTCGGTAACATTTTCACCTTGCCATTCTTATTTTATAATTCTAAAAATTTAGAAAAAAATGATTATTTTGAATGCAAATTCTATCGTTCTGGCTTTTCTGAAAAATTCTAGTTTAGATACTGAAACAAAAGGAGTGTATATATATTCAAGACAGTCACATGTAGCTGATTTTGCCAGAAGAGATTCATTGACAAAAAGGACAAACTTTGTAAAATATTTGAAGAGAGATATTAGAAGCCAAATGTGAGTTACCCCATGGCCTTAGGCACGCAATTAAGAAGTCCAGATTATAGCTTGGTTTTGTACATTTTAGGGAGATGTAAGACATCAATACATGTGAGATACATATTGGTTCAGTCTGGAAAGACAGGAAAACTTGAATTAGGGGCTTACAGGTCATGGGTGAATTCAAAGATTTTCTGATAGGTAATTGTTTGAGTTAAGTTATTATGTAAAAACCTGGAATCAGTAGAAAGGAGTATATGAATTAAGATGAGGAGTTATAGAGACCAAGTTTCTTATTACAGAGATGAAGTCTCACAGGCGGCTTCCCTTAGAGATAATAGACGTCAAGTGTTTCTTATTTAGAACTTTAAAAGGTGCTAGACTCTCAGTTATCTCTTTAGGATTTGGAGACCCTAGAAGGGGAAAGATCTAGTTGAGTTAATAGAGAATTTTTACAGATGCGAATTTTCCCCCACAAAAGATGGCTTTGCAGAATCATTTCAAAATATGGCAAAGAAACATATTTTGGGGTAGAATATTTTGATTCCTTTTTTATCTGTCGTGTGATGTTATGCCAGAGTCACACTGAAAAGCCAGCCACATTATAAAGGGTTAAATAAAACCCATCTGATGAGATTTTATGGTTTGTAGAGCATGACTTCGCAGACCCTTAGGAATTGAGGCAAGAAAAATAAAATGTCAGAGTTTAGTCCTCAGGTTATTTTTTTCTCTTGGTTCCTGAACACACATTTTATGTTTGTGGAATAATTAGCTTTCAGAGGTTTATACATTGTTTCTTGTGACAAAAAAGATATCAGATTAAATTGTACTGAGTCACTGAGTAATTTGAGATTACATACTTCTGTTAATTTGCAAGTGATGATTTACCACTTGTCACAGACTAGACATTCAGGTGCTTTGGGGAATTAAAAAAAAATACTACTAGGCCAGGCGCAGTGGCTCATGCCTGTAATCCCAGCACTTTGGGAGGCCGAGGCGGGTGGATCACGAGGTCAAGAGATCGAGACCATCCCGGTCAACATGGTGAAACCCCGTCTCTACTAAAAATACAAAAAATTAGCTGGGCACGGTGGCGCGTGCCTGTAATCCCAGCTACTCAGGAGGCTGAGGCAGGAGAATTGCCTGAACCCAGGAGGTGGAGGTTGCGGTGAGCCAAGATGGCGCCATTGCACTCCAGCCTGGATAACAAGAGCAAAACTCCATCTCAAAAAAAAAAAAAAAAAAAAAAAAAAAAAAAAATACTACTAAATTATACTAGTTATCTCCGTCTCCCTAGTCTATCGGAAAGACTAACATATATATACATATATATACACACACAAAAAAAAATTTCGTATGTTTAAATATACTGAAATGTGTGTGTGTGTGTGTGTGTGTGTGTGTGTGTGTGTGTAGCCCCACAAAAAATAAATTTGATGGAGAGAATAGTTAAGTTCTATAATGGGTCTGTAGAGAAAGGCTACATTTTGATAAACCAACATTCATTGGCAGGTATTTAGCTTGGCAAGACATGAGGTCTACATATAAATGTTAATATCAGTATACTGATTTCACATCCTGTGGCTAATTAAGCCTCATAAAATTGTCAAAATATATACTTCAGAGTGACCATTACTGCAGAGTGTTAAGACATTTTTACAAAAAAAAAAAAAAGTGTTTTTCCCTTTTTGATCTCTTGGCTGTCCCTAATCTGAGATTATTTGATGATGTAATAGCCCAGAGTCTGATTTCTGAATTGATTACTGAGGAAAAAAATCTATGGTGAGAGCATGCATATCAAACTGAAAGAACAGCCTGCTGATTACACAGAAGAACATTTCTATTTACATGCAAATATCTTTGTAATCAGCAGTGATAGGAAAGAAAATGTAGGAGAGTCTAAAGCACTTAGATTATAACTGTTTCAACTTTCCTTAAGCCAGTACCTCAAAAAATGTTTTCTGATGAGAAATGTTTCCAATGAGAAAGCTTAGTTCATTTAACAGAATTGTAGCCTTATGTCATTTAAAACATAGAATATTAATGGGTCTTATCTCTTCTCACTCTTCAAATTTTTTTCTCCGTTTTGTTCTTGCAATTTTGGGTTGTCTTTAGGTAGCTATCTTCTGGTCAATATTTTAGTCTTTGTTCAATAGCTGTTTTAGAAATGAATGCTTAAAGCCAACTTTTGTTCTTTTTAAAAGAAAGATAATACTTATTGCAGAGGGTATTCTCAGGTTTAATTAACACAATGTACATTTTAGTACATATCTGAGTTCTTGGTGTATCAGTTAAGTACTCATAATTGGTGGCTTTAATTAATGTCATTTGTTTGTTTGTTTGTTGATAAATCTGAAATGAGATTCCAATTCATTTGACCATAAGAAAATCTCTGAGGAAATGTTTTTTATGCACACAATTTTGTAGGAGATAAAGTACAATAGGCTGTAAGCTACAATGTTAGTATATTCTAGGGCAACAGAATTGGAGGTTCGTGGTGGAAGGAATTCCTTACAAGTAATACTATTCCATAAAAACAAAAGTCAGTTGATTATATTTCTAGTTTCAGGACTGAAATCCTGAGAAAAGATTGAAATGATTGTACTTTATATGTGTGAAATATATCTACTAGTATATATACATATCTACTTTAGTACATTGTGTTCATACCTCAGACCGGCCGGTCTGAGGTATGAACACAATGTACTAAAGTAGATTAGAAAAGCTGTGTTTACTTGAAGTGACTGTCACAGTGTTACAATGCTCGTCAGCAGAACAGTAGTTCTCAAAGGGCGTTCATGGGCAGATTCTAGAAGAGTTTGGAGTAAAAGATATTTTCAAAATAATAGTAGGTATAACAAATATTGATGTCAGCTGGATGCTTACATGCAAAAATATAAACTTGGACATTTACCTCATACGGTACACTAAGATCATCTCCAAATAGAGCACAGTCCTAAATGCAAGAGCCAAACTGTAAAATTCTTAGAAGAAAACAAAGCAGTCAATCTGAATAAACTTGGGTTAGAGCATGATATCTTAGGTATAAACCAAAAGTACAAATAATAATAGAAAAGACCTTTAAGTTGAACTTAAAATTTGTAAAAGTTATACTTCAAAGGACATATTATAAAAGTAAAAAAGACTACAAAGAGACAGAGAAAGTTGACACATAAAATTAACAATCATTACATGTACACAGAGTGTATAAATAACCCTTACAACTCAAAAATAAAAAGATAAATCACCCAGTTTAAAAAAGGACACAGGTTTTGAATAGATATTTCTCTAAAGAAGATATATGAATAGATAATAAGTACATGAAATAATGCTTAACATTATTAGGAATTATGGTAACACAAATCAAAATTGTGAGATACCACTCCATACCCTGCCTAAAATAAAAAAGACAAACAATAACAAGTGTTGGTGAAAACGTGGACAAATTGGAAGCTTTAAACATTGCTGGTAGGAATATAAAATAGTAAACCTGCTGTGGAAAACAGTTTGACAATTCCTGAAAATATTAAACATAGAGTTACCAATGACCTGATAATTCCACTCCTAGATATCTTAGAAAAATGAAAACATTGTGTACAAATGATGTTTTATACACTAATGTTCATGGCAGAGTTATTCACAATAGACAAAAGTAGAAAAGCCCACCAACCAACATTAGTCCATAAACTAATAAACAGATGTCATCTATCAACATAATAAAATATTAGGCAAAAGTACTGGCACATGCTACAACATGGAAGAACCTCTAAAACAGTATGAAAAATAAAAGAAGGTCTCAAAAGGCCACATGTCTTATGATACTATTTATATAAAATGTCCAGAATAGGTAAATCTACACAGATAGAAAGAAAATTAATTGTTCCCAGTTGCTGTGGGAGGAAAATGGGGAATGACAGATTATGGGTATAGAGCTTCTATTTACACTGATGACAATGTTCTGAAATTAGATTATGATAATTATTATATAATTTAGTAAATATACTACAAACATTGAATTTCATACTTTAAATGGGTAAATGTAGTATGTAAATTATATCTCAATAAAGTTAAGATAATAAGATGTCATTTGACTATTTTTTATCTCTTAACAAGAGTATAGTGCATATTTCAAGATGCTACATATCACAAGAGATTAATACAAGATCAGATATAAAAAGTCTATGTCTTCTGTTAACCCAAATAATAAAGAGATTTTCAAAAGTATAAAATAGTGCTTTAGAAAATGTAAAGTGGGAAGATCCAAGATGGCCAAATAGGAAGAGATCCACAGTGTAGTTCCGAGCAAGAACAGCACAGAGTGTTAGTGCTCACCTCATTTCCAAACAAGTTTTCACTGCCCACAGACCAGGAGATTCTTGGGCCAAAAAGCACCATGAGTTTTCACCTCAGCAGTTTTAGCCAGTGCTGCGTTGGCACACAGACACCCATTGAACTGAAAGGGAGGGGTCCTGAGACGAGGAGCCAGGCAATCTGGCTCAGTGGGTACCACCCCAACAAAACAAGCAATCTGAAATCCTCTGGATTGAGAGTTTCACAGCAAGTGCAGCTAGACCCAGGACCTTCCAGCTCAGTGTGGGGAAGAGCATCCCCCACTATCTAGGCAGTCTGCAACTACTGAGGCAGTTCACACAGCAGCTGGGCAGAGCCTGCAGCTGCTCAGCAAAGCCTCTACTGACAGACTGTGACTAGATAACTCCATGTGGGGCAGGGCATCTGAAAAAAGGCAGAAGCATGACAGGAACTTATAAATAAAGCCAACCTTCCTAGGACAGAGCACTTGGGAAAAGAGCAGTTATGAGTTCAGCTGCAGCAGACTTAAAGTTACCTGCCCAGCAGCTCTGCAGGAAACAGTGGAGCTCCCAACACAGTGCTTGAACTCCTGTAAGGGACAGAAAGTCTCCTCAAGCAACTACCCAACCCCCATATACCCAAAGAGACACCTCATAAAGGAGAGCTCAGGAAGACATCCGTTGGGTACCCGATGAGGATAGCAGAAGAAGAAACTGGAGGCAAACTTTGCTGTTCTGCAGCACCTGTGGGTGATCCCCAGGTGATTGGGGTCTAGAGTGGACCTCCAGTGGTCCTGCAGCAGAGAAGCCTGACTGTTAGAAGGAAAACTAAGAAGGAGAAATAAATAGCATCAGCATCAACAAAAAGGACATCCACTCAGAGACCCCATCTGAAAGTCACCAACTACAAAGACCACAGGTAGATAAAACCACTTAGATGAGAAGAAACAAGTGCAAAAAGGATGAAAACACCAAAAACCAGAACGTCTCTCCTCCTCCAAGGGATCAGAACTCCTCAGCAGCTAGGAATCAAAGATGGATGGAGAATGAATCTGATGAATTGACAGAAACAGGCTTCAGAAGGTGGATAATAAACTTATCTGAACTAAAAGAACATGTGCTAATCCAACCCAAAAAACTAAGAACCTATAAAAAAGGTTAGATGAGATGCTAAGTAGAATAAACAGCTTGGAGAAGAATATAAATGCCTTGATGGAGCTGAAAAACAAAGCACGAGAACGTCACAAAGAATACACAAGTTTCAATAGCTGAATTGACCAAGCCAAAGAAAATATATCAGAAATTGAAGATCAACTCAATGAAATAAAATGAGAAGACAAGAATAGAGAAAAAAGAGTGCAAAGAAATGTACAAAGCCTTCAAGAAATATGGGATTATGTGAAAAGACCTAATCTACATTTGATAGGTGTACCTGAATGTGACAGAGAGAATGAATCCAAGCTGGAAAACACTCTTCAGCATACTATCCAGGAGAACTTCCACAACCTAGCAAGGAAGGCCAATATTCAAATCCAGGAAATACAGAGACCACCACAAAGATATTACTCAAAAGAGGAACCCCAAAGCACATAATTGTCAGATTCAACTGGGTTGAAATGAAAGAAAAAATGCTAAGGGCAGCCAGAGAGAAAGGTCAGGTTACCCACAAAGGGAAGCCCATCAGACTCACAGTGGATCTCTCAGCAGAGTCCCTACTAGCTAGAAAAAGTGAGGGCCAATATTCAACATCCTTAAAGAAAAGAACTTTCAATCTAGAATTTCATATTCAGCCAAACTATACTTCATAAGCAAAAGAGAAAGAAAATCCTTTACATACAAGCAATTACTGAGAGATTTCTTTCTTTTTTTTTAAATTGCATTTTAGGTTTTGGGGTACATGTGAAGAACATGCAAGATTGTTGCATAGGTGCGTATGTGGCAGTGTGATTTGCTACCTACTGAGAGATTTCATCACCACCAGGTCTGCCTTACAAGAGCTCCTGAAAGAAGCACTAAACAAGGAAAGAAACAACCAGTACCAGCCACTCCAAAAACATACCAAATGGTAAAGACAATCGACACAATGAACAAAATGTGTCAACTAATGGGCAAAACATTAAGCTAGCATCAAGATGGCAGGATCAAATTGACACATAACAATATTAACCTTAAATTTAAATGGGCTAAATGCCAGAATCAAAAGACACAGACTGGAAAATTGGATAAAAAGTCAAAACCCATCGGTGTGCTGTATTCAGGAAACCCATTTCACATGCAAGGACACACATAGGGTAAAAATAAAAGGATGGAGGAAGATGAACCAAGTAGATAGAGAGTAAAAAAAAAGCAGGCGTTGCAATCCTAGTCTCTGATAAAACGGACTTTAAACCAGCAAAGACCAAAAGAGACAAAGAAGGGCATTATATAATGGTAAAAGGATCAATGCATCAAGAAGAACTAAAAATCCTAAATATATATGCACCTAATACAGGAGCACCCAGGTACATAAAGCAAGTTCTTAACAACCTATAAAGAGACTTAGACTCCCACACAATAATAGTAAGAGACTTTAACACTCCACTGTCATTATTAGACAGATCAATAAGACAGAAAATTAACGATATCCAGGACTTGAACTGAGATCAGGACCAAGCGGACCTAATAGACATCTACAGAAATCCCCACCCCAAATCCAAAGAATATACATTTTTCTCAGCACCGCATGGCACCTACTCTAAAATTGACCACGTAATTGGAGGTAAATCACTCCTCAGCAAATGCAAAAGAATGGAAATCATAACAAACAGTCTCTCCGACCACAGTGCAATCAATTAGAACTCAGAATTTAAAAACTAACTCAGAACCACACAACTTCATGGAAACTGAACAACTGCCTCTTGAATGTTGACTGGATAAACAATGAAATGAAGGCAGAAATAAAGATGTTCTTCGAAACCAAGGAGAATAAAGACACAACGTACCAGAATCTCTGGGACACATTTAAAGCAGTGTCTAGAGGGAAACTTATAGCAATAAATGCCCACATGAGAAGCAAGGAAAGATCTAAAATCAACACCCTATTTTCAAAATTGAAAGAGCTAGAGGAGCAAGATCACAAAAATTCAAAAACTAGCAGAAGACAAGAAATAACTAAGATCAGAGCAGAACTGAAGGAGACTGAGACACAAAAAGCCTTTCAAAAAATCAATAAATCCAGGAGCTAGTTTTTTGAAGAGATTAACAAAACAGACAGACTGCTAGCCAGATTAATAAAAGAGAAAAGGGAGAATAATCAAATAGATGCAATAAAAAACAATAAATGGGACATCACCACTGACTCTACAGAAATACAAATTACAATCACAGATTACGACAAACAACTCTATGCACATAAACCAATAAACATTGAAGAAATGGATAAATTCCTGGACATTTGCACCCTCCAAAGCCTAAACCAGGAAGAAGTTGAAACCTTCAACAGACCAATAACAAGGGCTGAAGTTGAGGCAGCAATTAATAGCCTACCAACCAAACAAAGTCAAGGTCCAGATGGGTTCACAGCTGAATTCGACCAGACGTGCAAAGAGGAGCTGGTACCATTCTTTCTGAAACTATTCCAAACAATACAAAAAGAAGAATCTTTCCTAAATCATTTTATGAGACCAACATCATGCTGATACCAAAACCCAGCAGAGACTCAACAAAAAAAGAATACTTCAAGCCAATATCCATGATGAACATAGATGCAAAAATCTTCAATATAATACTGGCAAACCGAATGCAATAGCACATCAAAAAGTTTATCCATCACAATCAAATAGGCTTCATTCCAGGGATTCAAGTCTGGTTCAACATATGCAGGTCAAAAAATGTAATCCACCACAAAAACAGAACCAAAGACAAAAACCAAATGATTATCTCAATAGACGCAGAAAGTTGTTCAACAAAATTCAACAGCTCTTTATGCTAAAAACTCTCAATAAAGTAGGTATCAAAGGAACATATCTCAAAATAATAAAAGCTATTTATGACAAACCTACAGCCAATATCATATGAATGGGCAAAAGCTGGAAGCATTCCCTTTGAAATCCTGTATTAGACAAGGATGCCCTCTCTCACCACTCCTATTCAATATAGAATTGGAAGTTCTAGTCAGAGCAATTAGGCAAGAAAAAAAAATAAAGGTATTCAATTAGGAAAAGCAGAAGTCAAATTGTCTCTATTTGCACATGACATGGTTGTATATTTAGAAGACCCTATCATCTCAGCCCAAAATCCTCTTAAACTGATAAGCAACTTCAGCAAAGTATCAGGATACAAAAATCAATGTGCAGAAATCACAAGTATATCTATACCCAAATAACAGACTAGAAGAAAGCCAAATTATGAGCAAACTCCCATTCACAATTTCTAGAAAGAGAATAAAATAACTAGGAATATAGCTAACAAAGGAGGTAAAGGATCTCTTCAAGGAGAACTACAAACCACCACTCAAAGAAATAAGAGAGGACACAAACAAATGGAAAAATATTCCATGCTCAGAATTAGGAAGAATCAATATAGTGAAAACGGCCATACTGCCCAAAGCAATTTGTAGATTCAATGCAATCCCCATCAAGCTACCAATGACCTTCTTCACTGAACTGGAAAAAAACACCTTAAACTTCATATGGAACCAAAAGAGAGCCCACATATCCAAGACAATCCTGAGCAAAAACCACAAAGCTGGAGGCATCATGCTACCTGATTTCAAACTATACTACAAGGTTACAGTAATCAAAACAGCATGGTACTGGTAAGAAAACAGAGATATAGACCAATGGAACAGAACAGAGGCCTTGAAGGCAATGCCACATATCTACAACCATCTGATCTTTGACAAACCTGACAAAAACAAGCAATGAAGAAAGGATTCCCTGTTTAATAAATGGTATTGGGAAAACTGGCTAGCTGTGTGCAGAAAGCAGAAACTGAACCCCTTTCTGACACCTCATGCTAAAATTAACTCCAGATGGATTAAAGACTTAAACATAAGACCTAACACCATAAAAACCAGAGAAGAAAACCTAGGCAAAACTATTTAGGACATAGGCGTAGGCAAGGACTTCATGAGTAAAACACCAAAAGCATTGGCAACAAAAGCCAAAATACACAAATGGGATCTAATTAAACTCCAGAGAGTCTGTACAGCAAAAGAAACAAACATTAAGTGAACCAGCAACCAACAGAATGGAAAAGAATTTTTGCAATCTACCCACCTGACAAAGGGCTAATATCCAGAATCTAAGAAAACTAAAACAGATTTATAAGAAAAAAACAAATCCATTCAAATTGGGCAAAAGATATGAACAGATGCTTTTCAAAAGAATACATATATGAAGCCAATAAACATATGAAAAAATGCTCATCATCACTGATTATTAAGAGAAATGCAAATCAAAACCACATTGAGATACCACCTCACGCCAGTTAGAATGGCAATCATTAAAAAATCTGGAGACAAAAGATGCTGGAGAGGATGTGGAGAAATAGGAACACTTTTACACTGTTGGTGGGAGTGTAAACTAGTTCAACCATTGTGGAAGACAGTGTGACACTTCCTCGAGGACCTAGAAATAGAAATTCCATTTGACCCAGCAATCCCATTACTAGGTATACACCCAAAGGATTATAAATTATTCTATTATAAAGAAACATGCACACGTATGTTCATTGTGGCACTGTTTACAATAGCAAAGACCTGGAACCAACCCAAATGTCCATCGATGATAGACTGGACAAGGAAAATGTGGCATATTTACACCATGGAATACTATGCAGTCATAAAAAAGGATGAGTTTGTGTCCTTTGTAGGGACACGGATAAATCTGGAAACCATCATTCTCAGCAAACTGATACTAGAACAGAGGATCAAACACCGCATGTTCTCACTCATAGGTGGGTGTTGAACAATGAGAACACAAGGACATAGGGAGGGGAGCATCACACACTGGGGTCTGTTGAGGGGGGCAAGGGAGGGACAGTGGGGGGTGGTCAGGGAGGGATAACATGGGGTGAAATGCCAGATGTTGGTGACAGGGTGATGGAGGGAGCAAACCACATTGCCATGTGTGCACCTATGCAACAATCCTGCATGATCTGTACATGTACCCCAGAACCCAAAGTACAATTAAAAAAAAAAGAAAGAAAGAAAATGTAGTGTATATATACCATGGAACACTCCATAGCAATTAAAAAAGAATAAAATCATGTCAAAGAAAAAAAAGAAACAGGAAAAAAAAATGTAAAGCAATGTCTTGAAAAATGTATTTATTTTTCATATATATTACTTTTTTTTAACATATATAATTTTATTATGTTTAAATGAATTAATACTTTTAAATGTTCGGAGTTTTCATTTCTAATACAGTAAATTTATAAATACGTTATTTACATAAACAAAAGCTCTTTGGTATCTTCAATGATTTTTAAGAATGTGAAGTTACTCTGAAAGCAAAATATCTGAAAACTTTGAAAATGGGCTAATAAATAAACAAATGAATGATTGAAATAGGTGGTGTAAGAGTGTGCCAGCTTTCTGTTTCATATACTGTGGCTGGAAGATGAATATAAATTGTAATGTAAGAAAATTCTCTTTTTCATATATTATGATGCATGACAATTAAAATGAAACTTTCTGATAATTAAAGAAACATGAAAATAGAAAAGAGAATATTATTTTTAGTATAGTTTAGTTTGTATTGTTTTGACTCACTAAATGATCATAAAGGCAATGGAGCAAAGAGATTGCTATTTTTTTAGATATCCTTTTCTCTGCAAAATCTCTCCATGAAATAATTAATGGTAATGAAGTACTCTGAAAATGAATATATGGTATAGTTGTCTTTTGTGATCAAAGACATCTCTGCTTATAAACATAGCAAAGAGCTTATTTCAGGGACAGTAACTCCAGCTAAGAGGGGAGATATTTTCTGAGTAACTTTGAATATTAAGTTAGTGCTTAAAACATTCAACTAAGCAAGAAATACTTAGGAATACGTGCATAGTTTAAGTGGAAATACACAGCAGAGGAAAGACACTATATGGTGGTTCTTATTAATTGTTGCTTTTTAAAAATGATACAATTCTAGGCAAATTCTAAGAAAACTCATGAAATTTCAGATCTAGGCTTGACTCTGTCACTTAAAAAAAAAAAGATTTAAACTTCTTGCACCATTTTCCAGCCTGTGAATTCATAAAAATAATGCAAATCTCATAAGAATTATCAGCTCAAACCTTATTTCTAATACCTTGGCCTGTTGTACAGCACTCTACTTTATTTGTGAAGTAAAAAGAACTGCACAAATGTAAGCTGTTCTGATTACAAAAGTAAAACTAAAAGGCAGTTTTTGTTGAATTTAAGGATCATAAAATTATATGATTAGAAAGGTCTCCTAATGGCTGTTTCAGGACTGTACTCAGATCAGCTCCAACAGTTATTGTCTGCCTGTTCTCAATGAAAATGAATTCAAATTCCAGTATTTAAGAACTCACCATATTTTTATTTTATTTTTTAATTTTTACTTTTCTCAATGAAAATTGAAATTGCTTCTACCAGAACTATAACATTCACAAACAACACTTACTTGGACTTGAGAGCCCCACTCACAGTCCTTTCATTTTGCAACATCACAGAGGTTGAGATCAGTCTCTTTCTTTTATTGTCCTAAGTCTCATTGTGTATGCAAGGTGTAACACTATTCCTTATTTAATGAAAATAGGTAGATATACTGAAAGGCCTAACAGCAAGTTTTACACACCATGTCAATGTTTTTAAAAAAGAGAAAGTTCAATTAGTTAATATTTTAAGGTGTTGTTGTAAAATATTCTCATTTTTTCTATAAGCTGAAGATTTGCCAATTTTTAGTCTTCATTACCTCAAAGCAACAAGTGTCTTGACCTGAGCTGTGACTGTCATCTTTGACTGGAGTGACTTCTAAAAGTATGGTGTGCAGAACACTGAGTCTCTGACACTCTTTCAACACATTTATAAAGTCAAAACTATTTTCATAGTTATACTAAGATGTCATTCACACTTTTCCCTAAGTTGATGTTTCCATTGATGGAACAACAACAATAATGAATCAAAATGCTGTCCCGTAAGCAGTAATCAAAGTAGTGGCCCAAATTGTACTAGTAGTTCACTTCTTCATTGCTACGCACCGGTAATTTAAAAATACATATAGTTTCACTCTAAAATGTCCTTGATAAAGCATTAAAAATGCTAATTTTATTAAAACTTATATCTTTCTTGTGCATGTAGTATTCTGTATAATAAAATGAGAAATATGCAGAAAGCTTCTCTAAAGCATACCACTCTATCATGTTTGTCTTGAAGAAAAGCATTAGTACAATTACTTGAGCTGTGAGCTGACTACCTACTTTATTCATGCAATGCCACTTTACTAGAAAGACTCACAGACAAACTGGTTATTCAGGCTAGGTATTTGGCAGACATTCTCTCTAAAGTCAACAGCAAGAGTTTCATTTAAAGGAAAATACCTTACTGTGTTTGATAAGAAATGCATCAATCTTTGGAATATCTGCATAATTCAGTATACTAACATTTTCCAAATGAACAAAACCTTAAGGTACAGATCCTTGCATGGGTATCAGCCCCATTCAATGTACAAAATATAATGTAATAGAGCATAAAAAGTACATTGCTATGATTTCACATTTCATAATGTGACAAACTTCTAAGAAGCTACTACTTGTCATAAAATGATGTTAATTTTGCTACACTAATGAGGAAGACAAGTAACTTTTATATGTAAGTGGTATCATTTTCATTCAAATTAAGCATGGATTGAATAGGCAAGTAGACTTCACAGGTTATCATTGTTCATGTGAAAGGCTATATAGGTATATCATCACTTCTAAGACAAAACTGATTACATTTGGTAGATGTGATACTATTATATTTAATTTATAAATTAATTACATTGTTTATGAAGCTTATGTCAATTTATCTTGAAAGTTATAAAAAGAAGCATTGATCATATGTAGTACCATATAATTGATTTACATATATTTTATATTTAGAAGTTATTTGATTAGAATTGATTACACTTGTTTTAACATTCACCTAAGAATTTGTGGAAAACATGCCATCCATTCACTTTCAGATATTCAACACCAATTACCTAAAAATTTAAATATGGGGGGGTGGATCCAAGATGGCCAAATAGGAACAGCTCTGGAGTGCAGTTCCCAGTGAGAACAACACAGAGGGTGAGTGAATACTGGATTTCCAAATGAGTTACTACTGCCCACAGACCAGGAGATTCCCAGGCTGAAAAGTGCCATGAGTTCCCAGCATGGTTGTTTCAGCCAGCACAGCGGGTCTCTGCACAAAAACTCAAAGAAATCTGGGTGGCTGTTTCATCTGGCACCTGGAAGGCCTGGGAGACAGAGCCACCAATTCAACTGAAAAAAAGGGGGCTGAAACAGGGAGACAGGGGATCTGGCTCAGTGGGTCCCACCCCCACAAAGACCAGCAATCTGAAACACCCTGGATTGACAGTTTCGCAGTAAGCGCAGCTGGACCCGGGATGGTCCAGTTCTGTTGGGGGAAGGGCATCCACCATCACCGAGGCAGTCCAACATTACCAAGGTGAGCTGCTATTACAGAGGCAGTCCACCATTACTGAGGCAGACTGCCATTATTGAGGCAGTTCTAACTATACCTTTATAAACAAAACTGTAAGGAAATACACTCAGCAGCTGAGGAGAGCCCATGGCAGCTAAGCAATGCCTCTGCTGGCAGACCGTGACTAGGCTACCTCCTTGCTGGGAAGGGCAACTCTGAACAAAAGGCAGCAGCACATCAGGAACTTATAAATAAAGCCCCAGCTTCCCAGGACAGAGCACCTGGGAAAAAGGTGGTTATGAGTTCTGCTGCAGCAGACTTAAACGTACCCACTCAGCTGCTCTGAATGACAAAACAGAGCTCACAACTCAGCACTTGAGCTCCTATAAGGGACAGACTGTCTGCTCAAGCAGCTCCCTGAACACTGAATATCCAAAGAGTCACCCGGGTATCCTTCTGGGACAAAGACAACAGAAGAAGAAACTGGCAAAAACACTTACTCTTCTGCAGCTGCTGCAGGTGATCCCCAGGCAAGCAGGGTCTGGAGTGGACCTCCAGCAGTCCTACACCAGAGGGGCCTGTTAAAAGGAAAACTAAAAAACAAAAGAAATAACTTCATCATCAACAAAAAGGACATCCACTCAGACACCTCATCCTAAAGTCACAAACTACAAAGACCACAGGTAGATAAATCTACAAAGATGGGAAGAGACCAGCACAAAAAGGATGAAAATCACCAAAAATCAGAACACAACTCCTTCTCCTAGGGATCACAACTCCTCACCAGCAAGTGAACACAGCTGGTTGAAGAATGAATCTGATGATTGACAGAAACAGGCTTCAGAAGGTGGGTACTAACAAACTTCTCTGAGCTAAAAGAACATGTGGTAACCCAATGCAAAGAAACTAAGAACCTTAAGAAAAGGCATGATAAAATGCTAATGAGAATAAACAGCTTAGAGGAGAATATAAATGACTTAATGGAGCTGAAAAACACAAGAACTTCGCAAAGCATACCCAAGTATCAATAGCCGAATCAACCAAGCAGAAGAAAGGATATCAGAAATTGAAGATCAACTCAATGAAATAAAATGAGAAGGCAAGGTTAGGGAAAAAAGAGTGACAAGAAATGAACAAAGCCTCCAAGAAATATGGGATTATGTGAAAAGACCTAATCTATGTTTGATAGGTGTACCTGAATGTGATGGAGAGAATGAATCCAAGCTGGAAAACATCCTTCAGGATATTATCCCCATTTGGGGAACCAGGAGAACTTCCCCAACCTAACAAGGCAGACCAACTTTCAAGTCCAAGAAATACAGAGACCACCACAAAGATATTCCTAAAAAGAGCAACCCCAAGGCACATAATCGTCAGATTCCACCGGGTTGAAACAAAGGAAAAAATGCTAAGGGCAGCCAGAGAGAAAGGTTAGGTTACTACAAAGGGAATCCCATCAGACTCACAGCAGATTTCTTGGCAGAATCCCTACAAGCCAGAAGAGAGTTGGGGCCAATATTCAACATCCTTAAAGAAAAGAACTTTCAACCTAGAATTTCATATCCACTCAAACTAAGCTTCATAAGCGAAGTAGAAATAAAATTCTTTACAAACAAGCAATTGCTCAGAGATTTTGTCACCACCAGGCCTGGCTACAAGTGCTCCTTAAAGAAGGACTAAACATAGAAAGGAAAAACCAATACCAGTCACTCCAAACATGTACCAAATGGTAAAGAGCATCAACACAATGAAGAAACTATGTTGACTAATGGGCAAAATAACCAGCTAGCATCAAAATATCAGGATCAAATTCACACATAACAGTATTAACCTTAAATGTAATTAGGTTACATTTAAATGCCCCAATCAAAAGACACAGACTGGCAAATTGGATAAAAAGTCAAAACCATCACTGTGCTGTATGCAGAAAACTCATCTCACATGCTAGGACACACATAGGATAAAAATAAAGGGATGGAAGAAGATTTAACAAGCAAACGGAGAGTAAAAAAAAGCAGGAGTTGCAATCCTAGTCTCTGATAAAATAGACTTTAAACCAACAAAGACCAAAAGAGACAAAGAAAGGCATTACATAATCGTAAAAGGATCAATGCAAAAAGAAGAGCTGATGATCCTAAATATATATGCATCCAATACAGGAGCACCCAGATATATAAAGCAAGTTCTTAACAACTATAAAGAGATTTAGACTCCCACACAATAATAATGGGAGACTTTAACACTCCACTGACAATATTAGACAGATCAACAAGACAGAAAATTAACAACAATATCCAGGACTTGAACTCAGATCTGGACCAAGTGGACCTAATAGACATATACAGAACTCTCCACCACAAATTCACAGAATATACACTCTTCTCAGCACCACATCACACCTACTCTAAAATTGACCACATAATTGGAAGTAAATCACTACTCAGCAAATGCAAAAGAATGGAAATCATAACAAACAGTCTCTTAGACCACAGTGCAATCAAATTAGAACTCAATTAAGAAACTAACTCAGAACTGTACAACTTCATGGAAACTGAACAACTGCCTCTTGAATGTTGACTGGATAAACAATGAAATGAAGGCAGAAATAAAGATGTTCTTCAAAACCAATGAAAACAAAGACACAATGTACCATAATCTCTGGGACACATTTAAAGCAGTGTCTAGAGGAAAATTTATAGCAATAAATGCACACATGAGAAGCAAGGAAAGATCTAAAATCAATACCCTATTGTCCAAATTGAAAGAGCTAGAGGAGCAAGATCAAAAAAACTCAAAACCTAGCAGAAGACAAGAAATAACTAAGATCAGGGCAGAACTGAAGGAGATAGAGACACAAAAAAAACTTCAAAAAATCAATAAATCCAGGAGCTGGTTTTGAAAAGATCAACAAAATAGACCACTAGCCAGATTAATAAAAATGAAAAGGGAGAATAATCAAATAGATGCAATAAAAACGATAAAGGGGATATCACCACTAATTCCACAGAAATACAAACTACCATCAGAGATTACTACAAACAATTCTATGCACACAAACCAGTAAACCTGGAAGAAATGGATAAATTCCTGGACACTTGCACCCTCCCAAGCCTAAACCAGAAAGAAGTCATAACCCACAATAGACCAATAACAAGGGCTGAAGTTGAGGCAGAATTAATAGCCTACCAGCCAAAAAAAGCCCAGGTCCAGATGGGTTCAAAGTTGAATTCTACCAGACATACAACGAGGAGCTGGTACTACTCCTTCCAAACAACATGACAAGATCCTTCCCAAATCATTTTATGAGACCAACATCATCCTAATACCAAAACCCAGAAGAGACTCAACAAAAAAATAAAACTACAGGCCAATATCCATGATGAACATAGATGCAAAAATCTTCAATAAAATACTGGCAAACCAATTGCAACAGCACAGCAAAAAGCTTATCCATCATGATCAAGTAGGCTTCATCCCAGGGATGCAAGACTGGTTCAACATACGCAAGTCTATATAAAAGTAATCCACCCAAATAAACAGAACCAAAGACAAAAAACCACATAATTATCTCAATAGATGCAGAGAAGGCTTTTGACAAAATTCAATAGCCCTTTATGCAACAAATTCTCAATAAACTGGGTATCGACAGAACGTATCTCAAAATAATAAATGCTATTTACAACAAACCCACAGCCAATATCATACTGAATGGGCAAAAACTGGAAGCATTCCCTTTGAAATCTGGCAGTAGACAAGGATGCACTCTCTTGCCACTCATATTCAGTACAGTATTGAAAGTTCTAGCAAGAGCAATCAGGCAAGAAAAAAAAATAAAGGGTATTCAATTAGGAAATGAGGGAGTCAAATTGTCTCTATTTGCAGATGACATGATTGAACATTTAGAAGACCCCATCGTCTCAGCTCAAAATCTCCTGAAACTGATAAACAACTTCAGCAAAGTCTCAGGATACAAAATCAATGTGGAGAAATCACAAGCATTCCTATACACCAATAACAGACTCAAAGAGAGTCAAATCAAGAACAAACTGCCATTCACAATTGCTACAAAGAGAATAAAATACTTAGGAATACAACTAATAAAGGATGTAAAGGACCTCTTCAAAAAGAACTATAAACCCCTGCACAAGGAAATAAGAGAGGACACAAACAGATGGAAAAACATTCCATGCTAATGGTTAGGAAGAATCAATATTGTGAAAGGGCCATACTGCCCAAAGTAATTTACAGATTCAATGCTATCCCCATCAAGCTACCTACGACTCTCTTCACAGAACTAGAAATAACCATCTTAACATTCATATGGAACCAAAAGAGTGTCCACATAGCCATGGCAATTCTAAACACAAAGAACAAAGCTGGAGGCATCACTCCACCTGACTTCAAACTATACTACAAGGCTACAGTAATCAAAGCATGGTACTTGTACTAAAACAGGAGCTATAGATCAATGGAACAGAACAGAGGCCTCGATGGCAATGCCACACATATACAACCATCTGATCTTTGACAAACCTGACAAAAAAAAGCAATGAAGAAAGGATTCCCTGTTTAATAAATGGTGTTGGGAAAACTGGCTATCCATGTGCAGAAAGCTGAAACTGAACCCCTATCTGACACCTTACACTAAAATTAACTCCAGATGGATTAAAGACTTAAACATGAGACCTAACACCATAAAACCTGAGAAGAAAACCTAGGCAAAACCATTTAGGACATAGGCATAGGCAAGGACTTCATGACTAAAACAAAGCATTGGCAACAAAAGCCAAAATTGACAAATGGGATTTAATTAAACTCCAGAGTTTCTGTACAGTAAAAGAAACAATCATCAGAGTGAACTGGCAACCAATGGAATGAGAAAAAAATTTTGCAATCTACCCATCTGAGAAAGGGCTAATATCCAGAATCTACAAAGAACTCAAACAGATTAACAAGTAAAAAACAAACAAACCCATTCAATATATAAGAACATGAACAGACACTTTTCAAAAGAAGACATATATAAGGCCAATAAACATACGAAAAAATGTTGATATCACTGGTCATCAGAGAAATGCAAATCAAAACCACATTGAGATACTATCTCACACCAGTTAGAATGGTGATCTTTAAAAAATCTGGAGACAACAGATGTTGGAGAGGTTGTGGAGAAGTAGAAACATTTTTACAGTGTTGGTGGGAGTGTAAATTAGTCGAACCATTGTGAAAGACAGTGTGGCAAATCCTCAAGAACCTAGAAATAGAAACTCCATTTGACCCAGTTATCCCATTACTGGATATATATCCAAAGGATTATAAATCATTCTATTACAAAGACACATGCATACGTATGTTCACTGCAGCATTGTTTACAATAGCAAAGTCCTGGAACCAACCCAAATGCCCATCAACGATAGAATGGACAAGGAAATTGTGGCACATATACACCATGGAATACTATGCAGCCATAAAAAATGATGAGTTTGTGTCCTTTGTAGGGACATGGATGAATCTGGAAACCATCATTCTCAGCAAACTGACAAAAGAACAGAAAAACAGACACCACATGTTCTCACTCATAGGTGGGTGCTGAAAAATGAGAACACATGGACACAGGGAGGGGAGCATCACACACTGGGGTCTGTTGGGGGGAACAGGGGAGGGACAGTGGTGGTTAGGGAGCTTGGGGAGGGATAACATGAGTATAAATGCCAGATATATGTGACAGGGGATGGAGGCAGCAAACCACATTGCCACGTACGTACCTATGCAACAATCCTGCATGTTTTGCACATGTACCCCAGAACCTAAAGTACAATAAAACATATATATATATATATATATATATATATATATATATATATAATTTCAATACGTGTTAAATTAGATGTTTGTTAAATGCAAATTTTTAGGTTGAGTACAAATGCATAGTCTTCTTTATGGGAATAACTACATGATAATTGTTATCTCACTGTTTTTGGAACAATAACAAAAATATGGCTTTATAAGTAATTGGATTTAATTTTAGCATATTGGTCATATTTAGTCATGTGGTTGATCTCTTTATATTTTTAAAATTCACATATCCAGAAATGGGGCTTCTCAGTAGCAAATAGGTATAAAAGTATGGCATGCAATACTGTCTTCATTTCTGAAGCCTCTTGGTATTTCTTTCTTTGCTGTACTTTTGGGACACACTGTGCGGTTTTTTATTATACTTTGCATTTTTAATTATACATGTTACATAAAAGTGTATTTGCATTGTAAAGAGAATAGAGAGGTATATGTAATAAAGAGGGAAACTTCCATTTACCCCACACTCCAATTTCCTTTCAAAATATCTAAGTTTGTTACATTCAATTTTTTTTGATATTGGTTAATCTTCAATTTTTTAAGTATTAAAAATGTGATGTTTTGGACTTTTTAGTAGTGATTTAGATACATTTATTTCTAAAAGTATATAAAATTTAATATTTTGAAATATAAAAATAAGTTATAATCACAAATTTTCACTACGATTATTATTTTCAATAGCTGCTGTCCATTGTAGTCATTCTTATGAATAGTCTATTGTAAAAATGAGGCCATGCATGCTATCTTTCTTATGTATGAAAACAAAGTCTTGTTTGAAAACCTATCCATATACACACAGTCAGATTTCTCAACACACTCACTCTGATGTGTTTCATAAAAGCCACTACATTCATGAGTTTGTGCTGAATTCTTCAAGCCCAATTAATATACTGCCTCACCCCTATTAATTTACGTTAATACTTAATATCTAATATGGTTTCTTATTGGCACAGGGAAACACTCTTCAGTTTGTTTTTTAATGCTATTTTGTTTTTTAGAGATACAGTCATGTTAATATATTTATTTCTTTTAATTTTCAAGGGTACATGTGTACTATTCCCTTATGAATGGAAATTTTGAGTTATTACTAACCTTTCTAGTTTCAAACAATGCTTAATTAACATGGTTGTTCAAATTCTTGATCCAAAGGATTTTTTGTACTTTCCTAGAAATTAAGATGCTGGATGATAAAGCAGACAAATTTTTATTCAAATCACATATTTCTGAACTATAATAAAATATAACATCATGTGTTTTACCCAAGCACTATTTAAAGAATAGAGTTTCTAATCATTTTCCTGCTACATGCAAATATTTGCTACTGTTAGACATATTACATCTAATAGCAGGTAATGGGTGAAGGAAACAATGTGTGGAATGCAATGGCACACTCATAGCTGTTCACTGCAGCCTCAAACTCCAGGGCTCAAACTCTCCTCCTGCCTCAGCCTCCAACCTAGTAGCTGGTACTGCAGATATGCATCACAATGCCCAACTATTTTATTTTTACTTTTATTTTTTGTAGAAAGGAGCTATTTCTACATTACCTGGCTTGTCTAGAACTTTTAACCTAAAGCAATCTTCCCACCTTGGCCTCAAAAAGCACTGGGATTACAGACATAAGCCACTGTACCTGGCCCATAATGTTTATATTTTACTGTGAATATGTTGTTTCTTTACCTATTATTCTTTATCTGCCTTATTGATATGAATATTTAATTTTTTGCTTACCTCTTATAGTTACATATATTTTGGGCACCCTTATACAAGACTATCACCAAAATGTTAGTTTTGTTGGTAATAAATTTTGGATACATTGTATTTCTCATTTTCTAGCAACCAAATTTATCTAAGGCTTGATACTTCCATCATTTAAGAAAGTCAGACCTACAAGTTGAGAATACTTTTTACATATTTTTAACTTTTTTTAAAAAAAGGAAACTAAAAATTATTAGAGCGGTTTTAAGCTCACAGCAAAAATGAGCAGATGGCACAGAGATTTTCCACATATGCCCTCCCTCCTAACATAAACATAGCCTCTCCTATTAACAACCACTAACAGAGTGGCATATTTATTACAAGTGTGATGAATCTACTTTAAAACATCATTCCCACCCAAAGTCCACAGTTTACCTGTTTACATTAGGGTTCACTCTAGGTGCTATATATTCATTTTTGTACATATATTGTTGTGTGCTTATGAATTTTAAACTCCTTTGGGTAAATACAAATGAATATAGTTTCTGGATAGTATGGTAACAGTTTTTTAAGAAATTGTAAAATTTTCTTCCAAAATGGCTGTACCATTTTACACTCCCACCATAAATGAGAGTTTTTCTTCACATCCTTGCCAGCATTGTTTTTGTCACTGTTCTCAATTTTTGTCCTTCTAACAGATGTGTAGTAGTACCTCACTGTTGTTTTAATTTACATTTCCTTAGTGACACAATACTATGCATATTTTCATATGTCTATTTTTCATTTGTAGATTTCTTTGTTGAAGTCTCCATTAAAATCTTTGGCCATTTTTATAAATTAGGTGCTGTATTTTCTTATGTTGAGTTTAAGTGTTCTTTTGATAATAGCCCTTTATTATATATGTGTATTATGTTTCCTCCCAGTTTGTGGCTTGTCTTCTCATCTTCTTTACAGTTTCTTTTTGTAGAACAGAAAATTTTAATTTTGATGAAGTCCAGTTTATCATATTTCTATCCTAGATTTTTCCTTTGGTGTCATTATTTAAAATGTCATTGCCCAATTCGAGTACATCTAGATTTTCTTATGTTATCTTGGAGGAGTTTTATAATTTGCACTTTACATCTATATTTGTAATACATTATGAGTTAATTTTTGTGAAGGGTATAAGGTCTGTGTCTTTTTTTTTTTTTTTTTTTTAGGTATATGTATGTCCATTTGTTCCAGCAATGTTTGTTGAAAAAGACTATCTTTTTTTTCCATTGTATTCTCTTTATTTATTGTCAAAGACCAGTTAGCTATATTTGTGTGTCTATTTCTGTGGCTCTATTCTGTTTCACTGATCTCTTTTTTATTCTGTTACCAATACCACAATGTCTTGATTACTATAGCTCTCTAATAAGTCTTAAAGTTACATAGTGTAAGTCTTCCAATTTTGTTCTTCTTCAATATTGTGCTAGCTTTTGGATCTTTTATGTCTCCATATAGACTTTAGATTAGTTGTATTTTTGGAAGTGTTTCAGAAGAATTCATATTAATTATTATTTAAATACTTTGTATAATACATCATTGAAGCAAGTCATCAGGTCCTGAACATTTTTATTTGGTGAGAAATTATTAATCACAAATTCATCTCTGTATTCATTATTGGTCTGCTCAGATTTTATATTTCTTCATGATTCAGTCTTGGTAAATTTTATGTCTTTAGGAATTCATTTTTTCCTTTAGGTTATCTGAAATGTTGGCATATCATTGTTTATATTAGTTGCTAATGATCCTTTGTATTCCTGTTTTATGTATTATTAGCCACATAAGTTTTAGTATTTTGTGTTTTCAATTTCATTTGTCTCAAGCTATTTTTTTAAATTTTCTTTTGATTTCTTCTTTGACCCATTTGTTGTTCAGGAACAGCTTTGTAATTTCCACATATTTTAAAATTTTCCAGTATTTCTCCTACTGTTGATTTCTAGTTTCATGCAATTATGGACAGAAAAGATGCTTGACATAATTTCAATCTTGATGTATGTGTTAAGACTTATTTAATGGCCTAACATATCTATCTTGAAAAATGTTCCATGTATATTCGAGAAGAAGGTATATTCTGCTGCTGTTGAATGGAATATTCTCTACATATTTGTTAGATATTTTAGGTGTAAAATTTAGTCAAGTCCATTGTTTTCTTATTGATTTTCTGCCTTGATGATTTATCCGTTATTGTAAGTAGGGTATTGAAGTCCCCTACTATTATTATATTGTTGTCTATTTCTTCCTTCAGGTCTTCAAATATTTATTGATTTGTGCTAATGTTGGATGTATATGTATTTACAATTGTTATATGCTCTTGAGGAATTGACCACTTTATCATTATATAATGATGTTCATTGTCTTTTTATTATATCAAAATCATCAGAAATAATTAGATAGGAGTAATCAGGATGTTTTAAGTCCTGATTTTGCATCGATGTTGATAATGTTTCATGGATCTCCAATAATCGTGTTATAATCTATCCTCCAAAAGGGAGAAGAGGAAAAGATTGTCCCACCTCATGATCACTATTTTCTGTTACAGTTCTTTTACTTAAGGTCTATTTTTTTCTAAAATAAATATAGCTACCCTACTATCTTTTGGTTTTCATTTGCATGAAAATATTTTCATTATTCCTTCACTTTCAGCCTATGTGTTTCCTTAAAGCTTAAATGAGTCTTTTGTAGGTAATACATAGTTAGGGCTTATTATTTTTATACATTCAGCCCTCTAAATTCTTAAAATAAAAATTTCTGTTAAAGGTAGAAGCCTCCTGGCAATTTAAGAAAACACCATTGTATTTATATAAAATATTATTTAATCCAAAATGACAGAAAATACATAAAAGTAAACCTACTCACATATTTCTTATCATCTTCTTACTTCCCATTTTCAAAGTCTATATTAAATTTATATTTATAAAGTTCTACAAAAATCTAATGTTTTGATTAAATTGCTTAACTCAACATTTCACTACTGAAAGTAATTTTTTATAGATAAGAACATAAAATCATCATTTTGTCTATCCTGGTTGCTTCCTATTGTTTCCTGGCTGTTTTATAGAACCTCCAACAATTTGCCAAGTATGGTTCAGGATTTCCTGCCCACACTCTGAGCAGGTTTTCAGAAGAAGTTTCTGCTAGTGGGTTCTGCCCTAATAAGTTGTGAATCTCTGTGTTTACCTATTGTTCTCTCCAGTTTTGAGAGCAGCAGTTTGTCCTATGACTTTACTTCTCTTATGAATGCAAGAAAAATTATGGATTTTTTTCAGTTTATTTAGCTCTCTACTTGTTAGGATAGAGTGACAATTTCCATACGACTTACATGTGAGGCCCCTATATATTTTCAAAAATATGTTTTTGGGGTCAGTGCCAGTGACCCATTCCTGTAATCCCAGCACTTTTGTAGGCTGAGGCCAATGAATGGATCACTTGAGGTCAGGAGTTTGAGACAAGCCTGGCCAACGTGTTGAAACCTCTGTCTCTACTAAAAATACACAAAGTAGTTCCCTGTGGTGACATGCACCTGTAATCCCAGCTACGTGGGAGGCTAAACTGGAGAATTCCTTGAGCCTGGAAGGGGGAGGCTGCAGTGAGTTGAGAGTGCACCACGGCACTCCAGCTTAGGAGACAGAGCAAGACTCTGTCTCAAAAAAAAGAAAAAATACACACACACACACACACACACACACACACACACACAAGTACACAATATATATATGTAAAATTTTGGTTTTCCAATTATACACCTTAAACAATACAATTATATTTTAAAATAAACTAAGCAATAATGATTTTCCACAGTATTTTGTTTTCTCACTATAGTTGCCTAATACCTTACAAAGAACAAAGAGTTATAATTAACATACATTCAAATATGTCTTAATAACTAATAAATATCATCCCCCTTAACTACAGGTTTTATTTTATTTTTTGGAAACAAATACCATTATTGTGCCTCTATACTTACATGGGAAATTTACATAATAATCCATTATTTAAGTTCAATTAATATTATAGTTATTTTATAGATTGCCTGAAGTTAGAGATAAATTTCAGAGACTTTAACATATTTGTAATATTGATGTTTTAACAGGATATCACTTGTTATGTCATATCTTCATTAACATCTTTCAATAACAATCTATGTTTTGGTCAACAAAGGATGTGTATACATTTGTTACTATGCTCACTTTACTCCTAAGCACCCAAAGATTGTTTGCTGTTTTTTTACTTTATTTCATTTTCTAACTACCATTCCTATATAAAAATTCTTGACTTTTAAACATTAAACTTGAATTCCCTATCAGACAACTTCATTAAATGTCATTTTATAAATGTCATATGACTTTATAAAAAATAATCATATTTTCTGTTTATTATTCAAACAAATAACCTTTTGAATTTTTATTATGAGCATGACATGTGTTAGGTACTGAAAGGGGCACACACATGAAATAGAGATAAATTTAGTGATGCCTCGCTAGGGTATTATGTTCACTTTAGTGTAAAGTTGACTCCTTACATATTTATTTTCAGCCTAATAACAAACTACAACTTAACTGAATGTATAAACAGACTATAACCTACTCTCCTATCAATCACTGAGTTTCAGCGAACTAAGGGTGGCCAACTATTCAAACTACATTCGAATAAGGCAAATACCAACTGTATCTGGCTGTTTCTGTACCTCCCTTCCATTTTCTGTACGTCATTTTCTTTTTTCTGTTCACAAATCTTCTTCTACCACACAGCTCTGTTACCAGTAGAGGGTCCTGACTATGAGTTGTTTAGGTTCTCAGTGTTTTAAACGAAGAATTGGACAAAATGCACAAACAAAGCAACAAAAGAAGCACAGATTTATTGAAATAAAAGTATACTCCACAGAGTGGGAGCGGGCTTGAGCAAGCTTAAGAGCACTGGTTGCAGAATTTTCTGGGGTTTAAATACCTTCTAGAAGTTTCCCACTGGTTACTTATAATGAAGGAGTAGCCCATGACCAGTTTGATCAGTTGCAGGTGGTGACCAATCAGAGGCAGAAGTGAAGTTACAAAGTTATACCCTATGTACATAAAGACTGGTTCTAAGAGGGGACCAATCAGAGGTACATTCAATTTTTCTTCTGGAAGGCAGTAGAAAGGCATGGGGGGTGCAAAGAGAGGAACTTACGATATTTTTGTTACTTGGGTGTAGAGAGATGGGGTTTTCTTTTGATTCATTTTGAGGAAATCAGCATGAATTGGCTTTATGTTCCCTGTCTTCAGACACTATTCTCCTGCCTAAGCTCCACTGGAGTCTCTCTGAGCCTACTCTGGCTTTGTAGGTGCCAAGTGACCAAGCAAGATACTCATAGGCCCATTGTATCCTTGTCTCTCTTGCATCAACTGGGCATTATGGTAAGTTCTCTAGTGGATTCTGAAGCTCTGCAGATTTGTGTTTTGAGCTCTCCATGTTTGAGCAAATTACTGATCTAATCTGGGTTTGGAAGTAATGACAGAGACTGGATTGTTTCCAGAATTGTATTGGTTCTGGTAATTAACTGGCTTAAATTCAGTTAGAGGCCTCTTATGCCTGACTAGGTCAGAGAGAAACTGGTAACAAATGGCAATATTACAGGAGCTGTAAACTTCAGCTTTTGAAAATTTGCAGGGATTTTTGTGTTTTACCCCCTTTGTTTCTTTTTCTTGTATGGTTAGCTAGGGAAAGGTCATTTCCTAGGTTGATCAAGGGGATCCGAGAGTCAAAGCCAAGATTCAAGGAGAAAATGGAATTCTTAATTTCTAAAGAACTGAGAAATCTGCTTTCTAGCTATGCCTACATTTATATATATAAATGTTAGGCTCAGGAAGTGGTACACACTTATAGAAATAGCAAAATCTTACTGAAGATAATTTAAAATTACAGTGAAATAGTCCAAATGAATAACACTCCACTTTAAGAAGTACAGTTGAAAATGAGAACTCTCAAATTAGACTCATCCTACAATGAGTGCAGATAGATATACAGAAGTTTCTAAAAAGATTTTAATAATTTTATTGCTTTTTAAAAAACTCTTCATAAAAAGAAAAGAAAAAGCTTACATGACGAATTGATAAGAAAAATTAAATCTGCTAACCTATCAGTTAGTTAGGATCTAGCCCTGAATATGGAAGAATGCTACCCTAAAGTGTTTATAGAAGATAGACCCTCAAGTAAAGTAGGCTTGCTTCTTTTTCTAATCTATCCATGCTGATTTTAGGTATGGAGAATTGTTTCTTTGCCCTGTTCTTTAAAATTGACTCCACCCTAAACTCAGTAATTTCAGCTAAGTTAAAAAGACCTAAAAAATTAAAATACATTCTTCTGGCATTTAATTGACTATCTTGAAAAACTTTTGTAACAGAAATGTACAATTTTAAAGGAAATCTGCCTTGTATGGGCATCTCTGTCTGTACACTTAAACTGCCAGGAAATTTATGGGGAAGATAATGGCTTAAAATTTACACAACAAACTTTCCCTTTATTTAAATCTAAATTCTGTGACTTTGAGGTGTAAATTTTCTATACTGTTTCACCTGAGTCCCTTCTTTGTAGATACAAATTTTGAGTAGCCTCTCTAACAATTGTTTAGGGCATGAAACAAGTAATCAAGAAATTGATAGTGGGGAGAAACTTTGGAAACTGGAAAATGAAGAATCTTATAAATCTATAAGGTCTGCTTCTGTCTGTGTGTCTGTTATGTCTATATGTTTATGTGTTATGTGTGTGGTAATATTTAATAAATGCAGCTAGTTTTAAAATTGTTGGTGAACTAGAAATGGCTGTAAAATTATGAGTTAAATATAATTTGATACTTCTTTGATTTGGCTGTAAGCTTATATTTTTGGTTTTGAGCCTCTGGATTTTGGGATCTGGGTAGGTGGCCATGGTAAGACATGAAACTACATTTGCAAAATTATGACTAAGACAGTGAAAGAGATCTAACTTAGTCAACTCCATCTTGCTTCTAATCTCCAAGCTGTTCTTGTTCATTCCTGGGTGAAAGCTGAACTAACTTTAGGAGAAACGTAGTTTATAGTTTATATTTTAAACAAAAACAGTAACAGCCCTTTCCCAAAGCAGACCTCCTTCTTGCCTGGGGATCAGATTGCCTTTGTAAGACTAACAGTAGCCACAAGATTAGAAATTATGATTTAGGAGTCACGTAGCTGGAGGCTGCAAGATTCTGACCCTCCCTAAACTGCTCCTAAGATTGGTTCTTGTGATATGTTGCATATCCTGTGCTTGATAGATCACCTGGCACTACTCAGATCAATAAACTGGCTCATCTGATCATGTGGCCCCCACCCCACTGACTCAGTCCAAGAAGATAGCTTTGACTCCCTGTGATTTCATCCTGACCAATCAGCACTCCTGGCTCACCGGCTTCCCCCTACCCACCAGGTTATTCTTAAAAACTCTGCTCCCTGAATGCTTGAGGAGATTGTTTTGCATAATAATGAAGCTCCCATCTCCCACACAGCCGGCTCTGCATGAATTACTCTTTCTCTGTTGCAATTTCCCTGTCTAGATGAATCAGCTTTGTCTTGGCAGTGGGAAAGGTGAACCACCTGGGCAATTACAATGTCCTTAGTGCCTAGACCAGCAGTTGCAATGCAGAATCAAGTCAAGTAGGGCCCCTTCATCCCTGCCTTAGCATTGCCTCCTGGCTATTTTAGGAGGGGTTGAATCCTCCAGACATAGTCTTCACAGCTCTGCCTTGAGGCCCTGAGCTCTACAACTGTTACATAATTTCAGAACTCAGACAGGCCCTGACCTTCATTGGTATCTGAGACGCCACATGGCCATCTGAGACCCAGAATGACTGAAAATGACATTGGGAAAGGTACTTTGTGTCATAGTTTCAAAATTATTTTTAGTAATTCAAAACCTTAAAGTCATGTTATGGTAAATTAAATGATGAAAATATGAGTCATTTGTAACTGAAAATACAAAATCGTTAATTATTAAACATAAGTTAAAGTTTATATACCTTGGCATCTTATTTTTATATGGTATAGAAAAACTAATTATATTTAGATCTGTTAATAAACAAAATTTTATGAAACATTTTTCTATAAAATTACAAAATGGTTTGTGTCTACAAATCCTGATATAAAATCATTTAAAATTACTTCTTAGGGATTTCTTTAAAAATTAAGCTTAATGTAGGTAATATATTATTAAAACTGTTAAATATAAGAAACAATTCTTTATAGAGTATACAAACAAAAGCAAGATATATTTTTGATTAGGAAAGTTGTAAAAGTCTAAAAATGTGTGTTTGTTAAACATTTTTATCTAGTTTGAAGTTACTTAAAGGTTGTTTCAGATAGAAAGAATAAATAGTATTTAAATTAAAATCTAAAAAGTTGGAAAAAATTAAATTATAAAAGATTACAAAAGGTTTATGATAATCTGGTGTGGCCAAAATTAACAGAGATTTAATTAATTTGTTTATACAATTTTAATAAAAGTGACTTTATTGGTTATATACAAATATAAAAGTAAAATGTATTTTTCTCTGTTGAACAAAAATTTCATGTAGTATTAATAAGTGTCAGTAAAATACTTTTGTTCACCTTTTGAGTAAATTGCAAATAATATAAAAGAGCAAAGAGAGAAAAAAGAGGCAGATTCTATCTTATGTCATCTCTCAGTTTTTTAGATTGTTTAGAAATCTAAGTCACCTCTCTATTAAAGAATAAAGATTTTAATTTTTAAAAATCTTTTAACACTTTGGCAAAATGAATTACTATTATTTTATAGTGACCTGTGATTCAATTTTGATTAAGTGTTAAAACCTTTTGTCTCAGTCTTTCTGCTCCTTAGCTCAGCTAGGTCTGAGTTCTTGTCTCCCAACCAGGAAGATGTAGGTGCACAGACACTGGAGACTGAGTGGAGTAAAAATTATTAAGCAAGAGTAAAGTTCTCAGCAAAGAGGGAATGTGAGGTGTGGTTCCCCTACACAAAGGTGAGAAAGTCTCTGGAATGTCTGGGTCAGGGGCCTTTTTTGTACTCAGAATGGAGAGTGTGTGCTGATTGGTTTGGGAATATGCAAAAAAAGGTTAAAGCAAAAACAGCACTCAAAGGTTGGTACAACAGTGTAGAAAACCAATTAGGAAAGGGTAGGTATGTTTAAAATAATCAATCAGAGAAAAGTGCATCAAATGGTAAGACAAGTTCTCAATTCAGTCTGAGGGTTTAACTTGCAGCTTGGCTTTCGGGCTTTAAACTCTTCTTCGGCTTGGAGGTGGGGTTTCACCAGGGACTCGTCCCTATCTCATTCGGCATTTGGCTGCCTCCTGCTGCTCTCATTTTGACATATTTGAGAAGCTTCCCAAAATCAAATTTCAACCTCAAAAGTAGGTCTTTTTTTCAACTCTAACTTTGGAATGCTACAGAGGGCTCCTGAAGTACCCAAAAGAGAGATAAAAAGTATTACTTGACATGTTAAATTATATGAAATGCATTGCCAAATAAATGATCTTTAACCTTCTTTGAGTTATATTTTATTAAATACATTATTCATATATATTCAAAAATATATGGAATTTAAAAAAATATTGATATGTTTAGGTATGTTTTATCAGTCACAATTGTGGTTATTATATTAAATTATTGTAGGCCACAGAAATAACTAAAGTTTATTATCAATTGTATCTTTATGCCCATTTTAAGTCATTTCCACAGTAAATTGCTTAATTCTAATGCCATTTCTGAAAACTTCACAAGCAAGCAAAATCCTAGAGTAGCGTATCTTTAAGGAGGTTAAGGAAAGGATGGAAAAGATTCTGGGAATCACTCTTAGGTACAAGTTTCTGATAACTTTAGGATCATATCATTTAAACTGGGTAAAGAGTCCCAGAATGCCAATAAAGAGATAGACTGGTTTATAAAACTGGTAACCCAAGTAGGATGAGAATTAATTGAATGCCAAGAAAACACTTTGTGACATTTTCATGTCAAATCAGCCAGTATCAAAATTTTTAGATGGGCAATTTGAATGAATTCAATGTTCCAAGTCAAATTATCTATGGATAACTCATCCAAACAAACAAACAAACAAATAAAAATGCATCTAAATTAGAAAAACAAAGTTGATATTTAGTATTTATGCCCAGGGTTAAGCATGGATTCTTGGAGAGCTGGATGGCCACCTGGTCTTTCCTGAGTCATTAAATCTTCCATTACTAAAAGCTCTGAATTCCATGACTTATCACGGAAAAGATAAAATAGTTCAAAATATATGTAAATATATAGTTGTCGTGACTATCTTAAAATGCTAAAATAATTTATGACTAATGTTTGGTTTTACAATCACATAATACAAGGACAATGATCAAAACTTTAGGTATATTTTTGCTACCTGATGGGTCATGTAAATATTTACAAAGAAATTTTATTCAGTTGTCATTTCAATGCATATTTCTGTTTGTATAAAAGTTTTCCAATGCAACAGGGCTGATGTTATTACAGTAGCTACAAGGTTATTAGGAAATGTGTTTTCTTCATGGGACATTCCTGCAGAATTCTCCAAAGATAAAAGTACTTGTTTCACTAGATAAGCTGTAAAACCGTTACATAAGCTATTATAAATACAATGGCACTAGGCAAAGCTAACTGCATTGACTATATTGCCTTGGTCAAAAGTATTGTAGATTAATGGTAATCAGATCCACTTCCAGTGGAAGATACAAGTTGATCTCAATTGAAATAGTCACTGGAAGGCCTATGCACCTAATATAGAAACTTGCTTTTCTCCCACTATTAAGCTCTAATATAGTTAAAGGCTTAAATGCACCATGCCAAAGTGTATTTTAAACAGGGAAAGAAAGCCTTTTGTGGTCCACTAACTGAAGACAAACTTTTCACAATCTAGAACCTGGAGACTGGGTCTTCTGAGAATGACATCAGAGACAGACCACCCTTGCCAATCACACTGCAGCAAAATATCCTGCATTTATAATCTCACAACTTATAATCTCATAACTCAGAAGAGCCCCTCCAGACTCTTGGAACTGTATCCCCATCGGAGACTTTAAGGTAAAGCTAGTCAGGAAATTTTCTCCCCAGAAGTAGAAAACATCCCAGACATTGACAGCCTTTTCCTAAGATCAGAAGTCATAACTTCTCTGCTATCATGAGATTCTCATTTTTCAATTTTTCCATTGCCTATGCTCCTATGAACACAGAACTGAAAAAGGGGTTTCTTGTGTGCACTCATAAGGTATACTTTTATTTTTGGAGGATGTTATAACCAATTTTATACATGGACAAACTTACACCTTGACAGATGGAATAGGAAAAGACAATGTGGGCAAGAAATTTTGATAGTACCTTTGCTGCTTTATAACCTGTCAGAAAAAGAACATTGATCCACTCCTATTAACCTACATAACCTACATCATAAGTTAAAAATAACATTGCCAGGAGGCCTTCATTCTTCTGGATGGACATCATTTGTTAGGTATCTTTCTCTATGGTTTGGAGTAATTGTGGCAGTGATTAGAAATTTATCCCTCATAATTGGCTCTATAGAATATTCTACTGAAAAGGCTGTGGTAGCACAACATATATTAAATTCTCTTGCTAAAGTTGTGCTATATAATAGAATTCCTGTAGATGATTTGCTGCCTAAACAGAAGAAGCTGTGTAGTTACTGACGCTTCTAGTTGCATATAGAGGATTACATCAGATATGATAGAGATTCAATTGTAAGTAGGTAATGAACAAGCTGATTGTTTAAAATGAGTTAACTCTTTAGCTCTTTCTTTGAACCATTTGATTTTAGTTGGTTTTATTTACGGGGACTTCGGCTAAGGAGCATACTCCAAACTCTTGGTATTATCCTCTAGATAATCATAATAGTAGTCTCCCTGGTGTGCTATATTCTTGTAAAAGTTTTGAATATTTGCATGCAGCCATCTCTAGGATGTCGACTGGTCTGTCTTTGACTGGAATTGAGGGACTGTGTTAAAGAAACTTATCTTCCGGGGTCTGCTAGGGGAGGGGTTTCAAGTGCGGGAATTTCCCGGCTCCCCGCCTCAGGTGGCTTAGGCTCCTCCAAGTGGGCCAGGTAATATTCTTTGTCTGATCTTCCCAAATTCGGGAAAGCCAGGTGGGGCTCTTTTGTCCCAAATTCCCACCAAAAGCTCTGGGAGGAGAGGCCTCTGTAACTCAGGGTTGTAGAACAAGTAGCCAATCCGGTATCAGAGTTAAAGATCAATCACTCCAGAGGAAGTCTGAAAGAACTCCTCTCCTTAGACGAGAACATGAATGGGGAGGGAATAACTCAAGGGTTAAAACTTCAGCTGGTCCTACCTGAACAGATTTCCCTCTCTGGGTTCCCCTCCCACAACAGCATGGGAGCTGTCTTCTCTCTCTCTCTCTGTCTAATAAATTGCTCTTCTGCAAAACTCTTTGGGTCCATGATTTTATTCGGGTAGTAAACTAGCTGTACCTCTGGGGCCCCTTTCCCCATTCTTCAGGGTTAGAAAGGCCAAGAACCTATAAGCTGGGTATTCCACCGGTAACAGAATGACAAAAACTCAAATAAATGTGTGACCATGAGGACACAGTAACTTCTGAATGACATACTGAGACTGGAAACCCAAAATAATGGTAACTGAGAGTGGGACTATGGCCCTAAGTTTTTACTACACCATCGCCTAAGAGAGAACCTGATCAAAAAGTGGGAATTTTTAAGTAAAACTATGGGAGGCCATTGTTCTGAATTGAGCTTATGTGCTCAGCCCAAACAGACAAGACCAAACCAACATGCTAAATGTGACATAATTAAACTGTCATCCGTGCTAAATGTGACATAATTAAACTGAAATTTTTAGGCAACAGATAGATCCTAAGACAAACCAGCTTTTGTTTTTCTCCAAAAAACAGGGGATTCCAGCACAAGAAGTACCCATCTACTCTAAAACTTATAAAAACTAACTTGAAGTCTGTATTAGTCTGTTTTAATGCTGCTAATTAAGACATATCCAAGACTGGGCAATTTATAAAAGAAAGAGGTTTAATGAACTTACAGTTCCACGTGGCTGAAGAAGCCTCAAAATCACAGTGAAAGGCAAGGAGGAGTAAGTGCTGTCTTACATGGATGGCAGCAGGCAAAAAGAGACCTTTGCAGGAAAAGTCTCATTTTTTTTTTTTTTTTTTTTTTTGAGATGGAGTCTTGCTCTATCACCAGGCTGGAGTACAATGATGCAATCTCGGCTCACTGCAACCTCCGTCTCCTGGATTCAAGCTATTCCACCTCAGCCTCCCTAGTAGCTAGGACTACAGGCACGTGCCACCATGCCCGGCTATTTTTTGTATTTTTAGTAGAGATGGGGTTTCACCATGTTGGCCAGGATGGTCTCGATCTCTTGACCTTGTGATCCGCCTGCCTCGGCCTCTCAAAGTGCTGGGATTACAGGCGTGAGCCACCAAAAGTCTCGTTTTTAAAATGTTCGTATCTTGTGAGAACCATTCACTATCAGGAACACAGCATGGGAAAGACCTGCCCCCATAATTCAATCATCTCTCAACAGGTCCCTCCCATTACATATGGGAATTGTGGGTGCTACAAGATGAGATTTGGTGGGGACAAGAGCCAAACCATATCAAAGTTATTTTCCCCTCATTACAAAATCCATTGTCCTGTTATTTCCCAGTGGGATTTGAGACCAAATAAGTACATTTATGATGGTAATGGAGTGACGTCAATACCAAAAGTTTTTGTCTATCTCTTAAAATTGAGAAGATGACCAAAAGGGAAATTGTAAAATTAAAATATGCATCTTTACATATTTAAGTTCAGCCTAAAAGTTTTTTTGTACATAGTAAACTGCTACCTAATTGGAGACATAAACCAACTGTAACTTACTCTTGTGTTAATCACAACATTTCAGCCAGTTGAGGGTGACAAACTTTTCAAGCCATGTTCAAATAAGGCCAAACTGTAATCACGCTGGCTGTTTTTGTACCTCACTTCCACTTTCCATACATCACTTTTTTTAAATGTCCATACATCTCCCACATGACTGCACTGGACTCTGAGCCTGCTGTGGCTCAGGAGGCTACCTAATTTATGAACTGTTCTTTGTTCAATTAAACTCTGCTTAATTTAACTTGTCTGAGGTTTTTCTTTTAAAAGGAGAAATAAGCAAGTCTGATAAAAGAAATTTCAACAAATTCTATGTTCTCCTACTTTTCATTCTGTCAGAGGATGACTAAAACAATACATTTGGCAGATTGGCACTCATTCACCTGGAGACATAAAGAAGTACCTGACAGTGAATCTTAACAAGCATAGTCCCCTTGGTAGAGAAAGGGATGGCCTTAGCACAGAAAGGAGAAGTCATTAGTTAAAGAGAAGGAAATATGCCTCTACAATCCAAAAGCCTTTTCTTTATACTGATTGAACACTTGTACTGTCTCTAAAAACAACCTTGTTAAGTGAAAGGGCAGGCTGTCATCTTCCATTGGTGATAAAATTCAAGTTGGAAAAGAAAGTCAAATAAGAAGATCCACATTTCATTTTAGCTGTGGAATTAGAGACTTAATATAGAGGATTAATGCACCTGGAGCTAAGAATGCTGGCATTTATAAAGATTTCTGGACCCACACTTGGGAAGTTGTATGAGATGGGATGCAGAGATGGAGTGTGTAGAGATGAATTTGTAAGCCAGAATAAAATCCTAAGCCTCCCAAATGACTGAATAGATATCTGGACCAAAGGAACCAAAGAAAAACTGAAAAACTGAATGCCCAGCCATGATAGAAGGGAGGTTGAACACACCTTGCTATATACCTCCCCTTTTGGAGTTTAAGCACAAATGGCTAGCATTAACATTAAAAGAGATATTTTAAGACTGACAGAACAGACTCTCTCTTGAAATATAATACTAAATTCAAACCTGACTTCAATATAGCATCACATACCAGATAGCTGACCCTGAAGGAAGTCGGAATATTTCACCCCAATATATACTTCTTTGACATAATTTGAATGGCTCTGCAAAGCCATCTTTTGTGGGAGAAATTTTCATCTGTAGAGAATCTCCGTTAACACAGTCAGGCCTTTCCTGGATCTAGGAGAGATTAACTAAGAGTCTGATACCTTTCGAAAGGGGCCATTTAATATCTATTCTCTCCGTAGCCTGTTACCTGAAGGCTTCATCTAAATATCAAGAACCTTGGTCTCTACAACAACCCCTATCTTAATTCAAGCATTTCTTTCTACTGACTTCAAGTCTTTAGAGAAAGCTTTCCAACTCTTTCAACCAGTTGGCAATCAGAAAATTTTTGAATGCATCTGTGACCTGTAAACCCTTCCTCTTCAAGATATCTCACTTCTTTGGGCCAAACCAATGTATACCTTTCATGTATAAATTTATAATTTTACCTAGAATTCTCATCTCTCTAAAATGTATAAAACTAATCTGTAACTGGACTGCCTCTGGTACACTTTCTCAGGACCTCTTGAGACATTTCCTGGGCCATTGTCACTCACATTGTCTCAGAATAAACCTCTTTAAATATTTTAAGGAGTTTGTTGTTGTTATTGTTTGTCTACATGGTGACTGAGGACTATTCCTGTGACAGGAATTTTTCATAATAAAGGCTCACTAAGGAGTGATTAACATGCTTGTGAAACAGTAACACCAAATTTTGCAATGTTTTTCTTGTATGTTATAGAATACCTGTCCATTGAAAAGGGAGGACTGAGCTTCTGTAAACTCCTGTATTTTACAGGAAATTAGTAAATGCAAAATATTTGCTGAAATTTGTTATACAAACTTGAAATACAGAGAGGATGAATGTGGCTTCTGCCATCATGATGCTCAGTGTTAAGCATAACATGCACAGCAGAGGTATTATAAAATATGCCATATATATTACATATAGATGTTCAGTGCTGTAACAAATAAAAACACACAGGGTGCTCTGACAACACACAGGAAAGCATCCAGTTCAGTCTATAGCACTATGTTAGTTTGGGTTAATCCAGGGAACTACACATAAAATGTAGCTACTAGGTTGTCACTTGAATGGTTCATAGTACTTAGGTGCAGAGGGAGCAAGTGCAATTTGTAGATGGAAGAAATGAAAGTTCTATTAAGAGAAAGACAATTGGTTAAGTTGGATAAATGTAAAAAGAGAATGAATCCTAAAAAGAAAAAATGGCCAGTAGGTAGATAATATTATGAGACCTATTTTAAGAGATGTGTTTATATTCTAAAGATACAAAACTTACAGCAAAGATTTTACAAATTCTTTGCACTGAGTTTATTTTAAATATTCCTACTTGGTTCCCATTGAGTCTTTATACTTGGTCACACAATGTGGGTATTTAATGGGTATGATGAACAAATATTTTATTTTAATAATGTCACTGGTCATATATTTTATGACCCTAAGCAGTTATGTTAAACACCATACTCTGAATAAATAAATATGCCACGAATTCCATAAAACATGAAGAGTGTCTTCATGTTTTATGGAATTCGTGGCATATTTATTTGGAGATATGATGCTGACTATACTTTTGTGAATGGCTTTTGAAAGATATCCTATTTTTGTATGCTTCTATGTTCTACTAAATTCATAACAAAGATACTTTCATGCCTATATCTCTGAGACACACTGTAAGTAACTATAGCAAAATTATTCCAATGTGTTTATTGCTACTTAAAATTTTATGCTTATAAAGTAATTACATGTCCCACTTCTTTGGTCCTTAGATTAATAAAATAAATTTTAACATGTCTAATTAAAAGAAGAAGAATTTTCTTTCAGTCTGTAATTCTAATCTTTATAATTAATTTAAATGAATGAAAATGAGACACTGAAGGCCAAAACAAATACCAGAATAAAACCTTAGCCTGTTTTCTTAATGTTCCTTTAATTTCTAGAACCATTAACAATAAAAATGGCCCACTTGTTATAATATAAAAATACTTAATATATGTTTATCCTGGCATTTAAAAAATATATAAATTTCTGTTAGAGTAGAAGACTTCTGACAATTTAAGGAAAACACCATTCTATTTATATAAAATATAGTTTAATTGAAAATTTAAGAAAAGGAAATACATAAAAGTAACCCTCACATATTTGCTGTCATATTTCTTCCCATTTCTAGGCTACATTAAATTTGTATTTACAGAGTTCTATAAGATCGATGTTTTGATGTGTTTGTTCAACATTTCACAATAAAAGTGACTGATTTGATAGCAAATAAAATTGAATTTAAAATTGTGAATTGCCAGTCATCTCAAAGATTACTTGACCTGTTATTTTATTTTCTAAGTAATTTTTTTTTCCACTTTATACTTTGCTTATTTTTAAACTACTCTTTTTTAAAGAAAACTGTCTCCAATGCCATCTTTAAAACATAAAGGTACAATTGTGTAAAAGTAGAATAGTAAAGATTTGTGATGGCCCCTTTTGATTCTAATGCTTTTTAGAAGACTATGAAGAGCTAAAGTAAAATTCGATTTTCAAGGTATAGAGCCAAAATGTTATAGACATAACATGTTAAATCCACACAGATATTAACCCCTAAGACATATGGTGACCCATTGATTCTGGGTTTTATAGATCTTTGTACCAAAGATAATTTTGAGATATAAAGCTATATTGTAGTTGGTTACAAACTGTCCAGTCCCTGATGTATAATCAACTGTTCTCTACCAGATAGAATGCATGTTTACAATACTCAATTAATACATCTGGCAGACTTTAATTGCATTAGCTTTGTCGCACCAGAGGTGGCATAACTTTCATGTGAGATAATTAGGTTTGCTCAATTTAAAGAGACACATTAATGCAGCTCAGCAAGGTTCAATTAAATCTGTTTCAAAGCGAAATCACAATGTGAGGCATTGTGGGTAATGTTATGCAAATTATCATATTGGCAGAGAAACTGAGTAAAGTTTCAACAGTGACTATTGGCATAGAATGAATTTCTCCATTTGGAATATCAAGGCAAAAACAGCAAGATGCCTGTGTTGTAATTTCCCTTTTTTAGAGCTTATCAAAGTGGTGCAGCTGTTGACCTAGTCAAATAAATTGTTTTGTCACTTTGGTTTTCTTTAAGTAATATTTTAAAGTTTTCATGATAACCAAAGCATGTATCGTTTCCAAATCTAAGCACAATTTGTCTTCTTCTAGTCACCAGGCATAATCAAAGATTAATTTTTATTAGTCCTCCATTTCCAATAAGGGTGTTGACTAGTAGGCAAAATAATGCGGATCTAACCTTATTTAAATACTTTCAGTGACCATTCTCAATGGGTGGCAACTTAAATTTGTTTGTATAAATCTATGTCTATGTGTAACACTGCTGGGCAGTTGAAGAAAATATCAATATTCTTACTCTAAGTATATAATTATTACTAATCTTATCCATCATATGCCAATAATATTTACAATTATAATATTTTAAATTGACTTTATAATTGAAATGTCTACTCTAATAAGAGTATTCTGATTTTATTAAATTTTTGAACTTTTAATACATTAAAAATACAATTTACATTACTGGAATTCTGTTATGTGATTATAAGGAGCTACCAGTTTTCATTGTCTCTGTACCATATGCATATATACAAACATAGTTAAATAAATAAATATATGTATTTGTTTGCTGTAATGTAAAAGGCACTTTGTTAGATGTTAGGATATAATGGTGAATAAGACTGAGTCCATTTCCTCAATGAATTTATAGTGTGCCTGTGGGATTATAACTTAGAATAAATATTATAAACATAAAGGTTTTTATATCATAAAACATTTATCCACCAGCTTTATATAGAGAACTTTTGTGGCCTTCATTAAATTTTATTTCCCCAGTGTTCATAGTTACTATTCCTAATTCAACACTTTCTTTAGTCTACAATTTAAATGCATTAAGGCAAACCGAACAACCAAAACCTAAGTAGTTTATGCATGCTGGGCTTCATACCTAGGTGATGGCTAGATAGGTGCAGCAAATCACACCATGGCACATGTCTACCTATGTAACAAACCTGCACGTCACGCACATGCACCCTGGAACTCAAAAATAAATAAATAAACAAATAAATAAGAGAAAAATATTTAAAAACAGTTTGTACTTGATGGACTAGGACAGAAAAAATGCAGGTTTTCTTTCGTTTCTCTACAGTAATTGCAGTTACTTATTATACATCCCTGCTCCATTGTACTTTTGAGGAATCTATTTATTAATTTATCTCTTAGCTCTTTATCATGCAGTCTTTATGTGCCAAGAAATAAGCTAGGTGCTTTGTACAGAATGTGTAATTATCCAGTGAAATAAACAGATACTAATATTTCCAAAGTTATGGCTAGTTTCATAGATGGTACAAGAGAGTGTACAATGAGCATGTTAACCCGACCTTAAGATTGAAAGAAAGCTTTCCAAAAAAAGCTGTAACTATGTATGACTTGAATAATTAGCAGGCATGAACCAAGGGAAAAACAAGGAAAATTCATTCAGACTATGAGGTAGAAAGTAATAGACACATTCAAGAGATGGAAAGAGCTCCTTTATATCTATATGGCAAAAGAATAAAATGGCAATGTACTGTGTGAAAATCAATGCACATTTTGGAAGCAGGTAAGAAGAAAATTGCCTCACACTTGGGTTTTACAGTGTTCAAAGCAATTACCCAGTCATATTTCATTTGAACCTACATAGTCAATAGATGGGCATACATTTATTGAGAACATTCCATTTTACATTGTGCTAATCTGAGTAATATAACTCATGGAGAGTGTTCTCTTTGTTAGGTGAATGCAAATTAGCTTTCAACTTAAGCCATTTTAAACTCAATTACCAAGAATAGTTCAATTTCTGTGATTTCAAAGAAAAATACATCATAGTAGAAGCAAATATTCTCTAAGGACTTGTTTAGAAAGAATTCTCATTTAGTATCTTGAGACTTGCCAATTGTAGAAGTGCTGATGTGCAATGCATCTCCAGTAGTGTGCCTAAGACCACACTAATAGCCTCAAGGTAATTTATTATGTATAGAATCACAAAAAGAAAGCTCTTATTAGCACTGAGTTACTACTCAACAAATAAAAGACATTAAGTTTTCAGCCTATTATTATACTTAATTAGTATTGATTTAAAATTTGATGCATTTTTAAAAATTGATTTTAAACTTTAGATAACTTAGATATTTCAAAACATTAATTTTAGAAGATAGATTGATTTGAATCCTATGATATGAAATTTATTTGATATTGATTTGAATCCTACCATCATCTTGCTATGGTAGTCTGATAGTCATTATTTTTTTCCTACAATCTTTGCTTTATTTAAAAACACATACATTTAGTATTGGCTTTCTTGCATATATTACAATATTTTTAAATTATGCATACTTGTATTGAATATTAATCTTCCAATTAGGAAAACAGAACCAGAAATCTATGTTCAAAATAATTTAATAGATTTTTACTTAAAAATAGGTTTTACATTAAAAATATCAAACACAATGCCTTTCATTTTTTATTTGACTAAGTTATTTAAATTATTTTGAGTATTTGAACATGTAAATTCATCATATTTTCCTAATAAAATAAATATTTGGTGCTTTTTGATGGAATTGATTTTGTCAGAACATTTTGGTTAAAAATAAGTATATAAGGAGCTGATTTTAGAAATTACTTTAGGCCGGGCCCGGTGGGTGCATATATTAATAATTGCTATATCAGCAGGGTGCAGTGGCTCATGCCGGTAATCCTAGCACTTTGGGAGGCTGAGGCAGATGGATCACTTGAGGTTAGGAGTTCAAGACCAGCCTGGCCAACATGATGAAACCCTGTCGCTATTAAAAATAGAAAAATTAGCTGGGCATGGTGGCTTACACCTATAATCCCAGCTAATCGGGAAGCTGAGGCAGGAGAATCACTTGAACCTGGGAGGCTGAGGTTGCAGTGAGCCAAGATCGAACCTGTACCCTCTTGTTTGGGCAACAAGAGTGAAAGTTCATCTCAAGAAAAAAAAACTACTTTAGATAGTATCAAATTAGCAGAGTAATGCTAAATGTTAATTCAGAAACTAAGGTAAAGTAGGTTTGTTTTCTATAATTATTGTCTCAAAGTAATTAATTGTGATATATTTTATTAAGTAAATGTCTTTTAATTTTGTAATTTTATTTTTTTATAAAGAAATATATTATATTCATAAATTACAAGAGACAAAAACAATGAAATTATTTCCAAGGATGCCAAAAGGATAGTAATATAATTTAACAGGTATTTCTAATTAAATAAGGGATATAAGGGAGAATTATGATAAAAATGATATAACAGGAATCCAAAGCAGTATTAGATTAACAGTGAAACAGCAGAGGCTATTGCATTAAAGTCAGGAAGAAGACAATTGTACTCAATATCACTGCTATTTAATATTGGACAGAAACCAATTTAATAAGTTTTCTAAAAACCTCTAAAAATGTTAGAAAAGACAAACTTCGTATTATTTGCAGATGCTATAATTGTCTTCCTAAAATATATATGAAAATAAAAATTATTGGAAAAATAAAAGATTATAGCATGGTAACAAATTATAAGAAAAATATTAACAATGAACTACTCATTTTCTCCCACCAATAAGCATTTATTTCCAAACAGCACATTCGACTTTCTGGTTGTACTGAAGTTTGTTTATACATTCAGTTATTGAGGACATCTTTTTTACTTCCAAGTTTTGGTGATTATGAGTAAGAACTCTATAAACATGAGTGCATGTTTTCCAAATGAATTGGGTAAATATAAATAGATGTGATTACTTCATCATATAATAATAATATGCTGCATTTTGTAAGAAACTGTCAAACTGCTAGTACTATTTTGCATTTCCACCAGCAAAGAAAAAGCGTTTCTGCAGCTCTGCATCTTTGCTGGCAATGGGTATTGTCAATTTTCTGAAAGTCAGCCACTCTAACAGGTGCATAGTTCATTTTTCCTTTAATTTGCAATTTTCTGACCAAAAAAATAAGCATTCTTGCATATGCTTATTTTTCATCTATATACATTCTTTAGTGAGGTATCTGTTTTAATTTTGTACCATTTTTTGGAAAGCTAATTATTTTTTAAATTTTGAGTTTAAAAATTCTTTGAAGATTTTTGGCAAAATCCTTTATATAATTTGCAAATGTTTTCTTTTAGTCATGCCTTTGCTTATCTTAATGTCTTACTATATCAGACATTTTTAATTTGAATACATACCAATTTTTCTTTTCTATCAATTTTTCTTCTCTCATGGTTGTACTTTTGGTGTTGTATCTGATGTTTCATCACTAAATAGAAAGTTATCTAGATTTTTTCACATTTTTAAATACATATATGTATAGTTTTGATTTTTACATTTAGATCTTCAAGACAACTAGAGGCAATTTTTGTAGGAAGTGTAAATTATGTGTGAGGTCCATATTACATGACAGCAAAGAAAAGAGTATGCTTCTCCATTGTGTTGCCTTTGCTCTTTTATTAAAGATGAATTTGCCAGAAAGTGTGTGTCTACGTTTGGAAAATGTATTGTGTTTAATGAGTCTCTTTCATCAAGACCATGATTTCTTGTTTACTGTAGCTTTGTAGTATGTCTTGAAATCAATAATTGATTCTTTAAACGTAGTTTTTTTTTAATGTTGTGTTGGCTATTCTAGGTATTTTGTCTTTGCATATACACTTTACAATCAGTTTGTTCATATCTATACGATAGCTTCTGGACTTCTGAATGGGATTGCTCTATATAAAGAAGAAGAAGAAATGACGTCTTAGTAAATTATACTCTTTCTCGAATTATAGGCATAACAGAACTACTGGAGAGTAGGTCTTAGACCACCTCAGTAAAGTTAATATGACAATAAAATGAGTCACACAAATATTTCCATTTCCTGGTTCATATGAAAGTTATGTTTGAACTATACTATTGTTTTTTAAGTGTGCAATAGCATTATGTCCAAAAAATGCAATGTATATACCTTAATTAAAAATACTTTATTGCTAAAACATGCTAACTATCATCAGAGCCTTTGGCAGGTCGTAATCTTTTTGCTGGTGGAGAGAGCCTTGTCTCGATGTTGCTGGCTGCTGCCTAATCGGGTGGTGGTGGCTGAAGGTTGGAGTGATTGTGGAAATTTCTTGTAATAAGAGAACATCAAAGTTTGCTGCATTAGTTGACTCTTCATGAAGATTTCTATGTAGCATGTGATGCTGCTTGACAGCATTTTACCTACAGTAGAACTTCTTTCAAAATTTGAGTCAATTCACTCAAACTCTGCTACTGTTTTATCAATGAAGTTTATTTAATATTTTAAATTCCTTGTTAACATTCTAATAATGTTCACAATTTCTTCATACTGGAGTAGATACCATTTTATAAAAGCACTTTCTTAGTTCATCTACGAGATTCAACTCCTCATCTGTTAATGTTTTATCATGATATTGTAACAATTCAGTCACATCTTCAAGCAACCAGACTAATTCTACTTCTCTTGAAATTTCACTGTATCTCAATTTACTTCCTCTACTGATGTCTTGAACCCCTCAGAGTCTTCTGTGAAGGTTGGATTCTATTTTGCGTTCCCACAATCAATGAATGGTGCTTCAATTCTCCATGAATGTTGGAACCAACTTCCTTTGAACTTCTGTTAATATTGATATTTTCAACTCCTCCCATGTATCATGAAGGTTGGTAATGGCAAATAGAATGGTAAATCTTTTCTAGATGGTTTTTAATTTACTTAACCCAGATCTATCAAAAGAATCACTATCTGTAGCAATATAAGCTTACAAAATATATTTCTTAATAAAACTTGAAAGTCAAAATTACTTCTTTATCCATGTGCTACACAATGGACATTATGTTAGCAGGCATTAAAACAACATTTATCTCCTTGGGCCCCTCTATTAGTGCTCTCGTGTGACCAGGTACATTGTCAATGAACAGTATTACTTTGAAAAAAATCTTTTATTCTGAGCAGTAGGTCTCAATGGTAGGCCTACTATATTCAGGAAACCTTACAATAATTGCATGTGCTGTCATCGAGGCTTCCTTGTTCCATTTATAGAGCACAAGCAGTGTATATTTTGCATAATTCTTAAGGTCCCTAGAATTTAAAAAATGGTTAATGAGCATTGGCCTCAATTTAAAGTCATCATCTACATTAGCCTATAACAAGAAAGTCACTATGTCATTTGAATCTTTGAAGCCGGGTATTGACTTCTCCTCTCTAGTTGTAAAAGTTCTAGATGGCATCATCTTTCAATAGAAGAGGGCTTCAACTACATTGAAAATTTGTTGATTAGTGTAGTCACCTGCACCAATTATCTTAGATCTCCTGAATAAATGGATATAGCTTCCACATCAGCACTTACTGCTTTACCTTGCACTTTTAGGTTACAAAAACAGCTTCTTTCTTTCAACTTCATGAACCAACTTTAGCTAACTTCTAACTTTTATTCTGCAGCTTCCTCACCTGTCAGCCTTCATAGAATTGAGGAGAGTTAGGGTATTGTTCTGGTTTAGGCTTTGGCTTAAAAGCATATTGTCCTTTCTCCATATCAGTAAAAAAGCTAGATCACTTTCTTGCAATTCATGTATTCACTGGAGTGGCACTTTTAATTTCTTCCAAGAACATTTTTGTTTTGTTTTGCATTCACAACTTGGTTAATCGGTGCAGGAAACCTAGCTTTTGGCGTCTCTCAGCTTTCAACCTTCCTCATTAGGCTTAATTTTTACTTTCTGATTTAAGGTGAGAAATATGTAATTGTTCCTTTCACTGAAACACTTGTGATTCTAAATTCAATATTTTTGTGTCTTAGGGACTACAAGAGCTGAGAAGAGGAAGGGAGGGGAATAGTTGGTCAGTTGTGCAGTCAGAACACACACAACATTTATCAATCAAGTTTGCTGTCTTCTACAGGCATGGTTTGTAGTGTCCCAAACAATTACGATAGTAACACTAATTACTAAGAGTAACACTGATTACAGAACAGCATAACAGATATAATAATAATGAAAATGAAAGATTGTGAGAATTATAAAAATGTGACACAGAAACATATGAACAGATACAGTTGGAAAAATGGTACCTGCAGACTCACTGGACACAGTGTAACCATAAACCTTCAATTTGTAAAAATAAATAAATAAATAAGCCAACAAAAGGCAATCTCTGTAAAGCATAATAAAGTGAAACACAATAAAATTAAAGTTTACTGGTATTTTATATTAAGATCTTTGATTTCTTTCATTAGACTTTTTAGTTTTTATATAGATATACTGTGTATATTTTGATATATGTATACCTGCTTTACTTTTATTATTCTTTTTTAATTTTCAAATTTCAATTGCTCAATGCTGGTATATAGCAAAACAATTGACTTTGTATATTAATCGTCTGTCCTGCAAGCTTGATCTACATTTACTTGGTCATTACCAAAAGTTACCAACAGTTACTGCTTTAAATATATATCAAGCTTGCAGGAAACTAGCTTAATTTACATTTATACCAGTAACTCTTGATAGCTTGCAGGTACCACTAAGAGTGATTTCGTTGATTTTCAAAATAGACAATCATATAATCTCTGAACAGAAATTAATTTATTTTTCTTCCAAGTATATATATTTTTTCTTTTCTTTTCTTTTCCTTTTTATCTTTTTGGCCCTAAGACTCCAAGTAAGGAGTTGAATAGAAATGATGAGAGAAAACGTTCTTGCTTTATTTCTGGTTTTGGGACCAAAGTATTCATTCTCCCACTAGTTAAATCTGATATTACCTGTAGATTTGTTTGTAGGTGTTTTTTATGAAGCAGGAAATTTCTATTTCTAGCTGACTGACAGTTTTTGTCATGAAGGAGTATAAAATGCTTCTTGACAGATGCACTTTATGCATCAATTGATATTACTATATGGCTTTTACTCTTTTTCTACTAATGTGACAGATTATATTAATTGGTTCCTGAATTTTTATTCATTTTTGCCTACCCGAAAAAAATCCCCACTTTTTCATGGTATATCTATATTTATAGCTACTGATATATGTGATACACACACACACACACACACACACACACACACACACACACCATACATTATAGGGCTTGATATTCTATTATTTCTTAAGAATGTTTGCCTAAATAATTATGAAAGACAGGATCTGTATTTCCTTTAATTAATTTCTTTTTTTTAGAGCAATGCTGACCTCCAAGACTGAGTGAAAATGTGTTTTCTGTACTACTATTTTCTAAAAAGAAAATTGTGGAGAAGAGAAATTTTTTTCTTTAACATTTGGTATATTTCACTATTGAAATCACCTGAGCTGATTCTTTCTTTATTTGGAAGCTTATAACTACTGTATCAATTACTTGAATAGATATAGGCCTATCCACATTACCTATTTTTCTTTATGTGAAATTTGGTAGTTTTTATCTTTTGAGAAATTCATCTATTCAGTTGAACTTTTCAAGTGTGTGAGCATATAATTGTTCATAGTATTCCTTTATAATCTTTAACATCTGTGATATTGAGGGACTTCTCTTCCCGGATCTGTGAGGGCATGGTTTCAAAGGCAAGAGTTTTCTGGCTCCACACCTCCATCTGGGAATGTAAAGTTCTTTGACTGGATTTCCCTTGCACAGGCTAGGTAGAGAAATTCAGGTGAAGCTCCTTTGTCTCAAAAAACCCCGCAGAAAGCTCTGGGTGGAGGTGGCTCTGTAATTCATAGCTGTGGACCAAGTATCAGAGTCAAAGATCAGTCACTCCAGGGGATGTTTGAAATAACTCTTCTCATGAAGGAGAACAGGAATAGGAAGGGAATAACTCAAGGGTTAAAATTCAGCTGCTCCTTACCTGAACGGTTTCCTTCTCTAAGTTCCCTCCCACAACAGTGTGGGAGCTGTCTTTCTCTCTCTCCCTGTCTAATAAATTACTTTTCTGCAAAACTCTTTGGGTCCAAGATATTTATTCAAATGGCAAAGTCACTGCGCCTCCAGGCCCCTTTCCCCATTCTTCCGAGTTAGCGAGGCTAAGAACCTCTTCAGAACCGGGAGGGAGCTGAGGCCCTGGTTACAGTATCAGTAGTAGATAACCCTCTTTTGTATCAGATGTTGGTTGTTTGTGTCTTCTGTTTCTTTGGTTTTCCTGCCCAGAAGGTTATGGTTTTCTGTTGTTGTTTCTTAAATAAAACTGCTTTTGATTTCATTGATTATTTTTCTGTTGTTTCCCTGTTTATAGTTTCATTGATATCTGCTCTATTTTCATTTTCTTTTTTTAATTCTTTCTTTTGGCTTATAATATTCTTTCTCTAGTTTCCTAAAGTATAAACCTAGATAACTGATTTTAGAATTTTTTCTAATATAATCAATTAATGGTCTAAATTTTCTTGACTTTTATAAGTTTTGATATTGTATTCTTATTTTTACTTAGAAGAAAGTATTTTAAAAATTTTCCTTAAGATTCGATTCACGTACAATTTAAAAATGTATTGTGTAAAAGTTTGAGGTCTCCAAACATTATGATTATCTAATTATCTTTAAAAATATTAGTTTAATTCCATTGTGGTCTGAGAATTCTTCATATTATTTGTTCCTCTACATTTGATCAGTTGTATTTTATGACTTAGAAAAAGGTCTATCTTGGTGAATGTTTCATGTAAGCTTGAGGAAAATGTACTTTCTGCTGTTGCTGGGTGGAGTTCTATAAATGTCAACTAGGTCAAGTTGATCGATAGAGTTGGTTAAGTCAATATGTTCTTACTGATATTCTGCTTGTTGAATCTGTCAATTCCTAAGAGAGGTGTGTTGAAGTCTCCAATTATAAGAGTCGATTTGTATCTCTCTTTGCAGTTTTACCAATTTGTAAGTACATATTTTGAATTTCTTTTGGTAGATGGAGACAGCAGACATATTTAGGATTTTTATGTTTGTTGTTGAATAGAGCCCTTTATCATTACAAAGGGCTTTTTCATATACATTCAGGCATAATTTTCCCAGTTTAAAGTTTGAATTGTTTAAAATTAATATAGTTATTTTAACTTTCTTTTGATTGATGTATTAATGTTATAATGGTAAATATTTCTCAAGTCCTTTACTTTTAACACACTTGAGTCTTTATCTGTTCTTGCATGTTGTCTACTTTTTTCATTAAAACTCTTAACATATTAGCCAATTATTTTAAATTTTCTGTCAAATGTTTCTAATGTCTGTCTCACATCTGCATCTGATTTTGAAGCTTACTTTGTTTCTTCAGGCTGTCCTTTTTTTTTTCCTTGCCTTCCAGAATTTCATGTAGTTTTATTTTGAATTGTTCAAAGCTACATATTTACTAATAGGAACTGAGGTAAGTGGGCCTTAAATGTAAAGAGTTTTGTTAATTTGACTAGGAGTGAGGCTGTGTTTAATGTTTGCTGTAGCTGTAGAACCTATAGGTTTAAAATTTTCTACGGTCATTGTTTTCAGGTTTCATCTGTTGACTTTGGCCTTCCAAATTCTTGCCCCTCAGAGAATCTATGTCTCGCAAATCTTTCAGCTGTAATCCCTTACTATTACTAGAGCCCTGTTAGAGTGGTGTTACACTGTGAGGAAAAGGAAGCATTTAATCTTCTGGGTAAATATTCTTTTAGTGGTCTTGTGTCCCTGGGCTGTGAAATTCAGAAGTGTTTTCTAGCATTTCCTCTTAGCTAATTCTTAGATAAGACAAAAAGTTTAGAGGGAATCGGAGTGAGAAAAATTCTCTTTTCCCAGAAGGAAATAGACTCCATCAATATGTTTTACCCTAATTAATAGCCCTTTCTTATGAAAAATCCCTGAGCATTTTCCACAATGGTTACACTTTCTCTTTTCCTGCCAAGACCAAAATAGGATGTTTGTCTTCTGCTCACTGTGAGAACTTGGTAGAGTTCTTGAAGGTAAAACTCAGAAAATCTTACAATGCCCCCCACTCCTACTAAAATAGAGGATCCAACGTGTTTTCAATAATCTCAAGCTTGTGCATACTTAGTGTCCAGCAATTTGCCAAACCATGTAATTGTTCTATCAGCTTATGGCTCAGGTGGCTTCTGCTAAAGTAGGCTCTGCTATGACTCTTGATTTGCCTTTTAGAGGTTGTAGGGTAGTGATTTGCCTGGTGACTTATATGACAAATCTCAAAAATGTTATAAATTTTAAATATTTCAGCTTTATCTTTTGAGTGAAAGTGATGACTTCCAAGCTCTTTACATGTCCAATCTTAAATTGAAGTTGCCTTTAATTTTCACTAATTTGTGAGATTTACAATACCTTTCTTCTGTTAAATTGTAAAAGTCTTTTGTCAAGCTAGCCTCCATGTGGTCTGCAGTAATACTGTGTCATGTAACCATCAAGAGTTTTTTTTTTTGTTTTAATATTAATTGAAATGATTGCATTTTTAGTTTCTAGAAGCTGTTTTCTAATTTAATTTTGCTTAGATTTTATTTCTTTCATTTTAATTCTTTCTCATAACTTTAAACAGTTTAGCCATCTTTATTATTTATGTCTAATAATTCTACCATGTGACTTTTTGAATGTAATCCTGAAGACTAAAAGATTATCAAATTAAAAAAAATTTGGATTTAAACTTAGATTTGTTAATGCATTATCCATGATAATCACAGTAGGTTTTGTTGAAATTGTGTTCTTCAAAAGTACATTCAGTTTTCTAGTCTCTACCTTCCCAGCAAAACTAAATTTAACAACATAAAAAATTCTTACCATCATAAAGCTTATTCTTCAATGAATATTAATGTACATTGAATTATTTCTTCTATAAGGAATTTCTCTTTCTGTAATAGTATACATTACATCTTAGAGATATAATGACAGAGAATATCTCATAGGAACTGGACTTAATTTTTTTATAAGGCTAAAGCAGATAGGTTTTTTTCTTATCATCTATGTTTCTGTGCTTTATTTTCTCTTTAATTGATACTTAATAACTGCATATATTTATGGAATACAGATATTTTATACATGTAAATGTTGGCAATGATCAAATCAGGGTAATTAGCAAATCCATCACCTCAAACATTTATCATTTCTTTGTTATGAAAGCATTCAGAATTTTATATTATAGCTATTTTGAAATATACATTATTTTTAACTATATTCACCCTAGGGTGCTATAGAACACTGGCATTTATTCTTGCTAACTGTAACTTTGTACTCATTGATCACCCTCTCCTCATTATCCTTCCCTTCTCCTCTTCCAAGCCTCTGGTAACTACTTCTCTGCTTTCTATTTTTATGAGATTAATGAGATCAACTTTTTTAGATTCCACATATAAGTGAGATCATGCAGTATTTATCTTTCTTTGTCTGACTTATGTAATGTGTTCCAGGTTCATTCATATTGTTGTAAATGATAGGATTTCTTTCTTTCTTAAGGCTAAATAGTATTCTGCTGTGTATATAGACCACATTTTTTAATCCATTCATCCACTGATGAACACTCATGTTGATTCCATGTCTGAGCTATTGTTAATAATGTTGCAACAAACATAGGAGTGCAGATATCTCTTCAATTTCCTTTTCTTTAGATATGTACCCAGTAGTGGGATTGTCAGATCACAAACTAGTTGCCTTTTCTATAGATACGTACTAATTACCTTTTCTTTAGATATGTATCCAGTAGTGGGATTGTTAGATCACATAGTAGCTTTTTTTTCTTTTTTGGTAAGATAGAGTCTTACTGTGTCATCCACACTGCAGTGGTGTGATCTCGGCTCACTGCAACCTCTGCCTCCCAGGTTTAAGCGATTCTCCTGCCTCAATCTCCCATGGAGTTGGGATTATTGGCATGTATCACCACGCCTGGCTAATTTTTGTATTTTTAGTAGAGATGGGGTTTTACCATGTTAGCAAGGCTGGTCTTGAACTCCTGACCTCAAGTCATCCACCCACCTCGGACTCCCAAATTACTAGGATTATAGGTATTACTCACCATGCCTGGCCCATATAGTTCTATTGTTAATTTTTTTTGAGGAACTACCATATTATATTTTCTAATGGCTGTACTTATTTACACTCCTATCAACATTGTGTAAGGATTCTCTTTCCTCCACATTCTCACTAACACTTGTTATCTTTTGTCTTTTTGATAATAGCCATTCTAACCGGGAAGAAGTGATATCTTACTGTGGTTTTCATTTGCATTTCCCTAATGATTAGTGATGTTGAAGATTTTTTTCATATACCTGTTGCCCATTTGCATTGTCTTTATTTGAAAAATATCTGTGAGATCTTTCACCCAATTTTAAATTGGATTACTTGTTTTTCTGCTATTGAGTTATTTTAGTTCCTTACATATTCTAAATATTAACCTGTTGTTAGATGTATAGTTTGCAATTATTTTCTCCTGTTCTGTAGGTTCTCTCTTCACTCACTCTGTTGATTTTTTTTTTTTTTTAGTTTGCTGTACACAAGTTTTTTAGTTTGATGTAATTCCATTTGTCTTTGTTTGTTTTGTTGCTTGTTTTGTTCTTTGAGTTTTCTTATCAATAACATTCTTACCCAGACCACCATCTTGAAAGATTTCTCCTGTTTTCTTCTAGTGTCACACAGTTTGGGGTCTTAAATTTAAGACTTTAATCTATTTTTAGTTGATTTTTGCATATGATGAGAAATTGCGGTCTATCATTCTTCTGCATGTGGATATCCAATTTCTCCAGGATCATTCATTGAAAAGACCATGCTTTCCTCATGTATGCTCTTGGTGTCTTGTTAAAAATCGTTCTACTATAAGGACACATGCACACAAATGTTCATAGCAGCACAGTTTACAATAGCAAAGACCTGGAACCAACCCAAATGCCCATCTATGATAGACTGGACAGGAAAAATGTGGCACATATACACCATGGAATATTATGCAGCCATTAAAAACGAGGAGTTCGCGTCCTTTGTAGGGACATGGATGAACCTGGAAACCATCATTCTCAGCAAACTGACACAAGAACACAAAATCAAACACCACATGTTCTCACTCGTAGGCGGGTGTTGAACAAGGAGATCACATGGACACAGGGAGGGGAGCACTATACACGGGGGTCGGTTGTGGGGGAGTGGGGGGACAGCGGGGGGGTGGGGAGTTGGGGAGGGATAGCATGGGGAGAAATGCCAGATATGGGTGAAGGGGAGGAAGGCAGCAAATCACACTGCCACGTATGCACCTATGCAACAACCTTGCATGTTTTTCACATGTACCCCAAAACCTAAAATGCAATAAAAAAAAAAAAAAAAAAAATCAGTTGGCTGTAAAAATGTACATTTATTTCTGGGTTATCTGATTTATTATACTGATATATGTTTCTGCTTTTATGCCAGTGCCATGCTGTTTTGATAACTATAGCTTTGTAGACTTGATAGGATCAAAACATCAATGCCATTATTTATAGAAATAGAAAAAAAAAATCCCTAAATTTTATATGAAACCACACAAGATCCCAAATAGGCAAAGCAATTCTGAGCCAAAGGAATAAAGTTGGAGGCATTACACTAGCTGACTTCAAAATATACTACAAAGCTATAGTAATCTGTAGATGGCTTTGGTTAAAATTGACATTTTAACAGTATTATCTCTTCTAATCCATGTATATGGGATGACTTTTCATTAATTTGTGTCCTCTTCAATTTATTTCATTTATGTTTTACTGTTTTCAGTGTTTACATGTGATATGATTTGGATGTGTCCTCACCTAATTCTCACATGAATTGTAGCTCCCATAATTCCCACATGTTGTGGGAGGGACCTGGTGGGAGATAATTGAATCTTGGGGGCAGTTTTCCCAATACTATTCTTATGGTAGTGAATACGTCTTATGAGATCTGGTGGTTATATAAGGGGAAATTCCTTTCACTTGGTCCTCATTCTTTTTCTTGTCTGCTGCCATGTAAGACATGCCTTTCACCTTCCACCATGATTGTGAGGCCTCCCCATCCACATGAAATTGTGAGCTCATTAAACCTCTTTTCCTTTTAAATTACCATATCTCAGGTCTGTCTTTATCAGCAGCATGAGAAGAGACAAACACAACAAGTTTGGTTGAATTTATTCCTAAGTATTTTGTTATTTGTAGCTATTGTAAATGGGACCTACTTTATCCACTTCTATTCAACATAATATTGGAAGTCCTAGCCAGAGTAATTAACAAAAATAAAGTTATAAAAGGTATGCAAATACTAAAGAAGAAAGTTAAACTTTCCCATTTGCAGGTAACATTATCTTATATCCATGGAAATCCCTAAATTCATCACTAAAAACTTAGAACTAATAAACAAATTCAGTAAAGTTGTAGGATACAAAGTCAACATGCAAAAATCCATATTGTTTCTATACACAAATAGTAAACTATCTGATAAAATCAGGAAAACAATTTTATTTACAATAGCTACAAAATAAATAAGATACATTTTCATCTCCTTTTTGAGAATTGAGTGGATCTTATAGTCTACTCATTCACCTAGGGTAGAAGACTTTGAATGAATTGACTTTATGCCAGATTCCCAATTACAATTTGAAACTTTTCATGGTTTCAAAACCTTGTCCTTTGCTCACAAAGCCTTTAAAAATCAAGGTTTTGGTTACAAAGATTAGTAAATATCTAAAAAGCATCTATAACATTACTTATAGATTTTGAATTCTAGCTCCCTCTTTGTTAAATATCTCATTTTGTCCAGATTTTTTAAGGAGTTTAGATTAGATATACTAGAGGAATATTTAAGATTTATTTATTTCTGTTCTCTTTCTATACCTTTATATACTTATTACCAAATTCAAATTTCTCTTCTAAAGAGTAGTATGATGTTTCTATTATATAAGTAATTTGCTGCTTTCCAAACATAAAATAATTTATAATGCTGGTGAAAAGCTATCAGTTTACCCAGTATCTATTTCATTAAATATAACCTGACTTATAACTTCAAAAATAGTGATGCTATATAATGTGCATTTGAAAGTACATGGTTTCTTGTTTCCTTTTTTGTGAATAGTTCTTATTTGCAAACTACTTATTTCTTATTAAACCTATCTTTGCTAATGGTTTATTTTATTAATCAATGTTTAAAGTTGTATTTATCTTGTTTTGAAGCTATTTTAATGTAGCTCTAAAATTAAATACTAATTTAATATTCACATATACTATACGCAGAAAAATAGTGTAATTTTTAGAAATTATAAATTCAATTAATTGTTATTCTAAAGCAATTGGAAAATAATATGTGCTTTTGCTTGCAAAGCAGAAATTAAATGAACATTAGTGGTCTAAAGAAAATTATAGTTTAAGTGATTTCTTATTCCATTTATGCTGAACAAGTATAAATATATTTATTTGGTAATAATTATCTGATTATTGTTACATAAAGAATGCATCTATCTGTGCATTTTTAATATGGTCATTGCATTAAAACTTAACAGATGCTATTTACTATTTGTATAAAATTTATTTGCATCTTAATTAGAACTCTGAAAATCTGAAACAATATTGTAGTATATGAATAAATATCTTCCACATATACAACAGCTAAATGAGCAAGCCAAAATCCCTAAGGTTACCCTAGGCAAAGGTTTTCCCTTTCCTATACAGACATACAAAATACACTTGAGTTTGAAATGATAGGTCTGCTCACTAGAAGAAAGAATACAAGACTTTTTTTTATATGTCAGTGCTTCAGCTTGAACAAACATCTTGTACCACTTTAGACTTGACTACAAAGTGTTTTATAAGCTTCTCTATAGCCTTTGCAAGTTATTGAGGTTAATGGTCAATGCAATTGCCATCTCTTATGCAATAAACTACTTTATTTTGTCTGAGAGTTCTCTAAGGAGTAACACAAGCATAAAGAGTATATTCAGCATACATGAAATATAACCCTATTAGAGTAGCCAACTAAATTACAGAATCTCTGAAGCAGAAAAGCTGCCAACTCTGTAAAATGATGGTCTTTCTACTCTTGAATGAAATGAAATGATAAGGCTGCTGATTTCAATAGAAGAATTTAAACCAAAAATCCAGAGTCATACAAAATGAACCTAATAAAATTGGAATGGCAGTACACATAATCTATTTGCTGATTGCATTGAAGGAAAAAAAGAGGCTAATCAGAATGGCTATGAATACACTAGCTCATTTTGAGAAAAAACAAATGATAAGAAAAAGAGTAGTAAACTCCTTCTTCAACCCAAAGATTAATATCCAAAACCACCTGTTAAAATATGCTGTCATCACTGCATTTATCATAGTCAAAGACCTGCATATTAAAGTTGATAACATTTCTAGGCACCAGGAACTGGATTTTTGACTGGAGACCTAAAAACATGATCTTAAGTTATGTTACTAATAATATACTTAATAATGGTGATTTATGTCACATTGAATTTTATTTTATGACTTGAAACTTGGAGCCTTTGCAACTTTTATATGTTTTATATGTTGTAATACTTGCTCTTTAAATATTAGAAGCCACTTCATTCTATACTAAAATTCTTTTTTCTTGACTTTTTCCCATGACTACAAATCCTTAATTCCCAATTAGCCTCCAATGAAAAACTAATATGTATTTATAATCAGCTACTAAGGAATTTGATAGATGAAAAAATTGAGTCAAGAAAGAAAAAGAGTCTGGTAAGAATGCTACTTTAAAACCATTTCATTTATACTATTGTATTTTGAGCTTTGTAATCAAGCTTGCAACAAAAATGATGTTCAGTGAAAAATCAAAAGATGCTTATATATTTTAATATTTATTTGTATGAATCATAAGGAGCATTTTCTTGGCATAATATAAAAGGTCAGACATAGTTCTGTGCTATTCTATATAAACATTAGTAAACTACACTTATAGGACAGCCAAAGATCTGAAGTTTGCAATATGTTTCACATTCTCCCTCCCCCATAAAAATCATATTTCTCACCAATATATGGGTAGGAGATTTTCACCTAGGACAATTGTGAAAATCTTTGGGAAAAGATCTAACCATATTTTTTTTAAAAACTTACTAAGTAGATTATTAACCAATGGGATCTAATTGCTATTAAAGAATTATACTTTTCAGTACCTAATACATGTCATGAGGTGAGGCTATAAAGACAAATATATCAGAAGTCTATATGCTCAAGGAAATCAAACTCGTGGACAGAAAGATGTTATTTTTTTTATTACTAGGCAATGTCTCTAGCCACATTTAACAAGACTTAACAAAATAGCCACTAGCATCCTAGTTTTTTACATGAGATTAAAATGTGTGAAAATAAATATAAATCAATTGAATAAATCCTAGAGAAATATATTCCAAATGTTATCTGAGGAAAGAACAAGAGTTAATTCATTGTATAACATAAAGAATTACCAAGACTTTCAAGTGATGAAATTTAAGTCAGTCTTTCAGATGAGGCAAAGAATAAGGTAAGTTGAAGATATATTATCTATTGCTGCTGAGTAATAATTATCACAAATTTGGTAATTTAAAAATACATTTATTATCTCACAGTTTCTGTGAATCAGAAATCTGTCCATGGCTTAGCTGCATCTTCTACTTAGGATTTACAAAGCTACAATCAATATGTTGGTCAGGGTTGCAGTTCGTCTAATGCTCAAATAATGAAAAATCAGGGAAGAATACAATTATGAGGTTTCTGACAGAATTCAGTTCCTTGCGTCTTTAAGACTGAGGTCTCTAGTTTGTGACTGTCTGTTAATTAGAAACCACCCCAACTCCCAGAAAGCTACCCAGAGTCCCTTGCCATTTGTGTATCCTTAAGCTCATCTCTTGCCTCTTCAAAGCCAGCAAAGGAGGGAGAGAGACTCCAGCAAAGGAGGGAGAGAGACTCCAGCAAGGTGGGCACTATACTATTATGTAATGTAATCACCCAGTCACATACACAGGTGAACATTACAAACTGTCATCTTTGCTATATTCTATTTATTAGAAGTAATCCATAGATTACAAACATTGTAGAAAACTATACAAGGTCATGAATATCAAGAAGCATGGACATGGGGGCCAACTTAAAAGTCAGTCTGCTGTAGGTAGTATTCAATGAAGAAGATAATATCTACATGAAGTGCATGCAGCAAATAGGTAAGTAGAGAAAAAGGTGAGAAGAAATAATTTACACTTACACTTTAGAAGAGTATAGTGGATTATGTTTCTAATAATGCTGAATCATACTTATGCCAAAAAATGAAATTCTGGGAATATCCCAAGAAATATTAATAATAGTGGCTATCACGTAGCTAACACATCTTGAACTACATACTGTGTTGAGTGTTATGTATATAATTCTCACATTTAGCAAATAAAAATAGAGAATAGCTCATTAAATTTGAATTTTAGGTAAACGAAAATAATATTTTTGTGTTTATATGTTCCAATTTTTTAGTATGGTTTATTCAAATACTTGGAATGTACTTATACTAAAATGTTTTATCTGAAAATCAAATTTAATAGGAATTAACTGTATTTTACCGGCAATTTAATTATGTATGTATTATCTTATTTGCTACTGACAGAAATGAGGAAAATACTATTAATATCATTATCATTTTCATTGTCATCCTAAAGATTATTTAACTGCAACTTAAGAAGTGTTTGTCATTGTTCATAGTGTAGATTTTTAAAGTGAAGGCAAGCATTCAAATACAATTTTAATGCAGTTAAAAGAGGTAGCTATTTTAATAGTAACTTATAAGTTTATTGCCTTTCAGCATAAAAATAATTCTTTTATATTTACTTTGATAACAGCATTTACTCAATATATTAGAAAACTGAAAGAGTATATTAACAGAAAAAAATTGAAACTAGACATACTTGCAAGACACATGTGGACAAACAGCAATGATTAAATTTGGGAGTCAGGAAGGCCGTTTAAGAACAGCACTGCTGTGGTATGCTAGCAGTGGCAGGCCAGATACAGAAATCTAATGGAGTAGAAGATGAAGGATGCTGCTGCTCGCTGTGGTAAAGTGTAACATACACTATGAAAAATACTCTGTAATCCTTGGGTTATTTTATTGCTAACTCTGTTTCTTAAGTCCAACGAATCTATGCTGAATTCAGCTTCCACAGTGGTCTCTTTCAACTTGAATTTTATTCTCCCATTGGGAATTGCTTTAATATGTGTTATAATCTGGCAAATATTCTTTCTCTCTTCCTAAAGAAGAATGAAAACTGGTGTAAGCAACCAAAATAAACATGAGTTATTTCTCCTGAGAAGACATTGCATTCTCTATGTCTAGTAACCTTATAAACAATGTATTTAGTTTGGGGGCCTGAGATGTACATTACAAAATAAGATGTTTCTGAATCTATTTTATCACTGTGATTAAGGTGAAAAGATTTACAAACGTTCAAAAATCATTCCCACCCTGGCAATGTTGTATAAGAATAAAGCATTGTTTGCTGAAAGGAGGCAAGATTTGCTGGTTGAATATTACATTAGATTTTTTCAATCCTCAAAATTACTGTAGATCCAATAAGATCTTACTAACCTTACTGTATAAGTTAAACAACATAGCATTTCTACATTTTCTCCACTATTTCTCTCTTCCCTCATCCAACCCTAGTTTCTAATTTTATTTATTCATGTATATATTTATTTCATTTATTTATAACCAAATGTATTTATAACAAAAAGTACTTATTCCTTCAACACAGCTGAGAATATATAATGCAGAAATGGTAACTACATATTTTACATCAACATTTTGCAAATAAAACAAGAAAAGTAGATATTTACATGTGTCTATTAGGACAGATTATATTATAGGTTATGTATTAAAAAAAATAGCATCCAAGTTTCCATGGCTAAACACAACCAAAATTTATTCTCTGCTAATGTTAAGTTCCCAAAACAGGTTGGCAGGAAGTTCTATTCTCTATGCATACCAAAGGCCCTAAGTAAAAACATGCTGCATCTAGGAAAAGGAAGTACATCATGCACTTATGCACTAATTCTTAAAGCCCTTACTCAGAAGTGACATAAGTCACTTGTGCTTTATTATGTTTGCCCATAATTATAGGAGGAGAGGAAGAAACAACCCTACCATTGGCCTAGAAGGAGACTAGAAATGTTTGGTAAAAAGTAAAAATCACTATTGCTCAAAATTATGAACAAAATTTACATTTGTATAAAAATGTCACCTTATTGAATGTTTGTGGAAAATTCAACAAGCAGACAGATAAATATTTATACTTGGAGATTAAACAAAACACATAACTAAGCAGGCATGGAAATGATATTGCTATAGATACATCATGAGCACAAATTCACAATTTTATCTAATAAGTTCCCTAGAGAAAAAAAAAAGAAGTGGCCTTCTAGATACATCAGTAAGTGTATTTTTTCTTCCACTAACTACAGTAAATGTATTAAAGAGAGTCTTCAGTCAGGTTACTTAAGAAAGAATAAACAGCAAGCATGTGATATGCTTTCTGAGCTAGATTTTATTCTTAGGATAATTAACTTCTTTATTCTTAGGATAATCAACCACAAATTTTAATCTTTAGAATACTTTATAAGGAATATGTGAATTCTTCCTTTCTATAGGATTATTAATTTGCATTTTAAAATATCAAAATATTTAGAGATGTCTGAATGTTTTCTTCTTTATGAACCTAAGGAGATACCATTGGATATAATTTTTATGTAAAATAATGGTGAAAACTCAAGAAAAGACAAAAAGGACACTTTTTTCCATACGGTTTGGCTGCGTCCCCACCCAAATCTTGACTTGAATTGTACCCACATATCAACGGCGGGACCAGGTGGAGGTAATTGAATCAAGGGGGCAGTCTCCCTCATACTGCTGTTCCCATGATAATAAGTTCTTATAAGATCTGATAGTTTTATAAGGGGCATTCCCCTTCACTCAGCATTCATTCTCTCTCCTCTGTCTTCTGCCACCCTGTGAAGAGGTACCTTCCACCACAATTCTAAGTTTCCTGAGGCCTCCTGAGTTATCCAGAATGGTGAGCCAATTAAACCTCTTTTCTTTATAAATTACCTAGTCTCAGATATTTCTTCATAGCAGCATGAGAACAGACTAATGCAGTATATTGGTACTGCAGAAAATGGGATGCTTCTATAAAGATGCCCAAAAATGTGGAAGCAACTTTGGAAATGGGTAACAGGCAGAGGTTGGAACAGTTTGGAAGGCTTAGAAGAAGACAGAAAGATGTGAGAAAGTTTGGACTTTCTAGAGACTTGTCAATTGGCTTTGACCAAAATGCTGATAGTGATATGGACAATGAAGTCCAGGCTGAGGTGGTCTCAGATGCAGGTAGTTATTTATTGGGAACTGGAGTAAAGGTCACTCTTGCTATGCAAAGGGGATGATGGCATTTTGCCCCTGCCTTAGAGATCTGTGGAACTTTGAAATTCAGAGAGATGATTTAGAGTATCTGATGGAAAAAATTTCTAAGCGGCAAAGCATTCAAGAAGAAGCAGAACATGAAAGTTTGTAAAATTTGCAGACTAATGATGCAATAGAAGGGAAAAGCCCATTTTCTAGAGAGAAATTCAAGCCTGCTGCAGAAATTTGAGTGAGTTAGAAGGAGCTGAATGTTAATCACCAAGACAATGGATAAAATGTCTCAAGTACATGTCAGACCTTCACGACAGAACCTCCCATCACAGGCCCAGAGGCTTAGGAAGAAAAAAATGACTTTGGGGATAGGTCCAGGGTCTGCCTGTTCTATGCAGCCTCGGGACATGGTGCCCTGCATCGCAGCTGCTTCAGCTCTAGCTGTGGCTAAAAGGGGCCAAAGTACAGCTCTGACCATTGCTTCAGAGAATGTAAGTCCTAAGCCTAGGTGGCTTCCATGTGGTGTTTGGCCTTCAGGTGCACAGAGGTTAAGAATTGAAGTTTGGGAACCTGCACCTAGATTTCAGTGGATGTATGGAAATGCCTGGATATCCAGGCAGAAATTTGCTGCAGGAGCAGAGCCCTCTTGGAGAACCTCTGCTAAGGTGGTACAGAAGGGGAATGTGGAGATGGGGCCCCCCACACAGAGTCCCCACTGGGACACTGCCTAGTGAACTTGTAAGAAGAGGGCCACCATCCCCCAGAGACCAAAATAGTATTCTACCAACAGCTTGCATCATGAGCCTGGAAAAGCCACAGGCACTGAATATCAGTCCATGAAAGCAGCCAAGAGGGGGGCTGTACCCTGCAAAACCACAGCAGTGGAGCTGCCCAAGGCTGTGGGAGGCCACCTCTTGCATCAGCATGACCTGAATGTGAGACATGGAGTCAAAAGAGATTATTTTGGAACTTTAAGGTTTAATAATGACTACCTTATTGGATTTCAGACTAGCATGGAGCCTGTAGCCCCTTTATTTTGTCCAATCCCTCATTTGTAATGGGTGTATTTTTCCAATGCCTGTACCCCCATTGTATCTAGGAAGTAACTAACTTGCTTTTGATTTTACAAGCTTATAGGTGGAAAGGACCTGCCTTGTCTCAGATGAAACTTTGGACATGGATCTTGGATTAATGCTGTAATGAATCAAGATTTGGGGGGATTGTTAAAAGGGCATAATTGTGTTTTGAAATTTGAGTACAAGAGATGTGGGAGGGTCCAGGGATGAAATGATATGGTTTGGCTCTGTATCCCCACCCAAATCTGGCCTTGAATTGTAATAATCCCCAGTGTCAAGGGTGGGACCAGGTGGAGACAATTCAGAGGCGGTTCCCCCATGCTGTTCACATGATAGTGAGTGAGTTCTCATGAGATCTGATGGGTTTATAAGGGACTTCTCCCTTTGCTTTGCTTAGCATTCATTCTCTCTCCTGCAACCCCGTGAAGAGTTGCCTTCCGCCATAATTGTAAGTTTCCTGAGGTCTCCCTTGCTATGTGGAACTGAGTCAACTAAACTTTTCTTTATAAATTACCCTGTCTTGGATATTTCTTCATAGCAGCATGAGAACATACTAATACCTAAGCAGAGGCAATAAGAACACAATTTTTATAATTTTTTTAGAAAACTTTTTTTAACTTTAAAAGTTAAAAAAGACACATAATAATTGTATGATTTATTGTATAAATAGTAATGATTCAATACACATACATTATGTATAGTGATATATAATGCACAGTGATCAGATCAGGCTAATTAGCATATCATCATACCAAACATTTTATTATTTCTTTGTGTTAGGCATATTCAGTATCTTCTTTCTAGCTGTTTATGACCACAAAACTCATCCTACAATGTTATCGAACACTAGAACTCATTTCTCCTATCTAGCTGTAATTTTGTATCCTTTAACAGGTATCTCTCTATCCTGCCCTTCCCCTGACCCTTCTCAGCCTCTAGTAACCTCTGTCTACTGTCTACTTCTATGAGATTAATATTTTTCAGCTTTCACATATGCGTGAGAAGATAAGGTGTTTAACTTTCTGTTCATGCCTTATTTCATGTAACATAATGTTCTTCAGTTCCATTTGTGTTGCCACAAATGACAGGATTTTTTTCTTCCTTATTGTTGAATAGTATTATATGATGTATGTGTGTGTGTGTGTGTGTGTGTGTGTGTGTGTGTGTATAGACATCATGTTCTCTTTATACATTTATCAGGTTGTTGCACACCTAGGTTGATTCCATAATAATGGCTATTGTAAATAGTGCTGCGATAAACATGCAGGTACAGATGTCTTATCAAATATATATATATATATTTTGGATATATACCCAGTAGTGGAATTGCTGAATCACATGGTAGTTCTATTTGTAGTTTTTGAGGAACCTCTATGCTAGTCACCATAGTGCTACCATAGTTTACATTCCCTCCAACAAGGTATAAGTGCTCCCTGTTCACTGCATCCTTACCAGCATTTGTATTTTTTTGTCTTCTTTATAGTAGCCATCCTAATTTGAGAGAGATGATACATTATTGTGGTTTTGATTTGCATTTTCCCAATGATTAGTGATGTTCGGCATTCTTTTATATAGTTGTTGGTCATTTGTGTATCTTCTTTTGAGAAAGATCTGTTCAGATTATTGATTTGCCCAATTTTTAATTGAGCTGTTTGTTGCTGTTGTTGAGATGTTTGAGTTCCTTTTATATTCTGGATATTAATTCCCTATCAGATGAATAGTTTGAAAATATTTTCTCTCATTCTGTAGATTGTCTCTGCACTCCATTGACTGTTATCTTTCCAGTGCAGAAGCTTTACAATTTCATATAATTCCATTTGCTCATTTTTGCTTTTTTTGCCACTGCTTTTGAGGTCTTATTCATAAAATATGTTTGCAAACCAATGTCCTGAGCATTTGTTCCGTTCACTTCTAGTTGTTTTATATTTGTACACCTTACACTTAAGTCTTTGATACATTTTGAATTGCTTTTGTCATAGGGAGAGTCAACTCATTTATGAGTTCACTTACGTTCTTGACAAAATTCAGTTCCTTATGACTTTAAGACTGAGGTCTCTGGTTTGTGACTGTCTGTTAATTGGAAACCACCTCAGCTCCTAGGAGCTACCCAGAGTCCCTTGATATTTGGTTATCCTCAACTTGATCTCATTTCCTCAAAGCTAGCAAGGGAGAGACACTCCAGCAAGGTGGGCACTAAGTTTGGTATCTTTCCTGGAACATTCAAGATAGTTCCTGGAAACTGCCATGCAATTATTGACTTGACAACTCTGTCTTCTTTATACCAATATTTAAGGACAATGAGAACTGCTTTGTTTTTGCCTAGTAGGACTAAAGCTACACATTCATACCTTTGTCTTAGGGATATAGCAACAATCTTTCTTTCTTCCCTAATATATTCCTCAATTACCTTATTGTTTTCATATAACATAACTCACACTGAGCCCTACATGAATGTCATTAAGTTAATTGAATCTGATGACAAGAAAATAACAAGTACTCAAGTTGGCTTTATAAGACTCAGGTGAGTTAAGAGTTTGGATAAAATGTCCATAGAATCTCAGGAGCCTGCTATATTGAAAGGGAGAGAGATATACATTAATGATGTAAGCATGTCTATACATTCTCTCCAAGGTAAAGAAGAAGCTACTTTAAAGTTGAGATAGGATTAAGACAAATACCTAATTCATACAGGGCTTGAAATCTAGATGATGGGTTGATAGGTGAAAGAAACCACTATGGCACATGTACACCTATGTAAAAAACCTGCACATTCAGCGCATGTATCACAGAACTTAAAGTATATTTTAAAAAAATAACTTTTTACTCTCCACCACTAAAAGAGAGACACAAAATTCCTAGGATTTGGGGATTGTAATGACAATATATACAACATATGAATGTGCTATGCTAACTCACTCACTGAGAAAAACCATAAAGCTGTCGGTTTTGTGTGGGTACAAGATGAAGATTGAGGGAATCTCTGGCTCAGACTACAATCTGATTCTACTGCTTGGGCTTTTACAAGACAGCAGATTTGATGTCAAAATTCTCTGTGATGGTGCTACACAAAGTATTTTTCACAACCTCTCACAGTCTCAATAGTAAGATAGGAACATACAACATTAGGTAAATAACTACATCACTAAGAGCATTGTTTAATATACATTTCTCAATTAAGTGGCAAATTGGTTTATAGTTTGGTACAAACAGCAGTTTGAGTTGTGCTCATTGATAAAGATGTTTACGAAGCCTCTGGAGAGCTTCCATAGAGGAATCACAGTTCAGACATCTAAGATTCTAGTATGAATCCATGCATTCCTCTGGAGATAATTATTCCACTTTTGGAAAATAGTTTCTGGCTACTTAGAGACCATGGTAGAGACAGAATGCCATGGGGCCTCCAATGACCATGCCACCACATGTGTTGCCCCTCATGAACTGGGTGTCCTTCTCCCTTCATATCACAATGTTAGGCATTTGTAGCATCTATATTTTTTCAAGTGTACACTGTGGTTAAGAGACTGAGCTGAAGCTGGTCGGAACACAAATAAGTATGTAACTAGATTATGTTCCTTTTTCATCTACTATTATTGCATTTCTTTATCTCCCTCAATTTATACTTGCAGTCTCATAGGGAGTTCATTATGACGGCTAGTTTTCAGATGGAGCCACGTGATACCAACTGGAAGTGGACTTCTGCAGCAGTACAATCCGATTAAGAAGTATCTTTGAAAGAAAGAAAGGACTCTTCCTAATAAACATAACTTCAAACAGTACATTTTATTGCCCAATTTGTTACTTAAGAGATGACTAGAAATGTGAATATACATTGATTTATGAACAACAGCTTAGTTTCCTACATAGCTAGAGGTTTGAAAGCAGCAAGATTGGAAGTTTAGTGTCAAAATGGTCATGGAAGAGGTATATGGAAGAACCTCTCAGGATAGAAACAAAAGGGAAAGATATTTACATTGTGGATCCAGAATGCCCACCCAAAGCCATTCGTTGCAGAGTAGACTCTCAATGATTGATAGATGATATGATACATTCTATGTAGATCAGTTAATCTTCTTACTCCTGGACATCTTAGTGCTTGCTCTGTTGTCTTATATACAAAATGTTAATAATGACACAGATTGAGCCTATGCATGGGCTCAAGATCATAGGTTTCTTTTTAAAAAGGCTTTCTACTCTCACGCTGAGCTCCTGATACGGCTTCATTCTCTGAAGGAACTAGGCTCCCACTCACTGGCACACTGATTACATTGGACTTCTTCCACAATGGAAGAAGCAATAATTTGTTCTCATTGGAATAAATAGTTTGAATATGGATTTTACTTTACAGATCGTATTACTCCTTCCAGAACTACCATCTGTGGAATTAAAATGCTTTATTTACCATTATGGTATTCTTTGTAACATTGTTTCTGGTCAAATAATTCATTTCTTAGCAATATAAAATGAAACAATTGGCTCATTCCATGAAATTTGCTGATAATAAAATATTTCTTACAGAGCAGCTCATCTTGAAGAATTTTGGAATAGTATTCTGAAGAATCAGCTATGTTTTCATGTAGGAGACAACATTCAGATTGGATGGAATCCTATTATTCAAGAAAGAGTATTTTTTTTTATCAGTGTTCAATATATAGGGATATTTATTCCATAGTGAGACTATCAACTCTGGAAATCAAGGCATGCTAAAGGGAATATTCTTGTTACTCTAAAGCTATAATCCACTCAAACAAGTCTTCTTTAATATTCAAACAATTTTAAGCACTGTGGGTTTGAAGATTTTAGTTTTCAAAGGGAATATGATTTTGCCTGGGGATATACAATGATTACATTTAATTGGAAGTTTAAACTGCCTCCTGGCCATTGTAGATGATGCCCCATGACATTGAACGAACTTAGAGGGAGGTTAGGCTACTGGCTGGCTAACTGCTTCTAATTATCAAAATAATATTGGGCTTGCTGCCACAAAGTGGGAGAGAGATAAACAAGGTTTGAAATTCACGATATTTTCTTAGGCACCTCTTACTGCTTCTATATCAAGTATTAAGAGTGGTATGAAAACTTAAGATCATCAGTATTCAACATAATAAAAATGAATGTATAGATCAGTCCATTAAGATCCAGACCAGCTAAAGTTCAGACTGAGGGCATGGATAATAGAAGAAGAAAAAGGAAAATATAAACTATGACCTTGTGACATGTTACAGAAATGAGAATTTTAGCTGCTGTATTTTTTTGCTTGTTATATATTTAATGGTATGTATTTACTTTCTCTCTTTTCTCCTCCTCTTCTAAATAGGTTTATTTTTACATTACACATTATTACTAAATTTTCAGAAAAGTTATTTTAAAAACTCACATTCCATTGTGTTTATTTTCAATAGATAATGATAGCCCTGCCACAATAAAATAAGATAATTGAAGGTATAAGAAGTTGGTAAAATTTGAATGCTGAGATACTGGGTTTAAATACCAGCTATTCTGGTTTTTTTTGTTTGTTTGTTTGTTTTTGTTTGTTTTTTTGAGTGGTGGGATCTCACTATGCAACCCAGGCTAGTCTCAGATTTATGGGCTTAAGTGATTCCCTCACCCTGGCCTCACAAAATGTTAGAATTACAGGCAGGAGCCACTGCACCTAGCCAGATGAGAATCTTAAGGTTATTTGACTTCCCTATAAATTTTCTTCTTTTGTGTTTCAATTAGAAAAGTTTATTCCTTTCTTAATTTTTGAGACAGGGTCTCACTCTATCATGCAGGCTGGAGTGCAGTGGCATGATCACGGCTTACTGCAGTCTCGACCTCTTTAGGCTCAGGTGATCCTCCTGCGTTACCCTCAAGAGTAGCTGAGACTGCTGTTGCATGCCTCCATGTCCCACTGTTTTTGGATATTTTATTGAGTCAGGGTTTGGCTCTGTTACTTAGACTGGTCTCAAACTCCTGGCTCAAGCCATCCCCCTGCCTTGGCCTCCCAAAGTACTGGAATTACAGGCTTTTACAGGCATGAGCTACTGCACCTGGCTTAGTTTATAAAGTTTCTTTTGACCAATCTTCAAACTTTCTGATTCCTTCTCAACTGTGTTAAGTTTACTGATGAACCTGTCAAAAGCATTTTTTCTTTTCCATTGCTGTTTCTGATTTACAGAATTTCCCTTTAGTTAATTTCCATCTTTCTGCTTATATTAACGATCTTGAATTCTGCCTACTTTTTCACTAGAACATTAATATATAAACCATAATTGTTTTAAATTCCATGTCTGATCATTACAGCATATATGTCATCTCTAAATCTGGTTCTGATGATTGCTATGTCTCTTCAGACTGTGTTTTTTTCTTGCCTTTTTACAACTTTTACAATTTTGGGGGGCAGGTAAAAGTTGGGCATGTATTGAGTAATAGGAACTGGGTAATAGATCTATAGTGTGAGGGTTTATGTTAATCTGGTTGGGAGTTGGGGATGTGTCCAATGTTTATTATATTTATATGTACCAGAGATTTCAAGTTCCTCTAGTGTCCTTATTTTTGTCTCCCTTCTTGGCTTTGGGGCTTTGCTTTGTACTGCTTCTCTGAGAGTGTCTGCGTCTTGCAGCCATTTCACCTGTAATCTACTGCTATCACACTGGTGGTGTTACCCACCACAGGTTCCTCAGTTCTCAATGCAGTAGAAAGTGGCATGAGGCCAAAACAGTTTTCACTGGAGTTTATGCCCAGGCATAAGGGAGGAAGCACATGAAAGAGGATAACCCCTTGACTGACTCTCCAAAAAGAGCTGGTAGAGCTTTTTCATTAGGCAAAATGTGAGACGTGACATCAAGAGTAGGGTATGCAAGCTGGGCTGGGCAACGAGGATATACAGATTTTCATTATCTGATTTCAATGCTTATCTTGAGTAATGGGCCTCCTGGTGGTCTGGCAGGAGGCAACAAGGCTGTAAATGAATTGTGCAGCATTCTTTCCTGAGGTGGGAGACTCCACAACCTTGGTTATCTCCTGAATTCCAGTTCCTGGAATTCTTTAAGTAAAAGGACTATTACCAGTGGGGTAGTGGAGTGGGTTTTGTGATCAGTGGAAATGCATGAAAAAAATGTGAGAGGCGTGAGTACATCTCTGTTGTCTCAGCATGGTGCTCAAGTATGGGAAGGAGTGTTCTTTAATCTTCTGATTCCCTCAAGTTTCTTATAGGCCTGTGTCTCAAGTGTGGCTTTTGCAAATATGTCTGTTTTTTCTAAAGGGCTCTCTCTCTTTTTTCCTTTCCCTTTCTTTTCCTCCTTAGTTGCGGAATTCCCAATCTAGTTGTTTAAATCCCTCTTTCATGTTGACTACAAATTTTTATTTTCCTCCTTTGGTGAGATAGGAAGACCATGGCACACTAGAGTGAGATAAAGTTCCCTTACTCTAGTTGGGATAAGGTTTCAGTACTACCCCAGTGACATCTTTTTCCCTAGAGACTAGGCTTTTGTTAGGGAGAAGGATCCATGAGGGTTTTATAGTGATTAGTCTTTTCCTTCCACTGTTACAGCTACAAGGAGGATTATTTTTGAATCATGGACATGAAAACCTAGTAAAGTTCCTGGAGGAAAAGTTAATAAGAATATGGGGCCCCACTATGAGTATTGCCCCAGTATTTGCTTAAATCCATGCTAGTCCACACTCAGCCTCTAAGAACTAAAGTTACTAATCAAGTAATATCTTACTGTTCCCTACCATCTTATGGTATTCAGTAGCTTCTAATTCAGGTAAGCAAATCTTAGATCTTTTATCTTTCTGGATATGACTGTCTCTCCAGATTTTATGGTAGCCATTTTCTTTGTGACCTCAGTTCTCTGAAGGGTTCACAAAAAGTTACTGATATTTCATTTGTCCAGCCTTTCTGTTATAAGGACAGGAGTAATGACTTCCAAACTCTTTAGATGTTAGATCTGAAACCAGTACCCTAATCTTTTTTAAAAAAAAATGAATTAAAAATACATGTTACAAAAAATTGAGTATTAATTTTGGGAATGAGTATTAATTAGTTTTATAAACTGTTAAACATTATGAAAATTTTAGATACTCTTATCATATTTAACCTAAAATGTTTTCTTCAATTAGAAACCTTACCTTTTTTTCTCTTCATAATCAAAGTGAGTAGATTATTTGGTTCTTTCTCACATGAGAAACAACTATTCTTCTTAACCTTTTTAGTCAATATCTCGCCTTTCAATATCCATCAGAAACTGTGACCATTCTTGGTTCACATTTTCATGCCTGTGTTGAAACTACTAGAAACAACACTTTGGAATCATAAAAATCAATAAGCCTTTTGATCTAACTCCTTCTAATGTCACTTCCCCATCTGGAGTTTTAGGTACCTTTATGATTCTTCTGACTAAAAATATTTCTTTTATATACGTACTTTTTTTTTTTCTTTTTTTGCTTCTGTTACTTGAGGGAATGATTGATCCTCGTCAACCTGCCAACATTTCCTTTTATTTGGTCAGCAGGATGCCTGCTCTTGTTCTAGAACTCTGGAAATATTTCTCAACTTTATAGAAATAGATTTATGCCACTTGCAGTAAGCTTGAACATAGAATTGTTAATTGTGGTCATGAAACTAATAAGGAAGATAAAGTAGTACTAATTTGCATGGAAAAGTAGAGAACCAATGGGACGCAGACCCAGGACACTGGCTGTGTATTGTTCTGTAAGATAATGTACCTGTCTGAAACTCTATTTTCCAACACCAAAAAAAGTATGTTCACATTGGAAGTTTTCTATGGTTATCTATCAAGCATATGCTGAAAACCAGCTCTTTGCCAGACACTGTTGTAGGTGCTAAGAATAGTGATCAATAACAAAAGCAAGTTTCTTGCACTCATGGAGATTATTTCTAGAGTGAGGTTAACAACACATAAGAAAGAAATGAAGACCAGGGAATTATCAGTTGGTGATGAGTATTCCACAAAGGATTAAAGTAATAGGATTTTATAGACTCCGTAGATGCTACTTTAGATCAGGTGCTTAGCGAAGAAATGAAATCTAAATGACCAGGAATTAACCATGCAAAGTAGAAGAAATTGCAGGCAGGAATAAAATTGGCAAAATTTGGATCTGTGGATAAGACTACTTTTGCTAGATGGTAGTAAGAGGAAAAACAAAATAGAGAAGATTGTGATTTGATATTATAAGTATCTGTAAGTTAGATAGGGAGCTTAGATTATATTGCAAGTATGATTGGAAACCACTGACAATGAATTGGAATTGGAATTTGATTCCAATTTCATGATTCAGTACCACTTATTTAAATAGCTCGCATCTTCATTCTTCAAATATATCTTCATGAGAAAAGCTGATGCTTCTTTCAACTTCTTTCCATTTTTTTATGGATTGACTCAACTCTCAAAATTGTTTACTTTGCAGACTTTTTTTTATTACTGATTTTGTTATGAGACAGATCTATTTATTTTTCTTCTAGGTTTTCTTGTTTTCCAGCTAGAGTCATTTTATACTGCCCTGCTATCTGAGCTTTATATTTTATATCCTTTTCTAAGTTCCACAAGTAACCATGTTTTCCCTTACATATAAACCATTTATTTCTTTTATTTATTTAAGAATTCTATTTTTCTTTTCACTTTCTCTCTCTTTTAAGTAACCCATGATAACTGCTGAGGTCTGAATATCTGTGTTTCTACTAAATTCATATGTTAAAATTCTTGCCTCTGAGGTGACAATGTGACTTAATGAGGTGGGGCCTTTGAAAGTTGATTTAGTCATGAAGACAGAGTCCTGGTGAATAGGATTAGTGTCCTCATAAAAGAGGCCTGAGAGAGAGTAATTGCTCAGCCCAGGATGTGAGGACACAGTTAGATAGTGGCATCTATGAACCAGGACACTAGCTCTCATCAAACAATGAATTTTCTAGTGCCTTAATTTTGAACTTCTCAGCCTCCAGAGGATGAGAAATACATTTCTGTTGCTTAAATGCAACTGAGTTTATCATGTATTTTTATAGCAGCTCACATAGAGTAAGATAACTTACAAAAAGTTTGAAACCTTATATTAACTTAGAGTATTCTTTTCCTTTTTATATTTTCTTTCCCAAAATATATAACTGATAATTTCTACCAAATTTGTATTCATTCCTTATTCCTTGTGGAAACATCACATAAGTTAATTGATTTAATTCATTAAATATTTGTGATTACTTACCAGGTGTCAAACACTTGCTAGGTATTATGAAAATAATGTAAAAAAAATATGATTGATCTTCAAATGATGGATTTCCCTAAAGTTAGAGTTTTCAAGTGACTTTTGTTTATTAATTGCATCCTGGAGTACAGCTATGGCTGTGACGTGGTGACTTGAATTTTGCCTCCAACACTAGGGAGAGAAACATTTTAAACCTCTGATTATTGTGTCTCTAGCCACAGGTGCTAGCTACTCCTAGGTCCTGGTTGACCCTTTTAGTAGCCTTTGTAGCTGGACTGAGATTAAAAGCTCAAGTGAAGAGCAGGAAAGAAAATAATAATAATAATTGGGGCACTTAGTGTGTGTATGTCTCCTCTCTTCATAATGCTACAGATTTAAGGATGAATACAACTATTTCTTTGTGATTTAAAATAACAAATCTTCTCATTTTTTACTACATATAAAAATAATATTCTTCATTTAAAAGTTCTACAGCTTTCTCAGACAGCCAAAATTCATATACTAAAAGAAGCCCAGTACATTTTGCTCATTAATAGCTAATATAAGAAACAGAACAAGGACAGAACTCTGTTTTGTGACCAAAAGCCTAATCTTTTTATCCACTATTTTGACTACAAATATTTTAAAATCCTATACTACCTAACTTCTAGACACAAGTATTATAATGATAACACTATAAAAGTATGGGTACTGTATTTTGTAATCTGTTTCAGACTTCTCACATGATACACTGCAAAAAGCCTTGATTTGGCAGTGATCTCGTTAAATGATTTGGATGCAATAGTAGCAGCATCATCTATCACAGCTGACTAAAAGAATCACCCTGACATTTATGAAGTGAAGTTTTATTCATAACATGGATACATACTTGTCCCTAAGTATAAAACTGTTAGTTCATACATAGGCAATTTATAAGATATTGTCTTCCAAAGTTTATTTTGTTTTGTTTTAATCAGTTATGGAGACAATATGATACAGTAAAGAAAGCAAAAGGGAGGACATGGTTAGAATGTAAAGAAGAATAGTGAATTCCAGCGACTTTTCAAATATAATTGAGTAATTTGGGAAAATATATTTTACATTTTGATCCATTAACTCTTGATTTGTAAAATTATAAAAATATGCGCATTATACAGTTTTGCCTTGAGGATCAAATGGGATAATACAGATAACTGTATTAAGCTGTTGTATTAGCCCATTTCACACTTCTATAAAGATACTACCTGTGACTGGGTAATTTATAAACAAAAAAGGTTTAACTGACTTACAGTTCCACATGGCTGGGAGGCGTCAAAAAACTTATGATCATGATGAAAGGTGAAGGGGAAACAAGGTACATCTTACATGGTGGCAGGAGAGAGAAAGCACAGAGGAATGTCCACTTTTAAACCATCAGATCTCATGAGAACTCACTCACTATCTCAAAAACAGCAAGGGGAAACTGCCCCCATGATTCAATCACCTCCCACCAGGCCCCTTCTTCAATGTTGGAAGATTACAGTTTGACATGAGATTTGGATGGGAACATGGTGCCAAGCCATGTCATCCAGTCCCTGGCCCCTCCTAAATCACACATTCTCACATTTCAAATCACAGTCATGCTTTCACCAGCAATCCCCCAAAGTCTTAAGTCATTCCAGAATTTATTTAAAATCCAAATCCAAAGTCTCATCTGAGACAAGGCAAGTCCCTTCCACCTCAGAGCCCGCAAAATAAAAAACAAATTAGTTGCTTCAAAAATACAATGGAGATACATACACTGGGTAAATGTTCCTGATCCAAATGAGAAAAGATGGCCAAAATAAAGGGGACACAGGCCCCATTCAAGTCTGAAATTCAGCAGAGGAGTAATTAAATCCACAAACCCTAAAATGATAGGCCTTGACTGCATGTCTAACATCCAGGGCACACTGATGCAAGGGTTGGGCTCCCAAGACCTTGAGCAGCTCTGCCCCTGTGGTTCTGCAGGGTACAGCCCACACAGCTGCATTCATGAGATACCTGCTACTTTCCTAGGTATATGGTACAAACTCTTGGTAGATCTACCATTCTGGGGTCTGGAGGAGGGTGGCCCTCTTCTTACAGCTCTACTAAACAGTGCCTCAGGGGGACTCTGTGTTGGGGCTTCAACCCCACATTTCCTCTCTTGCCCTAGTAGAGATTCTCAATGAAGGCTCTATGCCTATAGCCAACTTCTGCTTGAACATCCAGGCATTTCCATACATCCTCTGAAATCTAGGTGGAGGCTCCTAAAGCTCAACTTTTGTCTTCCACACACCCACAGGCTCAGTACCATGTGGAAGCTGCCCAGGCTTGGGGGTTGCACCCTCTGAAGCCATGGCCTGAGCTATACCTTGGCCCATGAAACTGTTTTTCCTTCAAGGCCTGTTATAGGAGAGGCTGCCATAAAGATCTCTGACATGTCCTGGAGACATTTTTTCCATTGCCTTGGCAATTAACATTCAGCTCCTCATTACATATGCAAATTTCTGCAGCAGGCTTAGAATATTTTCCCCAGAAAATGTGTTTTTCTTTTCTACTGCATTGTCAGGCTGCAAATTTTGCAAACTTTTATGTTCTGCTTCCCTTTTAAATACAAGTTCTAATTTCAAATTATCTCTTTGCGAACACATGTCACTGTACACTTTCAGGAAAAGCCAGGTCACCTCTTGAATACTTTGCTGCTTAGAAATTTCTCTGCCAGATAACCTAAATCATCTCTCTGAAATTCAAAGTTCCATTGATCTCTAGGGCAGGGGCAAAATGTGCCAGTCTCTGTGCTAAAGCATAGCAAGAATGACCTTTGCTCCCATTCCCAATAAGTTCCTCATCCTCATTTGAGACCACCTCAACCTGGACTTCACTGTCCATATCACTATCAGCATTTTGGCCAAACCCATTCAAAAAGTCTTTAGAAAGTTCAAACTTTCCCACATCTTCCTGTCTTCTGAGGCTTCCAGAGTGTTCCAGCCTCTGCCTGTCACCCAGTTCCAAAGTTTCATCCACATTTTTAGGTTATCTTTATAGCAGTACCCCACCCTACTGGTACCAGTTCTCTGTATTAGTTTGTTTTTACACTGCTATAAAGATGCTACCTGAGACTGGGTAATCTATTAAAAAAAATAGGTTTGATTTACTCACAGTTCTGAATGATTGAGGAGGCCTCAAGAAACTTTCAATCATGGTGAAAGGTGAAGGATAAACAAGGCACATCTTACATGGTGGCAGGAGAGAGAGGGCAGGGAGTGATGCTACTTTTAAACCATCAGATCTCATAAGAACTCCTTTTCATGAGAAGAGCATGTGGGAAACATCTCCCATGATCCAATCACTTCTCAGCAGATCCCTCCCTCAACTCATAGAGATTATAGTTCAAGATGAGATTTGGGTGGGGCCACAGAGCCAAAGCATATTAGGTGTTCTTGCATTGCTATAAGGAAAGACCCGAGACTGGTTAACTTTAGAAAAGGTTTAATGATTCTGCAGGCTATACAGGAAGGATGATGCTGGCATCTGTCCCACTTCTGGAAAGACCTTAGGAAATTTACAATTATTACAGAAGGTAAAGGAAGAGCAGGCATAGCACATGGTGAAAGGAGAAACAAAAGAGTGAAGGGAAAGGAAACACACACTTTAAATGACCTGAGAACTCACTCACTATTGCAAGAACAGTACCAAAGGGGATAAAGCCAAACCATTAATGAGAAAAACGCCCCATGATTCAGTCACCTCCCAACTCTCCTGATCTTCAACCTGGAGGATTATGTTTCTATATGAGATCTGCCAGGTACACATATCCAAATTTTATCAATAACTGTACAGTGCATATGAAAATGTTTTACATACTTAAAAACTTCTACTAAACAAGCATCATTTGTTATTGCTTAGAATTCCAATACTACCTTAGATACAGTTTTACTAGTGATAGACAGATTGTGTGATAGATAAAATTGTTGGCCCAAAGTTGTACTCCTTGACTTTAGTCTTGTCATTTAAACTGCTTTTCATTAATGGTATGTTGGCAGAAGTAACAGAGTGCTGATTTCAAGCCTGGCTTTTAAGAAGCATCACAGATTTTTACTTTTTCTTTTCTAACACTGTTATCATCATAGGAGACCATGCTATAACTTGCCTGCTAGCCTAAGGAAAGTTAGATAATTAAAAATAACTTCTGGGTTCTTGTCTAAGCAATGGGCTAGCCAGTGGTTTCATTTATATAAATGGGTAACATTCAGAAATGTCTGCTCTTAATAAGAAAGTGTTCTGGACACATTAAATTTCAGATGCCATCAGGCATCTGAGTGAAGACATCAAACAGGAATTTACACGTCTGGCTTGCAAGCTCATTGGACATACTTAGAATAAAAATGTAACTTTGGCACTCATCTATTTATAGACATATTAAAAGGACAGGATTTGATTAGATCATCTAGGGAGTGGGTGCGAGTGAAGAGAAAACAAGATCTTTGACTAAGCCCTGTGGTACTCTTAACATTTAGAATTTAAGCAAAGAAAGAGTAGCCAATGAAAGAAGCTAAGGAAGGATGGCAATTTAATAGTAAGGCTAATATCATGATGCGCCTGAAGTTAAACTTAAAAAAAAAGGTTTCAGGAGAAAAGGAAAAAGTGAGCACATACGCAAAATCAAATGAAGAACTTAGCTGGTTAGGTGAGTTGATGACTGAACTAATTATTTGTTTTGGTAAAATTAAATTTCTTAGTGATATTGACTAGAGCTGTTTTAGTGGGTTGAAGGTGTCAATTATTTTTAGAAATATTACTGAAAAAAGGAGCATAGAAGGGGATAAAAAGGTAGTCAAATTGCTTTTTAAAATAAAAAAAATTAAAAAAAATGTAATACATGTCTGTATGTTCTGGAAAGTGATCCAAGAGAAAGAAAAATGCATTAATGCAAACAGAGAAGATAATTCTAAAAACAAAGATTTTTTTTTTTTTTTTTTAGAAGATACGAGTTTTGTTTCTCTAGGGAACCTTGACTAATACAGATTTTGGTACCAGGAGTGGTTCTAGAGGAACAGAATATTAAGGATGGAGTTCTTTTGTTGATTTGGGGGTTTCTGGAGTTGACTGCTTGATATTATTGGACCCCAAAATGCTAAGGATTTTACTTCTAATAGTATGGAGAACATTGATAGTCCTTGGCATAAACTGTTTAGAGAATTATGCAAAATAAATAAATTTGACACTCCTGATTTACCACTTATGAGAGGCAGGGAGTTTAGTGCCTCTACACATGATAACTCTGAGCATATGTGGAGAACCAAGGAACATAATGAAGTTGGTTGGTTGCTGCTAAGTTCAGTGGACAAAGAAATTAAGGAAAATGATGAACTCAGGGATTCTGAACTCCCAGCTTCAGAAGCAGATACTGAGCGTCAAATCTGCTAAGATTGCTCTGAGTGAGAGTCTTATCTCCTGTAGAGAAAGAACTGAAAGTGTGGAAAAACAGACAGAAGCTCTTCTTATGCGAGTGGCTGACCTGCAACAAAAGGGCACACACAGCCTCACCAGATGTCTACCGTTAAAGTGAGGGCACTGATTAGAAATGAATGAGACCCTGCAACTTGGAATAGGATGTGTGGGAGGACCCTGATGAAGTTGGGAGCACTGAGCTTGTAAATTCTGATGAAACTTTTTGCCAGAAGGAAGAGCTTTCTCATCTCCAGTAGTGGAAACATTCCCTCCCAGATACATACTGCCATCAGCCTTTCTACATTTGTCTGAAGAGATAAACCCTGTGCTTCTTGAGACAATAGTGATAGTGTCCCCTGAGGTAGTTGACAGGCAAAATAATGTTGATTCTCTTCAGGAGCCATGCCCAATACCCCTGTTTACTTCTAGACCTATAAATTCACTTCTAGACCTAAAGTCTCAGCAGGATCCTAGAAGTGAGGTTGAGAGTGTGACCCATGAGGAGGTGTGTTACAGTCAAAAACAACTATTTGAGTTCTCTAATTAATATAAACAAATCTGGAGTACAGGCATGGGAATGAATATTACAGGTATGGGATAATGATGGAAGAAATATAGAGTTGGATCAAGTTTAATTTATTGATTTGGGCCCACTAACTAGGGACTCTGCTTTTAATGTTGTAGCTCTGGAAGTTTAAATAGGTTCTAATAATTTATTTGCTTGGTTAGTTGAAATATGGATTAAAACAGGACCTGAAATGAACAAGATGGAAATACCTGATCTCTCTTGGTTTAATGTACAGAAAGGGATAAAAAGGGTTAGGGAGATTGGGATAGTGGAATGAATTTGTCACTTTAGACCTACTCATCCCAGCTGGGAGGGTCCAGAAGATATACCCTTGACCAATGCCTTGTGAAATAGATTTGTGAGGGAAGAACCTGCCATTTTGAAGAGTTCTATAATTGCTCTTCTCTATATGTCAGATCTAACAGTGAGAACCTCAGTTACTCGACCACAAAATTTAAATACAATGAGAATAACTGGACGCCAAGATGGCAGGAGCCAATTGGTGGCACTCAATGGTCAAAAGCAAGGTAGATATAGCTACCATAATGAACAGTAGAGTCAAAGCAGCAATCGGAATAGTTTGACTCGTGTGGAGCTCTGGCATTGACTAATCAATCGCAGTATTCCTAGAAATGAAATTGATAGGAAGCCTACAGCATTTCTACTTAATTTATACAAGCAGAAAGCTTCTAGGCTGGATGGACCAAAGACTAATTTGAATTATAAAAACAGAGAATCATTGCCTCTGAATCAATTTCCAGAACTGAGCCAATTTACAGACACCAAATCCCTTGAATGAAGGGGAGCCGATCCCCTGATGAAGGACCCCACTACATTATGGACAATTTATGCATTGAATCATTTTCCTATACTTCCTCAAGGAGACCTCTGGCCTTTTACCAAGGTAACTGTGTACTGGTGGAAGAAAAATGATTAGACATTTCAGGGAATACTGGATAGTGGCTCTGGGCTGACATTATTCCAAATGTCATTCCAAAATGTCATTGTGGTCCTCCAATTAAAATAGGGGTTACTGGGGGTAAGGTAATTAATAAAGTTTTTGCTCAGGTCTGACTTACAGTAGGTCTATCGGGTTCCCCAACTCATCTTGTGGTCATTTCCCCAGTGCCAGGATACATAATTGGCATAGACATACTTGGTAGCTGGCAGAACTCCCACATTGGCTCCCTGACTAATAGGGTGAGGGCCATTATGGTGGGAAAAGCTAAATGGAAGCCATTAGAGCTGCCTCTACCTAGAAAGTTAGTAAATCCAATTATATATATATAATATATATATGTTATATATTATATATTATATATATAGAATTCTATAATATATATAGAATTCTATAATATATATAGAATTCTATATATATAATATAAATAATTATATAATTATATATATATAATCCCTGGAGGGGATATATTTATATATTTATATAAAAATTACTTTAATTTATATATAAATTAATTTATAAATTAATTTATATATAAATATATTTATAAATTTATATGTGTGTGTGTGTACATATATATATATATATATATATATATATATATAATCCCTGGAGGGATTGCAAATATTAGTGCCACCATCAAAGACTTGAATGAAGCAGGAGTGGTGATACCCACCACATCCCTGTTCAACCTTTCCATTTGGCCTGTGCAGAAAACAGATGGGCCTTGGAGAATGACAGTGGATTATCGTAACCTTAACCAAGCATTAACTCCAATTGCAGCTGCTATACCAGATGTGGTTTCACTGCTTGAGCAAATTAATACATCTCCTTGTACCTGGAATGCAGCCATTTACTTGGTAAATGCCTTTTTCTCCATTCCTGTTTATAAACCAACCAGAAGCAATTTACTTTCAGCTGGCAAGGCCAGCAATACACCTTTACTGTCCTATCTCAGGGGCATATCAACTCTCCAGCTTTGTGTCATAATCTTATTTGGAGAGACTTTGATTGATTTTTGGTTACATAAAATATTATACTGGTCCATTACTTGATGATATTATGCTGATTAGATCCAATGAGCAAGAAGTAACAAATACATGGGACTTATTGGTGAGACATTTGCATGCCAGAAGATGGGAAATAAATTCTACTAAAATTCAGAGACCTTCTACCTTAGTAAAAATTTCTAGGGTCCAGTGGTATGGGGCTTGTTGAGATATTCTTTCTAAGGTGAAGGATAAGTTGCTGCATTTGGCCCCTCCTATAACCAAGAAAGAGGCACAACACCTAGTGGGCCTATTTGGATTTTAGAGGCAATATATATCTCATTTGAGTGTGTTACTCTGACTCATTTGTCGAGTAACTCATAAGTATGCCAGTTTTAAGTGGGGTCCAGAAAAGGAGAAGGCTCTACAACAGGTCCAGGCTGCTGTGCAAGCTTCTCTGCCACTTGGGCCATATGACCCAGCAGATCCAATGGTGCTTGAGGTGTCAGTGGCAGATAGGGATGCTGTTTGGAGCCTTTAGCAGGCCCCCATAGGTGAGTCACAGTGGAGGCCTTTCAGATTTCCAGTCATTTGCTGCAGATAACTACTGTCCTTTTGAGAGATAGTGCTTGGCCTATTACTGGGCTTTGGTGGAAACTGAACATTTCACTATGGGTCATCAAGTCACCATGCAACCTGAACTACCTATCATTACATGGGTACTTTCTCACCCATCTAGCCATAAAGTGTGTAGTGCACTGCAGCATTCCATCATCAAATGAAAGTGGTATATACGTGATCAGGCTCAAGCAGGTCCTTAAGGCACAAGTAAGTTACATGAGGAAGTGGCTCAAATGTCCCTGGTCTCCACTCATGCCACCCTGCTTTCCATCCCCCAGCCTGTACCGATGGCCTCATGGGAAGCTCCCTATGATCAGTTGACAGAGGAAGAGAAGACTAGGGCCTGGTTCACAAATGGTTCTGCACAGTATGCAGGCACCACCTGAAAGTGGAAAATTAAGAACTACAGCCCCATTCTATGACATATCTCAAAGACAGAAGTGAAGGGAAAACTTCCCAGTGGGCAGAACTTCAAGCAGTGCACCTGGCTGTGCACTTTGCATGGAAGGAGAAATAGCCAAATGTGCAATTATATGCTGATTCATGGGCTGTAACCAATGGTTTCCTGGATGATCAGGGACTTGAAAGAAGCATGATTGAAAAATTAGTGACAAAGAAAATTGGGGAAAAGGTTTGTGGAAAGATCTCTTTGAGTAGTCAGAAACTGTAAAGATATTTGTATCCCATGTGAGTGCTCCCCAAAGGGTGACCTCAGTAGAGGATGATTTTAATAATTAAGTGGATAGGATAACCAGTTCTGTGGACACCACTGAGCCTCTTTCCCCAGCCACCCTTGTCATTGCACAATTGGTCCATGAACAAAGTAGCCATGGTGGCAGGGATGGAGGTTATGCATGGACTCAGCAACATGGACTTCTACTCACCAAGGATGACCTTGCTATTGCCACTGCTGAGTGACCAATTTACCAGCAGCAGAGACTAACACTGATCTCTCCATATGGCACTATTCCTTGAGGTGATCAGCCAGCTACCTTGTGACAGTTGATTATAATGGACCTCTTCCTTGATGGAAAGGGCAGAGGTTTGTCCTCGCTGGAAAAGACACTTACTCCAGATATGGATTAGCCTATCCTGCATACAATGTGTCTCCCAAGAGTACCATCAGTGGACTCACAGAATGCCTTACTCAGCATCATGGTATTCCACACAGCATTGACTCTGACCAAGGCACTTACTTTACAGTCAAAGAAGTATGGCAGTAGGCTCATTCTTATGAATTTACTGGTCTTACCATGTTCCCCATCACCCTGAAGCAGATGGATTGATAGAATGGGGGAATGGCCTTTTGAAGTCCCAATTACAATATCAACTAGGTGACAATAGTTTGCAGGGCTGGGGCAAAGTTCTAAAGAAGGCCTTAGATGTTCTGAATCAGCGTCCAATATATGGTACCGTTTCTCCCATAGCCAGGACTTGGGTCCAGGAATCAAGGAGTGGAAGTGGAAGTGGCACCACCCACCATCACACCTAGTGATCCACTAAAATGTTTGCTTCCTGTTCCAACGACATTATATTCTGCTGGCTTAGAGGTCTTAGTTCCAGAGAGAGGAATGCTGCCATCAGGAGACACAACAATGATTCCATTAAGCCTGAAGTTAAGATTGCCACCTGGACACAATGGGCTCCTCCGACCTTTAAGTCAACAGGCTAAGAAGTGTGTTACAGTGTTGGCTGGGGTGACAGATCCAGATGAAATTAGATGAAATCAGTGTACTACTCCATAACAGAAGTAAGGAAGAGTATATGTGGAGTAGAGGAGATCCATTAGGACGTCTCTTGGTACTACCATGCCCTATGATTAAGGTCAATGGAAAACTGCAACAGCCCGATCCAGGCAGTGCTACAAATGACCCAGACCCTTTAGGAATGAAGGCTTAGGTCACTCCACCAGGAAAAAATCACAACCTGCTGAGGTGCTTGCTAAAGGCAAAGGGAATACAGAATGGATACAAGAGGGTAGTTATAAATACCAGCTATCACCATGTGACCAGTAGTAGAAATGGAGACTGCGATTTTCATGGTATTTCCTTCTTCTTTTGTTAAAAACATGTTTGTGCATGTATACACTTGTACTAAGAAAATATATTCATTTTATTTCTTTTCCTTTATCATGTGACATAAGATTTATAGACTTCATATCAGCATTTAAGTATTTTTAACTTTATATAATAGTATCTGGGTTTGGGATTGGTCCATTTCTGGTTTTATGAAGGAGAGTTGTATTATATTAGGTGTGATTATGATCTTTTTATTTTCCTTATTTGAAGATTATGTATAATCTCAGGAGACGTTTATGGGTTCCAGTTTACATGGGATGGACTTGTGATGGTTAATACTAAATGTCAACTTGATTGAATTGAAGGATACAAAGCATTGATCCTGGGTGTGTCTGTGAGGGTGTTGCCAAGAGTTAACATTTGAGTCAGTGGAGATATATATATATATATATATCTCCATATATAGACAGACAGAGATAGATAGATAGATAGACAGATAGATAGATAGATAGATATCCTATTAGTTCTGTCTTTTTACAGAACCCAAATACAGTGCTCTTAAAAGCATTAAGTTATATGCATTCACAAAGATGGTTTGAAATTGGAACTTATGCTTAAAAGGAAAGCAGAGCATAAAAGTTTGCAAAATTTGCAGCCTGACAATATGATAGAAAAGACAAACCCATTTTCTGCAGAAAAATTCAAACCTGCTTCAGAAATTTGCAAAAGTAACAAGGACCCAAACGTTAATCACCAAAACAATGGGGAAAATGTCTCCAGAGCATGTCAGCAGTGTTCACAGCAGTCCCTCTCATCACAGGCCCAGAGGTCTAAGAGAAATAAAAAACTGGCTTCATGGGTGGGGCCCAGGGACTGCTGTTTTGTGCCATCTCGAGACTTGATGACCTTTATCCAAGCCATGGCTAAAACAGCCCAATATCCAGTTCAGTGGAGGGTGCAAGGCTCAAGCCTTGGTAGTTTCCATGTGATGTTGGCCCTGCAGGTTCACAGAAGTCAATAATTGAAACTTGAGAACCTCCACCTAGATTCTAGAGGATGTATGGAAATGCCTGGATGTCCAGCCAAAAATGTGCTCCAGGGTACTCATGGAGAATCTTTGCTAGGGTAGTGTGGAAGGGAAATGTGGGGTCAGAGCCCCCCATTTTCCTACTGGGGTCCCCACCGGGGCACTGCCTAGTGGAGTTGTGAGAAGAGAGCCACCATCTTCCAGACTCCAGAATGGTAGATTCACCAAAAGCTTGCACTGTGCACCTGGAAAAGTTGCAGACACTCAACACCAGTCCATGAAAGCATCTAGGAGAGGGGTTATACCCTACAAAGCCATAGGGGCAGTGAGACTCAAGACCCTGGGAGCCCACTCCTTGCATCAACATGACCTTTATGTCAGACATGCAGTCAAAAGAGATTATTTAGGAACTTTAATATTTACTGATTGCTCTGCTGGATTTCAGACTTGCATGAGTCTTGGCCCCTTTGTTTTGGCCAATTTCTGCCATTTGGAATGGGAGCATTTATCCAATGCCTCTACCCCTTTGTATCTTGGATGTAACTAACTTGCTTTTGATTTTACAGGCTCATAGGCAGAAGAAACTTGCCTTGTCTCAGAGAAGACTTTGGACTTGGATTTTTGGGCTAACGCTGCAATGAATTAAGAATTTGGGCAATGTTGGAAAGGCATGATTGTGTTTTGATATGTGAAGACATGAGATGTGGGAGGGGCCAAGGATGTAATGATATGGTTTGGCCGTGTCCCCACCCAAATCTCATCTTAACTTGTAAGATCCATAATCCCCACATGTCTAGGGAGAGACATGGTGAAAGGTGTTTGTATCATGGGTGTACTTTCCCCCATGCTGTTCTCGTGATAGTGAGTAAGTTCTCATGAGATGTGATAGTTTAATAAGGAGTTCCTCTCCCTTTGCTCCATACACTTCTCTCTCCTGCCTCCTTGTGAAGAAGTTGCCTGTTCTTCTTCCTCTTCACCTTCTTTGAAGGTGCCTGTTCAAACTTCCACTATGATTGTAAGTTTCCTGAGGCCTCCCTAACTGTGTAGAACTGCGAGTCAATTAAACCCCCTTTGTTTATAAACTACCCAGTATCGGGTAGTATCTTTAGCAGTGTGAGAATGGAGTAGTAGAACAACTTACTATAAAAAATATATAATTTGCACAAAGCCTGATGTGAATCCAGATCCTCTCCAGGGAAACATTCCTCCCTGTGTGAGCTCAGTATTTGGAATTTCTTTGATATTTTGGCACCTTTAACCAACACATGTTTTTGTGATTGCTCGGTTAAAAGAAGAAAAGACATGGAATCACATACTGGTTCTACAATATTTGTACTAAAATGTGGCATATGACACATTTATGTCCTATTGGTCAAAGCTGGTCAGTACAAAGCAGTGTAATATTCTCATAGGTTCAGGATGCAAGAAGACCAGAAATATTGGTGAGGATCACTAGTATCTTATATATCAGATGAGCATGATGGAGGAAAATTAAATCAATTTAATGGATGGTATATTTGAAAGAGTTATTCTAATAATGTTTCATGGAATCTAAGTTATAAAACGAGTTAAATAAGAAAAAAGGATGGTGTTGGGTCATGAATAACAAGAAGTTCCAATGAAATGAGGTCTTAAACTGTCCAAAGCTTAGTTGACAAAGGGATAGCAGACTGAGATGGAAAAGTTGAAGTAGATGGCAAAGAATGAGCATTTTTATGCATACTTTAAATGGCAGTAATTTTCAATGGCACTAACCACCAAGAAGAATGGCAAACTAAAATAGTTTAGAAGAAATGTTATTGGAAATGCAAGTCATTGAAGTGACAAGCCAAGGCATTTGAAAGTTTATCTATATGGATACTGCAATTTCCAGTGTAAAATACTGAGGGAAATGAAGTAGAAATGTGCATAGACTTTGCATGAAGACAGGTGGTGGGAAGTATAAACCAAGCAAAAAGAATTGAGGTTTTAAGAGAGGAGAAATGGTCTAGGTATACACTAAGGAGATATAGACTCCTTGAGTAAGAGGCAGATTCAGACACCAAGAGAAAACTTAGTAAAGATATAGGAGGTTTAGCTGTTGACAGAGGGTAGGTACAGTGACTATGTTTGGAAATCAGGGAATGGTAGGACATTGGGTCAAATTAGGGGATGTATAGAGACATATGGGTGATTGTAGAAGTTTGGGAATTTTAGTTGTTTCCAAAATAAACAGGGCTATAAAATAATTAGATTAGTACTGATGGTTTCTTAGGGAAAATTGGGTAATCAGTTCTAATTATAGCTTCCTTTTTAGGATTAATCTGTTTAACAGTTTGTCAGCAAGTGGCATATAGGCCAAGGGAGGGGCAGTCTTGTCAAGAACATCAGTTGCTTTACAGATCTCTGTAAATCTTGTTTGGCAGTGGCCCCATTAAAGGAAATAGTGATGGGAAAAACAGAGTTTTGTGTATTTCTTAACAATTAGAATACGATGAATTAGGGCCAGAAAAGCAGTACTACATACAGCATTTGCACCTTTGAATGGTTTTCCAGGTTGAAATCCCACCAATAATGGCAATTTCTGCTTTAAACTTTCTACTGTTGATATTAATATTTTATGATGTATGCTTACAAGCACAAACCCAAACGAAGCAAGACTGCATGTGTGTGTGCCCTTGCACTTATTAGATATGTTCTCAGGCAAATTACTAAACATTTTTGGGCTTTGGTTTCCACATCTGGGAAATGCTACCAATTCAGTTGTTATCAGAATTAGACAAGATAATACATGCAAAGTACCAAGAAAAATATCTAGCACAGAGCTTTTGAAATTGTTAACTGTTGTCTTCTCTTCTTCTATTTGTAAAATACATCTTGTCCCTGTGTACTAGTAATCATTTATGAAAATCTTTAAAGATGATCATGGTTTGTTTTTTTTTTGTTTGTATATCATAAAGAGGAATATCAAGGATTTGTTTTTAATTGTAGATATCGACTTTTAGATATAATATTTAAATCTATTATTTCAAGAACCTGACTTGCAGATCGTCTCATATTTCACAGTAAATGCCAAATAAGGGGGTGTTTTATTGCTCTGTGTTTCTAAACTTTACCAAAAAAATATTTTACCAGAAAAATAAAGCTGAAACAACCATTAGAGGCTTCTGTTTGAGGGTTTCAGTGAACCAGTTATAAATTATATCACATACCAGTAAGAACCATTATTTAATTTTAAGATTTAAAAGATTTAAGCCAATAATACTAATTGCAAAATAAAATATAGCTCAATCCCGTCAAATATGCAAACTTAATTGTGGTGGGGGTGTTATGTTTTACAGCATGCTAGCGCTGTCTTTATCAGAATTCAGTGTCAGGTTGCTACTTACTTCACGAAATGAATCAAAAAGCTTCCCATGTTTTCTTCTTTTCCAGAAACAAAGAAATTTTACGCACTGTGATAGGCTCTGGCTCTACTACAAACTAAGTCAAGAGTCTTTTGCTATTTTTCCTTATACATACATATATATGTAAGTATATACATATATATGTATATTTACATATGTAGGTGCATATATGTGTATTTACATATATAGGTGCATATATGTGTATTTACATATATAGGTGTATATATGTGTATTTACATATATAGGTGTATATATGTATTTACATATATAGGTATATATATGTGTAATAGTTTAGGTTGGTTTTAATTTGTATTTTTCTAGTTGATAAAATAAAGAAAAAATACTATTTTTGGCTTACCTATAACAACAAAAAAATTAGCTCACTTTTGTTTTGCTCTGTTCAATCTGGTTAAATATCTTTCTTAATGCTCTGTCATTTTACATACAGAAAATTTTTTCTTTATTTGATGCTATTTTTACCATCTGCCATCTTTTTTGATAGATTAACAAAAATGACTGCATTTTTCTGCTATTTGCCTTTTTTTAGAACTTAACTTTATTCACTTACATTGTACTTTTTCTTTAAATCTTTGTTTTCTTTATTTTTAATCTCCTTTCACTAGATTCGTATCTTAAATTTTAGAAAGAAAGGAATGAGAAAGACTTCTTCACATTATGGGCATGAGAAGATTGTTATTTTTTGTTGAGTTCAAACAAGTGACTACTTAGCAAGGCTTGACCTTTTGTGATCACAATTATTTTTTCACTCAATATTCTGAAAACTGTGCATTGTAAATTCTGGCATTTTGTTTGTGCAGCAATATCATGACAACCATTGACATTTCTTCAGTAGTACCCATTAGTTTGTTTATTTGTCTTTCTGATTTTCCATTTCTGATGGCTTAAATAATGCTTTTCTTATCATTTAGTTCAGTATTTTATCAAAATAAATTATTTTTTATTGATATTCATGAGCAAACTATGAAATCATTATCAGCTCTCTGTCACTTGAAATCTTTAGCTATTTAGTCATTGGCTTTTGGTAAAGTAATTTTGGTACCTTTCACTACATTATCTAACCTTGACACTTGTCACTCTTCTTTTTTAAACATTTCAAATTCATTACTCTTTATTCTCTGCATTCTAGGAGAAATTCTCATGTTCATTTCTCAAATTACTGATTCAATTTGCTGTAGCATCAAATTTTATTTTTCTTCCCTGCAATGCAGTCTTTTTTTTTGTTTTTTAATTCTTATTCTGGACTTATGTTATTACCTTTTAATCTCTTCTAATGTATTCCTTAGTTTTGGTTTTCTCATTTATAAAAGCAAATGCCTTGAAATTTATTAAGGATGTGAACAGCATTCTAAATTTGTTATTTTGGTTCTTGCATTATATAATTTCGAAGTATGTTCTTCTTGTGTGTCTTCCATACAGTAATACATTTACTTGTAATGTATAATATAAAAAATTGTTCCATGTTATCTTTTTGTTCTTACATTATGTCTATTACTATAAATACATATTGCTTAGTATAGACTAGGTGAAATAGAAATAAGACCAAACAAATGGCTTAACACAATAGAAGCTTATATATTTTTTGCTCCCAGAACAATAGTTAGTAATTGTACAGAAGGCAGATTATCATTTATTCAAAAATTCATTCAGTGACCCGGGCTCTGATTTTTTATATCTCTACCAATGTATGGATATTTCTTATTCTCTGTATGCACCTGTCATAAGGAGAAAGAGCAAAAAATAGACTGTGTAAGTAGTTTTAATGAACCAGTACTGGACCATAATGGCACATGTCATTATGGTTCATGTGCCATTGGTGGGAACTCAGTTTCACAGCTATGTCTAACTCTGAATGACCCTGAGAAATGAGGCCATTTGTGTGCCAGAGAAGAAGAAAATGGATTTGGTTAATAGCTAGCAGTCTCAGAAATTCTCAAACAAGGCAATGCATTGTCTGTCCATATACAAGCCAGAATAAAGTAGATTCCGTAGTATGTCTTTAGAAATAAATATTAATTAGGAACACTGCCCTTTAAACCTGCTTAGTAACATCATTCTTTCTCATACAAGCATAAAAATCTCAAATCTAGCCCATAGTTTTTCTACTCATTTGCATATCTTAGCAAATATTTCAGTTCTTAAGTATTAAATAATCAATCAATAAAGTCTTGCCTAAGCTACTATCAAAAGATAAACCCATCCAATTTAGAATGCTTTTCTTATTCAACTTCAGCATGACTTAGACTTGAAAATATACAGTATGAAGGAGAGAGAGTTTGTCGTTTTTGCTATTTTATAGGCACATACCAGCAAACATTAATGACTGTTACTTTTAAAGAAATGGGAAGTCACATTCCTACTTTTGTAGATGGAGGACACAGTGACATGTAAAGCTCCAAGCCAATTTCTAATCTTTAATAGATTGTAGGTTTTTGAATGCTTTCCTTAGTGAAATGCAATCATTTTTTTCTCACTTGCTTTGTTGTATGTAATTCTGAACAAATATAATATAGTGCACGAAGGAAAATGCATTAAATACTCAGTAGGATTCATTCCTATTAGGTTTTTTAATATTTCATACCCTACTAGTTTTATTCAAGGTACTAGTTCTATCAAGCATAAATTCTCATCAGCACCCCACAACTCCTCCTAAATACTACTGGCTTCTCTTCAGACTGCTACCATCCCAACACAAATATTCTCCACAAATGAAACCTTTGTCTAAATGTAGAGCTATGACAAGTATAATAGTATTCATGACTGAGGAATATTATTGTTTTGGACTACACATGTACTGAGACAGGTTTTATATCTTACAAACATTATGAAGGATAGCATTAACATAATCAGAACGACATAAAGCCTAAGTAATTTTTTAAAAGCCCAAATTTGTCTGCCTTTTCATTAGTGCCAATTACTTTTTGCATTACATTTTTTGATAGCCTTAGCTTTCACTAAGAGTTCTCATTTTTTCTTCAGTGATGTCACAGGTGTATTTAAAGTGAGTGCCTCATCTTTTTTTGTTTAAATGTTATTATTATATAATATACTAGCCCTGAGTATGTATATTATTTACAAAAAATATAAAATTTCTAACTGAATAACTGTGCTGTACTTTGTCTAAATTTTATTATTATGAGAGTCACACTAAAAAAGAAATAGAATACTTTTCTTAATTACACTTGTTTAAGACTATCTTACTGAAAGTGTTTCTCAAACTGATGTCCACTGGAAAATTTTTGTAACTGACCCACAGAAAATTACTACAGAAATTGGAGTATTTATAAACATTTATAGAAACTGACACTGCTGTAACATACAATTATGTGATAATTTTTTAGAATTGCATTTTTTTACACAAGTATCCTTCTATGATGCAGACAGGGAATATAATCTTTCACCACAGATAGTTTGACAAGTCATGTCCAAGAAATATTCAGTACTACTTCCATTATGCTTCGTGTTCCTGAGTTGCTGCCCATGTCCAGTCTTCCCAGGTCATCTACTATTTTTTCTATCATCCAGCTTTTGCTCTCAAAACCGGTCTGTATGGTCAGGTGGTGACTCATGCCTGTAATCCCAGAATTTTGGGAGGCCAAGGCGAGTGGATTACCTGATATCAGGAGTTCAACACCAACCTGACCAACATGATGAAACGTCATCTCTATTAAAAATACAAAAATTGGCCAGACACAGTGGCTCATGTCTGTAATCCCAACACTTTGGAAGGCTGAGGTGGGCAGATCACAAGATCTGGACACCCAGACAAGCCTGGCCAAAATGGTGAAACCTCATCTCTACTAAAACACAAAAAATTAGCTGGGCATGGTGGTCCATGCCTATAGTCTCAGATACTTAGAAGGCTGAGGCAGGGGAATCGCTTAAACCCAGGAGGTGGAGATTTCAGTGAGCCACAGCATTTTGACAAACGTGACAAAAACAAGCAATGGGGAAAGGATTCCCTGTTTAATAAATGGTGTTGGGAAAACTGGCTAGCCATGTGCAGAAAACTGAAACTAGACCCCTTTCTTACACCTTACACAAAAATTAACTCCAGATGGATTAAAGATTTAAACATAAGACCTAAAATCATAAAAACTCTAGAAGAAAACATAGGCAATACCATTCAGGACATAGGCATAGGCAAGGACTTCATGACTAAAATACCAAAAGCAATGGCAACAAAAGCCAAAATAGACAAAGGGGATCTAATTAAACTAAAGAGCTTCTGTACAGCAAAAGAAACTATCATTAGAGTGAACTGGCAACCAACAGAATGGGAAAAAATTTTGCAATCTACCCATCTGACAAAGGGCTAATATCCAGAATCTACAAAGAACTTTAAAAATTTACAAAAAAAAAAAAAAACAACAACCCCATTAAAAAGTGGGCAAAGGATATTAGCAGACACTTCTCAAAATAAGACATTTATGTAGCCAACAAACATGATAAAAAACTCATCTTCACTGGTCATTAGAGAAATGCAAATCAAAACCACATGAGATACCATCTTACACAAGTTAGAAAGGTAATCATTAAAAAGTCAGGAACTGACCAATGTTGGAGATGACGTGGAGAATTAGGCATGCTTTTATACTGTTGGTGGGAGTGTAAATTAGTTTGATTATTGTGGAAGACAGTGTGGCAATTCCCCAAGGATCTAGAACCAGAAATACCATTTGACCTTGCAATCCCATTACTAGGTATATACTCAAAGGATTATACATCATTTTGCTATAAGACACATGCACACATATGTTTATTGCAGCACTGTTCACAATAACGAAGACTTGGAATCAACCCAAATACCTATCAATGATAGACTGGATAAAGAAAGTGTGGCACATATACGCCATGGAATACTATGCAGCCATGAAAAGGCTGGGTTCATGTTCTTTGCAGGGGCATGGATGAAGCTGAAAACCATCATTCTCAGCAAATTAACACAGGAACAGAAAATCAAACACGGTATGTTCTCACTCATAAGTGGGAGTTGAACAATGATAACACATGGACAGAGGGAGGGAAATATCATACACTGGGGCCAATTAGGGGGTGGAGAACTAGAGGAGGGACAGCATTAGAAAAAATATGTAGATGTAATGTAGATGATGGGTTGATGGGTGCAGCAAACCACCATGGCACATGTATAACTAAGTAACAAACCTGCACATTCTGCACATGTAACCCAGAACTTAAAGACTTAAAGTGTGTACGTATGTGTGTGTGTGTATAGTGTATATACATATAAAATGTAAATATATATTATATATAATCATATATATATGAGTCAGTGAATTGATTCATCTGTCTCCTTATTGTACCCTTCTTCAGCATCCCAAAATCTTTCACTGAGATGTAAGAAACAAACATTGCATGAAGACTCTCCTAATTTATCAGTCTCACTTCTAAATATTTTCAACAACCACATGCATACACCTCTGCTCTATAATTTTCTAAATTAATGTGTTCTTGCATTTTTTCTCTCACCATCATGAATATTCTCTATTTTTTTTAATCAACATACAAATTTGTTCTATTTTCACCTGCCTAAAATATCTATCTAATCTATCATTTAGGATCTATCAGTCATCTATAATTCTGTATTATCTCTCTAATCTATTGTCATCTATCATCTATCTAAACATTCTTTTCCAAATCCTGTCTCATTCCACTATTCCCTTTCACAAACATAAATATATGAATGAGTTTTGAAAGAAAAGTCTATCCTTACTGCCTGTACTTTCTCATTTCTCCTTCCCTCCTCACTTCATCTCTGCTACTGTAATTAACTGCTTAATTGATGTATCAGCAACATTTAATGCAAAATACCACTTCTTAGTCTTAAATCACTTTATTCGTTTGGGTTCTGTTTTCCTTATCACCCTCTATTTTCTTCTAGCTTATTGCTCTCTCCATCCCAGTTTCTGGTGCTTGATGCTCCTTTTATGTCATTTGAGCTTAGATCATTGCTCGATCATCAAGCCTACTTCTCTTTTCTGAATATATCATCTTTCTCAGGCAACCTCATGCAGTTCCAGGACTACAAATAACACTTATGTGCTGAGACTCTCAAATGTCTGTCACCAGCCTTAAATGTTCATCTGAAATGTAGACTCGTTTCTGCAGCAGCTTACTTGACATCTCCACTTAGATAACTATTAGGTCTGTCCAATTCAAGATACTCTGAAGGAACTCCTCATTTTCTCTTCCACATGTGTCATTTCCCTATGCTTTCCTTTCTTAGTAAATGACCAGCACTAACGTTGCTTAAACCAAAAAATTATCTATGATTTTCATGTTTTTAACCTTTCCTTTAGCAAAGATTTTTATCTCATCTCCAAAATATATCGCAGACTCTTTCATTTCTCCTCCACTGCTTCACTAACATACTTGGGTGGATCATGGATATAACTAGATGAGACTATATTAATAGCCTTCACTGGTCTTTATGTAAGCTTCCTTCTTATGCTATTCCCCAAGAATCAGTCACACTGATATCTGAATCACTCATCATGCAAGAATCTAAAACTTTTTAGTAACTTCTTGTTTATAATTATAAGAATATCGAAAATTACTGCAATAACATAGAAGTATTTGGTTTCTGCTCCTTTCTCAGAAGTCCCTGAAGTATTTCTGCACTTGTTAGCAATCTAGTCATATTGTCTCACTTTCAGATAGCTCACAGAATTTGTGTTTGCTGTTCCTTTTACCTATAATACTCTTCCCTGTCCTCTCAATATTTATATGTATGCCTTGTCTGAACCATGCCCCTTGAAAGATCTTTCTCAGCTAATCAATTTAAAGGTATTCTCCACACTCAGTATCACAATCCTCTCTATTATTTTTATCATAGTGTATATGTATATCACTAACTGCTACTATCTTGTTTTGTGTGATTTTGTTTTTCTTATGTATGGTCTTCCCATTTCCTTCTTAAATAAAAAGTATGTCCCTGTATTCAACAATAAAGTTAGTCTTGATATGTGCTGTACTTAGAGGAAGGCTTAGTGAATAACTAAAATATTTTTAGATGAATGAGATTTAGGAACAGCTGAATTAGCAGCTTTGGCCAGAGGCTATTTTAAACAAGAAGTTATTTAGGTCATGTTTTATATATATATTTTATCATTCAAGTTAATTTTAGTATTTATCTAGCGATTCAAACAGTTATGCTAATTTAAAATTTTCTCTAGTGGTTTTACCCAGACAAAAAAATGTTGGGAAAGCTAATGTTACATAAAATAAAATATCTCTGGGAGCAAAGGAAAAGAAATAAAAATATAAAAGATACCAAAGGTTTTAATTTTCTTTTCTATTTTCCTTTTATTCTTAGTTGGCACATATAATTTTATATATTTGTGGGATACAGTATAATATTTTGAAATATGTATACAATGTGCAATGATCAAATCAGGGTAATTAACATATCTATCACCTTGAACATTTATCATTTGTGTTGTGAAATCAAATCAGGGTAATTAACATATCTATCACCTTGAACATTTATCATTTGTGTTGTGAACATTAAAAATCCTCTCTTCTAGCTTTTGTAAATATACACTAAATTATTTTTAACCATATTCATCCTAAACTGCCACAGAACACTAGAATGTATTCCTCCCATCCAGGTGTAGCTAGCAACTTCTCTTTATCTCCCATATTCCCACGACTGCTGCAGATGCAAATAACCACAATTCTGCTCTGTACTTATATGAGTTCAGTTTTCCTTTAGCTACCACATATGAGTGAGAACATGTGATATTTATCTTTCTGTGCCTGACTTATCCCACTTAACTTAATGAATGTTCTCCAGTCTCATGCATGTTGTCACAAATGAAAGGATTTCCTTCTTTTTTGTATGGCTGAACAGTATTCCATTGTGACTACATACCACATTTTCTTTGTCCATACATCTTTTGATGTTGATGCCATATTTTTGCTATTGTGAATAAAGATGCAAAAAGCATAGGGCTCAAATATCTCTTTGATACACTGATTTCCTTTTCTTTAAATACATACTTAATAATTGGATTGCTGGATCATATAGTAGTTATAATTTTAGTTTTTAGGGAAACCTCCATACTGTTTTTCATCATATGTGTATGAGTTTACATTCCCACCAACAGTGTATATAAGAGCTCTCTAAAATCATTATTTTGAAACACAGTTATTATAAAGAAATGAAAACTGCTTTAATAGACCTTACCATTTCAAATGGTTAAAAGAAAAAAGAGTATCTGCTTTCACAGATTATTTGTTTTCCAACTCTATGACTTAGGAATTCCTGAGACTAAGTTTACTGACAAAGCAAAAAATAATGTAACTTCATTAAACATGCTAATTTAGATTCCTCTTAAAAATGCCAAACTATATTTTATTACTTTTTCAATTACAACTAATCTATTTTTGAAGTTCTAATTAAATGCCTGAATGAGAAAAAATGATCTTGCTTTAGTTTTTAAAGGATTAGTGGTTGTTGCATTGACTGTAACATGAAACATGAATTTAAAAAATTATTTCTGGATACAATAACAAAATTTTAGGTTTTGAGTAATAGTGAACTGAAAACTTTTGAAATACTGTGTTTTATTTTAACCATGTTCTCTTAAAATTTTGTAAAAAAGTATATTTTCTGTTTAAATTGGTGTGTGTATTTTAAATTTGCATTTGGGGACAGAGATGGATACTAGTGCAATGCTTTGAAAATTTTAGTTCTTACTTTCAATTGTTGAAAGTGTTATTTTTTCTCACCAGAAGAAAATAATTGCTACAGTTCAAGTTATCATCATAGATATTCTCTGTGTTATACATTTTACTTCATGAGAATCTATGTGTGTTGATATTTAGAGACTATAAATTTAGATATTAACCATTGATATCATAGACTGTAACAAAATCAAATATAATGAATTTATATTATCACAGAAGCTATTGAAATATTTTTATTATATACAACTTTATTACTTATGTTCAAGTTTTTACCATCTATTAGCAATATATAAATGCATTCAGTACTTCTTAAATATTTTTAATTGTTTTTAAGCTATAGTATTATAAAGAAAACAGAAAAAAGTTCAATTTACTATTCGCATTTTTTCAAAGAAAATTTACCTTGATAGTAGCCAAGAAATAATCTGAAAATAATGATTGGGTTATTCATTTTGATTTTTTTGTCTATAATTCTTTTTTAGTCATGCAAATAATTTTTGTTTTTGTTTTAATTTTCTTGAAATATTGGAATGCTACTTTAGTTGTATATTTCACATGCACTACCTTTTATTAATTTTCTTTATTTTTATTACTAAAATTAAATAACCCAAAGTTATATATTTAGATTTTTAAAACTTTTTATATTTTATTTTGCAAGAATTTATTGTATTTATGCTATTTGAAAAATTAATTATAATAATTTGTTTTTCCTCTTTATTAAATCATGTTCTGTTTCCTATGAGAGAAATTAACCCACGAATCTAAATTTTGACATGATATCAACAGATAAGAAAGATTTCTCTGGGGCTGAAACAGTGTTAGGAGACTTGATGTTTTGGTTATGTATGATATTATGCCAGTGTTAAGCATTAGATCCTGAGTAATATAGGCATCCATATGTTCTCTCATATGTTTATTTTTAATTTTTAACTTGTTTTTGAAATTCAGGACTCTTTAAAGCCAAAGCCTAGAGTAGAGAAGTGTAAGAGCAGTTATAGATTATTCTTTTTATCTCCCTCATATCCATCCTAGATTGGCTGCCTGAGTCCTTTTTCACTTACTGACTTGAACCTGGTAATTTCCTAGGGCTATTTATAGTAATAGCCCCTGTGACTGAGTTTTAAGGATCCTGTTGGTTTAGTCCATTGTCTCAGATATTTTACCCTTGTCGCAAACTTTGCTGTCTACGACATGTTTGATGCCTTGACTACACCTGCTGCCAATTTGTCTCCTACACCAAAAACTATCCTGTTCAACTCTTCTTTTCCCCCCTCATTTTGCTAAGCTAATTGATACTACATCTAAAATCAGCCATAATTTATTTTAAAACATATATTTTGCTTAATGTGGGCTGAAGTAAAAATTGTGACAAGACATAAAATTTAATAAACTGGGACAGTACAACTTGTTTAATAAAAGTCATTTAGTTGAATTTTCAAAAATGGGTAATAAGCATTTTAAAATATAATCTATAGTACATAGGAATTGTATTATTATTTCACTATTGAAAGACTAAATCAGTTCATTACTCATATTCTTCTATGCCTCATTTCTCATTTTTCATTATGAAGCGAAAATCAAAATATGATCATTTAAATAGAGTTGAAGTTATTTTACTTTGGAAAAAGAAGTACACACTTTTACATGTAGATCCAAGTGAATAAAGTCAATACAATGAAATAATATAATCTAAATACTTTTGAGAACAGAATTTGCATTGCCAAATATGTAAAGGAATTTCAGCTTTAAAAGAAAAGCTGTTATTGAGTAAAATCATCTCTTATGTGGTTGCATTGGAAGGGAGTTTTCCATCTGTATCTAGAATTAATAGCATCTGAAAAAAGAAATTGAATACAAAATGATTCTTCTACTTGGCAATAGGAACATAATTTATTAACTGCCTTTAGATTAAAAAAAACACCCAGCAGCAAATAATATTAAACGAAACAATGGTGAGTTAGATAACTATTGTGAGCTACAGAGGGAAGATGGAAATTTGTAACGCATTTATATGAAGCCAGGCATCACAATTAGCATGGGAAAATGCTGTATGGAACAAAATTAAGAATGCCCTGAGCTAGCTCCCTTGCTAGTTACCTTAATGAATTCTTTATAATAGATCTGTTTACAGACTTGATGGTATTTGCAAGAGGGAAATGAATGTAGAGAAGCATATAGGGCCCAGAAAATGGCAAAAAAAAAAAAAAAAAATCCTTTGTTGGTAAGCTCTTTGACCATTGCATGAGTGTAGACATTTTTTAAAATAATGAAAAAACAAAACAGAAAAGAAGATAGAATTATGTGATTTTTAGAAGGAATGAGACTTAAAGATCAGTTTGTCTAGATTCTCCATTATTAAACAAAGTTCTAGAGTAATGAGAATATATTTGTTCCAAGGAGACTATTGTTAATTTAAAACTTTTTTACTTATATTTTTACAGATCATAATAAAACACTACTTAATTTATACCCTATATTTTTATACTGACTTTCAAACTAAAAATAATGTGATTTCTAGGGGATTTTAAAAATTGTTATATATATGATTCTGTTATTAAAATACTAGGTGCTTTAGCTGAGTCAATTTGCCTCTTACCTAGAATTTTTGCAGGAAAAGTTAAATTTAACTAATTAACTTTGACAGTTAAATATTGCACATAATGTGGTACCAACGTATTCTATATATCCAATTCCTATGCAGAGTCTGTCAGAGGAAACATAATTTAGCTGATAATATTTTTTTAAGGATGAGGTACAAACACCTGCTAAAGAGGAAGCACAAAATTACAATTTTTAGTGAGTATAGAAGTGTAATAACTTCTAGAGCATTTACTCTTTACAAATATTCATGAATTTGATGCCTAACCTGTATGCTAAACTCTATAGGAAAATCAATATTTTTAAATTTCTAACATAATTTTAAAAAAAATGACATGAAGGATTAATAAAATGTGCCTATAATGACAAAGCATTTTTTAATCCATTTATGTAGTTACTTCATTTAAAGTTGCTGATATGGTTTGGATGTTTGTCCCTTCAAAATTTCATGTGGAATGTGATTCCCAATGTTAGAGGTGGGGCCTGGTGGGAAGTGATTGAATCATGGCGGTGGATCCCTCATGAATGGTTTAGCACCATCCCCTTGGTGATAAGTGAGTTTTTTCACACCGTTAGTTCATGTGAGGTCTGGTTGTTTAAAAGAGTCTAGGATCCCCCACCCTTTTCTCTCTCTCTGGCTCCCACTCTCTCCATGTGACGTGTTTGCTCCCAGTTTACCTTCCGCCATGATTGTAAACTTCCTGAGGTCCTAGCCAGAAGCAGATGCCGGCAACATGTTTCCTGTACAGTCTACAGAACTGTGAACTAATTAAACTTCTTTTATTTATAACTTACCCAGTCTCAGGTATTTATTCATAGAGATGCAAAAACAGACTGACACACTTGCCTAGTAAGAAATGTGTTGGTATTAAATGTATTGTTTTATTCAAAATTGTAATTACACTTTTAATTCTTTTATTCGTTCATGGATGCCATATTTCAGTAGGTATCTTTTACTTAGATGACTGTTAGTGTTAGAAATTTTTACTAATTTACTTGAAAGATAAGCTAATACAATTGTGTAAGTCTGTAAATTTTCCTATAATAACAAATGTCTAAATTGTTTCAAGGGTTCTCTCCCTGTGTTTATGTTGACTGTTGAAACATATTTATGGGAAAAATTTGGACTGAACTGAATGTTTTTAAATTTTAGAAACAACTTCTGGGAAATAATTTCTAAACAGACAAAGATAAAACTCGAAAGAGATGTTTCTGATTAAGTCCTATGATTAGACCTACAAACACATTTCTTCACAACACTGGGCAAGTTCTTTAGCACATCATTCAATATCCTCAAAAAATTAGGCCTCCTTCTCATGGTTTTACACAGCGCTTAAGTATTTTAAAATTCCATGTATATATAACCTTATTAACAGAATTGGGGTTTTCTCATGTGCATTTATCTAGAATATTCTATATTCGACCCTCCCATTTTTTATAATATGGCTAATTCCAACTGCTTCTTCAAGACACAACATTAAATAAGACAGAGTTATACTCACTCATCACTCAACTTTGCTAATAGTCCCATCTTCTCATATATATATATATATATATATATATATAGCTATCTTTGTAATTATCAGTTTGATACCATAATACTCATAAATGTAATTATGCATAATATGATTATTATGTACAATTATCTACCATTCACTGGAGATGGCTCTAAAAATTGAGAAATGAGAAGAAACAGCTCTGTTATATAAGATACTATAAAATAAAAAATGCCTAAGGTTTGTGAAGAGAAAAGGAGGATGCCTTGGAGATGTCTAGGGAGCATATATCAAATCAAGGAAGTGTAAAATAAAAACTTGTCTCATGTTGACTTTCATTATTAAGAAATGGTAATGAGTGAGAAATATAATTTTTAAATGAGAAATGAGACTTAAATATACTTTTGAAATATTTCCAAGAATAATAATTAAAATTTCTTTTTAAAGTTGGGAGCTAAATGGTTGCCATGAGTAGTTGTGATTTTAGAGGAAGAACAGAAGAAAACATAAAAGGACTTGTTCTCTACGTATGCAATCAATTAAGAATTTATTACTATACACAGAAAAGAGGAAAAAAATCAGTATTTTTTATAAGCTACATTATGTGTATTAAGTTTTCTTTCATACATAACAAGTTATTTCTCTCATTTTTTTCATAATTACCCATATATTAAATATTTACTATTTTGTTCTTTCATTAAATATATAGAGAAACTGGTGGCCACTAGTTTTACAATGATTCTTTATGCTATTAAAATTATCCAAATACAATTTTTGTCTTTGCAAAGTATTTTAAACATTTTGAGATCTAATGCTATGCTGAATAGGTCAATCTTTCCATGAATTAAGTATTTTCTAAATGTAATAAATATACTTTAAGGCAACATGTCTCTATTTTTTATGAAACCAGAATACTGTAAGTAAAAAGAAGGGCCACAGATTAATAAAAATATTTGAGAAATATTATTTTTGCAATCCCTTTTCAAGCACACCAATCATAATACCAGCTAGCTAACATTTATAAGGTACTTAAAATGTACAAGCTATTGTTATAATTAGTTTGCATATCTTAAATTATTTAACAATTGAAAAAAATTTTGTAAAGTGTTATCCTCATTTTATAGATAAGACTGAAGCATAAAATGATAAAAAGCCCTGCCTATTCTCATATGATAAACACTTATGGAGATTTGAATGTTGCCAGTCTAGCTCAAAGTGCAAACAAATTCTTTGTCAGTTTATGACAAAGATGGTCTTTACTTTAGTTTCCAATAAGTTGTTTATCTGTTTCATCTGAAGCCTCATCAGAATGGTCTTTCATTCATATTTCTATCTGCATTTGGGTAATGAACACTTAACTAATCTCTAAAGAGTTCAAAACTTTGCTTAGTCTTCTCTTCAAATTTCTCACTACAATCTAAACTTTTCTATTATGCTCTTTCAAATTCCTCTAGCTTCCTCTGCTTATTACTCAGTTTCACAGCTGTTTCCACATATTCAGTTATTTATTATTAGTGACATCCCACTCCTGGTACCAATTTTCTCTCTTACTCCATTTTCTGTTCTTGTAACAGAATACCTAAAACTGAGTTATTTATAAAGAATAGAAATATAATTCTTACGAGTATGCAGAGTAAAAGTTTCAGCTAGAGGGACTTCTTATAAAGGAAAAAGAAGCAAAATAGAATCATGGTTTTTAAAGGCTCAGGACAATAAGGGAGAGTGGGGAAAAGAAGAGGTTGGTTAATGGATATGAAATTATAGATAGGTAAGAGGATTATATTGTAAGATTATTTAGCATTGTAGGGTGATTACAATTAATATTTTTGTGTTGATTTCCAAATAGCTTGAAGAGAAGATTTTGAAATTTCCCCACACAAAAGTATTATAAATGTTTGAGACAGATTTGCTAATTATTCTGATTTTATATGATTATTACATTTTATATACATATATCAAAATATCACACTGTACCCCATTAATATGTGCAATTATGTGTCAATAAATAATAATTAAAACTAAATAAAACTTTAAAATACCTCTTTTCTGCATTAAAATAAACCACATTGTATTAATAAAATGTGATTGTCTTTAAGAATGTTTCTACAAATGTCAAATTAATATTAAATATAATTTTCTAGGAATACTGATGACCAATATTAAGTTTTTATCTTTTTATTTATTGATTTATTTTAAAGTTTACTTCCAGCTTTTACTTTAAGTTCAGGGGATAAATGTATAATTTTGTTACATGAGTAAATTGGGTCTTGTGGCTGTTTAATATGCAAATTATTTTATCACCCAGGTAGTGAGCATAGTACACAATAGGTAGTTTTTCTATTCTCACCCTCCTCTCAATCTTCATCCTCAAGTAGACCCTGGTGTCTCTTGTTCTTTTCTTTTTATCCATGTGTAGTCAATGTATAGCTCCCATTTATAAGTGAGAATATGTGGCATTTAGTTTTCTGTTATGGCATTAATTCATTTAGGATAATGGCCTCCAGCATCACCCATGTTGCTGTAAAGGACAAAGTTTCATTCCTTTTTTTATGCCTGCATAGTATTCTGTGGTGTATATGTACTACATTTGATCTATCAGATCCACTGTTGATGGGCATCTAAATTAATTCCACATCTTTGTTATTATGAAAAGTGCTGTGATGAACATATGTGTGCATGTGTCTTTTTGATCAAATAATTTATATTCCTTTGGGTATGTACCCAGTAATGGGATTGTTGGGTCAAATACTAGTTCTGTTTCAAGTATTTTGATATTCTCCAAACTGTTTTTCACAGTGGCTGATAATTTACATTTTCACCATCAATATAAGTGTTCCCCCCACTTTTTTTTTTGGCAACCTCACTGTCATCTGTTTTTATTTTTATTTTTTTCAACTTCTTAATAATAGCCATTTTTCCTAGTGTAAGAAGGTATCTCATTGTGGATTTGATTTGCACTTCCCTAATAATTAGTGAAGCTAAACATTTTTTCATATGTTTGTCAGCTGCATACATGTCTTCTTTTTGGAAGCGTCTATTCATATTCTTTGCCTATTTTTATGGGTTGTTTTTTGTTTGTTGATTTAAGTTTCTTATAGATTCTGGGTATTAGACATTTGTCAGATGCATAGTTTGCAAATATATGCTCTGTAGGTTGTATGTTTACTCTGTTAATAATTTCTTTTACTGTGTACAAACTCTTTAGTTCACTTAGGTCCCATTTATCCATTTTTGTTTTGGTTGCTATTGCTTTTGGAGTCTTCATTATAAACTTTGCCAGGCCTATGTCCAGAGTGGTATGTTCTAGTTTTTTTCTAGGGTTCATGCAATTTTGGGTTTTACATTTAAGTCTTTAATTCATCTTGAGTTTACTTTCGTATATGGTGAAAAGAAGGGGTCCAGTTTCAATCTTCTGCATATGGCTAGCCAATTATCTCTGTAGCATTTATGAACTACAGAGTAATTTCCCCATTGTTTGTTTTTGTCAACTTTGTTGAAGATTAGATAGTTGTAGGTGTGTGGCTTTATTTCTGGGTTCCCTAACTTTTTCCACTGGTTTATGTGTCTTTTTTTGTACCAGTACTATGCAGTTTTATTTACTATGGTCTTGTAGTGTAGTTTGAAGTTGAGTTGTATGACATCTTCTATTTGGCTGTAGCCCAAACTACAACATTAAAAATACTTTGCCAATATAACATTACCCAATAAAACCAATGGGAAGAATTCAGCCACAAATTAAGACTCCTGCACAAAACCTCAGACCTCTGAAAATATCTGGAAATAAAACCAACTAAATATACTCGACTTACACCACAGTTAAAGGAATATCAGCCCACACAAATGAGAAAGATCCAGCATAAGCACTCTGGCAACTCTAGAACCCAGAGTTTCTTACCTTCAAATGATCACACTAGCTCATTAGCAATGGTTATTAACCAGAGTGAAATTGCTGAAATGACAGACAGAATTCAAAATCTGGATGGCAGCAAAGATTTTTCAGATTCAGGAGAAAGTTAAAACCCAATCCAAGAATTCTAAGGAATCCAGTAAAAATATTCAAGAGCGTAAAGATATAATAGTCATTTTAAGAAATAACCAAACTCGTGATAAAACTGAAAAACTCACTATGAAAATTTCTTAATACAGTCAAAAGTATTAACAGCCAACTAGACCAAGCTGAGGAAAGAATCTCAGAGGTTTAAGCCCAGTTCTTTGAATCAACTTATGCAGATCTAAATAAAGAAAACAAAAGAATAAAAAAAATGAATGAAACGTCAGAGGAATACTGGGTTATGTAAAGAGACCTATAACTAACTGGCACCCATGAAAGAGAGGGAGAGAGAGTAAACAACTTAGAAAACCTATTTGAGGATAATGTTTATGAAAATTTCCCCAACCTTGCTAAAGAGATTAACATTCAAATTCAGAAAACTCAGAGAACCCCTGAAAAATACTATATAAGACAACCATTCCCAAGACATATAGTCATCAGATTCTCCAAGGTCAACATGAAAGGAAAAATATTTAGAGACAGCTAGAAAGAAGGGACATGTCACCTATAAAGGGAATTCTACTGGGCTAGTTGTGGAACTTCCAGCAGAAACCTTAAAAGCCAGAAGAGTTGTGATCTATATTCAGCATCCTTAAATAAAATAAATTTCAATCAAGAATTTTATATTCAGCCAAACTAAGCCACATAGGCCAAGGAGAAATAAGTTCCTTTTCAAACAAGCAAATGCTAAAGGAATTTGTTATCACTACACCTGTCTTATAAAGATTCATAAGAGAATGGTGAACACAGAAAGAAAAGACTTGCTAGCCACCACAAAACCATACTTCTTAAGTACAAAAACCCCAGACGCTATAAAACAATTATACTGTCAAGTGCACATAACAACCAGCTAATAGCATGATGACAAGATCAAATCCACACATATCTTGATTAATCTTGAACATAAATGGGCTAAATGCCCCATTTAACAAGAACAGAGTTAGCAGTTGGATAAAGTATCAAGACCCAAGTGTATGATGTCTTTAAGAGACTCATCTCATGTGCAATGACAGCCATAGGCTGAAAGTTTTGGGATTAAGAAAAATCAAGCAAGCAGAAAACAAAAAAGAGCAAAGTTGCTTTTCTTACTTAAGACAAAACAGACTTTAAGTTAATAATGATTTAAAAAGACAAAAAGCATTACATAATAATAATGGGTTCAATTCAACATGAAGTTTTTATTTACTTATTTATTTTTTAGACTGAGTCTCACTCCGTCACCAGGCCCCAGACTGGAGGGCAATGGCGCGATCTCGGCTCACTGCAACCTCCGCCTCCTGGGTTCAAGCAATTCTCCTGCCTCAGCCTCCTGAGTAGCTGGGACTACAGGCTCGTGCCAACACACCCAGCTAATTTTTGTATTTTTAGTAGAGACCGGGTTTCACCATGTTGGCCAGGATGGTCTGGATCTCTTGACCTCGTGATCTGCCCGCCTCGGCCTCCCAAAGTGCTGAGATTACAGGCATGAGCCACCGCGCCCAGCTGGAAGTTTTTATTTTTAAAAAACTTTATTAGATTCTGCCCCCACAGTATCCCCTAAGATGATTTTACTACTGCAATCATGAATCTTACACATTGCCTTGGTAGTATGCTTTATAAAAATTGCATTTGCCGTCACTGCAGTATGAATTATGAAGAAAAATGTTAAACTACTTAAATCCAAGGCAAAAGCATTTATGGAAAAAAAGAAACTAGACATACTTCTTATTTCAGTGTAAGATGGATTTCTATAAACAGATTAATGGCATAATAAGTAATTGTATCATTGGTATAGGCTTCATGCCTATTTTAGAAATTTTATTTTGCAAGTTATTAAATTACTGCTGTATTGATATTTTCATTATCTTCATAAAATGTTGCCTTATGGATTTACTTTTCATTTATTTGCTCAAGTGTAAGCAAAAATATAAAAATTTAATACTTTTAATATTTTACTAGGATACAAGACATTAAAATATAACATCCACTTACAATTTTGTTAGTAATTAAGTCAGTTTTTATCATATTTAGTTATTAAAAATTACACATGGAAGAATAAAACAAGACAGTACTTAACTACCTTACTATAAATATTCTGTGTCATTACACAGGTAATGAACACTTACTCTAGTCACACATCTTGACAGTCACAGGTTTAAAAAAGACCCCCAAGTTCAGGGGCAAATGAGATAATTTCAAGAGACAAGAATTGTTATAATTTAATGCAGTTACATAATTTTTGAAAATATTATTTTCTTTTCTTTGCTAAATATGGTTCCAGAAAGACTTGGAATATTTTCAAATAAAATAACAGAGTTTTCAAATGTATATAGATCTTTGAGATACCTAATCCAATCTCTTCAATTTATTGAAGAAAAATGTTACATACATCTCTAGTACAAATGTGTAAAAAAAAATATGACTGTGATACTGGCATATGTACCTTGAGCTTGGCTGATTTATTTAAAAATTCCACCTGCTTACAAGGATGAGATCATGCTAGGGTATGTCAGTCACTATTTATCAGTAAGTTGACTATTAATACAGTAAAAGTAATTCTATACATAAATAAACAGGATAGTTGCAAATTTTTATCCATATATGCACACTTTTTTTTCAATTGATAAAATGAAGTGGGTAGAAGTGATGTCATCTAAGGTCTTTTCCAGCTTCATAATTCTAAGTAGAGTATATGCTCACTCTTTTCATAACAGTTTGCAACTAGTCTATTAATTTATATACATAATTATTATATATAGGCTTACATACTGAATTTTCTATCTCAATATCCATATTTATATTTGTGTAGCCAACAGTTCAAGGTTATTCACACAAATTAGACTTTACTCTTTCTCTGGGTACCATTTTTACTTTGAATAATTAATCCTGTATTTTCAAGTTTCGTTATCCATAACATTCTTGCAATCCAGATTATGTCACAGTTAAGACAGAATAATGCAGACTGAATGTTTATGATCAACCAAATTCACACGTTGAGATCCTAACCCCCAATGTGACAGTATAATAGAATAGAATTACTAATTCTAGTCATGAATGTTCCAGCCTCATTACTTGATCACCTCTCAATGATGATTAGCTGTATTTGCATGTTCCCATACTGCTGTAAAAACTACCTGAGACTGGGTAATTTAAGAAGAAAAGAGGTTTGATTGACTCACATTTCCTCAGTCTGTACAGGAAGCATGGCTGGGAGGCCTCAGGAAATTTCCATCATGGTAAAGGAGAGAAAGTAAAAAGGGAAGTGCTACACACTTTCACACAACCAGATCTTGTGAGAACACCAAAAAGGAAGTCCACTCCCATGATTCAGTCACTCCAACCAGGCCCCTCCTGTAACAGCTAAGGATTATAATTTGACATGAGATTTGGATGGTGTATTAGTCATGGTTCTCTAGAGAGACAGAGTTAATAGAATGTGTGTGTGTGTGTGTGTGTGTGTGTGTGTGAGAGAGAGAGAGAGTGTGTGTGTGTGTGTGTGTGTGTGTAAAGGGGAGTTTATTAAGTATTAATTTACATGATCATGAGGTCCCACAATAGGCTGTCTGCAAGCTTGAGGAGCAAAGAGAGCCCAGTCTGAGTCTCAAAACTGAAGAACTTATAGTCCAATGTTCAAGGACAGGAAGCATCCAGCATGGGAGAAAGATGTAGGCTGGGAGACCAGACCCATCTCTCCTTTTCATGTTTTTCTGCCTGGCTTATATTCGCTGGCAGCTGATTAGATGGCGATCACCAGCTTAATGGTGGGTCTGCCTTCCACAGACCACTGACTCAAATGTTAATATCCTTTGGAAACACCCTCATAGACACACCCAGGATTAATACTTTGTATCCTTCAATCCAATCAAGAGGACACTAAGTATTAACCATGACAGATGGGGACACAGAGCCAAGCCATATCAGTGCCCTTATAAAAGAAGTATCAGATAAATGTATCACCTCTTCCACTATGTGAGAACAAAGAAAAAAGACAGCTGTCTATGATCAAAAAGAGTGAGCCTTTACCAGACACTGATTATGATGACACCTAGAGGTAACCTGGACCTCTAGAACTGTGAAAAATAAATTTCTGTTGTCTATAATCAACCCAGTCTATTATGGCAGATTGAATGGACTAAGGCATAAGAATTATCTTCATTTATTCATGATTGATTTAAGTACATGCTGAATCATTCTACGTGGTAGGCACATTGCTGTGTACTAGGAATGGAGTGGTGAGCTGGAGAGGCAATATTACATGCATTTGCAACTAGTGCATGTGAAACCAATTTACAAACTATAAATAATACATATTATCATCATTAAGCTAAGTTACACTCATCTTATGCAAAGTTAAGTATATGAATTTTAGCAGCTTTATTTGAGGATCTTTTACCACAAAGGAGCCTTAAAACAAGTTTTGAAGATTTGCTGCCTGCAATCCTATATATATTCTCCAGCAGAAGCAAGTCTGATAACTATATTTTTTGTCACCTGAAGTTGCTTACTGGTTTTTGGTTTTTGTTTAACGACTATAACTCTAGACAAAATGTTAAATAGACTCAGTTTATTATTATGTGTTAGTTGATCTTTACAGTAAAATATTACAGAAAAAGTATAATCCCAAGCAGAATTCACCTATTAGCTAAAATAAAAGGAATTTTATAAATCCATAAATTTGGGATTACAACTGTTGCTGAACCTACCAAAATAAAAAATAAAGGTTTTGAGACACCTATAAAGATTCAGCCAAGATCAAGGTAAAGGTACTTAGCTACCCACTCAAGATGATTCCTCTACATGGATTTAAAATAACCATGAATAAGGCAGTGCAAAGATAGAACAAGTAAAATAAATAGAGTGAAACACTAAATACAGGAGGGTATGATTACAAGCCAAAGAAGTCAACTAGAAGCAAATATATTAGACACATACCATTTTAGGTGCCTTTATTTTCAAAGAAGCCATGAGTTGAGGCTAAAGTGCTTTTGACTGTCTTAAGTTTAAACATCTTAAGGTCCTAAAGTTGTATAATAGGAAATGGAATACAAAAACCTTATAGTCTCATGGAGAGCCTGTCCCAGTATCTGTTTCAGATGCAGCCATGAAGAATTGTTGGGAGACAATTCTTCATGGATTCCTTGTTTTTTTTGTTGTTGTTGTTTGTTTGTTTGTTTTAACAAGGTCCAGACCTTCAAAACAAGGCCATGTTTGAAAGCAAACAGCCTCAGCAGATACAGCAAATTCTTCTTGAGAGATTTAGAAATGTACCACCCACAAATATTCTAGCATAATAAGAATAAAACCCATTGTTGTCCCTTTCAGGGATGTACTTACATTGTAGGATAATGGTTAATCTCTCTCTTTCCAGAGAGAATAATACATGGATATGCTAGAGGCTTCATAAAAGCTCAGAGTCTCTTAAAAGTTGTGGTTACTGTCTTAAAACTTAACATATGGGTAGGCAACATCTGGTTTTCATCTTACTGGAAATGGTCCAAGAAGAAAAGTGCTGCTCTGAATGATGTTTTTAACTGACTGGGTCTTGTGACATTCTGTCAGTATACTATGTCAGGCTAACTTGCTATCGCACAGTGAGGCAGAAATCTCAAACCCTATATGTTTTCTGATGTAACAAGGAAAATGTAAGGAAGCTCCTTCCAGAAGTCAGACTCAAAATCTAATTAATGACTATTCTCCATAGCTAGTCCAGGAGTACCTTTATAATACCAGATCAGCAAGATTACATGATTGCCATAAACAATAATTATTTATTTCCCATTATTCTTTTTTGGGGATACTATATTTTATTGCAAGTATTCCAATGGTGCTTCATTATTGTATCAGTGATGAGATGAGAACATGTTACTCATTGTTTCATTTATAGGTCCCTAGACCACATATATCTGGATTGCGCATCACTAATAGGTAATAAAATTTGAGCTGGAGATGGTTACTGGATGGGTTTCTAACCGTCTTCCTTGCAGAGGGATTTGACAGCATTAAATACATTCAAAGAAATCTTCAAAACTATAGAGAGGTGAGAATTCCAGAGTACAGTTTATTAGCTCTTCATTTCAAAAATCATTTTCTTGACAAACACCTATTTATAATACCTAAGTTCCTTTGCAATTAAGTGGAGAAGGTGACTATATTTTAGGAGTAAATATGCTGAGCCAAGAAATGGAATACAAATTAAGATGCAAATGTGACCTTACTACCATCCCACATACGAGCGTTTTCAGCAAATAGGTGTAGATAACTGTGTAGTGCTAAGAGATGGAGGTACAAGGTGACAGGAGCTTGAGTTTTTAAATTACAACATAAAATGAATGCTTCCTGTCATCTAGGAACACCTGTTTTAGATTATTACATGAGTGGAAAATACCATTTTTTTTATATTTAAAACACTTTCATGTTGGTTTGTCTGCTTCATATTATAGTAGCTTGAATTACCTTATTACAATGGTACAGTCTAACAAAACAGCTCAAACTCATGTGGCTTCAATCTTAAACTGTTTGTCTTACGTTACCTAAACTGTGTATCTAAACAGGTTTTTTACTACAGATCTTGATTCTCAAAAGAATTAACAGTATAATTAGTAGATATTTTTCCAGAAACTTCACTGAAATATTAATATATCTATATCTTATAAATTCTAAACTGTTTTATTAAAATTAATCTCAATACAGAGACTGTTTTATGAACATCCTAAATATTTTATATTTCCCTCTTTGTTTAAAGTGGTTCTATATTTAGAACATGTTTTGGTTCTAATGAAGAGAATAGTTTTGTTTATTTTGAGAAAAATATAAAGTTTCTCTACCCAAGAAAGCCACTCTCTTCCATTAGTGTACACATTCAAAAAATAAATATATGGGGTATTGAAGGAGAAAGCAGATACAGTTGGCCCTTTGTATCCACGAGTTTCACAGATACAAAAAATTCATTCAACAGTGAATTCAATCAACAGTGGATCAAAATATTCAGAAAAAAATCCACAGCTTGAAAAAGCAAAACTTGAGTTTGTCATGCAGTAAGTAACTACATTTAATTCACACACATAAAATATGTAGGTATTTTATTAGGTAATTGTAAGTAACACAGAGATGATTTAAAGTATATGGGAGGAGCTGCATAGGTTATATGAAAAAACTAGGTCATTTTATGAAGGGATTTGAGCTTCCACAGATTTTATCCATAGAGTTGGGGTGGGGGCGGGTTGCTGGGACAAATCTCCCATGGATACCAAGAGAAGACTGTATTCACTTACCTGGGCAGATCAGTTCAGGTTATTAATACCATAGACATAATTGCCTTTGTGTACAATACTAACTTTAGGAAATGATCATAAAACAATTAACCTTCTATCATTTCCTTCCGTCTGGGCAAAGTATAAGCCTATAAGAATTTCTTTTAAGGGTTGATACCATCTACAAACTTTGTCACTCTTGCTTACTAAAATTTTGATCTGACATGATCCTTACTTTTTTCTTCACATTGGACTGGAGATACTAAATGTAAGTTTTAGTATCTGTGTAAATATAGTTATTCTATGTGCTGTGTTTTAAGTGAAAAATAGAATTTTGCCAGTGTTCTTTATTCATACAATTTCATAGAGGAAGTTTCATCAATGGCTTTTTCTCTATAATTATTGAAAGTCCCAAATCTTCTCTTCTTTGCTAAGATACAGACATCTACAAAAGGAGAAGAAATAAGAATGTGGGATTTTTTTTTTTTTTTTTAATTTAGGCAATTCAAAGTTTAGAGAAGAAGGATCCAAAATTTTGCCAGTCACTAACCTCAAATAAGGTGTCAGAGCTACAGAAGGCTAACATTAACCACTCATATTTTCAGATAGAAAATCATCTAATACATGGGCAGAAAGAAGAGGAAATTTCTTTCATCTAAGAAGTCATATATCAATGCCTTCAGGTCATTCGTGAAACATTTCTTAAACTCTGAAGTTTTCTTTTAATCCATTCCAATCACTCTTTTATTAGAGAAATAAGTGATGGTTAGACTTCATCAAATAAAATAAATAATTTCTCACTGTGAGCAATACAATTCAAGTAGATAGCCACAATGAATATGTGTCTAATTCAGTTGAATACTATTTTAAAAAAAAAGAAAGGTGAAGTGATAATTTGGTAAAATAGCAAGGCTAATTGCGTACCTTATCTAAACTTAGAGTATGCAACAATTTTCCATTTAATGTACTGAAAAAGAAAAAAGTTATTAAAATGCAAAATGTAATTTAGTAATCGAAACCAATAATGTACTGATTCTGGTGCAAAGTACATCATTATTTTCCTTCACTTTCCATCATTTGGACAATCTGTAATTTCAAAAAAATGGACATTTGATTTTTTTACTCCAGATATGTCACACTAGATAGTAATATCTAGTTAATCAGCAATTGTCTAATATAGATCGTCAACAGAGAGTAGTCCTGAGAGTATTTAAAGTGGAAGAAGACTTTATTGATTGATTTTAGGATTTTGAGAAAGTTTACATATGAAGGAAGAGTAAGAAAACCTGTATTTGTAGGATAATACTTTTTTAATTTAAAATGAATATGTTTTGGATGTTAGTTAAAAAGTATTTACTTTTTTTTTTTTTTGAGACGGAGTTTCGCTCTTGTTACCCAGGCTGGAGTGCAATGGCGCGATCTCGGCTCACCGCAACCTCCGCCTCCTGGGTTCAGGCAATTCTCCTGCCTCTTTTTATAAGGCACTAGATCTTCCACTGTGAAAGATGTAAATAAATATATTATCACACATCCCACAGAAATTAGGTTTAATATTTAGTAGAAGGGGAATATGTACATATATTTCAAACTATATGTATATAGCTATAAAACAATTTCAAGACATATATACATATATGTTCATGTATATATTATACACATATATGCATATATATGTGTGTGTGTGTGTTCATCTATCTGTATATCTCTCAAAAGGGAAAAGCCATGCTGTAATATTCCTTTTTTATTGCAACAATGCTACATAAAAAAATAGCCACAAAACTCAGCGGTTTACTACAGAAAAAAAAATCCACTTCTTAACTGAAGTTATGCGGGAATCTTCTGAGATATGTATGATTCTGCTGGTTTGGGGCGGGTTTGGCTGAGTTCAGTTGGGCCTGTCTATGGCCTACAGGTCACATTTAGGTCTTATTCACATATCTTCTCATTTGAGGACTCGAGTTGAAGGAACAGATGCTATTAGAGATATAAAGCTCCCAAGGAAGAGGGCAAGTTCTCAAGAAGATTAGGTGTAAACCCATAATACCTTTTAAATCAATTCTATACTCAGAACTGGTCCTTTATCCTGTCTTCCTAGCTGACGTGTGAGCAAGCATGACAATTGAATAAGCCCCAAATCAGCGGAAGTTGGAATGTATTTCTCACTTTCTGTGAGTCATGTGGAAGCATATGACAATGAACAAATAACTATAGGATAATATCCTATTTCAAGGAGGAAACAAAGATTGAGAGCAATAATTCAATGTATTACAAAAGAGTTTTTAAAAAGCCCAAACAGTTCCTAGAGAGAGCATATGAAAACCGTATTTTATTATCAGCTTCCTTCCTCAACTACTGTCTTCAACCTAACAAGAAACTATGACCTCTTGAATTAAATAAATTATATATTAATCAGATTTGGATCCCTGGTTTGGATGCCCAGAACTAAAGGTAGATAAAGATAGAGAATGAGTAGGTTATTTCAACTATCTTTTAACTGGAATTTAATTCTCCAGTATGTCACCTTATAATCTATCCTCCATTTATTTGATTTCCATAATGATTTTACTCAATATTGTCTAATTGTCAGACATTTATTTAAAACTCCCTTTTTACACCCTCCACTGCCTTTAAGACAAAATATATTCTTGAAAACTTCCAATACAAAGCAAAGTTAAGACTTCTTATCTCCTACAAGCCCTCAGCAATCCCTTCCTTTGACAAACTGATATTCTATTCACCATGGTTTCACACATTTGGTGTCAAATCATATATAGTGGTTTGATAGATAATACAATTATATTTTATATGTATTTTTATATGTATATTCTCCTATATATTTCAGTATCGATTCGACAATTGGACTTTTATTATCCTGGCCAAACAAAACAAAATATAGTCCTTCTTGGCTCTCAAAAGATATCTAAAATTAAATTTTCAAGTGTCTCATCTTTCTATTTATTGTTAATTATTAACCTTTTTTTTTTTTTTTTTTTTTAACCATTCTCTGCCTATCATAATGTGTAACTTTCCTTCTCTCCTTTCAGATCTCTCTTTTAACTTTCTTTCCTTAACAGAAATCAGGCTTCTCTCTGAGAATACTACTTCACCTAAAGAGTGTTTAATTGATGACTATTTATTTTTAGTTTTCTATAGACCATGTGCTTAAAAGGTAACACAGAAGATTGGCATTCTTTTTATACTCCATTAGAAATTCCAGATTACCAATACTGCCTACTTCTTCAGAAGAAAACAATCTCCATCTCTGAGTTGAATAAAAATTAATTTAAAAATTTTTAAAGAACAAAAGAAAATAAAAGAGAAAGAAATGCAGATCATTTTAATATCAAGTCATTGAGTTACCAGTCTCTTCCTCTCCTTAACACTGTCATCTATGACTTTCAGCTAGTTCCCATTTCTCCTCAAAGATTTTAAGATGTGGTTTAGCTTTTTTTCTTCGGCCCAAGTCCTACCTTCATATGGATTGACATTAACATTCATGTATACAACATGCCCAGCTGCAGAGCTCCTCAGTTTTTACAATTTCTTAATGAGCTTCTCACTTGTCACTTACTTTCACAGTCAGACTTTGAGTCTTTTCATAACCCGAATCTGATAAATCTTTTAAAATCACTAATTCTATAATCTCACTTTATGGCCAATGTCTCTTTTATTTGAAGTCTTGTTCAACTAATTTTATTTATTTATTTTTTTTACTTTATCAAGATTTCCAGTTACTTGAAATTAGTACATTTTACAAGTTTATTAGCTATCTCCTTCATTTTTTTTCTATTCAGCTTTATTCATTTATTGATTTTAGGATCCATTTGTTCAAGAGTATATCTAGATATATTAATTTTCATTATCTCTGAATTTTTGTCAAGTCCATATTTTAAAAAATTCATCTTCTGTGAACTGAATAGTCTTCACCAAGACCGACCCTGATCATCCAATTGCTTAATGAGATTTTCCCATAATAGGACACAATTTTGTCCACTATTAATTCTTAACCACCAACCTTAATTAGGGTCTCTAACTTATTTTGCAATTCTACATTTCTGGCTCTCTTCCCCATCTCTTATTCAACCTGCTTCTAACTCTCTTCCAATTTCCAGCTTTCAATTTCTTCCCATTTACTCCAAAAAGATAACCTTGTACAATGTAAAACTTTTTTGTGCCTCATATTTCTTTCATATGTACAGCTCCTAAATGTTGGCTTATGTTAATTAGCTTGTATTATTATGATTATTAGTGGCATTTGCTTCTTTCTCCTCTTTCCTCATGTTACCATAAAATTCTGACTTCCCATGTTTCTTACATAGTTGCATCATTTATATTGGCTTTTAAATCCACAAGTATATCCTATTCAAAATGAAAAAAATAAAAGAAAGCAACAAAACCTTACTTTTTACCTCACAGTTAGTATGCTTTCTTAGCTGGTGCAAAGTTCTAAACCATCTTATCCGCATGTTCTGCCTCACTATATTTTATTTTTAATCTTCCCCTCATCACACCATTGTGTCTTTCAGCCTCTCTCTATAGATAAAATTCTTACCAAGGTCAATAATTACTTCCATGTCACTAAATATATTATTGCTGAACACACTCACCTTCTCTTTTAATATATGGCCATATTAAAAGAACACACTCTATTTTATTGAAAAAATTATCCAGATTTTACTCATACTTCTCATCCTTTACAATTCAAAACAAAATGGTAGATTTTCTTGAGTTTCAATCCCAAGGTCTCAAGTTGTCTCAAGTTAGACTGTTCTCCTAAACAATTTCTTCCATATATCTGACTTTCATATAGACTACTCAAAAAAATTATTTATTTAACAAGAATGGTCTTTTGGCTTCAGATACTACTATCTAACTACTTAGCTAACATCAATTCTTATATATCTCGAAGGCACTCTTACATAACAAATACAGAAATTAAAATTATGATATAATTCCAAACCACTATTTTTCTTCACAAATGGACCATTTTCCATCAGGTTATGTAAACCAGAAACCCAAGAATCATCTATGACATTTGCCTCTCATTTACCCCAATATCCACATCACTGGAAAATTCTATTGATTCAGCGTACTAAAACATCTCATGAATTTGAACACTTACATGAAAGACTATAAATCTCATAGTCTTCCCTAGTCCCACTACCACCATTTCCTTCCCAGTATATAAACACTGATATTTACCCATTTCAATTTTTTAAAAATCCACAACAGTCTTTGAAGTGAGAAAATAAGGCCATGTTACCCCGATACATAGTGCAGTCAATGGTTTTTCACTTTTATTAGGGTGATGACAACACACCTAAACATTGCTCAAATACTCTGCATGTTTGGGTATGCACCTAATTCTCCAAACTCATCTATACCGCACTCTCCCTAACTGCAGTGACATTGGCTTTCTTTCAGTTTCTCATATTCACCATGCCTTCTCTCAAAATATTTCTGCTGCCTGGTGATAATTCTACCCACTATTTCTGCTGCCTGATTATAATTCTACCCTCTCTTCCATCCATTTGCCTGAGGCTTCTGTTTTTCATGAAACTATCACTTTGAAGGAGATGATTTCCCATATACTAATTACTAATTAATTGATTACTGATCAAATGATCTATTATTAACTTTTAAAGCTAGATCTCTATTTTATAGCATATTAGTTTATGACACGAATAATAACATAGCAGAGGATATTTCTTTTTTTTCTAATTATTATTGAATCCTTAGTGATTGTCAGAGTACCCATCCACACAATAGGCATTTTATAAATGTTTTTTGGATGTCCAAGTAAAAAACCAACAGAATAGCTTGTTCAGTGATGATTTGTAATAAATTATTTTTATTGAGATAGAATTAGACATACCTTGGCACGAAGTTGGTGTTCCATAAATGTCAGCTTGAAATGTGTGAAAAGCAATTTTGAACTCTGTGTTTATATTATTGGGCAAACAAGTCTATTTCTTCAAATAGACTGTCCATCAAATGAAACAGTACCTTGAAAGTTACATTACTTGTCAAAATATTAGATAATCTGCCTTATCTCCATTTTTTCTATCCATAGATTATGTTTTTGACAAAGACTAATTTGCAGCAAGCATGGTCTCTATTACTGTTTATAACTAGACTAAAAATATACTATTTTATTTTTTCTAATTTATTCCTCAAACTTATAGTGAAAATAGGACTAAATTTTTCATTCTCTTTATTTCCACTTGGTTCTATAGCACTGTTTCTTTGGCCCTTAGTTATATTTTTACGAAACTACATTAAAGATAATTTTCAATACAGTTATCTATTTTCTTGAACATAAATTATCTGGTGTATTTCTATCTGCCACTTTTCAAACCCATCAAATGCTAAATATAAATATCTCATAATTAGTTTTGAATTAAAGCATACACGACTTCATTAAATTTACAGCAATGAAGAACATGCCAGTAAAATGGGAACTATGATTCTGTAATGGTTAAAACATGAGGCATACTTTTGTTAGTTAAAACTGTCCATTAAGGACACTGAAATGTTGTTAAATGATTCTTCACTATAAAATGTATGGAAAAGAAAAAGCATGAGCTCTTCAGAGAGGTAACGTTTTCTATGTTATTTTGAACTTGTCTACTAGTTATGTTTAATACAGTCATAGCAGAAAAGTGACATTTCAGTGTTTAAGAAATTATACCTGATAAGAACAAATACTACACTTGATCTTAGCCAAAAAGTGAAGAAGTGATGCTTCCTTACACTTTATACAATAATTAGCTCCAAATGGATTAAAGATTTAAACACCTAACACCACTAAAAACCCTAGAACAAAACATAGGCAATACTATTCAGGGCACAGGCATAGGCAAGTACTTCATGACTAAAACACCAAAAGCAATGGCAACAAAAGCCAAAATAGACAAATGGGATATAATTAAACTTAAGAGCTTCTGCACAGCAAAATAAACGATCATTAGAGTAAACCAGCAACCAACAGAATGGGAAAAAGCACTCCTCAAAAGAAGACATTTATTCGGCCAATAAACATATGGAAAAAAAAACTCATCATCACTGGTCATTAAAGAAATGCAAATCAAAACCACATTAAGATATCATCTCACACCAGTTAGAATGGCAATCATTAAAAAATCTGGAGACAACAGATGCTGGAGAGGATGTGGAGAAATAGGAACACTTTTACACTGTTGATGGGAGTGTAAATTAATTCAACCATTGTGGAAGACAGTGTGGCAATTCCTCAAGGATCTAGAAATAGAAATACCATTTGACCCAGCAATCCCATTACTGGGTATATACCCAAAGGATTATACATCATTCTTTTATAAAGACTCATACACACCTGTTTATTGCAGCACTGTTTACAATAGCAAGACTCGGAACCAACGAAAATGCCCATCAAAAATAGACTGGATAAAGAAAATGTGGCACATATACACCATGGAGTACTATGCAGCCATAAAAAAGCTGAGTTTGGAAACCGTCATTCTCAGCAAACTGACACAAGAATAGAAAACCAAATACCACATGTTCTCACTCATAAGTGGGTGTTGAACAATGAGAACACATGGACACAGGGAGGAGAACATCACAAACTGGGGCCTGTCGGGGGGTTGGGGGATAGAAGAGGGATAGCAGGGGCTGTGGGGATTGGAGAGGGATAGCATTAGGAGAAATACCTAATTTAGATATGTAGATGACGGGGTGATGGATGCAGCAAACCATCATGGTGCGTGTATACCTATGTAAGAAACCTGCACATTCTGCTAATGTACCCCAGAACTTAAAGTACAATACATAATTTTTTAAGAAAATATATTATACTACCACACTGGTCTTTAAGAAAAAAATTATCTTGAAGAGATACTTTTTACTTTTTTTATATTACTATTCATTATAAATAAAACAACACTTCAGCAACAAACTTTACTGCCTATAAATGAGCATTCCATTGAGATGAAATAAGAAAATAAATATAGATGGTATTATGTCAGTTAATTTTTTTCTTTAATTCAGAAATCAATTTTTGGCTGGGTGTGGTGGCTCATACCTGTAATCCTAGCACTTTGAGAGGCCACAGTGGGAGGATCCTTTGAGTTGAGGAGTTCAAGACCAGTCTGGGCAACAACAGAGACCTCATTTCTACAAAAAATAGAAAAGAAAAATTAGCTGGATATGGTGGCACATCTGTGGTCCCAGCTACATGGAAACTGAGGCAGGAGATCGCCTGAGCCCAGGAAGTCGAGGCTGCAGTGAGCAGTGATTGTGCCACTACATTCCAGCCTAAGTGACAAAGAGAGACCCTGTTTCATAAAACAAGAGAAAAACATCATTTTTTAATGCAAATAATATTGTTGGTAATTTTTCAAACACCCATTGTTTAAATTATAAGCCAATAAAGCAGAAAGAGTATTCATCTTTTTTTTTTTAATGTTCCTAGTAGCTTTATTTGTAATAGCCCAAACTGAAAACAACTCAAATATCCATCAACAGGTGAATAAACAAATGGTGGTATATCGATACAATGGAACTCAGCAATGGAAAAAAAAAAAAAACACAACAAATTGTTGATACAGAAAGAAAAAGAACAACTCAATATAATTATGTTAAGTGAAAAAAGCCAGACAAAAAACATTTGCCTAATTATTTCCTTCTGATGATGCTTAACTTACACCTCTATGTTTTGGAAGTTAGGTCTAAATGCTTGATTTATTTTTGGCAAGACTACTTCCTAGATCATGCTGGGTCCTTCATATTGTGTAACACAAGGAGGTAAATCGGTTGTTTCACTGTGTGACGCAAAATTTGATTGTGTGGTTAGGGTGGTGATTGCCAGATCTCTCTTCTATGAAGGTGTATTTTTTTCCTTAGCAATTAGCAAGCAATCTGAGTATGGAACATTAACATTAAAAAGTGAATATCTTGTTTGGCGTTAACTTTTTCCTAACAGTTTTAGCATCCATTGGTAATCCTTGGCTAAATTGATTATTTCATTTTTTTAAAGCATTGATTTTAACAATTCTGTATTTCTTCTCAATGCATTAGCTGTTTTCTTCTTACTCAACTGAAACTGAAACGTTTTTGAATGAAACAACTTTTTCATGTTTGATTCACTTGACAAACTAAAATTCATTTCTTATGGCTCCACTCAATTAGTATCTCTTCTCAAACCTTAATAATTTCCTTCTCCTTCCTAATTTCCTAATCCAGAGGCTGTTTTCAAAGCAGATTGTAAATAACGCTTTTTTTTAATTCACTCATTCAAAAAAAATTTTTTAATTTTTAAGTTCTGGGGCACATGTGCAGATTTTGCAGGATTGTTACATAGGTATACACATGCCATGGTGGTTTGTTGCCTCCATTCCCCCTGTCACCTACATTAGGTATTTCTCCTAATGTTAACCCTCCCTAATCTCCCCACCCCCACTATCCCTTCCCTATCCCCCCACCCCCAACAGACCCCAGTGTATGATATTCTCCTCCCTGTGTCCATGTGTTCTCATTGTTCAACACCCATTTATAAGTGAGAACATGGGGTGTTTGGTTTTCTGCTCTTGAGTCAGTTTGCTGAGAATGATGGTTTCCACCTTCATCCATGTTCCTGCAAAGGACATAAGAACTCACCCTTTTTTATGTCTGGATAGTATTCCATGGTGTATGTGTCACATTTGCTTTATCCAGTCTATCTTTGGTGAGCATTTTGGTTGGTTCCAAGTCTTTGCTATTGTAAACAGTGACACAATGAACATACAAGTGCATGTGTCTTTATAATAGATTGATTTATAATCCTTTGAGTATATACCCAGTAATGGGATTGTTGGGTCAAATGGTATTTCTATTTCTAGATCCTTGAGGAATCTCCACACTGTCTTCCACAATGATTGAACTAATTTATACTTCCACCATCAGTGTAAAAATGTTCCTATTTCTCCACATCCTATTCAGCATCTGTTGTCTTCAGATTTTTTAATGATTGCCATTCTAAGTGGAGTGAGATGGTATCTCATTGTGGTTTTGATTTGCATTTCTCTAATGAACAGTGATGATGAGCGTTTCTCCATATGTTTGTTGGCCACATAAATGTCTTCTTTTGAAAAGTGTCCATTCATATCCTTCGCCTACTTTTTGATGGGATTGTTTGTTTGTTGTTGTTTTATATTTGTTTTAGTTCTTTGTATATTCTAGGTATTAGCCCTTTGTCAGATGGGTAGCTTGCAAAATTTTTTTCACATTCTGTTGGTTGCCAGTTCACTCTAATGATTGTTTCTTTGCTGTGCAGAAATTCTTAAGTTTAATTAGATCCCACTTGTCTATTTTGGCTTTTGTTGCCATTGCTTTTGGTGTTTTAGTCATAAAGTCTTTGCATATGCCTATGCCCTGAATGGCATTGCCTATGTTTTTTTCTAGGGTTTTTATGGTGTTAGGTGTTTAAATCTTTAATCTATCTGGAGTTAATTTTTGTGTAAGGTGTAAGAAAGGGGTCCAGTTTCAGTTTTCTGCACATGGCTAGCCAGTTTTCCCAACACCATTTATTAAACAGGGAATCCTTTCCCCATTGCTTGTTTTTGTCTGGTTTGTCAAAGATAAGATGGTTGTAGATGTGTCACATTACTTCTGAGTCCTCTGTTCTGTTCCATTGGTCTATGTTCCTGTTTTGGCACCAGTACCATGCTGTTTTGATTATTGTAGCCTTGTAGTATAGTTTGAAGTTAGGTACCATGATGCCTCCAGCTTTGTTCTTTTTGCTTACGATTGCCTTGGCTATGTGGGCTCTTTTTTGGTTCCATATGAAGTTTAAGGTGGTTTTTTTCCAGTTCTGTGAAGGTCAATGATAGTTTGATGGAGACAGCATTGAATCTATCATTTACTTCGGGGAGTATGGCAACTTTTATAATATTGCTTCTTCCTAACCATGATCATGGAATATTTTTCCATCTGTTTGTGTGTTCTCTTATTTCCTTGAGCAGTGGATTGTAGTTCTCCTTGAAGAGGTCCTTCACATCCTTTGTTAGTTGTATTCCTGGGTATTTTATTCTCTTTGTAGCAGTTGTGAATGGGAGTTCACTCATGATTTGGCTGTTTGTTATTGGTGTATCAGAATGCTTGTGACTTCTGCACATTTTTTTGTATCCTGAGACTTTGCTGAAGTTGCTTATCAGCGTAAGGAGATTTTCGGCTGAGATGATGGGGTCATCTAAATATACAGTCATGTCATCTACAAATAGAGACAATTTGACTCCTCTTTTCTAATTGAATATCCTTTATTTTTCTTGTCAGATTGTTCTGGCTAGAGCTTCCAATATTTTGTTGAATAGGAGTGGTGAGAGAGGACATCCTTGTCTAGTGCCAGTTTTCAAAGGGAATGCTTCCAGTTTTTGTCCATTCAGTATGATATAGGCTGTGGATTTATCATAGTTTTTATTATTTCAAGATGTATTCCATCGATATCTAGTTTATTAAGAGTTTTTAGCATAAAGGGCTGTTGAATTTTGTCAAAGCCTTCTCTGCATCTATTGTGATAATCATGTGGTTTTTGTCTTTGGTTCTGTTTATGTGTTAGATTACGTTTATAGATTTGCATATGTTGAACCAGTCTTGTATCCCCAAGATGAAGCCTACTTAATCATGATAGATAAGCTTTTTGATGTGCTGTTGCAATCGGTTTGCCAGTATTTTATTGAAGATTTTTGCATCAATGTTCATCATGGATATTGGCCTGAAATTTTCTTTTTTAGTTGTATCTTTGCCAGGTTTTGGTATCAGGATGATTTGGTCTCATAAAATTAGTTAGGGAGGATTCCCTCTTTTTGTATTGTTTGGAATAATTTCAGAAGGAATGGTACCAGCTCCTTTCTGTACATCTGGTAGAATTCAGCTGTGAACCCTTCTGGACCTGGGCTTCTTTTGGTTAGTAGGCTATTAATTGGTGCCTCAACTTCAGACCTTGTTATTGATCTATTCTGGGATTCAAGTTCTTCCTGGTTTAGTCTTGGGATGGTGTAAATGTCCAGGAATGTATCCATTTCTTTTAGATTTACTGGTTTATGTGCATAGAGTTGTTTGATCTCTGATGGTGGTTTGTATTTCTGTGGAATCAGTGGTGATACCCCCTCTTCATCATTTTTTATTGCATTGGTTTGATTCTCCTCTCTTTCCTTTTTTATTAGTGTGGCTAGCAGTCTATCTATTTTGTTGATCTCTTCCAAAAATCAGTTCCTGAATTTACTGATTTTGGAAGGGTTTTTGTGTCTCTATCTCCTTCAGTTCTGCTCTGACCTTAGTTATTTCTTGTATTCTGCTAGCTTTTGAATTTTTTTGATCTTGCTCCTCTAGCTCTTTTAATTTTGCTGATAGGGCGTTGCTTTTAGATCTTTCCTCGCTTCTTGGATGGGCAGTTAGTGCTATGAATTTCCCTCTGGACGCTGCTTTAAATGTGTCCCAGAGATTCTGGTACATTGTGTCTTCATTCTCATTGGTTTTGAAGAACATCTTTATTTTTGCCTTCATTTCATTATTTATCCAGTAGTCATTCAGGGGCAGGTTGTTTAGTTTCCATGTAGTTATACGGTTCTGAGTGAGTTTCTTAATCCTGAGTTATAATTTGATTGCACTGTGGTCTGAGAGACTGGGTGATAGATTTCAGTTCTTTTGCATTTGCCGAGGAGTGATTTATTTCCAATTATGCAGTCAATTTTAGAGTAAGTGTGATGTGGTGCTGAGAAAAATGTATATTCTGTAGATTTGGGGTGGAGAGTTCTGTAGAGTCTAGTAGGTCTGCTTGGTCCAGAGCTGAGTTCAAGTCCTGGATATCCTCGTTAATTTTGTCTTGTTGAGCTGTCTAATATTGACAGTGGTGTGTTAAAGTCTCCCACTATTATTGTGTGGGAGTCTAAGTCTCTTTATAGGTCATTAAGCACTTGCTTTATATATCTGGGTACTCCTCTTTGTTATTTTGATTGTTACAAAATATCAGATAGTATGACTACTCTGATTATAATTCTTAAAAGCACTATATAGAATGATACTTACAAAAACACTTTGTGGAATATTCTCTAATCTTACCCAAGTACACTGGAACACACATTAACTATTTATAGGTAAATGGCCTTTAAATTTTTTATATTCAAATGCCCAGATAATAGTAATCTTTGAAATACTTATTCAGTCATTTTGTTCATTGACTTTTACGTAATTTCCTTCACCAAAAATGATTTGATGTGGCTGATACAAAAATATTTATGATTTAAAATTTTCAATTAATTTAAATAAAGTATACACATTAATAAACATTAAATAAAAGCCAGAAATAATGTGACAAAACATACTATTAAATCCCCAGCAACTGCAGTATTGAGAAAGAAAGATAGCTTTGAGTTCTTGAGATCTAAGCAATAGGATAATGTAAATTCAAGATTCACTGCGTCTATAACTAAAATCATTTGCTCAGAATTTCATCATTTTTTTAACTGAATCCAGAGATACCTCCTTCTCATGAGCCCTTTTAAAGGGCATAGTATGATTTGGTGGACAAAGTCCTAACCAAAAAAAAAAAAAAAAAAAAGTCCTTAAAATGTAAAATGGCAATATTGAGATTAATAAGGCCATTTGTTAACTAAATTTTTATAATGCAAGGGGATTGTATGTATCTCTCTCAAATATCATATACCCAGTTACAGAAAGGATAATGACATTGTTGTTTAGGTACTCTGTTCTATAATAGTGAGTCTTAATTAATAAATTTCAGACTATAGATGACAAATTGAAGTGATTAAATTAAAATCAGCCTATTGTACATGTTAGCTATCAAGATGGAGCTTTTGACTGTTATCAGGCATGGTTTTGTTATGTAACATGGAGGAGTGCACATACTGTAAATTGTTAAGAAAATATTTGTATGGTCTTATTAGATGTCAATGATATTTTCTTGATGTAGACTCCTGGCTCTTAGTGTGAGAGTATGTAGAAGAGCTGTGAATATCTGTGTGAGACGATTTCCTCACAGTCAAGAAGACCACTTGGGACACACCATGAATGTTAACTTGGATTTTGTTAGTATTAGAGGTCACTGAGGTAGGATACTAATTCCTTATGGAAAAAATGCCTCTGCTTTCACCCAAGGAAAAGAACCAAAAAATCAATCTGAATTATCTTCGAAATTCTAATCATCCGATAAATGTTTGAATAATGAACTTTTGAAAGATTACTTTTCCAAAAGCAAATTTGCTGCCAGAAGATCTCAAAGACACTTACTATCTAAGTTCTAACAACCCTGTTTTTTCACAGAATAATTTTAACACAACTTAAAATGTGACTGTTGGCCGATGTGGTGGCTCACAACTGTAATCCCAGAACTTTGGGAGGCTGAGGTGGGTGGATCATCTGAGTGAAAGTCAGGAGTTCAAGATCAGTCTGGCAACATGGTGAAAACCTGTCTCTATTAAAAATACAAAAATTAGCTGGATGTGGTGGCACGGGCTTGTAGTCCCAGCTACATTGGAGGCTGAGGCAGGAGAATCACTTGAACTCGGGAGGCGGAAGTTGCAGTGGGCTCAGATTGTGCCACTGCACTCCAGCCTGGGTGACAGTGTCCCAAAATAAAACAAACAACAACAAAGAAACACATTGTCACTATTATCCTCAAATACCATAGTTTGTTTTTGGAGATGACTCTATTATTATAATTCCACACATGTTTACTACCTGGGTTACTCAGTGTCTCTTACTACGGTGGCGTCACCTAGCAATATCTGATTTGTTTAGTGATGGACTATAGCATTCCAGAAAGAACATTACTATAATCATAGATAAAGGATATAGAAAACCCCTATGGACAACTCTCAAAATCCTACTGCAGATTGTAGCTAAGACTTCAACCAACTACTGAGCAGTAGAAGTCTTCTAAGTTCAAGTCAATCTTCTTCAAAGTAAATTTAAGTTTACATGAATCAATTTAATAGGAAGGCAAATCCTAAAAAGGCATGTAGTTTTGTCTTTTCAGAATTGTGTTTTATTCTCCTTTCATTAATGTTTCAGCATTCCCTCAGCCCCAGAAAAAAAAAAAAATTTCCAAAAATGCTAGCCAGGTAATCTATTCAAACATGATTAAGAAAATGGTTTACTGAAAGTATCTTATAAAAAGGCATCTATATGTCCTGTTGATTCTGACTACAAAGCATATCTCAAGTCGATTTACTGATCACCATTTTCACTGATATAATTCTGGTGCCAGTGATCATTGTCTCTTTCACAGACTTTTAGTATAGTTAACCAATTTTCTGTTTCTATTATCTGGAAATCATTTCCATACAAAAGCCAGATTAATCATTTTAAAACCTAAGTTAGACCATATTCCTTTTTGTCTAAATTGCATGAATACTAATCTATTAAACAGAAAAACAATTCTTTCACCTGGTCTATGAAAGCACATATGATTTAGCCTCACCAATATCTCTATCCTCAATATTTGCTACTCTTGTTTTTTCTTACAGTGTTCAGACTTACTGGCATTTTAGGAGTTCCTTGAAAATACCAAAACTTTTATCATTTCAGGTCCAGGTCCTTTCAAAGACACAGGCTGGTCAGTCTTACTCACATTTGTTGTAGTAATACATAGAGATGTCCTAACAATTAGTACACAGCACTGACACTTCTGTTTGGAGAGGCCCAGTTAGTATGAAGCTCAACACTTCTCTTTGATGGCTGTGGCAAGGTTCTCCTTTATCCCCACTGGATATGATAATGAAGCTGTACACCTGGGTTGCTGCTGGCATCCATCTCATACTTGCTGCAGCAGTCTTGAACAAAGACACAATTGTAGATGGCACAATGGAGAGACAAAAACAAACTGAGCCTTTGATAATTATATTAAGCTACTAAGTCCATCTCTCCCTCTTGGTTTATTGAGATGACAAATTCCTTATTCTTTAATTCAGTTGCAGTTCATTTTTCTTTTGAATAAAACCTTTTGATATTATTGTAGTGTTTTTACAATCATTGTTATTACCAAAAGGAGGCAGCAATACTATGACTCTGTGGTGGATCATTTAAGATATCTTAGACTTCTAAACTACTATGTTTTTACGAACCCATTGAATGCTAACTAGCTGTTCTATGGGACAATTATTTAAATTAGATTCATTTTTTCCCCAGCTCTGAAAGGTAAAAAATGTAACTATCTTTAAATAGATTGTTAGGAGGATTAGAAGTAATGTATGCTATTTTCTTGCACAGTGTCTAGCACAGAGTAAACCTCAATAATTTATGGCTATTAGCTATCATACTAACAAAATCCTATTTTAAAGCCAGGTTCAATATTGTTTAAGAAGTTTAGGAGTGAGAAAAAGCATTTAGTTAATTGTTCTTTTTCTCCATTATTCTCCAGTGTCAACAACTTAATTTATTACTTTGCTGTATTTGAAGATGTTTCTTCTTAAGCCAACCAACTTTGATGCAATAAGTAAATGCATATAAGTGGAGATACTGAAAATGTACTCACAAGATTTGTTTTCTTGAAACCACATAATTACAACTGTCAATCCTCATTTCTCCAGTGTTAAGGCAAAGCTCACCGATAATGACCCCTACTGGTGAATAATTAACTCTCTCTGATCTAGGTCTCAGAATTACTTGATAGAGTGTGTGTGCTTACGTGAAATTCACTACCACAAAGCAAAAGCAACAACAAAAATACAAATAGACTCTTCAAAAAACAAAATCCCAGCAGGTTCAAGTTTTGAAATAATCTACCTGCTGGCAGATCCAATAAAACTGCTGATTACTGGCAACTCTCTCTAAAGCCCGCTGCGTCTTACCTACTCAACTGAAGAGGCTGCTGTTCTAAATGATTGCCAATAGTAAATGGCAATGGGATATATGTTGAGATCTATTATTGTTATCAGGAAAATGATAAGAAGCATTGCTACTGTCCTGGAAAGAGAATGAAGTATTGAAATATCTTGTCATTTGTATTTTTACTGCATAATTCTGTGCAGATAGAAGCCTAGGTATATACTTGTTTATTTGATCCTATTGTGTACATGGAGATTTTTTCTCTTGTATTACTATTTTAATTTAAAATGTTTTTGGCAAAATGGCTTTTTCAAAAACTACATTTTGGAAGTATATTAGTGAAACCAGTATCTTTTAGACTGTATTGATGAATAGACTCTTTTTTTTTTTTTTGAGATGGAGTCTTGCTCTGTCACCCAGGCTGGAGTGCAATGGCATGATCTTGGCTCACTGCAAACTCTGCCTCCCACATTCAAGTGATTTTCCTGCCTCGGCCTCCTGGGTAGCTGAGATTACAGGTGCCTGCCACCACTCCTGGCTATTTTTTGTATTTTTTTTTTTTTTTTTTTTTTCCGTAGAGATGAGGCTTTACCATGATGACCAGGCTGGTCTCAGGCTTCCGACCTCAGGTCCTCTACCAGCCTCAGCCTCCCAAAGTGCTGGGATTACAGGTGTGAGCCAACTCGACCTACATTGATTTTGAATAGGTATTTGGGGCTAAAATCTCATATGATATACTCTTTTCAATAAAACTTTTGAAGATGTAGAAACAGCAATGCAGACTGACATACCTTTTATATCAGTGGACTGGTATCGTGATGTGGCATTCAGGTACTTTATTTGTGTCAGGAAAACAGACCACAGGAATCCATGTTTTTTGTGTGATTTTAAAATAATGGTCAGAAAAGTGGCATTCTGGGTTCTGTATTCACCTTTCTTATTGCAAAAAGATCATCTTCCTATATTTACTGTAAATGTATTCAAAGTCCATGTTCTAATACTGCTTTATTGTTAAAAAAAAAAAAAAAGCATCATATGTTTTTCCATGAAACTCAACTTTAAAAAATTACACACAGCACTGAGACAGTGAAATTATGAAAGGTGATGTTAGCATGTCTCCTAAAGCATAGGGTATGATTCAAAATCATGACACACTTTATTTCTGCTGCTCTCTGTGCAATATAGCATATAACAGGCATTCTAAGTGTAAGGCCGGTTGCCTCGCCGGGAGCTCGGACGCACACCCCCACCCCTTCTTTTTCAAAAGCTCGAAAAAGCCCGGACAAGCTCGGGCAAGCTCAGACATGCTTGGGCATATTCCCTTCTCCCATGCACGCACAGCCTGACTTTCCCTTAAAGAGCCCAGTATGCAAACAAGGTGCTGTAACCATAGCCTCTTGTTAACCAATAGCGGTCAAGCCCTATTGACCAATAGCAGTTGAGTCTTAACAACCAACAACAAGCCAAGTCCTAGGTCAAGGCTTGTAACTTACCCAATAGCAGTCCTGCTCTCCCACAACCAATCGAGCTGTTTCACTCCCTATAAAACCCCACGTCTGAGAGGAGTCCATGCGACTTCTCCGGCCCCTCCTGTCGGACTGCAGAACCTCACCCGGGAGCCTGAATAAATTCCTTCGCATTGGATCTTTTCGTGCTGGCCTCAGTTTCTTCGTTTTATCCTCAGCGAGAAAAAACCTTACACTAAGTTTCACCTGTTGAAGTGGTTATAAATTTTGCTAGTTTCCCTCAGAATCTTCTGACTTACAGGACTAGTGAGATCACCAACATAATTTATCTGATTTCCTTGAAAAACAGTCAGGAGCAACGTGGGAGTGCCTGGAAACAATGCTCAAAAGGGGCCAGGATTCATCTTAAGATGTGGTAAGAGATAGACCTTGGAGTTAAACTACACAGATATAACTACAGCTTTGTCCTTTGGATGACTTAATGTTTTAAACTTTTAAGCTTCAGTCTCCTAACTCAAGTTAGTGTTGCAGTGATAAAAGAATATAGGTAATCTTTTAAAACACTACACAATAAGAGTAAGTTGATGCTACTTTTAGTAACATTATGAAAACTATTATTATCAATTTATCCGGGACAATCTCCAACATCAGAAAAGAGTCACTTCACATTTTTTTCCCTTTATTCACTAGCACAGAGTAAGGCATACTAGTTGGTCTAATGGCTTACAAGAATGATTCTCAGGGACATCTGAATTACTACTCTTTGTTCTAGTTCTACAAACTGTATTAGGAAATGCATTTTCTTTGAGGTAAACAAAGACTATGGTGCTAAACATATTGGATGAGAAGAAGGCTCCAGCCTGCATCTCTTATGAGCCACACTTGGTCCAGGCAAGGTGGTCCATAGCTTGTCTCCAGCCAATGCTAAATGTGGAGTGTCCCGACCTTGTTTATAAGCTTGAGCTTGAAAAAGAAGTTAATCATCCAGGATGTCTGATATGCCCTTCCTTCAGTCAAACTTAGCAGAGACAACTGTGTATCCTGGAGAGACTTGTGAGGATTTTAGAGGCAATGATGTCTATGCCTCCATTAAATAAAATTAGTAATCTACTTATTGTGTACCTTTACTTCTTCCAGTAAGAAACTGTGATTGCTTTAAATGTTCTTAGTGCTGATCTTTTCAAATAACAATATTATTGACATATGTCAAAAGAGAGGTAAAACATTTCAGGAAACATAAATGTAGTATGATCAATAATCACTGAATATTGATCAACAAAAAGAAAAAAAACAGGTTTCTCCCTTCCAAAAGCACTAACAATGGTCAACCTGATGCATCAGATGGTATCCTTTACTGCCATTGAACATTATTGGTAGTTGAACATGTCATAATTATATTGTGCCAGAAAACGAACCTAGAGTCAATAAATGACTTGATATTAATTAAAAACTTAATCAAATGATTTCTTTTGTCTCTAGAAAAAGAGCCCATGTAGACCACAGAATATCTTTTCTGGAAAGCAATACTATCAGAAGAAAGTAAAGAACAGAGTAATGAAGATGAGAGAGAACCAAAGTAAATGACTTTAGATAATTCTGACAAGATTAGCCACAGTGTTGCTTTTGCTATTACATGGTAACATCACATACTTATCATTTTTTACAGCTTTAAGCATTTATTTGTTTTTAATTTCAAGGGTAGTTAGGTACAATATTTATTATTTCTCTTTTTTGATAGATATTAGGAAGAGTTAAGAATGTTTTCTATAGGCTTGGTGCAAAGTAAGATTCCTAAAATTTCTCAAAATAATGATGATAATAACAGCAAACACTTGCATGGTGCCTACTGGCTGTCGGGTACTATTCTGATCAATTTATACATATTAATTAATTTATGAGATGAGTACCTCAGAGCAACCTAACGAGGTAGTTTACAACATGCCAATATTACAAATGAGGTAACTGAGGCAGAGATGTTAATTACCCAAATCCACGAATCTAGTGATTTTAGAGTCAGAAGTCAAACCCAGGCATTTAAGGACTGGGGTGAGTTTATGTTTTTATGCAAGATTCTAATATAATGAACAAAACAAAACAAACCAAGATTTTACTAAAGGACTACAGATTTTTTCCACTTTAATTTTTAACTTATCTTTTTCAACTTTCAACTTTTAAAAATGTCATGTCACTACATGCAAACTCAGTGTTACTAAGAGAAATATTATTGGGTATTAACTTATGGCTATAACGCCTGTGTACCATGTTTGTCTTATGAGCTGCTGATTGCTGTTCCCCAGCATTGACTCTCGTTGACCAATTAGTCCAGACACCAAAATGTTGCCTGCTATTTAACTGAGAGCTTCTATAGCTTTTGATGTCATTGTTTATATTTCTTATATTTTTCCTTGCATTATCTGGAGTATTCTCTTACTTAATGACTTTACTTGTAATGTCTGCCTTTTGATCATGCACAGGCTTTGCACATAATTCTGGAGATTATAAATTGTCAAAGCCAGGGGAAAATAGGCTTTCAGTCTTTCAAATGTCTCACATATCAGAATTTTGCAGGCCTGTTATTTTTGAGAGTTTTAAAAAGTGATATACTTAACACTTGCAGTAATGGCCATCTTCAGACATTGTACTCGTGCTCTCATAAAGTTTTTCTTTTTCTTCATCACTTGCTTTCATAATCTTTAACTCATATTCATTTTGTCCCACAAAAAATTATAGAATACTAATTAAATGCCATAAAGATTGTACTGAGAAACTCCCTTTCATTATTCCAATACTAGATATTGTTCATATAAGATCTTCACCATATATAGTACTGGAAGTATATTTATTTTTCTGGTTTTATAATAAATAATATCAAGAAATTTTAGCATTTGATAGAGATAATTTGGAAGCTTTGTTACAGTTTAACATTGACCCAAGCTAGATTTCATTTGTTATGGAGTCATGATAGTATGACTGATTTAAAATCATTTAACAAGTACTGTTCATTCTTCTATTTGTTTTACAGCTACACCTGTGTTATCTGAAGCTGTGTCTGTCCCTATAGGGTTAGTCTCATGAAGACTTGGGCCTTTCTGTTTCATTAGACTTATTCTAAATTACTTAAAGGACTCTAAATGAATCTGCTTCTCTTTTGTCCATCACAATGTCTACCACTCTTGGGAACAGTTTAGTCATTTACACACCCACAGAGCTCTAAGCCTCAGCTTCATCATTTACCCCTGACAGTGAGCTGTCTATTTGTCTAATGACCATGGTGCCCCTATGGTGTCTATTTGTCCCTGCAATACGCTCTTAGAAATTACTCTAAGTGCATATCCTCAAGGGTAGACATTTATTTTGTTTAAAGTTTTCTTAAGTTGTATTTGTTTAATGTGGTTATATTTGGAATGGTCTTTTCTATGTCACACAGGAAATGTGAAGTTTGGGGACTTCCTTTTTTTTTCATTCATGTTAGTTGGTGTGAGAACCCTCAACACCTGTGAAGATCAAGCTGTCAGAGTCTGTTGGGCAGTGGAGAATTGATGAGAAAGGAAAGATACGTGGGAGGATTATTTTAGTAGGCTAAAGGCAATTAGCTAAGGTAATTTTTATGGCTGAGTTATCCTGTCAAGGAATTAGAAAAGAGTTCAGAAATATGTGCTGGGAGTTCCATGTTCTTACTCCTACCTCAAAAACAGAAAACAAATTCTAAACACTAGACAGAATCCTAGGTGACAGTCTCTCAACTGATTCCAGATCATTTATTTCCCAGCTAGAAGTTTCCTCCTAGTGCTTTATTATATTTTCTCTAAACTTAATGATTATTAGACCTTAATTATTAATACTATTTACAAAAATTATGGGCTTTGTGTCATGCTTTTATGTGGTTTCTTAAAATAGAAACAATTTCTGTATTATCATGGAAACCAAATTTAATTTGCATAGTGTTTCCTGTCTTAGTCATTTAGGTTGTATTTTTCTTATAATAAGATACTTTACTCGGTAAAATATGATTACCTTAGGTAAGTAAATTGTTTGGTGACAAGAGATAATAAGTTGACATCACAATTTAATCAAATCAAATCAAAGCCAAGATTCTTGTTGAAATTTTCTGGCTTGGATTTCTAATTTTTAATTATTCTTATAACAAATCACATCAATTAAACTATATAGACAATATAAATTGACTGCTAAGTTTAAAATAAAAAAAAATCTTGTTAATATGACTAAGTATTGCACATAGCTATATCTTCTCTCTCAAGGGAATTATTTGAATAGTACAAATAAAATCATTTCAAAAAGCAATGCTCAAAAGGAAAGAACAATAGAAGAAAAGAACATAGCAGAAAAGTAAAACAGAAAGTGTATGGAAAAATACTAAATGATGTAATAAACCACAGAAAACTGATGTTATACTTGCAGAATAGAACTCTGAAGAAGCTCAAGAATTGAAAGCACTAGGTACTTTTGAATGTACTGGTGTTTTCCTGAAATGGAGTCAGATGAGTGGGTTACTGATATAATTTAGATGTTGTTTAAAATAAATTCCTCAGTCTGAGATATTTCTTTACCATAACACGAGAATGGCTCAACAGGGTTACATATTGTGGAAGGGCCAGTAAGACAAAGATCTTCAATGCTGTGCAGTGCTAAGTGACTGCCTATACCTACCAACTCCTAACTCTGACAAAAAACATCTTTATATTCTGGCGATATTTGCTCTGTTGAGCTCAGAGATAAAAATACTGCAAAGAAACAACAACATGGAATAAAAGTAAGTGACATGTTGAAGAGAAAATATTCACTGAATGTTGAGGGACCTTCGATGTGCAGATCAACTTGCTTTACCATCAGCTACTAAAGCATGCCAGTTGACATGTACCAATCTGCTTTCTAATGTTCCACCACTAAATATGAATAGTGGTTCTTCCCAGATTCAGACACAGGGAAGAACCCTTAACATAAAAGCTGGAACACCAAATAAACAAACAGCAGGAGAAAAGAACTCAGGGGATATGGAGTAAATATGGGAAACAGAAGAAACTCTAAATATACAGGGCTATGTATAAATGTGTGTATATATTATAAAATAAACAAGAAGATTGCAGAAATTTCAATGAGGAGATGACATGATGGAAGATGGAATAGTATAAAAAAGAAAACAACAGACTTAGTTTAGGAGATGTTACATCCCACTTAGGAATTGGAAAATGCATAGAGATTAGAGAATTCCAAAAAGTCAAAACAAAACAAAACAAAAAAATAGACGACAGGCAATTATGGAAGAAATAATACAAGAAAATTCCCTGGTATTAAGTACCTGCATTTTCAGATTGAAAATATCCAGAGAGAGTCCAGTACAATAAATGAAAACCTATATTACCAAGTTATTTCATCCTGATATTTTAGAAACTAAAGATAAGGAATTGAAAAGCTTCCAGAAAGAGAACAAATATATTATTAAATAAATAAAGCAAAGTCAAATTCAAAGGATGAACAGAGAATATTATGAGCTTTCTGAGGAGCAAAGCAGAAATGTAGAAGGATTGGCCTAAAAATTCCTAGAATGATTTTCAATTCATAATTCTGTAACAAATTAGGAATTTTGATCAATTCTACAATAGTTTTTACCTCACATGGACCCTTTATCATGATGCTCCTGAAGAACATGCTTCTGCAAGATGAGATATTGAGAGCTTTAAAGAAAGAAAGAGACAACAGGATCTAAGAAACAGGCATCCCATGCAGGAGAAAAGAGAAAGAAAATCCCAGCATGATGAAAAAAAATAATTTCGATGGTGATAAAGCAACCGAGACTGGAGGAGACAGAGGAAGGGTGGCAGAAGGATGCCTCCAAATTGAATATATTTATATATGTATGTGTATATATATGTATAGTATAAATATACATATTCTCTCTACCTATACTACAGTTTATATACACACTCTCAATATATACTATTTATAGTGTATATATATTACCTACTTTGTATATATAGTATACACACACATATATATACATATATGCACACATTAAACTTCATTATACTAAAGACAATATTAAAATTCAGAGAACAAATGATAGAAATTAAAAAGGAAAAATGCCACCCAAATTTTAATTGTTCTCTTTAGATAACATAAACATTTAATCCCTATTAAACTACATCATTTCAGAACATCATAGAAGTCACATGTAACCAATATTTACATGAATGTGATAATGTAAACCATAATATTTACTAAATACATCTAGTTAAACTTTATTGAAAGAATGTGGTAAGGGAAAATGTTTGATGCAGTATGAATGGTCTAAAACTTCATTTTCAGTAGTAGGAGATTGATAGACAATATTTATTAATGGAACAGTAAGATATAGCAGGATAATTATGCATTTAGGAATAGGGTTACAGATAGAAGATCTAAAATTAATGAAAATACTTTGAAGTACTTTCATGTTTTATTATCAACTATGTAAGTCTATTCGATTTGTTAGATATATCTTTATACACACATATAACACACATATGTATAGATATGTGTGTATATATTGTTTATACTAATATATGTAAACATATAGCCTTTCCTCTTCATCTTACCCCTCTTACCATCTCCTCATCATCTCCTTAGGTAACTTAACGGTAAGACAACTCTACAGATTAGAATAATGACTCCAACATTTTGCTAGAGTTGATACACGTTTTGATATTTTTTAAATGATTTTTTATTGAGAATAGCTATCAAAGAAGTAAGCATATACACTCTGAGATCAGAAAACCTAAGTTCAATTTCTTGTTCTCTTATTTATTAGGTATATTTCCTCAGGCAAATTAACCTCCTTGAGCTTTACTTTCTCCATTTGTAAACTGGTATAAAAATAGCACCTATTTTATAAAGCACTATGAAGACAAAATTAATAATTAGTGTAGTTCCTGGTGCAAGACAAGCAGTACACAAATAATAATTGCTATTGCATGTCCCGAAAAGGATATCATTAAAGGTATAGAAATATAGTAATTATTTAAATTTGCTTTCTAATCCACTGCTTTAAGGAAAGCTGCTATGTAGTTTATTAAGGCAGAAATATTTAGATTAAATTATTTTAGATATTTGTAACTCTAGGACAACATTCTTTAATATACCATTTAAATAGTTGTTAAACTGGATGCTTTGAGGGCATTTTTGTATTTTAATTGTTCAACAAAGGGACACTAGAAAAAAAATTGACCTCTTTTATTTTTATTATTTATTTATTCTTGCCTTTCTCTCTTTCTTTCTCGTCAAGGGTTCATTAAGGAAAAACAGAGCCACCATAAATGATTCAGATAGTATAAGGATCAGATCTTGGGCAGTTGTGATGTTGGTGGAAGAGTCCATACACAGAAATTGTTTCTGTGTTAGCTATTTAGCCAAATTTGCTACGAGTCAGCCAATCCAGCAGCGAGGAGGGAAAACGGGATGTGAACAAGAACTTGAAAAAACTGAAATCTGTGAGAATGACTGGAACCCCATAGGTGCAAACTTGAACTTTCATCTGTCTCTCACCACCTTCAACCTCTGATGGAGAAGTTAGTGCACTTCCCCGTAGAGCTGCACATGTGCTTAAGGGAAGACTCAGAAAAGCTGAAGAAGGAGATTCAGCAGGTTCTAGAGGAGGTACAGGTCTGGTGCTACCCCTTACCAACAAAGTTAGCTAGCAGAGCAACAATAATGCATGTGAGCAGCCACAGTACCTGCTGAACCTGCATCAACTTTCAGAAGATAAAAATATGGCTGCTAAACCTAAATCTCATAAAACAAATTTATGTTGTGAAATATATATGGAAATAACTTTGGGAAATGTAGTTTCAGCTTAGTTATATTGTGCCAGTACAAAGCTGTCCTCCCTCTATCTTTTGTCAGTTTAGCATCCATCTCATCTCGCTTAACCAGACTAACCCAGAACTCATTTGTGTGTGTGTGTGATAGTCTCACTTTGTCACCCAGACTGGAATGCAATGGTGCTGGAACAATCTTGGCTCACTGCAACCTCTGCCTCTCGGGTTCAAGTGAATCTCCTGCTTCAGACTTTGGAGAGCAGGATGAAGTACCATTTATAAAACTATCGGATCTCGTGAGAATTCACTCACTATCACAAGAACAGCATAAGAGAAACTGCCCCTATAATCTAATCACTTCCCTCTGGATTCCTCCTTCAACACATGGAGATTTTGGTGTTTACAATTGATGATGAGATTTGATGGGGACACAGCCAAACCATGTCAAGGGCTCTCACCAAAACTTGACCATACTGGCACCTAGATCTTGGACTTTCAGCCCCCAAAACTGAGAAATATATTCTATTGTTTATAAGCTACTCATTTTATGTGCTTGGTCATAGCAGCCTAACTGACTAAGACAACACCCATTTTGTATTTTTTTTTTCTTTCATGGCTTCTTGTCTGGCAGAGATGGAGAGTCAGGGAGTGCACATGGACCCCAGAGCCCAAAGTATAATAATAATAAAAAAATGTATTCTCTTTTAATGACAAGGTTATCACGTTTTAAATTGTGTAAGTTACAGATGTATCCCATTAGACAAAAGAATGAATACATTATTATCATTATTTAGAAGTTATTCTGGTTGAGTAGGGTGCAGTGGCTCATGCCTGTAATTTTAGCACTTTGGGAGGCCAAGAAGGACAGATTGCCTGAGCTCAGGAGTTTGAGACCACCCTGGGGAACATGGTGGAACCCTGTCCCCACTACAATACAAATAATTAGGCGGGTGTGGTGGTGTACACCTGTAGTTCCAGAGATGGCCCAAATTTATATCTGAGGAGATACATTCCCATTGTCCATCTTGGCCTACAAAGAATAGCTGCCAAAGAGCTCATTAAGGATGCCCGGACTCCTCTCATAAATTTAATACTCATAGAATTGTTTTTGAGAGTGCCCACTGGACTTCGCTTGGATACAAGTTCCCCAGTTTAATGATATTAGTTTGTACAAAAGTAATCGTGACTTTTGCCATTGAATGTAATGGCCAAACAGCAATTACTTTTGCACCAATCAAATACTTCGCCAATATGCCCTTTATTTCAATTTTCAGGCTCCATTACTTTATCAGTTAATATGAGTTGGCTTTGTCCCCACCCAAATCTCATCTTGAATTTTAGTTCCCATAATCCCCACGTGTCATGGGAGGGACACTATGGGAGGTAATTGAATCATCGGGCTGGTTACTCCCATACTATTTCCATGAGAGTGATTGAGTTCTCATGAGATCTGATGGTTATATAAGGGGCTTTCCCCTTTTTGCTCCACACTTCTTTTTCCTGCTGCCCTGTAAAGAAGATTCCTTTTCCTTAGGCCTTCGAAGCCATGTGGAACTGAGAGTCAATTAAACCTCTTTTCTTTATAAATTATCTAATCTCATGTATTTATTCATAGCAACATTAGAACAGACTAATACACCAATCAATGCCCTAATTTTACCAGAGATGCTGTGGGTACATTTTGCATAGAAGTTCAGCCATCTGCTGCATTAGGCTTTTAGTTTGGTTTTCTAAAATCTTCATCCTGGGACTACAGAAAATGTGTTAATTTTAAGGCAGCAAAGAACTTTATGGTCACTCACTTGAACTTAAAGTGGAGGATTTAAAGCCCTGAGTATATCATTTTCTTTTCCCCAAGTTCTTCAGTGTACTTAGAAGCAACCAATTAGCTTATTATACTCATTTGTTTTTTTTTACTAAATATTCTACCTGGTCCCTCAAAGCCTTACCTTCTATAGACACTTGATTAGAAATGGCTATGAATGATAATGTAAGCACGGGTTGCCACTACTTGTAATGAGTTAGCAGTATCACCTTTAACAATGCAAGCAGAGTCATTAATGGCTTTAAACATAATCAAGTCACATAATAAATTCTAGATAAATCAGTGCCAATTCAGAGAACTACTGAATATTCCAAGTAGTCAAACCCTTGAATGATTTAATTTTTGAATATCATTTCTCAATGAAGTTATATATTTTGTAGTTCTGAGAGCAACATATTATAATTCACATTGCTGTTTGTGGTTATTTTATTAATTACAGTTATTTGAGGAAGATTCAAGGGTAATTTTGATTATATACCAAATTACCCCCAAACCTGAAACAAAAATGAACTATGAAATCTAGCTTGAAATCAAATGGTTGGAGCTAAAACCATTTAAAACAAAGTTTTAATGGCACTATTGATATGCTGTAGCTAAATATATGCTATAGATTTTTTCATAATCACAACCTTTCTTTTCTTCTTAAAACTTATCTTCTTGGTATTATTCAAATAAGTACATAATAATAAAGGAGAAAAGATTTCTAAAACTGAATTAGTCTTCCTTTATATTGTCAGTATTTTGGGCTCCACATGTACACTCAATAAGATAATGAATAGATAGAAAATACAATTAGTGGCAAATAATATTTATAATTACTTAGTAAACACTTTAAATTACAAATTAATATTTATCAGCATGTATAAATAAGTCTAATCTGCTGGTCTATTGCAGAAAATCTAGTCACTAAGAAATTCTCTATTTTACCAAAAGTACTTCTAACTGCTTGTCTGCTAAGCTTGAGGGAGCAATATGTTTTTTTACTGATGATGATATAGGAAACTACTAGTATGCAAAGGCCTGTCAAGGAGAAAACCATGTATCCATTAGCAATTACTATCTCCTTGGAAGTATAAACCCTTCTGAACTGAAAATCTATTCCTTTTGGAGCAGAAAGATGTACTTTGGCTCATATATTTTATCCTTCACTTTCATCTGACTCCTTATGAGTTTAAACAGTATCTTGATATGCAAGCTAATCTACTTTATAAATATTATTATTTTCTCAATATGAAATTCCAGCAAAGTAATGTACTTAATAAACTGGTTAATTATGTAATATAAAAAGCTTGTTTCTAATTGTTTTCATCATAAAGCAGCAAACCTGAGCATTGTTTTTATGATCACCAGTTATAGTGATTAAAGAAACCTCAAAATAAAATATATCCATATATTTTTAAAATTATCTTTAAAATTATCTTTGAATTTTAAAAACATTTTACTTGAGACAATTGAAAATTCATATGCAGTTGTAAGAGAGACTCTATGTACCTTTCACCTAGTTTTTCCCAATCGTAACATTTTACAAAGATATAATACAATATCACAACCAAGAAATTGAGATTGATGTAATTCATCTACATTATCTAGATTTTATCAGTTTTACTGATATATACACTTGTATATGTGCATGTGTTTATATGTATATGTATGTGTACTGAGCTCTGCACAATTGTATCATATGTGTAAATTAATGTGATCAGCACTAAAGTCAAGAGGCAGAATAACTGCATCAAAGATGGATTAAAGATTCCTTATGGCACCCTCTTTATAGCCACACTTACTACCTCCCCACCCTTAGCAAACCCTGGCAACCACTAATGTGTTCTTTATCACTACAATTTTGACATTTCAGAAATGTTATATACACTACAATTTCGACATTTCAGAAATGTTATATAAGTGAAAACATAAAGAATGTAACCTTTTGAGGTTAGCTTTTACAATTTAGTACAATTTCCTTAAGACTCCTCTAATGATGATATGTATTAATTTGTTCCTTTTAATTGCTGGACATTCTATAGTATAAATGTACCGCAATTTGTTTACCTATTTATCTGTTTATTTATTCCCCCTCTGAAGGCCATTAGGCCATAGTTTTCACTATTATGAATAAAGATGCTTTGAACACATCTTTATATATTTTTGGATGAACATATGTTGCCCAATAATGCAATTGCTAGGTTGTGTGGTAAGGACACGTTCAGTTTTGTAAAAAACTGCCATATTATTTGCCTATGGTAATATCATTTTCTAAAGTGATCACGTTTTCCCTCATCCTTACCTGCATTTGTATCATCACTAGTTTTTACTTTAGCTGTTCTGATAGAGTTGTAGGGATGTCCTATGATGGTTTGACTTGCATGTCCCTAATGACTAATGATGTTGAATATAGTTTGATATACTTAATTGCCATGTGAATGTCCTAGTCAGTGAAGTATGTTTACATCTACTGCCCATTTTCTAATAAGTTGCTTTATTAATTTGAGTTTTTAATGTACTCTCTATGTGTCTTTTGTGTTGAACATGTGGTTTGCAAAGATTTTTTCCCAGTCCATAACTTGTCTTTTTATCCTCTTTGCAGAGTCTTATGTAGGGCAAATGTCTTTAATTTTGATGAGGTACAGTTTATCATTATTTTTTTGACTCATACTTTGATACTAGGTCTAAAAACTTTTTCTTAATATTAGGTTTTGAAGATTTACTCTTACGTTTTTTCAAATGTTTTATAATTTTATGTTTCATGTTTTAAGTCTAGGATGCACTTTGTCTTTTAGTTCATTTTTGTGAAGTGTAGTTTTAAATATTTTTTTTTTGTTTTTTGCCTTGGATTCCATAACCGTTATGGGAATCTGTAATTATAGGTAATTCATTTTTTTAGTGAAAGTAAATTCAAAGGTCTCTCATGAGTTAATGTTAATTTTGCTTATATTTAGAAAAAATATAGATATTTAAAAACTATTCTACTAATTTCAATGTTAAATCATCCACATCTTTGAAAATATATGTAGCAATTTGGAATATTCATTAGACATAATTCTCTTTCATTTTAAAACACATAATCACAAAGAATTATGTTGCTTGGATAATTTTACTTGTAGTTGATTGTGTTCAAAGTTACAAACATAGCCTTTTACTATTGTATTTTAACTTTTGTCCTATTTTTGTAACCTGTCTTACAGATTGGAAACATATTATCAAAAGTTTTGCATTTGTGCTACTTTTAAACAAAATAGTGTATAAAGAACAATAAGAACAATGAACAGTTTTTATAAATACTTTTTTCTCATACCTATCACCTCTTTTTCTGTCACCTTGCTAACTCATTCACTCTTACTCAGACCCTAAGTTATGTCTGTAAGAAGGTGTCCTTGCATCTCTCTCTCTCAATCTCTCTTTCTGTATATCTTTCTTTGTGTACTTCTTTATTTGTCCAAATAATCAATAAGCAATCTGCATAAGACAAACCTTTCTTCGTTTTCATGTCAACACAGCTTTTGTAGAAAAGTAATTGCTATTTTGGAGGTAGGGGATTAAATAAGTGTTTGGTGAATGACACGAAGACTTCTGCTTTCAGCAATATGTAACAGACTATACAAATTCATCTGAGCCAGTTGTTCTGATGAAAACAATTAGAATGGGAAAAGTGCAGTGGCTCATGCCTGTAAATCCAATAATCTGGGAAGCTGAGACAGGTGGATTGCTTGAGGCCAGGAGTTATCGACTATCCTGGGAAACACAGCAAGACCCTGTCTCAAAAAAAAAAAAAAAGAAAGAAAGAAAAAGACAGAAAACAACCAGAATGCTCATCATATTCTATTTCAAATTGTTTTAGGAACAGCACAATTATCTGGGACTGCTATATATTCTATATAAGATGGCATTAAATTATATACATTATGGGCATATATAAAAATTTTTCATACAGAAATGTTTATATTATAGTTTAAATTATCATGTCATCCTTTCATAAGGTCTTTTGCAGAATTCAAATTTTAATTTGATGAGATTCAATTTATTATTTTTTTTTAATGACTCATGCTTTTGAGGTCGAGTCTAAGAACTCTTGTAAATAGACTCTAAGTGTGACTGAGTTTATGTCTTTTAGAGTATATCCAGAGAAAAGCTTGGAAAAATGTATCGTCATCTCAGCAAAAAAACTTCTTAATGATTTTCTGCCCTGTTACCACTTTCTGAATAAATGAAGCAACCTACAGAGTTGAAATGTTCCTGCCAGCTGCCTAGTCTCTTATTGAGCCACTGCAATAAAGCATTCTGTACCTATTTAGATTAATTATGATTAAATTTAAAAGCTGAGTTGGTTAAATTGCTTCATCATTTAATTAAAATGGAGACAAATTAATTGTTTTTATATGCTTTTTTTGAAAGCCTGTGGGTTTCTGATTATTGGCTAAGTTTAGGAGTACTTAAGATTTAGAATATAAACCACTTCAAATAGAAAATTTAACTGTTTCATGATTTCAGAGAATGTGTCTGTCGTGAGAAAATTCTTCACACTTTTAATAAAAATTAATTTTAAAATAGCTCATACATTAAAGATAAAAACAATTAGTGTAGAAGTATTTACAACACCCCTCTTTACAACAACATACATACACACACATACATACACACATATACATTCTACAGAAGAACATTTGATGTGCTTTTCTGCTGGTCTTTTGATGGATTGATCTTTATGAAATATAGACTGAATAAAGAAGCAAAAAAGTCTGAAGTTATGTACAATAAGGAGGCAGAAATATAGAAGAGAAAACAAAGAAAATGATCATATATACACTAGGGTTAGGGAGGTGGATGGAGAGAAAATAATCAGTTACAGAGAGAACCAGTGAAGGAAACTCGTTAAGAAACATTATGTAGAGTGGGACAGTGAAAATCCCACCCAGAATTCATTTATACAACTTTTCACTAAAATATTATGCTGTGGTGAATTATTAAAGAGAATCAAGGCTATTGTTTCTGTTTTACAATTGAATTATAACTCATTGAGGACAATTCACATTTTTATGTTCATCTATAAACAGCTAGTATCTATAAATATACCTTTTTTACCTTATATCACTACTAGTACAAGAACACAATGCTACTTCTGAATCTTCCCAGAAAAGAGGGTGGGAAGAGGCAGCATCATTTGTCTGGAGTAATAACTGAGGTTCATTTTCTTACACTAAGGAAATCAAGGATGTGGACACTCAAGAAGTGAGGTTAAGAGGGAAGGTTCAATAGGTGAAAGGAAGAGAAAAGCTCTCTCATGCAGAAAGAGGAGATCGCTAGTGGCTCTTCTGATCCACCATGAAGTGCAGTAGGTTTTACAGATGAACTTGGGGTGGCTGTGTCTAATTTACATAGGGCACAAGACATTGGTTGGACGAGGTGTGCCATTTGCGTAGTGCACAAAAAACTTGTTAGGACTAAAGGTGCCATTTGCATAGCACCTGAAGAAGGTGGCCACCCACCCTAATCTTTTATGATCCAGATGGGTTCTCTACCTGACTGGTACCATGTTGCCTGCTTTTCTACTGTACATGTGGTGACAAAAAAAAAAAAAAAAAAAAGGAAGAAGAAGAAAGAAAGAAAAAGAAAGAAAGAAAGAAAGAAAGAAGATGATGATGGAGCCTCCACGTTGAACATACTTGGTTTCTAGGTAGCCCTTTCCTGTTGGCACAGCTGCCAACATTTACCCATGCAAGCTTCCAGCTTGCTTATCTATGTTTGCAGCTTGATTTTATAGGCTGCTCTTTGTTAGAAAAAATATGATTTTGGGGCTGCTTTTTGTTCAAAGGGAAGCCTTGCTGAGGACTCCTTTAGTCTATCTGCCTAAATAATTTCTTTTTTAGTTCGGTATCAGTAGCATTCACTGGGAATGGAGGAAGAGACATGAGTCTCTCTTCTTCATCTCTTCCTTTTAGTTTTGAAACCCTTCCCTTTCCCACTTTAACCTCCTCTATTTGATAGGCTTTTTGCATTATACAGTGAAAATATTTCACCCAAATCCCCAAACTCTTGTGACTGGGCAAAGGCTAGTCTTTTTAATAGTTTAATGACGCCCTCTAGGCTGATGACACTGAAACTGTATGGCTGGCTCAATCTTATCTTCCTAGTAAGCTTTAAGTTTCTATTTTCAGTGTCTTTCTGCAGTTCTACTGCTAGTATCTCGACTCAATCTGTTCAAATTTAGATTCACCCAGTCAGTTCAACTTTTACTCTTCCCTGTCAAACACTTCCTTATGTATTTATTTCATCTGTTATAACTTCTATATCTAGCTTTTGTATTTTTCTCTTCTCTGCTAAGATCATATTCCACACCACTATTGTCAGCTGCCTGGACTACCTTAAAAGCTTTCTAGTAAGTAGTCCTGTTGGCCACTGCGACCCATTCTACACAGATCAGCCAGAGTGGTTTTGTCAAAGCCTTCCTCAAATCACCAAACTCCCTTAGGTAACAGTTTTCTCAAGGATTCCATTTCCATTACAATGGAATTCACTCCCTTTACCTTGGCATCCAAGGTCCTGCATAATTTGCCTGGTCAACCTCTCTAAGCATCTCTCCCATTATTTTCTAACTTTCTTACTGTGCTCCAATCACATAGAGATTTATTTTGTGATTGTTAAATTCAGAATCATGGGATGTCATTTTTCAAGGCCTGTGTACTTGCTTTCACCCATATTTGGAAAGCTCTTTCTTAAAATACCTGTGCCACTGTCTCCCTTTTGTCCATTTACTCTCAGATCAAACATCACCCCCTCAGAGAGTTAGTTCCTGATTACTGTACTTCAACCAGCTTCCCAGATCCCCAACTCCCAGAAGCCATTTTGAAATTTACATATTTATTGTCTTTCTCAAATTCTCACCCCCAAGGTAGTATCTAATTTCGAATAAAAGATTATTTCCATGTTTTGCTATTCTGGGATATAAATAAATTGCAAACTTAAAAGTTTTAAGGACCTCTTCCAATATCAAAATATGTTCTCTTATTATCTGTACCTACAACTACATCAAAATCTCTCTAAATAATCTATTTTTTTTAGGTTCCAGCAAAATAAGACCAGTTACAATTGTTGCTGTTAATATTTCCAGAACACATCTAAAACATTGATTCTATGTATATATTTTAAAAGTAATTTTTTCCAGGGAGTTGGAATTTAAAATCCACATGTGATTGCTAAAACCTAAATATCATTTTTGTAAATACTTAGATTCATTTTGTTTCTTGTGTTTGGTGGCTAATTATCTAAATAATGTAAGTAGTCCTATACTATATGCTATTCATTTTGCTGCCATTAAATGAAAAAGTATAAAAAATATGTTATAAAAGGGTTTAGAGGAAAACTGATTTAAAAAAAATCTTTCTTTATAGGTACATAGCTATTTCTTAGGATAATGCAAGTTTAAAAATTATATCTACATATTTTTTATTATAAGTCTGTAGGATAGGATAGAATATTTCTTTTTATCTGGCAATGAGTTAAGATGTAAGTAAGAAAAATAAGCCATTTGTTGTAGACCTCTTTTATAGGAAGAAATGTAAGTTATAAATTTCATATGTTCTTTTAGTAGGCTATAAGATGTTTGATGTTATCATTTGTTCCACATGCAATAAATACGTGCTTTATATTTGCCAATGACCCTATATATTTCAGGCAGTAAACAGGAATAAGAAAAAAAAAAGGAAGAAATCTAACATGTATTTTTCATCTGTAATGTGCCAGGGTTAGGGCTATGTAATTCATATAAATAAATCACTTAATGTTCACAAAACCACACAAAATAAGGATGGACTGATTACTTTCCAATTCTTTGGCCATTTGGGAAAACAGTACAGTGCAACAGAAAGAATCAATCAGGTCTGAATTTGAATCCTGTTTCTAATTATTTATTATATCAGTGCCATGTTTTTAATCTATAAAATAAGAATGGTTTTTACCTTAAAGGAACATTGTCTTTTGCAGTGAAACTCCTTGGAAATGTTATATTCTTTAGAATTCTTCAATCTGTAGAGCCTTGTTTTTCTCTTAGACTCCTATCACCTGGCTTTTTTTTCACCATTCCAGTATTACCGCTCTTGCCCAGTTCACCTGTGACTGTCATACTGTAAAATCCAATGATAAATTCATGTTCTCATTTTACTGGATCTCTTAGTGACACTCACACAGGTGCTCACTCCCTCTTCACTTTCTTTATATTCTTTCCTCACTTGCCATTTGGGATACCACTTTCTCCTGCTGCTGCTAGAGATACTGACACTCTTAGTGGCACTCACACAGGTGCTCACTTCTTCACTGTATATACTTTCCTCACTTGCCATTTAGGATACCACAGTCTCCTGCTACTGCTTCTACTTCACAGGTGTTCTTTATCTTGGCTGTTTTATTCTAATATTCCCAGTGTCTAATTGGTGGAAGTTCTCCAGGTTCAGAGTTTGGTCCTTTTTTATTCTTGAATTAGCTTCTTTCCTTGGTGAATTCATGCAGTATCATGATTTTAAATATATGTACATGCCAGTGATCCTCAATTTATATCTTTAGCCTGAACTTCAAACTCTATTATTGGCTGCTTACTCAATATCTTTACTTGTCTATTCAAAGTCTCAAACTGAATATATACAACATTGACCACTGTTCTTCACTTTCTAAATCTGCTTGCACCCAAATCCATTCTTTGAATTGCTTAACCCCAAATCTTTGGAGTCATCCTGGGCTCTTAGCTCCCTTCCCCACCCCCAACAATGTTGGCTGTCACAGAATCTATCAATCCAGCACTTTCTCACTACTTCCCTAAATAAATATCTACTATCCCTTACTGGGATGACTGCATTAGCCACCTAACTGGCCTCTCTGCTTCTATTCTTAGTTCAATACTATTAAATCTTCTATAGAAGCCATCTAAAGCAAAAATAGGTGTAGGAACCCTATATCAGATCTTGTCGCCCTTCAACACAAACCCTACCAGGACTCCTCATTTCACTCAGAGTAAAAGTCACAGTCTTACGTGGTCTATAAAGCCCTGTAATCACATTTCCCCAAATTCACCTTAAATCTTTCACTTCATTTCCTAAGCTTTCTATTCATCACCTCCACCAAGATATGCCAGCTGCACTGGCTTCTTTGGTTCTACCATAAAAGATTAAACATTTGCTATTTATTTATTCTGTCATAAGTCTAGAAATCCATGTGAGTAAATCTTTGCTCAGATTTCATCGTCCCAAAGAGGATATCCTGAGAGACTTTTTAAAAATCCCCAGGCCGGGCGCGGTGGCTCAAGCCTGTAATCCCAGCACTTTGGGAGGCCGAGGCGGGTGGATCACGAGGTCAAGAGATCGAGACCATCCTGGTCAACATGGTGAAACCCCGTCTCTACTAAAAATACAAAAAATTAGCTGGGCACGGTGGCGCGTGCCTGTAATCCCAGCTACTCAGGAGGCTGAGGCAGGAGAATTGCCTGAACCCAGGAGGCGGAGATTGCGGTGAGCCGAGATCGCGCCATTGCGCTCCAGACTGGGTATCAAGAGCGAAACTCCGTCTCAAAAAAAAAAAAAAAAAAAAAAAAAATCCTCATATTTCTTTTTTTCTTTCCTTTTTTGAGACGGGGTCTCACTCTTGTCACCCAGGCTGGAGGGCAGTGGCTCACTCAGGTTGAAGTACAGTGACTTGAACATGGCTCACTTCAACCTCCGCCTCCCAGGCTCAAGCGATCCTCCCATCTCAGACTCTCTAGTAGCTGTGATCACAGATGCATGCCACAATGCCTGGCTAATTTTTGTATTCATTTGGTAAAGACAGGTTTTCATCATGATGCCCAGGCTGGTCTCAAACTCCTGGGCTTAAGTGATCTGCCTGCTTCAGTGCTGGGATTGCAGGTATGATCCACCATTCCTGGCCTTCATATTTTTAAATATTAGATATTAATAACTCATTCATTATATAAATTTTTATTGTATGTTTTTTCCTGGTAGAATACAAGCTGCACAAAGACAGGAATTTAGTCTCCTTTATGCACAGATATAGCCCAAATACCTAGAAGAATTCCGGGCACATATAACAAACAGTTACTAAATAAAGCTAACAATTGTAAGAGTGCAGCATAGCACCTTCTTATATATATTCTGCTATATTTTGATATGTTCAAAAGACAGTAGTAAGTGCTGATTCTATGCAGTATATATATATATATATCTTTAAACAATGTGCTTTGTGGAAATCTTCACACTGCTGGCAGAGATAATTTGACATTGTAGTGAGTGCAGTGCTTGAAATGGCAAGCTGCTTGTCTTTCTATTCTGATGAGAAAAAAAGCATCATGAAAGCAGGATTGGCCATTCACAGAAGTTTTTACTGGAGTTGGCATGGGAAAAAAAGAAAAGAAAAAACAAAAAAAGTCATAAAGTTCTCCCTTGAGCTGTCAGGAACATCAATATCAGAACATGGCTTGAATGCAGTGTTAACAAGTTAAGAGTTAGTGACCAAATACAGGCTGCATACCTGAAGGGAATAGTAGATAGAGTAGGTATCCAGATTCTTTGAAGGCAAGAATGAGCAAAAGGAAACAGTATTTTAATCAGACATTGTAAGAAAATAATTCTGCAATTTCTTCTTCCCCTAGAAGAAACAGAAGTTTATGCATTTTAGCAATAGCTAGAGTTTTGCTAGATAAATCACACACAGGCAAGGATCAGGGCAAGTTATAGTCTCAAAGCTTCACAACCAATTCTTATAAGCCATAAATGAACATCAGTGATTTGAGCATATTAAAAAGAATTCATGGCTATTTTCAAAGACTTTGTTTTTTTTTTTTGTTTTTTTTTTTAATGTTAACATGTGACCAGGCATAGTGGTTCACAACTATAATCCCAGCACCTTGGGAGGCTAAGGCAGGCAGGTTGCTTGAGCCTAGGAGTTCGAGACTACTCTGGTCAACGTGGCAAAACATCATCTTTACAAAATATACAAACCAAAATAAAATAAAACACCATTAGCTCGGTGTAATGGCCCAAGCCTGTATTCTCAGTTACTCAGGAGGCTGAAGTGTAAGGATCTCTTCAGCCTCAGAGGTCAAGGCTACAATGAGCCAAGATTGTGCCACTGCACTCCAGCCCGAGCAACAGACTGAGACCCTGTCTCAAAAAAAAAAAAAAAAAAAAAAAAGTTAACAAGTATATATGTCTAAAATCCATATTCTTAATTGTTAATATACAATTTTATGGGAATGAAAAAGAAATTAAATCAAGTTAAAACTCATGATTTCAAATCAGAATTTATTATTCTAGGAGAAACTTGGAAATTATGTGTTAATCAGTCCCAATAAAATAATTGTTACATGTTAACAAAACTACTGGTCTAAACTTTACCATGAAAATTTTGTTAAAAAACATTTCACACTTTGATACTTTGTTTTCCTAAAAAGTAGAGAAGATATTTTAATCTTTATTTCTTTGCTAACAATAAGCACTTTAAAAATATTTAGTAAAATGAATAATGTAGGTATATTTGTATATTTAAGATAAAAAATATCTATGTTCAGTCCATGTTCACTCTCCGCATCTAAAGAAAATTGACCCGGTATCTGATAAGATGGGGAAAAGACATATGGATGGCTCCATATACATGCACACACATACAGAGAAAGAGAGAAAGAGAAAATCTGAATGGCTTCACAGCTGCCTTTGAGGCAGTGTAAGAAGTTATTGAAGTAAAAATCTTCTCAATTTCCATTCTCCAGGGCACTTTCCAAAGGCAACTACTGATAACAGATTTTTCATTTTTATAGTTAATTTATCATATGCTTAAAACTATTTTTTGTTTGGCAGATTTGGATATCTATTTTCTTAACTCTATTAAGAAAGGTTAGTGCCCTTAAACACTTATTTTCACCTCTACTACTTTCTCTCAGCCTCAATATTTGCTCGGTATATTAACATTTTCATATTTTGGAGCTTTACAATAGTAACTAGATATAGAATGGGAATTTATATTTTCGAATTGGTGGATGAGGCACCAAACCCGAAGATAATAGATGGAATGGCCTGCCCATTTTCTAGAGCAGTGTCAGAGCCAGACACAACCTTGCAGGACATAATGAGAGGCAGTAAAAGCAGCCCAGCAAACATAACGCCCAAGAGCCTATACATGTTACTGATTCACTAGAAGAATGGTGATTAATTGAAGATCTTTCAGAGAGATTCAGAGTGCTATAAAGTTTTCCTACTTAGAGATGCTTCTTCCTCCATAGCCAAACTGGTAGGAGTAAGGAAGAGAAACTTCTTTTAAAAGACATTTCAGATGCTACCATCAAAGGAAAGGCTGGAGTCTTGGTCCCTATAGAACATAAGCCATAGTACATAGACTGTAGTAGACCTGCACTACGCTGCCACTAGAGCAGAGCATGAGAGACACTCAAAGGAGTTCCAGCAGTGTGGAGAGATATGTGGAAATAGGTCCTCAAGTCCCACCTCTCATCTCAAGAATGTTGATGGCTGGAGACTACTGGCTGAACCAAACCACAATGGCAGCAGCAGAAGAGGGAGCAAGTGCTGTTCAAATTGACAGAGCAAATATTTATGATCTTGGCAAACAGTTCCTCCAAATCAGTTCAGTGTAGTCTCCCATGGAAAGGTGGGTGACCCATAAAATACTCTACCTTTGGTTCTGCCATAGCAGTGAATAACCAAAAGCCAAGAGAAACCCATGAAAGACTCCAGATGAATACAGTTATTTTATTTTTGTATTTTACTATGCCTAGTTCGCATGCCCCGATCCTGGAAGAACCAGAAGTGACTGGGAAAAAGAACGTGTAAGAAAACAGTGACATGAAAGAACAAATCGAATCCTCCTTTTTTTTTTTTTTTTTTTTTTTTTTTTTAAGTTCCGAGCCATAGGTAAACTCTAAACTGTAGGGAAAGTAATATGGACCTGCATGAGAGAATGTAAATATGGTGTTATCTCTGGAGCATCCTCTGGCATGTGTGAATTTGGTATATTCCACCTTTATTCATTCCTCAATAAAATCATATGCCCTTTCCAGTTAATAATAAATTTAAACTACGTGAATAATATTGAGTATTTTCTTAAGAAAATCACAGCAATGTAAGTAAAGCAATAGCTCTCCTTGATCTTCATTTAATATAGTTTCCTTTCCAAGATATTGGTTTCATGTCTGAATTGTTTTGATGTGTATTTACCTATTTTTACAAAGAACTTATATATATGTATAAATTCTTTAAATTCTCCCTCTCTATATATACACACAGAAATGTGTTTCATAAGCACTGTGAAATACTTCATATTAAAAACAAGTAAGCAAAAGTTCCTCTTTGTTTCTAAGCGTTTTTAGTTTTCATGAGCTCTCTGCCATTTAAATGGATTTTTATAACAGGTAGCAGTCTATAGATCCCTTGAATATAAATCTATGAAGCAGTTAAAAATTTTGTATATGTTCTTTTTTTCCAAGCTTACATCTTACCTTTTAAACTTTTAAATAATATTTTTCTGTGTATACTCACTCAGTAGCTCCCTGGACTTTTGCTTTTAAATCACAGAACTAGGCACATTTAAACAAATTGCCAAGACTACATAAAATATAGAATAACATAACTAAGAGAAAAAAATGTAGGAAGACTGAGGTGGTTCACGTGATGGAAATTGAAGCTTTGAGAAATTTTCTTAAGTTTGCACAGTTCATAATGAGTGAATTCAGAAATTCCACCTGATTTTAGTTTTTCTACTCAGTCTAACCTTTATATAATTGCCTTTTCCCAAGGGTATAGCATAGTTAAGGAGAAAAATTACTTTTAAATATATTATGTCAGTGGCTTCCTTGAACTTATAAGACCATTTCAAGGAGTGGATTTTTAAGTGATGAAGCAACATGTTGGACTTTCTCAAGCAATGGTATGACAGATTTCAAAGTTTTTTTTCCTTTCTTTTATGTCTTCTTTTATACAACCTTTTTCTACTATGTTTTTAAATCCCACATTGTTGAATCATATAAATTATATAGTCTAATGCTGTTATAGAATTTCAAATAAACATACAATCTGTATGTCTGATACTATTGTACAGAAGTAAAATAAAATTAATGCAAAACATATATCACACTATAAAATCTTATTGATATGGCTAGAAAACAAAGTTTACCAGCTTAACCATAGCTGGTAAGCTTTATGTAACATCCAGATACATTGAAATGTCTTATAGACTTGTCTTTTCAAAGATCAGTTAATAAATTGTTTTGATATCAAATCAGAAAACTACTTGACAAAATTCTATTTCATTGGGTCAAATGTTTAAGATAATCAAATCTGTTAAAATTATTTAAAAGGCTTTATTTCTGTAGAAATATACAATATATCATATACTAATTATATCAGTCATATTTTGTTGACTCTATTGATAATGTATTTTTGTAAAACTAGCTATTTTAGTGTATAATTCATCTTTGTGTGATAGTAGCATTTGATAATATGTAGCAATATTTTCTTTTTTTAACCCCCAGTTGAGGCTGTATTTAGTTTTGTCACTGATATAATGTAATGTCATCATTATGACAAATGTCACCAATATTCCATTACCCCTGGAATGCCAAAGCATGAATCTCTTTTATGACTGTTGCAACACAGAGAGGTCTACCTTCAGAGAATGTGCTGTCCAGAGAGGATTTGTTTGAGAAATTTCTATGTGACCCAGGATAAAGTACTAGCCCCTGTGCTTCTTCCCTTTATTTTATTTCTAAATGTGATGAATGTAGTTGTCTAGCAAAGCTAACCTGTGTTTTAAACCAACAACTTCAGTTTTCAAAGCCTAAGACAGAAGTTCAGGGGGTACATATTTTTTCCTGATGCTAGAAGCAAGCCTAGATTGTTTGCCTTTTTTTTTTAAGATACAGGGTCTCACTCTGCCACCCAAGCTAGAGTGCAGTGGGGCAATTATACCTCATTGCAGCCTAGAATCCCTGGATTCAAATGATCTTTCCACCTTGACCTCCTGTGTAGTTAGGACTACAAGCGTGTGTCACCACACTTAGCTAGTCTTTTTTCATTTTAATTTTTTGTAGAAAAGAGGTCTAACTATGTTGCTCAGGCTTGTCTCAAACTCCTGGATTCAAGCAATCATCCTGCCTTGGCTATTTTCTCTTTTTTAAGAGAGGAATGCTTCAGCTAGAGTAGCAAGAGTGAGGAGAAAGATTTAAAAAAATAAAAAAGAATCTGAGCCATTATCAGCTCAACTTTGCAATTTACCATCGAAGAAAAATTATCTCTCAAAGAAAGTTCTTGCTTTTGCTGTTTTGTTTAAAGCAAAAACACCCACACAAAAATAATATAGAAAAAAAAAGTTAGATTACATTTATACAAGATTGAAGGTAAGAATAAACAATTCTTGGATATTCTCTTGAAATTTACGTCCTCTAATTGAAGTGAAATTGATTGGAACTGTCAGATAGACACTGCTAAATTGCTTGGTTTGACCAGACTGCATCTTCCTAGTGAAATCATCAAATGTTTCAATTTACATACAACTTAAATATCAAAACGTAGATAATTAATGTTTTAGATATACAATGGGTAGTTAATACATTGGAGCTGGAGGAAACCAAGCTTGGCTAAATTTTGAACTACTAATAGATTCTTGGGTGATTATATTACCCGAGACAATGCTACTGAAAGTGTGGTTCACAGAGCTGTAGGAATGTTATCACTTGGGTGTGTGCTGAATGTGCACATTCTCTGGTGCCTCTTCTTTAGAGAGGAGTGCTAGACCTACTGAATTGGAATCTTCGGGAATAAGTCTGAAGAATCTGTGCTTTAAAAAGCCCTCCAAGTGAGTTTTATGCTTGTTCCATTTGAAAACTGACCCAAGAGTTAAGCAGAAGGAATATTCAAGAACAAGATTTAATTTTTACCTGGGCAGCTGGCATGATTCAGGAGTTATCTGATAAACAGAGAGGAAAACAGTGTGACTCAGATCACAAGTGAATGGCTATTTAGAATGATGAAATAAAATAAAAATCCAGCCATGTACAATATGTGCCTCCAGGGAAACTATCCTTCATATGCTGATGTTTTCAGTTATTAACGTATCTTCTAGGCTAACTAGAAGATTATAAGGTTCATGTAAGAGTTAATGGGAGTAACTAGTCTTCAGAATAAACAACATGCTCTGTCTACATAAATTGCTCAAACCTCTCTAAAGTATGTATTTTGAGATTTCTAGTGCTTTAATATCATGTCTGCTTTTTTTTTTATCAGTTTATAGTTTGAATGCAACACACATATTTATTATGTTTTAGATTGATTATATATTTAATATTAAACATATATTTCTTAAATTTAATGAGTATTTTTGCAGTTAATGATTGGGACACATTGTCAAGTATGTTTTTTTTAAGAAGCAATTATTGAAACAGACAGAATACTTCATAAATGAAATCATTCTGGAAAACTGTCAATATTGACAGTGAAGTACTTGTTATGAACTGGCCAGTTTAACATAAAAGTGACTAAACATTTTGATAAGCCACTTTATTAGATAAAACAATCTTTTTCACTTTTATTCTATAGATCTGGGGTAATAAAAAAGAATAAATTCTAAGAAGTAAAAAACTAAAAATGACTTAAGGGAAGAGAACTTTTAAAAATAAGCATTTCTATTCTAGTCTAATTTCAAAAAAACAATGTAAGATATTTAAAGTTGAAAAGGTACCAATTGATCTCTCCCATGTTAAAGTCTAGAGAATTGAAACCCAGCTAGATCAAGTGACTTGCACATGAGTAGGTCCAGGTACAAATGAGTTGCAGAATAAACTTTAACCTAAGTCTTCAGGGATCAATGCTGTAGCCATTTGACAGTGCTATTTTTCTTCTTCTTCTTCCAATTTCTGAGTATTTTTCATGTTGCTCTCAATTCAAAAATTATGTGCAGCTAGGAGTCTAGCTGTTCACTTATATGAACAAAAGCCCAAATAATGAAGAATAACTAGCTATTAAAAAATCATATATATTCCCTGGTTAAGGCAAAAATTACATGTAAAGTAAGAAAACTCCGATAAAGCCTTTGATTTGATTCCGTACTTACCAGCAGAGATTCACTGGCCCCGTTATTAAGAATGTCTTTTTGATATTTTTTCTTGTACTTCTTGGGTCAGCAGCCTGGGAGATTTGCAGTGAGATGGGTGCTGCTACCATAACGCTTTCAGGATTCATGAGTTTCCTTGTCACACTGAATTTCCCTAAATACATATCAAAGCCCCTTATTTAAATTGTCACCAGTTCTGTGGCTTATTATATGAATTTTGAGGCAAAATTCACTTTATATTAATAGTTTTTCCTGGATGTTCTCTGTGCTAAGTATGTGCATAAAAGTTACTCTATTTCCTTTGAAATTATAAGTTGAAAAACATGCCTATAATTTAACCATTGTTACTTTTTGAGCTGTTCTTCTAACACATTTGAAAGAATTTTAATTGTTTACATGCCCAGATATCGATAGTTTAATTGGACAATAACAACTGAACGTTTTAATACATAATTTTTATTTTATTATGTAAATATAATTGTATAATCCTTGTGTAAAACCAAGCCTTCTGTTTACTCAAGGAATGATTTAGGAGTTGGATCCATTAAGAAATGCACCATTATTTATGGCAGGTATATGGCTGATGTACTTTAGACATGAGGAAAAATATTCGTTTTGCTTAAAATGTAATGATCAAAGCCTGGTTAATGGTAAAGGGAAATAAGTCTGACATCCTTGTGATTTGCTTCACTTATTATAAAATTTGTTATCACAGAGTTCTCCATTTGCATTTGCCTCACACATAGCTCTTTGGCTTATTTAAAAAAGAGTTTTAATAAACAACCAGTAAATGACCAAGTGGTGAACATCAAACATACTTCCTGCTCCCAGAGTTGTAATAGTGAGCATAACAAAGGTCATTAGCATAAGTAGATGAAAGTCAGGATGATGAAAGCCAAGTGCTATTCTTCACCTATTTTTTTCTCTCTTGTCAATAAATGACATTACAAACTATCATACTCTTTGGTAGGAAATCAGGAAATCTCTCATTTCTTGGTTTTCATCATCATTGCTATGATTCTTCACTTCTAATCCTTCAGCCAGTCCTCTGGATTCTACCTTCTGGCTCTAATCTGCAGTTGTTTTCCTTTTCTAGTTACCTTAAAGATCATATCCTCTCAGGACTATCGCAGAATTTTTCCAAGTTTTCTTCTCATTGCTACATTTGTTGTGTTCTTATTCATGATCTAAAAAGATCACCTGCCGTTCATTCTCGCCTAAAATTTGTCAAGGACTTCTTTTTACAATCAAATTGCATTCCAAACTTCTGCGAATGAAATGTTAAGTATTCTGTGAACCGAGGCTGCAAAAATTGCAGGCTATCTTTCCAAATTAATTTCACATCATTCCAGCGTTCACTTTCTTTGCTACCCACACTGCTCTTTCCTTGGCCTCCACCATGTTGAATTCTTTCACCTTAGTGCTTTTCTGGAGGTTTTTCCCCAGGCTTTCTCCTGGCTTTTGTAAAGTTGTCTCCCAAGGTCCAGGGCTTAGTTGGTTAGCCTCTTCAAAACATTTCACTCTTGGTTTCATAGGTGTCTCTTATATCAAAGCATAGAAATAAAATATAAGAGTAGCTTGAAATGAAACTAGGGAGGTAAGTGGAGATCAGTTGCAAAGTCAGTTTTGTAGGTTGACTTGGTTTGAATGTTAGCAGAAACATTTATAAAAGTGCACATTTTTATAGGGAAGAGTTAACATGATGCCTAATAAAAGGTAAGATAATCTTTTGTAACAATCGTCCAGAATAGAAGAAGCAATTAGGCAGAAAACAGAGAGGTCTGGTGAAAGGAGCATTAACTATCATTCTTGGCCTAAACATACTGAAGAACAAGATAGAGATGTTTCAAGTGGTTATGCTCATATTTAGAGAGGCTATGGTTTTAAGTGGTTACCATGTGGAAGAGAATTACAGACTTGAAGCACGGACCTCTGTATTATTGTTATATTAAGACAAGCACTACCTAAGAAATTTATATATCAAGACAATAAAGTTCAAATTATCTTAGAAAAATAATATTCACATGAAGTATTATTGTGTATTGTATATTACTAAGTGCCAGGCAAGTTCATATTCATAGATGCTTAAGTTGATTTCTGACACTATCTATATAAAGTAACATGACAGCTTTTTTTTTGACAGGGTCTTCCCCTGTCACTCAGGATGGAGTAGAGTGATGTGATCATGGCTCACTGCAGCCTCGACTTCCAGAGTTTAAGTCATCTTCTTATCTCAGCCTCCAGAGTGCTGAGACCATAGGCATGCAACACAACCCCCAGCTAATTTTTTTTATTTTTAATTTTTTTGTAGAGATGGAGTCTCCCTATGTTGCCCAGGCTGGTCTTGAATGCATAGACTTAAGGAATACTCCTGCCTCAGCCTCCCTAAATGCTAGGATTACAAGCATGAGCCACCATTCCTGGCCTATGACAGCTTTATAGTTGAGGAAATCGAAGCTGAAGTTTATTGAAACACAACAAAGATTACATAGCTATAAAACATGTAAATTTCTATTTGACTGCAAATCCCATACTTTTCTTGTAACTTTTTCTTCCTTTTAAACATAGTAGTAAGTTGTATTTATTCTTTCTAAATTTTTATTATTTTCCATAAAGGCTTTTTTAAGACATATTTTGAATGTGTACCCATTGTAATAGTTTCATTGAAAAGCAGTGAATAGAAAATCAGCTAATTGCTATGTTTCTGAAGTGTTACGTGTAAGATAAATATATAATAATTAACCTACTTGTTTCCTTCCTTTCTTGATTTTCTTATCTTCTCATGCTGTTATGATAGGCCTATGTTAGCCTAGAAATTTCACAACTGTTTCATGCACTATTAAGGGAATCATTTGTTGGTGCTTTGATGCTGAGCTTACATGTTTTTTCTGCATACGAATATCTGACTGCCTGTATCTGTTGATTTTCCCAGACAACTAGAACTCTCTTTTTACTTAAATCTCAGTTAATTCTTAACAGTGTCTCATTTACAGAATTACATCAATGCAGTTGCCTATTGTGATAACCTCTGTATCAAATGCAAAAGAGAGATAGAACACGTCTCTATGTCCATCACAATTTTCCTGTTTTCTTGGATACATGCTTAAAGTTGGATGTCAAAAAACTGCTACATTATTTCCTTACTTTATAAATTAAAATATAAAACATATACAGCAAAATGCACATGAAAATAAATGTACAGCTTATTGTAGGATAAAAAATTAAATACCTTTATAACCACCATGAGAATGCTATTAGCACCCCAGACATCACCTCTTGGCCCTGGCCAATAGTATCTCCTATATGAGATAACAAGAATCCTGACTTTTAATGTTGAATTCATTTTTGCCTTTGGTTGAGAATCATGAATGTGTTCTTTAACTCAAAATTGGCTTTGTAAGGCCCATCCATGTGTGGCATGATACTGTATTTTATTCATTTTCGTTGTTCCATATCATTTCTTTAAATAAGCTGAAAGCATTTATCCATTCTATTTATGATGGACATTTGGATTCTTTCCAGGTGTGCATTCTATGTAATGCTTCTTGGAATAATCTTAAATCTTTTCATGCAAATAGTTCTGTTGGAAACAGACGTAGGAATGGAAGTACTGAGTCATATTACATAGATATACTGGTGGTTGGGTGAATTAATGGTCCACTAAAGGTGTATGAGAGGACCTATCACTCCCTATCAATCTCCTGGCTGTGTAGTAGTATTTCATTGTGATATCAATTGGAATTTTCTTGATTACAAATGAGTTTGATGACCTTTGCTTATGGTTATGAGCTAGTTGGAAATTCTATTTATAAAGTACCTGAATATGTCTCTTGACAATTTTACTACCAGGTTGTTCATCAGCTTTTATTGATTTGAATCAGTTGTGTAGGACTCATTTATATGCCATAACTTTGCTATGTTGGTTACATGTGCTGTAAGAGTCTTTTCCCACTATTGGATTTGCTTTTTCTCTGCTGGTTTTTAATTTTGATGTGGTAATTGATTAATCTTTTTCTTATCTGTGACTTTTGTGTCCTAAAAACCCATATGAAAATCATAAACATATTTTCCTATAGCACATTCTCAGAACTTTATGTATATATGCATGTAATAACTTATTTTGGCTTTTATAATTGAATCTACAGTGTGTATTTACATCTCAATGTGATATGGGTAACATGCAAGTTTTGTATTTCCTATACAAATAATTGTCTGAGCACCATTTATTAAAGTATTGCCCTTGTTCCCAGATCAAAAATCTTCACCATTTCATGCATGGCCTATTTTAAACTCTGCAATTTTAATGTAAACATGAAAATAAAAATTTTAATTTACACATGACCACATACATACATTCACACATATACAATCCTGCTGGAATTTTTATTGGAATTACATTAAATCTAAAAATTATTCTAGAAAAATTGGTATCTTTGAAATATCTTGAAATTTCTTATTTGTAGCTTCCCAAATGCCTCTCAAAAACAGTTAAATTTTTCTTAGAATTCTGATATGAGCTTTATTCCAAAGAATGTATGTCTAGTTATGGTGAGCAGTATCATTTTACATTTATTTTTCTGACTTTGGGGTATAAAAATAAAAATAAATGTTTAATACTGGTTAAGAAAAAAAGTCTTAACCAGAAACACAGTTTGCATAACACATATTGCCATATAAAATCACCTATTATAAATAATCTAATGTTGTATTTTCAGATAAATATAATTATTAATTATATATTCTTATTTTTCTTCTATTCTTATTATTTCTAGCTTAACTCCTCTCCAGATAGAGAACATATTCATATGATTTTAACTCTTTAATATTTCACGAGACTCATTTTGTGGTTCAACATACAGTCAATTTTTATAAATTAACTTTTAACCATATAAAATCTGCCATTTGGTGCAGCAGTCTATACTTTTTAACTGGAGTTTCTTAGTTGTGTTTAGATCTCTGTCTTTACTATGCTGCGTTGTCATTGCCTGCTCTCCATTGGCACTGTCTTCTAGGACCCTCTGCATCATGGAGGGGATGAGAACTACATTTCCATGAATTCCCATTAGGAGGCACTTCAGTGAGCTGTGATTCCTCATGGATTTCATTGGCCCTGTCTTGTCTGCTCATTTACTTGCTTATGTCTTGCTGAGTGCCGAGATTGTGTATGGTACATTATGGTTAGTGTTTGATCCTTCGGTGATACTCTATTAACAGTGGCAGCCAACCAAGAGCTTTACAATTCTAGCTCACCTCAATCAATCACAATTTTAATGTTTTATAATTTATTCTGCAAAGGTCAGTATTTGCCTAGTCTATTCTTAATCCTGCAATTTAGTTCTTCAGAATCCCCAAATAATGCAAATACAATTCCACAGGGCCTCTCCCCCTTGACAGACCCTGTACTCCCAAATTGATTTCCTTAGTTCTTCAAAGTTCAAACCCTCTAGGTTATCTTTTCTAGAACTGTAATATGTTCATATTACAAAAGCAGCTCCAAATCTGAGCTCCTTCCTGGGTTTTCTCCTTATATCTTGGTCCCATACATTTTTAGGATATTGTTAGTTTGCTAGTTCTTTCAAGTAGATTTATTATATTTTAACATTTTATTATGATTATTTTTTTCTGGTTACTTATAGCAGGGCAGAGCCTGGATTTAAGTACTCTCCCCCTACCAGGTATAAGAGCAATCTACATTTTCTTTTCACTATGCTCTTAAGCACATCAATTAAATACTTATCTATCATTGTGAAAAAAATAAAACATTAGCTTTATGAGGACATCAACCATCACTATTTGTTACACCTGTAGACATACAGTATAGCATGATGCCAGCACAAGGTTTATACTTACTGAATATATAATAAAATAATAAAATAATTTACTGTTTCAGTTAATTTCTTAAACAATCAGTATTTGCAAAGTAATTAAAACAACATATACATTTCTCTTTATGAAAGAGTATTATAATAATCTCCTTACTCTCTAAATACTAATTTCTTTCAAATTGGTAACACATACAGAATGTTCAACTGTCCTAGACTATATCCAAGTGCTGTAAATTCTGCCAATAAAATCTCCCAGGTATGAGAGTACACCAAGTTATTTCAATCCTATCGTTTAAAAATAAAGTTCAATGATCTTTCTACATTGTCTTGAAAAAATATAGTTTTTCTCAGAAACAGTCTACTTTCCCACTAATCTACTTGTGATAAACCTTGTACTTTTCATAAATCAAACTGTATAGTCAGAAAATTAAAACATTTTGACTCATTTTATTAAAAAATTATATTAGCATTGTTATCTAATAGTAAAAAATATTGCTACATTTACCTACAAAAAATTAAAAAGTCAAAATAAATTTGCCAGAGAAGAAATGTTTTCACGAAGGAACTTAGAAGCCAATTTTTTTGATATTGAGACAAACACCTAGACTCTGTATTAGAAAAAAAATGGATTTAAATTTCTTAAGTAATTTTTATACCTGTCAGTGTACAACTAAATTGATAAGTACTTTATAATTCTAACATTTTACCAAATATCAAGAAATGTGAGCAAAATTGTTGTTGCTAAGTTTCAGAGTGAAGTGACTGCAATAAGATATAGATAGATATGAATCAATCCTTATTTGTTTAATTCAGGAACAAATTTGTTTAAATTCAACTGTCTTTTTATTCAACCAGAAGTGTATTTTTACAAATGTATATAATTCTATAATGGGCTTTGTTAATGCTCATTTGAAAACAATTTATAACCTCATCTCTACCACTCACCCTTTTAAAATTTTGTTCCAACCAGCTTTTCTATCGTTTTGCTCCTCCAATGAAGTACATTCTTCCTGTCGAGGCCTCAGAGACACAGCATTTGCTATTTTCTCTACCAGGAAGGCACATTACTCAGAAATTCTTACAGCTCAGACATTGCTTCATTTGGGCACCTGATCATATTTCACTTAATTTGAAATTTTTCCCCATTTACTTTACCTAATTTAATACTTCTTTTCTCTTACCCTGTTTTATTTTTCTTCTTAACTGTTATTACTGCCTGACAAAAGTAAATCTGTTTATTGTTTGTGACCTTACACTATGTAAGTTTTATGAGAGCAAAATCTTTGTTTTGTTCATGGCAACATCCCAGCACCTCGGCAGAGGCAGGTCCAGAGCAATCTCTGAATGCATGTCTGTTGAGTGAGAGATGAATGAGGCTCTTGGCTCCATAGCCAGTCAGTTTACCAGGGCATGGTTTCCTCTCTCATTCCTGCCAGTCTTGTTTCTATATCTTCCTCATCATTATCGATCAGAATGTATTGTAGAATCTGCTTTGCCAAAAGCGTTTTTGGTGTCTATTCTTTTTAAAAAGTGGGGCTTTTGCCCATACCCATAGATCACAATTTCCAAAGAATATTATAATCTCCAGACTGAAGGATGGTGATATGATCATAACTCACTCCAGCCTTGAACTCCTAGGCTCAAGTGACCCTCCCACCTTTGCCTCCCGAGTAGCTGGAACTATAGGTGCGCACCACCATGCCTGGCTAACTTTTTATTGTTGTTGTTAGAGATGACATCTTGCTTTTCTGTGTAGGCGGGCCTTGAACTCCTGGCCTCAGGTGATCCACCTGCCTTGACATCCCAAAGCACTGAAATCACAGGCGTGAGTCACAGTGTCTGGCTCAAAGTACATATTTTTTAAGAAATTGGAGGAAAACGACATTGTTTAAAGAAGTCATAAGGTAGGAAAAACTATGTATATGTTCTGTTTCTAATTCGATTTAGGGTGTATATTTTAACTAAATCAATAGCTATGGTTGGACATAAAATATATCTACCATTCAATAATTTTTTAGTTATTATATAATTTTTGGTTCATGCAATATACTTTCTTCTACTCAATATTAAAAAGAAGAGTTCAATCTCTCCCTTTCATTATGTCTTCAATTGATGAGTAAAATGAAATAGAATTGAAATAAATTCATCATTAATTTGGGAAATTAGTAGATGTATCATATTTTGATGTAACATTAACAACAGGAAGGCTAGACTTAGGGGATCATTATATGATATGTTTAATACTAAATATATCCTTGTAAATTGTTTTATATTAAATACTTTAAAAATAGAAAAAATAGCTATGACAATTATTTCTTCTAGTATAAATATTACTTGCACAGATTCTGAAGATTATTCTGAAAAATTTTAAGGTAGACATGAGCAGAGGGAAATAAATGAGACTTCAGCTCCATAAGGAAAGGCAGAATGGCTACTCACCCTCTAACATCAGGCCCCCAAATACACTCTTTGAATGTATAAATGAGTTAATTTGTATCAACATTTTCTATGGACTGAATACTTGTGTCCCCTCAAAATTAGTATGTTGAAGCCTTAACCTCCAATGTGATAGTATTTGGAATATGTGGCCTTAGGGACGTGATGAGGGTTAGGTGAGGTCATAAGGGTGGGGCCCTGGTCTGATGGAATTAGTGTCCTGATGTGATTAGACATCAGAGTACTCTCTCTCTTTCTCTCTCTTTCTGCACACAGAGAAGAGTTAAAGTAAGCATATAGTGAGGATTTAGTCATCTGGGCTTCCAGCCTCTAGAACTCGAAGAAATACATTTCTGTCTTTTAAGGCACCTGGTCTACATGGTATATTTTTTTTATGGCGGCTTAAGCTGAAAAATACAATATTGTAAGCTAATTTTTAGCTATAATATTGTATCACCTAGTCAACAAAACTGAATCTTGAAGTACAAATATAAAATTGAGATATTGCATATATCCTTTTCTTAAAACTGAAATGGGAACTGGAATTTAGAATTGTGCGTTTTGCAGTATCTCATGATAGTATTTAAATTCCCTGTCAGAATTTGCATAGCTTACTGTTTGGACTACCCAGAATTTCCACAAATGAAGTAAATTTTGCTGTTATTACGACACTAAGTGCTTTATGGAAAGACTGAACATATCTGTGGGAAACATTTTATGAAAATATCCAACATTAGTGATAGAACTGGAAAACATAATTAAAGTGATTGTTAAGTGCTGAAATAGTTTATAACCTTTATGCTGTGTTTTAAAAAGTGTTATTCCTAATGGGGCTGTGTTTTGTTATATATAATAATCTGTTTCTTACTTTTCTTTGGAATGTAAGTATGCTTTTAATTTCAGATGCATTCATTATACTTAAAAAAACAATGTAGTACAATACTGAGAGAATTGGTTATTATATGGGAGGAAATGTGGTATATGGAAAGTGGAAAGAGATGGTTCTAGTCTAACTTATGAAAGTGAAGAATGTTATGCATGAATATTTATATTTAGTTTTTTAAATTCATGGTTATGTTTCATCTTCCATAAGCTATTTAAAAGGAAGGCCACCTACCATTTGGTGCAAATGGGTTTGGATATATACATAGGTTCTCCTCTTGGTTAAACTCTGAGTCCATTTGGTCATGAGTTCTGCTTTATAAAATCATTATGTAAATATCATTAATTCATAGGCTAGTTGTGATGATAAAATAAAATAATTGAGAAAAATCCTTTATAAATCAAACAAACTCTGGCAGGATTGCCAGCTACAGTAATAGAAAGATATTGGCAAATCATCTCCTATGAAAACAAGTATAAAACTGTACAATATTGTAGAAAATAAGTATTTCAGGACCCTGTAGTTAATTAAAGGAAAAAACAAATTGAGGAGTATTTATTTACAAGGAACTTCCAGAACTTTATTAAAAAACAGTGAGACTCTATGACTTTGCCTGGGGCTGCTCCCATTCCAACCCACCCCTCCTAGCTCTGTCACTACCTAGTGTCACCACCTAGTGTCACCAGAAACACTAGCAACTTTGCTGATAAAGTCAACTAACTGGATTTGGAGCAGAAAGTGAAAAACCACACCCTGTGGCATAGTCAGTAAAAGCAGCAAACTAAATTGAAAACGCGGATGGAAATCAGAAGCTCTGGCAGACTAAAATTATAAACTGATTGAGAAAAGTGGCAGAAAAACCAGATATTTAAAAGGAAAATAAAGCCTGGAAATGAAAGGTCCCTGCCAGGGATAAGCAAGCTCCACATACATCCCTGACTGACTAGAAAACAACTGAGCTGACTAGAAAACAGAGGAGACTGAACTGGACCTGTGGAAAGTGAAAGCTTAGGCAGAACTGAAATTGTTCAACTCCCACCCTACCCCCTAGATTCATTTGCCTTAAGACACAAGGTATTTGAGCATAGCCTTTGCCCAATCACTGGCTGACCAGAACTCAGACAAACACAGGGCAATCTGGCCTTTTAGCTAGAGGAAAAGAGAAATGAAGAGAAAGACTGAGTGACACTTTTGTTAGTTTTAAGATGTATTTTTGTGGATACAATTTTGATTATATTTCTGAAAATAAATGATTTTTTAAACTATGTAATAGGATTCTGAAGGTCTCCCAATGAACTAAAAAGGTAGTCCACTCAATGCATTTTTAATAGTTTAACTTCTGATGCCAAAAACAAATATATAGGGATAAAAACTCAAATTAACAGGAAAATTTAACTCTACTCACTTTCACAATGATTCACTTAAATCTCTGTGAATCTGCTGAGCTGTATAAAAACTAGGATAGCCAACTAGTTGGGATCACAGTCTTGTACATTTTTTTTTTTTTTTTTTTTGAGACGGAGTTTCGCTCTTGTTACCCAGGCTGGAGTGCAATGGCGCGATCTTGGCTCACTGCAACCTCCGCCTCCTGGGTTCAGGCAATTCTCCTGCCTCAGCCTCCCGAGTAGCTGGGATTACAGGCACACGCCACCGTGCCCAGCTAATTTTTTGTATTTTTAGTAGAGACGGGGTTTCACCATGTTGACCAGGATGGTCTCAATCTCTTGACCTCATGATCCACCCGCCTCGGCCTCCCAAAGTGCTGAGATTACAGGCGTGAGCCACCGTGCCCGGCCCAGTCTTGTACATTTTTAAAAGTTGATGCTATTCTGCAACAGCGTAAAACTGCTGGTTTGAGCATCAAGACCATTAGTTCAAGAGGATTATTAGTTTTGCTAAGTGCTCTGCTGGACCCCTATTGACTTCAATAGGGAAGGCACCATGTCCAAGAGGCTACAGAAGAGACCCAGAGCCAGCAATCCAGACATAGGGTTTATTGAGGACTTAAATACAGGGGTGGTCCAGTGGCAGCTGGCTGGACCGGAGAATTGCTACTCTTCATAAAAAATAACATGCAGTTTGAATGTAATTTTCATGGATCACCCTCCACCTAGCAACCTCCATTTAACCCAAAGCAAAGGGCTTTGGTTTCTTGCATGTCTACATTTTAAGGGATGGCACAAGAGTTTGGGTTTTCTTCACCAATACGGAGTGAAACTGCTTGGCCCCTCCTGGCCTTTAAAAAGGCTCAGATCTCCCAATACACATTCTTCTTAGACTATAGGGTCATTCTCAGGGTATGCTTAAATTATTGCTGTCAGATGCATCTGCCATACGCTATGCTCTGGTTGTAGATAGACTTGACCTTAGTTCAACCATATTCTTTGTTCCAAGGATAATATAATTTAGTTGAATGCCAAAAGAATCTTATTAAAAATTTCTCAAATTACAGATTTTTCTGATGATAGGATAGCTTCATTAACTTTAGAGCAATGTTTTCCCTGAAGACCAGCATTATCCACATTCATAAATGTGCATAAAAAAATTCACCTTCTTAAATTTATTTGTTCATACAACCATACTTAAAACCAATCTTTTTTATATGCTTGTTTCAAATGTTCATATGGTATCAAAGTCCTTGGTTTCTTTATAAAAGGAAAATATATCTTTGGGATATAACTAAGACATACAGAAAAAAATTTCTCCATTTAACAGGATAAGGCTAGCATCAACTGTTAATTTGTAACCATGGCCCCAGAGAAGTTTTACAATGTTGAAAAAAGAAAAACAAAAATAAAACTCAGGTAACCAGAAACAGATTGCATTGCACACATTGTTATTCCATTTACAAACAATCCAACATTGTATTCCCAGGTAAATGTATTTTCTTTTTGGTATTCTTCATTGACAAGAGCCACTCCTAAGGATTCTGTGGTATTTCCTATGCTAGTGGGAAATACTCTTGAAATCGTGGCCTCTGTCTCAATCTTTTTAAAGCAGCTAGATTTATATTTCAGAGCTTCAAGAGAACCATGCTGCAGGGCATGTACTAGAATTTTTTTTTTTTTTAATAGCTCACACTTTTAGGAGAACTTAGAGACTATCCTAAGGAAGTCAAAGGAAAAGAAATAAAGTTTCAGATAGAAGCAGGATGATTTGATGGAAGGATTTCTTCAGACTATGTGGAAAATTTCTTGGTGTGAAAAAGAAGAAGAGGGAGAGATTTTTGGATCTAGAAGTTAGCTGGGAATAAGGGCATCAAGGTTTTACAAAGAAATAATGACATTACCTTAGGCTCTAGGCATAGGGGTTCAAAACTCAACAAAGATACCTATACACAAAGAATTTCAACAAAATTGTGGAGATACACCAAACCTGAAGGAAACATATGTGTGGGATGTTTGATGATGTGTGTAGACAGACAACTAAAGACTAGAGACACCTCTTTCCTTATACCCTAATTAATGTATAGGGTCTTAGAACCATAGCAAAAGAAAGGAGGGAATATTACAATCATTGAGATCAAATGTAAGGTCAGAATGGAGATTCAATGACTAATCTTAAAGTTATTTATAAAAACATGTAATGGTATTTCTCTCACAAGAGAGTTTATGAACTAAAATTTGTACCTGTTCCTTATGTATGTGAAGTATGGACCATGTATTAAATTACTTTATTAAAATTGAAAATATCAATTTGACAAATATAAACACCTAAAACTCTTAGATTTAGCATATTTTTTCTTCTTTCTACTTGTGACTTTAAAGCTAATCATTTCTTTGCTATTTAAAAATAGTTAATAGCATTTTTTAGGCACTAAAACAAATGAAATGAAATCCTATTTTTTAAACCTTATCACAATGTTCCAAAGACAGATTAAAATATAATAAAATATGAAATGGCCTTTCCTTAGAAGAATTCATTTGGCAAAACAAAAAAGGAAAAGAACCACTCAGAAATGATCAAAAATATTCTTTACATTCTGAATATTTGGACAGATGGAGGAAACATTGACATGAAAAAAGTGGATATTCCTAGGACAAAAATGCTTTCAATCAGGCATAAATTCATAAGCCTCTAAAAATTTGAAGGTGAATTCACTTCATTACTCTCATCAAATAATTAGAAACAGTACAGTGATCTCTAGGCGAGAACTAACTTTTTTTAAAAAGGGATACTCAGGTACAACGAATTCAATGCATACAAATTATTTTATAAGAACAAAATTTTGTTCTAAGCCACCAAGTCAAAGTTCACATACGACATTTTACTATGTTAAGCATATGTCCTCTAGTAGTAACAATCAACTTCTGAAGCCATACTGCCTCTACTATATCAGTGAAGACCTTGTTACCACTCACAGAGACTATTTTGATGGCCTTCTAATTGCTTGCCTCTAGTCTCTTCTAGAAAGAAAAATCACACTTTTGCCCTATTGCTATAGAAGGTGTTAAGAAGCTAATCATAGCTAGGTAGGATGATGTCCCTGCCTTGCATAAGAACAATCCACTGGCTATAAAATAAAGTACACATTTCCTAGTTTGACATTCAAGGATTACTAATTTAATTACTGTAAGTATGATTTACTCTAAAGCCCCAAAAACATAAAATTTAAGTTTTATTTAATTTACTAATGCTATACTGATACATAGTAATAAATTCTTGAGGAATAGAAGTGCAACAAATGAAAACCATACTACACAAGACAAAAAAAACCATGAGTTTATTCATAAAACATTTAAGAATATAAGTATTAACTCTATAGAAACTAGCTAAGTAACACTCAGTTGTGTGCTGGTAAAACATCTCTCTGCAAAAAAAAAAAAAAAAAAAAAAAAGAAAAAAGAAAAAAAAAGAAAGCCCGACTTGCAGGCTTTGTCATTTTCTGTGGTATAAATACTCTTACCATGGCCATTTAAAAGCTACCAATAGTTAACAACTTTCACACAAATTTAACAATTGTCTTTCACATGCTGGCATAAGCTTACTCAAACATATTAACAAATCCGGTACAGATGCCTAGGACAAAACTGGTCAAATTTCTTATTCTTTCTAATATTTAATTTTCTTATTATAAAATTGGCCTAATAATCTCCATATTGTACTATTATTCTGGGGTTTAAATTAGATAATAATATAGTACAAAGTTCTTTTCTCCATAAAAACCTCAAAATAAATATTCAACCATGGTGTTTATTTTTATTATATTAACAAGATATATTAAATGAATTGAATGCCAGGGATAAAGAAACTAATAATATATAATTTCTACACTTTGAAAAGTTAGCATAGTGACATTTTAAAGTGTAATATCAATATAGAATGCTGTAGATCATTTGATCAACAAGGCAGATACCATAATATAGGAATCACAAACTAATAGTTAAATAATTGAATTTCCACGTGGTAAGTTAGACTCTGAAACTTTCAATTGACTGAAATACTCACAATTCCTCATGCTCCTAGACCTATCTAGATATTTATATTATCATCTCGTCTTTTGAAATTATTTGAATTTGTTGCAATTGGTACAATTAGATAATGTGAAAAGAGATTGTATTGAACAGAGGCACAAGATTAAGAATGGGAATTAGCAAATGTGATGGCCTTGATTTTTGCCTATCACTACTAGAAAATTATGAATTATTTACATTAATATTTTTTCTGTACTCCCAACTATAGGTATTATGAATTGTAACTGAGAAAAAGAGAACCTCATCTACTTATTTAAAGACATGAACCAAAAATGGTTTCTGAGTCTCATTTTAACTCTGACTTAACCTTGAATAACTTTCCCTTTGCCCCTTAATTTTTAGAATCTCCTCTAGCTTCTTATATTCCAATAACAACTTGATTTCCAAGAGAGAAAAAGTGTATTTTAAAGAACTTTTAATCTTTTTTTTAATTAAAACTTTTTCTAGCCATGTAAGTTTTTCCAACAAGACTCACCACCATAGGGTGCAATCAACAGCTGAGAAACAGGGCAAACTACCTGTCCACAAGGCATAGAGCTTACGACCTTGGCCTCATTAGCATTTATCTGCCCTAAGCAAGTTACTGGGTCAGTATCAACTGACACTAAGGTAAGATAATGGGTGCTACTCAGATATTAAAATTATTATTTTGCTTAGTTGAAGTTTCACTCCATACCTATATCATTAATCTTGGGATTTTTTTCCAAGTTGTATACACAACTATGTCGATCATATTTACTAGATAGATTATTATGAGAATACCAGAGATCTTTCATTCAAAACCTTGTTTAGGATAAAATTGTGATAGTACTGTGGTGATTTTATTTCTATGTTTCAAGTCATACAAAATCTCACTTTTATTAATAGAAATATTTCTGTTTATAGATGAATAACTCTTCCCTGATAAAATGACACAGAAAGTAAAAAAATTTGCAATAACTATTCAATTAAATTTGTATGTAAAGATTCAGTATTTTTCTTCAGTTAAAATTACAACATGCTTTATAGTTTCTACCATAGTACAGATAATATTATAAAAACATTGATAATTTTGCATATTAGGAAAGAAACTGAAAATATCTATCATTCAGCAAATATTTCTGAGAACTTCACTTGTACCAAGTTCTGTTTAAGAAACTGGGGGCGTTACAGGGAATTAATCTTCTCATGTTCTTTCATTCCTCCATATATGAGAATATATGGAACTTCCCATGCTCAAGCATAGCTTATGCACAATCACATATATTTTAAATTATGTTTTTTAGAAATATACACAGCTTTTTCACCTAATATTTTATTTTTGTAATTCATCCATGGGAGAATATATATTTTGCTTGATTCTATTTAACTGCTAAAAGAATACTTAATTGTATACCTCTACTCCAATTTAGGTATAAATTCTCTTATAAATGAAGGTGTTTTCAATATATTACTGTTATAAACAATATCCCAGTGACTATAGTTTTATGTCTTCCTGTGAACATGTTTATAAGTAGTCACCACTGGGTGAGAAGTTACAAATATCTTTACCTTTATTAGATGTTGTCAAATTATATCCCCAAATTGTGTTGCCAATGTTCAACGCTACTGGCAGTGCCAGGATTTCTGTTGCTCCATGTTCTCCTCAACTTGTGGTATTGCCAGTCTTCTTTAATTCCTTTTCTGTTCTATTTCTTTATTTAAATAAACAAACAAACAAACAAAACTTCCTTCCTCTGTATTTCTTGTTCTTTTCCTTTGCTCCTTTCCTTCCTTTCTTTCTTCCCTGCTTTCTCTCCTGCCTTCCCTCTCTCCTTCCTTCCATTCCTTCCTTTATTCCTTGCTTCTCTTTCCTCCCTAGTTTCCTTTCTTGCCCCCTCATCCCTTTCTTTCACCATCTGATAGAGATGAAATGTTATATGATTATATGTGCTTACATTTCCAAGATGATATGTAAGGATGTGCAAATTTTTTAATGTTTGTGGTCTATATTTTTTCTCCAAATAGAACATCATTATTCTTTTCATTATTTTTTCTACTAGATTAATTCTTCTTAATCTGTAGAAGTTTTTAATTTTTAAAAAGTATTATAGATGATACTGGCAGATTTTATTTGCCAAGAATATAGATATAACTACCAGCTGTATTCTGGACTTTGCTAAAGTTGCTTATCAGCTTAAGGAGATTTTGGGCTGAGATGATGGGGTCTTCTAAATATACAATCATGTCATCTGCAAATAGAATCACAAACATTCTTATACACCAATAACAGACAAACAGAGAGCCAAATCATGAGTGAACTCCCATTCACAACTGCTACAAAGAGAATAAAATACCTAGGAATATAACTAACAAGGGATGTGAAGGACCTCTTCAAGGAGAACTACCAACCACTGCTCAAGGAAATATGAGAGAACACAAACAAATGGAAAAACATTCCATGCTCATGGATGGGAAGAATGAATCAATATCATGTAAATGGCCATAGTGCCAAAAGTAATTTACAGATTCAATGCTATCCCCATCAAGCTACCATTGACTTTCTTCACAGAATTGGGGGAAAAAATCTTAAATTTCATATGAAACCAAAAAATAACCCGCATAACCAAGACAATCCTAAACAAACAAACACACACACACAAAGCTGGAGGCATCATGCCACCTGATTTCAAACTATACTACACAGCTACAGTAATCAACACTATGGTACTAGCACCAAAACAGAGCTATAGACCAACGGAACAGAACAGAGGCCTCAGAAATAACCCCACACATCTACAATCATCTGATCTTTGACAAACCTGACAAAAACAAGCAATGGAGAAAGGATTCTGTTTTTTTGTTTTTTGTTTTTTTTTTTGAGACGGAGTTTCGCTCTTGTTACCCAGGCTGGAGGGATTCCTTATTCAATAAATGGTGTTGGGAAAACTGGCTGGCCACATGCAGAAAGCTGAAACTAAATCCCTTCCTTAAACCTTATAAAAAATTAACTCAAAATGGGTTATAGATTTAAATGTAAGACCTAAAACCATAAAACCCCAGAAGAAAACCTAGGCAATACCGTTTAGTACATAGGCATGGGCAAGGACTTCATGACTAAAATATCAAAAGCAAAGGCAACAAAAGCCAAAATTGACAAATGGGATCTAATTAAACTAAAGAGCTTCTGAACAGCAAAACAAACTATCATCAGAGTGAACAGGCAACCTACAGAATGGAGGAAAATTTTTGCAATCTACCTATCTGACAAAGGGCTAATATCTAGAATCTACAAAGAACTTAAACAAATTTACAAGAAAAAAACAAATAGCCCCATCAAAAACTGGGCAAAGCACATGAACAGATGCTTCTCAAAAGGAAACATTTATGCAGCCAACAAACATATGAAAAAAAGCTCAGCATCACTGGTCATTAGAGAAATGCAAATCAAAACCACATTAAGATATCATCTCATGCCAGTTAGAATGGTAATCATTGAAAAGTCAAGAGACAACAGATGATGGAGAGGATGTGGAGAAACAGGAACACTTTTACACTGTTGGTGGGAGTGGAAATTAGTTCAACCATTGTGGAAGACAGTGTGGTAATTCCTCAAGGATCTAGAATTAGAAATGCCATTTGACCTAGCAATCCAATACTGGGAATATACCCAAAGGATTATAAATCATTCTATTATAAAGACACATAACCATGTATGTTTATTGTGGCACTGTTCACAATAGCAAAGACTTGAAACCAACCCAAACGCCCATCAGTGATAGACTAGATAAAGAAAATGTGGCACATGGAATACTATGCAGCCATAAAAAAGGATTAGTTCATATCCTTTGCAGGGACATGGATGAAGCTGGAAACCATCATTCTCGGCAAACTAACACAAGAACAGAAAACCAAACACCAAACATTCTCACTCATAAGTGGGAATTGAACAATAAGAACACATGGACACAGGGAGGGGTACATCACACACTGGGGCCTGTTGGGCGGTGGGGGGCTAGGGAGGGAGAACATTAGGAGAAATAACTAATGTAGGCGATGGGGTGATGGATGCTGTAAACCACCCTGGCACACGTATACTTATGTAACAAACCTGTACATCCTGCACATGTACCCCAGAACTTAAAGTCTAATTAAAAAAAAAATACAAAGATCCGATCATTTGCCAAGTAAGAATTATAAGTTTTATAGGTATTTCCCACTCACTAAATAGAAGTAAATTCAGGTATCTGTTAACCAAATTTTTTTTCCCTCTCCCATTACTCTAACTTCTAGCATGATATGTGTTAACAGTAATGAACCTTATGTTTTACTCTGTATGTTATAAAATTTCAAAGAGGGAGAAAGTAGTGAATAGGAAGGTTAAATAATTTTTCTAAGGAAATAGATTTATCTAGTAAGTAAGTGAGCCAGTATAACTTAGGTTACCTGGCTTCAGGGTGTATATGCTTACCTATTTTGGCACTTGTCTTTGAAATTCTCATGAAAAAATTATTTGACAAATAACAAAAAATAAGATAACCCTAGCACATATTAAATCATTATTATTCTAATCAATGGAATCCCCTTTTATTATTAGATTACCTGACAAGAGAAGATGATTAAAATGAAATGGAAGGTTCAAATAAAGAAGAGAGATATTTAATCTATATTTTAATCATATATATTTATTTACAATATTGTTCATTATTCTTCTTACTGCACTACTTCACATACTATTCTGCAAAAAAATAACATAAATGCAAAATTTTTAATAATATGTTGCCAACCTATAAGGCAAGTAAAAAAATGAGACAAAATTTAAAGTATAATTGTAGAAATCTATGTTTGTAAATTTCAACAATCAATTAGAATTATTCAGGTAACAGAACTCTTTGTGATTATGTGTTTCAAAATTAAAAAGAGAATTTTGTTCCAATGAATATTCTAAATTACTACATATATTTGGAAAGATGTTGATGAATTAATATAAAGATCAGTAGTATAGATTTTAAATTTCTAAATTTTTCTTAGATATAAACAAGTTCATTATATCATGATGAATCTTTATATTTACTTCCATTCAATACTGAAAATTCTAAAGTCAAAAGAGATATCAGCAAATCTTATTGAAGCATTTGGATACGTATATTACTTGTTATTATTAACAAATATTTAGTTATATGTGTGTATCAATCATATGTAATATATCGTTATTATGATCATTGATTTTTTCAATACTATTTTAAGCTGACTACATTTTTACTGTTTCTCTTTGTTATTGCTTCTTCCTGCATTTCCTACCTCTTATTAGAATATTTTTTATTCTCTCTGAAAGACATCCCTTAGTATTGCCTTTAATGCATGCCTATTTATGGCAAATTTTTTTAGGTTTTGTCTGAAAATATCTTGTTTTCTTGAATATTTCACATTGTAAATTAGCGACTATTTTAGCGATTATTAACCAGCTATTTTTTTTTTCATTTAAGTATATCATTCCATTGAGTAGCATTGCTTGTTTGAAGGTAATTTTTAAAAATAAAATTATCTTGTCTTGTTTTTAGCGAACCAACAAAAGTTGGTTTAGTTGGTAAACCAACTGGTTTCTTTTTATATATGTTTCTTGTGATTCAAAGAACTTCTTAAGACAATAGCCGCTAGATTTTATCAATTATTTTTGGTTATATATACCGGTTATACTGAACTACCTCAGTATATCAATACAACAACATTATTACCAGGTTTAAAATAATTTTTAGCTCCTAAAGGTATAAAATATGTATATATCAACTATTTAAATAAGAATTTTAAGTTTCAGAATGTTACTTATGAAATAGAGGAAATTATATTCACTTTTACAAATCAAATGTTCATATTGTGTATTAATCTTAATGTACAAAATCTTTATTATGCCTGATAAGTGAGTCAATATGTGAATTTAAGCAGAGGATGTGTTAAATGTGACTCTTTAAATTATTAAGAGTTAATGCATCACTATATTAAATAGCATATAGCTCTAAATATTTTACTTAAATTGAGCATCTATTAGGATATCAAAATAGTGCTTGTATTTATATAATAACAAACAGCCACTTGACAAAACAGAAATTTCAATTAACTAATTATTCTCTCAATGATCTAAATCTATTTTAGTGAATATTTGATTAAACAGCTAGATTAGCTTTACCAATAACCTCAGGTTATTTGTAATTGTGTTTAGATTCTGTGATAGTTTATTCTATGCCTGATTTACCAGTCATAAATTATGTATAAAACTTTTATAGACTTTTAGTTCCTTTTACTAAGATTATCTTCTCTGTGGTCTGCACATTAGTTTTGATGGGAAATTTATAATTTAACATTCAGATTAGAGTCTTCATTCTGGAACAATTATATTGGTTAGAAAACCACAAATCTGTATTTGAGTTTCGGTAGACTTAAAATCATTAAAATAATCAACTTTAGGCAGTTAGTATATATCTCTAAGTCACTTAAGCAGAATACCATGAAATTACATTTCTACTACTTTGAAATGCAAGAGTCTTTTAGATCTGATGTAAACAATATAAAAAGTAAAAAGTCTAATTAACTCATTTCTGACATTAGCTTACTCAGTATTCAGAGATATTGCTTATTCTGATGAAAGAGAACCTTTGAGTTATAAAAGAACATTCTGCTATCATAATCACAAATACAATTCCAAGGGTTATTCCATTTACAGCCAGGCAATTGGTTTTTGTGTTAGACTGTGATATGAAATATGAGCGATATTTGAATACATTGGTCAAGTTCTTTTCAGTTTATACATAATCACAGAGTCTTAGAATTGGCTGGTACCTTACAGATTATGCAGTCCCCTCATTTTTCACATGAGAAAAATAACACCGGAAAAATAGCCATCCTATCTTTCTTTTTTACTAATACTAATTTTATTCACATGCCAACATACTACTTTAAAATATTCATATATTCACATTTGTTGATACAGATATCACATTGGTAGCTAATGATACATGAGCAGATATCTAGTGGATAGAATTTCTAGATTGTTTCCTCATAAAAAGAATAGATTCAGCTGATTTTGCCTTTAGTCTTTGTCCTTTACCTTCCTCCTGCCTAGAGGTCATATGTCTTATCAGAAGTTGGAGCAGCTGACTTGCAACCAAGGGTATAACATGCAGGTGCTGAAGATGCTGGATTATAAAGAAACATAATATCTACTTGAACAGTTGCAGTTTGGACTACTTAGCTCTGTGCATCTTTTTTATAATTAAAAAATCCTATTAGGGAAACCATCATAGCCAGCTTTCTTTCTTATGCAACTAAATTTATTTTTAACTAATATAATCATATGAGTATAGTGGCATTGATAAACTTGCACTGAGCACTAATAAGTGAATAGAACAGTTTCACTAAACTATATTGTCTATAAACATCATGTTTCAATGGTCACAAATTTACATACCATTGATAGTAAAAACTAAAAAGGTGAAAGAAAAAAATCTTTACAAAGCAAAATTATATCGTAATTACAATTATGATATCAAATTATAATTATGTAATTGTCATTATGATATCTTTTATTCTTTTTTTTATTTTGAGACAGAGCCTCATTCTGCTGCCCAGAGTGGAGTGCAGTCACTGCTCATTGTAACTTGGAACTCCTGGGGTCAAGTGTTTCTCCAGCTTCAGCCTCCAGAATAGCTAGGATTATACCACATCCATTTAATTTATTTTTATTTTTTGTAGAGACAGGGTCCTGCTATGTTTCCCAGGCTGACTTTGAACTCCTGGCTTCAAGCAATCCTCCTGCTTTGGTCTCTCAAAGCATTAGGAGTACAATCATGAGTCACCCCACCCAGCCTTATATATGTTTTGAAGAAAACAGAATAGAAGAAGTTGAGTTTTAGAAAAGCTCTTTTGGGAAAGATTATACAAATTCTTACTACCCTGAGTAAATAATTATTATTTTCTGGCAGAGGATGCTTTCCTCTTTCTTCCCAGTTACCTCCTTCCCCTAGATGAAGAACAATGAAGTCATCCCAGCCTTTTCCTGCTCCTCAACTTCTCTGATGATTTAATTATTTTTCAACCTTTTTACTTAGTTCTCTCAGCATTTTTTCAAATGTATGGTATCCCCTTGACCATGCATAGTCAGGCCTCCATTGCTAATAAACTAAATCATTGCAATTTTATTACCTTTAGTCTCCTTGCTTTCAGTATTTTTCTGATATAACTATTCTTCACAATGTCGCCAATTAGAAAAAAACAAAAAAACTTTATGAATGCTAACTCTAATTATGTCAACATGTCCACTTTATGCCACACTCAAAAATGCACACTATTTAAAATTATAACATTGGTTTGTTATGAGACTATTTGACAACTTCAGACATATATATCTTACCATATTAATTTTCCATTCACCATCACTGATATATTTACGATGATTTTTCACCCACCTTATAATCCATCCAAAGTAGATTCTTTCTCATTCTCTGCATACGGATTTAGATTTTCTACCTCTTTTACTAGGCTCACTCCATTTGTCTACATAAAATGTTCTTTCTTTCATTTCCCTATGCTCAAACATATATTTCCTTCATAAAGCATTTCCTCATTTTTTAATATGTTGATTAATAAGATATTCTTTCAATATATTTTTTACAATATTATTAGTTTATTTTGTCTGCTCATTTTACTTATGAAACTAGTACTTTCCAACCTGTTTAGAGACCACTCAGAAACTCATATTGCATGCAGCATTTCACAAGAAGATTTAGAAACCTGAGTAGCGTAAATAAATATTTTCTAAACTTATTTATATTTTATAAAGATATATTAGCATCAGCAATAGAAGGTACTTATCAGACAGTAAATAATATCTAGAATACAGCTTGGTCTATGAGCATCTTTAACATAGAGATGTGTCTGCTCTCTGCATTTGAAGTTGGGTTGCTTTGGGTTTTAGGAGTCTTAGAAAGGGCTAAGGTCTTTGTTGGTATAATTTCTAGGAGTAGTTTGTTCTAGCTCTTCAGTGAAGAAAGAATCACATGGATTCTGCCATTCACTTGTTTTCTGTTGTCTGTTTGGGAAAATGGTGACAATGGATGATGAACACAGAGGCAGCATGATAACGGAAGGTTTTCACATCTTCCTGGAGTGCGGCTGTTAAGAGAGACACTCCTTTTTATACCCTTCTTTTTACCCCCAATCACATGGTACCGAATGCTCCGTATTTACTTGTCTTTAAAACAAATAAAATCATATTGAGAAAAATGTTTTCAGAAGTGGAGGCAAAAATTTTCATTAATAAAGATTGGGAATACTTTTCTGTGCCTCATCATACATATGTATTGTTGCATTTCTGTGTTGTTCATTGTTCTGTGATTACCATATTTTATCAACTCTCAGCTATATTTTTTTTACATTTTTCTAAGTTATTAAAATAGATCCTATAATCACAATTAGAAAATAAGTTTTTTATTATACATGAGAGATACTCTATGATGCTGTTATTTATTTCATCCAATTTAACTTACCTATCAAAGAAATTTACACTTATCCGATTATCATCTCACTTTAACTATTTTCATGTTTAGCACCAAATGGAGTATAATGTTAATTTACATGTGACTATATATTTGTACCATAAAATGCTTTTTCAAAGAATATTAACTTGATAAATTAATTTGTATTATATGGTTAGACATTATCCAGTTGATAGAAATACAACTGATAGCAAATAAATTGCCAACTCTCCTTAAATAAAATAAAATGTTTAGAGTTAGGAGAGTTAGGTATAACTATTTCATGAATCAAGAAAGAATGTCATTGAGGCACCAAACTGTTAACTGTCTCCAGGAAATAAAGAACTTAGAGAAATGCTACTTATCATAGCCATTTATAATATTATCAATCCTAAAAGTTTAAAAGAAACCAAGTGAAATACTTTTTTAATAATAGCAGAATAATGATGCCCTAAATTCTTACCAATCACCAAATTTAGAAAAAATAGAATCTAAATATGCATAAATCTTAGATTCTAATTTTGATTGGAATACAGTATACAAGAAGTATACATTTGCATGAACAAATAAATGCTGCTTTCAGGTATTTTCTTAAAATATATATGCTTCTTCTTTATTCCTAATCTGAATTAAATCAATATCACATCTTAGAATGGACAGGAATTTGTTATTAAACTGGATTTGATATATTTGAGGACAGATAATATATCTGGTTCATGTATATATGTCAAGGCTTATTATAAATCTTGGCGCCCAAAACATGAAATATAAATGCTTTTTGGTTTCTTTTGGTTAGTTTATTTTAGAGACCAGGTCCTGCTCTGTCACCCAGGCTGCAGTGCAGTGTCATGATCATAGCGTACTGCAATCTTGAACTCCTGGACTGTAGAGATCCTCCCACCTCAGTCTCCCAAGTAGCTAGGACTGTAGCCTCAAGACACCATGTCCAGCCAATTTTTAAACTTTTTGTAGAGGCAGCCTTGCTACATTGCCCAGGCTGATTTCAAACTCCTGGCCTCAAGAGATTCTCCTGCTTCAGCCTCCCAAGGTGTTGAGATTACAGGCGTGAACCACCGTGCCCAGCCACAAATGCTTTTTGAATGAATATTACTATAGAAAAAAATATAGTATTTTTTTAAAAAGTGTTATTTACCCATCCCAACACTGCTTTTATTTGTTCTGTATTATTATTATTATTATTATTTTTTGGTGTTTGGAATTTCCATCAAAGCACTTGGTATGTTTGTCTTCACCTCTGCTTGCTTTGTAAGGTATTTTAATTCTTAATAAGTAATTCATATTACTGTTCTATATTGTCAATTTTACTTAGAGTTATAACATTTTTATTTTTTTCATGTTCTTTTTTTCATGCTTCATTACTGAAAATCCAGTTAGGTTACTTTTTCTTCTGCCTCAATAACTTCCTTTATTATTTCTCTTAGTGTAAGCAGGCTACCCCTACATTCTCTTTCTGTTTCCATTTTAATTCATATTCAGGTTTAAACATTTTAAGTGGATATCAAATTATATATTAGCATTTATTTCTTTTCAAGTATCTTAAATATATTACTTATTAGCTAATGGTTTTCATCATTTCTATTTATAAACAGATAACATTATTCTTCTTCCTCATTGGAAGATAATACATCTATTTTTCTCTGATTGCTTTTAACCATTTTCTGTTTGTTTAAATATCAGTAATTTTACCAGAGTTTGCCTCAGTTTGATCTTTTAATATTAATTCCTCCTGTTTCTGTAGCTTTTTGTCTTTTTATATCAATATTAGGAGATCTTTAACAGTGTCTCTTCAAATAGTACTTACTGCCTCCTTTCCCCCCACCACTCCCTTCTCTCCTTCTGGGACTTCAATTGCAATCCTGTAATTCTTTGTTCTGTCCCATGAATATTTTATATTCTTCCCTATATTTTTATTCATGTTCACTTCATGTATTCATCTGGGTGTGTGTGTGTGTGTGTGTGTGTGTGTATATATACACACACATACATACACATACACACACACACACACACACAAACTTATTTTTCCTTCTACTAATATCTTATTCAGCTGTATCTAGTAATAACTCCTTATGAGTCTCAGTTAAAATCCTGGAGTATTTTCCAAGGCTCTTCCTCGTAGTTAGGACCTAATTAACATTTTTTTTTTTCCTTTCAGTACTATCAGATTGCTCTGCTATCGATTTAGCTTCTTAGTTCTCACTTTCAGCTTGCTTGCCTCACTTCTCACACCCTGCAGATTAGACATTAAGAACCACTACACAAGCAAAGAATCACATGGTATCAGGACTACCTTTCTGTTGCTGCCTTTGCTCTGAGATCTTGGTATTTTAATTCCAAGCTACTGTGGTAGCCTTGAACTCAAATTTTTGTTTCCACAGTTCTGAGCCACTTTAAAAAGATCTGAGCCTCTCCATTTTACTTCGCTTATGGGCCCTGTGCTACTGACAAGTTGGCAAATGCCTCCAGAACAAGTGGCAAACAAACAGTGCTGAAGTCTTTTCATTGTGTTTTTATTCTCTGGGGAATTTAGGGCTTTGAAGTCCTGACTGCCTAAGTTGCTTTCCAATATCTTCAAACAGCAGTTTTCATTTTTAATCCAGGTTTTATATTTTCTCATATTAAGAAACATTAGAAATAAGCTATTCTACCATAATGAGAAAAGAAAATCCCTGAAGTTAGTTGCCAATCCAGTTTTTAAAAGGTGAGTGGGGATAATCAATAGTGACACTCAATTTAAGAAAAACATTATTAACATTATAGCATATATAACTAACTCTACAGAGCTTCAGGAAAATAAAAGCATAGGCTTTTGTGACACATGTTGCTTTTATAATTAACAATAAGGCTTATGTTCTGCTGTATGGGTAAAATCATTATATTGTGTAATGAGGAAAAGATACACATCACTAGAATAAATCAATGGTTTTAAAAATTTCTAAATCTATTTAAATAGATCAATAGTTTCAGTGACCTAAATTTATTATTAAGCTAATTCCCATTTTGATGTGATCAAATATGATACATTTTTAAATGCCATCAAACATTGATATTTGCATGTAATCTTCCCTCAGTTATGCTATGGTCTTTGCTTTCTCATAATATTTGATTAGATCTTTGTATTTCAGATTCACCCTCCACCATGCCATGCTTAAGCTTACCTCAGCTAAAATCAGAAACACTGTGGCATGTTTTGCTCATTCTGGATGAATACAGGTAAGTTTTTGTCTTTATATTTCAACCTTTAGTTTGCATTTTGCTGATAGCTTGCACACTGCAAGAAGGTACTTTCTAAAAAATTTATTTTGCTGTAAGGTACACTGTATGAAAATGGATAAGGTTCAAGTATCAAATCTTGTTTTGTTATTCTAATACTGGCAAGATCCTCCTTTAACTTGTTATAGAAATGACAGTTTGATGGAGCTACATTGTTAGGCTCATTTCTTTCTGGTATGACATAATCCAGAACAATTATTGCCTGTTTTCTTTAGCAAAGGCAAATTTAGTGCTGAATGTATATATTAAATTAATGAAAACAGAAATTACCTTAATTTCCATTACTTGAGTTACGCGACCCATGTAAAATAGTTTTCTATAAAAATAATGCTTATTCAATGAGCTTTTATTTATTTTGTAAGCTTACGAGCAGGGAGTTTTAAAATCTATTTACACTTACACTAAAAATAAGTCTTTTAATACAGGTATTACATTATATGGTTTAAAATTCAAAATATGTTAAAAGAAGACTTGAAATTATGGATATTGGAATGAATGAGTTTGAGCCAGGCACAGTGGCTCACACCTATAACCACAGGAAACATTGAAGAATCAATTGACGCTAGTTGAAAACCAGCCTGGGCAATATAACAAGAGTCTGTCTCAAAAAAAAAAAAAAAAAAAAAATTGCCAAGTGTGGTGGTGTATGCCTTTTGTCTGGCTACTTGGGAGGCTGAGGCAGGAGGATTCCTTGAGCCCAGGAGTTCAAGGCTGCAGTGAGTTATGATAGATGGCACCACTGCACTCCAGCCTAGGCAAAAGAACAAGACCCTATCTCTAAAATAATTTAAAAATAGCATTTGATTTTCATGTTTTATACACCAAGATTTATAGTAGGCCTGGATGACAGAGGAAACCCTGTCTCTAAATAAAAAGAATGAGTTTGTAGTTTATAATATCACTTATAAGAGCTATACAAAAGGAAAAGAGGATGTGTATAATCAATTAAAATATTGAAGCATACTTATTTGAAAAATATAAAAATTACAGTAGTTGTAAGTTATACAATTAGCGTAGTTATAAGTTACATAAGATGAAATATGAAAGAGGCATGAGGTTTCTATGAAATTGTGAAATGTCTATCAAAAATCTTAACGGTGACACTATGTTCTTCACTGTTCAGTTCAGAAAAGAAAAATGAATTTCCTCCTGGATACTCAGGAGAAAAATTGCTTTGAGAAAATATGTCCTGGATATGATTTTGACAAATTGATTCTTCAAGAGATAAATCTTCGTTATTTAAAATACTAGCATTCCTCAACAAAATTGAATTAGTTCAGAATAACACTAATTTATTGTATTTCTTCATACATAATACATTCTAATTAATACAAATTTTTCACCTACAATATTTTATTCCTACAGTAATCATGTGCCATATTAAAATTGTGATTTTATAGGTCGCCTTTATTGCCTAACATTACATGGGCAATAAAGAGCACAATCTAGATCTGAATCCACATTGTTTAAGTAGCTTATTTTGCACTTCATCACAATTAACACAATTAACTTAAAGCTAATTGAAGACTGAACATCCACAGTTTGGGAACTGGCAATGAGTGAGTGTGTGTGTGTGTATATATATATATATATATATATGTATGTGTGTGTGTGTGTGTGTGTGTGTGTGTGTGTATATATGAACATTTATGCATAGGATTACAGAGTGGTTATGAATAGCTTTCTTCTTTGCAGTCCCATATGACCTTCATTTTATAATCATTCCAATGTATTTTATCTTATATGGCTAATTCTGTTCTCACGTGGAGGGCAGAGCAGGGACTACTAACTTAAAGGTTGATGTGGAGGATCAACATACTTCCAAGCACCTGTTTACATTTTCATTCTCTACTCCACTTTCTTTCCCATAGATAAATTTATTTAGATGAAAATAAAATTATTTTATAGTAAGAGATAGACTACAACATCTTCGGTTGTCTTGTTTGCCATATGGAAATTATGTTCCTAGAGCACATTTTTAATTCCTTGCCCTTTACTTAAAATCTTTTTCATCTCAATTGTCTATTAAAAAGATTGATCACCTTTTTTACAGACCCTCGAAAACCAAATAGCAATGTAACAGCAAATTGGGATTTCTTAGTAATTTCCTTCCATTCCCTCCTGTTCCTTTGACCATGCTTTTCCTTTTCTATGACACATCCAACTGCATGTTACATCATATGTGTTCCATGAACCATCTCCCCACTCATATCACCTTCTCTGACCTACTACTTTTAGCTATTTTTTAAAAATAATACTTATCACATAATGTGACAAATATATTTTCATATGTAATTGTCTTGGGATCATAAATAATTGTTCTTATGCATTTATTACTATCTGCCAGTTAAGGACTTATTGGCTTTCACTTCTAAATTCAAAATTTTGGCTTGCTCTATAAAACTGAATCTTTGTACTTTAAATAATTTTGCTTTACCAACTGAAAAATGATGTTCAGATTTATCAATAGAGGGTGCTGAAGAGACACTGCAGAAGGAAAGGGTTTTGCTCCCTGATTCCTGTGTCCTCTCCTAGCAGGCTCCTGCAGTGTACACAGTTTCTCTCACATCTGGCTGGTGCAGTGCTTGCAGCTTCTCCAGTTCCCATATGCTGCAGTGCACACAAGCCAGCAGCACTTAAGGGCCAACAGCTTCCACCACACATCCTCTTCTAGAGTGGTTTTGGAGTAGTGTTTCCAGTGTGACACCTCCTAGGAAATAACTTTCCCCTCTATCCTAGTGGGTGGATTTGGGGCAAGCTCAAGATGATGGCTGCCCCAAGTTTTGCATTCTCTGCTATTTACTTCTTTGCCATTAACTTAGCCATGGCTGTGTCCTCCCATATGGTCTGTATTTTCTTGGGTACTCTATTTTAGCCACAGAATCAGTGGCTGCTTTTTATACACTCTGTCTACATTCTTTAGTGTTTCTTTACCTCTATGCCTCATTACTTCAAGTCCTTTGTATAGCTAATATTTCTTCAAAATAAACTTTTCTTGTTCAAATTACTGTGTGGTTTCTCTGTCATGATTGGACTCAGACTGATGTGATCCCTTAATCATCAATATTCAAGGAATACTTGCTGATTAAATTGATTTAACTTAATTCATAATATAGTATAAATGATTCATCTCAAGGCTCTTCTCATAGAGTTCATTTAGGTGAAAGTGACTAAGGAAAATAAAATTACTGAATATTTCCCATGGTGGACAGGGGTTGTGGGGGCAGCACATAAATAACAGAATATGTGTAACATGAGTCTCTCAAATTAAAATTACACATTTAACAATGTTTACTTTGGTAGTTCTTTCAAAGACCATATTTCTTTCTTGTGGTTGCAAATGGGTAATTTCTATTTATTTCTCAGTGAATATGTACTTTTTATTCAGTTAACTATTACAGTATTCCTGACCATTGAAGATATTTTCAAGGTAGGATTTTTATCAGATGAAATGTTTATATATATATATATATATATATATATATATATATATATATATATATATATATACACACACACACACACACACACTTGAAATTTAAAATCTCAAATCAAATTTAACTCTTCAGTAAAATTTGACTTAATTTTTCACACATGCTTTTGGTGCATTATTAATTCTGGCTGAATGTGCCATAATTCATCATGAAAGAATTACTTGGAGACATAAAACATGCATTAAACAACAGCTGCTGTATTGCTGAAAGCAATGCATCAGGGCATGCACATGTTAGTATGAAATACAGAACTGATTAATTGCATATTCTTTTTACAGTAATTTTATAATGTTATGATAATTGCCATCAATTCAAGAGCAGACTGTGGGATTTCCTTTATGCAATAATAATGAAGCAATAATTATTAACAGATATTTCATTTACTGCAGTTTAGAAAATCTCAAATAATAAATCATGTATTAAAGTTACCAGTAACAGTAAAAGCCTAAGTCCAACTCTAGGCAAATTATGTAAAAATAATGGAAGGACCAAAGGTTTCAATATTTTAAATATCTTAACATTTGAATCATTTTACTCTAAAAATTTTATATCTACATAACCATTTTATTATATATAATTAATACTCATTTTACATATTGTACTTCCACATTACTGCTCAAATGCCGTCTCTAATGCTAAAATAATGATGGGCCATTTGATTAATGAATGAAGCTGGAGGCAATTCTGTGAAATATTCTTGACCATCCTGTATTTATTGCATAATAATTTTTTTAAATGAAATTTGAAGAATGAGAAAAAAACTCATGATAAAGTAAAGCAGCATGAACTTTCTTATTACTCAATACTTAACAAATGTGTGTCTGTTTCTTTGTTTCAGGCACCATGCTAGGATTATGTGGTAATAAACATAAAAATTGCTCCGTAATTCAACTTTAAGTCAAACAGATTACAATGTACAAACATATGTTACCCATGAATTTACTGGAGATACTACTTACTAAAATCCTCAATTTGTTTACTAAATTACCTAGAGATTAATATTACATAAGCATTAAAATCCTCAATTTGTTTACTAAATTACCTAATTATTATATATGCATTTAATTTATATATATATGCTTAAACATATACATGCTTACATATATTATATGATCTATATAAGCATATATATAAATTAATAGCTAATTTAATTAACTATTTTAGATGCTGGCAAAATATGTTTCCACTTAACTAGCCAAACTAAAATGTAAGGAGAGTTTCATTATCCTTATCTGATAAAAAAGATCTTTATGTTAGCCAAGGTAACTAATAACTGGAAGATAGCTCACAAGTTAAATCTAAGAGCTAAGGATTATATTTAGTAATTTTGACTTTACACCAATGGTCTTTTTACTGGGTAGAAGCTGTTCAAATTAAAATTTCAGCAAACATTTATTTCATTTTCAATAAGCCATCCTTATATACCACATGAAAGTAGTTTTAGTTTGCTCTACATAGCCCTCCACTTCAGTAAATGATCTCTAACTTTTTAAAGGTAGTCTGTACCTCATTTCTCTTTAAATTTTCAGGCATGAGTTCTGCAATTGTTTCTCTCTCTTGTCATATAACTTCTAGTAGAGTATGAAATGACAAAAATTTTGAGATTTTGGTTCAAATTTAATCATTCATTATTTTTAGAATCATGTTTTCCTCCTTATTTTTGATTCAATAAATACTAATTAATATTTAAACTTTTATCCATTACTCATGCCCACTTTAACAACAATAACATCAAATTTGCACCCTGAGATGGGATGGGGTAATTCACATGTCAAAGGAAAACTCAAAATTTTGAGCCATGGATGCCTTCACCTAGGTTTTGAAGGATGGAGCTGCCTGAAGACTGAAGCATCAGCCTCAGGCAGGGGCCTGTGACTAAAATAGAACCAGTACAGAAAAGCCACACTGAAGTAATACTTAGTGGAGCCATGGGGGTGGCGCCACCCTCAGAACTCCACACTGATGGAGCCACTTGGAAGCAACTCCATCCATTATAGGAAGGCTGAAGGCAGTTGACTCTAGCCTACGAAAGTGTGGCATGGGCTGAGACCAGCAGCTTCAGGGATGTGGGGCTGCCTAGAACCATGGGGACCCAACCCCTACTCCAGCATGTCCAGAAGGTGAGACATTTAGTCAAAGATTATTCTAAAGTCTTAACAGTTGATGTTTTCTTCCCTATTAAGTTTTAGACTTACTTGGAACCTATTACCCCTGTCTTCTTTTATATTTCTCCCTTTTGGAATGAGAAGGTCCATCTTATGCCTATCCTACCATTGCATTTTGAAAATGTATAAATCGTTTGATTTCACAGAACCACAGCTGGAGGAAAATTTGACTCAGACTAAATTGTATTGAGTTTCACTCATATTTGATTGTGATAATATTTAGACAAGAATGGACTTTAAATTTTTGAGTTAATGCTAAAATGAGTTAAGATGTCTGGGACTACTGGGATGAATGTATGTTGCATGTGAGAAATGACATAAATTGGGCAGGGGGAAGGGGCAAGGAGAGGAGTGCTATGGTCCAGATGTTGTGTCCATTCAAATTTATATGTAAAAACCTAACCCTAGGGTGATGATTTAAGCAGTGGGGCTTTGGGGAGGTGATTAGGTCGGGCTCCACTCTCATGAATGGAATTAGTGCCCTTATAAAAGCAGCCTGAGGGACCTTATTGACTCCTTTTGCCATGCACAGCTAGAAGGCATCATCTTTTCAGCAAAAAGTAAGCCCTTTCTAGACACCGAATCTATTGGTGCCTTATCTTGGATGCCCTAGCCTCCAGAACGCTGAGCAGTCAATTTCTGTTTATAAATCACCCAGTCTAAGATATTTTGTTATACCAGCAAGAATGGACTAAGATAGGAGCATAATGGAGAATTAGCTTAAAATTCAGGTATTTTTATTTTATTTTATAAAAGGTTCTTAAATAACGAGGTGTTGGACAAAATATTTATAAATATTAATCTTTAATACCATCAACTTTGCATCAAATATGAATGGCTATTTTGTAGTTAGAAAAAAATTCTAATTGAGGACTTTGTATTAACTATCAAAGTTAAGTTCAACTGCTTTTTAATTAGCAAATGCTGCATGCTATAAAATACCAAAATAGCATTGCTTTTTTTCAGAGAACTCAGTGTTATTTTAGTTTTCTGTGCAAATGAATGTATAATTTTAAAGGATATTGAAAGATAAACTACTTTGAAGCTTTTGTTCTAATTAAAGATTAAAATAGCATATATGTTGTTTTTTTTTTAAAAAAAAGGAAATATGCCAGTTAAGAATTTGACAATCAGGTAAAAATCTAAATTGATAACATCAGGCCAGGTGCAGTGGCTCATGCCTGTAATCGAAGCATTTTGGGGGGCAGAGGCAGGTGAATCATCTGAGGTCAGGGGTTTAAGACCAGCCTGGCCAATGTGGAAACCCAGTAGCTACTAAAAAAAACTATAAAAATTAGCCAGGCATTGTGGCCTGTGCCTGTAGTTTCAGCTACTCAGGAGGCTGAGGCAGGAGAATTCCTTGAACCTGGGAGGTGGAAGTTAAGCTGAGCTGAGATGGCGTCACTGCACTCCAGCCTGGGTGACAGAGCAAGACTCCATCTTAAATAACTAACTAAATAAACAAATAAATAAAAATAAAATAAGTAACATCATAGAAAAATTATTGTTGTGCTATTTGCATTTTATGTAATATTTGGAAGCAGTAAAGTAATTTTGAGGGAAATGAAAACATTAGTAGGTTCTTTATAATATGGATCTTTCTAAATACAATTTTGACTTATGAATATAAAACAAAATTAATATTTTACCTTTTAGGTTTGTGGTCTTCAGAACATGATATATACGATGATATATAATATATATGATACATATATGATGATATATTTTCTACATATATATTTCAGGTAAAAATAAAACTAGCAACTGACTTTTTTTTTAGATGGAATCTCACTCTGTCACTTGCCTCGCTGCAACCTCTACTCCTGGGTTCAAGCGATTCTCTTGCCTCAGCCTCCTAAGTAGCTGGGACTAAAGGCATGTGCCACCACACCCAGCTAATTTTTGAATTTTTAGTAGAGATGGGTTTTCACCATGTTGGCCAAGATGGTCTTGATCTCTTAACCTCATGATCCACCCGCCTTGGCCTCCCAAAGTATTGGGATTATAGCCGTGAGCCACTGCAACCAGCTTTTTGTTTGTTTGTTTTGAGACAGAGTTTCACTCTTATTGCCCAGGCTAGAGTGCAATGGTGAGATCTCAGTTCACTGCAACATCTGCCTCCCAGGTTCAAGTGATTTTCCTGCCTCAGCCTCTTGAGTAGCTGGAATTACAGGCACCTGCCACCATGCCCAGCTAATTGCTTCTTTTTTTTTTTTTTTGTATATTTAATAAAGACTGGATTTCGCCATGTTGGCCAGGCTGGTCTGAACACCTGACCTCAGGTGATCCACTCGCGTTGGCTTCCCAAAGTGCTGGGATTATAGGCATGAGCAACTTTTTAGACTTTTTAGATTATCTTATTATTAGAGAGTTCTCTTTTTAGGAGCTGTTAAAAAAAACCTCAAAAATAGACTTGAAATAGTTTAATGAGAAGGGATGACTAGTTGAGCCAAAATTTCTTGGTTTTACTAGCCTATATCTACGTTAATGTTCTCCTTTAATCATATATTTTTATGTTTTTTAATCTCTGCTTTTTAGCAGTAAAACTAGTGGATAATAAGACTATTTTCTTCAAATCGGTAGAATTTTTTAAAGCTTTCAAATCATGAGTTGAATATGCATTACATACAAAAAAAAATCTCAAAAATATATTTTTCAAATCCTAAAGTCATGTGTGAAAGTTGTACATAAACAGAACAATAATGTATATACACTGAATTATTGCATACTAAAAGATTCTGGTATAATCTTTTGTTAAAACGTATGTGGTTCTTGGTCTACGTGGCCAAAAGAGCAAAACAACTTTACTTTATCCACTCTAATTCACAGATATTATTGACAAAATATCAACTATATGATTTAAAAATTTTTAAAAAGATTTTAAATGCCAAAAGTAAAAAGACAAATACCAAAAAAAGCAAGGTGGCAAAAACTTAACCCACTTGGAATCTGGGTCTGATAGAAGAAACACATATGTGGTTGGGGTGTAGTGAGGAAAAGAATTCCTACACAATCTCTAGAATCCAGGAAAACACCAGTGCCCACACATTGCCTTAGCTGAATTATCTTTTCACATCACCTTGAAACAAAGCATAAATGTGTCACTTTGAACATACAGAAGCCTAAAGGAAATGCACTCACAAATAATTAGGATTTGATCTGCCTCATTTGTAGGTGCAAGATCAAGACTGCTTATCTGCAGAGGATAAGGTCCTGGGACAAATGGATAGCATAGTGCTTCCTACAGCAGATGAGGAACTATTCCTTTAGTAAAGGGTGGATAATGGAGAGAACACCAGGAAATCATCAGTATTTGAGAGATTCGATAAGCAGAAAATCTAAGGAAATAGAGATTAAAGAATTATATGAATAATAGTTTATAATAAGCAAGTATAAAATATCAGTTTTCTGTACAGGGAGACATTAAATTGGATGATATGGAAATACTGGAATTTTAAGATATAATCATTGAAATAAAAATTTTAGAACTTTCAATGGGAGTGCTAAAGAGTAGACTTAATCTTGCTAAGGAAAAATTAATGAATTGAAACCAGAAGAAAGTGAAAGAGCTAGCACTGTAGATTCTAAAACCAGACTTACTTGGTTTGAATACTTTCCCTCCCTTTTATCCTCAGATTCTCCATCGATAAAATGAAAATTATAATAGGTTTTGCATTTTTGAGTTGGCATGAATGCAACTTTGTACGATATGAAGAGCAGTATGTGGTACTGAGTAGGTACTCAATAAATTCCTATTTATCCATTACATTACTATAATCTCATAAGAGGAATAATGAGAAACAGACTGAAAAATAAAAGCAATTGAGACATGAGAGATCAAATGCAAGTCTTCAACATATATCTAGTAGGTATTACAGAAGGATAAAAGAGGAAAGAAAGAAGACACAGTTGAGAGATGTTTGAAAATTGATTTTTTTAGGATTAAAATAAATTAAAACTGATTTTTGAGGATATATAATAATAAATTGTTTCTAGTGTGTCGAGCTTTATAAGGGCTAGAGTAAATAATGTTGGGCATCTGCCAGTGAAATTAAGTCGGGGGTTGTCAAAATAAGTATTGTGTGTGAAGAGGTAGGTTGATACTTTCATTAATTATGATTGATCTTCTAGCTTTGGGTAAACAATTTGAGTGGATTTTGAATTTCTAATCTGAACTTTTCATGCTTTTTTCATTAAAAAATATGGAGACAACAGATGCTGGAGAGGATGTGGGGAAATAGGAACACTTTTACACTGTTGGTGGGAGTGTAAATTAGTTCAACCATTATGGAAAACAGTGTGGCGATTCCTCAAGGACCTGGAAATAGAAATTCCATTTGACCCAGCAATCCCATCACTGGGTATATATCCAAAGGATTATAAATCGTTCTACTATAAGGACACATGCACACGAATGTTTATAGCAGCACAGTTTACAATAGCAAAGACCTGGAACCAACCCAAATGCCCATCGATGATAGACTGGACAGGAAAAATGTGGCACATATACACCATGGAATATTATGCAGCCATTAAAAACGAGGAGTTCGCGTCCTTTGTAGGGACATGGATGAACCTGGAAACCATCATTCTCAGCAAACTGACACAAGAACACAAAATCAAACACCACATGTTCTCACTCATAGGCGGGTGTTGAACAAGGAGAACACATGGACACAGTGAGGGGAGTACTATACACGGGGGTCTGTTGTGGGGGAGTGGGGGGGACAGCGGGGGGGTGGGGAGTTGGGGAGGGATAGCATGGGGAGAAATGCCAGATATGGGTGAAGGGGAGGAAGGCAGCAAATCACACTGCCACGTATGCACCTATGCAACGACCTTGCATGTTTTTCACATGTACCCCAAAACCTAAAATGCAATTAAAAATAAAATAAAATAAAATAAAAATATATATATATGGAGACAACAGATGCTGGAGAGGATGTGGAGAAATAGGAACACTTTTACACTGTTGGTGGAAGTGTAAATTAGTTCAACCATTGTGGAAGACAGTGTGGTGATTCCTCAAGGATCTAGAAATAGAAATACCATTTGACCCAGCAATCCCATTACAGGGTATATACCCAAAGGATTATAAATCATTCTACTATAAAGACACATGCACACGTATGTTCACTGCAGTACTGTGTATAATTGCAAAGACCTGGAACTAACCCAAATGCCCATCGATGATAGACTGGACAAGGAAAATGTGGCACATATACACTATGCAGCCATAAAAAACGGTGAGTTCGTCGTGTCCTTTGTAGGGACATGGATGAATCTGGAAACCATCATTCTCAGCAAACTGACACAAGAACAGAAAATCAAACACTGCATATTCTCACTCATAGGCAGGTGTTGAACAATGAGAACACATGGACACAGGGAAGGGAGCATCACTCACTGGGGTCTGTTGGGGGGCATAGGGGAGGGAGAGCAGGGAGGTAGGGAGGTTGGGGAGGGATAACAGGGGGAGAAATGCCAGATATAGGTGATAGGGGGATGGAGGCAGCAAACCACATTGCCATGTATGTACCTATGCAACAATCCTGCATGATCTGCACATGTACCCCAGAACCTAAAGTGCAATTAAAGAAAAGGAAGTTTGGCAAAGTAAAAGCCCCATGTCTAACCTCAAGTATTCAAATCATGACTATAATACTTTGTAATTCTGAGACACTGTACAAGACAATTTAAGCTCACACTGCCTAAGATTTCTCACACCACCAAGGTTTTCATTAATATATACAGTAAGTTCTCAATGTCTTTGACAGGTTCTTGGAAACAGCAACTTTAACAAAAACAGCATGCAGCAGGTCCTCATTTTATTCATCATTTCATTATAATATTGAGAAAAACAATTGGTTTTATTGTATATCCTTTCACTTAAAGTCAGTTTCCAAGAACCTATTAACAATGTTAAGTGAGAAATTACTGTGTGTTTATATGTGTGTGTGTGTAAAATCCATGAGGCAAACAACATAAAGTTTGACCAATAAACTGAAAATTACTGTATGAGTAGAATTAAAGTATAAGTAGAAAATATTTCTATTTTTTCTAACACTTGCTATGGACCTTGAAATCTCCTTTCCCACTGTGTAATTGATTAATGTAACTGCTTCTAATTTGAGCCCATGAATTTCAATCACTTTAAATGTCTTCACACATTTAATTCAGATTTTTTCTCCTCCAATTTAGTCTAGCTTTGCAGTCCTTTCCACCAGGTTGGGTGGGATAGACTTAAGATCTAATCTTTCCCCTGGATCCCTTCCTTTATGCATTTCTCTAGTTGAAAATACACAGAAGAAAAGGTAAAAATAGCAACTCCACACTAGCCATACAGAGGTCATTGCCCCTATTATGTGGGGTGCCACCAATTCCCCAGCAAATGAGAACTGGTTTTTGTTTACCTCTCTATGCCAGGGACTCAAATGCTAGACCTTTTAGGAGAAAGACGTGTGATTGTACAAAGGGTACTATAAGACTGGCACAGATCTACTTTAAGCTATCCTTCCTGTCTTGATAACTCACCTACTAAAATTATGACAAGAAGTTTTTCTTTAAAATCTAAATGCTTAATGCAAATGAGCCACTGAAGTAGTGACTGCTTAGTATAATTATGCTTGACATTTGTTGAGTCCTTATTATGTGGGTCTACTCCACATTTTGTTGTCACCTGGACCCTTTGCTAAGGAGGCACTTTACTTGGAAATAGTGATAAGACAACTTAAGCTTCAGACAGCAAATAAGGTGTTCTTGTAATCAATGGAAACCTCATGTATTCTTACCCTGATAAATAGTGAGATGTAGTCTACCTCTTGGGTCCTTGCTTTTGGCGAAGCTATCTTCTGGCTTTTTCTTCTCTTCTCTTTTTATTTTTTTTTTTGAGACAGAGTCTCACTCTGTCATCCAAGCTTGAGTTCAGTGGTGCAATCTCAGCTTACTGCAACCTCTGCCTCCCAGGCTCAAGTAATCCTCCCACCTCAGCCTCCAGAGGAGCTGGGACCACAGGAGCCTGCCACCATGCCCGGCTGATTTTTGTATTTTATAGAGACTAGGTTTTGCAGTGTTGCCCAGGCTAGTCTCGAACTCCTAAGCTCAATTGATCCTACTCTCAGCCTCCCAAAGTTCTGGGATTACAGGTGTGAGCCATCATGCCTGGCTTTCTGGCTTTTTCTCTAATCCCTGGTGACCTCATACTACTTTTTCAGTTGTACTGTTAGATATTTCATTTCCCTGGAGTTTGTTCCATTTTGCACAGTCAGAATTTCATCGTATTCACATTAAGCATATCACTTAAGATTTCTGTTCCTGTTTCTTTACACGTAGTACACATATCAGGATATTTAATTTATGAAAGGTTCAACTGAGAGTGAAAGTGCTGTAAATCACAGTGAATATGTGAAGAACTATTAATCCAAACCTCTGTCTCTCTCATACACACACACACACACACACACACACTAAAACACACACAGTGCTTTAGAACCTATTCTATACATAAGGTCTGTCAAGAGCTTTATAAGCACAGAGCCATCATATCAATATCAGTAAAGTTAAAAAGCGTAAAGGGAATAATATTTTGACTCCACTAATTTGTTTTCCCCTTTTGCTGACCCAGCTTCCTACAATTCTTTAATAATTTTCCCACAGGGAAAGGAGGGCAAATGTATCACAGAAGGATGAGGATAAGACTGTATTATTTTGACTGTATTATTTTTCTCTTGTTGCCACAACAAATTATCACACATTTAGAAGCTTAAGACAACACAGATTCATTACCTCACAGCTTCTGGGAGGTTAGACCTGAAACCTTGCATCTCACAGGACTGAAATCAAGGTGTTTGCATGGCTGCATTTCTTACTAGAGGCTGTGGATATAATCAAATTTCAGACTCACTCAGGCAGAATTCAGTTCCATGCGGTGGTAGAACGGAAGCCTCCATTTCCCTGTTGGCTGCCAGCCGTGAAATCTTGCTCCTACGGTATCCACATTCCTTCCGTGTTTTTCATGTGGCCGCTAGCCTCCGTCGAATAATAGTGGGTCTCCTCTGTTTCAGCATTAAAACATCTTTCAGTTTGGCCACATCTCTCTGACTCGTTCCTGCGCCTTTCTCTTCTACTTTTAAGGGCTCATGTGATTTCATTGGGCCCACCTGGATAACGCAGACTAATCTCCCTACTTTAAGGTCAGCTGATAAGAAACCTTACTTCCAAAGTTCAAAGAGTAGTACCCCGTGCTCTTTCAGGTGTACACTCACACAGCGTCCTCCTAGACTTGAATGCTTTTTCGTATGAGATGGAAGAATTTCCATGCCTTTTTTCTCCTTGGTACCTTCCAGCTTGAAAAATATTTCAAGCTGGAAGATCTCCAACTTGAAATGTAAGTAGAGTTCTAGAGTCCTCTAGGCCTCCAAATTATTAAATTGTTAATGCCAATTCTAAGAAAGTAGGAAAATCTTACCAAACATTTCTGTTTATTCTGATACTGCTGGTAGGAAGGAAAAAGATTGTTTCACAGATGAGAACACTCAAGTAAAACAAGATTGGCACAGCACATGTTATTCTAATCAAGCAAAACACCCTAGTACACGTGGAATAGTCCTTATTTGAAATGCCTGGGACCAAAAGTGTTTGGATTTCAGAATTTTTTTTTTTTGATTTTGGAATATTTGCATTATATACTTACTAGTTCTGCATCCCTAATCCAAAAATACAAATATCTGAAATGTTGTAATCAGCATTTATTTTGAGAATCATGTCGTGCTCAAAAAGTTTCAAATTTTGGAGCATTTTGTATTTCAGATTTTTAGATGTTTGGATTAGGGATACTCAACCTATATATCACCTTTCATTTCTTCAGTGCTGTAATGTAAATGAGGTTAGAAACATTTCTGATTTTGCTCAATGTTTTGTTTCAGTGCCTTCATAGGTCAGACAGGGAGTAAGCATTCAACAAACTGCATTTACCACCCTAATGGTGGGCATTTTATTTGGAATTTTTTGGCTAGGCATGTTAGCATAGATGAGCATATTTATCTTTACTGTGGCTAAAACCTGTATCTGCAAATACTCTTTTATATTAACTAATATGCCCCTACTTTAGGCAGGTAGGTATTATTATCATTACACTTTACCAGGAAGGGGACTGAAGCCCACAGTGAGAGGACAATGATCCTGCTAGAAAAAGGCAGAAGGAGGCCGGGCGTGGTGGCTCACGCCTATAATCCCAGCACTTTGGAAGGCTGAGGCAGGTGGATCACGAGGTCAAGAGATCGAGACCATGGTGAAACCCTGTCTCTACTAAAAAATACAAAAATTAGTTGGGCATGGTGGCACACACTTGGAGTCCCAGCTACTCAGTAGGCTAAGGCAGGAGAATTGCTTGAACCCGGGAAGTGGAGGTTGCATTGAGCCGAGATGGCACCACTGCACTCCAGCCTGGCGCCTGACAACACAGCGAGATTCTGTCTCAAAATAAAATAAGGCAGAAGGAAGAACATAGACAAATGTTTCTGATGTGCAGTGCTTTCTTTATTTCACAATTTTGCTCAAGTATAAACAGGCTGAAATTGTTTCTTTTCTTTCCTTTGCCTACCAGAGAATTTAATCTGTAAGGCAGACAAAAATTAAATCAAGTTGTTGAAACCAGGATACAGGCTGACCTGGCCTTTGCTGAGAAAGAGGAACACTTGGTATTGAACATCATCCTACTCCATAAAGAAGGTCCCACCAGGCCCTATCTGCAAATTGTCAACAGAAGTTCCTCCTGAAACCCTGTGGGAAATGGAGATACAGATTTAAAACAGAGCCAGGTAGTGGTATTGTTCTTATAACACTATATACCTTGAGCTAGAATAAAGATGAAATCCACAAAACCCAAGATAGGTGCTGGGTCAGTTTTGCTTGAAAGAAGAAAGCTTTAAAGCTTTTTCTGTTGTATGAGAAAGAGGAAGGAAAAATCAAAAGCTTTCTGGGAGTCTGTCTTTCAATATGGAAGATAAAATTTGGCCAGTTCTAAAAGACAATCTGTTCACTTACTAACTGCATTTAAGCTTCCCAGCAGCCCACAGGAGCCTTTCCAATTTCTCAGAGAAAGACTAAGCGCTCAGGCTGTGAGGTGTATACAAATCAGCAGTGGGACGTGGGTCGCAGCTTCCCTTTAGGCGGGTTGGCTCTTCGCTGAAGATGGGAAGAGTGGGAAGGTAGCCAAAGTGGAGAGACAAACGGTAGTGGTTCAGTGGATTTGTGTTGTTGTGTGAAGTAATAAGACATATTAAAAGTAATATAAAATTATAGAAGAATACTTAAATCTGTGGTTTGAAATTAGATTGTCTTTAAATCTGATTGTTTAGAGTATCTTTTTCTCAAAGCCAGGTTTCTATCAGAAATTTAATGCAAAACATGATGTCATTATATGGTTGTAATAAAAATGAAGAAAAACAATCTAGCTTCAATCTACATATTTTGAAACAAGAACAATTGAGTATCCCACGTTTGCCGAGAGTCGTGTAATATCTCTACTTAATTTTGTCGTGTAAGCCATACATTTAATAAAGTATACTTTGAGACAAAAAATTCCTATTCATGTCTGTGAATCTAAAGTATATTCAAGTACAGAGATTTGATTTGGTTCAAGGTGATCAATAAGGCGCATTCATATAATTTCAATTTAACTCTCATCATGGGCTGAGTTTTATAAGTAATAATGCTAGTTTATTTTCTATCTCTACAGAATATATCCATGTAAAAATCTGTTCTTATATTGAAATTTTATTATGTTGTAAATTAAGAGTATTTGTATACATTATTTTTTATTTGATTAATCAAGTAAACATATCCTCAGTATCTCTCCATTTCAGAATACAGAACTTCCTCATTCTTCCTTACAACTGCATTTTATTTCATTGTGAGGATACAATCATAATTGAACTCTTCCCTCACTCATTAATGATTCCTGTGCTAGTTCTAACGTGCTAGTATGACAAAAATGCTGCAATGCTATCAAGGTACTCATGTCATTTCATTTCTATCATGTAATATATACGCAGATAAATCTATAGGATAGATTTTATGTGAGAGACTTTTAGGAATAATAAATACATTTTAAATTTTGATAGATATTGCCAATTGTGTTTTAAAATTCATTGCTATTGGACCATTTCCACCAACTAAAGCTTGTGTATGCCTATGGGAAAAATACTGTCAACATTGAATAGAATCTTTCTTGACATTTGCTTTTCTGGTGAGAATATTAGTCTGTATTCTTAGCAAGGAATATGTGAAGACAGGTTCAGGAAAAGCTGCCATCATACTCTCTCTAATTTTATTATGTTGAGAACTGGTAACTGAGTTAGTTAACTGAGTAGTTAGGTAACTGAGTTAAAGTTTAAATAACAAGGACAGTTTTATAATCAATTAAAATAAAATAAAATGTTGACAGCTCAAATGTGAGAAAAAATGATTAGACAGCTAAAGAAACTAGTAAGTACCAAAGTAAATGCCTGAAAAAGTTGATTTCAGGGGAATACGGGTAAAAAGCAAAAGCACAAAATATTGGAGTTGTTTTTCGGGTATTCTTTGTGGATTAGACAATTATCTTTGCTGCTTTTCTCCCTTCGTTTTCCTTTCCTGTCTTCTTTTCCTTTCTTTCTCCCCCCTCCCTCCCTCCCTCCCTCCCTTCCTTCCCTTCTTTCCTTTTGCCTTCCTGCCTCCCTTTTATAGTGTAGGGAACCAGCCCTACATCACCCGTGGGTACCTCAATTTCGGTGGCAACAAAGGAATGAGAAAAAGACAGATTAAGAGAGAAAGTGGGACCAGGGTTCCATCACTCATTACTGGAGGAGACAGTGAAGGCCCCAAGCTCTGATCTCTCACACTATGTATTGATTACAATTACTTTGATCTATAGGGTAGGGGTGAGTGATAGTGGGGAGAGGGTGACCTGATGGTGGAGAGAATCAGTGAGCCAGGAGTGAATCAGTGAGTCAGAAGTGAATCGTGAGCCAGAACTGCTAGGTCGTTCTAAAGATTGGTAACAGTGGCAGTTTCAGGAGTTTCACAAACCAAGAACATGTGGTTATCTTTAGCCTATTATCTATGTGCAGCTGGTGAAACTCGGGCCTCACAAGAAGCCTATAAGTCTGGCTACATCATAGTGCTACAAAGGGGTTTTATGTCCTTGAGCACAGTGTTTATGGTAACTGAGCCGAGGTCACCCTGCACTGGAACGTGAGGCATGGAGAGGCCTTCCTCCTCAGAGGCCTCCTGCAGCCTTCTGCAGTTTGTGGTTCCTTATTTATGTGTTACTCACAATCAGTTTATGTAGGCACTCTGTAAGTCTTTTCTCCTTTGCTGCTTTTCCCAACATATATCTATAGGAAAATTAAGAAATGAAATGGAATAATATGAAATTGCAAGCATTTGCCTAATTTTCAAATTAATGAGATTAGTGTTAGATTTAACTTGTATAAAATGGTTTGGGCTTTAATATAATCTGAGCTATAATTTTTTTATGAATTGAAAGCATTTAACATAAAATCATTTTCTTCTTTGGTAGTTATTCAGTGCCAGAAAATATAATGCAAACATGAAAATGACTCAAATTATTTTTTCAAAGACTTCTCTCTATATCTGGGATGACAGAAACAGAAACAAGTACTTATAATAAGAGAGATATTAGAATTGAGGTACTAATAAACTATAATGAGAAGGCAAGTAAGAAAATAGTGCAAGGTGAAGAATTATGATTAGATGAGTGAGGTCAAAACATAGAGAGGAGGCAATGTATGAGCTGGCTTTTCAAACATGAGCGAACTCAGTATTTTGTATGTAAAAGAGATAAAGAAGACCATTTTTAGGGATCAGTAGCCATCACGAATGTGAATTTTAGAAATATGACATTGAAGTACTTTTTAATATGAACTGGATGACAAAGATAATTTCAATAAAAATGTATCAGGTGATGGAAACTTGACAGGGGAGGTATGAATAAGGGAAAAAAATTAGGTGGCAGTAGCGAAAGAAAATAAACAGGCTTGTGAAGAATGAACATTCTCTAGTCAGAGACTCAGCTTGTAAGACTGGTAAGAAGACATCAGTAAATGGAGAAAGTTCAGCTAATTAGGTGGTTAAAAAAAATAGAAAGTCAGAAAAAATGATTCTTTTATGTTGGAGTCAATAATAAAACTGAAATACGTGAATGTCTCTCTTGCAACTTCCCTTTTTTCTTTTAACCACATTAATCTATCCTCCTGCTGTGATCATTTCAGTAATGCTGTTCAGACACAAAAAAGATACATCCCATCAGTTTGGAACCTGAAGCCATTTAGATTTGAGTGGCAGCTTAGTCTTTATTTAGACCAAATTCTCTCTAAACAAATATTTAATTCACAATATTAACATGAAAGAATTTTATTACAGTGGCTAAGTTAGTGCCATAATTTAATGGGATGCATTAACTGAGACAAGATATGTTAGGACATCAGATTTACTCTGTTTTCAATTAACTCGACAATTTATCTTCGATGATTTCATTTAATCTTTCATTCAACAAACAATTTTTGAGTGTCAAGTGTCAGGGAATAGTATAGGAACAGTAAATATATTGCTTTCCTTACAGGGCTTTCTTCCTAGTAATGGTAAAAAGATGAATAAATGGTATGAACAATGTTGAATAATGATAAAAGCCAAGAAAAGGAAATGTTGAAAGATAAGAGAATCACAGTTGTAAACAGTATTTTCCAGAAAGGATTGCCTGAGAAGTTAACATTTGAACAAAGAAATGAGCTGGTGAATCAGCAAGTCATGTAATGACTGGGGAAGGGCACTCCACACAGAGGGAAGAACAAAAGCTGTAATGTGCTCTAGGAGACTGTCTACCATGCTCTACAAATAGTCAAGATGCCAAGTGACTAAAGCTGAATGAGCAGAAAACAGTACCAGAGAGTAGCACACAGAAATAACACAGGGCCTTGCAAATCATCATCTAGGATTTGACATTTGTTCTGATTTAGATGAGAAGCCACTGAAATTAAAAGAGAAGCAACATAACCAACCTTACCTTTGAACAAGATCACTCTAGCTACTGTTGAGAATATACTGAATGTACATAAACACGCAGCAGGAAAACCATTAAGGAGACTATTAACAAATCCAAGTGTGAGTGACGTAGCTTGGAATGGAAATACAGCAATGATGATAGTAATAGCTGGATAAATGTAAACAGACTCTGAAAAAATTTGATGATAAAGCTGACAGAATTTGTTAATGAATTGTATGTGGAATGTTAAAAAATAGCAAAGAGTTAGTGAAAGCTCCACATTTTAAGGCCTGAGCAACTGAAAGAATAGAGTTGCTATTTAACAAAATGGCAGACACGATAGGGAGATCAGTTTGGGAAGGAATAGTATAAGCTCAACCACTATGTGTTAAGTTTAAGATGTCTATTAAACATTAAGTGCAGATGTCCAGTAAATTATTGAACATATGAGTCTGTAGTTTAGGGGAGAGGTCCAGGCTGGAGATTTAAATTTGGAATTCATCAGCAATTACTTGTTTGTTACCAATTATGTCCTTTGAATGTAACAGACATTTTAGAAAGATAGATATGGTTTTGCATTCAAAGACTTAGAGTGACACTTCAAAACTGTAATGTATACTAGTAAAATAGCAAGCAAGCAATTGTACATATCAGTGCTAAAGTATCTTTATCTCAAGGACAGAGATGGTTGTAGCTGAAAAGAGTTACATAAAAGAGATCAATCTTCAGAAGCCGGAAACATTTTCATCAGAAATATTGAGGAAATGGATGCTTTTAGAAAAAGAAACTTGAGAAGGTTTTGAAAATGGAGTTTCACTTCCTTTGACCTGCCTGGTCTCCCTTCATCATCTTTTTCCACTCACCTCCATCCTTACATTTGTAAAAGTGTTCTTTCAAAAATATGATCCACAAATATATATATTTTATTATGTACCCACAAAAATTAAAAATTAAAAAAACCTCACCATCTTCTACTTTACTCCTGATAGAGACAGGAGACAGCCAAGGGTCCCTGCTGAAACTCCAACTTCAAGCCTAAAACAGCCTAAAGGCTGAAAGACAAGACTGCTGGTTTTGGATTAAACTCATGACCCAGACAGAGAACTGTTCCTGTTTTCCCAACCTTTCCCGAATGATTCTTTCTGAATAATGCCCACATGCACGCTATGGGAACAGAGTGGAGCCACCAGGAATTCGTGCCTTGTGCAGTGGGGAGGAGCCAGGCCTCTCTTCAGCTCCTACGTGTGGTGGCCTGGTATTCAATCTGTGAAGTGGGAGCCCGTTGGCAGGATCCCCTCTTGCTTTGCTGAGAGTTTTTTTTTTTCCTTTTTCTTTTTCCTTTTCACCCAATAAATTTCACTCTCCTCAGCCTTCATTGTGTCCCCAGGTCTAATTTTTCCTGGTCATGACACAAGAATCCGGATTTAGCTGAACTAAGGAGCAAAAATGCTGCATCACTACAAACCACACTATTTATATGATATACAGCAGCCTTCCCTTATTGGGTGTAGTGTCCTCACGGCCTGTGTTTTCCATTCTGAAATGCCTGCCTCTTTCACAAGAACCAGGTGGTTTGCCCTGAGCTCCATGCCATTCATCTGCACGACTCTTTTGTTTTCCTCTCCTTTCCTCCATGACTCCCTACCAGACATTAATTTATGTAGTTCATCTCACCTTGCAATGGTCTGCTTCAATGTCCTCAAGTAAGACTTTAGAACTCACCGAACAACCCTCAAAGACTGACTCCATGCCTCATCACAGCCTAGGGAAATAAAATACTCCTTTTTCCTTTTTCATTTAACAATTTGTTTATGTGAGTGTTCCAGTAGATAACACTTTGCAATGGTTATTTACTAATCAGGGTCTCTGCCCTACTATATATTGCTGAACTCCTCCAGGCAGTTACTCCATCCTACTGATCCACCTGTTCCTTGGGGCTATCAAACTTACTAACACATAATAAATGCTCAATAATTTTTATAAAATCATAATTAAATTTAAAGAAAAAGTGTATTTCTTTAAAATTATGTATTGCTTTAAAATTTTGACACTTAGCTAAGTGCTGTCTGGATTTTAACTCCTCACAGAAGAAATGCTATTTTACCCATTTACCTTATATCAGGATAACTTGCCAAACTCCTATGTTCAGTTCTAACTCATCATTTCTTATATTGATAATTACATATATAATTATTTTGATTGTACAGATTAGGAAATGAAGTATATATATCTTTAAATCTTCATACCTTTTTATTTTTAATTTTACTGATTAACCAGAATTTCTGGTTAACATGTTGAAAATAGAAAGGATAGTTGGCAGACATGTTTAATTTCCCCCCTCCTTTAAAAGCATGCTTCCAAGACTTCATCATGATTGAGAGTATAAACATGAAAATCAGAGTGCACAAGATTTTATCCTAACTGCCTCAATTACTAAATGTGCAATCCTGTAATAATTTAACTCAATCTCACGATGCCTTCATATCTTGATCTTTAAAACCAATATAATAATCAGATTAAATGATATAATACATGTAGAGTGCTTAGAACAGTGTCTAGATTATAATGCCAACAATAAACATCAATTATTATCATTTTTTGTTTCACTTTACTGGAGTTCACATCAGCAAGCCTAACATTTCTACATGCTCAACTTGCCCAACTATTTAACTGCTTGTTTCTTCATCAGCCCTTACATAATATATTACCTTTTATTTATTCTTTATTCTTTCTATCTCAAAGGCAACTTTCTAAAAAATCTGTTTGTGGCAACTTCTCTAATCAACATGTAAATTTTAAAGAATTTACTATATAAAGCTAAACTATTTTCTCTTTTCCTTCTGTAATTTTATGGTGGTTTAACCCATTTTCATGGCTTAAGTACAGTCTACTGGATGGTAGTGTGCTTGTATTTATATTTTCATGCCCAAATATCTTCTGATCTCAAGACTTAGGCACTAATTACCTATTTGACATCTTCCTTATGTTTAATAAGCATCTAAAATGTCAAATGTTCAAAACAGAACACCTGATAACTGTTCCTACGAGAATAACTTTCTTCCTACTCTCTCACCCATCCCAATAGTTACCAAGTCTGTTTTTCCAGTTGTTCAGATCAAAACAAATTGGAGTCATCTTTTTTTGCACTGCAATATCTGATACTTGAACAAATTATTTTGACCCTCCTTTCAGAAATACATCCAGAATTTGACCACTTCTGATTCACCCCCAAGTCTTTTACACTATATCTACCACTATCAGCGATTGAATTCTGTAATAATGTGCATTTGGTCACGTTGTCTCCACTCTGGTTTCTCTACAGTCTCTAACCCATGTGGCAGTCAACATGCTTCGGTTTTTGTTTTTTGTTTGTTTGTTTTCCTTGAGCTTAACGAGAAAGCAGTCAATGTATTTCTTTAAATATGTAAGTCAGATCATCTCATTTATTTGCCATTAATCTGAATGCCTCCTTTCTCACTAAGACTACAATGCAGAAACTTCCCTGTGGTGTACAAAGCCTTACGCAATTAGCTTACACACTGAGCTTGTCAACTCAGACTGTCTTCTAACATGTAAAATGTTCTAATCATATCAGTCTCCTTATTACTCTTGGAATTGACAAAGTTAACTCCTATTTTTCACAAGTTTTACGCATTTCTACTTTCTTTGCCTGGGATGCCCTTCCTCAAAATCTTCACAAAACTAACTTCTGATCATTTAAATACCTTCTTGAACATAAAAGTTTTAGAAATTATTTCTGATCACCGTATCTAAAACATCCTAGTCCAGTCACTGTCTATACTATTACCCGGTTTTATTTTCTTCATGGAATTTATATTACCTGAACTATATAATTCTGATAATAAAAACATGTCTCCCACCATCCATCACCCATTTGCTTCATTTGATTCTAGCATACATGTATAACAGTATCTGGATTGTTAACTTATATGCCTGAGGGAAATAATCATTAACCAGACCATGGTTTTTATGTGCAGTTCATTTTGCCTTTAGTTTTATAGACAGATTTATCTTCAAAGTTATGTTTGCCCCTTTTCCTTCACCCTATTCAGTGATGTCATTTCATACATTTGTAAAAGAGTTAGACCCCCTTTTCATTGTCTGCATTCTTTCCTGGCTGGAATTTCAAACTGCTCCTGGCACACACACACAGAGTGAGAGGGAGACATGTATGTACAGGTATATTAACTAGGTCACAATTAAGATTTGCTCTTTGTATTGTAAAGTTCTACAGGTTTTAAAAAGCATAATGTTATATATCTTTTATAACAGTGTCATACAGTATATTCACCTAAAAACCACCTGTTAACCTATTCAACTTCCTTCACTCCCAAGGCCCTGGAAACTACTTAGATGTTTAATCTCTCCAGTTTTGCTTTTTCTGAAACATTGTATAATTGAGATCACACAGTCTATAGCCTTTTCATACTGGATTCTTTTAATTAGCAATATGCATTCAATGGTCCCTCATGGCTTTTTGTGGCCTGGTAGCTCATTTTTATTGCTAAATAATATTCCATTGAATGAATGTAATCATTTATCCATTCAAATATTAAAAAACATATTTTATGCTTCCAGTTTTTAGCAATTATAAATAACATTGCTATAAACACATTCAAGTGCAGATTGTTGTATAGATATAAGTTTTCAACTTTGGGTAAATACCAAGGAACACGCCATGTATGCACCTATGCAACAATCTTGCATGTTCTTCACATGTACCCCAAAACCTAAAATGCAATTAAATAAAAAAAAAGAGCCAAAGATGGCCTTTGTATATTGGCCCCTACGTTGTTTATTTCTTCATTGCCCAGTGAGACCCATTCACTCACAAAGCCATCAGTTAAGCTCAACCTAAACAACCAAATTTTAGTCATTAGAGCTCGCTTGCTTTGCACACTACATGAAAACAGATCTAGCATCTATTGTCTGTTAATAACACAGAGCTTGTGTCGTAAGATCCCACGCAACTACTGCCCTTCAGAGTTTCTAATCTAGAAATAGCTGGCTGTGCTACTGAGACAATACCTAGACACATAAATTCCCTTTCCAATCCTTCTTTCTCCCTTAAAAGTTTTCCTGTTCTGCCCACTACTGCAGGAAGCCCCCTTCCATGCGACCTGCTCCACTCAATAAATCTTGTTGTCTGTTACTGTTACACGTCTTCTTCCTTGTACAGTCCCCCCAAATCCCTTGAACCTTCTACAGTAAGAAACAACCACACTGTCTTCTAAAGTGGATATACTATTTTGCATTCCCAGCAGCAATGAATGACATGCCTGTTACTCCCCATCCAGGCTAGCATTTGGCATATTCAGCATTTTTAATTTTACCCACTCTTACAGGTGCGCAGGGGAATCTTGTTTTAATTTAAAATTCCTAAATAAAAATGATATTGAATATTTTTATATGTCTATTTGCCATGTCTGTATCTTCTTTGGTGAGGTGTATGCTCAGATTTTTGATGATTTTTTATTGATTTGTTTTCTTATGGTTTAGTTTGAGGAGTTTTAACATTTTTTATTATTTATTTATTTTACAGTACTGCTACCACACCGAATAGAAGTTTAAAAAACTTGTTTATGAGTTGTTTGGCAGCTATGTGTTTTGCAAATATTTTATCCCTGTCTGTGGCTTGTATTTTTATTCTGCAATAGAGTCTTTTGAAGAGCAGATTTTTAATTTCAACAGACTAAGTTATCAGGATTTTTTTTGTGATTTTTATTTTGTATATAAAAATTCATTGCCAAACCAAAGATACAACTTTATCGTTATACAATGATAAATGCAACCCAAGATCACCTAGATTCTTTTCTACGTTATCTTCCAGAAGTTTTCTAGTTATACATTAATATCTTTACTTTTAACCTATCTTAGTTTTTATATTCAAAGTAGGTTTCTTGTAGACAATGTATAGTTGGGCCTTTTCTCCCTTCCTTCCTTTCTTCCTTCCCTCCTTCCCTTTTTCCCTCCTTCCTTCTTTCCTTCCTTCCTCCTTCCTCCCCTTCTTCCCTCCTTCCTTCTTTCCTTCCCTTCTTCCTTTCTTCACTCCTTCCTTCTTTCCTTCCCTCCTTCCTCTTCCTCCCTCCTCCTTCCTTCATCCCTTCCTTCCCTCCCTTCTTCCCTCCTCCCTCCCTCCCTTCCTTCCTTCTTTATTTCCTTCCTTCCTCTTTTTCTCTTTCTCTTTGTCTCTTGCTTTTCTCCTTTCGCCTTCCTTTCCTTTCCTTCCCTTCCCTTCCCCTCTTCTCTTCCCTTCTCTTCTTCCCTTCCCTTCTTTTCTCTTCTCTTTCCTTCTTTTTTTTTTTTTTTTTTGAAATGGGGTCTGACTCTTTCCCTCAGGCTAGAGTGTAGTGGCAAGATCATCACTTGAACTCCTGGGCTCAAGCAATCCTGCCTCAGCCTCCCGAGCGACTGTGACTGTAGGCATGCACCACTGCACCTGGATAATTTTAGTAGAGGGAAGGTCTCACTATGTTGCCCAGGCTGGTCTCAAACTCCTCGACTCAAGTGATCCTCATGCCTCAGCCTTCCAAAGTGATAAGATTATAGATCATGAGACACTGCATGCCTGGCCAGGTCTTATTTTTTAGTCACTCTAATTGCCTTTGTTTTTAATTGTTGTATTTAGGCCATTTACATTTAAGGTGACTGTTTATATAATTTGTTTAATACCTGCCATGTTGCTGTTTTCTATTCATTGCACATATTCTCTGTTTTTCTATTTTTCCTCTATTCTTCTGTCCCTACTGGTTATAACTGAGCATTTTATACAATTTCATTTTGTTTCCTCACTTAGCATATCAATTATACCTCTTTTAAAATTTTTGTTATTGGTTACCCTAGAGTCTGCAATAAATCTTTACAACTAATTTAAGTCCACTTTTAAATAACACTTTATGAGGAATGCAGGTGCCTTATAACTTTAATTTATTCTGTCTCCAACACACTTTCTCTTTTGATGTAGACCTGAGTTTGTGACCTATATCATTTTCCTCTCTCTAAGGAACATCTTTTAATATTTCTTGCAGGACAGGTCTACTGGCAATAAATTTCCTCAGTATTTGAAAATGTCTTTGTTTCCTTCACTTCTGAAGAATAAATTTACTGGTGTAGTAAATTCATATATCTCTTTGTTTCTTTGGCATTCATTTTAAGTATAAGTTGAATTTTCTCACTCCAGAAAAAGACTTAGTTGTCCTTGACACAGTTTTCTATATTCCCCTTCATTTCATATTTCTGGGTATCAGTTTCCCATGAAACTGGAATTTTTTGATGGGCCTAAGAAAAGTAATAGATTTTTGGTATATTCCTATTTTTCCTTGTAGAATACAGAATTATTGTAAATTTTTATGTTTCAAATATTAATGAAATTTCACACTTGTGAGGGTTTCATATTGCAAGCAGATTCTTATGCTATGGTTCCTCTTTATTTTTCCCATATCTCACATTGCTTGAAACTCTTCAACAAATTTCACTCCTCTTTTCCTTATTCACTTTTTCTCTGTAGTGCTTCCTTTCTCTAATTCAGCCATTCTTTCCTTTCCTTTTTCAATAAACTTCTACTCCCTTTTCAATAATCTTTTCCTTTTCTTTCTTATTTTGAATATCCTCTCCATTACAAAATCAGAAGATTTCTCTCTATAATCATTTTTCTTCTACTCTTCATCCTTTATTTTATTTAAGAAAGAAAAGAGAGAAAAAGTAAAACAAGGCTGGGTGTGGTGGCTCATGCCTGTAATCCCAGCAATTTGGGAGGCTGATACAGATGGATCACGAGGTCAGGATATTGAGACCATTCTGGCCAACATGGTGAAATCCTGTCTCCACTAAAAACACAAAAATTAGTTGAGCATGGTGGCTGTGTGTGCCTGTAATCCCAGCCACTCAGGAGGCCAAGGGAGGAGAAACACTTGAACCAGGGAGTCAGAGGTTGCAGTGAGCTGAGGTTGCCCCATTGCACTACAGCCTGGAGACAAAGTGAAACTCCATCCCCCTCAAAACATAAGAAAGAAAACAAAATGAAGTCAGCATACATTTAAAGACTAGTCAGTAGTCTCAAAAGCCTCTGAAATGTAATAAATTGACCCTCAGAATCGCTATAGAAATTTATGGTGGACATTTCTTCATTTGTTTATTAAATATTTTATCCAGTCCAATAATTCAATACAAAGGACTAATTTTATTTTATTTTTTATCTGTTTTGTGTAATTGGTACTATTGCAACACTATTATTTTCCTATTTTCCTTTGCAATTACACATTTTCAACCACATTGTGGACTAAATAGAGTTCTGTGGGTTTTTCTGAGAACCTACCATTTATAGCATTGTTTCCATGAGAAAATTACCCCCTAGTTCTAAACAACTAGCTATACAAAACTTTTTGTAGACAGGTTATTTATAAAAGTGATAAAGCGTTCTCTTCCTCCTACTCTGATCTCCTCCTCCCCATTAATCAAAGAAAAGACTGGATGCCAATTTGTCTCAAAAGACCAGACACAAATTCTGTTTCTAATAATAACAATGGCATTCATTTAATTAATGCCTACTCTGGGTCATGTAGTAACCTGTGTGAAGTACAATATAATTGTTAACCATTTAATTTTTCAAAAGAATCATATTAATTATTATTATCACATCTTACATGTGAAAAAATTGAGGATCAAGTTGATTAGGAAAATTTCTCAAAGTCATAATGTTTCTAAGTGGCATAACTGACATTTCAACTGATTCCTGTGAATGCATATAACACTAGTCTAGAGCTTAAAAATAATACTAATTAAATGTAAAGACTGTGTTGCTATTCCTAATTTCTCTGTTATTCTGCATATATTTAATTCCTATCATATTATATAATGCTGTCTCACCAGAACTGCACCAACCATTGGCACTCTCTGTGTAACCACAAATAAAAAGGCATTATCTACCTGTATGTCACTTTTAGAATAGATTTCATGGGAGAATATATAAGATATTTATGCAGAGAGGAAATTCTAGCATTCTGAAGTGCTGAATATTGTAAAAGCTGATGGAAAAAAAAAGTATAATATCTTAATAAAAATAACAAAGGAAATGTGATTCTTCCATAGATCATAAAATTGTGAGTTTTATATCATTTTACATTTTAACTATCCTTTTTTGAAGTATTGGTGAGGCATCAAGGTGAAATGCAAGTTCCCTCAAACACAGACATACTTATGTATCTACAAAAAAAACAAACAAATAACCTAACAAAAGTACCCAGCATAATCTACAATCTGTCTCTGTGATGACAACCTAAAATAAAATCTGTTCTAGCATATTTAAATACAGTGTACTCCTTTTTGTTTGTCCAAATGACATCATAATGTTCTATATAAACAACGTTTTTCAGAAGTTTAAATAGAGGAAAATATGAGATTTGAGTCACTATGTGGTTCTTAGTGTGCAGGCATTCTTAACTCCAAAGACCCATAAAACAGAATATAGAATAATAGTAAAGTCTTAACTTAGATGCATTGTAGACAAAATGTACACAGGTTCAAACTTTCAAACAATTATTATCTCTCTCATTTATAATATTAGCATTATAAAAATAGTCCAAGTTTATATTACATCCAATTATTTTAGATGTACTATAAATGGCCTATTTTTATAATGCTAATATTAATTTAATAATATTAAAGTATTAAATGCATTGTAGATAAAATGTTTACACGTTCAAACTTTCAAACAATTATTATCTCTCTCATTTCTACTAAAACAATTAGACATAATATGCACTTGGCATATTTTTATGATACTACACTATTAAACTTCATAGTATTATCAACACTGTTAACAACTCAGTGACATCTCATTAAAATTGATATTTGTGGTGCTACTTTATTAATGTATTTTGATTATCCTATGTTAGTAATAAAGATTTTATATTTATATTACTTATGCACCATTCTCTTTCAATATGTATTTGTTCCTGATATTACTGAAGTCAAAATATAAGAACAGAATAAAATATAACTTAATTGGTGATTTAATAGAATAATATGACCAATTACCTATTAGTATTTTAATTAACTTGGTTTTTGGTCCTAATGAATAACTTTTCATTTTTATAACTGTAAAATAACTATAACCACAAGGAGGTTTACCTTGACATTCTATTCATAGAAACTTTATCTTAATAAAGTATGTTTAATTACATTGGATGTCCCACAATTATTTTCTTGTAAAAAAAGACCCAAGAAGTACTCAAGTGTGATAAGTTCTAGTGTGGAAACAAAAGGTAATAGATGTAAAACACTTAGTCCAGTATCACCTACACAGGAGAACTAAATAATTTTCACTTTCATTATTCATCGACATATGTGAGCTTAAAAGACCTTATGAACATACAGATTTTTATTTCATACTACATGAAGGAAAATGCTTTTTACTGGGAATAATAGTCATTATTAAAGGAAAAATTTGCATGTCTCTTTAGGTGTCAAAAAATACTTAAACAAAAAAAATACATGTATCCCCAAAATATATTACTTTCTCAAAAAAAATACACTATTCCTTGCCAACACTAAAAAATCAATTTTATCACAGAATGAAAATCAAAGTCATATACTTATAAAATTATAAATTGAGATTACATCATCATAAAATGATATTCTAATTTTGCTCTCCTGGGAGTGAGACACATTACTTTCATCAAATTCTACTATAAAAGCCCTATGTCACACTTAAATAAAAAGGATATGCCAAAATGTAAAACAAGTCCTTTTAGGAAAAATAGAAAAAAAATTGACAAAACAATTATATCTTATGCTTTTCATTATCTGCTCAGCTGCTGAAGAACAAATAAAAATACTAATTGATTAAAATTTTTGTATATTCACAAAATTTTGTTTGTGTTACAGTTTTTGGGAGAAGTCTTCACATACATTGTTTTATTGGTTTACTGGTTCTTGAAACAAACTGTCAAATATCTATTCAAAAAGATTATAATAATTTATAACTTTTATGATCACTTATAATCATTTATAACTTACCTCCAATAAGAATTAAAATTAGAATGACAATCATTAATTGCTCTCAAATTTGCATGTCTCCATTGCAATTTTACTAGTTTTTCTAGCAGGTTGGGTAAAATAAAATTTTCTATTACTTTTCTCTGCACATTTATTAAAAGTTACCATTTTTCTAATATTAAAGAGCATTATGAAATCATAAAGCCAGATACACTTTAATTGTCAAGTCACAGATATTACTGATGTATCCAATTCAATGTGAACAAAAGTGAGTTCATCCTTCTCTCAGAATTCTACTTCCTGCTATGGCAAAGTTTAGATAATGTTAAAACCACATAGTAATTTTCTAAGGTTTAAAAACCAAAGAATCATAGATGATTTTCCCTCTCCTTCACTCAATACATCTATCAACTAGTGAATTTTATTTATCCCACATTTTGAATATCTTTTGTCTTCTTTCAGTAATTTTCATTGTGCCTTTACCATTTGGATTCTTACTAACTTTACCTTTCATTATTCCAGTAGGATTCTCTCTCCCCTGTCTCTAGCATGTCCAGACTCCAATTCGTCACTACCACTGCTGACAATGGTAATTATCTACAACAAACATGTTATCAGTTTACTTTCTTATCTAAAAAACATAGAACACATTATAGTAGTGTGTAAGCTAAAAATACAACTCCCAAACAAAACCTTCCCCTTTTGGCAGCAAATCTCATTTCTTAACTAATTTCTTATTGCAGTTTTCCATTATTTCTCCACACCTTTTACCCAAAATTTGCAGAATCCTGGGTATATTCATCCTCCATAAGCTTTTGTGTAATACAAACATGTTTCATATAGCTGGCTTTGACCTAACTAGTAGGTCATGAAATTAATTAAGTGGGCTACAACTAACATCTTTCAATAAAATAGAAGTCAAATGTCTTACACCATTTATATATATATATTCTGTAAATATATATTCAACTAACTAACATGATTCTTGAATAACATACTTTTTCCTAAAGTATGTATTGACACTTATAGACTATACTAGATTTGGGCAAAGTTTTAATGCTTCTTTTCATGTGTATTCATTATACAGTTTGGAACTCAAATACAAGATCTCAGAAAATTTATTTTAAAGGAAATGTTGTGTCTCTAATTGAAACTTTTACAGATTATGTAAGTAGAAAATACAAGTATTAAAAAGTAGGTTAATATAGAAAAACTTAATAAGTTTAGTTGAAAAAATAATCTAAAAATTCTCTTTGATCTCTAGGCAAGGGGAATGTGGTACATATGGTGGGATACAAAGTAGAAAATTGCTAGTTTGCTGACTTTATGAAGCTCACAATCCAGTTTGTTACAGGGAGAAGGGCTTCAGTCACAAATTTCATGATATTTCTAGATTAAAAAATAGCTATAAATGGCAACCCAAAATATAGTATGAGGTAGTATACAGTAATCATCCAAATAAATGAATAAATATAAAGTATAATTTCTAAAAGCATTATGATTTTATATTATGGTGGTAAACAAAGTTAAGTAAAGCATGGTCCAAATTAAAGTGATTATAAAACACAATTTTAATAAGAGGATTAATAATTTTAAAATATATGGACAATTTACAATGTTTGTTAATTTTGGTACAAGTGAGCAGAATAATTGTGTGGCATAATAATAGTGTATTCAATTATAAATTAGTACATTATAAAGATTAGCAAAAATGAAAAAAAATCTACACACGAAATAGCAATTTTGAAAATTAAAAAAATGTTTAATTGGTTAAGATGAGCATTAAAATCAAAGAAAATTAAAAGTTATGAAAATGTTAAGAAAATGCTATTTTTTAGCAAAATAAAGTGGAAGGTAACAAAGCCATTAGTCTCAAAGAAAAGTCCAGAAATGGGGAAATTCAAGGAATAATTAACATCAAAGTAAATCTGCCTATCACCCTTTTCAGGGCAGAATCTGATGTTTTTCCTAAAATCAAACATAATAAATATAAGAACTAGTTATAGAAAATAATAGTTACAGCTAGAGAAAAATCTTTTGTATGGGGATCTATAACATAATATATTATGATTTATATGTTCTGTCTACTTAGCCTTTATATTATGTAATATTCTTATAGGGATTGCTTTTTCAGGAGTTACGCTCATATGTTTGCTTTTCTTCAGTTTGATACAATTTGCTAAGACCATATTGATTTGACTTGATTTCCTAAGTCCACTTTCCTTCCTTGTATCCCAGGACATACGGAGAGAGGGAATGATGCATGGAATTGCAAACAATTTGGTATGGAGTGAGAGCATTGAGAAGCAGTGATGATTAAACCTTTTATTCAACGATGAAAAGATTTATTTGTCTCGTGGCAAAGAAAGTATTTCAAAATATTTTAATTAGGAAAATGATACGGCAAATTTATAATTTTAAAAGATTACTCTGCGATTCATATAGAAAATAAATCAATGAAGAGTTTGAATATATTCAGAAGCATGAGTTAGGAGGTTCTTACAAAACATAATAAATAATGAAGCCATACTAAAAAAATTGTCCTGAAAATAGAGTTGATATAGGAAAACATTTAAAATAAAAAGTATATATGATATATACATAGAAAGAGAGAGGAAGAAATGAGGATAGATAGATGATAGATAGTTTTGTTTGTTATATAACATTAAGCAGAGAAATTAGCAATATTGCCATTTTGCTAATGAAGTCTCAATATTACCCATCAATAATACACTCTACTCTGAGAAAGAGTCTCTTTGCTAATGCCTTAATTTCTGGATTCCTCTGCCTCAGTCTCAGCTTTCAAATTTTAGTTAGTTTCACTTACTATATAATCAAATATATGATTGATTTTATACTCCATCCTTATCCCCTAAAACAGGAGAATGACCAATAAAATAAGAGTAAGATATGAAGAAAAGACTACACTCATCAGTTTTATGACAAACTCTACAATACCGCCTTCACCATTTACTGCACCAGGGTTTCCTGTCTATGGATCAAAGATGTATGAGTCAAAAGAAACAGGTTACGCTGAAATAACGAACAGCCTACAGGTGTCATCAGTTTACAAGAACTGAGGTTTATTTCTTATTTGTACTACATGTCCATCACAGTATGATAGTTGGAGGCAATGCACATTATAATTACTAAGGAACCCAGGGAGAAGCTACCACCTCAAATGTTGCTTCTGCTTCGAAAAAAGGCAGCTATAAACAGTTTTAAATTGGCAATTTAGTGCTTGAGTCTGGAAGTGACACCAACTATTCTGCTTTGTGGAACTGAAATGCTACTGGCATATGAGGTTGTGCTATAGTGTAGGCTAACTACATTTACCTAAGCCTACTGGAAATAATCTCTAAATGTTAGTAGTGATTGAGGAAAATAACTCAAACAGTTTGATAAAGAATAAGGTTGAAAATCTTAGTAGATGAAGCTTGACTCAGTGGCAACAACTCTGGGAAGAATTAACTTAGCAAAGAAAACATAAATGAATTGCACAATGTCAGAGATTTAAGCAGGCAACATTCTTGTGTGGTACCAAATTAAACTTGACATTAAAATCATTTGGCAAACCACTGATGAAAAGTAGGTTGGTAATGTGCTCAATAATTAGTTAAGATATGCCTGAGCTGAAAGCAATTCTATAAAGGGCATATGTAGCATTTCAGGGAAGTAAATCTGAAGAAACACCAAAAAGATTCATAATTCTTAACCATAAATATTTTATAGTATACTAGAAACATTAACCGTGGGGACTGAAGTTTGGCTTCCAGATGTTTGTTTAAAAGTAATATAATGGCCGGGCGCGGTGGCTCACGCCTATAATCCCAGCACTTTGGGAGGCCGAGGCGGGTGGATCATGAGGTCATGAGATCGAGACCATCCTGGTCAACATGGTGAAAACCCGTTTCTACTAAAAATACAAAAAATTAGCTGGGCACGGTGGCGCGTGCCTGTAATCCCAGCTACTCAGGAGGCTGAGGCAGGAGAATTGCCTGAACCCAGGAGGCGGAGGTTGCGGTGAGCCGAGATCGCGCCATTGCACTCCAGCCTGGGTAACAAGAGCGAAACTCCGTCTCAAAAAAAAAAAGTAATATAATGCTCTGATGTTGGTTTACTTATCAATAAAATATAGGTTGATCTAAATCAGGAGTCAGAAAACGAAGGTTCTTGGGCCAACTAGATCCCATGGCCTACTATATATTTATATATATATTATGTATATATATATACACCCCCCCATACACACATACATACATATATTTATAGATTTCCCAAGCTAAGGATGCTTTTAATGTTTTTTTAAGTGAAAAGAAAGAAGAAGGAGGAAGAAGGGGGGAAGTGGGTGAGGGGAGAAAGAAAAAATGTAATAGAAATAAAGTGAATTTAATCGTGACAGATAAGCTTTTTGGTGTGCTGCTGGATTCAGTTTGCCAATATTTTATTGAGGATTTTCACATTGATGTTCATCAGGGATATTGGCCAGAAATTTTCTTTTTTGTTGTGTCTCTGCCAGGTTTTGGTATCAAGATGATGCTTGTCCAGGAGGATTCCATTTTTTCCTATTGTTTCGAATAGTTACAGAAAGAATGGTACCAGCTCCTCTTTGCATCTCTGGTAGAATTCGGTTGTGAATCCGTCTTGTCCTGGGCTTTTTTTTTTTTTTTTTTTTTTTTTTGGTTGGTAGGCTATTCATCACTGCCTCAATTTCAGAACTTGTTATTGGTCTCTTCAGGGATTTGACTTCTTCCTGATTTAGTCATGGGAGGGTGTATGTGTCCAGGAATTTATCCATTTCTCCTAGATTTTCTAGTTTATTTGAATAGAAGTATTTACAGTATTCTCTGATGGCAGTTTGTATTTCTGTGGGATCACTGGATAAAGGTATCCCCTTTATCACTTTTTATTGTGTCTATTTGATTCTTCTCTTTTTTCCTCTTTAATAAGTCTGGCTACGGGTCTATTTTGTTAATTTCTTCAAAAAAAAAAAACAACTCCTGGATTCATTGACTTTTTGAAGGGTTTTTCATGTCTCTACCTCCTTCAGTTCTCCTCTGATCTTAGTTATTTATTGTCTTTTGCTAGGTTTTGAATTTGTTTGCTCTTGCTTCTCAAGTCAGCTTCACCCCTAGGATGCAAGGCTAGTTCAACATATGCAAATTAATAAATGTAATCAATCACATAAACAGAACCAATGACAATAACCACATGTTTACCTCAATAAATGAAGAAAAGGCCTTTGATAAAATTCACCAGCCCTTTATGCTAAAAACTCTCAAAACTAGGTATTGAGATCCTATCTCAAAATAATAAGAGCTATTTATGACAAACACACAGCCAGTATCATACTGAATGGGCAAAAGCTGAAAGCATTTCCTTTGAAAACTGGCCCAAGACAAGGATACCCTCTCTCACCACTCCTATTCAACATAGTATTGGAAGTTCTGGCCAGGGCAATCAGGCAAGATAAATAAATAAAGGTGTTCAAACAGGAAGAGAGGAAGTCAAATGTTCTCTGTTTGAAGATGATATGACTGTATATTTAGAAAACCCCATTATCTCAGTCCTATATCAATTAAAGGTAAGATGAAGAAAATGTACCACATACATACCATGAAATACTATGCAGTAATAAAAAAGGATGAGCGCATGTTCTTTGCTGGGACATGGATGAAGCTGGAAACCATCATTTTCAGCAAACTAACATAAGAACAGAAAACCAAACACCATATGTTTTCACTCATAAGTAGGAGCTGAACGATGAGAACTCATGAACATGGCGGGGAACATCACACACTGGGGCCTGTTGGGGGTGGGGGGCTAGGGGAGGGATAGCATTATGATAAATACCTAATGTTGATGATGGGTTGATGGGTGAGCAAACCACCATGGCAGGTGTATACCTATGTAACAAACCTGCACATTACGCACTTGGATCGCAGAATTTAATGTATACATATATAGAAAGTATACATATATATACATACATATATATACATGTATATTTATATGAATATATTTATAAATATACATGTATATATACATATATACATACATATATACATGTATACATATATATGTACATAGATACATATATGTACATAGATACATAAATATATATGAACATAGATACATAAATATATATGTGCATATATATCTATATTTATATATATGTATACATATAATATGTATGTATGTATGAATATATATGTATATATACATATATATTTATAAATATAAATATATATAAATATAAATATATACATATTTATATATTTATACATATAATATATATTTATATTTATATATGTATATATACATATATATTTATAAATATAAATATATATAAATATATTCATATATATATTTATAATATATAATATATAATGAATTTAGCATTTTCCACTCAAAACCTAAAATATTTACTATTTGGGTCTTAAAAAGGTTTGCTAATACTGATCTAGATAAACATTAATAGAAATATAATGTGGGCCAACAATATCAGTCACACACATAATATTAAGTTTTCCAAAAGCTGCATTTTAGAAATAAACAGGTGACATTAATTTTAATGATGCATTTTATTACACTCACTAAATCTAATTTTAACATGTAATCAACTTTTGAAAAAATAAGATATTTTTTATTCTTTTTGTTATTTTTGTATTAAGTCTAAGAAATCCAATGTATATTTTAAAAGTACAATACATTTCAATTTAAGGGAGCCACAATTCAAGTGCTCAGTAGCCAATGTGGCTAATGTCTATGGTATTGTACAGCAAACTTCTTAACGATCTCTGAGTTTTCTTCTATCTTAAAAGATTCATGACACTGTGGATATAAATGTTTAATAGCTACAAATAACAAGTAATTAGACATAATGTATTTCTCCCTGGTTATCTGAGAAAGAGGATTTTAATGTTAGTTGTGACTGAAAATTGTATACCAACAAGGCCTGTTGTTGAACACTAGCAGGCTTTTCAATTCAGATGCCAGCAGAGTGAAGCCATAACAAATTGTGGCTTGTCATTGCTAGGCCTTATTGTGCTCATCCAAACTTCCAGGGCTGTGTCCCATCTTGTTAGAAAAAGCTGAGCTAGCAATCCTGAACAATCTTCAAAGAATCCTTCATTCCTAGATTTTTCCTGGTTACATTTTTGGGAATAGTATTGGGAACTTCATTCTCACTCAGCCATATTCTGAACTAGACCTTTTGCCTCTCTTAACCCTATTCCACCCAATGTCCAGTGAAGTTGATTTCTGATTTTTGGCTCTAACCTTAGACTCATATTTTTACAGAAACTGTTTTCATCCTGTCCCCATTAAGCTGAGAAAACTGTATTTCATCAGTCTACCACGGTTGTTAAAAGGGCCTTCCTAGCACTCTATAATTGGAATATCTAGTTCTCTTGGGGGTAGAAACTCCACCACTTCACATGAAGAAAGTAATGTCTACACAATCACTGTGAAAACAGGCAAGAAGTCACACCTCTGATTTTAGCATTTCACTGACTTGGACTGTTTCGTCGACTGCTGCTCACTATTTTTTTGGTTACATTTTTCTTTAGTTTCTTTTTTTTTTTTTTTGAAAGAAAGAAAGAAAAAGAATAAAGAAGAGGAGGAAAAAGGAAGAGAAAGAGAGAGAGAGAATGGGAGTATTGCTTTCTTGCCCAGGCTAGAATGCAGTTTAGTAATGGGTATTGAAAACCTCTTTTATACCAATAATTATACTTGATGTAAACAGGAAGGAATAAGGGAAGAAAATAACAAACGAGCAGCCAACCAATATTTCATTTAAACCTATGAAATGCTATGCGATTACTGAGGAGTGATTTACTTCCAATTATGTAGTCACTTATGGAATAGGTGTGAGGTGGTAATGTATGTTTTATGTATTTGAAGTGGAGAGTTCTATAAATGTTTATTAAGTTTACTTGTTCTGGGTCTGAGTTCAAGTCCTGGATGTCCTTGTTAATTTTCTGTCTCGTTGATCTATAGAATCGTTGGCTCTTCTTGTTACATTGATCCTTTTGCCATTATGTAATGTCCTTCTTTGCCTCTTTTGATCTTTGTTGCTTTAAAGTCTACTTTATCAGAGGCAAGAATTGCATCTCCTGCTTTTCATTTATTTGTTTATTTTTACTCTGATTGGTTGATAAATCTTCCTCCTTCTCTTTGTTTTGAGTCTTTGTGTATCGTTGCATGTGAGATGGGTCTGGATGCAGCATAGCAATGGGTTTTGGCTTTTTATCCAATTAGAATATATATAACTTTAATACTAGCATTTGATGCTAGCTGGCTGTTTTGCCCATTAGTTAGTGTAAATTTTTCGTTGTGTTAATGTTCTTTTCTTTTTGATATATTTTTGGAAAGGCTGATATTGGTTGTTCCTTTATATGTATAGTGCTTCTTTCAGAAGCTCTTGTAAAGCAGGCCTGGTGGTGGTGAACTCTCTAAGTACTTGTTTGTTCGCAAAGGATTTAATTTTTCCTTCGATTATAAAGCTTAGTTTGGCTGGATAGGAAATTCTGGGTTGAAAGTTCTTTTCTTTAAGGATGTTAAATATTGGTCCCCACTCTTTTCTGGCTTGTAGGGTTTCTGCTGAGAGATCTGCTGTAAGTCTGATAGGTTTCCCTTTATGGGTAACCTGACCTTTCTCTCTGGCTGCCCTTAGTATTTTCTCCTTCATTTCAACCCTAATAAATCTGGCGATTATGTGCCTTGGGGTTGGTCTTCTTGAAGAATATCTTTGTGGTGTTCTCTGTATTACCTGGAGTTGAATATTACCCTGCCTTGCCAGGTTGGGAAAGTTTTCCTGAATGATATCCTGAAGAGCATTTTCCAACTTGGATTCATTCTCTTCATCACATTCAGGTACACCTATCAAACGTAAATTAGGTCTTTTCACATAGTCCCATATTTCCTGGAGACTTTGCTCATTCCTTTTCATCCTTTTTTCTCCAATCTTGTCTTCTCGTTTCATTTCACTGAGCTGGTTCTCGACTTCTGATATCCTTTCTTCTGCTTGATCAATTCGACTGTTTAAACTTGTGCATGCTTCGCGAAGTTCTTGTGTTATGTTTTTCAGCTCCATCAATTCACTTATATTCCTCTCTAAATTGTCCATTCTCGTTAACATTTCGTCAAACCTTTTTTCAAGGTTCTTAGTTTCTTTGCATTGGGTTAGAACAAGTTCTTTTAATTCACAGAAGTTTCTTATCACCCACGTTTTGAAGCCTGCTTCTGTTATTGGAACACACTCGTAATCTATTAAGCCTTGTTCCGTTACTGATGAGGAATTGCGATCCCCTGTAGAGGGAGAGGCATTCTGATTTTGAGTATTCTCTGCCTTTTTACGCTGATTTCTTCCCTTTATTATATATTTATCCGTCTGTTGTCTTCGTAATTACCGACTTTCTAACTAGGTCTCTGAGCAGACGTCCAACTTGTTGATTCCCAGCGCCGAAATCTGAGCAGTCCACTGCACCGGCCAAAATAGCGGTGTTAAGATTGACGGTACTTTTCTGCCCAGGAATCTCCGGACTCTACACCAAAAACTGGCATGCTAAGGCACCAGCAAAACCGCCGCACCGGCCACAAGAGTCGCCCTGGCGACACGTGGGGCTCCTCTGCTGGGAATCTCCTGGTCCGTGAGCAACAAATATTCGTCTGAAAGTGTGGCGTCCTCTCGTTCTCTGCGCTTTCACTGGGAGCTAGGAGCCCGAGCTGCTAGTGATCAGCCATCTTGGATCTCTCTCTCTGGTTACATTTTTCTATTTCTTCCTACACCTAGTAATTCTAGAATGTATCCTAGACATTGTGAATGAACATAGTATAAGCTGTAATTCTGTTTATCTAAAAATTGTTGTTGTTTTTTTCAAGAAAACTAAATTGGCAGGAGTCAAACTCCAAACTTGGTCTTTTCAAGGTAGCAAAAGAATTTAAAAATTTTTCTGTTTATTTTTGTTGTCTTCAGCTAGACATTTTTTTTTTTTTTTTTTTTTAAGATGGAGTTTTGCTCTTGTTGCCCAGGCTAAAGTGCAGTGGTGCTATATCATCTCTCTGCAACCTCTGCCTCCTAGGTTCAAGCAATTCTCTTGCTTCAGCCTCCCAAGTAGCTGACAGGCACGCATCACCATGCCCAGCTAATTTCTGTATTTTTAGTAGAGACCAGGTTTCACCATGTTGGCCAAGCTGGTTGCGAACTCCTGACCTCAGGTAATCCACCCACCTTGACCTCCCAAAGTGCTGGGATTACAGGCATGAGCCACTCTGTCTGGCCTAGCTAGACTTCTTGAAATCTTCCTTGCACAAATATAGCTTAGAAGTCTATCAGAGATTTGGACAGAGATTTTTTTTTACAAAATTTTGGGCTCCAAATTATTGCTCTCTCTTTATATAGTTGTGTTTTTTTTTTGCTTTTTGCTTTTCAATTGTGGTTTTACCCCAATATTTGTCCATTCACTCTTTAAGCCAGTAAGACTAAACTACTGAGCTTACTCTGGAAAATTTTTGAAAAAGTTTCACTGTTCCTTTATCCCATGTGGAGACTGGCATCCAGTGTCTCCTAACCTTGAAGTGTTTTCCAATGCCTTCAAGTACTTGTTATTTAATTTTTGTTCAGAGGTTTTGGTTACTATCTGAGGGAGGGTTGGCTTAATAGGAGTTATTCCTACATTTAAAAAGTCTGGGAACCTTTCCTTGAAACTGATAATGAAGTGAATGTCTTGATAAAATTTGTAACATTTAAACATCTTCGAATAACTAAGCAAATATTTATTGGGCATAAATATTTATCTTATAGGATATTATTCATAGGATATCTCACTATGTAAATAACCATAAAATACAGTTTCATATTGTATTATTTAGTTAAGATATCTGTATTAGGTATTATTTAAGATATTCTCATGTTTTAATATGATTTGATCTCTGGCATAGTTTTGTTGTGCTGTCCTTTATTGGTTCTAGTTACAGGGGTATTTATGTTTAATTCATTCTCTGTAATCTTATAGCTTTGTTTTGTGCTTTGGAATTTTGTATATAAAATCTAAGCATTTGTTCATTGAAGGGTGATTAAAGCTGAACTTATAATCTATTTAGGCTCAGTGCCTATTTGTGTTAAGCATTTAATAATTGAGTTCTTTCTTGTGACTGCTCATTTTTCAAATTTTCTATTTCTCTTCGGTTATGTTTTGACAATTCAATTGACCTGGAAAATTGTTTTATTCCTAATTAGATTTTAAAATTAATTTGTATAAAGAAGCACCAACTGTTTTAATAATTTTTACATGCTTTTATATCTATAGTAACATCATTCTTTCTAAATGTTGCTAATTTCTGCCATCTGTGTTTTTATAAAAATGATTGCTACAGTTTTGTTTGCCTTTTAATTATTTAATTATGGTATTAATGTATTTTCCCATTACTTTTCATTTTTATTTTTCTATAGCTCCTTTTGGTTTATTGGTGGATTATTTGGTTTATTTATCTATTTTTTTCATACTCTTTACATAAAAGGTAATTTTTCTTTCCTGCTTTTACATTGTTGACTTTGAATGTATAAATTTTCTTCTAACTATTGATTGCTTTGTTTGTGTTTTATAGTTTTTATATGTGAAGAATTTATTGTTGTTTGCTATAAGATTACGTGTAATTTTTATTTCAATATACCTTATTAACCAATAAATATTTGGGATTATAATATATCATCTTAGTCCATGAAAATTTTTATTTTTTCCTGTTATCATTGATATTTTCTTTATATATATATATAACATTCTATAACCATAAATAAGTAAGCATATATATATATCTCTAGCTCTTGTTTTCATGCTGTGTCTGGGAAAAAAAAACTTGTTATTTTCTGGTCTTAGAGAGATTTTTTTCCTAGAAACCTCAGCATTTTTCAAAATTGAAAAGAGTGAGCTCTGATGGAAATAGAATTCCTGGGGAGCCCATCATAATGATCAAATTGGACTTTTGATGATCAGTGTGATTAATGACACCAATCTTCATAAAAAAGCTGAAAGGTTCCAATATTTCTCTCAGATACATTGGCTATTTTATGTAATCAAATATTTTCATATTTAAACTTTATGTGAAATGACATGTTTTGCAGAGACAACTTTTTCCCAGAAAGTTTTTAATGTTTTTAAAACAGAACCTACTTTTTTTCACAAACATATGTGTCAACAAAAATTATATCCACTTAGGAAATGGAAGTTTTCTTTGTTACTGGTTCCTTCAGATGTTAGCACAGTACTCCTGGGTAAGCAGCCTATTAAGGTCAAAATTAATCACAACTGTCTAAGTATTTATTCTTTTGCAATATTCAAATTCTATTAAAAATATCCTAGATTCATAATTTAAATCTCACTGTCAGTATCATAAATCCAAACACATTCTGTTGCCATAAGCACAGAGACTTTGATAAGAATAAAGCAATGTACTACAATGCTACACCTCCATCTCAGATTATTAATATGTGCCCTTATACACAAACCTATGATTGTATCAGAGCATAACTTAGTAGAATCATAGCTTTATTCTAATTTGGAATGCATCTGAGATAGACAACCACATATTCACTATCACTCATATTCTACCTAAAAATTCCATGCCAGATTCTGTCTTTGACAGTCAACTTTGATTTATTATATGTATATTACACTTTAGATTCTGGAAGTGGTAAGCTCAGGAAAACATTTAGGGAAGTATGAGGTGTGTGCACAGGTGAAAGTTTTCCTAAAGCTTCATACAAATATTTAATTCAATCATTTCATGCTTCTGTTTCTATCATAATGTATAATCTGTTTCCCTTTGGCTCTCACAGCCAGTAAGATTGAGCTTAAATTATCTCTCTCTTCATTGTTTATCTATTGGATTTAAATATATACTCCAATTTACCTATGATGACTCATTTTCATGTTATCAAGTTGTGATGGGTGGTGAGAGAAAAAATTAATTCTCTGGCTAGTCTGTCTGACTCCCCACTTGGTTCAGGGAGCAAAAACCTACCATTCTGTCTGAATCTATCCTGGTCTACTTTAACTCTTAGATATAACTTGAGAGCTGTCTTATTCAACTTAAAGGTAGAGCCCAGTTTAAAAAATACAAAATTAGTAAAGGACTAGCTATATTTAGACCAAATTGTATACTATCTTCTGGTGTGATAGTTTAGACAAAGATCCAAAGAATGAATGGGCAAGACATTAACAGTTCTATTAAATAGACATATACAATCCAAAAGCATGATCTAATTGCACAAATTTAAAGAATTTTCTTTTGATTTACAGTTTAAGAAAATAGTTAAATTTGGCAGTATTAAAATGAGAAGGAAGATAACACTTATTAGATGCTTTTGATATGCTAGGCTTTGCACTAGAGACTCCACATATATTTGTAATGATTAAAAAGTGAAATTCCTTGGTTTAGCCTTGAGAAGACTAAGTGTCCAGGAATTTATCCATTTCTTCCAGATTTACTGGTTTATGTGCATAGAGTTGTTTGTAGTGATCTCTGATGGTAGTTTGTATTTCTGTGAAATTGGCGGTGATATCCCCTTTACTATTTTTTGTTGCATCTATTCGATTCTTCTCTCTTTTCTTTTTTGTTAGTCTGGCTAGTGGTCTAGCTATTTCATTGATCTTTTCAAAAAAACAGCTCCTGGATTTATTGATTTTTTTGAAGGGTTTTTTTGTGTCTCTATCTCCTTCAGTTCTGCTCTGATCTTAGTTATTTCTTGTCTTTTGCTAGCTTTTGAATATTTCTGATCTTGCTCCTCTAGCTCTTTCAATTTTAACCACAGGGTGTCAATTTTTGATCTTTCCTTACTTCTTATGTGGGTATTTATTGCTATAAATTACCCCAATGGAACAGAAGAGAGGCCTCAGAAGTAATGCCACACATCTACAACCATGTGATCTTTGACAAACCAGACAAAAACAATCAATAGGGAAAGAATTCCCTGTTTAATAAATGGTGTTGGGAAAACTGGCTAGCCATGTGCAGAAAGCTGAAACTAGACTCCTCTCTCACACCTTACACTAAAATTAACTCCAGATGGATTAAAGATTTAAACATGAGACCTAACACCATAAAAACCCTAGAAGAAAACCTAGGCAATACCATTCAGGACATAGGCACAGGCAAGGACTTCATGACTAAAACACCAAAAGCAATGGCAACAAAAGCCAAAATAGACAAATGGAATCTAATTAAACTTAACAGCTTCTGCACAGCAAAAGAAACAATCATTTTAGTGAATGGGCAACCAACAGAATGGGAAAAAACTTTTGCAATCGACCCATCTGACAAAGGGCTAATATCCAGAATCTACAGAAAACCAAAGCAGATTTACAAGACAAAACCAAACAAACCCATTCAAAAGTGGGTGAAGGATATGAACAGACACTTTGCAAAAGAAGACATTTATGAGGCCAACAAACATATGAAAAAATGCTCATCATCACTGGTTATTAGAGAAATGCAAATCAAAATCACATTAAGATACCATCTCATACCATTTAGAATGGTGATCATTAAAACATCTGGGGACAACAGATGCTGGAGAGGATGTGGAGAAATAGGAACACTTTTACATTGTCGGTGGGAGTGTAAATTAGTTCAACCATTGTGGAAGACAGTGTGGCGATTCCTCAAGGATCTAGAAATAGAAATTCCATTTGACCCAGCAGTCACATTACTAGGTATATACCCAAAGGATTATATATCATTCTATTATAAAGACACATGCACACGTATGTTTATTGTGGCACTGTTTAGAATAGCAAAGACCTGGAACCAACCCAAATGCCCATGAATGATAGACTAGACAAGGAAAATGTGGCACATATACACCTTGGAATATGATACAGCCATAAAAAAGGATAAGTTCATGTCCTTTGTAGTGACATGGATGAATCTGGAAACCACCATTCTCAGCAAACTGACATAAAAACAGAAAACAAAACATTGCATGTTCTCTCTCATAAATAGGTTTTGAACAATGAGAACACATGGAGACAGGGAGGGGAACATCACAAAATGGGGTCTGTTGGGGGGTAGGGGGCCAGGGGAGGGACAGCGGGGGGTAGGGAGGTTGAGGAGGGATAACATTGGGAGAAATGCCTGATGTAGGTGATGGGGGGATGGAGGCAGCAAACCACCATGGCATGTGTGTGCCTATGCAACAATCCTGCAAGATCTGCACATGTACCCCAGAACTTAAAGTACAATTAAAAAAAAAAGATAAACTTCAAGGTTAAGGAAATAGAAGGGAGATAAAGAGAAAAAGAACTAAGAATTGCTTCAAGAATGCATGAGGTAACGAAAACAATTATAACCCTAAGCTTTTACATTCTGCCTGGGTCCTCCTCCTATATTTTGCTTAGAGTTATTCTGTATAACCTAAAATTGTAGTTCTTTCTGTAGAGATGAGAGTTACGCCACCTTCACTCTCTCAACCCATGTTCAACAGATGTGTTCATGATTATGTTAAGTCTCTTATTGGTTAAGTGGGATGTGTTAATGAAGTGTAAACAAGTATTAGTTGCCAATATAATTATATTTTTACAAAAGCTGCATTGGCTTATTTTATCTGATTTAATGTTCACATAAATCCTATGATATGAATGTTTATCCTTATTTTATAGAAAGCTGAGTAGTAGAGAATTCAATTGTCATAGGTGTTTATACATAATTAACAACACAATCAATAGCGTTTGCTGGTGAAGCCATCCTGTCATGGATTTTGGGAGAAGGTTTTTGATTACTAATTCAGTTTATTGTTATGAGTCTATTAAAACTTTCTACCTTATCTGGAGTCATTTTGAGTTATTCTAGGAATTTTCCCATTTCATCCAGTTTACCCAATGCTGGCATACAACTGTTCATGGTATTGTCTTATAATCTTTTTGTTTAGCTGAGGTTAACAGTAATGTCCCCACTTCCATCTCTAGTTTTCTTTCTTCTCTATATTTTAGTTATTGGTGTTTTTTTTCTTTATTTCTTTGAGTCTAGCTAAATATTTGTCAAACTTTGCTGATCTTTTCAAAGAACTAACCTGTGTATCTACTCATTTTCTCTATTATTTTTCTATTCTCTATTTTACTTATCTCTGCTCTAACCTTAATAATTTTCTACTTTCTGTTAGATTTGCACTTAGTTTGTTCTTGTTGTTTTTTCTAGTTCTTTGAGGTAAAGTAAGGTCATTGATCTGTGAGCTTTCTTTTTAATTAAAAAATATTATAGCTAGAAATTTCCTTCTGAGCAGTGCTTTTGCCGTATCTCATACATTTTGGTATGTGTTACTTTGGTTTTTGTTTAGGGCTATACATTTTCCTTTGTGATATCTTCTTGATCCATTGGTTGTTTAACAGTGTGTTAATTACTAAATATTTTTGAATTTTCCAGTTTTCCATGTAATTGGTTTTTACCATCCAACTATTGAGACCTGTTTTGTGGCCTTAATATATAGTAGTATATCATGGAGAATATTCCATGTCATGTATTTGAAAAGAATGTATATTTCACTGTTACTGGGTGTATTGTTCTATATATGTCTGTTAGGTCTAGATGCTTATATTATTTTTCAAGTTCTCCATTTCCATAGTGATTTTTCTATGTAACTGGTCTATCAATTATTGGAAGTCATATATTAATGTTTCTAATTATTATTGCTGAACTGCTTATTTTTCTTTCAATACTGTCAATGTTTCCTTCATATAATTTGGGGACTCTATAATTTAGAACACATGCTTATAATTGTTAAATATTCTTGATGATTTAACATATTTATCAATATATTATGTACTTATTTGTCCTTTTAACAGCTGTTAATGTAAATTCCATTTTGTCTGATATTAGTATAGCTACCACAGCTCTCTTGCTATTATACCCTTTCCATTCTTTTACTTTCAATCTACAGATTTCTTTGTGCTTTATATTAGTATCTTATAGACATCAGATAGTTGGATCATAGTTTTTCTTCTATGTTATTCATTCTGTCAATTTTGCCCTTTTATGAGTTTAATTCATTTTCATTAAGAGTAATCATTAACTAGGGAAAAAACCCATTTTCCTATTATTTCTCTGTTTGTTTTACATAGTATTTGTCCCTCACATTCTTCATTACTACCTTCATTGTGTTTAGCTAATTTTTTGTACTGAACCATTTTAATTATTTTCTCATTTCATTTTGTGGGTAGTTTTTAGGTAATTTTGCAGTTATCATGAGCATTACATTTAACATGCTAAATTTAAAACAATAAAATGCTAGTTGATAGCAACTTAGCTTTAAAAGCATACAGAAACTCTGCTCCTATTCATCCTCACATCCCTCCTTTATATTGTCATTGTCATCATGAATTGCTTCTTTATGCATAGTGTGAAAAAATAATGTAAATTCATAAATTCCTTTGTACTTTATTTTATATCCTGTTGGAAAATAGAAAGCCTTGTTATAAACCAAATGCACAATACTACTTGCTTTTATATTCACAGATGTATTTACTCCTATCAGAGATCTTAATTTCTACATATGGCTTTGAGTTACTGTCTAGGATCCTTTTATTTTAACCTGAAGGACTCCCTTTGGCATTTCTCATTGAACAGACATAGTAATAATAAATTCCATCAGCTTTTGTTTATTTGAGAGGCTTATTTTCTCCCTCATTTTTCAAGTTTTGTCATAAATAGATTGATTGTGTCCCAGAGGCCCATTAAGCTCTGTTCCCTTTTTTCATTCTATTACATTGGTGCAATATTAATTGTGGTTTTTGCCATTGAAAATAATGGCAAAAACCACAATTACTTTTGCACCAACCTGATATTTCCTTTTTGCTTCTTGGACTTGATAACTTCAATTGCTCAATCTTCAGGCTCACTGGTTCTTCTGCCTGCTAAAATCAGCGATTGAACCCATATAGTGAAATTTTTATTTTGGTTATTGTTATTCAGCTCTATATTTTCTTATTAATTACTTTTCATTCTTGCTTTTAATAGCCAAAATTCTCATTTTGTTCCTATGTTTTTTTTTCTGGTTTCCCTTAGTTATTTGTGTTTCCTTTTAGCACTTTGAACATACTTAAGATAGTTTTCAGTAATTTCAATATCTGCACCTTCTGCATGATATATGTCCATTTATTTTGCTCCTTTGATGAGCTGTACCTCATTGTTTTTGTATGCATTGTTTTTGTTGTTGTTGAAAACTGGTCATTTAGAAACATTATGATGTGGTAGTTCCATAAATTATACTCAATCCCTTCACGAGATTTATTTATTTTTTTGTGTGGGGGACTTATTGAAGGCTGTGGTAGCCCATTTGTTTAGTGACTTTGCCAAACTATTATTGAAAAGACTGTATCCCTTGTCAATGTGGTCAGTGAAGTTTCTGTTCCTTAGTTTGTAGTTATCAAATATTTTGACAGAGGTTTTTTTGAAGGCAGGGAGCTAAAAAGTGAAAAATAAATAAAGGATAGAACAAGAGAAACACACTTTTCCTAGGCTTTGAAAATTGACTTTGTACTGGGGCAGTTTTTTAACTCTTATCTAGGCTTGCACTGAGATTAGGGAAAGCTCAATGTCTTTTCAGGTTTTTCTTAGAGTCTTGCCCTGAGTATGCAGATGCTTTCCTAAGTTCCCCAGTTTACATAGTTGCTTTTGACAAATCATAATTTCTCTCTCACAAAAAACTACCCAGCTTTTGCCTTAGCCAATTTGCTGTACATTTTTACCATAATCTTCTGTTGTAAGCATGTATTGCTAGCTTGACTTACAATGTTTTCCAGCAGTGCTCCCCGATTTTCCACTACAATTCCAAGTTAGGCAAAAACAGATGTGAGCTCCTTGCACCAGTATTTCATGTAGCCCCCAGACAGGTTAAAATAGACATAGCCAATACTTTGTCAATAAAGTCTGTTTTCCTCCCTCTGGAATCAAGAAAACTATCTGGCTTAGAGAATATGACCTGCTGCCACTTTAAGATCTCTACTATTTTTAAATTGCTGCCTTGCCCTAATGCGAGTGGGATGAGGGCAAATAATGTTGCTACAAAACATTCTTATGATTCTGAAGTGACTCTTCTTGATTCAACTCTTACTTGGCTAATGAAACCTTTCGACTGTTTACCAGAGTTCCCACAAAATTGATTCTGATGGTTTCTGCTTCTTTTTTCCCCAATATTTCGGTGGGACAATAAGCTTGGAGATGTCTAGATCTGCCATTTTGCTGACATCATTCCTCAGATATTGGTCTAAAAGCCAATCTTTGTCAAGGAAAAATAATATTATTCTGAGATATTCTCAATATATTAGGACAACAAGACATTTTCCTCCCACAACAGCCATAGGGTTTCTATTGTTTTAATTTGAAAAGAATGTTTAGAAATAGTTACTCAAAGCCATCTTTAGATATTTTAGTACAATGGCAATGATCAATTAGTATGAAATAATATAAATTAAAAAATGTATAATATTAGAGGGTAATTTGAGGAGACTTAGTTTCCCTCATTTGCTGTTTCTGATACCTTGAATAGTATTTAAGTTTTTATCTGCGAGTTTAAATTTTGTAAGAATTAGTTTTTGCTTGCATCATGAGTTGTAGACTTGATTGTTTCTCCTGAGGTTACCAAGATTTATTCGTTAAGAACTGTACTTTAATTTTTCAGCTTGTACCCTCTCTATAGTGTAATTCACTCATATGTGGCACCAGCCATAGGTTTCAATTACTTTTTTCAGTCAAAGATAGCCAATTTGTCCTTCACCATCTTAGGCAGAAAGGTAGTTTTCTATAACTGTCATTTGTGTGTGTGTGTGTGTATGGTTTCCACTATCTTTTAAGGGAATCAATTCCAAGTCCCACAGCCACATTTGTAATATACAACCTCAGCTTCCTTACCTAACATTAAAGCATGGATATAGTTGACCTTCCATGTAGAATACACATCTTCAAATTTACTTACCACTGTGAAATCTCACTTTGTTTCTTGTACCTGGAAATAACATTAATATACATTTGGTCTCAAAATGTATTTGCACAAAATTTTAATCCTATAATTATAGACGAGATCTTATCCTCAGGTGACATCAGCCATCTTGTTCCAATGTTTTTCATGATATTTCATGCTGCTGATGTGTCTGATGGTCTCAGAACTCTTCTGAGCACCATTTTATCATTCCCTATGGTTTCTTATCACCAAGAGTAATAAACAAGCAAGAAACTCATTTCCTTACCTTTAGCAAATTCTACCCATCAGCTTCATCATAGTTACTCCTTGCCCCATTTGATAGATTCTTGCCTGCTGCGATTAAACTTTTTCAAAGTTCATCTAAGGTCGTGGGAGGTCCAGAAATTACTTCTATGCTATCCTTTGTTCTGTGGAGGAATGGAGAAGGAGTAGTTTGGAATTATTCTGATTTAGTTTGCATTCTGTCATCTCTATGCTGCCTTTGGTAAACCAAAAATGTCTAAAGTTATGTTATCTTGCTCAAGTTAATTCCATATATTAGGAGGTTTCTCAAAGGTAAAACTCTAAGTTGCAATGATAGATATGGATAACATAATGGTTTGGAGACGAGGAGGACTTCACTACTAGAGGTTGATTATTGTTAGTTCCTATCATGCTTTAACAGTGGCGTTGCTAAGATTTTCACCTGTGCAAGCTGCAAAGAAGTATTGATGGAACTGGATGCACCAGCTAGTATAACGTCTTGAGTACTTCAAATAAGTAGAGTAATAACAATTAGAAACACCGGCAATTCCTGGGAAAGAGAAAAAAGAACAGGCTCAGATATGTTAATCAAAAAATTAAAGGAAAGAATAAGAAAGAAAAGGCTTCCTTAAGAACCTTTCAAGATACCTATGACAGATGAAGAGCAGACAGATACAGAGAGCCTAAGGGTAGGACCAACTTAGTGAGAAAATTTGAGTTTTAGAACTTCCCTAGGGAATCAGACTGAAGCAAGCTTCCAGGTGAGACCACATATTTGCTGAGCTTTTCTCCTTACTCTGTCCTCCTCCTCTGATTCTCCTCTTGAGAACACTTCCTCAAGAAACACTTAAATAAGAATTTCCCATTTCAGGCTCAGCTACTAGAGAACCCAACCTAAGATAGACCTTTATTTAGGTCTTCCCTGATTAAATCAATCAATCAGTGATCTAATATTTTTTTATCTTCCCTCCAAGAAGAGTAAAATAATACAGGAAGAAAAATGAATGACCATCTCAACTTGTTGACATGTTTCATGTCATCAGGTGACACACTTTTTTACAGCTATGTTCATTTTATTGAATAATATATTGTGAAAATTATTTAATAGAAACATTGAATATAAATTATTTATCATAAATCTTACAATTTTTACTTTAGGTACTTTTTGGCAAGACCATGCATTCCTCACCCAAATGGAAAACCTAAACTATTATATCTTAATACACAATGATAACTGCAAAACATAATATTAACTCAAATTTATGATAAATATCTAGCCTATTTCTCCTATATACTCATAAAAACCCAGAAAAAGTACCTATACATGTATAAAAATGTATAATATTTGATCATAAAGAAGTAAGTAGTTTACCAATGATTATACAATAAAGGGCATAAATATCAAGTGATTCAGGAAATTGAAAAATAATATCATATCATATCTTGTATCCTTGATATTTTACATGAAGCATCTCATTTCTGTTTTACAAAATGCTTTGCTGTCTTTGGCTATGAATCCATTGAGTCCAAAATTATAAGATATGTATGTTTACATTATACATATGCCTGATTTCTATATTCTCATATGTACATTTTAAAATTAAGGGAAAATAATTTTAATGAATATATTTTATAATGTGTTTTAGATCCTAACTTATGCAATACATGGGATGCTAAATCTAAAACCTGAATATTAAAGTATTTATTTTGCAGTCTGTATCAAAATGTCCCAGTCCTAAAATTGAGCCTAAAACATGGCATATAGGGCCTGGCACGGTGGCTCATGCTTGTAATCCCTGCACTTTTGGAGGCTGAAGTGGGAGGATCACCTGAAGTCAGGAGATCAAGACCAGCCTGGCTAACATGGTGAAACCTTTTCTCTACTGAAAATATAAAAAATTAGCTGGGCATGGTGGCAGATGCCTCAGCTACTAGGGAGGCTGAGGCAGGAGAATTGCTTGAACCTGGGAGGCAGAGGTTGCAGTGAACCAAGATCCACCATTGCACTCCAGCATGGGCTACAAGAGCAAAACTCCATCTCAAAACAACAACAACAACAAAAAACAAGTGGCATATACCCTTTAATCCTGTCCATAGTTATGATTCATCACTGATATTTATGGTTGCTTTCATGTCTAATTCAAATTACAAAACACAGTTGAAATTGATATTTAAGAAACAAAAAAGCTAGTATTAAGATAAGTGACTTGCTTAGTTCAGTATTTCCTTTTTTTAATTTTTTAAAAAACAGTTTGATAGTTTTATGTTTAAAAGTAAAGTAATTCATTTATTTTCTGTTGGCTTTATGTGAATTTATTATTTTCCTTGGTAAATATCATTTGCTTTATTTCATAAACCATTTATTTTCATGAGCAAGCTATCATAATATCTTTACGGCAGCTAACAAATATCTGAGCATGTATTATATACCAGGCCTTGTTCTACAGTCTGGAGCTCTAACAATAAAAAAATTAGAAACAAAAAGCCCCTTTCTACATGGAGCTTATATTCTAGTAGGACTGACATATAATAGAAAGTAAATAAATTTAAAATATAATTCTAGTTGGGGCTAAGTACTCTGAAGAAAATAAAGAATAACTGAAGGGTCTATTGTTTTAGATAAATCATCAGAGATGACCTGTCGAAGGAAGTAACAAAAAATTAGCTGGGCATATTGGCATGCACCTGTAATCCCAGCTACTCAGGAGGCTGAGGCAGGAGAATTGCTTGAACCTGGAAGACGGAGGTTGCAGTGCAGCAAGATCATGCCATTGCACTCCAGCCAGCATGACAGAGCAAAACTCTGTCTCAGAAAAAGGGGGGTGGGTGGGGAGTAATAAATAAGTATGGTTACAAAAATAAAAATAAGTATATTCTCTTAAAAACATGATTAGGAAAATTTAAGTATTCTGCTAATGGTTTTAGTAAAGTTATAAATACACTTAATCAAAAGTTATAGGTTTTTACCTCCACTGGTGAAGTAATGACTCAGCTCTGATGAGACTTCTCTCACCATAAACCATTAGAAAATTGGACACATCATATGGAACAACTATCCTCCGTAGTGCAGAGTAATGATTCATGAGGAAAAAGATAGAAATAAGGCTATTCCTATGAGAACCATGGCTTTCTGCTACAAGGCAGTTGCCAGATATTATGGCAGGAAATGGGAACTCAAATAGACCATGGTATTCTAGCTTATGTTGAGCTGGTATTTGGGGAGGCAGAGAGGGGCTACAATTTATGGGACATGGTACCAGTGAAAGGAGTTAATTTGGGGGGAAAACATTGTTTAAAGCTATTTTAAATATTTTACAATAAATTCTTACTTGGCATCATTAAATGGTTATTGACAACTGTGACTTTAAGAGAAATAATGTACAGCAGGTTCTTGAATAACATAATTTCATTTAATGTAATTTTGTCATAACATTGGTGAGATGAAAAGTGTTTTTGTTCTATATAGTCTCACATAAATTTGTAGTTTCCAAAAACCTATCAACTACCTTAAGTGCAGACATATTTAAATATACATTTAAAGAGTCAAAAGAAAATAAAGATAAGTATAAAATAGAAGTTATAAAAATAACCAAAGGAACTTGTAATGATAAAAAAATACAATACTGAACTGAAAGAGTTACTGGAAACGATTAGGACAGATTATACACTTTGGAAAAGTGTCAGTGGCATTTAAGACATAACAAGAAATACAAAATAAGCACAGAAAGAGAAAAGATTGAAATGGAAAACAAACCTCTGTATCTTGTGAGATGATATTAAGAGTCTCACATAGATTAGGAGTTCAAAAAGAAGAGGGAGCAGACAGAAGGAAAGAATAAAATATTTGAAGAAATCATATTCAAATATTTTCCAATATTAATGAAAACTATAAATCCACAGATCAAAAAAAACTTTCATGAACCATAGGAAGGATGAAAAACAAAGAAAATGCCAAAACACAACGTAATTAAATTGCATAAAACCAGTAAAAAAGAAAATGTTATAGAGAACCAATAAAAAGAGATAACATTTTATTCAAAGGAACAAAAATAATTTATCTCAGCAGAAAATTTATGAGAAAATATGTACCTGTGAAGTCAATAGAAAAGCATCTTTAAAGAAGTAGAAGAAAACTTTGGCCTATATTTCTAAACTAAGAAATAAATATCTTAAAAAACTAAAAGTCTTGAAATAAAGACCTCTTCAGACAAACAGAAGGTGAGAGAATCTATTGTCAGTAAATTGGTAGTGAAAGAAATGTTAAATTTAAAAAAAAATGTTAAATTAATTTTTTGGGCAACAGGTAAATGATCTCAGCTGGAAAACTGATCTATATATTGGAATAAAAGCACAAGAAATACATTTAATGTAAATATAAAAATATTTTTCTCATTTGTGTATTTAAAAATACATATTTGATTGCTTAAACAATGATAATAACTGTTAACTAGATTATACAAATCCATAACCTAGAAGCCTGGAAGAAAAGAAGTGCTTATTTCCAGGCATAAAAATTATGTATTTATCCTCAATTTCTATTCTTCTCTAGAAGATGTCTGGCTATCAGTAAAAAAACAAAAATAAACAAACAAACAAAATAAAGAGAGATTTCTAAAATACAGAATAATCATAATCTTTTTTAAGAATCACAGTTATTTTCAGAAATAACAGACTCAAGTCTATTTTTCTTGACCAGCACAAATATTGAAACTGTCTCGCAAGAAATTCAAAAGATGATAGATTTAAACTATTTATTAATAATTAAAGTATAAGTAATTGAATGTACCAATTAAAAGAAATTTTCAATCTTCCAAAGCAAGATCCAACTGCAGGTTAAATATAAGAAACCAATTAAACATATAAAAATACATGTAGCTTAAATTTAAAAGGATGAAAAAGATACACAGTCAGGCATTCACAACCAAGATATATTTTGAGACATTCATTGGTAGATTTTCTTTCTGTGAATATCAAGGAGCATGTTTACACAAATCTAGATGGTATAGCCTACTACACGCCTACAATATATGGTAAAGACTATTGCTCCAGGCTGCTAACCTGCACAGCAGGACAATCTGCTGAATACTGTAGTCGACTGTAACACAATGGAAGTATGTATCTGTGTGTGTGTGTGTGTGTGTGTATACACATATATACATATTTACATATATGTATGTCTATAAACATTCAAAGATATGGTAAAGATACAGTGTAATAATTGAACAGTACACCTATATAGTGCAGCTTCATTATAATCTTATGGGACCACTGTCCATTGTTGTATAAGCAGTGTGTTGTTGACCAAAATTTCATTATGTGGCACATGACTGTATCATAAAAATAAAGTAAAACTGAAAAACTTTTATCAAAATAATTGGCCAATACTCTCAAAAGTATTAAGGAAAAGAACAACTAGTAAACATGGAACATTCATTGAATGGGGAACACTAAGCAGACATAAAATCTAAAGAAAATAGTTTGACTTGTTTTGATCCTGCAACAGAAAAAGTATTTCAGAAAAAAAAATGCTGAGATAAAAATAAAGTAGTTTAGTTAATAATATTGTAGGGATCTTGATCTCTTAGTTTTAATAATTGTACATTGCTGCGTAAGTGATTTGCATTTGGGAACGTTAGGTGAAGAGTATATGGGAAGTCTTTCTACTATTTCTGCAACATTTGAGAAAATGTGAAACTATTTCAATGAAAAAGCAAAAATGAAAGAAAACATTTTTAAAAGTAGGTAAGTCCATAAAAAGGAAAAAAATAATTTCTTTTTAATGAAAATGTAATCCTGTCTCAGCTTTTTACTTTATATTTCTGTCTGCAAATATTTCTTTATGTAAAGTAAATATTGTATTTGTACTATGGAAATGAAATTGATCATATGCTGCATTTTATAAGTAAAACAAAAATAACTTATCATCTGAGTCTTTGCCTAATGAAAATCCTAGCGATGTTTTTCTTGGAGATCCTTATTTTTTCTCCTTAGCAGGAGACTGTGAATGAAGTCAGAAAAAAAAAATTCCTTCAATTTTTTGGTCACTATCACCATACTACATTTTACATTTAAAAAGTATATATGCTGTGATCATTGTTTCAAATTCAGTGTTCTTACTTGGACTATATGTATGTGTATTTTAATATATTGAGGTGTCAAATTTTGGATAAAATATAATAATTAGAGTTTGAAAAAGTTAGACTGAGTGGCTTTCACACTTATCTGTACATCACAGTCACCTGGGGAGCATTTTAAAATTTCATATTCCACGATTCCACAGTCAGATTTTATTAAAACTGAATTGGTGTAAGAGAAAATGTATATTTAATAGGTCCCCAGGTGATTTTGATAAATTTCCAGGTCTGAATACTATTGTCATAAGCCAAACTTCAAATATAGCCATTTAATTCTTAAGAATCTAGCATAAGATAATAGAGTACAGTGCTTCAAATTCAGGAAACCGTAACGTATTTCTACAAGAAGTTCACTTGGGAATTTTCTTCCCAATTTTAGGCTTCCTAAAATCTCATTTTTTAAGTCTCAAAAGAAATCAAGATAGTAATACGTGCCATTTAATGTTATGATCATTAGAACAGTGTACATATGTCATGTTCTTGATATATAACAAATGTTTTACAAATAATGAAATGTTAAAAAATACATATATGTAAGATTTAAGTATTTTACATATTCTACAATTAAAAATAAGTATGTAAGTATATAATACATATAAAGGGAATATATGTATATGTAGAATATTACATATTAATTAGAAAGATTGTTTTGATACATATGCTTGCCTTGGGAGTTAATAAAACTTGTACTAAGCTGAGATACTTTCAAGGTGAGTGTTGTCTTCTTTGTTTATTTACCACCATTACTGTATTTGAAAGAATAAATAATAACATGCATTATTGATGCCAATCTAATCACAAATGCAATTATTTACATTTGTACATTATTTTTTACTTTTTCAGATGCTGATCACTTAATTGAATTCTATGTTTGATATGACTTTCGGTAAAACTAAAGCACAACTGACAATAATCTAACTGCCCTTTCTCTCACAAGCACGAGTAAAAAATACCAAGAAATCCCAAGAATATTTATAAAGGGATATCATATTTGCACAGAAATGGTCTGTGTCTGAAGAACTTTATTGAGAAGACATGGAAATCCTTTAAAACTTGATAAAACGATAAGCATAAAAAGGATTCAGTTTTTATTTCCTTGAATATCATTGTATTTCCTTTATATGTACCAACAATTTCTCTTTAGTGACAACTTTCCAAGAGGTTACATACCATTTTTTTTTAAATGATGGAAACACTAATAAATATGTGCCTTCTGTAGAAGAAAAGTAAAATGTTGGAAATTTCTAAGGATCAGAAAAAAAGAAGGCAGTAGGCTCTTTTATCTATTAACACATATAAAAAATATTAACAATATAAGAACTTTCAATTATTTTTAGTTTATTTTGCATTTTTTCATGTTAACCTTTCTTTCATTGTTCAATTATTGTACTGATACCTATAGTAATTTATTTTCTAAAAGATATTCTACATATTTCTGGAAACAAGGCATTTATGTGACCATAGAATATCTTGCTTCTTGGAACAGAAATATGACATGAAGGCACTCTAAATCTTGTTTTGTAGAATAGGAAAGGTTAGTGATGAATTGAAGACTTAAGCAATACCATTGGGTCATAGAGAGCTTAAACATCTTTAAAACACAAACTTAGATATTAAATTTTCAAAATTTCACTTTCTTTTCTACCCAATTTGTAAGCAATATAAAATATAAACTAGTTTGAGTGCATTCTACTCTGTAACATAAAATAAATTTTGTGAGTTATTTCATTTGTGTTTAATCATTGTTTGTGCCTATAAGACAATAATTTTCAAACTTAGATAAGGCAAAGCTCTTATAAAGTTTAAGATGTTGAATTTGAACTTGGGTTTTGAAAACTACTTATCTCTCTTATAAAATCAATTGACTCATGTAAAAATAATTTCCTTCTGAGGAACAACTAGGTTAGCATAATTAAGACAAAGATAAAAAAGAATTGATTTTACCTATATTCTATGACATTCCCACTTTTTTCTAAAAACTATTGTATTTTATATTTCATTTCAACTATTTAGGTTAAACACATATCTAAAGTTTACATATTTTATGGTTCTAGCATCCACTTAATGTTTACTCAATGTACACTTACTCCCAACTAAAAGTAGGTATTTCATTGTATCTAAGAACACTTAGAAGAATCAGCTATGATCTGAAATAAGTGAAATCCAAGGTCCAACTTACTGACCACGATGAAATTTATGACACTTAAAAATACCTAGCATAGGCTGGACATGGTGGCTCATGCCTGTAATCCCAGCACTTTGGGAGGCCAAGGCAGGAGGATCACCAGTTCAGGAATTCGAGACCAGTCTGGCCAATATGGTGAAACCCCATCTCTTCCAAATATACAAAAATTACAAAATACAAAAGTAAAAAAAAATACAGGGCATGGTGGCACACGCCTGTAGTCCCCGCTACTGGGGATGCTGAGGCAGAAGAATCTATTGAACCCAGGAGGCAGAGGTTACAGTGAGCCAAGATGGTGCCACTGCACTCCAGCCTGGGTGACAGAGTGAGACTAAGTCTCAAAAAAAAAAAAAAAGTACATCGCATAATAGATAAAATTGGCTTAGGTATATTAAAAGATTGCTCAGTAGTGCCAAATGGCAAATCACTGCTTTATTATTAATTTGTCTATAGGACTAGTTTTGGATCTTAAAATAATCGTAGTTTCAGCACACATTTATTGGACAGCTAGTATGTTTCAAGTATTATACTTAGCATTTTATCTATATTATCACACTTAAGCTTCAAATAACTCTGTGATATGGGAAATATTAACTGTTTCATAAAAAAGAGTAACTCGCCTGTCTGCAGCAACAAAATGAGTAAGTGACTGAACTGGTTTCAAACCTGATTGTTGGATTCAAAAGCTCATGGGCTTAGTCAGTCTGTATAGTGAAAAAAGCCCTGGAAGAGCAGTCACCAGGGAGATAATTGCTTATGATAACTGCAGTATAAAATGGCTTTAAAGATCCCACCACTGAGAAACTCTTTGCCCCCTCAATATATGCCACAAGGGATTTAAAGCTATAAACTTCACTTTGCTCTTTAAATGATTGCCCAGCAACTGGAAAGCCTTTTTAAGAAGTCATAAGGAGGAAATGAACTAGTTCAAAATCCCTCATCAGCTTTGTGGAGAAAGCAAACTCTTTTGTACAAATGCATTGTTCTGTAAACAGTTCCATTATTAGCTAATATTCCTTCCCAGCAAGTAAAATGTGACACAACAATAAGTTTCTATTCACAATACAACTTCTGATGAACAATAAATAACATTATTCAAAAGGCAAAAGGCCAATATTTTCTACTTATTAACTGTTTGAGTAGCAGCTCCACAGAAACAGGTGACATGATGTTTATTATGTCTGAAGATAAAGTTGGAAAAATTTAGATCTTCATTGGGAAGGTTATTTTAGAATTTTAGACCAAGAAAGAACCACAAAGATTAAATTTCCCATCTTTTATAATTTAAGGCGAACAAATTCAGACTCAGGAAAATTAAGTGGCTTATTCAGTGTCACACAGCTGACTATCGACAAATCTGAGAATAGAATGAAGTCTTTTGTAATTTTCTAATGCACTACATTTTTTTGAGGCTGACTTGAGACACTAGTTTAGACATTTAATCAAAATGGAATTATTTGTTACTTCTCTTAATCTCAGCCAAAGTTAGCACTCCCTATTGCTACAAGCAAAATCTTGAGTCATCCTGCATTTTTATCTTTTCACCACATAACTCATTTATCTGTACATGGAACCACACATTTTACATATTTGTATATATTTAATTGTTGGTTTTGAAAACTTAAATGCAAGGTTTTAAAAACTTAAATGCAAGGTTTTAAAGAAAGGAATTTTATCTTTTTCACCACTATTTCCAGTAAGGTGACCAACCATCCTGTTTGGCCAGGAACTACAGATCCCTAGATGTGGGGTTTTCAGTGCTAAAATTGGAAATGTCCTTGGAAAATTGGGATGAGTTGCTCATACATCAGGGCTTAAGCATATAGATTTTACAGCTTCTGCTTCTCACTCTTCTAAGTGGTAATATTAACAACAGAATCATCCTAATTTTTAAAAAATTATTACCAACACATTCTGGACGATGGCAGCAATGTGCCTCAATTTGAATATAGTTGCTGTTTGATTTGGGGTACTGCTGGTTCCATCTTCATTTAAAAGGACAGTATAAGGCTCAGCATGGTAGTTTATGCTTGTAATCTTAGTTCCTTAGGAGGCCAAAGCTGGGGGATTGCTTGAGGCCAGACTGGACAACATAGAGAGATCTCTGTCTCTACAAAAGAATTTAAAAATTAGCTGAACATGGTGATGTGCGCCCATAGTCCTAGCTACTTGGGAGGTTGAGGTGGGAGGATCGCTTGAACCCAAATGTTTAAGGTTACATTGAACTCTGATCATGCCACTGCACTCCAGCCTGGGTAACAGAGTAAGACCCTGTCTCAAATATAAATAAATAAAAATAAAGGCCAGTGTATGTTATACTGTAGTCACTCAATCAGTATTTGTTGCCTGACATATATGTTAAAATTGTAACAATAAAGAAACCATATTCAGTTCTGATTTCTGATGACAGATGGTTTATCTCTTTATCCATTGCATGATTTCTCAGTCTCAAATTTTAGGCTGAATAGTTATTTGTTTGTTAAGATGGGAAATTGTTGTAAGATGCTTACCATTTTACATATATGTGTGTGTGTGTGCCTATATAGGTACGCATGCACAAACATAAACAGATTTATGCATATATAACATATGTACTATACATACATATTAATATGTATGTGTAATAAAACTAAAAATAACCATATGGATGTTATATATATGCATACACATAGTCTTACAATGCTGTTATTTTATTGTTTGGCTCAGAGTTGTCAAATAATACCAGTTAGAAAGAGTGCACAGAAAAAAAATTAAAGATTGTTTTTGGTTTCAAGAAATAGACAGTAAATCACATCACTATAAGAATTCCTTAAAAATGGCTTTAAATTAATCTCAACAAAGTGGCCATCACTATAATAAGTGGGGCTTGGCAGAACTCCCTTCAGCTCCATTCTCCTACTGTGACAAACAACAAACCCTGTACTTAGAGTCTGCTTGCTTTGCTGAGTAACATCTGTCATGTTACTTCCTATATAGCCCCTGAATGTATTTGTGGTGTGGGACCACTCTATAAAGTCTTCATAGAATTGCAGTTATCAACTATTCGCTGCTATCACAAACCACAAAATTACTATTCTTTTTTTGCAACTATCTACTTTCAATAGTTCTTCCCAACCCTTCAATGACTAGTTTAGGTGTCCGGTAATTTTCTTTGGACTCCAACATCAACTTTGTTTATAGCTAGATTTCTTTATTCATTGTATGACAAATTATCTTTACAAAAGCCTCTATAATTTTTTTTTATAGAGGGTATTTTGTGGCTTTTTTAGCCCTTCTTTTTGATCTTTTGATCAAAATTACTCTAACAGGGTTTATGATACATAATGCCAAGCATTTAATCACAAATTATCAGTCATAAAGGACCAAAAGCAAGAGAAAGTAAATAGATGACAGAAACAGACTTTTAGAAAAATTAGACATTAGAGTTAACAAACACAAATTTAATATGTTACTAACGTTTTCGAGAAAACAAATAAAAGTGAATTCCAGCAGAGAAATTGAGTATAATAATTATTCAATTAATAAAATAGAATCAACAATAAAACAGAATCAAATACAAATTCTAACGTTACAATATAAATTAATAGACATTAGAAACACAATAAATTAAGAATACAGGCTCAGAGAATTCAGGGGAACTTGAGGATTCAAAATTCTCAAATGGCTCTATTCATGTATCTCCATTCCAAGTCTAACAGTCCAGTCTCTTCTCTGTGAAAGCTCTGAAATTGGTATGAGAGAAGTGAATTGGGCAGGAACCAAAAGCAAAGAAAGTGCATAGTCTCTGATGGAAACTAGATTTAAACTGATCTCATTGAGATAATCTGAGGCACAAACTATACATCAAACTGGCCCCCCTCAAGGCAAGAGATCAGCTGTTTATATTAATGTGTCAGTTAATTATCAGCTGATTGTCAAAGATGAGGATGAGGATGGGGGAGTTGGACAGACATTTCCTGAGTAGATGGTTCTAGCTGGCCAACAGCAATTCTGTAGATAAAGGATAAAGCTGTAAGCTGTAGGAGTATACATGCCCGTATAAATTAGCTGAGTAGGTATGTTAGTCAGAATTTTTCAGAGAAACAGAACTAATAGGAAATATATGTATATCTACCTATCTATTAATGTAGAGATACCATGTGAGCTAATTCCTTATAATAAATATCTCATATATGTCTGTGTGTGTGTGTGTGTATATATATATATAAAACAGATAAACAGACACATACATACACATGAGAGATTGTCAAAAATTTTATGAAAAATGCAATTATGAAAAACCCATGCATGGATTTCAAAATTTTTTTGCACCTAAGTAGATTTGTACTAACTCGATACGACACATCTGAACAGGCTCTAGTGTGAGGCATTAAGAAGGATAAGACATCTGTCTGAAAAGATGCTCTATCAGTACAACATGAATTTTGCAAAAATTGATGCAAAAATAAACATCAATTTTATGGTGAAGCTTGGGCGGAAGAACGGTGAAATCATTAATCCTTTATGAAAAGTTTATGGAAACAATGACCTAAAGAAATCAGCAGTTTACAAATGAATAATTCATTTTAGGGAGACAAAATACTGTTAAAGATGAAGTCTGCAGCAATAGATCATTCACATCAATTTGTGAAAAAGTTATTAATTTTGTTTATGCCATAATTGAGGAAGACTAATGATTAACAGCAGAAACAATAGCCAATAATCAGAGACATCTCAATTGATTCAACCTACACAATTCTGAATGACAAATTAAGTTAAGCAAACTTTCCACTTGATGGGTGCCAAAATTCTTGTACCCAGATTGGCTCAGACAAAAGCAGAGCTTTCAATGGAAATTTTAAGCAAATAGGATCAAGATCCTGAAGCATTTATTTGAAGAATTGTAACAGGAAATAAAACATGGCTTTACCAGAACAATCCTGAAGACAATGCACGAAGCAATAGCTATCAAGAGGTGGAAATGATCCAGTCAAAGCAACACTAGCATGAACAAAACAAAGCAAATGCTATCATGAGCAAAGGTCACGGAAACAGTTTTGGGGAATCCTCAAGCAAAATGCCTTGAGGATTCCCCAAAACTAGCTGGACCTTTTGCCTCAAGGAGGGGACAATTTAATGTATATTTTGTGCCTCAAGATTATCCCAGTGAGATCAGATTAAAGCTAGTTTCCAACAGAGACTATGTGATCTTTTTGCTTTTAGCCCTTCCCCAATCCACTTTCATCAGTTTTCTTATTCCAAGAGAATATCGAATATTTATTGGCTTTCTGGAGAGACAATAAATAACGACACCTGCTTATTGTGGGAGTATTTTAAGAAAGGGAAAGTTTTAACGGAAAAACACCTAAGAAAGCTTCACCAGAGAGTCCTTTACTACGATAATGCTTCTGCTCATTCCTATCATCAAAAGAGGGCATTTCTTAAGAGTTTTGATGGGAAGTCATTAGGCATCCACCACACAGTCTTAATTTTGCCCTTTCTGATTTCGTTTCGTTTCTTAATCTTAAAAAATATTTAAAGGGTACCTATTTTTACTTTAGGTAATAAAGTAAAAAAGACTCTACTTACATGGTTAAGTTCCCAGGACCCTTAATAGTTCTTTAGGGACAGATTAAATTGCTGGTATAATTGCTTAAGAAAGTGTCTTGAACTTGCTGGAGCTTGTTTGAGAAATTAAGTTTTATATGCTTTATTTTTGTCTTTTAATTTTTTAATGAATATTTGAAGTCCCCTCATATCATGTCAGCCAACTCCTTATAATAAATTTTTCTCATATGACATATGTATTATAAGGAGTTGGCTCACATCATTATAAAAGCTGAGAAGTCCCACAAGCTGGTGTAACATTAGCCTGAATCCAAAGGCCTGCCAAGCAGAAGAGCCAATGGTTCAAGTTCTAGTTCAAGTCCAAAAACTTGAAAAATAGGACAGCTGATGCTGTGATTCTACGTCAAAATTCAGCAGGCTTCAGACCCAAGAAATCCTTATGTTTCCATTCAAGTTAGAAGACAGGAAAAATCTGATGCCCAGTTCAAGGTAGTCAGATGGAAGAAGTACCTTTTTACTCAGTCTTTTTGTTATATTCAGGTCTTCAATTAATTGAAAGTGTTAATCTGATACAGAACACCCTCACAGACACATTGTGGATAATGTCTGCCAAATTTCTGAGTATTCTGTGGCTTAGTCACATTGACGCATAAAATTAATTATCACAGCAGGCAACACAGCATCTAATACATCTAAGAAAAAGTGCATATGCAAATAAATCAAGATGATTATCAAATAATAGGATTTAAATATATGAAGAATTACATACTTGACAAAATCACATAAAAGGCAGAAAGAATAAATATAATTAATAAGGTCTTTGTATTTTATAAAAAATGATAAAGTAATAATTTAAATTAGACAATGTGCAAAGGTGCTTTCTTTACTTATTTAAATATGATTTCATCTCAGAATTATTCTAATATAAAAATATATAATTAATAATGCAATAAAAATGAAGAAATGGAAAATAGTACTGTAATAATAGCAATAAAATATTGATTAGCAAAAAAGCCAAAAAAGAAGAAAGAAGAAAATACATATAGGACAACTTTATTTTTAAATATATTAATAAATGGCATATGTAAACCCACATATATCAGTAACTATATTAAAATGTAGTAGACTAAGTAATTTCCAAATTTATAATTGTATTAAAAACATATAATTCTATGCTGTTTTGAGATACAGAGTTGACTATTTATGCACTGTAAAATTGAATTAAAAGGATGGAAGAAATTATAGCAGACCAATATTAACCAAAAGATTAGAATACCTGTAATGTTATGTGAAAAGTAGAATTTAATGTAAGAATGATAACTAAGATAAATAAGTATATTTCATAATGATAAACATGTTGGTCCACAGGACAATTTTATGAATTTAAATATGCATTCAGTTTTTAGCATGGTCTCAAAATGCATAAAACAGATGGATATTAATAAAAGGATAAATGAGCAAATCTCTAATTATAGTCATAAATTTTGACACATATCTCTCAGTAAGGTATAGAAAAACTGGACCAAAATATTCATGAAGGATATAGTTTATTTGAAAAATAACATGTTCAACTTTATCTCATTGAGATTTATGTAATATTACATTAAAACTCCAGAATTCAACTTTTGAATTGAACTCTTTGAGTGTATGTGATACATTTATCAAACTGGGCACGTGCTCTGCCATAAATCAAATCTTACTTTTCTCAAAGAATTACAATAAATGAAGTATATTCTCTGATCATAGTAAGAAGATAGATACTCATAATAAAATAATAAAATTTGTATACATTTATAAATTAAGTGACGCATTTCTAAATAATCCATGAATCAAAAAGGAAATTATATTAAAAAGTGAGAAAGTGATTTTAAATTAAATAAAATTGCACACTAAATATACTAGTGGATAAATCTAGGATAGCAGACAAGAAAAATCTATGTTTATCCTGAAAGATTTTTAATAACTTAAGTGAGCTTAATATCTATCAAAATGAATTGTGGATAGAAATTCAAAGAAAACCAAAGAAAACAGAGAAACAGAAATAATAAAAATAAGAACAAAAATTAATGATATACAATACAAACAAAGGGAATAATATTTATTCGATAATTGAAAGAAATCTAGCAAGCCTAATAATAAAAAGAGTAAAACAAAAAATTACACATATCAGGAAAGAAAAAGGACATTTCTACAAAGCCTACAGACACATAGCAGTAACAACAGAATATTATCGGTACATTTATAACAATACTTTTGAAAATGTATAAATAATTAGTAAAATCCTAGAAGAAAATACCTCCTACCCAATCATGGATAGACACATATGAAAATCTGAAAACATATACATAAATACACACACAAACACACACACACACACACACACTCACATACATACACATATATAAAGAAAATATAAAAGAAAAATTTTTGTCTAAAGATAACTCTAGGCTAAAATGAATTTACTTATTTTTTTCAAACATTAAAAAAATCCATTCTAATTCACAATATTAAGAATAGAAATGAAGAAAATCATATGATCATTGCAACACATTCAGAAAAATGCATCTGATAAGATCAAGTCATTCCATTCTCCAATGTATTCTCTCTTATATATATGTCATGTGTATATACATATACATGTATGTGTATATATGTATTTACATATATGCAAAAGACAAATCAATAATATAAAATGTGAGTGGACAACTCACGAAATAAGGCTATCTCTATGGCCAACTACAATAAATAATATTCAACTTTAGTAGTCATCAAAAATTACAAATTAAAATTCCTACCAGAATGCTTAAGTTAAAACAAATGACAATATTAAATTTTCCTGAGGATTTGGAGTAAATGAAGAATTTATTTATATCTAGTACAAAAATGTACAGAATTATTTAAAATATGCAAAAACTGGTAACAAAGCAAAAAGCTATCATCAAGAGAATGGACAAATACTTTATTTATGTTTGTACAATGGTATACTTAACATCAGTGAAAATGAACAGAACGCTGCTGTGTGTCACAACATGGATTAATGTCCTAGATGTGATATCAAACAGAAGAAGCCACACACAAATGATTGCTAATTTTATGATTCCCAAAGCTCATGACATTAGTTAATGATATTAGAAGTGAGAGCGATTGGCTGTGTGCAGTGGCTCACGCTTGTAATCCCAGCACTTAGGGAGGCTGAGACAGGTGGATCACTTGAGGTCATGAGCTCAAGACCAGCTTGGCCAACATCGGGAAGCCCTGTCTCTACTAAAAATACAAAAATTAGCCGGGGGTAGTGATGGAGGCCTGTAATCCCAGCTACTCAGGAGGCTGAGGCAGTAGAATTGCTTGAACCCAGGAGGCAGTGGTTGCAGTGAGCCAAGACTGCGCCACTGCACTCTAGACTGGGTGAAAAGAGCAAAACTCCGACTCAAAAAAAAAAAAAAAAAGTGAGTGTGATCTTTAACTCTGTGGAAGAGAGAGACACAATGATCAGAAGGAGACACAACATAAGAGGCCTTTAATATTGTATTCCATGATTTGAATTGTGATTACACAATCATCATGTTAATTTTTGAAAATTCTTCAAGCTGTGCACTTTCTGTATTTTGTCAGTCATTTAAAATATGATTGTGCAATTCTTTATTGTATGTTTCATTGAAAATTATTTTAAAATAACACAGCTTTAATATTTCATTGAGTTTGTTGGGCTCTGATTCTTGAAGGTAGCACAAGAAACTGGGAAGTTTACATGGTGTCCAGAAAATAGAGTAAAGCTTTTTTGCTCATGTCATTGTCTTTCTTTACCTTTTCTCCACCTGCTAAATCTTGCAGCTCTAGAGATTTATTATGTATCACTTGTAACTTCTCATTAATCAGTTAAATGAATTCATAAAAAGTTCTTTTCTTCCTTATAACTGCTCTCAGAACCTCATTTCTTAATATCCAGCACCAGTGGCAACTAAGAGCCGCTATTTCTAGACTTCTGACTATAAGTCAGGTATAGGTCTAATTTTCTTTTTCATCTCTCTTCTGAGTGAAAAAGCACACAAAGAAAACTACAGGCCATTATCTCTGATGAATATTGATGCAAAAAATCCTCAATGAAATAATAGAAACTGAATTCAACCATACATTTAAAAGATCATTCATCATGACCAAGTGGGATTTATCCCTGGAATGCAAGAATGGTTCAATGTATGAAAATCAATGTGATACCTCATTTAACAGAATGAGGGATAAAAAGCATTTTGAAAAGGAAATTTTGGTTACTTCTGTGGTATGCAATAATTTTAGTAAAAGGCAAAAGATTTATACAATTTGAAAAGAAACCAGAGTATATGGTATGCAATAATTTTATATAAGAATTATAATTATTAATAACATGCACTAAGTCATATCAGAATTACACAAGTTTTCCATAATTTTGGAACACATGCCAATACTTGTTTATACAAACACAGCCCAAAGAAAGCCAACCACTATTTCATACTTGACAATGCTTTCTGTATGATTTTTATACCAAGTAAGCCAAATTTCACCTTTGCATTAGTATACTATTAATGTTAAACCCAGTTCTTAATGAAACCTTATAGACATATCTACTCAATTTTAATGTTTCATCATAAGGTAAGATTCTCATAAGCCTTTATAATCCTTTACAATTTTTGTTAACAAGCTCATTTTTTAAAGTATGCCTGTGCTCACAGAAAATAGGAGATGTCTCTAAGGGAAAAATAACAACAGACACAGTGTGCTTTTACAAGTCATTGGGTGTGACAAAGTGAACTTACTATCAATATCCATTTTTTTCATTCTTCTATAGTGGTAGGAGCTCAATATATTTAGTTGAGTACAAGACAAGGTGACTGTAACTCAGACTTCTTTTGAGATAGATACAGCCACTTCACTAAACTCAGTCAATGAGCTAGAAGCAGCAGCCTCATGTGGTCAAGTCTTGGAAACTTCAGGAGGCATTAGACTGTGTTCCTTGCTCTTTTCTACCGTCTGTCTTCCTCTGCTGTGTGGTATGCAAGTGAAAACATCTAAGGCCCTAAGAAAAAGTCTATCTTTGGCAAATAGACAAGAGAGAAGGAGCCTGGGACCCAGAGACAGTGAATGTCAATGCCAGTCTTGGATTCTCTACCTGGACACTTGCATGATAAAAAATAAACATCCATCTCATTTTAGTCACTGTTATTTTAGTTTTTCCACTCTTCTCTTAAAACTAATAATGCTAACTGATGCAATGAATAATAAGAAAATATAAAGAGCCAAGATTTCCTCAAGACAAATCACAATACTGGTAACAGGACCTAGAAACTAAGCCTGGGGCCTTGTTCATTTGTGTGTGAACCTGAGACTCTTTTACTAAGTCACAACTCTAAGAATAAATACTGATAGGTAGTGTTGAAACCACAGTGAAAGAAATCAGAACTAACTGATTCTGTCTTGCTTCTAACCTTTAAGATGTCCTTGTTCATTCCTGGGCATAGGTAGAACTAACTTAGGGAAGGAATTTAGATCGTGGTTTGACTGTGAAAAAAATTGATAATAGCCCTTTCCTGAAAAGACCCCCTTCTTGCCTGGGGACAAGTCTGCTTTTGCAGGACTCACAAATTACCTAAAATTAGAAATTACAGTTTAGGAGCCATACAGCTTCTGCCTCCAAGAGTCAGAACCTCCTCAAATTGCTCCTGGAAATAACATTACTAGTGTAAAACCTAAAAACAGTGCTTGAGATATTTTGCAGACCCTGCCCTCAACGGATCAGCTGACACCACCCAGCCTGGTAATCTAGCTCAGTCATTTCTGCCATCCCACCCAGGAACAGAAAACAGCATGAAAAACTCATTTCAACACCTTACGATTCTATCTCCAACCTGACCAATCAGCACTCCCCACTTCCCAAGCCCCCTACCCGCCAAATTATCTTTAAAAACTCTGATCTTGGAATTCAGGGAGACTGATTTGAGTAATAATAAAACTCTGTCTCCCACATAGCTGGCTCTGCATGAATTACTCTTTCTCCATTGCAATTCCCCTGTCTTGCTCTATCTAGGCAGCAGACAAGGTGAACCCTTTGGGCGGTTACAGTGGTGTCACCTGGCTCATATGAGTAAATGCTATATTCAGTAGAAGGAACTGGCCTCTCTGCTCTGTCCATCTGGGATATTGTTTATTATTATTTTGTTGTTGTTAAGAGGAGGAGAAATATTTTTAAAGTGTCTTTATGTCAGATAAGAAGAATTAAGGGCTACATTTTTGGGGAAAGTCACCATTATTTTATTGGAAAATCACTATAAATTAACTATTATACTTACTGCCTTGCATATTAGCCTATCCCCACTACTATATTAACTTTAAAAGTTTATTTTCTAGGATAAAAGATGTAGGATGTACAATAGTTAATTTATAGTGAAAAGAAAAACCTGAATTCAGGTTTTTGTATTTGCAAGTTTGGGTTCTCAAGTTATTCAACTTCTAGGAAGAGGCTAACATGAATTAGGCTAATATGAATTAACAGAATTCATAGAATTCAGGTTTTTATATTTGCAAGTTTGAGTTCTCAAGTTATTCAGCTTGTGAGAAAATAAAACTTCCTAGAAGTGTTCTGGAGCTGGGAAGGATGACGAGGAATGTGATGGGAAAGGAAGGCAGAGAGATTGAAAGTTGATATTGATTCAACATTTACTTTGTTAAACACTCAGTTAGGCAACAACACACTGCAGTTAACAGAAAAAGCCATGAGAGATATTAAGAAAACAGAGGGAGTAAAAATTGCGTATTTGGGACTGAAACCCAAGAGTCACATATGCATGGACATTAAGAGACACGTTGACCAGTATCCTTCCCCATCATTCCATCATCTCTGACTTTCTATACATGGACCTTTCCTACTTTCTGTACACAGACTCCATCCTATGTTTATTGTGGAAACATTTCTTATCCCAGAAAATAAACTTTTAAAGTTAATATAGCTCCAGATAAATGTGTTATCTAAACAAGGCTGATGGTACAATATTTAGTTCAAAGAGTATAGATCAACATTTATATTATTTATTCAATGATCCCAATGAGCCACAGATTAATATTAGAAACACATATGTATGATTTTATGCCAAGAAAATATTTCATTATATCATTTATAAAACCAAACAGAAAACTGTTTCAAAATACTTAGAAATGATAAAGAGATATAACAAAAACAGTTTAGTAATAAACATATTATTATACATTTCATTATGTTTCATTAATCTAGCTATTAATCATTTTTATGCATACACCAAAAGTTTAATCACTGTTGCTTTGTATTCGTGAAGTCTGGTAAAATATCTTTTATTTATTGTCTTGGTTATTTTCTTCTGTTTATTCTTCCACATTGATGTAACATTGTTTTGCCTAGTTAAAACATTTTTAACTTTTATTGTTATATTATTGTATATATTCAGATGAGAAGAGAGAGAGAAGAGAGAGAAATGTTCAAAACATTATTGAATCTTCCATATAGTAATACTATTTACTTCTGTATACATTCATAACTTATGTGGCATGTATCAATTTAACATAAACATCTGGTTACATTTATTTTTAAAATTTAAGTTTCAGGTTAAATTTTATTTGTAAAGTTTTGGTTATATTTAACTTTAAATTTTAAGGATATGTAAATATTATTTTATAGCTCCTACTCTGCATTTCACTTTTATGAAATTGTTTTCATTCTCCCAACTAGATGATTATCTAAGATAATTATTTTTTTCTCTATTTCCTGTGAATAATGCATATTTCATCATTCTGTAACATTTTGTAAGCTTCATTCTCTTTTCATTCTTGCTAGAGTTATATATTTGGATATATGACCCTTGGCTCTACTTAAGATTATTGTAACATTTGATTTCCCTTCTCAGATCTACAGCTAAAAAGAGAGCGGATACAGTTTGCTCTTCATGTAGTTTTCATTTATACCACATATTCATGCAGTGAAGATTCTTGTATTCCAGTGGGATCTTTTAACTTGACACCTCGTTTTCAGATATGTTTTCCTATTAAAGAATCTGGAATATAAATCCCTCTACACTGGTATCAGGAGTGAAATAATTTCTGAGCCTACATACTTGGAATTACTTACAGTAAAGACACTCTCCCCGTGGCAAGTGTTAGTGGCCTCTTTCTCCTCTTTCCTAGCACATCTCTCTTTTCTCTCTGAGTGGGCAAATACAGGAAAAGATCATTTTAGACGTATTTTTAAATACTATAACCAGAAATAATTTTCCAGTTAAGAGCATCTAAGAATCTTGGGACATGAGGATGTTAAGTGAGGGAGGAAACCTTTTTTTTTTCCAGAAAATTAATTAACAATTTTCAGAAATGTATAACATGAAACAGAGGGAATTCTGTAGAGAAGCTAGTAAGCCCGAAGGCCAACTTTTGCCCTTAAGCGAGGCAGCTTTGGTGACAAAGGGGACAGGAAAAAATACCTAGAACCTCTACAAGCAGGAAGTCAGAGCTTAGATTTTTTAGAAAAAAAAAAAAATCCAGTTTTCTCAGCAAGTGAGTGAGAAAATAATCCACCATGTACAGGCAGCATGGTGATGGGGGTCCATGTCTGTCTCAGCCTTAGCTTGAGGGAAGACGTTAAAAAAAAACAAAACAAAGAACACTGCTAGGAAGAATCTATAATCACTCACTCTCAATTCATAACCACCCACCTGAAGAATCTGATGAAAATTCAGCATTTTCATGCATGAAGTATTTTAAGGTAGTTCCACATTTGAAGTCAGCAAGACCTTTAACAGAATGAGAGAAAGGTCCTTTCTAGAGAAATGCACATTACAACTGGGACTCAAAAAATTACCACAAGTAAAGGTTTAAATATCACATGCTCAAATAAATAAATCAATTAAAAGTAAGTAAAATAAATCAGGATGTGAATTCTACCCCTAGAAGTAATGAAAAGCAAAGAGTGTAGCTATCACTTTAGACTATATGCTATAAAATATGAGACAGAGGACTTGAATTTATGATACATTTAGGTTTTTTTTTAAATTAAGATTTTAAAAAATGTATTGACCAGCCTGGCCAACATGACAAAACCCTATCTTTACTAAAAATCAAAAATTGGCCAGGCATGGTGGCAAGTGCCTGTAATCCCAGCTACCTGGGAGGCTGAGGCAGGGGAATCACTTGAGCTCGGAATGTGGAGGTTGCAGTGAGCTGAGATCACACCCCTGTCACCCAGCTGAGATCACTACAGCCTGGGTGACAGAGCAAGACCTGTCTCAGAAAGAAAAAAAAAAAGTATTTCTTAATGAGAAATAAAAATTGTATACATTTATGGTGCATTACATGATGTTTTTATATCTGTATACATTGTGGAATGGTTAAATCAAGCTAATTAACATAATCCTCACATTAATTTTTGTGTGTGATGAGAACACTTAAAATCTACTCTAGCAATTTCCAAGTATATAATAAATGTATTCTTATTAACTGTAATATTTATGTTGCTTAATATCATAAATACATAATTTTACAGTAGGTGTATATTTGGTATAATACAAAATGTGATATTCAATAGTATTCATTTATTTCTCTTTTGTTAATATTTAGTTCATTACCCCCAAAAATCTGTAGATCTGTTTTCTCCACCAACAGTTCCTCCATGAACGGTACTAATTTTGGATGATATTCATCCCTTTATCATAAATGATATATTATCATTATTATCTACAAAATGTTTACATCTGCCAGTAGAAATAGAAGGCTTTGAGAGGGTGACATACATGATCTTTTGCACCTGTTTCAGCCTCATATCATAAAATAATTTTGGAGGCCGGGTGCAGTGGTTCATGCCTGTAATCCCAGCACTTTGGGAGGCTGAGGAGAGTGGATCATTTGAGGTCAGGAGACCAGCCTGGCCAACATGGTGAAATCCTGTCTCTACTAAAAATACAAAAATTAGCCAGGCATGGTGGTGTGCACCTGTAACTCAGTTACTCAGGAGGCTGAGGCAAGAGAATCACTTGAACCCGGAAGGAGGAGGTTGCAAGGAGCTGAGTTTGGGCTATTGCACTCTAGCCTGCGCGACAGAGGAAGACTTCATCTCTAAATACATACGTACCTACATACATACATACATACATAAAGGAAGCATGTTTAAAACCATAAAAGTATAATTTTGTAGTAAGCTTTAATTTTCTATACTTTTACAGAATGAACTACTCACAGACATCATTTTTAAGGACAAATATACAGTTGAATATATTTATCTAAAATTTTTGTAAGTATAAACATCAACAAAACATTTCAAATGATAATTGCTTTATAGAATTCTAGAAGAAATAGGCAATGGCACCCGAATATGAATTGTTTCAAAATAAAATCTATGGCATTAATTTCAAAATATTCAGATTACAAGTATGCTTTCACAGACAATACATTATCAGGCATATCTAAAAGATAATGTAAATTTTGAAAGCTTAAAAAGGAAGCTATGTTATGAAATATTTTGTCAATTTCCAATTTTCTGACAGAAATAAGTCTAAGGAAAAGCATGTTCATATTTCTTTTTTATCTACATTGGACCGCATTTAACATTGCTCTATGCATGTTCATTAGAAACTATATACAATCTTTTTTTTTCAAATATCTACTAATAATTGATTGATTGTGATGAACTTTTATCAAAGAACAATACAGATTTGTGATGTGGGGACTCCCTCTGGCCTTGGATATTTAGACCTCTTCATTCCTTTCCATTCTGTTTAATTCTTATCTGTAGGTGTTGATTGTTTTAAGCCTGTTACTCTACCTTACCACATATGTAATAAATACAAAAATTGATCATTTTCATACTTTTGGAAGTTGAATGAAGCTCCTTGGTCATCTTTTGGGCAGAAACTTTTGGATTGTGAAGGTAGCTACACTGGCAGCAGTTCAGTTAGCAATTGTTCAGTATATTTAAAAGTAATATATATAATTATTTGTTTGATGTTAATGTTTCACCTAGAGAATTTGAAGCAACATACAAAAAGCTTTTTTAACTTTATTTCTTTGTGATAAGACTTTTATCACAGTCAATAATCAGTCCATTAAAAATGGATTATAATTGACTTTATATTATTTATAGTCAACAGGTAGAAATATTGAAGATGATTTAAAAAGATGGCTTAATTATTTGAAAAAAATTTCTTTTAAATATATTGTTATGCTAACAAGATAGCATTTTTGTTTTAGGTTGGTGCAAAAGTAATTTTGGTTTCTGTCATTGAAAGTAACGGCAGAAACCCCAATTTCTTTTCCACCAACCTCATAGTTTCTTGTTTATTTAAATAAATAAGAAATAAAAATTACTTATTTATATAAAATTATTTGAATGAATGAATATTTGTGTCTGAAATTCTAGGAATTTACATTCATTTAAATAAGTAATGAGGAATAAAATATGACCTTTCTTTTTTTTCTCTACAGAATTGCTTATCTTCTCATCTCACCTCCTTCCTAGATTACTCATTCTTTAAGACCTGATCTTTCCCTTAACCTGGAAACCTTACATGAGTTTTCTTGTCAGTTAATAGTTTCCTTATTTTTGTTCTCAACACTTAAAATACATTTTTTGGAAGGGTTAATCATGCATTAATTATAATTGTACCTACTTGACTACTTTGTTGCTAGGTTTTAAGGTTCTAGATATCGGAGCAATTGTAATTCAATTTTATGTACTAAATATAAAATTAGATGATGAGGCTGACTGGCTGAATGAAAGAATGAATGAATAACTAGATAGTGAACAAATGAAGTATTGGTTTGCATTTCCCTGATGATTAGTGGTGTTGAACATTTTTTCAACTATCTGTTGGTGATTTGTATGTCTTCTTTTGAGAAATGTCTATTCTGCTCGTTTGCCCATTTTTGACTAAGTTATTTGATTTTTTGCTGTTGAGTTGGGTTTCTTATGTATTCCGGATATTAACTTCTTGTTAGATGCACAGTTTGCAAATAATTTCTTCTATTCTGTTGGTTTTCTCTTCACTCTGTTGTTTTCTTTGCTGCGCACAAGCTGTTTCATTTAATGTAATCCCATTTGTCTGTTTTTGCTTTTATTGCCCGTGCTTTTGAGATCTTATTCAAAAAAAATCTTTGCCCAGTCCAATTTCATGAAGCACTTTCATTATATTTTTTCTAATTTTTTCATAGTTTGGGGGTCTTCCATTTAGGTATTTAATCAATCTAGAGTTAGTATTTGTATACAGTGACAGATAGGTATCTAGTGTCATTCTTCTGATGTGGTAATCCAGTTTTCTCAGCATCATTTATTCAAGAAAATGTCCTTTCCCCAATTTGTATTTTTGGTACCTTTGTTGAAAAGGTGTTGGCTATAAGTGCATGGAAATGCAAATGCAAATCAAAACCACACTGAGATATCATCTCATGTCAGTTAGAATGGTTATTATAAAAAGGCAAAAAATAAGAAATTTTGACAAGGAACTGGGGAAAGGGAAACTTATGCACCATTGGTGGAAATGTAAGTTAGTACAGCCATTATGGAAAACTATGGAAGTTCATGAAAAAAATAAAAATAGAGCTACCAAACCATCCAGCAATCCCATTACTCATTGTATACCCAGAGGAAATACAATCAGTATCCCAAAAAGATATCTGCACTTACATACTTAGTGCAGTACCCTTTACAATATACAAAATATGAAAATAGCCTAAATATCTATCAGAATATGAACTGATAAATAAAATGTATTATGTATATATGAGCAATAGAGCATTATTCAGTCACAAATCAAAATAAAATCCTATCAGTTTGAGCAACATGGATGAACCTAGAGGACAATGTTATTTAAAATAAGCCAGACAAAGACAAATATTGCATAACCTCACATGTGCAATCTAAAAACGCTGATTTTATAAAAGTCGAGAGTAGAATGGTAGTTACGAGGGACTGCGGAGAGTAGGGAAGAGGGGTGAACTGAAGATGTTGGTCAGTAGATGCAAAGTTATAGCTAGACAGGAAGAATAATTTCTGATGTCCTATTACACAATAGGGTGACTATAGCAAATAACCATGTAGTGTATATTTCAAGATAGCTAGAAGAGATCACAACAAAGAAATGTTAAATGTTTAAAGTGATGGATATGTTAATTAACTTGATCTGAGCATTATAAAACGTATGCATTCACTAAAACATCACACTACATCCCATAAATACGTGCAATTAGTATGTCGATTCTAAATTTAAAAAATTAATTTTTAACAAGAAAAATAAATGAAGTAATTTTTTTTCTAGAATCTTCTTTTTCTGCTTCTCACACTATGCCTGGCATAGATATATCATCCTATGCAACTCATGCCAGACATAAGACTTGACGGGGAAGGAGTCTTGCTCAGCACTCTTCAATATCTTTTTCCCCCTAATCTTGTTCATAGAAGTTTTGTTCAGGAGAAGATATGGTATAAGCATCAAGGAATCAAGTTCAACAGAGAAATAGAAGATAAATCTTTATACATTAAAAAAAACACTATGTTTTAAAGAATAAAAAAAAAATGTAATAATGATGCAATGTAAATTCCTAAACTAAATTATATGGCTTTTTAATTGAATTTACATATCAATATTGTGCCTCCAAAAAGATATTACCTCAATATGAGTATGTGTCTTGCCTTAGGTTGGTGCAAATATAATTGCAATTTTTGCCATTAAGAGTAACGACAAAAACTGCTATTACATTTGCACCAACCGAATACTTTATTTTTATGTATCCTTCACTATACTTAATGCAGTGCAAAGTAGTCAATATGTAAACTGCTGAGTAATTGCTTAACCAAACTCTCATGTGTCAGAATTAATTAATCAAAAAACAAGTGTATTTCCCAGACTTGATGATATTGTTGTTATTGAGCATTTGATGAGGAATAGAGAGTAGCAACAGTGTCTTCTAAATCATTTATACAACTATCTTCATTACAAAGTCTTTGTATACAGATTAATAGACTCTTCATAAGTTAGTTTTGTGAAATTCACCTAAAAAATTTTAAGTAGAGATGCAAGTTTTAAAAAGCTATATTCACTCGATCTGTTAAAAATGCTTAAGCAGTAGGGTTTTTGTTAATTGGAAAAAGAGCTAAAGCTTCACAGATATACAGTAAAATAACCATTTAAAAATTATAATAAATATAATCTGATAACTTACGACTTTTGTTCAGGCTTCTGGATAACACGTAAAGCAGAAATGTATTTGACCTTATGTTTTCACACATAAATGCACTTTTAATTGAGATAATATCCTTTTAAAACAGAGTCATTCAGTTGAATAAATTTATTATTTCAAAAATTTTAATAGCACTAACTGAAGGTCAGTGGTTCCTCATAGATATAAATGTTAAGCAAAGATTTGTGACTGTTTTTATTTTCTCTGGTGATGGCGCTAGGGCAAATAAGTTCTAAATTCGTAAATGTGCAATTTGCATTTTGAAATACCATTGAGTTATTTGAAATAACTCAATGGTACTTGTTGCATTATATAAAATTATAATTATTAACTTTTAGAAATTTTCTTCAAAATCTACTGAAACTAGTAAAAGTAAAAATATAATAGAAAGCAAACATATAGAGTATGTCATACAAGGAAATAATAAAAATTGGGTTATTTCTCCTGTCTCTACTCAGTTAAATAAGAGTAGAATTAAAAAATTCTTCTTTAAACATTTGATAAAATCATGTTGTCCTGATTTGATTTGCCAGGAAGAGATTTAGACATTTGCATGACTAATTTGTTTAGTGATTACTGTTCATTTAGATGTTTATATTTCTTAGCCAATTCTATTAAATTATAAATTTTAAGAAAATCATTCATTGACATTAAATAGTGCGTATTTTTTCCTTTCGATTCCTCCTTCTGTATGCTTAAGATCATGCACCTATTTACAATTACATCATTGTTAGTAATGGTAATGCTTTTCAATCAAGGAGATTAATTCTAGAACTTCTGTGATTCCTGAAGTGTATTCAATAAAAATTTATTCTTCTCGCGTTTTACACTCCATATTATCTTTTTTTGCTAGTGATTGGACAGTATTCATATTAAAGCTTGAGCTAAACAAAAAGTAAATGTCAAGAGAAGACCCCTTTGAATGACAGCCTTACATTTCTCTTGAATTCCTGAACTGCAAATTATAGTTTGAAAAACGGACACTAACCAAAAGACCATAAGACAGAGGAAGTTTAAGCACCAGCTTGGAGATAATCACGTCTCTTTTGATCCTGATTCTAATATTTTATCTCTTAAGTTTGAAGTATGCACATTACTCTCTAAAACTGGTATATTTATCATTCCACTAGAATTTGTGTATTATACCCTAAATTGTATGTTCTTATGATTTGATATGCTTTCATTTTCCAATATTTCTGTCAATGGAATTTCTGGACTACAAAATATTAAACATGCTTAGTTTTTATTTGAGAAACTATTATTATATATGACAGGCCATGAAAAAAAATAAGATATGGACTCTTCCCTCACTAATCTTGTAGCCATTGTCTTAGTAGTATTATCTACCAAATGCAACTATGTAATTACATTATGATTTTCTCTATTTGAATTTTGGAGTATTGTACTTAATAGAATTTCCTAAATTGTCATGTTTAAAGTATATATTTTCATATTTGGAGAGAGATGTGTGTATATGTGCACACATTCATATATGAATCTATATCATACTAATAGAGTAAGTTATTTGTGATTGAGTGAGCCTTGTTTTAATAAAGTTAAGACTTGATTATTTAGTAAATTTTTGATATATTAAAGTCATTCATCAATTTTTCTATGCCATGAATGTAAGATAGCAGGTATGTTACACATTAGCAAAGGAAAAATAGATTTAAAATATTTTACGTATGGCTTTAGATTAGTTTTTAACATCTTTATGTCCATGTGGACTGTGTGTCAGAGAAAGACTGTCAGTCTAGAAAGAGCATGAAGGACATGTACGGAAAAAAATAAAGATCACATTCATGACATCCTAATTATAATTTTAGTAATTTATGAGACCTGGATGTTTTTCTATGTTGGATTCTGCATGACCACACTGTATTCTTCTTATAAATGTCCTTTTGGTGAAGAAAATATCAAATAGTTTACTTTCCTTGCAACTCACTTTCTCAATTACAGCTATTTACCACCAAGGGAAAAGTAGAAAACAAGTAGTTCCTGTAGTTTAAAATATTATTTGTAGAAATTAAATGTCAGTCTTAGTCTATTTCTAATTTCCTATCTCTGTAAGAAAAAATATAGGACAGTGGCTAATGAGATCCGATTTCAAACTATGAAATATATACTATAACTGATGTACCATCTATTTAAAGTAATCATAGCAACATTTAAGTCATAAATCTGTTAGGCCAGTATAAAGCAAAGATCCAAAGGCACTTTTGCAGAAAAAGGTGTTATTTTTCTTGTGAATTTGATATATTTCAAACATTTTCTAGAAGGTAATTTCTTATGATTCACACTGCATAAGGTCTAACCACATAAAATACCATGTTCTCTAAATATGATTTTGCAGTTTCTCAGCAAAAGTCCTTCAATAATTAGAAATACACAAATCTCTCCATCAAGGGCCCAGAAGTTGCTTTACTGCAGACTCACTGGCCTCAAAAATGCTGTCCTCAGGAATCTAGATTTTCCCAAGATGCAAGTGTCATCCATAGGCTTTGAATGATGAAATACTTTGTATCTAAGATTTTAAACATGAAAGGACAAAGAGATTTATGGTTCAGATAATAATAGTTAATATTTATTACATGCTTGTTTTATGCTAAAGGTCCTTAGTTCTTTAGATATAATAATAATTTCAATTACATAGCAACCAAATGATACCAGGAATTATTGTTATCACCTCTGAAGAACAAGGCTGTAATAAGCAACAAACCCAAGATTCAGACTGAGGAAGAGCTCAGGTTTGAATCCAGGCAGTCTAGCTCCAGAGGGTAGTTACCAGGTGTGATTCCGCTCTTTAACTACTGTTTAAAGACTAGACAGATGAACAACACAAGTAAGCTTTAAAAATAATCTCCAGTGCATATGTATGGCCTACAATCTTCTTGTATTCATGTAATTTTGTCCTTTGCAAGACATACGGCTATGACAAAAAGTTACTTGCAGTTTTCTATGCTTATAATTTGATATCACTGTTAAATATCTGTTGAGCAGCTTAACAAAAATTAATCACTGTGTAAGGTACAATACAACATAAAACAGATTTCCTGAACTTCTAACCAAAGTAAGTTGAGATAGTAAACCAGGAATTATAGAATCAATCATCAATGAAAGGCAGAAACAATGACTGCTAGACCCCCATAGATGTATAGGATGACCACTGAGCAAGACTGGTCAAGAAGTGTTTCCAGAAGTAGTTTTACTTGACATATGGGGTAATTGTCTTTGTCTCTGACTCACAGATACAAATTCCTCACAGCACAGCCACTAAATTCTTTATCTACAACTGTCCCCATGACTCTCCAAAGTATGGTGCAGCTGAAGTTAAATTCTAGAATTAAGTACTGTGTTCAACTTTGCTTTCTAGAGTTGACTGAAGCTCTTACCTGAATTCTCCTCTTTCTGTTATGAATTCTCCTATTTCTATTTCTTTAAGCCATAGTTGAACTTGATATAGTTTACATTGTATGTACCTAGTTTACACTGCTGATTCCTCTGTTTTTTCCTCTTCATCCTTAGCAATTATTATTTTAAATAACATTCTTATACTCACTCAATTAGTCAAAAGAAAAACCAAAGTCTGTTTCCTCTCCCCAACACCTATTGCCTTTTTGCATTGGTCACAAGGTGTAGGGCTATCTCAGATTTACACCTATAATACTTGGACACTGCCTTTATTTTGAAATTATTCTGTTCTACGTAAGGTCTCTGGACTCCAGTGGTGACAATTTAATCCAAAAGCATGTGATAATATAGATCATCTAAGCTTCCTAACTCATTTGTACTGGATAATTTTCTTCTGTGGTGTTTTAGGTGTTGTTCCTCCATGTAAGAGCAATATGTGTTACTGTTGGTTTCCATAAAAACTTCAGTTGTGGTCTTTTCCAGGAATTCAACTGTTGGAATATCAATAAAGAAAAGATCAGGTATTAAGAGACTAAAATATTTAATATAAGCTCTTTAACTCACTGAATTAGTTATGAAATTTTCAAACTCAGGGCATAAGCCAAATTGATGTCATACTTCATATTCTATTGTGTGATTGGAGAGGATGCGGTCTAGAAGATATACATTTAGGTATTAGTGATTATTTTTCTAATCGTGTATAGTCTTTCAGCAACCTTTGAGCTCTTTAGATGAGGTTCTGGAATAAAGAAAAGTGACAACCAGACAAATAATAACTATCCTCTCAAATTATGTAGAATGTTCACAGAGTTAGAATATATGGAGGAGAACATTGTATGGCAAAATTCATCACCAGATACAAAAATTATCTGAGTCAGTTACCTGCTCTTTTCCACCTATGTTGACCTTAGATCAAAACAGTGTTAAATGCCAATCAGACTTTAATGTTCAACTTAGTGACTACTTCATCTCCCTATGGAGGAAAATGTCAGCAATCGTACAGTTTAACTATATGTGTATGTGTGTGTGTGTGTGTGTGTGTGTGTGTGTGTGTGTGTATGTATGTATGTATTTAATGTTAGCAATCCTACAATTTAAACTATATATATAATAACTATATATATAAAACTATAAGTATATAACTATAACTAAAACTATATATATACAAATACTATATAGTTATATATATATATATATATAAAGTCATCTTTACTCATTTGAAATCCTTACTTTTATATATAAATAGTAATAATGCAATCTACATATGAGCTAGTGGTCTATGCTTCTTGAAAACCCAGTTAAAATGAACATAAGCTTTCAATTCTGAGACCTGGGCCTTTTCTTCTGGCTCCGTTAGTCTATCTGCTTCTCCCACTCCTTCCTTACCTTCTTCATATTCTCAGATTGGGTAGCACCAAATTCTTTTTCCTCTTCTCAATAGAGAGAGAATGAGAAAGAGAGAGAGAGAATTCATCCTAGTCAGCTCCTATTTAGATATTTGCATATTACATCTATTAAGTGGTTCAAGAAAATAAAAATTGTTTTATCTATCTGCAACCACATTCTTAATGGTGGATGTTATTTAGAATTTAGCAGATCACAACAAAATGCCAAGGATGCAGGCTGAAGGAAACCTGATCTCTTTTATAAGATTTTTGTGTATTGCTATGTTTCTTAACCAATGTGTGTGCATGCAGGCAAAAGCACATCAAATGTCACACCTTTTGCAACCATAAGAAACATATGTTTTGGGGAGGCTTAGCTAAAAATGAGTTAATTGGTCAGATTACAATCTTCATGTGGTAGCAATTCCTAAACCTCAAATTTTGAGATTATCATTAATAGAAAGTGAACTTACTCTCTGTGCCACTTGTAATCTACTAGCATGGAACATTTTGGGAGGAAAAAAATAACAGGAGAATTAGCAGATACCTACCTGTGTTATCAAATGCATAAAAATTTGAGACATGGAAAGGCCATTTGAAAAAGTAGTTTATAATTAATTTGTTAATTTAATGTGAATCAGGACATTCTTGGATTGGACAAAGTTTTGGTGAAGGAACAATTTTTGTGCCTTAGAGAAGTGATATCTGAAGTGCAGTGTCTACTCCCAGAGGTACATGAAAATATTATATCTGATCAGTTTCTGTGTCTATTTTTTGTGGAGATTATATTAGTACAGTTGTATGAGCACAAAATTGTAAAGAACATGCATGTATTAGGGAAATGGGCTTAATTTCATTATATTGTTATATAGCATATAAGAGAAAAATAATTGGGGTTACTGGTTGAAAGATGTTATGCATTGCTAAGCATCAATGCAGGTCGTTAACCATGTTAAAAGCCCTAAATTGATTGTTCTTAACATGGCTATCAATTTGACCAGGCAATGGTCTTCAATTTGGAGGAGATAAAGCAAAAAGCTTGCTATTTTCAGTGAAAATACAAAGTGGCTTGCTATTCTCAGTGAAAGCACAAAGATACCATATTGTTCTAGATGAGAAATAAATAAATAAATATTCCCATTTCCCATTTAATATCCCTTTTTTTTTTTTTTTTTTTTTTTTAACAGAGTCTTGCTCTGTCACCCAGGCTGGAGTGCAGCAGTGTGATCTCAGCTCACTGCAACCTCTGCCTCCTGAGTTTAAGCAATTCTCCTGCCTCAGCCTCCCGAGTAGCTGGGATTACAGGCACGTGCCACCAAATCTAGCTAATTTTTTGTATTTTTGGTAGAGATTGGTTGTCATCATCTTAATGTCTTGAAGAATTTTTCGTACTTTTAATTTTATTGTAGAGACAGATTTTGTTACTAGTTTCTAAGAACAATATGCTCTTAATGAAGAGAATCCCTGTATTAAAACTGTTCCCTAGGAATATTTTAGGATGTTTTAGAAAATAAAATTTTACTGGTATGCCACTAAAGTATAGATATAGCCTCACATTTAAGAATTCCAAATAAGTGAAAATCTTCTGTATAAATTTAGAATATTAAATATAACAAAATACAATAGGTTAATAATTCATTGTACTTATCTTTTAAAGGGATGATTCACCTAACAGATTTCCATTTTTTAAATAAAATTTTAATTTATACAAACCTTTAAAACGGGAAGTACACCTGAATCAATAATAAATTAAATTACTGTTTTAATGCATTTAATCATATCTCAGAGGCCTGAAACTACTAATGCTGTTTCCACAAAAATATAATATATTCTAAAGAGAGTAGTTTCTTCACTATGAATGTCAAATTCATTTTGTATAATTATCCCATTGATATTTGACAGTGTGTTTGGAGGTATATTTATATTTGAATGTCTTTCTCTTTTATTCATTATGAGCCTTTTGAAGGTAAAAAAGATACTTCCTTTATGTTGTAAAAGACAAGATTGATCTCCATGGCATTATTCAATTGTTGATAATAATGTTAAACACACCCACCTATATACCTCCAAGAATGCTTTGGTGATTAATGAGGTATATTTAAATCATTTGAGATTCAGAAATGAAAGATGCTACATAAACATAAGATTTTATCCTATTTTTTTTAATTCAGGCGTTCTGATATAGCCTCATAACCATTTTATGAAATTTATTGGCCAAGAAAATTGCTTGAATAAAATATAAAGAGCGTTTTAATATTTCTAATATTGAGCATACTCCAAAGCTTTCTTTGAGTCTAGATTCACAAAAGAAATAGACACACAGCGATAATAATATTGTAGGAAGCTCTCATTTTAGAGACGAAGAAACAAAACAAAAAAGGAAAGTGTCTTAAGGAGATAGCATTCCTCCCCCTTCCATAAGATCAAGCGGGCAGACTCTGCTTTCTATATTTTCTTCAATTGACAAGGTCTAGTCACTGTTAAAAAACTCTTTCTTTAAAACAATCTTTGCAATTCCTTTTCATTTGTCACTCAATTGATTGCCTTTAATTAACCCACTGCCTTATCAGAGAGAGGTGTGAAAATTGCTCTTTGCTCTTCTCAGCTTCTGTCAGGTTACTGAGCGGCGTCCTGTCTGCTTGGCACTGCAGTGCAAACTGAAAATGCCCGTCACTAAAATTTCTCTCACTTGCTGAACTAAAACCCCCAACCAATTGGCAGTATTTCCCTTTCTAAGGTCTCTCATCTCAGATTTTTGTTATTTAACTACTTTTGCTTGGTGTGAACTTGTTCTTCATAGGGATTAAATAGAGGTTGAATGAAGGGGTTCACTTCCAATGGAAAGTACGACAAAATTCACTAAGTTATTGGAATAAAATGTTATAATTCTATTTAAGTTTATTAAGATTTAAAACAAAACAAGATTTTACTAATATTTGATAAATGGATTGACCCTTACACCTACATTTCATCCATGTATGATGTAGTTAGCTTTTATTCACAATTTAGAAAATATATAGAGGCATAAATAGTGTGGGAAGTAAAAAGGTTCCTCTTTAAAGTTTCCTTTCTTGTTAAAGAATAAATCATAAGTGTATAATAATTTTTTATTAAGCCCTAGCCTATGTTGCTGTTAGGTATGCCATGCTTACAGGTACCTAGTACATTCTATGTCCTTGTACTTTAACCAAGATATCTGTGCTGCACATGCTCACAGGCATGTCTCAGCTCTCCATTGCTTTTATCTGTTTAGAAAAGTTTTAAGTTATTAGCCAATCGGGTTTCAGTTTAGATTGTGAGGTCTGGCTCCAGCCAACAGAGATCAGACATAGCAGTAAGGATGACCCCAAATGAGTAAGGAACAAATATGTTTGCTTCCTTTGTTCGTTGTAATCTCCTGGTAAAAAGGCTAGTGAGAGTACTCTTCCTGCAGTCCAGGAAGTAAAAATTGTATTGCTAAAACATCCTTTGTCTCAGTGCTGATTTTTCTTTCCAGCACCAAGCATCTATTTCCAACAAACAGAATCTGAACTAAAAGGATGAAAAATTGCATTCTTGTTCATATGTAGCTTTCAGCATATTGTAAGCTATTGCATTTTATAGTTAATCATTTAAGTGAGTATAATTTATCCTAGTGGAATATTTAAAATATTTAATAATAAATAGGTAACAACCAAAAAACAGTTTTCTTTTTCCTTTGTCTTTTTTTTTCTTTTTTGTTTGCTGGTTAGAGGCTTTGTTTCATGTGTAAGCACATAAAAAAAATATAGTCTGTTTTTTATTTTTATTTTTTGGAGATGGAGTCTTGCTCTGTCACCCAGGGTGGGGTACAGTGGCACAATCTCTGCTCACTGCAACCTCTGCCTCCTGGGTTCAAGTGATTCTACTGCCTCAGCCTCCTAAGTAGTTGGGATTACAGATGTGCACCACCATGCCCAGCTAATCTTCGTATTTTTGATAGAGATGGGGTTTCACCATGTTGGCCAGGCTGGCCTTGAGTTCCTGACCTCATGATCCACCCACCTCAGCTTCCCAAAGTGCTGGGATTACAGGCATGAGCCACTGCGCTCTGCCAAAAGGATACAATCTAAAATAAACATGAGTTTCATCCAACTTCTGTGTCCAGGGAGATGCAGCATGTACACACTTTTCTATTCCTTCCACTAAGTATAACTAAAACTGTGGACATAATGTTTAAAAAAGAAAAAAGAGAAAATAAAAGAAACAAGGTTAAAAAAAAAAAAAAGAAACAAGGTGTCTGAAAAGTTAAAAGAAGAAAGACTAGCTAGGGACATCACTACCCAACAAATAATACAGTACTGACATTTTGCCAAATATACCCCAGATTTGGAATTAAAGAAGTTGACAACCTAGCAACAATAATAAGTGATGTGGGGGTGGGGTGGGGAGGGGTGATGGTTAATACTGAATATCAACTTGGTTGAATTAAAGAATGCAAAGTATTGATCCTGGGTGTGTCTGAGAGAGTGTTGCCAAAGAAGATTAACATTTGAGTAGGGGGCTGGGGAAGGCAGACCCACCCTTAATCTGGGTGGCACCATCTAATCAGCTGCCAGAAAATATAAAGCAGGCAGAAAAATGTAAAAAGCCTAGCCTGGCTTAGCCTCCCAGCCAACATCTTTCTCCCATGCAGGATGTTTCCCGCCTTCAAACATCAGAATCCAAGTACTTCAGCTTTGAGTCTTGGACCGGCTTCCTTGTTCCTCTACTTACAGATGGGATATTATGGGACCTTTTGATTGTGTGAATAAATACTACTTAATAAACTCCCATATATATATATAATCCTATTAGTATATCTAAGTATATCCTATTAGTTTCGTACCTCTAGACAACCCTGACTAATACAGATTTTGGCACCAGGAGTGGTTCTAGAGGAACAGAATATTAAGGATGAAGTTCTTTTTCTTTAGTTAGTTTTGGGGTTTCTAGATTTGGCTGCTTCATGTGATTAGACTCCAAAATACTAAGGATTCTACTTCTAATAGTATGGACAACAATGATAGCCCATGGCATGAAATGTTCAGAGACTTAGGCAAAATAAATGCATTTGACACTCCTGATTCACTGCTCGTGAGAGGCAAGGAGTTTAGTGACTTTATACATAATACCTTTGACCACATGTAGAAAACCAAGGAAACTAATGAAGCTGTTGGTTGTTCCTAAGTTCACTAGACAAAGCAATGAAAGAAAATTATGAACTCAGGGATTCTAACTTCCAGCTTCTGAAGCAGTTACTGAGCCTCAAGTCTCCTAAGATTGCCCTGAGTGAGAGTATTATCTCCTATAGAGAAAGAGGTGAAATTCTGGAAAATCAGACACAAGCTTTTATCATGAGAGTGGCTGACCTTCAATGAAAAGTGCATGTATAGCCTTGGAAGCTGTCTACTGCTGACGTGAGGGTATTGATTGGAAAAAAATGGGATCACGCAACTTGGAATAGGAATGTATGGGAGAACCCTGATGAAGCTGGAGACACTGAGCCTGTAAACGCTAATGAACATTTTGCAAGAAGAAATGGCTCTCCATCCCTAGTAGTGGCAACATCCCCTTCCTGACCCATGCTGCCTTCAGCCTTTCCACCTTTGTCTGAGGAGATAAACTCAGTGCTGCCTGAGGCAAAAGTGATGGCCTCTCCATAGGCAGTTGTCAGGCAAGATAATGTTGATTCTCCCCAGAAGCTACCCTCAACATCCCTGTTTGCTTCTAGACCTATAACTAGACAAGGGGTGGACTCATGATGGTTAATACTGAGTGTCAACTTGATTGGATTGAAGAGTGATCAATACTGACCCTGGATGTGTCTGTGAGGGTGCTGCCAAAGGAGGTCAACATTTGAGTCAGTGGGCTGGGGAAGGCAGACCTACCCTTAATTTGGCTGGGCACCATCTTATCAGTTGCCAGTGTATATGAGCAGGCAGAAAAATGTGAAAAGACTGGACTGGCTTAGCCTCTCAGCCTACATATTTCTCCCATTCTGGATGCTTCCTGCCGTTGAACATCAGAACTGAAGTTATTCAGCTTTAAGATCTGGACTGGCTCCCTTGCTCCTCAGCTTGCAGATGGCCTGTTGTGGGACCTTGTGATCATGTGAGTTAACACTACTTAATAAATTCCATATATATATATATGTCCTATTAGTTCTGTACCTCTAGAGAATCCTAACAAATACAGGAGTAAAAAGCCCAGAGACAAGAAAAAGGGCAGTCTAGCAAGACAGAATACTTTTAGATAATAACTCCTCTACTCCATGCAAACACCACAGAGAATACAGTGTCCAGCTCTCTCTCATGCCAACAATGGTCAAGTAGTGATCCCAGGCTTCCATACTTGTTAGGCTGTTATATGGCACCAGGGTAGTAGCAGAGAAGACCAAGTGGGAGCCTGAGACCTGTTTCCCAGCTGGGAGGTAATGAAGATGCCCACTACTTTCTCTTTTACCTTTACTGTATTGGTGGAGACTGCTGAGGAGCCAGGACAACCAATACACTCAGAGGTAATTGAAATGGTGCCTTAGAGACCAAATAGACAATAAGTACTTTGACCACTATCCAACAGTAAAGAGGTTACCCTCCATCTGGCATCAGTGGAGGTCACATAAGTAAAGAGGCAATTTTACCTCTCCCAGCTATAGTGGTGCCAGCAGAGTTCTACGGAGGAACTGCAACTCTCATCACCACAATGCAAGAACAAGGAGCCCCTCATCACCTGATCTCAGTGGAGGTCAAGTGGGGAAACCGGACTTCTATGACCACCTGGGAATCACAAGACATCTCCTTTTCCACTGGAGTGTTGTCAGAGACAGTTTTAAACAAGACCCAGAGTTACATTACATAATACCCAAAATGTCCAGGTTTCAATCAAAAGTCTCACGTCATTCCAAGCATCAGGAAAATCAGTTTGAATAAAAAATAGACGATCATCAAACTCCAACAATGAGATGACAGAGATAATTACTTGACAAATTTTTAAAAGCAATCATCTTAAAAACACTTTCATGTTTTCATGAGCTTTTACAAACATATCTGAAACAAATAAAAATTAGAAAGTCTCAGCAAAGAAATAGAAAATACAAAGGATAGGCAAATGGACATTATCAAAGTAAAAAATACATCATGGAAATAGGTGACTCGATGAACGAGTTAAACAGCAGAATACAATGGGCAGAGAAGAGAGTCACTGAACTTGAAAATAGGATAATGGAAATTATCCAATATGAACAACAGAAATAAAATAGTATTTCTTTTAATAGTATTTCCTTTCCTTTAGAAAATAGTATTCTAGGCCAGAAAATAGTATTCTAGGCAGGCTTATGCCTGCAGTCCCAGCACTTTGGGAGGCTGAGGCAGGTGGATCTTGAGGTCAGGAGGCAGGTGATCACTTGGCCAACATGGTGAAACCCCATTTCTACCAAAAAATACAAAAACTAGCCAGGCATGATGGCACACACCTGTAATCCCAGCTACTCTGGTGGCTGAGTCAGGAGACTCACTTGAATCCAGGAGGCAGAGGCTGCAATGAGCCAAGATCGCCCTTCAGAAAAGAAAGAGAAAAAAGAAAAGGAAGAAGAAGGAAGGAAGGAAAGAAGGAAGAAAGGAAGAAAGGAAGGAAAGAGGAAGGAAGGAAGGAAGAAAGAAAGAAGAGAAAAAGAAAGAAAGAGAGAGAAAGAGAAAGAAAGAAGAGAAAGGAAGGAAGGAAGGAAAAGGTTTATGTGATTATATTAATTTACATTATGAACCAGACACTGTTTTAGGTACTTGGACCTAGTGACAAATAAGACAAGCTACCTTACCCCAAGAATAATATACAGTAATCAAGTTTTTTTCTAGAATTATATAAGTTATGTAACAGAGCTGAGAGGTTGAGAAGGGAAAGAGAAAAAGAAGTAGAGGAGGGGTTGCTGAGAAAAAGGAGAAAATATGGAGAGAATGAAGAATAAGGAGAGGGAATATTCTTTATACTTACATTGAAAAGGAGTTCAGTACAGACTGTTGGTCTGAGTAGAGGACAGCTAGGGCTTAAGGAGTCTGAATGACTTTCAGAACCTCTAGTAGGAATGATACAGTAAGTACTATGCTTTGAGACTAATGAAATATTTTGTTACTCATTAAACTGCCTCTCATGCCTAGAATTTATCACCAGTAAGTAACAAACAAACATAATATAACAAAAGAACAGAATATCATTTATGTAGCATTCTAACCAAAAATAACTGGCTGCATTTTTTTTCTAAAAAAGTCAAAAGTGTAAAATACAAAGTTAAGATTAAAGAAATTATTCCACAGAAAACAAAGGAGACTGAAGAGAAATGAAAACTAAATGCAGTAATAATCTTAGACAGCCTGTGGAAGAAATACAAACCCAAAGAAGAGAAAAGCCTTCTGGCCTTGGAAATTAGAAACTTATGGTGGAAATGAAGATAGTAAAGAAGTGCAGAGAAAATCAGCAGCTGAAAAGAAGCCAGCTGAAAACTAGCTACCAAAGAGAAAAAGCAATTTGTTGCTTAATTTTTCTATATTTCTGTATTTCATAACAAATTTCAAATATTAATAGAGTAAACTCTTTCCAGAGCATCTAAAGTAGCCACTCTGTCATTCACTCTTATCTTTATAATTTTTCTACAAATCCCTTGACATGATTAGATATATATTTGTTTTTAACCTTTGTATGATCAGAGAACTTTGGTTTACTTCTAGATCTTTAAGTTTTAATAGAGTGTTTAGCACAAAAAAAGTCCTCTATGTAAATAAATTACCTCTTTCTAGCATTGAGGTAAAGAGAATTTGTTTCATGTCTACTGCCCTCTCACATTTTCCTCTAGTCACTGTTTTTTTCACCAGGAAACATCTTAGGGAGGACCAGGTACTCCACGTATTTTCTATGTTTACATAAAGAACCATATAGTAACAGTTCTTGCCTCTTCACCAAAACCTTACTCTCTCATCCCCAAGGAAGAAGACTTCTCTGACTGGTAAATCTGGAAAAGAAAGTGAGCACACATGACTCAGCTACTCCCGGACTTCCTGGAAGGATCTGCCTCTCTCTAGATTGGATTAATGCTTAAGTACTACTTCATGATATAATAGCAGCCATGTTTTCTAACTCTGTCAGTGACTCACTTATTTGCTGTGTCTCATTAGAGGTGTAGTAGCCCATATTGCCAAACAGCTTATTGGTAATAGAATTAACATGTTGAGCCACATATGCTTAATTCCTGTGTTTATGTCTCAGCTCTGGAGTCAAATGGGAAGAGAGCTATTTATTTGATCTCTTAAAACCATCCAGTGAACAGCTAAAAATCTTAAGAAACCAACATTTGTAGATATTCCCTCTTTTTCAATAAAGATTGAAGATGTGACAGGTTGTTTTTCCCTGAAGAAATATAGCCTTTTATTTCTATTACCATCAGGAAAATGCACAAGGATTATGTATTAGTCCACCTTCACAATGCTGAAAAAGACAGAATAGGGACTGGGAATAAAAACGGGTTTAATGAACTCAGAGTTCCACATGGCTGGGGAGGCCTCACAATCATGATAGAAGGCAAAAGGCCCTTCTTACATGGCGGCAGCAAGACAGAATGAGAATGAGAGAGAAGGAGAAGTGGAAACCCTTTATAATAGCATCAGATCTCATGAGACTTATTCACTACCACGAGAACAGTATGGGAGAAACCGCCCCCATGATTCAATTTTCTCCCACCAGGTCCCTCCCATAACAGGTGGGAATTATGGGAGTACAATTTGAGATGACATTTGGGTGGGGAAACAGCCAAACCATATCAGATTGCATGAGAGAAAATTGAAAAGCGTATACACATCAGAAATATCTTAGGACTAAAAAGAAATCATAAAAATATAAACCCCCTCACGGTTAGGACACAACAGTCCCCAGTTTGTTAGTTTCTTTTTGAGGGTATCTTTTCTACAAGAAAATAAATTTTAAAATGAATGAAGTACATTACCAATCTCAAATCATCCCCAGCTATAAAGTCCTTATTTAGGCATTTGATCATGTATTTCCACTATTACACATAGTGCTTTCAAAAATACATGTTGAAAAATATTTAGATAAAAGAACTAATTATCAGGAAAATGTGAATTATAACTACAATAAGATATCACCTTACTCCTGCAAGAATGGTCATAATTCAGGTCAAAAATGATAGATGTCACTGTGGATGTGGTGAAAAGGGAGCACTTTTACACTGTAGGTGGGAATGTAAACTAGTATTACTTTCGAACCAACTATATAGAAAACAGTAAGGAGATTCCTTAAACAACTGAAAGGAGAACTACTGTTTCATCCAGCAATCCCACTGCTGGGTATCTGCCTAGCAGAAAAGAAGTCATCATATGAAAAACACACATGCACACAAATGTTTATAGCAACACAACTAGGAATTGTCAAAATATGAAGCCAATCTGAGTGCCCATCAACCAATGTGTGGATAAAGAAAATGTGGTATATATGCACCATGCAATACTCCTCAGCCATAAAAAGGAATGAAATAATGGCATTCACAGCAACCTGAATGGAGTTTGAGACCATTATTTTAAGTGAAGTAACTCAGGAATGGAAAACTAAATTATTTTATCTTCTCATTTATTTGTGGGATCTAAGTTGTGAGGATGCAAAGGCATATGAATGATATAATAGACTTTCTGTGGAAAGGTTAGGAGGGGTGTGAGGAATAAAGGACCAAATATTGGGTACAGTGCACACTGCTTGGGTGACAGGTACGACAAAATCTCAGAAATCATGACTAAAGAACTTATCCATGTAACTGAAAACCACCTGTTTTCCCAAAACTATTTAAGTAAAACAACAATAAAAAAAAAAAAGCAATTTGGAAGGAAGGGATGTAAAACCATCAGATTCTCCTCAATGTTCCAAAACCTTTGAGCTCATATGGTCCAATCGATAGGATGAGAAGTTTCTCTTTTCTTTCTTCTCTAAACCAGAGATTTTGCTGCAGTTTTAAAAAATTGTATATAGAGTATATTAATAGTACATTTGCCTTTTTAAACTGGTTGCTGAATGATACGCAACAATGGAAGGAGACTGAAAATTACCCTAGAGTGTCAATGAAAATCATCCATAGTTGATGGTATTTAAAAGTGATAAGACACTTCTGAAGTGCCCTTGTGACATCATCTCTGAATTTAGAAGTTGGATAAAATAATTTTGCATACATTTTCTGTAAGGTAAGAGCATTTTTAAAATGATTTTAAAATATTACATTACTGAAAAGTAAGGAGGTAAAATATTTGGGGAGTCAATGTCCAGTACATGACATAGTTGTTGGTGGTGGCTTATATCATACTACATTGAGATCTCAAAACAAAGGAACAAAACATAAACATTTTTTTAACATTTCTTAACCATCGAACACAGGATATCAGCAAATTTTGATAAACTCTATCATTAAACAAATTTTAATCCTCATACTGCAGATTATTTTTATATCTAATATTGCTAAGCACATTTTTAATTTATCAGATCAAAAACTTTATAGTCTGCTTGGTATAAAATAACTTAGCTCTTCATGAATGCTTTTTATTTCATGCCAGAATCCTGTTAACGTACTTTTATCTTTCTTTTTTTAGTCACTAAAATACTTTTACATTGTTTTTTGCAAAAATAATGTTTCTCAAATTGCTTTCTGAGTGTTATTTCCAGTTCATGCTAATGTGCACAGCCTACGAAGAACAGGCAAAATGACAAGCGATGACGTTGCAGCTGCTAAAAGGGTACTTGTAGCAAGAAAATATTTTTATAACATAATTATTCACTGAGCAAAATTACAAATACATACCATTTATACTTTAAGCCAAAGCTTAACGTTACTTTTCCATTAAAAGAAACACTATCATTTTATGTTAATTATAATGAGAAGTAACATGGCCATAAAAATTTGTATCTGCTAAAAAAAATGAATCTGAATATAGAGATAGGAAGAGATTATAAAAGGGCAACAAATTGCTAAATTATTTACTTATAGGACTTCATAGTTAAGAAGATGAAAAAGAAGTAAAGAAGAAACAAAACAAGAAAATAGAGAAAGAAAAAAGATAATCTTAGTTTCCAAATTAATTAAATATGCATTTAAGCATGACAAAATATAGCATTTGAAAGTAATTTATTAATGTTTTGTGGGTTTCACCTAAAGTCTTTTCACTTTAATACAATACAGGGCATCACATTTCTCCAGTTATATGAGTTTCACCTTCCAATGTAATTTTGAAACAGATCTGAATTTTAGCTTTAAGCAATCTACTTGATTGTTCGATTGCACTTTTCATTATACTGTTCCAAGCCAAGTTTTCTCACAAGTTCAAAAACATTCTAGTGGATTTCCTTCATAATTTATATGATTGGGTTTAAAGTATTGATTCAAAAATGACAGTTCCATATAATTGTTCCTAGAAATTTTGTACAAGAGAGGTCAATTTTTAGGCTTATTTGCCTAAAAAATAAGAAAAAATGTAAGCATCACTTACTTCTTAAACTGTATGTTGTGTGACACTGCTTTTGACTATTGCAATGGTTATGGGTGGGGTGACTTTATTGTACTATTCACTGTCATGAACATTGTGGAGCTATCAACAGTATATCAGTCATGGTGTTTGCATTTTCAGATGGCACCTAATTGATTTCTTTGATCATACCTTTCAAAAGTTTCAATCTATCGCCTTAAACTATGTTTTTTAACATACTGTCTATGTTCCTCAATAAGCACATTGATATGACAAACTTAGTATAATGCACTGAGAAGAGTACATCATCATCTTTGTTGTATTCTTGCCACAAAGGCATAGCCTCATTCTAATTATCAGAAAATACTGTACAACCACAAATAGAGAAACAAAATTAACTGATTGAAAATAAAAAGAACTGATCAGTACTCTTTAAAAGCATTAATCAAGTTCAGGAAAGACAAAGAACTCGCACATTCTAAAAGAGATTAAGGATAAATAGCTAAATGCTATGTGAGATTTTTGGACAGGATCCTAAAATAGCAAAAGGGACATATATGGAAAGAATTGTAAAATTTGAAAAAAAATTGCAATTTAATTAATAATATTGTAACAATGTTAATTTTCTGTTCTTGATAATTGCACTGTGGTTATAAAATTCGTCAGCAGAGAAGGAAATATGTGAGGAATATAAGGGAACTCGTGTACAATCACTGCAATTTCTCTGTATGTTTATAATTAGCCCAGAATTTTAAATTTGTTTAATATAAAATGTTTACTCTATCTTACTCTAAAATAATCATCAATGAATGATATAAAATGACACAGACCAGAATTTTTATTTTTAAAACTTCTTAATATTGTAAGACAAGAAAGTAAAGTATGTCTACAATTAATAATAATAATAAATAATATATGCTGTCTATGTATAAAAATAAGTGTTTTATTATGGGTAGAGTAACCTTATTGTACTGTTCATAATAAAAATATTTTTATTATGTACTGTTCAAAAAATGTATTATTGTACTTTTCAAAATAAAAGTATTTTTATACATATACAGGATATATAAATAAATTACAGCAGGAAGCTAAACTTATCTGTGGGAGTCAATGTGTGTGAGTATACAAGCTTCTACTTGCCAACTTAACTTGTGATCTGCAGCAGGAGCATTACCTCTGCAGTCCAGTGACAGCGATTCATTTTGCTTTGTTGTAATAGTGAGCCCTGTTGAACCTAACACCAGGTGCATGGTGCTCTCAAGCTGACACAGGTGAAGGCTATGAGTTTCTTTAAAATAGAAGATGGATATGGTTCAATGAACACAAATGTCTGCATTAGGCAAGTTATACAGCACAGTCTCATTCTGAATGGAGTTGCCAAAACCTCTAAGAACCAAAGAGGTGGCCTGCTGTCAATGCCGCCAACTGAGAGGGTCAAGATGGGGATGCACAGTGATAAGTATCTCTTAGGTCCCTCCAGAATATCTTTTGTCGCTCTCATACGGATACTTATTCCTTTCTAGAACTTCTCCAGAGACATGGGCTTTGGGCATGTCTGTCCAGGAGTGCCAGTCACCAGTAAGAGTGCCAGTTCATGTTTATTATGCCAGACCTGGGAAGAAGAATTTATTTCTCAGAAGTACTTTCCCCATAGAAAGTCTAAACTTTCAACCAGACTGAAGTCTATTCATGTAATCACGTCTTTAATATTCAATGTTCTTACTAACAGCTGGGCAGGATTGTCTTTCCCTCCCTGAACATTTCTTCTCTCTTAGAAAACAAACGAATGTCCTCAGTATGATCAGAGTAAGTCCTTTATCTGCCCAAGGGTGGCAGGATATTTTATCAGGTAAACACAATTAAAATATTTCACCTTCATCTGCCAATCGAATGATTTCTGTTCCTTTGTCCACCAATCCCTGCCTCTCTTGTTAGAGTTCACTGAACAATAGGGCACCACTTGATTTGTTCATTTTAGGGCAATAAAAATTCAAGATCAACTTAATCCAGAGGTTCCTGAATATTACTTAGAACTACCTGGGAAATTTATAAAAACCCCCAATACCTATGCTGCACTGCATAACAACTAAATCAGAATGTTTGGGGGTGAGAATCAGACATCAATAATTTACAGCAACATTACAAACAAAAACTTTCAAAATTTTTTTCTATTAAACACTTATGAATTCTGAATAAAATAAAATAAATGCTCTTAAAAAGGTTTTGCTGAGCCTACAACAAATTAAGGCAAATCATAGAAGAGGTGATCCACAAAACCAATAATCATATAAAAATGCTGAAACTCATTAGTAATTAGGAAAATGCAAATTAAAGCAATAAATATTTGCAATTTTACACCCATTAAATTGGCAAAATTTTTAAAAAATAGCAATAATTAATGGCAAGATACGGGGCAAAGGGAACTCTTACTCACTGCTGACAGATTTTAAATTGGCACGGCCCCTTTGGAGAGCAATTTTATACCCTCTAGTGAAGTGGAAGATGCACATATATTATAACTCAGCAATTACACTTCCCCTAGAAATGGCCATATGTGTCCAGAGAGAGGAGTACAAGAATGTTCATTATAGTGTTGTTGGTAATATTGAAAAATTGAAGGCTGTTTGAATTTGCATTGAAGATGTTGTATTATTCACACATAGAGCAAATTAAAGGCACTAAAATAAAGAAGTAAGAGCTGCTTATATTAACATGGATAATTATTGAAAACATTGACTGTAAAAGTAAATTTCAAAATGATCATAAAATATATTATCTTTAATACAATGTTATACATGCAAAATAAATTACATGCTGCTTGGAGATAACTACATATAAGATAACATGTTAAAATGTGCATAAGAATTTAAGTGCCAAAATCAGGGTAAAGGTTACCTCTGAATAGAGACAATAGAGATATAGGCAAAATAAATTGGAGGTTTCAATTGTATTTTGTTTCTTTACTTTGAAGTAAATGCATCCAATGTGTACTATTTTATTACATATTTTTGTGCCAAAAATAATTTAGCAAGCAATATATTGCTTAAGGTACACTTTAATCACTGAAAATACTTTTATTTTTTAACTTAGAAGTCTCCATGTAAGTAGATAATAATTTCCCAACTCATCTTTTAACATTATTTTAAATCTGTATTTATAACTGCCTAGACCAGAAAGTTTTATTGCACACATTTTAAGTCAGAATTGCTGACAGTTAAATTCTTCAACTTATAATTACTTTTCAAAATGAGTAAAATATTAACTTTTTTCTTATACTATTGCTATTTTCATTGCTCCATCATCGTGCCATATCTAAATGTTGGCAGATACTGATTTTCTGACCACTTCTGAAGACAGATATACCTGCATGAGAATGAAGAATTACTCAGCACTATTTACTTGCACAAACAATCCATTAGTGCTCAGTTTCTGCCTGGGAAGTTCTGACTGCCACTCCACAGGGCTTACAGGGGTCCTCAGGCCCTCTGCCATGCTCAGTGTTATCACTCTAGATATTTCTACCTCAAGGACTGCAATCCAGAGTTTCATTTCTAGTTTACCTTATCATTATCTAATTGTTTTCTTCTGTTTCTGTTAATGATTTATTCACTCCTAATTTTAGCAAGAGTTGATAAAAACCATAGGATACTAAAGGAATCCTCTTTACACACTCCCTTTACAGTGAGTTGTCACCTGGTACACTCCACTGAGGGAAAAACGTAACAGAAACAAAAACTTCTATTTTTAACCCCCAAAACATTTCAAGTAATGTACCAAAGATCATCTGGACCAAAAAAAAACCGTGGTAATCTGGCATAATCTTGCATCATCTTGACATTCTTATGTCATCAAAAATATAATATAAACTGTTAGGTAAATGAATGTCTGTTGTTAATCTGGGCAGTTGTTATAATACAATGGTAAAGATGTTTAAAAATTATGCTAAGTGATATAATAAAAATAATCCAATGCCCTTTAATATTGCTTCATAGAGAAGACTATAAAGAGAGACACAAAAACAACCCTAATTGACTTAGGCAAATTTCCTTATCATTCAGACTCTTCACATGCAACCTGATACTAATGACGTTATATGATGAAGTGAGGATTTCTTCTGGTCCTTCGAGAAACTGTGTTTTGCAATGCTCCTAAAGTTTTCAACCTCCTCTAATTGGTTTAGAAATTCTCCTCACATACTCTTCCCAGGTTTTGGGGTGCAGGGGAGCACTTGGCTCCCCTGAGAGGATGTTTTCCATAGTCTTGGTCTTTCATTACCCAAGAATGGGAGAGGGGACCACCCCTGGCATGGTATACTGGTAAAGTAAATACCAGATCCCGGAATGTTTTTGCAGAAAGTGATTTAGGCAGAGAAAGAGAAAAAGGAGAGAGAAAAAGATGAGAGAGAAAAAGACTTCCACAAAGAGTGTGGAAGGGGACCCAAATATGGAATCCAAAGGGGTGTGGAAGAAGGGGACTTTTAACCTGGGAGGAATTCCCTCCCTCTCCAAGTCCCCTGGCCAATGAAAGAAATTCCTTTAAGCTTCTGCTGGAGTGATTGACTTTTGATTATTTTCCTGTGCCCGCGAAAATTAAAACAGAAACTGTTAAATCTCCTGGATGGAGAGGCAAGGGAGGGGGGCATGGAGCTGGGAAGTTCTTGCCCTTAAAACTACCCCTCCCCCTTGTGAACCTGGGAAGAGAACACATTCCCTCAATACCTACCTGACCACTAAGTAAAGGCTCCAGCATAGTCCTGAATCCTTACTAACAGATAAGGTAAAAAATTGTAATTTTAATTTTTCAGGTTAAATTTCCTTGCTGAATTATTTTCCTAGAAGATCCATATTTAGAAGACCCATATGGTTCTACTTTAAGTACCATAATTTGCAGATTACTGAATCTACATAAAATTATTCTCTAGGCTTTCTCAAAATTAAAACAAATATTGAAATTGACATATATGATTATGTTTTGGACGTCAGAATTCCTGATAAGAAAGACAAAAACAAAACAAAAATCACTAGCAGAAAATCATTGTTAAATGTATAAATAATAACATTTTTAGTCTAAAAAAACAAATTCTAGAAATAACTTTCTACCCTACACTGTAGAATAGGTGAATTAAAAGAATTGTTGGCTCTGTCACAATCAGAATATGACAAATCAAGAAGCCATTTCATACCTGTTCAGAATGTTCTAAAAATTGTCACCAAGATAAGACACACACTGTACCCTAATTCTTTATCCATACTGCTAATAAAAAGATTTCTTAGGTGTATATGAATGGTAGAATCTAAATTTCATATCTGAGCCTTAGCAACAAATAAGAAAATAATTTTCTTGAGTAAAGAGGTTGAATTATAAGGAAGATTGTCTATTGGAAACGTAAGTATTTGTTCCATGGGGACTAGTGAAATGTAAACTGTAGAGAGAGTTACCAAAATATGTAGACAACTTCCCAATTGCTGATATCGTTGTAGTGCAAAGGACATCAGTCAAAAATAACCCTGTCTTACCTGGGAGAGAGTCAGTCTTTAGTTTTATTCAGGCCTTCAACTGATTGGCTAAGACCCACCCCATCTTTACTCAGCTTTCAATGTAAATGTTAACCTCATCCAAAACACCCTCACAGAAACACCCAGAATAATATTTAACCAAATATCTGGGCCTTCTGGCCCAGTGAATTTGACACATAAAAAATTAACCGTCTTACTACGCTTAGCTAGAAAGTGAAGTCTATGTGAAGTTTTTATGTCCTTTATGTTTGTATTTCCAGTGATTAAATATACATAGTATAAAGTGATTACCCATTAAATACTGAATGGCTAATTTAAAAACCAAATAATTAAATGAACAAATAAACAGAAAACAGAACAACAAATTTACTCCAATTACCTGCCAAATAAGCATGCAATACTAAATTCAACTTGTAGATCTGCCATGACTTATTATTTCACTTTAGACATATCTTTTCATAGTAAATTAGACTCTTCTCATTAGATAAAATCATGTAAGAGACAGAAAAAATAATTTGAATAGGTAAGAGAATATAAACCAGGTTAATAGCTTTGTGATATTATGTTATTAACAAAAATCACCTCACCTATAGTAGAAATTATTATTTTAGAGACAAAGGTTTTCATCATGTCATAAAGGAGAAACCATTGTTCTCAAGTTATATCAATGCACCTGAGACCATAGTATAATCCAGAGATTATCTCTTCAATTGCAGATATTGTTAATTTATGTTATTAATTTTTACTCAAGCAATGTGTTTTAAATACATTTTGAAAACACTTAAGATTCAATGTAATATACTATCTCTGCCTAGAAATAATTTGCTACCTAAAGAGAGTAATTCACAGAATGGTACTCAGTGTCAGGAAGGGATAACATTTGAAGGAGTATTTCTTATTAATAATGGCAAATGCTATTACCCGGTTGAAAGAGCCTCTTAAAAACCACTTATTAATTGTTGTTATAGGGAGTTTCCTTTCATAAATAGTTTCAATAACTCTTTGTATTCCTATGTTATTAGTGTCACAACATATGGTATTAATTAGCTAATAAACTAATTAAAGTGAGTGAAATAATATTGGCAGGAGTGACTACTTTACTCTAGTTTGAGGGTTTTTTTTTGTTTTGCTTTTTGTTTTTCCTGTTTTAAGAATAAACTGGTATGCTTTTAAAAGTGTGTATAATTGTTTAAAAGAAGTAGTATTTATGGGGTGCTTCTTCTAATGTTAGTGACGTCTGATAAGGCTCCAGCTATCTACGGTAAGAGAGCATACAGAAGCCAGCATATCAGGAAAATATTAGATCAAATTAATCAATAGTGAAACAGAGGAAAACTATAGCTTGAAATTATTTTGACTTGCAACTAGGATAATTCATCTATGTTTGTTAGCTAAGTAAAATCTGCAGGAAACAATTTTCAGCCACAGATGAAAAAATTAATTGCAATGTTAACCAGATCTCTTTCATACATGGGATGACTCATTTTTTCTTTTGTTAAAAGTACATTAATCATTGCAGGTAAGGATTATGCTAGAGTCCAATTAGTATCTAGATAGTGCTTATAATGTGTTTTCTCCAGAATCATGCTGCTTAATTTTCTACCTTGATTCTACCATGTTTGCATTTAATTTTAAAAAGGTAAATGGGGCAAACTATCTATTAAACTTTTAGAATGAAACTATTTTTATCTAAAAAGCAGATGACAGCAAGCGTTAGCTATCAATATCAATGCTAAGCTAATGAAATGGCACAAATCTATACTCTTATGTATCATCTCTCATGTAAGTCTGCTATAACAGATGGAAATACATCTTCCAACAAAAAGAGAAAGGTGAAGGATAGGACTTTGAATTCTATAAAGAATATTTCAGGAATATTATTTCAACCAATTGATTGAAGATATAAAGACAAGATTATTCATGCCAGTTCATATGAATTTCTCAGGAATTCAGGATTTTAATTTGACTGTAGAAAACCAACTTTGTGTTATTTTTACTACAGAATTTCTTATTAATCAGTTTCATAAGTCAGTCTTCTGTTTTGCTTCAGTTATGTGTTCTTTGAGAAGAATCCATACTTATTCCTAAATTCCTTGTTATTTTGTCCTAACATGCATTAATAAATAAAAATAACAAATAGGAAGTATGCATGCTGTGACGTTTTCAGGGGACTGAAACATTATAATCAACATCATTCATGAAATCAGAACTCCTGATTGTCTCTTAATTAGTAATAATAGCAAAGGGCAGGAATTCCACTTTGTAGGCTTTTGTTCTACTTTCAGACTGACATGGCATTACAATTCAACACTTCTGGATCCAGTATTAGGTTTCAGAGACACATTACTTTTAATTCTGGAGAGTCATGAAATGTACTGTTTCTTATCCCCTTAAACTCCAATCCCTGTTCTTTCTACTTTTATGCTTTGTGAATGAAAGTACCAGCACTACATTTGATGTTTTCCCTCTCTTATATGCATGAAAGACTTATAAAGAATCAGAATACCATGAAATGATTATAGTCTCTTTTAAATTTATGATAATTTTAATGATCCATGTTTGTAATGCATTTTCTATTATACAACATAATTTTACAGACATTGTTTCAATTTTATCACAACTCTCATTTAATGACAAGGACAGGTATTACTAATTTGCTTTTAATAGAACATGAAACTCTTAGGGCAAAACTAATGAATTTGTCCTAAGCTGAATAGCTAATAAGTATGAGAGTCAGAATTTCAACCCAGTTCTCCAAGTTTTCAACATAGTTTTCTTCCTCTTATACAGACTTCAATTTTTCCTGGTTTTGTCCTAGGCAACAACATAGCAAGACTCTGCCTCTACAAAAATAATAATAATAAGATAAAATAAAAATAATTTTAAATGCTTTTTCTTGGTCTTTGATGACTCAACAATGTTATTGATTCATCTCTGTTGTTGTTTATTCAAAGAGTTGGTGTGAGACTGAAAGTTAGCCTGCCAGTAATCCACACTGAATAACTACAGGGGATATTAGCTTGAAAGAAGGTGACAAAACACAATTTAGTAGACCCTGAAGTGGAATCTGCTAAGATGTGTTATAATCAATTGTGATTTAAAAATATGTGGGAAATTATATAGCTATTAATTTTATAATTTATCATCAGGAATCTCAAAGCTATAATATATTAAACTAGTAGTGTAAATAATATAAACTTCATCTGCTTTCATGAATTAAGTATTAACAGTTCTGTAATGTGCTGATGTGCCCTACTAGACAGTTCTACAGGGTAGCAGTGGTCGATTTTATTGTGTGTGTGTGTGTTTTTTTTTTTTTTTTTGAGATCAGAGATGAGAATTAAATTTTTTGAAAATGAAGAGATTCTCTCTCAACCAATATTATCAAATGCTTAATGCCTTTGGATTTTACTGAGTAACTCATAATGTCTCCTAAGGAAGTTAACCTAAAATTACAAAACCAAACCATGCCTATATGAAAAACTTATACTGGAAAAAGCCATTTTGAAGATAACTGATTTCTTTATATCCAAAGTAATGTCAAATTGTTTTTACATACTTTTCATGCTGTCAAATGTTGCCACACAAATTTGCAGGAAATGTTATTTTCTGAGCCTAAACTACAATCTTAGTAGTGTTTTTTGTATCGTAATGCAAATGCAAAAAATTCCATATTTCAAAATCCATTTAACTTCTCAGTTGAACAGCTTTCGCTTATCCTGCATTTGAAAGTGATTCATCTGTAATGCAGTGATATAACAAAAGCAAATTATAAAGAGAAGAATTAAATCATCCCAATAAATACTTTCAAAGTGATGACTATGCTCAATTAAAATATATGTTTATGGATTGATATTAGTATGTGGCAGTGTTAATCTGTCCAAAAGACATTTTCAAAGGTGAAATACAAAAGATCTCACTACATATGTATTTACACATAAGCATTACCATGGTTTTTGACAAATGAGAGCAATAATTTTAAATGCCAATTGATGGAAATGTTTCCCCAAAAAAGGATTTAATCCTTCTACTAGTAGACCATAGTACAAAAACATTGTACACTATTATCATTATAATTTGAATTTTATTTTTTTGGAAAACTTTTCTGTCTTGTACTATAAGATACTGTCTTATAAGTATCTATAAAAATGTTCTTGATTTTGCCTCTTAGCCTTCAGAGTTTACAAGTATTTACTATCATGATCCTTATAGACACATTTTAAACTCTTGTTCTATCTCATAATTGTGATAGCAGTTATTTGTAAAACTTATTAAACTTTACAAGTAGAATTCATGAAATTTATTATATGTAAATTGTATCTCAATAAAGTTGATTACAATTTTTGGAACATTTTATAACTAACGGGTGAATTTTCCTTTGTAGAAAGGTTTTTAACTACAGATCAACTTATTTTAAGGCATACTATTGGCATTCACATTTTCTATGCCTCCTTGTATCAAAACTCATAGAACTGTGTAACACAAAGAGTAAACCTTAATGTAAACTATGTACTTTAGTTAATGATTATGTACCAATGTGGTTTTATTAAATGTAACAAATGCACTACATTAATAGAAAAATACTGACAATGGGGAAAACTGCAGACAGGGAAGGAGGTGAGGTTAATGGAAATTCTCTGTGTCATCTGCTCAATATTTATGTACATTAATACAAATATAAATTCTAAAATAAATTATATTAATTAAAAATTATTCTGTATTCTTGATAAGCAGTGACTCTCTATACAAGTATACATATGTTTATATATATGTGTTAGCTCCTTTGTATCATGTTCAAATAATATCTTATGATTTATCCTATCAGGAACAGTAAAATGCATTATAAATATCTTTTATTTTTTATTTATGTAATGATTTCATAATTTATGCAAAGTTTTGGTACATAGATTATGAGTCTATGTTGCTTGGCAAATAATATTTTAGAATTGTGTTTTTGAAATGATGTATGGTTAAATGACATTTTCATCATTAATTTCTTAAATATTTTTCTACTTCTCTCTCTTCGCCCTTTTGGGGATTCCAAAAACATACATATTGGCCTTCATGAAATTATCCCACAGTTTACAGGTGCCTGTGTTCTTTCATTTTTTTTTAATCCATTTCTCCCCTGGTATATCAGTTTGGAAGTGTCTGTTGCTATATTTTCAAGTTTTATAATCTTTTCTTCTGTGATATTTAATCAGCCTTTAATTGATTTCATTACACTTTTCAGCTCAGAAATTTTTGCTTTCCTTTTGGGTCTTTCCTTTTCCTTTTATATATCCTTCTAGTCTCTACTTACCATGCAGAAAATATGGAACATAGAATAATTGTCTTAATGTCCTCATCTGCTAATAACATTTGTATAAGGTCTGTGATAATTTTGATTGATTAATGTTTCTCTTCACAATGGTTTAAACATTCCTGTTTCTTTTTTATGCTTGATATTCTTTTATTGGATATGGATATTATAAATTTTAATTTTTAGATTACATATGTTTTTATGTTTCCATAAATATTCTTGAGATTTTTTTTCTATGGTGCAATTAAGTTAAATGAAATAATTCTGGTTCTTTTTGGGTCTTGAGATTTGTTAGGTGTGACTGAGCAGCATTCAGCCTAGGGCTAAATATTCTCTCCTACGGAGGCAAGACCTTACTGAGTACCCTATTTTATACCCCATGAATTACTTGATTTTCTAATCTGGCTGGTGGAAATAGGCACTCTTTTTGGGAACTCACACTAGCCCTGTGTGTGTACCAGGTCCTGTTCCCTCTAATCCTTTTGCATTTTTTTCTTTCATCTTGTGCACATATGAATCAGTTTTCTGATGAATAGTCAAAAATATCACCAGTAGGTCTCAAGGATTTTGTCTTTCAGAAGGTTCTTTGTCTCCATTATTTTGTCTTGCAAGCTCTAGCTGACTCTGTTTCACTGGTGTCTCCTCTCAACTGTTTCCTCAACTTGAAGATGTGCACGAGGCTCCAACTGGGCCCTCTCCTCCCTGTGCTGTGGCCTGAAAACTTTCTCAGAGAAATCAACTGATGCAATCTTACGACTCACAACTTTGGTTTTCTATTTCTCAGCAATCACTACCTTTCACTGCTCATTGCCTAATACATTGAAAATGATTCCTTATTTTGTCTCAGATGCTTTAGGTAGGAGGTTAAATCCAGTCTTTGCTCTAATTGTGATCAATTGTAGAAGTGTGACTAGTGATCATCGATTAAATATCACACCTTGTCACATTTAATTAATATAAAAATTGTGGTAATTCTGGATGATGGCTTTGACTCTTCCTGGAACGTGTCCATACTTTTATTTTGGAAGGTTCTTAGAGAAGAAAGAGTTCCAGTTGGTGAAATCAGAAAATGGGTAATTTGAAAGCTAGGCCTTTCTAGTCTATTTTTGTATTGCTTACTCCTTGAGTAGATCCTTTTACAATTTTAACTGAAGTCCATGAATGTTTACCAGGGCTCCTCTTTTTCACAGACCCACAAATCACTGATTTGTGTCTCTCTAATACTGTAAGAACGCTCAAAGCTAAGCTTAGTCAGTTTGTTGCTTTTTTTTTTTTATCTTCTAAGCATTTATTTTCTTACAGTTGAGAAATTTTCCAATTCCTTGAAGAAAAAAGTGTAAAGAAAATTGAGAATATTGATCTCATATCTGTGCTTTTCACTCCTCTTTATGATCTTGCCCATTCTGGGCCTGGGGATTTTGACTCTCCTCAATTTCTAATTTTGTCTAGATATAATCACTGTTCTGAGAAGGAAGAATTGGCTGATGTAAGCCACTTCATCACAACTAGAAATGTAAATTTCTTTCTTACCAGTTATTGCATTTGTCTTCTAATTTTAATATCCATTCCATAATTTTGGTCAAGACTTTATCATCAATCATATGGACAATTAACACAGTCTCATAACCTACCTTCTTGCCTCTAGTTTTGAATTTATTCATTCCGTTGTCCACATTCTTCAACTTGAAATCCTTCAAACTTTTTTTTTCAACTAGCATAGTATTGTAAAATACATTCCATAATTTGTTCCCTGAGTATCTATTTGCTTACTCCATTCAGAGCATCCTTCTGTTCTATGTTCAACAATTTGCAGTTTGATAAAGAAGCTTTTTCAATGTTAGGCTTTGATAAAGAAGCTCTTTATCAAATGGCAAGAGGGCCAAGTGGGTGACTTGAGAGATGAAGTGCACTGTTTGGTCTTGACTTGATGTTTTATATGTCGACATGCTTCTGGGAGGTTACATCCCTTCTCTCCTGATTCTTCCCGTTGGATGTGCTGTTTGCATGCACAGTGGCTTGCCAGCACTTTGGAGGTGCCACATGCCCAGTGTGTTTGCTGAAGTTATGCACTTGAGGCATACTTCCTTTACCAGTGGAGTGCTTCTGAAAGAACATGATATACAGGTTAAACTCCACCATTTTGCCTCTTAGTGCACATGCTTGATCCCACTTACCCAGCTCCTGAGATCTTACCTGGAAGCTGCTGATCACCAGTTTTTGGTGTTTCTATCAGAAGAGTGCCTTTCTTTGAAGCTGTCTATGATCAATTATTACTTTAGAGAGACTGCTTAACTGCCTGACCACCACCTGACAGTTGCCTGACATTCCTGGTGGGGTAGAGGGTGTCCTCTTCTGCCTTGTATGTGTCTGACTACCTACCTACTGTAATGATAGTAGATATTACCATTTTTAAGCAATAGATTTCAGGCTTTTTAAAATCAATAAATTGATAATTCATTATAGAAAATCTTAGAAGCTGCTTTTAAAATTCCAGGGTAATATACAGAAAAATGATTTTATGGAACATGTATATTAAAAATTTATTATAGAAAGTCTTGGAAGATGCTTTTAAAATCTTCCCACTGGGGCAATATAAAGAAAAATGATTTTATGGAACATGTATATCAAAAGATTAGATTACAGCAGAGCAATCTGATTTACTATAGAATTAAAGGTATATCAAATGAGTTGTTTACATACAAAATACGCCTTATTTTCATAAATCATATGAAAATAATAAATCACATTTATCAATCTATCTAAACTTTACAAATTCTTAACATTCATGTAAATATGAGCTAGCTCAAATCAATCAAATTCTCCTTTGGATGGCCATTTATTTGCAAATTGAAGGGCTTTCATGTAAATATAAGTAAGACAGTTATAAATCAGAGTAAAGCAGAGCTTGTACGAGTATGCAAATTGACAAAGAAACTTGAAACTCACAGTATTCTACTAATTCAATTACCAGGAATCTGATTGCCAATCTGATTCAAGTATATGAGGATGGCTACCTCATTAAACCTAATGACTCCCTCTAGCTAGACATGAGTGGGGTTGCCAACTGTTAAATTTTGGTAGCCCAATCAAAAATGTGCTAGCAGCACTCTAAACAACAACTATTAGAACTCCAATATGAAGAACAATTATTTCCTATAACTAAGATTCTAATGAAATTAAAAAGGAAAGAAGACAAGACTCTCTCTGGGGCTATATATAGCATCAAAAGATTTTTTTGGCAAAGCAAGGTAACAGCTGTGGTGTAAGAAAAGCTTCATTTCATCATATAAAACTGAGAAAATTAAAACTGAATGAGAGAGCAGAGATCCTTTTCTCTATTTTTTAGCAGCCAATTTTCATGTTTCTATAGGGATAAGTTGAATATAGAAAACACAAATAAAATAATAATTATGTCTCAAATGAAATTTATCACTTTACAAAATATCTATTATTTTAAAATCCATAAAGCACTCACTTAAATACTTTAGAAAATATTAACAAAACGCCTATATTTTATGAAATGTCATTTAATAAAATAATCATGCTTGTAGAGAGGTTCCTGGAGTTTGGTAAATGAATAAAATCTGGGTCCACTAAGCTTATTTCAGAAATTGATTTGTTTCATCTTAGTTTTTTCTTTCCCTTAGTTAACAGTGTCATCTGACTTGCAGGGACTGAGTTATAATTAACGTGATGGGAATTGCATATTTTAAAAGTCATAGATAATAATTACTCCTTCTGGTTCCCAGGCATCACTTTAGTACTTCCACTAGGTGCATAAAAATACAGAGACATGCATATCTCTCTAAGACATAAGCTCAGAGTTTTGAGCCTCGCTGAGATGCACACACAGAACCAATACTTAAACCAGGTGAGTAATGTTTCTTTCCCTGTAAATATTTTAAATCCTAGCTTCAAAAAGTTGAGAGAACTATCATAGCAGAAGGGAAGCAATTACAACTGTGTGAAAGGTAGCGCATTTGCTCAAGACGGTTGTATTTGTTTGTTTGCATCTTAAATTAGCATTTGTTTACTTGAACAATCAAAATGAAGAAAATAAAAATTTCACACTCTGGTGAGCAAAGCATTTAGGGGTCCACTAGTTTCAGTGACAGGAAAATTGCCATGCCACTGAAAAACATATTACTAGAAAAAGAGTTAAACTAAATTTTACATCAAGGCTCAAGTCAACAAACAAGTTTTCAATGTTAGGCTTTGATTGAGAGATGAAACCATGAAAAATCAATAGTCTGTTTGAAAGAGTAAAAGATATGATATTAAAGTGGTGCTTGGTATAGAAATGAATCTTGAGAATTTCATATATCAAAAAGAAAAAGTTGGTCTATAATTTTTTTACCACTATGCTTTCCAAATTTCCGTGTAATTGTTAAAAACAGAATCTGTGAAGAAGACTAAGTTTGAAAATTTCTAATTTGAAAGAATTATTTTTAATTTAATGGTGAGTAGAATATCTAACACGACTTTGCATGCCTACTTATCTTTATATTCTTTGAAGCAGGAATACACAATTATTTCCATATTTTAGGCAATTGTAAGCATCTTAATAAAGTCTGCTGTATTTCTTCTTTAATTTTTTTCCTAAGTGGAAAGATTAAAGGCAAAATGAAACATAATTATTTCATAAGCAAAGACCATAAGATAAATAACCTAAGTGGTAAGAGAATCCTCACTGGAAATTAGCAAATATGGCACAGAACATTTTAGTTCAATCCTGTTCAGTCCAGGTAAAGATTGCTTTTCAATTACTCATTTAAAATGAAAGCTTGTGATCCAAACAACTGTGCCAGATTGGTATTTGAGATCTCTAATTTGCTGTGCATGACATCCCTTGGAACAGATGCATGCGGACAGAAGTGACTAAAATCGCTCTGTTGTGATGGCTGATCAGAGGCTAATATAGCCAAGGAACAGCAGCTTAGCTAGGAATTACTCATTGCATCAGCAGTCCTTCATGGAATCAGCCTCAGCTAATTCCATGAATTCTCAAAGACTGACGACATAGATCTAAAATGTTGTCAGTCTTTGAAAGCGCTCTATGTTTCTGTGTTTTATAACTGAAAGCCACTTTCTCATGTGTTCTTGAGTACTTATATGAGGCAATGTAAACTAAGTTTACCACATAATGTAAACAGGTATTGCTTTATGAGATGCCATTCACTAGTAAGTCTATACAATATCAGTACCTATAACTTGCTCTCATTATCTTAGAATTTGCTTTAAACTACATTTTTAAGGTAAAAGCTGTGTGAGATTAACACAAATTAGAGAATTAGATTATTAGAGATAGAATATACATCAATCCTTTAAAAGAGATTTGGTATAACTATTGTATTTTATGTTGAGATTCTAACACACAGAATATTCAATCAGATGAAATCTCATGTAATTATTTCATAAATCTGTATAAATTTTGCTTAGAGCAGTGATTTCTGAAGATGCTTATATGTAAATCATGAGTTGTTAATTCATTTACGGAAGAATAGACAAAATGTCAGTACTTTAACCTGTATTTATTTGACAGCTAAAGATAAGAAAAATACTAAGATGTAATATTTAACATACAGATTTCAGCATTCTGTTACTTATTTGAAACATCCTTCATTTAGATAATTAAATTATACTAATAGTAGAGTGAGGGTTATCACTCACTGGAAATTTCAAAAGTATTTGAAATTATTACTTCTCAGATCTAATTACAAATTCTGCTTTCTTTTTCTTTTTTCTTAGTATCATGTAATATTGCTGGAAATTAGCTCATGTAACAGATAGAATTATTTGGTGTGTTTAAATTACACAGCTACATTGTCTGTCTTATTTGTTAATAATGGAAGTTAATTCAATTAAAATATGAAAATAAAATCTATAAATCAAATAACTAGATGTGAATAAAATTTTAGGGCCCCACTATCAACTTTGCCTCAGGAGTGGCAGAGGCAAAAAAAATCTGAGTATAAGTGGACCCATATGGTTCAGATCTGTGTTGTGCAAGGGTAAACAATATTCCATGGGCTGTTTCTTCACTCTGTTGTTTACTTTGCTGTGCAGAAACTTCTTAGTTTGATGTAATCCCATTTGTCTCTTTTTCACGTTTGTTGCCTGTGCTTTCGAAGTTGTATCTAAGAAATTATTGCCAAGAACAATGTGGTAGAGCTTTTACCCTAGCTTTTCTTCTAGAAATTCTACATTTTCAGGCCTTACATTTAAGTCTTTAATTTATTTTAAATTGATTTTTGTGTATGGTGCGAAATAAGGGTATAATTTTATTCTTTTGCACATGGATATACACTTTTCTTAACACCACTTATTGAAGAGAATGTCCTTTTCCCACGAGTGTTCTTGGAATCTTTGTCAAAAATAAATTGACTACAAATACTTAAATGTGTTTCTTGGTTTTCTATCCTGTTTCATTGATCCATGTGTCTGTTTTTATGCCTGTGCCATGCTGTTTTAGCTATAGTAACTCTATATTTTAATATTGGGGAGTATGATGCCTCCAGCTTTATAGTAATTCTTAAAGTTGAGTAGTGTCAGTACTCCAACTTTGTTCCTTTCCTCCAATATTGTGTTAGCTATTTTGGATATTTTGCCTCTCTATAAATTTTAGAATCAATTTGTCAATATCTACAAAATAACTTCCTGGAATTTAAATTGGGATTGCATTGAATCTACAGATAAATTTGGTAAAAACTGACATTTGAAAATACCAAGTCTTCCTACCCATGAACATGTAATAGTTCTCTTATTAACTTAGTTCTTCTTGATGCCTTTTATCAGAGTTGTGTGGTTTTCCTCATATATATTTTGTACATATTTTATTTATACCAAAGCATTTTATTTTTATGGTAATATAAATGGTATTGTGCTTTACATTTTGAATTCTACTTGTTCATTGCTTGTATATAAAAAAGTTACTGATTTTTGTGTGTTATTAACCTTGTATGCTGTAACCACTCATTAGTTACAAAAGGTTTTTTTTTTTTTTTTTGTAAATTCTTAAAGATTTTCTACATCGTTGATCATGTCATCCACAAACAAATGCAGTTTTATTTCTTCCTTCTCTTTCTGTATCCCTTTATTACTTTTTCTGGTCTTAGTGTTAGCTAAGATCCAATATGATGTTGCAAAGCAGTGATTAGAGGTGATGACATCATGCCTTGCTCCACATCTTAGCAGAAAAGATTCTAGTCTCTCACCCTTAAATATGATGTTACCTGTAAGATTTTTGTAGTTCTTTATCAAGTTGAGAAAGTTCCTCTCATTCCTAATTTACTGAGATGATATATGCATTTAATCAGATTAAAGGAGAATATTTTCTTCCCTTCATGAAAAGAGATATTTTTTAATAGAAGAGTTTACCTATTTTGTTAACATTTCTGTTTATGTGATTATTAAATATTTCTCATTTAATGTGTGGATGGAATGAATTTTAGCAAAATATTTTCTAACTTTAAAGTGTATTTACAACTCTAAGATGAATGTTTGGTAATGGTCTATTGATTAATTTCTATAGTTCAGAATCTGGTTTGTTCATATCCTATTTGGGGGCATTTTATTCGTTTGTTTGTTTGTTTTGGAGATGGAGTCTCACTCTGTCGCCCAGGCTGGAGTGCAATGGCTTTCTCAGCTCACTGCAACTTCTACCTCCCAGGTTCAAGCGATTCTCCTGCCGTAGCCTCCCGAGTAGCTGAGATTACAGGCACATGCCAACAGGGCTGGCTAACTTTTTGTATTTTAGTAGAGAAAGAGTTTCACCATGTTGCCTGGGCTAGTCTTGAACTCCTGAGTTCAGGCAATCCGACTGCCTCCGACTTTCAAACTGCTAGGATTACAGGCGTGAGCCACTGCACCGGGTGGGGAGTTTTTACAACTGAGAAATTTAGTAAGATTATGCTTTAATGCCCATATTGTTTATATCTGCTTTTGTTAGCATATAAATAATAGCCTGACACAGTATCTTGAGGTATAATCCCTCTTTTGCATCCTCTCATAGATTTGATCTAAGATTGAATTTATTTATTTATTTTAGTATTTGATAGACTTCAATCACATACATTCTGTTTACCTGTTTTCATTTCTTGATTTGTTGGTGAGTAAATATTTAATAATACATTGATTACAAACTTTCAATTATTATGAAAATATTTTATTTCCCAAGATCCAAATTTTCTGACTTGTCATTTTCTTCTGTTATGTATTTGTTATCCCTTTCATCATTCATTGATTTCAATTTCAATCTTCATTATTTTTCTTTTATCTTTTGTTGGGCTTATTTTAATGCCCTTTATCTAATAAATTAAGATAAATGCTCATCTCATTAAATTTGAGGATTTCATTTGCCCCAATATAAGTGTTAATGCTCTGCAGTCCCAATTATATATGGCTTTACCAGAATCCTACAGTTTCGATATGCAGTGTTTTCTTAGCCATTTGTTTCAAAAAGCCACTATTTTATTTCTTTGATAGAGAGTTATTTATAATCTTGTATGTTGTTTCTAAAATTATGAATAATAATTCATATAAAATATTTAAAACCCTATAAATACATAGCTGAGAAAACTATGAAAGTGCAAACAGTTCTGTAAACAAAATTTCAGGAAACAACATTGTTAGAACTCCAGGTATCTGTCTTTTAAACTTTCCTCGATAACAAAACTTATTTTCACAAATAGTAACTGCTAGTCTTTATAGATTTATTATCCAATATGTCTCTAAACAATATATTTCACTTTGGTCTACATCTAAAAATCACAAAATTGAGGCCATATAAAATATATCCTTTGTTATCTTGCTTTTTGGCAAAATAACCTTGTGGCCTGTATCTGCAGTTTACTCGTTTTCATTGATCTGTGCTACACCATGGTACAAATAGATCACTCTTCATCCATTTTACTGATGACAGATATGCAGGGGTTCTCCCTCCAGTTTTTGGTAATCATAAATGTTGTTGATATAAATATTCCTATACCTTTCTCTTGGTACATATATGTACTCATTCTTCATATTTCTTTGGGATTGGTTACAGTAACCCTTCTTTAGTTCTGATTTTCTTTATTTTAATATTTTCCATTTTTTCAATGATGCTAGATAAAAGCTTATTAATATACTTTCAAAAAACAAACTCTTAGTTTCATTAATTTTTCTATGTATTCTGTATTTTTTATTTTCTGCTAACTTTGGGTTTAGTTTGTTCTTTTTCCAGTTTCATGAGATATATAGTTAAACTGCTTATTTGAGATTTTTCTTGTTTTTTAATGTACGTGGATATTGCTATTAGCTTCCTTCTTAGTGTGCTGTTGCAGTATAAGTTTTCATATGTTGTGTTTTTATTTTCGCTTGTCTTGTAGAATTTTCTCACAAGTAATGAGCTAGAGGCAGTAATAAAAGTCTTCTAACAATAATAAAAAAAAAAGCCCAGGATCTGATAACTTCACTGCTGAATTTTACCAAATATTTAGAGAACTAATACCAATTCTACTCAGACTTTTCAAAAAAAAACAAAAAGGAGGAAATGCTTCCAAACTCATTCTATGAGCCAGATTACCCTGATATCAACATCCGATAAAGACACAACAAAAAAATGAAAACTATAGGCTAATATATCTGATGACTATATATGCAAAAATTCTCAACAAAATACTAGCAAGCTGAATTCAACAACACATTAAAAAGATCATACACCATGATCACATGGAATTCATCCCAGTGATGCAAGGATGGTTCAATATATGAAAATCAATAAATGCGATGACTCCTATCAACAGAATGAAGGACAAAATAACCTATGATTATTTCAACAGATGCTGAAAAAAATTGATAAAATTCAATATCCCTCCATGATAAAAACTCCCACAAACTTGGTATAGAAGGAACATACCTCAACACAATAGAAGGCGCATGTGTCAAACATACAGCTAGTATCATACTGAATGGGAAACACAGAAAGGCTTTCCTGTAAGATCTAGAATAAGACAAGAATGCCCACTTCAACCACCTTTATTCAATACAGTACTAGAAGTCTTAGCCAGAACGATTAGACGAGAGAATGACGTAAAGGTCATCCAAATTGAAAGGAAGAAGTCTAATATAATTTTAATTTCTTCTTTAACACAATGGTTGTTCAACAATATATATACTTAATTTCCACATATTTATGAATTTTTCAGTTTTCCTTCTGCTACAGGTTTCTAGTCTTTTTCTACTGTGGTCAGAAAAGATATTTGGTATGCCTTTAATCTTGTTTAATTTGTTAAGGCTTGCTTTGTGACCTTATATGTCATCTATTCTGATAAACAATACGTGTGTGTTTGAGAAGAATGTGTATTCTGCTGCTGTTATATGGAATACTCTGTATATATCCGTTAAGTCCATTTGTCTATAGCATTATTCAGGTCTTCTGTTTTCTTATTGACATTCTTTCTGTATGTTCTATCCATAATAGAAAGTGGGATATGAATGTTTTGTACTATTATTCTATTGCTGTCAATTATTTTCTCATTTATGTCTCCTTTATGTGTTTAGGTGCCTTAATTTTGGGTGCATACATATTTATAACTGTTTTGTTTTCCTGTTAAAATGATTCTTTTATTATTATAAAGTATCCTTTATTGTCTGCTATGTCAATTTTTGGCTTTAAGTCTATTTTTTCTAAGTATAATCAACGTGTTCTTTTTTGTTTACCATTTGCATAGAATTTCTTTCCCATCCCTTCACTTTCAGTATATGGGTGTCTTTAAATCTAAAGTGATCTCCCTGTTGATAGCATGTAATTAAATCTTGTTTTCTTAACCACTCAGCTTTGTAGCTTTTAATTGGAGAGTTTATTTCATTTATATTTAAAGTAATTATTGATAAGGAATGATTGTCTATTGCCATTTTAGTAGTTGTTTTATGTTAGTCTTGTTCTTTTATCTTACCTTCTTCTCCTTTATTTGATTGATAAGCTTTGACTGATTTATTTATTTATTTATTTATTTTTAATTGTACTTGAGGTTCTGGGGTACATGTGCAGATCTCACAGGACTGTTGCATAGGTACACACATGGCAATGTGGTTTGCTGCCTCCATCACCCTGTCACCTACATCTGTCATTTCTCCCTGTGTTAGTCCTCCTCAAACTCCCCACCCCCACCCACTGTCCCTCCCTTTGGTTTTTTTCTCTTTCTGTATAACTTTGATAATGTGTGTGTGAGGGGGGTGTGGTTACCTTGGGGCTTACATGAAATGCCTCATAGTTGTAACAGTCTACTTTAACCTGATAACTTTAATTATATACAGAAACGCTATATTTTTATTCCCTCCACTCAGATGGTTTGTTGTTTTTTTTTAATTTTTCTTATTTTGTCTCATTGCATTTTTTTAGTTTTATACTCTCTTTTATTCTCATATACTATTCTATACCATTGAGAGAGTATACTGAAATTTTCACAGACTTTCTAGAAGTCGAATATTTATGAAAATTTGTCTTTTTATATTTTAACTCCAAGCATGCCTGTCTTCTTATATATTACTGTTGTTTAATAATTGCTTCAACAGTTTACCTCCAAAGTTATTTACTATTGTTGCTTTATGTCAGTATTTTTTTTTTACACAAAAACCTACCAATTCCCTTCTCATTTTATTATTTCTTGTATTTATTAATCTCTTTTATATCCCTGGAACTCATACTTTATAATTTCACCTAATGAAGTTGTGCTAGTAGTGAACTATCTAGATTTTCCTTGATCTGAAAATATATTTATTTAATCCCATTATTATTTTTTTTTTCAAGAGGGTGTGTTGCCGTGTTACTCAGGCTGGATTTGAACTCCTGGGCTCAAGAGTTAATTCTGCCTTAGCCTCCTGAGTAGCCAAGATTTGCACCTGGTTTTTAATCTTTTTTTTTGTAAAATGTTCTGCTGGATTTAGAATTATAGGTTGGCGGTTTTTATTATATTTTGGCATACTAATAAACTATTTTAATGTCTTATGTATTTATTTTTTGCTGCACAAAAGTCTGTGTTAATTGAATTGTTTGGCTTCCCATGCTGGAAGAGGCAGTCCTTCATGGTTCCTAAGCATCTTACTTGTCCTTGCTAAGTGTTCTAAACTGTAAGGCTTATCTGTCTCCTGGTACTAAGCTATTTGTGTAACTGGTCATATATGCAAATAAGTAGGTCAAGATGGCCAGAGGACAATTTCAGAGTAACAATTTCAGGACAATTTCTTCCCCACCCCACAAGAAAGTGAAGTGACTTTTCATTGCTTGCTACTAAATGTCTTGAGCCATTTTTCCTGTGTTCCTCAGCTGTGGCTTAATCCGCTGACTGCATAGCCTTGAACTGGTACTTGGGAGCCAGGGAATTGGTGCATCAACACTGAAGCCCCTGATGTTTATCATTCTGTGAGTAATTAAGTATGTTATTCAGGCTGGATTTGAATGATTGATAATACAATCTCATGTATTATCAAGGGATTTTCTAATCCCTTGTGTATCAATGTCTTCTTTCATTGACTATGAAGATATGGCAAGACAACTTTTTAGCTTGTCTTTGGAGTCTTATTCTGTTCATTGTGTGACATTTCATGTTTGTCATCAATTTTATAAAATTCTAAGTTATAATCACTTTTTATAGCTCCTCTTCTCTATGTACTCTGCTATATCCTTTTGCATTTAATTAAATCTTTTAATTAGTTTTATGATAGACCCTTCTCATGTTTCTCACCTTTATTTCACCAATAAATTGTCTCATTTTACTGTATTGTAATACTTTCATATCTCAATTGCAGTCATTAATTCTTTTAGCCTTGTTGAATATGTAACTCATCCACTTTAGTTTTCAGTTATATTTTAACATTTGTATTTTTAAGTTTGTTTTATTATAAAATATACTTGGTCATTTTCAATCTCAAGAATTATCAATTAATTCTCATAACTTAAAACTGAAATTGATTGACATCATATACTCTAATACATTTTACATCTGATTTCTGAGCCTAATTCTTCTAACTGATGTCTCTGACTACTCCTAGTGATTATTGTACATTTTTGTAATTATTTTAAATTGTTAACTCATATTTAGTAGGTGTTAAATCCCCCAAATCATTAAAGGATGTATCAAGGCTAATTTTTCTTGCATATAGTCTTGCCAGGCATGCTAAAAATCTGGAAACAATTTTATTTCTCAACTTAATAGTTTCAAAATAAAAATGTTATGCACTTAAATCCATTTCAAAGAAGGTATGCAATTTTGATTTTTGAAAGAAGGCTCTATATTTTACTAATATGCTGTGAAGAATGCAATTTTTTAAAAAGCTCCTACTTGTCCCGCTTTAACTACAGGTAGATATTTTTTTCTCTCAGTCTTCCACATTTTTATAACATCTAATCTATTTAGATATCTCAGTATGTACTCTCCAATTCACTTGGCCTGACAGTTCTGTTTTCTGTTTCTGGTACTATAAGGTGTGCACAGACATTATAATACAAAGAGTTTAAGAAAATTTTTCTAAGATCCTTGGTGGTTTTAAACTATGCTAGTATTTTGCTTTCAGCTATCTCTTTTTTCATTTTTCTTTCTAGGACCTCAATAAGTGTAATTTCCCTTATCCTTTTTAAAACTCAGCTATACATTTAGGAGCATGTATTTTAAAAAATTTTTCAGCATTTCTCGGACTGAAAATATTTTGCAGAATGTTTAAAATGTTAAATTATTTTAAGTAAAAATAAAATAAAGTCTTATAGTCTATTGTTAATTTACACACAGCCTAAAGATTAAATTCCTATACCAGAAAATATACAGTAGAAAACAAGGTAGTTATCTTGAGGAAGGGAAGTCATGGGATCCATTAATCAAGGGCTTTAGTTCTTTTTTTATAAATCCTTCTTAATCATGAGGCACAAAATACCTAATAAACCATTTATCTCTCTTAAATTGACTACGCTGTAAATAGCAAGTTGTTTGGAAATTATCTATTAACAACTAAGAGCAAATTAAATTGAAGCAAAATATTTTTTAGACATTATTTGTATTAGTCAAGTTTCTCCACAGAAAACAGATAGGTTTTGTATATTTATATAGATATATAGACATGAAAATACAAATATAGACACAAAGATATATCTATATATAATATATAGATGTATCTTTATATCTATACATATGAATAAATATATATGTGAAGATACGTCTATATAAAGATATATATATATAAATAAATAGTAGACATAAAAGTATAGAGATTTCTCTACATATACATCTTTATAGATACATATATATATATTTTTTTTCCTTGAGACAGAGTCTTGCTCTGTCACCTAGGCTGAAGCACAGTGGCATGATCTCAGCTCACTGCAAACTCCACCTCCCTGGTTCAAGCTATTCTCCTGCCTCAGCCTCCTGAGTAGCTGGGACTACAGGCGCGCCACCATGCCTGGCTAATTTTTGTATTATTAGTAGAGAACGGGTTTCACCATATTGGCCAGGCTAGTATTGAACTCCTGACTTCGTGATCCACCCACTTCAGTCTCCCAAAGTACTGGGATTACAGACGTGAGCCACCTCACCCAGCCAAATATATATATATATATATATATACACACACACATATGTATCTTTATATCTATTTACATCTTTAGATATGTCTAAAAATGTTTTGCTTCAATTTATAAAAATGTATTTTTATTTATAAAGATATACGTACATAAAGATGTATCTTTATATATATAAAGACATATAAAATATATCTTTATATATATATATAAAGATATATGCATAAAGATGAATATATACATAAAGATATACATATACACACACATCTTTATGTATATTTAAAGATTTTTAATAAGGAATTGGTTTTTTTAATTGATTTATTAATAAGGAATCACAACCTTCCATCTGCAAGCTGGACACCCAGGAAAGCCAGTGATAGAAGCTCCAGTCCAAGTTCAAAGGCCTGAGAACCAGGAGAGTCAGTGGTGTAAGTCCTAGGCTGAGGACAAAGGAAGACCCATACCCCAGCTCAAACAGCCTCTGCCTTTTCTATTCAAGTCTTCAATGGATTGGATAATGTCTACACATGTTGGGGATGGCAATATGCTTTACTAAGTCTACCAATTCAAATATATTTATATGTATGTGTGTGGCAGGGGATTGTTTTGTTTTTGATCTTGATTTTTTTTTTAGAGGCAGGGTCTCACTCTGTTGCCCAAGCTCAAGTGCAGCGGTAAAATTCTGCTCACTACTGCCTCGAATTTCTGGCTTAAGTGATCCTTTCTCCTCCTGCTTCAGTCTCTTGAGTGGCTAGGACTACAGGCTTGTGCCACCACACCTGGTTGATTTAAAATATATATATATTTTGTAGACACAGGATATCACTATGTTGTCCAGGCTGGTCTCAGACTACTGATATCAAGTGATCCTCCTGCTTCAGCCTCTAAAGCACTGGGATTACAGGTGGGACACAGTGCCCAGCCCTTGATTCAAATATTAATCTCATTCATAAATACCCTCATGGACACACCCAGAAAAAAGTGTTTAACTAAATATCTTTATGCCGTGTCAAGTTGACATCATTCCAATAAATGTTGAAAAATTAATCATCACATCATTCCAAATAATGTTGAAAAACTATACTGCCTAGTCTTCCCAAAATACTTTTGTTCTTTTACCCTATTGGAAATTACAGGCTAGAATTTGAGGTGTTTTGTGGATATACTCTTATCAAGGACTACTGATTGTCAACATTGCAAATCAAATTCGCAGTTCTCAGCTCTTATCTTTATGAACTCATTCACAATATATGAGACATCTTTTCACTCAAAACATTTTCCTCCAAGAAATAAATTTTGGGGTAATTTGTTACCACATCATTAATTAGCCTAAGAGATCTCACGTGACATGCCGTAAAAAATAGTCTCTATTGCCATCTCCCACTCTGTCTTTATGCTACCTTAAATTTTTTCTTAGTATTTAGTATTGCATTAAATAATAGACATTTGTATTTATACTTGTTTGTTTTGCCCTTATTTGAAGGAATATAAGATCCATTAGGGCAGTGGCATTTTATATTATATTTATTCTGTGCCCACTGGCACATAATAGGTTTTAAGTACATAGACATTATTGTGATATCTGTTGTTGTATATGAAAACAAGTATGTACACATTGTTGTGATGTTTGCTGTTGAATATGAAAATAAGTACATATACATAGTTGTGATATTTGTTGCTAAACATGAAATCAATGATGTTCAACTTCCCATCAATATTGTAATAAGCAATTAAATACATATGTCAAAACTTTGAAACACTGAAATTCTTAAAATACTTTACAATAATTTAAAAATCTTTGTTCAAACTGGTTTAGTAATTCAGGATTGAACATCAGTATCTTAGCAAAACACCTTTAAATATGTTAGTAATTATCGTGTATTTATTGAGTATATATTACCCACTATCACAAGATAAAATGATGCCGCTCTTTAAGCATATTATTGTTACCAGGGTTGGCAGATGAGAAGTTAAAGAAATATTCTAAAGCTTGATAAGAGTTGCAACTCTTAAGAACTTCCTTGCAAAAGCAAATCACACAATTAAAGTCATAGTTCAACAGAAATTATGTTCATGTATACTTTTAAATGTGTATCTCTCTAGTCTTTGCATGATGTTTAATAATCCACTTATATGTAGAGGTTGTTTTCTACTGAATAATTACATTAACATTTCCAGGACACTATTTTGTTTTCTTAAATTAGACCTAGTTCCTTGAGACAATGAACATAGTACCTGAATTTCTTTCCTGTATGAAGAAGTAACTAAAATGATGAAAGTATTTCCTCAAAAGAACATTACATTATAGGCAAAGAAAATATTTATATTAAATTTTATCTGAAGTATAAAAATGCTAAATGATTAAACTTTGCAAAAGTATACTATAATAACTTTAGTGATTGGCATAAAAAATATTTAAATGCAATGAACCTTAATCTTATACAATTTTTGTAAATGAAAGAAAGCTGCCTTATACCTACGCAGTTATATTTTGTGAGGATGAGATACAGTTCACTCTGCTTCTTTTAATATACTTTCTGATGCTCTAATGTATGTTTCCACTGAGATAATGTGTTCTGGAATTTCAGAAGGATTTCTAGAATGGGTCAGAGCTTGGAAAATTTCTTTCCATGGAAAAATAACCTAGATTCATCTGTGTGGGAATCATATCACAGAAGAACATTTATGTTTTAATAAAAAAGAGTGACCTAAAACACTGACATAGATGTGAAAATGCTATCCTTGGATATTGGAAGAACCCCAGATATAGGTAAGAAAAGGACTGATATACAAAAGAGTCTTAAGAAATAATAATGACATATATCTGTGGGATATGGTGGGATGTTTTAATATGTATTGTGGAAAGATGAAGTTAAGCTTATTAACATATTCATCACCTCACATGCTTTTTTTTGTGGTGAGAACATTTTAAATCTCCTCTCTTAGCAATTCTCAAACATACATTATTTTTAACTATAGTTGTCATGCTATGCTATAGATCTCCAAAATGTATTCTTCCTGTATAAATGAAATGTTTTACTCTTTAATCAACATTTCCTAACTCCCACTCTATTCCATATTCAACCCCTGGTAACCATCATTCTACTGTCTGCTTATTTGGGTGTGATTATTTTAGATTCCATATGTAAGTGAGATCAACCATACTTGCCTTTCTGTGCTTGGTTTATTTCACTTGCCAGAATGTCCTCCAGATTTATCCATGTTGTCTTGAATGACAAAATGGATAATGTTGAACATGGATAATGGCTGAATAATATTTCGTTGTGCATATATACCATATTTTCTTAAGCTATTCATTCATTAGTGGACACTGAGGCTAATTCCATTTCTTGGCTATTGTAAATAATGGAAATGACTTTTCATAGCTATTGGAGGGAGTTTTCTCTTGGGAGCTTCTTATTGATAATATCTATGGCTCAAATACTTTTCCTAATCTGGTTTTTAATGATGTTTTACCTAGAATCAGGAGGAATGGAAAGGGGATAATTCTTTATAAGATAAAGGAACATTAGTCACTCATGTTACCTGGAAGAGGGCAATGTTTCATTATTTTGGTAGTTGGGACAAGGTTGTTTATATCTGTGGTTGATTTTTGCTCAAATAAGATTATGAAACCATGTTGCTTTTTTAGTTCATTAGTCAAACATAATAACAAAGTGACCCTATTTTACATTGATCTTTTGTGAAAATACGTAGTTTTATTCAATAGGAAAAGCCATGGTGTAGCTGTTAGCCCATGAGTTGAGTACTACTTTTTCTATCTCAGTCTTTTAGTCAATTCTACACATAAAATGAAAGATTATCTTTTTATTATTATTACTCCTGATGTATTTTGGTAAACACAGTGATTGCCAGAAATGTCATGTCATTTACATTAAAAGTTCAGTTTTATAAGGATATGAACAGACACTTTTCAAAAGAAGACATTTATGCGGCCAACAAACATATGAAAAAATGCTCATCATCACTGGTCATTAGAGAAATGCAAATCAAAACTACATTGAGATACTATCTCATGCCAGTTAGAATGGTGATCATTAAAAAGCTGGAGACAACAGATGATAGAGAGGATGTGGAGAAATAGGAAAACTATTACGCTGTTAGGAGTATAAATTAGTTCAACCACTGTGGAAGACAGTGTGCCAATTCCTCAAGGCTCTAGAAATAGAAATTCCATTTGACCCAGCAATCCCATTACTGGGTATATACCCAAAGGATCATAAATCATTCTATTATAAAGGTACATGCACACGTATGTTCGTTGCAGTGCTGTTTATGATAGCAAAGACTTGGAACCAAACCAAATGCCCATCAATGATAGACTGGACAAAGAAAATGTGATACATATACACCGTGGAATACTATGCACCCATAAAAAATGATGAATTCATGTCCTTTGTAGAGACATAGATGAATCTAGAAACCATCATTCTCAGCAAACTGACACAAGAGCAGAAAGCCAAACACTGCATGTTTTCATTCATAGGCGGGTGATGAACAATGAGAACACTTGGGCACAGGGAAGGGAACAACACTCACTGGGCTAGGTGGGGGGTGTGGAGGGAAGGGAAGGAGAGGGACAGCTAGGGGCAGGGAGGATAGGGAGGGATAACACCAGGAGAAATGCCTGATGTAAGCGACAGGGATGGGGGCAGGGAATGGAGACAGCAAACCACCATGGCATGTATGCACCTATGCAACAATCCTACAGGATGCAGGATGTGCACATGTACCCCAGAGCCCAAAGTACAATAAAAATAAATAAATAAATAAAAATAAAAAATAAAAATAAAAAAAGTAAAATTGTCTCTTTAGAAGCACTGATAGCATTCTTAGCAAGTTATTATTACTTTTCAGTGCATTAGAAATAATGAATAGTTGTCCTTTGAAGTCCAAGTTTTATTTCTGGAATTAAATATCCTAATTAGTGGACACCTCTAAAAATAAAAAATCTTATTTTCATTAGGTTTCCTGGCATGTTTTAAGACATCATTAAGTTAGGACTGCAAAAGAATATCTACAAATTTGCAGTAATGTCAGATAAATCATTTTGTATCATTTCAGTCATCAAGTATTGAGGTCAAATATTTTATAGCAAAACCTAGTCCTGCTTAACTTGTTATCTGTGATTTGGCTTTAGTTTCTGGATTAGTGATATTTGTGATACTTGAGGTAAATATAACAATTGAACTCATTCAGGATTTGCATATATTGTTCACATATTTTGAGTATAACTTATTTTTTAAAAGTTTTAGGTTTCCAAAAAACTGAAAAGATAGTATAGAGTTTCTATATATCTCACACAAACTTTTTCCTATAATAAACATCTCGCATCAGTATAGTATGTTTGTTACAATTAATGAACCAGTATTCATACTTTATTATTAAGTCAAATCTATAATTTGTAGAGATTTCTTTAGTTTTAAACCTAATGTTCATTCCATATTCTAAGACCCCAGTCAATATAAAATGTTAACTTAGTTATCATGTATCCTCAACTTCCTGAAATAGGTTGAATTGGGCTCCCTCAAAAAAAAAAACATATTTTAGAGTCCTACCTAACACTCAGTAATTTGGAATGTGACTTTATTTGGAAATAAAGTATTTGAAGAGGTTATCAAGTTAAAACAAAATGATTAGGATAGGCTTTAATCCAATATGACTGATGTCCTTATAGAAAGAGGAAATTTGAAGACAGATACAGAGAACGCCATATCAAGAGGAAGGCTGAGATCAGGGTAATGTTTTAATATGTCAAAGTTTAACACCGGAGATTGTAAGAAAACTAGTAGATCTAGACAGGGAGCCTGGAACAGATTCTCAGAAGAACCAACCCTGTTAATTTCTTAATCTAGGACTTGTAGCCTCCAGAACTGTGAAAAAATAAATTTCTCCTATTGCTGCTCAGTTTGTGGTATTTTGTTATGCCAACCTTAGCAAATTATATAGCTCTTTTTGTTTGTGGCAGTTTCTCATAGGTATCTTTGTTTCTGATGACCTTGCTAGTTTTAAGAAGTACTGGTTGAGTATTTTGTAGGATGCTTCTCTATTTGAATTTTGCTAGTGTTTTTCTCAGTTAGATTGAGATTATGGGTCTTTGGAAAGAAGCTCACAGAAATGAAGTGTTATTTTCATCACATAATACCAAGGTTACATACTACTAATATGATTTTTGAATATTGATGGTGACTCTCACATAATCCACCCTTTTTCTTACTGGAGTCTGAAGAAATTCACTATGTATAGGTCAAACTGTCAAACTTAAATTGTGCTTCCCTCTTTGAGAGAAGTATATCTATGAAAAGCAGATTTGTGTCTTGTCAATTAAAGTACTCATTTATCTGTATCAGTGTTAGTTCACAGATATTTATTTCATACTTTATATTATAATACAATACTATTTTATTTCTTTCTTTCTCAAATTGCTCCAGATATGACAATCAGACCACTTTCAGTTGCCTTATCTACCCCGTTTACATACTCTCATCAATGTGATGGCTTTGTTTTGTTTTCTCACTGAATACTTCCTTACTTTCCAGTATTGCAAGATTCATCTTATAAATTTTCTGCCCTTATTCTATAATCAACTATGTATCCCAAGAATCTTTCCTCTTAATGGAGAATTATATGAAAAATCAACATCTGGGACTGAGTTTGTTGCTACTGGGATTTCATTTTAGGTCTGACAGAGTAAATAAATATACACACAAGCATACAGAAATACATAACATACACATACATGCACCTATGCATATATATACTCACATGTACATTCACATACATACATACACAATATTTACTTTTCTTCTTAAACTAGGGAAGACTTCTATTATGAAGTTGAACAGAAATAAAGAAAGGGCACCTCCTTGATTTCTTCTTGATCTTAGGTGCAAAGCATTCAGTTCCTCACCATTAAGTATGATGATAGCAGTATAACTTCTGTAGATGTTTTTATCAAGTTGAGAATATTCTCCTTTTTTCTTAATTAGCTGTTTTTATTACAAATTTTATCAAACTTTCTCAAATGCTTTTTCTGCATTGATTGATATGATCATATGTTTTTTCTTTTAGTTTGTTATGCTGTATTACATAACTGATTTTAAAATGTTGAGCCAGCCTCACATACTTGGAATAATTGTCTGCAGTTTATGATTCTTATTAAACTCATTCTATATTGTTAAACATCATTATTTTTAGAAAATATTAAAATATATATTTATGAGAAATAATGATCTGTAGTTTCCTTTTTATGACTTTAAACAGTTTTGGCATTAGGGCAATGCTGACCTTATTTATAAGAAGACTAGGAAGTGTTTTTGTTTATATTTGTTTGTTTGTTTTGCTTGTATATTCTGAAAAAGATGGTGAATGGTTGTCATTTTTCCTTATATGTATGGTAAAATGCATCAGTAAAACCATCTGAGACTGGCGCTTTAAAAAGATACTAATTATTGATTCAATGTCTTTAACAAATTTGGTTTTATTCAGATTATCTATTTATCTTGTCTATGGTTTGGTAGTTTGCCTTTAGGAAAATTTATCCGGTTTATTTAAATAATCAGATTTTTATTAAAATTGCCACTTTAACATTCCTTCCATCTATGGCCCCAGCAGTTTCTTATCAAAGTAAGATGATCTCAACTGTGGTTCTCTGACTTGGCATTTCTCTCTAAATTTCAGGGTGTTGGTTTGGCCTGTGATCACATTTTCTGTTAAGTTTAAGAAAAGCCATTGATGTCAGTTTGTTCCTATTTTTTCTTGCTGTAAAGAAGGGAAGTGACCTCTAAGCTCTTTATGCATCAGAGCTGAAACCAAAAACTCACCTTTCTCCTTTCATATTTTACCACTGTCTTCTCTCTTTCCAAATTTTGTTTAACTAAACAGTGTTATTAGTTTTATTTGTGTGGATCAATGATGGTAGTATGCTTAATAAGCACATTGGTTTAAATATGTGGAAAAATTTATTTTCCCAGAGATGACTTGTTCCTGAAGTAATGACTCATACTAATGAAAAAAATATATCAGAATACACATGTATTAATTTCCAGTAACATAACTATCAGCTCTCAAACAAAATCGTAATTTTCCAGCTCAGAAAACCCAAGGTCTAGTGAATCAAGAAATATTCCGCCCTACACAGATACAGGTATGAGGAAGCAAAAACATAACGGGGACTAACTTAGAATCACCTGTTGCACATGCCAGAAGCCTGTAATTACACACAAGCAATGTTTACACTCAGGCAGAATAAAATTGGAATACAACTTGATAAACAAAGAATCATTATGAGAGAAGTTAGAGGGGTTAAATGTTAAGTGACATAACCATCTTACCGTAGGGAGAGTCCTGCTGTGAAGCAGCCATACGAACTCAAAAGCCTCTGGAACCATTCTGAAATTTAAAAAATTAATATTTCAACTGATCAGCTGTAAGACAGTAGGGTATGTTTGATAATCCTATGAGGTAGAGAGTATTTGGAGTATTTAGAAACCTTTGCAGGCCCAAGAATATCCATCTTTGGAACCATGGTCAATATCCCTTCTCCAAAGTATTCAAACAAAAGGAGAAAACAGTAAGTTTTAAAACTTTCTGCAGGAGCAAACAAATCCATCCACCAGACTACATTATACTAGCAGATATGTGTTTGCATCTTTGCCATACGAACATTTGGAATTAGACATTTAAGATTCCTTGAGTATACTAATGCTAGCTATAACTAATAACTCTAACCAGAGTCATGTTAAAATAATCAGTTGTCGATCTTACTTTGTGACTAAGTGCTAGGTTCTCTGTCTAGTAATTTTTATATTCTTTTTTGACCTCTACGAAATATATTTATTTTGAAGTTTAACTCAATAAATATTTTAAATTAATCAATTAATTAATATTTTTCAAAATTTATGGGGAGTATCTCACTCTAGTCATCAGATCTGCAAATAAGACATACAACACAATATAGTCAAAACACCTTTTTATAGTATTTTACTAGGTTGGTGCAAAATTAGATGTGATAATAAATCATCATAACTAGGCTCAAGCACATCTTTATTAATCAAAATAGGAACCATTAGGATCAACAAATTTTTGCCAAAGAGAAATAAGTTTCTTTAATCCTGTAACATAAAAATCTGTGTGTCGGGATTCAATGAACTCTTTGAAAGCATTTTCTGCAACCTGTTGGTTGTGGAAACGTTTTCCCTGCAAAAAGTTGCCAAGATGCTTGAAGAAGTGGTAGTCAGTTGGTGAGAGATCAGGTGAATATGGCCGGGTTCATATGACAGATTAGGCAAAACTTCATAGCACAATTCATTCGACTTTTAAAGCATTGATTGTGTGACATACAGTCAGGCATTGTCGTGGAGAATTGGGCCTTTTTTGTGACCAGTGCTGGCTGCAGGTTTTGCAGTTTTCTGTGCACCGCATTAATTTGCTGAGGATTCTTCTCAGATGTAATGGTTTCACCAGGATTTAGAAAGCTATAGTGGATCAGACCAGCAGCAGAGCACTAAACATTGACCATGACCATTTTTTTGGTACAAGTTTACATTTGGAAAGTGCTTTGGAGCTTCTTCTTAGTCCAATCATTGAGCTGGTCATTGCCAGTTGTATAAAATCCACTTTTGTCACACGTCATAATCCAATGGAGAAATGGTTTGTTGTTGTTTCATAGAATAAGAGAGGACAACACTTCAAAATAAATACTTTTTTAGATTTTCACTCAGTTCATGAGGCACTTACTTATCAAGCTTTTCCATCTTTCCAATTTGCTTCAAATGCTGAACAACCATAGAATGGTCAATGTCGAGTTCTTTAGCAACCGTCTCATGTAGGTCTAAGAGGATCAATCAGCTTCAATGATTGCTCTCAATTAGTTGTTGACAACTTCCAATAGCCGGCCACTAGACTCCTCATCTTCAGGGTTCTCATCTCCTTTGCAAAACTTCTTGAGCCACCACTGCACTGTATGTTCTTTAGCAGTTCCTGGCCCAAATGTGTTGTTGATGTTGTGAGTTGTCTCTGCTGCTTTACAACACATTTTGAACACAAACGAGAAAAATTTGCTTTCTAACATTATTTCCATAGTCTAAAATAAATATAAAATAAACAGGAAGTAATAAGTCATTTGCAAAAATATAATAAAGTGAAAATGTGCATTAAAATGATGTATAACATAACTACATTTGCTTAAGAATGTTTTCCAATATCAAATGGCAAATTTCAACAATGCAAAAACTTCAATTATGTTTGCACCAACGTAATGAACAATGTCCTCCTATTCTGTTACATAATAGAGAAGTGTTTATAAGTAGGACTTCAGATGTTCTTTTTTGTTTCATCTCTAATATTCAAAGATCTTGGGCCTCAAAAAAGCTTAGAAAATAATGTGGAAACACTTATGTAGACTGGAGGCAATAAAATAACTTACTAGACAGAGAAATGATTGACATAACATTTACTATGTTGTTTAAATCCTAGTAAGATTCACCTGTAACTTACTTCAAAAGTACATTGCAATCATATTTTCTTACTGCAATAGAACAAAGTAATAAAATAAAATCCCACAGACAATCATCTAGAAAACCAGATTCACTTAAAGTTTATACCTTACATATTATTAGTATGAACTCTGGTAAAACAACACCCACTGATGTAAATTTCTTTAAATTAATAATATATTTTTGACAGCTCCTATGGCTTCTTTAATCCATTATCAAGGGCCTACTGGACAATGACGACTGTATTAAAGTCATACTCCTTATTTTATTTAGTGAGGTATCTATAAACTCTCAAAAAAATACTTTATACTAATAATAAAGTATCATTTAAGATGAACTCATAATAATAGTTATTAATAAGTATGTTAAATACTATTAGAATATCAAATATTTAATGAATAAATATTAAATTATATATTTAGAGAACTGTTAAAATATTTTACTGATATAGTGATTTTATGATGTAGTGATAAAATTTCAGGCACTGTGCCAAATGGCTAGTTTCATTATTTAAGATATACAATCTTCTTGAAACTATTACCAGTTCTCAGTGAATGACTCTTAAAATAATTTGGTGCAAGGAAAAATTTAATTTCCTGTACAGACCAATAACAAGCTCTGAAATTGAATCAGTAAAAAATAACCCACCAAAAAAGGCCCAGGATAAGAAGGATTCATAGCTGAATTCGGATTCATAGCTGAATTCTACCAGATATAAAAAGAAAAGCTGGTACATTTTCTACTAAAACTATTCCAAAACATTGATGAGCAGAGACTCCCCATTCAACTCATCCTACAAGGCCAGCATCATACTGATACCAAAGCCTGGCAGACACAAAAAAAAACAATAACAAAAATTTCACATCAATATTTTTGATGAACATGGATGCAAAAAATCTTCAACAAAATGCTTGCAAACTGACTCCAGCAGCACCTCATAAAGCTAAGCCACCACAACCATGTAGGCTTTATCCCTTGGATGCAAGGTTGGTTTAACATATGCAAATCAGTAAATGTGATTTATCACATCAAACAAAAGAAAAATCCACATGATTATTTCAACAGATGCAGAAATGTCTTTCAATAAAATTCAACACTGCTTCTTGTTAAAAATCTCTCAACAAGCTAGTTATTAACAGAACATTCCTCAAAATCATAAGAGCCTTCTATGATACACCCACAGCCAACATACTGAAGGGCAAAAACTGGAAACATTCCCCTTGAAAACCAGTACAAGACAAGGGTCCCCTCTCTCATGACTTCTATTCAACACAGTATTAGAAGCCCTGGCCAGAAAATCAAGCAAGACAGAACAAAACAACAATCAGAATACAATAAAAAGCATCCAAATAGAAAGAGAGGAAGTCAAGCTATCCCTGTTTGCAGATGACATGACCCTATATTTAGAAAATCCCACAGTCTCAACCCAAAAGGTCCTTAAGCTGATAAACAACTAAAGCGAAGTCTCAGGATAAACTATTAATGTGCAAAAATTATTGGCACTCCTATAAACCAACAGTCAAGTTGAAGGAATGCAATTCCATTCACAATTGCCACACAAAAAATAAAATACCTAGTGTATTAGTCAGGGTTTTCTAGAGGGACAGAACTAATAGGATACATATATATTATCCTATTACATATAAATATATATATACATATACATATATTTTCTAGAAAAAATATGTATATATTTTATATACATATACAAAAATTGTGTGTGTGTGTGTATGTATATATATATATATATGTAGAGAGAGAGGCGGGGAGAGAGAGATTTTATTAAGGAGTATTCAACTCACATGATCACAAGGTCAGACAATAGGTCATCTGCAAGCTGAGGAACAAGGAAGCCAGTCTGAGTTCCAAAACTGAAGAACTTGAAGTCCAATGTTTGAGGGCAGGAAGCATCCAGCACAGGAGAAAGATGTAGGCTAGGAGGCTAAGCCAATCTAGTCTTTTCAGATTCTTCTGCCTGCTTTACATTCTAGCCTCGCTGGCAGCTGATTGTGCCCACTCAGATTAAGGGTGAGTCTGACTTTCCCAGCCCACTGACTCAAATGTTAATCTCTGTTGGCAACGCTGTCACAGACACACCCACGATCAACTTTGCATTCTTCAATCCAATCAAGTTGACCCTCAGTAGTAATCATCACAAGTCTACTCCTTGTCAACTTGAACCCATATACATCTCCTGAGATCAGACATAATTTTCAAATAAAGACAATAATAAGGTCAAAATTATGCCTAACAATACAACTATCCTTTGTACAACTGGAAATGCACCAATCCCCAACTCAAATGCTATTACATAGAGTTAACAACACTTAAATGCTGATGTGAAGTCAATAAATCTTACATCACATGATAAAGGAAAAAGGAAATACTATGAGGTATTTTCTTAGTACAAGTGTATACATGCACAAACATCCTTTTAAGAAAGGAAGAAACACTCATGACAATTACAGTCCCCGTTTCTGCATCTGGTCATGTGGTCATAACTACTATTGATAACTACCTTCCTCTACTACCCTTTCAGTATTCCCTTTGCCTTCAGCAAGCATCTCAGCAGGTTGTGTTTTTTTTCCTTGTGGAGTGACCAAAACTTTCATTGCTGAAGAGTCTGAGTCATTTATAGTCCTGCCTGGATTGGGCTGTTGTAGTTCCCTTTGACCTTAATCACAGGGCATGGTACTACTAAGAGATACCCTAATGGATCTTCTGTATTCCACACATATTCTTCCTTACCTCCATTCTGGAATAGTATACTGATTTCATCTTGATAGTCCGGGTCAATTACCCCAGCCAACACTGTTACCCACTTCTTAGCCTGTTGACTTAAGGGTAGGAGGAGCCCAAAGAGTTAAAGTTATTTTTCTTCAGCACTTTAAACATGTCTACTGGCCTGTAAGGTTTCCACTGAAAAGTCTGCTGCCAGATGTATTGGAACTCCATTGTCTGTTGTTTCTTTCCTGTTGTTTATCCTCGACCTTTGGAAGTTTTATTATTACATGCCTTGAGGTAGTCTTCTTTGGGTTAAATCAGCTTGATATTCTATAACCTGCTTGTACTTAGATATAAATCTTTCTCTTCTTTCCTTTGTCTCCTCTGACTGTGTATTTTCAAATAGCCTGTCTTTAAGCTCACTAATTCTTCCTTCTGCTTGATTAATTCTGCTATTAAGGGACCCAGCTGCATCCTTCAGTATGTCAATTGCATTTTTCAGCTCCAGAATTTATGCTTGATTCTTTTTAATTATTTAAGTTTATTCATTACATTTATCTGATAGGACTTTGAATTGCTTCTCTGTGTTATCTTAAATTTCTTTGAGTTTCCTCAAAATAGCTATTTTGAATTCTCTGTCTGGAAGGTCACATATCTCTGTCTCTCTGAGATTGGTCCCTGGTGCCTTATTCAGTTCATTTGGTGAGGTCATGCTTTCCTGGATAGTCTTGATGCTTACGGATATTTGTTGAAGTCCTGGCATTGTAAAGTTAGGTCTGTATTGTAGTCTTCACAGTCTGGGCATGTTTGTGCCTGTTCTTCGTGGCATGGCTTTCCAGGTATTTGAAGAGACTTAGGTGCTGTGATCTAAGTTTTTGGTCACCGCAGCTGTATCTGCATGGGGAGCACCTCAAGCTCAGCAACACTTTGGTTCATGCAGATTCATACAGGTATGACCTTAATGGTCTAGGAGAAGCTCCAGAACACTCTCTCTCTCTCTCTCTCTCTCTCTCTCTCTCTCTCTCTCTCTCTCTATGTGTGTGTGTGTGTGTGTGCGCGCGTGTGTGTGTGTGTGTTGAGATGCCTGGAGCTCTGCGAGGCGTGACACAAGCACCCCTATGGTTACCACACTTGGAACTGTGCTGTGTCAGATCTGAGGCCAGCACAACACTGAGTCTCACCCAAGGCTCACTGTAACCAATACCTAGCTACTTCCTAGGAATGCTCAAGGCCCCAGGGCTCTACCATCAACAGATGGCAAAGCTAGCTTGGCTTGTGTGCTTCCCTTCAGGGCAGCAAGTTCCCTCAGTCCCTGGATGAGACCAAAGATTTCGCCCAGGAGCCAGGGCCTAGAGTCAGAAACCTTAGAAATCTACCTCTTTTCTCCTTCTGCTGAGCTCACACTCAGAGCAGAACAAATTTTTCCCACTCTTTCTTCCCCTTGCTTCAAGCAAAGGAGTCTCTTCCCATGTCACCATTACCACATGCCCACGGTGGGTACTGCCAGGCAACCACCAGTGCTCACAATGTTCACTTAAGTCCCAAGGGCATTTCAGTCAGTTTATGGTGAATGCTGTCCGGTCTGGGACTCACCCTTTAGAGCAGTGGGCCCCCCTCTAGTCCAGAGTAGGTCCAGAAATCACATCAAAGAACCAAGACCTGGAATTGGGGACCCCAAGTGCCCACTTGGCACTCTACCCATGTGACTGAGCTGGTACCTAAGCTGTAAAGATAAAGTCACCTTTACTCTTCCATTTGCTTTTCTCAAGAAGAAGGAATTTTATTAGCTGATGTCTGAGAATACACATTACACTTAGAATGTATCCAATTCCTTAATACATCCCTTGTGATACTGTTGTCAGTCATTTCACTTATCCATGGGCAATAATCACCAAATACATTGTTACTATTATTATACTAAACAAGCAATTGTCTTCAAGATAATAAGAAATATAAAATATTTTTGTTTCTTAAAAAAAAAATACTTCATTTATTCCTTCTCTTACACTCTTCCTTTCCTTAGAACCAAGGAAATATCAATTCCCTTATGCCAAAATAACTTAATTTATAATTTCTTGTGGGGAGGTAAGGTACAGTGGCAGTTTTTGTTTAGAAAATAATCTTTATTATTTGTTTCTGAAGAATAACTTTGATGCATATATCATTCTCTTCTTTTTTCTTTTAGCACTTTAAGTATATAACACCACTGTCTTCTTGCCTGAATACTTCTGAATAGAAATCCAATGTAATTCTTACCCATGCCCCTGGATAGGTAAGATGTATTTTTGTTTGTTAATTTGTTTGTTTGTTTCTCTTGCGGCAGCTTTCATGATATCCCCATTATCTTTTTTTTCTCCACAGGTTTTTTTTTTTTTTTTTTTTTTTTTTTTTGCGCGTTCTTGGGTTTGTTTTGCTTGTCTTTTGCTTGTTTCTTTGCTATTGCCTTGCTAATTGCTTTCAGAGCTTTGTGGAACCATGGTTTGTTGTTTGTCATTAATTTTGAAAATGTCTGAGCCATTATTTATTCAAATATATTTTCCTACTTTGTTCTCTCACTTTTCTGCTTTGCATTCCATGTATGTGTATATTATACCTTTGGAAATTGTCCCACAGCTCTGCGATGCTTGTTGTTTTTCATTCTCTTCTCTCTTTGTATTTTACTTCTGAAGTTTCTATTGTCCCCTCTCTTAAGACACTGTTCCTTTCTAGTGCCATGTCATCTTCTGACAGGTTCTTTGAAGACATTCTTTATTTGTTATAGTGTTCTTTCCAGCATTTCTTTTTGACTCTTTGAGTTTTTATCTCTCTGCTTATATTACCTGTTTTTGCATGTTATCTAGTTTTCCCATTAAAGTCCTTAACATATTAACCAGTTATTTTAAATGACTTGTATGACAGTTTCAATGTCTGTGTCATATATCTGTCTGGTTTTGATGATTGCTTTACCTTTTCAAAATGTGTTTTACTTGCCTTGAAACATATCTTATAATTTACTGTTGTTGAAATCCTTCAAAGTTGTCGAATAGGAAAAATAGGACATCAGTGTGAGATTCTATGTTAATCTGGCTAAGAATCAGTCTCTGCTCAAATTTTGCTGTAGCTACCAGTGCCAGAGGCTTAAATTCTTGTGGTGTCTTGTTTTTGTCACACTTTGACTTTGGACTTCATAGTACTCCTCTTCCAAGAGTCTATGTCTTGCAGTTCATTCAGCTGTAATCCTCGATATTATACCAGAGTCATATTGCCATGAAGGAAAAGTAGAAGGGAGGAATCACTCTAAATTTTTAAAAACTAAATCCCATTGATTTAAAGAGGCCGTATCATTAAAACAATGGCTATGACTTTCACGAGCTTTTCTCAACTGTTACTGAATTTTTTTCTCCCTTCCCTCTGCTTCCTTCTTTGACATCAGCATTCCCAATATATTTTATTGATGTCCTTACCCATACTGATGATTCCCTCTCTCCATTAGGTAACAAAAGGCGGCTAGAGATGGCTGACGTGGAAGGAATATCCTTCCTCCTGGTGAAATGAGTCTTTTTGCCTGGACAGTAACCCTTTATTATTGAGAAAGCTCTGGGCATTGTTAACAATGGTTACTCTTTTCTTCCCCAGATACAATTAGAGGTTATCTTCTTCATTGCTTCACTCTGAGAATATGGTGAGATTCCTAGAGATTAAATCCACAAAAGTCTAACCTTGACTTTGTCCCCAGGAGTTTCTCATTGGACTCCCTAAGGCCCTTTACATGCCAGTTGTTAATGGAAATATATATATATATATATAAAATTTTAGAATATAATTTAAACATGAAGGTCTATTCTTTGCACTGTTTATTAATATATAGAGAGAAATAATCTTTAAAAAAATTAAAATTCAAGTCCATTTAAAAAAAAATCCATACACAGCCGGGAGTAACTTATCAAAAATTACCATTTAAGTTTTCCCACCAGTTTATTGTCTAACAGCTGCTGCTCAAGATAAACAAATCTCTGCTGTATCTCTGATTGAGTATATTTCTACAGATTTTGGTGTGATGATTTGCTTTCTTTGATCCGAGTAGAGTCAGTAATATTGTTTGTCTATTTGGTTTTAATTTTTTTGTAATGACAGAAATGATGAATGCCATTCTCTGTACATGTCAGATCTGGAAACCAAAGTTCACTTTGTAAATTTTAAATTTTCTTATTTTTTAGGACAAAATGTGGTTATAAAATATAGTTTAAAGAAACTCATTTTAGTCATTGTCTAATACACTTCATTCAAAACATTTTTATATATGAAGATTTTAAAATCTTTTTCAAAATATATTTGATAAAAATTATTTTCTTAATATAACAGTTGTCTGTTGATGCTGGTTCCAGATTATCTTATGGTTAAATGGTAATTGAATGCGTATTTTCCATTGAGTTGAAGTGTTTAGAGGACATATCGACTTACGTGGTTTACTTTTTCTTCCAAATGTGTAAGCAGATAGGGAGGTTCTCCAGGGATTATAGAAATTTGGTCAAGTTGAGCAATCAGCCTGTTTAGTCTCCTGCCACTCGGCCTGTTTTCCCCTAAATCCTTTGTGGAATACAATCACCTTATTGGTCAAAGCCAGCTTCTAACACAACCTGGCAAATTATAAATAAACCCAAGTAGACTTTCCTTATTACCATGATAAAGTCTCCACCATGAGAGGAACTGCAGCTACATTACAATAACATAACGTATGTGCTGCCATAATGACTCACAGCATCTGCACAACTGAAACTCCTGCTCTGCATGCAGTGATGCATTGTCTCCCCACTCTATCACCCCAGAAAACCCTTCTGTTACTTTCCCTCAGGGAGACATTGCTTTGGAGAATACTCCCAGCGTTCTCCTTACTTGTGTCAAGTAATAAAACCCTTCTTGATCAAAAACTGCATTCTCATGGAGAGTCATTTGTTACTTGGTAGGTGAACGAACCCCATCTTTTTCTGAGTAATAGACCCACAGTCCCACTCCTGGCCACAGAAGACTGACACAGCTCAATGTTTTATGACTTTGCTAGATCCTTAAAGATATTATTGACTGTCAGATATTTTCCTGAAAACAGGAAATGTTCATTTCTGCTCCTGAAAAATCTTATAAAATCCTAGAGTCATATTCTACTTAGGGACCAGAGAAAGGGAGGCAGATTTTATAGCTACAAAAATATTCTTTCTTCAAATGTCAATGATGACATTTATTTCTCTCCTACAGTCATATTCAGCGATAAATATGATTATTTTTATAAAGCATTTTGAGTTCCTTGAGAAAAAAACCCATAGTGTTATCTGTGTTATTTTTGTTTAGTCAAAAAGCAAGACTCACTCTAGCTTACCATTTCAGAAACCTTCCTGGAGGTCAATAGCTGAGCAAAGTTGGGAGAATGGGAAGAGCTGACTAAGAAAGGCCAGTTTTTTATGTGGAAACAATGAATTACCATCAGAGAAAGAAAAATGTGAATACATCAAGGAAGCAAATATATCAAGGAAACAACATAATGTTTCCTAACAATAACAACAAAAGATTTCTACTTAAAAGAGGATAAAGAAGCAGGCAGGACAGAAGTGTACTCAGAGATCTTCCATGAAAACTTTTGAGGAAATGTTGAAGAATTTGAATTCAATTTTGTAGGCAAAGTGGAGCTTTTGCCAGAGTTGATGTAACAGATAAGAAAGGTTTAAAGGACCATAGTGGAAACAAAAAAAGAAAAGGACCAAGGGAGTAGAAAAATATTAAAGCCACGTTGGCATGATTTTATTTTCAGATATAGAAATTAAGGGAAAGGTACAAATCAAAGTTGTTGTTTAGATTTCTAGGTTTGGTGACTGAATGGATGTTGCTGATACTTCCAGAAAGAAGAAAAGATAATTGGGGAGTACAACGCACTGAATGTTTATGCATCTCCTGAATTTATATTCTGAAATTCTAACCCCAAAGTAATACTAGAACGTTGGGATTTGGGGAAGTGGTTAGGTCACTGAGACAAGCCCTGATGAATGAGATTACTACCCTTATAAAAGAGGCCCCAGAGAGCTCATTGCTCATTTGCTCCTCCCCTCAGTGAGAAGGCAACACTTCTGAGGAAGCAGGCCCTCGTTAGACACTGAATCTGCCAGTGACTTGATCTTGGACTTCCAGCCTCAAGAACAAGGAAAACTAAATTTCTGTATCTTTTTGTAAGCACCACAGTTTGTGGTATTTTATGATAGAAGCTCAAGTAGACTAAGACAGGAGAAAATGTATTTGTCATGAGGTGAAAACTTGAAAAGGTACAGGCTCAGGCTGGTATTCTGTGGATGGGGAGTTTGGTATCTGTAGTATATTTATAGTCAACAACATAACACTTACAGAAGGAACTGTGAGAGTGATTACAGAGAGGGAAGAGTTAAGGACTCCAAGAAATATCAGTATTCAATTAATTTAAAAAAGAGGGTTGAGGAAAAAGAGGGAATACTAATGTGTATATGGAAGGGGAAGCAGAGTTACAAATGCAAGTGGAAAAACTACTGTAAGGCAAAACATATGGTGAACGATATTGAATACAGTGAGGTGGAGGTGGAGGATGAAATTCCCATTGTTCTAGGAAATACAGAATTCACTGGTAACCTTTTCCAAAGTAAATGTAATGGAGTCAGAGGTAAATATACAGATGTTACCAAATAAAGAAATGAATGGAAAATGATGACAAAGGCACCATACCAAGACTATAAATAAATTTAGTTGCAAAATTAGAAGAGAGAGAGAGAAAGAGAAATACTGTAATTGGGGAGAGAAATCTAGGGAATCTAGGGTAAGGGTGTGTGTACATTAACAAGAAAGACTTCAGCATATTTGTAGTGTAGGCATCAAAAACAAAGATGCAGGTGCAGAAGTGATGTAAGGAGGGAGGGGATATAGGGACATGCTCTTTCCTGAGACTCTGGAAAATTGGTTAGCTCTGTGTGCAGATAAGTGTGTAGGATGGAGAAGCTGTGAAAGACTAACAGAGAATTGCAGACACCATACTTCTTCATTTGTATATCCTTCTTGTTTTAAATCTGAGGGAAAATAATTTTGTTAGACAAATCCACAAATATTTAAAAGTGCTTTCATTTAAATGCTTATCTATCTATATTCTTTACAAAAATGCATGGTTTGTTAGTGGCCTGCCATTGTGAAAGCAAACAAATTTTAAACAAAAACCAACAAACAAGCAAAAATCAAGCCAACCTGTGTCTGCTTATGTGGTATACTGAATATAACTCCTGTATTATTTAGAACTTTATGAATGATTTGGGAGTTGCATTTACCTTAGGAAAACTATGACCAATGTGAATCTTGTAATATCTTAATCAGAGGAAAAAGATAAATTCTTGATGTGAGAAGTTAGAAAATAAGAGAGGCTTGCACATTTTTCCCCCCGTTCCTTCTTTGCTCCATTTTCCTCCCTGCATCTTGACTAGGCTCAAGGTAAAGAGCACCAGCTGCTCCGGGAAATGCCGCACCAGCTTGTGCACAGGTGCTTCTTACCCATTGTGAGTGAAATTGACTGGAATCACACAATCTTCTTCAATTTCCCACTTGGTAGAAATCAGTTCTTCTAGGCAAGGGGGCTGCACTACATTTGCTCTGCAGCTGGCAGTCTCATGGAGCTGAGGTGGAGGAAGTACCGAATAGGAGATGACCTGCTGCTAGCACATGATGTGCCCTGTGTTAGTAAGCTCACCTGATTTTCATCAGTATCAACCACCTATATGAGGAGACCAAGAGAGTATCTGGCTGAACTGAAGGAAATGAAGAGTTTCTTGTTTTGATCCTCAAGCTCCATTCTAACTCATAACTAATGAGCTAGCATCATGCACAGCAGTACCAACTTTCACAGGCAGCAATTATATAAGAATAGCATCCCAAACTTGGTAATTCTGTGACTGGCTGGCACACAGGCTGCTAGTGTGGGAAGATGCTTTTCACACAGATGTTAGCTAGAAAATAGACTGATGAAAGTGACTGTAGATTACCGGGATCACAATAAGAAAGGACAAAGATTTAAATTTAAAATCTTTAATGCACAAGATGATTCATGCTGAAGATATTTTTTCTTTGTGTGACTCATGAGACTTCTAAATGGGTGGATTTCAATTAAGAGCACCAGTTGAGGTGATTTTAGTAACCAGCCTGGTGTGTTCTCCCATAACCTGAATTGGAATGTCCTGTGGACGTTATCGCAAAGCAGATACCTAGACTATACCTCTGTTATTCTAATCAGTAATTATGGGTGAGGCACAAGAATCAGGCATATATAACAAACAGGTGATTCCTGTACACAATAAAGTTTAAGAACTACCAGTATATACTGACCTTGATAAGGGACAAACACGCAACATAATTATTTAGAGAAAATTCAAAGGCACTTTCATTTTAAATTTTACCATTTTTAAACTAACACCAGTTAAATAACCCCTAATGTGAACAAATAAATAAGTTTTAAAATTATATGGATAAAGAACAATTAACTGAGTAATTTTAGCTATCATTTGAATAGCAAAAATTGATGCTTCTTTTCGTACGGAAGTACTCCTGAGCCAAGCATTTGAAGCTATTTGGTAGTTGTTCCTAACCTCTTTGGGTGTCTTAGAGCTAGATGGCAAACACGCACACTGGAAGAGAAGGTGCCTGTTTCTTGCTGGAACCATTACACTACCCTAACCCCACCTGTTAGGGAACTCAAGTTGCACATCATCACCCCAGCAAACAAATAGAATAGAATGAGATAGTGAATCGCTCTGTCACCCAGGTTGGAATGCAGTGGTGTGATGGTAGCTCCCTGTGGCCTCCATCTTCTAGCCTCAAGGGATCCTCCTGCCTCAGCCTCCAGAGTAGCTAAGATTACAGGCAGGAGCCACTGTTCCTGGCCCTCTTCCATTTCTTAAATCATTGATACTGTTATTTAATTATAGCAATCCCACTCCTGCTTCCATCCCCAACCCAGTTTCTGACTTTGCCTCAGAATCCATGTCAATATGGCTCCTCATTTTCCTAATCCCCAAATTACAGGTAACCACAAATGAATAAATAAATCATATCATGGAAAATAATTTTCTTTTAGTTTATAAACATGTATCAGATAAAAGACAGCTAGTTAATCTTTAAAAGGAAAATTTTACACAATGCATGGACACATATTAGGCTTCACTTGCTTAGTTTGAAAAAGTCAAATATAGACTAATATCTTACCTAGCAGTGATAGTTACCTTGACTTTATTATCATTTTGAAAATAGTAATGTTTTTTATATGCAATTTACTTATAAAAAAATTTATATAATCAAGGAAGTAAAGATGTTATCCACAATATTTTCATTGTTTCAATTAGTTCCTAGAAAATTAATTCACAAAAAGATATTATTCAGCAAAACTGAACATCAAAATTATAATCTAATCAGTTTAAGAGACAACCTTTGAAATTTAATTAACCTAGCTAGAACAAAGAATGGTACACATGATTAGAGTCTACCTACAAAATGTTCAGAGATCTGTTGTTTTATTAATCGAACATTGTTGGAAAGTGTGCATTCCCACCCCTGCTAAATGCACAACCAAAAGAAGAATTTACACATTGAAACAAACTTTTTAATGTTTATACTGAACTTCTGGTACCAGTGAAGAGGAAAACAAAGTGAAACTAATCGATTAGTAATGAATCTTTCTCTTTTGAAATATTATTTATTAATATCTGGTTTCCCAAATACCAGCATGTCGTATACAGAGTAGTTTCACTGTGGAAAAGAAAATATAGGAATAATTTTTAAACACTATTTTTATGTCTTGTGGAATTGCTAGCATAATTTCTATGTCCTTAACAGCCTTAGGAGCAAAACATAAAAATCAAATGAAAAAGAGTAACCAAGAGATCATCATAAATTTTTTGTAGACCTAAAATATGTAAAATCTTCAAAAACAAGAAGTTGTACTTCATGATATCATGCTGTATCTGAGGCTCTGTAACGATCCCTTGTGATATCTTTAGTTCTATCTCAACTATACCAAGGTGAACCTGATGAGTTTTTGCCTGCCCATCTTACATTCACAATCTTTCAGCATTTACACAATAACTTAGTAATTACTCATTTTCTATTAGCAGTCTCTTAATTCCTTATGGGTATGGATCAAAGTTTGTTCATTTGGTATCCTCAGCAGATAGAGTATATGTTGTGCATGTCAATCAGTCAATAAAATTTTGTTGCAGGAATAATAAAATCATTTGAAAAAAGAGTCTTGAATATTACATAACATATATCTTTTGAAAAGTATAGATTATTTCCACACAAATCTTTTTTTCTTCTCTAAGTTTTACAAACTACAAGAGTCTTCAGAGTCTAGGAGCAAAATGTTGTTAACTCAGACCACTTATGTTTCAATCACCAGACAAGTAACTTTTGTTAAAACTATGCTCTATGTAGATTGTGCTGAATTTATTTAAGTCTGGATAAGCTACAATTAATATTAGACTTTTAACAGTTTTCCATTTACCACTGAACTGGAATAAATTAACGGATGAATTATTTTCATTAAAAATAAATACTACCTATGTAATTGTAGCTTATTTATTCATATTACTAAACAATATAAGAATATTTTGAGGCTTAATATTTGTTTGTCAATTACTGAGAATAAGCCACAATAATTACACTAAAAAATCATAAATTTAGAAAAATATATTGGCACATAATATATTTTTACTGTATATAATCCAGCCTACTGGTGTCATCTAGGCCTCACAATATCAGTACTTGCTATAAGATCTGAATGTAATCTTGGGTTCTTTGAACAAGAGCCATAAAATATGAACAAAGATAAAAATATATCTAAATAGATTATTGACTGGAGCTTTAGAATCTATTTCTTGTTAATTTATAAAATGCACTTTGCTTTCTATTCTAATACTATATACCTTCTATTAATACTATTAGTTAATGATTGCTACACCTAAAAGTGAATGTTGTGTCAAATATTCTAATCTGTATTTTTTTTACTCCAACTCATCTTTGTATTATTTAAAATGCTCATAATGTTTTTGACTTCAGATGTCTAGCCATTTTTGAGACTGGCATTTTCTATCTTTCCAATCTCACCTATCATACATTAAAATTAGAGAAACGAATAGCACCTCTGATGATAAAAGAAATCAGCCAAGCATTTTGCAGAAGTAATCTAGAGCAGAAAAAGAGGAACGTGTATTCTACTTTAGAAAATTCACTTGCAATACAACACCACTTTTAGATACCTTGTTTTTCTTCTTTCATTGATTATGATCAAATACCAAGACACAGGAATAATTAAATGTATATACATTTATTCTCCTGAAATAATAATTCATAAAGAGACAGTTTACCTTCCAAGAGAAAACTGCACCTAATGTGACCACTTCATTATGAAAAAGTGAAAATAAAATATATGGCAAAGTTGTTGAGATGACAGACACAAGTTTCTCATTTCTTATCATTACTTGAGAATGTATGTTTATTTTGGGAGGACTTTATTAAAAGGAAATTCACATGAACCTCTGCTAAACCTCTATAATAGATATAATAAAATGGCAAGCGAGCAGTTCTGTAGTTGTAGATTTGGACAGGAAAAAAATTATATTAAAAATAAAGAAAAAAGTTTCTTAACTATATAAACATTATATTCTACATCAATGATTTTTATATATAAAATAACTTATACTTAAGTGTATGTTATTATACACATAGGAAAGGAGTCATATTGGGACTTGAATAAATACTATCTATATTAGATAATAAAAACCTGTTAAAACACTAAGCAAGCATTTCAGTCTCCCTTTGATTTTCAAAAAAAATCTATATTCCATGTTAATTCTAAAATTTGCATCTATCAAAGGCCAAGCAGTATCAAAGTTGTCAGGTGAGTAATTGGGATTTTAATGGTTACCATGATATTTGGGCATTGTAATATAACTAACACGATTAACAGATTAGACAGAATGTTGTTAGATCAAAATAAAAGAGTTAGATTTTCTGATATTCACTATAATCACATAAAGCCTTAAACATGATTCAAAATATAAATTAAAAGGGTGTAACTCTGTTGTACCATTGATTAATTCATTAGATCAATTGTATATACTTGAAACTTCTTTTTAAAGGCTAGCTTATAAACTATTTTATGCCTGTTTAGAAATACAACGAATGGAAAATTGACTCATCTGTGATCTCATTCTGGGACATATCTATTAAAAGATAATCAGTGTTTATTAGCAATACATATTTATGTAGCAAATAACCATATCCCTTGAAGTTAGCTACAAACATTTTTTTGTCTTCCATCATCGTACTTAACATAGTGCCTGGCACACAATCAATGTACAATATGTGTGTGGAGAATAAAAGAATAAAAATAAAATTCTAGTAGACTTTTAAAATTAAGCATATAGGACTTCTATTTCTGGTCTGGCACATGAGTAGTTTGGAAGTCATCACTTTATCATAACAAGTAAAAGCCTGAACAAACTGGAAAACCAACACCTCTTAGGTCCAATGGAGAAATGAAGTGACTGGGCAGACTGCTTCCCTCAGAATTACAGAGACAGAGAATTACACTTCTATAATAGTTGAACTCAACATTATCCATTAATTGTATGTAATTAACAACTACAGACTACTTCATGGATAGAAACTTCCATGGGAGATAGTACCAAGGTAGGAGAGAAAAATTCAGATTACTTTGTTATTGTACAGTACTTGCAATACTTGTAAAATGGTATATCATCATTCGAAAGTAGATTTACATTAGCTGTAAATGCATATTGCAAACTCTAGGGAACCACTAAAAAAGCCTTTAAAAAGTATAACTAATATCCTGAGAAAAGAGAGAAAATGAAATCATATGAGATGCTCAATTAAAAGCGTAAAGGAAAGAAAAAAGAGTAGAAGACAAAACTAGAAACAAAGAAAAAGTACAATAAATAGAATATAGCTACAAATTATAAAATATAAATAGAATATAGTTTATTCAATTTATTATAGTTATATTTGTTTTAGTTCATTCTATAGTTGTAACTATATTCTATTTATTGGTAGATATTAATACAACTGCATCAATAATCACTTTACACATCAGTAGCCTAAATACACCAATAATTGGCAAAGATTGTCAGAGTGGATCTAGAACAGGATCCAACTCCCTGTTACCTACAAGAAACCCACTTCAAATATAAAACACATATATATTAAAAGTAAAGAGAAGGAGAAAGATACATCATGCTAACACTAATAAAAAGAAAGCAGTAGTTATATTAATTTCAGACAGAACAGACTTCAAAACAATGGAAGTTACCAGGGGTTTTTAAAAGGCCATTACATAATAATAAAGGGGTCTATTCTCCAAAAAGACGTTAACAATCCTTAATGTGTGTGTGCTAACAAGAAAGCATCAAACTATTTAAGGTCAACAATGATTGAACTGTAAGAAAAAAATTTAAAAATCCATCTGCTGGGCACGGTGGCTCACACCTGTAATCCCAGCAGTTTGGGAGACCGAGGCAGGCAGATCGCCAGAGGTCAGGAGTTTGAGACCAGCCTGGCCAACATGGTGAAACCCCATCTCTACTGAAAATACAAAAACTAGCCAGATTACAGGTGGCAGGTGCCTGTAATCCCAGCTTCTTGGGAGGCTGAGGTAGGAGAATCGCTTGAACCTGGGAGGTGGAGGTTGCAGTGAGCCAAGATGGTGCCACTGCACTCCAGCCTGGGTGACAGAGCAAGACTCTGTCTAAAAAAAAATAAAAATTAAAAAAAACTACTATCATAGTTGGAGACTTCAACACCAGTCTATCAGAGATAGACAGATCCAGCAAGCAGAAAATCAGTATGGACACAGTTGAACTCAGTATTATCCATTAACCGCATATAATTAACATCTATAGACTACTTCATCTAACAGCAGCAAAAAAAAAACTCTGTGATACTTCCTTTAAACTGCTTCGAAGAAGTCTTTTTTAAAAAGTAAACATATAGGCATTTGCAAAATATAGCCTTTTGGTTGATGCAGAAATTTACCATTCCTTCCCATCAATACGCAATGAAGCATATACAATATAGCAAACCTCAACACCAAAATAAGTATCTCAGAGAAAAGAAAAACAGAGCAGCAATAACAGAAGGTCAAAGCCTCAGAGCAAGAGTCAAAATTTTGGATCATGTGATGATTAATATTGCCAACTTGTTTGGATTGAAGGATTTAAAGTATTGTTCCTGGGTGTGTTCCATGTTGCCAAAGGAGATTAACATTTGAGTCAGTGGGCTGTGGGAGGCAGACTCACCCTCAATCTGGGTAGACACCATCTAATCAGCAGCCAGTGCTGGTAGAATAAAGCAAGCAGAAAATGGAAGAGAAGATTTGCTGAGTCTTCCAGCCTTCATCTTTCTCCCATGCTGGATGCTTCCTGCTCTCTAATATCAGATACCTAGTTCTTCAGCTTTTGGACTGTTGAAATTACACCAGTGGTTTGCCAGGAGTTCTTGGGTCTTTGGCCACAGACTAAAGGCTACACTGTTGGCATCCCTACTTTTAAGGTTTTGGGACTCAGACTGATCCACCACTGGCTTCCTTGCTGCTCAACTTGCAGACAGCCTGGCCTGTTGTGGGATTTTACCTTGTGATTGTGTAAATCAATTATCCTTAATAAACTCCCTTTTATATATACATATATCTATTAGTTCTGTCCCTCTAGAGAGCCCTAATACAGATCAGAAACAGATAGATGCACTAGAGAATTTTTTTAAAAATAAGTTAGAGGAATAGCACTTGAATTCAGGGTCCAGGGATACTGTAAGAATCTTGTTCTTGTGATCAGAGACTAAAATACATCTTATCATATGCCGCCTGTGGCCTCTACCTACAAGCTAATTGAATAGTTCTCAAGAATTAGGGAAAACCCTTAATCATGTCCTACATCAAACTACCCAATGGTTCCAGCAAATGATCTGAATTTTATTTATAAGAAAATGAGCCTGTGCTACCAATGCAAAATCTGGTTCTGACTGGGAACTCAGGTGGGATCCAAGGAGTCCAACAGGTACCAACATAGACATCTATACCCAGCCTCTCTTTTTCATAATAAGCTTTAAAAAAAGAAGTTTCAAACAAATGAGAAAAGCTATGTCATGAGATAATCATCTATTGGGAGAATTAGCTATCATCTGTGAAAAGACATATATCAGAATAATCTTCTAAAAGTAATTTAAAGCCAATATATTTTAAATACTTGAAAATAACATTCCTTTAATAATCAAAAAAGTTATAAAACAAATATATGTAGATTTAAATCAATGATAAGTAGAAAAAAATAATTTTTGGAGATACAGTAGATATTAAAATAAAAATAGAAAACTCATAAACAGTGCATGTTATAATGACTCCATGTAAAGAGAGAAATAATCAAAACAATGTGCTCAGGAATTGATACAATGCAGCACAAACATTAATGACATGAACAATATAAAAAATAAGTTAGGAAATAAAAAGAATAAATTAAAAATCACCAAAACATACCTAAATGAAGACTCAGAATTAGAGACTAGAAGAAATAGCGGAGACAAAAGATTAAATGATTTGGAGTTTTATGGATTGAAAAGACATGGGCCTTAGACTGACAAAATTACATCTAATTCCAAGCGAGATAAATAAAAATAAAGTCACACATGTATATGTCACTATAAAGTTTTATAACATCAAGAAAAAACTGAAAACCTTAGAAGCTACCAGAGAGAAACATACAAATACCTATGTAAGAAAGTGACAACTTGACAGCAAACTTGTCATCCACAACCACTGAAGCAAAAAGTAAATAGTCATTTTAAAGTACAGGGGAAAATGTCTAGAATTCTATATCCTGGTAAAATTATATATAATTATATACATTTTACATAAATTATTAATATATGTATAGTTTTTCTCCAATACTGAGATAAAAGTAAATATATGAGTACTCAACCCATAGATCATCATTGGAAAAAAATACCATTAAAATTTGTTCTTCCTCCGATAAACCAAAAATTTTCTCAGAGAAGTGAGATGCAAGATAAAATGGTAAGGCCAGGTGCTGCTGGCTCAGGCCTGTAATCCCAGCACTTCAGGAGGCCCGAGGTGGGAGGATCACTTGAGGTCAGGAGTTTGAGAAAACCGTTGCCAACATGCTGAAACCCTGTCTGTACTTTAAAAAACACAAAATTTACCTGAGCATGGAGGCGTGCAAGTGTAGTCCCAGCTACTTGGGAGGCAGAGACAGAAGAATCGCTTGAAACTCCGAGGCGGAAGTTGCAGTGGGCCAAGATCATGCCGCTGCACTCCAGCCTGGGTAGCAGAGCGAGACTCCAACTCAAAAAAAAAAAAAAAAACGTGAGAAAGAAAAAAGAAATGGTGACCAACATTTCAGTAAAATATTTTGATTAATTTAGTTAACAATTGAATGAAATATATTTGTAATATTTTAAACTTGAAAAAAACAAGAAATACTAAATAGGAGTAATTTTTAAAAGATAGAATTGAAGAGAGTGGATTGGAAATTGATCAAAATATTCAAAGACATTAGCCTCACAAAGTCCTGGAATTACATACATGAGCCACTACGCCTGGCTCAGAAGATTGGAGAACCAATTAACTAGCTTAATTAAAAAAAAATGTGAAGTAGTCTGCACTACCCCCGCAAAATAGCGTAAATGCGTTCTCATCAAACACACATGAAGTATTTACCAAATGTCTCTATTTTCTAATCAGTAAAGGAAGCATCTGTGGATTCCACAGAATATGTATTCTACAAACCATGTTTTCTGATAACACAAACTGTAATCCAACAGTGAAAAGATAGCTTAAAAGTTTATTTTTCAATATTATATAGCCTAATAAGAAAATTATTATAGAATATGGGAACTATTTAGAGCTCAAGTGGCAAAATATTTGTGATAATGGTACCTTAAAAGTAAATCAATTAATTTTTAAAATAATTAAGCTGAGTGATGAATTCTTAAACCTCAAGAAAAAGCAGGTATTTGAATCAAAATGTAAGAAAACAACTAGATGGAAATAGACAAAGGACCGCAATGGGAGTTTCACAACAGATGAAATTGACAACAACAAATGAGGAGGTACTTCATCTCGTTGGCTTCAGGTGAATATAAAGGAGTATCTCAAGGAGACATTGTATTTTTTTTTCAACTTTTATTTTAGAAATAGAGAGTACATGTGCAGGTTTGTGCAAAGGATTTATCACATGATGCTGAGGTTTGGGGTATGATTAAACCTGTCACCCAGGTAGTGAGCATTGTACCTAATAGGTAGTTATTCAGCCCTCCCCACCCCCCCTCACTAGTAGCCTATTGTCTCTTATTCCTATCTTCAAGTCCATGTGTGTCCAGTGTTTGGCTCCCAGTGAGAATCTGTGGTCTTTGGTTTTCTGTTTCTGTGTTGGTTCGCTTAGCTTAATGGCCTCCAGCTGTATCCATGTTGCTGCCAGAGACATGATTTCATTCTTGTTTATGGCTGTGTAGTATTCCATAGTGTATATATACACCACATCTTCTTTATCTAATCCACTGTTGATGGGTATTTAGGTTAATTCCAGGTTTTTGCTATTGTGAATAGTGCTCCAACGAATATACAGGTCCCTGTGTCCTTTTGGTAGAACAGTTTATTTTCCTTTGGATATATACCCAGTAGTGGGATTGCTCGGTTGAATGGGTAGTTCAAGTCTCAGTTCTCTGAGAAATCTCCAAACTGCCTTCCATACTGGCTGGACTAATATACATTCTCACAGTGTTTAAGTGTTCCCTTTTCTTTGAGCCTTACCAACATTCATTATTTTTCTTAACCTTTTAACAAAAACCATCCTGACTGGTGTGAGATATCTTATTCTGATTTTGATTTGCATTCATATAATAATTGGTGAGGTTGAACATTTTTTCATATGCTTGTCGGCCACTTGTATGTATTTTGCAAAGGGTCTGTTTATGTCTTTTGCCCATTTTTTAATGAGGTTATTTGTTTTTTGCTTATTGATTTGTCTAAGTTCCTTATAGATTCTGGATATTAGATCTTTATTAGTTGCATAGTTTGCAAATATTTTATCCCATTCTGTCACTGTCTGTTTACTGTGTTGATAGTTTATCTTGCTGTGCAGTAGTCCTACTTGTCAATTTTTGTTTTTGTTGCAATTGCTTTTGAGGACTTAGCCATAAATTCTTTCCTGAGGCCAGTGACCAGAATGGTGTTTCCTAGCTTTGTTAGAGTTTGAGGATTTACATTTAAATTTTTAATCCATCTTGAGTTAACTTTTGTATATGGTCAGAGGTATGGGTCCAGTTTCATGCTTCTGCATATGGCTAGCCAGCTATCCCAGCATCATTTATTGAATAGGCAGTCATCTCCCCATTGCTTATTTTTGCCAACTGTGTTGAAGATCAGATAGTTTTAGGTGCATAGCTTTATTTCTGGACTGTTTTCTGTCCATTGGTCTATGTGTTTGTTTTTGTACCAAGACCATGCTGTCTTGGTTAGTGTAGCCTTGTAGTACAGTTTGAAATCAGGCAATGTGATGCCTCCAGCTTTGTTCTTTTTGCTAAGAATTGCTTTGGTTTTTCAAGATTATTTTTGGCCCTTTATGAATTTTAGAACAGTTTTTTCTAATTCTAGAAAAAATGGACAACCTATATGCCAAATATATTGGTAAAAACTAAAATCAATTTGACAATCCAATGATAATTTGGATGTGGATGTAGATTGTTTCCATTTTACCCATGCTGAAAGAGAAACACTAAGTCTTAACTCACAGTGTCAAACGTCTGGAAATGATGGAGGCGAGCTGGTTTCCAAACTGACATGCTAGACTGGTATATTTGAGTGCCTTCCAAGAATAGCTAAGAAAATTCTGAAAAAGAAAACAATGACAGTTCATTGACCTTCCAACTTTCTGAAGCCCCTGGATCTTTCATACCTTACAAATTGTCTTTAAATTAATATTAAACTACAAAAACAAAGAACTTTGTCCATCTACTCACCTAACATCAGATGAAGCCTGAAAATCACACTGTTCTTGTTTTTATCTTAAATTAAAGCATGCTTACCAAATACTCTTGGGAATATTTATGCTATCTCCATCCAAAATTCTTACACACACACACACACACGTTTTAGTTTATCTGTTCTTGGAAGGCCTACCTTTGTACTCTGCTAACTTCTTTTCCTCTTTCCCCAACTTTTTCTCCTTTTCTTCCTTCCATTATTTTGGCCATAAGGTACACTGTGCCAGACATTGTTCTAAATGCCAGAAATACAAAGATAAATTAAAAATGACCACTTTTTGGGTAGAGATTAAAATTTTGTATAGAGATTTCTTATGAAAGAAGAATTATATTTATAAAAATAAATGTACTAACATTTCACAAACTAACAGCAACCAAACTTTCTTCATTGGGTTATCCTTGATATCTCTCTAAGAGATTTTGGTAACTTCTACTGATATTCACAATACACTTACTGACTACATATGGAAAAATCATTAACTGAGAAAAATATCAGTAATTAATGAACTCTAATTACATTCTTTCAATTAAATATGTTCTCTTTTAAGATCATGATAAAGAAAATCAACATATAGTTAGATACTAATACAGAATTGTGGGAGGTTGTCAGATTTGATAAAGTTTTCTGAAAATCTGAAGTGATAATTACAATGTTATTTGTAGGCTCATAGGATTCCCAGTAATACATGAATTATACCAATTAGTTCTAATAGGAATGGCAGAAGAAAAAGCATGGAGTAGCCCAGAAATAATTTATGTTGCATGAATAAACTCTTCTTTGGCTCATACTAACAGGTTTCATGATTATATAAACAGTTACAAAATGAATCAAAAACAGAAATTGTCATTTACAGAAACTTTCCTTTATGTAAAACTTTAAATATTCACAACTTTAACTTATTCTGTCTGAAAACTATATTTATTCATAGATTTTTACTATGTGTCAAAAGTTAAAATAAATGTGGTCCTGTAATTTATATTTTACATTTGAATAATTACTACTAATTACATACATATGGAATAGATAAATTAATCTTTTATATCTTGATCAATGTAAACATATTAAAACTTTTTGTTAATATGAAAGATCATCATTTCACAGTGCCTTATATTAGGCTGAATGATCTAGTAGACAGAGAAATTTTCCAACTTTCCTAACATTTTGCACTTTTTCTCTTGTCTTTTTTGTCAAAATAGAATTATCTGAATTTAAGTAAAGTGCTATGTCTTATTTTGCTCCTAGGGTATCCTAGGCTCTGTCATCAAGACTTGTTAGTGTCAAGAAAAAGATAAGCTCAGTTGTAAAGAAAATTCCCAATGTAAAACTCTTTTTCACTTTGCCATGATTCTAGTCAAGGTGCTTCTCACCTCAGCAGTGACTTCACCTGGCACTATCATTTAACTCGTACTTTCCTATTCCTTACATGAGGGAAATCCTTTGAAACCATATTTTATCTCTACGTTCCTTTATCTCTAATCCTAGAGGATTATAAATTGGAACAATTACTTTATTTTCAGTAACACTTTATGTTGATTTAGTTTTAATCTCCTTGGTACAGTTTTAAACTCCAAAAGGTATAAGAATTAGTCATTACTTCAAGGAACTTTAATTTCTCTTAGTGGAGATGAGTGTTTAGAGACTGAGATCTGGACTCACATTGCTTAATGCTGTTCTTTTCCCTTTCTGTGTTTATAATTCCCGTTCTCAATAGTAAAAAAGTCTAACTCTAATCAACCTCAATGCATTTACTCATTTTTTTCAAATTAGAAGACACACAAAAAAAATTTAGATTTCTTAATTCATACTGCAATAAAAAATATACTAATTAGAGTTCAAATTTTGTCTGTGGTTTTTATTTTTTAGGTAAAAGTTATATATGATGATACACATGTGATTTTAGAATACAGTTTTGTGAGTTTTAATAAATTTACCCCCATCTAACCTACACCTCTATCAAAATAAAGAAAATTACTACCACCACACAATGTTCCCTAGTATCCTACACTTTTAATTCCAAAAGGCAACATTTGTTATTTTTTCCACCACAAACAAGTTTGAAGTTTTTAGACTTCCATGTAACAGAAATCATAAAGTAGCTACCATTTTATGACTAGTTTCTTTCACTCACCATAATGTCCATGTAATTCACCTATCTTATGAATGTATCTTATACGGTGAATAGTGTTGCTTAGTATAAATATAAAACAATTTGTTTATTCATTCTCCTGTTGATCAGCCCATATAATGTTTTCGTATTCTAACAAATATAAATAGAACTGCTATGAAAGACTTTTTCTGGTTTTATATTTTTATTCATCTTAAATAAATGACTTTAAGTGGAATAGTAGGTCATAGAATATGTGTTTAAATTCAGAAGAATCTGCCAAATAATTTGTCAGAGGTTCCATCAAAGAAGGTCCCACTAGTAATAGATGAGAGTTCCTAATCCACATCCTTGCCAACATTTAATGTTGCCAGAATGTAGTTTTCCCATTTGAGTATGTCTCATATGATATTCATTTGCATATACCCAATGATTCATCATATTGAACACTTTTTATGTGCATATTGGCCCATTATTTTGCTTCCTTTGTGAATTGTTTGTTCAAATTGATTGCCAATCCTTTCTTATGTGCTTATTCTTAGTTTTAATTTATTTAGGATATTATATATTCTGGATACATGTTTTGTTGTGATATGTGTTTTATAAATGTTTTTTCTAGACCACAGCTTGCCTATTCATATTTTTAACTGTGTCATATAATGTAAATATGTTTCTAAATTTGATTAGGTCTAATTTATCATTTTGTCCTTCATTATTTATGTGTCCTGAGTAAGAAATGTGCGTCTACTACAGATTTCAAAATAATCTGCTTTTTTCACCTAAAAGCTTTGCTTGTATCTTTTCTATGTAAGTCTGTAGTCTATTTCTAATTGTGTGTGTGTGTTTGCGTGTGTGTGTGTGTGTGGTTTCTGATGTGAGCCATAAAAATTCATTTTAGTCCATATGCATATTTAGTTTATCCAACCTCATGTGAGAAAGACATTCCTATCCCCACTGAATTCCTTTAGAGACGTTGAAACCAATCCATTTATCATAAATGTGATATTTGGACTCCCTATTATGTTTCACTGATCTATTTTTATAAGTATTGTTTAGAGGAAAACGTATAACTACAAGTGCCTATGTCAAAAAAGAATGAAAGAATGATTTCGAATTAATAACCTAACCGTCCACCCCAAGAAAATAGAAAAACTAAACTCTGAATGGGCAGGAGGAAGAAAACAAACAAAAGTTAAGCCGAATAAATTAAATTTTGCATAGGAAAACAATAGAATAAATTGAAAAAATCTAAAGTTGGTTATTTGAAATAATCAACAAAAGTGACAAAACTTTATTTAGACTTATCATAAAAGAATGTTCAAATTACTAAAATTAAAAATGAAGGACAGGATATCATTTCAGACTTTAAAGAAATAAAAATAATTATAAGTAAAATTATGAGTAAATATATGCCAATGTATTAGTTCACCTAGATAAAACTGACACATCTAGAAATTAAAATGCTATCAAAACCAACTCAAAAGGAATAGAAAATATGGGTAGAATTTTAAAGAGATTAAGTAGGTGATTTTAAAACTTTTCACAAAGAAAATCCCAGGTCCAGTTGGCTTCACTGGTGAATTTTAGAAATAAATGAAGGAATTTTTTTTTTTTTTTACATTTTTCAAGTGACTATAGTATAAAGGGAAGTTTTTGCTTTCTATGTATTTAAATTCTGTTTCTAACCTTCTTATGAGAGGAAATTATTCAGACTGTTAATTTTTAATTTGTTTCTTTTGGTTGACAGTCATTTTCTGAACATACCAATAATTGTTTTATTCCTAATGTTTATGTCTCTGTCTATAATGTGGAGTTCTCTTACCTAAGTAGTTTGGGGAAATGGACTTTGACCTCCTCAGTGGTGTGGTTTTTTTTGTTTTGTTTTGTTTTGTGTGTGTGTGTGTGTGTGTAGGTCACAGCAAACGGTAGTTAAAACAAGGCCCCACAAAAAAGAAACCAAAAAACAAAACAGACAAGTTTATGCCCAGTCAGCAGTTGTTGGTAGTTTTAAGAAAATCCAGAAGATAATGTAGGCAAGCTATTTATCAAGCAGGCTGTGCCTTTGCAGAGCTGATTGTTGCTTCTATTTTATTTTATTTTATTTTATGAGAGAAAGAAAGAAAGAGAAAGAAAAAGAGGGAGAGAGAACAGGATTCTCGCTCTATTGCCCAGGCTGGAATGCAATCTAAAAATAGGTATTAAAAACCTCTTTTATGCCGATAATTGTGCTTAACAACGGAGACAGGAAGGAATAAGGGAAGAAAATAACGAACCAACAGCCAACCAATATTTCATTTAAGTCTGTGAAATGCTATGCAAATGCTGAAGAGTGATTTATTTCCAATTATGTAGTCACTTTCAAAATAGGTGTAATATGATACTGAGAAAAATGTATGTTCTGTGGACCTGGGGTGGAGAATTCTATAAATATTCACTAAGTTTACTTATTCCAGGTCTAAGTTTAAATCATAGATGTCCCTATTAATTTTCTATGTCATTGATCCATCGAATATTAACAATGTCGTGTCAAAAATCTCCTGCTATTATTGTGCGGGGATCCAGGTCTCTTTATAAGTCATTAAGAACTTGTCTTATGTATCTGGGTGCTCCTGTATTGGGTGCATATATATTTATAATCATTAATTCCTGTTGTTGCATTGATCCTTTTGCCATTATGTAATGTCCTTCTTTGTTTCTTTTAGTCTTTGTTACTGTTAAAGTCTATTTTGTGAGAGACGAAAGTTACAACTCCTGTTTTTTTTTGTTTTTTTTTTTTTTTGCTCTCCATTTAATTGGTGAATCTTCCTCCATCCCTTTGTTTTGAGTCTTTGTCGTTGCTTGTGAAATAGATCTGGATACAGCGTACCAATGGGTTTTGACTTTTTATTCAACTTACCTGTCTGTGTCTTTGATTGGGGCATTTAATCCATTTAAATTTAGAATTAATATTAATATTTGTGAGTTCAATATTGTCATTCAATGCTAACTGGCTATTTTGCCCATTAGTTGATGTAGATTCTTCATTATGGAGATACTCTTTACATTTTGGCAAGTTTTTGGGATGACTGATACTGGTTGTTCCTTTCTGTGTATAGTGCTTCTTTCAGAAGCAGGAATTAAATTAAATTCTATGTAAACTGTTTCAAAAAACAGAAAAGGAGAGAACACTTACCAACTCATTCTGAGATCAATATCAACTTGTTACCAATACCAGACAAATTCGTTACAATAAAGACTACTGATCTATATATAATATAAATTCAGGTAACAAGAAAACAAGGCAAAATTTCAGTACACCTGCGGTCCTAGCTACTCAGGAGACTAAGGTAGAATTGCTTGGGCCCAGAGGTCAAGGCTGCAGTGAACCATGACAAAACCACTGCTTTCCAGCATGGGTGACATTGTCAAAAAGAAAAGTATATATATTATGTGTGATATATATTAAGAAATCAAATATATATTTAATATTATATATAATATATTGTATATGTAGTATATAACATAATATGTAATTATAATATATAATCTATATTAGTATATAGATTTACTAATATATAGTTACATTATGTTACATATAATGTATATATTTACTTATGTATTATATATAAAATCTATATTAGCATATGTATTATTATATATTTTATAATTATATATTATAAAATATATATTAGTATAGATAATATACATTAGTATTATATGTACAATATATATTAGTAAATCAAATTCAGCAAAATATAAAAGTAATTATGTATCATGACCAGGGGGGATCTATCCCAGGAATTTAAGATTAGTTTAATATCCAAAACTAAAAACCAAAATATCATAAAGGAACCCCAAACCCCACATGATTATCCTAGTAAATGAAGATAATGTATTTTTCAAAATCCAACGTCTTTCATGAAAAAAGTAATGAACTACAATAGAAGTGAACTTTCTTAACCTTATGTAGGACATCTGTGAAAAACCCACAACTAATATCTCACTTAATAGGAAGGATTGAAAGCTTTTTCCATAAGATTAGCTACATTAAAAATTTATTTATATTGGCCATTTCTATTCAACATTGTAAAGGAGGCTGTAGGCAGGTAAACTGGATAAGAAAAAGAAATAATAGGCATCCAGTTTACAAAGGAAGAAATAAAACTCTTTGTAGTTGATTACATTGTATATAGAAAATCTTAAAAACTCAACTAAAAAAATAAAACTAACAAATAAGTCCAACAAATTTGTAGGATACCAAATTAATACACAAAAAATCCATCTGAATTTTAAATACTATCAATAAAAAATCCAAACTGAAATTAAGAAACAATTATATCTACAATAGAATTAACAAGAATAAAATACTTAGGAATAAGTATTTTAACAAAAGAAATGCAAGATCTGTACATTAAAAACTATAAAACACTTTGAAAGAAATTAGAGAATACCTGAATAAATGGGAAGATATTAAAATATATGGGTTGGGACATGCTGTTAATGTTGTTAAAAGACAATTGCTCTCATGCTGATCTATAGATTCAATACAATTATTACGCAAATTCCAACTGAATTTCCTGCAGAAAAAGGTAAAATTATCTTAAAATTTATATGGAAAAGGAAGTGACTCAGAAGAGTCAAAACAATTTTGAAAAATGAATGAAGTTAGAGGACTCACATTTCCTGATTTCAAATTTTACTTTAAAACAACAAATATTAGAACAGATAATACTAGCATAAGAATAGACTTAAATAAGTTGGGCCTGGTGGCAGGCACCTGTAGTTCCAGTTACTCAGGAGGCTGAGGCAGTATTGACACTTGAGCCCAGGGGTTTGAGGCTGCAGTGTGCCATGATGGTATCTGTGAATAGCCATTGCACTCCGGCCTGCACAACATAGTAAGATCCTGTCTCAAAAAAAAGAAGAAGAAAAAAGAGAAGGAAGAAACAGGTAGAGGAAAGGAAGGAAGGAAGGAAAGAAGGAAGGAAGGAAGGAAGAAAGGAAGGAAGGGTGAGAAACAAAAAAGAGAAAGAATGAAAGAGAGAGAAAGAAGGGAAGGAAGGAAGGAAAGAAAGAAGGAGGCAGGGGGCATGGAGGCAGGGGACAAGAAAATAAAAGGAAAAGGAATTGATTTAAATATCAATAAATTAGAATTAAGAGTCCAAAAGTCAAGCCATATATTTATGGTCCATTTATTTTTGACAACAGTGCCAAGACAATTCAAAGAGGATATAGATTTTTACCAATGGTGCTAGGACAACTAAGAAGCCATGTGCAAAAGAATGAAGTTGGGCTGCTACCTCATGCCACACAAAAATATTAACTGAAAATGTATTATGGACCTAAATGTAATAGCAAAAACTATAAAACTTTTGGAAGAAAACATAGGTATAAATCTTTATATTCTTAGACTAGGCAATGGGGTAGCTATGGAGTACCTATGGCAACAGAGGCACAAATAACAACAAAAGATACATTAGTCTTATCAAAATTAAAATATTTCTGCTTCAAAAGGCATCACCAATAAATAAAAAGACAAACTAAAGAACAGGAAAAATCAGCCAGGGTTAGTGGCTCACACCTGTAATCCCAGCTCTTTGGGAGATAGAGTTAGGTGATCACCTGAGGTCAGGAGTTCAAGACCAGCCTAACATGGGGAAACCCTGTCTCTACTAAAAGTACAAAAATTAGCTGGACGTGGTGGTGGGTACCTGCTATCCCAGCTACTTGGGAGGCTGTGGCAGGAGAATCACTAGAACCCAGGAAGCAGAGGTTGCAGTGAGCCGAGATCACACCATTGCACTCCAGCCTGGGTGACAAGAGCAAAAGTCTCTCTCAAAAAAATAAAAATAAAAAGGGAAAAATATTTACAAACCACATGCCTGATAAGGGCCTGTATTCAGAATATAAAGAAAACTTTACAACTCATCAATAAAAAGATAACCTATTTTGTTAATAGACAGAATATTTTAACAGACATTTTTCTGAAGGATGTACAAATGGTCAACAAGTCCACGGAATCATTCTAGATATTCTATGTCATTAGGGAAATGTAAATAGAAACCACAAAGGGAAACTATTTCACATGCATTAGGGTTGCTGAAACAAAAAAGACAAATACCAGCAAGTGTTCACAGGAGGCTGAAAAAATGTGAAACCTCATTTCTTGTTGCTGGGATGTTAAGTGGTGCAGCCATGTTGGAACAGTCTGGTTGTCCTCAAAGTGTTAAACATGGAGCTGTCATATAACTCAGCAATCCCAACTCTATGTATATTTTGAAGACAAATTAAGATATATATTTCCATAAAAATCTGTTATATGAATATTCATAGCAGCAGTACTTATAATAGCCAAAAAGTGAAAACGTCTAAATATCCATCATCTGATAAATGAATAAATAAAACGTAGTGTATCTTACAATTGGATATTATTTGGCAATGAAAAAGAATGCAGTACTTAAACATATTACATGTTTGAACCTTAGAGTTTGTAAAGTGAAATACAGCATTTCCAAAGGATCAAATATTGTGATGCCCCTATATGAAATGTTCAGAACAAGCAAATCAATCTGTAGAGACAGATCATGGATTATCAGTTGCCAAAGGTACACAGGAAGGGTTGGATATATGAGGAATAACTGCTATTGGGTATAGCGTTTCCTTTGGAAGTGAAAAAGTAATGTTCTAAATGTACATTGTGGGAATGGTTGAAAAACTGAATATAATAGTCACAGAATTCTACACTTTAAAGAATGAATTTTATTGCATGTGAATCATATCTCAACAAAACTGATGCAATCCCAAAACTGGGGTTTAGCCCAGGATTCTTGATTTTACCCAAGAAAGAATTAGAGAGTGAGCTGGTGGTATTAGACCATAATCTTTTACTGAACAGTACTGCTCCTTTGGAGCAGGGCTAACTCATAGGCAGTGCACCCAGAGAGGGCAAAATATGGGTGCCTGGAAACTATATTGATACTCAGATAAATCCACTTTCAATCACATGCAAATTAAGGGCAGGCTCAGTGCAAATTCAGGGATGGGTTATTTGGAACTTTCTAGGAAATAGGACAGTACTTTTCAGGTCATTGCTAGGGAAAGGAGTGGTAACTTCTGGGTCATTGCCATGGCATTTATAAACTGTCATGGGGCTGGTGGGAGGGTCTTATGCTAATGAGCTATGAGGTCAGCTAGGGATCCCTATTTTCACCACCTGCTCGTTTCTGCAGGTTTTTTTACTTATCCCTTCTGGAGCAGATTCTATTCTGGTCAGCAGGGTTGTGACTAGAAAACAAGCCCTGCCGGCCTCCTCCCTCTATAAATTGACTTGTAGAGAATTGACACCTTCACAATTCAAATCCTCCCAACCCTAAACACACAGGACACTTTATTTGTTTAGTTCATTAATTTTTCAAAACAGTTTTGTTATTTTGGGCATGGAGAACTAGCATCTGTTAAGTTTCTTCCTAAATATTATCTTAAGTTTGATGCTACTGTAAAATGAAATTCTTTTTATTTCTAATCTTCTCATTATTTGCTGCTGGTATAGAATACGATGGATTATCGTCTTCTATCATTCAAGCGTGATAATTTGCCTATCAGTTTTAGCAGTGGTTTTATAGCGCTTGTAGGAATTTCCACAAAAAGAATCTGTATGAAATTAGGGACAATGTTACTCCTTATTTTCTGTTCTTTATGCTTTTTTTGTTTCTTCCTGTTACACTGTACAGGCAAAGGCATCCACTGTAACGATGACTAGAAATGGTAAAATGGATATCCCTTCATCATTCCTAAGTTTGGGGAAAACACGGATATTTCACTAATAGAATGATATTAACTGTAAGTTTTCATGGATGCTCTCTATCAGATACAAAACATTTGTTTCTTTTCTTTGTTGATAACTTGTATAATAAACTCATGTTGAATTTGGTCAAATGTGTTTTCCGATCCTTGAAATAAATGATAATGCTATTTTTGCTCCTTTATTTTGGTGAATTACAGTGATATTTCAATATTAAAATAACTTGAATTCTTTGAGGGAAACCTACCTGGTAATTATGTACAATTCATTTTATATTTAGCTGGATTTTATATACAAATATTCTCTTAAGAGTTTTTGTATTTATATTTATGAGGCATATGGGTTTGTAATTTTATTTATCTAATTATGTTAGCTAGTTTAACTATCAGTGTTATATTGGCCTCATAAAAGGCCCTCTCTATATTCTGAAGGAATTTTTGTGAGATTTTATTCTTTGAATAAATTGGAGAAATGTTTCAAAATGTTTACAGTTAATCCACCTGGGCTGGCGTTATCTTTGTTAAGGAAATTTAAATTGTAAATCCAATGTCTTTGGTAAATGTAGAACATTATAGATATTCATTTGTTTGTTTGTTTTGGAGAGAAAGTCTCACTCTGCCACCCAGGCTGGAGTGCAGTGGCACAAACAGGGCTAACTGCAGCCTTGATATTCTGGGCTCAAGTTGCCTCTACCTCCCCAGTAGCTGGAATTACAGATAAGTGCCATTGCTCCCATATAATTATTTTATTTTTGTAGTGATAGGGTCTCACCATATTGCCCTGGGTGGTCTCCAACTCTTGGGGTCAAGTGATCCACCACGTCTTCACAGCTTCCAAAAGTACTGAGACTACAGACCTAAGCCACAGCACCCAACCTTTATTTTACTTTTAACTGAGTTTAATTGTTAATATGGTTCAATTCAGGTCTGTCTTTTTTTAAAAAGACGTATTTCTTTCTCATTTTCCTCTCATTTGCACCCCCCTTCTCTTAGATTACTTTAGTGCTATATCTGAAAATTATAACATGCATTTTAAACTTATCATTGACTATTAGTGTTTATATTTTACCATATCCCATAAAATGAAAAAACAACTGCAGTTATATATTTTCATTTATCTCCATTAGGTTGTGCTATTTTTTAATATATAGCATCTACACATTTTATGAAATCTATACTACATTGTTATAATTTTTGCTTGAACAAATTTAGGATAATAAAATTAAGCTAATGAAAATATATTTTTGATAAAGTTTGGCTGTGTCCTCACCCCATCTTGAATTGTAGTTCCCATAATCCCCATATGTTGTGGGAGGAACCCAATGGGAGATAATTTAATCATGGGGGTGGTTACCCTCATGCTGTTCTCAGTGATGGTGAGTGAGTTCTCATGAGATCTGATGGTTTTATAAGGGGCTTGTTCCACTTTGCTCAGTACTTCTTTTACCTGCCACACGTAAAGAAGGATGTGTTGCTTCCCTTCTGCCATGATTGTAATTTTCCTGATACCTCCGAGCTCTGCGGAACTCTCAGTCAATTAAACCTCTTTTCTTCGTGAATTACCCAGTAATTTATTCACAGCAGCATGTGAGAGAATGGACCAATACAATTATATATCTACCAACATATTTACCATTATCAATGTTTTTATTGCTGGTTTAATCTCTTCAGTCCCAACAACTTTCTTTACTATTTTATGTAGCGTATTTTTTTTATGATGCTGCCATGACACTTTCACATTACTTAAAGGGAAAAATAATGCCAATTAGAGTTGTATACTTGGTGAAAATATTATACAAATATTAAACGAATTTGAAGTCATTTTCAGATAAACAAATATTATAGATGTTAACGACAGGGAGGTTTGGCCAGTAGTATTCATACAATCATGGACAAAGTGGGAAAATAACTTAAGCTATACTTGCTTTTCTCTTTGTATACAGCAATAAAAATTTCTGGCTCAAAAAAAAAAAAAAAAAAAAAGCTTTGCTCAGAGTAGAAGAAAAACCTGTTAAGATGGAAGATGGAGGTTGTAATGCAGATAATAAAAAATATATTAGTGGTCTCTAAATTAATTTTGTTATTTCTTTATTTTTTTTTATACATATACTTAATTTTAACAATGCAGTATTTTAAAAATTGCTTATTTCATTTAGAAACTCAGACTTCCTACTTCTGTTAAAAAAAAAGTCTTCAGATCTTACATTAGTCCCTCATATATACTGTTAACATGTAGCAGATCCTGAAATTTTAAATTCTCTACAGTCATCTCCATCTTTACCTTGCCTATTAATGAAATGCATTTTATATTAACAGTAGGTCTCTGAAGACCTATGGGGGTATTGACACCCCCATAATGAAAAACGATGCACAAAAATTAATTTTGGTCTATATGGAAAAGTAGAAAGGGTGACTGAAGAGCTTTTTAGAAAATTACATGTATATATGCCTGGGTATTTATATGACCAGGAGGTTCCTGCTTGCAATTGCTCCTCAATCCATCACCTACTTGAAACAACACAGTGTCTCTCACCACCTTCCACATCCTTCACACTATTGCTTTCCTGAAATCTACATCCTAGTTCATGGACAATCCTAGTTCTTGCACAATAAATTCAGTGGAGGCAAAATGTATATATTAAATCTTACATTTTTGGACACATTCTTTTGTAAAACATGTTATATAGAGGCTGAGATTTTAGAGCAACATTAAGAGAATATTTTACTTCTGGTATGTTATAGGTCAAGATAGTTTTGAGGCTGATTTTTAAAAAATAAAATGTAATTCTACTCTTACAAAGATTAATTTGAAATTAAAGAGTAAAACAATTTTCACACAGGCTTTTATAACATTTTAAAGTTTGGGGACACAATATATTCAATATACCAGTAGGTGGACAGAGATAGGTAGATAGTAGATGACAGCTAGCTAGATAAACTTGATTTATTAAAGTCATACTACATTCTCTGGGAGGAAGTTAATAATTAATTTTCCTTACATTTTCTCTTATTCGACCACATGCTATTTGATATATTTCTGACGTCTTGATTTATATTATAGTACTCTCAGTAACAATAAAAATAAAGCGGTGATATCTGAAACTGAGATTAAATGTAATTAATTTCAGGAAGGGTATAATTTATTTTCATTTTCTTATCTCTTCAACTTAATGTGATATATTATTTATACATAATTCTAATAATTCTACCAAAATTTCAATAACCATTAAAATACTATTTACTTCAACTGGAGGGTAGATTTTAAAGTCTACTTATTGGCCAGCATAACTATAAAACTTCATGAACTACCTTCCTTCATGGTAGTGTTTTGCAATTTATTTTCTGGTTAAATTCTTAAGTAAGATGATTCACTTTTTTTAAGACAGAAATATTTCAACTGGTGATAATGTCACAACTAAAACTCAGTTGCTCATGGATTCAGAAAATAGACTGCCATTACAGTGTGACTGTCTGAATATTTCAAATAATACAAAAAATTTAGCATGGAACCCACCCACCAAAATATGTTTGAGTAGTGCAATGTTTGACATGTACAGAGATGTTAATAAGATAGAATTTTATAGTATTAACTTAGGTATCTTGGCTCATTAGAAATCTACCTAAAATGAGGGAAAATATTAAAATTCAACTGTAATTTAAAAAAAATTAATATACAACTTTAAAGTTCTCATGCTGAATTTATCAATTCATTTTGACATTGGGTTGACACAGCCTTAGGCTGGTTTCTAATTTTTTTCATATAAAATAGGCAATGCTGCAGTAAAAGAGTATAGCTGGTGTTTTAGATCTATGTACAAAGATAAATTACTTCATACACTTGGATACATTTTCTTTCCCCCCAACACATACACTTCTACATTCTACCCCATGATAACTGTATCGTAAACTGAGAGGTTAAAATGTAATTGAGAGCTGAGCCTTTATATGACATGCCCACAGCAACCTTCATGAAAATTTCATTTGTTAAGAATGACTTACTTAGAGTAATATAAGACAAAGATATTTTGAAAATATATCCTCTAACATCACTCCATCTTTCAGAAAACATTTACTGCTGAAAAAGATTGCAACCGGCTGTAAAATATAGGAAGTTACTTAATATTAGAAATCTGAGTTGTCTTCATTTGGTCTTTCAGAATATTCATCTAAGTTCATTGTTAGAGTCATTTATTTCTCTCAAAATAACGCTACATGTGTATGCCTGTAGTCCTGATCACAAACTTGCAACTTGCATATATAAAAGTCTTTGACATTCAGAGGCTTGTCACCTCAAACTCGCTATTACAAAATTCACCTCCTCCACATCATCCCCAAAGCGCATTTGCTTTCCAGCTAACCCAATTCTGTCAAAGAAGTTTTTTCCAGGTGATTTTCTAGATTCTCTGTCTGGAAAACTTGGAATCATATGTGATGCATCCTTCTTTAAAAAATACTTTATGTTTTGTGTATCACTGAATCCTGCTAATTATATCTTTAAAATAAGTTCCAGCTTGATCCTTCTTCGTGTTTACCAGAGGTTCCAGAAACATAATCACTATTTCTACCTAGATAATTGCAACAGCCTTACACTTACCTCCTTTCTTCTGTTTTAACTGTGTTTATAATGTATTCAATCTGCTACTATCACAGGCTATCAAAATATTTTTTTAAAAAGCAGTTCACAAAGCTTCAAGTAATTATTCCGCTCCCCTGCACATTTTAGGAATACATCTATTATTTTTCCTGAAAACCTTAAATAATTATAAATGATGTAATGCTTATCTCATTGCTATAGTCCTATCTTAAAGCAAAATTTAAATGTATTCAAAAAATCAACGTACTATAACAATCTGATAATCATCATCTATTAAAATAAATTACAAATCTCATCATTAATTGTAGGAAATATTTCACCTGCTATATTTCTAAAAAATTCATATAAAATTTTTCTGAGTGTTGTATGGTTCTAATGGATATCTGTCAAGTTTGACTAAATATAAAATATTAGCTTTTCTTTTCTTGAATATTCTAAATATGTTACATCATTGTCTTATGGTCTTAAGTATTGTCAGAAAGACTGATGACAATCTGATTTTCCTTTCTTTGTACATTACATAACCTATCTGCCTAAATATCCAAAGATTATCTTTTTCTTTCCCTTTCTACTAAAACTTACTACTTTTCCGGGCATATGTCAATCTGTGGGTCATTTCATGTTACTTTATGTATGAAGTGTGGCATTGCAATATTTTGTTTACAGTAGGTTTTTTTTCAGTGACACTTAAAAATTACATTCTGTTGAATTGTTTTGTTTTTTGGGGGTAAAGATTCTATTTTAGCTTGTTTATTTGTCATGTCTTATATGCTATATCTAATATTTAACTCAAATCCATGTGAATTTTTCATTTTTTAAGAATATTAAAATATCATTTTTCCATATTTTATATATCTTATGAAATCTGGCTTTTAAATTTTTTTCTTTCTTTTCATAACTCTTTCTTTCAAATATTTTCTTGACCTCATTTCTTATTTTCTTTGACTTGTGATTTCAGTTGTTCTTTCAGAGCTTCAATTATTTTTGCACAACTTTTTTAAAATTTTACTTTATGTTCTGGAATAAATGTGCAGGAAGTGCAGGTTTGTTACATAGGTATACATGTGCCATGGTGGTTTGCTGCACCCATCAACCCATCATCTAGTTTTTAAGCCCCGAATGCATTAGGTATTAGTCCTAATGCTCTCCTTCCCTTGCTCCCACCCCCCAACAGGCCCCAGTGTGTGATGTTTCCCTTCCCAGTGTCCATGTGTTCTCATTGTTCAACTCCCACTTACGAGTGAGAACATGTGGTGTTCAATTTTCTGTTCCTGTGTTAGTTTACTGAGAATGATGGCTTCTAGTTTCAACCACGTCCCTGCAAAGGATATGAACTCAATCATTTTTTCTTTTTTTTTCCACTAATTTTAAATCATTATGGAATAGCAGGATATATTTTTAAATTTGGAAGTAGGTCTTTCTATTATGCTGTTCCTCTTTTAGGAATATTATTCTGCTTTTTATTCTTTTTTCTGTATAATTATTTTTATGGAAGCATAATTATTTAAGTACTTATTTATTTTTTGAGAAGGAGTCTCACTGTCGCCAGCTGGAGTGCAGTGACACGATCTCAGCTCACTGCAACCTCTGACACCCTGGTTCAAGCAATTCTCCTGCCTCAGGCTTCTGAATAGCTAGGATTACAGGCGCGCACCACCACGCCCAGTTAATTTTTGTATTTTTAGTAGAGACATGGTTTCGCCATGTTGGCCAGGATGGTCTTGATCTCCTGACCTCATGATCTGCCCACCTGAGCCTCTCAAAGTGCTGGGATTACAGGTGAGTATTCCCTTATTTATGTATAACACATTTTAGGTACTCACTTTTAAGTGAGATTAATGTTTCTGTATTTTTCAAAATGTAATAATGAGTCAGCATAGTTTTGCTAACTCCACCATTCTAGAGCTTTTTCTTCTGTTATTTTTCCAAAATTATCAAACATGCTCACATGTTTTTTGAGCTCTTTGCCCCTGTGTCTCTGTCCTGCTCATTTCCATCATATTTCCAACACTTTCTTTATAATTGAGGGTCTTCTTCTGGATGTAAGCTTTGGCTATTTAGGTTCTAGATTTCAAAAGGCTCAGACTGCTTTTACCCTTCAAACAGTCTCCTTAAAATCATCCATTTGCTTAGGCCTAAAAACCCTTCTCCGTTTTGGATACTCTTCTCAGTTTAAACTGGGAAGATTATCTTGGGTGACTTGAGGGTTCATCAGATTCCAGGGCTGCAAGAACCTATTTACGTTTTTTCTGATTCTCCTCTTGCCGTTTCTTATTCCATGTGGGTCTTATAGGTTTGACTACACACACATATTTTAGACTTTATGAAACCATTTTGTCATGTAGATATTTTCATGGGAATTTTGGTTTTGCTATATTAATTTATCCTTTTTTTTTTTAAATTTAAGAGATTGGGGGAGATTCACAAGCCACCCTAACAATGCATCCATCTATCCAGAATCCCAATCTGGCTTATTTTTTTAATAAATTTTTAGAGATCATGAATTATTTGTCTCTAGCCATCTTTTTGTTTTTGAAAGCAATAAACTCTTAAAATTTTATGTATAGTATACATTATATTAATTAAATTTAACTGTTTTTCTCACTTTATAATGATACAGAATTTCAACATTCCATATAAAAGTTGGCAAAAATACTTGAAGGAGGAATTCTCTACATTGTGATGTTAATTAATGTTTGGCTTTCTGTCAACATTAATGTTTGAGTTTCTATAAATCTAATTTAACTTATATAGCCTAGAATGTGTATGCATACAAAAAACTGCTCAGTTTAACACTGAAACTAGCATAATAAAATTGTTATTATGAATGTATTATTCAGGATGCATTAACTAAGGACCAAGACAAATGTTACCACTCAGAAAAAACATTAAGAGTCAAATGTTCAACTTCCTTCAAAAGATGTTATCTCCAAAAATCTTTTCACACATATTTATCTTAGATTTGTGATTTCTTTCAATGACGATTTATATGCCTTCATTCGTTAGAAGTTTTTATTTATTTTTTAATAAATGGGGGGTACACGTGCAGATCTTGCAGTATTGTTGCATAGGTACACACATGCCATGGTGGTTTGCTGTCTCCATCCCCCAACACCTACATCAGGCATTTCTCCCAATGTTGTCCCCCGCCGCCAACCTCCTTGGATGTTTTAAATGTATACTCTGATTATCAACAGAACTGAAATATACTAATACATGAGATTTCCATAACTAGAAATTTACATTGAATATAATGTCAACCATTCCTTTATATAACCCTTTCTTGAGAACTAGTTTTATTTTTATCTCTTATAATCAATTTACATAAAGCCACATAGTGCTCTTAATTTGAAGTGCTCTCCTTAATATGTTTATACTACCATATGTGTACATTTACACATATAAGATAGAGCTATTAGATTTACTGCAAAGACATCAGATTTCTTAAAAATATTTTCATCCAACTCAATTATTAATTATTAATGCAACTTGTTCCTGCTTCTATTCTTACCATTCTACCTTTCAGTCTTAAAAAAGCAGCAGAAGAGGTCTTTTTAAAACTGTAAGTAAAAACATGTCACTCTTCTGTTCGAAACCATTCAGTAGCTCCCCATTTCACTCAGAGTCAAAGCAGAAGTCCTTCCTATGGCTCATATTGTACTACAAGATAAGGCCCCTCTTCATCTCTAATCTTACATCCTCCCAAGATATAAGATTGTAACCAAGATTGTTTAGTCTACCACCAAGCCCGGCTTCATGGGCATGCAACCTATGTCCAGTGATTAAGAGGAACTCAAATTTGTTGAATTCTCTATTGTCACCATCTTTAAATATTTAACACTTTTAACATTTTAATTTTATGTAAATTATATGTTTGTAATCTGTCCTCCAGACCACTTTACTATGTCTTGACTATACCAGTCATTCCCCCATTTAATCATTTATAGTGGCTATTCCATTTCCTGGAATGCTGTCAACTCAGAAAACTGGATGACTACCTTTCTTACCTCTTTACAATTTTTGCCCAAATGTCAAACCTCATCAGTACACCTGTTAAAAACTGTAGTCATTTCACCATCATAAGCTCCTTGAAGTTTCAGATTTCCTCTTTCCATGCTTCGTATTTTATTTTCTCTGTAATTCCTAATGCCTTACAATTTTTGTATTTGTTATGGGTTGATTTTCCTTCTTTTCTTTTTTGTTTCCCTTCATTTGCTTGTCTATAGACCATAAAAGAGAGGGAACTTTGCTTTGTTCACTGACATATATCAGTCACCTACACAAGTTCCTATTATGAGCTCATAAATCTTAGTTAAATAAATGATTCAATTCATTCCACTCAACTAGCATGTAGCAATTATAGCTTCACTCATAGGTATCATGTATTCACAAATTCATAATTTATCATTGAAAAATATTTGCTACTGTTTGGTCCTAGTTTCCTGATTGGCATTTTTTTGATCAAAAGAATGATACCCCATCTAGAAATTAAATCATTTCATTGGATTTGAGAAAGATACTGATCTTTTATTCAGAAATTTCAATATGCTCACTAGGTTTTTTAATCTCTCATAAATTAAAATCAGAAGACAAGAGCTCTAGAATAGACTCATTATATATGCTTACATAGCAATGTAAAAAAATCATAATTTCATGATGTGATTATTTGTGATGTGAGAGGCAGTACAATATAAATGTTATGATGAAATTCTATGGGGCCAGATTGTGTGGGTTGTATTCAGGCTCTGCCATTCTTAACTGCGGGATGTTGAAAAGTTATTTACTTTCTATGACATGATTCCTTCATTACTTGTACATGGGGAAAATAATAGTGGTTCTTTTTTTGAGTTTTGTAAAAACTAAATAAGTTCATCAATATAGTACATTTGGAACAGGCACATACTGAACATTCACTAAACAGGAACATACTAAACACTTTGCAAATACTTGCTAACATTACATATAAAATGGGAAAATTAATGTTTGTACACTGTGTACTGCTTTGGTCCTTTCGGCACTCAAAGATAACAAAGTTAAAAAGTCAAGTGGAAAATTATAAAGAACTATAAAAATATGTATTTCACGATTCAGCATACTGTCATATAATAATATTTCTTTTTTTGCTTTTTAAGAAACAGCTCAGTGACACGATTATAGCTCACTTCACCCTTGAACTCCTGATCTCAAGCATACCTCCTGCCTCAGCCTCTGGGGCAGCTGGGATTACAAGTGCCAGTCACCTCACCCAGCATGTTTTTTAAGAAGTAATTTTGACATATAAAAAAAAGTTTTTACTATATCTAGTAAACAAGAGACTTTTTTTAAAATCCACTCAGTCTTGTGATAACATTGACTGATAATTGAGCATGGAATTTAAAAAAAAATTATTCTTCTCAACAAAGAACTCTGGAAGCCTGTGCAAACTGATAGCTTAAGTAGCAGAACAAAGACTCAAAATGAAATTTTATCAAGACTTCACTCACATTTCCAAAATCAGGTTACTGACAGAAATATTCTCTCATTTCCTAAGGACCAAGAAATCTCCCAGTTTGATAAACAAACATCTGGCATGCATGAGGGTACTAAATAAATTTGATTCCAACCCTAAGGCCAGCTTAATTCACAGCTGCTGAATAGTTGATATCGGATTGGCCCTAAGCAGAAAGCTACTTGGAAACTAAACTATGAAAATATTCTAATGTACCTGAATAGATACAGATTTCACAATGGAAGAAGAAATCAAGCAGAAATTCAAACTGTAAACAAAGCCAGAACAAACGGTCATTTTTGGTGAAATGAGGATTTGGCACCTCTCTAGAGAACAAGAGACACACATTCGCCTTAAATATGTCTCCATTCAACTTCATGGGAAATACACAAATTAGTTTTAACATAATTTGTCTTCACCGTTAAGAAGGTATATATCAATGAGAAACATCTTTTTCCAGATTTGAAGTATTTGGTCTGTGAAAGAATGATGATGGATAATTTTTCTACTATATGAAGTATACTAAGGATCTCATTCCAAATCTATCATGAAGGAATCTTTATTTTGAAAAAAATAACAATTCAATAAAAAAAAAAATGTTAAGATTCTTCAGAAAAGTTGTCAAGATTTCTGTTACTGGATTCTTAAAAATCGCAATATATATTTACAAGAAAAAAATGATACAATTACCTGACAGCAATAATCAATAGGTAAAGAAACAAAATTATTAAATTTTAAAAATTGCTAAAAATTTTAAGGGAAGCAAGGGGAAAAGTCAGAAGATACATATAGAGACAGGCATAATAACAGAAAGTGGAGTGGTTTTCATTATTGTTGTAGTCAAAGCTTTGGACCACAAACGTTAGAGGACTAACCCTGACTCAAAGGTCATTCTATCCAGGTGACAACTGTATGTTCTACATGGAAGTTTGAGGTCAAAGCTTTGTACTAAATGCCTGCACTATACCATCTGTATGTCTACCATGTGAACTTTGGCCAGGGCAAAAACTGGTTAAGGATTAAGGATTTTACTAGTTCTTCAAAGATACATATAAAGTATGGCATAGTATGATTTCATCTGATTTATAGTCATAGAAAGTTAGGGAGAAAAAACTCACTATAAGGTTCTGTGCTTTAGTGTACATAATCTACTTATGGGAAGTTTTATTCTAGAACAATCTTGTTTATTATAAATACTGAATCTTGGAAAAATCACATATTAATTCTATAATAAATGAGTCACAAGAACTATCAGACTGAATTTAAACAAATAATTTCGGAATTGCGTCCATTATAATTTGCTCCTCAACTTTTTTAAAGAAGCCATAATCATTGAATTAATAATCCAACATAACAATCACTCAATAAGAGGTTAGAATGGTGTTGATGAAAAAGAATCCATGTACTATTAACTATAGAGAAGTTTCATAGCACTTTTAACCTCCTTTGTAATTTTTTTTTTAGATTTTAGATTTTACTTAAACTCAAGTACCTAAATGCTATTAATAGTATGTGGATTATGACAGTTCAGAGGCTAATGAAATCCCTGAATAGCTTATATGGCTACCCAGAAGGGATTTGGAGGCAAGATGTACTTTTAGGTTGACATTCTATGTAGACATTTGTATTATAATAAAATGAGTCTACAAAGTATCTAGTAGACCAGGAAAAAAAAAAAGTGATTTTTTTAAGAATAACATCCTTTTATCTCTTCTTATGCCCTTACCCTCTCAGGTTACTTAGCTTGTCACTACAATAAATAGCTTCTACCTCCTGCTAAGCCATGCTCAGTGGGTGCTTAGTAAGGTCAGAAAACTAAGCAAACAAGAACAGAGAATGAAAGAATAACATTTTTATAAAAAGGCAGAAATGTTAGGAAAAAATAGAAAAATATATATGGTTAGTCTACAGTAGTATTTTGCAAAGCATGCTGTATGTGACATGGATTCCATAAAATATTTTTATCTTGAGACAATCCATTAAAAAGTGCCATATTCAAAAACTGTGCAAAATCTGCATATGCCAACAGATTCTAAGGTATGTTTGCACATCTAATGCTCTAACTCATGAAGAGAAGAAACTTATTTAACCTTGCTTAGCTATGTGATTCCAAATGTGTTTGATTGTTGAAGTCTTTCTACCACTTAATTCCTATCAAACAGCTGCTTAAATCAGGGTTCTGCAAATCACACTTTGGGAAAACGTGGTTTGGGTTAAACAGTCAAGTGTTGATTGTTCCCTTCCAAAATGAAAATTAAAAGAGCTAAATATATTCAAAAGATAAACATTTTATATTTGCTTTTCTCATGCATATATTCATTCATTTAAAAATTTAAAAATAAAACAGCTATCTGTGAGATCATGTCAGTCAAACTGGAGTTCCTGCCACTCTATTGATTAGATAGTGCTTTAAGTCCTTGGACTGAAATTATTTTAAAAATTGTGAGACACCATTTCCTTCTTCTCTCCCAAATACACTTCAAGGAGGGTACAGCTATAACAACCTATTGCTCCCACCTTCAAGTATACTACTGGTTTTGTAGCCAAGAAAAGGAAGCATGGCTCACTTACAGAATGAGGCAGACAGACAGATTTTCCACTGCTAAAACCAAGTATCTGTGAATTTTACCCTTTAAATCTACCAATAATGTGAGAAAGTGTTTTGACACCCTTATGATTTCCTCAGAGCAGAAATTTTGGATCTAGTGTGACCTCCAGCCATAAATGTCAGATCTCATTTGGAATAAGAAGAGAAGAATTTCCCTCAATTCCTTTTATAGGAAAAAGAAAAGCAATCTAGCATAGTCTAAACAAATATAAACCTAACTTTTGTAGATATACATTCTTCTCTTTTAATTCAGATATTCAGTCTGTTTTCTGAAAGGGGTTCATAGACATTGATGTATAATAACATAGAAGTAAATGTCTGTTTATACCATCACCTTCAAATGAAAGGCTGCATGTATGGGATCGTCTTAATGGCAAGGGACTAGATGCAGTTACCTTCCAATAGAACAGACAGCAAAATTTTATACCAGATTATAATATAATTAGATAATTAGAAATAGACATATGCACAGAATGAAAGATAGGGTATTAATCAGAGTCATTTGAGCTATTTCTAAAAATGGTTAAATAAAGGAATGATAAGAAAGACAAAAAACAACAGAATGTTGTGCAGAGGATACTATACGCATGTAATCAAGATATAAAGTGACTGGAAGTGATGAAGTATGACATAATGTTCTTAGCTGGATGAATGGGCTAACTATGGCACTGCAATATGATTTTGAGAATACATAAATAAATTGAGAGGAGGGGATGCTGAGCTCATTGTAGGGCATTTTGTTGTGGAAGTAGCCATTAAATGTTTAGATAGTAAAGGAGATGGGAGAGGTGGAGGGAGGTCCGGCCTATAGTTACAAAACTGGTAATTTTCAGCACATAGGAGATAACCGAAAACCTGAGAGAGAATTAGGTTAGCCAGATAAGCAATATGTTGGGAGAGATTTAATGAGAATATCTTAATTTGAAGGGATCCACAGGGAATATTATATCCAATTACATATTATTTTAATATTACATATTATATTAATGTCTTATTTCTCTTTATGTGCTATTTATCCTTTTAAATGAGTCTTGCAGTTTATCTAAATAATTTAAATCTTTGTAGAAAAAGAAAACTACCTTTCAAATCATTTATCAGTATTACTATTGAACCCACACACTACAAGTGTAACCAAAGTCCTACTCTTTTATTTGTCCTTTAATATAAATAGGAAAATTCCAATTTTAAACATAAATAAATCTTCACTTGAGGTGATATTTTATGCAGAATTATTGATGAATTATGTTTAATTATCCTTATATTAATATGATTTCATCAGTATTATTAATCAGGATAAATAATCTTCCATGGTTCAGGGTTACTGAATTTTAGAATTATATATAGATGTATTATTTATTTTGGGAGGGCAATATGGCATAATGGAGATTGCATGGACTTTGAAATTTGAAAAACCCAACCTCACATTGTTTTTTCTTTTATTTTTTAATTTTAATTTAATTTTATTTTTTGAGACAGAGATTCACTCTGTCACCCAGGCTGGAGTGCACTGGAGCAATCCTGGCTTCTCTGTAGCCTCAACCCAACCCATTTCACCTCACCAGTAACTGGGACTATTGGCACACACCACCATGAACAGCTAATTTTTTGGATTTTTTTGTAGAGGACCTTAAATAATTTAGTGTTAGAAAACACACTTCAGCCAGTTGTACTCCACCTGTGTGTGCACACACACACACAAAAGTATAGAGCTTGAAGATAGTTTATGTACCACCCAAAATCAGATATACAATATTTTTCAAAACTCCAGAAGATTCCCTCATTCATTTTTCTCATTGTTTTCTGTTCATTTCTCACCCTTGGTTTTCTAATTATTCTGACTTTTTAAACTATCATTTAATACTTCATTTAGTACTATCAATTCTTAAAATTAATATAAATGGATTTATAGAATATATCCTCTTTTGTGTCCTGCTTCTTTTGCTCAACATAATGTTGATAAAATTAATCTGCATTATTCTGCATATTAAGATTTTATTATTTTATAGGAAGGAAGGATCAATTTTTAATAGGTGGCTAGCATTTATTTTTATAGGTGGGTAGTATTTTTTATAGGTTGGTAGTATTACACTGTTTAAGTATATTTCCAGTTTGAAACATGAATAAACCTGTTATAAATATCTTGAATATGATTTTTGAGAATCTATGCACTCATATCTTTCAGGTATGTAGCAGCAATGAATTTTCTGAGTCATGATATAGGCATATGTTAAGTTTATAGATACAAGCAGTTTTCCAAAGTCTTTTAACTGATTTATACAATCAACAAAAGTGAATAGAAGTTCCTCTACCTCCTTGCCAATAATAATACTGTAAATCCATTTAATTTTAGCTATTCAGTAGGTAAAAAAGTGGTATATCATGGAGGAATCAATTTGTTTTCCCAACGGTAAACAATATGATATATTGTTCCATATACTTATTGGAGATTTGAATATTCTCCTTTATAACGTTCCTGTTCATGTTAATTTCTTTCACTGAAGAATATCTTGATTTCCTCTTTATTCCTGAAGGATATTTTCACTAGATATAGAATCTTGGTTGATAGTTCTCTTCTTTCTGGTCTTTATGGTTTCTGATGAGAAATCTGCTGCCTATTAGAATTATTTTTGCCTTATAGGTGAAGTGTCATTTCTCATTCACACCTTTCAATGTGTTTTCTTTGTCTTTAGTTTTCAGAAGCTGGACTATCATGTCTCTTGGTGTAATATTTTTGGTTTTATCCTGTTTGGAGTTTGCTCAATATTAGTCAATGTTCTGTAGAGAATCATAACCAGTAAGATAGATGATAGATAGATAGATAGATAGATAGATAGATAGATAGATAGACAGACAGACAGACAGATAGATAGACAAGATGGGATTATTAAGAAAATTGGCTTAATTGATTATGGAGGCCAAAGAGTCCTGTGGAAAGTCATCTGTAAGCCAGAGTCTCTGAAATTCTGGTATCATGGCTTAGTCCAAGTTTGAAAGCCTCAGAACAAAGGAAACTAACTGTGTAACTCTCAAAGCCAAAGACCCAAGAACCCAAGGGGCTACAGGTATAAGTTTCAGAATTCAGAAGCTGGACAGCCTGGATGTCCCAGGTTAGCAGAAGGGTATTCCAGCTACAGGATAGAAAGAGAAAGAATTTGCCTTTCCTCGGCCTCTCTGTTCTACAGGTACTCCCAAATAATTGGATATTGCTCATCCACATTGAGGGCAGATCTTTCCTAGCCAGTCCACCAACTCACATGCCAATCTCCTCTGGAAACTCCCTCTCAGATCTACCCAAAAATAAGGTTTCTCCAGCTGGCTATGTATTTCTTAATCCAGTCAGGTTGACACCTGACACTATCACACTTAGCTTCTTTAGACTAATGTGTTTCTGTCTTGCTTTTGAGACATTTTTAGCCGTTATTTTTTTAAGCACTATTACAGCCTCACCTTTTTTTTTGTTTCCTTCCAGGACTCTAATAACATGAATGTTAGGGTGGGTTTTTTCTCCATTATAACCCTACTGTTCCTGCCCTGTTCTGTCTACTTTTTTTTTCAGTCTATTTTATTCTCATTAAGTGATCTGTGTTGTTGTATCTTCAAGGTCATTGTTTGTCTCCTTTGTTTCATCTATTATGCTGTTGAAGCTATCCACTAAGTTACTTATTTCAATTATTTTTTAGTTTTATAATTTTTACTTAGAACTTCTTTATATCTTTAATTTCATTGCTGAGACTTTCTATTTCCTTGTCATAACTTCCTATTTTTATGTTTCAAGCATATATATTGTGGTTTATTTAAGTATTTTTATTATGGCTGCTTTAACATCTCTGCCAGATAATTCTAACATCTCTGTTATCTCCGTGTCAATATCTATTGATTACCTTATTCAGTTTGAGATCTTTTTGGTTCTCATTGTGATGTATAATTTTACATCAATACCTAGACATTTTGGGTATTATGAAAGGCTGGATCTTATTTAAATCTGTTTTAGGTGTCTTTCTCTGACATCACTCTGGCAAGGGAAGAGTGGGGCACTCCCATGTTACTGCCAGAAGGGGACAGAAATTCAGCTCTGCCACTGGCCGACATCCATACTCAAGGAGGAAAGGTACTAATTATGATAAAATAGTAGGAGTTCTGACTCCATTAGATTTCTTCTAATATCCCCCTATCTAGTAGGAGGAGTGGTGCCTTGTTTCTGTACCTCACATGGCCCCTACTTTCACCAAGAGAGCTGGGAGTGGGAAGCCTTATTGCTACAGTGATTGTGAAAGCCTTAACTCTCCAAGAGACTTCTTTTAATACCTTCCCAGTGAGTAAAAAAAGAGTAACACCTCATTACCGCAAGGTAGAAGTGAAAATGCAGGCTTACCATTTGGTCTTCGTTAATACCATGTGAGGGTCCTTGTAACCACCTGGAGAGAATGAAGTCTTGGTACCCGACTCAGCCTCCTCTGACACCAGCCCTGTAGGGTAGAGGAGGGAGGTTTACAAACTTCATTACAACCTAGAGGCAACGAAAATCTAGGCTCTGAATTCAGCATTTGCTGGCTGGATGAGGGTGGTGCCACAATCTTTCCTAAAGTGTTTTTCTTCAACAAAGTGTTTATTGTATAAAAGTTTCTATCTTGCTAGATTGCCATCTTCCTGGTCTTTTAGGAACACCAGGAATCTGTTAGGGCTTTTAAAAAGTATGTTTCTTTCAGCATTACCAGGCCACTATCTCAGCCAGCTCATAGTTTGGAATATATGAATCAAAAAGAAAACCTAGGAAACTCATCACTACGTCACTTCTCGGTACTAAGGTCCCTAAACTGCCTGATTCTCTCTCCACCTTTCAGAATATGTTTTATATATGTCTCAGTTTTTAATTGTACATAGCCAAAGGAATAGGGAAAAATGTGTCTACGCAAAGACAAAAGTATATATATACACATAAAAACACAAACACACATGTATGTATTTGTGTGTGATATATATTTATACTTTTATATAATTTAATTTGTTACTCAAGGAGGAAAGGTACTAATTATTGTAAGATAGTAGTAGTTCTGACTCCCTGTTAGATTTCTTCTAATAGCTCCCTATCTAGTAGGAGGAGTGGTGCCTTGTTTCTGTACCTTACATGGCCCCTACTTTCACCAAGATAGCTGGGAATGGAAAGCCTTATTGCTACTGTAATTGTGAAAGCCTTGACTCCCCAAGAGACATCTTTTAATACACACATAGTTACATAACAAATAATTGTGAAAGCCTTGACTCTCCAAGAGACATCTTTTAATACACACACAGTTACATAACAAATTAAATAATAATTGCTTTTGAAAACAGTGGGACTTGGTATCAAACACAAGATTTGAAGCATGCAACAAAAATATTAATCATTTCTGATATGGGATGGTGAGTATATACCCAGACATATGATGAAAGATCTATACAGTTTAATGTCTTTTTATCATTTCACAAAATAAAAATAATAATTTGCATATGTAGAATGCTGTATACAACATTGAACCATTACATCTAAAAATCTAAGTAAAACAGGTAATTTACAAAGAAAATTTTATTTAACAAAGTTGGCTGAATAAGAAATAAAAAATTTGAAGGAAAAAATATTTGGAAATTATAAAAATAGTAAATATATTTTGTTCTAAATTAGAATACATTGAGATTATTTTACTCTGAGTTCCGAAATGCCTTCAGAAAGTAGTCCCTTATTTACACTATTTGAGAACACAAGAAAAGTAGTGAAACTTTTTTTCTCTCCTACAATGTGAGCTGAAATTTCATTATAGGCTATATAACCAAATAACACAACCAAATTTTAAAATTCTAGTGAAATAAAATTCTAAATAAAATATTTACAAATATAATTCACCTGTGCATTGAAAATAAAATATATCATGACAAAAGTAATAGTCAACCCTGAGAAGACAACACATATCAAATTCCATAAGAATTAAATTATTGATAGTCATTCTAAGTTGTCAAAAATGTGTAATAAATAAAAGCATAAATTTATAAAAGAAAATATCAAACTCTTAATATGATAGAACCAATTTACCCACTATGGAAGATAACTGTTCTTAGTGAAGACTTAAGAAATGCATTAAGGATGGGAAAATGTGTAAATAGTTGCATCTAGGTGATCTATAGCCTAAATGCAATATAGGGTAAACAATTTAGTAAAATGTGGTATACAGTCAAAATTCTAAGAAAATAAACATTTTATCGACAGCACAGGGACAAAAACTTGACTTTATGTCATAAACTTGAGGTTTTGTTCTTGATTTCTTAATTTAATGATGTTAAAACCTAGACATTTTTAAATTAGCTATATCTCATATTTAGCTTCTATACATCCTATAGAATGTATTATCCTATTAAAAACAGTTGACGTGAAAACATACAATTCATCAGTACTGAAAGAAAATTGGTTTTTTTGTTTTTTTGTTTTTTTACTATTTTTGGTGTTTTGTTTTAAAGAATTTCTTATTGTTTATTGTTTGTAAACATATGTACTCGTGTGTATACAGAGAGTTGCATTTCTCTTGTAAGTATGCACATTTTGCCATGGCAAATGTTAAGCTATACCAAGAAGATGCCCCTCATTCTTAGACTTAAAAGAGAATAGTTATATCTGATAAGATGATAATTGTTTGATTTCTTACTTGATCATGTTGGCTAAAACACCTAAAATCAACTCCTCAGTCCTCTTGTATGGTCCTGTCTCTAACTGAGGCAACTTCTAAGACTCTAGACAGCAATCTCTAATTCTTCTATTTTCTTGAAGTATTCAACTTAATGGTCATCTCTATCCTGACTTTCTAACTATTAGAGCCATATTAGTATCATGTGTTGAGATCAACCAAGAACTGTATAGTCAGGGGGAATTTTGAATAGCAACATTCTATTTCTGAAAGTTGTATAAAACAGAGACTCAGTATAAAACTGATGGAAAACCAGGTAAGGAAAAATCTGTAAGTTTGTTTAGTCCACAAGTTTCTGATGTCCTTCCTTGGTGACCCTCCAGAGGATCAAAGCCAGGTCTAGGATTATAATTCAGAAGTTCCGAGGTGGCAAGAATAGGGGTGAAGTGGGGTCAACCTCTCAGCAGAGAGAGACCTGCCTGACATACAGGAAAATAACAACAAAATTTCTCTAAAAAGTATATTTTTGGTGAGCTGTCATGAATCTTCTTTTAGAAAAAAAGACAGCTTATTATGTTGAAATTTTTGATGTTATTTTAAAAATTCCAGCCTCAAGGTCTCTGATTAAAACACTTCCCAAGTTGACTCAGGTCAAAACTATTAATTAACACAAGGATAGTCTCTCCTACAATGTGAGCTGAAATTTCCCTAACTATCTTTTAGTAACTCAGCTTCTGGTGACAGATTATTCCATGTTAATCAAAACACTTACATGAACTCTGTAGGTAGAAGGCCACACTGCTTTGCCTCTAAAGAACTTGGATTCTGCCTTCAAGATCTTATATCAGAGAATGATTTATGACTGACAGGAATCCATGCTGAAGGCTAACTTCAGGGCTGCTGACACCTGCAGTAACACCCTTTCTCTTAATGAATTGTAAACAATTTTCCATCCTAAGTCTTGTAGGCCTAATTCTTCCATCAGTCGTTCTGCTCTTTACTGCTGTATTAAGATAACTTCGATGACTTCCAGGATTTATTTGACATAGAAACTGCTTCTAATAAAGTTGTCTCACCTGTTGCTAACGTTGAATTTGCCTGGTTAAGTCAAGTTGATCATTAGTCCCAGCAAGTGCTACACATGTAGTTCTTGGACATAGTTAAATTGACCTAAATTCACATGAAATCAGTATACAGTTGATCCCTTATCTTTTACCCAAATTATTTTTAGAAGAAAACTCAACCTGTAACACTTCACCGACAGAATTAACATTTAAAGCCAGGTGGCTTACCCCTGGAATCCCTGCACTTTGGGAGTGCTGGGAGGATCATCTGGAGTCAAAAGTTTGAGACCAGCCTGGTCAACATGGTGAAATCCCATCTTTACTAAAAATTTAAAAATTAGCAGGGCATCGTGGCACGTGTCTGTAATCCCAGCTATTTGGGAGGCTGAGGCAGGAGAATCACTTGAACCCAGGAGGTGGAGGTTGCAGTGAGCCAAGATTGGGGTACTGCACTCCATCCTGGGTGACATAGCAAGACTCCATCTCAAATAAAGAAAGAAAAGAAATACAAAAAAAAAATTTAGAAACTGCCTATATTTAAATACTGTGATTTCTTATTTAAGACACATTAACGAGGACCTGAAGGCATGGCTTGCGCCTGTAATCCTAACGCTTTGGGAGGCCAAGGCAGGTGAATAATTTGAGGTCAGGTTATTGGCCAATATGGTGAGACTCCTGTCTCTACTAAAAATACAAAAATTAGCCCAGAGTGGTGGCATGCACCTGTAATCCCAGCTACTCGGGAGGCAGAGGTAGGAGAATCTCTAGAACCCAGGAGGTGGAGGTTGCAGTGAGCTGAGATTGTACCATTGCATTCTAGCCTGGGTGACAGAGTGAAACTTCTCTGTCTCAAAAAAATAAACAAATAAAAATTAAATATTAAATATTAATGAGAATATAGCAGTAGTATTTAGACAAAGGGTAACTGATATTTTTCTGTAGATGGTTAAGCTTTTCTTGGCATGTACTGAACGATCAAGCACCACACTGAAAGTGCTCTGATTAAAAAATAGTAACTGCACCTTATAATGTTTATATACAGAAGACTTGCTTCTGGGTTTCTGAAAGTTCTACATCTCACCTTTCTTTCTTTTCAGAAATGTGTTATGGAGGGACAGGAAAATCTCCACAGTTTTGTTACTGATTATCTTAATATATACAAAACAGAAGCTAGTTTTCAACTATCATTTTTCCCTGACTTCTCCCCTGAGAAGTGTCTCTTGACATTGTTTATTTGAAAGTTTAAATGGCAACAAGACTGGAAATGGTATTTAGGATTCTGCATGGGGACAAGGAATTGAAAGAGGGTAGGCTCTTGAGATTAGTCTATGGTGACATATGAACACAATTATGGCCTCAAGGTGACCATTGAGAATCCATGAACCGAGGAGTTAGCAGTAAAAATATTTGGTGCCCTTTTGCTGAGAGAATCTTTGTTCCGCTCCTAAATTTCACAGACAGCACAAATAGAACAAAGAAAGACAAACACGCACCAGTTCCGGGGAAGAAGGTTAATTAGTAGCAGAAGCTGTACGTTTACACTGTAATCTATGAGAAAGACCTTTTAAGGACACCACTGAAAAGCAGAGCATCAAAGGATCATAAAAGAACAACAGGTACCCATAATAGAAATATGCATTTTGTTATACCAGAGAGTCTAGATTTTTAAAGAACTACTATGATGGGGCTACAGAAGTGTATACAGATATTTTGAACTCCAGAGTTCATATCCTCCCTATAGAATTGTATTAGTCAATGAGAAATTAAAAAATTTTGTTAAAACTTAAATTTTATCAACTCTTTCATATTCAGCTGTTTTGAATATTTATGTTATCTAATGTTATCTTCCTCTATCGTGAATTGTTCACTTTCCTCTATTGTGAATTGTCAGTTCATAGTCACAGTGTGTTCATTCATTTGTTATCATATTAATATTTTCTTATCTATTTGTCTGACGCATTTAAACTTTAATGATAGAAACAGTTTATTTAATACTTTGATTCATAGTATTTGTCTTTTAATTGTGGTTTCCTGGAAGTTGTAGTATTTTATACTGAGAATTTATGGACATTCTTATTTGGAAGTTCTTCCATTGCTTTTAAATTCAGATAACTTGCCCTGCTGTAAATTTTTTTTTTACAATACTTTTATAATATACAACACAGCTAATATTATTTAGGGCCTCATTATGATATCATTAGTGCATCATATTTAATATGTTTATTTGTGTTTCTTTCTGCTTCTGCATTAATCTGAAAACAGATTTTTATATAATAGTTAATTCCCACATATTTTCTAATCAAACTAAGGCAAAGGGGTGGAGAAAAATGATATTTCCTATTTTAGCAGGAATGTATCATAAGTACCCATTGAGTAACATACTAATAGCATAGTAAAATTCTGGAGGGTAATAATTTCTTAAAGCTATTACAAGCATTGTGTCTTTTAAAATTATGCATGTGATAAAAGGAATGAAAGAAATGATGGCATCTGCACTGCTAAACAACCTGAGGAGAATAGCAAACTGTCAAAATATAATTTTTTCTCTTCCACATAGCAAATGTAGTAACACACTACAGGGACATAAAATGCCAAGGGAAATCTATAAGGTCTCTTTTAACATTATTAGATACTATTAATTATTGTGTAATTTAAAACAACGCTTTGTGGGTATATGTGAATGAAATGTGTACAAATATTCTGAAACATCTTTATTTTATAAACTATAAATATTATCTAAAGAAACAATTTTAGGATAATAAAGGCCTTCATTCCAGTTTCCTCACAAAAAGGAAGTGGTAACTCAGAGGTATGAATAGCTTGTAAATTATTAAAACTTTGGGAAGGTCATAAGATGATCAACACAAGCATGTTTCACTTCATGTAGATACTGGAGTAGGATGTAGTGTGATTGAGAAGGATTAGCTTCTGTTTTGTCATAGTTGTTCAAAGATTCTGTTTATTTTGACAACCCAAGTATTATGAGGGTATTCACAAATATCGATATAGGATTATGTGCTTCGAAATTATCTTCTTAACCCATTTATGCCTAAAGTTGCAATTTCTTGAATTTTAACAATCATACTTTGGTGAAGATCTTGATCAGTAGGATATAAATAACTCCCACATACTCAGCGTTCCAATAATAAAACACTAGGCATACAAGAAATCATTGAAGAAACAATTAATTAAAATGTTAATATATATAACAGAAAAAATATATTATTATCTAAGAACTAAGATAAATCTTTCAATTAAACTATGTTGATTTACTCAATAAATTATGATCAACAATTACACATATACAGCAACATATGATAATGATAATAATAGTGGTAATATGACTAATAGTAATAATAATAATTTTTAAAATCCAGGAAGCACCATCTATTTAATCTTCACAAAAATTCTATATAGAAGTTACCTTCTATAACAATGCCTCCCACACTTTTTTATTTTGTTTTTTTAAAATTCAGACTGAAAATGTCCAAAGACAGAGACAGTATGGCAAAATCAGAGTATAAATCTAAGTGTTTAATTTTACTATGTAATACTGATAGCTGTTAATTCTAAAAACCATTTTAACATTTATTTTTACTATATCTGGTAAAATTATATGTTTAAAAAACAATATCAACATTTAGGATGATCGTCATAAGATGATCAGCACAAGCTGATTGGTAATATATTTATTACCAATATGTAACATATATTCTTTTTATATATATTACATATATACAATCAATTATATAAACAATTTGAAGTTTCTACAAATTTCTGGTAATTTAAAATCCATTCAGATAATATAAAGTACATTCATGAACTGATATGGCCCATCCAGAACTTTGCTTAAAAATGCTGTCCTAATCAGAAATAAGAAAGGTTACCTTACAATTGAGTCCACAGAAATACAAAATCCTCAGAGACTATTACAAACACCTCTATTAACACAAACTAGAAAATCTAGACAAAATTGATAAATTCCCAGAGACACACAATCTCCCAAAATTGAATCAGGCAGTAATTGAAACATGGAAAAGACCAATATTGAGTTCTGAAATTGAATCAGTAACAAAAATCCTCCAACCCAAAGAAGCTCTGGACCAGAGGGATTCACAGCTGAATTCTACCAGACATTCAAAGAAGAATGGGTACCAATTTTACTGACACTATTCCAACAAATTAAGGAGGAAGGAATCCTCTGTAACTCATTCTATGAAACCAGCACCACTCTGATATCAAATCCTGGCAAAGACGCAACAAAAAAAGAAAACTACAGGCCAATATCCCTGATGAAAATAGACTTAAAAGCCCTCAACACCATACAGGCAAACCAAATGTAGTAGCACATAAAAGGTAAATTCGCCATAATCAAGTAGACATCCTTGCCAAGAGGCAAGGTTGGTTCAATATACACATATAAATAATGTGATTATTCACATAAACAGGATTGAAAACCAAAACTATATGATCTCTCAATAAACACAGAAAAAGCCTTTGATAAAATAAACATCCCTTAATGATAAAAACACTCAGGAAAGAAGACATCAAAGAAACATACCTCAAAATAACAGGAGCCATGGATGACAAACCCACAGCCAACATTACACTGAATGGGCAAAAGTTGGAAGTATTTCCCTTGAGAACTAGAACAAGACAGGGATGTCTACTCTCACCATTCCTATTCAACATAGTACTGAAAGTCCTAGTCAGGGAAATTAGGCAAGAGAAAGAACTAGGTATCCAAATAAGAAAGGAAGTGAAATTATCTCTCTTCACCGACAACCTGATTCTGTAATTAGAAATACCCTAAAACACATGCACAAAAGGCCCCTGGAACTGATAATAAACAATTTCAAGAAAGTTTCAGGATACAAAACCAGGGTACAAAAATCAGTAGCACTGCTATATCCCAATAACATTCAAGCTGAGAGTCCAATTAGGAATGAAATCCCATTTATGGTATCTGCAATAGAAAAAAAAAAAATATCTAGGTATGCACCTAACGAAAGAGGTGAAAGACCTCTACAAGGAGAACTATCAAACACTGATGAAAGAAATCATAGATGGTACAAACAAATGGAAAAACATTCAATGCTCAATATAACCAGGTAACAGCCCTGCACATGTACCCTCTGAATCTAAACTAAGAGTTGAAAAAGACATGAAAACAAAAGGAAAAGGAAAAGTGCTGTGCCTACGGAGGGCAAATGAGATAAGTAGTATTCTTTTAAGAAAGTTAGCCTAGTCAGGCTTATTTCTTACCTTATTGAGATACATTATATTATGGTCAGTCAACTTTAATTTAACACAGGATTTAATTTTTTGTATAATACATGATGTAAAAAGACTTTACCTGCAACATCTTGAATTGCTTCTCTGTAAATGCTTAGTTCTAAAATTTTCATTGAATTAGCACAACAGAAAAATCAACTACGTCTTCATTAGTCTCCCACATAGATTTGTTTTCTTGCAAGCACATACACAGACATATATAGACACACATAGACACACACACACACACACACACACACAGCAGCACTGTCCAAACACAAGATGAAGGGAGATACTGGTACACCAAGAAAAGTAATTGATATATTACATCATAGCAAGCTTACTCCATAACTCTTGCTAACTAGTGGGAGACAAATACAGTATACAGTGAAATACACAAAGTTTATCTAAAGAAAAATCCTTTCCAAAATGGAATACTCACATAAATATTAAAGTAAGATAAAATATTTTGCATTTACTCTGAATTTTTTAGTAAAATTTCAAAGAGTATAACTAGAGATTTTATTGACATATTTAATGTAAATGTACAATGGTAGAGGATAATTTCTGGAAGAGATAAAAGTCTTAGATTTTACTAAATTCATTTCAGATATTTATATCCATAATGCTTAACATGAAACACCCTGATTTTTTTAGAAATCTTAAAGCAAACTCATTTGTAATTATATAAGTGTGAAATAAAGCTAAGTTTAAATTATAAACGTAATATTACATTAAAAAGGTTAAACTTCTCTGCAAGTTACATAAGAACTTTTCAAGCTGTTTTCTATAGATATATCAGCATAATTTAGAAATTTTATATGAGCTTAATTTTTCAGAAAGTTTTCAAGAAAACAGAGTAATTCAACAGCTATATCATGATTTTATTTTTATTACCTAAAAAATTTGCTAAATGTATGATGCTGAAGAAAAGCAAAACTGTAATCTCAAAAAAAGTACTGAGCCCTGAATATTAATCTCAGATTTATGTGCTAATTGAAAAAAATCTATTCCCCTTTCCATGACTTGCACGTTCTGTCCAACTTTTATAGAAATTGGGAAAATATCCAAAAGAAGATAAAATCTTTCTACCAAAAAGACAAATGCACTTGCATGTTCACTGCAGCACTATTCACAGAGGCTGCACACCTACAACCATCTAATATTTGATGAAGTTGACAAAAATAAGCAAGCGGAGTTTTCATAGTCAACTCAAGGAGAGAAAATATTGTCTCATATTTTGTAAGTCAGTCAAAATTTTACATTTCATGTACTTGCATCTTATGAATTTTCAGAGTCTGAGATAGATATGAACTCTTTCATATTTTACAATATCTCTAAAAATACTGATACTGTTCAGTATTGTTAACATTATTTTATAACACATAAACGATTAAGGATTGAACAATGTAAGTATTTTTAGAGATTTTGTAAAACATTATGAAATAAAATAAAGACCTTCTGTAACATCCTTGTTTCAGAAAACTTTGTATCCCATTGTTACTAAGTAATCAATGTATGCTTTTAGCATTTCGAAATAATCAATGTATATATTTTGTGCTTAATTTTGGGCTTAACCACTGCCATCTTCTCATTTTTTATTTGTTCTTATTAACTTATAATCCAAAGCATGGATCTCTATATCTCTTTTAACTGCCTTAAAAATATGTTTTTTCATGATTTTCTTTCACAGTAACATTTCATAAAATTAAACAAATTTTTCCCATAGAACTTCACTGTACAATATGGTGTTCACAAGCTACATTAAATATCTAAATTTAATTTTAAGTTAATTAAAATTAAATAAAAGTAAAAATTTAGTTCCTCAGTTGCACTAGGCACATTTTAAGCCCTCAATAACTACTACATATGGATTCTGACTACCATATGGGACTGTGCAGAAACATTTCCATACTTACATTAAAATCCAAAAAGACAAAGATGATTAAATAAGTATATAGAAGGATACTTCAGGGGCCTATCATTGAATTGAATTTCTTCAAAATATTGGAAAGGGTAGAGGGAGACATCGAGGATTTTACTTTTAAATACGTATTATTTGCGTATTCTGCCTGACAACTTCTCCTCCATTGCTCACACACTCCCAAAAGTCTCTCCCCTGCCTCCTTTCCCAGGAAATAAAGGAATCCCAAAACTCAAGGACACAAAATCAGAGCTATGCTGATACAAATGGAAAGTAAAAGAAAATAACATTCTCTCCATTTTCTGGTGCTATGACAAAAGAAAAACTAGATAGTTATTAAGTTTCTCAATATGTTATTCTGCCACATTTAACTCTCAGTAAATCAGCCTGCCACATCATGCACAGAAATAGATTTTGCTTTAACTCTCTATTAAATGCACATGAGGTTTGTGCTTGGTGGAAGGCAGGGAAAATGGAATGCAAAGAGTGTCTCGTTAAGTAAAATATGTATTAATAGACATTCCCTTGTGTACTATAGAATAAGTGAGTGAGATACTTATAAAAGGCTGTTTCTGAGACCTCTAGAGCGGGGAGTTTTTATTCTGAGCTAATATAATGAGCATCAAAGCCTAGCATTTATCTGCAAACTCACACAAAATTGATCCTCAATTTTGCATTTATTTTAACACACCACTCTGGATTACACCTTTAAGAAGGGACCCCAGAGCTCACTCACTTCTGTTCTCTCACTCTCTTTCTATTCCTCCTTCTCATGCATATACCAAGGAAAGCCCATGTGTGGACATAGGGAGAAAGTAGCAATATTCAAGCAAAGAGGAATATTTCACAAGAAACCAGATCAGCTGGAAACTTGATCTTGGACTTCTAGCCTCCAGCACCAGGAGAAAATTCATTCTGTTGTTTAAGCAGACATATTTTTTATGGTGCCCCAAGCAGGCTAGCGCAATATTTAAAGAAGGCATTCGATTCAGTTCAATGCAATTCAATTCAAATATTTACTGTGAGGCTACTATATGCCAAATACTATTCTACTTTTCTAGGTTGTTAGGATAGTTTGATCAGGGTGGGGATAGAGAAAAATCAGTGGCTTCGCAGTGATTATATTCTAATGAGATAAAGCAGAGTAAAACCAAAATAAGGTATGTGTGTTATGGGGAAAACTAAAGCAAGAAAGGGAAATAAGGAGTGCTGTAAGTTAAAATAAGGTAGTCATGATGGGGCATCCTTATGCAGAAACTTATATTTGAGCAAAGACTTAAAGTGAATGGAGATACTAGCCTGTACATATGTGGAGGAGGAACACCATAGGCAGAGAGAAAAGAAAGTGCAAGGGCCGTGGGGTAGGAATCTAATTGGCAAGCTCAACATTTAGGCAAGGAAGCCAGTATGGCAAACATGCTGTGTAAGTGAAGTTAATAGGAGGAAACATCAAAGAATTAAGGGACATATGTGTGGGAATTTTCCATATTTCATAAATATATTAAAGTGAATGATATGAGACAGCATTGTAAATTTTTTTAGAAAAGAAGAAACATAGTCCAAATATGTTTCACAAGTGATCGTTCTGGCTACAGCATTAAGCATTTGCTCCAGAGGAACAGATAAAAAATTGAGGTGCTGTTTTAAACGCTTTTGCTATTAGAAACCTTGGAGAAGAAAGGAAGTAGTGGTTGGGTAAGTAAATGTCTGATTCTGTATATATATTTGAAGGGCAGCCACTGTGTGAATTTAATGTGGTATGTGAGACAGAGAAGGTAAAAAGAGATACCTGGGCCTATGCAACTAGAGGGATATTGCTGCCATCAACTGAGGTGTGTGGAAGACTATTAGAAAAAATGGGGTGGAAAATTTTATGTCACACCGCTATAGGACATACCCAAGACTGGGTAATTTATAAAGGAAAGAGGATTAATTAGTGCGCAGTTCTGCAGGGCTGGGAAGGCCCCAGGAAGCTTACAGTCATGGCAGAAGAAGAAGCAAATATGTCCTTTTTTACATGGTGGCAGGAAAAAGAAGGATGAGTGCTCAGTGAAGGGGGAAGCCCTATAAAACCATCACATCTTGTGAGAACTCACTGTAATGAGAACACGGTGGAGGGGGGAAACTGCTGCATGATTAAATTATCTCCAGCTGGTTCCTTCAGCAATATGTGGGGATGATGGGAACTACAATTCAAAATAAGATTTGGGTTGGGATACAGCCAAACTGTAACATTCTGCTCTGTCCCCTTGCAAATCGCATATCCTCACATTTCAAAACACAATCATGCCCTTCCAACAGTCCCAAAGTCTTAACTCATTCCAGTATTAACTCAAAAGTCTAAGTCCAAAGTCTCATCTGAGACAAGGCAAGTCCCTTCTGTCTATGAACCTGTATAATCAAAAGCAAGTTAATTACTTTCTAAATATAACGGGGGCACAGGCGCTGAGTAGATACACCTGTTCCAAATGGGAGAAATTGGCCAAAACAAAGGGGCTACAGGCCCCATGCAAGTCCAAAATCTAATAGGGCAGTCATTAAACCTTAAAGTTCGAAAATGATCTCCTTTGACTCCATGTCTCAAATCCAAAGCACTTTGATGCAAGAAGTGGGCTCCCAGAGCCTTAGGGAGCTCCAACCCTGTGGGTTTGCAGGTTATAGGTCCCCCCTCCAGGCTGCTTTCATGGCTGGGGTTGAGTGTCTGTGGCTTTTCCAGGTGCACGGTGTAAGCTGTTGATGAATCTACCATTCTGGGGTCTGGAGGATGGCGGGCCTCTTCTCCAGCTTACTAGGCAGTAGGGACTCTGTGTAGGGGCTATAACCCCATATTTCCCTTCTGCATTGCCCTAGCAGAGGTTCTTTATGAGGGTTCTGCCACTGCACCACACTCCTGCTTGAACATCCAGGCATTTCCATATAACCTCTGAAACCTGGGCAGAGGTTCCCAAACCTCAATTCTTGTCTTCTCTCTACCTGCAGTCCCTACACCATGTGGAAGCTGCCAAGGCTTGGGGCTTGCACCCTGTGAAGCAATAGCCTGAGCTGTACCTTGGTCCTTTTCAGCCATGGCTGGAGCTGAAGCACCTGGGATGCAAGGGACCATGTCCTGAGGTTGCACACAACAGGGGTACCCTGGGCCTGGCCCATGAAGCCATTTACTTTTGTAGGCCTCCAGGCTTGTGATGGAAGGGGCTGCAGTGAAGGTCTCTAACATACCCTGAAGACATTTTCCCCACTGTCTTGGTTATTAACATTTGATGCCTCATTACCTATGCAAATTTCAGCAGCAGGCTTGAATTTCTCCTCAGAAAATGAGGTTTCCTTTTCTATTGCATCATCAGGCTGTAAATTTTCCAAACTTTTATGCTCTGCTTCCTCTTGAAATCTTTGCTGCTTAGAAATTTCTTTCACCAGCTACCCTAAATCACCTCTCTCAAATTCAAAGTTCCACAAATCTCTAGGGCAGGGGCAAAATGCCGCCAGTCTACTTTACTCCAGTTCCCAAGAAATTCCTCATATCCATGTGAGACCACCTCAGCCTGGACTTCATTGTCCATATCACTGTAAGCATTTTGGTCAAAGTCATTCAACAAGACTCTAGGAAGTTCCAAACTTTCCCTCATTTTCCTGTCTTCTGAGCCCTCCAAATTGTTCCAACCTCCGCCTATTACTCAGTTCCAAAGTCACTTCTACATTTTCAGGTATCTTTACATAAAGCAGCACCTCACCACTTGGCACCAATTGACTGTATTAGTCTGTTCTCACACTTCTATAAGGATATACTCAATACTGGGTGATTTATAAAGAAAAGAGCTTTAATTGACTCACAATTCTTCAGGGGTGGGAAGGCCTCAGAAAACTCACAATCATGGCAGAAGGGAAAGCAAACACATTCTTATTCACATAGTGACAGAGAGGAGAAGAATGAGTGCCCAGCAAAGGGGGAAGCCCCTTAAAAAACCATCAAATCTTATGAGAACTAGCTCAATATCATAAGAACAGGATGGGGGAAGCTGCCCTTATGATTCAATTATCTACACCTGTTCTCTTCCACAACCTGTGGGGATTAATTCAAGATGATGTTTGGGCTGAGACACAGCCCATATCAGTAGGCAATTGGATCTACAAGTATTATATTCATAGCAGAGGCTAATAGGGGCGTCTTCTGTATAAAGCTTCTTGCGATTATCATGGAGCAAGTATAGACAAAGGAGAGCCAGTGGGCCTTAACACCTTCCATATTAAAGAGTTGAAGATACAGAGAAACCGGCCAGTGCAACTGAAGAGGTGTGGTCAGTAATTGAAGAAGGAAAACATCAGTGGTGGTGTGTGGCCTTGAAAGCTAGAGAGTAAAAAGTTCTTGTAGGGAAGGAGTCATCAATTGTGTCAAACAGAGCTGCAATTTGATGAGAACTGAGAAATAACATTGAATTTAGCCATAGTAGTAGTTGATGGCCCTGTCAAGAAAATTTTCAATGTTTGGGGAAAAATCTGACTGAAGTACATTTAAAGAAAAAAAATCAGAGGACAGAGACTGGAAAGTTAAAGGATTTATAGAACAACATAGGAATATTATGGTAGTACATGTAATAATTCTTAGCTTATTATGTATTATATCTCAGCTTATTAAATTCTTACAGACATTCCTAAGGCAGAAACACTTCTCTTAAGATAGAATAGTGACTTGATAGGCAAAATATCATGCCACAGTGACAAGTTAGAACTGCAAGGATTACACACAAATGACATTTGTCTGATCCCTGACTCTCACATTCCAGGAGAACAGAAAATAAAAATATTATTTATAAAATGCCATTTGAGTTCATTTCCAAAGAATGAAAAGTGGGGAGAGTACATGCTAACTATAGATAGTGATGAGACAGGAAAAAGTAATGAAAATCAGTCTTTATAATGGGTTTCTTTTTTCCCAAATTTACTCTCTTTTTTGCCTGATTTTCTTTAGCTCTGTTTTAATTTCCTGTAGATTTCTGACTGTGAACTTACAATAATTTACATAGTCTATGCAATCATTCTAAGAAAAAGAAAAAAGCTCAGAAAGGAAGAACTTGATTACATTGAGAGACAAAAGACTTGTAGGAACAAGCTAAACATAAAATGTTAAATGTAATATAAATTGAAAACATAATTTTTAACTTTTCTATATTAAATTTATTGAATTATTTTCTTGTTTTTTATATTTAGCAATTTAATATTAACATTGGTATAAGCATGAACCTGAAATAAGTAACAGGTCTATGAATTTATCTATGTCCTAAGATATGTTCATATGTAGCATACATCATTCTGCAAATACGTAGAACACATTTGTGTTTACTAATTACTAATACAAATTCATTTTGAGAAATAATGCTTTTTAAAGTTAATATGTTCAAAAACTACACTTTGTTGACCAAACTGGAGCACTTTAAATATCTTTTTATGTCTTCTGAGTATGTGTACATCTTAAGCAATTCTTTCAATTATATATAGTTTCTTTACAGTTAATTGGTATTGATTTGCAATCTCTGTCTTATAATCATATTTTTGAATGAGCATTCTCATTATATGAAGAAAAGTAAATTTTAAAATACTTGGTTTACTTAATGAATTGTTAATTTTCCTACCTGTCTGAATCTTTTCTTATAGGATAGTGTGTAATCATCAGATCTAGTTCTTAAGAAATTTTACTTGAAAATTATTTTGAATATCAGACTACTACTAAAATTTTAAATTTAAGTTTTAAGCAATATATTATGTATTTCTCTTATGATAAAATAGAATAACTGGGTTGGATTTGTAAAGAACAATTCTCCATTTGGTGGAGGATGGTGAAAGCATCTCTACATTTGAAAGCCCACCCAGTCTAGACTAATCTAACTGTTCTGCTGAGTAACCCAATGCTCCCCTGCAAAAACCTGCTGCTCTCACCGGGACCTGTGAAAAGTACAAACATCTCACCTCATCCATTTTATGTATTTGCCCCTGTGGTCTTGAAGGAAAGTGCTCTCTTTCCATGTCCATGAGGGTGCGTAGCTTTAAGGGCAATAATTTTCCGGCGCCATGCCCCACTCCCATCTCTCTCCATCCCAGAGACTAAATGGCTTATGTTTGAATTTCCCCGTCGCTGGAAGAAACTAAAAGTCAATCACTCCAGCGGAAGTTCTAAGGAACTCCTTTCATTGGCCCAGGGGCTTGGAGAAGGCGGGGGTTTCTCCCAGGATAAAAGTCCGTGCTCCCTCACCTGCGCGGATTTCCAACTTTCTGGAATCCCCTCCCACACTCCTTGTGAAAGCCTTTCTCTTCTTCTGCTTTCCTTCTCTTTTCTCTACCTAAATAAAATCACCTTTCTGCAACACTTTTGGGTCCATTATTTACTTTTATGAGCATACAGTCCACCTGCAGTGGCCCCACCGCTTATTCCTTAAAAGGTTGGAGGCCAAGTACCCACAACGATCACCAGCATCCAAGAAAAAAACCCGGTTACAGTCTTTTTTGAACTAACTACTCACATCCTTCCCGTGTTCAAATCCACATTACCCGATAAAGTCCAGTTCCACTGTAACCTTCTTTTTCATGTATCCCTGGTCTTTTGCAATGGAAGGAATTTCCATTCCCTAAACTGAATTGAATTTTGCATATAATCTCTCAAGGGACATTTGCTACTTTCTATATTTTTAGCTATTTATGTTTATTCCTCATTGCTCTTAACTTCATGTCTTAGTTGTTTCATTAACAATTTTATTATACCATAGTTGCCAAATCTGGATTGATTTCAGCTGACTTCCTGGTCACTTAGAGTAAATTTTGATTAAATTTTAAGTGAAGGGCTTTGCGTGTTATTTTGTAGAAGCCCTTGAACATCTTTTTGTTGACATGACAGATGACCATAAAAAAGGCAGACCATAAAAAAGCTAATGGCAACTAGTCCTTAACATGTTTTATTTAGTGAAAAAATTGTAACTAATTAATCATTGTAACCTAAATAGTAATCATGTCTCTTACCTCGTACACACTGTCAGCTTTTAAAATGACAATTTTGTCAATGTATGGCATGATTTATTTCTCACTTTGGCATATATTTCTAAGCTCCAAACTTGTATATCTGTGACACCTGTCACAGAAACTTTTTACCAGCGTCGCTCCTTCCATAGTCATCCTGCCTTAGGCGATGGAACCATTTCTGTGCAATCTCTCTGGACATAAGCATGGAAGCTATTTGGAAAAAGCTGAGTAAGTTAACATTTTAGTCCAAAGATGATAGTAAATTGTTGTAAAAGGGGTATTTTCAAATGTTAACAAAATATGTTAATCTATATGTTGGTACGTGCTCACATAAAAGAAAATAGAACATTTGAAAATAATACATTTTGTTATTACAAAATGAGGCCCAAATCTTCAAAATCAGAGATATCATGCTTAACATTGCTAGTCTTTTAAAAAAAAGAGGTAAGTAATCATATACATAGAGATATACATGGCACGATATACAGCAATAAATATTTTTATAAAACATATTTTTGAATTATTTTGTTGACCGCTTTTTTTCTCATGTCATTTTCATACTTCTGTTTACATTATTCATATGTGCATAGAGACATTATAATTTAACTGTTTCACACTTGATAGGCATTTTCCAATTATTTTGCTATTGGAAGAAATGATAAATAAAATGATATGTACTTTATAATATAATATTTTAATACTTAAATAATTTATTCCATCAATACTTATTTAGCCTCACCTTTTCTGATGCAAAGTTGATGAAAACCTCTGTAGAATATTGAAAAATAAATTTAGTCTACCACCCCACTATTGGTAAATGAACAACATTTTAACATGTATTCATCAGCAACTTTGAACAAAGAAGGGAGTGAGTCATGTAAAGAGACTGTGCAAGGGGAGGTATTGGGCAGGGAAAGAAGTATTGCAGACTGATTTCTTAGCTAACATTTAGTCATTTTTAAAATAATTTATACAGAACTGCATTAAACAAAAGTGACTTCACTATTTTAACTACTTTTCTTGCTTAAGAGAAATCACAAGCTTTAGCTCTTTGGGTGAAGTTAAACTGACTGATACTGAGTAACTGTCAGCTTGGTTTATTGCAGTTTGTCTACAGTGCAGATTTTTGTGGTAAGAGCCAATAGATACTTGCTTGATATTAAAATGTCTGATGCACTGTTTCTGGCTCTAGTTTTTGCTTTTCCTTTAATTTAATAGGTTGGCATAGATTCTGCCAAAATGTGTTCTATTTTATATACAAGATGCTGTTATAGTACTTCTAATAGCTTGAAATAGGAACACTGAAGAAGAAGGTTATTTTTATTTAGTAAAACAAACTTCCATCATAAAAAACATTGGCTTCAACATAAAAACAGGGGATTCTGCGAAAATGATGGCAGTAACATAATGTTTAATCTCAAATATCTTTATAAAGAAAAACAGAGCAATTAAATAGTAAAATGAAATCCATGGATGAAATTTACAATATAATTAGGTTGCATGTTATCCCTACAAACCTGAAATGCTGGTGGGTGGGGAGAAAATATGGCAGCTACAAGCCCTGTGTTATCTCAACCTTTTGTATACATGGAAGCCTAGAGAAAAAACCAGGCAGCTTAAGATCTGAGAACACAAAATTCACAAGGGGCCAGTTTAAAAACAGCAGCAAAAACTGGGAGTTTTGCCTGCTTTATAGCTAGCCAATAAAATTGTCTGTTAGGAAGGTGTGAAGGGGTCAGAGCAATTTAGTCCCTATGAATTATTGAAACTGAGAAAAGAGTTCCACACTGAGTGGGGGAAAGCAAAATAAACTACTAAGAATTTAATTAAAACTTAACAAGGGCAATACAATGAAGAAAAAAGCCTACATAAAATAAGGAAGCTGGGCACGGTGACTCATGCCTGTAATCCCAGCATTTTGGGAGGCCAAAGCCAGAGGATTACCTGAGGTCAGGAGTTCGAGACCAGCCTGACCTACATGGAGAAACCCCGTCTCTACTAAAAATACAACAGTAGCCGTGCATGGTGGCACGAGCCTGTAATCTCAGCTATTTGGGAAGCAGACGCAGGAGAGTCGCTTAAACCTGGGAGGCAAAGGTTGCTGTGAGCCGAGATCGTGCCATTGTACTTCAGCCTGGGTAACGAGCAAAACTCTGTCTCAAAAAAAAAAAAGTGAGAGAGTGGCCTTCTAGGGCAGGAGGAGTGGCAGTTAGATGGGTTGTGCCATGTGGTCTCAGGCATCTCTGCTGCCACCCGTGAGCAAGCTCTGTCTCTAGCTGTATCATCATGTTATGATGCCATCCCATCCTGTCATTGGCATTCTAGTATTTCTGCCAGGATTTTACTACTGGAGCATTACCTCCCGTGCATCCAAAAGCTGCTGGGATTACTTTTATGCTGATATTTCAGATTTTGATGACTAGCACTCATCTCAGCCTTGAAGAGAAGTCACAGTGGGACTACGCCCAGCTTTAAGATATTGAGCAGAAACTGCAGCTAAGGGCTAAGGAATTGTGCAGTTTGCAGATGTTTAACAAAATAATTGCCAGATTTTATGGGTCCATTCCAAAGATGTTAACTGAGCTTATAATTAGCTAATTAGGACAAGCTCTGCTTTTCATCTCCTGGTTCTGGCAAAAGCTCCTGACAAATTTTTCCACATGAATATGTATCATGGAAGAATAGCGATGTTAATTGTCTGAGAAAATGAGAGTTTATTCTTTAGTGGAAAGTATTGCCACCACCACCCTCTTCAGAGTTGAGCATTTCTTTTAAATTGTCTTCATTGTGAATTTGTTCTTGCAGCAAGTGAAATAATGCAGTTTGTCTAATTTCTTATTAGTAAGTAATTTATCTTTAAAATATCTAAGTAACTTATCCCCTACACTTAACTTTACCTTCATGTTGTAGTGGAAATCATCATAAAATCAAGTATCAGTGTGAGTCCGTCTGTAATACTTTTTAGTCGCTTTCTTATTGACAACAACTGGGACTTTATTTTTTTAATTTTAAGTTTCGGGGTACATGTGAAGGATGCACAGGCTTATCACCTAGGTAAACATGTGTCATAGTGATTTGCAGCACTTATCAAACCATAACCTAGGTATTAGGCCCAGCATGCATTAGCTATTTTTCCTAATGCTCTCCCTCCCCACCCAACGCCCCCAACAGTGGGTGTTGTTCCTGTCACTATGTCCATGTGTTCTCATTGTTCAGCTCTCACTTATAAGTGAGAACATGCAGTGTTTGGTTTTCTGTTCCTGTGTTAATTTGCTGAAGATAATGGCTTCCAACTCCATCCATGTACCTTCAAAAAAATATAATCTTCTTCCTTTTTATGGCTGTATAGTATTCCATGGTGTATATGTACCACATTTTCTTTATTCAGTCTATCATTGATGGGCATTTGGGTTGATTCCAGTCTTTGCCCTTGTGAATAGTGCAGCAATGAACATATGTGTGCATGTATTTCTGTAATAGAATTATTTTTTGGTGGGGGTGGTTCCAGTAATGGGATTGCTGAGTCAAATGGTATTTCTAGTTTTAGATTTTTGAAGAATCCCCACATCGTCTTCTCCTGCCAGTCAGAATGACATTTATTAAAAAAATCAAGAAACAACAGATGCTGGCAAGGTTGCACAGAAATAGGAACACTTTTACATTATTGGTGGGAATGTAAACTAATTCAACCAGGACTTTTTAAAACCACAGTGCAAGTTTTCAAAATGTAAACATTTACTGTTTACCAATCTTGGCCAGCTTCGATTTGTCTGGTTCACCAAAAGTTTGGACAACATACAATTTGAGTTATTCTGTCCTTTGTAGATTAAGATGTTCTCTATATCATTTCTTTAAGGACTAGACTTTTGGCCACTTCCTAATGAAAAACAGAGATAAGTCATTATTACTTAGAGGCTATAACTCTATTGCTAGCACCTTGCATTAGGATGACATTCTGCTAATGATTGCAAGACTCAGCCTGGATCCCTACAAGACTAGATTGCCTCAGGTTGATTATGTTTCCTAGCTTGCAAAATGTTACTTATATTCAAAAGAAATTAAAGTGTTGAAATCCAAATCCAAAAAAAAAAAAAAAGTGAGGCAGGGAAATTGAACCAGAAAAATCTTACATTTTTAAATACTAACTGGAAAAAAATATGAGACCTCTGTAAAGTTATTCTGTTACAAACTGGTTTTTCCAAGTCAAGAAATCTCATTTTATATAAAAATCAGCATATGAAAATAAGCCTTGGGTGTATCATTAACTATGTAGAAATAAGACTAAATGAAAAGAGAATATAGAGTATAAAGGCTATATGCTAGGACAAAGTAGGTATAGGAAAATTAGATATAGCTAGGGTCAAAAAAGAACACATTCAAAACAATTAAGTATACCCAATCATTATTTCAGTTTTTGAAGTATAACCATTGTGGATATGGTTTAGAATAAGCCAAATGAGAAATTACTGAATACTGGATTTTTATTACCAAATCAGTATTCTAATGGCAAAAAGAAGAAAGCATAGCTATGAAGTAGAAGATGTTGAATAGTCATGAATTTGAACTGGAAATCAGAATGAACTCATTAGTCATTTTATTCATCTATTGATCAATTAATTATCTTGTCTTTTTCTTTCTAGCTCCATCAACAACATGGTAGAGGAAAAAAATATGGGTAAAATTGAGCATTCCTAGCACCCATAGTCTTTCAACACATTTTTACACTAAAGAAAGTGAGGGCCACTTGAAAAACTGGCTGATTCCAGGTCTGAGAGAAAAAATAACCTGAACAGACCTGGAGTATCTTGTCTGTTAGTATAACATCGAAAGGAGACAGGATCCAACTTAAAGATGTGCTACTAGTCAAAGATAGACAACTTAATAGAAAACAGATAGGACACTCTAAACTCCAAAATGGGTTAAATTTATATTCACAAATGGAAACCCATCAACTATGTTTAAATGCAGGAATTCCTAATCATACTTTAAAATCTAATTAGTTACTTTCAGGAGATGAGATATAACAAATTATCTAGTAATATGTAAAATAAAAGGAAGAACCAACAATTTATTCTGTTTTCTCTCCAAATGTTAATTTTATTAGTAGTTTATTAATTGTTATGTACTAATAAAATGAATATTAATTAACACTTGTATATAATAAAAAGTATACATGCTGATACCCAATTAATAGATGAAGAAAGTGAAAACTTCACCTTGTATCCCAGTTAATAATTGTAACAAATGATTGGATTCCATTCTCAATGAATAATGGGTCTAGGCATTAAGCACGATGAACAGCTAACATCATAAAAAAAAGACAAGGTAGAAAAACAAAAATCATGTGGGATCTTGCCAAAAATATCTAACCTAAGTCTAATTTCTTCCAAATTAGAGAAGATATAGGGGACAGTGAAAAAAAATCATTAGCATAAAATTAGCAAAATCCAGATGGGGGAAATTTGCAATTTAAATGGATTGTGTTTTTCAGTTTGAAACATGTCAAGAAAAAGATGGCATTTGAACCTATAAATGAGGAGGGTTAAGATATACCAAATTTAAAGAACATGTGTAATACTAAACATGTCTAAAGATGCATATGTAGATATAAAATAGATACATAAGGAAACATTGCCATAAAAGGCAGGATTATATTTATTTATTAAGAGTTGTGGTTGAGATTGGGCAAATGAAAATGTTTCTGGGCTTTCAATCTATAGAATTCTCCACTTAGCTATAACATTTTAAATAAAATAACTTTTTATATTTAGTTATATAGCATGATTTTTATTTAAACATTATATCAAGAAAATTTTTACATCAATAAATATGTACGTATAAAATATATAATATATACATAGTAATCTATTGCATGGTTATAACAGAATTTATTAATTGTGATTGAATCTATTAATTATTTTAGACAGATTATTCAAATTTTGAAAATTATAAAATATTTTATATTGAAAATAACTAAAACTCAGAAAACATTTCTATATATGTGATTATCAGGCTTAAAGATATTATAAAAATTATTAAGAATTTGGTATGTACTGATAAATTATTCCCACAGAAATTTTGTGCCTATTTGCATATATGGTCTCTCCTATTTGTGTTTATAAGCCTTAAAATATTCATAAATGTAATGTTTTTTATTTGCACATTTAATATGTTCTCATTGCTAAAAAATTAAAAACAAATAAAAACTTAAAATTAAATTTTACAAAACAGATATTCAGGATGGGTCACTGAACCATATCCCTGAACCCTGATCATAATATAATTGTGTGACTCATGCCAACATTTGGTCATCCGATGTGTCAAAATGGCATCTTTCTGTTATTTGATGGTTAGGGTAAAGCTTGACTTTCATAGTTTTATTTTGCTAAATTTGTTTTCATATTTACCTGTTTTTCTATTATACACTTTATTTTTATCCTATTCATTTTTAAGAATTCCTTATACATTTAGCATAAATTTCCTGTATCACTTTCACAGATTTTCCAAATTGTTGGCCTTTTACTTTTGCTTTTTCTCCCCCATGCCATCAGTGTTTTTTCCCAACATACTCCTTTATTGCTTTCATTATGTATTCTGCTTTTCTCTTGTTTTTGACACTGGGAATTTAACTGTTCTTAATTTGTGTATTTAAATATTAACACCCTTTGATTTTATGCATGATGTGAGATGGGAAAAATCATGCAAGCAAAACTTACGAATTCTCCTAAATTTCAAGTTGTTTTGAAAATAAAGTCTACATCAAGATTGAGAATTATTTAGAAATTAATTGTGAAATTAAAAAACACCTAGTCATAGATAGAAGTGTATTGATTGTAGGATAAACCAAAACTTCTATGAGAAAATTTTGGGGGTCAGCGAGTGTTTTTTACAGTGTGACATTAATAACTCGGTCTCTTGTCAATTAATTGATCTAACCTCCCACCTTTTCCCTTGCTGACTACACACTAGCAACGCTGGTCTTGCTACTAATTCTTGAACGTGCTATTTAGGCTCTGACATATGCATTTGTTATTTATTCTGCCTCGAGCTATCTTTCCTCAGACACATGAACAGCTTGCTTTTTTACCATGTTCAGTTCTACATTAAAATGTCTACTATTTTGTGACATTTTCTTAAACTAGTCTATTTGAAATGGCAACATCACCTCTTTTTCACCTTCCATTTCACATAGCATTATCACCATCTGATGGACTGCCTTTACTTATTTATTTGTGTTTGGCCTATTTTCACAACAAGAATCGAAGCTCTAAAAAGAGCAGTTATTTTCCTATTTTACTCAATTCTGTAGCAGTCAAACTTAGATTAGTGTCTATGGCATACATTATTCTCCATAGGTATTTATGGAATTTATGAAATACTATAAATTTATTATTACAGTTTATTCTGCAGCCATTATTGACTAATGATTGTCACGCTTTCCTGGCATTAATGTCATATGATCTAGACATCCCACTTTCTTAGCTTATCAAGACTCTTGGCTATCAGTTGTAACTTATTTGCATCCCAAAGGGTTGAACCCTGTTTACCTGGTGACTGAACCACCTATGGCCCAGGAAAACTAGCAAGCTTCTCTCTTTTCCAGTGGGTTGCAAGTATACCTTATTCTTTGGTTTGAACCCCAGTCTTTTTTTTTTTTTTGAGACGGAATTTCCCTCGTTACCCAGGCTGGAGTGCAATGGCGCGATCTCGGCTCAACGCAACCTCCGCCTCCTGGGTTCAGGCAATTCTCCTGCCTCAGCCTCCTGAGTAGCTGGGATTACAGGCACACGCCACCATGCCCAGCTAGTTTTTTGTATTTTTAGTAGAGACGGGGTTTCACCATGTTGACCAGGATGGTCTCTATCTCTTGACCTCGTGATCCACCCGCCTCGGCCTCCCAAAGTGCTGGGATTACAGGCGTGAGCCACCGCGCCCGGCCCTGAACCCCAATCTTGGTGAGAAAAGTTTCCTACCAAGTTTATCTCTTCCTGGGGAATCTCTTTCAGTTTCTACTCTGCCCTTATATCCAAGTTACCCTTTCATCAGATATTAATAATATTTACATTAAACTTCTGTTTAAATTACTGTGTGGTTTCTATTGATTGGACCCAGCATAATGTGAACCCATTAATAAAACAAAAAAATATGAAATCATATAGATGATTAAAAATATACAAATATGTAAAAGGTAGTACATTAAAAATGACAAAATATTGATGAGAAAAAGTAAGAAGTACCTAAATAATTACAAAGATATAGCGTGCTCCTGAATTAGAAAACTTAATATTATTAAAATACACATTTTCCCCAAAATGATTCCTAGATTTAATACTATTCTAAACAAATTTCTATTATGCTTTCTAGTAGAAATGCAAATTTCATCTAAGTTGGCAATTTGATAGTGTAACATTGTTTAAAATTTTTCTTGTAATCTTTGTAATGTAAGTAGAATAGGTAGTTAAATTTCCTCCTTTGTTCCAGATATTGGTGATTTCAATATTTTCTGTTTCTATTTATTTTATTATGTGCTACTATCAGATTAGCTAGGAGATTATAAGTGTTACCTTTATTTCTAAAGAATCATCTTTTGGCTTTACTAATTGTGTTTATTATTTGTGTGTGTTTGTTGAAATTTGTGTTCAGCTGTTACGCTTTCATCATCGATTCCTTCTACTTCAGCACTCTGTATTGTTTTATAGACCTCTTTGTTTATCTTGATGCCAATACGGTACCATCTTGATTTCTTTAACTTCACAAAGAGTCTTAAAAATAGGTGATTTTCACTTTGGGAGGCCAGCAGGCAGATCACTAGGTCAGAGTTGAAGACCAGCCTGACCAACATGGTGAAACCTGGTCTCTACTGAAAATACAAAAATTAACCACGCATGGTGGAATGTACCTGTAATCTCAGCTATTCAAGGGGCTGAGGCAGGAGAATTGCTTGAACCTGGGAGGCTGAGGTTGCAGTTCGGGCTCTATTTGCTTACCTGCACTTATTAGGTGGCCTAAATATTTACCTTTAGGCTCTACATATTGAAGCTTCCCCCTCCAGACTCATAACCCCTCAAATTATAGGTGGTTAAGAATATGTATAGAGAAGTCACCTACTTTCTCTATGTCTGCACCAGATATAAGATCATCCACATACTGAAGCAGCCATGTTTGCTTTAGGATGACAATTTTTTCTAACACTTGTTCTAAAATTTGACCAAAGAGGTTGAGGAAGTCTGTGAACCCTTGGGGCAGGACTGTCTATTGATGCTGTTGTTTTTGCCCTGAATGAAGATCTTCCCACTAGAAAGCAAATATGTCTCAGCTATCCTCAGCAAAGGGCATGCCCAGAAAGCATCCTTTTTAAAACTCTGGACTTCTGAACTGGTCAAGGGAGTGTTTACAAAGCCAATGGCTCCCCCTCCTTGTGGCATCTCCTTTAAGGGAAAGAGAGTTGGGGCTGACTCCTTAGGTGTGGAGGGAAATGGGAAATTTTGGATATCCTTTTAACATTAATCTATCTCAAGTTGAAGTCCTTTCAAGGAGGGGTAAATAATGGGCTGGGAGGGGAGAGGCTCATTAGATGATAATTCCCAATAATCAGGGTTGTAAGGAGGAAGAATAACACCAGCAGGAGAAGAATCTGAAATGGGATGTGAGGCAGCAGCAGCTGCCTGAGACGGAGGGTCAGGGGCACTGAACGGAGGAAGATGATCTAGAGGATCCCATGTGTTGGTGGATGTGGATTGTTTAGAAACAGGGACTCTTTCTCTTTCAGAGGAGTTGGTTTCTGGCTTGTTCCCTTCAGTTTTTATGGGATAATGGAGGACAGGTCCTCATCTCTAACAAAGAGCATAGTCTATCTCCTCCTGGGAGACAGGGCTCTTATCATTAACATGTTCAATTAAAAGCTGACAAATCCACTCCTCATTGGTACCAAATTTAGGCCAGAAGACTGAGGGGTTAGGGATGGGCCCTCGAGTCCAAATAAAACAACAATATTTTATCATTTGCTGCTTTCTTTTATCTTTCAATATCTTTCCAATATTTTAACATTAGCCCCATGGAACTCTTAGAAAAAAAATTTCATCACTCTCTTGACTCTTTATTTTTCATCTCTTACTTGAAACATTTCCCATCCTAGAGGTCGTGGTGGGGGGTTCAACCTCTCCTACCAGCAGTTTCTCACCCTCCCTCCTTCCAGAGGCTCACTGAGGCTTTAAAGCTCAACCCCTCCTATTAGGGATTTCTTGCCTATCTTCCTCCAGCGGCTGCGTAAAGGCTCAACCTCTCTTATTAGGTATTTCTTGCCTATCCTTATTTCTTTTTGTCCACTCTGGCCACTTCTGCCCTAAGTTGTAAGAGGTGACCCTGAAATCACTGAGAAGACCCACTCACTCTGCACAGTAGTGCTTAGCACCATTCATACACACTTTCAACCTCCAGAATATCCCGAACACCAAGGAAATACTTTGTCCCCACTGTGATATTTCTTACCTTGGTCTGTGCACAGAGTTACCTGGTCGCTGTAGTGTTGCCAGCCTCTCCTCCCCACATTGCTGAGAGTGCAGATTTATTCATCACAATGGGTGAGTCTCAATCTCCCATCCCTGAGGCCACCACAAGGGACAGTGGGACACATCTCCTCCAGGCTGGGGTTACCAAAGACCCCCTCCCAAAAGAGAATGGGAATCCCCACATGGGCCACCAGAACGGTCAGAAATGAGGCTTGAAGTCATAAGGAAAAATGAGCACTCAGACAAAGGATTTCTCAGCAAAGTAAATTTGCTCCTGCACAGGAGGGTGCCTCCCATATGGCTGGTTGCCATGATAGCACCTCAAACAAAGAAGAGTAGAAGTTTTTATTCCTAACACAACTCCTGCCCCTATGTCCTTTCCCCATTGGCTGGGGTCAAACTGCACAATCTAAACTAGACCCAATTGGCTAAACATTTAAACTTCTTAGCTAAGGTAGATGGGTGATGGGAGAGAGGGGAGAGGAGGAAGGGGTCATCTGCTGCTAAATAGAGAGCTAGTCTTTTCCCAAATAAGGAAAGGAATGTGAGATGGTGCTGATAAAACCACTGGTGCTGTGGCATGCCTGGGCATGTAGTAAAGTCAGAAAGAAAAAAAGGAGAAGAAAGAGAGAGTGGGGGTGTACTGGGAACTAAAAAATAAAAGGTTGAGCAGGCTGTGTGTAGAGAAACCTTGCCATATCTCACAGCTATTAATGCTCGTCTGATTTAGACTTTAAGTGTTTGGATAATATCCAGATATCCCATGTATTTGGATATGTTTTTATTTTCATTCAGTTTGAAATATCTTTAAGTTCCCTTGGGATTCATCTTTCTTTATGTATATATTTTTCAGAAGTGCTTTCAATACTTCGAAATGTGTTGGGACTTTTTATAAGCTAGCATATGGTCTATCTTGGTTAATGTTCTATGTTTTCATGGTGCAGTTGTGGTATCTAGTCTTTTATATATATAAGTTAAGTCAATGCCTTGATAGTGTTTTTCAGATAATTTATCAACTTTTAAAATATATTTGTTTTATTATTCCTGAGAGATGGGTGTAGATACCTTTAACTATGATTATGGAATTGTTTATTTCTTACCTTAATTATCTCAAATTTTGGTTCATATAAATGTTTCTACACACACATTTGCAGTTGCTATGTCGTCCTAATTAATTGACCCTTTTATCATTACTATTGAAGGAAAAGAGAGAAAGGAACCAGTTAGGTAGATAGCTAGGACAAGACTTTGGTAGAATTTCTTTTTTTCTAACAAAGGAACGATGTGAAAGTTCAGGTGGCAAGCATAGATAAGGAGGCAAGTTCCACCATAAAGATACATTCTGTGTAACTAACAAGGGTCATGTATACATGGTAGGATTCAGTAAGGACATTCCTTTCCTTTTTTGGACATACACAGATAAGAAAGTTTGCAAAGGGAAGGGAGGTGGGGGACTTGCTTGAAACATGCCTAAGAGGAGTAACACAGAACCTGGCATGTCTGCAATGGAGAATTCCACCCCCTCACACATGCACAGTAAGGGAAATTAAACAACATAAAATAACTTAGGCTAAGAGTTCCCATGCACATTAAAAGGACAGGGAATTTGCATCTTATGCAAATGAGTACCTAGTCCTAACTAGTTTTTTGCACCTTATATAAATGAAATCTCACCATACTGGCCTCTTTATAAAAGCCCTTGTATTCAACTGTAGAACAACAACCCTTTTTCAGGCCCCCTCTCTTTTGTGGAGAGATTCCTTTCACTTATTAAACTTTCACTCCAACCTCACCCTTGTGTTCATGCTCTATAATTTTCTTGGTTGTGAGACAAAGAACTCTGGCTCTTACTTCAAACAACAAAACTGAAACATTTTGGTGCACTGGCAAGGCTGCTACAGCATTTTGATGTTCTTTACCATTTTCAGAGATCCAAGTTACTTTTGTCATCATTACACTTCAGCTTTGGGAACTTCATTTAGTATTTGGGAACTTCATTTTAGTGCAGGTTTTCTGGTAGTAAATTCTATTAGCTTTATCTTGTCTGAAAATATCTTCATTTTGCTTTTATTTTTGAAGGATATCTTCACAGGATGTGGTTAATCTTTTTCTGGTATTTTAGAGTTTTCTAGCCTTCATATTTGCCTATACTAGTAGTCATTCAAGTGATTATTCCCCAGTATGTAATCTGCCATATTTGTCTGATGTTAATATTTTTCCCTTATCGTTCTTTTTTATAACTCTGAGTATTCCATGCCTATAATGGTTTTCTCTGTATGCATCCTGCTCAGACTTACTGAGCTGCTTAAACTAATACATTTATATCTTTTTCTAACTAAGGAAAAACTTTGGCTTTTATATACTGAAATATATTTTCTACAAATTTCTCTCTCTCCACCTTCCACTACTCCTCTTAAACATATGTCACACTTTGTATTATGCGCTCTTGAATTCCTTAGGTTTGGATAATATTTTTCAAAATTTTTCTCTCTGTGTTCCTCAGATTAGTTGGTTTGTATTGATCTACCTTCAGGTTCACTGTTGTTTGTTTTTTTTTCTCTTAATTCTATTATACTACTTAGAATATTTACCTTTTCTTAAAATTTCAGATATCATATTCTGCACTTGCAGAATTTCCATTTTATATTTTTCTGTTAATATTTTAAATACTTTCATTAATTGTGAACACACTGTTTTTAAACTTCACTGGGCATTGTTATAATATCTGGATTAAAATTCTTATCTACAAATTCTTATCTGTGATTACAGAATTGGCTTGGATTCATTGTCTCTTCTATTAAGAACAGAGCAAATTTCTTGGTTCACAGTCCTTTAAGTAATTTTCCACTGTGCTTTGGACAAGGTTAATATTTTCTTTGAAGACTCTTGAGAGTTTTCCAAAGAGTGCTTAAACTTTAGTGTCAGTCAGCTGTTAACTTGATTGGATTAAAACTTTAAACTCTGCTCTTTGGTGGCAACTCAGACTTATAAATTTATTTTGTCTCATTTTTATTTTTATTTTACTTTAGCTAATTATTTTACATTCATGCACAATTTAGAGTCAACCCAAAGGTTCTTCAGAGTTTACCTATGCAGCTCTGGCATGTGCTCTCAGGCTCTGCCATTTTACCTTAACTTTCTAGTTGGCTGTATTTGCCCCAAGTTATTCTCTTTTATTCTTAATTTCAGATAGATTTCATGTTTTTATCAAAATTTTAACCACCCAACATGGAACTGAGTTTAATCTACCCTCTTGCTAATAGCTATTAAAAAAGCAACTTACTCTGCAACTTTCATATTTTAATTCCTTTCAGAAGTTTCATATTTTGATTTACTCACCAGTGCCTACTGGTCATTTAATTTTCTCCACATTTCATGGTTGTTATCTATGGGTGAGTGAGAAATGGTGAAATGTTACTCAGTTTACTGAAAATGGAAATTTGGGCAATTAATGTTCTAAATATTTTCTAATATAATTCAGATAGGGAAATTATAATGTTTCTCTGGAAACACTGGACTTTAATATGGAATAAATGACACCTCAATCCTTTTATATAACATCACACAAAAAATTAATCTGAAATGGGTAATTATCTAGAACCGAAATGCAAAAATGTAAAATGTATGTAAGGACATACACAAAAAAACACCTTATGATGTAAAAGCAGTTGAAGTTTGCATAGACAGTTCACAAAAAGAAATACAATGAAAGAAATATTAATAAGTACATGTGGTAATCAAACTTCAAGATAACCCTGGATATCCCCTGATACTTCCTGGTCTTCACTCCCCAATGTAGGAGTCCCTCCCACCCAGTACCAGTGTTGATATGTGTGACCAACAGACTACGGCAGAAGTGATAGTATTCCATTTTCTGAGGTTAAGTTTTATAAGACACTATAGTTTCCATCTTGGTCTTTCCTCTCTTGAATAACACTCTCAGGAAATTGAACTGACTTGTGATAAACAGACTTATGGAGAAGTCTATGTAGGCAGAAACTGGAGACCATTCAAAAGCCATGTGAGTGAGCTTAGAAGCAGATTCTCCAGCTCCAGTCAAACCTGCAGCTTTAATGCAACCTCATAGGAGACCCTGAGCCCAGAACCATCCACCTAGCCGTTCCCAGATTTGTAATCTTCAGAACTAAGTAAGATAATAAATGTTGTTGGTTAAGATGGTTGTTAAATAGTAATAGATGACTAACAAATTCGATTTTATTTTAAAATACTTAAAATAATGTTATGTTAAATAGTCTACTAAGAAAATAAAAGGCAAGCTATATACTGGGAAAAATTACTCAAAATAAATATATTACAACAAGTGTTGTTACCAGAATACATAAAGATCTCATTTGAGAACAACCCAGCTTAAAAATGAACCAAAAAAATAGATACTTTACCCCTTTACCCCCCAAAAATACAAATGGTCAATACAAACATAAAAAAACTTATCATTATTAATCTTCAGGGAAAGGCCGTGCATGATGGCTCATGCCTGTAATCCCAGCACTTTGGGAGGCCAAGGTTGGTGGATCACCTGAGGTCAGGAGTTCAATACCAGCCTGATCAACATAGTGAAACCGTCTCTACTAAATATACGATATTACCTGGGCATGGTGGTGCATGTCTATAATCCAGCTATTTGGGAGGCTGAGGCAAGAGAATCGCTTGAACCTAGGAGACAGGGTTTGCAGTGAGCTGAGATCAAGTCATTGCACTCCAGCCTGGACAACAAGAGTAAAACTCTGTCTAAAAAAAAAAATCTGCAGGGAAAGAAAAGTTAAAATCACAATGAGCTACCACCACATACCAACTAGAATAACTAAATTAAAAGACTGGCAATCCCACATGTTGGGAAGAATATGAAACAAGTGGAACTCTCCTTGATTGCCAATGGGAATTAAAGTGGTCAAACACTTTGGAAAACTGTGGCAGTTTCGTAAAATGTTAAATATACACTTATATAGTTAGCATATGATTTAGCAATTTTTTGAGTTATTCACTATGTATTTACCTGAGATAATTAAAAATATAAGTTTAAAAAAGACCTGATGTGAAGGTTTATAGTAACTTTATTCATAAAAGTTCCAAACAGTAAATACTGCAACTACCCATCAACAAATGACTATTTAAATGCATTGTTTTTTCATACACTAGAGTACTTAATATAAGGGATAAACTAGCTATACACTAACTAGATGGATCTCAGAAACATTATGTTGAACAAAAGAAATCAGACACAAAATACTAAATACTGTATGATTTTATTTATAATAAATTGACATTCAAAACAACTCAGTTGTGAAAGAAAGCAAATTAGTTGTTGTCTAGAGGTAGAGGGTGGGGGTCAGGGGTTTATTATTACTTGTTGATTATTAGGGGTTTATTATTATTATATTAGGGGTTTATTAATATATTATATTGGGGGTTAATAATATATTAAATAATATATTAGTTAATATATTATTATTATATTAGGGATTTTTTAATTATTTATTTATTATTATTATTTGTGGTCTAGAGGTAGAGGGTAGGGGTCAGGAATAAGATTAAATGTTTTGAGATAATAGCTTCATTGAGGTGCTGGTTCCATGAGTACATGTATTTGTAAAATTCATCAAACTGTGCCTTTAAAATCTGTGTATTGATTTATCCATAAATTAAATTTCAAATAAGTGTATTTATAAAGAGAAACTTTTGTTGAGTAAATAAAGCTGTGCATTTTTGAAATTTTAAAATAAGGCTTGAATACTTGAGATCATAGGGTGGTTAAACACTTTAAGGTCATACCCTAATTGTTAAATAACAGACATAAGAATTTTTTACAAGTTTTAAATTTAATATCTACAAATATTTATTTCATGTTTAAAGAAACCACAAAGATAAGGATGCTGTTTTTTGTTTTGTAAACCTTATGTGTTAGTTATACATGTGTGTAGAAAGGAATAGACGAGGAGGAAAGAAGAGACTAATGGTGTAAGAAAAAAAGAAATAAAAATAAGTTTGTCATTCTACATAAAATTAGAACTAAAAATTGCTTACCTTTATGTCAATAAGAAAATATTTAGAACCCCAATTATTGAGTATTAGAGAGACACATAAACTATTTCTACATGATAGAACTCTAGCTACAAAGATAAATAACATAACAATGCTCCTCATTTAGCTATTTATATGCTTTGCATTTTACCTTTTTTACTGTCTTTTACATTTGCCTCTAACTTATTTCATTTTAGAGAAAGAACACTAAGGTTGGATACTGGAGAACAAGATCTCTCTGTAACTTAGCTAGTTATAGAATAAACTTAGGCAAATAATTAACTCTGTGGATATCAGTTTAATCATCTGTGAAAGAGAGAAAAAAAGTGCATTTTGGGGGTTTCAATTGAGAGTGTGACTAAATGATGTCAGACATTTCTCTATTCTAAAATTTTAGACTTTGCAGTTAAAATTAGACATAATTTTTACACAGTCACACATAAATACACACATATGTATATTAATACTTATAGAAGGATAATTTATATTGAATTGTTTTAAATTGCATTCTATATTTAACAAGCAATAATTGTTTTTAAACTTTATTAAGATATAATTGATAAACTGAAATTTTATATATAGTGTTCAAAGTGATGTTTTGACATAATTATACATTAAGATATGATTAAATCAAGTTAATTAACTTATCCATCGCCTTACATACTTATTTTTTGTGTGAGGTGAGAACATTTAAGATCTACTCTTAGAAATGTTCAAGTATACAATACATTTTTGTTGACTATAGTCACCTTAGTCACCATGCTGTCCAATAGATCTCCAGAACTTACTTATCTTGTCTAAATGAAACTTCATATTCTTTCACCATCTCTCTATCATTCAGCCCCTGTCCCAGGTCCTGGCAATCATCATTCTCCTCTTCGCTTCTATCAGTTTGTCTTTTTTTTCATTTTCACATATAAGTGCGATCGTGCCGTATTTGTCTTCTGTCATGGCTTAGCTCATCTTGCATAATGTCTTCCAGGTTCATCCACATTATTGCAAATGATGGAATTTTAGTTTTTATTTCTTTTTAAAGTCTAAATGGTATTCCGTTGTGCATATATGTTACATTTTCTTTATCTGTTCTTAGGCTAATTCCACATTTTGGCTATTATGAATAATGCTGCAATGAACATGGGGGTAAAAATATTTCTTTGCCATACTGATTTTATTTCCTTAGCATGTATATCCAGGAGCGAGATTCTTGAATCATTTTATCTCATACCATATACAAAAATCAACTCAAAATGGATTAAAGTCTTACAGGACCTGACATCCTGGAACTACTTGAAGAAAACATACGGATAATATTTCTTGACAGTGATCTCGGCAAATAATTTTTTGGATATGATCCCAAAAGCACAGGCAAAAAAGCAAAAAGTGTGCAAGTGAGATCACATCAAAATGAAAACTTCTGCACAGTAAAGGAAACAATCAACAAAATGATGAGAATATACATAGGATAGGAGAAAATATTTGCAAATCATACATCTAATAAGGGGAGAATATCCAAAATATATAAGGAACTCAAAAAACTCAATAGCAAGGAAAAACTAACAATTAAAAATGGAGAAAAGACCCGAACAGAAATTTCTCAAAAGAAAACATACGAATGGCCAATAGGTAAACAAAAAAATACTCAACATCACTAATCATTGGGGCTATGCAAATTTAAATGCAAAAAATGATCACTATCACGAAATAAGGGAAATGCAAATTAAAACCACAATGCGATATCACCTTACACCTGTTTACAATGGCTATTAGCAAAAAGACAGACGATAACAAATGTTGGTGAGGATGCAGAGAAAAAAGAATCCTTGTACACTGTTGGTGGGAATATAAATTAGTAAAGTCATTATGGAAAACAGTGTTGGAGTTTCCTCCCAAAACTGAAAAAGTTGTTTTTTATTTTGACTATTTATGTGGCTAATTCAATAAAGTGATCATTTTGCTGAAGTCCAAGACATAACTTTTCTCTCTAGCAATCTCTAGGTATAGACTGTAGAGTGTGAATGAAAACAAAAAATTTAATAACCTCTCAACAATTATACAAACAGGTTCTTAAATAGATAATTTACAGTATCCATGCTATTACTATTATCACTATTACTTCAATAAACGTGTTCTATAAAAATGGTATTAAATAGAGGTTTGACTATTAAGTTATTGGTTAATTATTTGATCTCAAGCATAACAGATGTATTCCCTATACATTTTTAATGATATGTTTTTTAGTTTTCTATTCTTAAGACACTGGCAAATAAATATGGCAATTAGCAATGGCATCTGTCAAAATAAGCAGTTGTTTTCCTCCACACACATACATTGCTTTATTTTAATTGTAGGTGGGATTTTGTGAACTCATCACATTTTGAGGAACTTTTTTTTTGTCTATTCTAAGAGCACGACAGCAGAAATAGAATTGTAAATTCCAAAGGTCTCCAAAATCATTGATGTCATACAGTAAATTACAAGAAATAAATTATTTGGTGTTTATAAAAGCATCAATTAGCAGAACTTGAAGGTCAGTATTTCAAAATTTCTCTGCAAAGCTAATGGTTTTCTGTCATATTAGTCAGTATTGTTGCAAGTCCTTTAAATATGCAGCTCCACAGAAGGGGCCAAATGAGATACAAAAGAAAAATATATAGTCTGAAAAAAAAAGATTCATACTCACAGCTTCATATTAACATGTATTGTACTTTCCCTCTAATTCTAGAATTTCTGTTTCTTTCTTGGAGGGGTGAGAGATGGATTACTTAGTGGTGGTTCATATAGCCACTGTTATAAATTAAAACACATCTTTCAGCATTGATATGAAAAATGAGAGTGATTCTAAATAAATAGCCATCAATACTCAGCATTTCCCTGATGATTTACTAATATAGTTCTTGCAAACTGCTGATGGGAATAATCAGAGTCATGCATTTTTAATATCAATTTTCCTTTGAAATTTTCATGTTACACAAATGTTATCTAGGAAAGATGGGGGAATTTGAAAAAACAAAAATTTACAAAAGTGTTGCACAGTATTTTCATGTACATTGCCACTTTGTGTATAACAAATATTTATCCTAATAGTTATAAATTAAATCACAATACAAGATCCCCTGAGTTTAAATTCCAGGTTCAACATCTTGACCCTGGGCAAGACACATAAGAACTATAAGCATCTGTTTTCCTATCTATTGTTAAAATAAAACCTTTAGCTGAAGTAAATCTAAAAGAGTTTAATTGAGCCAAGAACTATTTGCAAATCAGGTAGCCTCCAGAGCCAGAGTAGGCTCAGAGACTCCCATGCAGCCTCCTGGTAGAAAAAGATTTATAGTTTGAAAAGGGAAAATGATGTACAGAAAACAGAAGTGAGGAACAGAAACAGACAGATTGGTTACAGCCTGGTGTTTGCCTTATTTTAATACAGTTTGAACAGTTGGCCACCTTGGATTGGCCAAAATTCAGTGACTGGAACAAGAGTAGGCTACAGTCTGTTTATAACTTCATTTAGGTTATAGTTAATGATGTACAGAGAAACCTTTAGGCCAAACTTAAAATGTGTAAGGGGGCATGCAACTTTAGGTTAAGTGTTATACCCATGGTATAAAATAAGGATTAAAAAAGTTAATTTATATTACTGCTCTTATCCTTACATTATGATTTGTTATAATATGATGTGCAATATTTTATTTGGCAAATATATTCCTAATTACATAGATCAATTTAAATCATCTCTCTTACTAAGTAAACAATGGTTGTATTTGATAGACATTCTATTTCAAAATGCTCAGAAGTAACTTGATTAGCACAATTTCCTAAAAAGTTTATGACATAATGATCAGTAAAACTTGCTTAAATTAATATACTTATGAAATGTGAATAATATAAATTCAACAAAGTGAAACCTTAAGTGTGACACAAATAATCCTACTAAGCTAAATGGAAATTTCTAAATTTCCAAGACATACCTTGGAAATAGTGAAAGTTCTATTCTATACCACCACAATAAAATTAATATTGCAATAAAGTCAGTCACATACAGTTTTTGGCTAGCCAGTTATATAAAAGTTATGTTTATAATATACTACAGTCTATTCAGTGTGCAATAGCATTATGTCAAAAATGTACAACCTTAATTTTAAAAAACTTTATTGATAAAAAATGCTAATGGTCATCTTGGCCTTCAGCCAGTCATTAGCTTTTTGTTGGTGTGGTCTTGCCTTAAGGTAGATGGCTGCTGACTGATATGGTGGTGGTTACTGAGGTTGAAGTGGCTGTGGCAATATCTTAAAATAAGACAACAATGAAGTTTGCCACATTGATTCACTCTTCCTTTGATAACAAATTTTTTTGTATCATGTGATGCTGTTTTACCCACAGTAGAACTTCTTTTGAAATTGGAGTCAATCCTCTCAAATCCTGCTACAGCTTTATCAACTAAGTTTTTGTAATATAGAGATGGCAGAATTCTCTTGCTCCCTTCACAGAATATGCAACAGGGGTGTGGCTGTCTAGTTGGCCGCTGGGAGCTCAAACCCCTTACAGGAAAAGGAGCGTGCAGATGGGCAGGTGCAGGAGCCAGGTAAGCACTTTGGGCTTTGGCCCCATATTACTGTCTAAAGATGGGTGTCTGAAACTCCCAAAGCCCAAGTGGGCATGTGTTAGTGTGCTCTTTCAGCTTTGCTATCCACAGATGGCTTAAGTGTTAACCAGTTCAGTGTCCTCTGGGTACCCATGTCGTGTCCTTGGTACCCGCATCCTCAGTATCCAGGAAGAATTAGGTCACACACGTACGTGAAGGATGAATGTGAGGGTTTTATTGAGTGGCAGAGGTGGCTCTCAGTGGGGTGGATGGGGAGCAGGAAGGGGGATGGAGTGGGAAGATGATCTTCTCCTGGAGTTTGGCCGTCCAGTGGCTGATCTTCTCTTCAATTGTCCTGAGCCAAACTCCTCTTGGTGTTCAGATGCTCCTTTTCTTTTTTCCTTCTCTACCATGCCTTTCTACCATTCATCTACTCATCTCCTTCTGGAGCCTGGAGTTCAGGGTTTATATGGATACATGATGGGGCTGTGGTGGTCCAAAAGGCAACTTTTTGGGCTTGAAAGCTGGAAGCCTGTTCTCATTTAGGGTTGGGGTTTCTAGGCTTGAGTGTGAGGTCTTTGCTAGGGAACTGCCCTCTTCTACCCAGTATTTCTCTGTCTCCTGTTCATATGAATATTCTAAATTCTTTGTTTTCCATTTCAACATTGTTCACACTATCTTTACCAGAAGTAGATCCCATCTCAAGAAACTACTTTCTTCATTTATCTATAAGAAGCAATTCCTCATGTGTTCAAGTTTTATCATGAAAGTGCAGCAATTCAGCCAAAACTTCAGGCTCCACTTCTATTTCTAGTTCTTTTGCTATTTCTACAACATCTGCAGTTACTCTCTTCACTGGGTTTTAAACCCCTCCAAGTCATCCATGGAAGTTGGAATCAACTTCTTTCAAACTCCTGATAATGTTGATAATTTGAATCCTGAATATTTTTCATGGCAGCTAGAAGGGTGAATCCTTTCCAAAAGATTTTAAATTTACTTAGCACAGATCCAGCAGAGAAATCACTATCTGTGGCAGCTATAGCCTTACAAAATGTATTTCTTAAATAAAAAGACTTGAAAGTCAAAATTACTCTTTGATCCATGCGCTGCCAATACAATGTTTTGTTAGCAGTCATGAAAACATTAATCTCTTTGTATTTCTCCATCAGTGCTCTTGGGTGACCAGGTGCATTGTCAATGAGCAATAATATTTTGAAAGGAATCTTTTTTTGGAACAGTAGATCTAAACAGTGAGCTTAAATGTTCAGCAAACCATGCTGCAAACATATGAGCTGTCATCTAGTCTTTGTTGTTCCATCTATAGAAAACAGGTAGAGTATATTTAGCATAATTCTCAAGAGCTTTAGGATTTTCAAAATGGTAAATGAGCATTGGTTTCAATCTAAAGTCACCAGCTGCATTAACCCCTAATGAGAGTTAGCCTGCTATTTGAAGCCTTCAAGCTAAGTATTGACTTCCCTCCAGCTACAAGTCCTACATGGCATCATCTTTCAATATAAAGCTGTATCATCTACACTGAAAATCTGTTGTTTAGTGTTGCCACCTTGATCAGGCTTCTCAGCTAGATCTTCTGGATAACTTGCTGCAATTTCTGCATCAACACTTGCTGCTTCACCTTGTGCTTTTAAGTTATGGAGATAGTTTCTCTCCTTCAACCTCATAAACCAATCTCTGCTAGCTTTACACTTTTCTTCTGCAGCTTACTCACCTCTCTTAGCCTTCATAAAATTGAAGGGAGTTTGAGTCTTGCTTCAGATTAGTCTTTGTCTTAAGGGAATGTTGCTTCTGGCTCGATCATCTATCCAGACTACTAAAACTTCTTTCCTATATGTAATAAAGCTGCTTTGCTTTCTTATCATTCATCTGTTCACTGGAGTCATATTTTTAATTTTCTGCAAGAATTTTTTATTTTGCATTCAAATATTGGCTGTTTAGTGCAAAAGACCTAGCTCTCAGCCTGTCTAAGCTTTTGACCTGGCTTCCTCACTAAGCTGAATTATTTCTAGCTTTTGATTTAGAGTGGGAGATGTTTGAGTCTTTCTTTCAATTGAACACATAAAGGCTATTGCAGGGTTATATATTGTTCTAATTTCAATATTGTTGTGTCTCAGGGAATAGGGAGGTCTGAGGAGGAAGAGAGGGAGAGAAATGTGGGAATAGCCACCTGATAGAAAAGTCGTAACACACACAACATTTATCAGTTAAGTTATTTGTCTTATACAGGCACCATTTTTGGTGTTCCAAAACAATCACAATAGTGACATCAAAGAACACTGATAAAAGATCATCATAACAAATATAATGATAATTACAAAGTTTGAAATATTACAGAATTACCAAAATGTGACACAGAGGCATGAAGTAAGCACACGCTGTCAAAAAAAAATAGTGCTGATAAATCTGTTTAACACAGGGTTGCCACTAACCTTCAATTGGTAAAAAATGCAACATCTGCAAGTCAATAAAGTGAAGCGCCATAAAACATAACATTCCTATACTCAATTAAGGCTCAAATATCTTTGCTAATGAGATAGAGCAGTGTTAGAGATGAGAAAGTTGTGGTTCTAATTTTAACAGGAAGAAAGGTGGGAAAAGTTACTTGAAGACATTATAGGGTGATGTTATGGAAGTAAGCTGGAATAAGAAATAATTAAGGACAGTTTAGTCACAATATATTCAGGCTGCTGATTACGAAGTAAGAAAAGTTTAGGAAAAACTTTGGGAATCATTTGAGATCAAAAACAAGACATGGTCATTCTGTATTCAGGTCTTCATAGGTAAATGAAAAACTAAGAATTGTACTTGCTAATTTTGTGATTTTTTATTACATGTAAGTAGCTCAGAACCCCAAGTAAATGTACCTATAAATGTAATCACTGAATTTAGAAGACACTTTATTATCCTATGTTTATGTATTTATTGAGTCAGTTTATGTATTCATTCTAATTACATTAGTTGCTCTGACTGCCCTTTTTCTGTCAAAGGTTCTCAAGATGGTCTATGCAGTTAAATTGAAAAACCTTTAAAACTAGAAGATACCTTAAAGAAGCAACACCATAATGAATTTCAAAAGATGAACTTCAAGGGGAGGAAGATGAGTGATTGTTACATCTGGTCTCTTTCATGGATTGAGATCACAAATGAAACTTATAGAAAAAAATTAAAATTTTTTAGATGTAAAATTAGGGTTTTTGTGTACCACAGGTCCAAGTTATTTGATGAAACAAATTATTTAATAAATATTTCTTTACTTTGATATCTCAAAGTGAGAGGTACAGGAATAGTAGACATTGATTGCATCAGATGCAGAGTGGATTTATCACAGGATGAATTGCTATTTTAGAGTCTCTGATTAAATCTTCCAGGAAAATTGTCTTCTAGTTTTGGCGTTGTGAAAAAAAATCTGAGGGAATCCTATTTTTTATTTTTTAAATAAATAGGTAAGATTTTCTTTTAAGCCAAAATGTTTTTGAAAGCTTTTCTTCTCCTTTGTAGATATTTTATTCAGTTACCTTTTTTTCTCTTTTTGGATTCTCTTTACAGTGGATTTCCCCGGAATGTTATAATTTTTTCTCAGTTAGGTCATGTTTTAGGCTGGGATGTATTTCTGATTTTTCCTTCTTTTCTGGACACTATTGTTTCTCTGGAGTATGTTGAGGTTCAGAAAGTGGTATTTCCAAAAAGTGGCACTTTTTGAGAAGCCTTAGAAGCTGCCTCAGAATCAAGTTTCCTGTAATCCTATTTTATTCTTACCCTAAGGGCAGACAGGGACTTTCTCTGGAGTTTTCTTATCTTACCCAGAAAGCTTCTATCCAGAAGACAAGCAATTGTCCTAACCTTGTCTTTAAATATCTCATAAAATAACCAAGAAAAGTCAACTACCTGAGAAGAGACTAGACATTATCCCCATGGCCAGAGATTTTCCATCTATTCCTCTGAGAGCAGATTTAAGAAATTACCTGGGGAACTTAATCTTCATAAGACTTTTGTTCCTGTGCAGCTCTGCCTCTCATCTTCCTGTAATGACTCCCAGATATATACATTTCTCCCCTATGAAGAGAGTATTTAAGCAGTAACCATCTGGCCCTTCTTTGAGTTCATAGTTTATTCAACTCCTATGCATATGTGTGCAGGTTGATAGACTTTGTACATCTTTTCTGCTATGAATCCATTTTTTGCTAGTTGATTTTTTTAGTGACCTGTCAGAGGGGGAAGGAAAAATTTTCTCTTGGCCCCTACAGTTTTGGTGCTGTGAGTAGAATAAACAAAACTCTTCTCTCTTCTGTAAGCTGCAGTAGAGCAACCTAGAACATAGTAAGCTGGCAGAAGTATAAGAATTTCTTACCAGTCAGGTATCTGGTTGCCTGTCTTTGGAATCCCATCAACTGAATGGTAAAAGTATGGTTTGTCTCTTTTTTTCTTTTTCACATTTAATATTAATGGGAGAAAAGCATTTATTTAGACTAGTCTTAGGTATAGCAATTATGGTGTATTTTTTGTTCTGAATATTCATATTGTGGATCCGTTTCTTCCCAGAAAGTCTTTATTATTTTGTCTTTCCATTTCATTTGTCATAACAGAGTGGAATGTGATTTTTTGGATCATTTCCAGTGGCCAGTGTGAAAGAGCTGGGAACCCTGAGTCATGTGAGTTGTTAAAAGGCACACATTTTGTTCTCTTAGTTTTCTATGTGTCACACTCTCAAGAGAGTTTGTCTTAATAAGAGCTACCACCTATTAGGGGCTTTTGTTATTTCAACCTTTGTTGCCTGGTTAGCCTTAGAAAGTTCAAACCCTGGAGGACCTACTCAGTGTCATGAATTAATGAATCTGAGATTGGCAACCCTCAACAAATTTGTAAGATATTGGAGACGGGATACGGAAAAACACCATTCTTAACCGTCCAAGGCAACAAGAATCTTTTGCTATCTTAGCCTATTCCTGGGAGTGAATTTGTGAGGAATCATGAGGGGATGCCTTTTCTGGGCCCGTTTTTAAAATGCCACTTACATCCATGGTGTATTCTAAACCTGGAATGTTATCTATGGGAATTTCTGTGAAAAGGTTCACTGACTTGAGTCACTTATGGAATAAATAAATTGGTTGTATTTAAAAGAAAACTCTTTTAGAGAGCACTCATCTTAAACAACTATTTCTATAAAAAGTATAACACATATATAGCATTAAAAAATCTCTTGGAAGATTTTTTTAAAGGCGGAAATCAGATTTTAAGAAAATACCCCAAAAATATAGCCTTAAAAAATTTATTGGGAGATTTCCTTAAGGCAGAAATCAGATGTTAAACAAAGGATTTAAAAGTTAAAATCCTCTGTATACTCAAACTTCCTGCTTTGTATACCCTGCAAGATTTGACAAAAAAGGCACTTGACCTGTAGTCTAGTGGCTAGGGTTCCATACATTCACTGCCACAGCATGGCTCAAGTTCAGTTTTCATCAGAGAACCAATCACTTGAAGATGTCATACTTTACCTTGAGAAAAGAAGAAACATTTATAGGAATGAGTTTGAATTATTCGTTTTTAGTTTATGTTTGTGTGATTCGACTTTTGAGAGTGTCTATTATTGATCTTTCTCCCTTTCATGACAGCTATGCTTTTCCTATTCATTGCTAAGTCTCTTTTCTTTCAGCTGCCTTTGGGAGTGGCTTTGAATCTTGTAAGAACTGCTTCTTTGCATCACTTTAGAGATGCCTCACAGGTCCTTGGTTAAATCATAAAAGGCTTATTGGTTTCCATTCTGAGTTACTTGGTAAATATCTTTAGTTTTAAAAAAAAAGGTTAAAATGCAGGAATGTTAGCTGTTTGCCCTGGCTGATAATAAGAAAGTCTGATAATAAGAAATTTGGGGGAAAAAAAAGGACCTTTTAAAGAGGTTGATGGGTTGATGGTCAGAAATCAGCTTAAATAAAAACTGATATTCTGGCTATATATACATATTTTTTAGAGATATTTCTGCCTTTTTTGGATCCTGTTTCTCCTCTGGGGACTTTTTTTAGTTAACTGAAACACTGTTTATAAAAATTATATGTTTGGTCTCTGCCTTTTTTCTTGTTGGCATAATTTTTGCTGAGAAAAACATAAATTTTATTGGTCTTTTAGAAGATTAAAATCTCCCCAAACTGACTCTTCTAAGGCTTGTTGTCCCATTTGCTTCTACTCCGTTAGCCACCTTCAGAGTACCATCCAGTTTCCTTTAATCATTGATATGTTTTCCTTCAAGTCTCTACCTCCTCCATTTGATGAGCAGTGGATGGAGAATTACTAAGAAACACACACACACGCGCGCGCACACACACACACACACACACTCACACAGTTCTGGTTATCACATAAAAGGTTCCCAAAGAATCATTTCTAGTGATTCTGAGAATCCTTGAGGAAGATAGCCAGGGCACCACTGATCCCTGTTGGGGTCAACCATCTTTCAAGTGGAGCCCCAAGAGTCATGAGTGACTTCAACCCTATTTGTTAATGGACTCCTCCCTGAACTCAGTAATCCAGTTAAGAAATAGAAACCAAATTAAAAAGTCATCTACTGAAATAAACCTGCTTCCAAAGTTCAACATTCTGACACCTAGTAGATATAAATTCTGTGTCTTTGCAATATAAATGGATATAAATGTTCAACTTTTTAATCTAAGAATCATCCCTTTAAAAGTATAAATTTATGATCGCCTAGCTAACAATTGCTTAGGGCAATGGAACATGTAATCAGAAGATTGATGGTCTGAATGGAAAGGACAAACTATAAGCCAGCAAATGAAGAATCTTAATGAAAGTTAGAAGATCTGCTTCTGTTCATGTCTGTATGTCTGTATGTGTCATGTGTATGTGATATTTCTATATGATCTGAGATAATCTTTGGTAAATAAAGCTAGTTTTAAAATTGTTGGTAAAATAAAATAGAAATGTCTTCAGAATTTAATTTAGACATTTTTGCCTAAGTCTATTGGGCAGGCAAATTTATCTTCCTCATGCTAGATGTTAAGGTCATATTTTATACTTGCTTGATTCGTCCATATGCTAAAAATGCAAAAATTGTTGGGCTTCCCCAAGTTACACATCAATGATAGAAAACTAGACTTACAAAATTGCTAACCTAACATCAAGCAGAACTAGAATTAACTACATGGGACTAAACTGATGAGGGACTCAAATGATTTTTTTTACTTTTTAAATTTGAAATATTGATGATTATTTTGTTTCTCAGAACCAAAAATTTTTAAGCTACTTATAGCTTGCAGTAATTAGATAAAGTATATACTTATGGGCAAAATGGAAATATTTACTTTTCTTTCTACTGGATCCATCCAGAATTCAGATACTATTCATGATTGTTCTCATTTTATGAGATTTGGGTGGGGACACATATAGGAACTATATCAACTGGAATATCATAATTTCAAATATGGCCAGACTGCTTTGAGAGACTGAGGTTTACTTTCCTGGAGCCAACTAAAAACACCATGAAAAAACTTGACTGGTACCTTGCACACATATATTTTACAGAGTTTTTGACCTGTACTAGTATTTATGAAATTTTTTATGTTTGTCAAAGTTGTTTATAATCAAAGCATATTACTGACTGTACTTATTATTTAATAATTTTTTACATCTATTTTCTGCATTCTATTTTTAAAACACACATATATATAATCAATTATATAGAAATATAGTTCACTTGCTTTTTTTCAGTTGTATACCTCTTTTTAAACAATATTTTACAAATATATATGTTACTATGGAGATTCTCTTTTTGAAACACCTAGAATTCTACACTCTATTCTCTTTACTCTTCCCTTTCTTGATATTTATTGTCTCTGCTACTCTCAGAAAAGACTAGAGTAGAAAATAAGGGAATGAACAAAAAGCAGTAGCAGCTGGTTCATATTTGCTATCACCTCTGAGTCATCCTCTTCAATCATCCTACCTGGAACCTCATGTGTTCTCAAAAATGCATCAAATGGTAAAAAGGATAAATGGGTAACACACAAATACATTGCATATATAGCAAATCATAGACAGCAAGTTAGTTGTTAATATAGTCATGCATCACTTAACAATGAGCAATGAGAAATGCATCATTAGGAAATTTCGTCATTGTAGTAGCACCATAGAGCATACTTACACAAACCTAGATGATAAAGCCTACTACACACTTAGGCTATATGGTACATATAACCTACTGCTCCAAGGCTGTAAACCCATACAGTATGTTACTGTATTGAATATTTTAGTGCATTGTAACACAATGCTAGGTATTTTGTATCTAAACATAGAAAAGGTACAGTAAAAATATGGTCTAAAAAATAAAAAATGTTTCACCAGCACAAGGCACTTACCATAAATGGAGCTTGTATGACTGAAGTTGCTCTGGGTGACTCAGTGAGTGAGTGGTGAGTGAATGTGAAAGCCAAGGACATCACTGTACACTACTGTAGAGTTTATAAACACTGCACACTAAGGCTACACTAAATTCATTAAAAATACCTTTCTTTCTTCAGTAAATTAACTTAGCTTACTAAATAAATAACCGAGCTTAATAAATAGCTTAGTATAACTTTTTTACTTTATAAATTTTATTTTTATAAACTTTTTGATGCTTTTGTAGTAATGTAGCTTAAAATAAAAACATTGTATAGCTGTACAAAAATATGCTCTTTCCTTATATCCTTATTCTATAAGTGTTTACTATATTTAAATGTTTATTTCTGGTTTTCCTTTTTAAACATTTTGTTAAAAGCTAAGACACAAACACCTATATTGGCCTGGTTCTACACAGGATCAGGGTCATTGTATTGTCTATTCCCACACTATTATAAAGAAATACCTGAGATTGGGTAATTTATAAAGAAAATTGTTTTAGTTGGCTCATGGTTCTGCAGGCTGTACAGGAAGCATGGTAGTGTATGCTTCTGGGGAGTCCTCAGCTTCAGGGAGCTTTTACTTATGATGGAAAGCGAAGTGGGAGCAGACATCTTATGTAGCAGGAGAAGGACCAAGAGCGAGCCAGGGGAAGTGCCACACACTTAAATAACTAGATCTCCCTATAACTAACTCACTCACTCACGTTCATGATGGCAATATCAAGGGCGATGGTGTTAAACCATTCATGAGAAGCCACTCCCATGAGACTTGGGCAGGGAAACAGATCCAACCCATATCAATCATCAATATCACTGTTTTCCATCTCCGCATCTTGTCTTGCTGGAAGGTCTTGAGGAGCAATAACACACATGGAGCTGTTATCTTCTATGATAATACTGCTTTCTTCTAGAATAACTTCTGAAGGACCTATCTGAGGCTGCTTTACAGTAAACATTTTTTTAAATAAGTAGGACTACACTCTAAAAGATTAATAGTATAGTATACACATAAATAACACAGCTGTTTATTATTATTACAATAAATTTTGGGCAAAGAAATTGATCCAAATATATTTACAATTGACAATGTAAATATAGCAAATGCCCTACTATAAACTCTTTCAGAATATCAAGAATACAAAACAAACCAAAACAAAACAATGCAGAGATGACTACTTTAGTAAAAGGTAAAAGCACATTCTGTTGTTGGACAAAAAGATTAAATAATTCAAAATGTCATTTTTTCTAGATTAATATTTTATATAATACTGCTTTATCTGAATCAAGAAAACTTTAAATTGAAATGAAAGAAATATCTAAAAGCTATTGATAAGTTTAGAAATACTAAAATTACTGCATATATAAAAATCTTAAAATTTTACTAAAACAAAACTGTTACATATTTTGAAGTCTTTAGAATGTGACTAGAAGGAGAGGAGAGTAGTGACAAAAATAGTGAAAACAAGAATTAAAACAAAGAAAAAAATTAAGATAGCACTTGAAGTGGTAAATTTATTGTTTGAGTACTTTTTAATATTTTAATTAAAAATCAAAGTAATGATCAAGAAGAATTTGACAGAGAATGAAACAAAATAAGTCTGATCTTAACAGCCAGTTAATCCCAGCACTTTGGGAGGCCGAGACGGGTGGATCACGAGGTCAAGAGATCGAGACCGTTCTGGTCAACATGGTGAAACCCCGTCTCTACTAATACAAAAAATTAGCTGGGCATGGTGGCGCGTGCCTGTAATCCCAGCTACTCAGGAGGCTGAGGCAGGAGAATTGCCTGAACCCAGGAGGCGGAGGTTGCGGTGAGCCGTGATCGCGCCATTGCACTCCAGCCTGGGTAATGAGCGAAACTCCACCTCAAAAAAAAAAAAAAAAAAAAACAGCCAGTAAAAATTTTTCCTGTTGGCAAACCATTAAGAAAATGGAATACAAATTAGGCTTTAAATTTCAACTTAATTCAAAGCATGAAACAGTAAAAATTCTGATCTGGTTAAAAAAGAAGTCCATTGGAGGAGGAGCAAATAACGAAGTTAGTAATATTGGCATATGTGATGATTAATTTTATGTGTCAACTCGAGTTGGCTAAGGGATGCTCAAATAGCTGATCACACATTACTTCTTGGTTTACCTGTGAGGGTGTTTCTGAAAGAGATTTGCATTTGAACCAATAGACTGAATAAAGAAGATTGCCTTCAGTGATGTGGACAGACATCATCAAATTCATTGAGGGTCTGAGTAGAACAGAAAGAAAAAGAAAGTAAATTCTCTTTCTCTTTTTGACTCAGAACACCCATCTTCTGCTAGCAGACATCACAGTTCCTGGTTCTCTGGCCTTTAGACTGCAATATTTACACCAATAACCCTCAACCCCTGCTCCCCCAGTTTTCAGATCTTTGGCCTCTGATTGTTAGTTACATTACTGGCTCCCCAGGTTCTCAGTCCTTCAGACTTAGAGTAAATTACTCATTTGGTTTTCCTGGTTTTCTAACTTACAGATAACCTATTACAGCACTTCTCATCCTCCATAACTGCCTGAGCCAATTCTCATAATAAATCTCCTCATATATTTATATGTAGACGGTCTCCAACTTACAATGGATCAACTTAATAATTTTTCAGCTTTATGATGGTTTTATCAGGATGTAACTCCATCATAAGTCAAAAGCTCCTTATAACTTACAATGGGGTTACAGTTTCTACTGAATGCATATCGCTTTCACACCATTGTAAAGTTAAAAAATTGTAGGTTAGACCATCATAAGTTTGGGACCATCTGCTCTATTGTCAGTATTAAATGCATTTTTGACTTACAATATTTTTGATTTGTGAGGGGTTTATCAGAATGAAACCTCAGTGTAAGGTGAGGAACATTTATATATCCCATTGATGCTGTGGAGAACCCTAAATAATACAGGTTTTGGTGCCCAAAATTGTTTTAGAGAAATAGACTTTTGAGTTTTCTGAATTGGTTTTGGGGTTTGAGGAACTTCTTCTGTAATGTAATTACATTTAGAGATGATAAGTGCTTCTAGTCATAAAGTGAGCTTTGCTAGTATATGATATGAATTGTTTATAGAGATATGCAAAATATCTGCATTGGACGCTACTAAGCAATCACCTAAAGGAAGCAAATAACTAAGTAACTGAATATTATGCTTCCAAATATTTTTGGTGAAAAATGTGTAATAACATTGGTTGGTTCTTCTTAATATTGCTGGACAAAGTGGTGATGGGAAAAGAGTTTAAAGAATGTGAATTCCGAGATCAAGGGCCATATAAATGACCTAAGAGCTTCTAGGTGTGCCCTGAGGGACAGCCTTATCTCCTGCTGTCCAGAGCTATAATTGTTGAAAATCGGATGTAGGACCTTTGATTTTCAAGGTCCTTATCCTGTCATTGGCTAAATTATAACAGAAGTTAAACTTTCAGCCTCACACAACATCTCTCGTTAAAGTGAGAGCACTGATTGATTGGGAAAGAATGAGAGCCTGTAAGTTGTGATGAGGATCTGTAGGAAGACCCTGATGAAGCTGAAGACACTGAGCCCTTAAAATTTAATGAGTCTTCTTTGCAGTAGAAGAGGTCTCCCCCTCCTCAGCAAAAGTGGTCTTCCCAAACCCAGCAGAAGCTGCTTTCCCACCCACAGTGGTATTGATCTTTCCAACTCCACTGAAAGAATTAACCCTGCATTGCCTGAGAAAAATGGTAATTACCTTCCCATGAAAGACATTCTCATTTCCTCAGGATCCACTTTCCTCCTCTTTCTTGTAGACCTATAACTAGATTTAAATCTCAGCAGGCCCCTAAAGGTGAGGTACAATGTGTGACCTATGAGGGTGTGGACTATACTCCAGAAGAACTACTTGAGTTTTCTAATATATAAAAACAGAAATCCAGATGAAAATGTGTGGGAATGAATATGAAGGATGTGTGAAATGGTGAAAGAAACATAAAGTTGGATCTGGATAAATTTATTCATATGAGCCCATTAAGCAGAAGTTCTGCATTTGATTTTTCAGCTCATGGAGTTAGAAAAGCCTCTAACAGTTTGTTTGTTTGGCTGAAACATGGATCAAAAAATGGCCCACAATGAGTGAATTAGAAATGCTATATCTCCCTTAGTTTAATGTAGGGAAAGAGATTCAAAGGCTTAGGGAGATTGTAGTATTAGAGTAAATTTGCCATTTAAGACCTTCTTGACTCACACACACTGGGAGAGTCAAGAAGATATATCTTTCCACAAAACTTTGAGATGTAAATTTGTGAGGGAAGCCCCAACATCCTTAGAGAGCTCAGTAATTACTTTTCTGTGTAGGGCAGACCTAACAGTGGGAACTTTCACCACTCAATTGGAAATCCTAAATGCAATGGTAGTAATTGGATCCCAGGGTGGCACAGACCAAATGGCAGCACTCAACCACTGAAAGCAAAGTAGGCATAATTATCATAATGGACAAGAAAATCAAAGGAGCATTCAGAAAAGTATGTCTTCCTCAGACCTATGGTGTTAGCAAGTTAACCATAATGTTCTTAGATGTAAAATAAATAGAAAGTCTACTAAATCTTACTTATCTTTATAAGTAGTAAACTTACACGCCCAATGAACAGAAGTCTGACTCAAGTCATCACAATATAAAGTCAAGGTCCCTTGATTAATTCCCATATTTGAGCCAGTTTGCGTACCCAGCACTCCATGAATGCAAGGGAGGCCAGTTAAGCCTCAAGGAAAGATGTCAGTACATCACTGAAAATTTATTCTGCTAATCTTTCCATGAGTCTTCTCCAGAGAGACCAATGTCCTTTTCCCGGTAAACTGTGCACTAAAAAAAAGGAAGTACTAAGACCTTTCTGAGACTACTGGACACTGGCTAAAATTGGTTTCAAGAGACTCAAAGTATCAGTGTAGCTTTCTATTTAAACTAAGGGCTTATGAAAATTAGATAATCAATGGAGTGTTAGCTCATGTTCAACCCATAGTGGGCCCAATGGTTCTCCAAACCCATCCTGTGGTTATTTTTCCTAGTTTCAGAATGAAACATTAAAATATGTGTACCTAGCAGCTGCCAGAATCCCCATATTTTTTCCTCCAACCTGTGGAGTAAGAGCTAATATGGTAGAAAAGACCAAATGGAAGTCATTAAAACTGCCTCTACCTACAAAAATAATAAATCAGAAGTAATATCAAAGTCCTGGAGAAATTATGGAGGTGAGTTACACCATAAAGGACTTAAAAGATGCAAGGATGGTAATTTCCAATACATTCCCATTCAATTCTCCTATTTGACATGTGTAGAAGACAGATGGATTCCGGAGAATGACAATAGGTTATTGTAAGCTTAACCAAGTAGTGACTCCAAGTGCAGCTGTTATAACAGATGTGGTTCCATTGCTTGAGTAAATTAACATCTCCCCTGGTACCTATTATGCAGTTACTAACCTGCCAAATGCGTTTTTTTTTCTATAATTCTCCATAAAGTCCACCAAAAGCAGTTTTCTTTCAGTTGGCCATATCAGTAATATATCTTCACTGCCTCACCTCAGGGGTATATTAACTCTCCATCCCTGTGTCATAATTCAGTTCACAGGGATCTTGATTTCCTTTTCCTTCCACAAGATATCACACTGGTCTATTGCATTGATAATATTATGCTGATTGGACCTCATGCATAAGAAGTAGCAACTACTCTAGATTTATTGGGAAGGCATGTGTGGGTCCAAGGATAATATATAAATACTACTAAAATTCTGGGCTTTCTCCCTCAGTGATATTTCTGTGGGCCCAGTGGTATGGGGCACGTTGATGTATGCCCTCTATGGTGAAGAATAAGTTGCATTGAGGCCATTCTACAATCAAGAAAAAAACCCAGTGCCCAGTGGAGCTATTTGGGTTTTGGAGGCAACATATTCCTCATTAAGTATGTTCCTCTGGTCCATTGAGGATGGAGTGACTCAAAAGCTGATAGTCTTGAGTGAAACCCAGCACAAGAAAAGGCTCTGCAACAAGTCCAGGATGCTGTGCAAACTGCTTTTCCCTTGGGCCATATGAGCCAGCAGATCCAATGGTGCTTGACATCAGTGGTGTTTGAAGTGTCAGTGGCAGGTAGGGATTCTGTTTGGAGCCTTAAGTAGGTCCTCATAGGTGAATTATAGTACACCTTTTGGGATTCTGAGGCAAAGCTTTGCCATTATTCATAGATACTACCTTCCTTTTAAAAGACAGGTCTTGGCCTGCTACTGGGCTTTAATAGAGACTGAATGCTTAACCGTATGCTATCAAGTTACCATAAGACCTGAGCAGCTAATTATAAACAGAGTGTTCCCTGAATCAATGAGCCATAAAATTGAATGTATGCAGTAGCATTACTTCATAAAATAAAAGTTGCATATATGTGATTGGGCTGAGCAAGACCTGAAGGCACGAGTAAGTTACATGAAAAAGTGGCCCAAATGCCCATGATCCTCACTCCTCTCACACTGCCATTTCTCTCCCAGCCTGTACCTACAGCCTAATGGGGAGTTTCTTATGATACTTAGAGGAAGAAAAGATTCAGGTCTGACTAATAGGTGATTCTCCATAACATGCAGGTACTACCCAAAGTGAACAGCCATAGCACCACAGTCCCTTTCTGGGACGTTCCTAAATGACAATGGTGAAAGGAAACACTCCCAGTGGGCAGAACTTTGTCACTTCACATGGTTCTGCATTTTCTTCAAAGGAGAAATTACCAGATATGAAATTTTATACTGATTTATGCTCTGAAGCCTGTAGTGTGGCTGAATAGTGGAGAATTTTGAAAGGAATATGAATGAAAAATTTGCTACAAAGAAATTTGGAAAAAACATATATGGATAGACCTCTCTAAATGAGAAAACAACATGAAGATATTTGTGTTCTATGTTAATGCTCAAAGGGTGGCTTCAGCAGAGGTCAATTTTAATAATCAAGTGGATAGAATGACTCGTTTACTAGACACCAGTCAGAACATTTCTCCAGCCACCCCTGTCATCACCCAATGGGCTAATGAACAATGGGCTATGATGGCCAGGATGGAAGCTACTCAGGGGCTAATAAACATAGATTTTCCATTCACAGAAGCCAGCCTGACTACAGCCACCTCTGATTTCCCAATCTCCCAGCAGCAGAGACTAAGATGGAATTCCTGATAGGGCATCATTCCTTGGGGTGACCAGCCAGCTGCTTGGTGGCTGATTGATTATAAAGGATCGCTTCTATCATGGAAGGAAGCATTCTATCAATGCTTCTAGCATTTTGTCCTTACTAAAATAGGCACTTACTGTGAATATGGATTTGCCTTCTCTACACCAATGCTTTGGCCAAAATACATATGGATTTGCAAAATTCTTTGCCAACTTATATGGCTTGGATGTTTGTTCCCTCCAAGTCTCATGTTGAAATGTGATCCCCATTGTTGAAGATGGGCCTAGTAAGGCGTGACTGGGTCATGGGAGTGGATTCCTCATAAATGGCTTGGTGCCATCCTTGTGGTAATGAGTGAGTTCTCGCTCTATTATTTCACAAGAGAACTAGTGGTTAAAAAGAGCCGGGCTTCTCTTCTCCTCTCTTTTGTTCCCTCTCTCCCTGTGTGATGTGCCTCTTCCCCCTTAACCTTCTGCAATGAGTAAAAGCTTCCTGAGGCCTCACCAGAAGCCAAGCAGATGCTGTTGCTTGCTTATGTATACAACTTGTACAACTGTGGCCCAAATAAATCTCTTTCCTTTATAAATTACCCAACTTCAGGTATTCCTTTATGGCTTTGCAAAATCAACTAACATACCAACCATCATAGTATTCCACACACCATCCATTGCTTCTGAAAAATAAACTCATTGCACAGCCAAAAAAAAAAAAGTGTGACAACAGGCCCATATTCATGGAATTCACTGATCTTACCATCTTCCCCCCACCCTAGTGCAGCTGGCTTGATAAAATGGTGGAATGTTGGGAGGCCGAGGCGGGTGGATCACGAGGTCAAGAGATCGAGACCATCCTGGTCAACATGGTGAAACCCCGTCTCTACTAAAAATAAAAAAATTAGCTGGGCATGGTGGCGCGTGCCTGTAATCCCAGCTACTCAGGAGTCTGAGGCAGGAGAATTGCCTGAACCCAGGAGGCAGAGGTTGCGGTGAGCCGAGATTGTGCCATTGCACTCCAGCCTGGGTAACAAGAGCGAAACTCTGTCTCAAAAAAACAAAAAACAAAAAAACAAAACAAAACAAAAAAAACTTATTTACAGTTGTAGGCAGATGGCAATACCTTGCAGGGTTTGAGTAATGTGCCCCATAAGGTTGTATATGTTCTTAATTAAAGAATAATATATGGTACTGTTTCTCTGAAAGACAGGATTTATGAATTCTAAAATTAAAGGTAGAAATGGAAGTGGCACCACTAATCATTAACCCTATTCATCCACTAGCAAAATGTTTGCTTCTTGCTCTTGCAACTTTATGCTCTTCTGGCCTACAAGTCTTAATTCCAGGGGAAGAAATGCTTTCACTAGAAGGTACAAAAATAATTTTATTAAACTTGAAGTTAGACTGCTACCCAGCCACTTTGGGCATCTCATACGTCTGAGTTAACAGTCTTAGAAGGGAATAGCAATGTTGGCTGGGGTGATAAATCCTGCTACCAAGTGGAAATTTTACTACTATGCCACAGTAAAGGTGAGAAAGAGTATGTCTGGAATACAGGAGGTACATGAGGGCATATCACATCTTAGTATAGTCACATAATGCATAATTATGTTTCACTGAATGACAGATCACATCCCAAAAGTTTATAATATTATATTTTACTGTGCCGTTTCTATGTTTAGATACACAAATACCGTTGTATTACAATTGCCTACAGTATTCAGAACAGTAATATGTTGTTCAGGTTTATAGCCTAGAAGCAATAGACTATACCACACAGCTTAGGTGTGCAGTAGTCTATGCCATTTAGGTTTTTTTTTTTTTTTTTTTTTTTGAGATGGAGTCTCGCTCTTGTTACCCAGGCTGGAGTGCAATGGCGCGATCTCGGCTCACCGCAACCTCCGCCTCCTGGGTTCAGGCAATTCTCCTGCCTCAGCCTCCTGAGTAGCTGGGATTACAGGCACGCGCCACCGTGCCCAGCTAATTTTTTTGTATTAATAGAGACGGGGTTTCACAATGTTGACCAGGATGGTCTCGATCTCTCGACCTCGTGATCCACCCGCCTCGGCCTCCCAAAGTGCTGGGATTACAGGCTTGAGCCACCGCGCCCGGCCCCATTTAGGTTTTTATAAATACATTCTATAATGTTTGCACAATGGCAAAATTGCCTAACCACAAATTTCTCTGAATGTATCCCTGTCATTAAGCAACGTATGATTATATTATCTTGTGCTGTGATTAGATTCAATGGAAAATTACAACACAATCCAGGCAGAACTAAAAATGGCCCTGAATCTTCAGAAATGAAGGTTTGTATCACCCTGCAACATCAAGAACTACAACTAGTTGAGGTTTTTGCTGAAGGCAAAGTGAGTATAAAATGAGTAGTAGAAATTAATTATAAATACTACCTACAACCACATAACCAGTTATAGAAACTAGCAGTGTAGCTGTCATTTGTACAGTTGACCCCTGAACAACATGAATTTGAGTTGTGCTGATCTACTTATGCAATTTGTTTTAATTAAATATGTCAGAAAATTTTTTTGGAGATTTGTGAAAATTTGAAAAAGAACTTAGCCACATAGCCCAGAAAAGTTAAAAAATTAGAAAAAGTTAGATATGTTGTGAATGCAAAAATATATAGAGATACTAGTCAATTTTTTCATTTACTATCATGAAATATACACAAATTAAAGTTAAAATTTATCAAAATGTACACAATCACAGATATTACTTATAGATCATACATGGGGCCATTTGCAGTCAATAGAAATGTAAACAAATATAAATTTGTAGTATTAATCAAAACAGCATAAAATTAACTGTAGTAATACTGTTCTACAGTAATAGTTTTATAGCCATCCCCTGTTGATATTGCAGTGAACTCATGTATTCTGAGTATCTATTTAAAACACCTGTAATGCTAATCATCTCCAATTTAGCAATTTGTCTCTTTAGTAAATTGCCTGTCACAGTAAAAAGTGATCTCTTGCAGTTCTTACGTATGTTTCACCATGTTTAGAGCAAAACTGTAAACCTTGAATAGCACCATGGGATTAATAGGGAATGCCATAAATGATGCTGAAAGTGCTCTCAGGAAACAGAAAAAAAGTTATGACATTACAAGACAAAGTTGAATTACTTGATATGTACCATAAAGTGACGTTTGCAGCTGTGGTTTGCTACCATTTGAAGATAAATGAATTCAGAATAAGGACCATTGTAAAGAAAGAAAATAAAATTTGTAAAGTCACCAGTGCAGCTGTTTTGCACCACCAGGCGCAAAAAACTTTTTGTGAAATATATTTTTATCACATATTGAAAATGCAGCTTTTATATAGGTGCAGAATTCCAATATGAAAGGCATACTGATAGACCATAATATGATTCAAGAAAAAGTGAAGTTATTATATGACAACTTAAAGCAAAAGGAAGATGAAGAATTTAAAGTTGGATAATTTAATGCCAGCAAAGGACGGTTTGATCATTTTAGTGAGATGTTTTGGCTTAAAAAAAAGTCAAGATAACAAAAGAAGCAGCTTTTGCCTACCAATAGGCAGCAGACAAGTTCCCAGACTCCATTAAGAAAATTATTGAGGAGAAATGATATCTGCCTAAACAGATTTTTAGTGCAGATGAAAGTGTCCTCTTCTTAAAAGAATGCCACAAAAGACATTTGATATTAAGGAAAAGAAGTGAGTACCAGAGTTTAAGGCAGGAAAGGATAGGCTAACTCTACTGTTTGTGCAAATGTAATCAGGTTGATGATGAGGACTGCCTTTTTCTATAAAGTTGCTAACCCCTGACCCTTGAGGAGAAAAAGTAAACATCAGCTGCAAGTCTTTTGGATGCATCACAAGAGCTCCTAGACAATGAAAACTCTTCTTCTGGATTGTTTCCATTGATAATTTGTTCCTAAAGTTAGGAAATACTTTTCCAGTGTGGTACTGCCTTTTAAAGTTATTTTGATATTGGACAAGGCCCCTGGCTACCCAGAACCCCATAAGTTCAATAGCAAAGGTGTCAAAGTGATCTACTTGCCCCCAAACACAATGTCTCTAATTAAGCTTCTAGATCAGAGGGTCATAAGGACCTTTGATGCTCATTACACATGTTTCTCTATGTAAAGAATTAATGCTATGGAAGAGAAACCTGATATAGAGAGAATATTATTGAAAGTTTGGAAGGATTACCAAAAATACTATTGTTATTATAGAAAAAGCTGTGAAAGCCAGCAGGCCCAAAACATACAATACTGCTGAAGAAAACTGTGTCCAGATGTCATGCATGACTTCATGGGATTTATGATAGAGCCAATCAAGGGAATCATGAAAGAGACTGTGAATGTGGAAAAGAAGGAGGGGGTTAGGATGGTGAAGGGCTTCAAGATATGGATATTGAACAAACTTAAGAGCTGATAGACACCACACCAGAGGAATTTATAGAAGACTACTTGATGGAGGTGAGTGCTTCCAAAACAGTGCCAGAAAACAAACTGACTTTCAACAATCTGGCAGAAGAGTTCTAATTATGCAAGACTGCTTTTGATTTCTTTCATGACATGGACCCTCCTATGATATGGGCACTGACACTAAAATAGTAAGTTGAAGAGGTATTGGTATCACATAGAAACAATTTTAGAGAAATGAAAAAAGAAAATTAGACATAAAATACAAGGTATTTCTGTAAATTTACAGAGTGTACCTGCCTATTCTTCTTCCCTCCTTCACCTCTTCTGCTTTTGACATTGCTATAACAAGAACTTCTCATATGTCTCCTCCTCCTCAGCATACTCAATGTGAAGACAATTAGGAAAAGAACTTTATGATGACACACTTCCACTTAATAAATAGTAAATATATTTTCTCTTATGATTTTCTAGCCTGCTTTATTGTAAGAACAGTGAATAATGCATATAACCTACAAAATATGTGTTAATTGGTCATGTCATCAGTAGGAATTCTGGTCGGTAGTAGGGTATTAATATTTAGCTCTTTGGGGAGTCAAAAGTTATATACAGATTTTCAATCACACTAACCCCTCTGTTGCTCAAAGCTCAACTGTATTTCCTCTTTATTTTGTTATTAATATATTTATGTGCATATGCACACATATTAAGCAAATGTATTGGTTTTCTTATCTTTTTTATTCCCTTATGATGTAACATAAGATGTATTGACTTAATATCAGTATCTAGGTATTGTTAATTTATATCATATTATTTAAATCAGGGTACATCAGGAGAGGAATAAATATCACTCAAGCACTTTTATCTCCACTTCTGAATTTTCAGCTGTAGGCAAGCAGAATATTTGTATCATGTTAGATGGAATTATGACCTTGCTATTGTCTTTATTTGGAGATTAAGGATGGTTTAAGGGTGTGCTCATGGGTGCCAAATTGACAAGAGTTGGACTTTCAATGGTTAATTTTATGTGTCAATTTGAGTGGACTAAGGGATACCAGATAGTTGGTAAAACACTATTTCTGAGTGTGATTGTGAGAGTGTTTCTAGAAGACGTTAGAATTTGAATCAGTAGCCTGAGTAAAGAAGATCTTCCCTCACCAATGTGGGCTGACATCATCTAATTCATTGAGGGTTTGAATCAAACAAAAGAGCAGAACGGTGAATTTTCTTTTTCTTTTTCTTCTTGAACCAGGATATTCATATTTTGCTTGTGGACATTAGAGCTTTTATTTTGGAGCCTTTAGACTCTGGGATATATACTGGCTATTCTATCAGTTCTCAGGCCTGTGAACTCAGACTGAATTCTACCACTGATTTCCTGGTTCTCCGGGTTGCAGATGGCATATCTTGGGACTTCTTGGCCACCATAATTATGTGAGCCAATTCTCATAATAATCTCCTCATATATCCATATATCCCCAATTGGTTCTGTTTCTCTGTGAAACTCTATTACAGAATAATATAGATTATGAGTTCCATACTAGTTAAATATTTCAAATTTCTTTTGAATATAATAAGAGTTGTTATAAAATATTTTTTAAAAGTTACTCCAAGATCATCTGAAAAAAATGGATATGAGATGGAAGACAGACAGATTATTCTGTTACAGAGAAAATACAGAAAAGAAATAGTATGTTAGTAGCAGTGAGAATAGAAAACAAAGATAAATTCAGATTTATAGGAGCTGATATTACTGGGCCTTAGCAAGTAATTGAATTGTGGAGTGGGAAAGAGGCAAGGGACTTCCTAAGTATGTTATTAATAGTGAAGCAGTCACAGGGATAGAAAATTCAAGATAAAAACCAGTATGGCAGAGAAAGGTTGGAGCTGGAGAAATTATGTAATCACATATGGGCAAAATGATGCTGAGCTTTTTGTGGCCCTTCCTGGTACAGTATCCACCAGGCAGATGAATCTAAGAAATTTTATCTCAGAAGCAGAATCTGCATTTGTACAGAAACATATGGAAGCTTTCAACCCATAATAGAATCTGAAATCATCTGAAGGAAATCATGGAAGGAGAGTGTTCAGAGTGAGGCGATGACAGAGGACAGAATCTTAGGTCCTACTAAATACTTAAAAAGTCATATGAATCAAAAGGAGCTAGTGATGGACTGAAAGACAAACAGTAAATGTTAAAAGCATGAGTATCGAGTCAGTCACACTTACTGGATTTGATCTGCATCTTTGTTTCTTATTAACGTTAGTATTTGGAGGAAAGTTAGTTTTCTTTCTGTAATAAAATACCTAATCAAATTATGTAGACAGTTCAAGGAGAAAATGCATTTGGAATACTTAATAGAGTATTCTAAAATTATAAATGCCTAATTATTAGTAACTATGATGATATTAGGAAAAATAGGAAAAAAGATTAGAGAGCCACAGGAGAGTGTAGTGTCAAGGAAATCATGAGAGTAAACTTTTATGAAAATGTACTTTTTCCCTTTCTTATGGATGTGAACACCAGACTGAAGGTAGAAAGAAAAAACATCAAATGCATTTCATTTAGCTTCTGTCTCTTAGGAACAGTTTATCTTTTCACTTCAAAGACAGCTGATTGCAAAGAAAATGAGGCAGCTTCTAATAACAGTGATTATGGCATTATTAGTGAGCATGCTTACATAGAATAACATTCTTTCTTCCCTTTTGCAGGCATATATTTTTCTACTTTATTCACAATGTAATTTTTTCAACAACCAAGTAGACATTTGTGACTTGTGGGTATTCATCTAGAAAATGTTTAGGGATATTTGTCTTAACTCCACATTATAAAATCATGATTAACACTGGAAATAAAGACATAGGTACAGTTGTTAACAAATTTACCAACAGTAGGTAAATCACACTGGAGGAGATCAGCTTTGGACAAATTAACAACACAAAGGAGATTCTTAAAATTCTAGAGACAGGTGGGAATATTATCTTGGCAGGTTTGTCACTTGTTATTATGATAGTGGAAGCAATTGCTGTACAAAGAAATTATCCATATGTTTTAATTGTGAAATTTAACAAGTGACACTTTCAAAATGGTCATTGACAATCAGTGAAGTGCAGAAGTTATGTATATTATCTCACTTTAGTGAGTTTTTAAGTTTCATGGTAAAAATCTTTAATTGTAAACATCATATATAGAAGAGCAAATGCTAACAGAACCTGAAAAACTATTGTAATTACTATTATTTACATGTCTGTGGCATTTTTTTTTTTTTTTAATGGAGGGCTCAGTGTTCATTTTAGCACAGATGCAGTTGATGAAAAGCCATGGTACTTTAGTATTTAATAGTATTTAGCGTGGATTTTAAAATAAATGATAAACACTCATTGCTAAAATGTTCAATTTTAATAAAGTTAAAATTTAATTTTTAGATATACTTCCTTATTACTCAGAAGATGAAAAGAATTAAAAATACTGGGAATCATTGACTGAATTTCACTTGCAGTAGTTTATTCTATAGAAATAATCAAAATGGATATATCTTTGTGTTTAAAGATGTTCACCACAGCATTGTGTAAAAGCAAACAAACAAACAAACAAAAAAACAAAAGAAGTGTTTAAAAAAAATTAGAAGCTTTCTGAATGTACAGTTGTTATTTTATATTTATTTATTTTAGAGACAGAGTCTCACTCTTTTGCCTATGCTGGAGTGCACTGGCATGATCTCAGCTCACTGCAACCTCTGCCTCCCAGGTTCAAGCAATTCTTTTACCTCAGCCTCCAAAGCAGCTGGAATTACTGGCATACACCACAATGCCTGGCTAATTTTTGTACTTTTAGTAGAGACAGGGTTTCACCATGTTGGCTGGGCCAGTGACTCCTGATCTCTAGTTACGCGCCTGCTTTGGCCTCCCAAAGTGCTGAGATTAACAGGTATGAGCCACCATGCTCAGCCACAGTTGGTAACTTTGAATGTTCATATATGGAGAAAGTGAAAGATAAGTATATTTTGTTACACTCTATATGCTAGATTATAAAATAATAAAACAATATTTGTAATCAAGTTTAAATAATAAAACATTAGAATGTTAAACAAAAATGATAAAAAATTATACAAACTATAAGCACTGAAATTTTTAGATAATAACCAGGCCCTTACTAAGTGTCAATGATGTTCTGTGTGAATCCCATGTATTAACTTATTTAATATTTACTATAATCCTGTGGATGAGTACCACTAGAATTTTTTTCCTCACAGTGACCCTATTAGTTGCAACTATTAGTATTGACACTTTCAAAAGAACAATTTGATACAGACATTCATGCTGTCACACAACTATTAAGTAGTAGCATCAGGATTTATAGCCAATCTGTCTCAGAATCTGTTCTGTTAACTACTAAATTACATTAGAAATACCAAGCAAGAAGAAAGACTGAAAAGAAATATCCTAGACCTACAGTGTTAACAGCATTTGTTCATCTACTTTCAAAGGCTTTGCTAATTCTCTTCTTATCCTCTCTTTCCTTCAGCATGAATCTTTCCATTTCTGCTAAATCATTTTCCACTACCTACCATCTTATATAGAATGATATTGCTTCATGATCTACCAAGTTATATAACCAAAATATATCCAAAACTAAATGAAATATTCACATTGTATTTCTGTTTGTTTCACAAAACTTTTGGAAGAGCTGTACATACCTACTCATCTCTCATTCTTCAACCTTTGAAAAAAATTGTATTGTATTGATTTAGTTAAACCAGAACTAGTTTTTATCATTTTCCTTCCCTGCATAATTCTGGTTTATCTGGACCATGAGAGGCATTGTAATCAGGATGTAGATGATGGAAATGAAGTCACGTTCTTTTTAGTATAGGAAGGGACAGAGGAGGCAAGGAGGTGCTACTGTATGTAGCTCAGGCAGGTTTGTCATTTACTGGTGGCTCACCTAGTTGGCATGGACAGCAGCTGGGCTCACGGCAACTCCAGCTCCTGCCTCATCTCCTGCTTATGGGTCACAGACTCAGACTCCTCAGTCATGTGCATTTTTAGCTTGGCAAAGTGCACTCAGTTTATTGACAAACACCAGTTGTTCTTGCAGTACTACTCTATTCTGAAAGCTGAAGGCTTGAAGGTGAACAGAGACCAAGGTCAGTATCATCCTGTAGGCATAGGGCTCATTTATCCTCAGAGAGTTCAGTTTTTCCTTGTTTCTTCAAGTCACATGCAGGACCAACATCATGTGGAAGCTGCCAAAGCATGGAGCTTGAACCCTCTGAAGCAATGGCCTGAGCTGTGCCTTGGCCCCTTTTAGCCATGGCTGGAGTGGCTGGCATGTAGGTCACCCACCCCTTAGGCTGCCCAGAGTAGGGGTGTACTAGGCTTGGTCCACAAAACCATTTTTCCCTCCTGGGCCTTGGGCCTGTGGTGTGAGGGGCTGCCATTAATGTCTCTGATGTGTCCTGGAGACATTTACCCCACTATCTTAGCAATTAACATTTGGCTCTTTGTTACTATGCAAATTTCAGCAGCTGGCTTGAATTTCTTCCTAGAAAATGAGATTTTCTTTTCTACTGGATTTTCAGGCTAAAAACTTTCCAAGCTTTTATGCTCTATCACCTCTTGAATGCTTTGTTGCTTAGAAATTTCTTCCACCAGATACCCTAAATCATCTCTCTTAAGTTCAAAGTTCCACAGATCTTTAGGGCAAGAGTAAAATGTCATCAGTCTCTTTGCTAAAGCACAGCAAGAGTCACCTTTGCTCCAATTCCCAACAAGTTCCTCATCTCCAACTGAGACCACCTCATACTGGACTTCATTGTCCATATCACTATCAGCATTTTTGGTCAAAGCCATTCAAAAAGTCTCTAGGAAGTGCCAAACTTTCCCACGTTTTTCCTGTCTTCTGAGTCCTTTAAACTATACACCCTCTGCCTGTTACCCAGTTCCAAAATCACCTCCACATTTTCAGGTATCCATATAGCAGTGCCCCACTCCGGGTACCAACTTACCGAATTAGTCCATTTTCATGCTGCTTTAAGGACATACCCAAGACTGGATAATTTATAAAGGAAAGAGGTTTAATTAACTCACAGTTCAGCATAGATGAGGAGGCCTCAGGAAACTTATGATCATGGCAGAAGTGGAAGCAAACATGTCCTTCTTCATATGATGGCAGCAAGGAGAAGTGCCGAACAAAGGGAAAAATCCCCTTATGAAACTATCAGATCTCATGAGCACTCATTCCCTATCATGAGAATAGCATGGGGTAACTGACTCCATGATTCAGTTACCTCCCACTGGGTCCCTCCCATGACATGTGGGTATTACGGGAGCTATAATTCAAGATGAGATTTGTGTGGAAACACAACCAATCCACATCAGTAGCCTAATGAGTTCCCATCAGTTTCTAAGGTCAAATCCCCAGAAAAAAATATTTATTCATATAATTAGTAATTAGTCCTGATTCTCTGATAAAACCTTGACTGATGCAAATCTCTCAAAAAAAAAAAAAAAATTCTCCAAAGACACATTGTTGCTAAGAGGCCAATGAAACATTTACAAGTCTTAATCACCTCATGCCAATTTTTTCCAGAATTCAGCATATTTAAAACAGTTTTTTTCTCCTGTTTTCAGTCACACTTAGAATTTTTCTTGTACCACTGTAAGTTTTTATTATTCTTTTTTGCAGGATCTTCTTTCTCACCCCATTTCTTAAAATGTTGGAGTATTTTAAGGCCAAACTCTTATTTTTATCTCTACCACGTGTAGGTGAGATTCACTTCTGTAGACTGATCCACATTTATAGCCTCTCCCAGGTCTCTTGGACTTCAGACTTATGGACCTATATGTCTCTTTGATATTTGTACTTCCATGTTGGGTGGCATTCTCAAATACCATGTGTGAAAAATTGAGCTATTGAGTCCCACCCTTCTCTGTCTTTCAAAACTATTTGAGCCAAGTCTACTCTTTTTCACTAAATGGTATCTTTTTCACCAAATGTTACAGACTGCCCAGTTACTTAAGCCACTCACTTGAAAGCCTTTCCTGGTCATTTTGGTGTTTTTATAGATTTTGCTGTAATTTAATTAAATATAGGATCCCTCAGGATGAGAACAGAGTAGGTACCCAAAAAGTAGTTTTTGAACTAATTGAAACTGCATAAAATGACACTGAAGTTGATTTTCTAATATAAAAATTTAGTATATATTTGTAATGAAATAAATTAATACAACAAAACATGTATAATAATAATATTGCTTTATCTTCTATCTTCTTTAATAACCTTATTAACAACAAGCACTTACGACTTGATTATAATAAGGAAAAGAAGACTTAAAACTAACCCTGAATAGTATCTACTGCACATTACATGGTATGTTCTTATTCACATCTACACACATATTTCACATTTGAGCACTGAAGTTGCTGGCATTTTATTTATAAATGTTTGTTTCATCAATGAATCTGTGAAACTGAAATATAAGACTATTAAGGAGAAGGTATGTTTGAAGGTAAAAGATGCCTTACACCTACTGTTTACATATATATGAGAACAGATACATCACTTTACTTCTCAAAATCAGTTTTCTTATCTGTAAAATGAAGAAAATATTATTTACTTAGCTCTAGCTAGTTTACCAACTGGTTGTGAAATTTATGCAAAGCTATGCACCTGCCATAATTTTAAATGATGGAATCAGGTGTATAGTAACGGTGCTAAATAAAAGCTACAGTTTTACTTTCATCGTTAATTCTTTTAACATCGTATTTTTATTAATATTCCTTGTTTCCTATGTTAAAAACCTGGTATCAATTTCTGCTTATTTCTAGGAAAGCCAAAATGATTTTCCAGCCCTTGCTGTCCTCCTTCTCCTATTTCCCCCCATTCTTAGACCAATAAATGCACAGGACTTAATAGAAGTTTTGACCACTATAAATACATAGTGGATATAGTTTCCTGTTGTCTCATTCCCAAGGAAAAACTACAATCAAGATCTCAGAGCATAATTTTGAATATATATAATACATAATACAAAATACAATGACCTCCAGTTGAGGCAGGGATGTATTAAGCGTGCTTACTGAAGACACCTCTCCTCTAGTGAAGTAAAAGTCCCAGTCTTGAATGACTAACAACTAGATTCAGCTTTTGGGTGTTTACTTTATAAACCTATTGGTTAGTCTGGGCATACTTACGAATCTCAGTGTAGCCTGTCTCCTAATCATGGGTGAATTTGTCAGCATCAATCCCAGTTCTAGATTTTATGAACTGATAGTATGCTAATAGCAACAACAATAATCATACCAATGAGTACATTTCTTCAGCACCTGCTATGTGTGTAGCACTTTATACATATTATTTCATATCATTTTTACAAAACTCTGTGGGGTGGATCTCATTAGCATCATTTTCATTTTACAGGAGATGTACTGAGGCAGACCATTTTGTAGAAAGAAATAAGTGTAGACATAAAGATGTATGAGAGGTAGAATGTGTACATTTGTGTATTTAATATACATAAAATGTATATATTACATATGTAAATATATATGTCACACTTAAAAATGAAATTTTCTATATAAATTCTTTAATAAATTATTAGAATTCCTGAGCTTAAGAAAATTATATTGTTTTATTGCGGTTTCTCTAATACATGGAGAGGAAGAACAGAACAAGGACACCATGTTAGATTTATAAAGAAATAATGTCAAAATGGTTAATGTAATTCACCAGTTCAATAAACTGGATTACATTTTAGTAGGACAAAAGATCAACGAAAGCTTATTTATATTCATTGGTTGAAGGCTGAAACAGCAACCAGGTAATGCTTTTCCTATCTTTAGGCTCATTAGCTGTGGCTCTCATATTTGTGGGGTATCATAACATCCAGATGTTTCTGGACAGCTCAGCTGATTTTTTCTCTATGTACAGATTAAATAGTAATGGATAGTAGGTGAAAAAATTCAATCACTACTCAAGGTCTGAGATTTATTTTTATGTTGCTATTTTTTGTCTCTATATTTTTCAAAAATGTTGATATCTTCATAAAAAAGAACTTGAGACACATTCCACTTCTCTCAAGGATGATAATGGTTCAAGGAATGCCTTGTATTTCTTATTTGGGAAATGTGCTCTTCCATTCATCTACAGACAATGTAATGAAGTATTATGCTACCTTCTCTCTGATTACTCTTTAAGAAAATAAAATAATGACTTGAAACATTATTTTTCACATTAACTTGTTCTGTCTACAATATTCAGTGTCACTTTCCTGAAGAGAATATTGTCAGTGTTCTACCGAGAATGCGAGTAATACTTATTTAGTAGATAACTGAGTTCTACTATGTTAGCTCTCTAATAAAAATATGCACACATACATATATATAGACATACATCTACATGATAATAATAATAGAAATTTGAAATGAATTTAGAAGAAATAAAACTGATCTACATGTCCAACAGATAATGATACTACTGTACCGTTGTTAGCGGTAATCAACAGCATTGCACTTCATTTTGCTGGTGGTAGCAATTTATATTAACTTCCCACTTATTATTATTTAAAGAATAATTACAGTCTTGATAAGCTTTGAAAATAAGGTAAAATGTATTATTAAATACATTTCTTATTGTGTATGTGTGTGTATATATGTGTACATTTGAAATAAACTGGCATTGTCTATCTTCCTTATATATTTATACTTTAACCAAAATATACACGTCTTAATCATCCTCATCATGACATTAAGCATTGATTAACTGCTTGTTTGTAAATGTCACTTTAATGGCTACTGAACAATGAGAATTGATTGTAAGTAGCTTACCTCCTAGGAGGCTGCAGTTTATGGTACACATCTCTCACTGGATATATATGTCAAAGAAACATAGGAAGTTAGAATAAAAACATCAAATCATGAATACCTTGTGAAATATCTCCAGAATAGAGCAGTGAAAGGCACATGCATGTCAGTACATTTTATAGTCTGGGATCAACACAAGTACATAATTAAGGTGAAGATCAAAGACAGTAGCTACAGGAGCTGATGTCCTGACTCGGTGATGATTTACTAACTTAATTATTTCAGAATCTTCCATGAAAAATGGGGGTACCTGCTCTTTAACAGATGCTCTCAGATGTGCCATGGAATATGTGATGACATACACAAATAATTATATCTTATTTATTCAAAAAATGTATCAGGATACACAAGGGACGGTTCAAGTGAATGCTTTTGGATTCTCTTTGCTTAATTAGAAAATTTGCATAAAATGCCAATTTTTTTGTTTGTGTTTCTCAGCTCAGGCAGTCAAGGATCAAGCTTGCTGGACTGAGGAAAACTGAATTTCTCCAAGATACTTAATGTCAGAAGCATGGAAAAATATATGAGTTATACACACATTGGCTTTTTTTCAGCTTCAATCCAGATCTTAGAAACAAAGAATATCAAATATTATTAGCAACAAAGAGATTTTAAAAATAAAGAGAACTAGATAAAGGTGATTAAATATTTTACCCTTGACTTAAAAAAATTTTTTTCTGGTAAGCTTTCATAGCTGTATATAAATATGTGTAAACATCTGCATTCTGCAAACATTAGCACACAGATTATTGCTTTCCATATAAAAATTAGCAAGAATATTTAGGTGCATTAGCCAATCATATCTTTGTGAAGCAAATTAATAAACAGAAAAGGGAGAAAGATTCAAAGGTTTCTCACAAATTACGATTTCCTCTAGACAAAATTAATAATTTCCTACACTCTTCATTTAACCCACTAATTCTACTTATACTTCATTTTAGAGCATGTGATGCTATAATTTCCATCTCTTCCTTTATCTCTGTCTCTCTCAGCAGATGTTTTGTCAAGATAAGGAGGTTTTATTTCAAATCTGTTATTGCAAAAACAAAACTAGAATAATAAAAAAAATTAGGCCAATGTTCAGTTAAATGAAACTATGCAGAGAACATAGCTATTTCCCATTGGATTGTTATTTTAAATACTAATTGACTTTACCTGTACTATTTCATTTATCACTACAGCAATGTTTCAGAGAACAGTTCTTTAAGAATGATTTTGTTGGCCGGGCGCGGTGGCTCACGCCTGTAATCCCAGCACTTTGGGAGGCCGAGGCGGGTGGATCACGAGGTCAAGAGATCGAGACCATCCTGGTCAACATGCTGAAACCCCGTCTCTACTAAAAATACAAAAAATTAGCTGGGCATGGTGGCACGTGCCTGTAATCCCAGCTACTCAGGAGGCTGAGGCAGGAGAATTGCCTGAACCCAGGAGGCGGAGGTTGCGTTGAGCTGAGATCCCGCCATTGCACTCCAGCCTGGGTAACAAGAGCGAAACTCCATCTTAAAAAAAAAAAAAAAAAAAAAAAATGATTTTGTTTTAAATAAAAGACTTCTTTCCCAAAGTTCTTTTGTTTTAAAAAGATTTTATTGGGAATCTAGAGCTGCAGCAATAAATGGATTAAAGTCTAATGAAAATTAATTAAGTTAGTGTATTTATGTAAAATACTTCATTAATTATCTTAGCATTAGGACAACCAGGAAATACTGCTGGGCAGAGTCTCTATCAGACTAGCTGGCAAGTTTGGCTTAGTTTCTTACTCCTTTTATGATCTTGGGCTATCTCCATAAATGCATCCTTCCTGGTAACCATAGGAACAGTGTCCACTGTGATTTCTTGAAGTGGAAGAACAGCTAGTGCCTAAGGACATCTATGAGGAAATATATGAACATAATTACACCCTAATTATTATATATGATATCTCACATTGTGTATTAGATGTTAATGTCCTCTGTGCCTGAATGAAGAATTAGATCTGTGACCTTTCTTCCACAGATGATTCTGATGAATGATATTGAAGGCATATTCTTGAGATTTGGGGGAAAGAAAAGTAATGAAAGCAATAAAGTCTTTTAATTTTATTCATGATGAAGCTTATTTGTGAAAGCTTTTTAAAAAATCCTGTCGTACTTATGCTTCTTCAAGTACATCTGTTGGTGAATGAAAACTCATCTAGTGATTTTTGCATCTGTAAGCTGACACTGCACTTCAGAACACTTTTTCACTATCCCCTGCACTATAAGGAGGAATGTGTACTACCTAGAAAATAATGTGCTAGACAATTTAATCTATGTTTTTTCTATTGTGAAATTTGACTGTTTATATTTATATTAAATTTGAATAATCCATTATATTTTCTTTTATATATATTTATTCCATACATTAAAATGCTAGGCTTTATTCAAATAAGAAGATACTAAGTGAAAATCAATTTTCTAACCTAAAAGAAATATATATTTCATGAGGATTATAGTAGCAAATTCTTAGTTACTTCATTATTTAATCAAGTTTTGTGAATTGATATGAACCATTAAGACATCTACCTTCAAGATCTGAAAGTAATTTACATTTTCATTATATAACTATATAGCCATATTTAATAGATATCATTTAAATTAATCATGTCTAAATTATAATTTTTAAAATGTATAAGAATTTGGTAAGCATTGCATGTTAAATCTGTCATGGTATAAGCTTTTATAGGTTAGTCTAACAATGTAAGAATCACAATTTTTATAAATTCTCAAACATTATTTTATCTAACACAAATGTTTTATTTACAAAATATAGACTATTCAGATAAATAATGATATTTAAATGGCTAGACTTTTATTTTAAGTTCTGGGGTACATGTGCAGATGATGCAGGATTGTTACACAGGTATACACATGCCATGATAGTTTGCTGTATCCATCCTCCTATCATCTACATTAGCTATTTCTCCTAATGCTATCCCTCCTCAATCCCTCCAGCCCCTGCTATCTCTCCCTAACCCCCAATAGGCCCCGGTGTGTGATGTTCCCCTCCCTGTGTCCATGTGTTCTCATTGTTCAACACCCATATACGATTGAGAATATGTGGCGTTTCTTTTCCTGTTCTTGTGTCAGTTTGCTGAGAATGATGGTTTCTAGCTTCATCCATGTCCCTGCAAAGGACATAAACTCATCCTTTTTTATTGCTGCATAGTATTCCATGGTGTATATGTGCCACATTTTCTTTATCCAGTCTATCATTGATGGGCATTTGGGTTGGTTCCAAGTCTTTGCTAGACATTGAGATACCATCCTCATGCCAGTTAGAATGGTGATCATTAAAAAATCTGGAGACAACAGATGCTTGAGATGATGTGGAGAAAAAGGAACACTTTTACACTGTTGGTGGGAGTGTAAATTAGTTTGACCATTGTGGAAGACAGTATGGAGATTCCTCAAGGTTCTAGAAATAGAAATACCATATGACCCAGCAATCCCATTATTGGGTATATACCCAAAGAATTATAAATCATTCTACTATAAAGACACATGCACATGTATGTTCATTAAATTACTAGAATTTTATAAAGTCTTTGAATGGAATTTCTTGTTTTGGCAGAATAATAATGTCCTACACCTAGTATTCTAACTGATTCTCCGAAAGACCAAATAATCAGGGAATAATGCACTAACTTTGTATCATTGACATTCCTTCTCTTAATATATTATTACATGTATATTATTGCTTATAGGCAATCAAAACTTCTGTTTAAATATAAAACTTCAGAAGACCCTCTATGAGGTTGTGACACTTTCAAATCATCACCAGAATATCCTTGCTCCAGAAAAAGCCACCTTACAATGCCTTCAAAGGCAGACTTAGCTGAAGAATTTGACTCTCGGCTCTGCAGATTACAGAGCAGGCAATAGGGCTGGGGGCCAGGCTGCTGTCTAAAGCTCCTATTCCCATGCAGATTTCTACTGCTCTATAGCATTTGAAGAATGGTACCTCAGGATGTGAGGAACAGTAAAGGCCCCATCTCAGGTAGTTAATTCTAAGTTCAAGCAAAGTGATTATTGAACAAATTAGAACTATAATATGTGTTACTGTTTTGTATTTACACCCGTGCACTCCCAGAATTGATACTTGTCTGGTCAAGTGCACACACTCCATCTCAAAAATAATTCATCTCAAAATTCGCAAGACATTTTAATGCAAAATAGGGCCAACTTTTTCCTACCTATTTCTCTCTATTTACAGGTCCTGTTTATTCCTTCTTTCTCTCTAAGGCTTGATTAGAATCTTCTTGATTATTACAAATCTTTGAACTTCTGGTAAAATGGTTGCAAAGAGGTTCTGCTGGGGAAATCGAAAATTATGCCACCCTCCCCAATTTTGTGTCAATAGAGAAAAGATGGAGAATTATTTAGTATACATGTTAATCATATGCATGCAGGGAGTCCATAAGAGACTGCGAAGTGTGGACAGAAATTCACATTAATTCATACAGTAAAATAGAAGAAGAAACAAAACTTATGTTATCTCCATGAGAAAAAATGGTTACACTTGTGATAGTATCCTGGACTACCCTCCTGAGAGACTTTTGGGTAAGTTTTTAAGGTATGTGTTTACGGTTCCAAGGGGCAGAAAGGACTCAACTTTATAGTATAAAATCAAAAGATTGGGCCTATTTACTGAGCATATTATATTTTCAAGGGGACACTCTACTAAAGGGAGAGGAAATTGCCACTTTCCTCTTCTTAATTAATCAAAGATAATTTCTTCATTTTACTCTTATAATTTCTCCCATCACAGAATACCTTAGAACCCACATGCAGATTTGTCTTTCTCCAGCCATCTTTAGTTTGTCAAATATCAACATATACATAATAATAAATGTTACATAATATAACCAATTAGTTGATACTTATTACATGATTAAAGTCGTATGAATAAAAGTCATACTGAGAAGTTTGGAGCCTGGATTTTTGAACAGGAAGGCTAAATTCTTATAAGTGTAAGAAATTAGACATTTTTATGCTGGTACTTCCAGGTGTCATCCTGACTTTACATCTGCTTTTGAGAGATAATGAAAAGGTAAACAGTCATATTTCTTTGAGAAGCAGAAACAGAACAAGAAAGGTGCTGAAGCTGCAGAACTGATGACTTCTTAAAAATTTAGATGTAGAACACAATTAAGTTGGGTGCTATTTATCAAAGTGCACTATGTCTGCATCTCAGAAAGAATCCCTTATATCTGTTCCAAAGTAAATTCTTCTAAATATTAAAAACTCTGGATCCATTCAACCACAAATTTTGTCACAATATCCAATTTTACTAGTACTTTATGGTTTCACTACTATCTCTTATATGGTATTTTATTTTATACCTATAACCCAATGAATTTAATATTATTATTATATCTTATACATAACAAAAAACAAAGTTTAGAAATACCTGTTGATTTTCCCAAGGTCATGTAGCTAGTAAGTGAAGAGATCAAACTTCCGACACCAAACCACAGCTCAAAAACAGAATGCCTGTCTTGTTTACAGAGTTACACTTGTACTTGGGTATATAAAAGTGAAGTGTGAATCACAGTCTTTGAAATATAAGAAGGTAAAATATTTTAGGAGATAGAATGAAGAAAATATGAACACATAGCATCTTTAAATATTGTTTAAACTTTATAAAGTAGTGGATAATACCAAATTGTGTATGCAAGAAAGAGATGCTTTATGTATTTGGAGAAAAAAACTATGTATGTTGAAATGTTCGGGCAAATAGTCATGATGAAAGTAGGACCTGTATCCCACCTTGCAAGCCGGTTACGATTTTGAGAGACATGAGAAACAGGAGTCAAGGCAACATTTTAATTGTGTCTCACCTAATTCTTGGAGAATAAAAACTAGTATATGTTTGTATCCCAGACATTTCAGGGACTTATACCAAGTAAGATCTGAAACTACAGAAAAAGTAATTTGAACTTTTATGGCAGTTTTAAGCTGACACTAAGTTTATGTAAGGTGCTAGTCGATAAATAAGTGTATTGTCCACAACTGAAATAATTATCTAATATTGATGTCTATTTTAAGAAACGTATAAAATGGTTAATTAGAAGTCCGTAATTCTCAAGACCCTGTTTTAAGTTGTTTGGGATTTTGTTGTTATTTTATTTTTTATTACTAACAGAAACTGTTTTCCAGGGCCATCTATGACTTTAATTTCTTCTTTTGTCTAACTTAAACCCTAAGTACTCACACTTTCCCTGATCACATTGCATTTCTCCTCCACTTACAAACAAGAAAGACCAGAGTTTCGTGAATAAACTACTCACAAAAAGTGACACTTTGAAGGCAGAAAGGGATGAGTCTTTCATAAGTCACAGGTCAAAATGTTAAACACGGAAGAAAGTCAGTATAAAAACCCTATGGACATACTGGCAGCACTGAGAATGACTTTTTCCCCATTTTTTAATTATAAATTTTAGGTTTTTACATTATAATACCTTTAAATAGTTTAAGTTCTGAACCCTCTGGCCTACACAAATTTGCATAGCTGAATTAATCTCATAGAGCTTAAGTACTTAATCTAAATTTAATCTAGCATTAGAGTGTGATAATTATGTCACAATACCTGTCTTGCAAATGTAAGCAATTTAAAATAATATATCATTGCATTTTTATATGAAGATTTAATTTCAGCTGAAATAATTGGCTAATATCAATATTACAAATGACATAACCAAACTGTCAAATTGACTGACAATCTGAAAAATAAGTATGGAAGGCAAATTTCAGCTATTAAACTAATAAGCAAGGAGCACCATTTGTGGTACAAAGTGTTTTTATTTTAGGACATCTGAATAATAGAGCAACATTAAGTGGGGCAGTAAAGCAACATGAAGTGTGGAAAAATGAATTCATAAAAAATGTATGAACTACTAAAAAAGTTTAAACTATACCTGAACACGTAGGGCTGGAATGATTCATAGAAAAGTAATAATCCAGGTAACATTATTGTATTAGAGAAACACCCGAACTTTGTGTGATATGAGCAAGATTTTGAACTTGAGCTAAAAAGCACATATAACTGAAAAAGAGAGTGTAAATCATCAAAGCAAGGCAGCTTTAACCAGTGATCAAATGAAACGTAATGTTTATTTAAACATTACAAATGTATCAGGAACTCTGTAAAATGACTTACAGCCCTTATTGAATTCAACAAATTGACCTATTATAGAGAAACCCCAAGATTTGTCTTGCCAGTGATATTACAACATATTAATAACATACTAATTAATTAATAACATATTAATCTCATAGAGCTTAAGTACTTAACCTAAATTTAATCTAGCATTAGAGTGCTACATTAAAAAACCATAGTGTGCTCAGATATCTGACATACATAAAGTAATTTCTTTGCTGTGTTATATTTATAACATACATCTCATTCACTAACTGGGACAGAAACATTAGCAAAATTCATCTATTTTAAAAGGTTAATATTTTATTTACTAAAGCACCATAAACAATAATGCCCAGAAATATGTTTACTTTGTTGTACCTTATTACAAAACTAAATGCAGATACTGTTATTTTAATCCAGCTCAGCCACATATATATAGAAATCTACTAAAACCATATGAGAAATGTAAAAAAAAAAAAAAAGAAAAGAAAATACACCAGATTTGTTGTTCAATTAGGTTACTCTTAAGTCTTAAGAGCCAATAGAAAATACTACATTAATATTTTAAATTATGTTAATATTTAATGAATGTAATAACAAAAAGCAAAAAGGTTAGGCAAGATCATTTTTGATGATGATACCGTTATCACGTTAAGGACATGCTAAGCAAGTAGTGGTCAGAACAATCAACATTCATGAAATTTTCTTAAATTTTATTTTAGGAGTAATTTGCAAATAACAAATAAGCCAAGATCGGGAATTTATTTTACAAATCCTGAGGATAACCTGGGCTTAATATAAATTTAATCAACACAATACACTTAAGTATTTAATTAACATCTAATGCATTTTTTTTTTTTTTTTTGAGATGAAGTCTTGCTTTTGTTCCTCAGGCTGGAGTGCAATGGCGCAATCTAGGCTCACTGCAACCTCTGCTTCCTGGGTTCAAGCGATTCTCCTGCCTCAGCCTCCTGAGTAGCTGGGATTACAGGTGCTTGCCACCATGCTCAGCTAATTTTTGTATTTTTAGTACAGATGGCGTTTTACCATGTTGGCCAGGCTGGTCTCCAACTTCTGACCTCAGGTGACCCACCTGCCTCGGCCTCCCAAAGTGCTGGGATTACAGGTGTGAGCCACTGTGCCCGGCCAATCTCTAACACATTTCATGTAAATAGTGGATATTCAGACTGACAAACCTGCCACACTGCAAGTGTTGAATAACTCACAAAAGAGAGAAAATACTTGGATTTATCATACTCTAGTTTCAACATATCATTTATTAAGTTTTGTTCGTTCTCCCTACGTCTAGCATTAATATATTCGGTCTAATAAATTTAAAAGTTTTTCACAATGAAAGAGGGAGGATATTCTATCAATTAACATCAGAATGCTCACATTGAGGGGACAGATCACACTCGTAACTGCCATATTCACTTTTAAGATATAATTTGACATCTGTAGTAATAATAGTAATAAGAAACTCAACTGCCATTACTTGCTATCAACTTTATATTTGCAATATACTAAATGTCTCACCTCTTTTCAGATTTTCTTCCCAGAACAAGTAAGTTTGAGAAACTTGGCTGAAATCACATACTTTTCAAATGGTAAAACTTTGGTTTGTCTGTCCACATCAAGTATCTAGTCACTGGGTTCTACTTCCAGCACACTAGGAAACACGTCATATTACTATAAGATTAAAATAATTCTTCATTCTGAAATTAACTGTTTATTAGTGAAATTCACTAAATTTTGAAATTGTTTTTCATTTTCCCTATCTCTGCACCTACAAGCTGGCCCCTTTTTCTCTGTTGAAGCTGTGGGAAGATAGGATAAAGGTGTATTTGCAACATTTTGGCAGAATCAATTACAGTGTCTGCAGCAAATTCACATTTTGCAGCCCCGAAAAATGAAAGATGCAATGAGGGGGTAAAGACGGAGGATAACCGAGAATGTCTTTCTGCTTTATATCACTTGGTGTGTGTTGAATTCTAGTAACTAACCTTGGGCAAAATCTAATGTTTTAAATTTTTAATTTTTAGACCAAAATTTGATACAGGTTTAATATATATTTGTGTAATTGCTCTAGCCTTTTCCCCATCATTTCTCAGAATTACTTATAATTGCCCTATTTCATTTTTATATGTCCAAAAAGGCATGCTAATCAATGGCAATTATTATATTAATAAAAAAGTAATGGATCATTTTATTTGCAAACTGTTTTATAATATTAAAACATTTTCACTAAAATTATGTTACTCAATTTTCAGAATAATTCTTTGAGATAGAGATAAATTATTATTTCTGTTATTGCATGGGGATAATTGGGACAAGCTACATTACATCAGCCAAAGGGAGGAAGAATAATAATTTTATTTCTTTTATTTTTTGTCTCTATTGATTTGTTGTCCATAGGTGAAATATCAATAGACTTTACAAATAACACATGAGCATAAAGCAAATGAAACTGTATTAAACATTGATGCATAAATGACCCATATAAAAAAATCAAAGATAATAAATCACAATTCTTGCAAAGTTTATTTTTTAAGAATGCTTTAACTTTTATCAATTACTATAATATCATGATTTCAATAAATAATGTGAGATTCTTAGGAAAAAGGAACACATTACAAATCAATACAAAACAATGGTTTAGCCACAAGGGTTTAACAGCAGCAAGCTTTGTTTTTCTCCCCTCTGGAAGACTTTTCTGAAACATAGATTTTTCAGAAGCTCTGAGAACAAAGCTTTGCATTCATCATCACATTGTCATTTCTCCCCTTCTGGCTATCTTTATTCATAAACCTTAAATATTACTGAATTTGTTTATTTGCTATGTGGTTGAATTACTTTTAACTAGAAACTAGGGATTTCTAATCCTCTTAAGCCAAATTATTTTCCTTCTTAACTATGCACTAATGCTCTCATGATTTCTTGTTCATGATATAACGTGTTCTTTAATCGGCACTTTCACTAATATAGTAGGACTTACATGGCTTCAGACTCCTCCTGCTTTGCTTGTACTTTCCCCCAGGTATGAATTATGAGGGCCATCAACGTGTGACACAGAGTGGAAAATTAGACCAGCTCACATCACGTTATTTCAAATTCTTACTTTATTTTCCCTGCTGAGAAAAATTTCCACCTTACATATATTATAGAATTCACTAATGGCATATTTGCGTCAGGATTAGAGGTACTTACGGCATCAGATCTACTTCTAAGTCCATTTCCATTTCAAAACCGTGTTTACTTACTGTTTATATCAGACATAGCCTACATTTTGGCTTTACCTAGGGAGAAGAGAAAAGATGAGGGTGGCTAACACAGTTTTAACTCCATTCACAAAAAGCTGACTTCCAGTAAATGAAGGTTTTTAAAAAAAATATTTGAGCCAGCATGATTTGAATTTTTAAAAAATATGATATGTACACATTTTTCTATATATTTTCATGAATTTGGTTTTATAATATGATATATGGGCATCTTTATTACATACAGGTATACTCGAATATGGAATGTGCAGAATTTGAAGTTAAGTTTCAAACAGAGACAATACTAATAAATTTAAAATATATATATTAAGATATTAACTTATTATTATTTTTGATTATTTACCATGAAGAAAATTAAGGCAAAACCAAAAATATATTAGCTTTTAAATATAATAGCTATTGCCCAAATGCAAGTTAGAGATTTTTTTAAATGAATATGAGACATAAAATATAAAATACTCAAAAATTTAAATTTTATTAAAATTATACCCTATAATTTATAATTCTTTATTTCAAATACTATTACTATTAGCTTGATCATATGGCTGATCATATTATTTGTACCTTACTCTAAAAGCCTTTTGGACTCTTCCTAATATCAAATTCATTCCAAGAGGAAAAATACTATGATGCCATTTAAAATGATATCCTTAGTCTCTCCCCTCTATGGTCCTTATTGTTCTTTTATTAGGTAATTTAAAAAAAAATTATCTCAGATATTTCAATACTCCTGCTATAATCCTATTACAGTTCTGTTTACCAATCTGATGAAGTCTAAATTCATTTCCTCATCTGGCTTCAGACTGGACTTTAGCTTAAATTTAAATATTTCCACTCACTCATTTAAATATTTCCTGTTGGAGTCCATATCAACGTTATCAATTTACTCTTTACATGTACAAACTTATGTGTTTCTTTATTTCTGCTATGTTGTGCATGGTATTTCCTTAATTTGGAATGTTTTGTACACAATAACTTCAGCCTCAATAGTGTATGCCAATCTTTTTAGAATAAGCCATGCTTTTCCCCCTATATGAAGTCTTCCTTTTAATCTTTTACTTGGTAATTAGTAATGCTAGCTCCTGTTGGTCTGCCTTCTCTTCTTCCACATCTATCAAACCCAGGACATAATCTCAATTTTGCCATTCACTTCAGTATTATAATGTTTGGTTCTTTATACTAAAATTATTGTCCTAATCTCACATAGATAATTTATTTCCCCAGAGTCAAAGAGTAGGCTTGATGGCATCAAGTATAGAATGTTAACTCAACTACGGAACTATTTATAATCACTGCATCATTTTGATACTGAACATTAGGCCCTCTTTCTACCTGATCATAGCTATACAATAGTTCTTGTCATTCCTTTCTGCTTTTGTTACATTCCTTACATTTTCTGTAACTCTCTATGTTGACCCCTCTCTACTTACAGCACAGAACAAAATATTATCCTTTATAGAAATACTATGTAGACTTCATAAAAGAAATGGCACTGTATATAGCTACCTAATCTGTCATTTTACTTACATTGGATCATCAAGCATAAGGCTGTGTCCCCTACAATGTAGGCTATCCATGAATATTTGTTGAACAATGAATAATTATATAGCAAATATTTCAGTTTTTGACATGCTAAGTTAGAATTAACAAGACCATACTATTTGCATTGAATTTGTTTTGTATGTTTCATTTTCTAGAGCATTCTGGGGTGTATCCAGTTGATTTAAATAGAATCTGATAATTAGCAAAGAAAGTCTAAAAAATGTAGAAAGAAATATATTCCTGCTTTGCCTTCAAGAAGGTTTAACTACTTCATCGGGAGACTATCTCTAATAACGTTAATTCTCTGTTTTTATGTCACAGGTTCCTGAGAACAATTAGTATATGGAGAATGAAGTAGCTCATGCTACTCAGGTTAAAAATGACTCCTATCAATGTCAAAGAAATTGAAAAAATAAGCTGCATATTTTCTAGAATAACCCTTTACAAGAGGATATTTGAGCCTAGTAGTGGTGCCTAGAATTGAATGAATCCATAACATTAATGAACATTGTTTCTAAACACAATTCCAAAAAAAGTATTGCAACACTTTTTTCATCAACAGAGGCACCTTCAGGTTGACATTTCTGTGATATATCTGAAGTAAATCAATCTCTGTGTCATGGAATTTTCCAAAATACTTGTTAAAAATTACAATCATCTTACTTAATCCTTTAAGCTTGCTAATTGCTACAACATTTAGCAGAATAGGAAAGACTGGTATAAAAAGATTGAGATGTACAATATTCTTTATTCAGTTCAAAAATAGTTTTTGGTTGCATCTACTCTATATTAGTCCTGGAAAATTTCTCAGTTTATTAAAAATACACCTGTTTATTTATTAAGATAGAAAAAAATGATTTCTGTTTTAATCAGCTTGGACTTCTGTAACAAATTACCATACACTGGGTGATTTAAACAAGAGCAATTATTTCTCATAGTTCTGAAGTCTGTGAAATCTAAGATCATGTCACTGGCATATCCAATGTCTAGTGAGGACTCTTTCCATGGTTTATAAATGTCCATTTTCTTGTATCTTCACATGGCAGAGAGCAGAGAAAGAGGAAGAAAAGTCTCTCCTGTCTTTTTTTATAAGGGCACAAATTCCATCATGAGGGCCCTTGTGACCTAATAACCTCCCAAAGTCCCCATTTCCAAATATTATAACATTGGTAATTAGAGTTTCAACATATGACTTTTAGAAAAATACAAACACTTAGTCCATACACTCCACCTCTGGCCTCCCCAAATTCATGTTCTTCTCATATGCCAAATACATTCATTCTATCCCAACATTTCCCAAAGTCTTCAGTTATTTCAGCATCAACTCTAAAATAAGTATTATCTAAATCAGAGATAAGTGAGAGTTGTGGCAAAATATCTCTCCAGCTGTGAGCCTGTAGACAAAGTAAATAGACATTTCCATTCCAAAAGAGACAAATTGGAAGGGAAGAAGAGGTGAGAGTTCCTAAACAAATTCAAAACTTAGCAAGGCAAAGTCCATAATACCCTAAGGCTCAAGAATAATCCTCTTTGCCTTAATGGCTCTACTTTTCAGACGCCCTGGGGTGGCACCTTCACTTCCACAGCTTGACAATGCTGTCCATGCTGAGGCTGCCCGGAAACAAACATTCAGTCCACAGAAATCTGTGACTGTAAGTTCTTCATTGCTAATATATATTAGCAGGCATCTTGGCATCTTTGTATCCAGTTAGGTAAAGAGTAGCTCATTTTGAACTAGAGAATTGGAAAAACAAAGCCAAGTGAATCAGGGTGCGTGAGTGTGTGCGTGCCTGTGTGTAGAAAAAAGGCATACAGTTTAAAGAAGACAGTATTAAAATTTCAGGACACAGAAATAATAGAACAATGACATTGAAACGTTGTGTGTAATATCTTCTATTTTAGTATCTTATGGTAAAGAAGTTTCTAACATTTGCTTTTTTAAAACAAATTAAGAAAGCACCGGCCGAACGCGGTGGCTCACACCTGTAATCCCAGCACTTTGGGAGGCCAAGGCGGGCGGATCGCCTGAGGTCAGGAGTTTGAGACCAGACTGACCAACCTGGAGAAACCCCGTTTCTACTGAAAATACAAAAAAATTAGCTGGGCGTGGTGTGCATGCCTGTAATCCCAGCTACTCAGGAGGCTGAGGAAGGAGAATCCCTTGAACCCGGGAGGCAGAGGTTGTGGTGAGCCGAGATGGCGTCATTGCAGTCCAGCCTGGGCAACAAGAGCAAAACTCCATTTCAAAGAAAAAAAAAAAAACAAGCATAAACTAGGGTAAAATATTTCTGATAACAAAACTAGTACTTTAGTGACTTTATGATATGCATTCTTTGACTTTCTTGGAAGTATCCTCTGTCCTTGTCCACTCTTTAAAGAACCACAGAATTTTACCCTTACTGATGAATTGAAAATACATAGAAAATAAATTGATATTTCTTTAGCATTCCCCCTCAACTCCATACCCTTAGAAGAAACTAGTGAGAAAAATACAGTCTCAGTTAAAAAGAATTTGAATTTTACAGCAGATTTAAATCTCTTGGAAATTCCAATTTCTTGGAAATCTCTTTTCACATGAAGCAAGAGAACAAAGAAAAAATATTTACAATATAAGAATATCTAAACATATTTGAATACCTGGAGGACAAGCTTCTCCTGATATGGATAGGTCTGTAGAAGACCCTGAATTTGTTTCTAGCTATTCAGCAAGCTGCATTTGGTGACTGCATTACAATGAATATTCTTATGAAACCAACAGTAACTAGGTCACAGTATGCCAGTTGTGAGCCATCCTGTTTGCAGGGTTGTTTGAAAAAGAAAACTTCTATTGTTACTGTTTAGAAAAGGCACATTCTATTTGAGCCCTAACTTTCAAACAGGGGTCCAAAGCAATTCAGCTATTTTTTAGGCCACAAAGCAATGAGTATGAGAAGGAAGAAAAGATTTTTAAGGAAAAATAATAAAACCATAAGCCGCATAATGAAAGTTAGCTGCTCTTTCAATGGCTCCTCTCTGTCACTTGCCAGTTTTAATCCCATTTTCTATGTTGGCAAGAACAGAAGCAGGGACACAAGATGACTTCTGGGTCAGTCACTATCGTGTTTATGCCAGGCACTCAGCCTGCTATCTGACTGTAAGATGTCACAGAGCACCCTGAAAATGTTCCAAATATGGTTGGATTCCATGTTTGACACTTCTTTTGCATCTCTTAATGGTAGTGTGAAGTCTCGGTAGAAATAACAAACATACCTTTTCTTAACATACGTATAATCAGGTATTTAAAATCCATTAACTCTTTAAAATAATAGAATCTTAATGAAGACATTTATACACAGCCTACTTGATTAAGTTTTTATGTTTTATGTATATTGACAATGTATACTAAAATAAGTGTATGTTTATTATTTTAGTGGTGACACTTTTCTGAATACAGTTCCACTATCCTCCAATTGACATTCACCTGGTTGTCGCACTTGGGAACTTCCAGTTTCACCTCTGACAGGTAACGGGCTTGCAATTCACTGTTCCCATGCTTACAACAAGAAAAAAAAAGCTGAACAAGCAGAAAATAAAAGAATTTTTTGAATCCATCAGAGAATTGAGGTCACAGGGCAAACTACCATACTGAAATTTCAAATAGGTGAATTCAGAGAATCACAGCAGAGCCCTGCTTACTTGGAGCAGAAGCCACTGCTGCAATAACCTAGTAGTAATATTCCAATGGTAACTTTGACAAATTGTGGAAGGCTGAGTATGGAACAACAGCATGAGACTGAGAACTCCTGGATGATGCAGATTTAGGAGGGCCTCAAAACTTCTGTGAATTTTATCTCCAGGGACCCCAACAGTTATCTCAGTGAAAATACAGTAAAGATCCCTGTGGCCATGGCAGGAGGAAGGGAAAAGTAACCATCCTAAAATCGTCCTGGAGTCTTCTTCATAAAGAAGGGCTCATCTGATCTGGAGGAAAAGTTAATTATCTTATTCTGGCCCCTTCTAGCCTGGCTGTTTTACCCAAGTGAAGAAAAAGAGTTCAAATAGTATCTGTGGGGGTTAAAGTCCAAGGGCATGGTCCCTCTAAAAGACTGATAAATAATAATAAGATTGGAGAACGTTCCCCTTCCCAAAACTTTACCTCCACATCATCAGTGGCCCCATAAACAACAGTGTATTGCAGCTGAAACTGCTGAAAGACAAAGACTCAATTTAAGGAATTCTTAGGAAATCCAAAGAAAACAGAAAATATTAAAATCAAGAAAAACTATATCAATTGGAAGACTGCCAACTACAGCTACAGTAAACATTAAACATAGCCCAATTCCTAGCAAGTTTAACATAAAAATTCACACTACGTGACAATTACATTTGGAGATTTCAATACACTCTTTCAGTAATTAACATTATCAATGGGTAGAAAATCAACAAGTGTGGTGGTTAACACTGAGTGTCAACTTGATGGGATTGAAGGATACAAAGTATTGATCCTGTGTCTATAAGGCTGTTGCCAAAAGAGATTAACATTTGAGGCAGTGGGCTGCAGAAGGCAGATCCACTCTTAATCTGGTGGGCACAATCTAATCGGCTGCCAGCAAATTATAAAGCAGGCAGAAAAATGTGAAAAGGAGAGATGGCCTAGCTTCCCAGCCTACATCTTTCTCCCAGGCTAGATGCTTCCTGCCCTCAAACACTGGACTCCAAGTTCTTTGGTTTTGGGACTTGGATTGGCTCTCCTTCCTCCTCAGCTTGCAGACAGCCTATTGTGGGACTTTATGGACATGTAAGTAGTCAATACTTAACCCCATTTTAGTTCTGTTTCTCTAGAAGAATCCGGACTAATACAGATTTTGGTACCAGGAGTGGCTCTAAAGGAACAGAATATTAAGGATGGAGTTCTTTCATTGGTTTTGGGGTTTCTAGAAGTGGCTGCTTAATATGCTTAGACCCAAAAAATGCTAAGGACTCTACTTCTAATAGTATGAAGAACACTGATAATCCTTGGCATGAACTGTTTAGAGAGTTATGCAAAATAAATGCATTTGACACTCCTGATTCACTGCTTGTGAGAGACATGGAGTCTAGTGACTCTGTATGTAATACATTTGACCATATATGGAGAACAAAGGAACATAATGAAGCTGGTTGGTTGCTCCTAAGTTAACAGGACAAAGTGATTAAACAAAATGATAAACTCAGGGATTCTGTCTCCCAGCTTCAGAAGCAGACACGGAGCCTCAAAACTGCTCAGATTGTCCTGAGTGAGAATCTTATCTCCTGTAGAGAAAGAGCTGAAATTGTGGGGGAAAAGATACAAGCTCTTACCATGTGAGTGGCTGATCTGCAACAAAAGATGAATGCACAGACTCACCAGGTATCTACTGTTAAAATGAGGGCATTGATTGGGAAAGAATGGGACCCTGCAACTTGGAATGAGGATGTGTGGGAGGACCCTGATGAAGCTGGGGATGCTGAGTTTGAATATTTTCTGCCAGAAGGAACCGCTTCCCCATCCCCAGTAGTGGCGACATCCCCTTCCTGACCCATGCTGCCATCAGCCTTTCCACATTTGCCTGTGGAAATAAACCCTGTACTGCCTGAGGCAACAGTGATGGCCTCTCCTGAGGCACTTGCCAGGCAAGATAATGTTGATTCTCCTGAGAAGTCACCCCCAACACCCCTGTTTGCTTCTAGACCTATAACTAGACTAAAGTCCCAGTGGGCCCCTGGAGGTGAGGTTGAGAGTGTGACCCATGAGGAGGGGCACTACATTCAAAAAGAACTGCTTGACTTTTCTAATTTATATAAACAGCAGTTTGGAGAACCGGTGTGGGAATGGATAAAAGGGTATGGGATAATGGTGGAAGAAACATAGTGGGCCCAAATCAAGAAATTTAGCCTGATCCAACTCTAAGGAGGAATTCTGCATTTAATGTTGCAGCTTGGGAAGTTAAAAATAAGTTCTAATAGTTTATTTAGTTGATTAGCTGAAATATGGATTGAAAGATGGCCCACGGTGAGCCAGCTGGAAATGCCTGATCTCCCTTGGGTTAATGTAGAGGAAGGGACCAAAAGGCTTAGGGATATTGGGATGATAGAGTGGATTAGTCACTTTAGACCTACTCATTCCAGCTGGGAGAATCTAGAAGATATAGCCTTAACCAATGTCTTGGAAAATAGATTTGTGAGGACAGAACCTGCATCTTTGAAGAGCCCTATAATTGTTCTTCTCTGTATGTCAGATCTAATGGTGGGAACCACAGTCTCTCAACTACAAAATGTAAATACAATGGGAATAATTGAATCCCAAGGTGGCAGGGGCCAAGTGGCAGCACTAAACCATCAAAAGCAAGATGGGCATAGTTACAATAATGAAAAGCAGAGGCAAAGCAACAATCAGAATAGTCTGACTCATGTAGAGCTCTGGCATCAGCTAATTAATCACTGTGTTCCTAAGAAGTGAAATTGATAGGAAGCCTACTGCGTTGCTATTTAAATTATACAAACAGAAAACTTCTAGGTAGAGTGAACAAAAGACTAATTTGAATTATAAAAACAGAGAATCACAGCCCCTTAATCAATTTCCAGACTTGAGCCAGTTTACAGACCTAGAACATCTTGAATGAAGGGGAGGCCAGGTCCCCTTGATAAAGGACACCACTACATCCTGACGGTTTATGCAGTGAATCTTTCTCCTATTCTTCCCCAATGAGATCTCTAGCCTTTTACCAGGGTAAATGCACACTGCAGAAAGGGAAATGATCAGACGTTTTGGGGACTACTAGACAATGGCTGTTTGCTGACATTGATTCCAGGGGAGCCAAAATATCATTGTGGTTCTCCAGTTAGAGTAAAAGCTTAAGGATATCAAGTAATTAATGGAGTTTCAGCTCAGGTCCAACTTAGAGTGGGTCTAGTGGGTCCCTGGACTCATCCTGTGGTGATTTCCCCAGTGCCAGAATGTATAATTGGCATAGACATACTTAGCAGCGAGCAGAACCTTCACAATGACTCCCTGACTGGTAGGGTGAGGTCTACTATGGTGCAAAAGGCCAAATAGAAGCCGTTAGAGCTGCCTTGACCTAGAAAAATAGTAAAATCAAAAACAATAATGCATCCCTGGAGGGATGGCAGAGATTAGTGCCACCAAGTACTTGAAAGACTCAGGGGGGTTGTTTCCCACCACATCCCCATTCAACTCCCCCTATTCTCCTGTGCAGAAGACAGATGGATCTTGGAGAAGGACAGTGGATTATCATAAGCTTAACCAAGTGATGACTCCAGTTGCAGCTGCTGTAGCAAATGTGGTTTCATTGCTTGAGCAAATTAACACATCTCCTGGTACCTGGTATGTAGCCATTGACTTGGCAAATGCCTTTTTCTTTATTCCTGTCCACAAGGCCCACCAAAAGCAATTTGCCTTCAGCTTGAAAGGCCAGCAATATACATTTACTCTCCTACTTCATAGCTATATCAACTCTCTAGCTTTGTGTCATAATTTTATTTGGAGAGATCTTGATCACTTTTCACTTCTGTAAGACATCACACTGGTCCATTACATTGATGACATTATGCTGATTGGATCCAGTGAGCAAGAAGTAGCAAACACACTGGACTTATTGGTGAGACATTTGCATGCCAGAGAATGTAAAATAAATCCCCTAAAATGCAGAGACCCTCTTCCTCAGTAAAATTTCTAGGGGCCCAGTGGTGTGGGACCTGTTGAGATATTCTTTCTAAAGGGAAGGATAAGTTGCTGCATTTGGCCTCTCCTACAACCAAGAAAGAGGCACAACTCTTAGTGGGCCTATTTGGATTTTGGAGACAACACATTTCTCATTCAGGTGTGTTACTCTGGCCCATTTATCAAGTGACCTGAGAGGTAGCCAGTTTTGAGTGGGGTCCAGAATAGGAGAAGGCTCTGCAACAGGTCCAAGCTGCTGTGCAAGCTTCTCTGCCACTTGGGCCATATGACTCAGCAGATCTAATGCTGCTTCTGGTGTCAGTGGCAAATACAGATGCTGTCTGGAGCCTTTGGCAGGCTGTCATAGGTGAATCACACCAGAGGCCTCTAGATCTGCCATCTTCTGCAGATAATTACTCTCCTTTTGAGAGACAGCTCTTGACCTGTTACCGGATTTTGTAGAAACTGAATGTTTGACTGTGGGTCATCAAGTAACCATGTGACCTGAACTGCCTATCATGGACTGACCCGCCGTCTAGCTATAAAGTGAGTCACGCATAGCAACATTCTATCACCAAATGGAAGTAGTAGTATATATGTGATGGGGCTCAAGCAGGTCCCAAAGGCACAAGTAACTTACCTGAAGTGGCTCAAACCCTCCACTCCAGCCACCCTGCCTTCTCTCCCTCAGCCTGCACCAAAGGCCTCATGGGGAGTTCCCTATGATCAGTTGACAGAGGAAGAGAAGACTAGGGCTTGGTTCACAAATGGTTCTGCACAGTATTCAGGCACCACCCGAAAGTGGATGGGTCTGGTATAAACCAATACATATAAAATATTCACTGAGCACTTATTGTGTAATAATTTGCCCTGGCTTCTGAGGATCCAAAACACAAAAACATTCTTTCCTATACTGAGCTTACATTTACTTATTGCCTAAGTAAATAATTTTAAAAGTAATGAGAATTCAGAATTTTTTCCTTGCTTCTGCCTGTGATTCTTAATTCTGTGATTTAATCTTAAAAATAAAAAATACTAAATCAGTGAAATCATATTTTTTGTTTACAAATTTTGACTTTCCATCGCACTTCAAATACAAGTCCTTGCTGTTAAAGTGTCCCTAATTGCTGCAACCCTGCCTCCTCACACTTCCATGGCTCTACTTTTGCCACCTTTCTCCTTCCTTAATCTGCTTTTGAGTTTCATAGATAGACTTGTTGTTTAGTTTACCTCAAACACTCTTCAGCAAAGTAGGTACATGGCTTGTTTCCTCCCTCCTGATAAGTCTCTGCTTAAATACATCTTTATTGTTGAAATCTTCCATGACCACCCTGCACAAAATATCAGCCTAACTTTCATTATTGTTATCCTGCTTAATTATCTTCATAGCAGTGATCCCTAATGGATATAACATATAAACGATAATTTATCATCTATCTACACTAACACTTAATACTAGGAGATAAGCTGCATGAGAGCAAAATATTTGTTTAGTTCATTGCCTCACCGACATTTGGAACAATGACTGATACACAGAAGGCAATGGGTAGCAATTTATTAAATGAATAGATTCCCAATTTTAAAATGTGTATATGATTTTCTATTTTTGAAATTTTCAAACTTATATAATCATAAGAACAATCTGGAGAATTATAAAACATTCAATTTCAATATTCTTTCAGCTTTTCTGTGATACTAAAAGATGGCGCATAGTATAGATGAGCCTTTGTTTAGGAAGTACTTTTAGCATTTTTGGATACAAATATTAAGGGGAGAAATGAATGGTTCTGAAATACAAAGTGAGGAAAATAGATATATTGGGATTCAGGGGTAAGGAGTGCCTGGAGAAACAGAAAAACATAGACAGGCAAGCACAGTCTTAGAGACAGTCCAGAAATAAGCAAAGTGCCTGGAGGATGAAGACTGCAAAGGCAGGTGAACAGCAAAAAAAAAAAAAAAAAAAAAGAAAAAAAAAATACCAAAAAAGAAAGTTGCCAAAGACATTTTACATTATATTTTTAATGGAAAACTTCTCCACTGGCTGTGAACTTCATGAAGTATTCAACAAAACAGTGACTCTAAAAAAATTCAAGAAAAGGGGATCTACTTCATATCTGGGTTTTAAAATAAAGAAATAAGTTAATGAATAGGGACATGAGTGAGACTGGGTGCTGAGGACTGATTGTGTCCTCACCAAATTTATATGTTGAGATCCTAACCCCCGATGTAACGGTGTGAGGAGGCAAGGATTTGAGGAGGTGATTAGGTTGTGACAGTGGAGAGCTCATGAATGGGATTTCTGTCCTTTTTATAAAAAAGATCCAGAGAACTCTTTCTCTTTTTCTACCAAGTGAGGACACAGCCAAAAGATGGCTATCTATGAACCAGAAAGTGGGCCCCCACTAGACACCAAATCTTCCAGTACCTTGATTGATCTTGGACTCGCCAATCTCCAGAGTTGTGAGAAAAAAATGCTTATTGTTCATGTTACTCATTCTGTGTTATTTTCATTATATCAGCCTGAACTGACTAAGACACTGGGAATCATTGAAAGCAGAAACTTCAGAGAGGACACTGGATTTCAAAATATGGATCGTTGTTATCAGTTATGATTTGATGAGAAAAGGAGAACTATGAGAAGCAAAATGGATTTATTATAAAGTTTAAACCTTACATGATCTTGGGTGGTGGTTGAGCATCCTATGTAAGTCTTCTTCCCTTATGTCAGATGATGGTCCTGAAGCTAGAAAGGAAAAATAGAAATAAAGTGAGAGAGAAGAAAGACAAACTAGAATATTTGAGAATGAGCTGAAACCCATGAGGATAAACTGAAATTTGTCCATTACATAGAGCTATATTAGTCTCTCACTGTCTCCAGCCTACAGTTTTGTTTGTATGGGAGACCTGCAGTATAGCTGAGGTATTCCTCTACAGAGTTTCATGTAAGTGTGGCCCAGGATCCAAGGAAACTGAAGAAAGCGATCAGATGGAGGATGAAGGAGCTCTGGGTCTGGGTGCAGTCCCAAGAAGATCTGGCAGAATCTAAAGCTGGAGTGGGCTAGCTACTGAGCCAGTAGGTCCACCATAAAATATGTGACTTGTAAGAACTCTCACTCTAGTCTGATTTTCCAAGTATAAACCAGACTGCTGCTTAACTCCTTTCTTCCAAATCTTGTTAACATGTCTATTGTGGAAACCCATAACTTAGAATCATGTAAGAAAGAGAATTGTGAAAATGTGGTTCAAAATGTGTGATTTTAATGCAATATAAATGCAGTCTGTAACTGATATGTACTGCTGTGTGAAAAGCACACAGTAGCATAAACAAGAGTGTAAAATGACAATCTTCACTTATGATTGCCTTTTGAAGTTCTAGAGGTTGGCCTTGGCTGGGTGGTTCTCGCTCTGGGTGTCTCATGTGGTTGAAGATAATGAGTGATGAGTCTGAAGTCATCTTAAGGATTTCTCTCACATGTCTGACAGATAACGATGTCAGTCACCTGGATCCCATCTGCTGCTTTGGGCTGAAACACAACTCTGTTGCCTGGATTTCATCACAGCATCATGGCTGGTTTCCAGGGCAAGCATCTGAAAGATAGCCAGACAGAAGCTGTTTCACCTTTTATGACATAACATTTGAAATCATGCATTGTTACCTCTGCCACCTTAATAAATGTATTAGTCAGGGTTCGGTTGGAGAAACAGGACCAGTAAGAAATACATACATTGAAGGAAATTCACTTATTTTGGAGGCTGGCTAGGCAAGTTTCACAACCATAAGGTACACCATCAGCAGCAAAAACTTAGAATTCTTGGATATGATTGAAGCTGCTGTCTATAGGCACGACTTTTTCAGAAACCCACCTTGCTCTGCTCCTAATCTAGAGATCATCAAATTCCACAGAATGGCTGCTGTATGAAAATGATAGTCACTACTTCAGTCACATTCACTTTGAAATCTTAAGATCATGCTGAGAGCCTTTAAACAGCTCATGGATACACTGATATTACTACTCGAAACAAGTTAATGAACCACTGGAGAATAAAAGGAAAAAGTCAGGACTTGCAAATGAGTTTAGTCTGCTTATCCTATAGAAAAGAGCCTTGATATGGTAGCTCTAGGCTGCATCACAGTGATTTGGAAGGCTTAGAAATTGCCATGACTATTTGCAGATCAATAGATAAATAGCTTGATGAGAAAATCTTGCGGCATTGATAGAATCAGATATATTACCCACGTGTTTTTGTTTTTGTTTGGTTTTGCCTAAACATCTTTCTGTCACACATGATTTTCCACTTTTGTGCTCTCAAAATAATAATTTAAAAATAATATTTATAAATATGAATCTAAAAATTAAACAGATTCAAAATATTTAAATTAAGCATAAATGCTGACTTTATGTGAAATAAATTAGAGTCACATTTACTATATTACTGATATCTTTAAACTTTCTTCTCTTGCTTATTTAACTTAAGCAAATAAGAAACGGATATATTTAAGCTCTCTTTCACTGCTGATCACCAGCTTTAGAGAGTCTATTCTCACAACTTTAGATCACAAATGGTGAGATCCATGACTATGTATGAAAACAAGCTGGGAGCAGTTTCAGCCTTCCGCATTCTGAGAATTTCTTCCAGAGAGTGCTTATTCTAGCAAAAGCAAGCGAAATATAGATCTAAATGCACAGTACCCTGTTATGTCCGTGACTTTACTGCTAAGACTTCAAAAAGAACATTTGTTTTCAAACTTTTTTGTCTGGGACTTCATTACTCATGAAAGAATCTTTCCTTTGTTAAGGACAGGTCCACTGATTTAGGAAATTAAGCCTAGGACGTTCCACTGTGCGGTGACAACATAACGATGTTAAACTGGGTAGAATTCCACATTACAGTGTGAGTTTCAAGCCTCCATTGAATACTCAAGTGACCAGGAAATAAGAGGAAATAGTTTATGTAAGAATTCATTGTAACATGAATGAGTTATTTCTGCTTTTAACTTACTGAAAATCTACTTAAAAGGCAAGGAACATATGTAAACTACTAACAGATTTATCAAGGGAGTCTATCGTTGGCACAGTCTATTTTAAGGAAATTCAAGTTCACAAGGCATGAAAGACAAGTCTCACTGTTTCTTGCTAGTGAGACCACTTGCCACTGTGAAAACATCATATTTTAAAAGTGACACATGTACATGTGAGTTGTTGGATATTTTCTTGGAAGCATATGCTATGGAGAAAAAAAATCACGATTCTAGTGGGGTATAGTCCTTTAAAAATTCTTAGAGGACACATGACAACTTTTTCTTAAATATGTGAAGACTCACAGAAAAGGGAGAGAAGACACTATGAAAGTAAATCTGTAGCAGAAAACTATATATTGCAGCAAAGATAGTTTGGTTCAATATAAAGAATAGCATTTAGACCTGTCCAATCGTGGCTATATTGCCATAGGAGGTATTGAAGCTCGTTATTTTTCTTTCTGCTTGCAGTTTTTATTAATAGGGACAAACATTCACCATTTGAGCAACTCTGCATACATTAGCAAGTAATTTTATAGTGCCATTTGATTTAATAAGAAATGTATTCTCAAAGGTCTTTTTAAAAATAAGCTGTTTGTAAGTCAAGGCACATCTGTAGTTATTTTCTCATGATTGGAAATATTAAAACTGAATATTAATTGCTAGTTAACTGATAGAGGGCTTTTTGTACTTGATGGAATGTTGAGCTATATGTTCCTAGGAATTCTTTGGTAATGCTAGGATTGTTAATAGCTCAAGAAAGACCGCCAAAGTAGAATTCAAAAAAGTTTGGCTTTACTGTTGCTTTTTCCTCATTTGATCATGGACAATTATTTAGCTTCTCTGTTTCTCATGCTTAGAGAACTATATTTCATGCTTAGAGAACTATTGTGCTACCAGTCAGCAAGATAAATGGCATAATGGATGAAAGAGTTTATGATAGTCTAATATGCACAAAATATCATACTCTGCAGTTCTCTGATGTGGATTTCAGGTAGAATTTGAAGAATGACTAATATTTATATATAAAGAGATTTCATTCTAAAAGGAGAGTAAAGACAAAGGCAGATTACTTGGATTTAGAAATACTTTTAAAAACTTCCGGCCAGGCGCCGTGGCTCACGCCTATAATCCCAGCACTTTGGGAGGCCGAGGCGGGTGGATCACGAGGTCAAGAGATCGAGACCATCCTGGTCAACAGGGTGAAACCCCGTCTCTACTAAAAAATACAAAAAAAATTAGCTGGGCATGGTGATGTGCGCCTGTAGTCCCAGCTACTCGGGAGGCTGAGGCAGGAGAATTGCTTCAACCCAGAAGGCGGAGGTTGCGGTGAGCCGAGATCGCGCCATTGCACTCCAGCCTGGGTAACAAGAGCGAAACTCCGACTCAAAAAAAACAAAAAAAAAAAAAAAAAAAAAACTTCCAATGAGCTATTCTGTCCAAATGGAAGGTAGGAGGAACCCACCCTATATGGCATAAGTCAGTAAACTAGAATCAATGGGCCAACTTTGGCATGTTTTGGTAAATAAAAATTTATTATATCTCAGATCTGCTATTTCTTTACATATTGTTTATAGCTGCTTTTCTGAGACAACTGGAGAATTTAGTACTTATGATTCTCTGGAGACTGAGTGGCCAGCCAAATTCTAAAATATTTGCTATCTACGCCTTTAAGAAAAGTTTGCTGTCTCCTGCTTTAAGAAATCTTTGTGTGTCTTTAGAAACGAAAAAGAGAATACTTTGCCTGTGAGGAATTCCCAAAGGATTTTCTCTGCAGCAGTGATTCCTTGTTCTTTATTATTTTGGAGAGAATTCATATGATAGTTTTTAGAATATAAAAGATAATAATGGTTTAGTGGAAAAGCAGGAAGCTCCCAGCATTTCACAGCAGCTAAATTTCTGTCTCAGAAACAAGAAGAAGGTTGATTTACAATTTATTTTAATGACAGTAATCATGATACCTGCAGTATATGACATTTGGTGTAACTTCAAGTATTATTTCATCTTTAGTATTAAACAGTAAATCCTGATATTGCTTAGGATTAGGAGAAGAGTTAACTACATAAGTACTCATGCTATACCTGGTAGATAGAAGATATATTAGAAAGTCTTCATTCTTCTTCAGTACCTCATTTTTCCTCTGTTCATCTACTCATTTATTTCTTCTTGGTCAAAAAGGCAATTCACTTCAAAAAGCTATATTACTGAAAAATACGGTGGAACACCTAAGTCTCATAAATTAGACAATTCAAAGATAAGGCTGTTTCTAGCTCACTACTAATTTTCCTTTGATTTGTGCTGCTTTATTCCTTTTTACATAGCAGAAATCTGCATGCGTTTGCCATAAACCGGGTTAACTTCACACCTGATGATTAGTTCCATGTGATTGGTTGAAAGTATTGTTATCCGCAAAACATACCTGGTTTCAGACCCTATCAGCCTGCAAACATAATGATTATTTAGTACATCAGTGTGATTCTTAAATTGCTTTTTAAGACTTTTGCTATTTAGTGCTGAGATAAAAATTTTTGGACCAGTTGGGCTTTCATTTAAATTGCTTGAGAATCATGAGTAAATCTTTTCACAAAAATACTGAGAGCAAGTAGAGGAAACATTGGCTTTATTGCCTAGAGGTAAGAGTACAATACTATTTTTTTTTCTCTCTCTAGTGCTTAGTTAAGAAGCTTTAAGTCTTTGCATGGTCCTTGGGTGGGACCTGGAATAAGCCAAACATAAGCTTAATTCCTGCTTCTTTTTGACATGATTTTCTCAAGCTCTCAACTTCAGTTTTTATATCTGCAAAATTAGGCTAAAAATTTCTCTCAAATAGTTGCTATGTTTTAAGTTTAAGAAAACACATAATAGGCATGCTCTCATATACCCAAGCATTTTCTACATTGCATCAATGTTATAGACCCTATTTCTTAGAGTGCAGTGGTGCCATCTCGGCTCACTGCAACCTCTGCCCCCTGGGTTCAAGTGATTCTCCTGCCTCAGCCTCCCAAGTAGCTGGGCCTGCAGGTGCACACCATCACGCCCAGCTAATTTTTGTGTTTTTGGTAGAGACAGGGTTTCACCATGTTGGCCAGGATGGTCTTGATCTCTTGACGTCGTGATCTGCCCACCTCAGTCTCCCAACGTGCTAGGATTACAGGCGTGAGCCACCGCGCCCGGCCCTTCTTACTGTTTAACAATATACTTAGATTAACATCCATATATTTACTAAAAATAAAGTTTAATTGAATGGAATAAAGTTATTAGGAAAATTATTTACCATGACCAAATTTGTCCATAATTACAGTTTACTCATTTTGTAACTCACCCAAATATCATTCTTTTAGGATATATAACATAAATTAGTAGGTATCATTGATATTTCTTTCTCCGATAATGTCTACTGCTGTAGACAAAAGACTTCATTAGATATTGTCAAAATCCTGCTATTTACACATAGTCCTTAACGCTTTTGAATCCTGGGAACATGGTACTGATTATCATCTTACTTAGTGTGACATCTATTAGAATTTTTATGGGAGTGGTGACAATTGCCACTGCCTAGAAAGTGGCTATGAATGAAGATTAAACAGCTGCTTTGAGTCTAGATTGTTATCACCCAGATTGAAACGACACAACAGATTGTATAGAGAAGGCAAGCAGCTTGTTAAGGAGAAAATTTCCTAATAGTGACATCCTACCTGTATATCTAAATCAATTCTAAAGATAAAAATATCGAATCAATGTTAATCAAATGGAATGTAGAATGTGAGCTGACCCTGAGTATAAGGGGGAGGAAATGTTGCTCAAAACATGTGACCAGCTAGCTTTTATATTCTTTTACTTTCCTTCTATTAAAAATATATGAAAATAAAATAACTATAAAATTTTACATACACAATTTTCTTCCCTAATGATGTAGTTGCTGTCTGTTTTTAGGGAGAAAGACTCTTCTCCAGAAGCTGTACCATTGATATACATTGTACAGTTGGGAAAAGCATTTCAAAGAACTAAAGAGGGAGTAAACTTCCAATAAGTTCCTTTCCAAGATATTTCAGGGATGCTAACAGTGAAACCTACTGAGGATCTGTGGTTCTTCCTTCTGGGATTTTTTTTTTTTTTTTGGAGGTTGCTGGGTTTCTTTTAAATGCTCTGAAACAAAAGGGAAGGATGTGTGATTGGAAAGAATGGCTCTGAGCCAGATCACAATCTGGTCTTGTGTGTGTGTGTGTGTGTGTGTGTGTGTTTGTGTGTGTGTGTGTGTGTCTAGAGACAGAGACACAATCTTGCTGTTGTTGCCCAGGTTAGTCTCAAAATCCTGGTCTCAAGCAGTCCACTCACCTCGGCCTCCCGAATTGCTGGAATTATAGGTGTGAGCTACCACACCTGGCCTTCAATATGGACTTTAGCCAACTGACTGATCAGTTACTTGGAAGAGATCTCCCAATGCTTTTGAAGTTACCAGAAACAACTCAATGTAAGAAGAAATTTAAAGAAAAATGCCATGCTTGGTTATTTCTGAAAATTCATACACTTTAGAGTTTTGCTATAAGGTAGTAGAAATCATACTATAAAAGTGTCAAGTTTAAGAGTTGGTATGTTCTATGTCAAAAATTGTTTTCTATCCTATCCTCCAAAACTGTATCTTGTAGACATAGATGAGAGAATTTAGTTTAGTAGATGTTCATCACTGTTGTAAGTGACCCCGATTTACAAAATTTATCATCTGTTTTCTGATGTCACATCAATCAGTCTAATATAATAAGACACATGACGTAAATGTATTTTGTAGGTTTAAAATATGCTATCTGCTTGATAGTTATACATATCACAACCATATATATATCATATATCATATGTATTGGAGACAGAGTCTTACTTTGTTGCCCAGGCTGGAGTGCAGTGGTGCAATCTTGGCTCACTGCACTCTCCGCCACCTGGGTTCAAGCAATTCTCATGCCACAGCCTCCCAAGTAGCTGGGATTACAGGCACGCACCACCACACACAGCTAATTTTTGTATTTACAGTAGAGACAGGGTTTCACCATGTTGACCAGGCTGGTCTAGAACCCCTGACCTCAAGCAATTCACCTGCCTTGGCCTCCGAAAATGCTGGGATTACAGGCATGAGCCACCACATCAGCATAAATAAATATTATCACAAGAAATTAAATTCAAGTAAACTCTCTTTAATTGGCAAAAGTTAAAAAAAATCTCAAAATATGTGGTCTGAAGGAAAGAGTGTTTAAACTGTACAGTACATTGACAATATAGTAACATTAAAAATTGAAAGCAAATATTATTTTATCAATTAAATGATCACCCAGCACTTTGGGATGCCTAGATGGGTGGATCACTTGAGGCCAGAAGTTCAAGATCAGCCTGGCCAACATGGTGAAACCCGTTCTCTACTGAAAATACAAAAATTAACCAGGTGTCGTGGCCTGTGCCTGTAGTTCCAGCTACTCAGGCGCCTGAGGCATAAGAATCACTTGAACCCGGGTGGTGGAAATTGCAGTGGGCAGAGATGGCACTACTGCACTACAGCTTGGGGTAGGCGATATAGCTATTTTAATCACAGTTGGAAAAAGTTGCCACATTACAAGATATTTGTATCTCTGTGAATTAATTCTCAGAACACATTTATATTAAAAAAAAAAAAAAAACAAAATAGTAACTATTATAGCTTTTATTACAACTATGGCCAAAAAGTAAGCCATATAGAGGGAGCCTGTTTCACTGCAACAAGAGAAGAACAGAATAACTTTTGCTGTACACTCTTGGATATTCTAAGGAGCAAGATTCTAATCACATATTGGCAACTATTGCAATTGTAGATATTTGTGGATTAATCAATGTAAAGTAGGTATATTTCGTTTGGGCCTTTATATATTTTTCTACATTCTCCCCCATTTGTACAGTGCTTCTTCTCTACCTTCAGTAAAGAATCGCCTACCATTCTGGCAGAGGTGGGTGGAAAGTTTCTTAGCTGGGCCTTAAATTCCTGCCTGTGGGAATCTCAGACTAAAACTATATATTCCTTGATATCATGAATATAACAAAGATGTTATTTTTGCATATTAAGGTATTTTTAATATAGTACTTTGCTGGATGGTCTCATTTCTTCTATGTTAATTTGTTTAAATGATGTAGATTCAATAGGATTTATTCAATAAATATTGAAGTATTACAAATACTTAGTGTTCCATTTTTTGAATCTCTTGATTCAATCATCATACTCCATTTGTTTGACTGTCATAATTTCACGTTAAAAAAAGGCTACTTGATTCTCAGTAGCTGAATTTTCAGTGCATGTGAGTGTTTGTAGTATTTAGCTTATGCCATAATGAATGCTTTGTTGTAGTGAAGTGGAATCAAAATATTGCTTTGTATAGAATCTTTTGTCATTAATTTAAAAATAAAGGCACTTTTAGTAGTTGAAGATTATCAAAAGAAGGAAGTGATTACATATTATTTGTAAATTTTAGGAAAGTAGTAATCATTTTTTTAAAGAAAATTGTAGCCATACTGAAACAATGGTTGAATATCTTATCAAGTGCTCTAGCTGGTTCCAGTTGCAACTGAATCATACAATGCGCTATTTGTCTTTTCTTTATGTTGAAGTCCTTCCACACTTGCTTTTCACTTCTCTCCATTAAGATATATTTATATGAATGTTCTTAAAATGAGACCTGAATAAACAGCAGTTAAATCTGTTTGGTGCTTAAATGTGTGATAGATGACCAAATATATAAAAGCTCTTATAAGTTTTAAAATAATTTAGCATATTAGCATAAAGTAGTACTAGAGAATCCCATACCCATAAAGGAGTTTGCAGTGAGATGCTAAATGTGACTGAGAATGGAAGTAAATTAGAGAAAGATGAATTCCATGTAACCTTTGGGAACTGGTAATCTGCTTTGAAGCAACCGCCTACATAAAGGTGACATCAAGGCAAGAATAAAGTGACCCTGTATAAAATATTAGAACAGTTTAATGGAATATTTTGTGACTTTCAAAGGTTATAAATCTAAACACTGAACCAAATAAACCTGAAATCTCTTGAAATCAAGTGCCATTATGATTACGGTAGTCTACCACTCAGATATGTAATTATGTCAAATTCCAGTGTTATATCTTCATAATAGACATTTCCAGGGCTTAAGTACACTCCACACATGAAAAGAATGATGTATATATTCTGAAACATCAAATAATAGACAGTGACTTTTCTTTGGTTTTGTTACATGTTATAATTCTACATTTATCTCTAAAATATCTGCTTTTGTTATTAAGGTTATTTTAACTATTCTTTGAATGAGTTTATATAAGTGGGATGTAAATATCTGTAAAATTAAAAGTGAAAATAATTGGCTAATTCCAATCCCCTTCCCTCCAGCAACTCTTTATCAAAACATAAAAATAAAAACAAACAAACAAACAAAAACCCACCACCAACAAAAAATAGCCCAGCAGTCTTGCAAGCCTTTTCCTAGAAAGGGGATTTGAAAAGAACAGTAATTGGGGTGTCAATGCATTGGGAGATGTACTCATTAAACAGCCCACCTTTCTTCCTTTCTTGGATGTTCAGGGTTCTGGGCACATAGGTGTTTTATTGAAGATAGCTGGGCCCCAGGTTCTCCCACAGGTACTGCTATTGTCTTAAAACAATACAATATCCTTATCATCCATATTGTCCCTGATACTTCCATGACTAATGCCAATAGAAGGGGCATGGAGAAGAAAAGTCGTTCGCAGGTAATCTTATGTTCCAATGGCCTTTAGCTTCTATGTATATCGATTTCCCACAGAATAATATTTCAGATATATCTCTACTCCTCTTTAAAAAATAATAAATTACTAGATTGCTGAGTTTGGGAAGGCGAGTTAGGACTCCAAAGCTTAGCTCCTTTCTACTCATCTTCAAGTTTTGTACTTCCCTGACACATCCTGTTTTAAGCCTATTAGTTTTTAAAGACTCCGGTCTGGTGGTAGTAGCCTGTGGATTTCCAGGACTTCTTGTGAGTTGTAGAAGTGCACATTGTGATTTGTAGCAAAAACCACAAAGCTCACCACCACCAAAATTATTTTCTAATATTTCCCAGAAACTTTTCAGTTAGGAGGCCGACTGTGGCTAATTTGGTCCAATGTCTTTTAAGGTGAAATAAATAGCATAAGGCACTTCCAAGAAGAATAAAGATAAGCTCTTGAGTGATTATCCTGTCTCTCTTTTGCTGACCCAAACTAGCAGCTGTTCCAGGTGTTACAGCTACAAAATGGTGGAACTTTAAGCCTAAAAATGCCTGGTTCCAGAATCACCACCCCCCGCCCCAAATCACGTGTGCCCATGTGGTTGTTTTATAACTCAGCCAGGATCAGCTTTCTGAGTGTATGACTTGTAAAGGTGCACAGGGGGCTGGAATTAGAAGCTCTCAGTTTGATTTAATGTTCTGTTGTTGCCGTCTTAAAATTCTTAATATTTTTGAACAAGGAAGCTCATATTTTCAAAAATTATATAGCCAGTAATGACCCCAGCAAAATCTAGAAAAACAAGTTGTAACTAGGAGAGAATTTTTATGGCTGACAATAAAATTCACTATAGCTAAATGAAAGAACAAACAAGTTTATTTAAGAGGATTACTTAGTTCCTAGAATTATATGCTAAATTTTTGGAAACAATACAAATAGGAAAACTATACAATCACACCATAGAAATATTTTATTGAAAGCCTGAAGCAGCAGCTTTCTGCCTCGCAAACACACAGAATGCCAGGGACTGGATAACAGAAACCCTTATATGGCTACTATTAAAAACAAACAAACCAACAAACACCTCCAAAAAATGAAATAGAAAAATCTTTTCTGACTTTGCTTGCTAGAGAAGCTTCATGACCTCTTCTAGAAAATTTTTAGTTTAGCCTTTCAAGTCTTGCATGGGAGCCTGCATTGTGGAACTTTGCCACTTTTGAAAACTTGGCTTCAAAAGTGTAAGAAATCAGATTTTCCTTTGCCATTCCCTAAAGAAAATATATTGATTGAACCAATCTACAATATTTACCAGAGACAGTATTGATCTGTTTTTTTTTAATTTTGATTATTTTTTATATATTATTTCTTTATTTTTGAGATGGAGTTTTTCTCTGTTGCCCAGGCTGGAGTGCAGTGGCAGGATCTCAGCTCACTGCAGCCTCTGCCTCCTGGGTTCAAGCAATTCTCCTGACTCTGCCTCCTGAGTAGCTGGGACTATAGGTGTGTGCCTCCACGCTGGGCTAAATTTTTTTGTAATTTTCATAGAAACGGGGTTTCACCATGTTGGCCAGGCTGGTCTCGAACTCCTAACCTCAAGTGATCCACCAGCCTTTGCCTCCTGAAGTGCTGGGATTACAGGCATGAGTCACCGTGCAGAGCCCAGAATTGGTCTGTTTAATCCTGGGACTCAGAATTGGGAAGCCATCTCAAAGACTCACCGAAAATCAATTAGGATGCCTTGTAGACGTCTTTAAACTTATCTCCTAATGATTTATTTTTCTCTAATACCACTAAGATCAATTGATAACTATACATCATCTGGCTTTTCTGTTTTTTTTTTTCTATAGTTTTGTCTATATAAAATCTCTGTAGAAGAATCTTTAAAAAAACAAACAAAAATGAATCTCTGATCATGATGTTTCCCTTCTTAACCAATCCTCTATTTCAAAACAAACCATTGCTTTGAGGATGCTAGGCTCTCCATCTTCTGGCCCTTACTTCTCTTTCTATTCTCATGTCTTTTCACACTCCATCTTGTACTCTATCTTTCATCCATATTGAACTATTTTTTCTAGGCTATAAGCTTCCTCTCTACTTGCAATTCTTTCGCATGCAGTGTTCTGCTTTTTCCAAATTCTGTCTGCTTTCACTTGGCTAATTCCCACTTAGGTAAGGACATGGCTTCAACTCACTTCTGAGGTTTTCTCACTGTCTCCCTCTCCCAGCCACAGATTATTATGTCCTACTTTCTGATCCCCTTGCATTCTTTACTTTTCCTATGATAACTGCATGGAAATTACTTGTGTAATTGTCCATATTCTCTGATAAAGTACCTACTCTAAAGACTGAGGACATGATTGTTTTGGGTATTTATACCTAACAAAATTTCTCAGAGATAATATGCTATCAACAAATTTATGAGAAATAACATAGAATGAATAGATGAGTGAGTGGATGAATACATAAACCAATGACCAAATGAAAGAAAATGTAGCTCTGGATTCTAACTATGTCTTATACTATCTGATGGTTCTATTTGTTGTATGGTGAGATACTATAAGTTCTGGAGACCTGGGTTTTATCTTTGGATAGTCCATGGGTTTATTAATTCAACAAATACTTTTCATAAAATTACTACATGCCTAGCCCTATGGCTTTGTGTCTTTGTTTATCCAAGTTAAATATTCAGGATCTCAGTTTCATCATTTGCAGTATCAGAGTAATAACATTTATCTGAAGAGTAATAATATTTATCTGAAGCTTTTTGTAAAAATCCAATGACTTTACAAAATATTAATTAGTGTTAAATAGTTGAGTTTCCTATTAGATGGTGTTTGTATTAGTGACAGTGTTTTCGAAAATTTATTCCTATTAAAATGTAGATATATGACTTACTTCACTATTATATAAGCAGAACAAGTCAAGACTGGTAAAAAATTTAGAATAAAATTTTAACTTAATTAAAATATGCACTGTACTATTTGTCTAATTTATAGTGTCCATCCAGAGACTTAAGGTACAATCACATTTTTATAATTCCCTTAGGATTTGCAACCTCAAAAAAAAAATCCATACTCCGACAAGTTTCGGACTGTTCTACAACTGCATTTATCTTACATCAATGTAATTGCATTGTCCATCCTGCCATCCAGATTTATCTATCTATCTATCTATCTATCTATCTATCTATCTATCTAATCAGCTGTACTACTGTATTTGTGCAGTATATCTCAGAAATAGTAGTCTAATCCAGATTAAAATTGAATTGAAACTCCGCTTTCTGACATGAAATGAACTAAATACAGAGAAAAATAGAAGTGATCAAGAGAAAGAAGAATGTATGTGTGAACATCTGCCATGCTAAACTATACTGTTCCCACTTATGCGTTGTACATTATATCTCTCCCAAAGTTAGACTTTGCATTTCAAAGAAATGTCATTGAAAATTAAATTTATCTGACTGCCAGTCAACATGTCCATTATGGACACAATTTGCATTTTAAGGAATACTTCCATTGTTATAAAATTTTAAACATATTTTGAACATAGCTCATGGCTTCAACCCTTTATAGATAACCCTACTATTCATTCCATATTACCTGATACAGACGTCTATAAATTTTTCAGTCATCTCTTTCATCTTTACTTTAATACCAAACATTTTCTTTTGATTTCATATACCTTGGTCTTTTCTGCCAAAAAAGGTCTCAGGGATTTTTTTGTGTGTTTTGTTTTTCAGGCATTTTTTGTTTGTTTGTTTGTTTTTTGTCTTCATGTTTTTTCCTCCCATTTATGCCTAGATACTTTCTCTTTCTCCTTTAGTTCACTAAGTACTTTTGTGACTTCTTTGACTTCTGCACCCTTTAATGTTACAAGGTATATCCCTCATCCATGGTGCATATCACATTTGTAATGTCACTTTACTTTTTATGTACAGTTGATTAATGTCTGTCTCACCCAGTAGATTATATGAACCAAGGGAGCATGTCTCTTCATGCTCACAATTTTAATTCCAGGACCTAGCCTATTAATTTGCACATAAGAGGTTTTCTATACATGGTTTAGAATGAATAAATGATTCTCCAATCCCTGGGGTATGAGGTAGGTGAATTTGTAAGTCAAATTGACACACATAGAATCAAGTTAAATACATAAAAATATCATTATTATATAAAATATAAGAAGAGAAATATAAGAAAAAACAAAGAGGGTTGAGAAAGGATGCTGCCATTTATAGTGCCTCCTATTTTATGACATTCTACTGTAATTCTCACTGTAAACTCATGTGGTTTTTATTATTCTCATTTTATAACTGAAAGACACATAATGCAAAAAGTTTAATTGGTTCAACTCCCTACCCCTAGGAAATGGTGAGGCTGAGCTATGTAACCCAAGCTAATCACCGCCAAAGCGCACTGTCTTTCCACCACTCCATGACTGAACTACTTGCTTCAGAACTTCTAATTCTCTGTGAGATTCTCTTCAGCTTGGGACTTTGGCCTCTGGAGTCTAAAGAATGAGTTATGTGGAAATTGTGAGTTTAAACCTATCTTAGACTCACATCTTCTTAATTGTGTTTTCTCTCATTTTTTTCTCATAAGTGCAGTCACAACTTAAATGCTTCTGCAATTGTGGATGACTACACTTACAATATGCCAGATGTTATTTCATTTAAATTATGCCCACACAGTGCAGGTGCAAAATGGAGGCCACAATTGAGCAAATTTGGACTTAAGTAGTTCTGTGTTTTCATTTAATCTATATGCTTGGCTCAATGCAAATCATTTTCTTCACTTTTCTACTTTCTCTCTGCCTAGGAGACTTTTAAAATAGATTACTTTAAAAGTTCTGAAAAGTGAGAATGGCACATATATTTTTTAGAATTAAAAAGTCTTTGCCTCTTAGCTAGACTTTGCATTTTCCCAGACTGCAAAAAAAAATTATCTTGCCCATTTTTATTTGCACAAATATAATGTGGCTAATCCAACCATGCTTTCCAAAGAGAATACTTTAGGGAACATGGCCATAAAGCATCAAAAATCAGTATCAAATGGATCTACTATAATCTCACAATTATTCCTTATTTATTTTGAGAGCTGAACCCCTCCTCATTTCTCTTAATTTTTCTTAAATGTGTGCTCTGTTCATTTTTCCATGCTCTCATGTCCCAAAGTGTAAAACTTGTAACTTTGTGTGGCATCTGCAAGTGGGGGTCTATTGGCTGTTATACCCAAACTAGTGAGAAAAGGAAAATACCTAAAATATCTATAAAATGCTTATCTTAGGATACATGCTAGATCACTATTTCATAGCTTCTGAGCAACTACTATATTTCATTAAACTCAAGACAAGATCAATTGTCTGACACACTATTATTTTAATTATCATTAAGAAAACACTGTAAATTAAAATATATCTCAGTATTTTCTTATCTTTTATACTATGGAAAAATTTTTTGGACTCAATTTAGACTTACATTTAAAAATTTATCACTCTTGTGTATACATTAAAAAGGACATACAAGAGAAATAATTTGGTTAAGGTATGCCTAAAACATTTTCCATGTAGTCTGGCTAAACACAGAACTGTCAATCTCTGTATTTTACCTCAGAATAACATCCCTTGTGATATCAATAGTATTACTAATAAAGTGATACGGAATTCCTTTCAGGAATACTTTAGTTTTGCCTCCAAGTTATTTTTCCATGTCAGTTACTTCCATTCTGCAGACTTAATTTTGTTGTTCTCTTGGACTTTTCGGAAGATTTTACAGAATAACTTTTGGCAACAATGATAAACCATTTTTTTTCTCAAATGGTTCTTAAATGCCCTGATGAATTAAAGCAAGGAATTACGGTTGTTGAAGGGTGGCAGAATATGCCACCCCAAAATATGCCACTGTGGCATAAAGATTATTTTGAGATAAAGGCATTTATAAATATTACAGCTGCAAGAAGAGCACTCTGACCCTCCCCTTTCACTGTACAAATGGACTTTATTAAAATAATTATCTTCCCTTAGCTTCTGCATGGGATTTAGCTGCTTTTATGTAATTGCCTATCTTTGTTCAATCCAGTATAAAAATATGTAGGTTTTGCCACTTCTTTAGGTCTTCACTTTTTCATGAAAGCTCTCATGTCATTTAACACTTATGTGAAATACATGTGTATGCTCTTCTCATGTTAATTTGTCTTATATTAATTTAATTCTCAGGCCCAGCCAAAACACTAAGAAGACAGATAAAATTTTGCTTTCCCTACATTGTCTAACTTAAGTAATGACAGCTAAGGTCCCTGAAACGCAGGTAATCACTTCTACTACTTGACCTATGACAATGTGAAGAGGCATCAATATTTTAAAGAACTTAAAATATGAATATGTACATATAATACATACATAAAGCTCCTTCTTAAACAAAATTTGGGTAACCCAATAGCAATCTAAGATTGGCTAGTGTTATATCATGCCTGGCTAAACGGTTTTATTGGATATCTGCTACCATGTTTCTATTACACTAATATGAGGTTCACCTATCCAGTGAATTATCATAGTACAGATTTCCTCTCTGGAGATGATCTGCTTTTTAAGTTAAATCTCAAGAACAATTTAGTATTTGTAACTGTCGTCTTTAAAATGATGTAACAAGAGATTGCTTTGGTTATGTAATTTAATCAAGATAATCACAGTAGAACTTACATGTTATAATTGAAACTTTTGATATCCTATTAACTTCTCTTCCTATTCTAAGTTGTAATTCCTTATATGTTAACCAACATATATTAGTTTTCCTTCTTGTTTATTTTTCATGCTATTTTCTTCATTTAATAAATGCTTTCTTTAACATCCCTCAACTACCCCATGTTTATACTTATGAAATGCAAATCACACGATATTTTATTTTGGGTTTTACCTACCTGGATTGATTATGTGCTCATTCCAAACAAGGCCCAATTAATTAAGTCCCTTAAAAATATAATCAAGTTTCTTGATCATAGCTAAAATTTAAAACTGTGTAGGAATAGGGGAATAAGGATAAAGGACCAAGATCAAAGACTATGAATTTGGGGCACTGTCTTAATATTTTCATAGGAAATACAATTGTACGTAGGAAGCAGCAGCCAATATAGTAGAGGAAGAAAAGGTAGTGTTCCTTTTGAAAGGCAGACCCCAGGATAATGCTGAGTTTGGCCATGAGAAAGGCAAAGACAGCTACGTTATCTGTTTCTGAATTAGAAAAAAATATCTTTAGAATATAAATACCTGCACTGCCAAGGAGTTGATTTAGATAGAACCTTTCTTAAATATAAGGTAGAAGGAATTTTGTGTTGGTGTTTTATATATCAGCAAAAATATTTAGAAAATTTTATATTCAAAATCTGCATTATATGAACCAGAAATTAACATTTAAGTTAAACAAGTTAGCTGATCTTTTTTGATCATAAAAAGAGAGAGACTCAAGTCTCCATATTTTTTGTTTGCCTAAAAAATTCTACTAATTATTCTCTCTGGATATATAAGTGTTGCCTGGAGATAGAGGATGAAAAATTGCCTGCGGTTTCATTCTACACATTAAATTAGCAGGACCAATTATCTTCATTTCCTGTAGGGTCTGTAGTATATTTTCCAAATAGAATGCCTGAAGGTATTGCTGTATCTAAGTCTTAACATTTAAAAGTTTGTCAATGTAGCTATAAAAGTTTGCTACATAAATCAAGACATACATTGACTTTTCCTTCTCTATATCTATGAAAGTCCCAGATGGCATCTTATTCTGATATAAATCTGTTTTGTCTGTATCAGAAATATGTTGTTTAGTGCGGCCACCTTCATGAATTACCTTAACTCCATCTGGATAACTTGCTGGAGCTTCTCCATTAGCACTTGATGCTTCATTTTTCACTTTTGGGTTATAGAGACGGCATCTTTCCTTAAACTTCATGAACCAATCTCTGCTAGCTTCACACATTTTTCTGTAGTTTTCTCACCTCATTCAGCCTTTATGAAATAAAAGAGGCCCTTTCTCTGGTTTAGACTTTGGCTTTATGGAATGTTGTGACTGGTTTGATCTATCCAGATTACTAAAACTTTTTCCATATCAGCAATAAGGCTCTTTTAGCTTCTGTGTTCTTTTTTGTGTTAACTGGAGTGGCACTTTTAATTTTCTTCAATAACTTTTCCTTTGTATTCACAACTTGGCTGTTTCAAGCAAGAGGCCTAGCTTTCAGCCTGCCTTGGCTTTCAACACGCCTTCTTCACTAAGATTAATCATTTCTTGCTTTTAATTTAAAGTGAGAGACATGTGACTCTTCTGTTCACTTGAACACTTAGAGGCCCTCGTAGTGTTATTAATTGGCCTACTTTCAATATTTTTGTGCCTCAGGGAATAGGGAGGCCTGAAGAGAATGAGAGAGATGGTTAGTGGAGCAGTCAGAACACACAGAAACATTTATCTATTAAGTTTACTGTCTTATATAGGCTTGGTTTATGGTGCCTTCAAATATTACAATAGTAGCATCAAAGGTACCTGATCACAGATCACTATAACAGGTATAATAACAATGAAAAAGTTTGGAATATTGTGAGAATTACCATAACATGATACAGAGACGTGAAGTGAGTACACGCTATTGAAAAATGGCGCTGAAAAACTTGCTTGAGTCAAGGATGCCACAACTTTCCATTTGTAAAAAACAGGGTATCTGCAAGGAGTGATAAAGCACAGCACAATAAAAGGAGATATGCCGACATGCCTGTACAATTACTATGTGTCAATTTTTAAAAACCCAGTACTTGCTAGTTATTATAATTTTCTGCTTTTTTCTAAAAGTTGAGTTTTGAAAAATAAAATGTAATTGATAGTTTCATTAATGTTTTATTACATTTAAATAATGGTGCAATAAGAATATACAAATTAGCCCAGCAAACAGAAAACTGCAATTATTTCATGCTTCACTGGAAGATAGAAGTATCAAGGAAGGTCCCTGGAGATCAGAATGTGCTTTAATATTATTCAACACAATCATTAAGCAGTCAGTGGAAAATGTGAATGAGTGCACATCCAAATCTATAATAATAAAATGTTAGAACTGAGAGATAATAAATCAGTTTGATCAAAAATACAGATGGATCTGGACAGCTGGAGAAATTATTCAGATTAGAAAGAGATGGGTTTTAATGAAAGGAATAGTAAGATCATGCATTTGAAGAAGAATAATACACAGTAGGAAAATATAAACTAATAAAAAGCTAAGATACATATGAAGTAATTATGGAGAACATTATTTTAGTGTATTTGTTGATATACTGTGTTTTAAGTCCAGTGTTATAACAATGAAGGATGATTGTGTTCTAAGTTTCCTAACTTGAACAACTGGAAAAGAAAAAGAGAAAAATTATAATACCACTTAGCTAAACAATATCATTTTGTCCATAAGCTTAATGGAGATTTTATAAAGTTAGCCAATTTCAGAACAAAGTAGGAATTGTAATAAAAGCTGGCAATTTTAACTACCATAGTGATAGCGGTTTGAATTGTTTTATATTTAAAATATTGAATTCATTGGCATATCCACAGTCTTGGATATTAATCTCAACTCTGTCTGCCTCAAAGTTTTCTACCAGGTCCCACTCTTGTGTGTTTAAGTCTTTTAACTTCAAAGCATCATTACATACTCTTTCTTTGCACTCAAGGTGTAGTGAAATTAATCAAACCAAAGATCCGCAGTTGGTTGTTTTGACTAAAAAAAACAATTCTAATCCCCTCAATATATCACACACTCTGACAATAATTTAGGCCAGCCACTTACAATTTTATAATTTTTTATATTGCTAAGAACAACAAGAAATTATTATTATGACAGAGCTTCAGTTTGTCCCCAGGGAGATATGCATTAACCAATATAATTATTAGTATATTTCAACAGAAGATATCCTGAATTTTAAAAAGCAATGGTACTATGTGTAAAAATATGGTCTACTGAGATGGTAGTGTCCATGTCAAATGTTCATAAAATTTTGAAGAACCTATTTGAGCGGGTATGCTATAACAGGAGAAACCTTGATTGAGCATTTAGAAAAAATATAAATTTTTGTGCCAATTCTATTCTACTTGCTTTGTAGTCTTGGCAAGTCTCCGATTCTCTCTAGGACTTACTAAAATCATGATAGTAAGAGTTAATGACAAAACTGGAAGTCATATATAAAGGTAAACTACTACTATCAACCTTATTAATATTAGTTTTAATATTATTTATAAACAAATACAGTAATGTTCCAGATAAAATACAGACATTTGTCCTAGAGAGGGTACTTACATATGTTTTTTTTTTTTTTTTTTTTTTTTTGAGGCGGAGTTTCGCTCTTGATACCCAGGCTGGAGTGCAATGGCGCGATCTCGGCTCACCGCAACCTCCGCCTCCTGGGTTCAGGCAATTCTCCTGCCTCAGCCTCCTGAGTAGCTGGGATTACAGGCACGCGCCACCGTGCCCAGCTAATTTTTTGTATTAGTAGAGACGGGGTTTCACCATGTTGACCAGGATGGTCTCGATCTCTTGACCTCGTGATCCACCCGCCTCGGCCTCCCAAAGTGCTGGGATTACAGGCTTGAGCCACCGCGCCCGGCCTTACATATGTTTTAACAAAACTTATAAATGTTTTATAAAACTCCTGAACACTAAAATATTAACCTTTAACCTTTTTTTTTTTTTAGTTGAGTCCATTTTTATAGTGGATCACAGCTCATTGTGGTCAGTATCGTTAGCTGCACCATCTGCCATCCTTCTCTGTGAGCCACCTCTGTGGGAGAGCCTAAATTCAGCCCAAGAAATCAGGATCAAGAAGGAGAAAAAAAGCCCTGGGCCACATGGCTGCTACTGCTATATCTACACCGAACAGTCACTGAACACTTACCCAAGTGTGATGGTTTCCACGCAGGAGACCCAAGTGGCTCTGCTGGGAGAATAACTTATTTGCCTAAAGCTTTTTTCTTTCTCAAAAGGAAAAAAAAGCTGGTTTCTAGAAACCGATGTGGAAATTGAAGACTGTCCCAGGGAGCCAAATTTTACAGATGAATCACAAACTTATTGCTTCTCCAAAGATGTCATGAATCCATTCCTTGCACCACCAGACGTTTTTCATGCATTCAAAAGTGTTTCCAGAGCTCCAGAACCACAAGTACCTCAGGTCCTGAGCACTCACATCCCCCAGAGAGCCTCCTGCACCAGACCTTTCTCTCGAAGTCCTGAGACTGGGTACTCTCCGAAAGCTGGAGGTTTGTGCGCAGTTTGTACATGTGGTTGAGGGCTTGTGTGAGGAAAGTCCCGCTGGTGTTGATCTCCATCAAGGTCAAGGTATCCAGCTTGGCATGTGCCTCCTGCTGTCTTACAAAGCTGTCAGCAGACACTCAGAGTTTGGCTATATGAGTGTCCCACATATCCTAGACCAGGGTCGGGATTTCGCCTGCGTTCGGGATGTTGTCTGAAGCATGATTAACAGCAGCTTAGTAGTAAGGGCTGGGCATTGGGGTAGGTAAATGTTCATTTCGTTCATGATCCCTCATCTTCTCCAGCTTTTCTGTGTCCATCCACCCCAGAGGGAGCAGCTGACATTTCTGTCTTTGTTTCAGGTTAATTGCCAGCTACAGGGCACTTCCACTGGTAAACCTGGGTTAAAAGGCCCCAGTCCCCTCGCCCCACCCGCCATGAGGTAGATCTTGTCCAGACCGAAGTAGAGGATGATGGTAACCAGCTCCCTCGGCCAGGAACTCCACCTCATCCGCGTTCTGACCCGAGGCCGGACCCGAGGTCAGCCCCGAGGCCAGTCTGGCCGCTGCGCAGTCAGGCCAGCGCGGGGCCTGCGAGGGACACGCATCCCGGGGCCCCCCCGCTGCGGGCACCATGGGCGTTGCCCACTCCCACTCTGCGTCCGAGGAGGTGCGGGAGCTGGAGGGCAAGACTGGCTTCTCATCGTATCAGATCGAGCAGCTCCATCGGAGATTTAAGCAGCTGAGTGGAGACCAGCCTACCATTCGCAAGGAGAGCTTCAACAACGTCCCGGACCTGGAGCTCAACCCCATCCGATCCAGAATTGTTCGTGCCTTCTTCGACCACAGGAACCTGCGCAAGGGACCCAGCGGCCTGGCTGAGGAGATCAATTTTGAGGACTTCCTGACTATCATGTCCTACTTCCGGCCCATCGACACCACCATGGGTGAGGAGCAGGTGGCGCAGTCCCGGAAGGAGAAGCTGAGATTTCTGTTCCACATGTACGACGCCGACAGCGACGGCCGCATCACCCTGGAAGAATATCGAAATGTGGTCGAGGACCTGCTGTCGGGAAACCCGCACATCGAGAAGGAGTCCGCTGGCTCCATCGCCAAGGGGGCCATGATGGAGGCGGCCAGCGTGTGCCTGGGGCAAATGGAGCCTGATCAGGTGTACGAGGGGATCACCTTCGAGGACTTCCTGAAGATCTTGAAGGGGATCGACATTGAGTCCAAGATGCACATCTGCTTCCTTAACATGGAAACCATGGCCCTCTGTCACTAACTGGCTGCCACCTCCACGGAGAAACTGCAGTTTGCAAATGGGGCCGCCTCCCCACCGGGTTGGAGCAGCCCAGGCCCGGCGGACAGCCTCTCCCTACAGCTCCGGTACATGGCAAAGGCTCGTCTGCTCACCTTGTGTCTTGTAGGGTATGGTATGTGGGACTTTGCTGTTTTTAACTCTAATAAAAAAAAAAATCTCACCCCCATTAGTCAGTGTGGGCTGCCACAGCAAAATCACATACACTGGATGTCTTAAACCACAGACATGGATTTCTCACAGTACCCTCTTCTTATAAGGACACTAATCTTATCACTGTCATCTACTTTTACGATTTCATCTAAACCTAATTACCTCCCAAAGGCTCTACCTCCTTAATCCATCAAACTGGGGGTTAGGGCTTCAGCATATGAATTTGGGGGGACACAAACTTTCACTTCATAACTCCAGGGTGTCATTTATTTTTCTCTCTACTCTTTCCCTTAAAAAAAATAAATTTATTGTCTTGGATTTCTCACTTTTATATCCTTTCAGAGTGTTTTTTGTTTTGTTTGTTTGTTTGTTCAACTATCTTCTGTCCTGGACAACTGGTGTTTATCATTGTCAGCAAGGTAATGATTTACAATACTTTTAATAAGTCATAATTACTATCACTTCTCATTTCATGTGATGTCAGTTAGGTGAGTGCTTACTTGTTTTGTCATTTGCAGAGAAAGGAGAAAAAAAATTTAGTATTTGCTGTAGCTTCTTCATTTTTATATATGGTGTTTCTTCCTGCACTGCTTTCTTCTGCAGTCCCAGAAGCACTTACTAATTCCGAAACCCTCTCTTGGGTGATTCTCTGAATTGGAAATTGTGACCTTGAGGTTATATTGATAGATCATTTCTTGTGTGCTCTGACTCTATGACTATGTTGAATTCCAGAGAAGAGCATCTTTCCTTTGCTCTGGGTGATTCATTTGTCTCAACGGTCTTTGCTAGTCTTCCCTCATGGGGACAATTTCATGTATATGACCTCTCTAGGCACCAAATACAAGTACAAACTCATGGCCAATATATATGCTTACAATATAGTCACATAGGTAAGAGAATGGAAGAGGCCAGGTAGAACATATAAATCAAGGAGTAACTTTAGCCAAATAATTTCATGCTATAGCATATATGGGTCAGAGAATATTTTTGAATAAATAACACATCTTAGAAATTATTAGTAAAACAAATCTTTGCTTGAGAATTGAACTTATTTTAGATTGTTATTTATTTATTTATTTATTGAGATGGAGTCTCGCCCTGTTGCCAAGGCTGGAGTGCAATGGTGCAATCTCGGCTCACTGCAACCTCCACCTCCCAGGTTCAAGGTCTCCTGCCTCAGCCTCCCGAGTAGCTGGGATTACAGTTGTGTGCCACCACACCTGGATAATTTTTTGTATCTTTAGTAGAGACGGGGTTTTACCATGTTGGCCAGGCTGTTCTCGAACTCCTGACCTCGTGATTCACCTGCCTCAGCCTCCCAAAGTTCTGGGATTACAGGAGTGAGCCACCACACTCGGCCCTAGATTATTATTTTAACATTTGACTGTAATACTTACACTAATACTTAAATCAAATTTTAAGGAAAAATCACGATTATGTTATTCAATAGCCAGCATTCTATAAAAGTTCACTAAAATTTTCCCTTATTACAAGGGAGGAAACTGACCACATCGCAAGGGCTCCTAGATAATAAGCAGGAGAATCAGGGTTAAGATATATGTCTATTACAATTCAGAGTAGTTTAAGGTCTTAAAAACTGTCCCTACCTATTGGCAAAATATTATAGTCAGCAAAAATATGAGTCCCTGAGTATATCTGTGAAGCTAAAGGCATGGAGGTAAAAGTGACATTCCAGCCCTTGCATTTTACACTGATCAGGTATTAAACAAAAGCATTGTCTGGAGTTTGGAAAGTATAGAAAACCCTTCTACCCCTGGCATCTACAGGCATACATTGGAGACCTTGATAAAGTTATTTAGGAAAGTCCCTACATTGCTGACTCTGTCCTGGAAGCACACATTCCAGAAGACACGCAATAAATTATGGATTGTTTAAAGGCCCAGTATAATACAATGAAATGACAATCATCCTGAAAACCAAGGTCTATGCTGTGCAAATCCTACACTTGGCAGCAACTCTCTCCTGACCTATAGGGCTCAGAGCTGTCACTGTATTCTGTTACCTCCATAGCTCATCGCCAGTCTACATTTTACTGTGTTATATTGATACACCAGCACCCTATTTATGGATTGGCTTCATAAAAGAGAAAATATCACTAAATATTATAAAACCAAAGTAGCCACATTATACCTGAGGGTAAACCCAGGAGGAAACCAAAAACAAAGAAAGAAAAAGATAAGGAAGAGAAAAACACTTTCGTATTTGAGTACATATTACATCAAATGGTTTCTTTATAGCCATGGAAGTAAAATGATAGATGTTAATAACAGTAAAACAGTGTTTACTAATTTATCACATAATAAATGATTTGCTCTATCCTAGAGTTTATGGTTCTATCATGATTTTTTTTTTTGTAATTATCAATACCAGTGTTAGGAGCTAAGGATGCTGTATTAAGGATGGCATATAATATAATTTAGCTGTGGGGAGCAATAACCCAATGCAAACTGTTCCAAATAAAAATAAAGATAAGGAGTATTTGGCTGGCATAACAGAAAAATTCAAGCATAGGAACACTTTCAGATATGACATGATATACATGTTCAAATGAGATAGTCAAGAATAGCTCACAAGCTAAGTTTTCACTACTGATTTGCTTTTATCTTTGGTGACTTTATTTTTAGCCATTTATTCTCAAACACAAATAGTGCCAAGTGATAAACCACTGACAGCAAGATGATATTGGATCAGTTAAAAATTTCTTTTTGAAAATATACAACAAACAAACAAAACACTATTCTTTTCATTGAGTTTTAACAAACTCATATGTATGGATCTCACCGGTCCAACTGAGGTAATGAGTCATTGAGAAGCTTAAAGTGTCCTGAATGGCCACATTGGGGTCACATCTATTCCGAAAGCTCAAGGCTGGGCCAAACTCTTTCTAATCACATGGACTAAGATTGAGGAAAGAATTATCTCTTCCCGGAAAAGTCAAGGTTCTTTTACCAAAAAAAAGGTAAATGGTTTCTGGGTAGGTAAAATATTAGGTCTCCAGTATGAATGGCACTCATGAGAAGAAATGAAACTTAAAAGAATTTAATAATAATAATAATGTATGCTTAAAGCCTAGACAGCCTTTAAACACTATCATTCCCATTGTTCAGTATTTGGACATGTGTTAATGTTGTCTTCATTAGCAAAATGCACTTGAAATTATCAAGATGCTGTACCAGAATGCATCCACTGCTTTTACAGCCATGGTTAGTAGACATGCTCTGATATGAAACCAGTATATTTTTTAACCAAAGAAAGACTGGACCACAGAAACTCAGCCCATAGAAATGTAAAAAGAATTGCTAATTATTTGAAATAAACAGAAATAGCAGCAGGCAGCTGGCAGCTAGAAATCTGAGATGGGCCGATACCATTTTGGAAAAAAAAAGTCTCTGTAGGACTACATTACAGAGACTAATAGAAAAGAGGTAGCGCTTCAAACACAAAGGCATGTCTGAAAGCAGAAACCTCACTTGCTAAAAAGCAGCTTCCAATAACTGTCTGTTTCAGAACAGGTACTGTTTTTTTCAGTCTCTTCCTCCACTATCACCATCAGTTCCAAATATTAAAGCACAATAACTATGTTTGTATATCATATAGGTGTAAATGCCATGCACACCCTTGTAGGAGAACCATCACATGGATTTAAGCAATGTAGTGAAGTGACCCTGTCTCCAAAACAACCAACTGTACAAACAAAAAAATAGCAACTACAATTTAATGCCCAAATTCCAGTAATCAAAATAGAGATCTTATACTTAAGTCCCAGATAAATTTAAGACTACTTGAGAAAACATGATTAAGAACTTTTTAAAAAGTACATTGTCTGGTCTGCCTGAAGCCAGGAAAATTGAAATTTTAGTGATAGTTTGCTTTAGTGATAGAAATTATATTAGCAAACTCTTGAATACATGTTCTGTATCTAGTTTAGTCTCATCACAGTTTAAAAAATGTATGAGTATATGTATATGTATGTGTATCTGTCTGTAAGTATGCATTTATATATAATACTGCTCTTAATGGCAAAGGTATTCAGTTAGACTCTTAAGGACATGCTATAAAAAGAACAATTCTTATGGTGTAATTTAAATGCAGTAAGAGAAAAAGAATTAAGTGCATACACTTTCATTTAGCAGGTTCAGCTAGCTTATTTGTGCATCCAACATAATCTCTTAAAAATTACCGTAAGCAAAATATAACAGATTGTAAACGGTTGCTCATATTAATTTAGCTAAGTACTTGTAATCTGCCTAAGCGTTATTTAACAGAACATAATTGCAAAACAGTATGATACCTCCAGAGTTTGAAAGACTCTTATGTGCCTAAATCATATTTAGCCATCAGAAGGCTAAAATAGAAAATACTTTAACAGTAGATACTTTTCAAATATATGCAGATTTATTTTTCTTCCAAATGGAAAAGTACATTTGACTGAGTCAGAAAAATCAACAAAAAATCTCTGGACTTGAACGGGACTCTAGACCAAACAGAGCTAGCAGCCATTTACAAAAATATTCTATCCAACAGTGGCAAAATACACATTTTTTTTCTTATCTGTGCAAGGAACATTCTCCAAAATAGACCATATGCTTGGCCATAAAGTTTCAATAAATTCAAAAATATCAAAATTAAATCAAGTATCTTCTTGGTCCACAATGAAAAAAACTAGAAGTCTATATTTTAAATTATTTCTAAAACATAGTTCCTCCTCTTGGTATTTTATTTCATTCATCTTTGAAGCAAATGCAAGCACAGTAAGGAAAAAGGAGTGAAGGACAAAACACTTTAGTTTTTTAAGAACTAGGCTTTGGTGAAAGATAAAAGGTTTTCCTAGAATTCTAAAAGACATACATATATTGCATAGTGGTGAAATCTGGGCTGCTAGTGTAACCATTACCCAAATAATGTAAATTGTATGCAACAGACAAGTTCTGATCCCTTACCCTATCTCTCACCCTTTGGAGTCTCCAGTGTCTACTCTTCCACTCTGTATATTCATATGTACACATTGTTTAGGTCACACTTGTAAGAAAATGTACTGTATTTGACTTTCTGTTTCTGAGTTATTTCATTTGAGATAATGGCCTCTAGTTCCATCTATGTTGTTGTAAAAGACAAGATTTCATTCTTTTTATGGCTGAGTAGTATTCCATAGTATGTGTCCATATATATGTGCATATGCACATAAATATACATATATATAACATTCAGTATATATATAATATACCATATTCAGTGCGTGTACATATATATACACCACATTTTCTTTAATCATTCATTAATGGACACTTTTTTAGATGGATTCCATGTCTTTGCTTTGTGAATAGTGTTGCAATAAAAATATAAGTGACTCAGGTGTCACTTTTATATTTTATATTGATTTCTTTTCCTTTGAGTAGATACTCAGTAGTTCTATTTTTAGTTCTTTGAGATATCTCCATTCTGTTTTCTATAGAGGTTGAACTAATTTATATTCCCACCAATAATGTATAAACATTCCCTTTTCTCCACATCCTAACCAACATCTGTTGTTTTTAATTTTTAAATAATAGTCTTTCTGACTGGTGTAAGACTGTATCTTAATGTGGTTTTAATTTGCATTTCTCTGATGATTAGCGATACTGAGCATTTTTTCATGTTTGTTGCCGCTTGTATTTGTTTTTAATGTCTGTTCATGTCCTTTGCCCATCTTTTAATGGAGTCTTTTGAATTTTCTTCTTGAGTTGTTTGAGTTCCTTGTAGTTCTGGATATGTGCCATCTCGTTAAATGCATAGTTTTCAAATATTTTCTTCCATTCTGTAGATTTTCTGTTTATTCTGTTATTATATCTTTTGCTGTGCAGAAACGTTTTAGTTAATGAAGTCTCATTTGTCTATTTTTGTTTTTGTTGTGTTTGCTTTTGAGAACTTTGTCATAACTTTTTTTGCCTAGGCCAATCGTATTTATCTTACTGAAACTGTTCCAAAAATCCCAGGAGGAGGAAATTCTCCCTATCTCATTCTATGAAGCTAGCATTATTCTCATTCCAAAGCCAGGCAATGATACAACAGAAAAAGAAAACTACAGACCAATATCATGATAAACACAGATGCAAAAATCCTCAACAAAAAACTAGCAAATTCAATCCAACAGTATATCAAAAAGATAATACAGCACAGTTAAGTTTTATTCCAGCAATGCAAGGATGCTTCAACATATGCAGATCAATAAATGTGATTCACCACATAAACAGAATTAAAAACAAAAGCCGTATGATTATCTCAATAGATGCAGAGAAAGCATTCAATAAACTGGAAGTCCTAGCAAGAGCAATCAGGCAAGAGAAAGAAATAGAAGGCATTTAAATTGGAAAAGAAAAATTGAAATTATCTCTATTCATTGATGATATAAGCTTATACCTAGAAAACCCTAAAGATTTCTCCAAAAGAATATTGCACTTAATAAATGACTTCAGCATAGTTTCAGCATACAAAACCAACATATGAAAATCCATAGCATTTCTATACACCAATAACGATCAACCTGTGAAACAAATCAAGAACTCAATTCCATTTACAATAGCTACAAAAAAAAAAGAAAAAAGAAAAAAGAAAAAAAGGAAAACCCTAGGAATACATTTAACCAAGGGGATAAAAGATCTCTACAAGGAGAGCTATAAAACACTGATTAAAGAAATCAAAGATGATACAAACAGATGGAAAAACACCCCATGCTCATTAATTGGAAAAGTCAACATCATCAAAAGGGCCATACTGCCCAAAATAATCTACAAATTCAATGCAACTCCTAACAAATTATCAATGTCATTTTTCACAGAATTAGAAACAATCCTAAAATTCATATGGACCAAAAAAAAGAGCCTGAATAGCCCAAACAATCCTAAACAAAAGGAACAAACCTAGAGGCATCACATTATCTGACTTCAAATTATATTGCAAGGCTGTAGTAAACAAGAGAGCATGATACTGGTATACAAATAGATATACAGATCAACAGAACAGAATAGAGAAGTCAGAAATAAAGCCACATACCTGCAACCAACTGCTCTTTAGCAAAGTTGACAAAACTATACACTGGGGAAAGGACATCCTATTCAATAAACAGTGCTGGGAAAACTAGTAAGCCATATGTGGAAGAATAAAACTGGAACCCCTATCTCTCACCACATAAAAACATTAACTCAAGATTCATTAAAGGCTTAAATGTAAGACATAAAACTATAAAAACATTAAAAAGGAGCCTAGCAAAGCTAGACTTTAAATACTAAGAGCCGATTTTGAAATACTGAGAGATAAGTTTTATGTTATAAAATATAAAGAAAGAAAAATGTATAGCGATGATTTTCAAGCATGCAAGAGAACAACGATTTATCTGGGCGAGTGATCACTTGACGAGCAGCATCAGCAACACCTGGAAACTTTTCAGAAACTCAGGTTACCAGGCTCCACTTGGGACCTCCTGAATCACAAACTCTAGTGGTAGAGCTCTGCAATCTATGATTTAAAACATTTTCTGGCCAGGTGCGGTTGCTCACACCTGTAATCCCAGCTCTTTATAAGGCCAAGGACAGAGGAGTGCTTGAGCCCAGAAGTTTGAGACCACCCTGGGCAACATAGTGAGACACCATCTCAAAAAAAAAAAAAAAAGACACTTTTCAACACAGCACATTGTAGAGTATCAGTTGTTCACCATTGTGTTCTCTTGGCCATCTGGGAGCTTTAGCTCACCGGCTGCCCAGCATTGGAAGAGAGTATCGATTATATCATACAACATATTGTCAGCTCAGGAATATATCACAGTTCAAAATTTACAGTGGTTTCTACTGAATGCATCTTGTTTTCTCACCATTGTATAATTAAACAATCATAAGTTGAACCATGGTAAGTCAGAGACCATCTGTACTTGATTTACCTTGAACTAATATCTTGAAAATGGGGGCTTATGAGTTAATTTGTTTTCATTTACAGGAAAGCAATGGCAGTTATTTTTTTTTCTGTTCCATTCTGCAACTATTCATTTAAACATGATACCACTAAATTATGCAAGATTTTTAAGGACAGAAACGTTCCCATGATTATACTGTTAATATTTTTAACTGGATAGCTATGGCTATGCATTGATTTTAAGAATTTCAATACTGATATTTGATAGGTGTAAACTGTGCTTCAAGTAATATGCTTGGTGTTTTTCCCTTGCTACATCATTAATATGCCTAACAACTCTATGGTACATATTATTTATATATAAGAAAAATACTTTAAAAATTACCAGAGGTCCCATTACAATAAGATGCAAACACAGGTGTATAATACCAAAAACTAAGATCTTGAAATCTATGTTATGCATGAGTTGCAACAATTGATACTTGGTAAATGTAAATAATATTGATTAAATACTAAATAGAACATCTGACCTGCATTATACATATTAGGTAGTCAATAAATACAAGTTAAATGAATGGATAAATACCACTCAATTTATATGTACTCACCAGTGTATTTGATTAAGAAGAACTTTACTCACCCACCTTATCTAAATCACCCTGGCCTTTTCCCTGCATGTTTCTTTATCCTGATTTATATTCCTTCTTCACACTTACCACCACCTGACATCTTACCACCACTTGACATATATAACTGGTTGTAAACTCACTTGGTATTTGTCTTTTGCACTCATGTGCAAGCTCCAAGAGTGCAGGACGGTCTCTCTAGCCTACTGCTATATCCTTAGTGCTTAATATGTAGTAGAGGTTTAGTTAAAATCTCAATAAAATATTTATAAATGAGTAAGTTATTTTGCAATTTTCAATAACACAAATATTTGTGAATGCATATTCACCTCCGGCTAATCCTGTTTTCCTTCTATTACATAGATACTGAATACTAAGAAAACATTCCATAGTCTTCTTCATGGATCTAAAGGGGACAGTTTCAAAATGTGTACCAGTATATGAATATAGACTCTAACTGTTGAATACCCCCCTCCCCTGGAGACAGCAAACAGTCACGCTGATTGTTTTTTGACAGTTTTGAAGCTAATAAAGTGTCACAGCAATGTAAGCTTGCAGAATGGCAGTTGGATGAGTTTCTAGAGAAAGGGTAAAGGTAAAAGACTGAAAGCCAAAGAGACCAAGTTAAAAGAGAAGAGTGATTGGGGATGGGAAATCAAAAGATCACCTCTGCCTTTCAAAGATTTATACTACCCTCTTGTGGTAGAGGTAATCCTAAGCTCCACTGAGCCACTTTCAAATCAGCTCGTGGTCCCTCACGCCACCTGCTTATCATGGTTAACCCAGCAGAGCACACCAAGTTCCTAGGCAGAGAGCCAATTGCAAGAAAAACACAACTCAGAACAAGAACACAAAATGAAGGGTTTTAGGACAGCAATTTAACACTCAGCAATTCCCAGGAACCTTTTATTTCAGCAGGCTGGGAAGAATTTTGGTTCTTATTTGTTTTCACCTAGCGAAGACATCTGTTGGCACCTGGAGCTGCAGAAAGTGTCTGCCAAGTCCATGTTAGTCTTGGCCAGTTTTCAAGGATGTGCAGTACAGTACATTAAACATTATCCTACAAGAAAGCAACCTGTGACCACCTAGATCTCTGTGCCAAAGACCAAGCCAAAATGTAAAGATTTCTTGATTGGCTGACTGATCAGCTTGATTTATGACTTCAGCTCTAAGAGAAAATGCAATAGCTGCAAGAAATCTCTGTTTTGCTCACTCAGCTTACAGAAAACACTTGCTATGAGTTAACATTTTAGTTTAAGAACATTTCCTTCCTTTATTCCTTCCTTCCTCCCTTCTTTCCTTCCTCTTCATTCCTTCTTTCATTCCTTCCTTTCTTCTTTTCCTTCTCTCTTTTTGTTCTTGTATTTTTTATTTTGCTATCTATTACTGAATTTGTAAGTGATTCTGTTCTTTTTTATTTTTGCTTTAATTTAATCATCTTTTCTTGGCTTCTCATCAATCTTGTTTTATATTTTAGGGTCCCTCAAACAAGCCAGAAAATGAAAGGAATTAGAAAAAAAATAACATTTTTCAAGTATGCTTCTCTTAGAAATATTTAAAAAGTAGTACAATACTTTTAAAATCTCTAAACATAGATTTGGGGGTAAGACATGCTTATCTTAAAAGGTAGTCATTTACTTGAGTTTCTTATGTTGGGAACATGCAGGAAACTTAACTTCATTGCAGTATGGAAGCTTTCATTTCCTCAACCGTGAATACAGCAAACTATGAAAGGAAGGGCGCATCAAAGAGGAAACAAAATGGGAAACCAATGGCTATTGCCACAACACTGTGAGAAATAGGCCAGAGCTTCAAAGTAAAATAGCCAAACATGGAGAATTTGCCACTTTCTCACTAGCTTGTTTGGCATATTGGAGAAACAACAGAACACCTTTTAATAATAAGAATGTTTGCCCACATGTGCTAAATAAATGTGCTACTAGTCTAAATGAATTTTGCAAGCCCTTCATCTCCCATTTTGTATTTTGTATCAAGTATTTTTTTTAGAGTGCAGAAAGAGCATATATATGATTATAAAGCATTAAGACTAAATTCTGGAACATAATCAGGACCTGAGACAGACAGAATGAGAGGTGGAATTTCTAAAATTGTGAAAACAGAACTCATAAAATGTGCTTTCAAGTTAGAAAAGATATTTCCTCTAAAGAAAGTTAAGTTATCCTAACTAGTATTATCATTTCCCTGTGACCACTTTTTAAAGATTTTGCTTTATATAATAAGGAAGAAAAATAACACATAGTTTCAGATCCATTTATGTAATAAAAATAACATTTGCAAGTGGGCACAATCAATTTACATTATATGCAAAGTAGCTCAGTTTTAATGAATGATTTTATGTAAATGAATAGACAGCCTATTATTTCATATAATGTTATCAATGGATTGGAGTGTTGCTTTGTTAATGAGCTTACCTGGCCAGGATATTTTAGTGTTAAGAAAATTTTTCATGATAACCAAAGGTAGAGAACTCATCGTCCCTAAATCTAAGAAATAACTAAATTCTCAAATTACTGTATCAGAGTACTGTCAGAAAAAGAAAAGCTCATTAGTTCAGCATAACTACCTGATTATCTCCACACAGTACAATCTTATTTTTTATGCAAAAATGGGTTGCATTTGGGAAAAGCATTGTTGCATGGAAAATGTATTAAAAGAGCTCTGTGATACGTGCCTAATGTTTTTGTATTGTTGAGGAGTTTGGAAGACAGTATTATGCATACAGATGTGCTACAGATCATTAAAGATCAAGAGCTTTCAGACTGTAAAGTCAACAAGCTGATACAAAAATGGAAAAGAGACAAGCAGCATCTTATTCAAAATAGAATCTTTAAGGAGTAAAAGTAAAAGTAATATTCTAATCACTAACCCCACTCCATCAAATATTCTGGTTTCCATTCTAGATTACTAAAAATTTAGTGAACACTTTAAAATTTGTATTTATAAAATAATTTATCAAATATGTCCAGAAAGTGATGCTGTATAAGAAATGTCATGTCTGCATCTGTGACAATTTGAGAATAGGCAATAAAACTAAGTCATAAATGTGCTTTGGTGGAATAATTTAGTAACAGAGCCTCTAAAAGAATAAAAAATTAGACATTTACGGAAAACACCATTTACCAAATTTTGAGTTTCTTTTTTCATTTGAATGGAACATTTTAATTTTAAAGTGTGGCTTAACAGTGAAATATCTCAAGTTTAAAAATACTCTGTATTTCTTGATTTTAAATAATGTGCCCCACAGTTTGAAATGGCTGAGATAAACATTTTGACAGGTAACTATGAAGTAGACAACATAATGCTTAGCAAGAAACAAAAAATATCCTGCATATAATATATTATACTTAATAAGAAGAGAAGTACCTATTGCTAGAAAGCTCTAATGATCCTAATTAAAATACATAATTAAAGACTACTGAAAAAAATGTAGTATGAATACATTATGAAATGGGCCAGTTGTTCACAGCATCAGAAGCTGGCTACCTTTCATCTGCCAGACTTTTTGACATTAAGCTTAACCCTGCTGTACTTTCTAGACCCAAAATTCTCCCTTGCCAGCAAGGATTTAATTCACAGCCAGATGGTCAGCAACAAGTTGTCATTGCTACCAATCTGGCTGTGACCATACAGGCCAAATCAAGAAATGATGCTTCTGCTTTGTTCGAAAGAACACGACTGTAACCACAGGTTGGTCCTGATCCCCTGGGCAAAGGTTCCCCCTTAAGTTCCTCAGCCTGAACTCCTGCTTTCTTTCCAGTCAGTTCCTTTTCTCTCACCAGTCCAGAGACTGCAATTAGTCCTCTAATGTGTCGCCCTGTTACTTCATACAGTTATTTTTTAGCTTACTTTTGTGGATCTCTGAACAGTGACAGTTCCAAAATTGTTCATTGTCATGCTCCACTGCCCTGACTATCAGTGATTTTCTGATAGCCCTCTTGGAAAGTCCCTGACATTAACCACTTGCCTGTGTCTGTTCTTTGTCACAAATTCTCTGAATACCATATTCTGCCTGTTAACCCAAATTGCCTTTTGTGGAAAAAAAATGCATAGGTTTTGCTTTAAAAAGCTATTTGGACAACACACTCGAATATCATTTTAAAAGGCAGCCTCAGCCTACATTGCAAAATTAAAACAAAGGAAAAAAACAAAATAGTGGAAACCTCTCTAAGAAGATGTATAATAAAGTAGAATAGAAAGCTGAGGGACAACTGAAGATAAAAATTTTGAAGACATTTCACCTGACTATAAAATACAGAACTAGGCTGAGATTAACCTGTCCCAAATTCAACATATCCTTTTGAATCTCTGAGTCTTTAAAGAGAAATACATTTACCCTGATCCCTCCTGTGTTTTTTTCTGCCTTGTGACTCAGAGATTTGGGATGGAAACAAATCAAAGAAGTGCTTATATATATGAAAACTCTACTGTCCATCTGCTCCTTTAAGGGATTAGATTAAATGAAAAAGAAGCAGTGGTCAGAAGTTATATTAGAATGGATTTTCCCTGAGCTAAAAGGACTGAGTGAATTGCAAGCAATGTTAGTGAAAATTGATCTACATTTAGTTACATTCACAAGGTAAAGTAAAAGTTTCATATTCTCTGAACAAATAATAAAGTACGAAAAAATGAGATAGTTTCAAAGCTTCCTCTTTAGCAAGTCTTTTTGGCAACAGGTTGCAAAAGAAGATAAATGTTTTCAATAGGAAAAAGTTTAGTGAGCCAAGAATTTTAGACATTGTCATAGGACCTTCAAGTATGAAGTCAGAATATTTCACTATATGCAGCATTTAGAAAGATTAGGGATTAAACTATCTCAAAATATGTGTAAAAACATAACAAAACATAAAGCACAATTTAGAGCAAAAAACTTGTGTAGTACTAATATATAATTACAGCATGTCACAACTCTGGCTTAGGGAGTCCCGAAGTCTGGGCCCCAGAAGGGTCACAGCTCATTTGTGTTACAGTTTATTCGTTCCCACTGCCTGAATGCTTTGGCAAAAGGGGGTATGTCCCAGCTCATTCAGTCTCTTGCCCAACTCCAGCATGTGACTCCTGTGCTGGCCCAGCTCTGCCACCACTTCCTGTCCCATGAGGCTGCCACTCAGCACCAGTGGAGAATGGAGGACAGGAGGGCTATGGTGTTATAGTAGCATCTTTGGCACCTGCTGTTCAGCAGGTCTCAGGCTCTTGCTCCATGTCCAAGAATAGAACAACTGAAGACTGAAGGAGGCAGAGAAGAATTTTATTGAGAGACAGGATGGCTCTCAGAAGAGAGGGAATCCAAAGTGGGTAGTCCCTACCAGAAGTCAGGTTCCTACCAGAAGGCAGGCACATGTAGCTGCATCTGGGGTTTTTATAGGCTCAGCACTAGGGAGGCCCAAGCCGTAGGTAGCCTTGCAAAAGACAACATTCCATGGGTTAAAAAGCATTATTCAGAAAGAACCAGTTGGTAAAGAGCCAGCAAACAGGAATAGAAGTTCTCACTCTGGTCATGGACTCCATCTAGAACTGGCTACCTGGTTTTCAGGCTGGTTTCACAAGGGACCTGCCCATATCTGCCTAGAAATTTGTCTGCCTACTGCCTGTATCAGAATGTTAATCTATAGAAAGACATAATGTAAAGATGTCAGCCTTATCATATTGAAATAATATGCAAGGTAGTCAGCATCAAAATTCAAAAGTAATGGTTGATGGTTCTCAAAAAATTAATTCTAAAGCTTACCTCACTTAGCAAATGTGACTTAAGCAATTTTCAGAACATTAAAAAATAATATTCCTTCAAATTTTTAAAATGAATAAAGCATAGTAAATAAAAGCTTTATGTTACTAGGTCAGGTATGGTGGCTCACACCTATAATCCCAGTTACTCAGGAAGCTCCAGCAGCAGAATCACTTAAATCAGGGAGGCAGAGGTTGCAGTGAGCTGAGATTGCACCACTGCACTCCAGCCTGGGTAACAGAGGGAGACTCTGTCTGAAAAAAAATAAAAGCTTATAGATCTGAAACAGTGTTATATTGGACACAGATTGTCTTGCATCATAGTCAAATACATACATAAATGAGTATGAGATGGAAGATGACAAATAATGGTAAAATAGGAAATATTCAAGTGGCATAGATGTAAAAAGAACAAGCATGGGAGTAGATACAAAATAAATAAATAAATCTTAACCTGTGAACTACATTGTAGTAGATATTAGAAAACCATAAAATTGCTACATGATAAAATTTTGAACACATATATAATCCTGCTGTGAGTTTTACTATAGGAAACTGGACAAAGTAGAAGAGGTAATAATTTATAAAACTGAATAATTTGTTTAAATATAATACTCGAACATCAATTACTTAAAAAAAAATAAAAACATGCATGAAGGACAATCTGGAAAAATCCTTTCAATATATAAAGAACATAAATTTTGAAAATGTAAAATGTCCTAATAAGTCAACATGAAAACGATGACCATAGCAGAAAAAAAAAAAGTTTCATTCATGTAATTAGCATAAGAGAAAATTTAAAGGGACATTAAACATTTAAAAATTCTTCAATGTTTGTAATGTAAGCTCAATGTAATAAAGAAATTCATTTTTTAAACATCAATGTAATGAATAAATTCATTTTTTTAAAAAGATCACAATGTGTCACTTGTGAGCATTTTTGTACATTGTTTTTTGAAACATAAATTAGTATAATTCTTCTTGAAGGTAATATGTATATTTCAACCTAGGCATATAGTTAGATCCATTATCACAGAAGTTTTAACAATAAAATAATTGGAGAAGTAAACAAATTAGTAACTTCAGTGCAGCACAGTTTAAAATATCATTAAAACCTAAATATTCAATATTGCATATTGAAATATAATATTCATAAGAATATCACTATATTACTATATAATTATTTTTTAATTATATAAGAAAATCTAGTTTTTAGTTTAGTTTTGTTTTGTTTTGTTTGAGAAGGGGTCTCACTCTTGTCACCCAGGCTAGCATGCATGGCATGATCTTGGCTCACTGCAATCTCCGCCACTCAAGTTCAAGCTATTCTCCTGCCTCAGCCTTCTGAGTAGCTGGGATTACAGGCATGCACCACCCACCTAATTTTTGTATTTTTAGTAGAGATGAAGTTTCTCTATGTTGTCAGGCTGGTCTTGGACTCCTGACCTCATGATCTGCCCGCCTCAGCCTCCCAAAGTTCTGGGATTACGGGCATAAACCACTGCATTGGGCTGAAAATCTAGTTGTTACTTGTTATAAGAAGCAAAATACAAATAGTTGAAAGATTTAAAGATACCTTCATGTAAAAATATAAATGGGTACAAAGTTACAGTTAGGAGGAATAAACTTTGGTGTCCTATTGTGGAGTAGGGTGACTACAGTTAACAATATTTATTGCATACTTCAAAATATCTAGAAGAGATTTTGAATGTTTTGACTACAAAGAAATGATAATGTTTCTAGTGATGGATATCCTAATTATGGTGATTTTATCATTACACAATCTATATATTTATAGAAATATCACATTGTACCCCATAAATATGTACAATTATGTATAAATTAAAATTTTTAAAATAAAATTTTAAAACCAAATACATGAAGAACTTGGTGATTGATTAGGGCATGGGATGAATAACAGAAAATAATCAACAGTTACTTTTAGGAATCTAGACTGAGTCACCAGGCATTACGTGAAATCAGAAATAGTGGTTAAGGCTGGGCTCACACAGAGCAAGATTCAATCTAAAAAAAAAAAAATAGTGGTTAAGAAACACTTTTGGAAAAAAGTTGATAAATTCAAACAGTGTGAGATACACAAATAGAGGTGTTAGGCAGACAAATGTTCTTGACAGGGGCCAGATTTGTCATGATATTTCAGGTATGTTAAGGACTAAGAACAATAGAAAATCATTAAGGGATTTGAAAGAGTACATCAAAATTTTACTGACTGCAAATGCATGATAGATAAGAAGAAGACAGTAGTGTGATATAAAATAGAAAAAAAAAAAGGAATGATAACAGTCCAATCTTGAGCCATACTAATGTATGTGGACATGGAAGAAATGAATAAATGGGGCTGGGCGCGGTTGCTCACAACTGCCAAAATGATAAACAATGACAAAACGATAAACAAGACAAGATAAAAACAATGAATTTAATCCCAGCACTTCGGAAGGCTCAGGCAGGCGGACCAACTGAGGTCAGGAGTTTGAGACCGACCTGGTCAACATGGTGAAACCCGTCTCTACTAAAAATACAAAAATGTTAGCTGGGGGTGGTGGCACGTGCCTGTAGTACCAGCCCCTTGGGAGGCTGAGGCAGGAGAATCTCTTGAACCCAGGAGGTGGAGGTTGCAGTGAGCTGAGATTACATCACTGCACTCCAGGCTGGGCAACAGAGCGAGACTCCGTCTCAAAAAAAAAGAGAAAAGAAAGAAATTTCTCAATGAGCAATTCTTACCAGTTTCCAAGACAGCAAACACAGTTTAGACTCAAACTTAGATCGCAACTACAGAGCAAAAAGACAATCTGTTGAAAGATGTAGATGTAGGGGTCAAAGAAGGAAAAGGAAAAAAAAAAGATAATGAATCTGTCAATGACATGAAAGTGATAGCAGGCAAATAAAAACCAGGCTTCAGCAGGGGTCCACTGATATCCATGAATACATAACTACAAAGCACCTGCATAGAAAAAAATATTTTCTATAAACGTACTGAAATTTAATAATTCTTTCGACTAAGTATACAGGCAAAAAAGCAGGGTACAATTAAGAGCATCTGTTACTACTTTGTTACTAGTAGAAACAGCAGATAATCTTATATCACAACATAGTTGATTCACAAATTTCAAAGTCTTCACACTAATCACTACTTTGAAGTTATGAAAGTTATTACATCTGGCACTAGATCTGTTGATCTAATTGCTTTTAGAAAGCAAATGCATTATTACATAACACATTTTGTAATTTTCTGTCAATATAATTTACTTTCTTTGTCATCATTTATTTTTATTTTAGACATTCTGGGTTCTGTGACAGCTTGACCAATAGAATACAGGTGGAAGTGATTCTTTCACTTAATTTCCTTATCCAGGCCTTAAGAAGCTGGATTCTAATTCAAATATCAATATTATCATAGTAATTAAATATGCTATAGGTAATATGTAGGTATTTAATTTAATTTAATTTTTTGATATTAATAAACAATTGTCATAGCACCATCCACTAAACAATGTTTCATTTCACCATACTGAATTATAGTATCATTTTTCTCCCATTTGTTGGCTGGAAGTCACAACCCCTATGACCTTCAGAGAAGTTAACTGGGTCCTTTAGTCACCACTCAATGCCTAACATTTCCATCCCTATCACTACCTTTCTCTGAGTAAGAAAAAAAAGTCTCTATTGTGTTAAGTCTCTAAGACTTTATGTTTTACCTATTAAAAGTCATTAGTGTTAGACTGACTTATATACTATTGAGTTCTATGCAGAAAATTTTCATTTTACATGTTAAATCCAAAGAAGTAATCTATTATTATCATTTCACCTTTATATTGTCAAGTTATAATATCAAGTGTAAACTGGCACCCAAAATAAGTTGGATATATTTCTTTCCTTTTTAATTATCTGAAACACTTTGTATAAAGTATATATTATCTAGTTTTTTTTAAAGTTTGGCAAGATTTTTCTAAGCCTTTACTCCCTACTCTTTTGAGGGAGTAGAGATTTTTTAGTACTTTTGATCACAAATCCACTTGAGATTGCTTTTAAACATTATGAAAACTACAGGTCTTTTAATTATTAAGCCATTGCACAAATACATATTTACTCAAAAGTTTTGCACACAACTTTGTGTGTCCCTTTATCAGTTAATTGAATCAAGTTTATAAACCACTTACTTCAGCACAATGTTAACCAAGTGTCAGAAGGCTTATCATCCCTTATCAAAAATGTCCTTTATCCTTCTGTGCTGTTTTCTCCCTGGACATTTATAGTGTTAACATCTATAATTCAAATTCATTTAAATACTCCAGTTCTATCTTTCTTCTATCAAACTTGTTTTAACTTGAAAAAAAGTGTCACCAAGAGATATGTTGACTAATTAAAGAGTTATTACCATTAGAAGGAGCAGTGAGTCACAAGCAAAGTTACTGACATTGTAGATTTAAAATAAGAAAGTGTAATAAGCAAAACAAAATCCTATTAGAATCAGGTAAGTGAAAGTCAGCAAAACAATTTGTTTTATATTAAGACTTTACTCCTTTGAATAGTGCCAATAATTTATTGACTCAAAATGGCTATAATCATTTTTCATCTGCATTTAGACAAAGTAAATCACCCTAATGTTTACATACAGCTGGCCAAGTATAAAGGGCACTTGTGCCCATCTACTTCCTACATTTAATTTTACCCCTTCTTCTTCATGCATACACATGCGCCATAACAGTGCAACACATCATGGATAGCAAATATCTGGGGGCCCATCAACATGTTGCTTATTTCTTGGCTAGAAGACTTGTTGATGAGCAACATGTCATATTTCTTGGCCTCTAACATTTTTTTTCAGGCAACATCTACTACACAATGTGTGCCAAATAGCCTGAAGAGGTAGCAACTGACACTGGGAACTGGCCCCACATCTTTCTTCTGGCAAAAAAAAAAAAAAAAAAAAAAAGCTGCTAATGAATTACGCTTTAGGCTCCTAAACAAGAACTGAATTTGTAAGATTCTCCAAATATCTGTATTAGAATTCCTCACATGCCTAGACCATACTCTAGTCACTTGATAGATCCCTGACAGACTTGTCCTTTCTGAAACTGCTCCCTAGATGTATGTCCTCCTCTTTAAGCAAACAGAAGTAACAAGTAAACATGCTTTTGAGCCACATTTCCAAATGGGATTTAGGATGAAAGATTCTTCTCTTATTTTTATCTCCATTTGGAAAAGATCTCTGTAATATTACCTTTCAGTTCAAGTGTGTGAATATGCCATGGGGACTGCTATAATGCAAGTCACTTGAAACAGAGGACATTTTTACATGGCACTTGAAAATTTTATATTCAATGGAGAAGTGAAATTGAGAACCAGAATCATTCGTACATAGCTTTGAATTTTCTACATTCATTTTCTCTTTTATAGTGAAAAGCAACTCTAGGTAATAACAAGCGTTAGAGAAAATGCAATTTACTGCTAAATCAACTACTTGTAGGACGTATGTAAAACTGACTGTGGGGGACAGATGCTTGGTTTTTATTCTGCTTTTTACTGCTAACTTACTTTACAACCTTTATCCATGCAATTAACTTCTTTATTCTTGATTCATCTAATTTAACTGTAATGGCCATTATGAAAATTACAAAAATATGTACTTTTTTTTTTACACTTAGCCTTTAGTGTTTCCAGCCCATGTAAATAAATTCTTAGGAGACATTATAATGATAAAGATTGTATCTCTGTCAAAATATTATTTCTTGGTTTCCCTCCCTATCTTTGTGGTTATTCAATCAAATGCTCTCCAAAGCTGAAGAGGGGAGAAAGGACTATTTGATTTCATCTGTGATATGGACTAAACTAGATTAGATTATTAAAATTGCAAGTCATGGCAGGAATTGAAAAATGAATTTAGTAGATTACAAGCAATACTTTTTTAAAATAAAATTACCTAATTTTTTTCAGTAATATATGTATATATATTGTAATGACAATGTAAAATGCTTCATTGTTATGGACTGAGATTATAAAAATATTTGATAATCTACTGTTTAGAATCTACAACGATATTATTGAATCTATCAGTCCTTTATTTACTTTTGTTTCCTAGATTAAAATCATTTTTATTGATAATTTTTAAACCACTTTATTTAGGTATGATTAACCTACAATAAACCATACATATTTAATGTATACAACTTGATGAGTTTGTATATACCCACGAAGCCATCACCACAATCTATGCCATAATCCTATCCATCATCTCCAGAGGTTTCTTTCCACTTTCTTATTTATTAGCATTATTTTTTGTGATAAGAACATTTGGCATAAGATCTGCCCTCTTAGTAAATTTTTAAATATACAGTACAGTATTGTTACCAATAGGTTTGGCATTGTACAGTAGTTCTCTAGGACTTATTCACCTTATATAACTGAAACTTCATACCTTTTGACAAAAACTTCTGTTTCCCCTTTCCTCACTATTTAACTCTCTGTTTATGTGAGTTAAACTATTTTTAAATTTGTCATATAATGGTAGCATGTAGTATTTGTTTTTCTGTGTCTGACTTATTTCACTTAGCCTAATGTTTCCTAGATTTATCCATGTTATCACAAATGATACAATTTTCTTCTTTTTCAAGGCTAAATACTATTCCATTATATGTATATGCCATATTTTATTTATCTATTCATCTGTTGATAGATATTTAGGTTGCTTCTATGTCTGGGCTATTGTGAACAATGCTGCAATAAGCATGGGAATGCAAATATCTCTTCAAAATCATGACGTAAATTCCTTTGGATATATACTCAGAAGTGAAACTGTTATATGGTAGTTCTATAAACTCTATACCATTTTCCATAATGACTGTGCCAATTTATATTTTCACCAAAAGTATACAAGGATACCCTTTCTCCACATCCTTATCAACATTTGTGTTTTTTTATAATAGCCATCTTAATACGTATGTGGTGATATTTCATTGTGGTTTTGATTTGCATTTTGTTGATGATTAGTGATTTTTTGCACTATTAACGACGTCGACCAAGTATATCTGTTGGTAATTTATATTTCTTCTTCGGAGGAATGTCTATTCAGTTCCTTTTCCAATTTTTCATGAGGTTACTTGTCACAAAGCTACAGTAATTATGACAGTATGCTATTGGTGTTAGACATATAGACCACTGGAACACAACAGAGAGCCCAGAAGTTAAACCATGCATATATGGTTAACTTAGATAAGTGTGACAAGAATGACAATGGGGGAAATGATCGTTTCTTTATCAAATGATGTTGGGAAAACCAGATATCCACAGGCAAAATAAAGAAATTGAACCCTTATCTTACATCCTACGTAAAAATCAACTCAAAATGGATTAAAGACTTAAACCTAAGACGTGAAACAATCGAACAAACTTCTGGAAGAAAACATTGAAAAATCTTCTTGACATTGTCCTTGGCAATGATTTATTGGATAAAACACCAGAGGCACAAGCAATGGAAACAAAAATAGACAAGGGGACTTCCTCAAACTAAAAAGCTTCTGTACAGCAAAGCAAACAACAGAATGGAAAGGCAATCCACGGAATGAGATGAAGTATTTGCAAAAGATATAGCTGATAAAGAGATAATATCCAAAATATATAATGAACTCCTACAAGTAAATAGAAAAATAATAATAATAACCCAATTGAGTGACAATCTTAAACCTTATTTTTCTCTATTATATTCAAATATATATTACCCCAATCTAATCATGAGGAAAACATCAGAAAATTCCAAATTGAAAGTAGTTTTATCCAAATGATAAGACTGATTGGTACAATAATTATGCCTCAACATTTCAAAAATAAGAGCTTGTCTCTTTGGGAAGAGATTTCACATGGGGTAAAATGTTTTTTTTCCAGTTTCATAGTTGTTAGTATTTACTTATATTAATGATTATTCGGTGATCTGGAGGTCTAGTGGGTAGCAGCTTTAATGCATGAGTATTTGACTAATACTCTAATAGGACCAGAGGGCCTCAGAAGTGATCAGACACATCATTACTCACATAGAGGCGGATTAAGTCGACCACCTTTCTTTCAGAGTATGAAAGGAATGTTGTTATTAGGGCTGATTTGCACTCTAACTCCTACCAGTTACCTTAATAATTATGCCTGTGGCCTACAAAGTGTCAATATGTTCTAAAGATCCAGAAAAAGCTTTTTCCCTTAGTCTTATTGGCAAGGTCTTTGAGTTGAGTTTGTGCATCTGTGTATGTGTGTTTGTGTGATTATGGGTGTGATATATCTCAGTGTTAAGCTTACATCATTAGGTTTTCTGGGAAAAAATGATATTTTCTTGGAGACAAAAACCTTTGAATGATCACTTAATGAACACACATTCCTTGGAACCCTATCCCTTGTTTTAGTACAAGTTTGAGTTTCTCAATAATAGGAACTTGAATGAAATTGGAAAGTGGAAGTGAAGTGATAAACACTAAGGTAGGGCTGGTTCAATGCTGATCAGGCATGATGCTTGGTGTCCTCTATGACTTGCAGTTCTGGGGAAAAGAAGGAGGCTCGTCAAAAGCCCCTGTGGTTGGTGGCTTCCTTCCCACCTGCCTCAGCCTATGCTTCCGCTGACAGCATTAGAAACTCTTTTTCCAGTCCTGTAGCTCTAGTTTACCTATTTTTGCTCCCCCAGTTTCTGCCAGATACATGTAAACTGAAACCCCTATATTTAGACCCTTTAGTCCTGTAATACTATTTTTCTAACAATACAGAATAAAATTGTCCCGAAATTAGCAATAGGGAAAATAATATAAGGCAAAAATAATGATTATTTATACTATCTAGTAGATAAATTGAAATCCAAGAGACTAAAATCTCAGAAACATTACAAATCAAGAAAAAAAAACACTAATTTTTATTATTAATTGTATTAGAGTACCTTTTTCTGATATGAATAAATTCTCAACATTTTGATAGTACTAGCTTGTACCATCTGAGAAAGCTGGTTTTGTAGATCAAAATGGTCGAATGTTGGCAATTTCATGTAGCTCAGTCTAATAATTTGTATCAATCAGGAAGAAATAATTATTTTTTATAGGTGGAGGTAGATAAAAATTTTCTTCTAGGTAGCACTCAAGTGGGAAATAAGTACATGGGAAATGGTGTGCAAAAGCTATGAAGAGTGTACTTGAGTGGAACATTACTGACCAAAGAATTTAAAAGAAAAATAAAATCTGGGAGAAAACGTTGAAAACTAAAGGCTCTTCCAATTTAAAAGTGTTTTCTTGCTGTCAAGCCTGAATGATTTCCCAGAATGTAAGAGCATCATATGATTTTGGAAGAAGTGGTATTAATGCTGTTTTTTTTGGTTCGTAAAACTGTGTTTGTGTGAGATTCCACCTTTCCATTCACTAAACAAATAACATTATAATGGGTTCTGAAATTAATTAATGTGTTTCTAGTCCATGCACATATTTAAGAAGAATGAAGAATTCAGCGTCTAAATAACATGCTCCAGTATAATATTTAGCATATATTTAAGAATGACCGAAAGGACACTTAAGTTAGAGTACTTAGTTATTATTGTATTAAAATACAAAAACTGAATTTAGCTTTATGTTCAACTTTCTTTTCTTGTAATTATCCCCAGGAATAAGAGATGTTTAAAAGGACAATTTCAGAAAAGTTTCTTTAGCTACAATAAGTGTGAGAAGCCTAGCAGGTGTTTATTTTTAAAAGTGGTGAGATTAATGTACTCGGAGCATAATGTAATGAGGTAGGCTAGGAAGATTGCTTACAAGTCAAGAGAGAGGGGAAAAAAAGTAAAACACAGTTAGAATGTAAAACCTCTCCTATAATTTGTAATTCATTTATAAAATCCAGAGTCATTGCAATGATTCAAAGCAATATAGTCAGACCAAATGCTTTATTTGGTGAATTTCTACTAGATAGCAATGCTAAAAATAGGAAAGAAGCAAATGCATGCCATTAACCATATTATGAGATACATTTTCTGAATTTTTTAAATTCTTTAATATGTAGGATTGGTTCAATTCCACCATTTTCATGATTTATATATATCATAAGGACTACCTTTAGTCAAATGTGAACTTGTACAATTGAGTCTTTCATTTTATACTCAGATGCTTTGAAGTCCACAGATCTAATAATTCTGGTAACTCCTTTAGAATTTTCAGTTTGGGAAGAGCTCATAATTTACAGATAAAGTGATTAAATAATGATGATAACATGCAAATGTAATTAACATATATAAACATAATTTTTATCCAATATTCAATAATTAAATATCTTTCTTCACAAATTTTTAAATTTTTTGCCCTTTACATTGTAAAATGTATGTAAAGAATATTTCCAGGTACCTATTCTGCATTTCATTTAATTATTTTACATAAGAAAAATGGAAAATTCAGCTTAAATAGTATTTAAAAATAAAATATATGAACCCACATTGTAGGTAGTCCAAATTTAGGCCAGCCTCCTGGAATATTTGATTTAGCTTTCAAAAAATCTTATGGAGGGCTAAGGTTAATTCTGTGCCCCTTCTCTGCCACTGAAGATTATATTCATCATAAGACCAGCTCTCATCAACATGAGATGTCTGTTAGCAGAAACTGTAACAACCAGCATCTGTGTTCACATCAAATGGAAAAGCCTGGATTAGCTTTATCAAAGGTCCAAAGCAAATATTTAGTTGCATTTCATGGTCCAAATTTGTCAAATGTGTCCATCCTTAAACTAAGCACTGACAAAGTTGAAAACATCATTATGACTCAGACTGATTGACTTAGACTACCTATTTCACAAGGACTATGTGATGGTTACTCATTCATAATAGCTATTATATACTCTCCAAACTGGTTTTTAATAATTATGCCAAGACTAGTTTAGTAAAATAGTTTTTCATTTTTACGTTTACTGAGATTGTTTGAGGAATATACTTCCATGAAAACTGAAACCAAATTATGGTCCACAACTCCAGATGGACTCTAATTACCATTTGGTTATCCTCTTATGTATTCCAATTTAGCATCTTCTCCTATTCCTAACCACAATTATGGTAAGTCTTTCCTGATCTTCATTGCTGGTGCCAGCAATGTGTAAGTATGTCCTGTAAAACAGATGAAAGCTATGAGGTAAAGAAACTTATTATAGTATCATCTCAGATTTCAATTTAAGAGAATGCCAGGAAGATAGGAGAGACTCAGCATCTACAACCAGAGTGACTCCTGAGTGAGAAGAGACTTGAGTTTGCAAGCAGTCTTCAAATATGGAGAGGTATCCTTTTGAGACAAGAGAACTGCATTAGGAGGGGCCCATAATGAATATAATATTTCCACAAAAGAACCTCTTGGGACTTTCACTGATAGGCAAGATGGAATGACTTATGGAAGACCAAAATTTCCTTGATAAAAAAAACTAGAAACATTATATTAAATAAGAAAAAATAAGTACATATTTAAAGGTATCAGAAAACTGCTGAAATGCCTTGGAAGAACAAGATAAAAATTACAAAGGGTAAAAACCCACAGAAAAGTGATGTCTTCATCTGAGACTGAACTTTTCCTAAGAGAATTTGAATTTTTCAGGTGTGAACATAAGACTATGATATAAACTTTTCCCTGAAAAAAGCCACTGAGAGACAAAATTGGAAACAAGAGAAGCCCTAAACACATGCTCCCCTAACACGGTTGCTGAAATCTGAATATTCTTCGGGCAGGAAACTAAAGAGCTAAGTTTAAGTGCTCTAAGAAGAAGAGCAGAGTTTTCACTGAATTTACAGAAAATAAGACGATTAAATTTATAACTAATAGAGTAAATGATGTTAACATTTCAAAGTATCAGTTGAAGACAGATGAGGCACAGTAAAAGACAGGATCAGTGAACAGGAAAACAATTCAGTAAAAAATAGGCAACCTAAAGCATAAACAAAAATTATAAAATCATAAAAATGATAAATGATATTAGGAAAAGTTTCTAAAAGAAAAATAAAGAGTCATGAAGGCTTTGAATATTTCAAATTAAAATCTCTGAAAAATAGGACAGGGAGAGTCAGGAAGATGCAGTCTCTGAACTAATAATAGTTGGAAAATTCTCAAGACATATGAAAATATTAACCTACTGATGAGAAAAGTCACGTGAACCCATAAATGAGAACATATACAAAGAACCTACACATAGACCTTTCAGAGTTAAACTGCTGAAAACTAAAGACAAAGACAAATTCCAGACAAAGATAGAAGAGAAACACACCACTTCCCTGCTTTTCCCAATCTGTCTTTCAGCTTGCTACAAGCCCAGCTGAATAAGGAGACCCAGGTGGGGTTAAATTAACTTTAATTCCAATTCTACTTAATAATTTAATATCTTTCTCTGAACATTCTTATACCTTATGGGAACTGTTTATAATAACTCTTATTACAGGAAAATATTCATCATATAGGAAATAGAGCAGAAGAGTTGCATGTCTGCTTGAGCTCTCATTTAGAAACTGCAGAATGTAGTCTTCAGTGATATATTTTGAAGAAATTAGAGTAGAAAACAAAAGTTTGTATTATCATATCTGAAAAGATGTGAGCTCAATGTACTTGTTCTTTGAAAGTGTACCAATATATCTTATCTCTTTAAAAAAGATTATCACTTGGTATTCTACATTATTTCATTATTAAATTCTTCCTCTACCACTCAGTGTATTTTGTCTGGCTGAATTCTCACACAAGGTCATGACTACACACTCTCACATCACTCCTTCTGGCATAGACCGCTTCTTTAAATTTCAAAAACACATATATAATTGTCCTCCCGCCTGGCTAATCTCTTACTCATCTCACTAAAAACCTTAGGTTACGGCTACAGTCTCTCCATTATCTTCATTTTACTCATACCTCTACTATTCCTGTACCCTGCTCTTTCTGTTTCTCTATTTTATCAATCATTTAGTCATGTTGCTTCTTTCCTCCTAAATTTTTTTTTATTTTATTTTTTTACTTGCGGCCATTCTTTTAGCTCTAGTGCTACTTAGTTCTTTCTTGTCCCAATACTTCTTCATTGTTCTTTTTGCCTCGGTTTTATAAAGGTTAGTGTATATGTTGTCAGTATTTCATATTATCAGGATTTTAAAAATTTGGCCATGTCACTTTTAATGGTATAGGAGCTGGGTCTGAATATTTGGGTATTTCCTAACTCAGAAACCCCAGCATTTAACCACTACTTTCTATTGCCTACATATAAAAGTGTATAAAATGTTACATAGTTATTATATAAATTCAACTATCAATATTATAACCATGTGATAGTCTTTCAAAAATAAAGAAGAGGCTCCAGGCCGGGCGCGGTGGCTCAAGCCTGTAATCCCAGCACTTTGGGAGGCCGAGGTGGGTGGATCACGAGGTCAAGAGATCGAGACCATCCTGGTCAACATGGTGAAACCCCGTCTCTACTAATACAAAAAATTAGCTGGGCATGGTGGCGCGTGCCTGTAATCCCAGCTACTCAGGAGGCTGAGGCAGGAGAATTGCCTGAACCCAGGAGGCGGAGGTTGCGGTGAGCCGAGATCGCGCCATTGCACTCCAGCCTGGGTAACGAGAGCGTAACTCCGTCTCAAAAAAAAAAAAAAAAAGAAGAGGCTCCAATAATCACGATGAGTTAGATGCTAATGTCAAACAAGATCTCATATAAATAGTATTACCCAAATAGATTACCTTTGAAAATCCTTTCAGATGGATCTACATTGAAACTGTCTCTCAATATGTAATTAGAGCCAGGTTTTTCTTGTTTAGTTTGTTTTGTTTGGGGTTTATATTAGTTTCCTAGGACTGCCATAACAATGTACCATAATGTGGGTGGCTTAAAACAAGAAAAATCCATTCTCTCACAGTTCAGAACTCCAGGATCCAAAATTAAAGTGTTTTCAGTGTTGGTTCTTTCTTGGAGGCTCAGAGGGAAAATCTGTTCCAAGTTCTCTCCTAGCTTCTGGTGGCTGCTGGCAATTCTTTGAGTCCTTTGGCTGACAGCAGCAAACCTCCATGTCTTAAATTTGAAAATACTGCTTATCAGTGTGTCACAGGCTTTGAGTCAGGATTCTTTAATACTTTGCTTATGTTAGTTCTAAATGTTTCCTAACAGTTTTCTCAAATCACAAAAAGTACAAAAGCATATGACTGACTACTGCTTAAATAGGAATAAAAGATGTAACATTGGCACAAACTCCATTGAAATGTATACAGAAAGTAAAAAGTGAAAAGGCTCAATGCCAATGCTTACCTCTGCAACAATATAGAGAAACCATGAAACCACATCTAGAAACTACGTGGGGATTCAATAAAGAGTGAAAGATGGTGATAGATTGAAAGTGTTTCATCATTTGGAGTAGGGTATTCTAGGCAATGATGCTGAGGGGGGAAAATGGAGCATCATTATCTTTCAAAGAAAAAAGTAGAGATACTATTTGCTAGTTAAGTGTACTGAGTTTGTATAAAAAAAGTATTCAAAAATTGATTTTATGTTAGTCCATTATCTTATGAAAGCTGCCTCTTTATTCTCAGGGATGCCATCAAAAAATACATGAAATTAAAATTAAGTACACTTGTTTATCCTAACTTGTAGCTTAATGGGGTGAAAGGAAGAGGAACATGGATTATCAATGGCTATGTATCATTACCCTCAAATGAAAAACATGCAAATTATACATTGTCCTGATAATAGACTATAATCAGAATGGAACTAAAAATGTAACTTAGCTCACTGGACTTGTGCCTCCGTGGATAAAATGTTCAGTTATGGATTAATATACTGCAATCAATCCCTTGACACTAATTAAAGCACAGAATTCTGGCCAGCATTTATGTCTCTAAATTAAAACTCATCACAGACTAACCAGAGCTATACAAATCCAAACACCTATGTAAGACATGGCTGAGCACATAATGACCCAGACACTTGCCTGCTTCAGTCCTCTCACCCCAAGTGATCAATTCACTACTATAAAAAAGCTTCCAGATTGTTCAGAGAGACTCTGATGCCAAGTCTCAAATTAGCCTATGTGGAAGTTGGTTTTATCATGTCCCCCATAAATCATCCAGAGTTGCAAACAAAGCCTTAACAAGAATCTCAAAAGAAACACTGGTTGACATAAAAAAGAAATGTGCTTATTATTATACTATCAGATGTAGTATTAGTTGAATAGTAAGAGTCACAAAATGATAATTTAATGATAATAATAAGAAATTTTATCTTCAGTGTTTCAGTACAATTTAACCTTTAGTTAAAGAAAGGTCATTTAAAATTTATATAAATTGAAATATGTCTACTTCAGAGTTTGACATTCATTTCCCCAGCATATTGATTTCTTATAACTCTAAATGGAAATTTCTGGAAATTTTGCACTATTTATAATGCACACGATGGTAGAAATAGAGTCATTGATAGAAGTTATGATGGTAGAGTATCTCATGTTGGCAGATATAGTCTTCTGTAAATATTTCCATTATATAGTTCTAATTATATAGTCCTAATTTCTATTACATAGCCATAGTTCTAGAAAATAAGCTGATATACATGACTTACAAATCAGCTTAATTTTTATCATATAAAATTAGGGTTTTTAAAAAATTTAAAATGAAATACATTTTGGTATTTGGACATTTTTTAATGGTTAACAAGTCAAACTGTTTCTCACATATCTGCTAGGTACAATGTTCACCTCTAATGTACTTAATGCAATAGCATTTGAGTAACTAAAAAACTAGAAATTGAGTTTAAATGAATACAATAAATAACTTTGGAAAGACTTGAGAGTAGAATAAATATTTTCTCTCATGAATTAATTCTGCTTTACATGTCTAGCTTTCTTTTACAAATATATACACTTTATCTCTATTCCATACTTAGCCAAAAAACCCCACAATTTTAGGCTGAGCATGGTGGCTCAGCACTTTGGGAGACTAAAGAAGGAGGATCGCTTGAGACCACAAGTTCCAGACCAGCCTGGCCAACGTGATGAAACCCCGTCTCTACTAAAAATACAAAAATTAGCTGAGTGTAGTGGTGCATGCCTGTAATTCCAGCTACTCAGGAAGCAGAGGCAGGAGAACTGCTTAAACCTGGGAGGCAAAGGTTGCAGTGAGCCAAGATCACGCCACTGCACCCCAGTCTGGACAAGAACAGCGAAACTCCATCTCAAAATAATAATAATAATAATAATAATAATAATAATAATAAAAAAACTTGATCTTTAGTTAACCTATTTACAGTATTACAGTGGGAAAAAAAAGGGTCACTTTGTGCTTTCCCTCTGAAGTATTGAACAAACTGAATCAACTCTTGTTTATGTCAAGTTGATTTTAGCATCAGAACATTTCTGGTTTAACAATACAATCTGATTCATTATATACTCATTTCTTGCAGTTGCTATAATGGCAGAAAATTGAGCTTTTTTCCTCATTGGATTTTTGTTTATTAGTGAAGCAATGCTAACACTCACTCATAGTATTTGCATTCTATTTATCAGGTTTATGAGATAGTCATATCTTTAAAAATATTTATTATTAAATATAAGATGGCAGATATGTCAACATGACATAAATGTACATTAAAATGAAAAATCATGCATCATGCATTGACCATCTATGCAACCAATATCCAGGTTAAGTTAGGAAACATTCCCATCAACCCTGTATCCCTTCATAATCACATTTCCTTCCTAACCCCTTGAGGTTAAACATTGCCTTGACTTTTATGGTATTCATTTTTATGATTTTCTTTATAGTTTTGCCTCCTACGTGTACATCACAGTAGCGCAGAGTTTTTCCTCTTTATGTACTTTTTATCAAAAAAAAAAAACCTACTAAATATATTTTTAGTGTGCTTCTTTGGCTCAATATTGTTGTTTTTTTTTTTAAGATGTATCCATGATGTTGAATTTAGGTTTGGTTTGTTTAACTTCTTCATTGTAAAGCCTTGCATTTTATAAATATATCAAAATTTATTCATCCTACTGTAAATAAACATTATTTTTAATTTAGGACAATTATGACTGATCCTGCTACAAGTATCTCTATGCATATCCTGATATGCCCCTACTTGCAATTCACTCAAGGGTGGAATTGTTTGTTCATTGGGTATGCATACCTTCAACTTCAGCAGATAACACCAGAGTATTCAAAATGATTGTAAAAATGTACACATAAGCCAGTTACATATAAAGAGTCCTATTGCTCCATGAATTTTCTAACACACGGACTTGACAGATTTTCTAAGTGATTATTAAACACTTCCCAATTTTTCATATGATGCTGTGGTTATTTTAAATTTCATTCTGTTTTAAGGCTCTTGTTCAAGAGTTTTGACAATTTTTTAAATTTTTTCTTTCCTTAAAAATAAATAGAAGTTCTGTAAATATTCTAGATATGAATTGCTCATCAATCATATATGTTACAAGTGCATCTCCCATTTTGTTACTTGTCTCTTCATACTCTTTGTAGGTTCTTTGGATGAAAAAAGCTCTTAATTTGGATCTAGATAAATTTATCAATTACTTCCTGTATATGTCATTGGTAAGAAAACTTTCCCTACCCACATTTGATGAAAATGTTATGTGTTATAATTTGTTTCTTCTCAAAAGCTTAAAAAATTTTGATGGCAAGGTTTTATTTCATGATATACAGCATACACATAATGCAATGCACACATATTTAGTATACAGCTTTATCAATTTTTGCACACAATTTCAACTATGTAATCACTACTCAGATCACAATATAGAACATTAACAGCATACTAGAAACTTTTGACACCCTCTTTTCCAGCCAACAATATCTCATATATAACTATGTTTCTGACCTTCAACAAATTTGTTTAGCATATTTTTAAAATTTGTAAATGAAACCACTTAGGGTACATCTCCTTATTATTGTCCTCTTTTACACATTATGCATTTGAGATAGATTCATGCTATTGCATGTAGCACTAACATGTTCCTTGTCATTGCTGCATGATTTTCTAATTTTCATTCATTGAAAAATATAGACAATGCATATCTTGTACTGTAATTTACATATGAGTCATTCCCAGTTTAGGGCTATAATGAATAAAGCTGCCCTGAGTAGTATTCTTACACATATTTTTGATCCACATATATTTTTGTTTCTGTGGTAGAGATCTAGAAATAAAATTTCTATGGTATGCCATTGTTCATTTGGAGAAAATACTACTAAATTATCTTTAAAATGTATTTTACTTTGTTGTGCTATGGACTTAGTGAGCTTCTTGACTCTGGACTGTTGACATCATTGATTATGGAACATTCTCAGCCATTTTATATTTCAGCATTGTTTTTAAATTATTCCTTCTATCTCCTTTTTCTGAGACTTCAGTGATAAGGATTTTTGAATCTCTTGCTGTATTTGTGGTTTTATTATCCTCTTTTCTCTAATTTGAGTCCTCTTATCTCTCAATATTGTATTTTGAGTCCTTAGATCTATTTTTCAATTGGTTGGTTCTGTCTCGATGGATGTCTAACCAGCTCATACATATAAAATCTGTTTTCAAAACTACTTAGTAGTGTTTTTCTTTCTGTTACTATCAGTTTTTAGTAGTATCTTTTTTTTTTTTTTTTTTTTTTTTAGTTTTTGGCTGTTATTGGTTAACGTATAGGTATATTTTTTGAAGAATTTCTACTTGGCTCTTATTCAAGTACACTACACATTATAGATTTTTTACTTTCTGATAAAATGTTATGCTTTTTAGAACTCTCTATGAGCATCGTAAAACTGGTATGTGTTTGTGTGCACACATGTGTATGTGTGTGTACATTTAACTTGTAGCTGAAAACCCTGAAATTGAAGTCAATTGGTGGTCTGTTTTTGAATTCTCTCCAGGTTTTGCTCCGTCAGTCCGTCCTTTGTTTGTTTTGTTATTTTTGATTATTTGTAGCACATTGCATTAAAAAATTATCTAGAAATTATATGCCTCATAAAAAGCATATTAAAGTTCTGGTCCTACATCTCTGAGGCCTTGTATTCTTTAAATGTTGACCCAATTTTCATTTTTAAATCTTTTAAAAATTATTTTTTTAATTTAAATTTTTAAATCTTTTAATTTGACCCAGTTTCTTCACTATCCAGATAATTTTTGATGCTTTAAAGATTTTTATTAAATATTTTGCTCATTTCTTAAATTATTCTGAGAAAGAGAATTATTACACAATATTTTCTCAAGAGAAGTAAAAATTATGACTGACAACTTTTACCAGGACAAAAGAAACATATATATTTCTATCTGGTTGTTGTGATATCTTGATTTTTTTGTTTGTTTGTTTTCTTTTGTTGTTACATAAGATTGACTCTTTGATATGTATGTTACTCCCAAAGTTCAACTTCAGATTTAAAGTATTTATAAAATACAAAAGAAATGGTACAATTTGACAAAATTTTGATATTTCTCAAAGCTAAGTACGTCAAAGATTGTCAATGCCAAATAGAATAATGCAATAAAAATAATAGTGACTTTTTCTACCAAAATATTAGTAAAACATGTTTTTTGAATTTGCTAGGGATATTTTCATATTAGAATACAGTTTTTAAATATAAGTAAAACTAAGATCTTAATGAATAAATCACTGTTCCAGAAGCCTGGCTAACATTTTGCCCATTCTTATTTTCTTATTACTATATATTTGCTTTTTCTCATTTCTGATTTATTGTTTTATTTTCCAATTTTTAAATTATGTAATGTTTCTTTCTCTTTTCTTCATTCCTCTTCCATCTATATGCTCCTACAAATTTCTCATTTTCCGTATTATTCCATTTTTAGTTTTCTCATACCTTCTTTTATTCTAGCAAACAATTATTTAATTATTTAATTAACATTAGGTATTTATAAATTAATGCTTCTTCTGAGAGCTTTCTTCTAGTAGACTCAATCTCCTTGAGGATAAAAATTATCTTTTAAAAATGTGTATGTACAGTTAATACCAGATACCTCATACATCTTAGCTCCTCAAAAAGTATTTGTTGACTACATTGCTTGGTTTAGTGATTTTAATCCAATCTTTAAGTATTTTAGAAAATTCAAATAATAAGTAGTTAATATCTAATTAGTTATATAATATGCAATAGAGAAAATACAAAGTCTAATACTCAAAACTGGCAGAGCACAGTGGTTCATGCCTATAATTTCAGCACTTTGGAAGGCGGAGGAGAATGGATTGCCTGAGCCCAGGAATTCTAGACCAGCTTGGGCAACATGGTGAAACCCCCGTCTCTATAAAAAATACAAAAATTAGCCCGGTGTTGTGCTGCACACCTGTAGTCCCAGCTACTTGGGAGGCTGAGACAGGAGGATTGAGTCCAGGAGGTCAAGGCTGTAGTGAGCTGTGATTGTGTCACTGCACTCCAGCCTGGGCAACAGAACAAGACTCTATCTCAAAAATAAATATAAAAATAAATAAAATAAAATGAAAAATAAACCTTAAAAGTTAACGTAGTATGAAACAACAATTTTTTTGAAAGTACTAAATCTTAAAAGTTTTAGGTATAGTTAATTTATTTCTTATTTCTTTCCTATATTCTTATGCTGTGAATTATGTTTAACGATTCTTTTCATCTTTACCCCATGTTAATTACTCAACTGTTGCAAAAGAGAAATGATATGCAGTTCACTTCAGAATCGGTGACTTGAAGTCATTGCCATGAATCATGAAACTAAAATTTGCAAATGCAAAAAGCTCTGTTCAAAGTGAGACATATTACATTCCTAATTTGGTTTTATCCCATTTTCAATATGATACTGGATAGACAAAATTAACTAGTTTACTTTATTAATCTATTGATTAACGGTACATTAGGAAATGAGATGCACACCTGGTACAACATACTCTTTTGTATGTTGCAAACTGACTAAAATTTAATTGATGGCCAGCTATAGTAAAAGTCATCTTTCTCGGCTTTCTCCTTTATTTCTTGATATATACACTTATTATAATTCCTCCCTCATAACTGCTATGAGAAAGTCAATATTTCTTTTGTTTCAATACATACGTGATGCATCTGGCTGACCCTGAGGCAAAGAGACTGAGAATCTTCATGTCTTAAATGGGCCCATTAAATCAAGAACTAGTTCTCAACAATGATAAGACTCTATCTCATTGATTCTAGAAACAAAACTAAGATACATGTTATAATTAAATATGAATGAATTTAGTGTTCAGTATGCAGCTTCATAGTTAAACTCTTTACATTTTTATGCTGTGTGAATTTTGGAAGAAAAAACTTTACAAAAATAATTTTCTGAAAATATATCTATATTATATACAAAGTTTAAAATTATTACTGAAATTCATATGCTTATTGTGAATAGAAAGATTTTCAAGTAGTTATCTGAATCCAAAGATGTAGCTAAAATAAAACACAAAAGGTAAATTTTTATGAACCCTCCTTCTGTCCAACTGGCAGATTGAGATGATGAATAATTCTTCCTTTTAGTTCAGCAATATGCAATTAATTACTCGATTAAATAATAATCCTTAGCTTTTGGCCCTAAAAGGAAGTTGAAGGTGTTTAAATCATAGGATTTGTGGTATAAGAATTTGGATCTAGTATAAAGAAATTGTGTTTGGGTTTGAACTGTCTACAAAAGGCTGAGAATAAAAAGTAAAGTCCCTCAACCCCATGTATACTCCTCCATCTGAGTCACTGATGTTAAGAATGTCAGTGAAATAGTCTTCACCTGCTTGCTGCTAGGGTTCCTGCATAATTTAAGCTATCTGCACCACACTCTAGGAATAAAAAGGTAAACAAATATCTAAAGTAGCAAAGTAGTGTTAGGACTATATTCATACTAGCTGTGCAGGGCAAGTACTAATGATGATTGTCCAAAACTGGTAACATCTTTAAAGATATTGTATCAGCATAAAAAACTACCCCATAAGGTAGGCACCATAATTTCTCCCACTTTTAGGAATCCAGATTTATCTCATTGAGGATGATCTAAGGAGCAAAATTATGTCCACTATAAAGTCCATTGGCCAAAATTGCTGACAGAGCCACAGTGGGAGAACTGTTGGTCAAGGAACGAAAGATAATGGAATAAGGTTGAAGGAAACTTAAATTGAGTATGCTCCAAATGTTCAAAAAGATAAAATAAAAGATGGAATCCAGAAAGGTATAAAGATTGTAAAACAAGAAAGACAGATTTGAAAAGAACAAAATGGATGAAAAATACAAAAAAAAATTTGTATTTCCAAAATATAACGTAACAAACCTCTAAAAACAAAGTGTAATACAAAATTCATCAATTACTTGAAAGAAGACAACATGGTAGGTTGAGACATTAGAATATAGGTCTATTAGTTCTAGCAAAATAGGGGGTAGAGGAATAACAGAAAAATAGAATGGAGGAATGGAAAAGAGGACATATTTAATGAGAAGATAGCTGGGAATTTCCTAAAATTAGATAAATATTTAAATCCATGGATTAAAAAATTAAATCTTAATTATATATTTATGAAACAATAGAAACTCAAAGTTTAAGAAGTTAAATGCTATCAAATGAAAACTGTGAGTTCCTCCAAAAATATGCCAATCAGAATTACAGCAGAATTTTTTATCATAAGATAACATTAAGAAAAAGAATATTATCTTCAAAGCATAGATTTTAAAAATTATCAGTCAAGAATTCTATACTAAGCTAAACTATAATTTAAGCATGCAGAAAAAATAAAGTTCTTATCAAGAAAAACAAAATTATCTAGGAAAAAGAATTGAGATTCAAGTTGTAATGATTAGCAAATAATTTGAGACAGATTATTATATAATGATTATGTTATATATTTTAATGTGCCATATATTACTGTAAAAGTTAAACCAAATAACTTATTTCAAAACAATTGATATTTTATGTAATAATATTTTTACATTTAGAAACTAACAGAGCTAAAAGAGACAAGTAAAGCTATCACTTAAAAATGTTGAAAAAATTTTCAGGAGGTTTAAGCAAAAGTCCTTTAAGTGTCCAGAAAGAGGCTAAAAAATATTAATCAATTTTGTATGTAAACATGCATACACATGTGTAATATATTTCATCAAAGATCCTTCATAAAAAATGTAGAATAAATAAGTTCTTATCTGATAGAGAATATAAAATTGACTGAGAAATACTTTATCTCAAACTCTCGGCTCAAGTGATCCTCTTGCCTCGACCTCCAAAAGCACTGGGATTACAGACATGAGCCACTGCACCCCGCCTCAGAAATATTTTATGAATCCAATAAAAATAGAAGCGAAATGAATTAAGGTAAATACATGGTAAATAGAAGATAAATTATATGGGACAAAGAAATATAAAAACAATAACAACGAAGTTATAAGCAATAACGGAAACCAAATAAAACTCACAAATTAAAGCCTGTTAAACTGAATTTTTAAATAAAAATTTCTAATTGTATTCTGTTAAATTGGAGTTTGTAGGGCATAATATAATGTGGAGATGTTAAAAATTTAAGAACGGAAACTATATAACCAGGAAAAGGAATGAATTAGCTGTATTTTTATCTATCATCTATATAAACACAGATAGATATCAAAAAAACATTGTTTAGTAAAATAATTAATTGATACATTGATAACATTTATACATTTTTAAAATGCAAATAATAACCCAATTACACATAACAGAATAACAAAAATAGATTAAAAACATACACAATACATTCACAATGTTAGTTGCCTTTAAGGAAGCAGAAAGCTAAATGGGACTCAAGATTACATCCAAAGGAGACATTATTCAAATAGAGAGTTAGTCATATGCGATGCTTTTATTTTATTTTATTTTATTTTATTTTAGACGGAGTCTCACTCTGTTGCCAGGCTGGAGTGCAGTGACGCGATCTCTGCTCACTCCAATCCCCGCCTCCTGGGTTCAAGCGATTCTCCTGCCTCAGCCTCCCAAGCAGCTGGGACTAGAGGCACACACCACCACACCCAGATAATTTTTGTATTTTTAGTAGAGACGGGGTTTTACCATGTTTGCCAGGATGGTCTCAATCTCTTGACCTCGTGACCTGCCCGCCTCGGACTCCCAAAGTGCTGGGATTACAGGCGTGAGCCACCGTGCCCGGACTGTTTGATATTTTTTAAAACAAAATCAAACAAGAAATCACAAGAACCACATGCGGCAATGTTAAAATAGTTGATTCTAGTATTCTCTCTCTCTTCTCTCTCTCTCTCTCTCTCTCTCTCTCTCTGTGTGTGTGTGTGTGTGTGTGTTTAGGCCTGAGTGAAAATCACTTAATCTTCAATTCTCTAGTCAATTTTATATTCTTAACTTTCATTATTCAAAAATCTAGTAATCAAAATAAACAAAATAGAATAACTATAATAAAAGAAAAAAGAGGGGTAACATCTCTGATAAGCTCTTAATTGGGCTTCTTTTTAAGTTTGTTACTACCAGAGTGAATGAGGAACATTTTCTGAAAGACAAAGCAGAGAATGTTAATTTCTAGCCATTTTAGTTTCATTTGAACCTCTACAATAATGTTTTCAATTTTTTTATTATTGTTCTTTTGCAGGTTTGAGGTTGTCATAGTAATAGCTTCATTTCCATCCACTATCATCATGAGATCCAGCTAACACTCACCAAGGACATTCCTTTGCTTTTTCCAATTATCTTCAATGAACCATTTCAAAAGAAAAAAAAAACCATGCCTGTTAAAATTGCCAAAATCTAATATTGCTCTTTTCAAAGTCTAATTATGGCAAAACAGTAGTCTTTGTTTCAATAAATGTCCCAGGTGCAAAAGTAACAATAGTTCAGATCTCTCTCTTTCTCTCTCTCTCTCTCTCTGTCTCTCTCTCTGTGTGTGTGTGTGTGTGTGCGCGAGAGAGAGAGAGAGACAGAAAGAGACAAAGAGAAAGAGACAAAATATGTGTATTTTTATGTGTGAACAATATGGAATAATATTTTAGTAGTTTTAGAATAGCTAGTCAGTGTCTACAAAATGAGAAACTTAGAATAGCATTTATTTAAATATTTGAACACTGACCATGTGAAATGTAAACACCATTTTTTTGTGGTTATTAGTCAATTGTTTTAAATAGGTTATTTGGTTTAAATTTTATAGTGATACAAGGTACATTCAAAACAATATACATTTTACAGATAAAATGTTAGATCTAGGGAAAAGCTAATCAGCAGTAAACACTGAAATCTAAAAGATTAAATTTACTCTTTTCATGGACTAGCACAGTCTGAGAATTTATTTTATGTATAACAATATTTTCAGCCATGTTATTGTGGCTAAATCTCTCTTTCTCTCTCTCTTGCTCTTTTTCCACATTTGTATTTGCAATAAATTAGAAAGCCATTACAGTATGTGTATTCTTTCTCAAATAAATTCTTATCACTAGAGATATATACAATCTAAATTGAGTCCTAAGTAAAGCTTAATATATAATATTAACCAAAAAAAGGGCAATTACATGCATGTGTTTTGGGTTTTTTTGAGGAAATTAATGAAAGAAAATGAATTTAATGTTTAAGCAATTACACAATTGTTGATAGTACTGCACTGGCATTGTCCCCATTTAGCTACCTTCATGTCACATGTCCTATCACTACACTTAATTAACTATGTAATCTGACATGAAAAATGGTAAACAAAACATAGATTTTTAAAAATTTCTACATATTTATAACTCATATTTCATAGCTACTATGCCTATGACATTTTCAAGATAACTATTTCTCAGTTTACTAGCACCACAGTTTTTAAAAACTGGAATATCACCAGGCACGGTGGCTCACAGCTGTAATCCCAGCACTTTGGAAGGCTGAGGCGGGCGGATCACAAGGTCAGGAGTTCCAGACCAGCCTGGCAAACATGGTGAAACCCCGACTCTACTAAAAATACAAATATTAGCTGGGCATGGTGGCACATACCTGTAATCCCAGCTATTTGGGAAGCTGAGACAGGAGAATCGTTTGAATCTGGGAGGCATAGGTTGCAGTCAGCTGAAATCACGCCACTACACTCTAGCCTAGGTGACAGAGCAAGTATCAGTCTCAAAAAAAAATTTTTTTAATTAAAACTGGAATATTAAAAATAGCATCAGATTTGAGTAGAACCTAATTAATATAAAGCACAAGGCAATAGAATTTATTTTAAAATGTTGGTAGATCTGTTATTTTTAATTTAAATGATTTTTAAATAAGAGAATTAAAATTAGCAAGCATTGCTCTTATGATTACTGTTGTGTACATTGATTTCCACTTTTAATATTTTGCATATGATGCTTCTGTACCATCCTAAAATATTATTTCAGCTGGCTGATTACATTTTTCAAAATAATAGAAACGTATATTGATTTAGTTCTGGACAATTTAAAATAATGGGAACATTTAAGACTTTAATGTAATTGACAAATCTGATAAATCAGGGATTGGAGTCTATCAATTTCAAAGTGATATTGGACTTGGAGGTCAAAATTCCAGAGAAGGGATCCACAAAAAGTGAACCCAAATATCTTTGTACAATTTCTCCCAAAGTATTTGCACCTGAGATGAACATGCTCAGAGAGATACTACGACAATTTGTACAGAAAGCAGTAGCTGAAAAGCTAAAGAGCTGCTCAGAGGTTTCAGCAGCAGTGGAATACTGGGGAGGAATAGGTCTATAACCAGCAAGATGAGAAACACGCAAACAATCACAGATTGCAGGTAAGACCTCGGAGGGGCACAGACAAAGGGTAGAGGCTAAGCACTAGAAAGAAGGCCAAAGTTGAAGAAATTCGTCCTGAAATGAGAAAAAAAAAAAGCCTAATAAAACCCTCTGTGGAATCAAAAGAATCAGCCTCTGCTCTATTTTCTCTCCAGAAAAATATGTACTCTGCTTTGAGAAAAATATCAAACAGAGCACCTGTGATTTTCTATATACAATATCTAGCATTAAATGAAAAAAATATGGTATGATTTACCAAAAGCAAATGACCAAAAACCAAGGCAAAAAATAGATAAATCAGACATCATAGCTTTCAGAAAGGAATTTTATAAAATAAATATGATTAATATGTTGGCAAGAATAGAGAAAAAAAGGAGACTATCGGTATAAACCTCAAATCTTAAAAGATTCCATTTAAATTTAAGGTTTTAAAAGGTTTTTTTTTAAACCTTAAAAGAGTTCATTTAAAATTCTAGAAGTTAAGAATTGAATAGTCAAATACTCAGTTCCAGCAGCAACATGCGAAGAAGTGCTTGGAAGTTGTCACTTCAGTCCTTACAATAAGAAGCAGAACAAAAGAAAATCAATGACTTTTATTGAACTCATCAGAGAACTGAGATTTCAGGGCAAATTGCCAGCCTGAAATCTGAAGGGACAAGCAAATCAAAAACCACAGCTAACAACTGCTTACTCAAGAGCAGGAGCCATGGGAACCATAAATGTGTCGGGACACTTAAATGGTAATTTTGATAAATTTCTAGAAACTGCAGTGTGGAGTACCATGACAAAAAAAAGAAAAATGTAAGGACCACTGTCTTAGGAGAAGCCCCACTTTTTGCAAAGCTACTATCTCTGCATGGTGAATATCCTAGAAATATCCCTTTGTGTCTCAGACAATGGAAGAGGAAGAGTAATAATTGCCAAATATTCCCAGCATGTTTTGTATGAGTAATGCCTTTTCTTCAGGGAAAAAATAAAAATCCACATTTTTATCTCAACTGAAGAACGATATAATTTATTTAGACTCCAGCTCCCATCTAACCTATCTCATATTTAGAAAATTTAAAAAAAAAAAACAAAAAGTTGTGCCATGGAAGAAACCTTTATGAAGTTCATAGCCCAGAGGCACAAGCTCATTAAAGTATGTAAATTAAATCCAAAGTTACCAAATGCTTCTCCTCCCCACACCACATGACCAGATATCTATTATAATAACAGTAGATTACAATGGAAATAACTATAACATTCAGAATCTTTCCATAGGAGGAGTGTTTTAGGAAATCCAAAGTCAAGAGGGAAGTCAGAAACAAAAACAGTAAAAGAATTTCAAGTCCCTGTCATATATGGCTATGGAAACATTAAACACAGACCAACTTCTACGTTAACATAAATTCTCACACTAAAGGCCTTTTACCTTAAATTTATTATCTGATAAACACACATGTCCAACTTCCAGCAAAAACAAATAAAGGCAAGGTAAGAGACAGTGAGAGAGAAAGAAAGAGAAAGTCTGAAGAAGCATTAGAACCAGAATCAAATGACACCACAGATGTAGGACTTGTTAGACAGGGAAGTTATTTATAAAACAACTAAGATTAATATGTTAAAGGCTCTAATGGAAAAGCACACCACATAAAATAACATATATGATAGTAAGTGGAATTATGGAAACTCTAAGAAGCAAAAGGATATGCTAGAAATGCTAGAAATCAAAAACATTTTAACTAAAATACAGAACAGACACTGACAAAAGAATCACTGAGCTTGAATACAAGTCAGCAGAAGCTTCTCAAAATGAAATGCAATTGCAAAGAGGTGTGAACAATCAACAACAGAACATTCAAGACCTATAAAACAGTTATAAAAGGTGTAACATTAGCATAAGTAAAACATGTGAAGGAGAAAAAAGTCACAGCAGAAGAAAGATTTGAGGAAATAATGACTGAGGGCTTTCCAATTAATAGCAGACCATAAACTACAGAGTCATGAAGCTCAGTGATCACCAAAAATAGATACCAAAACAAAATAGAACAAAACAAAATAAACGTAGGCTTCTCATGTATAAAACATAGATACGCAGAAAATCTTGAAAGAAGTGAAATTGACAAAAGCATCTTATCTAGAGGAGAATGAGGATGGGAATTACAGTAGACTTCTTGTGGTAAATCATGCATGCATGAAGAGAGTGGAATAAAATATTAAAGTGTTGAAGGAAAAATACCCTAAATCTAGAATTCAATTTTCACCAAAATTGTACTTCCAATTAAGAAACAAATAAATTGTTTCTTAGATAAAAAATAACTAAGGGAAATAATTATAAGCATAATTACCATGCAAGAAATATTAGAAGTCCTTCAGAGGGAAAGAAATTATATAGTTAGAAATGTGGATTCAGCTACTCGGGAGGCTGAGGCAGGAGAACTGCTTGAACCCAGGAGGTGGAGGTGGCCGTGAGCCGAGATCGTGCCACTGCACTCCAGCCTGGGTAACAAGAGCGAAACTCTGTCTCAAAAAAACAAAACAAAACAAAACAAAAACAAACAAACAAACAAAAAAAGAAATGTGGATTGACATAAAGAAAGGAAGAACACAGAGAAGAAGTAAATGATGGTAAAATAAAATCTTTTATCATTCCTACTCTTAATCAGTGTTAAAGATAACTAGTGTCTTTAGTTATCTTTAAGATCTTAAGTTATCTTTAAAGATGTCTAGTGTAATAGAAGAAAGAATGTATTGGATTGTTATAACACATAGATAAATAAAATAAATGACAAAAAATTCATGAGATGATAAGAAGGAATTGGGAATATTCTGTTACAAGATACCTGCACCATGCATGAAGCAATACAGAGTTACTTGAAGTGTGCCTAAACTAGTTGTAAATGTACATTGCAAATTGTAGGACAACTGCTAAACATTTTTAAAACAGAAGCACAATTGCTGTGCTAAGAGACAAAACTGAGTCACATAAAATTCTCAGTTAAAACCACAGAAAGCATAAACAGAGAGGAAGATGAAAAATATACAAAGATACAAAGGAAGAGTGGAAGAAATACACAGCATTTAGAAGCATGGTAAATATTACTCCAGCTACATCACTAATAGCTTTAAAATATGAAGGCTTCAATGCATCAACTAAAAGACAGGTACTGTCAGAGTGGATTAAAAAAAATCCCAACATATGTTGCCTATAGAAAAACCCATTTAAAATATGAAGACACAAATAGATTAAAAGTAAAAGAGCACAGAAATATAAAATATGCCAATACTAATAAAAAGAAAGCTGAATACTTATATTAATTTCCAACAAAGCAGACTTTTAAACCGGGAAAATTACTGAGGGTACTTTTAAGCCAGGAAAATTACTGGGCATGTAGAGGGGCACTACATGCCGGTAAAGTGCAAATTCTCCAATAAGAGATAACAATACTAAATGTGTATATGTCTAACAACTGAATATCAAAATGTGTGATATATGAAAAAAAAAATGAAATCATGTTCTTTGCAGTAACACAGATGCAGCTGGGAGGCCATTATCCTGAGCAAATTGAAGCAGAAACAGAAAACCAAATATTACATATTCTCTCCCATAAGTGGGAGCTAAACAATGGTTACACATGAACACAAAGACGGGAACAATAAACACTAGGGATTCCAAAGGTAGGAGGGATGGAGGGGGGATAGATAGAAAAACTACCAATCAGGTACTACGTTCACTGTTAGGGTGACAAGATCATTAGAATCCCAAATCTCAGCATCACGCAATATACCCATGTAACAAATATGCACATGTACCTGCTGAATCTAAAATTTCTTTAAAAAGATATTACAAAGCTAATTTATGATATTTTGTGTACAAGAATAGGAAAATAGACCCAGTAACAGAAAAGTTACTAGAGTACTGTACTAGAATCAGATTCAGCTGTATCTGCAATGCTGTGTACATAAATGGTCTTTTTAATAAATGGTGCTTGATCAATTGGAAAAAATACATAATATAACTGATATAACTGAGAAGATATAGACAAGTATACTATTATAATTGACATTTAACTCTTTTTCTAAGGAATTGATAGATCAAGCATGGAGAAAGTCAATAAGGATATAAATGAACTGAACAGCACCCCTTCCACCAGCTTAACTGAGATTTTCAGAAAACTCCATCCAACAAAATTAGAATCATCACGTGAAATATTCTCTAAGGTAGACTACAGTGTGGTCATAAAATATATTTAACCAAATTTAAAAGAATAGAAATTATACAAAGCGTATTCTTAGAACGCAATGAAATTAAACTAGAAAATCCAATGAGAAAAAAATAGGAAAATCCTAGATATCTGGAAATAGTAAACACTAAAACATATTTAAATAAAATGAGTCCAGACAAAATAAAAATATTGTGAACTAAATAAAAATGAAAACAAACCCAAAAATTATCAAAAATTGTGTGATGCAGCAAAAACAGTGCTTTGAGGAAAATGTGTACATGGAATGCATATATTTAACAAAAAGGAGATCTGAAATCAATATCCCAAAGAAACTATAGAAAAAGGACTTTTTTTCATCCTAAAGCAAATAGAAGAAAAGAAATAATAAAAATTGGTATTTCTCTGTCAAGATCCTTGAGGAATCACCACACTGTCTTCCACAATGGTTGAACTAATTTACACTCCCACCAACAGTGTAAAAGCGTTCCTATTTCTCCACATTCTCTCCAGCATCAATTGTCTCCAGATTTTTTAATGATTGGCATTCTAACTGCCATGAGATGGTATCTCAATGTGGTTTTGATGTCCAGTTCTCTAATGACCAGTGATGATGAGCATTTTTTCATATGTTTGTTGGCTGCATAAATGTCTTCTTTTGAAATGTGTCTGTTCATATCCTTTGCCCACTTTTTAATGGGGTTGTTTTTTTTTCTTGTAAATTTGTTTAAGTTCTCTTAGATTCTAGATATTAGCCCTTTGTCAGATGGGTAGATTGTAAAAATTTTCTCCCATTCTGTTGGTTGCCAGTTCACTCTAATGATTGCTTCTTTTGCTGTGCAGAAGCTCTTAAGTGTAATTAGATCCCATTTGTCTATTTTGGCTTTTGTTGCCATTGCTTTTGCTGTTTTAGTCATGAAGTCCTTGCCTATGCCTATGTCCTGAATGGTACTGCCTAGGTTTTCTTCTAGGGATTTTATGGTGTTGGGTCTTATGTTTAAATCTTTAATCCCCAGCAATCCCATTACTAGGTATATACCCAAAGGATTATAAATTATTCTATTATAAAGACACATGCACAGTTATGTTCATTGTGGCACTGTTTTCAATAGCAAAGACTTGGAGCCAACACAAATGCCCATCAGTGATAGACTGGATAAAGAAAATATGGCACATATACACCATGGAATACTATGCAGCCATAAAAAAAGATGAGTTTGGCCAGGCGCGGTGGCTCACGCCTGTAATCCCAGCACTTCGGGAGGCCGAGGTGGGTGGATCACGAGGTCAAGAGATTGAGACCATCCTGGCTGACATGGTGAAACCCCGTTCTCTATTAAAAATATAAAAAAATTAGCTGGGCATGGTGGCGCACACCCGTAGTCCCAGCTACTCGGGAGGCTGAGGCAGGAGAATTCCTTGAACCCGGGAGGTGGAGGTTGCAGTGAGCCGAGGTCGCACCACTGCACTCCAGCCTGGTGCCTGGTGATGGAGTGAGACTCTGTCTCAAAAAAAAAAAAAAAAAGATGAGTTCATATCCTTTGTAGGGTCATGGATGAAGCTGGAAACCATCATTCTCAGCAAACTGATACAAGAACAGAAAACCAAACACCACATGTTCTCACTCGTAAGTGGGTGTTGAACAATGAGAACACATGGACACAGGGAGGGGAACATCACACACCAGGGCCTGTCACAGGGATGGGGGGGTTGGGGGAGGGATAGAATGGGGTGTGGGGATCGGGGAGGGATAACATTAGGAGAAATACCTAATGTAGGTGATGGGGGATGGAGGCAGTAAACCACCATGACATGTGTATACCTGTGTAACAATTCTGCACAATCTGCACATGTACCCCAGAACTTAAAGTATAATAAAAAAAATTGGAGCACAAGTCAATGAATTATAAATGGAGAAATGAGAGAGAAAATCAATGAAAAAAGTTCTGTTTATTTGGAAAAACGTCAACAAAATGTTTAAATTTCTAACCAGTCTACCTAATATAAAAAGTAAATAAATCAAAAATTACAAATCTTAGTACGAAGGAGTGTTTATCATTACTCATTATATGGACATTAAAAAAACAATGAGACAACCACCTATGTGCCCACCATGTGATAATTTAGATGAAATGAATTCCGTATTAGAAACAAGTTGCCAAAACTCAAATAAAGGGAAAGTAGATAATCTTAAAGGGATTTTTGTATATTAAAAATTCAAATCAATAATAAATGAAAGAAAACTAGATCCAAATGGGTTAACTAGTTAATTGTTATATTTTTTAAAAGAAACGCCATCAACGTTTTACAACATCTCCAGAAAATAGAAGCAGAGAGAAAGCATCCTAAATCATTCTTCTGAGTCTTAGCATACCCTGACACCAAAATCAGATCACCATTGCAAGAAAATTATAGGCCAATATCTTTCATAAAGACACATACAAAAATTCTCAACAAAATATTAGCACATTGAATCCAATATTTTACACAAAGAATTATACAGTACTTCATGATCATGTGGGATTCATTCCAACCATGCAACTCTGCTTCATCATTTGAAAACCAATAAATATAATCCACCACATAAAACAGCTAAAGAAGAAAAATATTATCTCAATTGATGCATTTGAAAATATGCAACCCCCATTAATCATAAAACTGCTTTTTTACTCACGCCTGTAATCCCAGCACTTTGGGAGGCCGAGGCAGGTGGATCACGAGGTCAAGAGATCGAGACCATCCTGGTCAACATGGTGAAACCCCGTTTCTACTAAAAGTACAAAAAATTAGCTGGGCATGGTGGCGCGTGTCTGTAATCCCAGCTACTCAGGAGGCTGAGGCAGGAGAATTGCCTGAACCCAGGAGGTGGAGGTTGTGGTGAGCCGAGATTGCACCATTGCACTCCAGCCTGGGTAACAAGAGCGAAACTCTGTCTCAAAAAAAAAAAAAAACAACTGCTTTTTAAAATTTTAATCATATTTTCTATTTTTAATGTTGCAATAGTTTCATTAATTAAAAAATTACTTTACACCAAACAATGTAGGCATGTATGTATGTATGTATGTATGTATGTATTTATTTATTTTGAGATGTAGTCTCACTCTGTCTCCCATGCTGGAGTGAGTGCAGTGGTGTAATCTCAGCTCACTGCAACCTCCACCTCCTGGGTTCAAGTGATTCTCCAACCTCAGCCTCCTGAGAAGTTGGGTGTGCACCCTCATGTCCAGCTAATTTTTGTATTTTTAATAGAGATGAAGTTTCACCATGTTGGCCAGGCTGGTCTCAAACTCCTGACTTAGGTGATCTGCCTTCCTTGGCCTCTCAAAATCCTGAGATTACAGGCATGAGCCACTGCTCCCAGCCTATTTTTATTTATTTATTTATTTTTGGTCTTATTTATTTATTTATTTTTACTGTCCTTTAGGTTCTGGGGTACATGTGCAGATTGTGCAGGATTGTTGCATAGGTACATACATGGCAATGTGATTTGCTGCCTCCATCCCACCATCACCTATATCTGGCAGGCTGTGCAGAGCCCAGGTCACTCTGTATTCTATGAACAAGCCCATTGCCTGAGGCCCTGAACGGTTGCTCTCCATAAATGAAGATCAGGCATAAACCCAGCTGCTGCCACTGGCAGTCAGATCTTATCTGCATGTGCCACCTACTGGCCTGGAGGTTGACCTGAACAACCCAATACAAACTCTTTTGACACAAGTTTTAAAAGTAAAGGCAAAAACTGCAGCTACTTTTGCATCAACCTAATAAACAATACTGGGAAATCATACAAGCTTCTTGAGACCTCTACCATCCTGGGTCCACGGGAGGCCATAAGCCTGCTCAAATGCTCAGTATGCTCACTACTAGTACATCTGGCATTTCAGAAAGCCACTACAGCAAGGCTATCAATAGCCAAGGAATTCATTCAGAGTCTGCCACTAAAACACCTGGAAGCAAAGACAAATTACCCTAGTTAACACACATCATAGTCACATCCTTAAAGGTAAGAAAAATTAAATCCCGTACAATGGAAAGTAAATTTGAACATAAGCAGTAATAGTTTCTACACATGGAAAGGAACTAGTGTACAATTCTGGATGTATGAAAAAACAGGCTGTTACAACATTCCCAAAGGATCACACTAACTCTCTAGCAATGGATTCTAACCAAAATAAATTTTTCTAAATAACAGATAAATAATTCAAAATGTTGATTTTAAAGGAGCTCAATGAAATGCAAGAGAAATCTGGAAACCTACATAAAAAATCAGCAAATCAGTTTAGGATATGAATGAGAAATATACCAAAAGATTCATATTTTGAAAAACAAACAGAGCTTTGGAAACTAAAAAATTCATTGACGAAATTACAAAATAAAGCCGAAAGCTTCAACAGTAGAACAACACAAACAGAAGAAAATCTCAGAACTTGAAGACAGGTGTTTTGAATTAATTCAGTCACACAAAAACCAAAAAAAAAAAGAGAATTTTTAAAAATGAACTTAGCCCCCCTAATGTATGAGACTACTTAAAATGTCCTGTGAATCATAACTATTCCAGAAGGAGAAGAAAGAGCACAAAGTTTGTATTTGGGGGAAAAAAAAAGAAATCTTCCCTATTATACAAAGAATTCTAGACATTCAGTTATAAGAGGCTCAAAGAAAATATATTGCAAGGAAGACCTCACCACAACATATAGTCATCATGTTGTCTAAGGTAAATATGAAAGAAAAAATTCTAAAATCAGCAAGAGAAAAGCTAGTGACCTATAAAGGAAACCTCATCAGAATAACAGTAGACTTCTTAGCAGAAACCTTACAAACCAGAAGAGAATGGGATTTTATTTTCAAAATGTCAATGCTGAATTTTGTATCCTGTTAGAATAAGATTCATAAATGAAATGAAATAAAGTCTTTCCCAGAAGCAAACACTGAAGGAATTCATTATCACTAGACCAGACATACAAGAAATGTTCAAAGGAGTTCTAAACATGGAAATGAAAGGTCTATACTTGCCATCATAAAAACACACAAAAGTTTAAAACTCACAGGTCTTATCAAAAAATTACACAAATGAAGAAGAGAAAGAAATAAAATGGCAACATGAGAGAAGTCCACCAAATCACAAAGAAAACAGACGGGGGAAAACAAAGAATGTACAAAGCAACTAGATAATAATGAGCATATGGCAGGAACAAAACCTCATATATCAATATTAACCTTGAAGGTAAACTGCTTAAATGCTCTACTTGAAAGATATAGATTGACCAAATGGATTTTTAAAAACCTATAAACCATCCGGGCACAGTGGCTCACACCTGTAATGCCAGCATTTTGGGAGGCTGAGCCAGGTGGATAACATGAGGTCAGGAGTTCAAGACCAGTCTGGTCAACATGGTAAAACTCCATCTCTACTAAAAATATAAAACTTAGCTGGTGTGGTGGTGCATGCCTGTAGTCTCAGCTAATGCGGAGGCTGAGGCAGGAAAATCGCTTGACCCTGGGAGGCAGAGATTGCAGTGAGCCGAGAATATGCCACTGCACTCCAGGCTAGGTGACAGAGTAAGATACTATCTCAAAAACCAACCAACCAAACAAACAAAAACACCCATAAACCAATTATATGCTGGTTATAAGAAACTCACTTTACTAGTAGTCATTTATAGACTGAAGGTAAAGAGATGAGAAAAGATATTCCACACAAACAGAAACCAAAAATGAAGATTTTTCACACAAACAGAAACCAAAAGATAAAGAGATGAGAAAAGATACTTCACACAAACAGAAACCAAAAATGAGCAGGAGTAACTGTATTTGGATAAAACAGACTTTAATTCAACAACAGTAAAGAAAGACAAAGAAGATCATTATACAATGATAAATGAATCTATTCCACAAGGTATAATAATCCTGAACATAAATGCACCAAAAAATATAAAAACTAAATATTACTGGATCTAAGAAAAGAGATAGATAGTTATATAATAATAGTGGGGGACTTCAACATCACATTACAACACTAGACACATTATCAAGATAAAATATCAATAAAGAAACGTTGGACTTAAATTGGACGTTAGACCAAATGGACCTAACAGACATTTACACAACATACTACTCAGCAACCACAGACTATGTATTTTTCTCATTGGCACATGAAACATTCTCTAAAATAGATATATTAGGCCATATGGATTAGAAGACTTACTATTGTTAAAATGTGAATTCATCCTAGCTTTATCTGTAGATTCAGTGTTATCCCAATCAAAACCTCAGCAAGCTGGTGTGTGTGTGTGTGTGTGTGTGTGTGTGTGTGTATATCAGCAATCTGATTTAACATATTTTATGGAAAGGCAAAAGATCTGGAATACACATCACAATACAAATAATTAAAAGAAAAAAGTTGGCATTCTGATACAATCTTACTTCAGGACTTATTATAAGGCTACAATAATCAAGAAAATCTAGTATTGGGGTAAGAATATAAGCACAGATCAAGAAAACAGGATGAAGTCCAAAAATACATATAAACAAATATGGTCAACTTATCTTTGACAAAGAAGCAAAAACAATTCAATTGAGAAATTATAGTCTTTAAAACAAATCATGCTGAAGCTATTGGATGCCCATCGCATTAGTCTGTTTGTGTTGCTATTAAAGAATACCTGATCCTGGGTAATAATAGGAAGAAAAGCAACCGCTTTTCTTTGGCTCATGGTTCTGCCAGCTGTACATGAAGCATAGTGTCAGCCTTAGGAAGCTTACAATTACAGAAGAAGGCATAATTCTCCCCAGAGTGTCACCTGGAGAGAAAGGGGTAAAAAGAGAGAATGGAGAAAGTGCTAGCTCCTTTAAACAACCAGTTCTCAAGTGAACTGATAGAGTGTTAACTCACTCATTACCATGAGAAGTGCATCAAGCTGTTCATGAGAGATTTGCCTCCCGGATCAAAACACCTCCAACTAGGTCCCACCTCCAACATTGGGAATCACATTTCAGCATGAGATTTGGAGGGGACAAACATCTAAACTCTATCATCCATATGCAAAGTATGAATTTAAATGTCTTACACTTTTGTTAAAATTAACTCAAAATTGATAATAGAGCTAAATGTAAAAATACAAATGATAAAATTTCTTGAAGAAAACAAAAAATGTATACGACTTGGGTTTTATGATGGATTTTAAAATACAACAATAATAGCACAATTCACAAATTTAACCATCAAAATTATAAACTTCTGCTATGCTAACGACACTATGAAAGGAATGGAAAGATAAGCCACAAACTGCAAGAAAGTATTTGCAAAACACATATCTGATGAAGGACTTCTATCTAAAATACGTAACGGACTTTTAAAACTAAACAAGAAAGTGAACAGCTCAACTAAAGATGGGCAAAGTATCTGACCAAGTTGATACACAGATATCTTAAGCAAATAAAAGGATGTTCAATATCATTTGTTATTAGAGAATTGCAAATTAAAATGACAATGAGACACTATTACATACTTACTAGAGTGGCTAGAATCCTAAAATATAAATAAAACAAAAAAAACAAAAAACAAACCCGAAAATACCAACTGTTGACAAGGACATTTTGAAAACAATTCGGCACTTTCTTCCAAAGCTAAACATATTTTTACTATAAAATCTAGCAATCCTGCTGCTAAGTGTTTACCTAACGGATTAAGCAAATGTCCACACAAATTACCTTTTTGTCGCATTATAAATGTTTATAGCATTTATAGCATTGATAATCACCAAAAGCTAGAAGCAACAAGGATGTTTCAATAGAAATAGATAAATAAGCTGCAATATATTTATAAAATGGAATCTATTCAGTGATAAAAAAGAAATGAGTCATTAAGTCACAAAAGACATAGATCAATCTTAAATGCCTATTGCTAATTAGAAGGCAGTTTAAAATAGCTGTATACTATAGATTACAATGTATATAACATTCTGTAAAAGTAAAACTATATAAAGACAGAAAACAAATACGTTTTCTCCAGGGTTTTAGGAAGGCAGTTGTTCAATTGGTGAAATATAGGGGATTTTTTTTTTTTTTAGGAAGGTGAAATTTCATACAATACTGTAATGTTGAGCATTGGACTGATAATACAACATTGAGTACTAGACATTAAGTACTCGTCAAAGTCTATAGAAACTTATAATATGAAAAATTACCTTAATGTATGCAAATTTTATCAAACATCATTTAGGAGATCAGGAGATTCCAGGATAGAATTCAGAAAATGACAAACAATATAAATAAATTACAAATGCATAAAACAAACTTGTTCAAGGATTAGGGTAATAAGCTGATAACTCAAGTAACTGCTGAAATGAGGGGAATCTGTAAGATTAACAGCAAAAAGAAACTACATAATTGCTCTAGTTGATAAAGTAGTTTCTACAAGGGTAAAGTTAATTAATCATTCTTAAACCGCTATATGTAAACAGTATAACTGAACAATTACATAAGTTGATGGCAGATGTTGGTAGCTAGAATTCTTACAGTTAAATTTGGAGGTTTTAAATAAACAACAGAAGAGGCAAGAATTATTTATGTGGTAACAGGTAAGATTTGGAGGTATAAACCCATGTTTAGATTAATATCCATACAGATGGTTACATATTAAAAAAACATGGAAATATAAATTTTTAAATACATGGAATAGTATTCAGCCATGGGAGAACCAGTGGGACAAGGGCACCTGATACCCAGATCTTGATTTCTAATACTATTATTCAATTAAAGGGACCAGAACCAGACCCCCTGGAGAAATAGCTGTTTATATGACTGGCTCAGGATGGATGCAAGGTGAGCCTGGAACATCTTGTAGTTCTAGAGTATAAGAATATGTTTTAAAAAAATAGCAAAAAACATGCACACACAATGATAAGGGTATGTCAGAAGACATAGGAACTAAATGAAGGAGCTTGTAGTGGCCACAACTGGAACAATTTGAGTGATAAAATAAATTAGTACTGGGTTTTAACCAAATATGTAAAATAAATACATGTGAACCAATAGAGCAATCAATAAATTATTGAATAGATACATAAGTGAAAGAGACATATCTATCACATGGAATAATTCCAGATAAATCATGTAGATACTCCACTCTTGATAACATGCATCGGTACTTCTTAAGTGTAGACTACATGTTTTCATTTTATTTCATGGAGTATAATATGGAAAGGGAGAAAGATTAGCTTTCCAGTGGAGGAAACTATTAAATTCTGCCTCAGCCAGTTAATCAAGATTAGCATGAACAGTGCTGAGTCCTAACCTTGGGATAATGTGATGAAAATGTCACATTAACTTTGTGGTCTTACTCCTAAAAACACCCAGCCTCAGTTTAATCATAAGAAAAATTTCATATACATTCTAATTTAGGGATATTCTGGAAAATATCTGATAAGTATTCTTCGATATCATCAAGATCATCAAAAACAAGGAAAGTCTGAGAAACTGTCACAGTCAGGAGTAGCCTAAGGACTCATGACAACCAAATGTAATATGTTATAGTTGAAATTACGAAACATTAAAAGAGATTAAAAACTAAAGAAATTTGAAAAAACTATGGATATTGGTTAAAAACAATTTATTTTTGGTTCATTAATTATAATAAAAGTGCCATATTAATATTAGATGTTAATAACGGGAAAATGAATATGAAATATATGAGAACTCTCCACACTATCTCACGTAAATCTGAAACTATTCTAACATAAAATGTTTATTAATAAACAATGTAAGAACTGAAATAGGTGGATTCTATGACATATTAGACAAGTTAGAAAAGCACATTGATAATCAGGAACTTAGGTTTAAGTTTAAAATGTTGAGATTGAAGCAGAGATTGAAAAAGAGATGGAAAACAGCAAAAGGAATGTAATAGGGCAGTAGAAAACAATGAGAGATCTCAAGTAATTGCAACTGAAATCTCTCCAAAGGAAAAGAGAGAAAGAAACTATAATTGAGATAATACTGAAGAATTTTCCCAAACTGACAAAATAAATTAAATCACAGATTCAAATCCTGTAGAGGATTAAAACAATGGCCAGAAATCCCAGAAGGTCAAATTCAAGTCCTGTATCAAAATCCAAGAGAGGAAACAGACTTATTAGAGTGATGAATTAGAGGAAGTTTTTGATAAAAGATATGAATAATTACAGGGCTATAGAAAGGTGAAAAGGGCAGAAAAAGAAGTGTTCAAGGTAAAGACAACAGGAAATTTAAAATCCATATGCAGGAAGGAGCACGGCAAATGAAAATGTTATGGTAGGGAAACCAGACTTCTCAGCATCGTTGAAATGAGGAGGAAAAAAAATGTATTTTAAAGTCTGTTCATTTGCTGGGCATAGCGGCTCATGCCTATACTCTCAGCACTTTGGGAAGTCAAGGCAAGAGCACAGCTTGAGCTTAGGAGTTTGAGACCACTCTGGGCAACATAGCAAGACCCTATCTCTACAAAAACTACAAAATTAAAAAGTAGCTCAGTGTGATGGCACGTGCCTGTGGTCCAGCCAATTGGGAGGCTTAGGTGGGAGGATTGCTTGAGCCTAGGTGGTCGAGGCTGCAGTGAGCCATGATTGTGCCACTGCACTCCAGCCTAGGCAAGAGTAAGACCTTGTCTCAAAAAGAAATAAATAACAATAAGTAAAATATGTTAATGATGCAAAGTTGGGAAACTTCATGAGAGTTACAAACTTTGAACTGTGAGGTGAATCTTGTCTCTTTACCTGTCATTTTCTGAGCCTTACTGTCCCTAAGAGCCTAGCATACTGTCTCCAAGCAGCTTCAAAATTCAGATACTAACCTGTTAGTCCCAGCTGGAAGTCTTAGAAAATCTGTCTGATTAGCCCAGTTTGGGACATGAGCTTGTATTAGTACACCAGTTAGAGAGAGACCAACAATATCATTTAATGTTACCACAGTAGTAGCCAGGTAGATTAACTTCATCCCAGTCTCAATCATTCTTGGCTCTACCTTGCATCCCTGCTTCTTGAGACAAATACTGATTACTGAAATGTTTGCTTTCAAATAACAGAATTATATGTGTATCATTGAATATAAAAAATTGAGCAGTACTCCCCATATCAGAGAACAGAAAACAACTGTAAGCCCCATACTCAGAACACTAGCACTGAAACCCACATCCTGATAGCCCATTTCCATATTTCCTCTATAAGATCCAGAGACAAACTGTCATAAGATGATATGACAGGCACAGACAAGATAAAGCCTTTCAATATTAAATGTTAGTGAGGTGGAACCAGAGTTGATTAACAGCTGGACTGAAAAAGCTCAGTCTTTTCATCTTGGGACTTCTGGATGTCTGGTTTTTGACTCTTGGAAAGATGAGAGCCATGGGATTTATGATGCAATGTTTGAGGTCTGACATTTCCCTGGTGACCCACCAGACCAATTTCTTTACAGCTGGTTTGCAACTGGCCAAACTTATTTGACAAGTGTGGTTTGATTATTTAAAGGGATAACAATTTTTTTTGGAGGAGCACTCCTTAGGACGAGATATCTGCATAGATCATGGCAGCTTGAGCCAGAGACTCAGCATGGTCCATCCATGGTCCATTTAAATTTTTCTTTAAATGAAGTCATTGTGGAATGTCTCTTTAATCTCTAATACCTACCTGCATCCTCTTTTACTTTATTGCATCTTTATCTTTAATACTATGTGATTATACTTCGTGGAGAATAGTGGGTCCTTTAAAATATCAGAACCAGGTTAAGTGATACAAGCATACAAACAGAAATGACCAAGTATTTGAAAAAAGCCAATAAAATGACTGTTACTGATATTTTCAAAGACATATTAGAATATAGTGTATCTATAAATAATCAAGCTAACCATGTAGGATTTTAAGTCTTGCTAGATGAAAGTAAAAGCTAATGATAATAAAAATAGTCATAGTAATAAAAACCTTAATGGCTCAGGTGAATTTCTGTAGAGACACTTTTGAGTAGTGAATTAAATGGCTATAAACTTCAGTGTAGGAATCAGTTCAAAATATAGTACAAAAGAATAAGGAAATACAATGATAAAAGTTGAGACATGGCGAACAAATCATAAAGTTTAACTGTCTACTGGAATAAGAGAACTAGAAGTAGATAATAGAGAGATTCTATGAGATTTGAAACAGGGATGACTAGACTGAAGAAAATAGCCAGAAATATTTACCCTTCCTTCCTTCCTTCCTCCCTCCCTCCCTCCCTCCCTTCTTTCTTTTTTCCTTTTTCAGATGGAGTCTGGTTCTGTGAACCAGGCTGGAATACAGTGGTGTAATCACAGCTCACTGCAACCTCCATCTCCTGGGTTCAAGCGATTCTTGTGCCTCAGCCTCCCATCCTCAGCTGGGATTACAGGCATCTGCCACCATGCCTGGCTAATTTTTGTACCTTTAGTGGAGATGGGGTTTCATCATGTTGGCCAGGCTGGTCTCGACCTCCTGACCTCAAGTGATCTGCCCGCCTTGGCCTCCCAAAGTTCTGGGATTACAGGTGTGTGCCACCATACTTGGCCAACACTTATGCTTTCTTTTGAAAAATTCTTCCATAGTAGAACAGAAAATAGAACACTTTTCAATATTCAACAAGCATATGTAGACATACACATACGTATGCAAGTATGTATGTATGTTCACTCTTAGTTTCTCTTATCCTTTAAATCTGTAATAGTGTCTTTTTTTCTTTAATGTTTAACTTAGCCCAAGAAATGTGTCATAAACTGTAAATTGGCTTGCTATAATCATTCCCACCCCTTTCTAGAACATATCCCTTTTACAGTAAAGATAGATAGCTAAGAAACAAAAGAAAGCAAAAACCAAATAAAAACTTAAACATATTTTAGTCTAAATATATATGTTTCTGATTATTGCTTGATTTTCACCAGTCATATACACATGTGTGAAGCTTTAAAAGTAAGCTATCTATAGAGGGCGGCAAAGTACAGCACATCCATTTTGATGGTGGTACTGAATGGCTCAGACCCCATAGTTATAGTTCTTTGATTCTGCATTTTCCTGCTCATGCCAGAGGTGCTGGCTATCCTTGAGAGCCAGTTATGTTGTGTGGTTATAGAAAATATTATTGAGCATTCAACCCATAGACTATTTCCTCAATGCCTACCATGATTCTACAAACCATATATACCCTTTAATAAATTTCCATCTGCTTAAAATCTTTTTTGAAGGCATTCATTGTTTTCATATAAGATTTTTCTCACCAATTCAGAAGAATTCTCCTATAAGCATTAGGATTCTTACAAGAACTAGATAAGTTACTGTTTTAGGAACTATATTTAAGTTGTACTTGCTATACATAGGTGCTAAATAAAAATGAAAGCTCATAATGGCCATATGGATATCTGAAAATTTGACTTCATACAAGAAGTACCAGTGATGGGCAGTACCTGATGATACAAAAGCCAATTCACCAAAGGACATAAGAACCTAAAATGTGTATGAAGCTAATAACAGAATGCCTAACTACTTAAAGTATAACTGATTAAAATGAAAGGACAGAGAAACAATTACAAAATTAAATATAGAAAATTGAACTCTCAAAAACTGATAGAAAAAGTAGAATGTCAGCAGAAAGTTAGATTTGAAAAATGCTATCAACCAACTCCACCTAAAGAAAAAACAAGCAAGGACTTAGGAAACAATCGGTTCAAAGAACTGTCTCTGTATCTGTCATTTTCTGATACTTTTTGAGCCAGACTCCCTAACAGTCTGGCATACTGTCTCAAAGCAGCTCCAAATATACAGATACTAACCTGTAAGTCCCGCCTAGAAGTCTTAGAAAATCAGTCTGATCAACCCAGCTTGGGACATGAGTTTGCATTAGAACGACTACTCTGGCTAATAGTTGAGAGTCTAGGTTTGGCCTAACTGGGTCACATAGTCACTCCTGCGATCAAGGAAAAAGGGCATTGTGAGACTCCACTCTGCGATTTGAGTGAGGGGAGCAAAATCTCCCTAAACAAAATGGTGAAGGGAGGATTTGGGGTGGTAAAACAATAAACCTCAGTGACATTCTACTCCATTGGTGTCTTTTCCACCAATATATTTCATTCTGGGTAATGTGGGTCTAGCTGATACATCCTCAAGTCTCTTTCTATCTACAAATTACATAGCAGAAATAATTAAGAATTAAGCTTCTTCATATCACTTTTACACTATTTTTTGTTCTAATGCATGTTCCCTTGTGTTTTTATATGCTATTTGTTAAACCAAATGATATAGCAGAAGGGATACATTTGGAAATTTATTGAAACAATCATTTTTTCACACAATAGTCCAAACTTGTTTTTGTAGAAGGTGCTGCTTTCCTTTCCTTCAGTGTCCACTGTACAAAATGCTGCCTACTTTAGGATGCAGCGTCTTTTGATGAGGCAACCTCCCTGCCAAAAACTTCTGAATATGGATTAGTACAGGGCCATTTTGAACTCCCTTAGGCTGTAAAAAACACTTCTAGCCTGGAATCAACTGGAGATAGATGCCTTATTTCCTAGCACCATAATTTCCTGTGTCAAATATTTTCTGCAGTCCTGGGAGTGATAGCTCATGGGCATTTCTGCTTAATCACTTTATCTCCAAAATTGTGTAAACAATATCAGCTTAACAGGAGCCTTTCTGACACTAGAGAAACTAAACATGTGAAAATGGAGCTAATTCTCTCTGCAACTATCTGTAAGTAATTCTTCACAAAAGCCTGGGCTGCTTTTTTGAATTTTCTCCAAACTTCTCTCCAATCCTATGACATCAGAGTTTAGACCTGCAGCCATCTTGAGTTGCTGCAATGGCAGGAAAGCAATAGGATCCTGTCAATATCTACCACTACCGTCTAAGAAAATTCCACCCAGAGCCACATGTTGCCTGAAGCCTTTTCAGTCAAAACATGTAAAGCATTAAACTCTTGAGACATTACGGATATCTAGAAGCATTAGTCTTAAGCTCATTTCGGATTAAGCACATTTGGGAAACCAATATATACCCACTTTTGTGATTGAAAAGGGAGAGTTTTTCTCCAAAAGTTACCAAATAATACTACCAAGAAACACACAAATCTGGTATTATTTTAAAAACTTTCCAAGTGTGCCTTCATACACTACTTTTGTAACTTAAAAAAGACTGTAAACAACCTTGGCAAAGGAGAATAAAGTGATCTGAATCATTTTATCCGATGTTAAGGCTTATTGTAGCAAAAGTAACCAAGACAGTGAATGAGGGCAGAGGGATAGACACGCATGTCCATGGAACAGAGTAGAGAAGTTACAAATAGAAAATTTCTGGGGTGTAAGGCTAGGCAAAGAGTTCTTCCCTTGACATCAAAAATACATGCCATGCGAGAAAAAAATTCATAAACTGAACTTCCTCAAAATTAAAAGCTTTTGCTCTGTAGATACCCTGTTAGGAAGATGAAAAGACAAGCCACAGATGGGGAGACCTGTATTCACATATCGGACAAGGAATGATACCTAGAATGTGCAGAGAAGAATACATGACACCCTTTCAGAAAATGGCACTACTCCATCCAAACTTGCCTCTTTCAGAGCTACCATTGTAAAAGCTGAAGGATAAAGTGGAAACGAAGCATCCAGCTTTAGGATTCAAGTTCTAAAGGACAGAAAGGAACTAGTGAAACTCTAAACAAACATTAAAAACAGCCAAAAGTCAGAGTGTTGGGTCACTGAATCCTAGAGCAGTGAAAGAAGGTATTAGAGAACTCACATTTATTGAGGAGTTAAAACATGCCTTACACCATACTAAAACTTAAAATAACTTACGGAATTAGTAATTTATATTTCTATTTTACAGTTAATAAAATTGAAATTAAAGGAGTAATTAATGGTCCCAAAATTATAAGTCTCAAAACAGCTGTTTGCCTAACTCTTCCTCTACCTTGTAACAACAAAATACTAATGTAAATGAATTAGACCTTAACATTGCTTCAATTTGTATCGTGAGTTACAAAAAAACTTCATATTCATTATTTTTTCTTTCTTTAAACCAAAGCTGTGAGATAGATTTGATATGCCTATTCCTTCTTGTCAGACAGGGAGACTAGTCCTTAGAGAAACCCAATGGCTTTCTTGAAGACACACAAGGTAGGGTGGATTTTTACTCTGTGCTTGGGTCTGTCGGGTTTCAAGTGAAGTGCTCTTCCTATGACACAGAGACAAGTTGTTGCTATAGCAGCTCTATCAGCATTATTTTATAATCCTCAAATAACTATAATCCTGAATATAGTATCATCTGCTCTAGTCCCATTTCCAGAGTCAGTCCTAACAGAGCTGCTGTAGCAATGGCTGGTCTCTGTGCTACTATCATCTGCAGGCGTGTTAGTGAGTTTGTAAACTAGGGCTGCCTCTACTGGCCCAGATCATGATCAAATTACATAGTCTCTAATGTGTTGCCCTCACATATAAACTATGGGGAATAATAGTGCCACAGGATCTACCCCTTAAGTTTCGGGAAAAAAAAGCACTGGAATATATATAAAAAGTGCTCAATAATATATGTGATTAGTAATAGTAGAATATTAATCATAGGTATTAGGAATATATAGGAAAAGATAGAAAATAGGTTAGGGAGGTTGGCCAAAATGTTCAATTTTAATCTGTTTTATTTTGAAAGCTTCTGCCTGAGTGGATTAACAAAGTAAATGGCATTTCCACTGTTGCCTTTCACAACAGTGATATATATCAAGGCCTGTCTGTCTAACTATGAGCACCGGAAGATTTTTTTTTAATAATATGATGACAACACTATACATTTAGAATATCAACTAGAGCTGCACAGGATGCAAGAAATAATGAGGGAATACCATTATAGAAGTCAGAAAAGGGAGATGGGAAGGCAGAAATAGAAGGATGACAGTGACAGTTTGGGGAAGTGGAGGGTTAGGTGGCCATGTAGGGATAAAGAGATTAAGGAAAAAGACAAAATCAACTTTTACCTTTCTGATTGGAGCAACTGAGTATACCATAAGAGTAAATAAAAAATAGAATACTGAAAAAGTTGACACAATGGAAGTAAAGGAAAAAGACTGAATTAAGCATGACTTTTTTTTTTCCAAAAATCACTGATGAGATAACTCTCTTTTCTTATGGCAAGGAGTAATTGAGAGGTTAGAAAGAGAAAAAGAGTGATACCTCAGAAGAATTTATTTTACACCTCTGGGAATTTCAGAGAAACTCCAGCTTAATAGATTTTTTTGCTTGCTCAGTATAAATTATATAGACGGATAACTGTATAGGTAAAGATAGATAGGCAGACAGATAGATAGATCAGATAGGAAGACACAGTTGAAGCTCAAAAGGGTACACACTAAAAATACATACTTCCTAGCTTTGGCAAGACATGGTAAAACATGAAAGACAGCGTAAAGTGAAAATAGAGTTGTAAAGAAGGCAAGAGGAAATCCATGTTGGAAAAAGGTATGCACATATAAACCAATGGAAGGAATTTAAAAAGTAGGATCAAATTTGAAAAGAAAGTATTGTGTCAATGAGAATATCATTTATTCAGAAAGATAGTGAGAGGCTATGCAAGAAGACTGAGAAGTGGCCACTGCATCACAGTGACCTGGAGGTCATTGGAGCCATTTACCAGGGTGGTTTCAGTTGATTGGTAGATGTGCAAATGACAGACAATGAAATGGAAAAAAATATTTCAGAAACTTAGACTGGAGAAAGAAGAACACAAAAGTTTATCTGAAGTTGTAGATATCTTAAATAGACGCCTTTTTGTTACATTGGAATGTTTTTAATATGTATAAATACAAATGAGCAGAGCTAGTCCCATTTTAAAAGTTGAAGACATTGGATAGAAAGAGAAGAGGAATGAAATAATCTAAAGAACAATTTAAACACTATTTTTAGAAAGGAAGAGTGACAACTCAAGTATTGTGGCAGAAAGAAAAAAATAGAGAAGGGGTAAAAATATATACTGGTTTGTAGATTAGTAATGGGAATCTGAACTAATTTCTTTCTGATGTTTCCTCTTTTCTGTCTAAAGAAAAAGTGTGAATTTCAACTAACAATGTAGAATGTGATGAGAATAATGGACAGTTTTACCAAGCTGTAAAAGTTATTTTAAGTCATTGATTGCACAAGTCATCACAGGGGCACTGATGCTAGTGATAATAAATGGATACTTCTATTGATCTGCCTGGTGGTTCCGTATGCATCCATTAAGGCTCAGCAATCTGAATGCAGGCATTAAGAAAGCCAACATTAAATACTTTCAAGTTTTGAGTTTCACTAGAGAATCTAGGCATATCATTGGGGTAAGGGAGAAATCTCAGTAAGACATTATGAAAGAAAACAAGATACCACGGGAAGAACGTTGGCTGTAGTAGTAACTGAGAGAGAAAATGAAAAGATTGGAGACTGTGTTTCACTGGATAATTTAGGCATATAGTTGGGGTAAGGGGGATATCCAAATATGATAATACAGAAGAAAACAATATACAAGGGAAAGAACATTTGCTGTAATGCAGCTGAGAAAGAAAATGAAAAGGTTAGAGACTGTGTTTGGGGAGCCAAATGTTGCTACAATTTCTGAAGTTAAACACTATTAAAGACTGGTACTCTAGAGTGTGACTATGGTCATAGGAAAAGTTGATGAAATGGAAGATAAAACTGTAAGACTAAAGTTTCCCAAAGAACTAAAAGACCAGCTTGTTGAAGTAATCTCTTCTGCATGACCTAAATGGCAGAAGAATCTGGGATGGAGAAGAATTGTAAGCACAAATGATCTGTGTAATAGCAATGACCCAGAGTGGAAAAGCAACACATCTATTGCTGGTTTATACCACTATGTTCCATTTTGCTCCTCTGCCAATGATCATCTGTCTAGCCTAAATGAATTGTTTCTCACATGACCAGTATTGCTTATATACAATTTCTATCTAATTGAATATGTGAAATAGAAAACTAGGTTATAGAAACTGAAAGTTAAAATTCTTAGAGACAAGCTAGTCTAACCAATTTATTTTATCAATGCAAGAGGCCAGGAACATTTAAGTGTGTGTTTAAATTTGCAGAAGCAGTAGCAGATTAAGATTAAGCTCAATTATCTGATTGTGTCTGCCTTGGGTTCATCCCAAATAATTAAACAAGTAAAAAAAAAACTATCTAGGCCGGGCGCGGTGGCTCAAGCCTGTAATCCCAGCACTTTGGGAGGCCGAGGCGGGTGGATCACGAGGTCAAGAGATCGAGACCATCCTGGTCAACATGGTGAAACCCCGTCTCCACTAATACAAAAAACTAGCTGGGCATGGTGGCGCGTGCCTGTAATCTCAGCTACTCCGGAGGCTGAGGCAGGAGAATTGCCTGAACCCAGGAGGCGGAGGTTGCAGTGAGCCGAGATCGCGCCATTGCACTCCAGCCTGGGTAACAAGAGCGAAACTCCGTCTCAAAAAAAAAAAAAAAAAAAAAAAACTATCTAACAGAAAAAATATAACCCACCTTCAATTAAAGAAGTGTAATATCAGTAAGAAGATACAATCTCCCTATAAGTGACATTATTCAAGAATTTAGACATGCAATAAGCTGCAGGATTTCATTGTCAAGCTATAAAAATAAGATCAATAGTGGAGAGAGATCCAAGATGGCTGATCACTAGCAGCTCAGTCTCGTAGCTGCCAGTGAAAGCGCAGAGAGCGAGAGGATGCCACACTTTCAGATGAATATTTGTTGCTCACGGACCAAGAGATTCCCAGCGGAGGAGCCCCACGGGTCGCCAGGGCGACTCTTGTGGCCGGCGCGGCGGTTTTGCTGGCGCCTTAGTGCGGCAGTTCTTGGTGCAGAGTCCGGAGATTCCTGGGTAGAAAAGCACCATCAATCTTAACACCGTTGTTTTGGCCGGTGCAGTGGATTGCTCAGATTTCGGCGCTGGGAATCAACAAGTTGGATGTCCGCTCAGAGACCTAGTTAGAAAGTCGGTAGTTACAAAGATGACAGAGGGATAAATATATAATGAAGGGAAGAAACCAGCCTAAAAAGGCAGAGAATACTCAAAATCAGAATGCCTCTCCCTCTACAGGGGATCGCAACTCCTCATCAGTAAAGGAACAAGGCTTAATGGAGAACGAGTGTGTTCCAATAACAGAAGAAGGTTTCAAAAGGTGGGTGATAAGAAACTTCTGTGAATTAAAAGGACTTGTTCTAACCCAAAGCAAAGAAACTAAGAACCTTGAAAAAAGGTTTGATGAAATGTTAACGAGAATGGACAATTTAGAGAGGAATATAAGTGAATTGATGGAGCTGAAAAACACAACACGAGAACTTCGCGAAATATGCACGAGTTTAAACAGTCGAATTGATCAAGCAGAAGAAAGGATATCAGAAGTCGAGGACCAGCTCAGTGAAATGAAACGAGAAGACAAGATTGGAGAAAAAAGGATAAAAAGGAATGAGCAAAGTCTCCAGGAAATCTGGGACTATGTGAAAAGACCTAATTTACGTTTGATAGGTGTACCTGAATGTGACGAAGAGAATGAATCCAAGTTGGAAAATACTCTTCAGGATATCATTCAGGAAAACTTTCCCAACTTGGCAAGGCAGGGTAATATTCAACTCCAGGTAATACAGAGAACACCACAAAGACATTCTTCAAGAAGACCAACCCCAAGGCACATAATCGCCAGATTTATTAGGGTTGAAATGAAGGAGAAAATACTAAGGGCAGCCAGAGAGAAAGGTCAGGTTACCCATAAAGGGAAACCTATCAGACTTACAGCAGATCTCTCAGCAGAAACCCTACAAGCCAGAAAAGAGTGGGGACCAATATTTAACATCCTTAAAGAAAAGAACTTTCAACCCAGAATTTCATGTCTAACCAAACTAAGCTTTATAAGCGAAGGAAAAATTAAATCCTTTGCAAACAAACAAGTATTTAGAGAGTTCACCACCACCAGGCCTGCTTTACAAGAGCTTCTGAAAGAAGCACTATACATATAAAGGAACAACCAACATCAGCCTTTCCAAAAGTATATCAAAAAGCAAAGAGCATTAACACAATGAAAAATTTACACTAACTAATGGGCAAAACAGCCAGCTAGCATCAACTGCCAGTATTAAACTTATACGTATTCTAATTGGATAAAAAGCCAAAACCCATCGGTATGCTGCATCCAGACCCATCTCACATGCAGCGATACACAAAGACTCAAAACAAAGAGAAGGAGGAAGATTTACCAACCAAACAGAGAGTAAAAATAAACAAACAAACAAAAAGCAGGAGATGCAATTCTCGCCTCTGATAAAGTAGACTTTAAAGCAACAAAGATTAAAAGAGGCAAAGAAGGACATTACATAATGGCAAAAGGATCAACGTAACAAGAAGAGCTAACGATTCTATAGATCAACGAGACAGAAAATTAACAAGGACATCCAGGACTTGAACTCAGACCTGGAACAAGTAAACTTAATAAACATTTATAGAACTCTCCACTTCAAATACATAAAACAACGGTGTTAAGATTGATGGTGCTTTTCTACCCAGGAATCTCCGGACTCTGCACCAAGAACTGCCGTGCTAAGACGCCAGCAAAACCGCCCCGCCGGCCACAAGAGTCGCCCTGGCGACCCGTGGGGCTCCTCCGCTGGGAATCTCTTGGTCCGTGAGCAACAAATATTCATCCGAAAGTGTGGCATCCTCTCGTTCTCTGCGCTTTCACTGGCAACTACGAGCTCGAGCTGCTAGTGATCAGCCATCTTTGTTTTAAGTCTTCTGAATGGGGTAGTTTTATTTTAAATTAGCTAAAATGGATATTCCAAACATTAAAAAGATGATAACATTGATCCCCATGTCTTCACAGCTTTTTACCTAACCATAGTAATTTAAATTCAATATTAAAAAAGAAAAATTCTGTTGGTCATCTACATAGTCAGAGAATGACTAATGAAAATAAACTTACCTAGAGAGAGAAGTATTTATTTTAGGCAATATATATAAAAGTCTTGAGTTTAACAGTGGCAGAGTTTCAGAGAGATGATTTCAGATTCTATATTAAAATGAATGTCAGCCATCTGAAATTTTATATGATAAAGAAATAAATGAGAATAACATGATTCTGAATATAAGATATTTATTTCTTAATATGATGATATGTTAAAATCACAACATATTATTGCCAACATACATTTATTTGAAAATGCTTTAAAATGACCCCATTGATTTCAGACAAACAGTATTTATTGACTAGACATTTTCACTGCCCTAGGTGCTAAGGAAGCAAAATGAAGTAACAATTTTTTGAGTAATGTTCTTTGAGTGTCTTCAATAAATTTATTATTTTTGATAAGACAGCCATAAAACTAAAAGTAAACAATGCAACAGATAATGAGGACATTCAATCTCATGGATTGCTTTTATTCTCTAATAATATTAACGTAATTATTATAGGTAATAATATGACACAAATCAGGGTCATACAATAACCACCCTCTCAAGAATACAAAAATATTAGTCAAAACACAGCTACTCTTGTCATGACTGAGACAATATATATAGCTAACACACAACATTTTAACCTGGGATTCAAATAGAGTACAAGGTACATAGGATAGTACTTCAGAAGAGAAAAAAAGCGGAATTGGAGAATGCAAATGAAATAGCTTTATGACCATCTCATTACAGGGGTGACTTAAAAAGTATGGGATAACGGAAATGGGAGAAACTAAATGACTATGTTGCAATCTTTTTGCTTGCCAAGAGCAAGTAATGATGACTCCCACCAGGGAAAGCTAAATTGAGAGTTGAGAAATAGCATCAAATAGACATAAAAATGGAAGATACTGTGTTTTTTAAACAAGGAAAAGTGTTTCCATTAAGCTATTGTATATAAAACATTTTCTATTTGTTCATTATGTGCAACTCAATCATTATTACATAGGAAAGGAAACTAAGTCTTATATCCATCATATACTTACTGAAATGGAAAAAATATTACAAAAATGTAATGCTGTGAAAAGAGTAATTTTCCAGTTATACTAGACCTGAAATGAATCAATAAAAGAAGAAAAGGAGCAGCAGCATGTGAACCCAGGAGGAAAAGTTCTGAAAAAACTCGTTAGCCCAGAAAAGTGGTAAGAAGAGGAGGGAGTGGGAATTATAACTTCAGGCTCAGAGAGGATATTCTTTTTCAACCTCTGGCAAGCTGATGCCCCAAAGCAATAAAAGAAATCTATAAAGAGGTAGCTGACCAGCCCTAGTCACAATGTAGGGATGAGAGGTCTATTACATACATTTGTCAAGAATGCCCAAAGATCATGGTTCTGAGCACATATAAAATAACATATTAAACAAATAACAGATTGTGACCTTTCAGTGGACCAGGGTTTACTCAGACTCCCTATCAAGACAGCATAAGAAGGCAGGAAAGATTGATTACACACTAGCTCATATCAAAATGTAAGGCTACTTCAGTGTGAAAGTAAATTGCAATGCAAACATATGAGAGAAAATGCATTTATATAAAATTTTTCTATTTCCACTTTGCTGAAAACAGAACAATGAATATCTGCTTCCTAACAAAATATAAAGATTTTCTATTTTAAAATGAAGACTCTTAGTTGATTGAGTTCTTGCCTTACTAATGATGAAGATCAAGAGACAAGCTTTTGACCACAATGGAATAAGAAGTGATGAATTCAACTTCCCATCATAAACAACTGGACAAACTACACAAAATACATGAAACAGCTGCTTTCAGTCATTAGACAACTGGCAGTGTGGAAGTGTGATCAATGAAAGAAAAGAAACAAATGATGTAAACCCTATGACTTCCCCCAAATTGTGCCTGGTGCACATTACAAAACAAGGATCAGGAAGAAAATGTCTAAGTGGAGAGTGCCATCTTGCTAAATTGAGAAGCCAGAGATTAGATTTCTCAGATTGTGTGGCACTTGAAAGTTGAAGAGCTAAATTCCAGAAAGGAGGAGCTGAATGGTACAACTTTTAAAAAAGTTCCAGAAATTTCCATTCCTTATACCTTTGAGTCTTTATTGACTACTGTATTAGTCAGAGTTTTCTTAAAAAAACAAAGCCATTGAGAGAGAGAGAGAGAGATTTTAAGGAAGTGGCTGGCAGACTGAAATCTCAAACAATTGTTGATGTTACAGTCATGGGGTAGAATCTTTTCTTCTGCAGAAAACTTCAATTTTTGCTCTTAAGGCCTTCAATTTGGTTGGATGGGACTCACCCACATTATCAAGAGTAATCTTAAAGTCAACTGATTGTAGATGTTAACTATATCCACAAAACACCTTCACAGCAACACTTACTAGTGCTTGAATAAATAACTGGATACTCTAGCCAAACGAATTTGACACATAAAATTAACCATCACAACTACTGGCATGTACTATATAATGATGTTTTGGTCCACAATGGATGACACATAAAATGGTGGTCCCATAAAATTATAATATCATACTTTTACTGTTCACTTTCTATGTTTAGATATGGAAATACCACTGTACCACAGTTGTCTACAGTACTCAATACAGCAACATGCAGTACAGGTTTGTATATAGCCTAGGTGTACAGTCGTCTATACCATCTAGGTTTGTGTAAGCACACTCTATGATGTTCGCACAAAGATAAAGTCACCTAATGATGCACATTTCAGAGTGTATTCCCATTGTTAAGTGATGTATGACTGTACTAAACTGCACAGGCATAGGGTGAAATTCCACAAGGCAGAGCAACCAGAAAGCTGTAAGCTGAACCACACTACATACAGTCAAGCTATTCGAATTTCAATCAACCAGAGACAAGAGTTCTTATTAGCCATTAAGAACATTCTGTACAGACCACAGAAAAACACACCTTAGTAGAGGAGTCAAATTGTGGACTTAATAAAAGCTACCCTAAATCAACCAAATGAATATTAAAAACGTGTCTCAAAAGTAACAAATGGAATCACTAGTAATTTAATTCCCTATCAGTCCAAAGCCCAACATTGTTTAAAGGAAGAAAATGATGTTCAGACAGAGTCATAATGTTCAGCTTACAATTTAAAAGAATGCTAGCCATAGCAAAAAGCCGGAAAATGTGACAAAAATTTTTGTTAATAAAAATACATCTACAAAGAAGAAAGAAAATAGAGTTAGCAGACGAGGACATTGAAATAACTATTATCATTGTATAAAAGTATTTAAAGGAAAAAATGAATATATTGAAGAGAGAAATGGAAGTTATTAAAAAAAAAAAAGGCCTAAATAAACTTTCTAAAAGATAAAAAGTACAACATCCAAGATCAAAATTCACAGAATGGTCTTGAAAGCAGCTTAGATACTGCAGAATGTAGGCTCACTATTCACAAGGATGTAGAAATAGAAAATATCCACAATGAAGTACAGTGGAAAAAAAGAATGGATAAAAATGAGGAGAGCTAGCCAGGCGCAGTGGCTCATACCTATAATCTCAGCACTTTGGGAGGCTAGCATGGGCAGACCACAAGATCAAGAGATTGAGACCATCCTGGCCAACATAGTAAAACCCCGTCTCTACTAAAAATACAAAAGTTAGCTGAGTGTTTTGGCAAGCACCTGTAGTGCCAGCTACTCGGGAGGCTGAGGCAGGAGACTTGCTTGAAACTGGGAGGTGGAGGTTAAAGTAAGCCACAATTGCACCACTGCACTTCAGCCTGGCAAAAGAGCAAGACACGGATTCAAAAAAAAAAAAAAAAAAAAAGAAAAGAAAAGAAAAAAGAACAGAGCTGCAGGGAGCAATGTAACAACACCCAGTAACCTAAATATGTATATTTGGACTATCAGAAGGAGAGTAGAGGGAAAAGTTATTATTTGAGTTTTCAACATGCATGCTTCTATTGGTTTTAGATTTAACAAAAAAGACAGAAAATTAGCAAAAATATAGAACACTTAAAGGACATTAAAAAGAAAATTGATCTAATTGATATTTATAGAACATGTCACCCAGCAATAGCTGAATATGCAATGTTTTCAAATTCTCTGTTAAAAAAAATCCAAAGTATGTCCTTTGACAAGGATATTAAATTAGAAATCAATATATTAAATAAATCAGAAATCAATAACTTTAAGTTGTCTGGAAATTCCTATATATCACAAAATTAACACAATCTAAATGAAACACGGATTTAAAAAAATTGCAATGGAAAGTATAAACCATTTTAACCTCAGTGAAAGTGAAAGCACAAGAAATATAATATATATATATATATATATATATATATATATATATTTTGAGACAGGGTCTTGCTGTATCACCTAGGCTGGAGTGCAGTGGCAGGATTACAGCTCACTGTAGGATCAACCTTACATGCTCAAGTGATACTCCTGCTTCAGCCTCCCTAGTAGTCAGAACCAAAGGCAGGAACCATGACTCCTGGCTAATATTTAATTTTTTATAGAGATGGAGTCTCACTATGTTACCTAGGCTGGTCTTTAACTGTTGGGCTCAAGCAATCCTCCCTCCTTAGCCTCCCAAAATTCTGGGATTACAGGCATGAGCCAGCCAGCAGGCCCAGCCAGAAATCAAAATTTTAGGATACGATAAAAAGGAGTGCGTTGACATAAATGTATAGATTTACATGTTATATAAGAAAAATAGAAATATCTCAAATCTATAGCTTAAGTTTTCACCCAAAAAAGCTGAGAATGGAAGAAAATATTAAATGCAAATTAAATTGAATACAAAAAATCATAAACATAAGAAAAAGCATTTGTAAAATAAAAAATAGAAAATCAAGAATATCAATAAAACCAAAAGCAGTTTTTCTTTTGAAAAAAATCAGTAATATTGATAAAACTTATGGCAGACTGACCAGAGGGGGAAAAAATGTGACTGATATCCGAAATAAAAGAAAAAAAATCACTATACATCCTACAATCAGTAAAGGATATGGCAGATACTATTGCCAGTCAAAGGAAACATTCTAAATAACTTATTGGCAATAAATTTAACAACAGATAAAATAGACAAATCCCTTAGAAGACATAAACTGACAAAGTGGACTTTAAATTACAGAAAGTATGAATAGTACTAAATACATTAGAGAAATTACATTTTTAACTAAAAATCCCTTTATAAGTACAACATTAGGCCTACATGGATTTACTGGCATATTCTACCAAAAACATAAGAAATAACACCAATTCTACACATTTTAAAAAAAATTTAGAAGACTAATTTTATGAGACAAAACTAAATAAATAGGAAAGTGGTTGTTTAAATCTCAATTTTATCAATAATTATGCTAAATATAAGCGGGCTAAATACTGTAGTTAGAAGTCAAATTTGTCAGATATATAAAAAGCAATATCCAAATACATGCTATCAATAAGAAAAAAAACTTTAAATATAAAAAGCAGGGAAGTTAAAAGATTGGAAAAGGTTACACTAAGTTGACTACCAGAAGCAAAAAAAAAAAAAAAAAACAAAAAAACACCACTTATCTCTTTTATTTCCTACTAATGGGCCCCATTTGCAGAAGGTAACCATAATCTCATTGCAATAGAAACACTCATTAGGGTGAAATGGAGCTGTTGCAACAAAGAACAGGCATATCTTCACACTGAAAAACAAATTGAGATGAGAGAATTCCCTTGGCCCCCTTCGTGGAACCCCTCGTGAAGTGGGTGGCTCATTTATTTGGCTGCCGTGCATGCAAACAAACCCTTTATGGGAGGGGACCACACAGGTTAGCCAGGGCTAGCACTTTTTGGCTCTGGCACCAATGCATGTCTAGGAGTGTTACAATGCTCTTTTAGCTTTGCTGTCTGTGGATGGCTAAATATTAACCAGCTCAGTGGAGAGTCAGTGTGACAGCCTTTTACACTCTGCCCTCTTGGTTCCTGGGTCCTTGTCCAGTGTCCAGGAAGAACCAGGTCACACAGACATAAAGGATGGTGAATGTAGGGATTTTACTGAGTGATGGAGTTGGCTTTCAGTGGGATAGATGGAGAGCTGGAAAGGGGATGGAGTGGGAAGATAATCTTCCCCTGGAGTTTGGCCATCCTGTGGAAGATCTCCTCTCTCACTGTCCCCAGCTGAATTCCTTTTTTTAATTTTAATTTTTACTTATTTTATTTTTTTGAGTTGGAGTTTTTGCTCTTGTCGCCCAGGCTGGAGTGCAATCTTAGCTCACTGCAACTTCCACCTCCAAGATTTAAGTGATTCTCCTGCCTCAGCCTCCCAAGTAGCTGAGATTACAGGCACCCACCACCATACCCAGCTAATTTTTGTATTTTTCATAGAACATGGTTTCACCATATTGACCAGGCTGGTCTCAAACTCCTGACCTCAAGTGATCTGCCCACCTTGGACTCCCAAAGGGCTGAAATTACAGGCATGAGTCACTGTGCCCAGTTCCTCCTGATGTTCAGATGCTTCTCTTCTCTACTTCTCTGCACCACTCTGCTGCTCTGCCAGTGGAGCTTGGGGTTTTTATGGGCACAGGATAGGGGCATAGCAGGCCAGAGTGGTCTTGAAAAAGGCAACATTTGGGCACAAAAACAGGAATCCCTGTTCTCAATCAGGGCTACAGGTTTCCAGTTTTGAGGGTGGGGCCTTTGCTGTGGAACCTCTCTCTTCTACCTCATATTTACCTGCCTACTGTCTGTATCATTGTTTTCCTCTGAAGAGGCACATCTAACTCCCATTAGAATATGGATGACGACCAATCTTAGCTACTTCCCGCTGACATAGGGCATTGTTTTTGGGGAAAACAGCAGTCAGATTCCTCCTAGAGGTCCCGCCTAAGTTTCCCCAGCCAAAGGGAGCCATCATCTGAGGCTCCAGTTGATTGACCATTTGGAGTTCGATGGCCTTTAGGTGAGAGAAAACAAAACAAAACAAACAAACAAGCAAAACCAAGTTTTACAAGGTTAAGTATGCATGGGTTACATGTGTATTACATAAGAAGAGAATCTAGGACAAAAATTACAGAAATAAGAAGTAAAATATACTAACAACTTATACCCCAAGATGTTTCACCTGGTGAAAGAAATTAAAACTTGTATAGGAACAGTGAAATTTCAGAAGAGAGATAACTGTTCTTGCCACATCTGTAGCAGTTAATAGGTGCACCCTGGAATTCTGGGGTTTGTGGGCTTGCATGATGGCCGTCAAAGCCTGTCTCTTTCTTGTGTCTCCCTATCTCTATTGTACAAGATCAAGGTGGCCACTTTCAGGAAGTCCTCAAATGTACTATCTGGTCCCAGGGCCTGTTTCTGTGACTTCCTCCAGATATCAGCCTCATCCATGTTGTGGGGCATGGCCTCCTTCCATGATGCAAGAGTTTAGTCAGCAGGAATTGGTCCTGCCCATTTACACTGTGCCTGTTACCTGTCTTTGGATCCCTTAGATCTGGTTTTCCTCTCTAGGTCCTCAACTTGAAGCCTGGAATCAAGTTTGGAACATAAAAGTATTTCAGGGCTGCATGAATCTGTTTAGATTAAGTCTGAAATGTGCACCTGTCTGCACACACTCCTGTGATCATTGGGATGAGGTTTGGGGTCACACATCTAAGAACAAATCGAAACTACATTGTTCTGAATTGCACCTCTGATGGCTGGGCCAAATGCTCATTCTACTTAATATTATGGTGCAGTCTGTAGCAAAACCCTTAACATTATAAAGGAAGAAATAGGAGCCATTTCAAAAACGTGAAAGAAAAAGAGATACCATAGCAAGGTCTGGGGATCTTGGCCGATGGCCGCCTGTGGTTAGGAACTGGGAGCCAGTCCAGGGGCCACCCAGCACAGAGAGGAATGGCTTCAGTCAGATGCCTTCAGCTGCCCCAGGGCCTTGTCCTGATTCCATATGATGGTTAAACCCCCATGAAGAGAAACAGAGCCAACATTCCTCTCACCCAAAAGAAAGAGAGGAATGGCAAGGCCTTGAAAAGAGGCAGATCCAACAGTTCCACATCCGTACTCACCTATGTGCTGGATCCTGAGCGAGAACACAGACAAAATGGGAGAATTCCCTTGGCCCCTTCAGGGGACTCCTCATGAAGGGAATTGCTTGTTTACTCAGCTGCCACACCCTCAAACCCCTTATGGGATGGGGAGCACACAGGTGAGCTGGGGTGAGTGCTTTATGCCTCCGGCACCACTGCAGTGTCTAGGGGTGTTAAAATGCTCTTTTAGCTTTGCCATTCTTGGATGGCTAAATATTAACCAGCTCAGTTAAGAGTCAGAGTGACAGGCTTTTACAACCTGCCCTCTTGGTGCTTGGGTCCTTGTCCAGCATCCAGGGAAAATCAGGTCACACAGACTTGAAGGATGCTAAATGCAGGGATTTCACTGAGTGATAGAGGTGGCTTTCAGTGGGATTAATGGGGAGCTGAAAAAGGGATGGAGTAGGGAGATAATCTGATCTTCCCTTTGAATTCAGCTGTCCCCCAGCCAATCTCCTCTCCAACCATCCCCAGCTGAACTTCTCTCAATGTTCAGACACTCCTCTCCTCTCTTCCCTGCTGCACCACTCTGCCACTCTGCCCCTGGAGCTTGAGGTTTATATGGGAACAGGATTGGAGCATGGCAGGCCAGACTGGTCTTGGAAAAGGCAACATTTGGGTTCAAAAATAGGAATGCCTATTCCTTTTTAGGGCTGCAAGTTACCAGGTTTAAGGGTGGGGCCTTTGCTGGGGAACCACCCTCTACCCAGTATTTTCCTGCCTCCTGTCTGTATCAAAATGACATAGCAAGGAATAGTTTGGGTGTAGAGAGCTAGAAGTAAATAAAAGCAGTATCTAATTTCCTCATTTTAAGAAGCAAAGATAAGAAAAAATCTATTTAGATTTGGAATAACGAGAAATAGACATCTAAGAATAAGTAGAGACAAACATCAGAAGAAATCAGAATTTTGGTAATATAGGAAACAAGTTCATAAAGTATTCAGATTACAAATCAGTGTAGGTAAGCCAATTTCCTAGTCTTTCAAAGCAGAGACTGATAAGATGAAAAACAGAGGTACACTTATTTTCATTAGAATTGTGGTGGTAACATTTATAGGAACTAAAAACATACAGAAAAAAAAGGAGGACTTTGGCCTTGAAGTGGAGGTGGGATGTTAGGAAACACTTGCTATTATCTAATCATTGTATTATGTGTCTTGTGCTTTTATTGTGCACATTATGCCAATGGTATCCCTGAGACTGTATAGGGCAGAGTCCTGGCTTTTTTTTTTCCTAATAAATTCATATAAGTTTTTCCTAATAAATTCATATAAGTTTTTTATTACTATATGCTAGACACTATTCCAGTCATCAAATATATATATATGATGTTAGGGAACAAAAAAGGTAGCTCTCTCATGAGATTCAATTCTCAAAGAGGACCTACAATTTCCAAAGACATATATTTTTCTAGAAGTAATGAAAAGATACTGCTTAAACTATAAGAAAGCTAAATCTAGAAGGAAGAGATATAGGCTTTCTAGTGGGCCTTGTGATAGCTTAGTCCTAAGAATCTGTACTTTTAGGATTCCTTATAATACACAAGGGGAATATTTTATCAAAAACCCAAACGGTAACGTCACACATCTCACAAACGAAGTTAAAATGACCAAATCTTCAGTTATCTTCTGCTTGAGAAATAGAACATAGGAATTAAAAGGTATCTAAGAAGCTACTGTATTGATTTTGCAGATGTAGAAACTGAGACTTTAAGAAATTATACGAATGAACTGGGTTGTTAAAAGGAGACTTTAGTCAAAAATCTACTGCATTTGTCTTGCAAACTTAGTCTGTTTCCATTCTGCCAGAGGTATAAGGTAAAGCTTTATTTTAAAAATTGGAATGTCACTTTTTATTATATTTATTGTAAATGTGCCCAACAAATGGCTAAGCAGAAGGGAAAGTCAATAAGTACAGAGAAATAAATAACTTGGAGTCAGAATCTTAAGATTCTATTCTTGGCTTCTCCAGCATGTTTGATGATCATTGGCAAGTCACTTAACCTCCTTGTACTTCAGTAAAATGACAAAAGCAAATACTCAGACATATTGTGAGATTCTATGACTAATGGTGCTAACTAATTCAGAATTATGTGCATCTACCTTAGGTAATAGGCATTATTAGACTCCCACACAGGACCATAAATACACTTCTTACACTAACAATTTGAAATGTCTCCGACTACATATAAAAATCTATAGGCTTTATCTTTCTTGTAAAGTGTATTTAGAGACAAGCAAGCCTATTTCCAAGTTAGTTTCAACAGAGATGTACAGAAGAAAAAGTTTCTCTTAGTGAACAAACATATAGTACCCCTGTGGGCATCCACATCAAATAAAAACATCTTTTCTTCTACCCTGCTCAATGCTCTCATTGAATAATTAGAGTTGATAATTCTACAATTTCATGGCAATTGAGTGTTTCCATTCCAATTGAGTTTTTCCACTGTCATACAACATTTTCCCATTGTCACATAATCATGTTGTAATACTCCTATCATAACAACTTTTCTTTTGGATATATTCCCCCCTCCAACTTTAACTTTCTTTATCCCTCATCTCTACAAAGTCCCTAAAGATTTATCATTGCTCTGTATTACTACTGCATCTTTTGTCTTCTAAACCTGCCTCAAATTGATTTTTCTTCTCACTACTCCATTAAAATTTCATTCAAACAACACTGAGCTCTACATTGCCAAATCCAATGGTTAATAATCATACAGAATTTTATTGCACTAACATTTAAGATAATTGATTACTCTTTCTTAAAACATTTCCTTCACTTGACCCCTGGGACAACATGAAGTCCTGCCTTTACAAAAAACAAAAACAAACAAACAAACAAACAAAAAACCCTTTTTTTCATGTTCTTTTTGTTTATCTTCTTCATAGTTTTGACTTTTAAAGTTTGGAGTCTCCAACGTTCAGTACTTCCTCACTTGTCAATGACTCACATGCCATTTGTGATATAATCCAGCCCCATACTTTTGAATATCATTAATATGTTGATACTTTGTAACTTTTTTCTGCCTCAAACTCTTGAACTACTACATTCATTGGGTTTTAGGACAGGTATTATACGCTTAACATGTTACAAGTTTTTATTATTACTCTTACTTTTCCCAGTTGCTCAAGCCAAAAGCCTTGACATCTCTCTTTTTAATATACTTACCCTCCAATATCTTGAAATAATAAAGATTATTTTATTATTTCAAGATATTAAAGATATCCTTATTATTTCAAGATATTTGGCACTACCTTGAAATGTCCCAAATCTGATCAATTCCCACCACTTCCGCACTAGTCCCTAAACAATTGTGGTAGCTGATTAATTCTGATGTTTTCACTATTTGACACTCCCAAAGAATTTTTTACACACTGCAGCCAAAATGAAACTTTTAAATGCAATTCTGACCAACTTATCCCATGTTCTAAATACTCTGACTTCTTCTTACAATGACTGTGACCTACAAGTCCTTAGATTATCTAGTGCTGGTAACATTTCTAAATCATCTCCCACTGGACAACTGAGTTCCAGCCATGTTGGCCTCTTTGCACACAGCTGAACACATTACTTAAGCTTCTACCTCAGGGCATTTATATTTCTTCTCTTGCCTGGAATGCTTCTCTCTTCACGCTTTCTATAATCAGGGAAGGTTTGATTACGATGCTTAGATCTCTTATTTTATTGCTTCATCTCTTCATTAGAGAGGGCTCTCCCTAATCAGCCTAAAATACACCCCCAACCACATCACTTTCTATCCACCCAATTCTCATGTTCATTAATAGAATAAATATAGTGTATATATTTTAAGTGTAGTTCTTCTCTCTGACTGAATGCTTGGAGGCCTTTTAGAATAGGAAGAACATTAATTTAAGGTTATATAAACCTTAATTTTTGTCCTATCACTTATCTGAAATGTTATCTTAGACAAGTTACTTGGTTTAATCTCAAATGAAGATAGCAATACCTAGCATATTCTAATAGTGTTTTAGTCATTACACAGAAGGACAAATCCAAAACTATCTAGTTAGATATTTTTGGTAAATTCATTGTTCAATAATATCATTACTGAGTATTTTTACCATTAATAAAGATTAGAATAAAGCCATGCAATTTTGCCCCTAGGTGAAATTTGGAACAACATGAGGTTAAAAAATCAATTGTTCTGTTTTATGTTTAATTCATTTACTTTTTCTGTATCTAATCTCTCCTTTTAAAAAACACAACTTTTTATAATTCCAAGCCAATTCCTGTTTATTTCACAACTTATCTCTTAAGCAAAGTACATCAGATAAATAATGGTCCTTCTTTATCACAATGTACTATGATAACCTCAAAATATATTTCAAAAACTATATATGAGATTTCTCATATTTTCTGAGCCATAATTCTTCACAACCCATAATACCTCTTCACCCTTTGTTCATTTATTCTTTCAGTTAGTTATCTCTATTAATTAGATACATGTCACATGAAAGAGATCAAGTATTTTATTTTCATATATAAAAGTATTTTTTTCTGTCATTACTCTAATACTTTTAGAATGTAACCTACACAATTCCCAACTTGTATGCTTCTCACCAGCCTTCAGAGAAGTCTGAAATGAATCAAAATTACCTAAAGGTAAAGCACACAGTATTTCAAAAGCACTGAAACAGAATGATGATTTTAGATTCAATTTTTTGCCCTTGACTCTGGCATACATTTTAAAAAATTGACTGCATAGTATTTAGAACTGGTGGCTCCACTCTAGCATTATGCACACACGAGAGGACAGATAACCTGAGGAGGAAAAATATTACAGAAAATAAAAACACATCTTTCTTCTATGGAAGAATAAATGCTGTAGAACATTTTTATGAATCATCCAACATCACATTTTGAAGCCCCCATACATTTAGTACAGATAAATTAAATGGAAAGAAAAAGCAGAGATAATGACTTAATGGCTTTAAGATATTGAAAATTCTGTATTAGCACTTCTCTTTCCATGTGAGCAAAATGTTCCACAGCTCCAATGAAAATTCCACTATTTATTCTCTTTCTCATTTCCATTTCTTCTAGCATCTTCTAAACATCCCTCATTTGAAATCCCCTTTTCTGGATTAAACTGTGGCAATTTCAGGCTATGATCCTTTTTCTGTACCAAAAGGAGTTTATTCCAGTGTTTCTCAAGTACAAAAAATATGCCCTTGATCATGAAAACCAAAGACCAAAGTTCTTGCTTTCGTTGAGATGATAAAGTAGCCTAGAAAAAGCCTATAATAAAGATTTAGAATGTTCCTGGCAAGTTTCTAATAAAGGTTCAACTTAATTAATGTCTTTTTCATAAACTTAGTTTTTAATAGATAATTTAAAATTTCAAAAGAAATAAACATTGTGATTGAGACATGCTTACCCAAGTAATTAGAGCTTGTATTTTTCTTTAAGCCCAACTATCCGTCTAACCGTTAGTTGAGACCTGAGATTCAAGTCACAACAAATAATTAAAAGTAAAATTAAACAACTCCTTCTATATGAACAGCAGATACATAGATATTATATATCTCCTTCTTACTGACTCAACAAGGCAAACATAGCCCTAGTGAAATTCAGCATGTTGGATTCTAACAATAGCTTTCCAAAAAACATTCAGTTGTCCTTATCAAAATTGCAAACACTTTCATAGAAAACATAGATAATTAAATAAGAGTAAATCTTTCATTTTAATCACCTTATTTAATCCTCATTTCTCTTTGAGTGCAAATAATACTCTTTATTTCTAAAATTTAAATTACAAAAACTAGTGATAAAACATTTTCTTCATTCAAATTAGGGTCAGTAAATAGTTCCTTTCACTCTGAGAAGTGTATCTAATTAGACTTAAACTTTTCTCTAGTTTATTATTAAAAGTTTCTATCTTAACTAGATCTACCACGCCTATTTAAAATGTATCAAAATAAAAGTTATGTAAATCATAACCCACAAATTCCAAGAGTGTAACAGCATCTATTAGCTATTTTATTTCAACTTTAATAAAATTTCCCCAAACTATGACAGTTTTGTACTATTAAGGTTAAACTTTGACTAAATCTGAGTGAGAAACATTTTAATAAGTTTCTGAAATGTATTGTCAACTTAGTAAATATATATCCTCCTAGCTAAATGATATCCCAATTGCCAATGCCCATTCCCATCCAAAAACATGTCAGAGAATAGTTAGCTTTAACTTAGTAAATTTTGTTTATTTCACCAGCTCATTGGGAATCCAACTCACCCTGTATCTTGTGGTTAAAGGATTTATTACTGGCCATTTCTTCAGAAATTATGTGCGTGTATTGAGGGGGTGCTATTATGCACCCCCGTATCAATTTGGAATCACCTACCCAATATCGTATGCACTAATATCCTTAATACTTAATAACAGTGATTAATAAGAATTAATAACAATGATTTGTTTGTTTGTTTTTGAGACAGTCTTCTTCTGTCATCTAGGCTGTACTGCACTGGTGCAATCTCAGCTCACTGCAACCTCCATCTCCCGGGTTCAAATGATTCTTGTGCCTCAGCCTCCCGAGTAGCTGGGATTACAGGCGCATACCACCACTCCCGGCTAAGTTTTGTATTTTTATTAGAGATGGAGTTTCACCATGTTGACCAGTCTGGTCTTGAACTCTTGAACTCAAGTAATCCACCTGCCTAAGTCTCCCAAAGTGCTGGGATTACACTTGTGAGCCACTGAACCCAGCCAATAACAATTTTATTTAATTAACTTTTAAATATAATTTGACTTACCTAGACATGCCTTAGTTCATCTAAGTAGAGCTTATTTTTTTCAATTAAATATTTGAAATTGTATATCATATAAGTATGTAGTTTTTAAAGTCCCAGGACTTTATTTTTCTGAAATCAACATAAATATTTCAGGACAGTGTTCTGTCCTACAGACAAATTCTCCACATGACAAATTTAATTCTTTCTTAGAAAGGAAAAAGAAGTAAACATAAAAATCTCACAAATTTTCTTGGAATAGTATTTATTCTTTTTACCTTTAGATTCTTCGATAAGCCAGTCGCTCTGCTTCTCATTTTCTGTATGCAGAATGCAACTGTTTTCACATAATTGGCAATAAAAATCTACATAACTTCTAAGTATGCATTATTTGTTCTTTTCATTGTTTTATGCCTGTATTCCCATCCTGATTAGAGAGTTGTTCTAAGTGGTAGCTTTCCTTTCTGCCAGTAGACTAAAAGCCAAATTATTTCCTACGGTAAGAGGCTCATTTCTTACATCTGAATGGGTCTCTTAATTCTTTTAAAAAAAAGTCCTCAGGACACTCAGAGAACTACAACTGTAGTGGCCATTCCTTACTCACTTCAGCCAACAGAGAGCAAACACCTGCATTCCTACCACAGGTCAGGCACACACCCTCACTTTTCCTCCTTGGGCTCGTCCTCTGTTGTGCTTTTTTAGGAACTTTCCAATTACCAACTGCAATTTTTAAAATACAATCAAGTCATTTCTTCCATTGTCTACTGCCCACTCCTGGGATAATCAGATATGTCTATTACAGTCTAGAAGTTCTGCTTTTATGTCAATCGCTTGCACCACTTACTGTCTTAGATGTCATCTCTTTGAACAAAGCACCTCCACTCTCGAAGGACAATCTACCAGGGCCAAGCCACCTACATAATTGATTCTTCAGAACAATTTTTTGAGGCAGGTATTACAAATGAGAAAGGAGCAAATGAGGAAACTGCCAAAAGTCATAAAGATATTGTGAGTAAGTCAGCTAAGGGCAGATTCATATTGCACAATTAATATAGTATATTTTCATTGTCTGTGCTGTGTGAAGAAATAGTCCAAACCATCTGTCTCATTTGCTTCAATATAAGCCTGGGTAATAGAGTGAGACAATGTCTCAAAAAAATAAATACATTGATTGCATTATCTTAACTTTATCTGATTATACTTAGTAAGAAAATGCAGAAATATGCGTCGTATTTAAGAAAAAATTACAGCCTCCGCAATAAAGGATAGTACATTGGCATTGGGATAATCAGTATGTAAACTTTTTTAAAATGCAGTTGTGTTCAGTTGGTATGAATATTGTACCAAGGGGGAAGTGATTTCTATTAGATGTATAAATGAAAAAAAATGGTTTTTATGTTTTCCTAGTTTTCTTAAATGTCCTTTTATCATAATGAGATTAACCAATTTCATTAGTCAAGTAATACTGATTATAAACTTATCTCTCTGATCCTTTTTGACTCAAGATCATTGAAGTTTAGTTGTAATAAAGTGGATTTCAACTTAGCAGTTCTAGTTAATAGAACACTCACTGGGTATTTCCTATGTAAGTGCTTTGATGTGCATAATAGACAGCAGAGACCCATGAGTTAGGTAAATTTTCTGTTTCTTCCAGTGTCTGGTATAGTATCTAATTACATTAACTCTTATTAAGTGCTTATTGTGGATGAATAAAAATATCAAAGTATGGCCAGAAGAATGTTAAGACAGAACTAAAAACGCTCTTATCGTCATTACCTCTGCCCTTTCTCATACTTCTAGTTACTGCCAAGTACTACCAGAGGGTGCATCTTTGGTTACAGAGGTATTAAAGGTTAGTCTTCTGTGGGAAAAATGAGTTGCCATGCATCAACTAATTTCAGTCTGACAATAACATGACCCTTGTTGGAATTAAAAACAAAACAAAACAAAAAAACAAATAGGCTGAATGTGTTGGCTCACACCTGTAATCCCAGCACTCTGGGAGGCTGAGGAGGGAGGATTACTTGAGCCCAGGAGTTCGAGACCAGCTTGAGTAACATAGTCAGATCTGTCTTTACAAAACGGTTAATAATTAAAAAAACCAGGCAAGGTGGCATGATGGCATGATGAGCCTGTAGTCCCAGCTACTCGGGAGGCTAAAGTGAGAGGATAACAAGCCCAGGAGGTTGATGTTGCACTGAACCAAGATTGCACCTCCGTATGCCAGCCTGGGTAATAGATTGAGACCCTGACTCAAAACAACAATTACATTGATGGCATCATCCTAACTTTATCTGACCACTACTTAGTAAGAAAATGAAGAAATATGTATCACATTTAAGGAAAATGTACAACCTCCCCAGTAAAGGAAATAAGTTTTTAAAAACCTCCCCACAGTTAAACACATCTCACTATTATTTTATTATTTTTGTTTTGTACTAATACTACATATTATGCCCTTATGTGTGGATAACTGATTTAACAATGTCTTTAAATATTGATAGCTTTAGTATTTTACTTTAAAATTTCTATTTTATAATTCAAGAGAGATGAATAAGTCTTTCGCCTAACTGATTTCTGTAGAACTGATTAAATATACAGCTGAAGAAATGTGTGGCAGAACTCTCTTTTACTTTTATTTAAAATATGTATTATTTACCACCTTCACTTAAAAGATTATGAGGTGATAACTTATCAGCCAGTGGAGAAAATTCCCCAAACAAAATTATAATCAATTGGAAGATAATGAATCTACTAAGCCATAACATATATGTATGTAATAATGCCATATTGTCTGTTATGCCTCCCATGTGTATGTATATGTATATTATCTGTAATAATAAATGTAATATTTTAAAGTATATATATAACATATATTACATACATATATAGATATGTATGTATTAGTTTAATAGGGTTAACATAACAAAACACTACAGTCTGAGTGGCTTATAAAAATAAATTTATTTGCACGCAGTCCTGGAGGCTGTAAGCCTGAGATCGAGCTCTCGGCAGGGTGGGTTTTTTCGGAGGCCTGGCTCCTTGGCTTGCTGATGGTTTTCTTCTCGCTGTGTCCTCACATGATCTCTCTTCTATGCATTCTCTCCTCTATACGAACACTAGTCTCATTGAATTACAGCCTCATGTTAACCTACCTCTGTAAAGGTTCTGCCTTTGAATACAGTCACATTCAGAAGTACTGAGAGTCAGGGCTTTAAGTTATGAATTTTGTGAGATGCAATTCAGCTCATAATGATATACATTATGTATGTGCATTATATGTTTACATATTTTATAGGTATCCTAGAAAAAAGGCAATTTCCTATTTTTAAAAAATCTTCTTTTCTATCCATCAACATGAATCACTTTAAGTTTTGAGTCATTCTGAACTCTATTTTACAGAGAATTATATGCTGAACTAAAATATAAACATTTATCTTGCAGTGGTGTCATAGTTTCTCTTTTAAGTAATAGGTGATTTATCATTTACTATTACTCTATGCCTTCAATTACAAAGTCATTCCTCACCTAGGGATTGTGTACAAGGCTCCTTTGATGGTGATTAGGCAAAATATTTTCTTCCTATAAAAATACAAATCATCTTACGTCAATGAGACTTGAAGAAAGGAGACACTGTCAGTTTTACAGGCTACAATAGATCCTATTATCTGATTCAACTGATGGAATGCAAATTAAATGACAGTTTCAGTTTGAAGGAAATGGACATATACAGTTTCAGAGCATGAATCGTGTCCACCTGGTCATGGAGAAGTAAGTTGCTTATAAAATGGTCATAAAATTCCAGTGGCATACAACAATAAGCCCTCAATTACTCATTGCTGGGGGTAAGCTGATCTTGATTATATTCAGCTGGGGGTGGGGGTGGCTTTGCTTCAGGCTTTGGATCTCTCTAGGCATGGCTACTCTCCTAGCTGAGATTGAAAATTTAAAAATAACTATAATAAAGGAAAACCATTTAATTCCTCTATTTGAATTATTTTAAATCGATCAAGCCCTGTGATACAAGTAGTTCACTAGAAATTTAAATGTTAACTAAAGACCATGAGATCTGTGGAAGAAAGAGGGATAGCTTTGTTTTCTCAAAAACACAATCTGCAGGCTGGGGAGACACAGGCTTCAGCACAAGTGAAAGTATGCGCCCAGAAGAACAAAGGGAAAATCTGGCTTAAATAGGGAAATTTCTTTTTCTTGTTCTCAATCAGATCCATTTATCCACATGAACATATCACATTTGTTCAGTTTTGATGGGTCGAAACAGTCGAGCTCTGATTGGATGGTTTTCAAGCCCCAAACCAGAAATCTGGCGGGTGTTGGGGAGTGTAGGTTGGCGTTCTAGCCACATTTTATCTTGGCACTGACAACAGAAACTTGTTTGGCTTGATTGTAGATAGGAAGGTCCTGTGACACTTTTTTTTAATTACACTTTAAGTTCTGGAGTACATGTGCAGATCTTGAAGGATTGTTACATACGTATACACATCCCATGGTGGCTTGCTGCATCCATCCCTATGTCATCTACATTAGGTATTTCTCCTAATGTTATCCCTTCCCAATTCCCCTACCCCCTGCTATCCCTCCCCTAGTTCTCCCACCCCCCAATAGGCTCCAGTGTGTGATGTTCCCCTCCCTGTGTCCATGTGTTCTCATTGTTCAACACCCACTTATGAGTGAGAACATGCGGTGTTTGGTTTTCTGTTCTTGTGTCAGTTTGCGGAGAATGATGGTTTCCAGCTTCAACCATGTCCCTGCAAAGGACATGAACTCATCCTTTTCTATGGCTGCATAGTATTCCATGATATACATGTGCCACATTTTCTTTATCCAGTCTATCATTGATGGGCATTTGGGTTGGTTCCAAGTCTTTGCTATTGTAAACAGTGCTGCAATGAACATACATGTGCATGTGTCTTTATAATAGAATGATTTATACTCCTTTGGGTAAATACCCAGTGACACTTTTACAACACCTTTCTCAACACATCATCATGACCCCTCCTTTACCCAGCCATGACTGCTTAGTTGTATTTTAATTATAGTGTCTCAGTTAGCCATGGGCAGTACATTTTGTCTTTCAGCAAGAGACATATTTTAACATAAATATAAGGTATTTGAAACACTCATTTATCATATACACTTGGTCTCTATTTCTAACAACAGCAGCATGTATTATATTGGTTTCCTTTGCATTTGAACCTGAGATTTAAAAAAGTTTAGTTGAAGTCCCTCTTATCACCTGCAAAACCTAGGAAAAAAAGCAATACCTTTTATTCTTTGAAAACTGCAATAGTTCATAGTCTCATAAGCCTACCTTTTTCAGATTTTTGAAAGAAAAACATAAAACCACAGCTTTGCAAATTTGGTTGTCAGAATTAATACCCAAATCCCCAAACATCCAGAGAACTTGACAAGTGGCTGGCTGCATCCTGGGATTCTCAGAATTCATAAAAATCAAGAGTTGTTTTTTGTTTAAGAAGACCTAAACAATGGAATAGGGAAAGTCATATGAGACATGAAAATAGAATGTATGATTTGTGTAAAATTCATCAAGGTTTCTTTTTGCCTTTTATCTACGACAAATTACACATGTAAAGTCCAGGAGTGAGAAAAAGAGTCCAGAATTACAGGATCAATTAAAGTTCTGCAGGGATTACTTCAATTCTTTAATCTTTTTTTCCTCCTAGGGTTTTTTTCTTGGGTATAGGGTGAGAAGTTGCACATTAACTCATTTTCTCATCATATACTATCTGCCAGCCACTCAGGGAGACCTGAATGATTTCAGAAAATAAAGATATAATTTTTGTCCTCCCAATATAATGTTGCTTGTAGGAAAATAAATAGCAAATCAGATTTCAACTGATAAATACTTTGGTAGTGATAAAAACATAGTTTTCCAGAGTTGGGAGAATTGAGCACAGAAAAATTCCTCTTCCTCTTCGGGTACCTGTCTTTAAGTTCATTTGTCTTTGAATAGGTAGCTTTGGCAACATTTTTAGAATGCAAGGGATTCTGACTCCCCCTTTACTCTCTCAGCATATTCTTTTGCCTATGGTAACATACAAAGAAAATCACAGAGCAGGCCCCTAGGATTTTAGATGACTCTATATCCACTATTAAAATGAAATTTTTCTCCTTTTCAAAATAATCCACCAAGTTGTTAGTGGGTTCTGGCAGGAAGTGAATAGCTCTCAATGGGACACTAACTCACTATGAGACCTCACCTACTTATCAGGAATCAGGTGTTAATTGATTTTCCAAGTCATAAGCTGGGCAATGTGCATCAGCATTCCGACATTGATTAGAAGTGTGATTGAGAAAACTCCTAAGTCAAAAGAAAGTTGGATAAATATATTTGTATTTGAGAGACTCAAAGAGAAAGAAGCCATGTTCATAGGGAAGGATATTATCCAAAGTCTGAAAAAGATTTTACTTCTCCAACAATAACTTGGCTATAGTCACTACTGGGAACCAAAAAGACCCGTGATGAATATCAATGCTGAGACTCAAATATGTCACTATAACCTGGAATGTCTTGCAACCATCTGATGGTGGATTGATTAAAATGGTCTCATTCCACCATGAAGTGGACAGTTCTTTGAAAGAGTGATTTGAATTCCTTTTTCCTGACTAGAATGCTTCTGTCAGAATCAAAATTTTATGGAGTTACTGAGTATATTTATTATCCTGTATTTTATACAACATTACTTATTAAAATTGCACTTTATAGAAAAACAAATGAAGTAATATACTGACATTCACTGCTTTTTACATGTATCCCTTGGTCTAGAAGCAACTTTGGCATGGCTTATTAAAGACTTAGTTATAGTACTAGCTAGTAGATGAGCCTTTGTGACACTGAAATGTTGCCCCACAGTAATAACTCATAACAGTGATCACTTCTTAACAGTGATCAACATATAATATTATTTCTTATGTAGCCAATCATTAGTCTAGGAAACAAGAGCCTAAATGTAAATAATCTAGCTTTCCATGGCTATGTCTTTGGGTTCTACTTATTTGGAGGTCTTTATTTCTTAAAAAAGAAATTACCCTACTGTAGGATGTAAATGTCACTCCACTAAATAAGAATGTGAACAGGCACCTGATCACTTGAGACTCCTTAGGCTACTTCACCAACAACAAAGAGAATGTGATAAATAAATCTGACCGCTCAGGGAAAATAGAGTTGCTGTTAAGCAGTGGAGGCAAATAGAGTTTCCTCTGTAACCCCCAGAGATCCCCTGGAGCCCTTCCTAGTATTTGTCCAGTGGTAATTTAATGAAATACTATAGAAAATGTACACTTGTAAGATCAGGATTTTTGAGGAGTTAGAATCTCCCAGAAATCAAAGTCTGAATCATTACACTAAATTAAGAACAGCATCCAGTTGAGATGCTGAATGAGGACAAACAAAACATAGAAGGGGTATTGAGGAAGGAAGCTGTGAATAAGGTACTTGGCTATCATATCTCTTAGTTTTCTTTCCTATTCTTCCTCTCTCTCTCTCTTTTCCCTCCTCCCTTCAGTGTATTTATGCATTAACCAATTAACTTCTTTCCTCTTCTATTTTATTTAAGAGTATAAGGTGTTGGTAATTAATGTTAAAATGTTATTTACAGATTACAGAATATTAAAGTGAGATTATGTATATACTAGAAAAGGAATCACTAAGTGATTGAAACAGTAACTAACTGTACTTTGGGACTCTTAATTTTAAAAGAGAGTGAGCAGTTTTCATTGGTACATAAAATTCAATGTAGTGTGTAGAGACGAGTCATGACTTTGTAATTATTTTGCTTGGACTTTTAAGGGTTAGTGGAAGCCCTATTAAAAATTAGATTCAGATTAAGTGGATTAATAGACACTGAGATCCTCATTTCTAACATCAGCTTTCCAGGTGATACAAGCGCTGTTGGTCCATGGACCACACTTTGAGTAGCAAGACTTTAAAGGCTACCTGCTTAGAGGAGCATTTGATAAACAAGCAACAACAACAGAAAACATTTTTAAAGTAACTTGTGTACAGGAGTAGAGTCTCGTTTTCTTTTAAAGTTATTTTGGCCACTCTCTGGTTTATATTTCAATTTTAGAAATATATTTCAACAGATTTTTTTTTCTCTAGAGAGTTTAATAAAAACTTTGTTACAAATATTTTTGCAATAATTCTTAAGAGTACATGAAGATAAGAAACACAACAAAGCTGATAGAAATCTTTAAAAACAGGTGTAAGATTTGTTAAATTTGTGTGTGATTGATAATTATAATATCAATAGGTGTGAATGTATGTGTCTGTGTGTGTGTGTGTGTGTATGCATTGGAATAACATTTGAACCAGCTGAAAATAACCTCTCAAACAAATACCACACACTTTTGACATGACCCTTCAAAAGGATACCATCACACACAAATAAACTGTTTGCTATAAAGGTAAATACAAATTGAAATAGAAAAATTAATTTTCTCTGGTGCAAAAAGGGAAAGACACCCCTGTCCCACAAACATCTATTCTTTGACATTTACTTTAAAATACTTGTGACTCCTTTGAAATATGAATGAATGTTTTTAAAGACTAAGTAAGCCTCTTTAAAAAAAAAAATCTAGGAAGGTTTGTCTCCCAGTTTCCTGGGGAGATAGAACCCTAATTTCATCTGATGCCTGACTTCAAGTTTCAAACTTTCCCCATCCTGAAGTTATGTATGAGGTTTTGTTTGTTCGTTTGTTTTTGTTTTTTGGATAAAGGAAATTAGCAAACCCAAATGACTATCTCAATTAACCAGTGAATTTAGAATACATGATGTGTAACAAATGGTAAGGCCAAGTCCTCTTAATAGAGTCTCATTATTGTTTATTTTGCAAACATGCATATAACAATGGGCTCTGTTTGCTTGGCTATATAGGAGGTGAGATTTCTTACTGTCTTTAGCTCTTATTAGCAGAGTATGGTGGGTTTCACATTCTGCTTAATGCTTATATAATAATAAAACTGCATTCTTTCTTTTCTACCTTTACACAGAGGTTTGCTGGGTGAGAGAAGTTTTTGTTTTCAATTATATTTCACTAATAATGTCTCAAAAAGATAATGCAAGGCAGAGAGGGGCTCTTAACACTATTTGGTACTTCTCCCCAAACTTCAATGTTAAATTCCATGGGGAAGGGTTGGATTAGAACTACTCTTCTGGGCAGAGCAACCATAGGCCAAAGGCTTTTCATCTGAAAACCCAAACCTAAAGTTGAATGTTTGTAACCCAGTGATAGAAAAAGTATATCCTAAATATAACAACAACAAAAAGATATGATAATCCTCTAGAGCATTTGTTAGAAGCTAAAACTGGCAGATTTAAATTTCTTGCCCTAGGTTTTTCTTAGGTAGTATACAGTGGGAAGATCATCCAAAGACTGATTTCAAGAAGATGTTCTTAATTTATTGAAGAGAAAGAAGAGAGTACCTGGGATTTTTGGGGGGATCTTTTGAAATTCTCTTTTATCCACCTCTAGTATTAGACTACTGCAAACCACCATTTCAAATGGAGTTGGGAGGTGGAAGAATAGACAGAAGAAATAAAAAGTCTTGATAAAATAATAACAATAAAATAATTTTTAAAAAGCTATGTAGAAGTAAGACAATATAGGAACTTCAGCTGGATATATGAAAAGGAATACAAGACCTATCTAACTGCATAAATTAGACAGGGCAGGTTGTGCTGGTGCCAGAAAACCACTGCCTTAAAATATCTACTAATTATACCAGTGAAAATTCCACAGAAAGTTTTTGCTTTCAGGTGAATTATTCATGTCGTAGGAGATGGCTATGGGCCTTTCTCTCGGCCTGGAAATCCCTCTCCTTTTATACTGTGCCGGCTCAAGTGCTATACCATCACTCCTGTCTGGCCCATGCTTGTCTCATTGCTACTATTGTATACACCACACTACAGTTTTTAAAATTAATAGACTATTTTTTAGAGAAGTTTTCAGTTTACAGAAAAATTGAGCAGAAAGTTGAAAGTTCTCATATATCCCCTCTCACATATATTCCCAGCACAGTTTCCCCATGATGAATATCTTGCTTTATTGTGATGTCATTTTTTGCCTGTTATATTCTTCCTAATTCTTTAACTCTTTAGTGCAAAGATTATAACTTAGCACTATGCAAAGATATTACATAAATGTCAATTTTTAGAAAACTAAATTAAATACAATGAGAATTTGGTAGTAAAATTCTGTATATCCCATTTGCATTTTTTAAACATCTGGGAATCTTAAAAACATGAGAGTCATGAACTCCCTTAATATGTGAAGTATGTACATACATACCTTCAAATTCAAATTAAAGACTAAGGATTTTAAAACAGCAGGATTTCTCAACCTCAGTACTATTGATGTTCTTTTTTTGAGACAGGCTGTCCTGTGCATTTTAGGACACTTAGCAGCTTTCTAGACTCTATCCCCTATGTGCCAGAAGCAATCCCCTCCCCAACCATGACTATAAAAAATGTCTCCAGACATTTCCAAATGGTCTCTGTGTGACAAAATCACCCGTTTGAGAATTTCTAAAGAAAGTCCCACCAGACCATAGCTAGGCAAGTATTCATCAGTATAAAAGTCATTTTAAAATAATACAATTGGAGGTTAATTTCTATAAATCTTAAATAATATAGGAGAGAAAGAGATCACATAATAATGTGATTAAATATAAAAAGGAATTTATTAAATATAAATTTTAGTGTATGTTGAACATACATTTATTATAGTTTTCCTGGCACACATAAAGTAAATAATCACTCAGAGAAGTTCTTAGTTGATAATTTGATGTAAACATGTGACATCTGTTGTTTCCAGCCTTTCATTTAATTCGCAAATTTGAATTTGAAGTGCATATATTAAAATTATTTCTTGAGAAAATGCAATGAGACTTACTAAATTAGTAATAGAAATTGCCTATACAGCTAGCAACATAGTCTGATAATGATGTTTACTAGTTACCCAGTCATTGATCTATATTACCAAATCCCTCCAGAGCACATAAATATGCAAACAAACATTCACCAAGCTCCCTCTATTTGAAGAACATGCAGAGATATGAAGGCCTAAAAAGTGAGGGAAGACATAGTCTCTGTTTTTCAATAAGCATTGTTCATGGATATTTTCAAGACTAGAGTTTAAAGTTTAGTTCTGGATCAATTTACTTTCAAAGTGTGAGGAACAAAACACTTATTCACATGAACTCTATCATATTAAAGTTAAAAGGGCTTTGCATGGCTCAATACCAGTTTATAGGAAAGAAAATATGCATCTTTCACACCTCTGTCAAGATAGTCTGACAAAAACTTGTGTGTTAGTCCATTCTTCCATAGCTATAAAGAAATATCTGAGGCTGGGTACGTTATAAAGAAAAGAGGTTGAATTGGTTCACAGTTCTGCAGGCCGTAGAGGAGGCATGGTGCTGGCATCTGCTTCTGGTGAGAACTCAGGGAGCTTACAATCATGGCCGAAGGCAAAGGGGGAGCCAATATATCACATGGTGAGAGGGAGGAGGAGAGAGGGGAGGGAGGTTCCACATACTTCTAAACAACCAGCTCTCATGTGAACTCAGTATGAGAATTCACTCACCACCAAGGGGATGGCACTAGACCATTTTAGGGATCCACCCCCATGATCCAAACACCTCCCAAGGCCTCACCTCCAACTCTGGGGATTACATTTCAACATGAGATTTGGAGGGAACAAAAATGTAAACCATATCAACTTGTAAGAAGCATCTTCAAGAGATAGCTAAGACCATAGACTCTGTAGCCATGTGGGCTTAGCCTGGAATCCTGTCCTTGTCCCTTATAAATTATATGGCACTAGGGAAATCAAATAAACTCAGTCCCAGTTTTCTCACTAGCACAATAAAAAATAATGGAGGATTAACTGAGATCATATGTTGGAAACATAGCAGATAATCAACTACATTGGTTATCAATAAGGTAACGAATATTTGTGGAACACCTACTATGTACAGGCATTTTTCTATGACTAATAAATATATGGTGATAAATTTTCTGTATATAAGCAATATCATGTCAGTTTTACTGTTGTAAAAACAACTCTGTGAAAATAAGAAACATAAGCTGCCATGTTTGCAGTGAATTAGAAACCCATGCTAAACAGGTATACACAAGTCAATATTATGGACTTTTTAATAAAGTATTATCAAATGAATTAGATATTGTTTCAATATTAAATATTAACTATATAAATTATAAATATTACTTTTAGTTATTCTGAGATATTTGGATATTTTTATGTATTTTTCATATTTGTACATTTTCAGTGTTATTAGTGAAGAAGTTCCTGAAAACTTCCTTCTCGCCCGTATTAGTCTGTCCTATGTTTCTGATTGTTTCTTTCCTTGAGGACAAGGATTTGTTGTTTTGTTTTTTTTTTTTTGTCTGTGTATACTCCAGTGTGTCCAGCACAATGCTCTTATCTGCTTCATCTCTGAAGGTGGAGGTTAGGTGAGGTAAATTCAATTGCTGTAAACTGAAAGCTTCTTTCAGCACTGCTTCTTCCTACAGCATCCTGGAAGTAGCTGGAGCTGAATGTCTCAGATAGCTATTTTTCATTACGATATAAAAATCACTGCTAGATTGGCATGAAGAAATGAATATGTCTTGACACAGAGAATTAATGAGATTTGCCAAGGCTCACACTGTTAAAGTCAAGATGTCCATCTAAGATTTCTGGCTCAATTCCAGAGCATTCGGTTTCATAACCTGCTGCTTTCCTTCTATGAGTAATTATGATTTTTAATTGAAGTGTACATCAACTTTTATGTACTGGTTTGGCCACTGACATGTCAGGTGTGTGATAACTCTTCAAATGATCCTAACTTCTTCACCTCACAAATTATGTTCCAAGATTAAATTTAAAAGACTTCTCTTGACTGCCACCTTGTGGTAGATTTTTCAAAGTAAAAAAATTTAGTGGAAGAAATTCATGGACAGGTTTCCAACATTCTTTAAAAAAAGGGAGAATTAAACTGCCAGTAATTTATGTATAAATAGAAGATAGTTTTACAATGAGGTTAACAAAAACCTTTAAAAATCATTCCTGTTTTAAAAGAAACATCTCTCTTTTTTATTATTTGAAACATTACATGGGGAAAAAAACAGAAAAAACATTGCCTCAATCCATGTAAAATATATGTAATATCATCAAATTAATTCAAAACCTTTCCCTGATTCACTGGTTACATTCTATAAACTTGAAAATTAGATTTAGTTGTTAAATAAGTATCAATTTAATAAGAAATTACATATAAGAAGTTACACTATATAATCAACTTTTAAAAGTATGTAATTATAATTAACTATATGATACATAGCTTCTTAACTATTTTATTACTATTAAAATTGAAATTATGAATTGATAAAAATATAATTTTCTTAGAGCACTTGAAATATGTATGTACTTGTTTTTTCTAGTCTGGATGACCATTTGTAATCTGCTCTCTGTGAATATATTTAGTATGTGTCTAAAACTAAATTAATTACTTGACTGAGAAAAGGCTCTGAGCTTCCTCAGAAGAAATCAGATCATTCAATTAGGACTTATAATTGAAAGACCAAGATAATTGCTACAATCCAATAACACAGAGTGAAAGAGGAAAGGTGTTTAACCACAAGGCCATCAATCATACTAATGGAAGGTGTTTGGCAAATGATTGCTAATGCTTCCAATTCATAAACCAGGTAATCTATTCAAAGCTAAAGTTAGACAGTATTTGGTTGTAAGAACTCTACTATCCAATGTATTAATTAATTGTTTTCATAGACGACCTGTAAAGAGTGTCAAGATGAGAGTTGTTGGTTTTATAGAACAATTTCAGAAATCCTGCCGCAAACCTGACTTCGCATTTGAAGAGTGGTTAAAGTCAACATAAGACTGAATTGGGCACCACTGTGAGTTAGTTCATGAAACCTCATCATATACAGTAATTTCCAAAAAAGGGAAAGGCACACCTGGCAGCTTTCACATCGGGATCAAAGGCAAAGTTGGTTTCGTTTTCTTTTTTTCCTTTTTCTGAGACAGAATCTCACTCTGTCACCCAGGCTGGAGTGCAGTGGCAAGATCTCGGCTCACTGCAACCTCCAACTCCCTGGTTCAAGCAATTCCCCTGCCTCAGCCTCTCGAGTAGCTGGAATTACAGGTGCACGCCACCATGCCCGGCTAATTTTTTTTTTTTTTTTTTTTTTTTTTGTATTTTTACTAGAGACGGGGTTCCACCATGTTGGCCACACTGGTCTTGAACTCGAACTCCTGACTTCAGGCAATCCGCCTGCCTCGGCCTTTCCAAAGTGCTGGGATTACAGGCGTGAGCTACCGCACTCAGCTGTTGGTTTCATTTTCTACTAGTCAAGACAATAGCCCTTGTTGAAATTCAAACTCTAAATGGAAATTAAAATTATTTTATCCTTCAGCTAGAAAACAACCTACATATATTGCAGATTTCTCACTGTGAAAAAAAAAATTAATTTGAGGTCAAAAATCCTTAAGGAGAAACAGTTAAAAAGGGCAGCCTGAGGTAATTTACTCCCAATTCAATTCTATTTCAATAACTCCACGATGTGTACATTCTTATGAACGCTCACGTGTATCCCCTTTTATCAGTAATTCTGGGTATTATATTTTATACCTGCTACTAAATTGGATAGCTTTACATTACATTGTTTTTAAAATCATTTGCCATGGTGCGGTCTTTGTTCTAAGAAAACAGTGGAAAGCTAATGCAAGAAGAAACCCCCATTTGAATTGCCACTATTTTTTTTTTTATTGATATGTGTCTTTCATTAGGTCTGGCCCAACTATCTCAAAGTTTGTGCTTTAAAGACTTTATGAAACCTTTCCACTATGCCTTTGAGGTGGTCCCATTTTTTTAATGAGAGAAATATATTTAAATTGTCTGAGAGCTATGTTTGCTCTCCTAACTTGCTGCCTGCCGTAGGATATGTGAGACTAGAAACTCTATCAAGAATTGTCTTAATTTACTTGCTAACATTCACTCTCTCGCTAGGAATAATTTTGATTAGTAAGAAAAGTGCTTCCTCATTGTCTCTTTCACTGGCAAATAATACATTGCATCTGTGTCTTTCTTTACTGAGTCTAGGAGCCTTTAGATTCATTATCCAATTAATCCTCCTAACATTGCTGTAAAATGAGAATAAGGAGTAAATTCCCATTCTAATGTAGGGAGATTAAATGACTTATACTGTGTCACCGAGCCAGTAAAAAGCAGAGTTAAGAAAACTGCTTAAGGCTTGCTTTTATTGCAATATTAGGTCATTATTTCCCATACTACAAGAACCTCTTCAGAGATAACTGGTACTAGTAGTTTAGAACTGAACAGGTTTCTTCATATTTAATTGTAACAGTGTTCTCTAAAATGGCCTTTTGAAATAATAGCTGAGAATATAAACACGTTTATATTGGCAAAACATAGTGTATGATGTCCTAATAATGTGTAGAAGAAAATTACATTTTTTTAGTGATATAAACTAGTTAGCATTCATTAATAAGTGATAATATTAAGATTCATTAATAAGTGAATATGGAACTCAATGCATCTTTTCTTTTTCCCTTTCATTTATTATTAACAAACTTGTTTAAGCTACCCCCTTTATCCTATGAGGATTATGCAGCTCAATATCATTTTTATTTGATTATTTTAATCACGTATTTTTAAAGAGATTTTGATAATTATGCAGAAATAATTCAAGGAGCAGCATTATTTTATTTCTATTATTTTTACTTTTAAATAAGATTTAATTCAACCTGTAAAAAGACACAATAATAAATATTTAATATCTTGCTTCTTCATTTCTCACCTTTTCTTTCTGTATAAGAAAACTAAGAAAATTACTATTTGCATGATATATTTGACTATGCATTTGACTACAACCCAAAAGATGAAATGCCAGATATCCCAGAAGCATAGAATTCCTGCAGGATTTCAAGCTCAAGTCTACAGTCCAAGGAAGACTAGAGAGGTTCAGATAAACTTCAATTGTGCACTTGAACTTTACCATCTTCAGAAAAGATAGGGATATTTGAAATTTTTTTTGTAAGTCAGAAGATATTAGATATGAAGGAACCTTTTACAGTGTCTTTGAATTTTCTATTTGCATAAACAACTTTAGGAATTAATGAAAGTTGAAGGTCCAAGGTCACCTGAAATAAAATCAGCAGTGTCCCCTACTCACTCTAGTGGGTTGATGCCACCTTATGGAACTTGAGGCTCACTGCATCGCATGTTGTATGAGCCACAAAAGCCGAAGTTCCAGGAGAAGGACTTCTAACTAAAATTTAGTCAGTATAAGAGCATTTCACTGGATAAACAAAAGGCAGGAGATCAAATATAAAATTATATTACAATACTTTTATATTCACATTTTATATTGCATATTTTTAATCAGATATATGATACAATTCATTTCCCTTTGGTAATGTTAAGAGAGTTGTTTTTGAAAGCAAATATGCAGGTATACTGCCAATGTTCAAAAAAATTAATTCCTATGTTATTTTGTTTCTTGTTTTTGCTTTTATTATTTTATTTTATTCATAGTTTCTTCATTCCAAGAATAAGCTGGATAAGTTACTCAAATGTGGCTAGAACTAGAGTAAACACATCTATTTCGACTAGGCAGAAAAACTCATCAGGGAACAATTCCCTAGTAAAAAGCCCTTTGTAAGCCTGTTGAGAAGCATGAACACAGGGGTTGGAAGTTTCTACTAATCATATTAAGGAAGGAGTGAGGAAGAATTAGGAAGACAGCTGTAGTTTTTTAGTAAAAATGGAAAAAATGACTTCACAAAGGATGAAGCAAACAAAATGAGCTGGTCTCCAGTATGTAGATAGGAAATGGGGCCCTTTATTTAGAGATATGCTTGGACCCAACCCAGGCTTCATGAATGTCAGACACAGGGTCTTGAAAAGAGCTTATTTCCAAATGAATTCAAAGAGAGTTTTAATTTTAACATATAATGGAATGTAAAATGCAGTGTCTTTGACATATTAGGTAAGTTGTAGATTATTTGAGAACTCTAAAACCTAGAATCTTTTATTAGTCAAAACACTGTTCAATGACTCCCAGACCTAGTTGCTCATCAGAATTACCTGGGCCTCCTTCGTACATGATGCTTTTCTGACCGGGCTGTCTTCCTATTACCTGACTCTAAGCATCAACTCAGATAAATGTCATCAGTCATTGGAATCCGCCTAGAATCCTAGGTCTGGGGATTTGGATCTATCATATAAAATTTGTTGCCATCATTGTCCTTTTGTCAGCTGAAAGAATTTCATAGCACTTCTTGAATTTCTTTAAATGTTCCTCCTAGCCCTCGTTTGTGGAAGCATTTGTCAGAAAATGTTAAGAGAAAGCACCTATGAGTCTGTCATACCATAGCCAAAGTTGAGACACCTCAGGAATAATATCCTTGTAGCTACATGTACACCTCAAGGTTGCTATTCTTCTTATCCTCAGTAGCTTCAAAGGGAGTCCATCAAGTGATCGACACTAACACCCTCAATGATAACTTAACCCTACTAAGTAGTATAGAACATCAAGTTCTCTTTCCACTCATGTGAGGCTACAGTTGAATTTGCCATTTTCTTCAGTCTAGTGTCATCAGAGTGTAAGGTTCAAATGAACATTATATTTCTCAGTTCCTTTCATCATGTATTTCTGCTTATTATTTTCCATGTTATTTTTCCTTGACCTTCATCTTTATCTCTATAACCTGTGAAGCTAACTTACCTTATTAAGTCTCACATTTTTTCCTATGTGATCATCATCATTCATTTTACTCTCTCATTTCTTCTACGGATGCAGGGTAAGTCAGTTAACTATTAGTGTTACTTTATTCTTTGAGTATCCATGTAATTATTATTTATTTATCTTTCACTGATAGTATCATTTTGGTGGTCTGGCTAATGTGGTCACCATTATCAACTCAGATGTGGAAAGATCTTCAGCAGAGAGTTCACACAAAATTTCTATTGCAAAGATGAGAACTGTGGTTGCAAAGTGTGATCACAAAGATCATCAGCAATCAACACAAAAGCATATAATATTGAAGATGTCTGCCTCGGCTTACAGATCCTTTACCAAAGCTTTGAAACCAGTCTCTGCAACAAACTCCAAATCATCCATTGTTTTTGGTACTGCTTGTGTACACACCCACATCAGTCACAATGATGTCTACAATGTTAACCATTATCCAACTTAGAAAAATGCTGTGTTTTCTTGGTGGCTTCTGGAAAGGCATTAAAAGTAATTTTCTTTAGAAAATGTGTTTCTTTTTTATAAAAAGTGAATAATGTGAGCTGGGCAATCTTTGCTGGAAGGTAAAGTTCTCTGTCTCCTCCTTTTCACAGCATGCATTCCATTAGGAGAATGTGGCTGGTGCTGGAAAGTGGGTAGTTGCAAGAAAAATAAATAGTAGAGTATTGAAGAAAGACTGTAAGTGATAGTGGTGGTTTATACCTGAAGTTATAAAGAGCCAGTTAGGAAATGTTTTAGGTTCTAAGGGCTATATGGGATTTGTAGCAACTGCTTAATGCTGTCACTGTCTCATGAAAGCACTCATAAGAAATATGCAAACAAATAAGCATAGTTGTGTTCCAATAAACATCACCAAAACATGCAGCAAGCCAGATTTGGCTGATGGACTACCGTTTGCCAACCCCTACCTTAGATAAGAATGTTTGATACAATTATGTTACAGAAAGAAAACAAGAGTCATGGGCTCAAGACCTATTTATGACATTAGGTACCTAGTAGGGAAACATTTTTCCTAATAGCAAAATTTATCATCTGTAAAATGAAAGGGTTAAACTTACTTTTCCTAAAGTTGCTCTCTGCTCTAAAATTATGAGTTTATTCTGTGTTCATTTACCTCTTCTTTCATATATAAGAAAAGCTTTGCCTGTGTTATTTTCACAAAGACAATACAAATCATTCAAATAATCATTTCAATTATTTTAATTGTTTTTGAAATGATTGCTTTCTCTGGTAGGAGGAGAATAAGGAAGCTCTTATTCCAAATATATAAATTGTTTTCTTTGTTTCATTCTGTGTGAGTCACCAGAATTTATTATGACTCCCATAAGACATCCCAACAGACAGTAAGGCACACAGAGCTGCGGCAGAGAACACTGGATTGATGGAGGAGTTAAAGCTTTTTTTTTTACTAGATCCTGTCTGATTTAGAAGAATAAACATCTTTTCTTTGCTGATACAAAGACATTCTTTTGATTTCCACTATCAATTTTGACTAAAATCCTCATTTTGGATCCCATTTCTTGCTTTGTCTGATTCCAAGATTCTCAAAATTGACCCCTTTTGGGGCTTAATGCCTTTGTAATTCCCAAGCATGGTATGTTTGTGTCAACGTCTTTGTACAAGTAGAAAAACATAAATGTTCAAAAAAGCCTTTCACAGTATAATGCGACAGTGCCCTTACCTACCCTGTCCTCCACCAGATTCAGCCCTGGAAACCTCATTTATATTTTAGCCTGCATTACAGAATGATGTGGCCTCTCTAGTGGGTCCAACCAGTCCCATAACCCAATCTTCAGCTTGAGTTTCACAAAACTAGAGCTACACATGCATTAATCCTATGCTCAAATATGAAAAATCATGGACAATGTCAAGAAACAAAGACCCCCCAAATAAATATTTAATATATATTTGTTGATAGCTTATTCTCTCCAGACACTGGACAAGGCAATGGAATTCAAATAATCATTTACTCTAGGATTTGAACCATCTTCTGAGGTACTAAGAATGTTCCCAGTAGTTGTGTAACTAGAGTACATTTAATCTGAATGCAATTAGTTATACTCAGTGGCATTCATTCTAGATAATCCTCACTGAGGAGCTACATTCTAGCTGCTACAGAGAAAAAGAAGGATAGTTCAGATGGATAGAACAGATTAAACAAAAGTAAGAAGGAATGAATGAGAATTTGAGAAGAAAAGAAAGTTTAACATGACAAGATGTTGAAGACCATGACCCGAGATTAAGATGAAAATGCAGATTGAAAAGGGATTGTCAAAATCTTGAATACCCTATTAAGGAATTTGGATTTTATGTTTTTACCACCATGAAGGGAAAACCACTGAGTATTTTTGAGAGAAGGAGTAGGATATCAGATTTAGAAAGTCAGCTTGTATAGAATTGTTGAAAATGTATTAAAGAAAAATCTGGAAGCAAAGAGGCTGGTTAGTAAGATAATTAATTATGTCCAACAAGTAGGAGATATGGAACTTAAGCTGGGGTGACAACCATGACAAGAGCATCAAAGCTGAGAAACTTTTCAATCTAGGTAATGAAAAGTTGGTAGTTGGATAACCCCTGGTACTTCCACAGTTTGTATACCATATTACCTGCTTCAGGTATACCCTGCTTACAGAGATGATTCTTTTAAAAATGTTTTTATATATTATTTAAATTGATGGCTAACAAGAACTCAGTTGGGCTCACCACACTGGTGTTTTGGTTTAGCTTCTAGTGTCAACTTTCATTTAATCGTTTACTAGCTTCTTCAGCTTGACCCATTTTATTATCAAAATGTTTACTTTGGTTTGTGATTTTCTCCATTCCATTGTTGTTCCCATCTCTCACTTCATAGATCATGCATCCCTGTGTCACAAATTCTCATGGTAGGGATTGTTAACACCCTTTGGAAATGATATGGACAGCTATTCAGCTATTTTCATCTTTGGAAGAATAGTTTCAGTGGAATAATGGCTACTCAACCATAGTTCATCAGTAGGGAAATATGAGAAATTAAAGCCAGAAAAATAAAGCATTTAATTGTGAGAGTAAAGAGAGCAATGAAGTGGTAATTTCTTGGAAAAAAAGTATTTTATTATTTTATATAAGGGAGATATAATTTTCCTATTTCCTATTTCCTATTTCTTCCTTTGTTTTATTATTGTTTCTTTTTTCTTTTATTTTATTTTTCAGTGTGAAAAAAATAAAACAATGGAGAAGCAGAAAAAGCAACAGAGAATGATCAATATGTAAAATGTTATGGATTTAACATCTGTTTTTAATATGAGATTATATCAATAGGTGTTAATAAATAATTACTGAGAAATATCAATATCATTACATAATATATAAAAGATTAAGACATATCAACAAACAAATGTTTAAACATGGTCCGTTATAAACAGTTATATTCTAATATAAGAAAATGTGGTATCCAATTCAGTGGTTGACATTTAGGAAATGCTCAATATGGATATGATGAATGAACTGAATCAATAAAGAAATTATTTTCTTTATGTAAAGCCACCGTCTAGGGCATCCAGTGAGGCCACATATTAAGAACCACCACTGCACTTTCATTCTTAATTCAATGAATTAGAGATGCTTGCTTTTAATCTTGTTGTGAATTTTTCCTAATCTGTCAGTAGATACGATGTAAGTGGGTCTTAACTCTTTCTTTGGGTATTTGGCATACCCTTATGATATCTGGCATATTCCTAAACTGATTTATGAAGTAATGACTGCTTGTCATTCATTAATGCTGTATATCTTCTATGATTTTATATGAACCATTAATATTTGAAATAAAAATTAACATTTTTACCACTTATTTAGCCATTACTATGTGTCAGGAACACAAAGAGGAATGAGAAAATCCTTACCCTAAATGGCTTACCGCTTATTAGTGGTCACTGGAGAGAGTTTTGTCAATAATCGCAAAACACTAAAGTAATGCTAAATTTGATGTATGTCTGCCATGTTAAGAGCACATGAATTTAATACAATTTCTATTCAGGAAACATACATGTATTACTCATCTACTATATATTTGACTGCGTGTTAGATACATTTTCATTTTACCAGAGAGTCTAAGAGTTTGTAGTCTACTAGGGAAGCAGACATGTAAACAAACCCATTTTAATATTCCTTGGTAAATGCAAAATTAGAATAAAAAGAAGTCACACATAGGAGGGCCTGATGACCTCTGTGTCAGTTTGTGTCCTCCAAGAAACAAAGGCCAATATGGGATTTGATGTACAGGAAATTTATTTGGGATGACTCCTTATGAAAGATAAAAGTCAAGGGAACAGGAATGGGTGAGAAGACCCTTCAGACAACAATTCAGGTCTGTCTTTGCAAAAAGAGAGAGAGAAAAGACACAATTGGGTAGAAAGGCCCTTAAATTGCAGCAAAGTTCTAAGAAAATCTTGGCCAGGCTGCTGAGGAATCCCAGAGCACAAGTTTCCCATTAGAAAAATTTCTCACAGGGCAAGAAGGAGCACTAATAAACTGCCAGGCTTTGTAACTGGCTGGCTGCAGCCCAGAATATATGTGGCCTGTGTTAGCACAATGATGGATAAAAGAATCGAGAGCTGGGCTGTCAGTCAACCATGCCTGCAGCAGTGAATTTTCTTGAAGGAGATCTGAGAGGTGATACTACAGAGACCTACTTTTCCTTTTAGGTTCAGAGGCCTTTTCTCCATTGGCCCATTGGCCTTTATTCCTTAGAGAAAACGTAGAACAGAGATGTTAGAAAGATAAACTATAACCTTTGTCACTTTAAGTTGGTCTTGGGAATGCAGTCAATATTCATCCTTTCCGTTATCCACCAGCCATTCTAATTTCCCTTCACTCTCGGCTATCACTTCAGCTTGTCCAGATGGATTATTTGGTTTCTTGGCCCCACCCTTCATTCCTGTGGGGTCTAAACCCGTGAACATTACACCTTTCTCAGCCCAGGTTAATGAATGTGTCCATTCACTGTTAAATTAGGTAAGGGAGTATCTAGCGGTGCCAAAGTGGATCATCTGGCTTCCCTATGTATTCTTTCCCCCCACCCCATTGTTTGAGAACAGTCCTACTTCCTCCCCCTGTTCAGGATCAATTACCCTTATCAGTATGATGACTCAATTTTCCTGGATACAAAGAGTCTAAAGTAGCCTAACTTATATTATTCAGTGATTCTTTTGCTCTGTTTCCTGTATTCTTGTGTATTCCCGTTGGGAATCAGGACTTCTCAACTTGTAGAGATCTGAGTTTTGGTGGTAGGGAGCATCAGGTGATTTGCCGACCTTGGCCTCCCAAAGTGCTAGGATTACAGGCATGAGCCACCGAGCCCAGCCCAGAACTGAATTCTTAAGTGTAAAATGTGTTGCCTCCAAAACACAGTGATGCTTACCAAATGTGATTCTTCCTTTTAATTGTAAAGAATATAGATGCAGCAACTTGCTTTTTTCTTTGAAGGGGTTATTCTTATACACGCTCACTGGACCCCTAAAATGTCTAGTAAGGTTCCTGAATCATAGGTTTTACCCTCCACAGATATTGGAAAACATGTGCCTTACCAAAATCACCAGTCTATTAGCCACTTCTCACTTGTACTGTCCAATTAGTATATCATCAGTGAAATGAATTAATGTGATATTCTGTGGGATTCCCAGTTGGTCCATGTATCATTACATGATTTTATTACAGAAAGCAGGAATGCTAATATAATATTTTAACAAAACTGTAAATATTGTTATCTATTCCACGTGAACATGAATCTGTTTCTAATCCTCCTTTCTGGTTGGAATAGAAAAGAACACATTTGCCAAATCAATGGATGAACATAACTTATTTGCTGCCATAATAATATGCTCTCACAACAAACCCCACCTGGCACAGCAGCTTTAAGAGGAGTAACATGTTTTTGAATTTGTGGTCGTTTACAGTCATTCTCCAGGATCTATCATTTCTGCAGGGGCCAGCACAATTAATTATAATAAATAGAGACATACTAGGTCCTACGACCCCTGCAAAGCTTAAGTCTTTAATGGTGAAAATAATCTCCACTATTTCACAGCCATGCCCATGAATATGACATTGTTTTGTTTTCTTCTGATATATAATGAACTTTTAACATTTTAGGATAGATTTATATTTATAGAAAAATTACAAAGGTCATATAGGGACTTCCCATAAAATTCACACATAGTTTGACCTATTCATGATATCTTATTTTTAAAAACATTAATGAACTACTATTGACACATTATTATTAACTAAAGTTCACACTTTATTCATGTTTCTTTAAGTTTAACCTAGTGTCCTTTTTCTGTTCAAGAAGAGCATATTGTATTTAGTCATGATGTCTACTTAGGCTTCCGTTTCCTGTGACACTTGCTCAGACTTTTGTTTTTAATGACCTTCACTGTTTTGAGTACTGGTTAGGCATTTTGTAGAATATTCATTAGTTTGGATACATGTGATGCTTTTTTCATGATTAGACTGGGATTATGAGTTTTGGAGAGAAACACCACAGAAGTGTCATTTTTAGCACATCATATCAAAAGCAGATACTATCAACATAATTTATCACTGTTGATGTTAACATCAATCACCTGGCTGAGATAATGTTTATTAAGTTTTCCACTATAAAGTTAATCCCAACCTCTTCCACACTATACTCACTGGAGAAAAATCAATATGTGCACCCTACACTTAAGGAGTAGGAAGTTATGCTGCATCTCCTTGAAGGTGGAGAATCTTCATAAATTATTTGGAATTTTATGACTCCATCATGTATTTATCCAATCATTTCTTTATATAAACATGAACTCAAATATTTATTTTATACTTTTGATTACAATCCAGTACTACTTAAATATTCCAGCTTTGGCAATAAAAAGCTCTTTCTAGAATCAGCCATGTCTCCAAGGAGCCCTAGTTCCTTTAACTGGAGAATGATATTACAAACCAAGATCTGGGTGCTAGGTGTTTTTTATTTACTATCTTAACATACATGAGAAAGGAGCAGTTTCAGACACTTCTTTCAGTCCTGCTGCACTTTGACAGTTCCTACCTCAGAGGACAAGTGATCAAGGTGGAGTTACTCCAACTTCCAAGCATATCAATTCCAATGATACACTCAGAGATTAGGGGAATGTCCACTGAGTGGGTCCCACATACCTAGTAAATGCACATAAGCCTGCCAGGACTTTAGCCAGTATCTGTTTATTATCTGGCCCTGTCAGCTCCCACTCTAACAAAGGGCCATGATGATCCTTTGGATCTCCATGTATAAGCATCAATTCAGATTCTGTATCTGTCAGTTTTTGAAATGGCTGTGTATTTTGCTTTCCCCATTGAAAAATCACCTGAATAAAGAGCTATCCTTTCATGAGGGCCAGGGAATAATTACAATTTATATATATTACAATGTTGAAGAGCCCTCTGTCCATGGGGTCTGGAACTAAACTGAGCAAGATATTGTGACCTTTCATTAGGAGGACCACCTTCAGGTTCCTATTCCTCCATTCTTTTCTTCAGGTCATAGAAGTTACTTGGCACCATTGCTGACTGCCTGTCTATTTTTCCCTAGTCTGCGAACAATCTCCACAACTCATTGCTGTTGAAGCCCCCTTGACTGTTTTTCTGACCTTGCTGATGCTCAAAGTATTTGTGATTCCCTAGCTCATTGTGATTAAGCACTGCCACCTGGCTTCCATACTCTGGGACCTAACAATCCCCAAGAATATTAACAAGTCCAATACTGTGTAAGCCTAGCCTACTGTGTCAGCTATGGCCTGCAGAAAAGAGACACCATTGAATTTTCTCATACTACATAAGCCCATCCCAGCAGCAGATTCCTGAAGGGCTCGGTGAATGGCAAACCATTTATTTCAGTCTTTATTTTATTTCTTTTTGGTGTGACTTCAGTCTACCAACTACCAGGGTGACTCAGCCATTCTCACTTCACTCTGAATAAGCCATTACCCTCATCCAAAGAGTAAGTTTGTTCCCAATTGCTAGGATTCTTGATGGGTGGTTAAATCCTATGTCCAAGAAAAGTGCCCATAATTCATTGAATTCGTGCTTATCCAATTTTATGTTCTGATCAAGCACCCTCAAAATAATCCCAGGAGTGTTTTTCTGGTTCCAACAGATACATGCTAAATAATTATTGTATATGCTTTGATATTTTTTTGTTTTCTTATAAGTCCCAGCATGTCTCCAGATGGCTGGTGCCAGGATTTAATACTAGCTATTGGTCTAATAGTCAGAAGAGGGACAGCTCCTTAAGGGATACCTTTTGCCTTGGGGTGGAAGGGATGAGTTCTCAGCAGTGTATTCTTGAGCAGTGAAATGCTATCTCTTAATAAGGAAAAGTGGGCTGCTTATACAAACTCTGAGGGCTGAAGGAAGTCAACAGAACAAAAATCCTCAGAGATGTCCGTCCTATTTTTTAGGATCCCAGATTTTTCCAAGGGCTCTGGTTTTAGCATAACAAACTTGCCTTGAGCATTTAAATATTGCTGGGATTTTGCAACATTATAAATCTTGTGGCTGCTCCTCAGCTTTGTCTCTGCAGGAGAGAAAAGCCTTTTTGTTAGTTACCAAATATGTTCTCTGGCTCTTACACATAGACTTTATTTCTTTGTTTGTTTTAAACTGGCAAATATAAGTTATATGTAATTATTGTTTATACTATGTTTTGAAAGATACATACATTGTAGAATGGCCAAACTGAACTAAACATATGCATCACCTCACATATATATCAGTTTTTGTGATGAGAACAATTAAAATCTAATCTCTGAGCAGTTTCCAAGAATACAGTACATTGTTACTAACTATAGTCACCATGTTGTTCAATAGATCTCTTTACTTTATTTCTCCTAATTAAAATTGTGTATTATTTAACTAACATCTCTCCAATTGACCTACCTCTGAGCTCCTGGTAACCACCATTCTACTCTCTGCTTCTATGAGTCCAATTTCTTTTTTTTTGGTTCTGCATATAAATAAGACACAATTCTGTGCCTAATTTATTTCATGTAATATAATGCCTTCCAGGTTCATCTATGTGGTCTCAAATAACAGGATTTCTTTCATTTTTAAGGCTGAATAATATACCGTTTTTAAGGCTGAATAATATCCCAATAATATACCAAATTTTCTTTATCCGTCTATCTGTTGATGGATGCTTAGGTTGATTCTATATTTTGACTGTTATAAATAATACTGCAAGGAAGTGTGGATATCTCTTTGAGATACTGATTTAACGTCTTTTGGATATATAACCATAATTTGGATTCCTGGATCATATGATAATTCTATACTTATTTTTTGAGGAACCTCCATACTGTCTTCCATAATGACTATACTAATTTACATTATCATCAACAATATACAAGAATTCCTTTTTTTCCACATCATCTCAATACTTGCAAGTCTTTCATCTTTTTTTTAATAATAGACATTCTAACAGGTGTAAACTGATATCTCATTAGGATTTTAATTTGCATTTTGCTGATGATTAGTGATGTTGAGCATTTTTTCATATACCAATTGGCTATTTATATATCTTCTTTTGAAAAATGTCTATTCAAATACTTTGCTCATTTTTTCAAATTGGGTCACTTGTTTTCTTAGTAATGAGTTGTTTGAGTTTCTTAAATGTATTGTATATTAACCTGTTATCGTAAGTGTGGTTTGCAAATATTTTCTCCCATTCCATAGGTGGTCTCTTCATTCTGCTGCTTGTATCCTTTGCTGTTTTAGTTACACGTAATCCCATTTGTCTATTTTCACTTTCATTGCCTGTACTTTGGGGGTTATATCTGAAAAATCATTGCCAAGACCAATATTATGGAACTTTTTCCCTATGTTTTATTCTAGCAGTTTTACAGTTTGGGGTTTTATACTTAAGTCTTTAAAATCCATTTTGAGTTTATATTTATGTGGTATGAGATAAGAGTCTAATTTCATTCTTTTTTGTGTGGGTATCCAGTTGTCCCAAGCACCATTTATTGAAAAGACTGTCCTTCCTTATTATGTGTTCTTGACACATTTGTCAAAATCTAAGTGACCATAGATGTGTAGATTTATTTGATTCTCTATTTTGTTCCATTGGTCTATGTGTCTGTATCTATGCCAGTATCCTATTGTTTCATTTACTATGGTTTTGCAGTATATCTGAAGTTAGGTAGTGTAGTAGTAGCTCTAGTTCTGTTGTTTTTACTCAATATTGCTTTGCCTACTTAATATTGCTTTGGCTACTTAGAATATTTTGTGGTTCTATATAAATTTTAGGATTTTTTTCTATTTCTGTGAAAAATGTTATTGGAATTTCTATAAGGGATTGAATGAAATCTGTAGATCTCTTTGGGTAGTTTGAACAATTTTAAAAAATATTAATTCTTCCAATTCATGAACATGGGCTATATCTTTCCATTTATTTGTGTCTTATTAATTTGTTTCATAAATTTTTATAGTTTTCAGTTTCCAGGATTTTCACCCCCTTAATTAAATTTATTCCTAAATTTGTATGTTATTGGTAGCTATTATAAATGTGACTTTTTCATGATTTCTTTTTAGCCTTTAAATATTCTTAATAGCCCTTAGTTTTTCATCATGTCTCTTTAGGATGGCAGTAACATGTAATAAATAATAAGCCAACCCAATTGTCCTCGTAAGCATTGTTCCCCTCCATATCTTTCAAATGCCTGAGTCATCATACAGCAAGGTTTTCCCCTCTATTGGAATATTTTCTGACTTCACCACTGGTAAATCTTCAGCAATTGGGCTACCACCTTGTACTGGAGATTATTGGTTCCTTCTCCCATTCCACTCAAGATTGGCCCCCTTCACCATTCCTAAAATATTGTCTTACTGTGTGTTTTTCCATACCACTCTGGGCCCCTCTGTATCTGTTCAGGTCCTTTTAAAAAATATATATTAATATACAAGAAATTTATTAAGGAAAACACTTGTGAAGAATAAAAGAATGGAATCAGGATTAGGCAGGGAAAGAATTTAGACCATAATTCATGTCTGAAAGATGTAAAATTAGAGAGGGAATTAGGTAAAAACAACCTTAGATTATGCTATACCTGTAAAAAAAAGTTTCAAACAAGCTCCCTAAGTAAAAGTTGCCCATTAGAAAGATGCCATATTGGACAAGAGTGGACCCACATCAGTTTCCTGGTCTAGCTCAGTTATTGGCTGGGAGCAGCCTGGGGGAAGCACGAAATGAGTGCAATGCAGCACAAGACCTAAAAGGTCAGTAGCTGGCTGTCATTCCAAGGCTTCTCTCAAATCTCTTAAAGGTGATTTAAGGGAAGCACTTCTATGGCTACCATAACAACTTTTTTGTATATTCAGAAAATACTTTTTCTTTTATGGAAATAATATTAAATTGAATTTGAAATAGGACAAGGAATGTCCCAACCATAAAACAAGAATTCAAATCTAACTGAAAAAAAAATTATATACAGAAAAAGGTGGTATAAATGGCAGATTAAATGCCATGGTTTAGGAGGTTTTTTTAAAGTTAAATTTTACAATATCAGTTGTACCTGAGTAGCATACTCTGTTATAGTGTTCTGAGAAGCATATTTTCATAATAATAGTTCCATAAATACACACTATGGGGCAAAAAATATCTAATATATAAAATATAATACTACCAAATAAGAAGATATCATGAATATATTTTAAGGCAAGTAGAATAATCAAAGTATCCAAAAAATTAAAAATAGAAAAAAATATAAATTAAAAAACTATTCAGGTTAAGTGTATTTTCCTAAATTACTGTTCAAAAATCCCTCTTGATGATCATTATTACTAGCAGTCTGTCAAGGGCTCATCCAGAGTAAAGAGTCATTTGAATTTGTGGCATTCATTGGCACAGTTTGCTCTCAGGAGAAGAGAGTTACTGGAACCAGTAGCACCTATGGGATCTAGTTACTTGAAATAATGGCATAAACAAAAGCAGCACGTGGGCTGTTCATTTATTTGAACATAAATAAATGAACGTAAAGACAATAAAACACCATTGACATCACCAAACATCGGTTAAGGTCAAGTAGTTTCTCAAGAACTGAATACTAGAGAGAAGATTTTACAATACAATTTTCATAATTCTCTTTTATGTTGACAAAACTAGTTCCACTGAAAAAAATATGCAGTCAGATTTCTTCTAAGCAACATTCTTTCTAGTGGTACAAGTAACAACATTATACATTTCAACATCTACCAAAGAACGTCTTTATTTTCAAGTTGAGAGCACATTATATACTATGATTTATGAAGTTAAAGATAAAAGAACTGTTCTTTTATGAAAAGGTTTCCAATTTCATAGGGAAATCACTACTATCATAATTTATTGCCTCATAGTAAGATTGCTGTCATAAGTTATTTGAACACGTTGACCTTTAAGATGTTGTTGTTATTTTTGGCATTTGTAGACTATAATATGTTCCTGTAACTAACATTTTAAGATGTTAGCAGCACTAGCTATTAATTACTTTGCCTATAATGTGTGCATATAATTCAACTTCTGGAGAATGATGGGCCAGAAGAGAATTAATATTTATTGAAAGCTAACTTTATGTCAGGAGCTGTGCTAAGCATTATATGTACAACTTCTTATTAAGTCTTTAGAGCTACATAAAATAGGCATTATCCCTATTTTAAAGAGGAGACAATGGCCTGCAGATTCTGAGTAACTTGAACAGGTCATATGGGTAGTAAATGGCTTAACTGGGATTGAAGCCTCATTCATTATTATACACATCCCATGATGCAGTTTTACAAGAGAATACAATCTATTGCTACTCAAATCCTAATTATAAAATACTCTATCATCTTAGTAAATCAAGTATTAACTGATAACCATATGCTTAAATATACACTAGACAATTCTGGGACTATAGAGTACCCAATAGGTTCTTTGTATCACTGGTTGAGGAACTTACCTTTTATAAATTAATTCATGGTACAAGTAATTTGAAAAGTTGCTACCAATAAAACCTCTGAATGTATGCAATTGTGCACAACTCTAAAGTATGCTATGTCACAGGGGGTTTTACTCATTTGGTCATATGTGGTTTTAGCTAAGTTTATGCTTATAGACATGAAGCTCTTCCTTGATAATTATGCAGAAGAAAGCTGTGTCTCTGTTGTCATGTCAGCAAAGAAGGAAGAATCACTAACAGAGAAACCATAAAAATAAATGTAAAAGAAAATCCAGTTAATATACTATGTTAATGTATTAACATGCCTGCCATGAGTCTGCCAAAATAATGTCAAAATGCTTTCATGTATATTATATTGTTGAATAATATAATACAAATGTTAGTATATTCACTGTTGAGTAAATTATCAAAGACGCAGATTGAAGTAATTTATCAAGTCAAGCTTAATCTCTTACTAACCCTATTCTGTGTGAGTTCATATATCTAATCTCTATAAATAAATAATAAAAATGGCATTTTAATTGCCAAAAGATTTAACAATTCACTTTGGTCAAAAACAAAATCTAAAAACCAAAACATGAACGATAAGACACGTGACTTAATTGATTTTTGATAAGAATTAATGTAACATATAGTCTTATGTATAATAATATGTGTTTTATGTATGATTAAAATAATACATGCACAAAATGTCATGCAGATGATGATTCCTATCACTCTTCTTAGAAAGCTCAGGCAAGTTTAATTTTGGTATCCCTTTTTCTCTCCCTTTCCATTCTGGGATACTGCTTCCTTTTATTAGTAATTTTATTTTCTAGTACTTTAGCTTCTATAGGTCAACATCATAAAGGTCATTTTATTCCTGAAATAAGGATTTACTTCAAAAAGAAAAAAAGGACAAGAAGACTAAATAACTGGTAGCAGAAATTATCACCTTGCAGGACATGACTGTTGGCACTGACACATGGTCTTCATCTCTCAAATTATATAATTTATCTATTAATATGTTTGACCCCTTCAAATCTCATATTGAAATTTGATCACCAATGTTGGGAGGTAGGGCCTAATGGGAGGTGTTTGGATCATGGGAGTGGATCTTCCATGAATGGCTTGGTGCCGCCCTCACAGCAATGAGTGAGTTCTTAACTCTGTTAGTTCCAGCAATACCTGATTGTTTAACAGAGTTTGGCACCTCCCTCCCCTCATGCTCTGCTCTCTTGCCACAAGATGCCTGCAAAAGCCGGGTCCCCTTCACCTTCCACCATAAGTGGAAGCAGCCTGAGGCCCTCACCAGAAGCAGATGCTGGTGCCATGCTTTTTGTGCAGACTGAAGAATGTTGAGCCAAATGAACCTTTTTTGTCAATTTTGATTTTAATTTTATTTTACTTTATGTTCTGGGATACATGCACACAATATGCAGCTTTGTTACGTAGCTATACATGTGCCATAGTGGTTTCCTGCACCTATCAACACATCATCTGGGTTTTAAACCCCGCATGCATTAAGTATTTATCCTAATGCTCTCCCTCCTCTCCTGCAAAGGACATGATCTCATTCTTTTTTTATGGCTGCATAGTATTCCATTGTGTATATGTGACACATGTTCTTTATCCAGTCTATCACTGATGGGCATTTGGGTTGATTCCAAGTCTTTGCTATTGTAAGTAGTATTGCAGTAAACATATGTGTGCATGGGTCTTTATAGTTAATGATTTATAATCCTTTGGGTATATAACCAGTAATAGGATTGCTAGGTGAAATGGTATTTCTGGTTCTAGATCCTTGAGGAAGCACCACACAGTCTTGCACATTGGATGAACTAATTTACACTCTCACCAAAAGTGTAAAGGTGTTCCTATTACTCCATATCCTTAGCAGCATCTATTGTTTCCTGGCTTTTTAATAGTCACCATTCTGACAGGACATAGGCGTGGGCAAAGACTTCATGACTAAAACACCAAAAGCAATGGCAACGAAAGCCAAAATTGACAAATGGGATCTAATTAAACTAAAGAGCTTCTGCAGAACAAAAGAAACTACCATCAGAGTGAACAGGTACCCTACAGAATGTGTGAAAATTTTTGCAATTTACCCATCTGACAAAGGTCTAATACACAGATTCTACAAGGAACTTAAATTTACAAGAAAAAAAACAACCCCATCAAAAAGTGGGCAAAGGATACAAACAGACCCTTCGCCACAGAAGACATTTATGTGGCCAATAAACATAAAAAAAAAGCTCATCATCACTGATCATTAGAGAAATGCAAATCAAAACCACAATGAGATACCAACTAAACCTTCTATTTATAAACTGCCCAGCTTTAGGTATTCCTTTTTAGCAACGCAGATGAAATAAGATAATGTTACCCATCTCTAAGGTCTTCAGAAAATATAGTGTGACACTTCTTTAAAATCATGATTACAATATATTTATTTATGTATTAAATTTATATTAAATCCCCTTACAAATAACCAAGAACACCTTCCTAAACAGTTGCTGCTCAACTTATTTAAGTTTTCCAATGAAATGATTAATAGTAACAAAAACCTTCATATCCAGCTTGTTCCTACCACTCCCCCACTACCACAGTCTTGCTGAGATTTTTTTTTTTGTTTTGAACCTCATTGTTTGAATCCTCCGAGCTTATCCCAGTCATTGATTGGTTCACAGTAAGGGCTCAGTACCCTTTATTTAACTGAAGTAACAGGAAAAGAGACTATTTTCTGCTTCTCTATTAATAGTTCTCTATAAAACTATTACTACTTGTTTTTTATCATTGTTGGTTTTTAATTAGTATGCCTATTTGACTAATTTGGGGACTTTCCTGAGCACGTGAACTATGGAGCTTGTTTTCCTGTGCGTTTTACAACAAAGATCTTTCATTTTCACTTTCTTTTCTCTTGCTAGCTTTTGTTTTGTTGATAAAGACTATCTCCCATTTCATAGTGATGACCTGAAGAAAACGCTATTGTAGCCATTGAAATATATTTGTGATTGTTTTCTCTTTAATTTTCACAGTTTTTAAAGCATCAAGTGAGTTATATGTTTAAAAGATTAAAGCATATGAACATGTCATATTAAGTTGTCAAGACGCTGAAAAACTTTAGCCCTTGAGGAATAATTACTGTCATACATCAAAATAAAATGCTCAAGTGTCTTTAGTCAGATACTTAATATATTCAAATAACACCTTATAAGTTGCACTAAAACTCAGGAACAGTAACTTTGAATTATTCTGATATTTTTAAATCATGAACAATCTTAGATTAAGATACTCTGTCCAAAGAGGTCAGGCCTCAACACACACACACACACACACACACACACACACACACACACACCCCTAGTGCCATAATTTGTGGTTTCTTTCAGTTAAAAATAATTCAGAAAATTTCCTCTAATACTTCCTCCCACACCCAAGAGTAATAACTACTACTCCCAATTGCTAAAAAAAAAAGGAAGCATTTCATTAAGGTGCAGTTTCCATTTACAATATTTAAAATAAAATTAATCTTAGATGCCAGTAACCTTGAATCTACCTCTTCTTAGTAAAACTTTGTAGGTATATCAACCATGTGCTTAACCATTCAGCAATAAAATATGCTTACACAGCCATGCAAGTGAGCGCTTTTCGCAAAACTTTGTACATAACGATATAAAAAATTATAATGGTAGCAGTTCAGAATTTGAAAGAGAAAAAAACTGAAGCACAGAGTATTTAAAAAAAATAGTACAAAAATTACATAAGCAATCAACAGCAGCAAAAGTGAGAAAGTTATCACTCAAATTCAAATTTAAATTCTTATTCTGATTTTTAAAATATTGGATGTCTGTGACCTAAAGTGATTTGAAAGTTCTTCTAAGGTTTAACTATAATGAATAATTCAATTTATGCTACTGAATTAAAGATTAATTAGTTATATACCTTACACTAGGCTAGAGGTATTAATCCTATTTTACTGTTTCAGTTATCTATTGCTGAGTAACAAACCAATCCCAAACCTTAGTGGAATAAATGAACAGCTTTATTAAGCTCCAGATTTCATGGGTCAGGAATTTAGACAGAGTTCAGAAGGAATGGTTTCTCTCTGATCTGCAATATCTGAGGCCTCAGTTGGAAAGACTAAAAATCTAAAAGACTGAAATGATCTAGAAGTGTCTTCACATGCGTGCCTGGATACAGATGCTGTCTCTTGCCTGGGATCTCAGCTAAGATTGACGATCAGAACTACATGCACCCTCTCCATGTGGTTGGGGTTTCATCACAGCATGGTGCCTGGGTTCTATAGCAAGCACCTCAAGATGACCAAATAGAAGTGATATCATCTTTAATGACCTCTCCTTGGTCACTTTCACTATAGCCATAGTTCCACTGAGATTCACAGGATGACATCAGCCCCATCTTTCATGACGGAACTGTCAAAGTCATGCTGGAAGAAGAGCATGTGGGAAAAAATACTGCATTGCACCTATACTGGAAAATACACTCTCTGCAATTAACTAAGAAGGGGATGGAAGCAAGCAGTGATCTTTGGGGTAGTTTTTCAAAGTAGATGAATGTAGGCAAAATGAATATTTATTAAGTTGCACATTCTTTAAGATTCTTTGTTTGATTCTTTGTCTGTTTGTTTAATCTGAGTTGAAGCCACAGTAACTTTAGAGATCAGGCTAAAACAAAACAAATGAATCTTTATTAAACTTGAGAGACAACTCCAGAGAGTGGTACAGGGCATGGAATGTGACACCAGATGGCTGAGTTACAGTCCTGGCACCAATACTCACTAGCTGTGGACTACAGGCAATTTACCCTCTCCATGCGTCAGTTTTCACCTCTAAAGGGTTAGGATAAAGTCTGACAACTTGTTGTGGGGATACAATAAGTTAATATTTGTGAATACTTACAACAGTGCCTAAAACATTATAAGCATTATAATGAGGTAAATAAAAACATTTCATCAACACCTCTAAACTCAAGCAACATAAAAATCTGACAAATAGTGGTTTAATTTTTAACCTCATGATCTTACCATTTATTTTCTCTGTGCAAATCACTTTCCAGTAGTGCAAACTATGCATCTTGTCCTGGCAAAGGTCTCATCAGTAGAAAATTCTACAGAGACATCCCCAAATAAGCTATATTGTAGCTAATGAGTTAGCTAAAACACTTCCGGGGGAAAAAGCATAGAAACAGTTAAACAGAGCAGTTGTATCTGGCCTGATTCTCTGATAAAGTTCATAAGTATGCATGCAGAAGTAAGAAGATCATCTATTTATTCTCCTTTAAGGTAGTGACAAGAATTTCTCTACTGGTGAATTTGCAATTAAAATATTCTCTATCCCAGGCACAAATATTGAGCTTTATCTGCTGTCTGCACTCTGTCCATTACATAAACCTTGTGGAAATAAATGACATTCCCTTGTGCCACTATTCCTACCACATAAACTGTCATTTTAAATGGCAAGAGATTAAGAAACCTCTGAATAGTGAGTTTTCTGATATTTTCAGAGTAAATAAGTTGCAGTGAGAAAAATTAACTTCCTCTATCAAAGGAATATTATCAGTAATACTGCCTAAAATGAGAGCAATGCCATCCATGGAGCTACACATAATCATTACATAATATGTTTAGGATTCAAAATCCAACCAACTAATATTTGGCATAAACACTTATCGTCAAGGGAAAAGGACAGGGTTTCATCTAAAAATGAAACTGAGGCATAGCCATAAGAGGGAAAGGAATAATTATTTAATAATTTTTGAAACTGAGGCATAGCCATAAGAGGGAGAGGAATAATTTTTTAATAATTTTTGAAACTGAGGAATAGCCATAAAAGGGAGAGGAATAATTTTTGAAGACCCTGATCCTTATGGACTCAAACATGCAACAGCAAGCAAAAGGATAATATTTTCTTAAAAATATACAGACTCTCAAAAAAGAGTCATTACTTTAAGAAATAAATATATAATAGAGGTTCATAATGTAAACTCCTAGTCACTGTGAATATAATAGTAAACAAAAACGTATATGTTCTCTACCCTCTTGGAGTGTACAATCCAGTGAGAGAGAAATTAGATAATTAAATAATCCTGGGCCGGGCACGGTGGCTCACGCCTGTAATCCCAGCACTTTGGGAGGCCGAGGCGGGTGGATCACGAAGTCAAGAGATCGAGACCATCCTGGTCAACATGATGAAACCTCGTCTCTACTAAAAAAAAATACAAAAAGTTAGCTGGGCATGGTGGCACGTGCCTGTAATCCCAGCTACTCAGGAGGCTGAGACAGGAGAATTGCCTGAATCCAGGAGGCGGAGGTTGCGGTGAGCCGAGATCACGCCATTGCACTCCAGCCTGGGTAACAAGAGCGAAACTCCGTCTCAAAAAAAAAAAAAAAAAAAAAGATAATTAAATAATCCCATAAATAGATAAAACTGCAGATCTGGCAAATATTGCAAAGTAGATTTAATAGGGAATAACATGGTTTGACTATGTCCCCACCCAAATCCCATCTTGAATTACACAGTTCCTATAATCCCCACATGTCATGGAGGGACCCTATGGAAGGTAATTTAATCATGGGGTTTGTTATCCTCATGCTGTTCTTGTGATAGTGAATGAGTTCTCCTGAGATCCAATGGTTTTATAATGGGCTTTTCCCTCTTTGCTTGGCACTTCTCTTTCCTGCCACCATGTGAAGAAGGACATGTTTGCTTTCCCTTCCACCATGATTGTAAGTTTCCTGAGGCCTCCCCAGCTATGCTGAACTGTGAGTCAATTAAACCTCTTTTCTTTATACATTACCTAGTTGAGGGTATTTCTTCATAGTAGCATGAGAATGGACTAATACAGTAAATTGGTACTACATCTTGGGTCGCTGCTGTAAAAATACCCAAAAATGTGGAAGCCACTTTGGAACTGGGTAACAGGCAGATGTTGAAACAGTTTGGAGGGCTCAGAAGGAGACAGGAAAATGTATCCAGGGCATGTCAGAGACCTTTACAGTAGCCCCTCTCATCACAAACCTGGAAGCCTAGCAGGAAAAAATGGTTTCCTTGGTTGAGTCCAGGGCACCTCTGCTGTGTGCAGCCTAGAGCTTTGGTGCCCTGCATCCCAACTATGGCTAAAAAGGGTCAAGGTACAGCTCAGGCTGTTGCTTCAGAGGGTTCAAGCCTCAGCAGCTTACACATGTTGGGCCTGTGAGTGCACAGAAGTCAAGAATTGAGTTTTGGGAACCTCCATGTAGATTTCAGAGGATGTATGGAAACTCCTGGATGTCCAAACAGAAGTTTGGTGCAGGGGTAGAGCCCTTGTAGAGAACCTCTGCTATGGCAGTGTGAAAGGAAAAGGTGGGGTCAGAACTCCCACACAAAGACCCTACTGGGGCACTGCCTAATAGGGCTGTAAGAAAAGGGCCACCATCCTCCAGACCACAGAATGGTGGATCCACTAATATCTTGCACCATGCACCTGGAAAAGCTACAGTCAACTGCAGTCCAGAAAAGCAGCTGGGAGGAGGCTGTACCCTGCAAAGTCACAGGGGCAGAGCTACCCAAGACCTTGGGAGCCCATCTCTTGTATCAGTGTGACCTGGATGCAAGACATGTAGTAAAAGGATATCATTTTGGAGCTTTAAGTTTTAATGACTGCTATATTGAATTTCAGATGTGTATGGGATCTGTAGCCCCTTTGTTTTGGCTAACTTTTCTCACTTGGAATGGGTGTATTTACCCAATACCTGTACTCTCACTGTATCTAAGAAGTAACTAACTTGCTTTCAATTTTAAAGACTCATGGGTGGAAGGGATTTGCCTTGTCTAAGATGAGACTTTGAGCTTAGACTTTTAAGTTAACGCTGTAACAGTTTAAGACTTTGGAGGACTATTGGAAGGGCATGACTGTGTTTTGAAATGGGAGGACGTGAGATTTTGGCGGGGCCAGGGGCAAAATGACATGTTTTGGCTGTGTCCCCATCCAAATCTCATCTTGAATTATATTTCCATAATCCCCACATGTTGTGGGAGAGACTCAGTGGTAAGTAATTTAACCATGGGAGTGGTTACCCCCATGCTATTCTTGTGATAGTGAGTTCTCATGAGATCCGATGGTTTTATAAGTTTTTCCCTTTTTGTTCAGCACTTCTCTCCTGCCACCATGTGAAAAAGTACATGTTTGCTTCCTTTTCTGCCATGATTGTAAGATACCTGAGGCCTCCCCGGCCATGCTGAACTGTGAGCCAAATAAACTCTTTCCTTTATAAATTACCCACTCTTGAGTATGTTTTTATTAACACTGTGAGAACAGACTAACACAGGGAGATCCGCTCTACTGAGGGATGTCAGAGTGTAAGTAAAAATTAACGTAATAAAGGGGCTATGGACAGCGGCATTGCTACAGCAAAATGAAGGGCATAATCAAAATCTCAAAAAATGAAGGGAATTGGAGGTGTTGAGAAACTGAGATTGTGTATTGAGTTACTAGAGAGAGTGACTCTTGGGATTGACTGAGTTTCATGGGGGCAGGGAGGCACCAGATGATCCAGTTAGTTGTTATTTCTACAATTTCCACACTGTAACTAAATGTTTATTTGATTGATGGTAAACTTTGTAGTGCCCTTGAAACAGTATTCCCCCAAAAATTGAAATCCCTGTTAAGATTTTTTTTCTTATTTTGAAAACATTTATAATAAAAGCCTTTAAAGTGTCTTAAACCAAAGATATTACATGTTTAATAAATTGTATATTCAGGCTTTTATTTTGAAAATTTTCCCTGGCCATCAGGAAGCAAGGAACCAGAGTAGATGTAATTTAAACTAGTATTTGAGTAGCCGAGATGGAGATAGACAGACTCAGAATTATATCTTTCTCTAAAACTTGCTTTTATGCACTTGGGTACCAAATAAAGTCAAAGTCATTGCAAACTCTGTCATATCCCTATTTTAAATACACCATGGCCTCTTAAAGAGCTCTCAGATCTATCTCATTGTTCATGCTTTCAATACTGATGACATGAATTGCTGTGAATTTCTTCTAATTTTATTTCTTCAGCCAAGGATCAGCCTGGGAAAGGAAGTGGGATTTGCAAACCAGTTAGAGTTTCCCAAATGACTTGAGCTTTCTATGGTGGTAGCAGCACTTTCCACTAATAATTCTAGATCTGTGCTGATGTAATTAACCCCAAAATAATGGAGGAAATGACAAATAATGAAGAAAAATAAATAATGAAGAGATGAGAAGCCAAGCATGTTCTAGGTCAAGAGTAGACAGACATGATGCTGTTTGGAGCTTTGATAGGAAAGCAAATTTACTAGTCAGAACCCTTTGGAGTCCAACAAATTGTAACACAATTCAGCCTGGCTTATATAATAAAATAAAACCCATAACTAAATAAACTTTAGACCTGGCTCTATCAAGCTTGTCAAGTAATATCTTTAAGAAATTACGTATTCCTATCTCTTTCCTTTGTTTTTTTCTATATATTGACTAATTTGAGAAGGTTTTTTCCCTATAAAGTGTCAATGGCATGACCAACAGCAAATCAAGACTTGGATTTTATGATTTATTAATTCCTGAGAAAAAGAGCATGTTTCTTTCCTGACAGTGCCATGCAAAATTCCTGAAGTTGATCGTACTTGGATTGAGACATATGTATATTCTTGAATTAATTACTATAAATCTGATTGACCATATCTAGTCAGCACTACCTGTAATACATAAATTAAAAGTGAATAGTAGATAATACATCAAATGTATTGAGGTGCTTTTACCAGTAAGAGAGAATGTAGAAAGTCAAAGCTAACTTGAGCCCACTACAAAACAGCATTGATAAATCAACTGACGGCAGAGCTAGAGCAGCTGTGTTCTTTTTTCTCCCCTTCTGTTACAAGCAGAAAGGTAACTTGATGGTTTTCAGGTAGAGTCAGGAGTCACAGAAATTAAATGGATGGCACACTAATCTCCTTCTCTTTATCTGTCTAGGAAATCCTCTCTTCATACAGACCTATATTATAAAACATAATTGGTCATATCACTTCTATACTTAACATGTTCTAATGACATGTAAGTCCTCTTATGACCAAATCTCAATGTGACCCTAGCCCAAACTCTTGTCTGCCAAAAAATGCAGACAACTTTTACCTTTCAAATGGATGCCATTTTACAATTCTGTACCACACCATTTTACTTATCTGAATTGACCTTTCCTTTTCACTATTTCTCTAGTCAACATACAGATTCATTTTAATCACTGCTAATTTCTCACTCCAATGTAACTATATTATCCACAAGACTCATAAGGAATTGCTAAGGGAATTGTTAGGAAACCTTTTAAAAATACTAAGGAGAGAATCTCTATTTATAGTTACCTTCTTCAAACTCTGATGCTCCCTTCTCTTGGGCAGTATCTTTGGGTATAATCAGGTAACTCCAAGCCAAGGAATAGTGGAACACAAGAGGATCTTCTGACCTAGTTTATCAAGCCCTTTATAAAGACCCAGATACTCTATTTACCTCCCATCAAATGGAAAAATGGGCAAAAAAAAAAAAAAAAAAAAAACTAATTTGACTAGGCTTTCCTCTGTCAAGAGTGAACAGTAGTAACAGCTGGTCTGTAATTCATTTATATTTATCTTTACCCTTCTTAGCAACTTAAAACCTCCTTTGTCTTTATTACTAGCAATTGCCCCTTTCAGGAATATTTCTATAACCCTGATCATCCAAGAAGAATTAAGAGTTCCCTAACTACACAGAGCTCCCAATTCAGACTTCTGTAACATAACTTATTTTTCTGGGTTTTGATTGCCTCTTTATCGATCTCCTCCACTGTGCTGCCTGTATTTGGCAGATCAAAGTCCCCTTCATTAATTCCTAGAATTCTGCAAAATTTATACTTAATAACTTGTTTACATAGCTAGATGAATGAATGGAGGGATGGTGGATGGATAGACAGATTGATGTTACCATGGATACTTTTGTTGTTCACCATGGCCTCCTTTACCAGCTATGCCACAGTGCTTCCATCCTACCTGTTGAGAATGTTCACTCTAATAACAGTTCATAGCTACGCAAGCTACTATGAGTAACAGTAAGTTAAGAAATTGGAAAATCTAGAAGAAATGGACAAATTCCTAGACATATACAACCTACCAAGATTAAACCACGAAGAGATCCAACACCTAAAGACAATAATAACAAGTAGCGAGATCAAAGCTGAAATAAAGTCTTCCAGTATAGACAATTCTGGACCTCAATTGCTTCACTGCTGAATTCCATCAAATACTTAAAGAACCAATACCAATCCTATTCAAACTAACCTGTAAAATAGAGGAGGAGGGAATACTTCCAAACTCACTCTAAGAGGCCAGTGTTACCCTGATACCAAAACCAGACAAAGACACATTAAAAAAACTATAGGCCAATATCTATGATGAATATTAATACAAAAGTCCTCAACAGGATACTAGCAAGCCAAGTTCAACAATATATTAAAAAGATCATCATGACCACCTGGGATTTATCCCTATGATGTAAGGATAGCTCAAAATACACAAATCAATCAAGTGAGATAGCATACCAACAGAATAAAGGACAAAAATCATATAATCATTTCAACTGATGCTGAAAGCATGTGATGAAATTCAACATCCCTTCATGCTCATAGGGAGAACATACCTCAACACAATAAAAGCCATATATAACAGACCCACAGTTAGTATCATACTGAATGGAGAAAAACTGAAAGCCTTTCCTTTAAGATCTGGAACACGAAAAGGATGCCCACTTTCACCACTATTATTCAACATAGTACTGAAAATCCTGGCTAGAGCAATCAAACAAGAGAAAAAAGTCAAAGCCATCCAAATTAAAAAGGAAGAAGTAAAATTATCCTCGTTTGCAGATGATATAATCTCATATTTGGAAAAACCTAAAAACTCCACAATAAAACTATTAGAACTGATAAATTTAGTAAACTTGCAGGACACAAAACCAACATACAAAAATCAATAGCATTTCTATATACCACCAGTGAACAATGTGAAAAAATTTAAAAAGTAATTCCATTTACAATAACAACACATAAAACTAAATGCCTAGGAACTAACCAATGAAGTAAAAGATCTCTATAATGAAAACTATAAAACACTGATGGAGGAAATTGAAGAGGATGCAAAAAATGAAAAAAATAGTTCATATTCTTGGATTAGAAGAATAAATATTGTTGGCAGGGCACGGTGGCTCATGCCTGTAATCCCAGCACTTTGGGAGGCTGAGGCAGGTGGATCACAAGGTCAAGAGATCAAGACCATCCTGGTCAACATGGTGAAACCCTGTCTCTATTAAAAATACAAAAAATTAGCTGGGTGTGATGGCACATACCTGTAGTACCAGCTACTCGGGATGCTCAGGTAAGAGAACTGCTTGAACCCGGGAGGCAGAGGTTGCAATAAGACGAGATTATGCCACTGCACTCGAGCCTGGGCAACAAAAGTGAAACTCTGTCTCAAAAAAAAAACAAAACAAAAACAAAAAGAAGAAGAATGAATACTGTTAAAATGGCCATAAAACCCAAAGAAACTTATGGATTCAATACAATCTCTATCAAAATGTCAAAGACATTCTTCACAGAAATAGAAAAAAACTATCCTAAAATTTATATGCAACCACAAAAGATCCTGAATAGCCAAGCTATCCTAAGCAAAAAGACCAAAACTTGAGGAATCATATTAACTGACTTCAAATTAAATTACAAAGCTACATAACCAAAACAACATAGTACTGGCATGAAAACAAACATATAGACTAATGAAACAGAATAGAGAACCCAGAAACAAATCCACATCCATAGGGCAAACTCATTTTTGACAAAGGTGCCAAGAACAGACACCAGGGAAAAGACAGTCTCTTCAATAAATAGTGCTGGGAAACCCATATGGAGAAGAATGAAAGTAGACCTCTATCTCTCGCCATATACACCAAAATCAAATCAAAATGGATTAAAGACCTAAATCTAAGACTTCAAACTCTGAAATGACTACAAAAAATTGGAGAAACTATCCATGACATTGATCTGGGCAAAAATTTCTTAAGTAATATCGAACATACGCAGGCAACCAAAGCAAAGATGGACAAATGGGATCACATCTAGTTAAAAAGTCTCTGTCCAGCAAATGAAACAAACAAAAAAAGTGAAGAGACAACCCACAGAATAGGAGAAAATATTTGCAAACTATCCATCTGACAAGAGATTAATAATAAGAACATATATGAAGCTCAAACAATTCTGTAAGAAAAAACGTTAATAATTCAATTTAAAAATAAGCCAAAGATTTGAATAGATATTTCTCAAAAGAAGGCATACAAATGGCAACAGGCATATGAAAAGGCATATGATGGATCCCTTTCACCACTGATTGTCAGAGAAATGTAAATCAAAACTACAATGTGGTATCATCTCACTCCAGTTAAAATGGCCTATATCCAAAAGACAAGCAATAACAAATGCTGGCGAGAATATGGAGGAAAAAGAACTCTGTACACTATTAATGAGAATGTAAATGTAAAATGTAAAAACCACCATGGAGAACAGTTTCGAAGTTCCTCAAAAAATTAAAAATAGATCTGCCATATGCTCAGCAATCCTACTGCTAGGTATGTATGCAAAAGAAAAGAAATCAGTATATTATAGAGATATCTTCATTCTTGTGTTTTTGCAGCACTATTCACAATAGCCGAGAGTTGGGAGCAACCTAACACTCCATGGACAAATGAATGTATAAAGAAAATGTGGTACATATACACTAAGGAGTACCACGAAGCCGTAAAAAAGAATGAGATCCTCTCATCTGCAACAACATAGAACGCACTAGAAGTCATTATGTTAAGTGAAATAAGCCAGTCACAGAAAGACAAGCATCACATGTACTCACTTACTTGGGGGATCTTAAAATCAAAACAATTGACCCTCTGGAGTTCATTTGTTTTGATGAAAAAAGTATCTTCTATTCTTGGAGACAGAGAAGGAAAGGATGGTTACCAGTGGCTGTGAAGATTAGTGGAGTGGGGTGGAAAGGGGATTAAAGAGGAGAGGTAAAAAAAATTAATGAGTGCAAAAAAATAATTAGAATGAATAAGACCTACTATTTGATAGCACAACAGAGGGACTAAGGTCAATAATAATTTAATGATACATTTAAAAATAACTAAAAGAGTAAAATTGGATTGTTTATAACACAAAGGATAAATTCTTGAGATGAATACCCCATTCTCCATGATATGATTTTATGCATTGCATATCTGTATTGAAACAACTCATGTACACCTAAAATATATACCACCTACTGTGTTCCCACAAAAATAAAAAATAAGTGAAAAATGAAAAAAGAAAAAAATGTAGTTCTGCAACACTTACCTTGTGTATATATATATACACACACATATTATATATATGCACATATGTGTATATGTATGTATTTAATGCACGCTTTATAGTATCCCATTGTTGATCTCTAACTTTCCATATAACCACTAAAATCATTAAAGTCAAGAGTTCCTGTCCCCACAAAACAATTGTTCCTATTATGATGTGAGATGTTGATGTGATAATATGGAGCAAATATAAATATCAGGACATAATAATTATTAAATATATTTTGAATATCTGGGTAATCTTCCCCTGTAACAGATCATTCTCATTAGCTACTGGATAAATTTAAATAAACCTAATTATTCTGATTTGATCATTACACATTGTATGCTTGTATTTAAATATCATATGTACCCCATAAATATGAACAACTATTACATATCTATAAAAATTAAAAGGAAATTTAAAATTAAAAAAGTATTTTTTAAAATTAAAAATTCAATAAACCTTCAGTACTGCAGAAAGGTATAAGGGATAAAAAATGCTATAACCCCAGAAGAAAACCCAAGACTTCCGAAGGCAGAAACACAATGAATTCAGTGGGAAATTGTCCACTCAGTGTGTTGTAGGTGAGATTCTCCCAAAATAGACTTGAATGAGATGGAGATCTGAACTTGGTAACTTATTGGGGTGTGCTCTCTGGAATGCCTCCAGTAAAAAAAAAAAAAAAAAGAGAGAGAGAGAAGAAAATACAGCAAATGGAGAAATTAAACTACTGATGCAATTGAAGCAGAAGCCTCAGCTAATTCCATGGGCACTGTGATGCTGGAATCATCCTGCATAGAGACGTAATGAATTGAGAGAAGAGGCTGGGAACCTCGTATCTCAGCAGGGACCAATCATTGTATGTAGGCTGTCCCCAGGGAGAGGATGTGATCTCGATTGAGGCTGTACAAAGGGACTCAGCTATGGGTCTTTGGTTACCTATATCCTAGCCCTTGAGGATCTGGGCAGTACCCAGCATTAAGGACACCTGATGGGAAAGGGAGAAAGAGGGACAAAGAGAGAGAGAGAGAGAGAGAGAGAGAGAGAGAGAGAGAGAGAGAGAGAGAGAGTGTGTGTGTGTGTGTGTGTGTGTGTGTGTGTAGCACCTATGTTTTTCACCATCTTAGCTTCCCTCTTTGAAATACAGCTTTTTTTTTCCTGTATGCCTGCTTCTGCAACATGCACACAATCAAAACATTCTCAAGGGATTAAAATTCAAACAGCCTTTGTACAATAATGGTGTTTTTACTCTCACAGCTTTATCCCATAGGGACATTTACAACCTCCCTTAGTAAAATTCTAACTATAACTGAAGCAGCAGAGGAACATGTTTTCTGCAGATTGGTGTAATCCTTTTTCATCAGGCACTATTAAGATTTGCCAAACTCAATCTTGCATTGTAAACCTTGTTTGACTTTCATCTAGAAATATCAAACATTTTAGAAGCATCCTCCATAAAGAACCAAAATAATGTCCTGTAGACAAGCTAACAGGCCCATATAAAATCAAGGTTTTATACAGGGTAAAAAATAAATAATCTAAATTCCAGTCATTAAAATTTTTATGCAGAATGACTATCTTGAAATTATACAAAAACATTTCCCACTTACTATTGTTTAAAAATCTCCAGGAAATGATTTATTTGATTTGTAAAATTTTAATCAGAATGTCCTAATTGTTCATCACCTGACACTAGCTATCACTGAGTTTAGTTGGTTTTATCTGTAATGTATGCCTCTAAAATCCATCTTGAATAACTTATCAAAACTAAGTAACATTTGTGTCATCCATCACAATATGATTTTCACTACAAAATTATTTTTATAGATTATCATGCGGTTTGCATATTCTCTTTTCACAGAATTTCTGGTGCCTGAAACACTGAATTTTCTCTGAAGGCCATGTTCTAAAGACAAAGTATATCAATATTTTGATTAATGCAAAACCTCATTAATTCATTGTTAACAAATTACACAGGTGTCTTACATTGGCTTCCATGTGCAAGAAACTGTCAGAGTATAATAAACTGCATGAAGGCAATTTATTGGGGGATGCTCTCAGCTTTAGTGCCTAGGCAGAAATGAGAGAAATGGCACTGGCCAGAGGCAAAAGTTAATCCTCTATGTAGTTCTAGCAAATATCTCAATATATTCTTAAGAGAGCTCTGGAGCTGGGATAACCTTTCAGAGTTGTCCAGAATTGAGACAAGGAATTTGGTTTGTCTTTATAAACTATGCGTACAAAATATAAACAGAGCATGGGGAGAGGATGTAATCTTGGGTACAGCATCACGCTGGGTTTTTAGACAACCCTAGGGAGAAACTGATTTGATAGCAGTCAGCCTGCAAAACTGCAGGAAGCTGGAGGAGTAAGTGCCTCAGATGTAAAGGGAGGTGATCTAGGCAGGCTGACCATCATAGTCATCACTACATCTTTTGAGATTTCCTTCTCTTCACACCAATTTCTGTTTTGAGAGTATTTATCAAGCTTATTGTGGTAGTCACAGCTTGTCTCACTTCTGCTAGGATTGGAGCATGTGGGTGGTTATTTATTTATTCATTTATTTATTTTGCCACTGCATCCCTAACACCTAGAATATTTTCTGCACATAGTAGCTTGCTAAACTTATATTTAATAAATGTATAAAAAACAAGGAAACATGAAATTTAAAAAAATAATGAACTAGGAGATTCTGTTATTGGACTCCTTTGATATAGTAACACAATATTTCAAGGTGACTTTATGAGTCACTCTACTTTATGACCTTCTGGGATCTATAAGGCTCACTATTATAGGATCATATCAATTACAAGCAGATTCATTTGCTTATTTTAAAAGCTGGAAAAACATCTCACATTGACAACACATTAAGTTAAATTTTTCAAAAATGTGCTAAGTCACTAACTTCAGAGGACACATTGGAATAAACAAAATAAATCTTATGTTTCTAAGAGTGAGATGAAATAAGAAAAGAATTAAGGTTTAACCAAACAATATACCAAAGGCTAATTGTGCAGATTCTTGGCTATCCAGGCTGCTCTACTCAATAATGTTAATCTGATGAATAAAATCAAATGCAAATCAGCAGTTAAGATTTAAGATCCAACATCATGTTATTATATCTAGCTAGCACTTTGTGTGTGGTATGGTGAAAAGGAGGAGTGTGAGAAAGGTTTGTGCTTGCCTCCTGTTTCAGGTCTTCTTCCCTTTCTTCAGTTTAACCAATTCTAGCTTCACTCATCCCACCTCCACCCACTTCTATTTTGAGGTCTTTATGTTTGCTATTCTTTTTGGCAGAAATACATGTATTACCATTGTTGCCTCCTTCCTGTCACTCAGGTTTCAGCTTAAATGTAATTACAACTAGGAAGGCTTTTGAGTTATTCAATGTCAAGTATCCACCAAAAATGCTCCACAGCATCAATTCACTGCATAGCCCTTTGAGCTATTTTATGTGATCTTTGGATATACGATCTGTCTCCACTGTTAGGATTTAAGCTCCATGCAAGCAAGAAAAGTGTCACCAGTACTGGGACTGACTAACTCTGATGCAGCCAAAAATCACAATAAATATTTTTAAAATGATACTCATAGTGATACAATACATGGGTGTTATGTGTCATGTGATAAGTAATTTTTATACATATATTTATATCTTATAAATATATGTGCTCAATCCTCAGAATAACCTTATAAATTATGTGCTATTGTCCCCATATATCAGATAAATAAACTAAGTGTTCATAAATTTATATACCTTGCTGTTCTACCTGGTGACAGTACACCCTAAGCAGAACTGGAATATAATGCATTGGGTATTCCTGTTCTAGGATGTAGTGGATTTTTGAAAACTATTTTGTGTTACCAAAAATTATCTTTGTTGCAGCAGCAAAGGAGGTTGAAAAAACCCATAATGGTAAGGAGAAAATTTTTGTAATATTTATTTAGCATAGATGCAATATTTTTTTAATCATCATCCCATTTTTATCAGCCATAGTGTCTTATTTAAATTTTTCTTTTCCATAGAAGGTACCTGACAACCTCTCTTAGCATTCAGTTCTCTAGCTTATGTCCTAGTTATAGTTTCTTTACAACCATTTCATAATTAAGCAATTATATTAAAAATATTGATCTATATTTTAGGATTTCTTAATTTATGTAATGAATATTTATACTATTCTTACATACCAGATACTGTACTGGAAAATAGTAAGGAGAATTAAGCTTATATTCTGGTGGAAGAATAATACTCTTGTTTGTTCTTACTCCTATACCAGTGATACAGACTGTATTTGATCAATTTTATTTTAGCATTTATTATTTTGACCTATATTCATTGATAGCCTACTAAGTGTAAAAAAATGGGAAGAATTTAGGATATAAAGACACAATAGTTGCTCTTGAGACTCTCACAGAAAATGAGAATGAGAAAATATATAATACAGTATAAGAAAAGTCACAAAAGTGTTCATATTCTTGATAATAAAGTTAATAACCAAAAGCCACTGTCTTCCTCAAGCCTACTTGAGGAAAAAATAATTAAAGAGAGAAAAGCATGGCTCTAGGGAATCAACATCAAAATTGTGCTAACCTCTGTCTCTATTGAATGGTGAGTGACAATAAAAGTGGAGGTCTTAAATTAGGTGAAGATTTAGTATAGTTGCAGGGCTCTGTGGAAAGAGTATAGGTTGGGTGAAAGCTTTTAAATTCTGTTCTTGCCTGAACTCTACATTGCCTTTGGGTAACTATAATCACTGTGGACTAGGACTTGGCAGCAGCTGCTTGGTGCAAACTCAAAGCTCTCCAGCAGTGATAAACTGACAGGAGGCCAGCCTTAGGCACTCATTCCTCTAACCTATTATCACCAAAACCTGCAAACTGTTGGAGGACCACCAATAATTTTAAAGAGATTGCTTTCTCCCTGTCCTACCTCTTTCTAAAGGAAGATACAATTTCTGTTTTTTTTTTTTTTTTTGGGGGGGGCGTTTGTTTTTTTGAGATGGAGTCTCACTCTGTTATCCAGGCTGGAGTGCAGTGGTGCAATGTCTCACTGCAACCTCTGCCTCTCAAGTTCAAGTGATTCTTCTGCCTCAGTCTCCCAAGTAGCTTGGGAGGAGGATTACAGGCATGCACCACCATGCCCGGCTAATTTTTGTATTTTCAGTAAAGACAGGGTTTCACCATGTTGGCCAGGCTGCTCTCAAACTCCTGACCTCAAGTAATCTACCCGCCTCAGCCTCCCAAAGTGCTGGGATTATAGGTGTGAACCACCACGCCCCGCCCAAAGATACAATTTCTAACCTGATAAATTTTTTGTTACTATCTGAAGCTTTACACCTTGAGCCTTATCCATTCTCCTGTACTTACAAATACAAGGTATTCCAACTAGGGCCAGGTGTTTGGTTCCTCCACAACCAGCCCTTACCAGGTAAAATAGTTTATATCCTAAGATACAAGCTCACAGGCTGGAGTTTCAGTACATTAAAAGAAAGATAACCATCCTTTGATCAGCATCTTTTCAGTCCTCCTCTGCCTTACCCACCAGTGCCTGGTAACCACCATTCTACTGTTTGCCTCTGTCCATTTGACTATTTTAGATTCTACATATATCATGCAACATTTGTCTTTTTGTGATTGGCTTATTTCAATTTAATTAGCATAATGTCCTTCAGGTTCCCCTGTGTTATCACAAATAGCAGGATTCTCTCTCTTTTTTAAGCCTAAACAGTACTACAATGTGGATATATACCACATTGTCTGCATCTACTTACCTGTTCATAGACAGAGGTTGATTCCATAACTCTGCTATTGTAAATAATGCTGCAACGAACTTAAGTGTGCAAGTATCTCTTAAGCTTACTAATTTTATTTCCTTTGGATATAGACCTAGAAATGAAGTTACTGGATTATATGGTAGTTCTATTTTTAGTTTTGTAAGGAACCCCCATACTCCAACTCATGAAGCAAGTTTACTAGAACCACCAGACAAACATATTTAATATAATAAGTACTCTGAAAATAAGAAAGGATATTTTTAAACCAAATAGGAGGAAGAAGTCATAAAAATATCCAAGGAAAATATGAATGGGTATATTATGATTTTTATAAAAGGACAAAGAGATGTGATACCATGGAAGAAAAACTAGTGAGTAGGGTTATCAGTGTGCCAAGAAGGTAAGAATGGATAACTTTACATGAAGTTAATTGCATACATTACTGAAACAGAAGCATTCCTCCTAAAGATTTATGTACAGAATTGATCTCCCCTTTTGTGGACTTTAACATACTGCATTTCTGGTATATTTCTTTAATGTGAAAAACTGGGAGAAGAAATCAGTACAGAAAATATGATGCATGCTTGACTGTCCTTCAGAGGACCTATAAGAATGAGAAAATGATAAAAATTATGTACGTAAAATGATTAAACACTAATGCTGCAAACTTTACAAAGGATGAAATGGTGAAATAAATTGCTGATACTTTAATCCAGACACATTTAGATTAAGAGGATGTCTATAAGACAGTTTGACAAATGCCTTGTTCTTACATAGTATAGCACAGTCCAGATTCAAGAGCTCTTGCCTTTGGTTCCTGTTTATTAAGTGGCTGATATCTGTACATGTATTATAACCATGGTGTGAAGTTAACAAAATCTTTTATTCAGACACATAAAAATGTAGTTCTGAGTTTTAAAATTCCATGAGAGTGTCACAGTAAATGCAACAGCTATGCTCTAGATGTTAATGATAATTTTACAATGGAAAATATTTTTTCCTCTAACTAAAAGATAGGTCGGTACCAAAGGAAATTATTATTTACATAATTAGGATAACTGAAACATTAAATCAGCTTTCCATAAAGTTGTATTTATTTTTTCTAAGTCAGATATTATCAAATTTAGACAGATTTTAAGTAACATTTCATATAGATATTTTACCAGTTAATTATAGGATGAAAACATTTAGATAAAATACAAAAATATAAATACTATTTTATTGACTTGAAAATATACATCATAAAATTATTCTAAGGTTAATAAACACCTTTAGTTTTTGTGCATTGTGGAAATATATTTCAAATAAATAAAATAATCTCAATTTATCCAGGGTTATCTGTAATAAAGTAAGGAGAGAAACCTCTCTTGGTTTAGATTTCTAGTGTTTATTCCTATTCCACAACCACTTCATACCAGTCAATAAAAAAGATGAAATCTTACTATATTTCATTTTTCTGTATCTATAAAGCAGAGTCCCTTGTACATTGCAAATAACAACTTCATTCATTACTTTATTTGAGATTGTAATTATGTATCAATCTCTTTGATTGATACATAATTACAAGTATAATAAAAGTTTTTACCAAGTATAATAAAACATTGTTTTTAAACAGAGTTCTTTATTTATTACCTAGCTGAAAGTATAATACTTCTATTTTAAAAGAAAAACAGTAAAAAATAATCCTCCTAGAACGGCTGAAGGTAATATCAAGTTACTTCTGATGTTCTTGCTTTCCCTAAATGGACAAGACACGCCCCCTCTATTCCCACTTCCTACAACTCCAACAATCAGAAATACTAATGTTCTCACTGTGTTTTCTGATAGCACCATTATCTTGGAACAAAATCTATGAAAAACTCATCTGAGATTTTCAGAAGCTCCCTCAAAAGTTACCTAAATATCATATCAGAACTAGTAATCTCATAGGGTTTGAGTATTTTCTGTCACCTGGATAAATGAGCAGATAAAGGATCATCCTGGCAATCCTGGACTTTTGTATTAATGATTATTAGACACTGATTAAAATAATTAGTTTTATAATTATCAATAATTGTTCATTGATCAATAATTCTAATTTTGAAAAATTATCTTTAAGATTTCTAAATAACATAAGAAAACAGAAACAGTTACTACAAAGAAAAAGAGGGACGCAACTAATATTCCAAATGTTCTTGGTGCTAAAGGTATGGTTTTAATTGGCATTAATTCTTTTTGTCACTATTTTATTTTCCACTTCTCTCCAATACTTTAACTTCTGTGTGACAAATTGGGTAGAACAGAAACAATGATCAGACACATGGCCTCTGCACATAATTTTATATTTTAAGTGTACTTGTTCCTTAGGAAAGGAAATGGACCCTGAACGCGATAAATAGTAAGGCCTCTTGGACCTTTTCAGAATGCATATGTTCTGCTCTTTCAAACCACAAGGCTGGGGATCCTTCCATCTCACTTAACTTCAATATTCTGCTCTCTAACGTTTCTGTTCCCACCCTTACATCTCTTCCTTTCTGATTTCTGCTCCCCTATCTCCCTCAGGCACTGGTTTGCATGCTGGCCATTCATTCTCGAAAGACAGACCAGGGTAGCTTGCCTTAGGCCTTTGAATATTGAATGATAGCTTCAGTCTACAAAGCCATTTGCCTCAGTATCACATTTCAGAGGTTAATTATGGCACTTTCAGATCTATTCAAATGTCACTTTCTTAAGGGAACTACTCTGACTATCCTATTTAAACTACAAACTCTCCACTCATCTCTACTCCTCAACCCCCTCATCGTGCTCCATGTTTTCTTCCATAGCCCCTACTACATTCTAGTTTTCTAGAAATTTATTTTTGTAGTAAATATGGTTATTATCTACTGGATGTTCCCAGATTGTCTATTAGATGTTTCTAGCTTTCTAGCTGATGTATCCCAAATGCCAACAAGACGGTGTGGCACATAACGAAAGCTCAAAAATATTTGTCGAATGAATGAATTAAATTACAGACTGAAAACTAGTTAGATTGAAACTACAACATGAACACATCTTAAAATAAGTCACAAAATACTAGAAGAATGTTTAGACTGCTTTAATTACATGTGATTGCAGGTACCAGTTGTTCCACTTCCTCACTGGACCACTGAAGCATTTGACTTTATAAGGTTACCTGAATACTAAGAAGATAAAAGCATCTGACTTTTAGTCTGGCTATTTCTCACCTCTAACTCCATAAACGGCATTACTCAAAATCATGTGTATTCATTGCCTAAAATAACACAGCCTAGCCTATTAAAATTTTCTCTCTGGATTGTTCTTAAACATATCATTTTTTTAGGTTTTAGTGCTAGGCACCTTAAAGTTTTTGTTTTTTACCTCATATTTTACATTCTGTAAGATCAAAGACTATTCCTTCCTCAGATCCCATGGTAACTGAGAGATCAAGGTCTCTTGTCTGCACCCTAAATATGGTTCTTGGCTGTATAGTAAAATTTTACTCTCTGCAGTTGCTTGTATTAATTAAGGTTTTTAAAACATAAACAATAGAAACTGACTTTGGTTAGTTTGAGTAAAAGTGACAGGATGATAAACTGGACTCCAATCACACATCTGGCAGTATGTGCACAGGACAACAGTAATATAGCAAAAGCCCCTTAGACCCACGGCCGGGAGTGCTGGATCACCTTGCAAAACATGTTAGAAGCAACTTGTTCTTCTGATCCTAAGTTTGTCTTCTATACTAGGCTGTAAAAAAGGAGATGGGGGTGGCCATAGAAAAGATTCCTTTGGAGTAAGCTGCCAGAGTGATGTGTAATTTTCTTACTATGGGGGATGTGTCCTATTCTTCAGAATGCATGATAGGGGGTTCAAAGGGATGATTCAGAGATCTCAACAGAAGTCTTCTGAAGGCTAATGGACTCACATGTGGGAGTCAGAAGCCAAAGTTGTGGCCTCAGTGCAAATCAAAGAATTCTATATTGGGATATGCTGCACTTTCACTGAAGCATGAAAAAAGTGCAGGCTTTCCTGGGGACCCAGGAAGGTTTCAGGACCCAGTAAGGGTCTGAAGAAGGGTGACAAACTCAGATTAACTCAACAGGGATTATTTCAAAGAGACTGACCAGAAGGGACAAAGGCTAAACCCATAGTAACCTATATCTCTAGAGCTAGAATGAGTCTTAAACTTTTTGAACTGCTATAGAATTAAATGTTGCACAATCTACTTTAATTTTAATAATTCCAAATTCATTTATAAATAGAAGATGAGAAAATGTTCCTTGTAAGATATCACTAAATAGAAAAAAATAAACCCTTAAGATATTCTATTTACAGGCCAAGATTTATGGACATTAGTTATACACTCATTTTTTTTTTCTTGTGACAGTTTGCTGTTTGATAACCTGCAGCATGTTCCTAGGGCTTGATACCACATGGCCTTTTGCACAGCATCCCCAAAGATGATTTATACCAGGTACAATAAAAGAAGAGACAAATGTTGCACACTTGCTACTTTCTAATACTTCCATTAAATAATTGAGAGAGCCCACATGTCAGTGTCCAGAAAAATAGAATTACACTTAAATATCATCATATTACAATCATTTAGGTTATAAGTGGTAACATCAAATTACCTCATCTCTTTGACAGTAGTGATAAGATTGTATCAACAGAACTTGACCATGAAATAAAAGTATTCATCCTCTTTTCCTGACGTGAACATTTGAAACAAAACGAGACAAATCTCACAATTGAGAATTGAGAAACAACAATATTATCTTCAGTAGAAAGTTAAAGGGAAAGTCTATTTAAAGAAACAGACACTTTGCTGACTATTCTGAATTTTTAATCAGAATTTAAAATTCCAGATTAATTACAGAAAAAGAAATGTATGATTGTCATTCATATTTGTTATACTTTCTAGTGCAAAGATGGTATTTTATGGCTCTTCATTCCCAAATGCCTTAGCATGTGTCTGCCTCCCATGAGTAAGGAAATTATCCTTGTATTTGTAGACAACTGAGCTCCTACATGCTAAACAACAGAATTGGACAAATGTACATACCTAATGACAGGTTATAGAAGAAGGTCTTTAATGCAACTTTTAAACCAGTAAGTGTCCCTCAAGAGCACATGTGCTTGCAGGCAGCTTCAGAGGAAGAGCACAAATCAGAATAGAGATAAGCAGGAACAATTTCTCCTAAATTCACCAGTCAGGTTAAGTCATGGACCAAGCCCTTGGAAAAAATGTGTGAGAAGTGGAGAGCTGTCATAGGGTTATATGGTGCACTCTTGGAACTACACAGATAAATACATCTATAGCATAAAATAAACCTTGCATCCTAAAATGTATCCAGCATTAGCAATGTGCTGAGTGTTTTGCTTCACTGAGTAGGCTAGACATATGAACATATATTTTACCAAAAAATAAATATGACTGTTCCTTAACCCTAGGTAAGCTACTCAGTCTACTCTCATTCATAATAAAACAAATGTAAATCAAAACTATACTGAGATACCATTTCTCACCAATACCTTGGTGAATATTTAAAAATTTGGAAAACATATTTTGTGGATATACCAGTGGAAACATAAGCACTCATACATCACTAGCAGGAGTACAGAATTTGAAGGAAAATTTGAGAATATATAACAAAATTACATGGACATTTGCACTTTCATCCAGCAATCTCACTTCTAGGAATATACCCTGAAGGCACATTGGCAAAAGCACCATCACCAATCAAAAAAACTACACACAACAACAAAAAAACTCCAGAAATATGCATTTACAATTTATAAATCTATTGTTATCAGCATTGTTTGTACTAGGTTATATCCAAATATTATTACAACTGAGCTGAAAAAGGAATGACACGTGTCTACATACTATTATGAAGTGATTCTCAAAATATATTGCTAAGTGAAAGAGGGAGGTGAAGAAAATCTTGTGTAACATAGTATACTATTATTTTCAAAAATATACAATAAGATAAAAGCAAAGTAAGTGCTTATAGCTGAAAAAGAAGAAAAGTGGAAGAATGAGAAAAACTACAATACAACTCTGAATATACTTGTTTTTAGATTTAACTATGGAAAGGAATATTTAAAACAAAGTAATTTTCTATGTATCAGTGGTGGGATATATTCTAAGGACAAAAATAACCGAAAATAAAAAAGCTCACTGTGCCTGCTCATAGTAATCTTGTTAGTGATATGATTGTTAATGCCAGTTTGAGAGTACTGTGTGTAAAGTAAAATAATGCAAATGACTAATTATGTTGAGAAATGGGAATGTATATGTGGAAGTTCAAAGGCACAGATAGATGTAAGATTAATAGATTAAGTAAATATCCCATAGGACTAAATTTGAATGGGAAACGTCAGGAATTAGTAGTACAAAACTTAAGATATATTTCTATCTCTTATTATAAACTGAATAGGCAAAAAAAATAACCCACACAGTAGTGAGTATCTAATATAAGTACTATTTTCCCATCAAAATTATCAAGTCTTTGGAAATATTTCAGTCTTGAATAAGAAATGTACAACATGAACTTGGAACACCATTTCATACCAGAAAACAAGAAAGATAGATTAGTTGTACTACTTGAAACAAAATTCTCACTATTCTCGCCTGGTTTTTATGATACTAATACCACCCCTCACTGTCTGTTTTCAAATTGTCAAATGACTCTAAGTTAACAACATTCATCAGCCTGCTGTGATGAACTACAGCTAATGGGGTTGGGAAGAATTCCTGATAAGAGCCTCGAATCTGGTCAGTTCTGTGCCACTTTGTTTGAGGGAAACATGTTAACAATTGGATGATGCTCTCAGGGCAATGTCACTTCTCCATCATCCTCTGGGGAGAGATTTGGTAATAAGGAAAATAATGAGCATGTATATATTACTTACTATATAACAAACAGTTCTGGATACTTTTGTAGCATAAGAAATATATCATGGCTACAAGATTAACAATATCTATAAGGCCCACTCAAGCAGCTGGCAGACATAGTGTTGGCCCAGTATAATGCCCAGTATGATGCATTCTGGCCTCGGGATCTCTAACCCTGACCCAAGATTTCCAGGAGACAAAACTAACTCAGCACACATATAACTGTCATACACCTTAATAGAACTCACTCTTACAAAAGTACCTTAATTTCCCTATAGGAAGGAAACACCTAGTAACTGACCTGGAGTAAACACAGGTAGAAGAAATGGGGATGAATTCCTTGAACTCTACAATGGTGTCTGGAAGAAGACCCTCTCAATCAGGCAGCCATATGACCCCTAACTGTATCTGGCCCATGATACTGGTTTGCTCCAACTTTCTGTCTTGCAAGAGTGCTGTCAAAATAAACTGCTTCATTTTCTGACAGTGTCCAGTACTCATTGTATTAGTCTGTTCTCACCTGCTAATAAAGAGATACCCAGGGCTGAGTAATTTATAAAGAAAAAGAGGTTTAGTGGACTCAATAGTTCCATGGCTAGGGAGGCCTCACAATCATGGTGGAGGGCGAGGAGAAGCAAAGTCACGTCTTACATGGCAGCAGGCAAGAGAGTGTGTGCAGAAGAACTCCACTTTATAAAACCATCAGATCTTGTGAGACTTATTCACTATCATGAACACAGCACAGGAAAGGCCCGCCCCCATGATTCAGTTACCTCCCACCAGGTCCCTCTCATGACACATGGGAATTATGGGACTACAATTCAAGATGAGATTTGGGTGGAGACACAGCCAAATCATATCACACATCTTTGATGTGAATCAGACCAAAGGGGAAAAGGAGCCTTTGGGAAAGCTGGGTAACTGGGATCACCTAAACAACACCCGCCCCCCCCGCAATTCTTTAATGTACCTATTAATACTTACACCAACCCTGGAATGTACATACTATATTTAGAGTTATTTTACAAATAAAGGCATCAAGATTCATACAGGTTAAGCAGTTTACTCAACAAGGTCACATAGCTAGTAAGTGGTACACCTAAACTCTAAGTCCAGATAGTGTGAATTTAGAGCCTATGCTCTTAATCACCATGCTGTATCAGTTATTGTTGACACTATATATTTTTTTGGCAATACTCTCCTCCTTCACACATACATGAACACAAAAGCCTCTTTTCCTTTCTAAGAACTTTAAATATATATTATTTAATTGAGGCAAAACTCAGGGTCAGGGAAAATTTTAGAATTTAACTTTAAATCACTTGAGCTGGTATAGAAAACTCATGACAGCATAAAGATTAAACAACTCACCAGCTATCACCAAGCAAGAAATTAGCAGAGCTGGGATATGAATCCATGACTCCCAGATACCAAAGTCCTTACATGTGTTTAAATACTGCTACATAGATCTCTAAGTGTAAACTAGTTACATAGTCTCTTTCTTAAATTTCAATATGGATACTTCATAAGACTGTTACATAAATGGAAATAGATGTAATAACCCCTACCTAAATGATCCAAATATATAGAAACATAAAGTACAGCAGCATCACTATCCTGTTTTCCTTTCCCTTTATCATTTTAATGATCAATTATCCATTCACATTTTATAGTTTAGCTTATAATGATAATATGATGGTGGTGAGGATAATGGAGTTATAAAAGAGGGGAAAAAGAGAAGGCAGAGGGAAGGAAAAGACAACATTTCGGTTTTCATTACTTTCACAAGAATCAAAGTTTTTTTAAAAAATAAGGCATCAATATAGGCTATAAATGAGGAATTCAATGTCAAATGCAAAATAATTATGTCCCTGTGCCCCCCATAATTAATTTTGTGATTTACTTATTTTAATAAAAATAAGAATTTGCATATTGTTGCCTTTTCTGGTGATTGTTCCCAGTCCTTTACTGTGAAAAGGGTCACGAACAAGAATTAATATACTCTGTGTGAGAAACTTCTCTCTGCTATTATAATGATATGTCATAAGATAGTATTAAAGATTTTTTTCAGTCTACTTCTGCAGAAGAAATATCTCTTACTTAAGAATAGTCTGCATTGTTTGTTAAATGACTTCTGTCTCAAAAATTACTCTGCAGCTTAAGCTGGCCACAATTTATAAAATCTAATAAATAAATATTTATGGGATGATCTCTGCTTACTTTTGGAAATAAAGTTTGAGTGGATGAGTAAATTGGATGAAAGATTTTTCAGCCCTTATCTATCCTTTGAGAGTAATTGGTTCAACTATTTCTAAAATGCATGTTTCATTTACATCCATTTTGATAATTACCTTTTTACCTTCCACGATACAGAAAATCAGTTTAAGTAGATACAGTCTAGCACTTATGTGACAGAATCCTAATTGCACACAAGAGTATATTGAAGTTTCAGGTTTTCTGAGCTGCATTAATGCCACTTATCTTTAGAGTGCACTATTCTTTACAAGAACAAGCATCTTCCAGCAGTTATGAATGGATTATGTATAGTAATAGTTCTGTCTTTAAAATGGAAAATAGGGATGAAAACTGTTGGCATATCTAGAAGCCTCTCTGTCTTTAATGTATTTCAGTGATAATAAGACTGTTATTCTCACTTACCTAATATAAGAATCCATTAGAGTATAAATGTATATGCTGTGATGCTGTGGACTTCTTTAGGTAATTACTGTTTCTAAAGTTTTTTTAGATAAATTACAAATTATATAACCATTCCATAATGTACACATGGGCAACAAGGGACATAGACAATGAGAATTTGCCTGATACCGTTAGCAGTGCATATAAAGTGTCATATAGCTGTCTGTCCATGTCAGAAACCAGGTTCTAAAAATCAATTATTAATTCGTTAACTATCACATTCACATGCCTATCAAAAATCACACAAAGATTTTCTTCAGCTAGGTGCTTTATAGTGAAAAAATTAATTGACAATCATTGAACTGTTTCATAGAATAAAGGCATAATTTGAAAAAGAGTTAACTGTATAATAATATATGAAACACTAGAAATAATCTCCAATGTGCTTCTTAACATTAATTTCTAAACTTCCACATTGAGCAATTGAGAAAACAATCAGATGCGACTGAGGAAAATGTCCCTAGCGCTGTTCCATTTATGTATTTTTCTCCAATTTATGTCTTGGCTTTCTTCTGCAAGAATTTATTACAAATTGTAGTGTTATTTTCTGATTCTGTCTGTAATAGGTCAATGTTTAGAGCTTAGTGCCAGTCTACATTACTGTTGTAAGTTTCACTTTCTCTGTCTTTATACAATATAAAATAGGTTTTTCTTTTAATTCACTGCATACTGTACGCTTACTTCCTATTTTGCTTACCCCCCACCCCCCCGCCCCCCACCACCACCACCATCTCTTTTCATGATACTATGAATGGTTGTGTGAACTTCTGGCTTTATTGGCAACTCCCAAGTTGAATCTGACTTCTAAAGTGTACCACATGATGCAGAAGTCAAGTACTAAAAAATATTCTTTATATGTAACATCCGCTAACTCCCACATCACCAAAATAGTGCCCATTCTCCACATTTAGGGTCTTTTCAGTTTATTACATCACACGAATCATGTGTATGCTACAGACATGAGAAAGATACAGTAACCAATTGAATGCCTCTGTATTTAAAGGTCTCTTCCTGTGCCTTAATCGGGGTAAATGTCAAATAAAATGGTAAATACCCATCTATGAATAACATAATCTAGTTCTTGCTCATTTACTTGAACATAGAACAAAACTGGAACATGATGAAGAAATTCTCGGTGTCTAATAAGGGATTTTGAAGTCTCAAGTTAGCTCTGTAAAATCATCTATGGACCATTTAATTTCCAATTTAAGGAGTTGCAAAGCATTGTCCATAGTAATTGGCTTTAACTTGAAACTGAATGAGATCAGTGGAATAAGGCAAATTTGCCTTTAGGCTTGCTCAACTGCATTTTGGAAGCAGATTTGGGTGACATGAGAAAGATGTACTCAAAAAAATTAAAATGAATAAAAGCTTGAAAATACCTAAAGGGTCAAAATATGCAAATGACTATATTTTAATGAATTTAGTAAAGTGATGAGAATTCTAGAAGACATAAAATAGATATGATCATTATCATATCTATTTTGCAACTCTAATTAAAGTCTGAAGAAGAACTTGCACACCTGCAGTGAGTAAGAACACCCACCTTTCCGGTGGTTCCATGGTGTAATGGTAAGCACCCTGGACTCTGAATCCAACGGAAGTCTCAGTGTGGACCTTTACCTCAAGTCCAAATAAAAACTCTTGCTTTGGCAGCCCAAAAAAGCAAACTTTGGGGTGGAAAGGGAGTGCCTCTGACAATATAAATTATGTACAACTATAATTTTTTTTTTTTTGAGTTGGAGTTTCGCTCTTGTTACCCAGGCTGGAGTGCAATGGTGCGATCTCGGCTCACAGCAACCTCCGCCTCCTGGGTTCAGGCAATTCTCCTGCCTCAGCCTCCTGAGTAGCTGGGATTGCAGGCACGCGCCACCGTGCCCAGCTAATTTTTTGTATTTTTAGTAGAGACAGGGTTTCACCATGTTGACCAGGATGGTCTTGATCTCTTGACCTCGTGATCCACCCGCCTACAACTATAATTTTTAAACATTTTAGTGTTTCTCATAGACTATACAAATCTTGAAAAGCAAGAGACAAAAAAGAAATACTTTGTAATCAGTACTTTCAAGTAAATTAAACATAACTTTATCAAATAGTATTATTCATATTATTAGAGTAATAAAGCATAAAAAAATGAATCTGAAAGAGGCTGATAAGAACAAATTCTGCCATTTTTATTAGGCAATACCTTCAAGTCAAGTTGAAAGAAAACTTACTTTCTGGCTTCAAAAATATTAAAAGCATATAATTTTTATATTAGTAATTTCATCATAATTATTCAATAAATATCTTATGGTTATTTATTATTTGCAATATTATTATAGTGTATTTTACAAATAATATGACATTCTCATTGAAATCCATTGCAAGTAAAATATGTATCTAGTTCATAAAATTATTAAGTTTAATTTTTACATAGATTTTATTATCACAATATTCTCAACTACCTGACAACACATGAGAAATATTATTACGTCTCATTTGTTAAGGAGAAAGCCACTTCAAACAATAGCTTAGAGTAAGGTAACTTAATCTAAGTCTTGATAGAATTTCTAGCAAAGGAAACCAGTATGTTAACTGAGAATAGAGGGAGCATCCTGAGTTAGAAGCAACTGCAATACGATGGACTTTTGCTGAACAATTTGAGATGAAATGGGAATTTTCTCATACATTATGACATTGAAATATACATGTACATATATGACTCTTCGTCTAAGCTTTCCCTTTGGTAAACTAGGATAGACAAATAGTAGTTCTGTTAGACTGAGAAGTGGAGTAATGCAGGCAGTCCCTTTAGCCAGACTGTCTGGTTTGAATCTATGTTCTACCACTTAACTGCTGTGTGTATCAGGAAAAAATCACTAAGCATTTCTGTGCCTCAGTTTCATTACCTGTTAAATGGGAGTAATATAATTGACTACTTTGTTGACTTGTTGCTACGAAATAATACGTTAATATATTTAAAGCATGAATAAAAATGATTGCTACATAGTATGCAAAAAAGAATTTATGCTACACAATAGTTCTCTCTGGCAGTGTTCATTTTAGGAAAATAAAAACAGTTTTTGGTATTGCAGGCATGAAAATATTTACTAGCGAAAACCAGCATTTATAACCTTGTTAGAAAAGCTAGGAGTGTGAAAATAAAGGTGATGTCATAGAAAATTTTGCTTGAAAGGTCAAGAACGTGTTTCTGCCACCAGACTTTAGGGATGTTCAAGAATCTACTGTCAGAGTCATAGCTGATCATCAGCTTTGCAGTTAGTGACTAAAAATCAAACTTAGAGTCTGGTTAGCCATTACAAAACCTTTTGTCAGCTAAAACCTGCAACAGCATTATCCACTGCTGTTGCTAGAGAAAGAATGGCCTCTGATTTATTTTTATGTTCCAAATTTTCTGTGAATGCAAGGGACTGGCAGAAGGAAAACTGCATCTAGAACACTAAAGGCAAGTAAATCCAGAAAAGATAGTTTTTTGTCTTCTAGCCCCAGTGATGTTCAGACAGGCTTATAAACAAGGAGACAAAAAGAATGTATACAGATTGTCAATAAAATATCCAGCGCAGGTCTTTACCCTATTCTTTGTCAACTAATTTGAGAACTCTCTGAGAAAAAGAAAGCTCCAAAGTGAAAGAAAAAATCTCTATGAAACTCTGAGCCAAAAAAGAAATATCACTTAATGCTCCTTGAATTTAACCATACTTTTTATCCGTGTCCCATCTGAATTAATTATACATTCTAAAATCCATATATTTGGATCTCATAAGAGCAGATATTTTATCGGGAGTCACCTATGCCTCAAATTTCATACAGAAGACACATCAACACTTGTGAAATGAAAGATTCATAATCAAAACACACAGGAACTGCATTTGATTAGTAGAAACTCATTACACATTCTTCAAAAAAGAAGCCTGGGTCAATGGTGAAATTAATGGAAATGTTGAGAACTGCCTTACCCCCGTTCCCTTCAAATAGCATGAAATGAGCTAAAAATAAGATTGTCTAAAAGTAGCTTAAAATTTACTGGATTTTAAAGAAACTGGATCACAGTGGAAATCCTGTTAGGATATTATGTTACATATCTCTTTCCAAAAGAATTACAATTAGGACCTGTCATTGAGGGTGAGTGGAGGGTCTGTCTTGTGTATTAGTCAGTGTTTTTCAGAGAGAGAGAGATCCAATAGGATGCACATAGATAGAATAAACAAACATATGAGAGGGGAGTTATTAAGGAATGACTCAAGTGACTGTGGAGGTTGAGAAATCCCACAACTGGCCATCAGCAAGCTGAAGACCCAGGGAGGTCAGTAGCTTAGCTAAGTCTGAAAGCCTCAGAACCAAGAAAGCTAAAGGTTTAACTCTCAGTTTTATGCTGAAGGCCTGAGAATCTGAGGGACTGCTTGTGCAAATTCCAGAATTCGAACACTGAAGAAACTGGAGTTCTAATGTTCAATAGCAGGGGAAGAAGAGTGTCCCAGCTCGAATACAGAGAGCAAATTCACCTTTCCTCTGCCTTTTTGTTTTATCTGAGCTGTCTGCTGATTAGATGATGCCTACATTGAGGTCAGATCTTCTTTATTCAGTCCACTGATATAAATGCCAATGTCTTCAGGAAAAACCCTTACAGATCTACCTAGATACAATGCTTTACTCATTAACTGAGTATTTCTTGATACAGTCAAGTTGATACCTAAAATTAGCCATTAGAGTCTCTGTTCACATTTTTAACAGATCTCAAATTTATGCTTATGATTTCTAATTAACAGAGTCATTGTAGCACGTGTCTGTGTTTGTATGTGTGTAAAATATGTAAACATATTATTAAAGAAATGTAAGAAAATGTCTTTTGTAAGAAAATGCTTTTTTTAATACTAAATTGTCATTTTCTCCTTTTTTGTAGTATATAGAATTTTCTAAACATGTAAAGGATCCTAGCTCCCTTCTGACCTAAGAGTCTTGGTTAGTGTCATGAATGATCTCCTTTCTGGTGACTGCTCACAACTAGTTTGGCACTTAGCCTTGTTTTGCTGCCATTAAAATATATTATGTAATGATGAGGCTTTCTTACTCTATACATTTGCAGCCTGAAAATCCTTCAAGGTCTTTCAGTAAGTCCATAAAGATATACCATCAGGTTGTTATATCCCAGTGAGTTGCTAGGAAAGCACCGCACTCTGAAATCTGATTGTGAGTCCTTTATTGCTGGCAACCGAGAGTCAGCTCATGCTCAAAATCTCTCGGCCCCTAGGAAGGGGCTTGATTTCTTTTTATACTTTGCTTAAGAAAGGGGAGTGGGAGCCTAGCTGAAGTGGAATTTTACAGAAGCGGAACAAGCAAGTTAGGGATGGAGGCTGGTAACTAGGAGGCAGGTGGCTCCTATGACTGTTGATTAACTAAGGAGGGTATACAAATGGTTCCCATGATTGCTGGTTACCAGGGTGGGCGGGGAGGGGGGTTGCGGAATTTTGGTACTTTCCATACAATCAATCAAGGGGGTATTCAAAATGGTAAGTAGGCTTGTCAAGCAGGATATAGTTACAACGGTTATATATTTCTATAGCTCTAAGTACAACATGACCCAGCACAGGAACATGACTCAGATATGCACTCAAAGGAGAAATGGCAGGAGGTGTGAGGCAGAGGTTAAGATAGAATCTGTCTGACTCTCAGCAAAATGGAGTCTGTCTAACATAGGGTAGGTTAGCACAAGGTCATTCAAGTTTGAACTTCATTTTGAGATGATATTGACACTGAGCCCAAACTTGGTATGTGTAGAGGGATGTGGGCGGGGGTGCAGGAGGGCAGCACTAAGGTATCTCCTGATTATTGTCAATACTGAATATTGATGTTGGATATTATAAAGCCTAGAAAGATAAATTAACATTTGTTGAACATCCCCTTTTTGTAGGGACAATGGTTCTTAAATAAAATGTTAAATATCTTATGTGGCAGCATCAAATAGAAACAGAATAAAGCTGTGTTGTTCTGGGTGGAAGACTGAACATGGACCCACCATCCTTTTCTCTCCTTGCTGCCTCTTGCATCTTTTTCAACACAGCTGAGCTCCCCAGATAACACAGTTTCAATATAATTATTGTTAAAATTTTACCAAGTATTCTAATTTTAGTTTGAATTCCTAACACATACAAATCTACAGTTAGAAATTTGCCAACACTCTTAATACCCATGAGACACTTGCGTTCAATCTTTGAATCTCAACACTGGGACTTCAAAGAGTTCTTTGTTCAATGATTAACAAAGAAAAACAATCAATTTTGAGGGTTTTTTGTTTTGTTTTGTTTTGTTTTTTAAAAAAAAGTGCTTATGGTAGAAGGAGTAATTCTTACCATTTAGTACATTTAGTTCATACAAACTTAATTAAAAATAAACCTCAGCTGGGCACAGTGGCTTACGCCTGTAATCCCAGGACTTTGGGAGGCTAAGGCAGGTGGATCACGAGGTCAGGCATTCAAGACCAGCCTGGCAACATAGTGAAACCCTGCCTCTACTAAAAATACAAAAATAGCTGGGTGTGGTGGCATGCACCTGTAGTCCCAGCTACTAGGGAGGCTGAGGCAGGACAATGGCTTGAACTCAGGAGTCGAGGTTGCAGTGAGCCAAGCTTGTGCCATTGCACTCCAACCTGGGTGACAGAGTGTGACTCCATCTCAAAAATAAAATAAAATAATCTGATTCACAATAGTAACATAATATACAAGGCCAAGAAATTTCTAAAAAAGAAATACATCTGTAACACATGAGAAGAAATTTACAAAAGTTTTTAAAAGGCATAAAAAAAGTGAAGAAACACCAAATGTCTCAAAGAGAATATTAAATTATTTAAAGAAATAACTCTTGAAGAATTAATATTCAGTACATGGGAATGAAAATTAATACAGTATTTCTGAAAAGGAAGAAAAATATTACACTATCTAAAAACTACTAAAATAGCATAACAGGTTGAGTATTCCTTATTTGAAATGTTGGAGACCAAAAGTGTTTCAAAAATTTTTTTTTTCATTTGGAGTTATTCTTACATACACAATGAAATACTTTGGGACTCAAGCCTAAACATGAGTTTCATTTATGTTTCATATACTCCTTATGCACATAGCCTGAAGGCAATTTTATTTTTCACTGAGGAACACTGAATAAACTGTGTCACGTACCTGTGTTTTGACTGTGATATGAGGTCAGCTCTGAAATTTTCCACTTATGGAATAATGTCAGTGCTTAAATTTTCATATTTTGGAACATTTTAGATTAGGGATTTTCAACCTAATCACGGTTAACACTGTGAATATTAAACCATATTATAACCAGTAACAATGAAGAAAGTGCCAGACTAATAAATAGAAGTGTCACAAAAATAAAATGTGACAACTGACAAAGGAGACCTCACATGTCACTGTGATGATAAAGAGAGACATACATGGTGTTAGGAGAACCAGCTAAGGTAAAGAAAAATGAATGCAACTTACACTTTTCAAATAATTTCCATAGAGGTAAAATAATTAAATGTAAAAGTACACACTAAAATTAGGAGTTAATGTATTATTGATTTTTAAATGTTAAAGAATGAATGGTTTTCTAATATTAAAACTCAAAAAAAATCTGAGCATTAAAAATCCCTGTAGTTAAAAAATAAGAGGCAGAAAATGGATGTTGCTTGCAATAACTATGAATTTAAGAATTTATTATTTCTATTGTAAAATATTCATATAAATTATTTAAAAAGAAACAGAAACTAATATTTACTGCAAATAAAAATGATCAAACTCATTAACAAGCAAAAAAGTAAATATTTTACATTAGAATATTATTTTTGGTAACTAACTTAGCAAAATATATTAAGTGAAAATACACAGTATTGATGCATAAATCACATATTTCAGGTAAATAAAAATACTGGAACAACTACTGAGTAAATATTTGGCAATTTATGTAAAAAATTAAAAAATATTCAGATTTACTAAGTCAATTTCTAGGTATTACATCCTAAAGAAATAACACAATATCTGAACAAAATTATAAATAATACTATTGTTTTAAAAATATTATTAATGTTGAATTTATTTTCTTCATCTTAGTGAATTGTAATATTAAATGAATTAAAACTATATATTATGGATTTTACAAGAATTTATTGAGCACGCACTATAAATGAGGAAACAGTATAATACTAATGTAAGTTATAAAACATAATAATAGAATAAACAGCTGTTAACCCAGTATCTGCATGCTCATACTTCTATGCTTTCTTTCCCTACAGATAATTTCTTCCTGAATTTTATCTTTATCACTATAAAACATAAGCATTCCTAAACAAAGTACTATTTACATATGTGTGTGAGCTTCATAATATGCATCCTAATGTAAATAATTATCCATGATTTTCTTCTTTCTTCTCTTTTCCCTTTATGTTCCAGGTTGTTTTCTTGCAGTTATCATATATTGAAGATTGATCTGTGTTTTAATGTGTAGCTGCATAATAGTTTTGTAGAACTGTTCAATAGTCTGTCTCTCCATTTTCCTAGGAAAGCACACTCGGGTGTGCTATCTCCTAGTCTTCTAGTACAGAAGCAAAGTACCAATAATTTTAGTTTTACAACATGAAAAGTTATGGAGATGGATGGTGGTAATGAGTGCACCACACTATGAATGTATTTAATACCACTGCACTCTACAATTAAAAATGATTATGATGGTAAAGTATATGTTATGTGTATTTTACTAAAATAATAAAAACATTGGGAAATAAGCACCAATTTGTTTACCAAAGTGATTGTACCAATATGCTCCAACTAAAACAGTAAACATTCCAATTGCCCCACTGATACACATTCTCTTCAATATGTGGTAACTTCAGTTATGATTTTTGCTGAGAGAATGAGAGTAAGCTTGTGTCTGATTGAGTTTTTAACTTGTATTTCACTAATTACTGAGAAATGTTAACATCTTTTCATATGTTTATTTGATGTTTGATTCTTTCTCTTCTGTAAAATGACCATTTATTTTGCTCTGTTTTCTATCAGGTTTGCCTTTAAAATTTTATTTTATAGAAATTTATATATATAAACATACATACATACATACACACACACACACACACACATATAAAGTCTTAAAATGTTTAGAATACACTTACTCCTTTACAGTTGTATATGTGCTAAATACCTTCTCTGAGAAGTTGGCTTTTATTTTACTTTCTTTATGGTGTCTTTTGATTAATAAACATTCTTAATTTTAAGATAGTAGAATTTATCAATTTTTTATGTTTTGCAAAATACATGTTCTATCTAAAAAAGCCTTTCTAATCCTAGGTTATAAATCTAATATCTGATAAATTATTCAAATATTTTAAAATGTTACCTCTCTAAAGGCAACAGAAATTGATAGACATTATAAATTAGGAATCTATTTAGTATGTCTTTTTCCCATATGGACAATCATTTGAATCAAACCCTTTATTGAATAATTTATTGTGTTTTAGTGACCTGTAAAGGCACCTCAGTCATACATAAAATTTCTCTATAAAAATTGTAAAGAAACTATAGGAAAGCTACCTACAACTATATAAAAATTATAGTTTATTTCTGGGTTCTCCGTAATGTCCCTTTTCTTACTTTTACTTAATTCAAGTTATTCGAGTCTTTATTTGCTAAGGTTTTTACCAAATCTCAGTATATGTTAGAAAACATTTCCCTTCTATGTTCATCCTCTTCAGAAGGGCCTTGGCTATTCTTGGCCAAGAACAGTCAGTAGTCACTGGTATCATCTATTCTTTTTCTTTATAAATCTAACAATATTTTTAGTAGTTTTACTAATTTTGACAAAGAAATCAACTTTTGGAATTACTAGTTATTTCACATTTTTGAGAGGCAAATACATGATTTTTTTACATCTTTGGATAAATGTTCAGCTAATTAAATTTAGATTCTTAATAATTTTTGGCCAGGCGAGATGGCTCTTGCCTCTAATCCCAGCACTTTGGGAGGCAGAAGCAGCAGATCACAAGGTTAGGAGATCGAAACCATCCTGGCCAACATGGTGAAATCCCATCTCTAAAAATACAAAAAGTTAGCCAGGCGTGATGGTGTGTGCCTGTAGTCCCAGCTACCTGGGGGGCTGAGGCAGGGGAATCTTGAACCCAGGAAGCAGAGATTGCAGTGAGCTGAGATCATGCCACTGAACTCCAGCCTGGCTACAGAGTGAGACTCCATCTCAAAATAAATAAATTAAATAAATAATTAAATAAATAATTCTTAATACAAGTTCAGAATGACTAAACTACAATTCCAAAACCAAAATGCTTTGAAACTAACAATTTTTTAAAACTCATTTGGTGAGAAAATCTTGCCTGAACTGAAGTGAGATTATCTAAAGTCTTAATTTATACTAAAGAGTGTAACACTTTTGTTTACATGCAGAAATATTAGTGTGTTTAATATAAGGTGTCTCCCTGTATCCTTCTGGATGCATTATAATATGTCTTGTACACTGAAAATTTTCATATAAACTTATTTAAAAAAGAACTGATGATTGATGGATCCATCTTTCATCAAGAGAAACAAATAAAAAGATTAATACCAAGAAAAGTAGAAAGAAGAATGTAATGAGAATAGCAGAAATTTAATAAAATGAAGAACAAGCCCAAAATTGGTTCTTTGAAAAAGACAACAAAAATTGATAAACTTGTGTAAGATTCACATGAAAAATAAAATAGAAAAAACATTCACCATACTAGAACAGAGAAAAAGTTGGCACACTCTATATCCTGTGGGCATTAAGAAGATAAAAGGATATCATGAACAACTTTATAACATAAATTTGGACATTTAAAGCAGTAAAATCTCAGAAAAGCACAACTTGATAAAACGCTCAGGAGAAATTGGAGAAATATTGTGGTTTCATAACTACTTAGAAATAAAATCAGCAATATAATAACTTTACAGAGATGCCTTCTGTTTCTACCCTCTTTTACCTGAAACAACCAAAAAGCCTCTTTGTAGTTATCGAAAAACTTGTTTTATGTGTCTTGGTACTCCTGCATTCGGTGCATATATATTTAGGACAGTTAGTTCTTCTTGTTGAACTGAACCCTTTAAAATTATGTAATGCTCTTTGTCTTTTTTGACCTTTGTTGGTTTAACGTCTATTTTGTCAGAAACTAGGACAGCAACCTCTGCTTTTTTCTGCTTTCCATTTGCTTAGTAAATTTTCTGCCATCCCTCCTGATTACAGGTGGTAATCTGCATGTTCTCACTCATAAGTGGGAGCTGAACAATGAGAACACATGGACACAGGGAGGGGAACAACAATTACTGGGGCCCGTCAGGGGAGGGTGGGGGAGAGCACTAAGGAGAAGAACTAATGCATGCTAGCCTTAACATCTAGGTGCAGCAAACCACCATGGCACATGTTTACCTATGTAACAAACCTGAACATCTTGCACATGTACTCCATAACCTAAATAAATAAATAAATAAAATATTTTTTTAAAAAAGAGGTAGACCTGAGAGCCCATAAAAGGCAGCTAAAAGTTCATAGGACATAGTTTGTGACATGAGAGAGAAGCACAAAGAGACAAAATCAAATTTAGAGCAAAGTATTTTACCAGGGACACAAAAGGTCTTTTAATAATACTAAAAATGTCAATTCATTAAGAGAATATAGCAATCATAAATTAGTCCAGCCCTATTAATGAGTTTCAAAATACATGAAGCTAAAACTAAAAGTGCAAGGAGAAATAGACAAACACACAATTATGTAGTCAAAGATTTTAATATTTGTATCTATTTTCAATCAGTTTAATAGGACAAGAAGACAGAAAATCAGTAAGGATGCAGAAAACTTGATCAACATAATCGACCAACTTGACCTAGTTGATAATTACAGAATATTCAATCTAACAATAGCAAAATAAATATTGCCTTTTGAGTACACATGAACTATTTACTAAGACTGATCATATTCTGGCCTAAAGTTAAATCTCAATGAAGTTAAAAAGACTCAAGCTATAAACATCATAGTCTTTCTCTGGGAATAGAGATTGCACACTAAAGAGTTGATGAAATGGGTTAAAAGCACCACAGAATCTTGATGCTGAAGACCATGTAGTCCAACTGTGCCACTACCTTGGTAAGAAGACTGAGGCCCAGAAAGAAGAGGCTTTCTTCCCACGGTCACATACTGAGTGACTGCTATAGAACCTCATCTCAAATCCCTAGACACCCTGGTTGGGGTTCATCCACTCAGGGTTCATTGCGCCATTCTTTAACTTTCAACACGTGCCTTCTGGAGAAGGCTTACAAACAACAACAACAACTGTGGTCTTTGACCTCAAGTAGAATTTAAATAGAAATCAACAATAAAAAGATCTCACAAAAATCCATATTATCTGGAAACTAAATAAGCCCTGGGTTATAAAAGAAATCAAAAGAATAATTAGATAGTATTTTGAACTGAATAAAAATGTAAATACAATATATTGAAACTTGCAGAATGTCACTAAAGGAATACTCGTGGAACAAGTATTTTTGTCACCTATATGTATTGCCCATGTTGGAAAAAGTAAAAGATTTTTAAATTTTAAAAGGCTTCAGCTTTAAATAAAGAAATAAATTTTAAAAATAAGAGCAAATTAAATAATCAATAAGTAGAAGCAAGAAAATAATGAAGATCAAAGTGGAAATCAATAAAAGAGGAATCCGAGAAACAATAGAGGAAAATCGCTGAAACAAAAAGCCAGTTCACTAGGAAGATTAAGAACAAGTTATATTTTGATCAATTCCATTCCAAAATATAAATCAGCATCAGATACATACACAAAAAAAGAAGTATAATAATTTTACGTTTGTGAATGTAAAATACCCTAAAATTTCTATCTTTGAACAATTTGTGGTGAATTCACAGCATCTGAAATTTCTTGCTTATTATTGGTGTTGCCATATTTATCAAAGAAAAACAGAGAATGTTTAGCTAAGTTTGAAGTTCAGATAAACAAGTATTTTATTACTAAAAGTATGTCCCATGCAATATTTGCTAATACTTAAAAAGACATTGTTTACCTGAAGTCGCAATTTCACCACATGGCCTGCATTTCATCTTGCTATCCTACTTAGGATGTGTTTGGCTGGCTGACAGCTTGATTTCTGCTGAGTTCTTATGAGTCTCTAGATGTCTGAGCAACATGGACGTGTACAATAACCACTCTATGACTTGGGCTTACACATTTCCACCACCCATGGGTGGCAAGGATAACTTATTATTAGTTCTTCTTCAATGTCATAATATCTGATATGTGGTATTTATCTTCTGATTTATAACTCACTAAAACTTATCAGAAGAGTGGGACAATAAAAGTCATCAGTTCAAGGAATATATGTAAGGATACAGTTTAGTGAAATAGAAATTTAAAGCATTTTTCGTTGACTTTTTTATGCCCAATATTATTTATCTCTGATTCATTGTATACTTATGAGAAATAGATTTATTATGTGAGCAGATTAAGAAAATGTCATAACAGTACTCAGTAAGGGAAAATAAATATAAAAAATTATGTCTGATTTCCCTTCTTAATTCAAACTTTCAAGATCAACTAGAATGTAAAGACATAATCCATGAAATATCTAGTGTTATGGCATTATACATTATTAAATATTTGTAAACTACATATTTAATAATAGAGAATTATTAATTATATTATATGGTTCTGTCACATCATGATATGATAATTATTAAAACTGTATTTTCGGGAGGCCGAGGCGGGTGGATCACGAGGTCAAGAGATAGAGACCATCCTGGTCAACATGGTGAAACCCCGTCTCTACTAATACAAAAAAATTAGCTGGGCATGGTGGCGCGTGCCTGTAATCCCAGCTACTCAGGAGGCTGAGGCAGGAGAATTGCCTGAACCCAGGAGGCAGAGGTTGCAGTGAGCCGAGATTGCGCCATTGCACTCCAGCCTGGGTAACAAGAGTGAAACTCCATCTCAAAAAAAAAAAAAAAAAACTGTATTTTCAAAGAACATATAAATGTGTGGAAAAGGTACATTATCTCTTATTAGGTGATACAGAGTATAGTATGAATAGGATTAACAGTAGGATCTTAATTACGTAAAAACAGGGATATGCATATAGAATATGTAAATCTAAATATGCTTATGTTAGATAAAATATTACATTGAAACATGCAGGTGCATATGCATATATACAGTGAGAGACAATTCTCCTTGAATATCTTACATTTCTGCATAATCTGGGTCCCCTGAGCCAAAAGAATTGACAATCTTTTAAAAAAATGTTTATTATTAAAACATTCTTGGAAACTAGAGACAGTTTTTTCTTCTGCATTAAAGGACAGAGGAATGTAATAAAGACAGAGTATGCTCCCCACCCCCCTGATGTTCTATGACATTTAGTCTTCTCTTCTGCTTCAAAAAGAATTGCTTACCATCTGGAATAAAGCTAAGATCACTCTTTTTCTAGGGAAAGGAAGTTGAGCAAGTCATCAGCAGCCTATACTAGATTAAAGTGTCCTAATTTGGGAGTACCTCTACTGGAATACATCTCTCTGCATGTACAGGTACCATATGGCCATTATTACATGGTCTGTGACGAACGGGGTTTGACAAACTACACAGACTGCTTTGGCTTCTGTTTCTGCCATAAGTAATAAACAGTCTTTGCCTCTAACCAAGGGCCCTCGTGTTTCCTGTCAATGTGTATAAATAAAATTGTGGTAGGCTTTTTACTTATAAGCAGGATAAAATCTTATCTCATAGTTTCTGATATAACAATTTGTTTTTAATACACTTGAGTGTATTGGTCAATTTTGTACAATATCAACAGCTTAAAAATCTCAGTGACTGATTCCTGAACACATTACGTGTCAAGATCTGTGAGTAGCTGGTTCTTCCCCCTTCTATATGTCTTCCTGCTCTGCATCTATAGCAAAGGAAAAGGCTTTATATGAAACATATTGATCTTGTGGCAGAGAGAAAACTAAGAGGTGGTAGAGACATACAATGGCTCTTAAGCCTTGGATGTGTTAGGTGTAGGTATGTCCCCATGCCAATGCCCAAACCAAGGTTCACTGACAAACACATCAATGAGATGGAGATGTACATGAATTGCACATGAGGTATAGCAAATCATGGATCAATAAATCTTTTTACAGGAAGAAGGAATGTGCATTTGGGAAGAATAACGCAAACTACAAATTTTATTTTTGTCACATTTTAAATCAAAATTCACATACATAAACATACTCAAATAACTTTATAGGAAAATGACTGACATGAAATATACCAAAATATTAAGTTGTTTTCCTTTTGATGGGAAATTATTATTGGGAAAGTATGTTTTCTACTTTGAATATTTTATATATTACAGTTTCTTATAGTGAACATATATTGTTATAAACTAAAAAACATAAATGCTTTTTAAACAATGTCATCATTTAACAGATTTCAAGATATTTTTGATTAGAAATAACATGAAATTTTACATTTTATTGACCATAGAATGAGAGTCAAGGTAAATATTGACTCTCCTTTTGGGTCAATAAATTCTGATCCATTCCTCAAGAGAAGTCAATATCTACTTTATTGTTTCTCTAGATTCCAAATGGGAACTTTGATAAATGTCTTTAAATTTTCTCTCAAGTTTCTGATGGGATGTTTTTAGCAACAACTATAGCTGCTGAAAAGTTGTGCAGTTAATCATTAGATAGATCCTCCTATCTTGAAAATAAATGAACCAATAAGTAGTAAAGAGATGAACTGCTCCATTTTCTTCTTCAATCACATACTAATGTATAAAAATAAACATACACAAAAGGAAATTAACCATTCTAAAGGTTATTACTCTAGAATCTAACAATCTAATGATTTCCTGAAATCTAATGCATAGAACTTATTCCAATATTATCTTATTTTTATCTTATTTGATTAATGTAGCTACCAAGAGTTCCTTTGTGATGATAGGGCATTAGATAACAGTAAATACATGCAGAATATCTGACTCTTCTGATTCCAAAATTGCTCATCAAAGAAACACACACACACACACACACACACACACACACACACACAATTTGGGATGGGTAGAATTACTTTTTCTTAGGAACAATATTATAAAGTAGTTCACAGATATCACAGACTAAAATTTTAAAAAATATATTTGAAGCTTATACTGATTATTTTGATGTTTATTATTTCAGCATTTATCATTATATTTGTTTAGAAAAGAACTTGAGGTTGCTTGAGGGGGAGTTACTAAAACTCAATTTAAGTTACACTGAAGATATCAATTGTCATATTATTGGTTACTGTTAAACCTAAAAGAAGTTTTTTTAGAAAGAATTTCATTAAGAAAATAATCACGTTTCTAATTAGTAGAATTTTAAAATTAATTCTATTGCTTAAATTAGTTTCATTGTTTAAGTATTTTAAACTTGCTTATTTGCACAGGTTTTAACATTTTTTATTTTGATAATTTTCTTTGCCTTCTGGTGCAATGACCTATAGTTGATTTTGTTATCAGTAGGTCAGGCAGGTTACTGAATATAGGAATTAGAAGACTGACTATCAGACTGATAACCAGTGAGAATAAGTTACACTGAGAATAACTATCCTGAAGTGTATACCTGAAACAAAACATATGCCACGTTGAACCCTGATTAGGCCTTACTGTCGGCTGCATTCCTCTGCCTCAAACATGCCTATTCTTATCCGAGGTAATACCTACTGAGCTTCTTGGATTTAGCTTAAACATAAGGTGTTCCAGGATCCTGTGACTGACAAATTCCCTTTCACAATGGATTCCCAGTGCCCTTTCTATGTGTACTGTGCCTTCACTTAGCTCATGTACTTCTATTGAACATTTTTCACACTCGTAATTAATTACACAGTGAGTATGCAATTAATTTTCACACTCACTGATTTTTTCTGCCAGCTCATCAAATATAAAAGCTGTCTGTGGAATATAACTGAATAATATTTGTCTTTCCATCTAAAATATTTAGGACTTCGTCTTTAACAAAGACTTGTCAATATGTGATAGTTGAATGTCAGTCAAATGATACAACTTGCACTTCAAGGTTAAAAGACAATGTAGATCCGAGGTTATAAACATAAGTAGGCCGGGTGCGGTGGCTCAAGCCTGTAATCCCAGCACTTTGGGAGGCCGAGGCGGGTGAATCACGAGGTCAAGAGATCGAGACCATCCTGGTCAACATGGTGAAACCCTGTCTCTACTAAAAATACAAAAAATTAGCTGGGCATGGTGGCACGTGCCTGTAATCCCAGCTACTCAGGAGGCTGAGGCAGGAGAATTGCCCGAACCCAGGAGGCGGAGGTTGCGGTGAGCCGAGATCACGCCATTGCACTCCAGCCTGGGTAACGAGAGCGAAACTCCATCTCAAAAAAAAAAAAAACCATAAGTAATACAGGCTACCTATGTTTGACTCCCAAATCTGCTCATTGTTAGTCATGTGACCTTGGGACAGTTGTTTAATCTTTCTGTGTCTTAGTTTCTACATCTATAAAATAACAATTTATATTATTAGAGTGTTACAAAGATTACATGTGTTAACATGTGTAAAGCACCTAAACCATTTCATAAAACATGTTTTTCAATATATGGATGCATTTACTATTGTTATGTTAAAATTTTTACAATCCAAAAAGATAAGATTAAACTTGCAAATATTCCAACTCATGTCAAACATAGGACACAAAATGAATCTAATTTCTAAAACATCATGTTGGTGACTAAATTCGGCATTTATATTATTATTTTTCTGAATGGTTTCCTGGCTGGCTCATATTTACCAGAGTAATAACACTTACACAACTGAAAATGTATACTAAGGTAACTCATTTATTTGGTAAATACTTCTAGAATGCCCATATATATCAATTGCTTTTGTATAGCTTGAGGGTAGAAGAGTGAACAAAGAAGTTTCATGCTATAATGGAGCTGACATTCTAGTAAGGGGACATAATAGAAATAAGTAAATATTTAAGAAAATATTAGATAGTGGTAAGTGCTTTGTAGAAATTAAAATAGACTAATAACATAGAGATCATTTATGTGGCTGTAATAATTTGAGATATCAGGAAAGGATTCTGTGGTAAACTGACACTCAACAAAGATCTGAATGGCACGAAGGAGCCATCTTTCCAAAGTCAAACAGGAGTGTATTCTGTGCAGAGAATAGTTTTGTGAAGACCTAAATCTGGGAAGAAGTTTGTGATAGTCAATGAACCAAAAGAATTCCAGTAATTTTAGAACACAATAATTAAGGGAGAAAGTGATTCAATGTGAATTTAACATTTAGCAGGAGCCAGTATATGTGTGGATTTTAAGTCTATAGAGTTTGACCTGACATTAAACGATTAATTACATTATACTGTGAAAAACAGAAGCCAACAATAGAAGCAGGAAGATTACTAAAATGACTATTACCATGATCTTGCTAAAAAATCATGGTGACCTGAATTAGGATAACTGTAGTAGGAATGATAAGACGTACATGGATATAAACTGGAGATGGGTCTACATGACTTGCATATGGGTTGGAAATGAAAAGTGAGTAAACAAGTATAATCACACTGTATTAATTCATTCTTTCACTGCTAATAAAGACATGCCAAAGACAGGGTAATTCATAAAGAAAAAGAGATTTAATGGACTCATAGTTCCACATGGCTGGGGAGGCTTCACAATCATGGCAGAAGAGGAAGAAGCATCTTACATGGCGGTAGGCAAGAAGAGAATGAGAGCCAAGTGAAAGAGGAAATCCCTTATAAAATCAGCAGATCTTGCATGACTTTTTCACTACCACGAGAACAGCATGGGGGAAACCCTCCCCATGACTCAATTATCTTCCACCAGGTCCCTCCCACAAGACATGGGAATTATGAGAGCTACAATTTAAGATGAGATTTGGAAGGAGACAGAGCCAAACCATGTCACATGGTTAGAATGATTATTTTTGGTTTAAGCTAAAAGATAGACTGTGGTATTCTTATTGAATTGGGAGGCTAAGGCAGAAGCAAGTTTGAAGACTAAAGGTAAAAGTTCCCTTTCGGTTACATTAAGTTTGAGCTACTTAGTATGCATCCTTGCAGAGATAACAGAGAGAGTTAGACTATAAGGGAGGAGTTCTGATGAGAGCTCAGGACTTAAAATCCAGATTTGGGAATCAGATCAAGGCTTAATATTCAGATTTGCAAGTTATCAGCATATTACTTTGGTACCTATACTGTGGTTCCTTTATTCTTTTAAAAAGTATGTTATTTATATCTAATGTATTTCAAGTCTTCATTTTCATATAAATGATGCCTTGTTCTTGGTATCTAAGAGAGTTAATATAATATCAAACATTGCTCTCCTTTTATATTCAAGTACCTTATATCAAAGCAGGTATAGTTCAGTTTGAGATATTTTTCACTATGACATTTTATCAATAGTCATCTAGCAACTAAGCCTTTCCAGATATGAGAAGGAAATAGATAATTCTAAAGTTACCTGTGACAGATACTGTATTGAAATGATTAATGAGCTCATCCTGCTTTTCTCACTGTGAGCTTCAATTCATCATTGTGGATTGTCATTAAGATTACTAAAAATTCTACAGAAGAATGCTTATATGTAAGCTCAATGATCAACTCTAGTCCTACAGGTGCATCATTTGAAATATGATTTCACTACATTGAGAAAATGCCTAATTTATTTTTCACGTGTTCTCAAAATTAGGTAATAGGCTATCTAACATGCATTTTCTGATCAGAGTTTCAAATAAAGATGCACTTTCTTCTAATCCAGAAATAAGAGAATGGCCTATTTCAATATAATTTAAGTTGCTGGTTTGCAATAAAAATAAGACTGGCATTTGAGCTAATCACATTTTTCTCATTTATTCATTTGGCAATTCTTGCTATAATACACAGATTCTTGAGGAAGAAATATGGAGAAACGTGTTGGAAGAGAACTGGAATAGAGGAGGTATTTTGAAATACAAAATTAAAGAAAAAGAAAGAGTTGAGGATGTATGGTGGCACAAAAGAATAAGAGGTAATTTTTAGGTAGTTATTTGTGAGGGAAGTTTTTGGAGGAGTGGATGGGCATTGCATCAGAGTGATTAGGAAAGCAAGAGAGCTGATTAAGAGTTTAGCATTAGGAAAAATAGAAAAACAAAATGATTTTTTTAAAAAAAAAAAAAAAAACTTCTCTCTGGTACTCTCCAACCATTGGATAACAAATAATATTCACATAGAAATTACTTAGGCTTTACAATGTGTTTGAGAGGTTTACTTAAAGTGCTCTATGGTGCCTAATCTATTAAACTCATTTGCCACTACCCAACTGGGTAGCAATCATGGAACTTGCCCAAGCCAGGAGGGTCAAAATGATCAACGTTTTTGAGACATGTAGTTTGACTGCATTCTTCTATCTCTCTCTCTCTCTCTTTTTAAATTGTTTTTTTTTTTTTTTTTTTTGAGATGGAGTCTCTCACTACTGCCCGGGCTGGAGTGCAATGGCGCAATCTCAGCTCACTGCAACCTCAACCTCCCAGGTTTAAGCGATTCTTCTGCCTCAGCTTCCTGAGCAGCTGAGATTACAGGCACCCACCACCATGCCTGGATAATTTTGTGTATTTTTAGTAGATACGGGGTTACGCTATGTTGGCCAGGCTGGTCTCAAACTCCTGACCTTGCGATCCACCCTCTTCAGCCTCCCAAAGTGCTGGGATTACAGGTGTTAGCCATCATGCCCAGCTGACTGAATTCTTATATTTGACTGAAAAAATCAAAGATGGTACTTATGGATTAAAGGCAGTGTAAAATGAATATTTTCACTGTGTTAGCATTACCATTCTCACTTTCCAAGAACATAGGAGTTCTGTTTCTATGTGCCCCACTACTTGTTTGACACTTGTTTGATGTCTTTCAAACAAGAACACCACACTCACACACTATGCCACATATTGGACAGTTAAGTAGCAAAATATTTTCCATTTGACACTCCTGGTTATGTTCCTGTTGAAGCAGTTTAAAATGTGATAATCTTAGAAAGAAACACTTTCTTTTCTATACTTGCCTTTAAAGAAATACCCATTTTCATCATGGTGTCCCTCTACGCATTGGAAAGTAAATCTGTTTGCTTCATGAGAACAGTGGTAGGGATAGCAGAGGGATATAAAAATGAGCCAGTTTCTCAGCAATAGCGCTAATACCACAATGAAACTCAAACTGTTAGATTTTTTGGCAACTAATTGACAGTTACCAGCAAGTGATCCTCATTTTTCCTGACATCTCATTTCTGTCTGTGTTCCTATCACCTACCACTGTGAATTTATAATTGCTAACAAAGCATTGCAGTACATTTGCCAGATTTAAATGTATTTCATGCATGCTATGCAATTACATGCACTTTTTTCAAAGGCTAAATGTGTGTCAGCTCCACAATGCACCACATGGCAACAGATGGCAATATTTGAATGACTAGTCTACTAAGTTCATGAAGAGTGTCATTCTGCTCTCAGATACTTCTGCTTAAACTGGAGAAGTTAGTCTACAATGGGAAAGAAATAAAGGACTTTCATTCTGCTTATTTAATTTCCTACTAGAGTTGTGAAAAGTAATACAATTCTGTTGAGTGTAACAAAGATTGACAACAAATAACCAGATTTTAGGAGCTTGTCATATAAACACTCACTCTTATCTCTCTTAATTTATAACATGACATATTAGGACTTCAAGATCCCCTTTATAGGTACCAAGTTCTAGTTGTTCCATATTAAAGGTTAAGGAGTACCAAGTATCTGCCAGAGGAGAATCAGTAAAGCAAAGAGCTTTAGCAATGCATAGGTGTCGGGGTCACTACCTGCAGGGGTCTGTCCTGCAAACCTTGACTTAACAACGGATGAATAAAGTACACTGACACGCAGATATTATGCTTTGCTAGTTCAACTGTCTGTGGCTACTTACAGACTCCTTGGAGAGTGCTGTAAACAGTTGCAACACCTGGCCTTCACTAGCTAATGAGACTGGCATTTATTTAGCAAAGTTTAATTGACAAAGGCTTGAATCAACACTACTAGAGTGAAAAAATTAAAGGACAGGTTCTGAGCTTTAAAGCAAACACCATTAATGGGTAACATCCTTGGTCGACTTCTTCCTGAGAGAGCTATCTGGAATGATCAAAGATTAATTTTAGAACTATATGAGCAAATAAGTTATTTAGGTAAACTCTTCACATTCTTTCATATTTGCACCTTAATCTTTCTGGCTCTTGCAAAGAGACTCTGGCTGCTTTTAGCTAAGAACTATAGAAAAAACATTTAGGCCTTCCAAAAGGGTTTGAGACTATATTATATAACTTTCTTTAATATTTTTCTTTTAATATTTTTGCTACTACTTTGACTGAACTCCTACACACAGATGTTACAGTAACCAAAAAATTTTAAGAGCTAAATGTGTATAGAGAAGCTTATATCAGACCTCATTCAATTATTTGTACATAAAACCTTACAAGTAGGGGGCCCGTGACCAGGGCTTGGGACAATGTGTCAAACCAGTTTCCTGATTTGCTCTTCTCTTAGGCAGTATCATTTCCTTGTTCATTATTTCAGGGTTCATCAGAGCCACAAATTAAAGTGTTATTACTTGCATACATTACTCTCAAATTGACTTTGATGTTAAGCTGGGACTTCTCATGCCATTATCATTGCCAGAAAAAAGGTCAAATTTCTTCCTCCATCCATCCCCTGGGAAGTAACATAAAATAGAAACACTCACAGTTAGCTAGGCACAAGCATCCCTGCTGGTCCTGGATGGTCCCTGACTGTGGATCACCAGCTGCTTGGAAATATGTATAGAGAAATTACCCTCTTTTGCTTTTTCTTCAACCTTGGAAATGTAGCTATAGAGTAACCCTAGTAAATAGCTCCAATTTCTACCAGTAAGAACATAATCTAATGTGACTAGTGTCCTTAAATGAAGAGGAAATTGGACACAGACATAGAGAGAGGTGAGATGACTGGGAGAAGATTGCCATCTACGAGCCAGGAGAGAGACCTTGAATACATTCGTCCCTGCTGGCTGTCACAAAAAGCCAGCATTGTGGACATTTTGACTTCTAGCCTCCAGAACTGTAAGAAAACAAATTTCAGATGTTTAAATCGTCTGATCTGTGGCAACTTGTTAAGGCAGCCTAGCAAACAAATACACAATTTATTCAATTTTTCTTTCCTGGATCATGCTTTTGGTATTTTATCAAAAAAAACAGCACCACACCCAAATCAGCTAAATATTTTTCCCCTAATTTATGTTTTCTTTCAAAATAATGCTACAAGCTACCTTTTTTTAGGTTAATTTATACATTTACAGAAATATTCTTGACATAAACTCCTAGTAAGGAAACTTCCAGGTTAAAATTTTGCCAAATATCTCCCAAATACCCTACCAAAAATTGTAATAATTTATCATACTCCCAATAGTTGAATTATCTGTTTCCTTTCACTCAGTTCTGCAGTGGAAATTTTTAAAATATAATATTCTAATATTCATTGTCAATATTATAGGTAAAGTATATTTCATTGTGGTTCTTATTTTTGTTTCTTATATACGAATTTAGAATTTTAATAAAAGACATTGATATTCAAATTTTTTATGAAATATGTTTATAACTTATTTTTATTGCATTTTTAGTTTGAGTAATTATATTCTTCTGCAATTCACATTTTATTAAAACTTAAAATAAATATTGAATTATGACGTTTTAGTTATCCTTGGAAAATACTCTGTTTTTAAAAATAAATGTATTTTCTATGTTTTAGATGTTTCACATGTGTAAATTAGATCAAGATTAATATTTCTATCATTCAAATATTATTTAGCCTTATTTTAACCTTGACTTCGCTGAGAAAAATGTATTAAAATTTCCACAATGTGGACATCTATCTCAACTTAGATTCTTTTGAAACCCCTTTAGGGTGGTGAGTATCTGAATGTAGATTTTGTTTAAAGTCTATTTTGGTAGTGTTTGATAGAAAATATATTTAACTTCAGTCCTCAGTTTTATGAGGTTTACACTTCTAGGTTGACAATTATTTTCTTTCAATAATTTGAAGATTTTAATTTGCATAACAAAGGCTTCCATCCTGGCTTTTGAACTTTAGGTTTCTCCAAACATACTGTTTTGTTAATTCAGCTCACAGACCTATGTGTGGGTGCTTTCAAAGTTATACATTATCAGGAAATATTTTTTTAACCTCTGTGGTAAAAACAATCTCTCAAATTTCCAACAGTTGTGAGGTTTCTTTGTAATAGGTTGAACTCTTACAGTAGGCAGCTGGTAACGCATAAGCAGGGCCAAAGAGAAGAGAGCTCCCGGACCACACCCACACCAGGGTGTCAGACAACCATCAGGTGATAGTCAGGTGGCTGTTAATTGTCTCTCTAAAATAGTAATTGGCCACAGCTGGTGCCAGGGAACGTGGTGTCCAAATAGATGGAAAACACCAGAAACTGGGGTCAGCAACTTCCCCATAAGCTCTTGGGAGCTGGGCAAGTGGACTCAAGCATGTGCATTCAGAGGCAAAATAGCTGAGTTTAACTAGTATGTGTCAAGTGAGCATGTGTGCAACTTCAGTAAACACACTGTGCAGGCTGTCCTCTCAAGCACCAGCAGGCCACCGTCCATGTGGACAGCTCAACCCAAGGAAGAATAAGGGGAGAAGGGACACAAGACCCCAGAAGTATGCCAGGGTATAAAGCCCCAAGTCAAAGGTCAAACAGTGCACTTGATCTCTCAAGTCACCTGCTTGGCCCTCTTCCAAGTCTACTTTACTTCCTTTCGTTTCTGCTCTAAAGCTTTTTAATAAACTTTCACTCCTGCTCTAAAACTTGCCTCGATCTCTCCTTCTGCCTTATGCCCCTCAGTCGAATTCTTTCTCCTGAGGAGGCAAGAATTGAGGTTGCTGCAGACCTGTATGGGATCACTACTGCCAACATACTTTGGTGCTACATGACTCGGATACATTCTGCTGCTAGCAGAACCATATAAAAAATTGCAGCTATCTATTCTCAAACTACCAAAAAAAGAGGCAATTCGATATGCTTCCACCTAACAGGTTGTCTTTCCTTTTTGCCTTCTGCAATGATCAATTCTTTAACTTGAATCATATACATTTTCACTCTGAGATGTATTTGACAAGATTTCTTTTTATTTCTCCTAGACATGTATCATTTCCTTTTTTCTAAAAACTTGTTTACTTTCGGTTATAAAAATGGTATATTTAAATATTCTCTATCCATTAGATAAGAGAATTTCTTCCTCTGTCTTCTATGTATTTTAACCTTTCTTTTATATATTCTTTTACGTTTGGTTTTATTGTGTTGTATTTTGTGTAATTGTACAATCTGATATTTCCTCCATTGAGGAGTACTCTCTCCCTAATTAGTTTTATTGTTCTTTTTTTTTCTTCTTTTTCTAAGAGATCCCTTTGTCCTTAGTCAAAACTACCTGGTTACTTTTTTACAGTCATCTATTTCTACTTATAATTTCAATGGCCTCTTTTCTCTTGTTATATACAGATATTATATTTTGCATCTCATGACTTCAATACCTGAATTCTTTTTAGGTAAGGGTGTGTTGTCTATTGTTTCTGTGGTGCTTTCTCTGGTGATGATTTTTGATGTAAAGCTCAATGAAACTTTATGTGAAATTCTTTGAGACCTGTTTTAAATATGACTTTCTCTAGAGAGGAACTGCATTTCCTTCTTCCATATAGCTCAAGGGTCTACCAACCTGGAACCAATCTACAACAAACTTCAGCTTGAGGTTTCTCAGGTCATACCTGTTTTGTTAATTCTGCCAATAAAAACAAGCTACATAGGTTAAGTAGTATTATGCTTTAAAGGAAAAATATCATAATAGTATAGGTGGCTTTTTACACATTATCGGAAGATATTTTTAGTTAGAGCTAAGTGAGCAAGAGGAAGAACAAGAGAAGACAATTTGGAATGGTGATGAGATAGGATGTCAGATTACATAGTTCTTGCAGGTGTTTGTAAGATTATTTTCCTCTATATTAAGATAATACTTGGGGAGTTTGAAGACAGTAACATTAATGTCAGCCTTTAATTTTTAGATGTTCCTACAGTGTACACAATAAATTCATGCAAGAACAGACGTGAAAGGAGAAATACCAGTTAAAGCTTTGTAATAATCTCCGTCAGAAATAGCAATGAATTTAAACCAAAGTGTTAGCAGTGAAACAGTGGAAGTGGTCGGAATCTGTATATATTGTAAATGTAGACTTTACAGATATTTGCTGGTAGATTGGATGTAGAATATGATGAAGTTTGTGAAGTCAAGAATGACTAAGTTCCTGGGCCTGATAACAGGAAGAGGAAATTTGCCAGTAACTGAGAGACAAAGTCTGTAAGAGAAACCAATTTGGGGGAGCAGGGCAGTAGAAAAGGAGATTTTGAGGTGTGTGTTAGATATATGCATTAGGAAATATTAAGTATAAAGTTGAATATATGTCTCTGGAGTTCAGGAGCTAAGTCTGGGCTGGAGACATAAATGTGAAAATTATTAGAATAAAAACAATATTGTGATAGTGTGCCTAGATTAAATACCTCAGATATAGACCTGGAACAATCTGTGTTTAAAGGTTAGAAAAATGGGAGAGATCAGCACAAATTTTTTAGAAAAAGTAGAAAGTGATGCAGGAGGAGAATTATGCGTTGGAAGAATTCAATGAAGAAAACAGTTTAAAGAGAGCCCTCCAAAATGTGTACATCTATTATGTATCAATAAAAATATCCCCCTAAAAATGAGGAGCAAGTGATCAACCATATCAGATGATGAATAAAATAAAAATAAAATTTGTATTTTAAAAGAGAAAATGATTCTGATGTCTCCTTTGGTAGAGTTGTAAGATTAAAAGCATTAAAAGAGTATTTAAATGTTTCATATAACCTTCCTTACCAAAAACATATTTTACTTTTCTTATACTACATATAAAGAGTCATTTTCCTTCTTATTTCATTTTATTTACCATATATTAATCAGAATTTTAACTCTTAGCAACCCTAGTAAGAACTTTTTAACTGTCAGTGAAACTGTTTTTGCAAAATTATGACTGAGACAGTAAAAGAGAGCTAACTTAACTGACTCCATCTTGCTTCTAACCCCCAAGCTGTCCTTATTCCTTCTTGAATGTAGGTTGAACTATGGGAGAAACTTAGTTTATAGCTTAAAACAAAGATAGATTATAACAGACCTTTCCCAAAGCAGATCTCCTTCTTGCTTGGTGTCTAGATTGCCTTTGTAGGACTAACATTAGCCACAAGATAAGAAATGATGGTTTAGGAGTCATACAGCTGGAGGCTACATGATTCTGACCCTCCCTAAACTGCTCCTAAGATCAGTGCTTCAGATATTCTGCAGACCCTGCTTGATGGATCAGCTGGTACCACCCAGATCAATAAACTGTCTCATCTGATCTTGTGGCCCCCAGGAACTGACTCAGCACAAGAAGACAGCTTCAACTCCCTGTTATTTTATCACTGACCAATCAGCACTCCTGGCTCACTGGCTTCCCCCTATCCATCAAGATGTCCTTAAAAACTCTGATCCCCACCCGAATGCTAGGGAAGACTGATTGACTGATTTGTATAATAATAAAACTCTGGTCTCCCATACAGCAGGATCTGAGTGAATTACTCTTTATTGTCATTCCCCTGTCTTGATCAATCAGCTCTGTCTAGGCAGCATGTAAGGTGGTTTACATCCGTTGCATGTCAACAATTTGTGAGTATACATATTATAATATCTAGAAACATGGGCTTTATAGTGAAACATTTTTTTCCAAGAATAATTAGAGATATTGAATATTAATATCTTTTTTTTTGGAAGTGTAGCCATAAAAGAGAACAGAGTAATGGAACAGTAGTTCCAAGGGATGTAGATCAAGGGAGATTACTTTTTGATAGAAAGCATTGTAAGTTTTTATGCCAATGAGAATAATCCAAGAGAAAGGAAAGAAGGAAAAAGACAAGGCAAATAATAATAAGGCAGAAGAAAAGGGCAGCAAAAAGAACCCAGCTTTTCACAGAGTTGTGCATTTTTCTCCAGCCACATTCAGCTGTTCAGGCACAGGTTCAGAGTGGGCCATGAGTTAGTTTACTCCACAGTTATCAGCATACAAACTGAGTAAAACAATGGCAGATGAGGGAAATAAGTTGCGGGATTATGCAAGGGAGTGAGTATAATGATATGAATGAAACCTAAGTTAGATAAGGAAGAATTGGTGACGTGAGGTTTGTAAAGATAATATGAAATCAATCATGAAGGATGTAGTAGAGACAAGTGCTTGTTCATCTAAGTATTAACACAAAAAGTAGGAAATACGATACTATGAAGCATGACTGAAAGATAAAAGGTCAAGTTTGAGGCATGGAATGTTTATAGTTAAAATTGGGAAGAAATGAATTTATTAATATTAACTTGGGAGTTCATGTAAGAGGTCAATCATAGCATAAGATCATTGCTAAAGAATTAAAGAAAGACAAGAGTGACATTACAGGAAAATTGAATTTATCAGAATTTATGGCAACAATTGTGCTAAAATCCTAAAGAATAAAAGAAGTGACCCAGTGCTTTGTAGATAACTGCAAAAAAGAGAAGAAATGGGTGGTAGTGTCTTACTGATTTGCTAAAACTGAAAATTAGGGAAACTGTTATTTTATTAGGAGTAAGACATGTGATTTCTTTTCATATTTTAACATTACTGAAACAGATTTGTCTTACAATTTACGGCATCTTACAATCACTGTCAGGCAGCCATTCCGACCTAATATTCAATGCTTTTTATATAAAAAACTTCGTTATTTTTTATGATTGCACAAAAAGTGGTATATAAATGTTTTGTTGACTAAAATGTGAAGAGGTTTTAGACAACAAAACATTTGTATACCACTTAAACAAAGAATGCAGTTCCTGGTTGTTGTTAAAACAACACTGGCAACACTGTGGTAAAAAAATTAGTCGAGACTATTCCCTCTGGAGAAGTTCGTCTTCTAATCTCAAAGGTATTTACATCTCTTTCTCTCTGTCTTTTTTCTTTATTTAACTACATAGTTATATATGCATAAATTTCTGCAAAAATTCTCACTTGCTAGTAATTTACTAGCTCAGGTCTTCTGTGTGTGACCTATATGCCAGCAGGGTTTTTCCTGCCTCGAGAGTTCTAAATAAACTGCAGGAAATCCCCAACACCTTAAAGACAGTACAAATTACTCTCTATAATGAAAATAGTCCTGCAGGCTGATTTCCTCCAGTAGCCTTTCTACAGGTCCTATATATCATATGCTCATCCTATTTTTCCCTAATATTGAACAGGATGCAATATACAGCCCCTCTGCAATTTTGAAAAAATTAAGTTGCAACATGAATTTTATGAATTTCGTAATTTTACTTGAGTTTTGAGGGTTCATGTAAATTAGTCACCTTTTCAGAATTTGTACCATCAACCTCTTCTCTAAAGAATTTAAAACTTCCTCTTATGCAGGGTAGCTTCCCTGCCCCCTTTGTTTGACATCTAGATACAAATTATCCATTCCACAAGGATACTCACATTCTGAAGAAAAGAAAAAAATCCACCCCCCGCCCCGCCACCAAACTGAATTTCTTTATAAGAGAAAATTGTCTACCAGATGTGAAGTTGAATAGAGGACCTCAAATGTAGCAAATGTTATCTAATTTTTTTATTTCTGACAATAGCTACCTCAAGCTCAAAGAAGTCATAATATTATGGTTGGCTTAAAACAGTGATGGCAGGCAGTGTGAACATGCTACCCCAATATTAGACACAACTCTTGTTTCTTGCTCTTCTTTATGTAGGTAGAAAAAGTAAATACCTTTCCAGACTCATCTGAAATTAGGGATGACTACTTTTAACAAGGAGATGAAAACAAAAGTTCTTGGGTGCAGCCTCTGGGAAAGCTGGCAAATGAGATGGAGCGGCATATTTGCCATCAGCTCTTTTACTCTTCACCCTTTTTCCTGCTTGAAAGTGCCAGATGTCATTACCAAACTTCTCAGTCCCAGATGTCATTATAGAGCTACCATACAATTATAAAACTCTGTGACCCTGACTGCTTCATGGAGACAAATAAATGCATTCTACTGTAAGTCCAGGTAAGTCAAAACGATAGAGTAGGTTTCCATAAATATGTAAAATCATGATCTGAGGTTTAACATTTATCAAAAATTTCCTAGTTTCCCTTATTTTGTGGTTAAACTGGATAGTCCATTAATATAGTTTGGCTCTGTGTCCCCACCCAAATCTCATCTTAAATTGTATTCCCATAATTCCCATGTGTTGTGGGGAGGGATCCAGTGGGAGATAACTGAATCATGGGGTAGCTTCTTCCATACTGTAATCATGGTAATGAATAAGTCTCATGAGATCTGATGGTTTGATAACAAGAAACTTGTTTCACTTGGTTCTTATTTTCTGTCTTTCCTGCTGCGATATAAGCCATGCTTTTTGCCTTCCACCATGATCATGAGGCCTCCCCAGCCACGTGGAACTCTAAGTGAAATTAAACCTTTATTTCTGTATGAATTACCCAGTCTTGCGTATGTCTTTATCAGCAGTGTGTAAATGGACTAATACATCCTTTCTTGAATATTATTTTATTTAATTAGTTTTTCCTCACAACCCTAATAAGCTCTACCAGTATTATTTTAGTGAATTTACTTGCTTCTGTGATTTCTTGCTGATTGCCAGCATATAAAATGTTAATAAATGCATTAGTAATATAAGGTCATATGCAGTAATATAATGAATCATGTCATTTAATTTCAAAATGTAAATGAACTGCATAACCTACAGTACCTTATAAAACTGTTCTCAATAGACAACATATTGAATGTTAGTTATTCTTTGAAGTAGCCTTGTAATAAAAGCAAAAATAAATCAAAGCTTGGTTTGTTAATGATTCTGATGAAATTTGTATTTGTATCTTCTCAAAAGCCTAGTATTATAAATTAGTATAAATTATAACAGGGAGATTGCCAATATCACATTGGGAAGTCAGTTATCCATTTCACTTCTATAAAAATAATTTATCATCAAAATATATAAATATAAAATACCACATTTACACCAGAACCTGTGAAAATTAGGTCAGATATGCAATGTGTGAACATTAGGAATTTTATCTCCTGTTATTGTGTGATACTATTATGGTTCATTTCTTAAAATACACATGAGAAAATTATAATTAGAAAAGGAAGTCAACAAAAAACTCATTTTTCTGAAATTAATTTATCAGAGAAAAGCTATGTGAAAACCTTATATATTTTCAGAAATAATCACACAACACAAACTGAAATTGGTGAGGAAAGCTACATCATCATATCACAATTTATACCGTAAAACGAGCAATATTGTTTTTGTTTTACATTGCTCTTGTTTTACAGTGCAAATCATAACATCCTGGCTATAGGATAAAACTTTAACCATAAAACGGGTAATACTTTAAGAAATTTTACTTGTTTTTTTTCTGATTTTTCTTTTGTAGTTGTCACATTTACTGATTTATTAGGGTTTCTTTTTTCTTCTTAAACTAAAATTCTCTTAAGTGATGAGATGGAAGTTTGCATAAAAGATATTAAATTAACTTTCCCAGTCTCATTTTATATTTCCTGTTTAAAGCAGATCACGCACATAAAAACTCTATTCCTGCAGTGTATTTCAGGACTTTAAGAATTAACATGACTCTCAGATGGTATTCTACGTGCATAAAATGAGAACAGGAAATAATGGTCTCTACTTGGAGACTATTGAGTCTAGGGAAGTGATTGATTTAGTGGACAATGTTTTGATTTACTCTCTTGTATATTTTTCTTTCTCAGTAATACCTTTGACTGTATGTTCCTTTGCCCATTTAAACTAGACTTTGAAGTGATGCTTATTATCCAAGGAAAGGGCATATCAAAAAGTATAACTATAAATAGTCTTGATTTCTTGGGTATAAATTCCAAAATGGTCTTGAAAAACATACTCACCTTTCCAGACTTTTATGCAGTAAGACATGACCTTTTATTTTCCAGGATCAGATACTGGCAAAATATAGTAATTGTTTAGGATTCAAAAGGTTTGGCTTGGAATATCACAACAAATTTTCAAGAAATTAGAGCATAAATTTTATACTAAAAACAAGAGCTTTTCAAAACTTTTGCAACAGCACATATATTCCAAGGATGGGTGATAAATATGCCAAAAATATTGATGACTATGAAACTTTCAGAATGATACATTAATAGTGATGCAAATTTACTTTTAACTAGTCAAAAATTTCCATCATTGAAATAATAATAAAAATATATGTATGTGACAAATTCAGTGTCCATTCATCAATAAACCACAGGTACTTGACTTGCCCTTCCACTGTAAGTAAGTATAAACTTGGACAAAATATATGAAGTGATTATTTTCATGCATTGAACAACAGGCAAAGCAGGACTATAATACTTGATAAAAGGCATCAACGGTACTCTGAGTAGGGGTACTTTCTCTGCTTGTCTTAAGGAAATGGAGCTCAAGTGAAGCACTTGTATTGCTGAGCCAAGGAAGCAGAGATTAGAATTCTATATTGCTGAAGTAGATGGAATTTTCAAGGCACGTTCCTAAAAAGAAAGAAGTTGAACAGAAGGGGCCCCAGAGGTCTGTGAGGACTCACAGTGCGTTATTATTATTATTACTATTATTTTGACTGAGGGCTCTGTTGCGTAATGTTCACAGAATGACTCAGCTACACTTGGCAGAAATCTGCTAGTGCTGGGCTGAGATGGAATGAAGATAACAGAGGTCACAACAAGATAAAAAAAAAAAATTGCAATTATGGCCCATAAAGAAATGAGATACATTGCTGAAGATTTCAGATATTTGAGAGTCAGAAAAGACATGCCTTTGGAATAAGGGTACACTCTCCAACTAATGACAAAATCAAAATTGACCTACCTTAATAAAGACTAAAACCAAGACTAGCAGAAGCAACAAGAATCCACAGTAATTAACTGTCTGACAAAATATACTTAATGCCCTATAAAGAAAGAAAATATAATTCAAACATGTAAATTAGCAGGGAAGCACACTCTCTATATATTTTTTTAATTGGTCAATAGAAACACAACCCAATACTGCTTTAAGGTTGTATTTAGCACATGAGGGTAATAAAACAAATAATTATGACACAGGATTCTTTCGGTGCCACTTCACCAGCTGGAAATCTTGGCCCACGGCACCTCAGCTCATGCTACCAGCCAGGATCCCATGCCCAACATGGGGCTGAGCTCAGCCTGTGGCTGGTCCAGGCATGCTGCCACCAACAGGCTTCTGCCTTGGGCACTGATGTCTAGATTAAGGGGATGCAATGACACCTAAAAACTCAGAGATGCCAGTAACCACAGAACCCCATGGTAGCATCACAGCTTCTGCACAGGGAGTTCTGTGGTCTGAGCCACTAGGGAATGCCACAGGTCTCTCTCTCTCTCATTCCAGCTGCTAGCAGCTTGACAAATGGGGGCATGTTATAGCTTGTTCCTTCCCACCACCCATGGCTTGGTGAACAGGGATGTGTTACAGCTCTGGCTCAGGGAGTCCAGTGGTCTGGGCCCCAGAACGGTCACAGCTCTTCCCTCCTGTAGTCTGGCAAACAAGAGTCTGACACAGTTCTTTTCATTCATGCCACCCACTCTGGCAAACAAGAGTGTGACACAGTTCTTTTCATTCACGCCACCCACAGCTTGGCTAGGAGCTGGCTGGGAATATGTTACAATCCTTTTTTGCCCCTGCTGTTCTGTGGGTTCCAGATTCTCATCATGTGACCAAGAAAAATGAGGTACATGGACACCAGAGAGTGAACAAGGCAGAGAAGAATTTTACTGAGCAACAGAAAAGATCTCAACAATGAGAGGGGTTTGTGAGTAGTCTTCTGTGTGAGGGTGGTCTGAAAGCAGGAAACCCTCTGTGTGGCTGTGTCCAGGGTTTTTAATAGGCTTGCAATGAGGAGGCACAGACTGTAGATAGCTTAGAAAAGGCAACATTTGATTGGTTAAAAAGCATTATTCAGAAAGAACCAATCAGAAAAGAGTGGGCAAACAGGAATAGAAATTCTTACTGTGGTGATGGACTTTATTCCAAACTGGCAGCTCAGTTTTCAGTCTTTAAATTGTCTTTGGTTTGAAGGTTGGTTTCACTGGGAACCCACCCCTGCTGGCCTATGAATTATAATAAGCAAACCAATGAAACAATCACAGTAGAGAATACACTCTATAAAGGAAAAAAAGAATTAAATTCTAGAACTAAAAATAGAATACCTGTGCAGTGTGTGTTTTAAAATGTGATTTTATTTGATTTATTTCTATTTTTATTATATGAAAACATATAATAAAAGAAATAAACTTGACTGAAAAAGTACAATTGTCTATACTGAAAAATACAAATTAAAGAAAACCTAAACAAATGAAAAGACATAATATGAGCAAAGATTAGAAGATTCAATACTGTTAAGATATCAGTTATATCAAAGTTGATTTGTACATTCAATGAAATACAAAATCTAGTTTCATCAGGGGTTTTTATAGAAATGGACAAATTGATTCTAAAGCTTATATGACAATGCAAAGGACAGTATATGACCACTGCAACGTTGAAAAAGAAGAACAAAGTAAAAGCATTTATACTATCTGATATCTAGAATTACTACAAAGCTATGTGATAAAGACAATGTGATATTATTGCAAAAATAAAGACATATATAAATAGAATACAATAGAGTCCAGAAAGAGAAGAAACATAACATATGCAATAAATTTTTTATTTTCCTCCTTTTCCTCTCTCATAAATATTCATCAACATCCTTTACCAACTTTCCTAATAAGAAAAGAGCCTTACTTTCTCAACGTAGTGCAGGGAAACTATTCTTAGGCTAAGGCAACAGGTAAGTTTCAACAGAGGAAGTCTTTTGCTTTACCTCTCATGCTGTAAACTGGAGAGACTAAGGGTTCTTTTCAGATGTCCTCAAGTCTAGTGTTTCACCAGAGAAGCAGAATAGCAATGGTTGAGTGTGTTACCTCAGGCTGAATCATTTGATGACAAACTAAAACAGAAGGTCACACCCTGAGAAGAGCAGCCTGTGCCTTAGAAGAGATAAAGAAGTGCTTGAGAGGGTCAGTGGAATAGAAGAAGCTATTAAATCTTGCCAAGGAATCTCTATTAATAGACAGAACAATAGTATTTACAATACTGACTATAAATGTCAAAAGAAGATATATGAGGAAGTCAGAATTACTGATGACAGATAAAGATGAATGGCTACCAGGTATATGGGAATAGCGGGGATGAACAGGTGAAGCTCAGGTTGTATTGGGCTATGATACTAATTCTGTATCATTCTCTAGTGGCAGATACGCAACACAACCCATTTGTGAAACTAATATAATGTTACAGTGCAAATATTAAACCTTAATATGTGACTTTTCTTTTTAGAAAAAGATCAAGTGGAAGGTGAAGGATTCCAAATGGAATGCAAACTATGATGAAATAATCTAATGGTATTAAAAATATCTGACATAACTAACTGTAGGATGTGGATAAAAAGAGATGTTAACCTAAATAACTTTGGAAACCAGAATGGACTGTAGGACTAAAAACAAAAGAAAATGTACATAAGCATTATTCTAGTTGGTAAAGTTGCTTCCGGTGGTGGTACAGGTTAAAAGATGTGAAGTTACTATATATGTATGTTGAAATTTAACCAACAAGTAAGTTCATGGTGAACAGTGAGAGTGAAGTTTTTATTCTTGGAGAAGTTACAGATAATAAAAGGCAGAAGGAATCACATGGTTCTGGATTAGAGTCATAAAAATCTGTATAAGCTCATGCTTAGTTTAATATAGATACTGAAGGACAGACATACAAATAATTATAAATATCTCTTTATGCATGGGTCAGTTACACATACATATATGCCTTAGCTCTGTTCACAAAGAGGGCCTAAACCAAAGACACCTTAATAGCAATGAGCACATCTAGAACCCAGAACTTGATTTTTAAACTCATTCTTCAATAAAAGGAACCAGAAATCCTTAAAATGGCTGAGTCTAAAGTAGCAAGTATCATACAGAATGAGCCTGGAACAGCTGGATGCTAGAAAATGAGTGCTTAATAAATAAAATGATTGGGTTAAGTCAAAAGGGCTTTGGAAGTTCTCCCAACAGCTAAAGATGAAACAGTTTGAGCAACAAAATAAGTAGCATATTATATTAGTCAGGGTTCTCTAGAGGGACAGAACTAATAGGGTAGATGTATATATAAAGGAGAGTTTATTAAGGAGTATTGACTAGCACAATCACAAGGGGAGGCCCCACAATAAGCCATCTGCAAGCTGAGGAGCAAGGAATCCAGTCCAAGTTCCAAAGCTGAAGAACGCGAAGTCTGATGTTTGCGGGCAGGAAGCATTCAGCATGGGTGAAAGATGTAGGCTGGGAAGTTATGCCAAACTAGTCTTTTTATGTTCTTCTGCCTGTTTTTATTTTGGCCACACTGGCAGCTGACTAGATTATATCCACCCAGACTAAGGGTGGCTCTCTGACTTTCCCAGTCCACTGACTCAAATGTTAATCTCCTTTGGCAACACCATCACAGACATACCTTCAATCCAATAAAGTTGACAATATTAACCATCACATACAGCACTGGATTATAATCTAATGCATAAATACCCATAATTCAATACTATAATCAATCAACCAAGGAGTACAAGTCTACATGGAAGAAGTCCAACTAACATGTGTAGATACTCCCTTCTCTACCAATTACGTGGGTTTAATGACTTAGTTCCACAGAGTAAATTATGAAAAGTGTGTGCCAGGGGCAAGGGTAGGTTTACAGTGGAGAAACCTAGCAAACATTATCTTAGACGTGATCAACATTAACATCATCAATGGTAAATCATGTTGATAGCATGTGCCTTTTATATGATATGCTACAGTCTTCCTCACAAAAACCCCAAAGCCCTGTCTAGCCATGAGAAAATAATCAGACAAATTTTAACTAAGAGGCAGCCTGCAAAATATCTGATCATTACTCTTTTTTTTTTGAGACGGAGTTTCGCTCTTGTTACCCAGGCTGGAGTGCAATGGTGCGATCTCGGCTCACTGCAACCTCCACCTCCTGGGTTCAGGCAATTCTCCTGCCTCAGCCTTCTGAGTAGCTGGGATTACAGGCACGCACCACCATGCCCAGCTAATTTTTTTGTATTTTAATAGAGACGGGGTTTCACCATGTTGACCAGGATGGTCTCGATTTCTTGACCTCGTGATCCACCCGCCTCGGCCTCCCAAAGTGCTGGGATTACAGGCGTGAGCCACCGCGCCCAGCTGATCATTATTCTTAAAAACTCTCAAGGTCAGCAAAAGCAAGTAAAGTCCAAGGAAAAACTGTCACAGTCCAGAGAAGCCAAAGGAGACATGAGGATTAAATACAAAGTGCGATCTAGGTAAGATCCTGTATCAGAAAAAAAAAAAATTAGAGAAAAACAAATGAAATCTGAAAAACAGCACAGAGTAGTTTATAATAATGTATCAATTTTGGTTCATTAGTTGTAACAAATGTACCATACTAACATAAGATGTTAATAATAGGAAAAACTGGGTGTGGGATATATTGAAATTCCACTATATTTGCCACTTTCAGTAAGTCTGTAACTATTAAAAAATTTAAAGTTTGTTAAAAATAGTAAACAAAAATGTATATACAGCAGGAGCAGGGCTTGGCAGTACTGTAAAACAGATAAAGTAAGCCATAGCATGGTTGCAATTAATGAGAACAGAGACTGGCCCAAAAAACAAATGTTTTTCCCATAAGTACATCCTGGAATTAGGTGACCTTTGGACAAAAGAGAGAAGTAAGAAAGAATCAGAATCATCGTAAAGGCCACTATTTTATCTTGATTGCATGATTATGGTTTCTACAACTAAAGTAATAGAGAATTCAAAGCTACATTTACTTAAGCTGTAAGTGGTAAAACAAGGCTTATATTGGATTTCGTGGGCAGTCATAGATTTGAAAATGTATACCTTCTTACTCAAATATCAAAGGAACAATTGATGAGGGGTGCAAAAACAGAAAATAGATGGTACCACAGCATCAGAAAACTGAGAGTTAACTCACTGTGGGGATTCAGTAAAGATCTCCCCTGTTTCTAGGATGTAAAAACATAGGTTTAGCATATGATGTACTAAATTATTGGTGCAAGTAAAATAAGTATACTGAAATGTCTCTGGAAATCAGAATTGAATATACTTAGTGATATAAATTAGGACAATAGGCCAATGTGCAGCATGAGGAATCCAAGACAGTGGGAAGGTGCAGGGAAGCAGGTTGTAATTTTAAATAGGGCAGTCAAGGTAGAACTCATTCTTCCAAACTAGAACACATTGAAACAGACTTGAAGGAGATATAAATGTTAGTAATGTGGAACAGCCAATGAAAAAACACTATACAAAAAGTGAGTTTGCCATGTTCAAAGAACTGCAAGGAGAACAGTGTGTCTTGAGGACAGCAAGTATGAGAGCAACTAGCTATGAGTTCAGGTGAGGTTTACAGACTGTAGGGTCTTGAAGGCAAAGTAAAAATCCCAACATTTACTCATAGAAAGCTACTGCAAAGTTTCTCAAGAGTATTATAATCTAACATTTCAATTCTGCAAATGATTTAATTAATTCTGCAAATGATTAATCATTAATCTGCAAATGATTTAGAATAGTTTAAGGAAATACATGTAGAAAACATGAAGAAACGACTTATGGAAGGTTTCATTTAGAGTACACATTAATTGTTCAAATGATTTAGAATAGTTTGAGGAAATACATGTAGAAAACATGAAGAAATGATTTATGGAAGGTTTCATACAGATTATGATGTATAACAATATATGTATATGTATTTTATATATTATACATATATGTACATATATGTATACATGAACAAGATGAATCTTTTCTTCATAAATAAATGTAGATGATCTGCCACTATCAGCTTGATCTTCAACACTGTCTCATCTCTTCCCAAAATGAGTTTATTTGTAAACTGCTGATTTCTTTGGGACATTGTCTCTATAAACTTTTCATAAAGCATCAATGATTTTTATCATTTTCTGCCCAAGCTTCACCATAAATTTGAAGTTTGTTCTTGCTTCAATTTTGGCAGAATTAATGTTGCTCTGATAAGGGCATTTTTCAAACTGATATCTTATATTTCTTAGTGCCACAATCTGGATTCTGTTAAAATATGTTACAACAAATTAATATGAGTTTATTTTGGTATAAAAAATTTACAATCTATGCATAGCTTTTTCATAATGTGCATTTTCCATGAACTTTTTGAAGATCCTTGCATGATAATGTTTCAGCTATTATTTCTGTCCTAAAATTAGTGTTTCTATCACTCTGCATTGCCTTTATAGCTGTATTTAAAAAATAATAAATTTAGCATAATAAGTTTAAGTCAAGTTGTTACCATAATAACAAGCCCAATTTCAACATGTTACTATAATATCTCCCTAAAGTTCCTGAAAATAGTGAGAAATTATTTTATTGGTAATTTCTTCAAAGAGAACAAAGCTTTCAATTTGTGCTGTTCTTTGCTTGAATCTTAAGGCTGAACTTTCCGAATTTGGTATGAGAAGCAATGATCAGGAGACACAGAGCTAGATAAACCTTCTCATGAAAGTATATACTCGTAAGTCTGGGTTTCAGAAAGTCGGTAAGTCCATTTCATTACAAGTCAATTTTTAAGCCACAGAGAAAATAATTCCTTTAAACTGTGAGTCAAGTCATGACAGGCTAAGGTAACAATGTCTAATATCAGAGTCCCATTTTGCAAATTATTTTTGTGAAAAAACATTTCCGAAGACAGAAACTTTCAAAAGAGAAGTATCTTGGGAATAGGAGCTAAAGGTTACTGGAATACTTGAAAAGTCGTATTTATAACTGTATTAGTCCATTTTCATACTTCTGATAAAGACATACATGAGACTGGGCAATTTACAAAAGAAAGAGATTTAATTGGACTCACATTTCCACGTGTCTGGGGAGGCCTCACAATCATGGCAGAAGACAAAGAGGGGCAGGTCACATGTTACATGGATGGCAGCAGGCAAAGAGAGTGCTTGTGCAGAGAAACTCCCATTTTTAAAACCATCAGATCTTATGAGACCCATTCACTATCATGAGAAGAGCATGGGAAAGACCCGCCCCAATGATTCAGTAATCTTCCACTGGTGCCTCCCACAAGTGGAAATTATGGGGGCTGCAAGATGAGATTTGGGTGTGGGCACAGAGCCAAACCATATCAATAACAAATCTTCCAATTGGGAGAAGAAATGTTAGTCAGCAGAACTTCTCAATAAGCAGCCAATGGACTATATGGCCTGACATGTTATTTAATAGAGTACTTCATTCTTAAACAGTATTTTCATATTTTATTTTCTCTATTACTAATAAACACGAAGTTGTATGCTAAGCTTTATGGACTTTGGTGTGCTTTGCAAGACAAGGATTTTAATACACCTTTAACCATATTACTAACTTTCTCTCATACATAGCCAGCATTTTCAAATGTAAAAAAAATCACTTTGCTTTAGCTTTTAAACAAAAACTAATTTCTTATCTCCCCCAAAAGTATGTCTATACCATTCAAAATAAAGAAAATAAGATGCACTGATAAAACTGACATATATATGGCCACAGGAAATACAGAGGCAATAGCACCTGTCACCTATACATACTTCACACAATCAACATACCTGATTAATACAGCAAAATGTTAGAGTAAAAGATGAGAGCAAAAAGCAGAAAAAAACAAATTCTAGATGAAGTTCAAATTATTCAGTTAGGCATGCATTCAGCACTTATATATTGAGTATTAGGTATATACCAGGTTTTGTTCTAGATGCTGAAGATATAGTAGTTAACCCAGACAAGGTGTCGGACTTACTGGTACTTATATTCTAGTGAGGGAGATGAGTAATAATTATATAAAGTATAAATCATATAGATGTATTTAAGTAAGATAAGGTGGACATATGTAAGGGTAGAGAAAATGGTGATGAGATTATATTCGCTAAGTCCACTGAAGACAACCTCTCTGATGAGATATTTGAGAAAAAAACTGGATATTGAGAAGGAGGGAACCTTGTTAAAGTGTGAGAGAAAAGTATTTCTCAGTAAGTGGATAACTAGTTTAAACTAGGGTGAAAATGAGTTTGTTAGAAATAAGAAAAAGGCCATTGTGGGTAGAGCACAGTGAGTGAAGGTTAAGAGAATGAAGGTGAAAAGGGAACCAATAATCACATCATATGGGTCATTGTAAGCCAAAGTAGAGTTTAGATTTTGCACTAAATGTAAAGGAAAAATATTACAGAGTTTTCTCTGTGTGTGTGTGTGTGTGTGTGTGTGTGTGTGTGTGTGTGTGTGACTTGAGTTGCTATAAGTCAAATAAACTATTGAGAGGAAAGAGTGAAAGCAGAAATACCACTTAGGGGAAAACTGCCACAATTGAGGGTATGACATAAAGGTGGCCGGGTCATAAGAATTGTGGTAGTTTAGAAAGTGAAGAGTAATACAATTTGGGATATATTTGATTTTTGAGCCTACAGGATTTTAATAGATGGATATAGATTGAACAAGTACAGAGAAACCAAGATTGACTCTTAGATTTTTAGATTGTTTATCTGGTTGAATGGTAGTGAATGAAATGGGGTAAGAAAAATGGGGAAGAAACAGTTTGTGGAAAAGGCGAGAGAAAATCAACGCAGAGTTCTGTTTTAAATACGTGAAACTACTTGAGACACTGAATAGATATCCATGTGGGAATGTCATCTCAACTTTCAAGGTAGTCAGACTTTCAAGTCTGGAGCTCACAATAATGATTAGAGCTCAAGATCTAATTTAGGAATTATTTGTCAAAAAAAAACTGGATACTTAACCTAAGTTTTTCAAATACACATATGAGAGTCGAGTATATGCTCAAGTATATAAACTGAGATAACTGGAAAAAATGCAAATCCTATTTGGAACTCTTGAGTTTAAAAGAAAAAGTTTTGTTAAATTGTAGAAGAGCATGTCAGAATAAGTGTGCGTGGGGAATAAGAGTAAGTATGCATGTGTATATGTGTATCTAATAGGAGGAGCTGTTTCACCATAGAATTTCTAGGAAATGTTTTATTTCATCTAAGGTAATTAACACCATTTTATTTCAAACATATTCACATTATTCAAATTTTCTGTTTCCTTATACTGTGTCTAAGTAGCATCAGGTTTTACCACAAATTTTAAAACATATTTTACATTATTATCTTATGGACATAAGTTCCATACATTGAGGATTAATTTTAAAAATGTAGCTCCCTTGATGTACATTATATTTTTATAAGATGGTAATATGAATATAAATCCAACAAACCTGTTTATATAGGAAAGGCTAATAGTATTTGTTCTAAACTTTCCACTCTGTCAGTAGATTGAAAAGGTGTTAGAGTAGTTGTTAAAGATAAGGATAAGGAAGGAAATTTAATTAATAGAGATTTTTTGATCTATGGATATTATTGGGAATGACTTCATTCAATCCAAATAGGAACCATTTCTCCTAGCAGGACAGAAGCATACTCAATGGAAAAAAGTACCCATATTAATACAACACTGTACACAGATGTTTTCAGCATTTGAACAAGGGATTTATCAAAATATTTTTTTCTTAAAAAAAATCTCAATTTAACTTTAACATGTATATGAGGATACTGCTTTCTGTACACCCCAATACATTAATATATGTGCTTTTCTAGAATTTAAACCTATATATATAGTATTTGTTTAGTCTCATATAAAGATTTATTGGGTAATTGTTACCCAACAATCCATCTTTAGTTAGAAAGCTGTTTTTATTCACTTCACATCTTAAAGACTGAGAAATAAAAGGCATTAAAATACCAATGACAGATAAAACAGAGAAAATTGCTCTGAACAAACTCTTCTAGAATACTGTGGTGCATATAAATTATGAAAACACTAAAACTTGATCAAAAAGGAAGGTCTTTAACTTTCATTTAAATGCATGAACAGATGTGGCAGACCTAATGTCAATGGATAAATGGCCCCAAAATGTGGAATATGAGAACGAGATCTCTGAATGCTTTTAAACTCATCCCAGGCATGGCTGGATTCCTCCAACAATAAATGAAAGACCTAGGGTGCATGTAGGGCAACTGTCAAGGCTTATAAGACTTTGGCCACCAAAAAAAAACAGCTCTGTAAAGAGAATTATTATCACTTAAAAATTAATTTGCTGCTTCACAGTCACCTGTACATATGGAGACAAGTTGAGCCTCAATTAAAAAAATGCATATCATGTAAGTCTATTTTAAATTATGTCTACAATTGTATCCTTTATTTACTGCATAATTTCCTATATCCTTGCAAACTAGCTAAAGCACCAGAAAATCTATTTGCCAATTTACTACCTCAGGAATTCCTTATGTTTACCTACTTGTTTGTGTTTGCACACTGTATCTTCTGGTAGAATTTTATGGTTTGGTTAGTCTGACGTGATGTTGTAACTATACAAGAAATTTTAATTCTATGGAAGCACTTGTGTCACTATGGCATATGTTTCTCCCAATACGAGGATTATTAGAACAGTCTCCAGATGAATTTAAAAGTTGTGTTAACAAAATTTAAAGCCTTAAAATGTTTAGTTTTAAGAGCAGGTGATAGTTATATTTTGTAGTGCAACATACTAAATTGTGTCTTTAGAGGCACTGATTATATATTCTTAAAAGTAGATAACTGAAAATCTTATGGCTTTATTTCTTATAAAGTAACTTTAACTTCTTTCATTTCTCTGTCATTCTGTGAGGTTATTACTACTGTGACCCAAATAAATTGTATCAATTTGACTCCCTCTGCATTACCACAATCATTCCCTTTTCTCCATCTTCAATGGAAAAAGGGACTGCTATGTTCGTTCATTAATTTTTGATCTCTCATCTGGACTACAACAATAGTCTATGACTATTCTTCTGCCCATGGTTTCATAACATTCCATTTCTTCTTCCAATTGATGACAAATAATCTTTCTAACATATGTGTAAAAATATTAAAAGGACCACAAGTTCTTTTTTCCATCTTCTCCTTTATCCCAGACTTTAACTCAGACTTTAAATGCTTATTTCTTCCACTCCAGGCTTAAGGAATAACTATGGATAATAAGGATGGTGTGCTAACCCATCCGTGTATTGCTACAAAGAAATACATGAGACTGGGTAATTTTTAAAGAAAAGAGGCTTAATTGGCTCATAGTTCTGCAGGCTGCATAGGAAGCATGGTGCTGCCTCTGCTCAGCATCTGGGAAGGCCTCAGGAAGCTTTTACTCATGGCAGGAGGTGAAGCAGGAGCACTCACATCACATGGGGAGCAGGAGCTCTCCCCATGTGATGAAGGTTGGGAGGTGCCACGTGTTTAAACAACCAGATATCCTGAGAACTCACTCACTATCATGAGGGCAGCACCAAGCCATGAGGGATCCTCCTACATGATCCAAACACCTCCCATCAGGCCCTGCCTCCAACACTGGGGATTACATTTGAACATGAGATTTGGGTGGGGACAAATAACCTAAATTATATCACATGGTATGTTATTTCATACCTCGATACTTTTAATCATGCTCTTCGCTCCATGTAAAATGTCCCTTATTCTACCTATATTTCCTGATAAGAAATATTCTTTCCCCAATTTCTAAATAAAGAGTCTTATTCCAGTGAAATTTTTCCTACTCTATACATAGAACTGTCCACTTCATTTTGGATGTGCCTACTGATTCTATGCATACTTTTATTCCGTTCTCCTAATCCTTAGTTGGATGAGTTTATGTTTATCTCTCTATCTCCAGTAAGTATCTCTTTGGAAGAGAGACTGGACCCATTTATCATTGTACCTCTAGTTCCAAACATACATAAACCTCAATACTTACTGAACAGAGGAGTAAGTGAAAACTGGGGTTGTTTGAATTCAGAGACTAATATTTCCCCCACATCATTATAGGAAATAAAAATATGATATGCTTAATGCTTAACATTCTTTTTAACAATTTATATTTTATTTTATGTCACAGTAGCCTTATATAAAAAAGTGCTATTTTAATGTCCATTTTACAAATGATGTCACTAAGTCCCAGCTGTTATTAAAATTGCCTAGGGCTATACAAATAGTACAAAGCCTGGGCTTTAATTTCAGAGTTTGCAGATTTAAATGCCACATTATGCTCTTACATAACAAAAGTGAAGGCAAAACATTAAAAATGAATGAAATCAGATTGTAGATGTAAAACATTTATTGTTTTGAGACCTTAATGTAAGATGGATATTAGCATCAGATCAGAACTCAACAAGATCTCTCCTACCTTTCTCTTTTTTCTTCTTCCATGGTACTGTTCCCAAAGAAAAATCTACATTATATATATTTATATAGAATTGTAATTAACTCTGTGCAGGCAAAAGTAGATAAAAATGAGAAAATTTGGGGCAGTTTGAAAACTGCCAAATTTAAGCCTGAAACAATTAGCCTAACTTTTCTCCCCTATGCCACCGAGTTTTAAAGTGCCCAGTGTGTCATAGATCAAACTATTGACTTAAATTATTTAGGGCAGAAAAAAATAAGTTTTACACATTATGCTGATTTTTTTGTTTATCTTGATATTGAGAATATTTTTATTTCCTGTATGCTGTACCTTATTTCTGTATTTAGAATTTTATAAGGGAAAATATTTTAGTGTTACAAATACAACAACAACAACAAAAATGCTGTCTTGTTATTTTCTTAAAATGTCCACGAAAAAAATCATCAAAGAACCAGAGATAAGCATACTGCAATCTAGCTGTGAAAACATCTGCTTGAATTAGAAATACAGTGAAAAGGCAGGCAAAGGAAAAATTACAAATAAAAACAATAATTCCTGGAACTTGACATTTGCTTTGGAGAAAGATGGTAAGAACATCTATATTTAACTGGAAGATAATCTCACTACACTGAACTGCTTCAAACACACATTCTAATTGTGTGTTGTGTAACAAAAGTTCTTTATTAAGCCAATTTATATATAAATACTTGAGATTTTGTTTGTGATAGAGAGACAGGTTCGCCCTCCTAGAGAAAAACAAACACAAAATAAAATATAAAAAATATATAAATTAAAACCACTAATTCTACATTACCTAAGTGTATGTCTTCTATTTGTTTTGTGTTTCTTTTCTGTCATTAATAATTAACCTTCAGTGTATCAAGAAAATCATCACCATCATTTGCCATTTGCATTCAAATGGAAACCTTTTAAAAATAATTTTGTGTTTTAATAAATAATTCATAGAAGTAAAAATAAAGAGATAGTGGAAACACTATCTTATTTATATTAGAAACATAATAATATAACTTATATGAACACTAATTTATATTAGAAATTTTAAAATAAATTTTATCATTGCAGACCTCTTTATAACAAGTAAACTTTGGCATGCAAACATCATAATAGCTAAAAAATACCATTACATCTTCCTTTAGCAAAGCAGCATAGAACAGGTCCTTGCTGCACAACATTGCCTAATGAAGTCTTTTCAATTTAATGCCTAACTAGAAATTATTATATTCCTTTTTGTCCTTGGAAATATGTTTTTCACTTATAGATACTTGAGTTTGAGAAAATTCCTCTTGTTATTGTCACCTGAAGACTCATTGTATCATTGCCTGAGATTTTACTAACATTATCCACTTCACCATCATCATTAGAGTATTACTATCTATTTATTTGAATAAATCTTCTGATTTATTAATAGTTGTAAAACATCTTATTCATCAATTTTATTATCTATGCCATCAGGATAGAAAAGGAAAAATTCTGAATTCTCAATTATCTTCAATAAAAGCTAAAAGCAGACTATAAAGATGGTATTTCCAGACTTCTTTTATATATTTTTAAAAGATGGTGTAACATTTTGGGCAACAGAATAAAGAAACTACTAAGTCTTTCACTTTTACTTTATCCTTCTAAAGGAAACATAGCACAGGTAAACATTTTCTGAACGGGCCATACGCTAAATATTTTAGGTTCATGGGACTCATGTTCTCACTTGTAACTGTTCAACTTTGTCACTGAAACAAACAAAAGCAGCCATGAATACTATAAAAATAAATGTAACTGTGTTCAAATAAGTATTTTTCAAAATCTCTATTGGTCAGAATTCTCCAGTGAAACAAAATCAATAGAATGTGTATGTGTTTTCTATGTACATAAAGATGTTTATTGTAAGAAATTGACTCATGTAACCGTTGAGGCTGAGAAGTCCAGACCCAGGAGAACCAATGGTGTAAGTTTCAGCTTCAGTTCAATTCTTAAGGCAGGAGAAGACCTATGTTCCAGCTCAAAGACAGGCAGAGAGAGAGAGAATTCTAACTCATCCTTTTATTCTATGCAAACCTTAAAGGGATTAGATGAGGCCCACTCATATCGACAGTCTACCTTAATCAGTTTACCAATTCAAATGTTAACCTCATCCAGAAAAATTATCAGAGACACATCCAGAATCATGTTTGATCAAATATCTAGGCATCCTGTGACTCAGTGAAGTTGCATACAAAATTAACCATCACAAGTCCAACCTTTATCAACATGGCCCCATACACATCTCTTTAAACCATATTTAATCTCCAAATAAAAGATGATAACAAAGTCATAATTCCCTCTAGCATGGTTCAACTCTCTTGTGTACAACCACAAACACATGAATCCCTTTCCCAGAGCAGATAAGGTCTTTGAGTGATGTTTAGTCTTCTCTTAGATACCCTACAAATTAAGTGCTATGATAAAGTTGACACATCTTATGTTATATGACATAAGAATAATTCACAAGAATTTAATAAGAAGGAAATTTGGCCCTCAATCCATACACTTCTGTGAATATAGATAATTTTATCATTCTTCTTTCTTTCTGTTTCACCTTTTAAAATATAACTAAGAATAATTGATGATTAATGATGAAAGAGTTCCTATAGTGATAAAATGGCATAATGTTTCAAGATATAAAAATTAAGACTAAGATTTCATAATGTTGCTTAGAGATATGTAAAATAAATTCATAAGATAGAATCAGTTTTATTCTACTCTAAAATAATTATATTTTTACTTTTTTCTTTGAAAGGGTGCTTTAAAAACGTGATGAAATATCAGTTTTACCAATAGTTGAAAATACTAAAATATGAAATTCAAATCTAAACCCTGGGGCAATAAACTCTGTAAACATATCGAGTTTTAAGAATCTCTTAAAGATATGACATCATGCTAAGTGCCAATGATGACAAACTCATCTATGTTTGTATTTTTTCCATAATGCAAGGCATTTGCCCCTTCAGTAAGCAAAAGCCACACAGTCCAAAAGTGAGAAAAACTCCCTGAGGGCTATGTTAGGAATTTACTCACAGTTACCTAAAATAAAAAAAAAAATTTTAATAGCAGTGGAGCCTGGCTAAGAAAATTAGTGGCAAAAGTAGATGCTAATATTAATAAAGATCAAAGACTGGTGAATTAACATAAGAAGAATGTTTTAGGAATATATAGAATAAATGAGACTAGAATAAAACTAATTATCTCTTGTAATGGGAATAAATCAAGACTGAAATTATTTTGAGAATTACAAAGCAACTAACAGGTTCTGTGTAAAAGAACAAAAAAGAGGCAAAATGCTGGGAGATTAAGTCTCAAAAGAGTAACCACTGTTCTTTTTTTTTTCTTTCTTTTTTTGAGACAGAGTCTCACTCTGTTGCCAGACTGGAGTGCAGTGGCGTGATCTCGGCTCACTGCAACCTCCGACTCTCAGGTTCAAGCAATTTTCTTACCTCACCCTCCCAAGCAGCTGGGACTACAGGCACACGCCACCAAGCCTGGCTAATTTTTGCTTTTTTTTTTTTTTTTTTTTTTTTTAGTAGAGATGGGGTTTCACCATGTTGCCAGGATGGTCTTGATCTCCTGACCCGTGATCCACCTGCCTCGGCCTCCCAAAGTGCTAGGATTTCAGGCATGAGCCACCGCACTCAGCCCAGTGTTACTTTAATAACAAGTATCTGTAATTAATATATGAGAGATTCTGAGATACTCTCATGTTAGTACTTTAACCTGCTCTTAATTTTACATTTACTAGAATTTTTGCTAGAAAATTAATCTCTCACTTGGTGGCATTTGCCAGATGCCTGTCTGTGGAACACACAAAGTAAAAGATCCCACCCACCAGTTTAACAGCTTGACTTAAGAAAATATGAGACAGCTCTTGATGAGAGAAGAAAAATAAAAACAAATCTAATGGACATTAGTAAAATTAGAAAAAAAAATGTGTTCAATTATTTACATGAGTCTTTCTTCATAACTTGAAGGCAAATAACTATGGAAAAAGAAAGTAAGAAAGAAAAAAACTTAATTTTTCATAGTAAGAAACCAATTTGGCAAAAAATAGTTGTAAAAATTATACTACTTTTGGGTAGCAAGAAATTCTATGTGAAAATCTGATTCTTAAAGCTCTCTCAAGATACATTTCTACATTAAGTTTATGTACTTTTTGTGAAATGGATGGTTGGTCATCTGAAAAATGTTTCTTTTTATTCCAGCATAAAAAAATTAAAAAGCACATTGTGTACAGCATCACTGTGTGTGTTTTAGCACCTTGTGGTTAAGCAAAATGTGTGTAAGTTGTATTTTAGGACTTCTATTACTGGTACATTCTACATTGAAGAAAGATTTTGATTTATGACATATGAATGCTGATTCTAAAATGGTTCTTTTTCAAAATGCATTATAGAAATTAGTCATTACTGAAGATTAAAAAGTAGATATTATGTAAAAAGAAGCCATTATGTTACAAAAAGAAAAAATTTAGGAGTTAAAAGCCGTAACATTTAGTCCTAACTCTGCCACCAATTCACCTAACATATCTGACCTTAGTTTCTTTATCAGAAATGAAGATATTATTTTAGTTTCCTCTATTTTCTCTTAGATGGGAGAAGTGAAAAAATATAATGAGCTTTTCTCAGAGTCTTGTATTCAGCTGTCCCTTGCCATTGGTTCACTCTGACATGTAGTAGCAACTACTAAGCATGTTTCACTAATCAAAACAAGTCCAAGTAATAGTTTACATGTCATGGTATAAATTTCTCACCAGCTGTGAGGGTGTATGATTGTGTCTGGCAAAACTAGGGTTTGCTGGATTAAGATCATCTAAAGAGTTAGCAAGAGGAAAAAGCAAACTTTAGACGATCTTAAAAATATTTTTAATAATTAAACATATTAAAAATTGAGGTAAAAAAAGTTCCAGAGGTTATTTATGTCTAGAAGAAACCTTGCTTGTCAGCCTTGTAAACCTACTCTAATGGCTGAACTTTCTTCAGAATCATCTTTGTTTTCAATAATATTGCTACAGGATCCTAATCTACTAAGATACATTTTTACCCCATGCTTTAGACCTAATAGGGCATTATGTCTGCAACTTGCTACCAAATAGATCATGAAAAAATAGTAATTCAAATTTGTTTGTGATAAGGAAACCATGAGAGAATGAAAAGACAAAGTAAAAGTGGCAAAATGTTCGTGAGTAAATCTGAGTAAAAGATAGGCATATAGAAAGCATATGTTGATATTCTTGCAACTTTTTATAAGTTTGAAATTCCTTTAAGATGGGAGTTTTTAGTAGTCTCTTTAACAGTTACTACATCCATGCTGCCTAATCATAAATTATTTTCAGTGTTCAAATGTACATTTTTACAGGCCCATCCTTATATATACATAAATTATAAATAATCATCATTTTCTGTACTACTATGTAGACTTTTTCACATAAAGAGAGGCCATCAATAATAGTCTATTTTTATTTAAGAAATAGCTTATTACCTTCAGAGGCAGTTTCATAAGCCATTTAAAAAATATTAAAAAATACAAATCATTCCCAGCTAACAATAGTTCAACTTACAATTTTTCAACTTTATGATGGTGTGAATATGATAAGCATTCATTAGGGATGGTACTTTGAGTACCCATACAACCATTCTGCTTCTTACTTTAAATAGGGAATGAAATAAGTTACATGAGATATTTAACTTCATTATAAAACAGACTGTGTTGGATACTTTGCCCAACTGTTGGCTACCGTTAAGTGTTCTGAGCACATTTAAGGTAAGCTAAACTAAGCTATGATATTTAGTAGGTTAGGTGTATTAAATGAATTTCTGATTTATAATATTTTTACTTACAATAAGTTTATAATGTCATGACTATCATAAATCAAGTAGCTCCTTTATGCTTATATATGCAAATACATGGATATTTTTCTGGAGATCTTCTGAAACCCTTTCATAGATCAAAGTGGCTCTGAATAACTGATGTGTTGAAATATCAACTTTTAAAAATATTTTATTATGCAAACTATTAAAATTGTCATATTAGCATAACATTCTACTTACTACTATAGGTAGCTTAGCATTATGGTATCTTTCCCTTTAGTAGATTATAATCTAGAGTTGTCATATATTCAATAATAAATATTCATACCAATATTCAATAAACTGCCTTGATTTCAATTTAATAGGGCAAATTCAAATCATAAATTTATTTTAGATATTACGATTGTAGCATGACACCTCAATTTAATATAAAATTGTGGCACTCTGAATGTCATGCAAATGTTAATAATTACTTTCTAAATGCAAATTTTGAAAACTGAATTTCAGCAGAGGATGAATTTGAAACTTCAAGCTAGCTATGCCTGGGAGGATATGCCAGTATTTACAGTTGAGTTATGACACACATATATTTATTTTACCAAATTATTCACAAAAAGGCATAAAATGCCATAGCTTAGTTCTGATATAAATTATAGGCTGATGAAAAGCACTGTTTAAAAGAGAACATGACAAAATATTCCCTCCCTCTCTGATTTACTCTTCATTTATCTTAAAATACTTGGATGAGTAAAGAAAAATAAAGTTTTAATGAATATTATATAAGTAAAAGTAAAAGTGGGCTTCCTAAAAGTCAGCATCACTACATAATATTTTTAACTAAAAATGAACATTCACAAGCAACACCAGTGGATGTTAGGAAAGCTAATTTCAACACACGCCTGGTATTCAGTAGCTAAATAATTCTCTTAGCCCTAAAATATGGGGGTACTTATACCAAAGGCTTAAGTAATACCTTCAATCCTATTAATTATAAGAGAACTAAGGAGTTTTTCTCAACTGTTATTTTTGTGATATGTTATTGATTTAAGGCTGATTTAACATAAAGAGTTCCAGTGTATTTCAATAAAAAGTAAGGCAATCTAGTTAAATGACATAAGCAGAAAACAGGTGACAAAGTGACAATGAGTGTTATTGCAAATTTTTGATGTCATGATAATATTCCTTTTCTAAGATTAAATGTAATAAAATACTGACAGGAAGTCTAAACCTAGCCATGATCCTGATTACTGGAATTTCAATTAATATGAAGTGTTTCTGTATATATTTTGAAGTAAATTTTATTGATGACCCCTTTTAATTATATAAATTGAGTACTCGTGTTCCAACTCTTACAACACAAGGAGGGTTTAAGGGGCAATCTTCTTCACTTCTGCCAAAATCAAACATGCAAAAACTCTCATGACAATTTGCAAGAACAAATTATATGGGATCCAATTACTATGATGAACAATTGTCCACTATTAAGCCCTTTTAATTTCTTACTACGTATAATGTGGTCATCAGCATATATTAAAGTATGTTAGAAATACAGAAAAGAAGGCCCCAATCCAGACTTACAAAATCATACTCTACATTTTTAAAAGATCTCTTAATGACTCATACGCATGGTTTTAGAAGCACTGCTTTAAATTTGGAGAAAGCATGAGAAAGAAGGCATTTGTGTAAACAATTGTATTTATATCTATTTTCTCACCTAACTAGGTATGCCCCAGTACTACTTATAAAACACAATATTATATATTTCTGTATTTGCCAAGCACTGTGTAAAGACATTTATAAAATGTATTGCCATGTTTTAAATCTCACAACAACCCATATGATAAGAACTGTTATTGACATTTTACAAAAGGAAAACTGAGACTTACAGAACTAGGTAGGACAAGTTCACACAGACAGTAATGGGTAGGAGACAGTCTGAACAAAGAACTTGTGCATTTACTCATTAGATGGGCTAGCATGGGGTTATGTGGAGATATCAATTTATATCAAAATATGATGCCAATTTTTGAATGGAGAATATATAAATTATACAAAGACTATGATCATTAAAAAACATCTTGCCCCATATTTAAAGAAAAAAAAACAAAACTTATAGTACATAAATCTTAAAGTCTAGGCTTTCAAAATGCTCCTTATCAGCCAATTTATGGTTTTTAAAATGGTAAAATATGCAATCAGAAAAGTTTGGATGGGTACAAGTACTGGCTACTCATAAACCAAATAAATTTAACTTAATCCTCTATTCATGAAAATAAAGAGTGAGTGATATGGTTTGGTTCAGTGTCTCCACCCAAATCTTATGTCTAATTGTAATCCTCACATGTCAGGGGAAGGACCTGGCAGGAGGTGACTGGATCATGAGGGAGGATTTTCCCCTTGCTGTTTTCGTGAAAGTGAGTTCTCACAAGATTTGATGGTTTAAAGGTGTGTGGCACTTACCCTTTTGCTCTCTCTCTCTCTTGCCACCATGTGAAGAAGATCCTTGTTTCCCCTTCACCTTTTGCCATAATTGCAAGTTTCCTCAGGCCTCCCAGTCATGCCTCCTGTGAAGCCTGCAGAACCATGAGTCAATTAAACCTCTTTTCTTCCCAAATTACCCAATCTCAGGTAGTTTTTCACAGCAGTGTGAAAACAGACTAATACAGTGAGATATTAAGAATGAATTCTAGGCCAGGTAAGGTGGCTTATGCCTGTGATCCTAGCATTTGGGAGATGGAGGCAGGAGGATCACTTGAGCTCAGGAGTTCAAGACCAGCTGGGGCAATATAGCAAGACCTCAGTGCTTAAAAAAAAAAAAAGGAAGAAAGAAAGAAAGAAATTAGTTTGATGTGGTGGTGCTGCACCCCTGTAGTCCCAGCTATTTGGGAGGCTGAGGTGGGAGGATTGTTTGTGCCCTGGAGATACAGGCTTCAGTGAACTATGATGGTGCCACTGCACTCCAACCTGGGCAACACAGCAAGATCATGTGTCAAAAATAAAAATAAAACATGAATAAATTCTGAAATATTTAGATGTTCAGATGATCATATACATTAGAAAATAATTATTTGTATCTGATTAAAAAGATACAAATCTCTCCTTTAATCTGGAAGGAAAAGTATAGAATCAGATACACATACATATTTTGTATTTTTCTTTGTTTAGTTAACAATAATTTTAAAATAAATTATAAAGATAATACAGACTGCTCTATTTCACAGCAGTGCTGGGGACCAAAAAAATGAGCAAAAAATAAAGGAAATACTACAATGATTTTTCTCATATTCAAGTTCACAACAATATGATTAAAAATAGTTGACATTTATTGAACCATTGCTTACATGTAAGGCACTGTCAAAAGATTTCTTAAAATATAATTTAATCTTAACCATGAAATAAGAACTAGCCTTTTTTTCAGATGAGGAAACACTGAACTGTTAAATGTTGGCTTCGGGATTTAAACTGAGGTAGGCTGGCTCCCGTTCTCACAAATCATGCATATAATTTTAGGAAAAGTTTTCTTTATCTCCCAGTATATTTAACATATTTCAAATTTTCTCCTTTAAGACAGAATATACACATGATTTTCTCCTCATAATTATTTTAGAGGTGTATATTATCTCTTTATATTCACACTGCCTTAATGGTCTTATAAGAGAGATAGATGCCTTAAGTTTATTTGATTAATATATATGAATTATGCCTTTAGTGCCAAGTTTCCAGTTTTTTCACTCAAAAAAAGACCGAAAAATAAACTATACTGTAATTTGTTTCCTTGCACCATCTAGTGGATATAAATGACAACTGAGGCATTGCTATAAACGATCATTAGTCAATCATGTAAGTCAAATTTTCAAACACATCCGAAGAACTGTTCCCAAAATAATGTTTCGAATCACACCACAACAGTGCATAAAATTACTGAATTTTTCCCTTTTTCAGAGGATATGAATTAAGCATGGCTGCTGAATTCATTTACGAATGTTTAAATTTACAAATAAAGTAACATAAAATAGCATCCTCGCAATCTTCTAATAATCAGAGATAATGGAAGTCATACACTAAATCAGCTTAGTTCATCCCGTTCGTTCTCATAAACTCAATCGGTCTAAAAGCAGCAGCGCGTTGAGTAGAAGCCCCCGCGCGTTAAGGAGAAGCCCCAGGAGTCTGCGCGGAACCAGTGCGCAGGCGCACTGAGGGGCGGAAGCGGGGAGGCGGGGCTAGGCCCGACAAGGGAGCGGAAGAGGCCCAGGCGGCTGGGTGAGGCGCTGAGACGGTTTAGCGGTGAGTCCTGGGCCAGGCGCAGCTAAAAGCCCCGCAACCCGGGAAACGCCAAAACAAACCGGAGGACTTGGGATTCCGGAGCAGTCGCCGCTGCCGCTGCTTCTGCCGCCGCCCCAGCCACCGACCCGCCGCCGGAGGACTCAGCCCTGAAAGGCCTGTAGGCCTAGGCGCGGCCCGCGGAGCCAGACGTGTTGCTGCCGTGAGTAAAACGAGCGCCCTCTCCGCAGTCGTTTACAAATTAAAATGGAGGAAATTTCGTTGGCCAACCTGGATACTAACAAGCTAGAGGCCATCGCTCAGGAGATTTACGTAGACCTGATAGAGGATTCTTGTTTGGGATTCTGCTTTGAGGTGCACCGGGCAGTCAAGTGTGGCTACTTCTACCTGGAGTTCGCAGAGACTGGTAGCGTGAAGGATTTTGGCATTCAGCCAGTGGAAGACAAAGGAGCGTGCCGTCTCCCGCTTTGCTCCCTGCCGGGAGAACCTGGGAATGGGCCTGATCAGCAGCTGCAGCGCTCACCTCCGGAATTCCAGTAGCTGCAAAATGAGATTCTGAGAGTGGCCAGGACAATAACATAGACTGGTCCTGTGGCTTGGAGGAATAAGCTAAGTAGAAAAAAGTAGAAAAAAAAAATCAGACAAAAGTTCTAATTCCCCTTGAAGATCCTAGCATTTAAAAACCCAAAGTGGATAATTTAGGAATCTTTTTTTAAAGTGTGTCACCTGGAGCCAGCTCTGAAGCCCTGGGCAGGAAGAGCTGCACAGCCTGCAGGCCATGCAGTGCCTGTTGATCCCTAAACATTCCAGGATGTGCGCAAGATTCTGTAGTGCCCCCAATGCACAGGTGAGCAGTGTGTGCCCAGCATATAAAATTTTTGGTTCCTCAGCTTTTCTGTCTGCCTGATGTCAAGGACTTCCTGGACAGTTTGGACATTACAGTTCATCAGGCCATAATCAGTGGCCTGCAATGGGACTGCTCATTTGATATCTGCACCTCTGATACGGGCTTCTCTGAGACAAGTAAATGTCAGGTGCAAAATCTGGATACTAACAATTTTAATTTGGGAAACCCAAGAAAAAGAATTCTCAAGTTTGGTAGGGAAGCTCTGTAGCCCTGACTCCAGCAAAAAGAATTGGTTGAAACCACCTGTTTCCCAAAGGTCCAGTCTTTGTAATGATTTCAGCTGACTTGAGGAGAAGGCCTAGCATTTGGCTGAGCAGTGCCCTCTTCCTTGCCCTCCAAACTGGTGGCATAAGCTTGGCGCATGGACAACTTGGTTGTCCAGTCAGGCTGAGGATTCGGCTATGATCCCCTGGGGAGGTAGAGGGGACCTCTGCAACTATGCACGATCTCTCAAACTGCAAGATTCATATCTGGATGTATTATGCTGTGGACATAAGTTTAGGAGGGTGATCATTTCCTACTCTGGGTTACTGGTTACCTAGCCAGTCCATGGGTGTGACTTGGTCATTAAGCCAGGTCACTAGCTGCCTCCCACCCTGGGGGCGGGACTGAACTATAGAAGAGCATCATGGCTGTGCTGGAAGGAGGCTGTGATTTGAAAACAGTCCGGAGGGGATCTCTTTCAGCTGCCCTCAATATTGTAAATGGATTAGTGCTAGCTGAGGAGCCAAGGAGCAGGACTGGATTATCTCATCTGACTGCAGAATATTGTTGAATGTTCCTGGTTCTTTGGTTGGGAAGTCAGAGCTCTGCTATGGTGAACATCCAGACTGTCACCACCTTCTCTCTGTCCCTCTAAAGGGGCGGTCCATTCCACTCGGTCCCTTTTGGATCTTCTTGACAAGAAGAGCAGTCCTTTCATTGTTAGAAGTCAGAGAAAGACCTCTAGAATCTCCTGACTTCAGGGAATGGTATTGGGATAGGGGAAGATGGGAAGTAAGAGCCACATATCAAAACTACCCTCCACTTTATTCCCTGAGTGAGGGTTTGTGAAGTATAAAGGAGTGGGAGCCCCAAGGTGAGCGGGAAAGGTGCTGCTTTATTTGAAATGTTTTCTTACCTCATTCTGTGCCCCAGTAGGGGGTCCAGCCTCATATGTCTGGCTTGGCCCCGTGTTCCTCCTGTTCCCTGCTCTACTGCCTATCTGGTGCCCCAGGTGCTGCTTGCCACTCCAGCTTTCACAATGACCAGTTTCAGTTTAGCTCTTAATGCTCCTGCTTAAGCCTGCCCAATTTCTTTTTTCTTGGTCTCTGTTTCTTTCTTTCTTTTTTCCCCTGTCGAAGACTCAGAGGAGAATCTTTCTTATGGCTCCCTCTGTTGGGATTGGAATTGGAAGAGAACTTAATTTTTTGTATTTAAAATGCAGTGTCATGCCTAAGCATTTCTCCTATATAGGACTGCCTTGCTAGTGTGCCCTCTTGCTGTGTCTTACTTCATAAGGAGTTGTATCTTCCCACCTCCATTTCAGTACTGCCTGTTAGGACCTAAGTAGAAGAGCAGTAAAGGCTGATTGACACACAGGGGAATGGAGTTGGTCCTTATCCATTCTCTAACCCTTGCTGTGCATGTATACTTATCCCAGAAGGTACTATCTGGACTGTATAGACTGATTTAGATTACATACTTCAGAGGGTTAAGGAAACCATAGAGATCGGGCCTTGGAACTGTTATTGCCTTCTTCTCCTAGACGTGTGCTGATCAGCTTTGGGGCCTAGTTACAGATTAGTCTTCAAGAATTGCAATAACTTTAAAAAAAAATCAAACCTTGTCAAGAACTAAAATAATTTGGATATATCTTTGCCCTTGTAGACATCTAAGAGGATGAAGAAAGGAGAGTTTAAGTGAGACTGTGGCCTACTTCCTAACAATGTCTTGGAAGTGGGATGATGGAGAAAGGCCACGGTCCAATCCCTCTACCTTCAGATAGGGGACTCAGATCTTGAAATTACTGTTTTCTTTCTGGCCTTTTCTCCTGGTTAGAGGAGGAAATGGGAAGTAGTTTGGAGTAATGGTTTATTCACATTACCCCCTTTTTGTTTTTTGTTTTGTTTTGTGTTTCTGGCCCCTCTACCAATAGGACAATAGCCCCTTGCCCTGCATGGGTGTAAGGTGGGCTTGGTCCAACAGGTGCCCAGAGGGCACAGACTCCTTTCTGGGGAGAGAATGCTCCCTACCATATAGTTGGCAGTGGTTAGGAACTCTCCTTTTCCCTACCTACCTTCCTTTTAACAGCAGAATTCCTATTTTCCCCTTCTTGATTAAGTGTATTGATCACCCTGCAATCAATATTATGTATCTGAGTGTGTGTGTGTTATGGGGGAAAGGGGTTCTTTAAAATTTCTGTGGTTTGTGGCTTTTTCTTCCATACATTAGTTCCCACCATCGCATGCCCAGGGACCACTGCCTGGCATTATCGCATGCTGGGATCATTGGGGGAGGGTAGTGAAGCTCACCACTGTCCTTTGTTTTGGAGATTCTTATTTTTGCATAAGTAGTCCATCCTATACAGATAGCTGACTAACTGTATTTCCCTTTCCTCTGGCTGCTGGTGTAAATAAGCTGCATCTCCCCATTGGTAAACAGTAATAAACAAAATTTTAAAAAATGGCTATTTGGACTCTGTATATTCTTCCTTTAAAATTGTATGTTTTCAGGCATTGACATAATAAGAGAAATGTTGAATTGCTGTTAAGCCTTAATACTTTCACCCTAATGGGAGTTTTATCAGAATAGAGAAACTGTCCAGCCTTGTTTCTCAATCTAGACCTGCAAATTTAACTGTCTGTAGCATTCAGTGAAAGAGCCAAACCATATACAACCATCCCTTTTCCATATGAGGTAAGAAAGTGGTAAAATAAATCCAGTCCTATCACTAAAAACCCACTGTGAAAGATAGTTCCATTTGAATTGAACTCAATGTATTTTAGTATATACATATTGCCATCATTTTAAGCTAATATCCTTGCTCTCAAAAGGCAAATGATTCTGCCTTTCTAAAGATAATTTTTTCTCAATATTTAAAAAGAAAATTACCTCAACACTTTAGATCTTTCATTTCATTTTTAATAGTAATTCTGAGGTTTTTTCATCCCATTCCTAACCCAGAGTTTGACCACTTCCCCTAGAAACTACTTAGTGTGTCCTGATCAGTCTTTAACTAAGTGTTCAAATTTATTAAAGTTTCATATTGTAAATGATATTTAGATTAATAAAAATTACAGAAATGGATCTGGAAAGAATCTCTGACTCAACAGGTTACCTCAGGGAATGTGTAACATAGTATTGAGTCTTAACTTAAAAATTTGACGTGTTGCAACCATGATGGTTGCGTGATGCAACCGTCATGCAACCCATGATGCAACCATAACGAGAAATTCTTCAAATGAAATTTCACCAAGATTAACTATTTTGCCTTAAATAAGATTTCTGCTACTTTTATTAAAATTCACTGTAGGGATCTACTATCAAATAGCTTTGATGTGCATCTGCAACAAATATTTTTGATTCCTATTTTGTAAGTTTAGAGTTTAATTAATATATTTAGTGCTAAGCTAGTTAGTTTCCTGAAAAGATAATTGCAAGAACTCTGCTTTACCAAACACTTGACACTGGGACTTTGAAGGTTATTTCTTATGTTTTCTAACTGGTTTGATCTTTATATTAAAGAAAAAAAAAACACATTGCATACCTTTTTAACTACCCGTGTTTAGCTTACTAGAGTTAGCATTTTAACTATAGCATGTAGCATCAGGTCAAGAACCTGTTAAATGATTGCTTGATGTTGACAAAGTTAAAGACAAAATGAAGTGTACTGAAAACTAAAAATCCAGGAAGAACTTTATTTGCACACATTAATTAGTAACATTGCCTTCCCTTAAGACCTATCCGAAGTGTTGTGAAGTTTTTCTTATAATTTTTAAAAAGGGTTTATGAAGAAACCATATATGCTAAAAGCACAACAGTTAAATATCTTTTCATGCTGGTGTTTAATTATGGTTAGCGAATTGCCAGTTTTCAAGTCAGCCAGAGATCCAGATTTTAGAAGTTTTACTCTGCTGTGAAGGATTATGAGCTCTCTGATTTTCATTTATGTTCCAAAAGATGCCCATAATGTTGCTTTGGAGGACAATATTAGAAGTGATGTTCCTATTCAAAAAGATTTTGGGGATAAACCTTAAACTCTTGGGGGTTTTTTGTTTGTATTTGTTTATCCATTTTTGAAAACATTTTCAATCATATAGTCCTTGAGACTCCTTGGAAATAAGTGACCTAAAAAGGAAATATTAAATTGATTTTAGAGGTGAAAAAAATATCTTCAGCAGCAGTGACTTGCCCGTAGTTCAAAAAGCAAAAATTTGCAAGTGATGGAAGCAAAAATAGAATACTGGTGGTGTGACTCTTAAGTCAGTGGTTTTTACTGAAGCAATGGATTAATAAACAACTAATTAAAAACAAAACAGAATGAAAAGTCCATGATACTTAATGAACAACCTTAGGGCAATGAATTCAAAAACAGAATAAAAGGAAAGTCCATTTTAAAATAGAACTCAAAAGTAACTTAAGGAATTGTTAATTTTTTTTTTTTTTTTTTTTTTTTTTTGAGACGGAGTTTCGCTCTCGTTACCCAGGCTGGAGGGCAATGGCGCGATCTCGGCTCACTGCAACCTCCACCTCCTGGGTTCAGGCAATTCTCCTGCCTCAGCCTCCTGAGTAGCTGGGATTACAGGCACGCGCCACCATGCCCAGCTAATTTTTTTGTATTAGTAGAGACGGGGTTTCACAATGTTGACCAGGATGGTCTCGATCTCTTGACCTCGTGATCCACCCGCCTCGGCCTCCCAAAGTGCTGGGATTACAGGCTTGAGCCACCGCGCCCGGCCTAATTTTTTAAGTAAATCTGTACATCTATAACTTTTTAAAGAAACTCCCACCTGTACCCCAATACACACATAAAAACCAAACAATTAGAATTTTATAGACAATATAGCAAATGAAACAACAAAAACATAGCAAAAACTATCAAGATGGATTTTGTTTTTTTAATGAAGATGTTAGCAAACCAACTCCCTTAAAATAACGAAAGTAAACATCAACAAGTCAGGTTAATCACAGGATGGCAAGATTTCAACTCAGAATCATCACACTACCATTAGAGAAAATCCATGTGAAAATTTGGATAATGAAAAATAATTTGAAAAAATTCAATACCAACTTTTGCATAAAAAATAAAGACATTAACAATATAGAAGCAAAAACTCAAGAACATCTACACACTGCAAAAGGATATGTACCAAAAATCTACACCAGTTACTATGCTTAATATTGAATACTTGGAAGCACTCCCTTTAAAATCAGGAATAGAAGAAACAAAATTCTTACTTTTCTAAGATGATATTTACATGAATAATTTTATAGAATCTAGAAGCAATTTTTCTCAGATGACATCTACATCTACATGGATAATGTTATAGAATCTACAAACATACCGTTGAAAGTAGTAAGAAAATTTAGTAAAGTTGCTGGTTATAAGATCAGTATCTAAAATCAGAATACCAACATTTAAAAAGTGTTACTAAATTTAGAATGTAATTCAATAAGTTATAATGGTCCTATGAAATAATAGCACAAGAAAGGTATAAGATTTTATGGAGAAAATAAAACTTTCTATTATGTTGGGAAAATCCCAAGTAAATGGAGAGAGGATGTTCACGCATAGAAAATGCAATCAATATCATTGCTCCAAATATGTGAATTTAAAGCAATCTGGATTACAGTGCAAATAGATGTGCCCATGGACTTGACAAATTAATTTTAAGATTTATATGAACACCAGATGCTAGAATAGAGAAGATCTTTCTGACAAATGTATATTGTAGTTTGGGTGTAGAAACAATGGAATAGAATAGTGTTTAGAATTATATGGAAACACACAAATTACACGTTTATGTCTTCTTGCTGTGTGATTAAATTTATATTATAATCAATGGAATATAAACCAATATATTGTTCTGGAATAGATTATCCATAAATAATAAAACTGTGCTCCAGACACAAAGTTGATTCCTATATTGATTAAAGATTTAATGTGTAAAAGTAAAATGTCAAAGCTTTCTAGAAAAAATATAGGAGAATGTGTTTATAATTGTATGTAAGGGGGAAATTTCTTTAAAGTACCAAACATAGAGAAAAGATTGATGTATTGGACCATAATAAAAATAGAACTTTCTGTTTATTAATTCATACTAGAAACAAACCAATAACTGATATGCTAGTTGTTTAGTTCTTATAACTGATAAAGGATTATTTAAAAAATAGTTATACAGTTGCCAAATGTACAATGTAAAGGAACAACTCATTCTTAAAAGAAGAAATACAAATGGCCAAAAAATTGTAAAAGTTAACTTAGGTTCAGAGAAATGCAAACTAAAAACAAAATACTAATTTACCTTACTCAGGATGATTTTTTTTTTTAAATGGTGATGATATCAACTCTGAAAGGCATATGGAGCAATTAAAACACTTATAAATTTTTTAAATGGTGATGATATCACTCTGAAAGGCATATGGAGCAATTAAAACACTTATAAACTGCTAGTGGGCTATAAATTGGCAAAAAAAAAAAGTTTTTAAAAGCTATTTAGAAATATCTACTGTAGTTGAAGACAAAGGTAACCAATACCCCAATATTTCCACCTGTTACAGCATTATATGTAATAGGAATAAAATTGAAAGCAATACACCCACTTGAAATATATATAGTCACTATGCAAAGGTGAGAATAAACCAGAGCGGTACAAATAAAATCTTTAGTGAAACATATATTCTTACACTTTGCTGCCTTTCATTTAATGTTTAACAATAGGCAAACTGATGCTATATATTGTTTAAATAATTGTATATATGTAATAAAAACTATACCAAAAATATTGGATCAGACTTCCACTTTCATGTTTATGGTGGTGTAGCTAGAAGACTAACTGATATGGGACATCAAGTAGTAACACTTGAATTGCAATTGAATGTAATTAGAAGGCGGTTGATCATCAGAATAGTGACACTAACAACATTCTAGAGACCCAAGATATACAGCCAGAGGAACTCAGTCAGTGAGAAAATTGGTCATAATGAAAAAGAATGATGTTTCAGAAGAAACAAAGCTGTCAATAAACGACATTAGGTGGTATGTCAGATAATTTGAGATACGAGATACGGAACTTGCAAAGGGTAAGCAGTAGCCAGGCACGGTGGCTCACGCCTGTAATCCCAGCACTTTGGGAGTCCAACGCAGGCGGATCACTTGAGGTCAGGAGTTCAAGACCAGCCTGGCCAACATACAAAATGCAACATAAAAATACAAAAATTAATCAGGTGTGGTGGTTCGTGCCTGTAATCCCAGCTACTCAGGAGCTGAGGCAGGAGAATTGCTTGAACTGGGAGATGAAGGTTGCAGTGAGCTGGGATCGCACCACTGCACTCCAGCCTGGGCGACAGAGTGAGACTCTGTCTCAAAAAAAAAAAAAAAAAATAGAAGTATGCTGGGCAGAATTCTAGATTCCTGTCCCCTGGTTATTCAACCAAATAGTAATCTAAACACTGCTGTGAAAGGATTTTGCAGATGTAATTAAAGTCCCAAGTTAGTTGACCTTAAGATATGGAGATTATGTAGGTGGCCTTCACCCAGTCACATGAGCACATCAAAATCAGAGTTTTCTTCATCTAGTAGTGGAAGAAGACTGAGAGATTTGAAGTGTGGGAAAGATTCAATGCACCATTGCTTGCTTTGAAGATGGACTGGGCCACATGAGGGGAATGTGGGTGCCTCCAGGAGCAGAGAGTGGCCTCTGGCTGACAGATAGCAAAGAAATAGGGACCTCAGACCTAAGGCAATAGGTTGCGGATTGAATTTTGAAAAAAAAAAAAAAAGAAAAGAAAAAAAAACCCTGAATGAACGAGCTTGGAAGCAAATTCTTCACCAGAGCATCCAGATAAGAGCCCAAATTAGCTAACACTTTGTTGTCAGCCTTGTAAGATTCTTAGCATAAAACTCAGCCTAGCAGACTGTGACTTTAGAGCTAGAGAACTGTGAGAATAAAGGTTAAGAAGCTAAGTTTGTGATATGTTATTATATAGCAATAAAAACCTAATGCAGTCATAAGCTAATCCAGATTTAGGAGTGTGACAATTTACTGAGGCACAGAAAAGATGCTTGATCTGCGTTTTGATTTACATATTAGAAGAAGGCAAGCACAGTTCAAACTATTTTTTTTGTTTCTTTTATTTATTTTTTTTTTGAGACAGATTCTAGCTCTGTCACCCAGGCTGGAGTGAAGTAGCATGATCCTGACTCACTGCAACCTCCATCTCACAGGTTCAAGTGATTCTCCTGCCTCAGCCTCACCAGCTGGGATTACAGGCACACGCCACCACACCCGCCTAATTTTTGTGTTCTTAGTAGAGATGGGGTTTCACCATGTTGGCCAGGCTGATCCCAAACTTCTGCCTGACCTCAAGTGATCTGCCTGCCTGGGTCTCCCAAAGTGCTGGGATTACAGGCATGAGCCACTGTGCCTGGCCAGTTCAAACTATTCTTGATAAATTTTATACAAATAAAATACATTTATTCTCAATGTTCCTAATGTGTAAAATCACAATGTTTGTAAATACTGTTTTTACTATTCTATTTCCCTATGCATTCATCATATTTATCATGTTTATTAATAAGAAAGTTTTTAATATTGCACAATATTATTCTTGTTACAATATTGTCACCAAATGATCTTAATTATTCCCATTTATTATAAACATTACTTTGTGCTATTTTAGTTTGCATGGTCATTTTTATAGTCTCTCACACTGCAAAGCTAGAGCTGACTATATATCACTATCATTTGTTTTCTTAAATATTTTGAGATATTAATACTGTATCTCTTCTGTTGAACTAATTCTAATTTTAAAAAATAGTAGTCAAATAAACATTGCATTCCAGGGATAACTTGGGAGGTTTAGCTTAAAACGCAAAACATATGAGTCCCCCAGATAGCACTGATAGAAGAAGAAAAATAAGGAAAGCAGTTGGTAGCAAAAGGAAAGAAGAATATAGGCTAAATGAAATCGGGCATATTTAACTAAAAATCAGAGGAGAAAAGTAGTACAATGTCTGCATTAGTGAAAAATGTAAGTGAATTATGTGAGTGAGAAAAAATACAAAGTATAAGAAGAAGGAAAAAGTTTGTGGGCATTGTACTCAAATATATGCATTCTAATCCTCATCCTTTCATTTATTACTAGAGTGAATTTGGGAAGGTAAGTTTTTTTATGAACTTCAACTTTCTATTTATAATAATAGAGTTAGCAATGTACTTCACAGTGTTATGTGGCCTACTGCATGTAAGTTTAATCTAGTTTGGGTAATGAGTGGTGATAGAATAAGGCTTTCTTGAGAAGATGATATTTAAACTGAGAACTGAAGGATGAGTTGCCTAGGCAATATTTGTCAGAATAGATGGAGAGTGAATTGGGGGTGGGTTGTAAGGGGAGGATGGAGGTGAGGAAAAGGATTTAAAGCTAGTATGTTAGAAATAACCACTTAAATTGAAAATTTAAAGCTCTGGAAAAATGATTATGCCTCTTGGAGATTTTAAAACTCAGTTTTTAACATAAACTCATATATCTTCTCCATCCCTATCAGGAGGTTTCAAGATGCTGTTTAATTGTCAATAGATGGTGATATTTATGATTGGCCTAAACCCCTTACTAGGATCTTGTCAGGTAAACAGATAGGTCGTAATTAGGAATATAATTCCACAGGGACCTAAAAAGGCAATCTTTCATTAATGTAATAACACTTTATACCTGCCAGGTTAACCTTAATTTGCAAGACGAAGTGCTCTCTTAAAGACACAGTGACCTCTCCACTTTTAATGTGTTTTTATTTCCTAAATTTACTCTTCTTCCACTACATTTTCCTTAGTTTCCCAGCTCTCTCCATTTTCAGACACACACCCATACACACACATGCATGCACAACACAGACATGCACACACGAACAAGATATAACTTTAAATCAAGCCCTGAGATACTTTCAGTTCAGAGTAAGGTTAGCTAATCTGCTTTTGCTCTTGCCGTTGTATGATTATTACAGTTAAGGATTGACTTGCACACCAGCCACTTTTGCAGTTTGAAGGTGGATTAGTGTTGCCCTGTTACTTAAGTACTTCTCTTACAGCTAAACTTGCTTTTTGAATTTAAACTGCTTTTGTTATTTCTACTTGATATTCGATTCACAATAATTCAAAAATTGATTTAGATTTTGTTTAATAGATAGGAAATAACAAGCTTAGTTTTGATTTTACAACAAACTGTGACCTCAGTCAGATAACTTCATCTCTTTGGGCCAAGATTGCTTATTGATAACAGATAAGCTTGAATAAAACAATGTCTTAATTTCATTCAACATTCTATGATTCTGTGAGCTAAAAAGTCTGACAACACCAAAACCATTATATTCCCAAGATTAGCTTACCATCTAAATACACAGACTTTATTATAGTTAAATTATAGGTTCCATCACACCAGTCTATAATTCTGTTTTATATATTGTTCTAGGACTTTGCTTTAGACCTCCTATCACTTCTTTGATTAGAAATATATCTTTACAAACCATGATGTTATCTTTGTTTCAGATTTATGTATCCAAGGGCAAGCTATATATCTCCAATTATAGTTATCATAAGAAACTCCCACCTCATCTTATGCAAAATTGAAGCCTGGGGAGCCTGTGCCTCAGTGAATTTTATTCATTCTAAGTGTTGAGAACTGCTGTTCTAGAGCGAAAGCAAAAAAATAACTTTATGTTAATCCTATCAGTCTCCAGTAGGATATTCCTAGGATGTTAGAGACCTAGGAAAATTGGTTTTCTTTTCTGGCTGAATTCCTGTACATGTAAACTGTTTGAATTTAAGATGTATTACAAAATTAATAGAACATGTTATTTATTGATTTAGTGATTTATTGATAAATATTTAAATTAATAGCTAGAGAAAAGCTACTTCATCTTTATTTATTGCCCAATCAGTGCATGAGGATTTCATACTATTAAGGAAATATTGATTCCTATTTGGTCCAGGAATCATTGCTTCCTCTTCTTTATTGAAAATGTAGTATTACCAGTTAATTTCATATCTCCCACTGCAAGAAAAACGTAGCAATGCTATTTTTACTCAAAATGACATTGCTCTTTGGAATCTTGTTCATATTGAAATAATATAAATGTCTTGCCTCTGCAGTTCCATAATACTCTTGATTTAATGTTTATTACATTATCCATGATGTGGAATCATCTACCATACAACTATGAACATTCTATTCCAATGCCTGTCTCAAAGTTTGTTAATATGTTTTGTTGGTTATGATCAGCAATGTAAGTTTTACCCATGATATATAGGGAATTTTGTGCAATATTTAATTTATGGATATATTAAAATTACCAAAGGAAATTCATATACTGTAAATGTAGAACAACACATCTTTCAGTAGCATTGGACAAGTTCTCAATCCCTTCAGGTCATAGTTACTAAATTCCTAGAGTGTGATATTTTTCAATATTCACCAGATCTTACCTCCCACTCCAACCCATGAGTAGAGTGGAGAGGTGAGGGGGACTCAGTAGAGAGAGAGCAGCAGTCTTGTTCATATAAGGAGTATCCATCCCATGTACTCTGGCTGAAGATCATGCCAAGAGAACATAAGGCCACCACATAAATTGGAGGCATACGAGAACAACTATTGGAAGGGCCATTAGGATTATAGAGTTATAGCCTTAAAAGCCCCTGGAGAAGTTGTATGCAACCATCCCTGGAGAACTGCCTGAAATGCTGTACATAGAAGGAGTCTGGGTAAGCAGTCAGTTTGCCATCAAGAGTAGCAACAGTGGGTGCCACAGGGTAAAAGACTACTGCTGCTACCCGAGCCGTGTCCTGGTGGTAAAGAAAAGAGACAGCCCTATAATAGGAACAGATGCCAAGGTGAATGAGCACCAATACATAAGCCCTAATATGCTTGGTTCGAGTCCAAGTGTTGGCATTGGACCAAGTGTTCAGACTAGAGCCCTGAACTTGCCATGCCCATGAGTGAGTGTCACACCAAATCAGTATGACAGTACCCTTCTGACGACCTAATCTTATATAATTCAAATAAAACAAAAATTCTACTCTGGATAGCTAGAACTGGGGCCAGGGCACAAGTACCGAGCTCCTTAAGACATATCGAATATAGAGGTTTCTGAAGGTTAACTTTATGTGGAAACTTCACTGGGCAAAAGGATGTTCAGATAGCTAGTACAACATTATTTCTGGAGTGTCTATGAGGGTGTGTCCTCATCAGATTAGCATTTTAATCAGAAGACTGAGTAAAGAATAAGAAGATCCACCCTTGCCAATGTTGATAGGCATCATGCTATCCTTTGAGTATCCCAAATAGAACAGAAAGGAGGGAGAAAGGTGAATTTTGTCTTCTTGAGATAAGATTCCTGCCCTCAGACAACCTGACCTCAGATATCGGTGTTGCTGGTTCTTGGGCCTTTGGACTCAGATTTACAATGGTTTCCTGATTCTCAGACCTTTAGCCATCAGTTTCCAGCCAGAAGTTATACCATCAACTCCCTTGATTCTCAGACCTTCTGACTTGGAGTGAATTATATCATCAGCTTTCCTGGCATTCTAGCTTGCAGAGAGCATATTGTGGAACTTTGTTGTCTCCATAGTCATATGAGCAAATTTCCATATTAACTCTCTTGCATATCTGTATGTATCCTATTAGTTCTTTTTCTCTGGAAAACCCTGACTAATGCAAGGGTCAAAGATAATCCTTCAAGGATCTAGTCCAGGATGGTACTACCAACCTTGGCCACTCCCAGGTACTGGAGGGGGCTTAGAAAATTTTGAAGAAAGCACCCTGATGCACCAGGAATACCCTCAGATGGGGGCCAAGAACAAGGACCCACTTTTCCAGGCTAAGCATGGTCCTGAACCACCATATAAAAGTTGTATTTTTCTGGTTGTATCTCCTAAATATTTACTTCATTCTCTTTCCATTCAACCATAGCTCTTCTATCATAAGCTGTATACTGTACACTTTAGGCAAAATAAATATATGTGGCTTTTTATTTGTTTGTTTGTTTTTAATTCTCTAAACTTCATGACTTTGCTCATTCTGCCCTGACTTACTTTCTGTCCCTTAGCTTAGCTAACTCTTAAACATTTTTTTTAAGTTTCAGTAAACATAGAATGATCTTGGAAACCTTGTTAAAACTATATGTGCTTGGGTTTATTTCTGGACTTCCATTTCTATTCCATGAGCCTATATGTCTATCCTTGTCAGTGTAACAGTTTTTTTTATTACTGTGGCTTTACAGTAGGATTTGAAATCAGGAAGTGAAAGTCTTTCTACATTGATTTTCTATTTCAATAATGTTTTGGCTATTTGGAGTCTCTTACACTTCCATATCAATTTGAAGATATGTTTTCCTATTTCAGCAAAAAAGGCCATTGGAATTTACAGGAGTTATATTGAACCTTTATCTCACTATATGGGGAAAGAATAGTTTCTTCCACAAATGGTGCTGCTACAATTGGATAACCACATACAATCACTCCATATGCAAAAATTGCCTCCAAATGGATCAACAGCCTACATATAAGAACTAAAATGATGTAACTCTTAAAAGAAAGCATACAGGTAAATCAACACAACCTCAAATTCGCAATAGATTCTTAGGTTTGGCACCAAAAGTATAAGCAACAAAACAGAAAATAGATAGATTTGACTTAAATAAAATTTAAAACATGTATCAAAAGACATTATTAAAGATGTGAAAAGCCAACATAGAGAATGAGAGAAAGCACTTGCAAATCTTCTATCTGATAAGGTTTACTATCCAGAATATATTAAAGAACTCTTACAACTCAAAGACAGAAAGATGAACAACCAAGTTAAAACATGGAAAAAGGACTTAAATAGTCATTTATCTGAAGAAGATATACAAAAGACCAAAAGGCAAAGGAAAAAAAAAATGTTCAACTTCATTGGTCATTAAAGAAATGCAAATCCAAACCACACTGAGATACCACTCTATACCCAGTAGGATAGCTTTAATAACACACAAACAAACAAACAAACTGGAAAATAAATGTTGTTGAGCTTGTGAATAAGTAGGATGCATGGTACACCGTTAATGGGAATGTAATATGATACAGGCACTGTGGAAAATACTTCGTGGTTCCTTAAACAGTTAAACATGAAATTACCATATGACCCAGCAATTCCACTGTTAGGTGTATATATCCAAGAGAAATCAAAGTATATGTCTACACAGAAACTTGCATACAAATATTCATAGCAGCATTATTCCTAATAGCCAAAACGTGAAAACAATCCAAATGTCCATCAGGATGGATGAATGGATAAACTGTGATATGTATACAATGAAATATTAATTAGCCATAAAAACCAAAAAAGTGCTGACAGTACTACAATTTAAATGAACCATGAAAACATTATTCTACATGAAAGAAATAAGACAGAAAAGTCTTCATATTATGTGATCGTTTTTTATGTGATATATCCAGAATAGGTGAATCTACAGAGACAGAAAGCAGTTGAGGTTACTAGGGAATAGAAAGTGGGGAAAATGGAGAGTGATTACTTAACGAGTACAGAATGTTTCGTGGGGTGATGAAAATGCCAGTGGTTGCACAACATTGTGAATACAGCAAATGCCAGTGAATTGAGTACTTTGAAATGATTAAGTGTATGCTTTGTGAATTTCACCTCAATACACAACAACAAAAAGGTACAATCACATATTACCTATACCAGAAAACATACCTAGAAAGCAGCCTGGATTAGTTTTTCCTACTCATGGCCTCTGTAATATTCCTTACTTATCACCATATAACACCTTGTAAAATTGTGTTGTAATTTAATGTGTCAACTTACATATATATTATATACTAGATTATAAATTCTTGAGGGCAGAGACCATATCTTATGCTGAAAGTTACCTGGTGCCTCACAGATAGTAAGTACTCAATGTTTGGTTTACTTTGATGGTATTCAGGCTACTAACATAAGATGTATTTTTAAAACAGTTTGTCTATGTTGTTTTAGAAACCTAATCATTGGTCAAATATTTCACTTGAATTCTATTGACTGTCTTGTAAAACACCCTGAGTCTATCTTTTATTGGTTAGTATGGTCTTTTATTATTTGAATGCCTGTTAGTCTCTGATTATACACATTTAAAAATAACACATGTAGCTTATATTTGTCAAATGTTGCTTTATAATCTTGAAAGATGTGCCTTTACATATTTATATATTGCACTACATAATAAGTTGCTATAATGCAGAGCTTTTTTTTGATGAATTATCATCAGTTAAGTCCCACTTCCAATAATGAGTCTGAAACCTCAAGATCCATGTGTTCCTTATGATAGAAACACAATTTCAGTCACATTGTTAAGTACAGGAATTCTCCTTGACTTACAATGGGATGTTGTCCCAACAAACCCATCATAAGTTGAAAACATACTATGTAGAAAATGTTTTCAGGCCGGGCGTGGTGGCTCAGGCCTATAATCCCAGCACTTTGGGAGGCCAAGGCGGGTGGATCATGAGGTCAAGAGATCGACACCATCCTGGTCAACGTGGTGAAACCCCATCTCTACTAAAAATACAAAAAAAAATTAGCTGGGCATGGTGGCACATGCCTGTAGTCCCAGTTACTTGGGAGGCTGAGGCAGGAGAATTGCTTGAACCCAGGAGGCGGAGGTTGCGGTGAGCTGAGATCGCGCCATTGCACTCCAGCCTGGGTAACAAGAGCGAAATTCTGTCTCAAAAAAAAAAAAAGAAAGAAAGAAAGAAAGAAAATGTTTTCAATACACCTGAACTACCTAACATCATCGCTTAGCTGAGCCTACCTTAACAGAGTTCAGAACGCTTACGTTAGCCTACAGTGGGGCAAAATCATCTAACAAAAAGCCCATTTTATAATAAAGCATTAAATGCCTCAGGTAATTTATTGAATTCTCGACTGAAACTGAAAACAGATGGGTTGTATGGGCACTCAAAGAACCATTTCTACTGAATGCATATTGCTTTCACACCATTGCATAGATGAAAAATCGTAAGTTGAACCATCGTAAGTCAGTGAATGTATGGACTTACAGAATAATTGAAAATTAACATTTTTTGATTAATACATAGTGAAAGAAGATGAAAAAATATTATAACCATTACAAGTACGTGATGTCATTTTTAATATTTTTTGCAAAGGCAACACTCAAATTGGTATCCTACACAAGAACTATTTTTTTTAATTAGTTTCAATTATTCAGCTCTCTTAAGTTTGTCTTTTATGTTCTATATTCTGTGTCACCAATTTCTAAACCTTAATACTTTCCTCAGTGAATTGCATACATATTTAGTTCTTTTTCTCTCCCAGTATTAGCCTGTGCCAGCCATACCTAGATTACCAATATCTACTTATAATTCATCTTAATCATTCTATCACCCATTTCTCAAATCAGAAACTACTCCTACTATTTTCTAAATTATAAAGTCGAGATACTTTAAACTCACATAAAAAGTTTTTCACAATCTGATTCCACATCATCTGTTCAAGTTTTTCCAACTTCCTCATTCATTATTTTCTCTAAAACTTTATTCTCAAATGTTCCTCTCTTTGCAAAATAATGTCTGTTGACTTCTAGGACATTCTCCCACTCTCCTTAATGTCTCATTTACCTGGCAAGTCACCTAATTCTTAGTGACTTGAAACATAAAGTTACACCTTTTAATGACTAAACCTGAGTTCCTCCACTTTCTCAACTCTAGTGTCTATATGTCCAGTCTCCATGTCAGTTACTCACAAGTCAGTCATGTGGTGATTTTCATGACTCAAAACTCTTCAGTATTCAAGATTGTACAATTTTAAATTCTGATGATATTATTTTATTCTTCCACATCAAATTCTGATCATATTCTCTTATTCTTCCACATCTCTAGTACAATTTAATCTTATTCAGGCAAACGGCCACATGGAAGTTTCAGCTTACAAGTCATTGGAAATATGAAAGTATCGCCTCAATTTTTGGACAATAGGGCCTATCAAGCACACTGAGACTAAGGTCATAGTATAAACAAGCTATAGTTTATAAGATGGTTAGGTATAATAGTGGATGTGCAGAATAAACTTTCAGATAAAAGCTGCCCTATCATCTATCATCTATATGGGAAGACCAGCCCTCATTAAACCAGCCAACTAAATTACATTTATTTATTGTCATAAAGTCTGATCTTATGTTTCATTTCAAATAAACATGTTAAAACACATTTCAATAAATACTATGAAAAACACAAAGCAAAAAGAAATTATTAAACCTCTCTAGTATGCTTTAAACATTTCACTTAAGAATAAATGATGTGGATATCATATAATTAATTGTTACATTTTCTACTGAGCTGTGAAAATGGAATAATGGATTCCTCACTACCTAATTTTTTATAATTCAATGTAATATGTAGCTAATATAATAGAAAGCATGATAATCTTTTGGAACATTCATATAATTTATTCTGTTTGTTAAGTGGCATAGCAATTTACGTATCACAGCTAATTGTTTGAATTTGGAGTAGTTATGAAACAAAAAGTACTCTATCAACTATAAATATATTAATAAAGCTTTATTAGACAAGGGCACTTGTCACCTTCTTCACTGTAGCCCATCAACAGAGAATGTTAATATATTCTTTATGTTAGCATAAGATGGCACTATTTTATTTTTCAATAATATGTTGAGATCATTTTGAATAAAGTAAAAAAATGACTGAAAAGCACATTTTTATGGTTTTGCAATTGGTAAATCACTTTATTTATGATTAACTTGAACATGAATATTTTTCACCACTTCTGAAATATACTTTCAGAAGTGGTGATAGGTTTTGTGTAAAATGAAAGACATTTTCACAGCCTTAATAAAAAGAGAGATTTTATTGTTTAAAAAACATGAAAATGTTTGTGATGGCATGAGGTGCTGAAATAGTATTTTATTATTTTATAGTTAGTTCCATATGTATTTATTTAGCATTCTATGGATATATTTATGCATATGTACATCATTTTATTTTTGCCATTTTTTAATGATAGAACAAATGAAATTTAAATACATGAAAAGTACTTTCTTACTCTGCATTAATGTTGAAGAAAAACTAGAGGAATAAAAGTGAAAAAGAAAATATATTAGCTGAAATTACATGATAAAGACAGTTTTATTTTTCTTGGGAAAATAAGTGGTTATAAGTCAATTTCAATTCAACATAAAATTTCTGACACATTCTTTATATTCCTATGACTCTGTATTAGTTCATTTCACACTGCTATAAAAAATACCTGAGACTGAGTATTTTATAAAAAACAGAGGTTCAATTAACTCACAGTTAGTCATGGCCGGGGAGGATTCAGGAAACTTACAATCATAGCAGAAGGTGAAGGAGGAGCAAGTACCTTCTTCATAAGGTGGCAGCACAGAGAGAGAGTATGTAGGGAAACTTGCACTTTAAAACCATCAGATGGTGTGAGAGCTCCCTCAATATCACAAGAACAGCATGGGGGAGATTGTTACTGTGATCTAATCACCTCCCATCAGGTTCTTCCCTCGACACATGGGGTTACAATTAGAGATGAGATCTGAGAGGAAACACAGAGTCAAATTATGTCATTCCACCTCACATTTCAAAACCAATTATGCCTTCCCAACAATCCCCCAAAGTCTTAACTCATTCCTAATGCATTAACTAATGCTTAAGCATTAACTTAAAAGTCCAAGTCCAAAGTCTCATCTGAGACAAAGCAAGTCCCTTCCACCTATGAGTCTGTAAAATCAAAAACAAATTAGTTACTTTCAAGATACAATGGGGGTACAGGCATTAGGTAAATGTTTGCATCCCACATGGGAGAAGTTGACCAAAACAAAGGGGCCAGAGGCCCCATGCAAGTCATTAAATCCTAAAAATCCATTAAATCTTAACCCATTAAATCTTAAAAATCCAAAATGAAAATATTTTGATTCCATTTCTCATGTCCATGGCATGCTGATAATATAGGGGTGGGCTCCCATGGCCTTGGGCAGCTCCTTTCTGTGGCTGTGCAGGGTACAGTTCCTATAGTGGCTTTCATGGACTGGCATTGAATGCCTGTGGCTTTTCCAGGTGCATGGTGCAAGCTGTTGGTGGATCTACCTTTCTGGAGTCTGGAGGATGGTAGCCCTTTTCTAATAGCTCCACTAGGCAGTGTTCCAGTGGGGACTCTGTGTGGAGGCGCCAATCCTGTATTTCCCATCCACTGCCCTAGCAGAAGTTCTCTATGAGGGCTTCACCCCTGTGGCAGACTTCTGGCTGAATATCCAGGCATTTTCAAACATCCTCTGAAATCTAGGCAGAGGTTTCCAAACCTTAACTCTGGTTTTCTGCACACCTATAGGCCCAACACCACATGGCAGCCACCAAGGCTTGGGACTTACAACCTCTGAAGCAATGGCCCAAGCTGTACATTGACCCCTTTGAGCCGTGGCTGGAGCTGGAAAGGCTGGGATGCACAGCACAATGTCCAAGGCAGCACAAAGCAGCAAGGTCCTGGGCTCTGTGCACAAAACCAGTTTTCCCTCATAGGCCTCCATTCCTGTGATAGGAGGGGCTGCCATGAAGATCCCGTGACATGCCCTGCAGACAATTTCCCCATTGTTTTGGCTATTAACATTCCGCTCCTTATTACTTATGCAAATTCCTGCAGCCAACGTTAATTCTTCCTCAGAAAATGGGTTTTTCTTTTCTTTTTTTTTTTTTTTTGAGACGGAGTTTTGCTCTTGTTACCCAGACTGGAGTGCAATGGCGCGATCTCGGCTCACCACAAACTCCGCCTCCTGGGTTCAGGCAATTCTCTTGCCTCAGCCTCCTGAGTAGCTGGGATTACAGGCATGCACCGCCATGCCCAGCTAATTTTTTGTATTTTTAGTAGAGATGAGGTTTCACCATGTTGACCACGATGGTCTCAATCTCTTCACCTCGTGATCCACCCGCCTCGGCCTCCCAAAGTGCTGGGATTACAGGCGTGAGAAAATGGGTTTTTCTACCTCATGGTAAGGCTGCAAATTTTCCAAACCTTGATTATCTGTTTCTCTTTTAAACATAAGTTACAATTTCAAACAATCTCTTTATGAATACATATAACTAAACACTTTTAGAATAAGCCAGCTCACTTCTCAAATGCTTTGCTGGTTAAAAATTTATTCTGTCTGATACCCTAAATCAACTCTCAAGTTCAGCATTCCACAGATCTCTTGGGCAGGGGCAAAATGTCACCAGTGTCTCTGGTAAAGCATAGCATGAGTGACCTTTACTTGAGTTCCCAATAAGTTCTTCATCTCAATCTGAGACCACCTTAGCCTGGATTTCATTGTCCATATCACTATCAGCATTTTGGTCAAAACCATTCAACAAGTCTCTATAAGTTCCTATCTTTTCCACATCTTCCCGTCTTCTTTTGAAACCTCTAAACTGTTTCAACTTCTGCCTGTTACCCAGTTCCCAAGTAGCTTCCACATTTTGAGGTTATCATTCTAGCAGTACCCCACTATTCCATTACCAATTTCCTGTATTAGTCCATTTTCACAATGCTATAAAAAAATACACAAGACTGGGTAATTTATAAAGGAAAGAGGTTTAATTGACTCATAGTTCTGCATGGCTGGGGAGGCCTCAGGAAACTTAAAAGCATGGTGGAAGGTGAAAGAGAAGCACGTACCTTCTTCATAAGGTGGCAGGGAAAACAGAGTGTGCAGGGGAAACTGCCACATTTAAAACCATCAGATCTCTTGAGAATTCCCTCACTATCACAAGAACAGCATGGGGGCTATTGCCCCACAGTCCAATCATCTTTCACATGGTTCCTCCCTCAGCATGTGAAGATTACCATTCAAGATGAGATTTGGGTAGGGATATAGAGTCAAACCATATCAGACTATAAAAGTTTACATTTCTTCTATGTCTTTAGATATAATACAAATTTTAAAATCTTAGAAATATTTTATATGTCATACATTCTATATCTATGTCACTAATAGTTTGAGATTCAATACATGTTACCTTGACAGAATTTTCGTAGGAGGTTTCACTAGTCCTTTTAAATATGTATTTAATATATATTTTAGGAAGATTAATAAGAATTAGAAAGATTTTAATTGATGAAACATATTTCTAGATTTTAAAATAATATCCTACATATGCTATGGATTCTTTAATATCAAAGATGGATAGTTTTCTGTCTTTTATGTTCTCTTTTGTTGAATTTTAGTGATGTCCTGATTTGCCTAAACTAAAAATATATTGCTTATTCGCGACAATTTTATGTAATAAACTATAGCTTAAAATTATCAAATATTTGAAACAATTGTGTGACATTTTATAACCATCATTAAAAATCCTGGAAACTCTTTATGATTATGTAACTTGATCCTCACTGTCCCAGTCTTTTAATAAATAATTATCCAAATATGGCAGGTTAAAATATAACAACTGATTTCTTTATTTGATTCTCATTTATAAAAGCTTGACACATTCATTGTATTAGCTATTTTTCTCACCAATCTCATCAATATTTGATAAAGACTTTCAAACATTAAAAAGACACACTAAGCATTATAATTTTACCTTTTATCAATTTAGGCTACTTAGCTTGAATACATAATAAATATTGTTTTTCCTGTTTAATTTGTTTCCATTTTTCTGCCCCTGATTTTTTTCTTAGATCATAGCAAGTGCTATAATTTGGATGTGCCCCCAAAGTTTATGCTTTGAAAACAATCCCCAATGCAGTGGTGTTGGAAGGGAGAGCCTAATGGGAGGTGTTTAGGCCTGTAAGGGTTCTGTCCTCAAGAATAGATTAATGCCACTACTACGGGAGTAGGTTCCTAATAAAAGGAAGAGTCTGGCCCTCTCTTGCATTTTCTATAGCCCTCCGTTTGCATTTTCTCCATGGGATAACAACAAGAAAGCCCTTACTAGATGATACCCCTTCTATTTTGGAGTTCTTAACCTCCAGAACTGTGAGCCACTAAATTTCTGTTTATTATACATTATCCAATATTCCGTTAAAGTAGCACAAAATAGACTAAGATGGCAAGGTTACAAATGTAAACTTGGTGAAACAGAAATAATATTATTTTATCAACATCATAATATTTTATTCCATTCCTTCAAATAGTAATTGACAAAATGACTGTTTAAAAGACAGGCTCTGTTACCCAGGCTAGAGTGCAGTGGTGTGATCATAGCTCACTGCAGCTTCAAACTCCTGGGCTCAATCAATCCTCCTGCTTCAGCCTTCTGAGTAGTTGGGACTATACACATATACCACCACACGAGTTAATTTTTTAATTCTTCATATTTTTTTTTTTTTTGTATAAACAGGGTCTTGCTATGTTGCCATGGCTGGTCTCAAAATCCTGTCCTCAAGTGATCTTTCTGCCTCAGCCTCCCAAAGAGTGGGATTATAGCTGTGAGCTACCATACTCTGCCAGATTTTTTTTTTTTTTAATTTTTCAGATGGGTTCTCACTCTGTTGCCCTGGCTGGAGTGGAGTGGCACAATCACGGCTCACTGCAGCCTCAGGCTCCTGGGCTTAAGTGATCCTACCACCTTAGTCTCCTGAACAGTTGGGACTGCAGGTGCACACCACCATGCCTGGTTAATGTTTTTTATTTTAGGTAGGGACAAGGGCTCATCATGTTGCCCAGGCTGGTCTCGAACTCCTGAGCTCAAGTGATCCTTCTGCCTTAACCTACCAAAATGCCTGGATTACAGTCATAAGCACCTGGCCAGAAAAAATTTTAAACACACAAAATTGATGGACTAAATTAGAGTGTAAATATTTTCTGAAACCTATTTTTTATTCACAAAATGAGATTTTAATAAATTTAAAGGCAATGTTATATGTGAGAAGTAAAAAACGTGACATGTCAGGCACATTGTAGTGCTTTTACAAAGACTGACGTTTTAGTATTATTCTTTCTCAAGTTATGACCCTGAAATTTTTAACTCCTGGAATGATATGAGAAATACACTATTATCTTTGTCCATAAGTATTTAATGACAACATTCATTTCAGTAGATGGTACCAGTCTTTTGTTTGCACATCTTGAGATTAGTTGCAAAGCACTCTTCCTTTGCTTTAAAAGTTTAGTGCTCAATTAAAAAGGCTCTACGGCATGGACAAAAATGGAAAACTGAAATAATATGTGGAAAACATGAGGTAATTCACTTTATGACCTCACTGTTTCAAAATGCATGTCTATAATCAACTGTTCAGTTGCATTTGTAGTATAGCAATTATTTTTTAACTTCTATCAGGTACTACTGCCTAGTCATTTTGTCTTTGATATCAATATTTTTCCCACCTCCACTCAGCTAAAATTTTGATTCAAGAACAGCACACTTACATAGAGTGATTTACCTCCAACAAACCTAATGACTATTCATAAAATTTTAAAAACCTTGATTTTTCTCATTAACTTATCATCATTAGCTGTAATAGCTCTTTCCTTCTGGTTAATAACAGCTGGCCACAAGAATAATAGATTAATACAGATATCTTTTATGATTTCTTTCAATTTGACTTTGAGATCTCTGTCTTGAGAGTGGTCTTAAGATGGACACTTTCTAGGGGAGCTCTGAGGGGGCAGTATGTTAGGTTTAGGTGTGTGTGTCAGATGAGACATATGAGAAAATAAAACTAAAATATATGAAGCAGAATAGATGTATTATTAACAAGTCCTAGAAAGGTTAGAAATGCTGAAGGGAGGCCAATAGGGAGTCTAGAGGTGGCAGGGAGCCCAACCAGTGAGTGAAGACAGGGAGAGAGAGCGAGAGAGACAGACAGAGAGAGAAAGAGAAAACCCGTGGGGCTATGCTTTTGTTAAGGTCCACGGCAGGCCATTATGCCTTAGGTTTTCCTGAGGGAGTTGTGAATTGCTAGTGTAATGAAAACACTCACAAAGGGGAGAACTCATTTATATGACTCTGGTGTTGACCTTTAGGTTTTATTGTGGTTAGCAGCTGTGGGATGTGTTGGGTTGTTTTGAGTTAGTGAGATGAGGAACAAGCAGGCTATATTACAAACAACCGTACACCTAGGAGTTTCAACTAGGCTAAAGGTGATGCTGTGTTATTAGGTTTCACACTTAGGTCAGGCCTAAAAATGGATGCCAAGGCAGCAGCCATTAATACATTAATAATTATTAATACATTAATAACAAATTGATGACACCATTTCTGCCAGAATAATATTCTTCCAGTGAAAAACATATAAAAGAGTAAACACTCCAATTGGTCTATCTAGTATTAATTATAGATTTCTAATTATTAACAGGGGAAATAATAATTTACAGAATAATCTAAAATTTTCCCATAAGGTAATGCTAACTGTTCCACTGGAGGCCCAAAAAGTAGTATATTAAGGACATTAATTAGGTACCAATGGAAAAAGATAATTAAGCTGCTTTATCTTGTTGATTTATGTAAGCAATTATTAGACCTCCTGACTTAACAAGGCCCAAAGAGTTATTATGAAAGTAACCAACATTCTAGTTTTTTGGGAGAGTTTTGCTTTACAGCTGTTATTCAGGTGTATTATTGGTAGTGCCTTCTTATCTTTTCAAGTGTTCTGTTGTGGACAATAAATCATATAGTTACTCTAATTATATCACAGAAGAACTGAGATTTTTTACCTTGAAGATCAAACTGCAATGGAGGGTGTAAGATCAAATCTTCAAAGAGAGCGTTAAATTTACCTGTTATATAATATTTTGATAACAGTATGTAACTAATCAAACAATAGAAATAAAAGTATGATTTACATTGACATGCAGTTAAAAATGTACAATGGATTAGCTGATGATATAATTCAGAATAGAAGACAGAAGAAAATGGAAGGGATAAAGATATTTGAAACTGACTCTTCCACATCTTATTTGAGTTGGAGCAAAGAATGGACAAGGAAAAAACTGGAACAGTGAAACAATAAGTTATTATGTACTCTAGGAGTCTCATTTGCAGCACTTGTGAGTGAAAGCAAATTGGCTGAACTTCAATCTTCACCTATATGACTAGGTGGCAACACTTTGGGCAGCTTGCAATATGGGACCAAATCTTCAACTTTTAGGCACTAGTCATAAACAATGCCATACAGCAGTTAACATGCAGCAACTCACCAGTATTAGCAGCCAGCATCATTAAACAGAGGATGGGCAGGAGTAATTCAGAGCTACTTACTATATTCAGTTTATAGTTAGTCATGGCTTTTAAGTAGGAATAATGTTCCTGGCCTTAAAAGTTACATTTTATGTATATACATAAAATGCTACAGATTGGTGCTATTCAATAGAGTTCTCTTCAACTTTAGGAATGTCCTATGTCTAGAGCTATGAAAAACTGAAAGAATGAAGGACAGAGGTAATGCTATCATATCAATGGAGATGTGGGTCTTCCCTAGAAGAGATCAGCCTCTTAGTCACTCCATCTCCATCCCCAAAAAGAGGAGGAAGAAAAGTCAGATGATATAGGTCTATCTTATTTTCAATCTTTTGTATATTCTATGTCTTTTTATCCATCTGTGTTGGAGTCAGTCCTAACTCCCACCAAGCATTCTCTCTCTGGCTCCATTTCATCCTGCTTTCCTGTGTTCAGGATGGCAAAAAGAACAATTAACAATAACCCTTTTTTATTAATGCCAACTTATATAACAGAATAATTCAACTACAGATAATTCAAGAGTCTAGACCCTACAATTTAGGGTTTGGTTAGTTTTTTGTAGTAATGATAAACATCAGAGTAAATATCTTTAACTGGTAATCAGCAATGGTTAACAAAAAACAGAAAATTTCATTTTCTTGTGGTAAATATGACCATCATTATCATCTACAGTTTAGTACACATACATAGGAAAAGGAAAATAATGTTCTCCTACTTAGTTGAATTCTTTATGTGTTCTGTAGTTCCTGTCACTGACGTGTGCACAGAAGGTGTACTCAAAACCTTCTCTGCTCCTGACATGGAAGAGTGAGAAGTTTTTTAAAAATTATGTATATACATATCTGTGTGATATTGTGCCAGGAACACAAATGATATTTAAAATTTCATGTAATCATTTTTATATCATTTTGAGTGTTATATATATGTTCTAAGGAAGAATAAATTTTGTCTTAATTATGAAAGTGAAACCACAATATCTTTATGAGGCCAACACTATTTCATTTCATTTATTTATTTATGTATTTATTTTTATTTTTTTTTTTAATTTTTATTTTTACTATTTCATTTTATAAATGAAGGAGCTGAGGTACAAAGAGATTAAATAACTTACATAATAAGTTCACATAGATTTGATTCATCCATTGAATCAACTTTTTCTATGCTACATAACAAATCACTACACACTTAGCAGCTTTAAACAACAGAAGTTTATTATTTCATCATTTCTGTGAGTCATGAGTCCAGGTATCATAGCTTAATACCTTCTTCTACTCAGGGCCTCACCAGGCAGAAATTAAGGTGTTAGCCAGAGCTGCTGTCTCATTTGGAGCACTGGATCCTCTCCTAAACTCATTGGTTGTTTGCAGAATTTATTTCTCTGGTGTTGTATGCTTGAGGTCCCTAGTTATCAACCAGGGACTTCTCTCAGCTTCTGCAGGCATCAGTCCTTGCCATGTAACCACCTCCTCACAATATGGAATGTATGGTCAAGAGAAAAGGGTCTCTCTCATGCTTCACTCTTATTTAAGGACTCTCATGATTAGATTAGACGCACACTGGGTAAACTCTGTTTTGATGAACTCGAATTAAAATGTAACCTATTATAGGAGTTATATCTTGTCATAATCCCAGCTTTCTCCTCTGCTTACCATCACCACACACACACATATCCAAAAAGTTGGTAATATAGGGTGTGTATAACAGAAGGTGGGAAGTTTAGAGGCTGTCTTAAATTTCTTCTTACCACACCCATTTACTGACTGCATTCCCTTTACTCTTCTGCTCCTAAAATGCCTTGATGTCAAGGTATTATAAAGTTGAAGGTGGACTTACTAAGGTTTTCATCCCCTTGTTTGCTCTTGCCTGGTCTTCAGGGAGAGTAAACTGTGAGATAAAACTTGGGTGGAGAGTTGTGCAAGTTCACTCTAAGTGTCATATTAGTAATCCACAAAAAGCCCTATCTCACGTATCATGGAGTTCTCCAGGGTGTTCAGTTCATTTCTATGAAAATACAACATTATTCATAGAACCGCAGTCTTAGAACTATTTTCATCAAAGCAAGTCAGCATCTGATATTTAGGGACGTTGGTTGGTGAACTGTATTCTCATTTATAGCAATACCCTACCAGTAATATGTGGAAAGTGTATTAGTAACAATTCTCCAGAGTGATAGAACTAACAGGGTCGATCTAGATCTATAGATAGATGATAGATAGAGATAGAGATAGAGATAGATAGAGACAGAGATAAAAATGTAGGTATACATGTAGATGAATATACAGGTATAGATACAGGTACAGATATAGATATAAGAGAGAAGATTTGTTAGGGGAATTAGCTCACATGATTCTGGAGGCTTAGAAGACACACAAGTCAATGGCAAACTGGCGATTCTGGGAAGCTGGAAGTGGGGCTTCATTTAAATCCAAGAGAAACCAATAGTTGAATTCTCAATCTGAGGCCGAAGGCCTGAGAACCCAGAGGCCCTTGGCATCAGTGCTGAACTCCAAAGACTGGAAAGCCTGGAGTTCTAATGTCTAATAGTAGGACAAGAAGAGTGCCCCAAGCTCCAGGAGAGAGTGAGAGAGAGAGAGAAGAAATCACCTGTTCTCTGCTTTTTTTGTTCTGTCTGGGCCCAGACCAACAGGATAGTGCCAACATGCATTGAGGGCAGATCTCCTCTACTGTGTTCATGGACACACAGGCCAATCTCCTATGAAAACACCTTCACAGACCTTCCAGAAGTAATGCTTGTCCAGTTCTCTAGGTATTCCTTAATCCAAGCAGGTTGATACCTAAAATTAACCATCATAGATGTGAGTAACAGAATTCACATCTTCCTCTTTCTGGCACTTATTTAAGGACATTTGTCATCCAGATACATAGGCATTTGTGAATTAAAACTCTCCTTCACCCTCTCCTCTACCTCAGTCTCAAATTGCCCACCTACTTCACCCTCACTCTCCCATTACCAGTGGAGATAAGCAGAATAAGCACAATTCTTGAAAGTAGGGACCAGTAACCCTAACACAGCTCTTTACAAAGTATAGGATTTTCTATTGGAATGTAGGTTTCATGACAACTGACCTTGGTTGTCTTATATACTGCCTAGCACAAGATCTGGCACTCATAACTATTGATAGAATAAATTCCAGAACTAAATAAATATTGAATTGAATATTATTCTGTTATGCTAATTCTAAGAGTGAAACAATGAATTCATTTTGGTTTTGGCAAGGAGGAAAAAGATTCTCATCACTATTTCAGCTACAAAGCCTTCTTTCTAAATATTGGTATATTTTAGCTTTTTATTCTGCAGAATTTTAAAATATTATTTTTTAATATGCCTTATTTAATTTTCTACAAATGTAATTTCTCAGTTTTTAGCAAATTCAAACTATGTAAGAATCATGAATTTTAAAATTTGTATTTAAGAAATATAGCAAACTACTTCTGGTCCTTTTTTAGCCTAGTACATTGTGACTTCAAACAGAAACGGTGAAGTGTTCTATTTGGTTGCAAAATGCAAATCAGATGGATTAATATTCATCTCATTACTTCCATTTTCTAGGAAGCATCTTGGCAATTAAAATAATTTATTGTTTTTGGTGGAGGGAGGCAGCATTAATGAAATTATCCCAACTTTTGTAAAAAGCCAGAATGTTAGATGATAAGTGTAGACAACTATACGATGAGTTAGACACAAATTTTGTATTTAAATTTTGTATAGAGGCACAAACTTGTGATTTGTGGTTTAATATAACTAAAGAAAAGTTCATAATAAAACTTACAACACCATAACAAAAGTATCTAACAAATCTTAAAGAGTTACTGTTAAATTTAACTACCAGAACAGAGAAAAACCCTGGCTTTAAAATATTTCTCCACTTATCTGCATTGATCATATATCCTATCATATATTTTTAGTGCTGTGCTTGCTAAAATTAAGTCATCCTAAGATTTTATCAACTATAGCATGTCTGTTTTTGCCATCACAGAAACTGCATAAAAATTAGAATCTTGATTAATTTCTTTCAGTGAGCACAAAATATTGGTCAAATCTCATGTCTATTTAGAGTAGTACATAATTTTATAGGGCTGATAAATGTCATGCTTCAATAGAATTTTTTCTAACAATCACTTTTCAAATTATTTCATACATTGGAAATGTCATTTTTGGATTTGAGAACAAAGATAGTTCATTTATTAAGAAAATAACAACCAGCCTATAAATCACTTAAGCTATCATTTTAAATGCCACTCACTTTCCCCCAATGATTTTGTTCTTTGTTTTTAATTCTATGGTTTTCCTACAGGTCAACCAATTACTGAGCAGTTCAGCTAGAGAATCAGTAAAATGGCTTCTGAACATCATTTAATGAAAAGGCCCTTTGATCTAAAAAAGAATTCAAATGCAATCACACAATGAGATTAAACCAATTTATTAGACTATTTCTAAGTAAACTTCTGGAATTAAGTTAAAGCCCCAGACTAGAAAAAAAAATAGATGGCTCTACCAGTTCTACTGCAAAAGTCTTCTGATGTTTGGCAAAATAATCTCTCAAATTTGAGTTTTCTCACATCAAAAAAGGGATAATAATTTCTACCACTGTACCTTCACAGTGATGTTGTCAAAATTAATTAAGATCTGAAATATATGAGGATTTTTAAACATCAACGTGTTTTATTCTATTTGTCTTAGACCAGTCAATGCAGATGAATATTGCACATAAACCCACAGTTCACTGTTATTTTCAACAAAGAGATGTAGTGAAATATTTATGAATTACCCTCTGTTTAATGTATTGTTATGATAGTGACTTTTAATTACACTGAAAAGATACATATCACTTACATTTTCTAGAACAAAGTTACTTCTCTGTAATTTGTTATTTCTTTGTCTTTTTGGTAACCAAGCTATGTATCCCAAGTATTGCGATGGGTTGTAATAAGATCATCTAGCATTCTTTGAGAAAAGTAAAATATTCTCCACTAAAAAATAACTATATTTACACATTTATGTGCCCTTTTAAAGAATATTTTAAGAGTAAAATAAATGGTCAGTTACTTTCTGAAATTCTTTTAAAACTACATGCAGTTATTAATAAAATTTATTTTCATAGTCAGAAACTTCTTATATATATATATATATACACAATTGCGTTTTAGGTTTCAGAGTACATGGAAGGACATGCAAGATTGTTGCATAAGTACATACATGGGTTGCTGCCTCCCTCCCCATCACCTATATCTAGCATTTCTCCCCATGTTATCCCTCCCCAACTCCCCACCCCATGCTGTCCCTCCCCATTCCCCCCCACCACAGACCCCAGTGTGTGATGCTCCCCTCCCTGTGTCCATGTGTTCTTATTGTTCAACACCCACCTATGAGTGAGAACATGCGGTTTTTTATTTTCTATTCTTGTGTCAGTTTGCTGAGAATGATGGTTTCCAAGGTGGGTGGTCAGAAACTTCTAAAACCTCTCCACCTTGTCTCTCCTTTTTACCGCATGACCTGTGAAGTAACACAGCTTATGTTAAAGAGAGTTTACTCAAGAATCACAGGTTTATCACAATTTTTTCTTAATTATGTACTTTGCTTATTCTAAAGACCTATTTCACAATTTCTTCAAGGTTGCCAATCTCTATGCTCTTTTCAGCGCCTGGTTCAAAATAATACTAACCTTTGGCAGAATATAACTCCATAGGTGTCTGTTTTATTATAATTATTTTTCCAGGCACATTTTTTAAAATATGGAAAGGAAAACAATTACGAAGTTTATGTAGCTTCTCTCTTGTCTGCTTCTCTTTTTCTCTATCAACTTGGGTTATACAGTAATCCCCCTTATCTGTGGGAGATAAGTTTCAGCACACCCAGGGGATGCCTGAAACCATGAAGAATACTGAATCCCATATATACGATGTTTTTCCCTGTGCACACACACATATGATAATGTTAAACTTAGAAACTAGGCACAGTAAGAGATTAATAAAAATAAAAAATTATAAAATAGAACAACTATAACAGTATACTGTAATACAAGTTATGTGAATGTGGTCTATTTCAAAATATCTTGTTGTATTATTTGCATCTATTTTCGGACTGAAGTTGACCACAGCTAACTGAAACTATGGAAAGCAGAACTATGGATAAGATGAGGCTACTCTATAATGCTTCCTTTAATTAATAATCAATTTCATTAGCGCTTAGTAGTATGGGAAGTGACTGGCCAACCTTTGTGAAAAATGACATTTTGACAACAGAGAACAAACTAAATATCCATAACCAGAAACTTTTAACTTTATGTATATGTAAAAAATGGTATTTTGGAAAGCTAGGAAATAATGCTGTACATATACAGTATACTCAATTCAGTAAAATATTGCATAATATTTATTATAATTTTTGTGATTATAAATGTTTCAATTATGATATAATTCCAAGGACAAGTAAAGATAACTTTCAGAAATATTTCATTTATTTTATTTTTTTGCACCTTTTTTGTCTTGTACTTTTTATTCTGTCAATAAACTCATAAATCCTTTATGCTAAGATTTCAATTCAGAAAAGCCTTAGGATATAAATATCATGGGATTCAAACATCTCATTCAATACAATACATAAAATATTTTTTGTTATACCATGATTTATGACACAGAATATCCATTTACTTGAAAATAACTTATTGTTCCACCACTTTGTGTCTAATGACAAAAGTCAATCTTTCTGCTTGCAGTATTCACATGCTTTTTTCAATTATCAGAATTATATCTTATTTATATATTTTTTATATTTATATATTTGGATTTATATTTTTATTTGTATATTTATATTTGTATTTTTGTATTGACTCTTGAAAACATGTTTGAACTGGGGGACCACTTATGCACACATTTAAAAAAATAAATGTATTAGAAAACGTTTTTGAGATTTGTGACAATTTGTTTAAAAACTTGCAGATAAACCATGAAGCCTAGAAATATTGAAAACATTAAGAAAACGTTAGGTATATAAAGAATGCATAAAATATATGTACATGTCAGTCTATTTTATCATTTACTACCATAAAATATATACAAATCCATTATAAAAAGTTAAAATGTATCAACACTTATGCACACACTTAGAAGACACTACATGATGCCATTCTCAGTGTAGTAGCAATAAATATAAATACATGTAAAGATGTAGTATTAAATCACAACTGCATAAAATTAACTGTAGCACATAATGCACTACTGTAATAATTTTGTAGCTACCTCTCGATGCTATTGTGGTGACCTCAAGTATTGCTAGTACCTACTTAAAAATGCTATGGGATGCTAATCATCTCCGCAAGAGCTGTTTTGTCTCTCAAATAAATTGCATCACAGTAGAAAGTGATCTTTAGAGGTTCTTATGTGTTTTTTACTGTGTTTAGTGCAATACAATAAATCCTGAAAAATACCATGGGAAACATAAAATGCAACTGGTAACTCCGGAAGTGCCCCCAAGAGGTAAAGTAAATTAATGTCATTACAAAAGAAGGTAAATTGCTTAATATGTGCTGTTGTTTGAGATCTTCCTCCACCTCTTCTATCTCTGAGAAACCAAGACCCAATCCTTCATGTTCTTCCTCTTCCTCAGCCTACTCAGCGTGAAGATGATGAGGATAAACACCTTTATGATGATCCACTTCCACTTAATGAAAAGTAAATAAATTTTCTCTTCCTTACAATTTTCTTACTTTTAATTTTCTCTAGCTTGCTGTAGTAATACTATATAAAATACATGTAACATAAAATATGTGTTAACTGACTATGTTATCAGTAAGACTTCTAGTCAACAGTAGGCTATTAGTAAATTTGGGGAAGGCAAAAGTTATATGCAAATTTTTTGCTATACTGGGCAAGTACACCCCTAATTCTTATTTTGTTCTATGGTCAGCTGTATAATATAGACTAAAAGAATTGTGTAGCATATTTTTTTGACTCTTCTGGTCTATCCAACATAATCAGAATAGGTAACTATTGGTAAACATACCTATGATGCTATAAATATCTTTACTCAAATAAAGGGCATTTTTAACTTCTCAATTTTGAGTCATCTTATGAGTATTTCTAAGAAACAGTCCCAGTGACTGTTAACCTAATATAGGGGCTCTAGCTAAAATAACAGTTAGTTATTTATGGCATCTTGATAAATACTGCATGTCTCTTTATACTTATAGGCAACCTAACACCTTCTTGTTCTATTTCTATTGCACTACAGATAATTGTCTCATCCCCTGAGATTTCTCTTATAGGCCCCAACATGATTTTTATATACCAAATTATTACAAATATACTGTATAATTTTTGAGAAAACTATCTGGCTCTTTTGGCAGATGTAACTTAGAGATACATGGATACAAATTTTGTTTGTAATACAGTGATTATATTTAAACTGAATGAATCTAAACCAGCACAACTTTAAGATGTGTGTGCACCCTGATACTACCGTCCATAGTGATATATGGCTTGGCTCTTTGTCCCCACTAAGATCTCATCTCGAATGAATTGTAACCCCCACATGTTAAAGCAGGGACTTTGTGGGAGGTGATTGGATCATGGGTGTGGTTTCTTCTCCATGCTGTTCTCATCATAGTGAATGAGTTCTCAGGAGATCTAATGGTTTCAAAATATGGCACTTCCCTCTGCTCTTTCTCTCTCCTGCCATGTAAGATGTGCCTTGTTCCCCTTCACCTTTGGCTATGATTGTAACTTTCCTGAGATCTCCTCAGCTATGCAGAACAGTGAGTCAATTGAAATTCTTTCTTTGTAAATTACTCAGTCTCAGATGGTTCTTTATGGCAGTTTGAAATGGACTAATACACATAGTAAGCATAGTCACTATTGTCTTGGAGAAATTGCAGCTTTCATAAACATCTTTGACTTTCAAATTATTTACACTTAATTTCTCAGTATGTGTCAACTCCATATGTTTAATTAAAAGTACTGTTATTGCCTACAAATATAAAAGAAGAAAATAGCATTTCAGTGAATCTCATTTAATAATTTTCTAATGAGCTTTTACAAATCTAATCCAGACATTAGAAAAATGACACTAGGCCAGGCTCAGTGGCTCACATCTGTAATCCCAGCACTTTGGGAGGTCAAGGTGGGCAGATCACAAGGTCAGGAGATCCAGACCATCCTGGCCAACATGGTGAAACCCTGTCTTATTAAAAATACAAAAATTAGCTGGGTGTGGTAGTGTGTGCCTGTAGTCCCAGCTACTCAGGAGGCTGAGGCAAGAGAATCGCTTGAACCCAGGAGGCAAAGGTTGCAATGAACCGAGATTGCACCATTACACTCCAGCCTGGTGACAGAGCGAGACTCCATCTCAAAAATAACCAAAAAACAACCACAAAAAAAGCACTACACACTAGGCAATGGCAAGAGTGTATGGAGTTTAAAATTATAGAGATCTATATTTTAATCTCAGCTCTACCATCTATAATCTTTCTATCTTATACATGTTAGACAGTTTTTGTGAGTCTTAGATTTTTCATGTGTGCAATGAAATTTTAAAAGCAACTTTTTATGGTGTTTGTATAGATTAAAAATTACACACACATGCACACAAGTAAATTAGTGTATAATGGCTTTATTAAGACTATCTGTCTGTTCTCTGAAGTAGCAAAGTTACTCTTTCTAGATCTTCTCATTTATCTGCCCTTCAAACTGCCAGAGTCATGTTTGTACCACAGTCCCCCATTTGAGTTTGAGGTCATCATGTCTGGATATACTTCCTATAGCAGGGCTATCAAGATTCTTCTAGGGGTTGTGACATGAGGAAATACTGTTATGGGCTAAATTGTATTCCCTCAAAATTCTTATTTTGATATACTAACTTCCAGTACCTCAGAATGTGACTATTTGGATATAGGATATTTAGAGATAATTAAGGTAAAATGAGGTGATCTGGGTAAGATCTAATCCAACATTACTGGTGTCCTTATAAGAAGAGGAGATTAAGATACAGACAACTTGACAGAGGGATGATCAGGTAAGGACAGAGAGAAGGTGGTCATCTGCAAACAAGGAGAGAAGCTTTGGGAAAATCAAACCTACTGAGATCTTGACCATGGACTTCTAGCCTTCAAAACTGTAAGAAAGTAAATTTCTGTTATTTAAGCCAACTAGTGTCTGTTATTTTGTCTTGACAGCTGTATAAAATGAATACAACTTTATGATGAAGCAAAGAGATTTGGTTTATGGCTGATAATGTCTGAAGGAAGGGTCTATTCTCATTACAAGCTGATGCCTATAACTCAGATAGATACTGCCAAGTTCTCATAGAATTATGGCTAATGTTCATTATTGAACAACAAAAAAAGAGTGAATAAAAACTAAACATTTTAAAACCACATTTTGTACAGTCAACATCTTTAATACCAGCAGCAGACCCAGAAGCAAAACTCAGAATAGCAGAATACCATGTGATACCCACTATATGACTGAATAATGCAAGCCCACAACTAGTGCATTGATTAAGAACCATAAAAATAGGAGTCAAAGTAAATGCCAAGTAATTTGTTTGAAAATTTTAAATGAATTTGTTAGTTCTTACAATATAGAGAACACAATTATGCATAATTATAGTTTATATTGAGTATCAATTATTATGTAACTTATTAGATTTGAGTTGTCCAAAGAGCGTGTCTGTAGAGTTGGTCATGAGGATCATGAAGATATTAAAATGTGTCTGTAGCCAATTTGGCAATAATTTAATTTTGACTTAGCTATTAATCTGGTATATATTTAGAAATAAATGATTCTAATAAATATACATGGATGAACAGCCTAATTAAATAAAGTTGTCAAATATTGTCACTATTCCTCATTCATGAAAAGCTAAACAAGGCTTTTTAAATTAACAATATGTTTGTTTGGAAAAACACAAGTTCTCTGAAGCCAAGTAAACATTATGAGGCTATTGCGTTTTAAAAAAAAAAGAACAAAGGAGCAGGGCTAATCAAGAACAGATTTGTGTAGCAGAGGAAGTTTTTTCATTGGAAATGCTCAGGCTGTCTTTCCTCTCCTCTTATGGTCATCCTGGTGATGTTTGACTTCTGTTCACCAATGACTAGTGCCCAAATGTTTTTGCAGTTTACATTCAAGCATTTTGAATTCATTTATTCATTCAGTAAGTGGTTATTGAGCCCTTGTTATATATCAGTCACTCTCAGTATTCTAAATGTTAAGGGATTTGAAATAGTACAGAGAAAATTCTGTCAGAATAGAGCTAAACTGACCTTGTTGCTAGGACTAAAATATGCCAGAGTCATTCCTATTTCAGGCCATTTACTTTCATGAACCTCTCTGCCCAGGCCACTTTGTGCTCACACTTTCACAACTCATTTCCATTTTTCCTGTCTCTCTCCATATCATTCACATGATATTCCAGTGAGTATGAGTGCTGAAGGCCTCAGAGCCAAACAGCAAATCTCATAGGAGAAAAAGTGAGTTTCATAATGTGGACTTAAAAGCTTAGAGTATTTTAGAAGATCTTGTGAAATAAAACTGATCTCAGTTAAAGTAGCTGTCCCTTACTCTTCATTTCTGCTATTTTTATGACTTAATTACTTTCCAACTTTTTTCCACTTCTACAGTTGGTACTGAAGGTAATACAGTAACACAGTGCTTAAGAGTACAGACTCTGGAGCCAAACTGCTGGGTTCAACTTGCTTCATGATCTTGGTCAAGTTTCTTTATCTCACTGTACTTGTTTTCCACATCTGTAGGATTTGGAAGGATCTTACAATACTTTTAGGATTGCTGTGATAATTGAATGAGATGGTATATGAAATAATCTTTGCATAATCTCTGGCTATATATGTCTATCCTCTTATTACAATTAATTCATTCTTCTCTCTTCTTTTTTGCTCTTTCTGTGTTTTCCTTTCATTTGCAACCACTTCTGCTTGACAGATTTTACTTAATATCTTCTTTGTATATTTTTAACATTCTGCCTACCCTTATCCTGTCCTAGTGAGAAAGGAGACCCCTTCCTCTTAAGCTTCTAAGACTACTTCCCTTGCATTTCAAAAGAAGTAAAAGTTGAAAATAGAAGGCACAAGGTCAGTGGAGGAGACAAAACCAGTGCCACTAGCTGGACCTGGAGATTGAAGATCAAACCCCTCACCCTAGTTCCTGTGCTGTCTATAGATCACAGGCATGGTATGGATGAATCTTCCCCGGAAGGCACTGTTCTTGCTTAATCATGATTAGACCCCCACCTAAGTCACGTACCCCTCGCTTACTTCATCAATCACGACCCTCTCACATGTACCCTCTAAGATCGTGAGCCTTTAAAAGAGGCCAGGATTTTCTAGTCAGGGAGCTTGGTTCTTGAGACACTAGTCTGTTGAGACTTGTGGCCAAATAAAAAGCCACTTCCTTCCCGGTTCCATGTTCCAGAGGTGTGTTCGTGGCCGCTCCTGCTTCACTACCACCAGTATGTCTTCATTCATCTATCCCTTTAAAATGATTGATCTTGATTTAGTCACTATCATCCGTGTTTGGAAAATGGTGGGTGATGGGAGCAGTCCATATTTCTCCAGTTCACTCCTGATCTTTTGTAACTAAGGAGGCTAAGATATGGCCTCCCGTTATAAATGTTACTGAAGACCTCCAATAGGCTTCTCTCCAAGGTGCCCACTACTCAGGAGTGACACACAGGATCAGAAATCTAAAGAAAGGTTATAAGCACTGACTTTTTGACTCCCGTTACTTAGAGAAAACTATAGATCTGTTGGAGATACCCCTTAAAGCAGGAAATGTCCAAAAACTAGAAATAAAAGTGAATAAATAGGAAATTGGATTGAAATAAAACAAAATGGGAAGCCTGATTTTTCCTCAGAAAAAGTAAGTTATGTTTCCACAGCTGTAGGCTAAAAACAGCTGCATTATCTATAGCCCATTGAATGGAGCTCAGTCATTAATATTTTACTCATGTACACACTTCATTTTGATGTGATTTTCCTGTATAACTAGCCAGAATGATTTGCAGGATATTTAACAAAAATGATGAAAATACTCAGCTGCATCTGTTCATCATTTGGCTAAACACATTTTTGCATAAATTTAACATGGGATTAAGCCACTACCATTATTATTTTCATCCTTTCTCTTCACTGTTCAAATATGAATGCCAAAGTTTATTATTATTCAGGTATCCAATCACAGTACCATCCCAGCAATCAAGTCAAAAGCAGCAAAGCAAAATTGAAAAGATGTTTTCTAAAACTGCAGTCACGTACAATACTTCCCTAAGACAACAACCAGTGGCTGTTGCAATGACAAACAGCTTTAATAATGAAAATAGACTCTCAGTTTTACCTACACAGATGCAGTTTAATTTTCTTCTTCCTTATTAGAATCCTCACTAGCTCTCCTCCTCCACTCTGCCCCCAGTTATAAAAATGAGTTGGCAAACACAACAGTTCTATTCATTCTCAGTTTAATATACAATTTCTCATATACACAAAGGGGTGAAATGGTTTCTAAAAACATTGGCTGGTAATGATGACAGTAGAATCTAATTCCCTCAGGTGCTCACTTAATACTTATCTCTCTGCTGGCGAGTGTAATAAGGTCGTCAAGATTATTGAAGTTGACAGGACACCAAGCTCAGATTAATTACATCATAGAATTCAGAAGGAATTAGAAAAAGCAACAATACTGCCTCTGGCAAACGCATATATTTTTTTTAGTTCTCTAAGGACTTTGAGTGTAATATAATACAAATGAGTGAAAAATAGCTAATGCAATTGATTTGTAGGTTTTGCGATACAAATTCTGAAAGATTAATTATTCTGAGAATAAGAAATCACCATCCATCACAATTTGAAAGAAAAATACTCAGAGTGGAATATCATAAATAAGTGATGAATAATTGAAGGATAAGTAAAAGGTACTAACACGTGTGAATCTTTCTCCTACCGTGTTCCAGAAAATTTATGTTCATTGCATCATTTAATTTTCACAAATGCAAAATAAATATTATCCTTTAAAAAATGGAAACAGGTTGAAATATGTTAAAGATTTTCCCCAAAATTTCATATCTAGTGAATAGTTAGCAGCATTCACCGAAATCCCAAACTCTTTCCTCAAACATAGGGAACATCCGGGCATTATTCTTGAAAAGTGTCCACGTTAGATAGTGAAACACTCACATGGAAATCACATAGAAAACACATATGATTAAAGAATATGAGAACAAAATTGTACAATGTAAGGCTAACTAAATTTAAATGGATAAAGAGAGGGACACGAGGCCACAGTTACTCCCCTGAAATTCCTTAACGCCTCCTGCTTAGTAAGTCCAGGAACAGGCCTAACCACATACTGATAATGACTATTTAGAGACACACTGTAGCCTTTAGCCGATCATCTATTAGCTTATCGCTGCTAACAAATGGTGTTTGTATGTGAACAGGCTGAAATTCCCTTGCTGTGCCTCCTCATTTTGTCTTTAAAAATCTGCTTGTAACTGCCCCAACTCACGGCATTTCCAAGGAAGCTTGGAAGGAAGTGTTAGCTGGGTTACTGTCCCAAATTTTGGCCCAAATAAACTCTCTACTTATATCAATTTTGCCTCATTTTCTTTCTTTAGGTTGACATACCCATCTATATTGAATGCCTTCCTTAAATAATGCTAGATATTTATATATATTTGTTTCGTTATAACATAAGAAACTTGAAGAGTTTGATGAGTCACTTATAATTAGTTTGGGGAGATGTGACATGTAAATCAAAAACAATGATAAAGAAATGATACAGCACAGCCTTTGCACTTATCAAATACACCATTACACTGATCAAAAACCAGAAACATATCACTACTGAAGATTTGAAAATGTAGAATACACCTAGGTATGGAATAAACAAAATGAAAAAGGCTTCTGTGTAGCTAAAATGGATATTACAAAGCAATTACTCCTTAGTTCATGCAATATACTTGTAAATGGGACTATTTCTGTTGTCTAACATGAGAACTCACTAAGGCCAAAAAGCTCAAGACAAAGAACAGAAAGTACACATCTGCATTCCAAAGAAAGGTGCTTATATATTCCAGAGGGTTTAATAAGAGGTGGCCAATCTGGTCACTATCAACATTCATTCTTGGTTTCCAGGCAACATAAAAAAATTAAGGCTAGCAACTCATTAGAGACAGAGACTTGATGGCGTTTCCCCTCCTCCCTCTTCCAAAAATGCAGGAAGGATGCTCCTTCCTCTTTCAACTCAAAGGCTGGCTGAATAAACCTGAAATGGAAGGTGAGAAGAGAGGTGAAAAGGCAGGGAGGGGTGTGGTGGGAGTAGACCTGCACTTCCCTTGTTTTGTGGGGCAAGGATCTGCAAGTTTTACAGTGGGCCAAAAGGAAACCCTGGAAGATGCCTAAGAGTGTTGCTTCCCAGGGAAAGGAATCCAGGGTAGGACCTTATAAGGATGATGTGTGGAGTCTCCCAGAGAATAAATCACCTACAAAAAGAAATGACATAATGTTCATGGTCTTCAAAGAAACAGCCAATATGTTCCAGATAATACTGACACCTGCCAAAATTAAATGAGAACCACCAAGAGGAAATTGTTGGGGTGAGAATGGGAGAAAGGGCATTTGGAACAAAGAGGGAAATAACAGACCAGATTGCATTCCTCCAGCCTACTCCTTCCTCCCCGCTGGGCCTATGTCACTATAGCAATATGGTTAACTCTGAACTGGTGAGAAGTGAAAGCTTTACATTGGATGCAAGATGAAAATTTTGATTTAGATTTAATTAGCTCTTTCTATATCTGCAAGTGACCCCCAGATACAGTTTATCTCTGCAATGCCATTCAGGGGCAGAAGAGAGACTTCAAGAAAGAAGGGTTAAGGTAATGAGGAGAAAAATTAAAGCTGTTTCTATTGTCCAGCCCCTTTCATAAATGGGTTTCACATGCATAAGAGAGACCCTTACAGAATATTTACTCTAAATTTGCAAAGAAATTGATCATTTTTGCAGTATTTATCATTTTAAAGAATATGACTACATTAGACAGCAGGGGAATGGCCATTACTGGCTTGTATGCTGGCAGCAGTGAGCAATGACAGCTGCCAGCCTCAAAGGAAGGGAGAAATCAGGAACACCGCAAAAAGTAGCTTTAAAAGCTATAAAATCAAATCAGTATTCACCATTTTCCACTGGGGCAAGCCTTCCTGTATCCCCCTCCTAACACCCCATATCAAGCATACATAATCAATTGGTTTCTGTGACAGTCTGATTCAGTAGGTCTACAGTAAAGGCCAGGAATCTTAATCCTAATTTTAGTTCCTCTCAACGTGATTTGCCCAGATTTTTCCAAGAAAAAAAAAAAATGAGAACACCTCTGTTAATGATGTTGGTAATGATGTTCTTATGTCCCAATCACTCCAACTTCACTAGCTCTATGTCACTTACCAATGGAGACACATTCCATAAATAGGTCTTTAGGTTATTTTACTATTGTGTGAACATCATAGCATGTACTTACACAAACCTAGATGGTACAGCCTACTATACCTAGGCTATATGGGATAGCCTATTGCTCCTAGGCTACAAACCTGTATAGCATGTTATGGTACTGGATACTGTAGGCAATTGTAACACAATGGGAAGTGTTTATGTATCTTAACAGATCTAAACATATCAGCACACTTGTATAGGGCACTTACTATATATGGAGGTTGCAGGACTAGAAGTTGCCCTGAGTGAGTTAACAAGTGAGTAGTGAATGCATGTCAACATCTTGGACGTTATTAGACACTACTGTAGATTTATAAACATTGTATACTTAGGCTACACTAAATTTGTTATTCAAAAATTTTCTTTTTTAAACAATAAAGCTTAGCTTATTGCAATTTTTTAACATTGTAAACTTTTTTCTTTTCTTTCTTTTCTTTTTTTTTTTTTTTTTGAGACAGAGTCTTGCTCCATTGCCCAGGCTGGAGTACAGTGGTACAATCTCAGCTCACTGGCTCACTGCAACCTCTGCCTCCCAGGTTCAGGTTCAAGCCATTCTCCTGCTTCAGCCTCCCAAGTAGCTGAGACTACAGGTGCCCACCACAACGCCCAGCTAATTTTTGTATTTTTAGTAGACACAGGGTTTCAACATGTTGGCCAGGCTGGTCTCAAACTCTGACCTCAAGTGGTCTGCCCACCTCGGCCTCCCAAAGTGCTGGAATTAGAGGCGTGAGCCACCGCGCCAGGCCAACTTTGTAACCTTTTAAACAACTTTTTGACTCTTTTGTAATAAAAGCTTAAAACACAAACATTGTACAGCTGACAAAAATAGTGTCTTTCTTGCGTTATTCTATAAGCTTTATTCTATTTTTAACACATTTTATTATAATTCTTTTACTTTTAAAATGTCGTTGTTAAAAATCAAAGCACACACATCAGCCTAGGCCTTCACAGAATTAGGATGATCAGAATCGCTGTCTTTCGCCTCCACATCCTTTCTCCCTGGAAGGTCTGCAGGGGCAATAACAAGCATGGTGCTGTCGTCTTCTGTGGTAACAACGCCTCCTAGAGTACCTCCTGAAGAACCTGCCTGAGATTGTTTTACAGTTAACTTTATTTTGTTCTTTTTAAAAATTTATTATTATTATTTTTTAGAAACAGCGTTTCATCTTGCTTTGTCACCCAGACTGGAATGCAGTGGTGTGATCATAGCTCACTCCACTTGAACTCCTAGCCTCCTACCTTGGCCTCCCAGAGTGTCGGGATTATGGGTGTGAGCCACTACACCTGGCCTTAACTTTTTATAGGTAGAAGTACAATCTAGAATAATAATGAAAAGTATAGTATAGTAAATACATGAACTAGTAATATGGTTGTTTAGTGTTGTTATCAAGTATTGTGTCCTGTACATAACCCTATGTTCCATGCTTTTATACAACTGGCAGAGCAGTAGTTTTGCCTACACCAGCACCACTGTAAATACATGAGCCACGCATTGTGCTATCATGTTACAATGGCTGGCTGACATCACCAGGAACTAGGAATTTTTTAGCTCCATTATAAGCTTATGAGGCCATTGTAGCATAGCCAGTCCATACTTGACTGAAACATTGTTACGCACTGCAAGACTGTATCTTATAATCAGGCATAGTAACAGTATAGCACCTTTTAAATAATGTTCATTAAAAATTAATTTTAAGAGTTTGCTGCTCAGGATGCATATCATCAGCTTTTCAGAAAATTCAGTTAATTGGAATGATGTGTTTCCTACATGCACCAAGTAGCCAAAATTTTGGAAGATGAATATTCTAAGTGTTATATAAAGGCTCATGTATTGAGAGCCACAGAGTTCAAGGGAAGGCCAGTAGTCTGGGCCGATATGACTTCTTCAGTAGCTTAGATTTTACTCCTAAAGACTAGGGAAATGAAGAGATTTTGTAAGTTTAAGCAGCACACAACATAGCACAAAATGAATTCAAAGGGAGAAGCAATTGTCCATTGTATCTCCAGGGTGGAGTATTCTTGTTGTGAAAAAGAAAATTTACACATCTTGCTTTCAGTGTGGGTCTGTAAAGGGAGAACCAGCTGGGGAAATGGCTGAGTTTATTTATGAGATTGTTTAAAGGATACATTACACAGAAGATAAACTAGAGAAATTGTATGGTCATGTTTGCCCATATACAATCAAATCCTCTGCACAATTGATGTATCCAATAAAATCATGAGATGTTACATGGACTGTACAAAATAGTAGAATAAGGGCATTTTGCTTGGAACATGTCCAGGAGAGAGTGTATGAAATAATTTACTGCATTGCCTAAACCCTGAAATCACAGATGTCTGAAAAAATGAATTGAGCTAGAAAAATATAAGGAAAACACTGACAGCAAATCATGGAAACAAAAGTCCTTGCCCACAAGTGAGAGTGACAACTTCTGCTCATTGAACATTGTTGCTTCACAGGGTTCTCTGTGCACAGAGTATTAGAAAAATTTACCAAGGCTGAATATTAGAAATATCTTCCCTCAACTTAGTAAATTAAACTCAGTTTACTTAGGCTGGGCACAATGGCTCATGCCTGTAATCCCAGTGCTTTGGGAGGCCAAGGCCAGACAATCACTTGAGGCCATGAGTTCAAAACCAGCTTGGGCAACACTGTGAGACCCTGTCTCTACCAAAAACTAAACACACACACACAAGTCCTGGTTAATGTTGCATTGTTGCATGGCCATGGTGCACTCCCAGTTACTTGGGAGGCTGAAGTGGGAGGAGCGCTTGAGCCCAGGAGTTCGAGGCTCCAGTGAGCTATGATCACACCACTGCATTCCACTGTGGGTGCAGAAGTAAGACTTTTTTTCTTAAAAATAAAATAAAGCATTGCCAGAGTGGCACTTAATAAATTTTGTGGGTTAAAGTGAGTGCTTGATTCATTTTAGAATTACTTTCCAAAGTACTGTACAGAAAATGAAGGTTGTTTAAATCTTATAAGATATCAATGCTTTTGTAGTCAATATTATTCACATATTTGTAAAATTAAAGAGATGATGAAATTTGTTTTTATGTCTAGTGCAAACTTTCACTGGAATTTCCTCCTCTTCCTAGCCAATGTAGTCTTTTTTTAATTTCCTACTTCACCTGTCAGATAAATGACCTTCAATGACCTGCCCTATTGATACTATTTGCCACTTCTAGGTAATTTTTACCCAAGACCAAAATATCCTGAAAGTCTTCATCTCTCTGATCACTCCATGTTCCTGTGCATGAGACCTCTTCTACCATTTACCTAATATTTTAGCTTTTCTTGCACAGATATTTTGTATGTCCAGGCACGTTATAGATAATAGGCATACAACAACAGAGACAGAGAATGTCTGCCGTGTGGAACTCACAAACTATTAGGTAAAATAGACGCACAGCTGCTAGTGCCTCAGGCTAAGGCACAAAGGAAGAGAAGACAAAACAAGTAAAAATGAGAAATCCTTCCACTCTCTGTTTCATAGGTCCTGGATTTCCTGCTGCTCTGATCAGAAAGAGAGGGCTTCTTTAGAAACCATTTCTGTGTGCAGCCGGTATGCAGTTCCAGGTTTCGGGTTCTCTTTGATTCAACACTTGAAGATAACAGAGGAAAAGAAAACAAGACAGAAACAGAAAACTCACCACCAGTACATGAGTACTTTGAGCTCCTTGCTCACTGCAGCCAACATTTATTTTGACATAGTCCTCAAATAGCTCCTTCATGCATACTGTCCAGGGTTTTTGGTTGTATTCAGTGGGAAAGTCAGAATTGCATGTCCTTATTCCATTCAGTGTGAACTCAAAACACTAGTGAATACAACTTCCATAGCTCTCCAAGATCATATCCTCTGTAAAGTTCCTCTGAACTGTGTCCAAAAATTCCTGCTTCTGCTAGAGATGGTTATGGTGGCATCCTGTACTTCAGTGGTCCCTAAAAGTAGACCACTTTTTTAAAAATGGAGGACTTCATCAATCCTCCTTGGATTTTCTCTGCTACAGAAATCCAACCTCCAAAGCATCTAGAGCCTCACAGATAGTTTAGCTTTGTTCTTGCTACCTAGCGCCCTCCTACCTGGTACACTCTGCTGATGGTAGTTTTATTTATTTCTTTCTCAGGTAGGACTATCTCACCTCATGAAGCCCAACCATAAGGACATCCCAACTTATTTTATGTTAAAAATGAAAATAATATACTATTCTATAGATATAATTTATTTATATTTGACCCAAATAAATGAGCACATAGTTGTCACCATTGCTACCAGACATCTAGTTGGTTTTTTTTTTTTCAGTTTTTTTTTTGTTGTTGTTGTTGTTGTTGTTGTTGTTACTGTTTGAGATGGAGTCTTGCTCTGTCACCCGGTCTGGAGTGCAGTGGTGTGATCTCAGCTCACTTAAACCACCTCCCAGGTTTAAGTAATTCTCCTGTCTCAGCCTCCCAGTAGCTGAGATTACAGGTGTGTGCCACCAAGTCTGGCTAATGTTTTTGTATTTTTAGTAGAGATGGGGTTTCACCATGTTCGTCAGGCTGGTCTCAAATTCCTGACCTCCTGATTCACCCACCTCGGTCTCCCAAAGTGCTGGGATTACAGGCGTGAGCCACTGTGCCCAGCCCCAGACATCTAGTACTAAAATTGCATTGCTATATTACACATTTCTGTGTACATCACTGCATACCTGTTCTAATATATGTGTTGAATAAAGTTCTAAAATTGGAATCTGATTTTGCAACTTTTAATATAAAAAGTCATATGTCATTTCCTCTCAATTTTCTCAAAATATACTAAAAATAATATTTTGAGAATTTCTATTTACCAGCACCTTTTTTTCTCATAATCTTCTATATCTACAGCCCTATGACCACCACTTATGAAACCATATTGCAATAGCATATTCCTCTCTTCTTCCTTCTTCTTGACCAATGCTGCTCAATCATAGTCTCTAAAGATGGAACTCCTCATACATTGCTCAATATGAGAGCCACTAGACACATATAACTATAAAACACTTGGAATATGGCTAGTGTAACAGAAGAACTGAACTTTAAGTTTCATTTAATATTGACTAATTTAAATTTAAAATGTGGACCAGGCACAGTGGCTTACTCCTGTAATCCCAGCATTTTGGGGGGCTGAGACAGGTGGATGGCTTGATCCCAGGAGTTTGAGACCAGCCTTGGCAACGTAGTGAGACCCTATCTCTTTGAAAAATACAAAATTAGCTGGATATGGTGGTACTCACCTGTAGTCCCAGCTACTCAAGAGGCTGAGGTGGGAGGATCTCTTGAGCCTGGCAGGTAGAGGCTGCAGTGAGCCCTGATCGCACTACTGCACTCCAGTCTGGGCAATAGAGTGAGACACTGTTTCAAAGAAAAAAGAAATTTAATGTGCTTTGTGACTACAATATTAGGCAGCAAGTTTCTACCCTGTGGGTTCTTAAGAATAGCAATTATACCTTTCATTTCTTTGTCTCTAGAATCTAGAATGGTCAAGGCAGTTTAGGTTATGCTTGGTGATAAATCAACCCCAGTTCATCCACGGTTTAAGAATACAGAGTTTATTTCTTGCTCATCATACATATCCAGTGTGGGTTGGTTGGAGCTTTGCTCCCCATGATTATTCAAAGTCTCAGGCTAATGTAAATTCAGACACCTTGTAGCTGCATCTTTAGGAACACAAAATCACCATGGTTCCTGTAGTTGGATATTCAAACCACCTTTTCTATGTTTCACTAAAAACCCATGGGTTAGGACAAATCACATGAATTCACCAGAATTCCTGGGGGCTGGAAAATGTGTAAGAATGCATTGATGGTTAGTAATTATCTCTGCCACACAATAAATCCAAATTCTTGTTGAATATTGAATAAGGAATGATTTTGGTTGCTGGACAAGAGAAGTGCATTCCAGAGAAATGAAAAAGCAATGGTACTGAAGTGGAGTAGTATTTTTTTAAAAAGCTTATTTTGGCAAAATTTTTTGTTAAGCATTAATTTTTAAAAATTGGGCAAATAGAGTAGAATTAAAACAGTGAATTCTAGGTAAAGGAATTTAAAATGTACCTGAAAAACAACCACTACTTGATTTGTTTTTGACCATAAAATTATTGGAACTTTTAAAAGTTTTTAAATTAAGATAAATACGACCTTAGAAAGGAGGACAGAGTCTTCTTTCTCTAAGACAGCAAAGTAGAAAGAGAATATGGATAAAAATTTAGAGGAATTTTTGAGATGGTAAAGAAATGCAGGAGCAGAGATACAAAAATAGCAATAACACTGTGTCATATTGACCCTTATGATGTCCCAGGGACTGCTTTAACCATTTTGTATCATCTTTTACTTTGTTAAATACTTTAAAAAACATACCTGGCCGGGCACGGTGGCTCAGGCCTGTAATCCCAGCACTTTGGGAGGCTGAGGTGGGCGGATCACGAGGCCAAGAGATCGAGACCATCCTGGCCAACATGGTGAAACTCCGTCTCTACCGAAAATACAGAAATTAGCTGGGCATGGTGGCATGCGCCTGTGGTCCCAGCTACTTGGGAAGCTGAGGCAGAAGAATCTCTTGAACCCAGGAGGCGGAGGTTGCCGTGAGCCGAGATTGTGCCACTGCACTCCAGCCTGGCGACAGAGCAAGACTCCATCTCAAAAAAAAATAAAAAATAAAAAAAAAGTATATATGTATATGTGATATATACTATAACTTCTCCCCAAATTAGAGATTAGGAAACTAAAGGATTAATAGAGCAGCTAAGGAGTTTATTTAAAAATAAGCTCAAAAGTAGTGATTTCTTTGGTCTACAAAGCAAGAGTATTGTGTCTGCTGAGAAGAATAGATAAATAAATGTTTGGAGTGAACCCCTGAAAGATGAAGAAAAATTCCTGAATAGTGACTGCAAGATATATAATAAGGCAATAAGCCCTCTTGTATTTAGTAAAACCTATGCTCTGCTGCTCCGATTTTCCACTAAAAAATTAGTAATAGGATGAAGAATTTTCAATAAAGATTAGGGGTCCCTAAATGCAGACGGAGCTGAGGTAATGTTTGTTTTCTTCTGTTGGAGCCGATTGTTTTTGTGGAAATTCCAATGCCCCGTGACTCTTTTGTTGTTATTTTTCACTCACATCTTAGCTAATGACAAACCTCATAGGAAATTAAATCACAGGTAAAAATATGTTTAGTAATTATTTACTTTTGTTGATTGATTAGTTGCTCAAATTGGTTATTACTTTTCATAATGTTGAAAAAAATTTGATGGGGAAAGAATTTGTCATATTTAGACCTAAAGCATTTATACCTTATTTGTTGATATTTCGGTTCATGCCTTCTCTGACTATCTGTTCACCATTTTCGTGGATACTTGGGAGTTGAAGCTATTTACCATATATAAAAGTATATATACATTCTGCTATTTTTAAGGTCAACAATATTTCTTTCTTCGAATTATTGCTAGTATTTATTCATAACATTATTTATAAGAACATTTCTGGGGCAAATAGAATGCTAGTTACCAAAAAGATGTAGGCCCTTGGTTATATCATTTTGTTGCTCTACAAAAATCAGTAAGGACTCAGGAAAAAAAAAATGTCTCTGACAGTGCAAATTCACACAGTGGCACATCGATTACTTGCAGGGTAGCAGTACATTTTGCTGAGAACAAATGACAACTGCAGAAAATCAAATAAGGCAAGACAACAACTTTGAAAGTGCCATTTGAGATTTCATCCATTTCCTAATGTCATGTTTCTCAAATTGCCTCATGTTCTCGTTCCTGCTCTTTTTATGTTGCTATTTTGGAAATAGTAACCAAAAATTAAACTGCATTTTGAAATGTTACCTAAATTGAGAAAAGAAATTGCCATTATCCTTATCATAAGCACTGCTATTTATCAATGCATTTGATCCTATAATGAGTCAGGCACTAGAGAAAGGTATTTTCAAGGACACAAAAGTATCTTTGCTGCTCCTGTGGAAAAAGGGTTCTCTCTCATTTTTGTTTGTCTTGACATTCATGTACTCCATGAAGCTTTTAAGTGTGTATGTGAATGGAATTGCATATGTGAATTTTTTGAGTGACAGAGGCTATATTAGAGTAAGGTATTGTTTGTAAAATCAGCTAAGATTATTTGCTGCCTTTAACCACAATTACTTGCTCTCATCCTTCCAACTCCTCCTTTTCCATAAGCAGCTTAAACTCGAGGTAAACTGTTAGCGGCTATGGGCCATTTTTCACAAGAGAAACATGGAAACTCCAGATACATTAAGCAAGAATTTAAGCTAGATTCTAGCATACCCTTCCTGATATTTGAAAACGTGGGAAATTATCTCCCATGCAGGGAAATTCTAGTTTTCATTTCATTGGATATTTCATTTGGGGCTGGCTTTTACAAAATTCAGATTTAGAAAAAGTAGCAACCATGTTCACAGTTCACATATTCTTGTTGAGTGTTATGGGGAAGAAAGGCAAACATTGGAGGTAGGAAGGAAAGAAAATAGAAAAAAAAGTATACGTGCATGTTATACTTAAAGTAGCTCACTGGAGAAAAATAATGTTGGAAACGTTTTTCTGCATTATTATTTTTCTACATTCAAGAGTAACTAATATATATTTCTAAAACGTTATGTTTGTTGAGATACAATTTACACATAAAATAGTCATTGTTTTAAAGGATACACTTTGATGATTTTTGACAAATGTATGTAGTAATGTAACCATCAACACAATCAAGATAGAGATCTTCATTTACATCATCCTAAAAAGTTCCCTCATGCTCCTTGTCTCCCCATACCTAGACTTAGGCAAATAACAATTCACTTTCTGGTTAATCATTTTGCCTTCTTAAAATGTCATGTAAAGGGAAACATCTAGTTTCTAGTCATTTTTGTCTGGCTTCTAGTATTGTTAAAACAGTGCCTCTGAGAGTCACCCACGATATAGCATGTATCAATAGTTCATTCTTTTTATTGTTGAGTCTTATGCTATTGTATAGATAGACCACAGTTTATCTGTTCACTTTGTTGTTTGGGGCAGTTATGAATAAAATTGCTATTACGCACTGAGTATAAGTCTTTGAACATTTGTTTTTATTTCTCTCAGATACGTAAAAGTAAAATTCTCAGTTCCTTAGTCTGTTTAACTTCATAAGAATGTGTCAAACTCTTTTCCAAACGAGCTTTACCATTCTCCCTTCCCAATAGCAATGTTTGAGGGATCTATTTGTTCCACATCTTTCCTAGTACTTAATGTTGTTAGGTTTTTATTTGTTTGTTTATTTCGCCATGTTAGTGAGCCTGCAGTGGTAACTCATTGCCAAATTAATTTCCATTTCCATACAATTTTATGATATTAAACAACTTTGAATTATTTTTTAAGCATTCAACATTTTTTTGTGAAGTGCCTCTTCAAACTGCTTGTTCACTATTATATGAGTTTTCTTTTTACTGTTGTGTTGTTAAGAGTTATTTATATATTCTGGGTACAAACTTTTTGTCAAGTATTTACTTTACAAATATGTTTTTGCTATGTTTTGCAGAAACAATTTTTCTTAAAAAGAAACATATCAAGAACTCAATGTGCTGAATTCCAAGCTTACTGCAAAACTAAAATATTCTAGAGGGTCTGATATTGATGTAAGTATGGACATATAGAACAAAATATATAATTTTGTTCAAAATAGACTAAATAGAACTAAATTAATAATTCAGAAATAGTCTCAGACATACATAGTTGATTTTCAACAAAATTTTCCAAGTATTTCAATAGCAAAAGGAAAGTCTTTTCAATGAATAGTCCTGGATAAACTTGGTATCTATATAGCTATTACTTAACAGCTCTCACTGCTTTAGTAAAGAAATTGGTGACCCAGGATTAAACAGGCTTGGGCTTTAATAGAGTAAAATAGGAATAGAGTAGGTGCCATTTTCTCTCTACTTTTCTTCTAAGTAAAATATGTCATGAAACACTTGTGTATAATGGAAAATAGGAAATTTTTATTATTCACAAATAATGATTCATTAAATCATTTAATGTCCTCACTATGTGTACGTCACTGTAAGTAAATGAAGGAAGACACAATTCCTCTCCTAGAGATTTTCACCGTATTTCATAAGATACTTAACAGTACAAATTTTACATTTATGATATAACTACTCATACATCATCTAATTATCTATGTTTTTTCTAAAAAGAGAGTATATTATATAATTTTGCAATTCTTCAACCATCAATAACAGCATTTCCACAGATTTAGGTGTCTCAAAAGGTAAATATTATGGAATAAACTTTTTGATTTTCTCTTTATTTTTACACTTCAAGTTTTGTCATAATGTGCATTACCCTTGAGGGTTTGTTCTACAGGCAAGACATAATATGTTGTTAGGTTTTAATAAATTCTTTATTCCAAAGAGTCAATATCTTCCTTTTTTTAAAAAAAAATTGTTTTCAAAGAAAGGGTTTCACTTCACTCTGTCGCCCAGGCTGGAGTGAGCGTGTAGTGGTGGAATCTTGGCTCACTGCAACCTCCACCTCCCAGGCTTAAGGGATCCACTGACCTTGGCCTGCCAAAATGCTGGGATTAGAAATGTGAACCACTGGGCCCAGTGAAGACATGTTTTTCAACCGAGCTTTGAACTGTAATTGTTTTACAGCCCAGATATTATTATCTTTAGGTTTTAGATGAGGCACATTTAAGGATACACCACTTGCCTCTATACATAGAAATAAAGATGGACAGAGCTTTCACTGTACCCAGGTAATCTGGAGAAAAGAGCTGTGATGGTCTTCCTTTCAAATTTTCCTTGTGGCTAAAGTTGTCAAAGGTAAAAGAAGTCAATCTAGGGTACAAAATCCCAGGCATAAATCTCTCCTTGCGGTTTTTTCCAATAAAGATTTCTTGTTATAACCCTGAGATTCCCAAGATCTAAGGTAGAGGAACCTCTGCTTTAGGCCTCAGAGAAAGCTTCCTGATTTGCAGGTCCTTCTGCCCTCAGGAAAAGAAAAGGTACTCCTACATAGTTAATCATGGCTGACTTGGACTGTGTACTAGGAGCTGAGATCAAAGCCTTATTACATTTCTTAGTTTAGCTTTGGGGACTTTATGGGGTGAAGTGGAAGGTCAAATAAATGTAGGATTACATCCCTGTGTCTTTAGGTCCAATACCATTTTAATCTTGCCACTTTTATTCCCAAGAGCAGTAATCTGATTTATGTAATTTTATGTCTTTTTTAAATTACGTACTTCACATGGGCAGGTGCTGTCTTATCGCCCAGAAACTTACCTAGAAATATACTCCTATGTTAAGTTCCACATACTCCCCAGCATTGTCTTATACCTAAGTATACTATAAACTTGGAAAACTGAAATAGTGCTTACAAATAAACCTTGAGGCTTTTGAGCACATGGAGGTCCTGGAGAATTGGGGGGTCCTTAGTCATGAGTGAAAGCCGAAGCAGCAACCGAAAGGTTAAATACCAAGCTGTTTATAACCTCTCATCACTGCACGTCTCTAGCCAAAGGCAATGCAGCTAGAACACAGATTTCATAGAAAAATCCAATGAAGTAGTGGCATTAAGATGAAGGAAATACTGTTTCGCCAATCACATTCATCACTAACTAATAATGTAGTCTCTGACTTTTCTGTTAATCCTGTTGGAACTGAAGTATATTTAAAATTTCATTACTTCCAGCTTTATTGACCCTGCATTTCTCATCTGTACTTGTTTTTCAACCAGGCAATCATCTCACTCATTCATTCAGCATATACGGGTTGAGTTCCGGGTGCTATATTTAGGATCTGGAATATTAAAATTAAAACAAACTCCCTTGAGTTGTATCCATTTGTCTCTGAAGTGATTGTTTAAACCATTGCTTTAGAGACAAGCAGATAGACTGGTCCGAGTGTAAAAATAGTACAAAGTGGCTGGGTGGACGGAGGAGAGACACCTAACCTGGAGACATTGAACTAAAGGCATGAAAACCTACATCAAATAGTGCAATTCACATGCACGATCTTTTCAAGACAGTCTTTTTTTAATCCTATATTCTAGAAAAGTCCTTGATAGTGTATTTGGAGACCCAATTTTTGTGAACTTTAAATTTGGAAGTTGTTGACGGAATATTAAGAACTTAATAGCTACTGCTTAGGAAAATTAAGAACATTCTTACACAGAGGCCTTGCAATTCACAACTCAACTGCCCAATACTAAGTATTGAGGAAAATGATTAAACTCATAGGATTCTATCTCCTAACAAATAAATAGTTTTAAGAATGAGAGCAATTGACAGAAGCTGTGAATATCAACATGACTTGTCCAAAGAATTTATATTACTAATTTATATACAAAAGAATTTTAATTTTATTCTTAGAAATCAAATGTATACAATATAATGTAGCATTTTTCTAGAGTGTATTTATAAATTTGCCCAAATCTAGATATCAACAATGAATGAGATCACGATTAATGATGTAAAATATCTCATAAAGATGAACAAAAAAACTTTGAATGCAATACATTAATACTCTCAAAAAGTTCTTCCTTGTTGGCTAAATCACTGTAGATTCAGATGGATATTATTCTTAATGTGCTTTCCATGAAGTGTGAAAAGATACTGGAAACACTGGACTTTCATGAAAATTACTAAATTTTCTGATGAATTAATAATACTCATCCTCCTATGTATGTTCTAACTTAATAATTCTAAAATATGTTAAAATAATTTGAAGAAACAGAAAGTTGTATGCAGCCAAATTTCTACTTTTTAAAGTCCTAGTTATTTTTGACAATATTATCTACATTTTTATTATCATTATTTTACAATAAGTGTATGGAATCAGATTATGCCATTTTCTCAACTTAAAATAACTCCACATGACAATTTATTCTATAAAGATGCAACCAAATAATATTCACAAAGCAGCATTTAATCTATGTTTGTCACTCTCCTATTCAAAATTATCCATGTTTCCTGTTCTCAAAGGAGCCAAGTCCCTGTTTTGTAAACTCACTTTCAAGATCATTATGATTTGAACCCAAACCCCTTAGCTTTATCTCTTATCACTAATCAACATGTTGTCCTATTTCCAGAATCATTAAATGTCTCATTATTCCCCATGAATATTCTTTATGCTTTTTCCTCCTGCAGTCTTGACTTTGTCTACCTTAAAATATCCTCTGTTAATCTGTCTATTAAAATTCTAGTCACCTTTTATTCTAAAAAAAAACAAGATTTTTACTCCTCAATGTTTGTGTAACTATCCTCAGGCAGAAATCATAAAATATTTTAATATTCTCATTTATATACATGGTCTAATATCCTACAAAGTTCGTAGTTTAATGAGAAAAGAAAATATTTTTTCCAAGCATAGAAAGTTAACTCAGTTTTTGAATGTTTGAACTACAATTTAGCAGATCACTTGATTGAACTTTGGAGTCAAACTAAATAGGTTTGCATCTTGGCTCATCCTTTCTAGCTGTATTTCCCTGGAAAAGTTATTTTACTTTGCTAGGCTCTAGTAGTCCAACTGAAATCGGTTTGATATCAATCCATACTTCATAGGGCTTTTTAAAAAATTAACAACAAATACAGCTAATAATTTTGGTACAGTGTTGACACATTGTAAACAATAAGTGCAACTTATTGAGTAATTAAGTAGAAGATAACATACTGCTAAATGAGTTCTCTTTGGCCATGTTTTAGGCATATATGGAAGCTTTGTCTAAATTATTTTCTCAGATAGTCAATACTATTATTTTGTTATTAAACTAATTTTATGATAGTCAGTAAAAAAAAGTCTGCCTTGCAAACTTTTGTGATAATTACAGTACTTGACATATACAATTGGTATCCATTTCAACAGATTGATTCTAAATCATTAATCTACAATAAGCTCAGTAAATTTCTACCTTCCCATCAATCTGCCAAAGTAGCATTTTATCATTTAGGGTGAGCATTTGTAGGATTTCTGCCCATAAAATTCAGTGACAATGTTGTGGATCTTTGAAATACCTGTGGCTGTTAAACTTTGCCCAATTGGTCTAATATTGCTGTCAACATAAGCAATAATATAGAGTTTTCAAGAAAAGAGATAGAATTTTTAAAAAAGAGACACTATTCATGAAATAGCTATAATTAATTCCAAATACAAATTAATAGCATACAAACTTAAAGCAAGATATTAAATCCTTCTCAGCTCAGTTGTAAATTGGTTGTTCTAAACTACATCTTTGCTTTCTTCAACTTATTCATTTCTCAAAAGCTGTAATCAATTTACATTCAAAGTTTTAAAAATAGTATATTTATCTTTTAGTGACTTCTTGTAAGCCTCCATCCATACTTAATGCACCAACGCATTGATAAGGATTGTAACACTCAAGATAAAAAAAATCAGATTTCTTATTCACACTGAATTGCAAAGAAATACACTTGAGTTAAGCAGAAGCTTTAAAAATGAGTTCATAAAAAATTGGGTACTTGCCTTCTACTCAAAGCTTGGTTTTTTGTTACTTGCACATTCAGTTAAACTTCAAAAGATGACAGAATATTCTTCATTAAATTATACTTTTCAAGATAGATATCATGATTGGGAAAATGTGCTTTTGAAAATGCTGTACTGTTAATGATTTTTGTTGAGAATGAGTAATTATGTGTCACCATTTTGGTCACAGAGATAATTTCTACTTCTAGGTAGAATGCTAAGATACTGATTCATATCAGCTTATTAAATTCCACAGAAGGAAAATACCTTGTATTTCCAAAACAAAAAAGAAGTTTCTTGTCTTCAAATGAGATTTCATGTTTCTTTTTAAAAATCAGATTTTTAACTAGAGTATGTTAAAGTTCTCCTAACAAAAGTTATTTAATTTAAAAAAAAATTTCTACTTTCTACATTATCTTTTAGACTTTCACTGAGATTTCCCGAAAGGCACCAAATTGACCCTCAATATTAATCATCCCAATGTGAGACATGGAGCAAAAGGAGATTATTTTGGAGCTTTAATATTTACAACTGCCCTGCTGGATTTAGACTTGCATAGGGGGCCTATACCCCCTTTGTTTTGGCCAATTTCTCCTTTTTGGAATGGGAGCATCTATCCAATGCCTCTACTCCCATTCTATCTTGGAAGTAACTAACTTGGTTTTTATTTTATTGACTCATAAGCAGAATGGACTTGTCTCAGATGAGACTTTGGACTTGGGCTTTGGAGTTAGTGCTGGAATGAGTTAAGACTTGAGGAGACTGTTGGGAAGGCATGATTGCATTTTGAAAGGTGAGCAGTACGTGAGATTTGGGTGTGGACACAGAGCCAAGCCGTATCAGAGACTATGTTATTTCCAAGTTTGTGATCACTAGGAGCAGGAGTGCTGGGCCTGTAATAAATGTACCTCAAATTTTAAAAACAAAAGTTGAGAATAAACTAACTGATATTTGTTTAATTTTTAAAGTAAACAAATTTAAATTAAACAATTTAAATTTGTTAAATTTGCCAAAAGTTGTACAAATATTTATCTGTAAGTCAAAACTCCAACTAAAATGCAAATTATCCTTATTCCATTTGATAGATTATTTTTTGAAGAATGAAGCAAATAGTGAGCTTTTCATCAAAAATTAAATAAGACTAAACAACAGAATTTAAAACATTTTAAACAAATAGCATGTAAATCAGAATATTAAAGAATTAATTCATTAACTGGTATCATGCTTGAAATTAGAAGACATTTTTAGAAAGGACCGTTCTTATCAAAAAGTGAAAAAGTTAAACAAGGTAACAACAGCAACAACAAAAAACAGCAATCTAATGTTCCCTGAATGCCCGAGGGTGGGTAACGATCAGCTTACACACTATGGATATTTGGAATGGTCTAGTGGATTGCTATGAGGTTATTCTCTTTTGTCATTTTCAACAAGGAATAAGTTCGACAGACAGTGTCATCAATATCAGTACTAAAAATTTCCCCTAACAGCAAACAGATCTTGTTGCTATTGCTACTGCAATTTACCTTTTATGCCTCATTACTTTATTTAGAAAATGAACACATACTGTTTAACCTTTGGAGAAAGAGACTATGTCATTTCCAAATTTGTGATAGCTAGAAGGAGAGATGCGGGGCACATAATAAATGTACCTCAAACTTGAAACAGGTGGATACTAAAGTTAAGGCTAAAAATAGGCATGAACGGAGACTCTAAGAGGAATGTCAAATTATTGGGATTGATGTAGCTGAAGAATACTCTGATAGCTCCCTTGAACTCAGATTTTAAAGGCATATTTGAAAATATAGGATAAGGACAAATACATAAACTACAAGGTAAATATTATATTAGTAAAAGAACAGCTGGATTAAAGAATAATTTGTAGTATTAAAATATTGCTTAACATTAGACAGATTAGCCTAACAGTAAAATACATTAATTCTTGAGTTAACTTCCAGGGTTAGCATCTTAGCTTTGCCTCTTTTGCTATAGAATCTTAAGCAAGTTAGCAAACTTTTCTGAGCCTATTTTGCTGATCTGCAAATCTGGGGCAATATTAGAACTTTTCCTTTAGCATTATTATGAAGATGATATGAGAAGTAAATGAATCAACACTTTTGCAAACAGTGCACAATAAATGTTATTACTATTAAATTTAAGAAAAACACTTTAACATTTAATTTTTTTAAAAAAAGGGAATGCCATATCTTGGTTAATAATGTCAAAGAAATATTGTTTCATAAAACTAAACAGGAAAGAAAAACTTTATTAAAGACTAATGTAATAGGAGAGAAACAATCAATTTAACTCCCATGAAACTAAAGGAGGAAGAGTGTTTAAGTGGAAAAGTACTGCGAGACTTTAGCAAAGAGTGTGGTCAATGAGATCAGGTCATCCATATTTTCTAATTGGCACTTACTGAAGTCAGTCTTTCTATAGACACTGAAAGAGAGAGTCTTACATTTCTTGATGTTTTAAAAGGGATGGCTCCAGGTTCTTGAGAAAGACATTCCTGGCTTTCATAAATTACAAGTTACATTTAGTTGGCATCCAGATTAACCTGTCTAAGGTAGGTCTTGTCATTCATGGAAGTATCCTGTTTCTGAGTATTGAATCTTATCGTGAATTCCTCGAATTGTTGATGTACTGATTAATGTATGGCCTACTGACACTGGAAACTGATTTGTTTTTGAATCATGAAGTTTAACTTATTTGTTTCTGAGTCATGAAATTTTACTGGTTATCTTGCATGTAGATATCTTAGCCCATATGTTGCACTCTGTAGCCAATGATTATAACCTCTGTATTGTACCTCCAATGAACAAGGATAATTCTGATATGAGAATTCCCCTGCTCTTCTAAACTTTTTTAAAAAAGCCTTTCAACTTGTAGCAAATTCTGGAACATTCTTCACATTGTTGGTGTGTCTTTCCAGTTTGAGTCTCACATTTGGCTGGTGGTAAACCTTTATCAAATTATTTCTGCCTCAACAGGCTTAATTTTCAGTTGACAGCTTGTAAAACTGATAAGAAGAAAGGGGAGGTTAGGGACATTTATTCAGGAAGAAATCTGCCCAAAGTTTAATCAAGTTGAGAGAAAAGTTAAGTCTATCTTGGTTATAACTAGCAGTGAGTAATTCAATGCTTTTTTAGATAACATTTGTGATCATGAAACAGTCTCATATATTCAGTCTGAGGAAACACTATTCAGAGGGAAATGAATTCCAAAATATGTGCACTATTTTAGCTTTCTTTCTAGCTGTTTCAAATGAAATTTAAGTTTTTATGCTTAGAGGAATTAAATTCCAGGGCACTGAAAAGAAATTGCATGGGAAGTTGCAAATACTTATAAACCAAGAACATTGACTTTGAGAGGCAGCTTGCATATGAGCACCATTTCTGCTACTTGCATTAGTCTGCATAAATTGCTGAGGTTTTTTTGGACTCCACTTAATCAAACATGAAATGGAAATAAAACATATCATATGATTTTTGAATGATTGTTAAATAACCAAAAATTATAGTATATGTTTCTGTTATTGACATATTGATTTTCAGTAAATTAAACAAAATTTTGTATAGACAAGTCATGTATTAAGTCCCTATATTAGACAACTGATATTCAAAGAAGCATCCCCAATTTTAGATCTAATATTTAGAATAGCCAGAACTAGAACTTGGATTTCTTACTTCTGGCTTCTGTTCCTTACACATCACCACACTTTTACTCATAAAGAAAACTGAAGTAAAAAAAGGGGAATGAAGCTGTTTGAAGAGGTATAACACAAATATAATTTGTTATCAGCATGAACAATTAAAGCAAAATTCCTGTATTGTGGGGAATTAGTCAATATTAGTAGGAAGTATTGCAGAAACAATGATGCTCATCTGAATTAAAAAATCGTAACAATCATCATTGTTTTCTTTGTCAGGTGTCTCTTTTTCTCCATGTGTATTCACTCTTAATAAGTACAAAATGTCATTAAATTGAAAACTGAACCAGCAAGTTTCTTTTAATCTTTGATTCCCTAGCTACCTTACCTGTTTACAACAGTCTTGGGCATCAGTTGTCCTTTCAATGTAAACCTGTCATAACTGAAAGATTACATTCCTTTCAAATGAACAAATTTTAATGCCACTGTGCAAATAATTGAAGAAACAAGAATGAATGTGATCATTTTTGCTTTCATTAAAAACTTAATGATGATTAGGAAGACAGTAAAGTACACAAATACTCGGCAGATAGATGAATATCTATCTATCAGATAAATATAGATCATGATGAGGATGATGAAGATACACAACAAGAAAATAAAGGGCCAGGCACAGTGGCTCGTGTCAATAATCCCAACACTTTGGGAGGCCAAGGTGGACAGATCATCTGAGGTCAGGAGTTCAATACCAGCCTGGCCAACATGGTGAAACCCCATCTCTACAAAAATTAGCTGGGCACGATGGTGGGTGCCTGTAATGCCACCTACTCAAGAGGCTGAGGCAAGAGGTTGCTTGAACCCAGGAGGCAGAGGTTGTGATGAACTGAGATCGTGCCATTGTTCTGCAGTGTGGGCAACAGAGCGAGCTCCGTCTCAAAAAAAAAAAAGAAAGAAAGAAAGAAAGAAAATAGGGAACCACAATTTCAGTTGAATAGGAGGAATAAGTTTGAAAGATCTATTGTATAACATGGTGACTTTAGTTATAATAATGGGTTGTATTCTTGAAAATTTTAAGATTTTAAGAATCTCGCCACGAAGAAAAGAATAGTATGTGAGATAATACAGATGTTAATTAGTGTTAATTAGCTCAAGTTAGCCATTTAACAATGAATACATATTTCAAAACCTATTGTACATGACAAATACCTGGTAAAAAATAGGGGGGACCTAAAGCTACTAAACTGACTATAAAAATGGTCTGAAAGTATATTCCAAACTATGACACTGGATCCACAGTATGCACACCATTTTTATCTCATTCCATTTTTAACTCAGACCAGAGAATGATATGATTTAGAGTATTTGATGCCAAGAAGCAGTATTATGTCATCAAGTATTCAGAATTAACATTATACAAGGTGAAGTGAGGTATTCTACAAGACAGTACAGTGGAATGAACATGAACTTTGGAGAAAGACAAGTCTATGTATGATCCTGGTTATGGTACTCCTGAGCCATGAGAACTGAAGAAAAGTATATTATCTTCTAGCCTCATTACCTTCATAGAGACTTTATATGTATTTTACAGGTTATTGAGAGGATTAAGTGAGGTAATATTTGTAATGTACTGTGCCTGGCATAAAGATAGATATGTTTTATTTTCTGATCCATACTTTTATTATCTCAATGGCTGTCATACTTAGGAGATATGTTTAGTTCAAATTTTACAATAGGACAAGTTATAAAAATATGATTAAAATAAAAAATTCTTTTAAAATAAACAATTCCTTATACCAAGGAACATGAAAGAACTCTTTGTGAGTTCAGTTTGTTTAACTTGTTAGTACAGTATACAGAGTACCTTGAAAGATCTCATGTTAAATAAAATTATCCCTATCAGTGGTTGTATCACTATATTCATAAATGATCATATTACATTTCAGTTACTCTATCTGTATGAGCATTCCAAACTTGAGTCAATCTTTAGGAATGAACACTAACATCTGTGAAACTGTTGCATTACTAGTTATGTTCATACTGGTTCTAAGATTTATATAGAATTTATACATAATTTTTCCATTTTGCTATAATTTTTAAATTTTTGATTTCTTTAAATGATATAAAAAACATTACAAAACCAAGACATTTCTTAAAATAGAAAATAAAAAGTAGATAGGCTCATAATTGCCACATCTCAGTTAAGTTATTGCCTCCAGAAGTCATGTCTCAGTGGCATTTGAAAGACAGAAGCTTTCAATATTGATGATAGTCATTTGACAAAATGAATTAAAGACAAGATAAAATGAAGATATGTTATAAGCCTGGAGGTTTTCTGAGTGACAGAGTCTGCAGTCAACTAAATGACTAGTCAAAGGAAAGACAAAAGAGAAAGGAAAGCCTGGCTTACAGCTTGTACTGTGTGTTTCTTCTAAGTCTGGCAATAAAGTGAGAATATTGCTTCTGTGTTCATTAATTATTTATCACTAGCTCTCCAAACCTCTGAACAATTTCTGTTGAAGAAACTACAATACACATGGAGTCATTCATCAAATGCTGATATTAACACATTCTCTTTAAGGCTATAAACACAAATGCCAGCTGTCCAGTGAGAATCAGCAGAGTTCTGATTTATTAAAAGTAGTAAATTCCTCCATATATTGCAAAGAGCAAAAATATCAGATTCTGGTAAATTGACAGAGATAAAATATATTTATTGCCACTTGCAGGAAAAGGTTTAAAGCTATTATAGGTAGGGTGGACAATGTTAAAAATATGTCTATCTGTTGGAGAAATGAAATAAAGATAGGCAAAAAAAAAATCTGATGTTTACACTGCAGTGTAACTCAAACTCCTATTCCTTTGACTTATTCGGACTCCTTCCACCAATTACAAAAATCAAAGATACTTTCTGCCTTAATAGTTGCATCTTTTATTTACCCGTTTTCTTACTGCAAATTTATTTTTGCTCCTAGATCTGTACTAAAACTATCATTTAAAGTAGTGACTCTCTAATTTAGTATGCATAAAAAAACATGGAAACCCTTTTAAAATATATATTCTTTGGACCCATTCTGCTATATTCCAATTAAACAAGTGGGAATTATGGAGCAGAAATGGTAAGTTAGAATTAGGATAACACATTTTAAAGCTAGGTTACCAATGTTTTACATAAAGTTAACTTCAACTTACCCCCAAATCTGTTTTCATTTAAAATTTAAAATAAAATAACATTCACTTTGTTCTTGTAAGTCCAAGCAGTATAAAGGTTTAAAAGTAAACTGAATCTCTCCTCATATTTCCTCACTCTCATAACCTAAAGGTAACCCAGGTTAATCACTCATTTTGATGAGTGTCTTTATATACATCTTATTTTAATGTACAGATAGGCATTATATAATTTCCTTTATGTAAAACAAGAGGAAGGTATATAGTCAGCCACATTTCTAACTTTGCTGATTGATTTTGATGTTTAAATGATCCTCTTGACTTTTCTAGATAGGTCATTATAACTAGTTCAAATTTATATGCCCTCCTTTCCATATTTTACAGTTTTTCTAAGATCAATAATAATAGAAACAAAACAATAGGCTTGTTTTGTCACTTATTGAAAAACACATGTATTAAGAATTTATATAAGGAAACTTCATTTATATGTAGAAGGCTCTCAAAACCATAATGCCATTTCTACCATAGTCCCTGAGGTTGACAATTTTCAGTTTTTTGTTTGACATCTTCATATGGATGTTACATCATACAATAATCTTTATAAATCTAAAATGGAATTTGTCACAGCTGGAAAGGCTGAAAATAATGAGGATCATGTTTCATTTGTTCTTATAAAGCCAAATCCTGCCTCTTCTTTTATAAACTATCCGTTTCTTATATTCAACTACATCTTAATCTTATTTATCCCTTATTATCCTGCCTTGGCAATCTGAAACCCTTCAGAGGCCTTGTAGGTGAGTCCACCATGGCTCTATGCTGCTTCTGTGATGAATTAGAACACTAAAATCTTTATTGAGTTTGAAGTCATTGTATTGAAGGTCTTGTCACCTTAGGTACAGCTAGCAGGTATATAGTTAGGATCGTGTAAACAACCTCATCCTCCATCTCTCCCTCTCCATTCTGAATCCCATAAACAACTTAGTATATTAGAGAAAATATAATGGCTATGACCAATGGACTGGAAATACTGCTTGAGTTCAAACCCCAGCTCAGCCATTTAGCAGTTTGACTGCTAGCTTTATACAACTTATCCTCAAATATCTTATCTTCAAAAGGAGTTAATGCTGGCACTGAGTTGTCTTATAAGATTGATAGAGACTAAAGGAATAATTATGTAATGCACATAGAATTGTGCCAAGCACAGACTTACCACGTTTGTGTTCAGTGTTTATTGTCCTAGACACTGACCATAATCACTGAAACCCTCTACAAAGCAAGGAAGAACCAATCACTCAAATAACCCTTGATCTCTAAGATGCTGCAATAAAGGTCAACACAGACCTTCCAGCTTGTGATAAAGTGAGAAAATGTCAAGGAAAAAATATAGATCCACATGTTTTTTAAAAACTTTCTTGTGACACTGGGAGTATAAAAAAGGTAAATATGAATACTGCCATGTCAAAATTAGAACATTTGTTGACCTCATGGCAAAAGGAGAGAGAAAGACTCAGATTAAAAATTACAGAAAAAAGAATATTCTAAACATTTAACAGCAAAAAATTAAAAGTATATAAATTCTTAAAATAACAGTATTTGATTTATTTGATCATAAGCACAGTATAGATGGAAATACAACAGCATCTGTGATAATATTTTGTAAACTCTTTTAATTCCCTCTCAAAACGATCAAATAGTTTCAATTAGTTCTCTCCACTGGCAAATATTAATTCAAGGCATAAACTGAAAAAATAGATTTCTAAAATAATCCTTTCTGCCATCATAAATTATTACTTAGGCTTACTGGAAAATGTAAATTGTCTAAGGAATAATTTTGATGTAAATATTATACTATTCATGAGATTATTTTTCATAGTTAATTTTACAAGGTCATCATGAACATTTAAATGCATAACAATTTTGGAATTAGTAGAAATGTATACTCGGCTTTACAAGAAGTTGTAGTCAGTAAAATATAAAATCTTACTTCGAATATAAAATTAGACATTAGTTATTTAAAACCTTTATAAAAATCACTCTTCCTTCCATTATGCATTGATTAGCATTTTGCACTGATTTATGAAAAAACAAAGCAAAACAGGGATTTAAATGACCAATTGTATTCTACCAATTGTATTTGATTAATCAGTGACCCATCAAGGGCTCCAGAATTTAATTGAGAAAAATGTCTTTGTAAACATCAATAAAATAATGAATGAAGTATAGGAAATTAGATGTGCTAAATATAAAATAAAACAACCAGCAACAGAAAAAAAAACAAAAACCCTAAGCTTTCAAAATGAAGGAGGCGAGGTCAGTGCAAAACCGTTTATCAGTTTATGAAATCAAATTGGTGGTACTGTAGATTGTACCCTTGTCATATGGCTTAACTCCCAAGCTAGCTATTAAACTGAAATTACTGTGATGGTTGTGTTATAGTGGTGTACAATAACATCTGAAGAAAAGGATCCCTGAGAACTTTTAATGTTGTTACTACCACTAAAAAAGTAGGTGACAGGGATTCAGAAAAGCTCTAATCTAACAAAGCAAAACCTTCAGACTGTACTCATTTCTTTTTTCTCTTCAAGCAGTCACTGGCTTCTTCAAGCCAATCCATGATTAGACAAAGTAAATTATTTTAACCCTGAAGATAAATTGAATGCAAATTACATAATGGTAAAGGAATGGGAAAATTATTTCACTAATTCCTATTAATAGTAGCTTTCTGTAGTCTGAATTTTCAGATGCTAGAACACTATTTTTTGGAAAATAACCTTCAACTTGTCACTAGATTACTTAATCATTCCATTGCAAGTTTTATGTAAACCTTAACCACTAGAGTGATGTTACTCCCTCTGGATTCAGCTATTCTTCAATTAGCTAGTTTCTATGTTTTCCAGAATTTTACTTAACTATTCTTTCTGACTCTTTTTCCTAGTTCATTCTGATCCCCTTTAAAAAGCAAATAAACAAATCAGTAGTTGCTGCTTCTTACTTTCAAATCATGAAGTGATTCTCTGCTAGCTAATTCTATAACTCTACATACACCAAAACATGCTCTGCTAAGGAGAGTTCCTTTTCAGACTTTGTACTGTAACATCCCTTCCTGTAAGTATTTCTAGATTTAACACATTTTTTTCTATTCTTTTTAAATTTTATATTGTCTTTACATTTCATATTTTCTTTGCTTTATTATCTTAATACAACATCATTGTACTTAAAACCTACATTTTAAGTTTTGCTTGGAACATTAGTGTAAAATACACCCAGATTTATTTAGTTTATACGTCATTTACTATGGACCAAGAAAATAGTTACATATATATGACATGAAACACTAGCTTACTTACATATTTCCTTCCTATTTCTAGAGATATACACACCAGAAGCTATGGGTCAAATTAGTTATTTGGTCAAATATGATTTATGTATGCAAGGCCTGCATTATATTTTAAATTTGTTAAAACAATATGGGGTCTAATTAAGAGCTTCTGTACAGCAAAAGAAACTATCAATAGAGTGAACCAGCAACCAACAGATGAGAAAAAATTTTTGCAATCTACCCATCTGACAAAGGGCTAATAGACAGAATCTATGGAGAACAGAAACAAATTTACAAGAAAAAAAAAACCCCATCAAAAGGTAAGCAAAGGATATAAATAGACATTTTTCAAAAGAAGACGTGGCCAACAAACATATGAAAAAGAGTTCATCATCACTGGTCATTAGAGAAATGCAAATCAAAATCACATTGAGATACTACCTCACGCCAGTTAGAATGGTGATCATTAAAAAATCAGAAGACAGATGCTGGAGAGGATATGGAGAAAAAGGAACTCTTTTACACTGTTGATGGGTGTGTAAATTAGTTCAACTATTGTGGAAGACACTTTGGCAATTCCTCAAGGATCTAGAAATAGAAATACCATTTGACCCAGCAATCCCATTACTGGGTATATACTCAAAGGATCATATATCATTCTATTATAAAGACATATGCACATGTATATTTATTGTGGCACTGTTCACAATAGCAAAGACTTGGAACCAACCCAAATGACCATCAATGATAGACTGGATAAAGAAAATGTGGCACATATACACCATGGAATACTATGCAGCCATAAAAAAGGATGAGTTCATGTCCTTTGCATGGACATGGATGAAACTGGAAACCATCATCATTCTCAGCAAACTGATACAAAAACAGAAAACCAAACACTGCATGTTTCTCACTCATAAGTGGGTGTTGAATGGTGAGAACACGTGGACACAGGGAGGGGAACATCACACACTGGGGCCTGGGGGATGGATAGCAGGGGCAGGGGGGATTGGGGAGGGATAGCATTAGGAGAATTGCCTAATGTAGATGACAGGACGATGGATGCAGCAAACCACCACCATGGCATGTGTATACCTATGTAACAAACTTACACACCCTGCACAGGTACCCCAGAACTTAAAGTATAATAAATAAATAAATATAAAAAATAAAAACACATAAACATAAAAAAACTTTCATTTGCAAGGTATTGTATAACTTACATAACATTTTACGGCATAAATATATAATATATATTAATTTTTATAAAACATTGTCACAAAGATTGTATACCAATTTTGCTGATACACAAAACAATGCTTGTGGCAATGAGCAACAGGTTTGGGATAAGTTCCAAGTCTTCATATTTATGCTCCATTACTCCTTTCACCAAAGTGCACAACTTGGCTAAGTACAACTTTTTTGTATAAACTGATTCATAGCCAATTAAAATTGAGTTAACAGAGTTAGAATATTTTATAACTTTTATTTAAATGTATATAGGTAATGAAATTATATTTGTAATAGGCTTAAAAATTTTATAAAAATAGAGAGTAAATACAATTTACTTGCTAAGGTAGATGAAAACTTAAAGATAAGTGAATTTTCATAATTCACTTATTTCTCACTTCTTCCAAAAGAAGTAGAACTGGCAAATAGACATATTAATGTTTTCTTTGATTTTTTAATTTCTGCTTTCACATGTTCCATAATAAAAGAAATGAGGGAAAACTTCTCATTTATCTTTATAATTTCTCCAGTAGTTCTCAAATTTCTCCATAATATTATATAACAACATTGAGTCTTTATCAACCCAAAGAAAAAGACCCTCAGCAACAACAACAAAAATGTTGGGAAGTGGTGCAAGATATACTATACCTGTTAATAATTGCACTTAATTAAATTATCTGGGAGGAGAAGACTCCTGAATATGGATTCTGAATATGGTTTCTCTATAGCATCTGACTCCAGAGGATTCAAATGGAACTCAGAAAATTTTTCTCAAGGACAGCAGAAAACCATATACCTTATTTCCAGAATAATTGATTTAATCATACACTTTATAAAAAGTTAAATTTTAGAGTTAGGAAAATAAGTAAATTACCAAAGGGTGATTTACATTTTACAAATGAAAATATGCAGAACCGGAGAATCCAGTGGTTTAGTTAAGATTACATATATAAGATTACAAGTAATGAAACTAGACTAAAGATCATGACAGCTGATTCTCTATACACATTTTTTTTAATAAACAGTTACTTTCCAAGAAAAAAAAAGTTTTAGAAATATATGACCTAAATTTGTAGTATTACAGTTGAAAACATGAAGCAACCTGATTAATTTACCATAGGCTGTTCCTTAAACTATGAAGAAGAAATTAATAAAGCAGTAGTAGTGTTATTCTGTTGGCATAGAAAAATTTTCATGAAATTTCAATAAAATTAATTATGCAATACATTATACTAACAGTTATTCTAAAAATAAAGTAGAAATCTGAGTCAAATTTATATTAGTTTTTAGAAGGGTTATAAAATTAATTGCTTTTTATGATTTAACATTATAAATAAAGCAACCCTGAATTGACTTGGCTAAACTCTCTTTTGGTTCCATATGAAGTTTAAGGTGGTTTTTTCCAGTTCTGAAAAACGATGAGTTTGTGTCCTTTGTAGGGACATGGATGAACCCGGAAACCATCATTCTCAGCAAACTGACACAAGAACACAAAATCAAACACCGCATGTTCTCACTCATAGGCAGGTGTTGAACAATGAGAACACATGGACACAGGGAGGGGAGCACTACACACTGGGGTCTGTTGGGGGGAAATAGGGGAGGGGACAGCGGGGGGTGGGGAGTGGGTGAGAGAGAGCATGGGGAGAAATGACACATATAGGTGAAGGGGAGGAAGGCAGCAAATCATACTGCCACGTGTGTACCTATGCAACAATCTTGCATATTCTTCACATGTACCCCAAAACCTAAAATACAATAAAAAAATCAGTATAAGTAATAAATATTTTGTGTTAAAAACTAACATGAAATTTTAAGCTAAATTTAAAGATTTTAAGAAGCCAACTTGAGGAAAGGGGAAAGGAAAATTAGGACAACATTACAGTTGACACCTATGAGAACTTTGCTACTACTTTTCCTTAAAAATGTCTACAGTAATCTCATTTTCACCTCCTATTTCTCACTGTTCTATCCTTTCTTTCTTGCTTTCTCCCTGCCTGCTTCCTCAGTCTTTTTCTTCTTTCCTTCTCTTTAGAAATATTACCTTAATCTTAAGACAATCCAAGCACTGAGTGGACACACATACAATAAAGATGCGTAAACTGAAATTCTATTTACTCTCTTTTTTAATTGGTTTCTATTTTGACTATATTAGCTATATTTCTTTTTATGTTCTAATTTACTCTTTTAAAAGCTCTGTATGTGCTATTTTTATATTTACTGGAAGCTTCATTTGTACTTGCTCATATATGCTATACATTTCTGTAACAATATAAGGAAAAAGAACTTTTAATTCTATTAAAATAAGTTTTATATATCATTACTTACCTACATATGTGCTTCTCCAACTTTTTAAATTAGAAATGCATGTTTTCTTACAGATGGCAAGTTCATTGTTTTATATTATATTTTTATGTCAAAAACAATTTTTGAGAGTTGAATCACTTAACATCAGGTTGTAATAATAATTTAGACTCCATTTTGTGGCTTTAAAATTCCATTTCATTATTTTGTATCTTGAGTTTATTTTAAATAATGAGTTCAATGTTTATACAAGTGATAAATATTTATTATAATACTAAGAAAATCACAACAAAGAAAGAAACATATTGTTCTTATTCTATGCTATGTTTTTTTTTCATGGTCATTCAACTGCTTCAGTTTACTGAAGGACTCAAAATATATCCATTCTAAGAATCAAAATATAATTGTGTTCAGCACTTACTGACAGGTGGAGGGCTGACAATAATTATTTCTAAAGTTTACACTCACTGTTTCTATTAACATATGGTGTTGGGTCTCTTTTCCTCATGTGCTATGGTTCTTTTGAAAATTTTATTTTCTGTTTTAAATGTTCTAGTTTGACAAGTCCCATTGTTTGTACTTTAAAAGTGCTTTTTTAACACCCCCAAAATAAAATACTTAGGTATAAATCTAAAAAGTCCTATAAGATATGTATGAGAAAATCTGCAAAATTCTAATAAAAGAAATCAAAGAAGGCTTAAATAGAGACATCTTATGTTCATGCATAGGAAGAGTCAATATCGTCAAGATGATAGGTTCTCCCAACTTGATCTATACATTCAACACCATCCCAATCAGAATCCCAGCAAGTTATTTTGTGGATATCAACAATCTGATTTTTAAGTTTGTATGGAGAGGTGAAAGACTGAGAATAGCCAACACAATATTAAAAAGGAGAACAAATTAGAGAATAGACACTAACCGACTTTCAGACTTCTTATAAACTACAGTAATTAAGACAGTGTAGTACTGGTGAAAAACTGAATACATAAATAGAACACAATAGAGAAATAAACATAGAAATATAGTCACGAATTTTGATAAATGGGCGAAGACAATACAATGGAAAAAAAAGTGCAGGGATAGCTAAACATCTACGTCCAAAACAATAATTTTAGCACAGACCTTATACCTTCACAAAAATTATTGAAAACTGGATTACAGACCTGAGAACATCCAGATGACTCTGGGTTTGGCAATGCCTTAGATACAGTGCCAAACTATTTGTTACCATGAAAGCAATAATTGATCACAGAGAATTCATTAATTTTTTTTTAAATCTTGTGCTCTGTGAAGGACACTGTCAAGAGAATGAGAAGACAAATCACAGACTCAAAGAAAATGATGTTAGCAAAGACATTCCTCATTAGGAACTTACATAAAATATAAAAAGATTGCTCAAAACTCAATAATAAGTCAATGAACAACCAAATTAAAATGTGGGCAAATGGTTTGAGTAGACACCTCACTAAAGAAGATTATATAGATGGCAAATACACATATGGAAATATGTTGGATATCATGTGTCATTAGGCAACTGCAAATTAGAACAATAAGGTAGTTCTATACACCTGTTAGAATGGCCAGAATTCAAAACACTGAAACACCAAGTGCTTGCAAGGATGTAGAGCAACAGGAATTCTTATTCATTGCTGACAGGAATGTGAAACGGTAAGAACACTTTCAAAGACAATTTCATAGTTTCTTACAAAACTAAATATACTGTCCATAAATAACCCTTTTTAGTGTTTATCCAAATGAGTTGATAACTTATGTCCAAACAAGAACCTGCACATGGTTGTTAACAGAAGCTATACTCACAGTTGTCAAAATGTAAAAGCAAACAAGATGTCCTTCAGAAGATGAATAGGTAAATAAACTGTGATACATTCAAATAGTGTAACACTATAAAGCTCTAAAAATGAATGAGCTATCAAGATATGAAAAGACATGGAGAAAGTTTAAATGCTCAATTACTAAGTAAAAGGGCTAATTTAAGAATACCATCTCACGCCAGTTAGAATGGCGATCATTAAAAAATCTGGAGACAACAGATGCTGGAGAGGATGTGGAGAAATAGGAACACTTTTACACTGTTGGTGGGAGTGTAAATTAGTTCAACCATTGTGGAAGACAGTGTGGTGATTCCTCAAGGACCTAGAAATAGAAATTCCATTTGACCCAGCAATCCCATTACTGGGTATATATCCAAAGGATTATAAATCGTTCTACTATAAGGACACATACACACTAATGTTCATTGCAGCACAGTTTACAATAGCAAAAACCTGGAACCAACCCAAATGCCCATCGATGATAGACTGGACAGGAAAAATGTGGCACATATACACCATGGAATATTATGCAGCCATCAAAAACGATGAGTTCGCATCCTTTGTAGGGACATGGATGAACCTGGAAACCATCATTCTCAGCAAACTGACACAAGAACACAAAAATCAAACATCGCATGTTCTCACTCATAGACAGGTATTGAACAATGGGAACACATGGACACAGGGAGGGGAGCACTATACACTGGGGTCTGTTGGGGGGAGTGGGGGGGACAGTGAGGGGTGGGGAGTTGGGGAGGGATAGCATGGGAAGAAATGCCAGATATAGGTGAAGGGGAGGAAGGCAGCAAATCACATTGCCACGTGTGCACCTATGCAACAACCTTGCAGGTTTTTCACATGTAGCCCAAAACCTAAAATGCAATAATAAAAAAAAAGAACTAAAAAAAAAATAAATAAATAAATAATAAAAAATAAAAAAAATCGTTAAAAATGTAAAACTGTTATTAACTCACAGGATGTACAAAAACAAGTGGTGGGAAGGTTTTGGTAGTTTCAAGAGCAGCATGTTTTGGAAAACTGGAGAAGGATTAGGAAAATAAAGTTCCAGGTTAAGTGCATTTGAGAAAAAAAAAAAAAAGAAAAAGAAAACCACATACTGTATGATTCCAACTATGTGCCATTCTGGAAAAGTTAAAACTATGGAGACAGTAAAAAGATTAGTAGTTGCCAGGAATTAGGAGATAGATAAGGAGAAATAGGCAGAGTCTAGAAAATTTTTAGGGCAGTAAAAATATTCTGTATGATATTATAATGGTAGATATTTGTCATCATACATTTATAAAAAAATCATAGACTGCACAAGAAGAGTGAATCCTAACATAAATTTTGAACTATGAGCAATAATGATGAGTTTATTTAGGTTTATTAATTGCAACAAATGTACCACTGTGGCGGTATGTTTTGATGTGCATGGTCAGGGTTATACGGGAATTCTTTGTACCTTCCAATCAATTTTGCTGTGAACGACTCTAAAAAATATGTACAGGTTGAGTATCCCTTATCCAAAATGCTTGAGATAGGATGGGTTTCAGATTTTGGATTTTTTTCAAGTTTTGGAATTGTTGTATACATACAATGAGATATGTCAGGGATGGGACCCAAATCTGAACACAAAATTCATTTATGTTTTTTATATACCTTATACACATAGCTTATAGGTAATTTATACAGTATTTTAAATAATTTTGTGCATGGAAAATTTTGATTATGTTTGACTACAACCTATTACATGAGGTCAGGTGTAAAATTTTCCACCTATGATGTCACATTGGTGCTCAAAAAGTTTCATCTTTTGGAGCATTTTGTATTTCAACTTTTTGGATTAGGGATACTAAAGTTGTATTTTAAGAAATATCTACTCAAACTACAGTTTTGGAAAATTTTTAAACAGACTATGAATTTTACTTTTTATTTCTTTAGTGTATTGATAGTCTTTTGTAGATGATACATTTATCTTATTCTCAAATAATGCCACATTATTAGATGAATATTTTCCAATAGTTGCTTTCACAATATTCTCTTCATGCTGATGGTTTCTTTCAAACAATTTTTAAATGCCAACTTCACCTCAAAGTGTCAGATTAAGTACTTACTAGATAGTAGATTGCTGATGGCTGCTAGTCACAAAAAAGATCAGAAATTTCTACTTTTGCAGGATACAAATGCTTAGTGTATCTTTATATTTTACAATTTCTTCATAAAATTTGTCATGGTGTTACGACTAAATTTCTGTTATACAATATACTTAGGGTTACTCTCATTTATTGTAAACATTCTATTAATTTAGGAAATCTATTTCATGAATCTACTTTACTTTGGAGCTGCAAATTATAACATGTTGAAATGTGTGGGGGTGAAAAGCACAGCAACAGGTGAGCATGCTATTATTTCTCCTTTGTTTTGTACAAAGAGTTGTTTTGTCCCACTCTGCACATAAAATTTACTGTGTTCAAGATATGATATGGGCAAGTGAAAACACTAGTTTTCATTCATTTGTTGCATTAATGTATTACTAAATCTAAATTTCCTTCTTTTGTATTTAGAAATTAGCAGAGGTGACAGTTATGCTACTTGTTTCCATTACTGCAAATAGATGCACTTAGGCATTCCCTACGTTTGCACTGCTCGCTTTGAATTATGGATCAGTTCTGTACAGCAGAGGTGTAACACAACCCACAGATGCAAGCCACATATGTAATTTTAAGTTTTGTAGTAGTACATTAGAAAAGTAAAAATAAGCAGGTGAAATTAATTTTAATGTACTCATTTAACTTAACATACTAGAAATATCATTCAATATAAAAGCAATAAGAAAAATAAATGGAGTATTTTACATTTTTGTAATGAGTCTTTAAAATCTAATATATGTTCTATGCTTAAAGCACATCTTCATTCAGACAAATCACATTTATTTACTTGTTTAGCTATTTCTCTGCAATGTATATGAGAGCACAAAGGACATTGTGCTAAGTGAAATAAGCCAGTTACCTTTCAATAACACTTTAAAAACAAGAAGTAGGGAAAAAATTGTATATTTGCTTTTTTATTGCACCATTAATCATATGACAACTCTTCAGCCTTTAAATTTTTAATCTCTATTTTTCTTCTAAAATTGAATTAACTGTATTTTTAAATATGTTAAAGGTGATATAGTAACTGTTTAGATGGACAAAATATCATCAAACTTTTCCTCTACTTGTTTTATTCTGAGGAAATAATAAGTGCTCTTTTATAAACTTGAACAAAACACACATGACAGTCACAATGTCATTCTTAGTTCAGTGCTTTGTATGTGATAGATGTCTGCTAAATAGCCGTTCAATTATTGAATTAAAATTTTGGCATGTATGTTGCTGAACTATTTCTATAATGGATTTAGAAATAAATATTGTCTCGTATATTGATTTATTTAATTACCACAAAAACTGAAGTTGACAGAAATTAAGCCTCTTATTCAGGATTGTACACATGGCAAGAGCTAAATTTCTATCTATTACGCTGAATATCATAGAAATACTACTGTCATTTTGTCATAGCTGACAAAAAATATATAATTATAATATATGAAAGAATATGAAAAATGACATGACACGTACATGTAAAGTATTGTGGGAAATGGAAAAGAACACATAAGGCTAAAGAAATCTTGGATGACTTTTAACAAGTGGTGAAATTTGAACTGAATCTTCAAATAGGGCTAGGTTACACACAGGCTTTAAAGGGATTGAAACAATGTAACAAAGTTAATTTGAGCTAAGAAATAGATGGACAGAAGCATATAGACACAATATTTATAATTTAAATGCGAGTTGATGTGACTTTTTCTTTGAAATTCAAGTAAAATAAAACCAAACCCAATATCAGGTATGATGGCAGTTCTGTATCCACTCTGTCTATCCATGGCTTTATTTTCTGTTAGTTCTCTTCCAGTGACTTCCAATATTCCGATTTAACTGCTGACATTAACCTATAATTATAATCATGTATGCTAATCTTCCCCTTGGTCAAAATATGTATGTCTAACATTGATGCAGTACACATCTATTTCAGCCTGTCTCAAAAGAATTCTCATACCTTTTATAACAAGACCGCAACTTATATTTGAGGAGTTGCCACCCATTAGTCCATGGCTACTTACCAAAAAAAGTAATGCGCCTAACCTTAATCTTAGTTACATTGTTGGGGGTGCAACTTGGCTGTCTGAAGAACAGTTCTCCCTCTGCATAGCAGAGATAGACACGTAAGCCATATTTCAGAGATGAGCATTACCACTGTCACCACTATCAAAGCCTGCAGGAGAGCCAGCAGCCTCACACCCACCAGTGCCCAACAGCTCATTTGCTGCTGTTGACAGAGCAAATGAGCACAGATCCTGCTGCCACCACCTGATGAAGTGCTTTGTCTGGCACCACTCTTTGGAGTGTTATGGGCAGCAGTCTGGGAATACCTCAGGCCCTCCAGTGTAATGGGTTCCTAACCACGAGTGACCAGAAAACAAGGCCAGTTTTAATGTGATGAAATGGTGATATAAATTATAAATTATATAATTTACTGAAAGGAAGACACATGTGGATTAGTGCGTAAGTATCTATTCAAGCATGTTAGATGTAACTACATATATACCCGAGCATTCAAAATGATTATAAACAGAGGCATAACTGAAAAAAAATGACCAGAAAGTTAAAATGTGGATGCAAATATTGATAGATTTTCAGACAGATAAGTGAAAATACACCTATTCCTTGACATGCCCTGATTAAATATTTAGATTTGTTCAGTGTCTATTAAACGTAAACTCTGATGACCTTAGTTGGAATGAAAATAACTTTATTTCACCTTTCTCTTAAAAAGATTCACTTCACTGACTATAGAATTCTAAAATAAAATCTTTTTTTTTTTACAGGAATTTTTTCACTTACCTCAGTGCACTAATTATTCTCTTGGCTTCTGGAGTTTATAGTTGTTGGTGAGAACTCTACTGTCAATCTGATTGTTAAATAGATAACCATTCTTTTCTATCTGGTTGTTTTTAAGGTCATATTGTTCTCTGTAATGTTATACCTGATGATTTCCTATAGGTTTTTAAAAAATGTATACTGCTTGGTATTTCATGTACTTTTATAAATCCTAATACTCATGATGGCCTTCCATTTTGGAAAGTTCTCTGCTTTTGTCTCTGTCATATTGCCACTGTGGCCATTTCCCCAGTCCCACTTTTACATATTCAGTAAATATTGGAATGCATTTTATGCACTTCTGTTAATTTCTATTTATTATTGGTTCCCATAGTTTCATCTCTTTGTAATGTGTTCTGAATTTTCTCTAAATCCGTATTATATAAATGACAATATTCGTTTACAAAATTGTTTTGGTGCCTTTTAAAATTTTGCCTCTTATTTTTTCACATCTCTATGTTTAGTAGAATTCATCAGTGAACCATCTGAAGCTAGTGTTTTCTGTTTTGGAAGGTTATTAATCATGAAGTAAATGTGCTTAATAGATACAGGCCCGTTGAGATTATCCATTTATTTTTGAATTTTTAAAAATTGGCTGATTTCATCTGGGTTATCAAATTTGTGGGCATAGATGTGTTTATAACATTCACTTAACATCTTTTTAATGTTCACGGAAATAATAGAGATGGCCCTTCTTTCATTTCCCATATTAGTAATTTGTGTCTTCTCGCCTTTTCCCTAGTTAATCTGGCTAGATGTTTATCAAACTTAACAATCTTTTCAAAGAAGCAGCTTTTACTTTTGTTGATTTTCTCTACTGATTTACTGTTTTCAATTTTATCAATTTCTGTTCTATTTTTTATTTTGTAATTTCTTATACTTTGGAATTAAATGGCTCTTCTTTTTTTGAGAAAGAACTTTGTATTATTAATTTTAGACTTTTTTTCTAATATAGTATTCATCTATTTGCCCTTGTAGTTCTATTGGGTTTTGCCTTAGATATTTTGACAATCTGTTGTTTGGTGCATACACATTAAAGATTGTTATGTCTTCTTGGAGAATTGATCTCATTATTGAGAATTGATCTCAATATTAATATATATTGCATAATATCCCTTTTCATTCTTGAACATTTTTCTTGTTTGCTTCGTCTGAAATTAATATAGCTACTCTAGCTTTCTTTTGATTAGTGAAAGCATAGCATAGTACATCTTTACTTCTTTACATTTGAAGAACTATGGTTTTTGTATTTCAAGTGGGTTTCTTGTAGATTACAAATAATTGAGTTGTGGTTTTATATCCATTCTTATAGTCTCTCTATTTTAATTAGTACTTAGGCCATTTACTCTTTAAAATGATTAGTAATATAGTTGAATAAATATCGACCATATTTGATACTGATTTCTATTCATTGTCTTTGTTGTTTTTCTCTGTTTCTATCTACCTCTTCTTACTTCTCTGGTTTTCATTAATCATTTTAAATACTTTCATTTTCTCTCATCTCTTAGTATATCAATTACACTTTTTTTTTTTTTTAACATTTTTAGTGGTTGCTTGAGTTTGCAGTGCACTTTTACAGCAATCAAAATCCTCCTTAAAATAACACTATAACACTTCATGATAGCTTTGAAAGGTTATCTGTCCTAGGGGTCAATCATTGTCTGTCTCCTTGCATATGTTTTATCTATATGTTCTCTCTGGTGATCTCATTCAGTTACATGGCTTTCAACATCATCTCTGTGTCACTGATACCCAAATGTATATATTTATATCGTTATCCCTATCTGTCTATGCCTCACATACACACATTGAAAACAGGGACTTATTTAAGCATCTCAAAATTAACTTAACGCATTTTGAATTTTAACGTTTGTCCTAACCTTGCATCTTTGCCAGTCTATCAGATTTCAGTTAGTAGCTTCACCATCATTTTAATTGCACAGGCACAAAGCCCACTGAGCTGGTGACTCTGGCAGTTGATTGCTTTTTTTCTCTTCCCTCTTCTGCTAGCAAATTCATTACTAAATTCTACGTAGGAGTTCACATTTGATGTTCCCTAGAATACTCATTTCTCAGTTATCCTCAGGGCAGTGACCTTTTCATCATTTAAGTCTTGGTTCATTTCTTTTCTAACTACCCAATCTACAAGAGCCTCGCCAATGCTGGCCTGTGCCATATCCACGGAGTCTAGTATAGTAGGTTTTCAGGACATATTTAAGAGTAAATGAATGTTTTCTTTTAGAGAAAAATGCATATCAAATTTCTATAGTTCTGCATCAATATCATCTACTATATGTACATTAAAACAATGTTTAAAATCTAAAATTGATTTAAGCAATCTTTCTTACACAGAAAGATACATATATAAAAGCTATATATTTTTCAAGATTCACTAATATATTATTTATATATTAAATATGTTAAAAATTTTAAGAACTATATTTTTATTTTTTCTTTAAATTTAAATTGCTCTTATTTCAGCACTTACACATGGTTTCTACTTATGTGCTTCTTATGCTTAGTTCTATGTGCTAATGGTCCATCACTGAATAAAATGGGCAAAAGCCTTGCCTTCCTGGAAGTCAGTAAGATGGGAGTAAAAATAGAAGACTGTGGTTTTCTAAAAGCCAAGTGAAGAGTGTTTCCAGAGGCAATGATCAACTGTGTCAAATTTCCTTACAGGTCAATTAATATGAGGTCTGAAAACTGAAGATGAGATATAGTTAATTGGAGAAATGCTTTCTAATGGATAGAGTCCAGTCTTTGAAGTAATATAAATCTAGATTTGAAAATTCCATATGCCTCTATTTAAACTGTTTGTGCTCTCTAAACCTGGAATTTTCAAGACTATAAAATAAAAATAGTCTGGGAGGGGTGACTCACACGCTTGTAATCCCAGCAATTTGGGAGGCTGAGGCGGGTGGATCACCTGAGGTAAGGAGTTTGAAACCAGCCTGGCCAACATGGTGAAACCCCATCTCTAAAAAAAAAAAAAAAAAAAAAAAATAGCTGGGCGTGATGGTGCACACCTATAATCCCAGCTACCTGGGAGGCTGAGGCAGAAGAATTGCTTGAAACTGGGAAGCAGAGGTTGCAGTGAGCTGAGATTGTGCCACTGCACTCCAGCCTTGGCAACAGAGCAAGGCTCCATCTCAAAGTAAATAAATAAACACACAAACAACACAATGAAATAAACATAATAACTTCTATCTTGTAAATTTATTCAAGGAGTTAAAGGTGATAATGAATTTAAAGCTTAGTAAGGTAGCACATGATAGACAATAAATATTACATGCTATGAGTTACTAAATTAGAATATGGACACACTTGTAAAATTGAACATTTTAAAAAATGTTTATTTAAACTACAGTAATAAGAACTGCAAGTCAGATCACTGACAATAAACTTATTTTCTTAGATGCTGCTTCAGTGAACTAACTAAAAGTCTGTTCTTCCTACAAGTGATACAAGTTTTAAATTCCGTGGAGAACTTGGCCTGAGTGTTTTAATATTTGCTCACTGAATTTACTAGTATTTTTCTGTATTGGCTTTATTCATTGTCCTTCTTTTATGCGCCATTGTCTATTTCTTTGCATCATGTTTTTTATAATAATTAGTTTTCCAGAAAAAAGTCAAAAGATCATTTTCCAAGTAATCATATCAAACATAGAGTTGAATTACTAATTGTAAGTACATCAAACTAAATTTAATTTTAGGTTTTGTACAGTCAATAAATATATGATTGATTCTCAAGTATTTCATGTGTTTCAGTTATAATTCTTGCAACCAATCAAATATTTAAATGCTTTAAAAAAGTTTATATAAACATATTTAATGCTTACATATTTATACAGGTGAAGGAATATCTGAAAATTGAGAAAGAGGAAAAGACAATTTGGCCTGTGGTTTTCCAGGGAAAATTTTTATTCAGTTTTTCTAAAAACCAATAAACATACAGAAGCCATATAATTTAATTTGCTTTTTTAAATTTCTTAAATAGCTATATTACTGTACCACACATTTTGTTAGAGACATGGGCATCTCTGCTGAAAAGGAACTGCTTTGTATGGTTGTTTATTATGAACAGTTGTTGTAATAACACAGGCATAGCTAAAAAACCCTTGTTTTCTAGAATGTCTTTTGATTCAGAGCCATAAAGGCCTGATACTAGATGAAAATAGAAAAAGAGACAGCTTTCTCTATAATCATATTTTCTTCTCGTCCTGAAAGGCAATGGCTCCTCCCAATGGACAGAGAAACAGTTGAAATACAGATCAGCTTATTTTTCAGATATGTTATAAACCAGCTATGCTTATATCAGCATAGAGAAGATTGGGCAATATTCTACTACAGTCGTTAGATTGTGCTATATATTAATTACCAGAGGAAGGAAAGTAGTAATCTTTTCTATGAACAATTTTAACATATGCATTAATTAAACAGGAAACAAGATTGTGTTTTCCAAATTTGAATGTGGCATAATTGAACTTTAAAAAAAGTTAGGTTCATGAAAATTGTTCACTGCATTTAGTTATGGATAACAAAATCCACAAATCATGGGCAAATTAAAGCAAAACCACTTCCTTTCCAATTTGGCAGCCTCTTGAATGTTTAGCAAGCTATGAAGGATCATTTTAGTTTAGATAGATGAAAGGAAGATGCATGTGTGATTCAGAGTCTTTTTCGCACAAATGAGCAATTATTTTGGACTTGGGAACTTAGCTTTGTTTGAGATGTTTGTGAAGTCACAGTCATTTTTACTAACATCTGCTATTTCCATTTATACTCCTCAAAGACATAGTCATATGTAGAAATCAAGGAATTCAGCAAGATGATTTAAAAAATTTAAATGTGATTCATTTTCTTTTAAGCAAAAATTTTTTGATTTTTTAAAATAGAAATTATTTCTATTAATTATGTTTTTTCACTAGTAATAAATATCAGCATTGATATTATTCTCTTTTGTTGTCTTGGTTCATGTTATGTTTCTGTATTTGCAGAATAATCCTTAAATCCTATCATATGCTGTATATAGATAGGAATAGCAATTATTTTTATTTCTAATATCTGAAAACAATTGCCTTAAGAGGTTTTAAATTGATTCTTTAAAAATATCTCTCTTGAATAGCCACTCTTTTATATTGTAGCTGTCCTAATTGCAAGCCCAATATAATGCAAATCTAGATAATTTCCAGAGCTTTATTGCTCTACTTGCCTGCCTAGTTACTGTCCTATAAGCTATTACAGGATTATATTACCAACACTGATATTATATTCTGTTTTCCTCTAACATTATCACTTGTTACTATTAGGTTTATTCCCATATATTTACATTTTACATTTTACATAAATTTTATTTGGAGACCTCTAACTACATGTTTCCAGATAAAGCCAAAGATTCCATAATCAACATATTTGGATGGTGATATTCTCACTGATGATACAGTTTGTGTCAAAGTAAGGTTTATTACCACATTCAGCAAATATGTATTGAAGGTACTACAATGGATTTCCATTAGTGTTAAGGGGAACATACTGAAGACAAAAGAAAAGTGTTAAAGAAACTAAGAAATATACAGGTAATCCTCATTATTTAGGAATTTCATTTTTGTGAATTTGCCTATTCATTAAAATATATTTGTAAATCCAAATCAATACCCAAGGCTTTCACTGTCATTTGGAACATGTGCATGCTCCTTGCGATGAAAAAAACACAGCAAAAGAAACTATCATCAGAGTGAACAGGCAACCTATGGAATGGGAGAAACTTTTTGCAATCTATCCATCTGACAAAGGGCTAATATCCAGAATCTACAAGGGACTTTAAAAAGTTTACAAGAAAAAAAAATCCATCAAAAAGTGAGCAAAGGATATGAACATACACTTCTCAAAAGAAGACATTTATGTGGCCACCACACATATGAAAAAAAGCTCATCATCACTGGTCATTAGTGTAATGCAAATCAAAACCACTATGAGATATCATCTGTAAATTCATTCAACCATTGTGGAAGACAGCGTGGTAATTCCTCAAGGATCTAGAACCAGAAATACTATTTGACCCAGCAATCTCATTACTGGGTATATACCCAGAGAATTATAAACCATTCTATTATAAAGGCACATGCACATATATGTTTATTGCAGCATTGTTCACAATAGCAAAGACTGGAACCAACCCAAAGGCCCGTTAATGATAGACTGGATAAAGAAAATGTGGCACATATACACCATGGAATACTATGCAGTCATAAAAAAGGATGAGTTCATTTCCTTTGCAGGGACTGGATGAAGCTGGAAGCCATAATTCTCAGCAAACTAACACAGGAACAGAAAACCAAACACCGCATGTTCTCACTTACAAGTGGGAGTTGAACAATGAGAACACATGGACACAGGGAGGAGAACATCACACGCTGGGGCCTGTGGGGTAGTCGGGGGTTAGGGGAGGGATAGCATTAGGAGAAATACCTAATGTAGATGATGGGTTGATGGGTGCAGCAAACCACCATGGAACATGTAAAAAACCTATGTAACAAACCTGCACGTTCTGCATATGTATCCCAGAACTTAAAGTATAATTAAAAAAAAAATTGAGTTGGCCAATGCACTTGATCCCAGCTGAGACTGAATAAGGCCTTGCTTTTCCATCTTATTTCAGCTTTCATATAGTAGAACATGTCCTTTTAAAGTATTCATTTAGCACCATGTTACTCTCATTTTCTTTCCCTTTTCTTGGTGATTTTACTGTCTAATGTGGTAAAATGACCCCCAAGCCTAGTGTTGCAGAGTTGTCTAAGGTTCCTAAGTGCAAAATAGCTGTGATGTGCCTTAAGAAATAATGCCTGTGTGAGGTAAATGTCATTCGGTCATGAGGTATAGTGTTGTTATCCATGAATTCAGCCTAATGAATCAGCAATATATATTAAATAAGGTGTCTTAAAACAGAAACATACATAGAACAAGGTTACTACCTACTGGTTAAAGACAAGGTTGTTACCAGAGGCATCCAGAAACCTAACCCTCAATTTAGTCTTTATTTCATGAAGAAGCAATGATTCAATTATTGTAATTCAGTGTCCACAGTGACTTTAGAGAAAATAACTACCATAAATAATGAAAATTGACTTTACATACAATTTTTCACAGTGAAGTGCACTGTAAGACCCCTGCAAAGTTAAAAAAAAGCACTATTTCTAGAATAGGTTCATAAAAAATATTCTTGGTACAAGTAAGTTTTGAGGTTGGTCTTCTTGAAAGTATGAACAGGTAAAGGGAAGGCAACTGGAAAATAAGAAAATGGCAAAAGAAAAAGCAAAGAGGTAAGTTTAATCAAGATGTCCTGGATGTTAACAGGTGATCTAGGTCAGGAGTCCCAGAAATGTGTTTGGATGAGTAGAGGGTCTAGTGATGTAAAACACCAGCCACTAAGCTAAGGACTTTGACTTTAAGAGATAATGTTATTTTGAAGCCTTGAGTAAAATAAAACTTGTTTAGGTTTTAAATATGTTTGTTTTGAACGTGTAAAATATAATCATTGAAATATGCCTATCATATCCATAACAAATAAATCAGTTGATGTTTAGTTTAATTATAATAGTCAATTTTAGACCCAGATAAATTAATACCTATAATTTATGCTCTGAAATGATTTTTTTCTGATTGTTTAATACATATTGATAAAGATTCTTTATAAACAGTATGTATTACTCCCCCATAATACTGATCCCAAAATTCAATATAATTGAGTAAATATTAATACTCCAATTCTTAAAAATTAGTAATTTTTCTAAATTATGTATCTTTCAAGCAAATATAAAATTGTTATTTGGGGAGTTTATTTGGCTGACTTTTACTGAGAAAATTAAATTTTTTTTTACATTACAGGAGAGATAAATCAAATGGCTGCAATTAGAAAATAACGTTTGTTATATTTCCTTTTGTTTTATTCAATTTGTGTGACTTAAATTAACTCGTTAAAGATTTATGTTATTAATTAAAAAATAACACACATTGTATAGAAGCTATATCTTAGGACAAGCTGTGTTCCTCTGTGACTCATTACCAAAAGGACCATCTGGAGACATGAAAAGAAAAATCTATTCCTTAAACTCCAGTGAAAGCATGATTATCCACTCCATGTGAAGAGAGATTTGGGAGGCTTTTTCTAAATGTGCATTTCAAAGATTGACGAATTGTCTATCCCACTGAAGAGCAGAAACAACACTGAGGGCATGGCAAAGTTAAGTGAATTCCAATTACTAAAAGCAAACATATAAACATCTGTAATTCTAATGGCCATAATAAATCTCAGCAGTTGAAAAAAGAAAAAAAAGTCCTAGTTGGCTTGATAATTGGATCAATTTTTCACTTATGGGCTGTCAATTACTTGACATTTTAATGCATGCCAAATACAGCTAAAAGTATTTTAATTAGGATAACGTTGCAAAAAGTAACCCTACAGCTTTAATTGTGATTCTGATGCACAAAATGTGCATTTGAATACCTATTTACTGAGCAGAAGTTAATTAAAAGCATAGTTTTATATTGAACATGCACTGGGCAGAAAGAAAGGAAAAATAATTGGCAATTAGGAATATGTAAGAGTCCACTTTATAAAGCTCAGCAAGCTTCCTGCAAACTTTAAACAAGTTGAGAATTTCATTATTATTTTGAATAATGTCAGAAGTTGTAACAATTCAATATTCTCTACATACACATAGAATATCTATGGTTATTAGTTTCAAAAGTTTCAATATTACTATGATAATGCGTTATATGATAATATATTATATGGTTATTAAATATAAATATAACAAGTTATATTTATATTTAGACTACCACAGCATAAATGATTTAATTCAGTCTTATGGATTGCTGATGTTGCTTTGAAGGTATCAGTAAATAGCATTTGCCTTTTCTCATTGAAGTTTGGAACTAGTTTAGCATCAGACAAAGATAGAAGAGAAGTCAAACCATCTTCTACATTTCTAATAAAATTAGTATTGAGGACATATCATGAAGGCCAAAGGGGACTGCTCACTCCCTGTCTGGGTGTAAAATAACTGAATTACAAACTATTTTGTTCATTCTACCTCTTCTAGAAAGTTTACAAAACTAGAAGATTTTCCTTTCCCAGCATTTAGATGTCAGAATTCTAGGCTTCTATATTGTTTGCTGATGATGCTTTTAGCAAGTTCTCAGTAAAGAGGAGAGAAATATAGTGGATCCCAATGGAACATTTTGCCCAAATAAGTCCTACAGTCACTGTTCAGCTACTTCACACTGGTCCAGAGTAGAACAAAAATAGGATGATACAAAATCTCCCTCATTTAGAACTATCTATAGTTAGTATTAGAAAAAAAAAATAAAAAATCTTAAATTAATGACTATCACCTACTGTCAAGAAAATTCTTCCCACTAGTGTAAGGAATAAGGGAAGGTAGAGACTTTTTTTTTTTTTTGGAGAAAATTTCTCTCTTATGGAAACCAGAGCAATGGGAAAGAGGCTTCTCTTCAAATATGGCCCATTTAGAAAAGTTAGTTTGCCTTTAAGAATAAATAATTTTCTTGAGCAGTGGTTTGCAGTTCTCCTTGAAGAGGTCCTTTACATTCTTTGTTAGTTGTATTCCTAGGTATTTCATTCTCTTTGTAGCAATTTTGAATGGCAGTTCACTCTTGGTTTGGCTCTCTTTCAGTCTGTTACTGGTGTATAGGAATGCTTGTGATTTCTGCACATTGATTTTGTATCCTGAGACTTTGCTGAAGTTGCTTATCAGTTTAAGGAGATTTTCGGCTGAGATGATGGGGTCTTCTAAATATCAGAGAGGACACAAACAGATGGAAAAACATTCCATGCTCATAGTTAGGAAGAATCAACATCGTGAAAATGGCCATACTCCCCAAAGTAATTTATAGATTCAATGCTATCCCCATCAAGCTACCAATGACCCTCTTCACAGAACTGGAAGAAAACACCTTAAACTTCATATGGAACCAAAAGAGAGCCCACATAGCCAAGACAATCCTAAGCAAAAAGAACAAAGCTGGAGGTATCACGCTACCTGACTTCAAATTATACTACAAGGCTACAGTAATCAAAACAGCATGGTTCTGGAATCAAAACAGAGATATAGATCAATGGAACAGAACAGAGGCCTTGGAGGCAATGCCACACATCTACACATCTACAACCATCTGATCTTTGACAAACCTGACAAAAACAAACAATGGGGAAAGGATTCCTGTTTAATAAATGGTGTTAGGATAACTGGCTAGCCATGTGCAGAAAACAGAAACTGGACCCCTTCCTAACACCTTACACTAAAATTAACTCCAGATGGATTAAAGACTTAAACATAAGATGTAACACCATAAAAACCCTAGAAGAAAACCTAGGTAAAACCATTCAGGACATAGGCATAGGCAAGGACTTCATGACTAAAACACCAAAAGCATTGGCAACAAAAGCAAAAATGTTTGCAGTCTACCCATCTGACAAAGGGCTAATATTCAGAATCTACAAAGAACTAAAACAGATTTGCAAGAAAAAAAAACAAACAACCCCATTCAACAGTGGGCAAGGGATATGAACAGACACTTTTAAAAAGAAGACATATATGAAGCCAACAAACATATGAAAAAATGCTCATCATCACTGGTCATTAGAGAAATGCAAATCAAAACCACATTGAGATACCATCTCACGCCAGTTAGAATGGCAATCATTAAAAAGTCTGGAGACAACAGATGCTGGAGAGGATATGGAGAAATAGGAACACTTTTACACTGTTGGTGGGAGTTTAAATTAGTTCAACTATCATGGAAGACAGTGTGGTGATTCCTCAAGGATCTAGAAATAGAAATTCCATTTGACCCAGTAATCCCATTACTGAGTATATACCCAGGATCTAGAAATAGAAATTCCATTTGACCCAGCAATCCCATTACTGAGTATATACCCAAAGGATTATAAATTGTTGTAATATAAAGATATATGCACACATATGTTCATTGAAGCCCTGTTTTCAATAGCAAAGACCTGGAACCAACCCAAATGCCCATCAATGATAGACTGGACTAGGAAAATGTGGCACATATACACCATGGAATACTATGCAGCCATAAAAAATGATGAGTTCATGTCCTTTGTAGGGACATGGATAAATCTGGAAACCATTATTCTCAGAAAACTGACACAAGAATAGAAAATCAAACACCTCATGTTCTCACTCATAGGCAGGTGTTGAACAATGAGAACACGTAGACACAAGGAGAGAAGCACTAAACACTGGGGTCTGTTGGGGGGGACTATGGAGGGACAATGCGGGGTAGGAAGGTTGGGGAGGGATAACATGGGGAGAAATGCCAGATACAGGTGATGGGGGGATAGAGGCAGCAAACCACATTGCCATGTATGTACCTATGCAACAATCCTGCATGATCTGCATGTGTACCCCAGAACCTAAAGTACAATAAAAAATATATATATATATAAATAAAAAAAAGAATAAAGAATTTATGCTCTATAAAATGTGGTAGAATTAAGACCAGAACTGGACTGCCCAATCACAGGTCCATTACATCTCACTGATTCTTTGTCATCTGTCTGTAGTGTTTATTTTATTTCTCTCTTTGGTTTGTGATCACAAGCATGTTCCATGAATTATTTATCTAAAAATATCAGAACTACCAGGGAAAGTTCTTGCCAGCCTTGGTCATCATTTTAAACTTAGTGCCAGGTGGAATGTCAATCAATGCAAGACAATGCTAGAGTTTGAACAAATATATTTGAATGAATTAATAAATAACCAATAATTGACAAGCACCATCAAGGAGGTAGAGCATAATCTTCACCCTTCAAGTGTGAGCTGCATATGGTGACTTATATCTAAAGAATACAGTATGAAAATGAGGAAAAGGACTTGACTCTGAAGAAGGCTGACAAATACCACCTCAGGCAGGTGACCAAGGATACCATCAACAAAGAAAACTCATACTGATAATATTCACCCTTGGTGTGATGTAATAAATATGGCACTTTACTTCTGTGGTCTTCTTTCTGAGAACAGATGACATCAGATTAATAATGAAAAAAAGAAAGCCATAAGTCTAATCCAAATTGAGAGACATTCTACAATTTTGATCATTTGTTTGTGTTCTTTGGAGGAATGTCTATTCAAATTTTTGCCCATTTTAAAATCTGTTTCTTTTTTCTGCTGTTGAGTTGTAGAATTTCTTTATTTAAAAAATTAAACTCTTATTAGATACATGGTTTACAATTATTTCCTTTCATTATGTAGGTTGTCTTTTCAGTGTGTTGATTTTTTTTCTTTGCTCTGCAGAAGGTTTTTAGTTTGATGTAGTCACAGTTACCTATTTTTGCTTTTATTGCCTGTGTTTTTGGTGTCATATTCAGAAAATTATTGGCAAGACCAATGTCATGAAGCTTTTTCCCTTTGTTTTCCTCTAGAAGTGTTACAGTTTCTAGTCTTATATTTAAGCATTACCATTTAATCCATTTGGAGCTGATTTTTATGTGTGGTGTAAAATAAGAGTTCAATTCATTTATTTACATGTGGATATCAGGTTTTCTCAACACTGTTTATTAAAGAAAGAATCTTTTCCTATTAAGTGTTCTTGGTAACCTTGTTGAAGACCAGTTGACAACACACATATATGTGAGTTTATTTCTGGGATTTCTATTCTATTCTGCTCCATTGGTCTATATATCTGTCTTTATGCTAAAATTATACTGTTTTAATTACTGTAGCTTTGTAATATTTTTTTAAATTGGTAAACGTGATGCCTCCAGTTTTGTTTTTTTTCTCAAAATTGTTTTGGCTATTTAGGGACTTTTGTGGTTCCATGGGAATTTTAAGATCTTTTTTATATTTCTGTAAAAATTATTTCATTGAGATTTTGATGGGTACAGCATTAAATCTGTAGATTACTTTATTAGTTTGTTTTTATGCTGCTTATACAGACATACCTGAGACAGGGAAGAAAAAGAGAAAAGAGGTGTAATTGGACTTATATAGTTACGCATGGCTAGGGAGGCCTCAGAATCATGGCAGGAGGTGAAGGGCAAATTTTACATGTTGGTGGCAAGAGAAAATGAGGAAGAAGCAAAAGCAGAAACCCCGGATAAACCCATCAGGTCTTGTGAGACTTATTCACTATCACAAGAATAGTAAGAGAAAGACCAGCCTCCTATGACTCAATTAACTGCCCCTGAGTCCCTCCCAGAACACATGGGAATTCTAGGAGTTACAATTCAAGTTGAGGTTTGGGTAGGTGGAGACACAGCCAAACCATACCATTCTTCCCCTCCAAATTTTATGTCCTGACATTTCAAAACCAATCATGCCTTCCCCCTTGTCTGAACTAATTTCAGCATTAACCCAAAAGTCCATGGTCCAAAGTCTCATCTGAGACAAGGCAAGTCCCTTCTACCTGTGAGCTTGTTAAATCAAAAACAAGCTAGTTACTTCCTAGAAGCAGTGGGGGTACAAGCATTGGGTCAATACAGCCATTCCAAATGGGAGAAATCGGCCAAAACAAAGGGGTTATAGGGCCTATCCAAGTCCGAAATCCAGTGAGACAGTCAAATTTTAAAGCTCCAAAATGATCTCCTTTGACTCCAGGTCTCACATCCAGGTCATGCTGATGCAAGAGGTGGGTTCCCATGGTCTTGGGAAGCTCCACCCCTGTGGCTTTGCAGGGTACAGCCTCCCTCCTAGCTGCTTTCACCTGCTGGTGTTGAATGTCTGTGGTTTTTCCAAGCACATGTTGGAAGCTGTTGGTGGATCTACCATTCAGGGGTCTGGAGGACAGTGGCCCGCTTCTCACAGCTCCAGTAGGTGGTGCCCCAGTAGGGACTCTGTGTGGGGGCTCTGATCTCACATTTCCCTTCTGCACTGCTTTAGCAGAGGTTCTCCATGAGGGCCCCACCCCTACAGCAAACTTTTGCCTGGGCATTCTGGTGTTTCCAAACATCTTCTGAAATCTAGACAGAGGTTCCAAAACCTTAATTCTTGATGTCTGTGCACCCACAGGCTCAACACCACGTGGAAGCTGCCAAGGTTTGGGGCTTCCACCCTCTGAAGTCACATCCCAACCTCTACATTGGCCCCTTTCAGCCATGGCTGGAGTAGCTGGTACATAGGGCACCAAGTCCCAAGGCTGCACAAAGCCTGGGGACCCTGGGCCCAGTCCATGAAACCACTTTTTCCTCCTGAGCCTCCAGTACTGTGATGGGAGGGGCTGCCATGAAGGTCACTGACATGGCCTGCAGACATTTTCCCCATGGTCTTAGGGATTAACATTAGGTTCTTTGCTACTTAAGCAAATTTCTGCAACTGGGTTGAGTTTTGTTTGTCTGTTTTTTTTCCTACTGCAATTATCAGGCTGCAACTTTTCTGAACTTTTATGATCTGTTTCCCTTTCAAAATGGAATTCTTTTAATAGCATCCAAGTCACCTTTTGAATGCTTTGCTGCTTAAAAATTGCTTCTGCCAGATACCTTAAATCAACTCTCTCAAGTTTAAAGTATTACAGTTCTCTAGGACAGGGGCAAAATGTGCCAGTCTCTTTGCTAAAACGTATCAAGAGTCACCTTTGTTCCAGTTCTTAACAAGTTTCTCATCTCCATCTGAGACCACACCTCAGCCCGGACTTTATTGTTCATATCACTGTCAGCACTTTTGTCAAAGCCATTCAACAAGTCTCTAGGAAGTTTCAAACTTTCACATATTTTCCTGTCTTCTTCTGAACCCTCCAAACGGTTCCGAACTCTGCCTGTTACCTAGTTCCAAAGGTGCTTTCACATTTTTAGTTATCTTTTCAGCATCACCCTACTCTACTGGTAACAATTTACTGCATTATTCTGTTTTCATGCTGCTGATAAAGACATACCCAAAACTGGGAAGAAAAAGAGATTTAATTAGACTTACAGTTCCACATGGCTGAGGAGGCCTCAGCATCATGGCAGGAGGTGAAAGGTACTTCTTACATGGCAGCAGCAAGAGAAAATGAAGAAGTAAAAGCAGAAACTCGATAAACCCATCAGATCTCATGAGACTTATTCACTATCACGAGAATAGCAGAAGAAAAACTGGCTCCCATGATTTAATTACCTCCCCCTGGGTCCCTCCCGCAACATGTCCCTCCCACAATCCCCCTGGGAGATACAATTCAAGTTGAGATTTGGGTGGGGACACAGCCAAACCATATCAATCACTTTGGGTAGAATGGACAGTTTAATAATATTAAGTCTCCAATTCATGGACAAGAATGTTTTCATTTATTTATGTCTTCTTTAATTTTTTTCATCAACGTTTTATTGCTTTCAGTGTACTAGCCTTTTACATTTAGATTGTTTATAAAATAAAAGTATTTTATTCTCTTTGATGCTATTGAAAATGGGATTATTTTATTTAATGTCCTTGTCAAATAGTTTTTTGTTAGTGTAAGAAACACAACTGATTTTTGTATGTTGATTTTGTACTGCAGTTTACTGAATTCATTCATTAGTTCTAGTAGTTCTTTTGTTGAGTCTTTAAGGTTTTCTACATATAAAATATGGAATGTTCTCACATATAAGTGGGAGCTAACTGATGAGAACTCATAGACACATAGGGTGGAACAACACATACTAGAGCCTTTTAGAGGGTGGAGAGAGAGGATCAGGGAAAACAACTAATGGGTACTAGGCTTCATATCTGGGTGATGAAATAATCTGTATAACAAACTCCTATGGCATAAGTTTACCTATATAATGAACCTACACTTGTACTCCTGAACTTAAAAATTTTTAAAACTATAGAAATAAATTTAAAAATTAAAAAAAATCATCTGCAAAATGGCCAATAGATATATGAAACATGTTCAATATCACTAATTATTAAAGAAATGAAAATGAAAACCACAATATTGCCTCACACCTATTAGTATGGCTATTACCAAAAAACAAAAGGTAAGTGCTGGTGAGAATACGGAGAAATTAAAATCCTTGTACACTGTTGGTGGGAATGTAATATGGTAGTGCCACTATGAAAACAACATGGAGATTCCTCAAAAAATTAAAAATAGAACTACCATATGATCCAAAATTAAAAATAGAATTACCATATGATGCAGCAATCACAGTTCAGAGTCTATATCAAAAAGAATTGAAACCAGGATCTCAAAGAGACCTGCACTCCTATCTTCACTGCAGCATTATGTACAATAGTCAAATATAGAAACAACCTAACTGCACATTGACAGATGAAAAGATAAAGAATATATATATCACATTTTCCTTATCTATGTATCTATGTATGTGTGTGTATATATATATGTATATGTACACATATATATATACATAAAATGGAAAATTATTCAGTCTTAAAAAAGAAAGAAATCCTGCCATATGCAACAACCTGAATGAGCCTGGGGGACACTATGCTAAGTAAAATAAGCCAGTCACTGAAGGACATGATTCCATTTATATGAGCCATCTAAAATAGCTAAACTCAGTTACTGTTTTCAAGCTGCTGCTGCTTTCTGCGATGAAGGAAACCTCTGGTAAAAGGATGGTGCCTAAAAAATATGAGCAGAAACTTGGTACTATTACCACTCCAGATACGTGGAAAGAAGCTACAGAAAATACCACAGAAATTGGTAGAGGAAAGCTAAATAAAAATAAATTGTTTACCTCAAAAACAAATAGTTCATCCAAATGGAAAGAATACGTTTCCCACTTGCAGAAGTTGTGTAAGTTCTGGGTCCCAACCAGGTTCTCATTACCATCACAGCTGTGCCTACAAAAAGGGAATTTTTATGTTGTATGTGAAAAAGGTTTTGGATTTAAAAAACTAGAAATTTCTGTTTAGATGTATTATAACATTTTGACTTTCTCTAATTTTAATTTGTGCTTTAATAATATGCACAAATACTATACTATACTGAGGCACAGTAGAGTGCCTATAATAATACTGTAATTTATTATGTACTTTAGTAATTATTTAAAGGTAGAACTCATGTTGAATTTTTAAGGCATAACAAAGACGTTTAAGTTACAAAATCACGTTTTACAACAAGTAAATTTAAACCAGAAAAGTTGACCATTATTCATTCTTTCACTCTCAAAAATTCTGAATAGCAACCCTGTAACTAGTTTTCTGCCTTAAGTAGTTATTTTCCTCACAGGCATCATATTGAACTGGAATACGTGGTAAATTTAATGAAAAATAATTTCCAAGTTTTTATGCACTTTTTATTTAATGTTATCCATATAATTTCTATCTCCTCCCTCTATTTTTAGATACTGCAAAAGTGAAGAGATTACTGATATTTTGCTCTGAACTTAGCATCCAGATTTATAATCCTTTCCTCATTCTTTATTCAGTACATGGTTTATAGAATCAGCAGACCCTTAATTAATTTCAGTTTCATAGGGTATATGTTTGAAGCCATTATTGCTGAATGGTGCCTTAGTAATTAGCCTAGATCCAATTCACAGACAAATTGGATTTGTGATTTTAAAATTTGTTCTCAAAACTGAAGTGCCAATTCCTTTCATATAAGAACAAGAACACAAAGAACACCTGTGGGTTCTTTCGTGAATCCAGTGAATACCCTGGATTTCAGAAAAACACATTTTAGACACATTACCTTGAATTCAAACCATCATGAAAGCCAGAATGAATGTTTATCCATGATAATGTGAAATAGAAATGAATCACCAATCTTTGGGAAAAGTCTTTGTAGTACAAACCAAATTTTTGTTTTTACCTCCTTCTCTCCTATCAAAATAAACAGAACAAAGCAAAAAATCTAAAATGAAATATGCAAACTCAGGAGAATATAGAATGGTAGCTTCCAGAGCCTGAGGGGAAATGGGGAGTTGTTTTTCAATAAAGTTTCAGTTATGCAAATGAATAAGTTCTTGAGACCTGCTGTGCAGTATAGTGCCTATAATTAAGACTGTACTATCTTGTATACTTTAATAATTTTAAGAAGGTGGAACTCATATTGAGTTCTCTTACCACACACACATGCATATACAAAACAAAACAAGGGGCAGGGGAACCTTTTGGAGGTAATAGGTATGCTTATAATCTTGATTGTGGTTACGGTTTCACAAGGTACGTACAAGTCCTAACTCATCAAATTTTATACATTATATATGTGCAGGTTTTAATATATAAATTGTACCTCAGTTAAGCTGTTTTTAAAAATGTCAATTTATAAAAAATGAAAAAGGTGAGTGAAAGAAAACATGATGATATTCAAGGTAAATGTAATGGACCTTGGACGGAATCCTGGTAAAGAAAACACCATTAGGTAAAACCTAAGAATATCTAAATAAGGTATGGACTTTAGTTACTAACAGTAGTTGTTTCGGTCTGAGATGAGCTTATGCGGGGAGAATAATTTCATGTTACTTATATTAACATTATTGCTTCTATTAAGTAATAGATTAGTCCAATGTGTTTTAGGAGTTCAGCGGAATGAATGTATCAATATTGGCTCACTAATTGTAACAAATGTATCATAATAATGTACAATGTTAATAGTAGAGGAAACTAGAGGCAAGATATATGTACTATCTTAGCAATATGTCTGTAAATAGAAAATTTTTCTAAAAATATGATTAATTTTAAACATTACATAATAAATACATATGAAAAATCACTGGCACAATAGTGTTCTAATAAAGAGTAAGGTATGAGGACATTTAGAATAGGCATACATTAATTAAGGTTCATGGGTCCTTAATTTTTCAAGGATTAATGGCTTAGGACCTCCTAGAAGAATGACCCAGGACTTATGAAGAAGAAAGTATTGCAATTCACAAGCATGTAAATTTGGAAGACCTAGTTAAAATCTTCCAGGCATTTGCCGAACTCCAAGAGAAAATCGCTTTTACCAATTTTTGGAAAAACGATTTAGTCCTTAAGGTTTTCTATTTTTCAGTTTAATTAATTGATTTAGAGAAATTTTGACAGTGTCTACTGAATTTTTTCTCTTTAAATACTTTCTCATAAAGGCAAGGTCATTTTAGGTGCCAAAGAGTAACTAATTTTTTTAAAGTCAGTTGTTGTAAGAGTCAAATTACATCATTTAAATACTGAATAATAAAATAAGGGCCAAATTTAAAGTAAAGTCTAACGAGGAATTTGGTTTGGAGGGTAAACATCTTCTTTTGGCAGTTTGCTTTAAAAGAAAATTAGTGGTTTTCTGTCAAAGTTGTTTTCATGTACTTTTGAAAAAAATAAACTTTTCCATTTAGAATAGTTATAGATTTACCAAAAACATTGCAAGGATAATACAGAGAGTTTCTATATATCATCACACCTATTAACAGTTTCCCCTATTATTAACATACTAGTGTGGTGTGTTTGTCACAATTAATTGGTTTTCTCATTAGTTTGATGTCACTTGTTCTTAGGAGAAACATCATAGTCACCTGGCTGAGGAAATGTTTGTCAGTTTCACCACTATCAAATTACTCTTCTCCCCCTTCCATAATGTACTGTTTATATGGAAATCACTTATGTACATTAACACTTAAACATTGGAAGTTATGCTACACCTGCTTGAGAGCATAGTATCTACGTAAATTATTATAATTCTTCACAAATTTTTATATTCTCCCCAGTTATTTGCTTATTCAGTATTTTATACCAGAATCGATTCATAGATAATTATTTTACACTTTGGTTTATAATCTTGTAATACTGTATTTATTTTGCTCTCTAAATTGTTTCAGCTTGGCCATTGGGAGCTCTTTCAATTGGCTCCTATGCCCTTTTGACGTATCTCCTCTGCATCCTTGTGGATTTTTTTTATTATTAAATTTCTTACTTTATGCAACTATAACATGCTCCAAGCTCTATCTGCAATTTTGTCCAGATATTTTTAAAGAATAGAATCAGTTTTGTTATTTTCAACAATGAATTAATTTTAAACTAAATTAATTTTTAAAGTAATTTGTGTATAACCACAGGTATTCTTATATTTACGCATTAACATTTCTAAAATTCTGAAAATTAATTATTTAACATCAATGTTATTTAGTTGATTTATTGTTGCCTATGCTGATCTTTAAAAGAGTAATTTGGACAAGAACACATGAACAAAAACAGGTACATTCAGCCAATATTTAAATTATGAAGACATAAAATATAAGTCTTGGGAGTGTTTTGGGAAAAGAAAGAAAAACAATATTCTAAGTGAATGGGGCCAAGAAAGTGATTCTGAGGATGCATGGCATGTCAATTGGAATCTTTCAGGTTCTAATTCTCCAGAGCTCTCTCTTCAAGTCTGAAGCCACTTGCCTAGAGCCATTTTTATTAGAATTGTTACTTACTTTAGGTAGGAAAATCTTAAGTTAGAACCCAACTTCTCATTTTGCAGCTAAAAATGAAGCCAACACAATGGAAGCAGAAATGCAAAAGAATGAAGGTCAAACTGGATGCCGAAGATGTCTTTCGAGCCCCACTATCCAACTGCACTTGAAAATACTCAAATTCCTTGAACATATGAATATATGAGTTAATAACATTTTTTTGTCAGCTTCTGGTATTATCAGAAAAGGCAGGTAGCATAGTGTAAATGTTATAGAAATTAGAATCAGACAAACCTGAATCCAATTTTGCTATTATCTAGTTATATGAATTTAGTGAAGTTACTTAACCTTTCTGTAGATGTAAAATAAATATTCAATTTGCTCATAATTCTGCTTCAATATAATATATGGCATTCTTGTAAAAATATTGTTTACGATAGTTTGATTATTAAAATGATAGTCCTTTAAAGACAGTTTAAAAATAGGTAATTGAGTAACTGATCTAGACTACAAACTAAAGTTGAAACCAAACTAAAAGTTTAATTAGTTAATTTAAGTTTAATCTATTAGACATATAAGAGAAGTTTAAATACTTAGGAAGTTTGCCGTTATTGTTGCTAGGGAATTGAATTATTTTAAAAAGAAATCTAATATAATAACTCTAGAACCTTATTGTTTAAAATTTGAAGATGGGTAATTAACTCTGGAAATAAGACCAACAATTCCTTAAAACCCCCTTTGAAATCATTATTAAAAGTCAATAAATTTGTAGAATAAAAAATGTGTAGAATAAGTTAAAGGCCCACAATAATATATTTTTAATGTTAATAATTTTAATATTTAAACTTAAAAATAATTCTTCTAAATTCTCTTTTAATTGTGATTTTTTATCAAAATCACCCTCAATGTATCAAAAAATGTCAATATCACTCAGTTTACTTACCCATAAATAACCCTTTATAAACAGAACTAAAATGACAAAGTATGTCTGATGGATCATCTTTCCTTTTGTCTATTTTGTTTATAGATGATATGTTTGCATGGTAAAAATGAAAAAAAAAAAAACTGCCTTATGAAATACAATGAAAATACATCTCTCATTTAATTACTTTTCTCCAAACACAGCTTCTTTCCCCAGCAATAGTATTATCAGCCACTCATGCATCCTCTAGCCTCAAAGGTATTCTGTGCATGTATATCTTTTGCTCATAGAAATAGCACTGTATTATACCTTGTTCCACACGTTACCTTTCTTACTCAACAATATATCTTGGAGATTCTACCATATCAGTATGTATGAATAACCTCATCTTTAAAATGGCTGATAGTGTTATAGTGTGTGAATTTATCATTATTTAGTAGACCAATTCTTTGTTGATAGCTTTTTAGGTTTGCTTGGTTTTTCCTATGCTATCACAAATAATGTTTCAATGAATATCTATGTATGTACATAGATACTGTACATAGAGTTGTATATCTATTGTACATAGGTATTGTCAAATTTTACTCCATAAAAATTATTCCAATTTAGAACTCCACCAACTCCCACAAAATACAGATGAGATAGTATTTCCAAAAAAAAGTTTTAACTGAATTCTCCACTATATTTACCGGTTATCAAAAGGCCCTGAATTGTATTTAGTTCACATAAAAATAGCAAATTTAATATTAAAAATAGTAATAACTAATAAGGGGTTACTACATGTGACACATCCTATCATATTACATTTCTGTAAAGTTTACATTACTGTCATATTAATCCTCTACAATAATAATAGTCTTACTTTCTTTTTAATAGATAAAAAAACACTGGGGCAATAGAGAGGTTTCTAGGGTTCCATAGCTTGAAACTGGTAAAGACTGTAGTCATTTCTTATGAAGCTATATTGCATTGCTAATAGAATCATTAATTAGTCAGAAATTCTAAGTTATGTAGTAATAATAACTTCCAAATCTCAGCAACGTAAAAAAGTTTATTTTCATGTGTACAGAGAACAGCAGGTCCAGGAGATTGTCTAGGGAAGTTCTCCCTCTGTAATGCTCAGTGTCTCACCTACACACCAGCATGTGCTTCCCTAATCACCAAGGCAAGGGAAGAGAGTATGTCTCGTTTTCTTTTTTTGAATGAAAAGTTTTATTTTTAAAAGTTTAAAATTTAAAAATAAGCTAGCCTATGTTGAATAATATAGTTTCCAAAGCTGAGCGTACTCACTTAGAGCTCAGCTTTTCTGCTTGAAATACAAACACAATTTCCTAACACTCCTAGGTGGGAACACTACTGTTGGATGAGCTATGATTAGATGAACGGATCGATCTCAGTTGGGAACATCCCTTTTTCTTCCTTGGTAAGAGTTTAAAAACTTCTAGAATATACGCATTTTTCTAGTTTTACACTGACAATTTCATCCCAAATGTCTCCTGGAAGGCACAGACCATGTACAGGAATCCATCTTCATCCTTCTCACTCTCATACACCTCTGAGGTTGGTGTGGAGACGCTCACCACGCCTTCACCAACAGGAAGAAGGCTTGATTAGCATTGAACTGTAAGCACCTTCTAATTACCTTGATGAGCTTACTCATGTTGATGTGGTTAGGTACAAGGAACTTCGTTTTCTTTTGAGACAGAGTCACACCCCGTCACCAGGCGCCAGGCTGGAGTGCAGTGGCGCGACCTCGGCTCACCGCAACTTCCGCCTCCCGGGTTCAAGAAATTCTCCTGCCTCAGCCTCCTGAGTAGCTGGGACTACAGACGCGCACCACCACACCCAGCTAATTTTTACATTTTGGTTGAGGCGGGGTTTCACTATGTTGGCCAGGATGGTCTCCACCTCGACCTCGTGATCCGCCCACCTCGGCCTGCCTTCCAAAGTGCTGGGATTACGGGCGTGAGCCACCGCGCCCGGACCTTTTTTTTTTTTTTTTTTTTTTTTGAGACAGAGTCTCGCCCTATAGCCGGGCTGGAGTGCAGTGAAGCGATCCGGACTGACTGCAACTTCCGTTTTCCGGTTTCAAGCAGTTCTCCTGCCTCAGCCTCCGGAGTAGCTGGGACAACAGGCGCGCACCACCACGCCGGGCTAATTTTTTGTACTTTTAGTAGAGACGGGGTTTCACCATGTTGGCCAGGATGGTCTCTATCTCTTGACCTCGTGATCCGCCTGCCTCGGCCTCCCAAAGTGCTGAGATTACAGGCCTGAGCCACCGCGCCGGGCCGGAACTTCGTTTTATCCAGGACAGGAAGCTGCTTCTCATCCTTGTATCATTCTATTAGCGCCGGGATTTTGGTTGGATGCTGCTCTCGGATAAGTTTACTCTTTGTGGTACGGCGCTGCTTGAGGTCTTCTCTGGCTGTGTGGTGCGGGGATCTGGGCGGCCACGGCAGTGACGCGAGAGTCCTGGCGGCTCCCCAGGCGCGGCCGGCGTTGGCGGATCTGACTCTGATTTTCTTCAGACGCTGTGGAGACATCACACGGAACAAGGTAATATAAACCAGTGACAGAGATGGTGGTAACAATGGTAATAAGTAACCTTTTATATAGCATAACTGTGTACATGTCACTACTTTGGGCTTACATACGCAGTCATGCCCGGTTTGATGATGCGGGTACTTTGTAAGAAACGTGTCAGCAGGCAATTCTGTCTTTGACAAACACCGTACAATATTTATACAAACCTAGATGGTATCGACTACTACACACCTAGGCTATTGGGTCTAGCCCATTGCTCCTTGGCTACAAACCTACACAGCATATTACTGTACTGAATACAGTAGGCAATTATAACACAATGGTAAGTATTTATGTATTTAAACATATCTAAATATGGAAAAAGGTGCAGTGAACACACAGTATAAGAGATAAAAATTGGCATACCTACGTAGGGCACGTATCATGAATGACAGTTGTAGGACAGGAAGTTGCTCTTGGTGAGTCAGTGAGTGAGTGGTGAGTGAATGTGAAAGCCTAGAACATTGCTGTCTACCACTATAGACCTTACAAACACTGCACGCTTAGGCTTCATTACATTTATTTTAAAATTTTCTTCTCTAATAAATTAACCTTAGCTTACTATAACATTTTTCTGTAGAAACTTTTTATTTAGTTTTCATTTGTTGATTCTTTTGTAATAACACTTAGCTTAAAACCTAAATACAATTCACAGAAATAAACAAATGTTTTATTTCCGTATATCCTTATTCTATAAGCTTTTTTCTATATTAATTTTTCTTTTTTATTTTAAAACATTTCTGTAAAATCTAACATACAAACACTGCCTGGGTCTACACAGGGTCAGGATCATCAGTATCACCGTGTTCCACCTCCACATCCTGTCCCACTTGAAGGTCTTCAGGATCAGTAACACACATGGGGCTGTCGTCTCCTATGATAACACTGCCTTCTTCTGGAATACCTCCTGAAGGACTTGCCTTACGCTGTTTATAGTTAACATTTTTTTAAATAAGTAAAAGGAATACACTCTAAAATAACGCTAGATGTATAGTATAGTAAATACATAAACCAGTAACATAGTTATTTATTATCATTATCCAGCATTGAGGACTGTACATAATTGTGTGTATTGTACATATATATATAAATATATGACTGATAGTGTAGTAGGTTTACACTAGCATCACCACAAACGTGAGCAATGCATTGCCCTATGCAATTAAGACAGCTACAATATTACTAATTAATAGAAAATGTATAGCTCTCTTATTTTACGGAAACTCTGTAGTGTATTCATTCTGTCATTGACAGAAATATCATTATTCAGTGCATGACTGTATTTGGTACGACACTATGAACAATAACCCTGTTTTACAGTTGAGGAGACTAGTTGATGTTTTTCTGTATATTGAGAAAGTCAAACCCAAAAATCACCACAAAAAAATCTTTTTCTCATCTTTCAGATTTAAACATAGGAAGTATGTGTGTATATGTGTTTGTATCTGAAATAAATTTTTAAAAATGCCCATACAGAATATTCAAGTTCCACTTTGTACTTCTTTGAGAAGTTGGTCAGAATGAAGCAATTTGGAAGAAGCTATCCAATCAAACTTTATTTGTGTAGGAAATCACAACTAGTAAGTTGGAGGAACATAAGGTTTTGAGTCAGCAACATCTGGTCTCACTCTTGATTGGCTATAGTTTTAGTTCTACTTACATTTACACTTTACTCCTTATCTTTACATATGCTACTAACAATTTATATAAAATTTGTGTAAAAATTAGCTAGGCTAAAACATTACTAGCACATATTTCTATTTAGTTTTTTTCCAGCATGCACAGCTTAATGTCCTTGAGAACACGCCTGGGAAGATGATGTAGGACTTCATACCGAGATAGCTTTCTACAGGCAGAAGAGATTAAATACATTCTATCAATCTCATAGTTACCCAAGATGACTGAGTCGGATGGCAATGTCAGTGCACTCTTTTTCTTTTCACTTTTTCTGGCACTTCTGTACAGAATCAAAGGCCTTCATGGCTTCCCAGTGAAGCCTCAAACAACATATTAGAGATGAGAAGAAAGACAAGATTTTCACTTCTTAGGGAAATCCTTAGCTATGAGACAAATAAAATAGGGGACAAAGAATGGAAAATGTTTTCAGAATCAGGACAATGTTGTGGTATAATGTTCCTGATCTTAGAAATAAAAAATATAAGTGGAGTAAGAAAAAAATTGAGGCACCAGCACCATCTAGAACAAACTCATACCAGGGAAAATGCTCACAGAAAGGCAGGTGAGGGGGGATGAAGGTGATTTCAAGCAAAGGTGATAGTGTTGAATAATTTAAATCACTTGTTAATTTTTTCCACAATACTGATTTTCCTGGTCCTGTAAAGCTGCATTGAGCTATATTATAATAAATTTCAAACCGTGGAAACTGCTTTACAATAAATATGACACAAAATAGGTAGAATTTTTGTAAATTTTGGTCAGAGGAATAAAAATCTTTTTTTTTTTTTTTTTTGGTAAGAGAATTCTGTAAATTTTGCACAGGTTTGATTAGAGGGGAGACAGAAGATTTAAAGTTTTAAAAATAGCCAAAAGGATGTAGCAATATCTAGGTCTAATACGCTATAACATAGGCTCAAACGGTGATGATGACGTTGATGGAGAGGGAGAAAAATGCAAGATGAGACTGAGAGGAGAGGCCAGTGCAATGACTCACGCCTGTAATCCTAGCACTTTGGGGGCCAAGGTGCACGGATTACTTGAGGCCAGGAGTTTGAGACCAGCCTGGCCAACGTGGTGAGACCCCCGTCCCTACTAAAAATACAAAAATTACCTGGGCGTGGTGGGACACATCTGTAATCCCAGCTACTTGTGAGGCTGAGGCAGGAGAATTACTTGAACCTGGAGCTTGCAGTGTGTCAGGATGATGCCACTGCACTGCAGCCTGAGCGACAGAATGAGACCCTGTCTCAAAAACAAAAAAAAAAAGAAAAAGAAAAAGAAACTAAGGAGAGAAACTACAGAATTATAAATAAAAATTCATTTCTCTACTAAAAATCCTAAAGATAAGCAATCTGTCGTTACTAAAATATTGATATCTATTTTAGTAAAAATCACAGTAAAGGGGAGAAAATATTCACACTTTCAAAAATAAAATCTACCATGAGAGTAAGCAAACAGAGAAACAAGTTCCCGATGTTTAAATTGTAGTAGTCTAAATATTTGCTATGGTGAAAACAAATAAAGAAATCAAATGGTAACAAATTAGCAAGTACAAATACGTGGTTTTTCAGACATCATCATAATGTACTAATGGCTGTTATAAAGCCAATGTAAAGAAAAATTACAGGAAGGAAGAAATAAAAGAAAGCTGTAAAAATTATCTTAGTTACACATTTTTAATATGTTTTCAGGTGACAACTCTTTGCAATTCTCTTAATCTGAAACTGATTTTGCATAGTGCTACTCACAGAGACAGAATGGCCTAAATATACTAGAAATTCATTTTAATTTTCATGAAATCAAATGTTTCTGTTTTGCATTGGCAGAGATTCATTTAAAAGTTAGTTAAGGCAGTTTTTAGGTAATCTTCTAGAGTTCTTTAATTAGAATGATAGAATAAAACAGTATTTTCACAAAAGTACCACTAGGAACTCAGTTGGATGTGTTTTCTCTTTAACACATATAAACTATAGCAAACAATTGTATATTTTTTTACTTGTAACAAGAGGATTTTAAGTCAATTAAAATGAAATTGGCAACTTATTTAATTTCATACTATTTTATGCAAATATGTTTAGTAATAAAAAAGAAGTACAGAAAATGCAATTTGGAAAACAAAGCTGTTTCTAAGTACAGCATTTGTCAAATCTCTTTAGGATTGAGCTGTTTTAAGAATAATTCTTTGTGCATGAATGACTGAGAAAACACAAATTCAAATAAATTATTGGTTCTAGCAATGATTAAGTAGGTGGATATGAATTTTATCATTTAGTTTGGCATTGCTAAGTTCCAGGGTTGATTTATATGAATTAGCATTATCTACAAAGCATTTAATTTGTTACCAGTAAATTGTAAATCTTAAAAAAATGAAATCAGTATTTCTCTAATAAATTTTAATTTTTATGAAAGTCAAAACATAAGCTTCTGTAGAAATCTCATACAACTATTTGCAGACCGAAGGTTTTATTTATATCTTTAAATAAATAGTAAAGACTACAGAATTAAAGAATTGGAATACTGAACTTAAATTAAAGCCAGAACTCAAGTATATTAAGGCATAAACCAAAAGGTTGAGAATGAGGGACTCTGGTTCTCAACTAAAGTAACCAGTAACTGGTTTGTCTATATATGGTGTTACATATATATTCCTTTATAGACTTTAAACAGAAGAATTGAACAGAAAGATGTCAGTCTTATCAGATCTGTGTAGGAGAAAACATCTCCATAAATATGATAGAAAAAGCCAAGTCTACGTTATAACAAGATTTCCCCTGAGGAAGCAATTTGAAAAACAAGGTTTTACTTGCAGTTTATCCAAATATAACAATATTATTTTCAAAAGATGCTCTTCAAGAAGCAGGTTATTGACTTCATAATGTGTTGTTATGATCAGGAATGAATGAAAAAATCCAGATTATTATGATTCATATTTGTTTCTTAGAATACACCTCAGAATGTAAATATAATTTATTATCATTCTGGTGTTTGAATGGAGTAGTTTATGTAATTGATACATTTTGAATCACAATGTTGAGCGATTACAAATTAATCATCAAATATCTAATGATGCTTACGATACAAAATAGAAAGATATAAACACGTATCTAGGAAGTCTGACCATTTTACAAGAGTCCCTTTAGTTATATTTCTGGAATATTTTAAAGAATTCATTGTCATTCAAAGGTCTTCCAATTATAAAAATACTACCCTTTTAAGATTTTAAAAAATTAATGTGCCATTTCAAAACTAAAAGATGTACTATATTTAGAACTATACCATTTCCAAAATTTCTAAAATATATTTTGATTAATTGTCTCTTCATGCATGATTTGTCCTTCCTGAGAATCCTTTCTGTCCTAATAATGCTATTGTCTCTCCTCTCTCTAGTTCAAAAAGCACTTAAGTACCTACTATAGAATAAGCTCTGTGCTAAGCTAGAAAGATGCAAATATTTTAAAAAATAATGATCCTCAACCTAAGCCACTTTTATATTCCAGTGTACTTAACAAATATGTGACATACAATTTCAAATACTGTCAAAAGTGTTATTATTAACTCACAGAAGATGGCTACTTATTGCATCCAGAAGATTCAAGAAAATTTTCCTAGTGAAATAAAATAATGCTTGAACTAAGATTTGAAAGATACTTAATGCTAGATAAAACAGGCATGAAAATGCATTTCGAGGAGAGGAAATAGCAGAAGCACAAGTGCAGAGGCAAAGAGTAATATGAAATGTATCGTGATCATTATGAGTGGATTGTTTTCTCTAGACTGTAAAATAAATTCAGAACAAGAGGGGGTTGAGACTGGAGACATATGTGTGAGCCAAATTGTTTATACTGTTCTTTAATCTCCATTTTGCCTCACAAATAAGATAGAAATGTTTTGGAAAGATAGTGGAAGGCATAGTATATTTTCTACCTTTAAAATGTTTTCTGTAAGGGGCAACAATATAATACTCTAACAGTATAATATAGATTATCATTATCCTTTAACAATAATGTGGGATGGTGAAATATTATTGGTGATAACATTAGTTTCTGTGATTGCTTTGTCACTACTCCCTAGCTCTCTGGCTTTAACTCCTAAGAATTGTAAATGGAGAGTACAGGAATGTGTGTTCCCCTTTCTTCATGTTTTTGTGGGGACAGCTTTCCACCACAGCGGTACTCCTGTTTTCTTGTCTTGCCTCTTTTCTTACTCACTAACCTGAAACAAGTGGAAAGACATCTAATGGGTGACTTGGGAATATGAACTGGTTACATGTGACTCAGCCCACTCTCATTCCTCTTCAGTTCTGCCTGTCCTCAGTAAAAGGTGCTGCCCCTTGAGAGAGAGAGAGAGAGTGTGTGTGTGTGTGTGTGTGTGTGAGAGAGAGAGAGAGAGAGAGAGAGAGAGAGAGAGAGAGAGAGAGAGATGGTTTGGCTGTGTCCCCATCCAAAATCTCATCTTGATTTTTAATACCCATAATCCTCACGTGTCAAGGGACAGACCAGGTGGAGGTAATTAAATTACATGGGCAGTTTTCCCCATGCTATTCTTATGATAGCGAATGAATTTTCACAATATCTTACAGTTTTATAAGTGTTTGGTAGTTCTTCCTGCGTTCATTCTCCTGCCTGCTGCCTTGTGAAGAAGGTGCCTTGCTTTCCCTTTGCCTTCAGCCATAAGTGTAAGTTTCCTGAGGTCTCCCAGCCATGCTGTACTGTGAGTCAATTAAACCTCTTTCCTTTATAAATTACCCAGTCTCAGGCAGTTCTTTATAGCACGTGAAAATGGGCTAACACAGTGTGTATGTGTTTGTGTGTGTACATGCACAGTAACGGCTGGAGATGTTGAGATGTGCCAGTTTGTGGGTAATAAGGATAATTCAAAGGTCAGCTGTTAAGCTGATTTTGCCAAAGATTTAGGCATAGCGTATGGACATGATTTCAAGGGACATTTTGTTGTTCTTTCCATCTGCTTAGTCATTTCTTAGTTGGTTTCAATCTCAAACAGAGGAGAGAAGGGTGCCATGAATTAATCTTCTAAACCTCTAACATATATGAAGGAACTATTTAGTATGTATTCCTAATTGGAATGGGCCCATTTAAATGTATGATTGGGATGAAAGTTTTGTGTGTACTTGTTTCCCTCTTTATTTCACTTAATAATTCCTGAAATCCGTTCCAATTGCTCATGCTGCCCATAGTCTATCCAGGCTTTCTCTCCCTTCCTCAGATGCAGCTTTTATTCTGCATGAAGATTTACATGACTGTTTAATAAATTTCTCTGGAGTAACAAGATAATAAGTAGTGATGAGTTTTTGAGCTGCCACTACTGAATAATACATATGCAATTGCGCATATGTTCTTTGGATGCCAAATATCTTAATCCAAATATGTTACTCTAAAAGTAGAAAATTCAGATTCAGTGACAAGCTTTGGAAAGTTACTTATGAACAGATGGGCTTTTTGGTATGTTTGTTTTCCATCAAGTTGATAACTAAATATTTCATCTAAATACAAGCATACCTGGTTTTATTGTGCTTTGCTTTACTGCACTTTGCAGATACTGCATTTTTTATAAATTGAAGTTTTTTTGGCAATCCTGAGTCTAGCAAGTGTACTGGCACCATTTTACTAACAGCATGTGCTTACTCTCTGTCTGTGTCACATTTTGGTAATTCTGATGGATCTGAGCAAAGTAAATTGAAAAACTTCTGGAAAGGTTCACCAATCTAGATGTCTTTCAAAACACTAGTGATTCATGCGTGGAGGTCAAAATAACAATATTAGCCTGAGTTTGGAAGAAATTGATTCTAACCTTCATGGATGACTTTGAGGGGTTCAAGACTACAATGGTGGAAGTAACTGTCAAGTGTGGTGGAAATTGTAAGAGAACTAGGATTAGAGGTGAATCCTGAAGATGTGAATGAATTGCTGCAATCTCATGGTAAAATATCAATGGATGAAAAGTTGCTTCCTACAAATGAGCAGTGATTTCTTGAGATGGGATCCACTCCTGGTGAAGATGCTATGAGCATTGTGAAATGACAACAATGGATTTAGTATAGTACATAAACTTAGTTGATAAAGCAGCAACAGAATTTGAGAGGATTTCTTTGATTTTGAAAGAAGCTCTACTGTAGCTAAAATGCCACCATACAACATTGCATATTACAGAGAAATCCTTCATGAAAGGAAGAATCAATCAACGTGTAAAACTTTATTAATGTCTTATTATTGTCTTATTTTAAGTAATTGCCACAGCTACTCCAACCTTCATGAGCCACTACCCTGACTGATCAGCAACCATCAATATCAAAGCAAGACTCTCTATCAGCAAAAAAGATTACCACATCCTGAAGGCTCAGATGATTAGACTTTTCTAGAAATAAAGTATTTTTTGGCTGGGCACAGTGACTCATGCTGATAATCCCAGCACTTTGGGAGGCCACGGTGGGTGGATCACTTGAGGTTAGGAGTTCAAGGCCAGCCTAGCCAACATAGTGAAACCCTGTCTCTACTAAAAGAACAAAATTAGCTGGGTGTGGTGACAGGCGTCTGTAATCCCAGGTTCTCGGGAGGCTGAGGTATGAGAATTGCTTGTACCTGGGAGGTGATTATTGAAATGAGCCAAGATCAAGCCACTGAACTCCAACGTGGGTGACAGTGAGATCCTGTCTCAAAAAAAAAAAATTTTTTTTTAATTAAGGTGTGTATATTATTTTTTAGACACAATGCTATTGAACACTTAATAGTTATAATATAAACATAACTTTTATAAACACTTGGAAACCAAAAAATTGATATGTTTCACTTTATTTCAGTGGTCTGGAACCAAACACACATATCTGCAGTATGTCTCTGTGTTTCTCCCTTATCTATTTATCTATCTGTTTGTACTTTTGTGTTTGTATAGGGATATATATATATATATTCAGTAGATGTGTGAATAGACTATAGTGTAATGTACAAATAAGTTTTATATATACTAAAAAAACAAAAATTATATGATTTATTGCAATGTTTACTTTATTGTGGGATCTGGAATCAAACCCATAGCATCTTCAAGGTAGTCTTGCATGTGAGTAATAATTGGTTAGAGTTTATTAGTGGAGCCCCAGGTAACAAAAGCAAGTAAGGCAGTAGCAGTGTTGTAAACATTGTAGGATGTCTCACTAAACATAATGTATAATTAATCCATTGCTTGTCTCTATTATAGAAACAGGATAGTGAAATACCAACTAACATGCCTCAGGGAGTACATGTGACACAGTTGTAGTCACTGAGATGTCAACAATAATCCCTGGTGTGGCATCCCTTCTCAAATAATGTAATGTTAGAAGAAAGCTTTTAGGCCACCCTTTCCCTCCTGCCTAGTGTGCTGACAATATAAGGATGTATATGCCATGTTTTAATAATGAAGTGAAATTTAGATGTTGAAGATTGTTTGGGTTGACATCCTTGAGCACCATGTGAAAAATAGGTTCCATATTTCAACCACTATTCATTGAATTTATTACTCACAAACACATTACTAACTGACAATGGTAACAAGTGCATTTCAACTTTGGATAGGTCATGATTCTTAGCTGCAGACACTTGAAATTAATCTAGCTTGTTTATTCTTTATGGAATTGGTTAGTAGAAGTCACATAATACAGAATTGTTGGAATGGTTTTTAAGCTTGGCTACTACATATGTAGGAGATGTACTTGAAGAACAACATATTTAGACAAAATGCCCAACCACCCCATGGGGTCACTGAAAGGGAAAGAGATTGCCACTTCCAACTGCCTCTACAACAGGATCTAGAAGCTGGAAATTTTATCAAATCTTCCCCAGGAAACCCACATGCAACAGTTGCTTCATGTTCTTTATCTCTTCCTTCATGTTTTATGCAGGCACATCTGCTTGGCAGAACCTAAGTCCCATGCCTGCACACTTAGTTAAAAGGATATTTGGAAAATGCAGCATATATGTTGCCAGCCTCTATTTTTCAAGAAAGCAAGCCAAAAAAGTATTGAAATGAGTGTTTGAGTGGTAAGTTAATATAAAGTGTCTGCAACAAACTCTGCCAAGCTTGATTGGTATTGACTTCCTGGAGTGGTGTTCTGAGGAGTGGCTGAACATATGCATGCTCAGCAAGAAAGAATGACATGATTCATTAGTGATATCTGTTGAGATACAGAGAGAAAGTTTGGATATGGTTACTGCTTATTGTTTCATCTCCAAGCAAATACTGAAATAAAAAGGCCACTAGAGAGTGGCAGCTGGGGATGTGAGACAGATCAATAATTATAGGAAAGTAAGATCTGAAAAACACTAAGCTACTATAACTGCTGAGCTGTTCAGTCTCAGGAGGAATTGGAGGAACTGAGATTACAAAGAGACAATGGAAGTAGGACAATTCTGGAACAGAAATACACAAATTAGCTCTTTTCCCCTGAGCTGAAGTTATTTTGGCGTTTGTTTAGTCAATCTTTAGTTTATGGGCAAACAAACAAACAAATATGAATTTAACTTGGGCTGAAAATCCATTTTAGACACACCGGATTCTGAAATCTTACTGAAGCATATTATATGAAAGGGTCTTTACCTTCAAGATCTACAGAAAATGATAGACTAAGACAAAAAATATGTAATTTCTAGGCCCATAAAACTTATCTAGCCATTTTATATGTGAAGAATCTGTTACCCAGAGTTACTATGGCTTATGTAAGATAAAAATGTGTGCAAAATATTGCTATAAGTATTTCTCAGACCTGTGCTTTTTCTATTAATATGTAATCACATGTTCATTCAATCATCCATATTAAGATATCATTTTTTTAAATGGTATATTAATACCATTTAATAATTATGGATAATAAATATATAAAATAATGTCTCCATGAACAAGCAGTTTGTAATGAAATGGATGAACAAAGACACGTAAAGACTGCATAAAAACAAAGTATGAAGTTGGAACCAGTCAGATTTTTAAGTTCAATGAACAGAATCTGTCTCTGTGAAAAAGCAGAATATGAGTTTATTAAAATAATCATTGGAAAAACCAAAGAGCAAAGTTTTAATTAATTTCCAGAAACAAGGTGAAAACACATACTACAGTATTGATGTGTTAAATATTCCTTCAAGTACTTCTGTTTTTACAGGTGTCACTTTTCATAATTTGCTACTCTCCTCACTAGCTGAGAGAAACAGATGCTTCTTTAGAAGCTACCAAGTCAAGGTCAGCTGCAGGGAAGAGTGGGATCGTGAGTAGCTAGCATTTTTAGTTTCTATAGAAGGAGCATATTTACCTCTCTCCATCAGTATTCTTAAAGTAAGGAAATCTCCTAACATAATGAGAAATTAAAAGGCTAGGTATTCATAAATTTAAAAACTGTGTCAAACACAAAAAGCTATGAGATCTTGAAGAGATAGCTGTACTTCTATGTTCACTGCAGCATTATTTATAAGACACAAGACATGAAAACAACCTAAATGTACACTAACAAATGAATGGATATAGAAAAATGTGGTATACACATACAATAAAACATTATTCATTCTGAGAAAAGAAAGAAATTCTGTCATATGTAGCACCATGAATAAGTCTAGAGAACATTATGCTAAGTGCAATAAACCAGGTAAAGAAAGACAAACACTATGTGATATCATTTATATGTGGAATCTTACTAAGTAAAACTCATAGCTACTCATGCGACAGAGAATGGTATGATGGTTGCCAGGGGCTGGGAAGAAAAGAAAACAGGCATTTGTTATTGGACAGGTATAAAGTTTCAGTTATTCAAGTTGAAGAATTTCTAGAGATCTGCTATACAACAGTGTGTCTATAGTTAACAATACTGCAGTTTATCTGGGCAAGATGGCTGAATAGGAACAGCTTCAGTCTGCAACTCTCAGTGAGATCAACACAGAAGGCAGGTAATTTCTGCATTTCTAACTGAGGTACCCTGCTCATCTCACTGGGACTGGTTAGACAGTGGGTGCAGCCCACAGAAGGTGAGCAGAAGCAAGGTGGGGTGTCATCTCACCCAGGAAACACAAGGGGTCAGGGAACTCCCTCCTTTAGCCAAAGGAAGCCTGGAGGGACTGTGCTGTGCTATCCAGCGCAGATACTATGCTTTTCCCATGATCTTCACAACCCACAGACCAGAAAATTCCCTCGAGTGCCTATACCACTGGGTCCCTGGGTTTCAAACACAAAACTGGGCAGCTGTTTGGGAAGACACCAAGCTAGCTGCAGGAGTTTTTTCCTTTTTTTCATACCCCAGTGGTGCCTGGAATGCCAGCGAGACAGAAATGTTCATTGCCCTGGAAAGGAGGCTGAAGCCAGGGGGCCAAGTGGTCTAACTCAGCGGATCCCATCCTCACAGAGCTCAGCAAGCTAAGATCCACTGGCTTGAAATTCTTGCTGTTGCTGCCAGTACAGCAGTCTGGAGTCAACCTGGGACACTCGAGCTTGGTGGCGGGAGGGGTGTCTGCATTACTGAGGTTTGAGTAGGTGGTTTTCCTTTCACAATATAAACAAAGTCACCACCCAGTTCAAACGGGCAGAGCCCACCACAGCTTGGCAAAGCTGCTGTAGCCAGACTGCCTCTCTAGATTCCTTCTCTCAGGGCAGGGCATCTCTGAAAGAAAGACAGCAGCCCCAGTCAGGGGCTTATAGATCAAACTCCCATCCCCTTGGGACAGAGCACATGGGGGAAGGGGTGACTGTGGGTGCAGCTTCTGCAGACTTAAATGTTCCTGCATGCTGTCTCTGAAGAGAGCAGTGGATCTCCTATAATCGCTCGCGAGCTCTGCTCTGGGACAGATGCCTCCTCAAGTGGGTCTCTGACCCCCATGCTTCCTGACTGGGAGATACCTCCCAGCAGAGGTCAACAGACACTTCATACAGGAGAGCTCCAGCTGGCATCTGCCAGGTGCCCTTCTTGGATGAAGCTTCCAGAGGAAGAAACAGGCAGCAATCTTTGCTGTTCTGCAGCCTCTGCTGTTAATACCCAGGCAAACAGGGTTTAGAGTGGACCTCCAGCAAACTCCAGCAGACCTGCAGCAGAGGGACCTGACTATTAAAAGGAAAACTAACAGGAAAAGCTTCAACATCAACAAAAAGGATGTCCATGCAGAAACCCCATTCAAAGGTCACCAACTTCAAAGAAAAAAGGTAGATAAATCCACAAAGCTGAGTAAAACCCAGTGCAAAAAGGCTGAAAACTCCAAAAAACAGAATGTCTCTTCTCCTCCAAAAGATCGCAATTCCTTACCAACAAGGGAACAAAACTGGATGGAGAATGAGTTTGATGAATTGACAGAAGTAAGTTTCAGAAGGTGGGTAATAACAAACTCCTCTTAGTTAAAGAAGCATGTTCTACCCCAATGCAAGGAAGCTAAGAACCTTGAAAAACGGTTAGAGGAATTGCTAACTAGAATAACCAGTTTAGAGAAGGACATAAATGACCAGATGGAGCTGAAAAACACAGCATGAGAACTTAATGAAGCATATACAAGTATCAATAGCTGAATCAATCAAGAAGAAAGGATGTCAGAGATTGAAAATCAACTTAAAGAAATAAAGAGGAAGACAAGATTAGAGAAAAAAGAATGAAAAGAAATGAACAAAGCCTCCAAGAAATATGGGCCTATATTAAAAGACCAAACCTACATTTTATTGGTGTATCTGAAAGTCATGAGGAGAATGAAACCAAGTTGGAAAACACACTTCAGTATATTATCCAGGAGAACTTCCCCAACCTAGCAAGACAGGCCAACATTCAAATTCAGTAAATACAGAGAACACTACGAAGATACTCCTGGAGAAGAGCAACCCAAGACCCATAATCGTCAGATTCACCAAGGTTGAAATGAAGGAAAAAATATTAAGAGGAGGCAGAGAAAGGTCGGGTTACCCACAAAGGGAAGCCCATTAGACTAATAGCGGATTTCTCTGCAGAAACCCTATAAGCCAGAAGAGAGTGGGGGCCAATATTCAATATTCTTGAAGAAAATAATTTTCAACCCAGAATTTCACATCCAGACAAACTAAACTTCAGAAGTGAAGAAGAAATAAAATCTTTTACAGACAAGCAAATGCTGAGAGATTTTGTCACCACCAGGCCTGTTTTATAAGAGCTCCTGAAGGAAGCACTAAATATGGAAAGGAAAAACCAGTACCAGCCACAGCAAAAACATACCAAATTGTAAAGACCATCGATACCATGAAGAAACTGCATCAACTAACAGGCAAAGTAACCAACTAGTATCATAATGACAGAATCAAATTCAAACATGACAATATTATCCTTATATGTAAATGGGATAAATGCCCCAATTAAAACACACAGACTGGTAAATTAGATAAAGAGTAAAGACTCATCAGTGTACTGTATTTAGGAGACCCATCTCACGTGCAAAGGCACACATAGGCTCAAAATAAAGAATTGGAGAAATATTTACCAAGCCAATGGAAATCCAAAAAGATCAGGGGTTGCAATCCTAGTCTCTGATAAAACAGACTTTAAACCAACAAAGATAAAAAAAGACAAGGGCATTACATAATGGTAAAGGGATCAACGTGACAAGAAGAGTTAACTATCTTAAATATATATGCACCCTGTACAGGAGCACCCAGATTCATAAAGCAAGCCAAGACAATCTTAAGCAAAAAGAACAAAGCTGGAAGCGTCATGCTACCTGACTTCAAAGTACAAGGCTACAGAAACCAAAACAGCATGGTACTGGTACCAAAATAGATATATAGACCAATGGAACAGCACAGAGGCCTCAGATTTAATGCCACACATCTGCAACCATCTGATCTCTGACAAGCCTGACAAAAACAAGTACTGGGGAAAGGCTTCCCTATTTAATAAATGGAGTCGGGAAAACTGCCTCATCATATACAGAAAACTGAAACTGGACTCCTGTACAAAAATGAACTTAAGATGGATTAAAGACTTAAACATAAGACCTAAAACCATAAAAACCCTAGAAGAAAACCTAGGCAATACCATTCAGGATATAGCCATGGGCAAAAACTTCATGACTAAAACACCAAAAGCAATGGCAACAGAAGCCAAAATTGACAAAATTGACAAAAGGGATTTAATTAAACTAAAGAGCTTCTGCACAGCAAAAGAAACTATCATCATAGTGAACAGGCAACATACAGAACAGGAGAAAATTTTTGCAATCTATCCAACTGACAAAGGGCTAATATACAGAATCTACAAGAAACTTCACAAATTTACAAGAAAAAAACAACCCTATCAAAAAGTGGGCAAAGAATATGAACAGATGCTTCTCGAAAGAAGACATTTATGCGGCCAACAAACATGAAAAAAAGCTCATCATCGCTGGTCTTTAGAGAAATGCAAATCAAAACCACAGTGAGACCATCTTATGCCAGTTAGAATGGTGATCATTAAAAGTCAGAAGACAACAGATGCTGGAGAGGATGTGGAGAAATAGGAATATTTTTATACTGTTGGTGGGAGTGTAAATTAATTCAACCATTGTGGAAGACAGTGTGGTGATTCCTCAAGGATATAGAACCAGAAGTACCATTTGACCCAGCAATCCCATTACTGGGTATATACCCAAAGAATTATAAATCATTCCACTATAAAGACATATGCACACGTCTGTTTATTGCAGTACTATTCACAATAGCAAAGACTTGGAACCAATCCAAATGCCCATCAATGATAGACTGAATAAAGAAAATGTGGCACATATACACCATTAAATACTATGTAGCCATAAAAAAGGATGAGTTCATGTCCTTTGCAGGGACATGGATGAAGCTGGAAACCATCATTCTCAGCAAACTATCACAGGAACAGAAAATCAGACACTGGATCTTTTCACTCATAAGTGGAAGTTGAACAATGAGAACACATGGACACAAGGAGGGGAATATCACACACTAGGGCCTGTCAGGGGATGGGGTACTAGGGGAGGGATAGCATCAGGACGAAAAATACCTAATGTAGATGATATGTTGGTGGGTGCAGCAAACCTCCATGGCACATGTATACCTATGTAACAAACCTGCACATTCTGCACATGTATCCCAGAACCTAAGGTATAATAATAATAATAATAATAATACTGCATTGTGCACTTAAAATGTTAAGAAAATACATTTCATGTTAAGAATTTATACTGTGATTGTAAAAATATGTAAAAAATACAAAGAAACAAAACAGCTAATTAAAAAAAAAAACAGAAAGCATATGATCTAATATTTTTCCCAGTACAAATAATTATAAGAATAATTCATACTAAAATTCTTCTCTCATGTCCTATTTTCAGGAATGAGAATGATTATTAGTTATTCCATGAAATTTTGCTGTATTAAGTATGTTGTACAAGGACTTTTTATTAATTTACATATATATATCAGAATGACAAAGAATGTATAAATATGTATATATCAGAAACAGAAATATGAATATAGTTTTATCTTTCTTTTGTTTATTATTTTGCCCCAAACCCATCTGGTTTCTGACTTGATATGGTGGTCTTTAATTCATTTGTCCCCCAGGGCAAATACTTTTTTAGCCAGTATATCTTCTGGGAGTGAAGGCACAAGCATTTTGCTTCCTTAACTCTGCTAAAGCAATCTGTTTTGCATTTTAAGGTCATTCTATTGATGTCATAGACAGACAAAAGACCTGTAGAAATTAAAGTCATTTTCTCTTCAGCTAATAATCTCTGCCTATGTTGACTATATTTAGCTGTCACATTAGTTCTAATCATTAGATTTATATTTTAGAATAACTAGAGCAAGTGTTACCTATTGAAAAAACATTAAAAATCAGTTCATCTTATTGAAGGGAAATAGAATAAATCATGCATGGAAACATAAATGAAAAACATAAACAACACTCCATAACTTGTAATTATTTCTATATTGGTGGTTTAACCTTTAGAGAAAGTAAATAAGTTTCTTTCTCTTGGGTGTCTATATCATTGTAGCAGCTTTTTATAAAGCAGTTCTGTTTCCACATGTTATTAGCTTTTCAAGCACAGACATCTGTCACTAAACAATTTCTCCAAAACTGTGGCCAAAATAAATGAAAATCATATTTGAAAAGACATATTTACAAATAAACACTTATTTGAGATTCAGTAACACTTTGCCTTTATTCTTCATATGGAATTTTATTCTGAAATCGATTGACTTTTAAATATATTTTCTATTATCTTAAAGTACTGAAATGTGAAGATGAATAATTTTATTTATAAAGAAATTTGTGAAACTCAAAAGTAAAATGTTCTTTCTTGCTTTCTCTTTTCAGAAGTCAACACTTTTCTTTCTTTCAATGATTTGTAACTTTTCTCAATATTAACATTATTTTCTAATGCAAAGAAGCCTAAATTGAAGTCAGTTGAAAAAATCCTTACCGTTAGAGTATTTTTTGGTACTTCTAATTTGAATTCCATTACAGTGGAAGAAGAAAAAAGGTGGAGACAAAAGGCAAAATGGGAAGTCAAGGAAGGAATAAGGTGACCTTGAATTAGGATATCAGTAATTATAATGAAAAGCCAAGGAAAACTGAGGAATAAAGAAGAGTGTTAGCTGAATTCTATACAGAGACAATGTATCAGGACATTTAGAAATAGCTGTAAAGCTGTTAGGTTTTAGGTTTAAATTTTTAATCCATCTAGAGTTAATTTTAGTGTAAGGTGTAAGGAAGGGGTCCAGTTTTAGCTTTCTGCACATAGTTAGCCAGTTTTCCCAACACTACTTATTAAGCAGGGAATCCTTTCCCCATTGCTTGTTTTTGTCAGGTTTGTCAAAGATCAGATAAATTGTTCTGTTATAAAGATGCATGCACACTATGTTCATTGCAGCATTGTTTACAATAGCAAAGACCTGGAACCAACTCAAATGCCCATCAATGATAGACTAGACAAAGAAAATGTGGCAAATATATACCATGGAATACTATACAGCCATAAAAAAGATGAGTTCATGTTCTTTGTAGAGATATGGATGAATCTGGAAACTATCATTCTCAGGAAACTGACACAAGAACAGAAAACCAAACACCACATGTTCTCACTCATAGGTGGGTGTTGAACAATGAGAACACATGGACACAGAGAAGGGAGCATCACACGCTGGGGTCTGTTGGCAGGGGGGCCGGGGGAGGGAGAGTAGGGGTAGGGAGGTTGGGGAGGGATAACATGGGGAGAAATGCCAGATATAAGTGTTGGGGAATGGAGGTAGCAAACCACCTTGCCATGTATGTACCTATGCAACAATCTTGCATGATCTGCACATGTACCCTAGAACCTAAAGTACAATTGAAAAAAAAAAAGAAATAACTGTGAAGTTTTGAAGCTGGGTGAGTACTCAGAGAATAGTGACTGCTATTGAACTAAAATACGGAAATGTTTTATGTGTTTATTAATTTTCTTCTAAGACTCTACAGTCGTGTTTCTTCCCTTTGGAAAAAGTCAATCAAAAGTGAGAAAGAAATATTAAACAGACAAAAAAATAGAATTAAATATAAGACACGAGGAAAGGATTTTAATGCATTTCCAAATCCTAATTCTAATTCTTCCTGTGGTTTAGTTGTGTGCCTGCCTTATATACACAACTTTGTTGTTTCATAGAATCTGGATATCCTTTCAATTTACTTTTATTTCAACTACATGGATTTCAGTTTCTATTCTTTGCAAGGAAAATATTATCAAGAAATACAGTAGGAAAATATATCTAGTATAGAAAATAAAGTGGTCAGAATTCACATAATTACTGTTTGAGAGGCAAAAACCTCCACGCCGTTTGCCTCAGATAGTTATTGTATAAATTGCCTCTGTGTCTAGGATGGGAAATGCTGTCACACTAAGATAAAGATAAGACTTTCTTGAATCTCTAGTGATCTCATTTCCAGAAGCAGGAATTAGAAACACTGAGGAATGAAGGTGTTTAGAAAGTATACCTGTGGGCAAGGAGTTTCGCTTTAGATTTTGAAGTAAAAATACACATTGCATCATATAACAAGACACAGCGTGGGATTGAGGAAAAATTATTTACAGTGTCTTTAAGGAGAATGCAAGGGTGTGGGTCTTAAATGAGGGGAGGGAGGATGGAGACAGGAACCAGCACTTTACTGAGGAAAAGAACTCCCCAGGTCAGAGGACAAAGGCACAATTTCCCTTTAAGGGCAAACAATTTTTGCTTTACCAACCAAGGGGATTATTTTCTAGACCAATATTGTCCAATAAAAATATAACACATGTTATTTCATACTTTCTAGTAGCCGCACTAATAAAAGTAAAAAGAAACAGATGAAATGAACTTAATAATACATTTTAATTCAATATATCTAAAGTATTATTTCAAATTATAATCAACTTAAAAATATTGCAAAGATATTTAACATTTTGTACTAAGTCTTCAAAGTCCACTGTGTACTTTACACTCACATCACATCTGAACTCGGACTATCCACATTTCTGTACTCAGCAGCCACGAGAAGATTGTGGCTTCAGTCCTGAACCTGCAAGCTTGTACAGCAGAGTGGTGAACAACACTGCTGTCCTCCTCCTTTTCAAATATTCCTTTTATCTTTCCTTTAAATCCCTATATGAAGAGTCAGAAGAGGTTAATTTTAAAATCTTGCCATAAATTGATTTAAAGTTCCAGAACAAAATGAGCCAAAATCAGATCTTACTAAATCAAATGCTCCCTTCAAGAGTTCCTAAATTTTAAGTGGAATTTTAATCTAAAGGTAATGTAGGATTTTCCTTGGCAACCATTGAGGCAGACATTATGGGTTTTCTTTGTTGGTTGTCCTGAAATGTGAACACTATCCTTTCCTACCTCCCCGGACATGTATTGTAGGTGAATCTCCACACAGTGGTGGAGAATAGAACGTAGACTCGACCAGTTAGCTAACCAAATAAAGTCCATAACTAGATGTATGTTAAAAGATGAGCATACACTTCTTTTTGTTTGTTTCCTGAGATGGAATCTCACTCTGTTGCCAGGCTGGAGTGCAGTGGGGCAGTCTTGGCTTACTGCAACTTCTGCATCCCAGGTTCAAGCGATGCTCCTGCCTCAACCTCCACAGTAGCTGGGGCTACAGGTGCAGGCCATCATGCTCAGCTAATTTTTGTGTTTTTAGTAGAAACAGGGTTTCACCATGTTGGATAGGATGGTCTCAATCTCTTGATCTGGTGATCAGCCCGCCTCCAACTCCCAAAGTGCAGGGATTACAGGCATGACCCACCTCACTCAGCCCATTTCTTTTTTCTCATCAAACTGTCCTGAGTTTGCTTTTACCTGAACAGGAGCCCATTTGTCATTCTCTTTTCCTTTAAAGCCCTTTTCAATAGGAAGTTCTATGATTCTCTGATTCCCAGTGCTCAAACACAAACACAGAGCATTATATTGTGCTCCATATACAATAGTGACAAAACATATGGTCTCTGCCCTCCTGGAGCTTATAGGCAAGAGAGTGATAGTAAACATTTGAAGTCACAAATTAAGAAGAGTTCTTTCACATTACAGAGCGTGGAAAGGTATCTCTGAGGTATCCAGGGTTTTTCTGTGATAGAAAGCTATAATTTGAGTTCCTACCACAACAAAGAAACAACAAATAGCACAAGCCAAGTCAAAAGGCCTTTCTTTTTACTTCTATCATCACTTCTTCTAACTCTCCGGTAGAAGTCAACAGTAGAACAGCTGGTGGGAAAGGAAATCAAGTAAGGAGAGCAAATGAGAAAAAAGAAAATTTCCAGGGCCTGCCTTTTGCCCTCCCTGTTGAGTCTAGGGCCACAAGTAAAGGCTGAGCTGATTATGGGGAAGAAACACTGAAGTAGGCGAGACAGTAGGATTTAACTCAGATTAGTTTATAATTTGTGGTACATTTTTAAACCTGACAATTCTCATTGAATTCTAATACTAATACCCCCCAGAGAATTGTGAATTTTCCTGAAATGTTGCTAAGAGGTTGGGCAGGGAGATTCGGGAGAGTGGTTGTGTATATAGTGGCAGGAGAGGACAAAACAATAGTCTTATTCTTCTTCTAATTACGCCTCCCACATTTGGCATATTCAATAAATAATTTATAGATATCTTTCTCTGCCACTCTGTTACAAATTTCTTAACATCAGGGAGAAGTTTAGTATGTAAAGTGCCTAATACAATGCTTAGCATCTAATGTGTTAGTAATTCCAATGCGCTGAACAAGGAAATGAATGTGTCGAATATGTTTTAGAGCTTCAGAATCTCTCTTTCTCTACTTTTTCGCCTCTGTTCTTACAACTGTTTTCCATGTGCCACCCTTTAAGGCATCACCTATCATCACATAATAATCACCTATTAACCAGAATCAATATCCAATAGGTCCAGAATAGTTTCAGATTTGATTGTTTGAAATTGAACCAGAATCAATATCTAATAGGTCCAGAGTAGTTTCAGATTTCATTGTTTGAAATTGAAATCCTATGCATTTATTTTGTGTAATACACCAATTACAATGCCTTGAGACTCCTGCTACTAGGTTGCTATTAGATTTTTCCTTAAAGTTTCCCCACCAACTATTGAGTTCTCTTGGATACTGCACCGAACTGACCTAAGAACGAATTCCTTTTGTTCTCCACTTTCCGTGCTGCTTCCTTCTCTGCCTGTGACCCTCACAAAGTCATTGTTCTTAACTCTTATTCTCACTTCCAGAGTACGCAGAAACTGCTTCCTTTAAAATATAATCTATCTAAATTGAGATAAAATACAAATTATGAAGAATATTTATTTTAACTAATAAAACAAAAACCTAGAATCTATAAAATAAAAGGTGTGGATAGTTTACTCAAGGACCTTGTTATATTTTATGTGTAAGCTGATGCACTTTTAAGAAAAAAAGCATCATAAAGTTTTTCATTAGTATTATTCTTTTACTATTTATGTTTTTACTCTAACATTAATTTCTGTGAGCTTTGTGATGCAAATCTATGTTCACCTATTTTATAGCTTTGTTAGTCTTCCTTTTGCACTTAACAAAAAGCTTTAATTAATTTTTTTGGTAGTGGAAGAGGCATACTCAAGCAAATAGCAGCAGTAAGTGATCACTAGATGGCAGCATAACTCAATTCTTAAATACATTTCAAATGCTACTATTTTTCTTATTACTGACATTTGTTTCAAAACCTTCAATGACCAAACATTATAGTGAAATAATATGTTACTTCGTCTTAAATATTAGCTGCAAATAATCACACACAATCTTGAGAATAGGGCCAATGCATTAGTTTTTCTCCAAGTAAAGAAGGCAGTGGCCATTTTAACTATTGAAAGTACATTATGTAATGCTAAAGCCTAACAAGATACAGAGTAAAATTCATGAATTTTGGAATCTGATACAACTGAATTTAAATCTGGCTCTGTTCTTTCCCTGTTGTAAAAATTAGAAAATTTTTTAAATTGAACTTTTATATATCTCAGTTCTCAAAGAATCTCTTCATAATTAGAATCTTTTGAAGCAGCATTTTCATGTGCATTATAATTTTTACATAAAATGTGAATTATTTGTTTTTTAATAATTAAAATTCTATAATATTTATCATTTGTAGTATAAATATTGAATTTCAATAATTTTAGCTTCATTATTTTATAAATGCATCATGTGAGTAAATAGTATTCCTCCACTTTTTAAATGTACTATCTTTAATTTGCATCTCTCTCAGTTCTCAGGCAAAAATGACCATACAATAGATGCTTGATAAATGCCTGTTACCCTGATTTGAAAGAGATCACTCACTGTGAAAGTGATTAATTTACTTTAAGAATACCACCTCTTTACTGTATGAAGAAACAGAGGCTAACGATTTTAATAGACATTCATAAGGTCATACAATTTGTTGAGGCAGATCCAAGATTAGAAACAAATTATCTCCCTAATATACCACATACTGGCTCTTGTTTTGTTCATAATCATTCACCATGACCCCAGCTAGAAACTTTAGACATAATTATTCCCTCTTTCTCCCTTACCCACCAAACTTAATCACACATTCATGCCAAATCTACCTCCAAAAGCCTCTTGAATCCATCTCATTTTATTCATCCACTTTTCCAGTCTTTAGTAAAAATATTTATTAAGTCACCTGTATAATTATGATAGTATTTGGAATGATATCCTGTTCCTAGCCAGGGACTTCTACTGTCTTACCAATTTTCTCCTTGAAATATTCTAATTCACTTTGATGTAAATGGGAGTGTAAATCAGGGTGCTCTCAAAAGCATATTATTTTTAGTTCTCAAAATTTGTAAGAAGTGACCCACGTGCTTACAATGGCATGGAATAAAGATAATGTGTTAATCTCAATGTTTAAATGTCCTGGGGACTAAGTAGACACATCTCTTCATCTCATTAGAGATGTTTTATGTAACTAAAAATTTAAAAAATTGGAAAAGTAAGAAAGAAGGGAAGTTGAGTTGTTTCAGTTATTACTGAAACTTTAGGAGAGAGTTAGAGAACACTTCTCTCACTGCATTGTTACCTCTTCCTGAATCTAGTCAGAGATTGTGCCTCCCAGCTGACAAGGGAGGCAAAAGTGGAGTGACTACATTTCATCCTGGGTGTTAATGTGGGTTCCCAATAAAACAAACAAATGAAAAAAGGAAAACACTAGGTGACCATCTCATCTAAAGACAGCAATATCTTTCCAAATGAAAGTGTAGAATAATTGAGCTATAACATACATGAAAGTGAAAATTGCACCAAAGTCAAACAGGCAAGGAAGATTTTATTCAAGATTATTATAACAGGAAAGAGAGGCCAGAACTCAGTTGGAGCTCAACTCCAATGAAACCCAAGGCTGGAGAGTTTTTAGGAGCTGAGGTTGGGGGATCTTTGTCTGCAAACTGGCAATACCTTAAGGAAAAGTAAACTTTCTCATATATTTATGAAAGGAGGTAATTTTACAACTTGGAACAAGGTGCCTTGTCTCCAAAGTTAGGCTCCTGCTCTCCCACAGAAGCTGGGAGACAGACGTACTATGTTTTTTGATGATTATGGTTCGAAGAGATGTCTCCCAGGTTCTTAGGAAAAACATTCCTGAATTGTATAACTGACAAGAGGCTTTTAAAAATATTTACACCTCAAAGGAGCAGAAAAGCAATTTAAAATGAAAAATGTTCTAAAGTAAATGTTCTAAGAAAAGGGAGGACAGAGGCCTAGAGTCAAGAAGCTAAATTCGTTAAATTAAAGTTTAATCATGCTGAAGGGAACATCAAAGTCTTCTTGGTCACAACTGATTATCAGTATACTCTCTAGCAGCAAGTCTTAAAAAGAGATGAAAAAAAAACCTACCATGAGGAAACAAACAAAAACCCATAACAAAACACAGGATTTCAATAAAGAACCATCATGCAATCCAAAGGGCAGAAAATACAGAATTTGGCTGAATCTCTGTCCTATGTGAATTTTAAGAACAAATACAAAAGCAAAAGTACAATATAGGCTTAAGGAAAATTAGATCAAGGCAGAAGAGAAAACACCATCTTGAAGACTTAGAGAAAATGCAGGTCTTGAGATAATCTGCTGTAAGAAACTAAATAAAATTTACAAAAAATGCTTCATTATGAATTAAGAAGGTACAACTCCAATGAAATAGCAATAGAAATTCATAAAAGAGTAATAGACAAATATCAGTGTAAAATGTGAAAAATAATTGGATGACAAGAAGGACCTAGGAAGTTATTAAATAAGCTAAAATAAAATACAAATTAAATGATATATAAAGGTATTGATATTCCCTAATATAATACATTTAATCAGTAGAATGAACAAAAAAACTTAAAATAAGCCTAGGTCATCATGCCCTCATCCAGTCTCATGCATTTCTCTGTTTTTAATTCTTTTGAGTTTCTTTTATGCATTTTTTATATGTTTATTCATTTATTAATGTTAGAGATTTTCCTTCAATTGCATGATAATACTTGGCTGTTCCTTCATATTTAAGAATAGCACTATTGCAAACTCTGTGTGCATGAGCAGCCTTGTCAGCTAGTGGCCGTTCTTAGAGGATCATCTGGATGAGCTAGTCATTCATGAAGGGTCTCCATTAGTAGGTAGATTCTTAAACTGTTCAATTTTGCTTGAAATGAATTTTTAGTTCTTCTGACCACCAGGAGTTGGGATGAAGGAAAAAAGAAATAGAGTAAAGGTGAATTCCTAATTATTCCTTTAGTTATTTTCTTATTCAGAGCCAGACTTTCATGGTTAAGTATATGGATTAAATTATCCCACTTTCAACAAGATTCTCCCCCTTGAGTACAGAATCTTTCCATTTCAAATTTTCCAGAGAATAGTAAACATCCAGACTTCTGCGAGGATAAGCAGGCAGTGGAGCAGCAGGGGAAGGAAGAGATAATCTTTGTTTACCCTGATGATTTTATGAATTTGATGAAAGCTCAAAACAGATTTGTTGGGGATATGGACTTTAGTTTAAAACTCAAGTATACAAGAAGTATTCCATTTTTATAATTTGACTTTCGTGTTGAAACTTTAAAAATTTTAATTTACTATGACAATCTAAATTCATTTTTAGCATATACAGACAATTGATTTAAAAAAAATTGTAATAGACTATTATGTCTACCACCCAAGTTAAGATACCTCCTTCACTGAAGGAAATGCTATTCTGAATTTGTATTTGTCTTTTGTTATGGATTGGCTGTGTCCTCACCCAAATCTCATCTTGAATTGTGGCTCCCATAATCCCCATGTGTTATGAGAGAGAACCAGTGGGAGGTAATTGAATCCTGGGAGAGGGGTTTTCCCATGTTGTTCTCATGATAGTGAAAAAATCTCAGGCAATCTGATGGTTTTATAAGTCTGTTCCCCTGCACAGGGTCTCTTGCCTGCTGCCATGTGAAATGTGCCTTTGCTCTTCCTTTGCCTTCCACCATGATTGTGAGGCCTCCCCAGGCATGTGGAACTGTGAGTCCATTAAACCACTTTCTTTATAAATTACCCAGTTTGGATATGTCTTTATTAGCAGTGTGAGAACAGATTAATACATGCTTTTCTCTGTTTTGTTTCATACTTTTTATATTGTTATTTACACTGCTAGCTTGGCAAGTGTTTGAAGTTTATACAAATTATGTATTATTTAAGTTTCATATATTTCTGCTCAATATTATCAGTATGTTATCTCCATATTGTAATGTACATATACTTGATTACTAGTGAAGTTTAACAGCCTTAAATTGTATTTTTTCCTTTAGTATGTCCACTTCAGTGATATGCCTGCTCATAAATTTGTCCACATTTCTAAGAAAAATTTTTTTTCTTTTACTTATTGACTGGCAGTTTCATTTCTTAATATTCTGCATATAAATTATTTGTCATTTAGAGGTGTTGCAAATATCAACTCTACTATCATAGCTTTGTATCTTAATGGACATTTATTTTAATGTAATCAAATTTATTAGCAATCTTTAATTGTTTATTGTTTTTGTATCTTGTTTAACAAATTAATCTGTGGGAGAATTAGAAATATGATGGTCAAAGATACATAATTTTAGTTAGAAAGGAGAAATAAGAAATCTAACCTGTATCATAGTGGCTACAGTTAATGACAATGTATTGTATAGATGAAAATTTATTACAGAGTAGATTTTAGGGGTTCTCACCAATAAATTATAAGTGTGTGAAGTAATATAAACTAGCTTGATTTAACTATTCCACAATGGTTAAGTACATACTTGAAATATAAATATGAAATACATATTTTAAAACATTATGTCATATACCATAAGTATATAAAATTTTTTATTTGTTGATTTAAAAAATACATAATGAAAATAAGTTAAAAAGAATTTTTTCTTGTTCAATATTCACCTACATTTTTCTAAAAAGGTTTATTTTTAAATAAATTGAGCTGACATGGAACTAATTTTGCATATAATATACAATTAAGACATAGTTTAATTTTCCGTATCGATATAGCTTTCCAGTGCAATTCATTAAATGGTTAATTCTTTATTCAGTGATGTCCAATATCCATTCTGTCATAAACCAAGATAGCATAAATTTTTGGGGCACTAATGCTTGAATTCTTTTAGCATCTGTTGGTCAGTCGCTTTCTGTTTTAAGATTATATTGCCTCAATTTATAGGTTTATAATATCTGTTTGTATCTGGTAGGGCAATTCCTCCCAAAGTTTTGTTTTTTTAAAATAGCCTTCCCTATATCATGACTTATGAAGTTTTCCATTTATTACTTATACTCAAAAACAGTTTAAGTTACATAGATATTTGCTAATCTTTTGATATTTAGTAGAATTCGATTATAATAATAACCTGGACGTATGCTTTGGTCAAGGTTAAATTTATTAAACAGTCTTTAAAATTTTTTGTATACTTTTCAGTGGAGTAAGGTAGTCTACTTTTTCTTTAGTCGGCTTGAAATTTACATTCTCCTAAACTGTCCCCATTCTATCTAGACTTACTTATTAATATCTGTATCATTGTTCATATTGTCCCTTAAGAAGTTTTACTCTTCTCCATATGTGTGATTGCGTTTTGTTTTCATCTTGATGTTTATTTTGCCTTTACTGCCTTAAAGTTTTTTCTCAATCTGACTTGCCAGGACAAATGTTGATGTAATCAATAACTTCTACTGTTTTATTGTTTTCTAAATTTAAATATTTCTGATTTTATTTTTATCAATTACTTTCTCCTAGCTCTTTTTGATTATGTTGTTCTTGTCACTGTTTTTTAAAATTCAGCTTCTTGAATTCAATGCTCTATGCCTTTGTTTTCAATTTTTCAGTTTATTCTAATGAATGCATTTAGCCAAGCATATTATTCTTCTAGTGCTTCATATTCTTGTTTTATCTAATTGTTCTATATAATTCTTATTACATTTTATAATTTTTTTTTATTTTTACAATAGTTAATTTTTTATGTGCTACTGTGTTTTTCAAGGCACAAATTTAGAAGGTCAATGATTCTTCCTACTGAATTTAATGGTTTTTAGTGAAAATCGTATTTTTTATGGCAAATGCCTTTTAAAGGATCTTTCAGTCTAACTTTTTATAGATAAAAATGTTTTTCTGCTACTAGAAAATACGCGCACACACACACACACACACACACGTACGTACATATACACACACACACACTATACAGAATAATGAATTAGCAACCAGGCTTATTTTGGAGTAAGAAAATGCCATTGCTAGATATTTGCTTATCAGCTATGTAGCTGTGTAACTTTGGCCAGGTCACAGGAACTCAGGTTTGTTATGTATACAATGGGAATATCACACATTCTTTACAACCCCAAAGAGTTGCTGCAAAAATTAAATACAAAATGTTATCAACAAAAATTTTTTTCAACTACAATAGATTACTGTTCATCTTATGATTACAAGTAAATAATTATGAAATAAAGAGTTGAGGATGAACAATCAGAAAGGAAGAAATGTGCTGATTTTTGGTTTATAAAACCTTGTTGACATGGCGATGTAACACTGTATTAATTTTGTGATTATTATTTAGTCTCTCTTTCAGGCTGCAGTCTGCATATGTAAATTATATATAATTGATATTTTTATCAGATTCCCAGCTGGGAAAGATCCTAGGTCCAGTGTAAATAAGAATAGCATTTTGTGTGTGTGTGTGTGTGTGGTATTTACAACTGGAGCCTCTAACCTAGTTTTATTACCACATGGCTTAATCTTTTCCTCATAGCAGTCTACAGGTCTCAAATCTGCAGAACACAGACCTCATCTACATTTCAGCTTCCCACAACAGCTGAAACACCAGCCAATTTTTACTCTCTATCTATCCACCTGGTAGACCTTAAAGCAAATATTAGGCGTGACTCCCTAGGAAAATGAACTTCAGAAGCAGGTTACCACTATTCAGAGTTTTTAATATTATAAGAAGACTTTTTTAAAAATGCTTTTTATTTATGCCAATGAAGTTAGGACTCAATATCCCTCCCTCTCCTGTCCCTCAGTTGGTAGCAAAGAAAGAGCGAACATTATGCAATCTTTCATTCCATCTATAATAATGAAATCTATGAAAGCGGGATCTTTGTGCCAAATATTGAAATAAGGACTTTACATATTTATTTATCTTATTTTAATTCTAAGAATAGTCTTTGGAATAGGTATTACTGTGAGGTCTGATAAAGGTCACATAGGCAGTAGTAAGTGGTAAAGACAAGTTTTAAATGCGGATTTACCTAAGTCCTAAATCCATTTTTCTTCTATACTCCTCTTTAACATCTCTTTTATTTGGCAGCCCAAGGTAATTTGGGGAGAAAAGTTATTTAATGACTCCTGGCACTCTTCTCTTGAAACCCTCCAAATTTCCCAGCTGGGATCACTTAATTCTCACCTGGAAACTCTGTCTCTTAGCAGCTGGAAACCTCTCTTTGAAAAGGTTTAGGCCAAGCTTGTCCAATCCACAGTGCGCGGGTCGCCTGCGGCCCAAGATGGCTCTGAATGCAGCCCAACACAAATTTGTAAACTTTCTTACAATATTATGAGCTTTTTTTGTGCTTTCGTTTTCTCTCATCAGCTATCCTTAGTGTATTTTAGTGTGGCCCCAAACAATTCTTCTTCCAATATGGCCCAGGGAAGCCAAAGGATTGGACACTCCTGGTCTAGGCCAAGGGTTCATTCTTTTGCATTTTATTTTGTTAATCCTGCTGAGTTTCTGTACCTCAGTAAATTAAATACTGTGTTGACTTTGTTCCATTTCCTCTATTCCATGCTTGGCATCCAAGGCATAATTCTCTTCTACTGTTCTCACCAATACTTCTGGGGTCTGAGTCTCTCTCTCTCCTTTTTTTTCTTCAGTTTTTGTCACCTTTAGATGCTTGCTAATTTCTTCTGGGTTTATATGATACAACATGTCAGTCTGGAGCCCTAGAATAATTGACTCGTTCCTGACTCATTATAGCTACATTTTGTCAACTCTTTGTAATCCTGTCCTTTATCCCACGCTAGATATCTTGACACCACCTGACTGCCTATCTGGATCACTGGAAAATGGGATTGTCACTATTGACTTCTACCAGCTTAGTTGGCAGATCTTTGATTTCATCCTAGTGTCTGCCAATTTAGCTTTGCCTCTGCTCCCATTGGAGACCGAGTATTCATTCTTATCAGTGACACCTTTATTCAGAATCTTTCCGTTTGTCCCTTTAGTGACAACTCCCACCTTAAAGCAGACATGAAGCTGCCCAGTAACTAAACTCTGTCTGTTATATGTTGAACTATTTCTCTACCTTCTATTTACTTTGCAGTTCTTTGGTAAATATTTTTAAAACTCAGAGAGCAAAATCACATTGATTTATAAATGAAGGTTAAACATATACACACACATGCACACACAACACCCTCTGTACAGGATTCTATTTTAATTTTGTATTTTGATACAATTTTAAACTTACAAAAAAATAGCAAGAATATTACAAAGAACTCCTGTCCGTTTTAGTCCAATGTACTAAGTACTAACATTTTGACATATTTGCTTTATTTTTTTTTCTCTAACTATATCTGTACAGGTTATTTTAAACCATTTGATAGCAGGCTGAAGTCATCATGCCCCTTTGTCTCCTAATACTTGAATATTTCCCAACAACAAGAAAAATCTCTTGCACAATTATAGCCTAGTTATCAAATCCAACAATTTTAATGTGAGTATAATTTTAAAAATCTAATTTGCATTTATACTTCTATGTTAATAATTTTTTCAAATGACGTTTTTTGATAACAATTTTTTCCTTTCTTTTTTTTTTTCTTTTAAAACATGGGGTCTTGCTCTGTTGTCCAGTCTGGGATACAGTGGTATGATCATGGCTCACTGCAGCTTTAAACTCTTCGGCTCAAATGATCCTCTCACTTCAGCCTCCCAAGTAGCTGGGACTGCAGACATAGACTACTGCACCTAATTTTTATTTTTTACTTTTTGTCGATATGGGGTCCCATTTTGTTGCCTAGCTGGTCTTGAACTTCTGGCATCAAGTGATCCTCTTTCCTCAGCCTCCAAAAATGCTGATATTATACGTATGAGCCACTACACCTTGCCTACAGCAATTTTTTTAGTGTAAGAACTGTGTTAGGGGTTCCCAAGAGCAGTCTTATTCTAGGCTTGATTCTAGAGTACTCACAGGATATGGAACAGCTATTATACTCACAATTAAGTTCTGATCACACATTTTTCACTGAAATACCACAAAAGTAATTCTATTTATCTTTCTCAGTAGCCATCAGGGATGAATTTTGTAATGGTGGAGTTCAGTCTGTGCAAGTAGAGATCATTATGAAGAGGGTATATCCTGGATCTCTTCATATGGCAACATGTGGCCTTTTGCTAAATTAGTAATTCAAGGTTAATTTTGTAAATTTTCTCAGTGTTTAAGTTCTGAACCATATTTCCTAGCAAGGGTCATTACAAAGGTAGTATTAACTATCTAGTGTGACCGTATAATTTATTTTCCATGCTGGGGAAACTGTGAGTGTAGGAAGGGACGTGAATTATGCTGGGACAAATAGGTACAAATTAAAATGCATGATCACTCTATTCCTATCAAAGTCATGACTGCACATGAGTAGTAACAGTTGGGATTAAATTACTTAGGTTAAGGATAATAAGCTTACTGGTGGCAAAAACAAAGTGATATTTATCTTTATTTCTTTATGATGAAAAAAACACACATTCTTCTTTAGAACTCAATATGTTTCAATCAGTTTATTTTTCCACTAGGCGTATAGCATAATTGCCAAGACAAAATGACTTAATGCTTCCTAAAAAACAAGTAAAATATTGTAAGAAATAGAAAGGAGGTGTGCCAAACATCATAGTCAAAAAGTTAATCATAAGAATGCTGGTTGTATACTTTGCGATTTACATAAGGTAAATGCAGTGTTCAACATGAATATAATTTATCAATCACAGTTAACTACAACATATATAGAATCAGTATATACAGAATTCCCTTCAACCAATATGTGAAACAATTTCAGCAGTAATCGTAGTCTCAAGGGGAAGTTTTAATGCCATTCGAATAATTATTGACCTTTGTATTAAAAGAAGAATCTACAGAACTTCTCATATTTTTCAGCAAATAAAAAAGTAGTGAAACAATCCTTTATATAGAGGACAGCAGGTTTCACACCATCAATCCACTAAAGTATTATTGTCCTATTTTCATCTTCACTTTATAAGTGAGGGAACTGAGGCATAAACAAATCAACTAACTTGTTTTAAAAATCACAAAACTAGCTGGTGGTAGAGCTAGAATTCTGCCCAGTTCGTCTGGTTTTAGTGGTCATGTACTCTTAACCACTGTGCATGTACACCTTTTTTTAATGTAGCATGCCAAGAGCTCATTCAGTATTAGAAGATACAGACTGTGTAATTCTATTTTAAGCAATGCCCTCATTACTGCCAATACCCTGGCTAAGCTATTCACTCATTGACTTGTTAGGGTATTTGATTTTCAAATGTGTTTCAACCTTTTTCCTTTATTTGGCACAGAAAAATATAACGAATGGCTCCCTCTTTCACATACTCTCTTTCTTGGGTTTCTCCCTGTTGCCCAGGCTGGAGTGCAATAGCACAGTCTTGGCTCACTGCAACCTCCACCCCCTGGGCTCAAGTGATCCTCCCACCTTAGCCTCCTGAGCAGCTGGAACTACAGGCACATACCACCACAACCAGGCTTATTTTCTTTGTTGTTTCTTTGTTTTTTTGGTAAAGACGAGGTCTCATCATGTTGCCCAGATTGGTCTCAAACTCCCAGGCTCAAGTGATCTGCCTGCCTAGACCTCCCAAAATGCTGAGATTACGGGTGTGGGCCACCACTCCCAGCTTCTTTTACATCCTTAAAAGTGTTTGTAGCAATATTTTTCTCAGCCTCTTATTGTTTCTCATAGTATCAACTATAATGTTACCAAAAGATGAATCAAAGTATTTGGAACTATAATTTTCTGTATCACCATCTACAATTTTATTTCTATGTAGGTTAATGTTCAACAATGATCTATTTAATTTATTCAATTAAATAATTGTACTTATCAGGATTTCATCAGGAAAAAATGACACATTCAACTGAAATTTTAAAGAAAATTTAATAACAAGACTTTTTTTTGGAAGGAAGTGCTCGGAAAACCAGTACGAGAACCAAGGCAGCCAAAAAATACCAACAGTGGGAAACAAATTCCATCCCAATGTGAAATTGCACGGGGAAGAAAGATGTTATTGGAGCCAGTGAGAATTAAAACCCTGAAAAGGTAGAGGTGGACCATCTGCCAGAAACCAAAGTCATGGAGCAGGGGGACACAACATCTACTAGAATCCTAGCACAAAGCAGCAAGCAAGGGAATAAGGAGTCTGATTCCTCTCTTTTCATTTTTGGATATTGATGTCTCTCGGTGCATCCCATTAGTCTATCCAATGGGAATTCAGATAATAAAGAACTGGAGTAATGAAATGCATAGGGGCAACTTTCCCAGATTATAGGACAGATCGAAGAAGGGCAGATAATTATCAGAAAAGGACAAAATAAGAGAAATAGTACAATAATTAGTACCTATTTCAAATATGAATATAACTAATAATATGTCCATTTTTATTTCATTATATTTTAGTCATGCATTTAGAAACTTATAGAGCATGTCTTTCCATAGCAAAAGCTATTTATTATGTAATATGAGAGAAGAGTATGTTGTTGATTTGGTGTTGCAGTTGATCATAGTTCAAAACAGTAAACTCAATAGAATATATTCATGAAAACACAGAGCAGGCACACTTAGTCCATTCTGAAGGGCAACAGGGAAGCTTATGTGATAATCATAAGCTTTCCCAGGTTATAGGACAGTTATGGATTGTCACATAAGCTTATAATAATAATGGTGATCATTATTCATGGGATTCACACATTTGCCACCGTTATTCATGGGATTCACACATTTGCATAGTTCCATCCACTTTAATTAGAGCTGGCCCTGTTACTCAATTTAAACAAAATTATTTGGTGGAAAGGACCATGTGCCAGTTTCATGCCCAGGCATTAAGATGCTCTGCAGCCTCTACCATTTTGTTCCCAGGAGCCCCAAAACACCATGTAAGAAGTCTGGCTACACGACTGAAGAGGCTATGTACAAAGACTAGGTGGAGTAGAAGAGTTCTGAGGGTTAACTAGAGCAGAGAGGTCCAGCCATCCATGTGCAGCTTAGTGGAGCCCCTTCCTAACAGACCTGCCAGTTGAACCCAGCCGATACAAGAAAGGATGAGAACAAGAATACCCAGCTGAGCCCAGTCCTGAAGGAAGAATTGTAAGAAAATACAGAAGTTATAAATCTGAGCCAATGGGGTTTGGGGCGTTTTAAAAATGCATCAATAGCTAACCTAAATAGTTTCCTTGAGATAATGACTCTTGAGGTAACCAAAAAGAAAAAATAGTAGTTTTAATTTATATAAGATCATGGTAGTAGTGAAGTGAACAATATTCAAAGGAGTACATAAAAAAGTTTTGAATACTTCTGATGCATAAATTGAGAAAAAGGTGACTCAAACTGAACCTGGAAAATAAACCAATGGCTGAATTATAGACAGCATTATCCACCATGATATGGAATTCAATTATATAAGTTTTTATTGAACTGTTTTTACAAGACAGTGAGTCAGAACTGCATTTTAGAAAAATAACTTTGACATATCCGTGGTGGATAGGACAAATGTAGAATCAGAGAAATTAAAATAGCAGCTGTTGTAATGGCCCAGGTGAAACCTGCACAAAATGTGGGAGAAACAGCCAATCTGAGCTTCTTATTGGCTGCAACTTAAATATGCCAACCTATTACTTCTGAATGTTATTTATCATTCCATTTATGTTACAATTGTTCTGTTTCTTCTAAATCTAGAAATCTCTGTTCTCTTTAAAAACATAACGGATTTTTGTATCTATAATTATATCTTACATTATACAGATTGCATTATTGCTAGTTGTTTGCTACTTTTATTGCCATGGCTATAAGTCTTCAGATGGCAGGGTAGATTTATCACTTAAGCATTAAGCTATTTAGACCTAACGAAGTACCTTGAGTACAGAAAAATTTGTAATAATTTTGTATTTTCTAGAGAATTTTTAAAATAGGTATTTTTTTCTGTGATGTTTGATTAGGTTATTCAGAACAAAAAGATACTTAGTAAAGGGAAACTTAACTCCTACCTAGAAAAAAATTGGCATAATCTTAGGCTTTAAATTATTTATGTAAATAATGTAAATGCATTGAATGCCACTCAATAAAAAGTGATGAGGAGCACAAGGAGAAAAGATAATATGAATGAAAAACAGAAAATAAGATGAATAAAAATATACAATTAAAATAGATCCAGAAGGGTGGATATTAGTGTTATCAGACATAAATTGTAAATAACTATGTAAACAACACCCAAAGAGATAAAAAGAATAATAGATGAGAATTGGAGCACAGAATCAGAAACAAATGCAAAAATAGCTCCTAGGTTTTAGAAACATAATAAATTTGGCCAGCACTTTGGGAGACTGAGGTGGGTGGATCACTTTAGGTAAGGAGTTCAAGAACAGCCTGGCCAACATGGTGAAAACCCTTCTCTACTAAAAATACAAAAATTAGCCAGCCATGGTGGTGCCTACCTGTAGTACCAGCTACTTGGGAGACTGAGGCACAAGAATTGCTTGCAACTGGGAGGCAGAGGTTGCAGTGGGCTGAGATTGTGCCACTGCAAACCAGCCTGGGCAACACAGCAACAGAGCGAGACTCCATCTCTAAATAAATAAATAAATAAATAAATAAATAAATAAATAAATAAAATTGTGTGTGTGTGTGTGTGTGTGTGTGTAATTCAAGCTAGAGATGTACCTGAAGATTAAAAACAGATGAAGTGCAAGGGATCAAATGGGATGATAGATCAGAAGAAAATATCTAAAATGAAGCATTAGGAGACAAAAAGATGAATAATAGAAAAGAGAGGCTAAGAGACCCAAAGTATAGTGTAAGAATGTCTAATATGCATATAGAATCCTCTGAAAACATGAGGCTGTTAATAAACAAAAGTGAAACAGTAAGGGCAAGGGCTAATGCTGAATAAATGAGAATTATATGTCTTTGAAATTTCTATTTGAATGAAAAATTATTGGCAATCGAGAGATAAGTCAAGAATTAATGGTAAAAGAGAATAAATATTCTCAGACCTCTCTGTGCTGCATTCATGCATTCCAAGTATAGGGTAAGACTTCACTGAATCAGGGTCTCATGACCTACTTTCAGGCAAGGTGTGTCAAAGAATGTCTTTATAGCCAACTGTCAAACAGAAAGGTGTGAAAGGTCACAGTGACCTTGCTTCTGAGGCCCTCCCAATCTCCCTCAGTTCAAAGTTCTCTGGGATACCATTTTCTGGGCCCTGACAATATAACACAAGGCTCAGTACAATTCATCCTGTGAACCTGTCTCTCAGGTCATTAGAGCTGGCCTGTCCATTGTGTTCCACCCTTCTATGTCCAGCTGTGTGATAAGAGTTGAAGGATTCAAGAATTCTCATACATTCACAGTAAAGCTCACCAGAGAGCTGGAAAGAATGTAGATAATACATGAACATTGACAGAAAACAATGAGACAGTAAAAATCCTTTGACATTTTTCTATATCTAGGTATATATTTGAGAATCATCACCACAGTGGTGCTGGCTGAAGTGATACATTGAAGGAAAGCAATCTGATATGCATATCACAATCACCTGGCAATAAAAATCTCCTCCTCCTCCTCCTCCTGTCTTCTCAGCAGTTCTGACAAGCTAATTGTTCTCAATTTTGGCAGTACATTAAATTCACCTGGGGTGACTAAAAATAATCCGAGCCCCAGGCCAAACCTCAGGCCAAATATATAAAAGTAGTTTGATGTGGGACCCAAGTACAAGTATTTTTTAAAGCTTCCCGGTTGGTTAGCATATACAGCCAAGTTTGAGAATTGCCATTACTCAGTGGAAGAGGGTGTGAGACTACTCAGTGGATGAGATTACTTTCTCATTACATTGAAAAGAATCCAAGAAAGCATTGCCCAGAAAAAAGAAGTATGTTTAATTCTGGCAAGTTAAATACATCATCCTGGCAAAAGCTGTTCAGGTGTATATGGTGTATACCTGAATATATATATATATATATGGTGTATATATGAAAAATATATATATATATAGTGTATACCTGAATATATATATATGATGTATACCTGAAAAAAATATATATATAATGTAAACCTGAACAGAACACACCTGTAACTGTCGTTTTTATTGTTAAGTTGGAGCCTATTATGGGTGGTGCTTATTGTCTTGCAGGTTAAAATTCATTTTAAATATCACCATTGAGAGGGTAAGTGAATGATATGGTTTGGCTCTGTGTCCCCACTCAATCTCATCTTGAATTGTAATCCCCATATGTAGAGGGAAGGACCTGGTGGGGGTTAATTGGATCATGCGGGCAGTTTCCCCCATGCTGTTCTCGTGATAGTGACTGAGTTCTCATGAGATCTGATGGGTTAAAAGTGGTTTGACACTCTCCCCTTTACACTCTGTCTCCTGCCACCATGTGAAAAAGGTGACCGTTTCCCCTTCGCCTTCTACCATGATTGTAAGTATCCCGGAGGCCTCCCCAGCCATGCAGAACTGTGAGTCAATTAAATCTCTTTTGTTTATAAATTACCCAGTCTCGGGTAGCATCTTTATAGCAGTGTGCAAATGGACTAATACAGTGAAATTACTGTTTTGTTTTGATATTTGAATTTGGATCAAGTGTGCTTCTGAAAATGTTATTTCCTTTTCAATTTAATTAGCCAGTCATCAAATTAAAAACAAGATAAAGATAAATAAAATAAACTTTATTTTTCACTACTTGCTCCAATAGCAGAGTCACCTTTTAATTTCCTATATCATCTTTTTTCTTGAAATCATGCCTGTTTATATAGGCTGTTTTCTCTGGGTAAATGCTGTCACCACTTTACTTGGCTATGTCATTTTTCCCATTCAGGATTTAGTTTTGCTCCATCAAAACTATTCCTTGACAACAATACAGTATATTTCCGCCTCCAAACTATGCTCTCAGAAAAATCTTCATATGTCAACAATAGCACTTACAACACTGCACTGCAATTATTTGCTTTTCCACAACGTTCAATTCATGAGCTTTGCAGAAAAAGTTAAAAAAATTTTACTACCTGCATTATTATTTTCTATACAGTGTCTACGGTTTTGCCACTTCAGATTTGGCCTTTAAACTGAAGTACTCAATATCATAACTGAGAGTAAAGAAAACTATAAACTATTATAATTATCTTTCATGTCTACTTTTTCATTTATTGACTTTTTTGTACTTTTCCTCTGTGCTCTCGGATATTTCTTCTTTACTCAAACAAGTTCCTAGCAGCAGCTGTTTTCTTTCAATTTTAAACCATAAGATTTAAAAACTATTTCCAGTTACATACTGTCTTCTGCTACAATTTTTATTTTATTGATAGCTCTGTAAGAATCTCTTCAGTTTTCCAGAGTTGTCAGTACATGATTTGATTCCATATATTGGATTTCTTCCTTCAATTGTTAAATATCCTTAAATAAATAATTTTGTAACCTATTCATGGGTGTATACATATGGGTTCATTAGCAAATGTTCAGGCCTGATTGCTGGGATCTCTTTTTTAGTGGTAATCCCACAACCAGTGTGTGTGTAGGGGGAATAAAATCAGCAATCTTTATTTAAAAGATCAACATATAATAATAAAAAAAAATGGAGATCCATTCCCTTTATGATGAAATGCAAGAATTGACAACCTATAACCTTTTCTGAGACAAGTGAGAGTCCAGGTAAAAATGAGAGAGGGCCTCCCCAGCTGCAGGACCAAATTCAGTTCGACCCAGTAATGTTTTGCAACTCCACAGTTCCCCTCCAGGGTTAGGAAAATCATACACATTCCCAAAGAATAGTATTGAGCGTGTTGGGAAATACTCCCTTCATTACCTTGCTCTTCAGATTGCAAAACCATCCGCTAGTCCATATAGTACAGACAACAAAGTACTTCTGCCATCTTTTTCCAAGAAATCACGGCTTCCACTCTACATTCTATACCAGCAAATGTATTTTGTTCATTAAGTCCTTCTAGCAAAGAATTGAGAATGACAGTGAAACTGATTTTCTCTGGGATTCTAACTTCTCACAATTCTTGTAGGCACATTGTAAGCCATAGGTGCACAGTAAATGAACTATGGCATACAACTGGAATAGCCTGAGATATTTTAAGAAATATGTAAGTTTACATGGAAAAATATTTTTGATGTAACTTTTGAAATTACACTTAATGATTATTCTTAGGCCTTTTAAATTAGAAATTTATACCACTATAATAAGTAAAGCAATTAAGCCTCTCCTGCAATATTGACAGAATTCATTTTGATATCTGTTAGTGATTATAAGATAATTCTCTGCTACCCTTAATGTGTACTTTAGTTAAAAACAGAATGAGTTAGATGCACAGTGGTGGATAAGAAGTTGCAATTCTCAAGTTCTTTCTTGAAATGTAAATTCTTTGCAAATAAAAGCAGTAGGGAAAAAAATGTTGTACAATAAATTTCTCAGCTTTTATAAAAGAAACAAAGGAAAAAATGTATTTCTGCACTTATTTTCTTTTGGTATAAAAATGGTAGCATAGCAATTTACAGAATAAAGTAGGCATTAAAATAATTTGTGGTTAAAAATAATTAACTGGGAAAATAACTTTAGAAGACATGCAGCATGTATTTATTATAAAAAATGAGGCAGCCCAGTATAGCTTTTAAGAGCACAGCCTGTGAAGCAGTATGCCTGGGTTTGAATCCTTGCTCTATTTGCTTGCTAGAAGCATGACCTCAGACAGTTCCTTAAACTCTCAGTGAATCAGCCTGTTTCTTTCTCTAAAATATGAATGAGTACCTATCTTGTAAGTTGTTTCAGGCTTGAACAGAATGCTTACAATGGTGCCTGGCACTTGGAAAGCACTGTAAGAGAGTTCATTTTCCCTTCCCTGTCACATCTCCATAATTCACAGAATGTGTGATCCGCGTTTCTTAAATGCCTAGAACAACGCACATAGTAGTTACTCAATAAATGGTGTTAACTAAATGAATAAAAGTGTGATATGAATCTTCGTACTTTCATTGCATATAAAAATGAAAATGACAGCATTTTTTCTGCATACATTTTTTCATTATGGAAACCAATTATTTAGAGCTATTCAGGGACTTGGCCTTAACATAATAGAATCACTTACTAATACACTAATATCTACATCCAAAGTAATGTATTATGAACAACTTCAAATAAAATACCTATTGTAATGAAAGATTATTTCATTACCATTATGCCTAAATCATTAGGTTTGTGTTTCAATATGTATATCCATTTTCAAATCCTCTATTATTGATTGCAAATTATTAAAAAGTTATTGACAAGACCACATTGAGAAATAATCACCTGCATCTATTCAAATGTATCTTATGTTAAAAGTTATAACTATATATATATATATGTAATTTATTTATTATACTTTAAGTTCTGGGGTACATGTGCAGATAGTGCAGGTTTTTTACATAGGTATATGTGCCATGGTGGTGGTTTGTTGCATCCATTGCCAAGTCATCTACATTAGATAATTCTCCTAATGCTATCCCTCCTCAATCCTCCCACCCCCAGCTATTCCTTCTCTAGCCCCCACCCCCGAGGCCCCAGTGGGTGATGTTCCCCTCCCTGTGTCCGTGTGCTGTTGTTCAACACCCACTTATGAGTGAGAACATGTGGTGTTTGGTTTTCTGTTCTTGTGTTAGTTTGCTGAGAATGATGGTTTCCAGTTTCATCCATGTCCCTGCAAAGGACCTGAACTTATCCTTTTTTATGGCTTCATAGTATTCCATGATGTATATGTGCCACATTTTCTTTATCCAGTCTATCATTGATGGGCACTTGGGTTGGTTCCAAGTCTTTGCTAGTGTGAACAGTACCTCAATAGACATACGTGTGCATGTGTCCTTATAATAGAATGATTTATAATCCTTTGGGTATATACCCAGTAATGGGATTGCTGGGTCAGGTGGTATTTCTAGTTCTAGATTATTGAGGAATCAACACACTGTCTTCCACAATGGTTGAATTAATTTACACTCCCACCAGCAGTGTAAAAGTGTTCCTATTTCTCCACATCCTCTCCAGCATCTGTTGTCTCCAGATTTTTTAATGATTGACATTCTAATGGGCATGAAGTGGTATCTCAATGTGGTTTTGATTTGCATTTCTCTAATGACCAGTGATGATGAGCTTTTTTTCATATGTTGTTAGCTACATAAATGGCTTCTTTTGAAAAGTGTCTGTTCATATCCTTTGCCCACTTTTTGATGGAATTGGGTTTTTTTTGTAAATTTGTTTAAGTTCTCCATAGATTCCGAATATTAGCCCTTTGTCAGATGGGTAGATTGCAAAAAGTTTTTCTCATTCTGTTGGTTTCTGGTTCACTCTTGATAGTTTCTTTTGCTGTGCAGAAGCTCTTAAGTTTAATTAGATACCACTAGTCTATTTTTGCTTTTGTTGACATTGCTTTTGGTGTTTTAGTCATGAAGTCCTTGCCCATGCCTATGTCCTGAAGGGTATTGCCTAGGTTTTCTACTAGAATTTTTATGGCGTTGAATTGGAAAAACCACCTTAAACTTTATATGGAACCAAAAAAGAGTCTGCATAGCCAAGACAGTCCTAAGCAGAAAAAGCAAAGCTGGAGGCATCACGCTACCTGACTTCAAACTATATTACAAGGCTACTATATTCAAAACAGCATGGTACTGGTACTGAAACAGAGATATAGACCAATGGAACAGAGTAGAGGTCTCAGAAAGAATGACACAGAACTACAACCATCTGATCTTTGACAAACCAGACAAAAACGAGCAATGGGGAAAGATTCCCTATTTAATAAATGCGTTGGGAAAACTGGCTAGCCATATGCAGAAAGCTGAAACTGGATCCCTTCCTTATGCCTTATACAAAAATTAACTCTAGATAGATTAAAGATTTAAACATGAGGCCTATATTGTTACTTACTACATAAAAAACTTGTCATGTTTCCAAAATCTCAACTGTTCATTAAGATATTGTTTTAGATTTGGTATTTTAAAATGAATTTTAAATATTTATAATTGTCTAAGCATGTTTGTCATAAGATACAAAATACATAAAGAAAAAAATTAAAATTCACTGTAATCTCTCACTTCAATCAATTCAAAATGTTTAAACATATTTTTGTAGAACTGAGATCATCTTGTATCTTCAGTTTCAAAGACAAAAAAAAAAACTTAAAGCAATTAGAAAATTTTATTTAAAAGTCCAGAGAATCACCAAAAAGAAAACCAAAGATTATTCAGAATCCATTAACTCCAAAATTCTTTTGAAGATTTGGGTTTTGCTTTTTTTTTTTTGACATCAGTCAAGACATTATTTTAATCTATATGTGTGTAAATATAAAGGTTACTTAAAAGTAGATGATTAATTTCAGAAATTTATTATAGGTTTTTGTGTATCTATTGAGACAGCCTAAAAGATTCTTCCTTTGGTTTATTAATATAATTAATATTGATGATTATTTCATAATTTTACAAAAGAATGAACAATAAGTTAGTAGACAAAATAGCTTTATATATTGTCTAAGCAACAAAATAAATAAAAAATATATATAATATGTTCTTTTCTGTAATGTGATACAATTCTTCTAAATAGACTATATAAAAGTATTAGTTATACTAAATAGGAATAAAACTCACCATGTTTTAAATTAAAAAAACATAAGATTGTCAACTGCAGATTCTCCAAAAAATCTCCAAAAGAAAAAATCTCACAATGGTTGATTTAGCAAAGCCTAGTTTATTACTGCAGTAAGAGAGAACACCACCTTGGCTAAATCTTAGCAGTATCTCAGAAGGCTTTAAGGGTCTGGATTGGGTTGGTTTAAGGCAGTTAATTCAATGTAAGAGTTTGCTCTGAACTGGGCAAAGTGCTGGATATGATATATAGAGATTGGTGGACACACCAAGTCAGGGTTCTTTGAGACACTTTTGGGAAGTGAATCATTATTTGAAGTGGATTCAGCTTTGTGCCTTTGTTCTGAAAGGAAGCTGTTTACTCAGAGAAACAAGCTATTGTGCTGAGAAAGCTATCAGTTTGAAGCTAGTGGTGAGGTGATTTACTGGTGTATAGCCTTATTTTAGTGAGCAAGAATTTCCAGTTGATGTAGAAGTTATAGTTTCTGGTTCCAGCAATCAAGCTCTAGAGGACAGCATTTCAGTCTCATGGGGATAATTCCAGCTCCCGTACACTAATTAACAAAAGAGCAAAAATTGCTGTCATTACCGTTTTATGAAACGTCAAGAGGACTAAAGGGATTAGTATTTGATAACTGTAATGATATCAGTGGTAGTTCAATATGACTTCTAAAGGATAACTTTTATTCTTATTTTGAATTCATTTATTCAACCATGTGTATTTTTAGTGAGTATCAAATAAGCATTACTTAGTAATTATTACCAAATAATAAATGAAACAAGAAATCTTTGTGAAAAGCCCGTGAAAATATTGAGGATCTCTGTTGGCTTAGAAGGGTGAATGAATTGTGTGGTATTTCCTAAATTAGAAGAGAGTTTACATAGCTAGCTAGTGGAGATGTAGGTGCAATATCTATTTACATTTCACATATTGGCCTCATATATTAACAGTTGAAATGCATTATGTTTTGAGATATAAGCTAGTATAAAAAAGTTAAGGCTGAGCATGCGGAAAATGTTAATGCAATTAATTCTACCAGTAACCTAATATTATTTTGACAGATTTGGAAATGTTGAATATTGAATATGATGAGCAAGTCAGGAAATTTCAATAAAAACAATATCAAGTTGTAAATAATACAACCTTTGTTGACACACATATATCCATCCTATCTTCTACATTTTAGGAAAAAATATTCAAAGAGCAGGTATGAACTGAATGTTTAGCCATATTTGTAACCAACTTTTTTCAAAGACATACAGATTTGCTCCAAAAGCAAAACAAAAATCATCAGTTTTTTTGATTACTGCACCAAAATGTATTATCAGTCATAACTAAATTGAGAATTTTGCTTCTATTTCTGCTATCATGTGAATTTTTTTCAAGATGCAAGGAGTTTGATTATTTAATTGCCATAACATTTACTATGTTTAAACAGTGTGATACATTGAAATGAACATTTCTTTCCTCAAATAGACTGCCAGAAATCAGAAACATAAAGTGGTTTTGGAGATCATTTAGTCCAGTGGTTCCCAAAATGTGGTCATCATCAGAATTGCTTGGGGACTGAAGCGCTTTTTTCCAGACCTTTGCATCATAGATTCTGATTCAGTAGATCTGTGATATGGCACAAAAACAAAGTTTGTTTCAGGAGTTTCAGATGGTTTGATGATAAGCCACATTTGGAAAATACAAATTTGGTCAATAGCATAGGGGAAAAGTAGTAGATTTGGAATTAAAAATTCTTTCTGTGTTGTGGGTTTTCAGGTGACTGAGACTTAATCCTTTTATTAAATTACCTTTTTGTTTTGTTTTGTTTTTCAGGATTTCATGAGATAATAAGCACTTTGTAAAATTTAAGGCCCTAATTTTACTTTTGAAAACAAACCCTTAAGCTACTTGTCCAATATTGCCAAGTGTCTTGACCAAATTAAGATCATAAAAAATAATTATTTGCTTTATGCTTATCACTTTATGAATGATTTACATTTTAAAATGATTTATATTGTATATGTTAATTTCTTAGTTCACTCAGAGAATTACTTTTTGAAACTTAAATGTTTATATAGATTTTTCTGTAAATTTTTTTGATAAAATGTATCAAATTCATCCATTGGACAAATATTAGCTTTTGTTTTCTGGTCACAAACTTAGTGACAATTACTGACCTAAGTATTATCCACGTATTTTTGATGTCATTAGGAAAATGTTATCATTCCCATATTTTATTGGCAAAGTTGGGATTGGAATACAGGTTTGTGAGATTAGAAAGCTGAAGCTATACTGAGTGACAAATCAATATTATTCAATGATAAACTACATAAACAAAAATCTTTACATAGCATTATATTATATATGTGCCATGATTTGGTAAGTGATTAAAATGTTATTGCATGTAGGTTTTAAATACAGAGATTGGATCTAGACATTCAACTCCTTACTTTTAGAAATGTGCATAGCAACAGTTAAAGTAGTAAAACATATATTTAGCATTGCCTATAAAAATAAGGAAGGATGTAGTGAATAAATCTTTTTTAGAGAGTCCTATAAGCATAAGAAAGATGAGACCAGCTTAGCTACTGAATGATTGTAATTCAATTGATAAATAAGTGGCCAGAATCCTAGGAGAACTCTTCCTAAGCCCCATGATTGGAAAAGGAAGAACTGGGATGAAGGTGGGACTTATAGACAATTAATATAAAAAGTTATATTAGGAATAAAAAATTTGATATAATTATATAAATTATTCAATTACTATATCAAGAAGAAATAATCTCTCTCTGCTATAATTCAGGAAGAGTTTGAAAACTGAACCATAAGTAGATAATGTTTTTTAATATTTACTGGATTAAGTTACATGTAGAGTATTTGAACAACACAAATAAAATTTTTGATTTTTAGAAAATATGCTGATAAATGCATGTAAATATTAGGGAAGATAAATTCTTCACAATCTCACATGGACCTTCCACAAAAATAGGTTACATTCTAGTTTCATAGCAAATCTCATTGATTTTTTGAAAAATCAGTGATGAATAGATCAAGTTTTCTTAATTTAATGCAACTAAATTCAAAACCAATTAAAGTCAAGTTATACTGATGCTGAAAAACAGCAGTAAAACCTGGAAAGAATGCATAGTTCATTTACATGAGGACTCAAAGTAAATAGTAAGAAAATTTGCAATGAAAGCCAGAATTTAAAATAATGCCAAACTAGTGGTGAGTTTAACACATTTTTTTCTGTGTCTTCACACTACTTAGCCCTAGATGTACACATAATTACAGGAAATTCACAGCAGAATAAAGTAAGTACAGTCTCAGATTTACAACTGCAAGAACAAAAAAGAGAAACCAGAGGGAAGTGGAAAATACAGGTAACATAGCAAGACTTAATAAAAGCTTACTAGCATATGAATTTCTAGGTTCACTCTTGACCGTTACATGCATAGATCTTGTTGAGTGTTAAACACCATTACAAAGACTTTGAGAAATGAATTAAGATGTAAAACAGATTCCATACTGGTTCTGAGTGACTCACATGAAGAACTGATCCTAATAGGACTACAAATGCTCTGAAAACTGAACTGACATTAGAATCATAATCACAGCCCATACACAGAACACAGGCTGAAACTGTGGTCTGAACCCAACCAGGCAATTGACTTCTAAAACAAAATTTTAACATTCTCCAGTGGAATTTAATAAAAATTGAGTCTCATAACATAAAATTCAAAATGTTCAGGAAACAATTCAACATTATTCAGTATATAAAGAAAGAGTTGAAAAGGCACTCGACAGATGCCAATGCCTTGGTGACACAAATATTAGAATTATCCGATAAATACTTTAAAGTAGCTCTGGTAAAAATATTACAGCAACTGAAAGCAAATCTTCTTAAAATGAATGAAAAGATAGACATTCTCAGCAAAGAAATAAAAGACACAAAGAAGAACCAAATGAAAATTTTGGAATTGAAAGATAAAATGACAAATAAAAATACTCAAGTTAGGCTTAATAGCAGAATGGTTATGACGAAGAAAACAGTGAACTTGAAGGTAAATCAACAGACAGTATCTATTCTAAAAATGATAGAAAAATAGATTGCAAAAATTAACAGAGTCCCAGGGGCTGTGGGACAATTCAAAGGTTCAATCATTGGATCATTAGAAGTCTCAGAAGGAGAAGAGCAAGAATACAGTAATGAAAATTATTCACAGAAATATGACTGAAAACTACCCAAATTCAGTGAAAGACATAAACCTACAGAGACGCAAGAAGCTTAGTGAAGCCCAAAAAGTATAAATTCAAAGAAATCCATATTCAAGCATATTATATTGGGAACAAAAAGGCATAAAAGCAGCCAAGTTATAATGATACCTTATTTGTAGGGGAAAAATGATTTAAATTAAAATTACTGTATAATTTTCATTGGGAACCAGGGAGACAAGTAAGAAGTGAAACAACCCTTTAAAATGCTGAAAGAAAAAAAAATTGCCTAGATAGCTTTTGATATTCAGGAAAAATATTGTACAGGAAGGAGGGTGAAATAAGGACATTCTTATTCTTCTTTCTTTCTTTTTTTCTTTTTGAGACAGGGTTTGCTATGTTTTCTGCTGCCCAAGCTGGAGTGCAGTGGCTATTCACAGGCTTGATCATAGCTCACTAATCCTTGAACTTTAGGTCTCAAACAATCCTCCAACCTCAACTTCTTGAGTAACTGGGACTATAGGTGTATGCCACTATGCTCAGCTGCAATAAAGACATCCTTAAATGAAGAAAAAAAAAAGAATTTATAAACAGGAGATCTTTAAAATAAATGCTGAAAGAGTTCTTCAAATAGCAAAGAAATGCTAGCATAAGGAAACTTGGATCATCAGGAATAAAGGAAGAGTAGAAGAAATAGTAAATACTTAGGTAAATATAATAGACTGTTCTTTTGTTCTTTATTTCTTTAAAATATGCTTGAAAGTTGAAAGCAAAATTTTAACACTATGGTAGGATCCTCTATTTATATGTAAATATACTTACAACCCAATTCTGTGTTCTGCCTTTTTACTGTTATAATTATCTATTTATATATATAGTTCTCTTTCTATGTGTATGTGTATATATATGTGTGTGTGTATATATATATATGAGATATAAATATATACATTTTTATATATATTTCTTTATATATAAATATAAAGTAAAAAGGCAGGATACAGAATTGGGTTGTAAGTTTCCTATATTCTAATTGTAGTGGTAAAACATTCACTCCAAGTAGACTTAAAATATGAGTGTTAACGTAAGCTGAATTATGTCCCTTCAAATTAATATGTTGAAATATTTCATTCAGTGCTTCAGAATATGACAATATTTGGAAATGGGCCATTTAAAGAGATAATTTAAGTAAAATGAGGTCATATGAGTGGGCTCTTATCCAATATGATTGATGTCCTTATAAGAAGAGATTAGGACACAGACATGTGTGCACAGAGAGGAAGGACCATATGAGGACATAGTAAGAAGGTGGTCATGTAAAAGCCTGGAAGAGAGGCCTCTGAAGAAACCAATCCTGCTAACACCTTGATCTCCGGCTTCCAGCCCCTAGACCAAGAAAATAAATTTGCATTGTTTAAGTTACCCAGTCTGTGGTATTTGGTTATGGCAGTTCTAGCAAACCAATACAAGTAGATATATTGCAATATGTAGAGAATCCACTAAAATAAAATAAAATAAAACTGTACAAAGAGAATGTATCAAAAAGCTAGTAGACATATTAAAGTGGAATACTAAAACATAGGCACAAATAACCCAACAGAAGACAGAAAAGGGAAACGGGAAAAAAAATAAAACAAATTAGAATACAGTAGACCTATATTCAAACATATCAATAGCCACATTAAATATTAGTAGCATAAGCATAATAATTAAAATATTTTAATCATGAACTTAAAATAACTGTTGTTTACAAGAAATCACATATAATGACATCAGTAGTTTGAGAGTAAAAAAAGGAACAAAATATACAAACTGTAATCTCTCACTTCAATCAATTCAAAATGTTTATAACCATATTTTTGTAGAACTGAGATCATCCTGTGTCTTCAGTTTCAAAGACAAAAAAAAGTGGGGTGATTATATTAATATCAGAAAAAATAGATGTTGGAATAATAAAAATGACCAATGATAAAGAGGGACAATGCATAATGATAAAAAGGATAATTCACAAACAGATACAATCCAAATATGTATATGATTAAAGCAGAGCATGAAAACATGAAGCAAAGAGTGGCAGAAGTAAACAGAAAAATAGATAATTAAAAATTATGGTTGGAGATTTCCGCACCTCTCTCTCAATAATTTGTGGGACTAGTAAACAGAACATTAGTAAGGATAAAGAACGGAAAAACTCCATCAACCAATGGGCTCCTATACCTATGGTGATGGTCCTGAATAAAGTCTGCCTTACCATGTTTTAACAAATGTCTTTGAATAATTTTTTAAACAATATTATACATTCAATGACACTGTGAAACATTCTCCGTTATCTGAGAAATTAGAAATTATTTTATCCATGTACATATGTAGTGTGAGAAAAATAGTGCAAAGAAATATTGATAACTTGACATCTCTTTTAGGAATATTTAACTATTTTAACACTTATTTGAAAAAAAATGTTTAAGTATGCTATTAGGAAGGACAGAGGAGAACTGCTAGTAATATTACCTTACTGGCATTTGCCAAGAACAAAATAAAATTCCTGCAATTAACTATATTTAACCTCCTTAGAAGGTAGTATAGCAGTCATCTGTGCTTGGTTCCTAATGCCTTACCTCAGATCCTCCTGTGCACTGCATAGGGCATCCTCCTTGAGTGATGCCCTGATGAATAATTTCCTACTCTTTCTTTACACATTCAAGACCATCTTACTGCCCCTTGGAATTAGTGCCCTGGGAAACTGCCCACCTATTCTATTCTTGAATCTAGTAATATATATAGCTCCTAAAAATTACAAAAATCCTCAATGTATTGTATAAACAGTACATTATTTAAATGTTTAGGTAGTATATAAGGATTTCCTTATCTGCTTTTTTTTAGAAAATAATTTTAATTTATATTAGAAAAAATATATCCAGACATTGGGCTTGCTACAGTTAAAATTCCATATGAGCAAAGTATAGTTTCTGTACCGATTGTTGCAGATGAAGCTAAAGAACATTTTCCAGTAGTTGCCATGATGTCTGACATTATGTAGATGAGAAGTAAATTGTAATTGGCAAACTAGAAGCTGTTTTCATTTCTAATATTTTATTCTAATGAGGTTATATAATTGAACTTATTTTATCAGCTGGCTATGTTTAAGATTGCTTCCCAACAGACCAGATTGGATGATGTACTTTTTATTACATTATTTGATCCAATCAATATTCATATCTGATGTTATAGTTATCAACTCTAATGCTCTTTTAGTTGACTAAGATATGAAATTTGTTTAAATTCTCATTTACCACCAAAAATATTTGCAGATGAAATCATTTAATCAAAAACACGTTTAAATCTAAATTACCTAAATTATAATAATAATTAAGCACACTTGAATATATAGCCTATATTAAGCTAAAATGAGAACCAATTCCTGTGCATATTAATATGCTTATATTTTTCATGTTGGAGAAAACTGAAAACTAATGATTTATAATCAAGGCATAATGGCAAGTCAGGGTGGGACTAATTTGCATAGGTATATCATTTGAATTCAGTATGAAATCTGAAAATGAGCACATCAAATACAGTAAAATTAAATGTCATTATACATTAAGGACAAGCAATGGAAAGTTTCTGGCTTGAGAATTGCAACTGTAGGGGGACAAAATAGCATGAAAACAATAGATACAAAGAAAGAGAAACTATTCACCAAGATACCCAAAACTTATCTAGGGGGAAAAATCAGAACAACACATGAACCATATATCCAGAATATCCCTTCATTTTTAATTGATAATATATTAATCGTTATTATTAACTATTAACAATCTGGTGCCTTCATTTTTTAATTGATAATTTATTAGCTCTTATTATTTACTATTAACAATCTGGTACGTGTAAGACATATTAACTACAAATGCTTCAAACCTTAAGGAAGTCAATGAAAAACATAGGATGGACGATGAAAGACACTGAAATAAGCTTCAAGTTAAAGCTAAGAAAATAAATAGAGGTAAAAAAATTCTGGCTTTCAAAGCCAGAAGCTAGCAGCTGAACTATACTAGTACCGCTAAACATTACCTGAGCAAAAAATCTACAAGCAGTTAGAAAACATTACTTCATGGCTGTGGTGGAACAAGAGAAAGTAGGACCACTAAGAATCATGTATGAATACAAAACTAAGATAAGGACACGGGTGTCACTAGAAAAACAATCAAACATCCCCCTCACCACACTAAGAGGAGTGACTACCACATCTTTACCAATGATAACCCTAATCTAGCATTTTCTTCCTGTCCCTAGAAACAAACAAACAAGCAAAGATAACTGGTAGTTACATTTGCCTTGCATTCTGACAGCACTCAAACTGGAATCAAACAGAGACCAGGCAGCTGAAAAGTCTTAATATCCCCGTTAACAGTGACAAATAAATAGCAAGTTATCCTCAGTTGGCATTGGGAGATTGACCCCTGAATTTAGGGGCTGAGTTGGCACCTGGAAGTTTCATTGTTCTACAGTCCTGAGATTTCCAGAGAACTTGAGCTCTCTAGGTGGTCAGGAGGTCCTAGACAAGGCTACTTGGCAAACACATATGGGCAACTGCTGCATAACCTTGGAGCTATACAAAGCCGTTTACTTGCTCATTTCCATTATTCAGGACAACTGTATTAGCTTAGTGTTAATATGTTCCCATGTAATAGATGAAATCTGGGTTTTAGGTTAAATAATTTCCCAAAGCCAGGAAGCCAATTTGTGATGTAGCCTTGGTGAACAGAGGTTTTAGGACAGCTTCCAAAGCACTGCTGGAGCCCAGCTCCCAAAGGAGAAATGTGAGAATCCTGGAACCAATGAGTCTCTCAGGCATGAGAGATTGAAAAACCTCTCAGAATTCCAGACACCTGTGCTAGAAGTTCATCTGCAAGGTAAAATACCTAATTTGTGTCTTGTGGAAGGCATGGAGAGATAATTTAGTGGTGTCTAGTGGTTTTACTTCTAGGAAGTTTGAAGGAGACTCATACTCCTCCTGAAATGTGACTGACCCCCAGAGTGCACTGGGTCGGGCCTTTCTCACAAAGGTCCTGCTAGACACTCAGTCATTGCCCAAAAGGTTAACGTGTGCCAACTAGATGCTAAGCATTAGATGCTGGAGATAGGACAGTGAGCAAAATAGATCATTTCCTCAGGAAACAACAATAACAACATTAACTCACAAGTTACAACACAGTGATATGTGCTGGGACTAAGGAAAGCATTACACATATCCTAAGTAGGGAGAGCCAAAGGGAGTTCCCAGGGAAGGCACTACACATATCCCAACTAGGGAGAGCCAAGGGAGCTCCCAGAGACACCTTTCTTATTATAAAAGGAAAGTAGGAAGGAGAGGGATGTTGAAGTATTTTTGAAGGTATAATGAACATTTCCCATCTGATGGATTCTAGTTCCTCTGTGAAGTTGGTGTATAGCACTTCTGTGGAGAGGCCAGGTGGAGGTGGCAATATTTATGGGAAGTGGAGATTTGAAATACTTCTGAATAGGAAAAGTGTAGGCCAAAGAAACAATCATGCAATCTTTATGGGCCTGTGATCTTTGCTTATTTTGTACACTTATCTATTCCATGTGCTGCAGTTTTACCTAACATATAGTAGGCACTTAATAAATAAGTGTAGGATAAATGAATGATTTTCAGGTGGCTTCTGAGTTGACCGTCAGTTCTACAGTATGTATGTATGGTGAAATCATATGCTCCATAACTCAATAGGGGTCAGTTTCTTGTAATAAGACAGCGCTTGCAAAAGCAAAGAGATGTGTTTCTGTCAAGGCAAAAAGTGATGGAAGGAGAATAAGATGGAGTGTTTTAAAAAGTTGGTTATAGGACAGACCCTGAAGTCTATTACAGTGAGAGGGAGAAAATGAAAGCAAGTTATTACATCATGTGTTTAAGCCCATGTACCACTCACACAGATTTTAATTTGAAGCAGGGCACCCCCTGGGTGCCGACAAGGGCCTCCAGTGGCCTCCAGTGGCCTCCCTGCTAGCAACCCCTGCCTAAGAAATGCTGCCTCTCTATGTAGAGTATGTCCCAGGAAGCAGGTAAAGAGGTGTTAGGCTGCTTAATTTTCATACAAATTAAGCTGAGGTGTGGGGAGCAGTGCCCATTCACTCAGCCTTTGTGAAGAGAGGGACTGTGACAGTTATCATCCACCAAGAAACTCAAGGTAAAATATTTTTTCCGAGCATTCTGAACTTCAGACCTAGCCATCAACAAACTTTAACTTTCCATATTTGTGATACATGAAGCTACTCATCCTTTGCCTTTTCTGAAGACTAGGTAGGGGGAGGCATGAGACTTCATATCCAGCCCTTTCGGATTTCACCAGTGATTCAAATCCCACATCATACTTTATAAAATATTAAAAGAGACTATATAGTCTACCCAATTAAAATTACTATACTTTTAGCCGGGCGTGGTGGCTCTTGCCTGTAATCCCAGCACTAAAGAGGCAGACTACCTGAGGTCAGGAGTTCAAGACCAGCCTGACCACCATGGTGAAATCCCGTCTTTACTAAAAATAGAAAAAAAAAATAGCTGAGTGTGATGGCGAGTGCCTGTAATCCCGGCTACTTGGGAGCCTGAGGCAAGAGAAGCACTTGAACCCGAGAGGCAGAGGTTACAGCTAGCGGAGATTGCGCCACTGCACTCCAGCTGGGCAACAAGCGAAAATCCGTCTCAAAAAAAAATTACTATACTTCCAGCACATATCTGTAAATTCTAATAAGCAAAATAACTTTTTTTTCTTGAGGGCGATTACTGAGTTTAAAAAGACATTCTGAATGAAATGTTATCAAATCTAAAATACTGTTACAAGACTGTAAAACTATGAATGACATGTTAAACAAATAATAATTATCTCTTTTGGTATTGTATGACATTAGGAATGAATAACAGAATCCTATGGAAAAATATTCCATATTATAGAAGTCAGCATAAAATAAATGTAACTCGCAATTCACATTTTACCCAGGTACTGTCCTGATGGAAATTATGCTTAGGTATTCCAATCACAATGCTGTATTAAATTCTGAACATTATATTTAAACAAGGATAAAAACAAAACCAGCATTTAGTTGGAGAAATGTCAGTACAGTGATGAATGTGAAAACCATGTCAGATGAAAAATGGTAGAAGGAACATTCAAAGTATTCTTGAAGAAGAAAATATTCAAGAGAATATGCCATAAATCTAAACTTGTTCTAGTGGCAAGAATAAATCGATTTACTTTTCTGTGTAACTCCAAAGAAAAATAATAACTCCGATGGAATAAAGTTATTAAGAGACATATTTTGGTTTCAACCATAGAAAATCCTGAAGAAGTTAAACAGTTTGGTTTGGAATGGCTTCACAGATAACCTATATTTCACCTCCTGCTAGCCAAGGTCTAAGGGTCTTACAAATCAAAGAGAGTTTATGAAACACAGTGAGAAAGTAGTTATTGGTTACTCTTACTAGTAAAGCATACTGTTTTTTGTATCTTGCAAACTATTCATTGTTTTAGACTTTTTACTTGTTTTGAAAGAATATATTTTTCTCCAGTTTTCTCAACAAGGAACCTTATGAAATTTTTGTGAGAGAAGATACTAAAGAAAATCCAGAGACTATTGGATACTGCTAACTCTGTCAATACCCTTTTCTCATAAATAGGCAACATGAAATGAATAAAAAGATAAAACAAAAGTATTTCTTATTTTATAATGTCAATTTTTAAAATTCAGTATTAATTATTCAATAAAATATATCTTTTTATTTGTGGAATTTAAAATATGTGGCTCTTGTCTGTTTCCGATATGGAAAGAATTTATTCTTGAAGTAGCTATAAGACAAGTACACAGACCTTGGAAGCCTCCCAAATTTAACTCCATATCATGTGGACTGCATAGAAGAAAGGCAGTTCATTTTCTAAGTAGTCGGATGGGAGCCAAAAGCTTTTTAGAAGGAAGTGGATTTTGTTATTTGCTATAATAAAGGAGGCGAGTATGCGTAAATGGTAATTGAGCCAGGTGGAGTGGTTCCCACCTGTAATACCAGTTACTCAGAAAGCTGAGGCAGGGGGATGGCTTGAGCACAGGAGTTAAAAACCAGCCTGGTCGACATAGCCAAACCCTGTCTCTAAATAAATAAAAGTGATTGACTTCAGTATCATGAGGTGTAGTTATTTACTTTGGCTTCACTTTTTTGAACAAAAATAATACCAAAAAAAAAGTGTTCTTGAGGGTTAAACAATGCCTATCTACATATCCATACACACAGTTTATTTTTTGAGTTTAGGTGTAGAATAAAGAACACCAGAGGATCAAAAATCATGGGCTAACAGCAAAAGAAGAAAAATTGAAGTATGCTAAAAGAATACAGAAAACCAATTTTTGAAAACTAAAAAATACAAATTTTGAAATTAAGGACACTTTCAGGAAATAGTTCATGCTCAATTTCAACTGTGGATTTTTTTTTTTCTTAAATCATTTGTGAGACTGGCTGTCAAAACTATTTAAATTGTTTGCATCAGAAATTGTTCTGATGTTCAGGCTGAAAAGAAAATCTACCTTTTTGAAATTGGATAGTCTATCAACAGTGATCATTATACAAAATAAACCATCTTTTATATAATAGAATAAATATTCAGGTATAAAGAGACATTAATCTTAAAATATTTGAATAGAAAAATAGTAGAGGTTGACCAAAGCTTTGAGAACTTTTACGCAAATCTAACTTTGGACCCAGTCTAGGGCTTATCAATTTCTTTTTAGGATTCATTTGATGAACATTATTTAAGTCTGAAGTAGCACAAAAGTAAGGTATTTTAAAGAGTTAGGGTTATGTTTTGAACTGCAAGGCAAGCAGTGCTTGTGAGGGTGTCACGAGGTGCTTGTAATTGGACAGCCATCAGGAAGTAAAATAAAAGCTCTCTTGATTGATTTTCAATTTACATACTCACTGCATTAGCAAATAATTCCCACTCACTCTCTAAAACATACTGATTAATTCTCACAGCATTTAAAACAGTTTTAATAGCCTTCTGTCTACTGTGCCCCAACAATTTTGCCCATCTGAGGTTCAACTATGTTCTTAAAGTGGTTTCTATTGTTTATCTAACCTGCTTTTGCTCCTGTACTTCACTTTTACGAGTATAGAATATAATTATTATGTAAATTGATAAAGTAAAGGAGCATATAGTAAGAAAGCCTTTTTCTATGAAATTTAATTTCGATGCTTTGGAAATGCTTGACCAAGTCACATTACAATCTTGCAGTTAAAACTAAGTAAATGTAAAACTACGGAGGAAGGAGAAAATGATGTTTAACATGTAGAAAAGTTCTTTATTCAGTTTGCCTCATAAGAGTGTTTAAGTTCTTGCTCCATTAAAAAAAATAAACTCTAAATTACAAATGATACATTATATATGTAGTTTATTGAAGAAATACAACAATAAACTCCAGTCAGCAGACCTATACTCACAGAAGAAACTTTGGCCTTCTATTGAAGAGTAAAGATGATAAGTATACAGTTATATTGAGTAAAATTAGAATCTTTGTATATGTATATATTTATAAAAATGAATATATATTCATTTTTAATGATTTCCTGCTTTAACCAAAGTTTCAATTACTAATCCTTCCATATCTTGTAAAACAAAGGGGCTTTCTTCTGCCATCCTAATCTCTATGTCTCTTTGGGAAGAAATAATCACTTGCTCTTGCTCCTGTCTCTTTCTTTTTCAATTTTTTAAAACTGCCAGCATTATTTATTTATTTATTTATTTTATTTACTTATATTTTGGATAATAACTTTATGTTTTTACACTTAAAGGCTAATGAAAAACCATTACTAATCTATTTTTAAAAATTCCAGCACTTCAATTGAAAAGTATGGTAGGCCAGGCGTGGTAGCTTACACCTGTAATCCCAGCACTTTGGAAGACTGAGGTGGTAGGATCGTTTGAGGTCAAGAGTTTGAGATCAGCCTGGCCAACATGGCAAAACCCCATCTCCACTAAAAATACAAAAATTAGCCAGGTGTGGTGGCATGTGCCTGAACTCCCAGCTACTTGGGATGCTGAGGCAGGAGGATTACTTGAACCTAGGAGATGGAGGTTGCAGTGAACCAAGATTGTACCACTGTACTCCAGCCTAGCTGACAAAGCAAGACTCTATATCCAAAAAAAATATTATTTAGTGTTATAAAGCACAGCTTGAAAACATCTAGTATGAGTGTTGAATTTTAGTACAATGAATTCAAGACTAGATATACATGTTACATGCGTTAAGGCTAGACTACAAGTTACCATAGTTGTAGTTGTCATCATTATCATCATCATCTTCTTCATGTTTTTATCAATGGACTTCATGATTCATTTGGCAATATTTTGTGATGACTCCATATTGGTGGTAATAAGAATGTTTTTGAACCCAAATAATGATTGATTAATTGGAGCATTCTGTACTGCTGATGTTGCAGAAATTGTTGGTTTTACAGCTGAGGTCTGTGAAGCAAAAAGCTGTACTGTAAACCTTTTTCCTGTGAGGGTTATTGGAGTCCCTACTTTAGTTAAAACAGACAGAATTTGTGGGGTGGGTGAGCCTATTGTGGGATTACTGGTCTACTAGTAAATGGACCAATGCTTATTGATGGAATTGTTACTCTTCCTGCAGAAGTAGAAATCTTTTTCTGTAAAGACCTAAGCCCATAGTTTGGAGTGATTAAGCGATGTCTGTTAGGTGGCAATCTAGGACGTGAACATGGCTCAGTTAACAGCAAACGGGTTTAATTTCTTTGATTTGCAATATCTAACAAAAAAAATCTTAGGGCCGGACGCGGTGGCTCACACCTGTAATCCCAGCACTTTGGGAGGCCGAGGCGGGTGGATCACGAGGTCAAGAGATCTTGGTCAACATGGTGAAACCCTGTCTCTACTAAAAATACAAAAAATTAGCTGGACATGGTGGTGCGTGCCTGTAATCCCAGCTACTCAGGAGGCTGAGGCAGGAAAATTGCCTGAACCCAGGAGGCGGAGGTTGCGGTGAGCCGAGATTGCGCCATTGCACTCCAGCCTGGGTAACAAGAGCGAAACTCCGTCTTAAAAAAAAAAAAAAAAAAACTTAGAGGAGGAGAGGTATTAATAAAAAACCTGTTGGTTGGTCAGCTGGTCAGTGCAACACTGAATTGCCAGTTGCATTATCATCTGCATCAACAGTAGATTTCTTAGCATGGCCTAAAATTTTTGCATCCTCTAAAATTGTAGTCACATACCAGAAGTAAAACTCCAACATCTGATTTATAACTCTTAGTTCATACTTTGTAATCCTTATATCCTTCAAGATTTGTGCCATTATATGTGCATCTTTCCACATGCTCTTGGGAGAGGCCATCTGGGCAGCCTCCATGATATCTGGTGATGAGACTTCCCCAGCTAAATCACATTAATGTATTTCATTTCTGATCTTGATGTAGATTTTTTGCCTAGTGTTGTTTTTCCAAACCCTGGTGTAACGTGATGGCTCCCAGTGCCTTGCCCCCTGCCTTATTTTTATTTTTAATTAATTTATTAATTATTTTAAATTGGCAAATAAAAATTGTATTAATATTGTTGCTAGAGAGATGGCCGCTTAGGAGGAAGTTGGGATTGCAGCTCCGAGAGAAGGCGCAGAGGGTGAGTGGACGCCGCATTTCCAGACGGACTTTTACTGCCCACAGACCAGGAGATACACAGGAGGAAAAGCCCCACGGGTCGCCAGCACCGCTGGTTTGAGCGGAGTGGCCGCTCAGCCTATGCCCTGGAGCGGGGGGCAGTGGCTTCTTATGCAGAGCGAGAGAGACAGAGTTCCCTCTGAGCCAGAAAGGGGAGCTGAAGCAGGGAGCCAAGCCAGGAGACCCCCAGGCAAGGGAGCGCCACGAATCTCAGAGCCGCTGCTTCGGCTGATGCAGTGGCACACAGGGCAGCAGATTTTAACTGCCCACAGACCAGGAGATTCACAGGTGGAGAAGCTCCACGGGTTCCCAGCGCCGCTGGTTGGACCGGAGCAGCCACTCGGCCTGCACCGGGGGTGGGGAGCAGCGGCTCCTTGAACAAAGTGAACGAGACTGTGTCCCCTCTGGGCCAGCAAGGGGAGCTGTGGCAAGGAGGCAAGCCAAGAGATTACCGGACAAAGAGGGCCCCTCTGGAAACACGGCTGAACCCGGGACGGTCCAGCTCTGTGGGGGAGGGGCGTCCTCCATCGGGAAACACCCTGCAGTTCCCGGGGCAATTTTCCGTAACCAAGACAACCCGCCACTACAGAGACTCCGTCACTACAGGGGCGGGCTAGCATAGCGGAAGCAGTTCTAACTACACCCACAGGACTGCAGGGAAGCTCACACGGAAGCTGGGCAGAGCCCACAGCAGCTCAGCGAAGCCTCTGCAGGCTGAGTGTGACTAGACTGCCACCTTGTGGGCAGGGAAAATGGTAGCAACACAGCCGAAAAGCATAAAGCGCTAACCCCCTGGGCCAGAACACCTGGGGAGAAGAAAAGGGGGTTTATGAGTTCAGCTGCTGCAGACTTAAAATTACCAAAATCAGAAAGACAGCAACTACAAAGTCAATAGGCGGATAAATCCACAAAGATGGGAAGAAACCAGCGCAAAAAGGATGAAAACACCCAAAACCAGAACACCTCTCCCCCTACAAGGCAGCATAACTCCTCACCAGCACGGGAACAAGACTGGATGGAGAATGAGTGTGATGAAATGACAGAATCAGCTTTCAGAAAATGGATAATAAGAAACTTCTGTGAGCTAAAAGAACATGTTCTAACCCAATGCAAAGAAACTAAGAACCTTGAAAAAAGACTTGATGAAATGCTAACGAGAATGGACAACTTAGAGAGGAATATCAGTGAATTGATGGAGCTGAAAAACACAACACGAGAACTTCGCGAAGCATGTACAAGTTTCAACAGCAGAATTGACCAAGCAGAAGAAAGGATATCAGAAGTCGAAGATCAACTCAATGAAATAAAACGAGAAGGGAAGATTAGAGAAAACAAGGTAAAAAGGAATGAACAGAGTCAACAAGAAATAAGGGACTACGTGAAAAGACCTAATCTACGTTTGATAGGTGTACCTGAATGTGACGAAGAGAATGCATCCAAGCTGGAAAATACTCTTTAGGATATTATCCAGGAAAACTTCCCCAACCTAGCAAGGCAGGCCAATATTCAAGTCCAGGAAATACAGAGAACACCACAAAGATATTCCTCTAGAAGAGCAACCCCAAGGCACATAATCATCAGATTCACCAGGGTTGAAATGAAGGAGAAAATACTAAGGGCAGCCAGAGAGAAAGGTCGGGTTACCCACAAGGGGAAACCCATCAGACTCACAGCAGATCTCTCAGCAGAAACCCTACAGGCCAGAAGAGAGTGGGGGCCGATATTCAACATCCTTAAAGAAAAGAACTTTCAACCCAGAATTTCATATCCAGCCAAACTAAGCTTCATAAGTGAAGGAAAAATAAAATCCTTTGTGAACAAGCAAGTACTCACAGATTTCATCACCACCAGACCAGCTTTACAAGAGCTCCTGAAGGAGACACTACACATAGAAAAAAACAACCAGCACCAGCCACTCCAAAAACGCACGAAATGGTAAAGAGCAGCAACACAATGAAGAATCTGCATCAACCAATGGGCAAAACAGCCAGCTAGCATCAAAATGACAGGACCAAACTCACACATAACAATATTAACCCTCAATGTAAATGGACTAAATGCCCCAATCAAAAGACACAGACTGGCAAATTGGATAAAAAGCCAAAACCCATCAGTGTGCTGTATCCAGGAAACCCACCTCACATGCAAGAATACACAAAGGCTCAAAATAAAGGGATGGAGGAAGATTTACCAAGCAAATGGAGAGCAAAAAAAAGCAGGAGTTGCAATTCTCATCTCTGATAAAATAGACTTTAAAGCAACAAAGATCAAAAGAGACAAAGAAGGACATTACATAATGGTAAAAGGATCAATACAACAAGAAGAGCTAACGATCCTAAATATATATGCACCTAATACAGGAGCACCCAGATACATAAGGCAAGTTCTTAAAGACTTGCAAAGAGACTTAGACTCCCACACATTAATAGTGGGAGACTGCAACACACCATTGTCAATATTAGACAGATCAACGAGACAGAAAATTAATAAGGATATCCAGGACTTGAACTCAGACCTGGAACAAGCAAACCTAATAGACATTTACAGAACTCTCCAGCCCAAATCCACAGAATATACATTCTTCTCAGCACCACATCACACCTACTCTAAAATTGACCACATAATTGGAAGTAAATCACTCCTCAGCAAATGCAAAAGAACGGAAACCATAACAAACAGTCTCTCAGACCACAGTGCAATCAAGTTAGAACTCAGAATTCAGAAGCCAACCCAGAACCGCACAGCCTCATGGAAATTGAACAACTTTCTCCTGAATGTTGACTGGATAAACACTGTAATGAAGGCAGAAATAAAGATGTTCTTCGAAACCAACGAGAACGAAGACACCACATACCAGAATCTCTGGGACACATTTAAAGTAGTCTCTAGAGGAAAATATATAGCAATAAGTGCCCACATGAGAAGAAAGGAGAGAACTAAAATTGACACCCTATCATCAAAATTGAAAGAGCTAGAGGAGCAAGATCAAAAAAACTCAAAACCTAGCAGAAGACAAGAAATAACTAAGATCAAAGCAGAATTGAAGGAGATAGAGACACGAAAAACCCTACAAAAAATCAATAAATCCAGGAGCTGGTTTTTTGAAAAGATCAACAAAATAGACCACTAGCCAAACTAATAAAAAAGAAAAGAGAGAATAACCAAATAGATGCAATAAAAAATGATAAAGGGGATATCACCACAGATGCCACAGAAATTCAAACCATCATCAGAGATTATTACAAACAACTCTATGCACATAAATTAGAAAACCTGGAAGAAATGGATAAATTCCTGGACAGTAGCCTCCTCCCATGCCTAAACCAGGAAGAAGTCGAAACCTTGAATAGACCAATAACAAGGTCTGAAGTCGAGGCAGCAATTAAGAGCCTACCACCCAAAAAAAGCCCAGGCCCAGATGGTTTCACAGCCTAATTCTACTAGACATACAAAGAGGAACTGGTACCATTCCTACTGAAACTATTCCAAATAATCCAAAAAGAGGGAATCCTTCCCAAATCATTTTATGAGATCAACATCATCCTAATACCAAAACCCTGCAGAGACTCAACAAGAAAAGAAAACTACAGGCCAATATCCATGATGAACATAGATGCAAAAATCTTCAATAAAATACTGGCAAGCCGACTACAACAGCACATCAAAAAGCTTATCCACCATGATCAAGTAGGATTCATCCCGGGGATGCAAGGCTGGTTCAATATACGCAAGTCTATAAATGTAATTCACCACATAAACAGAACCAAAGACAAAAACCACGTGATTATCTCAATTGATGCAGAGAAGGCCTTCGACAAAATTCAACAGCCCTTTATGCTAAAAACTCTCAATAAACTAGGTATCGACGGAACGTATCTCAAAATAATAAAAGCTATTTATGACAAACCGACAGCCAATATCATACTGAATGGGCAAAAACTGGAAGCATTCCCTTTGAAATCTGGCACTAGACAAGGATGCCCTCTCTCACCACTCCTATTCAATATAGTACTGGAAGTTCTAGCCAGAGCAATCAGGCAAGAAAAAGAAATAAAGGGTATTCGATTAGGAAAGGAGGAAGTCAAATTGTCTCTATTTGCAGATGACATGATTGTATATCTAGAAGACCCTATCACCTCAGCCCAAAATCTCCTGAAACTGATAAGCAACTTCAGCAAAGTCTCAGGATACAAAATCAATGTGCAAAAATCACAAGCATTCCTATACACCAATAACAGACTTAAAGAGAGCCAAATCAAGAACGAACTTCCATTCACAATTGCTACAAAGAGAATAAAATACCTAGGAATACAACTAACAAGGAACGTAAAGGACCTCTTCAAGGAGAACTACAAATCACTGCTCAACGAAATAAGAGAGGACACAAACAGATGGAGAAACATTCCATGTTCATGGTTAGGAAGAATTAATATCGTGAAAATGGCCATACTGCCCAAAGTAATTTACAGATTCAACGCTATCCCCATCAAGCTACCAATGACCTTCCTCACAGAACTGGAAAAAACCACCTTAAACTTCATATGGAACCAAAAGAGAGCCCACATAGCCAAGTCAATTCTAAGCAAAAAGAACAAAGCGGGAGGCATCACACTACCGGACATCAAACTCTACTACAAGGCTACAGTAATCAAAACAGCATGGTACTGGTACCAAAACAGAGATGTAGACCAATGGAACAGAACAGAGGCATCGGAGGCGACACAACATATCTACAACCACCTGATCTTTGACAAACCTGAAAAAAATAATCAATGGGGAAAGGATTCCCTGTTCAATAAGTGGTGTTGGGAAAACTGGCTAGCCATATGCAGAAAGCAGAAACTGGACCCCTTCCTGACACCTTACACTAAAATTGACTCCAGATGGATTAAAGACTTAAACATAAGACGTAACACCATAAAAACACTAGAAGGAAACCTAGGCAAAACCATTCAGGACATAGGCGTAGGCAAGGACTTTATGACCAAAACACCAAAAGCATTGGCAACAAAAGCCAAAATAGACAAATGGGACCTAATCAAACTCCACAGCTTTTGCACGGCAAAAGAAACAGTCAATAGAGTGAATCGGCAACCAACAGAATGGGAAAAAACTTTTGCAGCCTACCCGTCTGAAAAAGGGCTGATATCCAGAATTTACAATGAACTAAAAAAGATTTACAAGAAAAAAACAAACAAGCCCATTCAAAAATGGGCGAAGGATATGAACAGATGCTTTACAAAAGAAGACATACATGAGGCCAACAAACATATGAAAAAATGCTCATCATCACTGGTCATTAGAGAAATGCAAATCAAAACTACATTGAGATACCATCTCACGCCAGTTAGAATGGTGATCATTAAAAAATTTGGAGAAAACAGATGCTGGAGAGGATGTGGAGAAATAGGAACACTTTTACACTGTTGGTGGGAGTGTAAATTAGTTCAACCACTGTGGAAAACAGTGTGGCGATTCCTCAAGGACCTAGAAATAGAAATTCCATTTGACCCAGCAATCCCATTACTGGGCATATATCCAAAGGATTATAAATCGTTCTACTATAAGGACACATGCACACGAATGTTCATTGCAGCACAGTTTACAATAGCAAAGACCTGGAACCAGCCCAAATGCCCATCGATGATAGACTGGACAGGAAAAATGTGGCACATATACACCATGGAATATTATGCAGCCATTAAAAAGGAGGAGTTCACATTCTTCATAGGGACATGGATGAACCTGGAAAACATCATTCTCAGCAAACTGACACAAGAACACAAAATCAAACACCACATGTTCTCACTCATAGGTGGGTGTTGAACAAGGAGAACACATGGACACAGGGAGGGGAGCACTATACACGGGGGTCTGTTGGGGGGGAGGGGGGATAGTGGAGGGGTGGGGAGTTGGGGAGGGATAGCATGGGGAGAAATGCCAGATATAGGTGAAGGGGAGGGAGGCAGCAAATCATACTGCCACGTGTGCACCTATGCAACAACCTTGCATGTTATTCACATGTACCCCAAAACCTAAAATGCAATTAAAAAAAAAATTGTATTAATATTGTTATAACCTCAATGGAAGGCAATTTAGGAATAGTTTTCAAATCAAACATGTTTTGACTGGCAATTCAGCTCCCAAGAATTTAACCAATAGGAAACTCATATATATTTGCCCTGTACAGTGTGATGTTTTGAAATATGTATGCATTCTGGAATCATTAAATTGAGCTAATTGACATATGCATTACCTCAGTAATGTTATTGTTTTATGGTGAGAACACAAAATCTACTCAATTATTTTAAAAAACACAACGCATTCTTGTTAATTATACTCACCATGTTATACAATATATGTTTAAAACTTACTCTTCTCATATAACTTAAATTCATATCCTCTGACCACAAGCACTTCCTGTACCACATCCAACCTTTCCTAGCACCAGATAATCCATCCTACTCTCTGCTTCTGGAAATTCAACTATCCTGAATAACATGTATAAGCAAGATCATGTAGAATTTATCCTGGTGCTAACATAATGTCTTCTAGGTTCATCCATATTGTCCTAAATGACAGGATTACCTTCTTTTTAAAGGATGAATAATATTCCTCTGGATACATAAACAACATTTACTTTATCCTTTCATCCTTTTACGAATACTTAGGTGGAATCCATATACTGGCTACTGTAAATAGTGCTACAGTAAACTTAGGAGTGCAGATATCTTCAATATCCTGATTGTATTTCCTTTAAACTTATATCTACTGGTGGGAATACTGGATTATGTTGTAGTTCTATTTTTAATTTTTTGAGGAAACTTCACATTGTTTCCTTAATTGCTACTATAATTTACATTTCCACCAACATTGAGCAAAGATTCAATTTTCTACGTATCCTCTTGAACACTTGCTATATTTCACCTTTTTTATAATATTCATTCTAATGATAGGAGGTGAAATCTCATTGTGGTTTTAATTTGCATCTCTCTGATGAGTAGTTACATTGAGCATTTTTTTCATGTACTTGTTAGCCATTTGTAAGTCTTTTGAGATATGTCTATTCAGGTCTTTGCCCATTTTAAAATCAGGTTATTTGTTTTGTTACTATTTAGATGTTTGAGTTATTTATATATTTCGGTGATTAACCTCTTATCAGATGTGAGGTTTGCAAAATATCTTTTCTTATTCTCTAAGTTGTCTCTTCACCATGTTGGTTGTTCTCTTTGCTGCACAGAAGTATTTTAGTTTGAGGTAACCCCTGCCTACTTCTCCCTTATGCAGGTATCTCACTACTATCTGTAGTTAGAGAGAGCTAAAATTATTGGAATGCAAGTAAATATATATATAGTAAGCCACATACTTTTATTTTTATTCTGAGATTATAAGAAGTTCTATAGGCACTTTTAGTAAAAAGAAAAATCTACTTTCAACAATTAAATGCCAAGTCTAGTGTCATAATTATATACATCCATATTCTAACTCTAAACTTCTTTCTCACTCATGCCGGGACTTTATTTTCTCCTGGATTTCCTATCTTTATTGTTAGCTGCTTAGGGAAAGAGCCATATATTTATCCTTCTGTTCTTCAGAACTGAATACACAGCAAACAGAGATTTTTAACCATATGTGAGGATGAAAAGTGATGTGTCCGCTCCACATTAGAAATTCCATTTGCTTTCTTTCCTTTATCCTTGCAAACCAACACGGCTAATCACCACTATTAACCACAACAACCACCATTAACAGCAAAAATACCTAACTCCAAATCCAAAAATCACTTGGTCAATACTTTTAACAAAGCTTGCTATTTTACAGGTAATTAATTGTCCAAAAGAATTTCTTTTATAAGATACCAAATGTCAAAGAAGGAGACAGGCTAACTTATTTGGAAGAGTTTGATAAAGTCATAGACGTTCAGTGTTTGATTGTTGGATTTGTAGATTTAAAAATTTTAATGTACTAGTTTACTTATGGTGATTCTGTCTTTTATGATCTATGTATGCCTACTACCTTTGCTTCCTCGTTCAAAACAATGATGTGAATAAATGAATATTAATGTTTAGTCATTAGTGGGATATTTATTTGACTCAAGTATTGGCTTTTGCACAGAACTCTTAGTAAGGGAATCAGTTCAGGACAATAAGGTAAAGGTAAGAAATAGACTTATAGAACATTGAAACAAGAAACATGGAATCAGTAAACATTTGTCAAATTCTTATTATGTGCCAGGTGCTGTTCTAGGTGCCAGAAGTACAGTGGTTAACAAAGCTAGCTACATTTTTGCTCTCATAGAGCATAAATTTAAGTTAGGGAGATTGGCAGAGGAAGGAAAGAAATAAACAATGTAATTTTAGAGTAATTTATGCTACGAAGGAAATGGTGTAAGGAGGATTGCCTGCGGAAGTTCATTTTTAATTGTGTGTCAGGGGATACCTTACTGAACAACTTAGACCAGAAGGGAACAGCTACTCAGTTTCCCCTGTGGACAAGAAGGCTTAGTAGATAAGTGTTTGGCTTATTTATTTAAAAAAATAAAAAGGCTTATTTATTTAAAAAAATAAAAACAGAACTAGGATTTAGGTTCAGAATTTCTTACTATTCTTCTGATTGATTTTCAGGATAATCATGAAATGTGAAATGAGAAATGAGAAAGAACTTGTCTCAGGCCTTTAGTTCAACAAGCTGTCTGACACTGCTGTGTTGTATATTCCCAAGAGATGTGCTCTTAGAGCTATTAGTCTGATGGATGGTCTTTCCCTATCTAGAGTATTTATTTTAAAAGAATAAGCTCATTATTTTTCTTGGTCATAGCTGGTTAAAGATCTACAAATTCTTACTCTCTATTTCTATATATTTAGGTTGGTTCAAAAGTAATTGTGGTTTTGACCATTACTTTTAATATTTTGTCACTACAAGAGCCAGGCAAGTCACTACATAATTATGGCAGAGTTTTTCCTTTGTGTTAATGATAGTTAAGTCATCTTTTCCCAATATTATATATTAGTTTCCTTGATTGAGAATGTAATAGAGAATTTTCATTCTTTGAGTGTCTTATTGCTACAGATGATTAAACTCATTTACTTAGTCACAAACATGTATTGAGGGTCCACTATGTGTCAGATAGGTGATAGGAGCTGAACATAGATAAATAAACAAGCTGGAAATTTTCCTCATTTCATAGCGCTTACACTTTTGTTTGTATACATTGATTTTGTTAGTATTTCAAAAAAAAAATCCTTTGATTTTGTTTCCAGGTCTATAAGCATGTTTCTGTGATTTAGAACACAGAAGTGACACTTTATTCCACGTATAACTATAGACTTAGAGATTATAACTTTGCAAATCACTTATTCAAATTTCTCATTATAGATATCTGCAACCGGATCCTGCAATGAAAGTTCTTTTAAAGCCTTTTTCCCCCAGAATGATGAAACCGGTTAGCAACGATGATGAAAATAAATGTTTATCATAGTAGTAACAAAATTTGATTGACTTTTTTCTTCTTTCAAAAAAACTAAACCACTGACTTCATATACATTCTTTTGAAAAACACGATAGAGATTATGACAGTGTGTTTAAACACCTACCACACTTAAGCAACACAAATCAGCCATATTCCTTCCTCTCACACATCATTATGGATTAGAAAGATATCAGGTTGCGCTGTCTCCACTGCTTACAACAAGAGCTTAATATTTACAGAAGCATACAGTAAAGTTGGTAAACATGAGAAAATTTAAGGAACCTCACAGAGTGCATATATTTAGTCTAAGAACGTTATAGATATTTTGTGTGAACACTGTGATAAAGTTAAAATAACCTGTAATGATTCCCATGCTTAGAGATGTCTCAATGAAGTGTAACAACCTTCTTGGCTGATAACTTTCTTCAGATGTAAATTTCAAATGCAACTACCCTTGGAATAAGCTGCCTTCGCAAGTAGAGCTTCTTGACACCTGATTTGTGGCCAAAAGCAAAGATGAATGAGCCAGGCACAAAGGCACTGGGCCTCTGAATTCATGAGAAAGGACAGAGCCTGGGAGCCAAAGATAAGCTTCAATTTCTCACAAGCTTCTCTGTTCAGCGGTATGCTGTCTGCTGGAGACCAATTAGGTGTAAATTCATGGCTAATGAAGACAGTCATCTACACTCTTCACCCTTCACTGGTGAGAGGAACAAACAAACAATGACTGTAGTCTGGAATAATGTGACCTAACAGACTGCTAGAAGAAATGAAAGTTTTAGTACCTTATCATGTATATAGGCTAAATACGATGTCTCTTTGCCTTTCTTCTTCCTAGCTTATTTTGATAAAGGAGTCCATGCTTTACCATTGGTAGATTGTGTCAGTTGGCTTCTGTAAGCTTATAAGAAAGCTTGCTAATTGGTTTGTTTACTATTTAGTATCTCACTATTAGAGAAATTATATTTCACAGGCATTTTAACTGAAAGCAAGGAAAAGGAAGAGAATCTTGCAAAAGATGCTGTTTAACTAAAAATGTGTTTAATTTGTCATGAATAGAAGATTAATAGAAGTGTTTTCTATTCTTAAATTCCAGCTGTAAATAAAACTCCTCAATCTATATCTTTTATCTTTTCTACCCAATCACAAATGAACAAATTACACAACAGCCTTTTTTCTTTTTAAATCTATTTGCCACTTGATTTACTGATATGATAATTAGTTGAAAAATCTTTCTATTTTGAATTGTCTTTTCTAAACAATGACATAAATGCTAATGTTAAAAATTAAATTCTATGTAAGAACCTAAATATTCAGTCATATTTTTCTCTATGCTAATAAAGTCTAATTAAATATTATGACCATGAAATTCTCTAATTATTTGTGATTTCTTAATTAAGCACAAATTCATTAAGATTTTCCTGTAGAAAGAAGTATATAATTCTTTATTGTTAGCTGTTATTTATTCATTCACTTACTCAGCGTTGTTAGGTGCTAATTAGATCAAGTACTATAAATGTTCCTTTCCTAAGTTTAATGAAAGGATTAAATGAGTACTAACTACACATTACTAAATACTTAGCATTCTTATTAATTATCATGTGAGAAAAATATGGAGATAATAGTCTCTTACTCCAATAATTTAAAACAAAATTGAAAATCCATGACTAACCACATAAAATACATCGTGGGATATGGATAAAAATGTATCTACAAGCTTCATGTAGATACATGGATTCTCTATTTTTAATCCAATACTTTCAAAATGCATCAAGGGAAAGCAAAAAGTCATGAAGATGGTAGGAAAAAAATCAGCATCCAAAATAGCCTCGTTTTCATCTTCGAGTCGTGGATGATATATATCAACTGAGCTATAAATGTCTAGGATGTGTCAAGGTATCTGAGGTTCTTATCTATTTTATGAACCTCAAGAAACTGCCAAAAAAGTTGGCTTTTCAAAGCAGATTGGTATGGATTGTAATCTTTGGAAAAATTGGTATAGTTGAGAAAAATCATATTTGGTATAATCAAAATTGTGCAGGTTATTACAGCTTTGAATTCATTATAACATGAAAGTGCTAAAAAACACCAATCCTGAAAAATAATATCGTAAATTTAACTCAAGCATTCCTCGTGAACTTCAGAACCACGAATATATAACTATCTAGTGGACGCTTCCAAATGACATTCTCTGGTAATCTCAAGCTCAATACGTCCAAAACGGAACTCATTATTTTTCTCTAAAATATGGTTGTACTCTTCTGTGCTAAAATCCCAGTGAATGGTCACCATGTACCTAGTTACTAAAGCAAGAAACTTGGAAGTACTTTTGAACTCTTTATCTACCCACATTCAATCAATCATCAACTTCTGTTATGTAACTTCATAAATGACTCTCGATTCTCTACATTGCACTCCTATAACTCAGGCCACCATAAATTTCATCTTGAGCACTGCGTTGTACAACCTCCTCATTTTGCTCTCTGTCTTCCATTCTGCACTTCTCCAGTTCAGCCTTCACACAGCAGCCAGATAAATTTTCCTAAAACCCACATAGAAATGTGACATTTCTCTGTTTAAACCTTTATGGAACTTCCTATTGTCTTTTGGAAAAAACAAAACACACACTTACACACAACCCTATATAACCTGTTTATCAGATTCTGTAAATGAACTCTTTCCTTCATTTCTTATATCTTCTATCACTACTCCAAAACAAAGTACTCTGGGTTTCATCTAAGGGGACTACAGTCATTTTTTTCTAAGGTTGTATGCACTACTGTAAATGATGATTATATATTAAGTCATAAAGTCAAGTTAGTAGGTCATTCTTAATAATTTTAAAGTGAAAAAGTTAGAATTTTAGTAATAAAACGGCACAAACCAGAAATATGTTTTGTCACATGTGTGTACATATAAAATGTATATATTAAGCTATGTAAACATTTTTTAAAATCCTACTAATTAATATGTACTTAATCACTTTGAACCATATATATCCTTAGCTTCAGATGGCCACCACTACAACTATCATCAAACACCTTTTTGAAACGTATCTTCTTTTCTGCACATCTTTGCCTGGATAAATCCTATTCACTATTTAAGTGTGAGCTTTTCTCTTACCTCCTATATGACCTATACTGCCAAATCAATAGTATTGTTGTATCCTATATATATATTTGAATTAAAATGATATTATTGTTTTTAATTTTTTAATTTTTTTATTTCAATAGTTTCTGAGGTACAGGTGGTTTTTGATTACATAGAGAAGTTCTTTAGTAGTGGTTTCTGAGATTTTAGTGCACCCCCCCCATTATCCAAGCAGTGGACACTGTACCCAATATGTAGTCTTCTGTCTCTCATTCATCTCTCAACATTACCCACCCACAAGTCCTCAAAGTCCATTATATCATTCTTAAGCCTTTCCATCCTCATTGCTTACTCCACTTAGAAGTAAGAACATATGATATTTTGTTTTCTATACTATATTTTCATTTCCTATTTATATTAGATAATAATTTAAGGATGTGGGCAAATGTATCTTCTTATATTTTAATGTATTCCTACTATCTTTTATGGCACCTGGCACATTATTGTAACTACTTAATAATATATGCTGAATGAATAAATAAAATTTCTGAAAATTCTGGCTCATCCATCCTTTCTCTTTTTCTGTTCTTGAGTCATAATATTCCTGTTTTTCATAACATATTCAATATCTTCATTCTTTGACTGTCTAGAGCATAATGGTATTTTCTTATATTTTCAAATTAAAAATTTGTAAAGGAATAATTAAAGTATTTCAAATTGTTCAATAAAAATATGACCTAAAATAATTTTACATTTGAACTACAGCTTTTCTCAACTTTGTAAGCATTACTGGCATGTGTATTAATCTTCAGGGTCATAGTGTAAAATTTTATGAATCGTTAAAGCTGTGCACATGTGTGTAAAGAGATAAAGGAGAAGAAAATAATGTTACTTAATATATTAGCACTGTTCATTTTGTGTTGTTTTCTGAATGACAAAGATAGATAAATCAAAGTACAAAAAAAATGAACATTTCTGATGTAATATAGTTCAAGGTGACCCCAATTTCATGAGTTATGGAATATATTTAGATGGTGCTTCTTTCTTGCTCACTGTATACATTTTTCTAATTCTTGATTGCAAAAAGCAGATGGATAATGTTAAGACTTTATTTTATGGGAAATCAGACATTATAAACATAGCTCTAAAATATGTTTTATTTATTTAGAAATGTGCTCATTTGAGATGTGACCAGAAGGCAAAATTATTTTGCTGATATTTCAAACTACTTACTACTCTAAACATATAAAGTGATGTAAGTGGCACTGCCAGATGTGACTAATTATCACAAAAGCACTTCCTTAATCTAGGATCTGGAAAAGTCTATAGCTAAACAGTTCTTATATTTGATATCTGAACCTCAATTTACACTGAAAGCTGTTACCAAGCAAAAATTAACACAACTCTAAAAATAATAGGCTCCAAAATCTAAAGGTAAAAAACCCCCAGTTATGGAGATAAAGTCCATTGTATTTATAATTTAATATTGCTTGAAATTTAAATTGGAATTGGGATGCTAAAATATTAATAGCAGATAATTAAAATTTTGGAGAAAATAATATATCTATTTACAGAGTTCTTTGAACAGACATTGTGTACAGATTACAGTCCATTGAAAAAAAGAAGAGATCTAAATGTTACCATAAAATTTAAATTAAATCAATAGCTATTCTGGGTTCAGTCATCATTAAGACTTTTTCTAAGAAAATAAATCTAAAAATGGTAGCAATTACTATGTGCCCAAGGTCTTTGGGCTTTATCTGTTGTTCCATATAGTATCTGTTGGTTCTTCGTGTCATTCTCTCCCTCCTATATTGTCTCTGCACTACAGGATTAGAAAACTGCATTTCCCAGACGTCCTTGCCAGCTGGATTACTAATCTTGTCTCAGATTAGAAGGGGGAAAAAGATGGGAAGAAGATGATGATACTTCTGGCTCTGGTATTGGTGAGTAAACCCAGGCTCCTGTAACATATGTTGTAGTTTTATCCTGTGCATCAAAAGGAATGTGGATTTTGGGTTTCTATGAGCTCCCTGGTCACTTTTCAGTAGTAATAATGGCAATTATAATAGTAGCTGTTCCAGCAGCTGTGCTCCAGTGGCATCATGGGAGAATGTGGCCATTTATCTCCTCATTCTCAAGGGTAGTAGCAGCATTCTGCAGTTACTATTAATGTCTCTGGGTAAGGCCCCTATTGTTTCTCCAACCCTTTCAAAACATTTAAATCCAATTCCTTATACTAATTTCTAGTTTATTTTTAATACCTAGAATAGTTTCTATTAATAGCTTATTATAGTTTCTATTAACTGGACATATAATAATAAACATATATTGACTCATTTAATCTCTATACAGTATTTTCTAAGAGAGTTATTTTATTCACTCCATTTTACGGATTAGGAAAGAGAAGCACAGAGTGATTTAATAACTTTCCAGAGATTAGCCATCTGTTTCTAGCATCTAGGCTTTTAACTGCTACGCTATGCTGGTTAAACCAAATGCCCTTATTCTAATACTAAGAGGTTTGTTTCAAAAAGATTATTTGCTGATAACCTTGAGACTGTGAATTTATATTACAGGAGTCTACATTTTCTAAGAATTAGAGAAAGTTAAGTTTGTATTCTACAGATGTGAACTATGCGTGTACTAGGCAGTTGAATTTGCTATATTACTTTAAATAATCAATCTTCTTTGACCTCACAATTCTATTTCTTTTCTTTGTTTTAGCAGCTTTATTTTTATGTATTTTTTCTGTCAATAGCTTTAGAGGTACAATGATTTTTGGTTACATAGATGAATTGTATAGTGATAAAGTCTGGGTTTTTAGTGCACCCTACATACCCGCATAGTATATATTGTATCCAACAGGTAACTCTTTATCCTTCACTGGCCCCCTCACACTCCTCCTTTCTGAATCTCCAATGTCCATTATATCACTCTGTATATACATAGTTTAGTTCCCACTTATAAGTGAGAACATTCAGTATTAAGTATTTGGTTTTCTGTTCCTGAGTTGCTTCACTTAAGGTAATGGTCTCAATTTCCATCTAAGTTGCTGTGAAATTCATTATTTTCTTCTTTTTTTGTGGCTATTTTCCATGGTTATATAGACCACATTTTCTTTATCCACTTTTCAGGTGATAGACACTTAGTTTGATTCCCTATCTTTGCAATTGTGAATTTTACTGCAATAAACATATGTGTTCCGGTATCTTTTTGATACAATGACTTATTTCCCTCTAAGTAGATAACCATTGCTGGATCAAATGGTAGATCTACTTTTAGCTCTTTGAGAAATCTTCATACTGTTTTTCATGGAAGTTATACTAATCTACATTTTACATTCGCACCACGTATAAAAATTCCTTTTTTTCCACATCTGTGCCAACACATATTGGTTTTTTGACTTTCTACTAATGGCCATTCTGGCTGGGGTAAGGTGGTATCTCATTGTAGTTTTAATTTGCATTTCCCTGATGATGAGTGATATTGAGCATTTTTGTACATTTTTGTTGGCCATTTGTAAATCTTTTGGGAAATATCTTTATTCTGGATATAAGTTTTTGTCACATTATGTATTGCAAATGTTTTTCTCCTACTCTGTAATTTGCCTTTTCACTTTGTTAATGGTGTCTTTCAATAAACTTCCACTGTTCTCTTTTAATTTAATAAAGTATAATTTATCAACTTCTTCCTAATTTTAATGTTTTTCTCAATGTTTTTCATGTCCTATTTAAGAATTTTGTTCAAATTTGGCAGAAACTAACTTGAGAATCCTGAAAAAAAAATTAGCATCAAGGAGGAGATAACCTTTATTCTAGTAAATGCTTTCTTATATTTATGTTATTTCTCTTTCTATTATTTTTATAATGCTTTAGGATAGCATTGTGCCATAGAACTTTCTGAGATGATAGATATGTTATATATATTCACTATCCAATATGGTGGTCATAAGTCACCATATTGACTTATGACTTTGAAATATAGTAATTCAATTGAAGAAATGTATTTTAAATTTTACTTGATTTAAATTACATCAAAATTTAAATAGCTACATGTGGCTAATGGCTACCATATTGCACACAGTTTTAGAAACTTGTGACAATTTTTTCCAGTTGACTATTATTATCTTTTGTGAACTTGTTTGCCATTTAATTTTATCACCAATTTAAGAGTAAGGAAACAGAGGCACATAGAGGATAAGTAACTTGTCCACCATTGTAGTACTTTTAATAATTAGAGTCTGGAATCAAATCCAGGTCTGTCTAATTCTGGTCTTGTTTTAAAAACCATGAAGAAGGCGGGCACAATGGCTCATGCCTGTAATCCCAGCACTTTGGGAGGCTGAGGTAGGTGGATCACCTGAGGTCAGGCATTCGAGACCAGCCTGACCAATATGGTGAGACACCATCTGTACTAAAAATACAAAAATTACCTGGGTATGGTGGCATGCATATGTAGTCCCAGCTACTCGAGAGGCTGAGGAAGGAGAATTGCTTGAACCCGGGAGGTGGAGGTTGCAGTGAGCCAGGATCATGCCACTGCACTCCAGCCCGGGCAACAGAGCGAGACTCCATCTCAAAAAAAAAAAGAAAGAAAGAAAAAGAAAAAAAACCCTTCAGGACTTATATAAAATAAAACCATCATTAATTTTGAGAAGAGATAAGATACTGTCTGAAGACACAGAAAACTAGTTAAATATAAACAAAAAATAGTTTAAATAAAGGTTAATTCCTTTTGTACTTATTCTTTAAAACACCTAATTATTACCTTATTGTAAATTGTATTTTCTAATAATCTGAATAACATGAATTGATATAGTTAGAAGTAACTTATAATAGTAGCATTGTTCTCCTGTTTATCTTTTCATATATGTGTTTATTATATTCCCAATGTGTTTAGAAACTGTAAACCTCTGTGCTCAGTTTCAAGTCACTAATAACTAGTCATTTTCATTTGGAAATATGCAGTGGTTCAAAATTAAATCTACTTAGGCCCTTCTACCCATCAAAACTATTTTTCTATCTTTTCTTCCTTTTGTAATTCTCAACTTAGTGAGCACTATCCATGTAGTTTCCCATATCAGAAACTTTATAACCTTATCTCCCCTACTTCCTGGACCATCTGTTTTTTAAACATCTCTTGTGTTTTTCTCATCTCTCTCCAACTTCACTGCCATAATATTAGATGAAGACTTCAATTTCTTTTTCTGTTGTATTGTGGGATTATTCTAACCTGTTTTTTTATGCTAGTCTTGCATTCTTCCAATTATTTTTCATCATGCTCAAAGACTAGTACTCTAAAATTCAAATAGCAACATGCATTCAACAAAATGTTTCCAATATATATATTGCATACCCAGTAGGCACCATGCTGCCTATAGAAAATACAGCCGTAAGCATGAAAGTTAAATTCTTCTCCATTAGCTACTAGACAAAGTCCAAACTTATAATTGCACTTTGTAATCTGCCTAATTCTCCTATAAAATCAAGCACCAATTTCTACCTCTTACCCCAGAGAATATTCCTCCTCATATATTCTAATTCCCACAAGAAGTTTTTCTATTGCATTATGGGTTTTTGTGCCTTTTGAATTTGATGTGTACTTTATATTGCCAATAATGCCTTTACTTACCTCCAAAAACTACATACAGCTCTATAACAACCATACTTCAAAATGTGTGAACTTAAATATTCAAAATTTGTGAACCTAATGTTATTTCTTTTGAAAATCTCAGAGACAGCAAACTACTTCCATGGTAACTGGATGGACAGCAGGATTTTGATATGCATAATTCAGAGAAGTTTAATAGTTTGAAGTGTTATTTCCTTTCCTTATTAAACTGATGAATCATTAACATTCAGTAGTCTCTTGTTTTCTGTTAATTTTGTGGAAAACTACAGTTTTTACATTATGTGGTTTTTTTTTTTTAATACTTCAGATTCTGGGATACATGTGCAGAACCTGCAGGTTTGTTACATAGGTATACACGTGTCATGGTGGTTTGCTGCACCCATCAGTCTGTCATTTACATTAGCTATTTCTCCTAATGCTATCCCTCCCCTAGGCCCCCACCCACTGACAGGCCCCAGTGTGTGATGTTCCCCTCCCAGTGTCCATGTGTTCTCATTCTTTTTTTTAACTTTTAGGTTCAGGGGTACATGTGCAGGTTTGTTATATAGATAAATTGCATGGGAGTTTGGTGTACAGATTATTTCGTCACCCAGGTAATAAGTATACTGGCTGGTATGTAGTCTTTTTATCCTTATCCTTTCCCTACCCTCCTCCCTCAAGCAGACACCCCTGTCTGTTGTTTCCTTCTTTGTGTCCATGCGCTCTCATTGTGAGAACATGCAGTATTTGGTTTTCTATTCCTGTGTTAGTTTGCTTAGGATGATGGCTTCCAGGTCCATCCATATTGCTGCACAAGATATAGTCTCATTCTTTTTATGGCTATTTTTTGTGGTGTACATGTACCAGATTTTCTTTATCCTGTCTACCATTGATGAGCATTTAGTTTGATTCCATGTCTTTACTACTGTGAATTGAGGAGAATTCATATCACACATGGAATTTTTTACTAATAATTTTTCATATTCTGGCAAACTATAACATATCAAAAAGTAACAAAATAAACTTGAGTGTTGTTGACATGTTTGGGATTTCACTCTTAAAGGTGACTTGCACTTACTTTTAGGTGTCCAATTTTAAGTAATACCCTACGTTTCATTGAAAAGAGGACTTAAAATGAGTCCTAAATGTTTCATTGAAAAAAGGACTTAAAATGAGAATAATTATCATATATACAACAGGAAAATGCCTAGAAAAAAATAAGCAGAAATATTAGCATATACATAATGTTCTATTTCATTTTAGAGCTTTTATTGATTGAAGGAAAATTAAAAGGAAGAAAACACAAAGAAATGACGTGGTTGTTTTAGTTAACAACTATTATCTTACATGATTATCTGTCCTTCCTGTCTGCTGCTACATTTAACAACTTGTGGGCAATTAAGAAAGAAGCCCTTTGGATATACTAGTATACACTCTCTTTATTAATATTATAATATAAACAGAGAACTCATATTCAGATAAGTTTAATAGTTTGAAATATTATTTCCTTTCCTTATTAAACAATGATAAATATGTTTATAATATTAATAAAGAGAGAGTGTATAATATTCAAAGCAAATGACTTACTTAGGTTTTTTGGTTTTACTTTGTCTAATTGATTAACTCCATTAAATATACAAATTTACAGACCTTGAAATTAATCATATACTACTAACATGTTTGCTTTAAAATTAATTTTTCAATTTTAAATAAGCACTTGAAAATATCATTAATCGTCCTGTATTTATTATCAAGTGTTTATTGCTTACTTCCATTATTTCACATATTTAGCTAATTTCTAATGTAAATTTAGAAAACATGATTCTCATCACCTTTAAAGAAATTGAAGTATAGTAATGAAGAAACACAAAAAAAACAATTAAAATAAATTCTGATAGCCTGTGAAATATATTAATTGTAGAACATTAATAATTACAGTATATAGAGTATCTCTTTATGTGTCCAAACTGTACTAGTATTATTTCATTCATTATTATTGAGAATCTTATGCATTACTTATTTCTAATGACCAGAGTAAGACTTCCAATGTAGCAGAGCCAGGAAAAAATGCCAGTCCTATTTTCTTTCAGAGCCTATGTATTTTACACGTACAGACGAACAGCATCTAACCTAACCAACAAAGTCATTACACTATGCCTTGAGAAAACGTCAGATAAATACTTACGTAAGAGAAGGTAAGGTAGGTACATGATGCACTGAAGAACTATTACTATTTTATTAAGGCTCTAAAATGAGAAATGTCACAGAAATGGAATCTAGAGAAAGTAGGAGAGTAACCGTAAATGACTTCATATGCCATTGTTCACTATTACAGTGTCCTGTGTTATGTATTTTATGTTTGAATTCACACATATCTCATTCTTTAAACTGTAATTCCTGATCTTTACTATATTTAGACATATGATATCAACCTTCTCAAAACACCTGTACCAACTTACATAGGAAACTTTTAGCACGTACCTTTCTTGGTGATTGTAATAAAGTTTGTCTACGTTCACTTTGCCAACAGTAAGCTACTGACTAATCATTCTCTTTTACTTGCTGTATATTAAATAATTAAATCAAACATAAAATGTTTGTCTTTTATTGAAAAGGCAATGTGTTCATAATTTTTTAAGAAAGTAGAACCATTCTATTTTGATTTAAATAATTTCTTGATTATTTTTGCTAGTAAATATGTTACTTGTTTATTTTTAAAATAAAATCTATATAGGTGTTTCCGAATTCTACAGGATTATTTTTCAGACCAATGTTTTGTGAACCTTCTTCATATAAACTTTAAATGGGAGACACTGTTAAGACATTTCAAACTGTTTAAACTCCATTTGTATTGTTAATACTATTCATTTATATTGTTATTTTTTTCCATTTGTATTGTTAATATTTTTCTGTAAATATCCAGCAGTTATTTAGTTTAGTTCTCATGAGTTTTGCCAATTTTTTTAGTAACTGAGTCTCCAGTAACAGCAGAGGGAGCTCACAGTGTATAATTTAGATGATTGCTGAGTTACGTATGTTTGCTTCTGTGGCTCAGTGTCAGGCTCATAAAACTAAAAGGTTTATTTTATCAAGGGAATTTGCATAAATAGGCAATAGCAGATATAATTTATGTGCTATGCTTTATAGCAATAAAATATAGAGTAAAATAAATTTGATAACTTCATTATATATGCATTCGTGAAACTCAAATGAACGAAAACTAAACTTGAATCACTTCCAGGTGATATAATCACCCTAGATTTCTGTCTCACTGAAATCTATCTCCTGAGCTCCAGATTTTGATATCTACTCAGTATCTTTCCTCAGATGTGTAATAAACATCTCATTCAGTCCAAAAGTAATCTTCCCTTACTGTCAACCTGCCTCTCACAGTCTTCCCCATCTCTGCTGAGGATTACATCATCCTGTACTTGCACAAACAAAAGCCTTGGATTCACCTTGATGTGTGTCTTTCTCTAAAATCTTAGGTCTCACCCATCGCAAAATTATTTTTGTTATTCTTTCAAAATATTTGAGAATCCAACTACTTTTCAAATCCATATCAATATGGATGCTACCATCCATCATCCTTTCTTACTTGGATTACTACAAGGCCCTCTTACAGAATATTCTGCATTTTTCCTTGTAACTTCCACCTTCAGTTCATTGTCAGCACAATAGCAAAAAAAAAAATCTTTTAAAAATAAAATATCTGTTGTGTGACTCATTTCTTCAAAACCTTCCAATGACTCCCATTTCACAAAAAATGAAATCCAATGTCTTTTCAATAGCCTATTAGGCCTAGTACAATCACTCCCAAGAGAAACTCTTAGAAATAGAACTCTTAGCAGAAAAAAGTAGAATTTGATTGACATGGGGTGGGGGGTACCTAGGAGAGATATTGTAGTATTGGGATGCGAGATTAAACTAATTCACCAAGACAAAAGTATGCCAAATTGCAGGGTCTTTATTGCTGGCGACCGCGGAGGACTCAACGTCTCTCTAACCCGCGGCCACGAGGGGAGAGTGTCAAGGCTTTTTATACCCGAAAGACCACCTTGGGAGTGGGGTTGAGGAATGGGGAGGGGGATCAATGGGCTCCAGACATTCCGAGGGCTGGTGGATTCTGTAAATCATCTCCTGGGCAGGGATGGGGGTGGGGGCCTCCGGACATTCCGAGGGCTCTGGGGCTTATTGTCACTTTAATTGCTACATAAATGATTCACAAAAGTCAAGACAAACATTAGTTTACACATTGTTTGAGTACCGAGAAAAGTCAAAACAAATGTTAGTTTACACATGGTTTGGGTACCGGTGGAAATTACAGATTTTAGTTCACAGGGGCCAAGATGAAATTAGCTTGGGCTGCGCATTCTGATAAGCAAAGGCCAGCAATTCTATCAGTTAGTGATGAGAAAGGTAAACAACAGCAAAGGCCAGCAATTCTGTCGGTTACTGATGAGAAAGGTAAACAGCTTCACCTGGTGGACATTATCCAGAGCAGACTAGCAGTCTTATTTACAGAACCCAAGTCAGCAGTTATTGCAAGGATAATGGGGCAGTTATTACAACTCATTTTTGGAGACACAGCTTTGTCTTATACAATGGCATTGCTCAGGTTCTGGCTCCAGGCCAGCTATAGCACAATATTGGTCAAAGTATACACAGCTTCAGTTAGACAGCATGATTAAGTTTTGGAGATCTATTATAGAGCATGGTGACTATAGTCAATAATAATGTACTCTATACTTGAAAATGGCTAAGAAAATAGATTTTAAAAGTTCTTATCACAAAAATGGTATTAGTGAGGTGATGGATAGCTTAACAAGCTTCATAGATAACTTACTTAATTAAATCCATTACGGATTTACTCATTCCAAAATGTATACATATACAAAAATGATGTTGTATTCCATCAATAAATACAATGAAAATATTTTTAAATAAATGAAACAAATTTTTTAAGAGGTACCAAAAATTCAGTAATCACGCTAAATAATATTTAATGCAATGAAGTAAAAATCAACATCAAATACATAAGGAAAATATCAAAAATTTAAATATAAGTAGGTTACTCTTATTAATTTATGAGCCAATATTATTGTGCAACTGGAGCAGTTGTTTGTTATCAACTCTCTTTTCCTGGGTCTGGGCAGCTGTCATCACTCCTTGCTGGACATGTTTATGAGAGTTCACAGTGATGTGAAAATTGATTGGCAACTCAGATTTACTATATAGATATATCTATTCTATAAGCATATATATAATACATAATACATAAAGTTAAATGTGTATAACACATTATGCATAGATAGAGGTCGATGCAGGCAGACTTCCTTTTATTGCACTTCACAGCTACTGTTTTTTTTCAGCTTGAAGGGTTGTGGCAACCCTGCATTGAGCACATCTATTGGTGCCATTTTTCCAAAGCATGTGCTCACTTGATGTCTTTGTCACATTTTGGCAATTCTCACATAAGTTTAAATAATGATTATATTTATAATGGCTCTCCATGATCAGTGATCTTTGATGCTACTATTGTAATTGTTTTGGGGCACCACAAACTATATCCATATAAGACAGCAAACTTAAATATTTTGTATGTTCTCACCAACTGCTCTGCCAATCTGTTGTTCCCACATCTTTCCCTCTCAGATCTCTGAGGAGACACAATATTGAAATCGGGCCAATTTCCCCTGCAGTGGTCTCTAAGTGTTCAAGTGAAGAAAGAGTCATAGGTCCCTCACTTTAAGTCAAAAGTTCTAGGCCCTTAAGAATCATGCTAAATCTACTCTGCCTATGTTCCATTAAACTAAGTCAAAAGCTTAAAATGATTACCCTTAGGGAAGAAGGCATGTCAAAAGCCAAGATAGGCCAAATGCTAAACCTATTGTGTCAAACTGTTAGTCAACTTTAAATACAATAGAAAAGTCTTCAAGGAAATTGGAAGTGCTGCTCTAGTGACCACTCAAATGATAAGTAAGTGAAACTGCCTTTTTGTTAATAGGAGGAAAGTTTTAATGGTCTGAACAGAAGATTAAACCAGCCACAGCATTGCCTTAAGCCAAAGCCTAATCCAGAGCAAGGTCCTCTTTGAGTCTTTAAGGCTGAGAGAGTTGAGGAAGCTGCAGAAGAAAAGTTGAAAGCAAGCAGAAGTTGGCTCATAAGGTTTTAGGAAGGAAATCCACTTCACAACATAAAACTGCAATGTAAAGGAGCAAATTTTGATGAAGCAGCTGCAACAAATTCTCCAGAAGATCTAATTAAGATAATTGATGAAGGTGACTATGCTAACAATAGATTATCAATGTAGATGAAACAGCCTTCTGTTGGAAGAAGATGCCATCTAGGACTTTCATAATTAGAAGTCAATGCCTGACTTCGATGATTCAAAGGACAGATTGGCTGTCTTCTTAGGCGATAATGTAGCTGATGACTTTAAGTTAAAGCCAGTGCTCATTTACCATTATGAAAACTTTAGGCCTTTAAAGAATTATGCTAAATCTCCTCTGCCCTTGCTCCATAAATAAAACAGCAAAGCTTGGATGACAGCACATTTGCTTACAACATAGCTTACTGAATATTTTAAGCCCACTGATGAGAGCTGCTGCTCAGAAAAAAAGATTTCTTTTAAAATATTAGTGCTCTTTGACAATATCCCTAGTCACCTAAGAGCTCTGATAGAGATGTACAAGGAGATTAATGTGGTTTTCATACCTGCTAACACAAAATCCATTCTGCAGCCCATGGTCAAGTAGTAATTTTAGCTTTCAAGTCTCATTATTTAAGGAATACATTTCAGAAGGGTGTAACTTCCATAGATAGTGATTCTTCTGATGGATCTGGACAAAATAAGTGAAACACTTTCTGGAAAGGATTTAATGCCATTCAGAATATTCGTGATTCATGGATGGAGGTCAAAATATCAACAGGAATTTGGAAGACGTTGGTTCCAAACTTCATGAGTGGCTCAGGAGTTCAAGACATCAGGGGAGGAAGTCACTGAAGATGTGGCAAAAGTAGCAAGAGAACTATGATTAGATGTAGAAACTGAAGATGTGACTAAATTGCTGCAAACTCATAATAAAATGTTAATGGATGAGGAACTGCTTCTTAGGGAGGAGCAAAGAGAGTGTTTTATTGACATGTAATCTATTCCCGGTGAAGATGTTGTCAGTGTTGAAATGACCAAAAGGTTTATACACTATGTTGTTAATATAGTGGCAAAATTTGAGAAGATTGACTCCAATTCTTAAATTCTACTGTGGATAAAATATCATCAGACAGCATTGCATGTTACAGAGAACTCTTTCATGAAAAGAGGAATCAACTAATGTTATAAACTTTATTGTTGTCTTATTTTAAAAAATTGTCACAGCCACTTCAACCTTCAGCAACCACCACCTTGACCTGTCAGCAGCCATCAACATCAAGGCAAGGGTTGCTACCCATGAAAAGCTTATAACTTGCTGAAGGTTCAGATGATCTTTAGTGTTTTTAACACTAAAGCATTTTTTAATTAAGGTATATCTGTTGTATTTTTAAACCCAGTGCTATTGCAAACTTAATAGATTACAGAGTAGTGTAAACATAACTTTTTTAAGAGCTAAGAAACCAAAAAATGTCTGTGATTTGCTTTATTGTAGTGGTCTGGAACCAAGCACATAGTATCTCTGAGTTATGCCTGTGTGTGTGTTTGTGTGTGTCTGTGTGTGCCTGTGTGTGTGTGTGAGTGTTTCAATAGGGGCATATATATAGGGAGATGTATGTTGTACACACATTATATACATAGTGTACATATACAGTGATGTGTTATATATATGACATATATCTCCATATATATGTATGTGTCTTCCCATCTCTTTCTCTCTCTAATTTAATATATTCTCTCTACTTATATATATACATATATATACACACACACACATTTTCCTACATATATGTAAATCTCTATATATACTTCCATAGCATATATCTACATATATAAATTCTGACATATAAATTTGCCCATATATATCTTCATATATATCACTGTATATATATATTTATAGCCATATATATAGCTGTGTGTGTGTATATATATATCACTGTATATACGTATATCTTCATATAGATCATTGTATATATATTTACACACATATAGACAAAGCTTTAATGTGTAGTGTATATATAGCACATACATGTATGTCTGTATACAGTCATGTGTCACATAATAGTGTTTCAGTCAACAAAAGACCTAATCTTAGTCTCATACGATTATAATGGAACAAAAAAAATTCTATCGTGTAGTGACATCATAACTGTTGTAACTAATGTTCCTAGTGCAATTCATTCATTACTCAAGTGTCTGTAGTGATGCTGATGTAAAAAAAGCTATTGAGCTGCTGGTTATATAAATGTATAGCACATACAATTATGCATAATAAGTAATACTTGATAATGATAATAAATGACTATCACTAGTTTATGTATTTACTATGCCATACTTTTTATTGCTATTTTACAGCATACTTCTTCTACTCATAAAAAAATAGTTCCATAAAATAGCCTCAGGCAGGTCCTTCAGGAAATATTGCAGAAGAAGGCATTGTTATCATTGGAGATGACAGCTCGATGCATGTTATTGCCCTTGAAGACCTTCCAGTGGGATAAGATATGGAGGTGGAAAACTGATATTGATGATCCTGACTCTTTATAGACTTGGGCCAATGTGTGTGCTTGCATCATCTTTTTTACCAAAAATTATTTTAAAAGTAAATAAAATAAAGATAGAAACATAGCTCATATAGTAAGAATATAAGCCAGGTGTGGTGTCTCATGCATGTAATCCCAGCACTTTGGGAGGCCAAGGTGGGCAGATCACAAGGCCATCATGATGAAACCCCATCATTATTCAGATTTTTTTAATGCATCCTCATATCTTAGCTCCCACTTATAAGTGAGAACATGTGATGGTTGATTTTTCCATTCTTGAGTCACTTCACTTAGAATAATGGTTGCTATCCAGGTTGCTGTGAATGCCATTATTTCATTTCTTTTTATGACTGAGTAGTATTCCATGGTACACATAAACCACAATCTTTTTATCCACTCATTGATTGATGGGTATTTGGGCTGGTTCCATATTCTTGTAATTTTGTGAATTCTGCTGCTATAAACATGCATGTGCAAGTATCTTTTTTGTATAATGACTTCTTTGGGTAGGTACCCAGCAGTGGGATTGCTGGATCAAATGGTAGTTCTACTTTTAGTGCTTTAAACAATCTCCACACTGTTTTCCATGGCGGTTGTACTCGTTTAAATTTCCAACAGCAGAGTAAAAGCATTCCCTTTTCACCACATCCACAATATTTATTTATTTTTATTATTATGGGCATTCTTGCAGGAGTAACATGGTGTCACATCATGGTTTTTATTTGCATTCCCCTGATCATTAGTGATGTTGAGCATTTTTTCATGTTTGCTGTCCATTTGTATATTCTTTTAAGAATTGTTTATTCATGTCCTCAGCACACTTTTTGACAGGACTGTTTGGTTTTTTTCTTGCCGATTTGTTTGAGTTCCTTGTAGATTCTGGATATTAGTCCTTTGTTGGATGTATAGATTGCAAAGATTTTGTCCCATTTTGTGGGCTGTCTTTTTACTCTGCTGATTTTTTTTTTTTCTGTTCAGAAGCTTTTTAGTTTAATTAAGCCCCATCTATTTATCTTTGTTTTTGTTGAATTGCTTTTGAGTTCTTGGTCATGATGTCTTCACCTAAGCCAATGTCTAGAAGGGTTTTTCTGATGTTATCTTCCTGAATTTTTATTGTTTCATGTCTTATATTTAAGTTCTGGCTCCATCTTGAGTTGATTTTTTTGTATAAGGTGAGAGTTGAGGATCCAGTTTCATTCTTCTACATGTGGTTTGCCAATTATCCCAGCACTATTTGTTGAATAGGGTGTCCTTTCCCCACTTTATGTTTTTGTTTGCTTTGTCAAAGATCAGTGAACTGTAAGTGTTTGGCCTTATTTCTGGGTTCCCTATTCTGTTCCATTGGTCTCTGTGCCTCTCTTTATACCAGTGTCATGCTGTTGGTGACTATGGCCTTATGGTTTGAAGTTAGGTAATGTGATGCCTCCAGGTCCATTCTTGTTGCTTAAGCTTGCTTTGGCTATGTGGGCTCTTTTTTGGTTTCACATATATTTTAGGATTGATTTATCCAGTTCTGTAAAGAATGATGGTGGTATTTTATGGGACTTGTACTGAAATTGAGATTGCTTTTGGCAGTATGGTCATTTTCACAATGTTGACTCTACCCCTCCATGAGCATGGGATGTGTTTTTGTTTGTTTGCATCATCTATGATTTCTTTTATTAGTGTTTTGTAGTTTTGTTTGCAGAGGTCTTTCACCTCCTTGGTTAATTATACTCCTACGTATTTTATTTTATTTTTGCAGATATTGTAAAAGAGGTTGAGATCTTGATTTTATTCTCAGCTTGGACACTGTGGTGTATAGCAAAGCTGCTGATTTGTGTATATTAATTTTGTATCCTGAAACCTTGCTGAATTCATTTATTAGTTCTAGGAGCTTTTTGGAGGAGTCTTTAGGGTTTTCTAGGTACACAGTTTTGTCATCAGCCAACTGCAACAGTTTGACTTCCTCCTTAATGATTTGAATACCCTTTATTTCTTCCTTTTTTCTGATTACTCTGGCTAAGACTTCCAGTACTATGTTGACTAGAAGTGGTGAGAATAGATACCCTTGTTTTGTTCTAGTTCTCAGAAGGAATGCTTTCAACTTTTCCCTGTTCAGTATTATGTAGGCTGTGGATTTGTCATAGATATCTTTTATTACATTAAAGTATGTCTCTTTTATGCCAGTTTTGCTGAGGCTTTTAATCATAAAGAGATGCTGGATTTTGTCAGATGCTTTTTCTCCATCTATTGACGTGATCATGTGATTTTTGTTTTTAGTTCTGCTTATGTGGGGTATCACATTTATTGACTTGTGTATGTTAAACAATCCTTGCATTCCTGGTTTAAACCCACTTGATCATGGTAGATTATCTTTTTGATGTGCTGTTGAATTTGGTTAGCTAGTATTTTGTTTAGAATTTTTGCCTCTATATTCATCAGGGATATTGGTCTGTATCTTTCTTTCTTTCTTTTTGTTATGTCCTTTCCTGGTTTGGGTATTATGGTGATACTGGCTTCATAGAATGGTTTAGGGAGGATTCTCTCTTTCTCTATCTTGTGGAATAGTGTCAGTAGGATTAGTACCAATTCTTTCTTGAATGTCTTATAGAATTCAACTGTAAATTTGTATGGTCCTGGACTTTTTTTTGTTGGCATTTTTTTTTCCCATTTCAAACTCACTGCTTGTTATTGGTTTGTTCAGAGTTTCTCTTTCTTTCTGGTTTAATCTTAGAAGGTTGTATATTTCTGGGAATTTGTTCATATCCTCTAGGTTTTCCAGTTTATGCATATAAAGATGTTCATAGTAACCTTGAATGATCTTTTGTATTTCTGTGGTATCGGCTGTAATATCTCCTGTTTCATTTCTAACTGAACTTATTTGGATCTTCTGTTTTCTTTTCTTGCTTAATCTCACTAATGATCTATCAATTTTATTCATCTTTTCATAGATCAGCTTTTTGCTTCGTTTATCTTTTGTATTTTTTGTTTCAATTTCATCTGGTTCTGCTCTGATTTTGTTGTTGTTGTTGTTTTCTTCTGCTGGATTTATGTTTCATTTGTTCATGTTTCTCTAGTTCTTTGAGATTTGACCTTAGATTGTCTATTTGTGCTCTTTCAGACTATTTATGCAGGTATTTAAGGCTACAAACTTTCCAGCTAGCATAGCCTTTGCTGTATCTGAGAGGTTTTGATAGGTTGTGTCATTATTACTGTTTAGTTCAAAGAATTTTTAAATATCTATCCTGATTTTATTGTTGATCTAGTGATTATTCAGGAGCAGACTATTTAATTTCCATGTATTTGCATGGTGTTGATGGTTCCTTTTGGAATTAATTTCCAATTTTATTCCACTGTGGTGTGAGAGAGTACTTTTTATAATTCAAATTTTCTTAAATTTATTGAGACTTGTTTGGTAATCTATAATATGGTATATCTTGGAGAATGTTCCTTGTGCTGATGAATAGAATTTATATTCTGCAGCTGTTTGGTAAAATGTTCTGTAAATATCTGTTAAGTCCATTTGTTCTAAAGTAGAGTTTAAATCTATTGCTTCTTTGTTGACTTTCTGTCTTGGTGTCCTGTCTAGTGCTGCCAGTGGAGTATTGAAATATCCCACTACTATTGTCTTGATGTCTATCTCATTTCTTAGTAATCATTTTATAAATTCAGGTAGTAATCATTTTATAAATTCAGGAGCTCCAGTATTAGGTGCATATATATTTAGGATTGTGATATTTTCCTGTTAGACAAGTCCTTTTATCATTGTATAATGTCCCTCTTTGTTGTTGTTTTTTTTTTAACTGCTAGCTTTAAAGTTTGTTTTGTCTGATACAAGAATAGTGACTCCTGCTCACTTTTGGTGTCCATTTGTGTAAAATATCTTTTCCACCCCTTTACCTTAAGTTTATGTGAGTTCTTATGCATTAGCTGAGTCTCCTGAAGACATTAGCTACTTGGTTGGTAAATTCTAATCCATTCTACCATTCTGTATCTTTTAGGTGGAGCATTTAGGCCATTTGCATTCAACATTAATATTGAGATGTGATTCTATTCATTGTGCTGTTTGTTGCCTGAATATGTTTTTTTAATTGTGTTTTTGTTTTATACATCCTGTGAGATTTATGGAAAGCTTTGTAATAACTCTCTGTAGAAAAATGCAATGCTACTTTCTAAGTTGAAAAATTTTATTATAGAAATAATTAGTTTAGACCTCTATGTAACTTTTTCTCCAACTTTCTTAAAATAAAATAATAAGATATTATGTAAATCAGATGAGTTTGATGATATTTAAGATGGTATTTTGAACTAGTAGGTGTATGATTGCCTATTATAAGTAAAAATCATAAATTTTAACTGATTGGCTTAAGGAGCACATTTATACTAAGATTATTGCATTATTTTATTATTTGTATAGGTTATTATACAAATATGCTCAAATTCTGCTCGTTACTCAAAATAACTGAATAGCTTTCCTCCACTGTCTCAAGACCAAAACTGAAAGGCTTTTGGATTGCATGTGCTTATTTAGCTAAAACAATGTGTTGCTTTCTAAAACACACCATCCATGCTCAAACTCAGAAGCCTTTGACCACACTATTGTTCTGTTTATCTGAAATTACTGTGGCAAATCTCATCAGTAGTTTCTCAAAATCTACTTTCTCTTCTCCAGATCTTTCAGCCTCCACTGTAGTTAAGTACAGCATGGGATGAATTTCCATGAGACAACGAAATATGTATCACTCTTTTTTTTTTTTTGAGATGGAATCTTGCTCTTGTTGCCCAGGCTAGAGTGCAATGGAGCTATCTTGGCTCACTGCAACCTCCACCTCCTGGGTTCAATCGATTCTCCTGCCGCAGCCTCCCAAGTAGTTGGGATTACAGGCATGCGCCACCATGCCCGACTAATTTTGTATTTTTAGTAGAGACGGGATTTCTCCATGTTGGTCAGGCTGGTCTCAAACTCCTGACCTCAAGTGATCAGCCTGCCTCTGCCTCCCAAAGGGCTGGGACCACAGGTGTGAGCCAAATGCATACCACTAGCTGAAATGCATACCAAATGCCTAACACTAGCTGAAATACGTACCACTTGTAAGTCTGGCACACAAAACCTTCCACAAGCATTCCTCCAAGCGCTGTTTCTTTAAATGTTGTGAACAATTTTGTAAAGGGTTAATGTTGGAAGTCATTTATTAAAAATTCCAAGTAACCATCAGTCTGAGTGTGAGAATAGTTGTTTAAAGAAGACTTCCTTGCTGTATGTTAACCTGCCCTGGATGAACCTATGAAAGAGATAAACTTCTTGCTCTACTACCACTGAAACAGAAGTCGACGATATTGTTACTGGATTTTTAGTGTGAACGTTATCAGAATAAACATGAAGACATTTGTGTTAACAAACAAAAACTCTTCTCACAAATAAGTAAGGATATAAAAAGAGGGTTCTCATGCTTGTATGTCTGATAGCAAAACCATCACAATAGACACTGCAGAAACCACAACCTTGCACAAAGGCCATTGCAGCCTTACAAAAAATATCTCTGGGAGGACATCTGCCCAGCAACTGCCTGTCTAACCTTAGACTTGTGTCACTCTTATTGATTTTTGTAGCTGAGGACAATTATTTCAAAGCAATTATGTAATCCTTGTCATTTTTCCTTTAAAAATGCTTTGTCATCCTTTACCTTCCTGAATACACCCATAATTTACTCTGGGATGTGTGTTCTCATTGCAGCATCCTATTGAAGAATAAGTATCTCCTTTTTTTAAGGGAACCTCTCTCTGTTTGCAATGTAGGTTGACATTAGCTTATCCTAACACACTGCTAATAAAAACCAAATACCTATATCTATTAAGTAGATGTCTTCCCTGACTTTTACCCAACTCCCAAGGCAGAACTGAAGTTCTCTGTTCCCACTGAAATATCTACAATTATTCCCCAGATAAATTACAACATTCAGTGGTAAATATTTGTATATTTGCCTTCCTCTTATAATTGAACTCTTAAAGGATGAGGATTTAATTTTTCATTCTCAGAGTCTCAGATACAGACCATCTAGAACACTCTAAATCCTGAATATTTATTGCTTTATTAAATTAATACATGGATAAATGAATCAGTGGCCTCAGAAATAATGCATACCTAATTCTGCTCCGTAGCACTTTTAAAAATTAAAATATTATGTCCTTGCATCTTTAAAAAGTACAAAATGCCTCCTACATATTTCTTATTTTTTCTCTCTCCATCTCTTTCTCTAGGCAAATACCACCACCAACAACAAAACAGAAATCCTACACTGATATATCCAGATGGAAATGATGTCTTTTAGAACCCAGATATTCACATTACAGATTATTAGAGGCTCTCAGAAGTTCATCTTCTCAAATAAAGTTTGCATTTTTATAATATTCATTTTTTAATATAGACCATAGTGAATGTAGTAGAATGCAAACTCTAATAAAAATTGTTTTATTCAAAATGCCATTTTTCTCCTTTAGTTACAAATTAGAGATGCTTTAATTTTATATTGGACGCACACATCAGTTAGTACAGTAAGGACATAACCTTCCAAAGGTCAGTTGTTATTGTGTATGAGGAAACCTTAATAAAATTGCATTGCTTATTCACTTTTAGGGGTTGATTAGTTAAATCTGCTATGCTACTTAGTAATTTTCACACACGTCACAGAGTTCAAGTGCACACAATACAAAAGCAATTGCACAGCAGTGAAAATTTGACAAAGAAGAAAAGCAAGATCGAATTCAGTAATGCCCACCTCTTTCTTCTATAAATAACATAGCTTTGACTCAAAACATAGTCTCCTGCCTATTAGATTACTCTATATTGGAAAACAAAGTATTGAGAGAGAAAAGAGAAAAAATGGTATATCAAGAAGTAGAACTAGCAATAATATCTACTGAATTATATGGTTCCAGAACATTGTAAATCACAGAAAAATGTAGCAAAACAGTAGAACTATAGGAAAATGAATATATGGAGTGGAAAACATGAGCAGATACTTTTCTGTCTCATGCTTTGAAAATTTGTAAAAATCTCCAATAATTCTTTGGACTAACTGTGCAATATTTTTCAATGATTTGTTTTCAAAAATCACCTCTGATACTTAGAATTTCAACAGTCTAGCTTTATATCAAAGTATAATATGATTCAGCAATTATACATTTATTTATTATCACTCTTTGTTTCTCTCATTTTAAAATGCCAGCTTTTCCTGGTGGCTTGCCAACATTTCCAATTGCATTAGAATGCATTATTTCAATAAAAAAACACTCTTTTAGTTTGCTTATAATGAATGGGATTATTTATAGGTGCACCTTTCTTAAATGGCATGTTTTCTATAAAATTTACATTTGAAAGAATCGTTTTATAAGTTTGCATAACTATTGCATATATATAATTTTCTGTTTGTTTGAAAACAATATATTTAAGCATGAAGAGAATAAATATTTACTTCATCTATACTGTACAATAAACTCTTGAGTTTCTGTTGCTAATGCATACCCTAATGGGTACTACCACAGTATAAATAATCCAAACCCATTTTAACATATTATTAAAGTAGGCTGTGTGTTTCGATTTCTATTTGGTGGAACGTAGTAAACTTCAGTATGACTTCACATTGTTGGATGTTAAAATAATAATTATTTAATATTGCCTCTTTGATTGTTTATTTGGCATATCTATCACCAATAGTCAGAGTTGGTTTCTTCTTTCCTTACATATATTCTTTTTGCATTTTTCCCTCAACAAAGAAGAAGTACTATATAATACAAAAATTTAAGTAGCTCCTAAAATTTTTAGATATAATCTCAAAAGCAATCATCTTTGAAGTTACTTGCAGAAATGATTAATTTTTAAGTTTCTTAAAGTACCTTTCAATGAGAATGAATAAATGAAAAAGAAGTATTTAACAGGAAACGTTTAAAATAGTAAAATTGGATTTCTGACCCTTAATTTCACTGCTGTGCCTCCACAATTTTCACCAAATTTATTAGTTATTCTTCCTTTAGCATTTACTAACGTTATTTCTTGAACATATGCAATCAAATTGGAAGTAATTCTAAAAGCATTCATGTCAAGAGTGAGAAGCTAGCCTGAAATTAGGAGTTTGTTTCAGTTTGTATACATCCATCCAGTAATCATATATATTCAATAAATGAATTTAAAACAATTCTGGGTCTATACAAAATTTAAGGACACCATTAAATCCTACCTATTATTTCCAAGATTATCAAGAGAACATTCCATGAAGAATGTGTCCCAGAAGGAGACATCTGATAGAGAATTGTAAAAGTTGAAATAGCATGGCTATTAGGTTCAATCATAAAATCTGATTGATAAGGGAAGAAATGGTTACATATATAAAATAGATGTGAAGAGGTAAAGTTAGATAAACATAGATTTGGGTATGATGTAAATATAGATGAGAAGATTTAGAAACAGATTTAGAAGAATATATAGGTACAGATAAAGATATAGATAACAATTCAAAATAACTTGTTAACCTCTCTCCAGTTTCCATGAAAACCGAAGAAATATCTTTGGGTCTTGGCGAATTGTGGAGAAGAATCTAAGCATGCTCAGTGGACCCTCTGCCTCTTATTTCTTCTGGATCCTGTCTGTGCACAGAAAAGCATGTGTTCACCTCGGTTATTTACTATGTGGTAAGAGTGATAACCCTGCCTGGTAAGTGTGAATCCACATGCAACTCATTACACATATTATAAACTGTATATCTCAGTCCAGTCTATCACTAATAGTTATGAAATATGTGTATATATATTTGCTGTCTGAGTTATTATGGAAACAAATAAATGAATATTACTTCCATAGAAGTCTTAATCCAGTGACGTAGAAATCAATTTCAATCAAAGACCATTTTGGAAAAGGCCTTAATTATATTCTGTATGTATTGAAAACAGTACAATTTTATTTAGGCATGTAGGTGTTTTAAACTTCCGAAAGCCCAAAGATCCTTTGGAACCAAAAAACCCAAAGAGCCAAGTAAATCTTGAGGAAGAACAAAGCTGGAGCCATCACACTTTTTTATTTCAAATTATATTACAAAGTTGTAATGATCAAAATAGTATTTGGTTCTGGAATAAAAACAGACACACAGTCCAATGCAACAGGAAATAGAGCCCAGAAATATACCCACACATATATGGTAAACTAATCTTTGACAAAGTTACTAATAATACACAATAGGGAAAGACAGTCTTATCTATAAATGGTATTGGAAAAACTACCCACATGCAAAAGAATAAAATAGGAACTTTATCTTATGCCGTACGCACAAATCAAATCAAAATAGATTAAAGACTTAAAACATAAGACTTGAGTCTGTACAACTCCTGGAAGACAACAAAGGGGGAAAGCTCTTTTAAACTGATCTTGGCAACGGTTTTCTTTGGATATGATACCAAAAGCTCAGGCAACAAAAGCAGAAATAAAGAAGTGGTACTACATCAGATTTAAAAGTTTCTGCACAGAAAATCAAGCAATCAACAAAATTAAAAGGCAGCCTATGCAGTGGAAGAAATATTTGCAAATGATACAACTGGTAGGTGGTTAATATCTAAAATATATAAGAAACTCCTACAGCTCAATAGCAAAACCAAACAAAAAAGACCAAACAACAACAAAACAATCCAGTTAATAAAAGAGCAAAGTACCTGAATAGATATTTTTCCAGAGAAGATATAAGAATAGCCAAGAGCTATAATAAAAGTTACTCAACATCACTATGTATCAGGGAAATGCAAATCAAAATCAGTATAATATATCACCTCACATCAGTTAGAATAACTGTTTTTTAAAAGGGTCAAAAGATAGCAGTGTTGGCAAGAAAATGGATAAAAGGGAACCTGTGTACACTGTTGGTGAAAATGTAAATTGGTGGAGCTGCTATGGAAAACAGTATGGAAGTTCCTCAAAAAAATAAAAATAGAAGTTCCATATGGTCTGGCAATCCCACTTCTCGGTAAATATCCAAAGGAAATGAAATAACTATCTGAAAGAAATATCTGTATTCCCATGTGCATTGGAGCATTATTCACAATAGCTAAGATATGGAAATAGCCGAAGTATCTATCAGTAGATGAATAGATACACAATATGTGACACACACACACAAATATTCTTCAGCCTTAAAGAAAATCCTGCTATTTTAGATAACATGGATGAACATGGAGGATGTTATGATAAGTGAAATAATCCAGACAGAGAAAAATGAATGCTGTATAATATCATTTATATGTGGAATGTAAACAAGTTGAACTCCTAAAACAGGAATAGAATGGTGGTTACCAGGGTCTGGTCAGAGGACACAAACTTTCAGTTTTCATATGAGTAAGTTCTGGAGCTCCAATGTATAGCATGGTGACTATGGTTAATAATAACATGTTGTATACTTAAAACATGGTAAGAAAGTAAATGTAAATATTATCTCACACAAATGTTATCACACAAAGGTAACTATTTGAAGTGATAATAGTGTTAATTAGCTTGATTGTGGTAATGATTTTACAATGTATATGTATATCAAATCATTACTTGGTATACCTTAAATATATATCATTTTTGCCAGCCAGATCTCAATAAATCTAAAACAAATTTCCAAAGGGTATCCTGCCTAACTACTACCTCCACTTCACTTTATTAAATGTTGAAGTGAAAGGTTTGTTCCTTAATACAAAATATTGCCAATGTTAGAACCTGATGAAGACTATAACCTAGGACTCTTCCATCAGATCCTTAGGAAAATCCTGTCTATAAGGATTATAAAAAAATCCTGCTAATAATACTTAAAAGAAATATTATTTAGCGTTTTAAGCTATAACACATTCTGCCTTCTGTGTAAATTTTGTAGTTTGATCAAGCCATGGCATCAGAGAACTCTGAAGTTGGGTCAGAATGATTGTACTATTGATGAAATTGTTCTCAGCCACTTGTATTTTGATGTAACAGCATTCGCTTTATATACTGAGTCATAAGAAATGTCATGTATAAGTCACTGTTGTATTTCATTTTGTGAACATTATCAAATCATTTTTTATTATATTACACAGACCATCTTTATGAGGCTTTCTCAATGAGAACCTCAAGTGTGACGAGCCATTTGTAACTTAACACTGTGAACAACTTTGGCTACTTATAAAAATGGATCAATCCCTCATAAATCCTAAATAATGACAACTCAATCAAAATAAAATAGATATTCAGAATAGTCTTACAGTTATTAAAGAAATTTAATTTATAATTAGAAAGAACATAAGGAAATAATCCTGAGGTTTAGATGGTTTCACTGGAGTATTTTAACTATTGATATTTTTATCATATTTGATCAATTTGAATGCCACAGTTATTTTTCCCACACTAATATCTCATTTGTAAACAATCATGTTGATTCTTTTTGTAATTGTACAAAAGCTTTTATACAATTTTCATATTTGCATGAAAGTCAAAGCAACCTGGGATACAGTGGTGAAACTTTTCATACAAATATCAAAAAATTGTTGTAAAATGCACTTTCTAGATTTCTAAATGTTTTCAGGAGCAAACAAGATATTATGAAATGAAATTTAATTTATATCCATTTTTTTAGTGGGTCTAAAACTTTCCTCACTAGTTTGTTTCCCCAAAAAATGGTACTAGAGCTTTGAAGACTGAACTGCGGCATATCTGAGAAAGTCTCTCTGTTAAATTAAACAACTATCTAATAGGTAGAGAAACTAGGCTCTAGACTTTCACTTCAAATCCTTACATGGGTTTAAGAACTCAAATGGGTAGAAAGGTCAAATAAGGTAAGTTAATGAAACATGTTTAGAGATATTCTTATGTCATGAATAAAATGAATAAATGCATTTTTTAAATATGATATGAGAATAGAAATATGGAAATACTTTGTCTCATTTTTTCTTAAAGGAAGCAGTCTTTCCATTTACCTTTCTTTTCTGCACTTTTGATAGAATGATGAGTGCATAGAACTATCTGTTTATTTAATATACAAACCCAAGGACAATTCTTAACTGATAGTTTGTCTCAGTGCTGGGAAAAAAAGTTAGGAGGGCTGGAAATGCGATGCACACAGACTCAGCTCCAGTTTATTGTTCCCTTGACGAAATGTGAACTCAATCATTGCCAGATCTTACTATTATTCAGGAAGGACCAGAACCATAAACATTTTAAATGAAATTAAAATGAAATACACAATATGCTAGCCAAAACAAACCTATCTATGTCTGAAATACAGTGGTGAGCCCACCTATGACCTCTATGTAACATATTTATCTGTCATCCTCCTAAATTTAATGTTGTGGAGGAAAAGCCTAACACATCCTAATTTTCCTTTAAATCATTTGTTATTAGTACTTTTCCCCTGTTATTTGTAAAGTTTAAAAGATACTATGGAAATTCTAAATGTTTGGATGTCTAGGTTTTAATTCTTTTATTCTTTTTCCATATACACTGTGAACATGTTTTACTTATAAATTTGACTTCAATTCTAGAACAGTTTTTCACTGTTTATTGATTTTTAATTGTTTGTTCTTTCTTAATTTTCTGGTTTATGGGTAGTTTCTCCAGACGCTATCCTCTATCATATAGCTGTCATCTGTCTCCATATTTTTTGTCTTTGTTCAATTTCTCTGCACATTTGGAGAGGTTCCCAGTGTTCTCATATCTAACATAGCTCTTCTCTAACCATCCTTTTTTATATTCTTGCCTTGATGGAAATAAAATTGGAGTATTTCCTGGGCTAGGAAACTAAGGCAGGTGAGACTACAGCTATGCTATATATGCACACACACAAACATATCTGTCTTATATACTCTACATATAGATAAATAGAGAAATACAGCGTACTAAAGAAATGTAAGACAAAAACAGGCTCTGAAAGCTGCATTGTCTGTTTCACATTCCCTATCCCTAAATGCACAAAACAATTTTAATATCATTTTAGGATTTGAGAGAAAATGATACTCTAACGTACCCATCGCAATCAGAAAGAATACAGACCTATTTAAAAAATTTAAAACTACTGCAGAGCACTTAAATGGAGCAATGGGTTATCTTCTCATGTTGGAGAAGAGAATGAAGAAGGGAAAAAGAGATAGCCAGGCCTCCATCTTTATCACCAGTCCGAAGACAACAAAGGAAAAGGTGAAAAGAGAAGAGCCAAACTAGAGAGCCCAATCAATGCTCTAGAATTTGCCATAGCAATTCCTTTTTCATCACTCAGGATGAAGAGAAAGGTGGGGAATTTAAAAAAAAAGACTTTAGATTCTTATTCAGAGGAGATACACTGGTTCAAATGCAGTTTTTATTGTTTCATTGCACTCTTATTTCTACTAAGCCTCTTTCTTATCTCATTCACCTCTTTTTAAAAAATATTTTGGATGCCTATCAGGGATTTCTAAATTCATCTAAATCTGGTTTCTTATTATCTCATCTTACATTTCATTTTATGGAATCTGCATTTTATTAAATTTTTTATGTCAATAACTTTTCAAAAATATTCTCCTATCTCCTCGGAAAAAAAAGCATTTTGGCAATATCTTCTTCCTCTGTTTCTTTGGGCTATGTGTTCCTTTCTTTATTGCATTTGATCATGTATATGTTTGCATGTATTTGCTAATCTTTGCATTCTGAAACTCAAGCCACACTACTGGATTCTCAAGTAGCATAAATGTGATTTTCTTGTATTTGCATCATTTAATATTTATTAATATATTAAATATTCATTGAGAGCCTATTTTCATACCATGAGGAATCATTCCATTTGGTTGCTGGTGTAATTCTCCTCTCAAGTAACAAATTTATTGCTCCCAATTTGGCTATTAACTTTGGGTAGTAATAAGAGAAACTTGCCAAACCTCTTTTCCTTTTGTTTTTTTCCTAATTCATGCACAAACTAACTTCAGGTATATCATTTGTGATTATTTCTAAATCTGATATTTGCCATAGCAGAGAAGGCACCACAAAATGTATCTGCAGTTTCATGCAGGAAGATAAAACCAGTAAATATTTTACTATTTTGTAATAATTATTTTAAAACTTTCAGACAGATTCGTTCACACACCATTATTACATCCCCAACTCAACCCCTAATGGTTTGGTTATTGTGTCTGTTGCTTTAGTACTCAGCTGGTCTTGAATGCCACTACTTCACATGACAAGAGTTTCCAAGAAACCTCACTCCAAGGCTCTTTCAACATTCCCTCTTGCCTATAGCACTCAACCTTTGGTAGACTCATTCAGTTTGATGTTGTATAATTTTTTGGATGCAAAGTTTCTATAATATTGGCCCAGGGATCAAAACACATTTTCTTCAAAGTTTGAGGGCTTTTTAAAATGTATATGTATATACGTTTAAGGGGTACAAGGGCAATTTTGTTACACAGATATTTTGCCTAGTAGCAAAGTCCTGGCTTTTAGTGTATCCATCACCCAAATAATGTGTATTGTACCCATTAAGTAATATCTTATCATTCACTCCCCTCTCACTCCCCCACCCTTCTAGTCTTCAATATCTATCAGTCCACATTTTATGTCTATGTGTATGTATTATTTAGCTGCAGCTTCTAAGTAAGAATATGCAGTATTCTTTATGTTTCTGAGTTGCTTCAGGTAAGATAATGGCTTCTAATTCCATCCATGTTGTTGCAAAAATCATGAATTCTTTTTTATGGCTGAATAATATTCCATGTGGTATATATACATTTTCCTTACCCAATCATCCATTGATGGACTTTTAGGTTGATTCCACATCTTGGATATTATGAGTAGTGCAGAGATAAGCAAAGAAGTGAAGTTATCTTTTTGGTATAATGATTTATGTTCCTTTGGGTAGATACCCAACAGTGGGAATGATGCATTGAAGGGTAGCTCCATTTTTAATTATTCAAGATATCTCCATACAGGTTCCCATAGAGGCTATACTAATTTACATTCCCACCAACAGTTTACAAGCATTTTCTTTTCTCCTTAGTCTCACCAATGTCTGGTTTTTTTTGTCTTTTTAATAATAGCTGTCTGACTGGTGTACGGTGATATCACCTTGTGATTAATTTGCAATTCCTCTAATGATTAGTGATGTTGAATGTTGTTTCATATGTTTCTTGGAGATTTGTATGCCTTCTTCAGGAAAATACCTATTCATGATTTTTTTGCCCACTTTTAATGAATTTTTTAATGTAATATAAATTTATAATTTATTCTTAATATTTCTTATTGACATTTGTGTGTTAAATGCAGGGAGTTAGCATTTACCATTAGAATTGTTTTTAAAGGTTGAAAAAGAGTGACATCTTTTGCCTTTCTGGTATGAGAGTATTATGACATATCTATAGGTATCATGTAGATTTTTCCCAGCAAATGAAATTTGCTGGCTTGTTAAACTTTTGGAGGAGTTTGGGAAGGGTACATAATCACCCATCCATCTTTCTTTCCAGACTCTGAACCAATTGAATAGGCAGAGGGTACTGGTAGAAAATTTTAGCATGATCTGTTTTATCATTGGTGTAATTGGATGATTACATGTGGCATTCCCTCAAGGCCAAAATGCATTTTTAATGTTACCTTCTCACTGATTAAAATTTATTCACTAGGGATGCTGTGGTGGTTGGATCATGAGGTCAGGAGTTTGAGACCAGCCTGGCCAATATGGTGAAACTCCATCTTTACTAATATTACAAAAATGAGCTGAGTGTGGTGGTAGGTGCCTGTAGTCCCAGCTACAGCTACCCGGGAGGCTGAGGCAGAAGAAGCACTTCAACCTGGGGGCAGAGGTTGCAGTGAGCCAAGATCACACCACTGCACTTCAGCCTGGGTGACAGAGCAACTCTGGCTCAAAGAAAAAATTATTCACCTAGGCACAGAGAGGGCAGCCAGATAACTTCAGGGCTTTCCTCAGGTGAGTGGGGATTGTAGAAGGTTTATGCCTAGGATATGGAAGTACAACTGGGGAGAACATATAGCAATTATCAGAAAAGAGAGGCAGCTTCCATTGTAAGCAAAAGGACAGACCACATTAGTGTCAAGTCAATGACTATTGGGGCCTCAGCAGTACTAAACGCCTTATCCTATTTGGAAGCCTAAAAGTTTTCTTTCAAGAGGGGTTGGAAACATGAGTAGAAGAATCATAAACATTTTCTCCAGAATATACTTTGTCAAATCGTATCTTTTGCTATATTTATGATTATGGCCTCATTTTAAGGTACCAAGAAACCTCAGAGTAAACCATTCTGCTCCTGGACATACGTATATATAATGATGCCCTGTGACATCCCTCACTTTTTGTCAGTGTTCCCACAGTTCTCATCGTACTTCCTGTATCTCAGAGATTCTCTCTTTCAAAAAAACAGTACAATCTTTTTGTTTAAACAAACATGTACTATGGTGTAACTCATATTGAAAGAGGAGATCTTACTGTAATGATTTAGTACCCTTTATAATTTGTGTATTTGAATGTAGGCTTGCTTTTCAGTGTTTTTGTCCTATTGCAAAGGACAAGAAGTAGTGATGTAGTTTATTTACCTGAGAACTTCATTTATAATGTCATTATGTAAGTATTAAATCATTGATGAGTAAATAAGGTTGAGTTGATGAGACTAAAATTATTTAAATGTAGAGGCTATGATAACATGTGCCATTATCTTAGTACAAATACTTTGGCTTTATAAATTGTTCAGATTTCAAGGAAATACCTTAAATGCATAAACATTTTCTGTCTGGGTAATTGTTTATGTTCCCACTTCAAGTGACAGTCTACTTTATTTTAAACAAAGAGATCTGTCCCCTACCAACTGATTACTCCAATGGAACTGAATTCGATGACCAAAAACATAATGGAAAAAAAGTGTGTTAAGGAAAAGAAATTCACACCTATCTTCCTTTCACAAAGAACAATTGTACCTAAGGAATTAATAAATTTTAATGAAATAAATATTTTTTCTATGTTTTTGTGAATTATGATGCTGATAGACGCATGCACTTTTATAACATAAACAAAAACTGTACTCGTCGCTAAATACCAACAGGAAAATAAATGCTGTTTAATCATTGTCACAATTAACAAATGTTTACTTTCAAAATTTTTACAAATATTAGTGGATACATTCATGTGTACTCGACTTCCTTTCATTTCACTGAATAGAATTTACCTTTTTAATCTCATCTCATTTCCTCTACACTCTACTACTCTAGAAATGGACTATGTTTCACTACTGGGAATAGTTTCACAATAAAATACTGGACTACAAAGGTAAAGTGTCCCTATATTAAATAGATTATGTGGTCTACCCAAAATGTTCTGTGCCTGGTTATTCCTTAAATACCTACAGGCAAAAATATATCAGGCAAATCCCACTTTAATAGCATTCAAATGGTTATTCCATCAGTGTTATGTAAACAGTGAACGGAAACCACCAAAGCAATGTAGCACAGTAGGATAATTAAAAGATTAGTCTTAAATATATTGTGTTGCTGTGAAATAATGTCTCACTTCAGCATTAAGGTTACATTAAAATTTACTTAGATTCTTATAATGGCACGTTTTATTTTTTAAACCTGAGGTTTCATTTCACAGAACTTAGCATTAGCATTTTCTTATTCATTATTTATTTATTTATCATTATATACCCAGCAAGGATTATAATATATGAACATCATAATGCTGAAACGACTTAAACCAGTGATGCCACTGACTGCTCCAAGATGCCTACTCCAAATTAGAAACAGCATTCCTCCTCTTGACTTCTGAATTATTTAGTGCATTTATTGAAAATGCATCCCATATTTTTACCATGATTTTAGATATAGTGTCACCGTTTGCCATTTCTGAAGTATGTCTCTAGTGTGCAGTTTCCTTTGATAAATACAAAGATCAGTAAGTTCTGCATGTGAGATGACCCAGGAATGGAACTTAACTTCTATGTCAGTGTAAAAACACGTCAGGAATATTGGAGAATGTGGGAAACACTTGGATCATATATTTCCCTAGATAATTTGAATGCCAACACTGAAAATCAATTCCTCAATCTAAAAATTTAAATAATAAAATAATGTAGAAATAATTCTGGACAAATATTTTGTTAAATGGAAATTAGGCACTTCACCAGAATCAGAGTTGAGGCCAAAACCTGGACTCAATTATGTGCCTTTGGTTTCTGGGTCTATCATCCTTTACTTTTTCCTTAGGAACTCTAGTATGACCTGCAAAATACTTGTGCAACAAAAACTTTGATACAAAAAAAAAAATTTGCAAAATGTTTTACCAGCCTACATATTTAGGGCTGCTGCTACTGGGTAAATTCTCCTTTGCTGAATTAGAAAAGGGCATCCCCACTTTGGGAGGCTGAGGCAGGTGGATAACTTGAGATCAGGAGTTCGAGGCCAGCCTGGCCAACATGGTGACATTTCACCTCTACTAGTAATTAGCTGGGCACGTTAGTGCACTCCTGTAATCCCAGCTACTCCCAAGGCTGAGGCAGGAGAATCATTTGAACCTAGGAGGCGGAGGTTGCAGTGAGCGCAGATCACTCCACTGCACTACAGCCTAAGTGACAGAAAGAAATTCCCGCAAAAAAAAAAAAAAAAAAAAGAGAGAGAGAGAGAAAGAAAGAGCGTCCCCGGGCCAGGTGCGGTGGATCACGCCTGTAATCCCAGCACTTTGGGAAGCCAAGGCAGGCAGATCACTTGAGTCCAGGAGTTTGAGACCAGCCTGGCAAAAATGGAGAAACCCTGTCTCTACTAAAAAGAGAAAAATTAACCAGGGCGTGTTGGCCTGGGCCTGTGATCCCAGCTACTCGGGAGCCTGGAGTGGGAGGATCACTTAAGCCTGCGAGGTGGAGGTTGTAGTGAGCCGATTGCGGCCACTGCACTCCACCCCGGCTACAGAGCAAGACCCTATCTCAGATGCGAGCAAACAAAAACACGAAAAGGGCGCCCCCTATGGGAAGATGAATTAGAAAAAAAGCATAGCTTTCCTCAGGAATAATGCAATCATACTCAAAAAACTTGTTTAGAGGAACTTTTGGCTTAGCCCTGTGCAAGACACAATTTATATGTTTATGGTTGATCTGAATCTATGTATCCTAAATTCACTTTCTTCACAAAGCAGTGAGAATAAAAGTTTACTGAAATACAGAAGTGCTATATTAGGTAAATGTTCTCATCACTATAATGGTCACTTGCTTACTTTCTCTTTTCTTTAAACCTTAATCCAGTTATCTTTTCTTCCTTGTGCATTTGTACTAATGTTCAGTGCCACGAGAAGTTGACAGTATATTATTAATGTTAGTATTTACAACTATTTTTATGAGTGTGCTACCAATATGTATTTTTCTAAATTGTCACTGAAAATGTTGCGTAATCTCAATGATCATGCAAAGGCAAAATGAAATGCTGGTAAAATTTTTCAGTAGTTCCATTATTTCTCTATTGTCGGTCCAAGATACAAATATATTTCCTTTTAAATGAGCCAAACTAATAGAAGCCAAGGAATAGAATTCAGCAGTTAAAATTTCTTGTAAAAATATTTTGATATTTCTTCTTAATTTTTCTCTACAGAAGATTTTTATGTCTTGCCAGGATCTGTCATTTTGTCTAAATTGAGCAGTAGACATTACTGGGATTCTCAAGCTTTTAAGAAAATTACAAATACTTCGAGATTCATTTAAACTTTTGTTATCAGGTAATTTAAGCACATACCACACTTTTTAAGGTTTAAAACAGATCAAATACCACAACTATCTCATCAGGTTGTGAAAAAAAAAATGACTTACAAAGGTTAAGCACTTAGAACTGTATTTCGCATTAAATAATAAGCGCTCATTAAATAGTCACTATTAGCATCCTCTTATTTACAGTAATATTCTAAAGCTCATAAAACTTGAGATTTTCATTGCTGCAATAAGAAGCCAGTTTACAATAACGTTTAACAACTCTCTGAAGTCATCTGGGTCTTGTATTTTTTTATAATTTGGTCTTAAGAATTTGCATGAGTGGCAAAGCTAAAGAATAAATTTCTTATAGATTTAGTTTAGAATAAGCAATATATACATGCTGAATATTTAGAGGAAACAGTAATAGAAGGAAAAAATAAAAGTAAGTGATGATACATGGGCATCTGGAAGAAGAAAAATATTGTGCTGTTATTAATAGATTCCTTTTAAAAGTATCAAGTTTGTGTGCTGCCTTTTCAAAACCCACACACTTTGAGTGTTAACAGGAGGAGTTGTTAGTACTGAAGTAATTATAACAAGGGTGTAAGTTTCTGTAGGTGGAAGACAACTTATTCTAAGGAGAGACTTATTTTAGACTTAAATAATATTTTATTGAATTTTGGGATTTAGGCAAGACTGAAGTTCTCTCTGCAATGTAAAGCATATTATTGTCAGAATAAAAATGTGCTTTATATTTGCACAGTGGCAAATTCTCTCTGTTAAACACGAATGTTAGGTAAAGCATATCAATGGGGCTAAACTTACCTTGTGAAGTGTGTAATAGTCAGGCCTTGGACTCCTTGCAAAAGGTGAAATTTCATTATTTGCCTTTGGGGATTTACTTACCTAATATCTTTATTATCATAAAATAGGAATACTCTACAGCCTTTATTTTAAACCTCTGAGCTATATAAGTAACTTTTACAGAGAATAACCTTTAAAAAAGTAGGACTATAAGACCTACGACCCAATAACTTATTCTCAAGTTTCTTTCTGGAGAATAAGAACTTCACTGTCATAATTTGAAAAATTCCTATCAGTTTCTCTTCAGAACTTAAGAGTTCTATACTCATAGCTGGTATCTAGATTTTGTATTAGAGCCCCATTTTTAAAACAATTTCAAACTCTTCTGTTTTGTTTATAATATTACTTATTTGAATTTATCCTATGCCAGGGTTATTTAGGAATTAGGTTTTTCAAACTTGCATGAGTGCACTTTTGAAATACGGATTGACCTTGAGGTATTAGAGGAAAAGTCATTGAGAGGTGTTTGCTAGGTAACTTGAATTGCAAAAGTAAATGAATGGTTATATCATTATTTAACTTTATTAATCTTTTCTCATTCTTATTTGAATTTAGCCCACTACCATGTAAGGTAAAAGGAACTCTAGAACAGGGTCTGAACCATAAGAGTTCAATAAATATTAATATAATTAATGAATAAAAGTAGATTCCTTAGCTGAGACTCTATTCAAAAGCAGGACTTTCAAGTATTAATGTGGTTTAATTAAAATGCTCAGGCTCAATGCTGGTATTCTTTCCTCCATTCATAGCCATCCTCCCAATCCTCTATCATGTTAATAAATGAAAAGACTAATATATTACCAGACAACACTCTAAGAAATTTACATACATTAGCTCATTGAATCTTCTTAGTAATATTATGAGGTAAATGTTCTGTTTACCCCAATTGAGTCAGATGAAGGACCTGAAGCACCAGCAAGATAACTGATCTACCTTAAGTTACAGGGGCTCATAAGCAACAGGTCAGGATCAGAACACAGAACAGAGTAGCTTCATGGCTGAGCACACTACCCTGCACTGTCCCACCCTGACTCCTAGCCACGTTTTATGACAAAATGTCAAATCTTGCACTTTGGGCATAATTTGCCTAAATATCTAGAGAAATTATCCTGCCTCCATCCCATACTATTCACCCTGTCATGTTTCCAAGATCATGGGCTAGAAAAGCAACCTTTAGCTCTTTCAGAGTAAAGCAGGCTAATAGAGCAAGCCTACAGCCTGAAAAAATTTGATTTCACTTTTAATAACATAGTTAATTATGTTACAAATCTAACATTTTATTTGGTTTTCCCAAATTAAAGTTCAGAAGCAATTAGTTAAGCTATATGTAAAAAAAACAAGGACTTGAGAACTAGGGGATGTGATTCCCAAGTGCCCAAGTGGCAATGTTTTCCATGTGTCTGAGGCTCAGAAATTTCACACCAAGTGAGAGGTGCAGGCTTTCAACTGCTGAGTGACTATATTTGAATCACATGGCAATTCATTTCCAGATCCCAAGTCATCGCATATCTCCAGAGATACAGGAGATGAAGCCATGGGACAGATTTACACACCCAAGGGAGCTCATTTGAGACCTATCCCAAATGAGAATGGGGAAGTATCCAGGAATGATTCCCCAGGATATCCGTGCTTTGGCACTGTGATTTCCTTGCCCGATTCCAAATCTTGCACATCAGAACAACAAAAAGACTCATAAATGCAAGAAAGCTCATTAGCTGGATAGTGGTGGCAGAAATGAGGACATATTTAGCTGGAAAGTTTTTTGAGTCCTTGTGCTCTCAGAGCTCAAAATGTGTACAAACACAGAGACATCATTAACCATGCACAGAGTTGTGCTTCTGTAGTCACCTCTAACATTGAACATTAGAGAACAAGATTCCCTGGAAATAAAAAAAATCCACCCCTATCCTTAACACCTAATGTCCAGACAACCAAAAGGCATGAATGGGCTGGTACCTTGCAGATGTAGAAAGGAAAAGTACTCCAGAGCTTAACTTCTTGGACCATGAATTACTCTCTGGTGCGTAAGGAAATTATATTCCTGGAGGCAGCCTCTGAGGTGGTTTTAACCTGGAAACTTTTCCAGAATCTGCTGTAAGCCCCTGCTTTAAGGCAGGGGCTATATATATCTGTTGAGTGTTGCTACTTCCACTGCTGTAGCAAATTAACACAGATGCAGTAGCTTAAAATACACCAATTTATTGTTTTAAAGTTCAAAATTATCTGTAGTTCAAAATGGGTTGGCAGGGTTGTGTTCCTTTAAGATTCCAATTCCTTGTCCTTTTCAACTTCAGGAGGCTTCATGCATCCAATGACTCATGGTCTTTCTCCTCCATCTTTAAAGACAACAGAGGTTTGAATTCTTCCAACACTGAATCACTCTGACCCCTCCTTTTCTTATAATAGTTTCTTCAATGATCTTAATCCTGCTGCCTCAATTTTATAAAACCCTTATGAATACATTAGGTCCACTTATGTAATACAGGTTAATCTCTAAAGATTCTTAATCACATCTATGAAGTCCCCTTTTGCCATGAAAGATAACTGTGATGGTTAATATTAAGTGTCAACTTGATTGAATTGAAAGATGCAAAGTATTGTTCCTGGGTGTGTCTGTGAGGGTGTTGCTCAAAGAGATTAACAGTTGAATCAATGGACTGGGAGAAGACCCACCCTCAATGTGGGTAGGCATTGTTTAATCGACTGCCAGCTCAGCTTGAAAAAGCAGGTGGAATAAGCTGGCTTTCGTTGAGTCTTCTGTTTTTCATCTTTATCCCATGCTGAATGCTTCCTGCCCTTGAACATCAGACTCCAGGTTCTTCACCTTTGGACTCTTGGACTTAACACCAGTGGATTGCCAGGGACTTTGGGTCTTCAGCCACAGACTGAAGGCTGCATTGTCAGCTTCCCTACTTTTGGGGCTTTGGGACTTAGACTGAGTCACTACTGGCTTCCTTGCTCCTCAGCTTGCAGAAGACCTAACTTGGGACTTCACCTTGTGATTGTGTGAGTCAATTCTCCTTAATAAACTCCCTTTCATGTATAATATATCTGTTGGTTCTGTCCCTCTGAAGAACCCTGATTAATACAGTAACATAGCCAGAGGTTCTGGAGATTAGGATGAGGGACATTTTAGGGAGATAGCCATTATTCTACCTACCAGGGACATTTCAGGAGGATAGCCATTATTCTACCTACCATGGCGGCCCATAATAGGGAAAGAGACTATAGTTTTTGAGGATGATTTCCTAAAACTTCCATTATTCATGGGGGCCTGAGCTTAAATTTGCCTGTGGTTTTTCTGTGATCACAAGGAAAATGTTTGCTTTTTATTAGAGGCCAAGGGACAGTTTAGGGGCATGTGGTTTCTTCCTTTGGAAGAGTCTGGAGGTGGGCTGATTATTACTCATGTTTAGAGCATGTGAGAGTTACTCAGTGAGGGAAGGAATTAGGGCTGAAAATGGCAGCAAGTGGCAGTTTCCTCCTTGGCTTGCTTTAAGGTCATTTACATTTGTCACAGGATATTTGACCAAGCTGTTGATTGCTGTCACCGACTCATTGACAGAGGATACTCCAGTGGGATGGCAGCAAATTTTACCCTCCTTTCTTCTAAGTGTTGGGATTTTGGCCTTAGGGATTGTAAATGGCTTTGTGTTTCATTCCCCTCCCATCCCTTAAAAAAGTTATTAGGCACTTAAACAGCTTGATCCAGGTTTTAATTTTAGAAGGAATTCAGCTGGATATTCTGGAAAGGAAACAGATAAAGTCTGATATGGGATATTTCTAGATTGATAGAGAGGTTTAAGGTTATCAATCCTGGATAACCTTAAGGTTGAGTAAGGGAAAGTGGACATGATTTCTTCCACAGTCAGGAACTATTGTGGCAATGCCCCAGGAGGCAGCTGGAATTCTGATGTGGTCAGCTGATGTGTTTGCTGGATGGGCTAAGCATCAAGTTCCTCTGTATCTCCTAGACTCCCCTAGAGGTGGCAAGAAAGGAGCCTTGCATTGTGAGAAATTATTTGGACATTGGTGACAGAAAACACAATTCAACTGAACTGAACAACAAATGTGAATGTGTTTACTCATACAACTGACAAATCTGAGATGAGATCTACAATCAGCTGCAGGGGGTTGGTGGCTGTACTCTCCTAGGATTTTAAAAGACTTCAACAAAACCATCAGGCTGCCAGTCTTCCTTTCCCCTACTCTGTTTTGTAATACTACAGACCTGGGAACAGAGACGTACATTTGATTTATTTTTAGCCTTTTCAGGATCAGGCAGATTTGGTACCCACACACCTGGAAGATGGTTGTTCCAGATGGTTCATGAGTTTCTGAGAGCTCAGCTCTTCCCAAGATGTGCTCCTTTCTATTTTTTGCCTTGGAGATAACAAACCATGCTCCAGACTTTCTCCCAGGTCATGAGGGCATGTTCTGACCCCAGCTCTCTCTGTCATATGTTAATAGAGACCAATTCTTTCTCAACATGCAACTCCTATAAACCTTTGAAGCCATTTTGCTTAGAAAAATAGGAGGAAATGAAGTGGAAAATTAGAAAATCCTCTACCCATAAACTTTAGAATGAAATATAAATTGGTACATGTCAATAGTTATTTGTTGAATACTATCAAAGTATAAAATATACCCTTCAATTTCTAAGAGTAAAATAGCACATGTAAGTAAAAATATACATACAATGATATTTATTACAGCATCATTTATAATAGAATAATGTAAAAATTAGTTGAATATCTCTTGGCACATCTTTACAGTGGAATGTTATAGAATTATTAAATGCATATATAGACTCAAGTTTTCTGTGATATAGTTTTTCAATAAACATAAGAGATTGCAGCTTAAGTTGTATGATGTTATTTCTTTTAAATAATATTTAAATAATAAAACAATGTTTCTTTCAAAATGATTCCTTTTAAAAAGTATGTTTTTATGTTGCTGTATATAAATATAAAAAATATGTATATTAATGAAGAGAAAGAGATGTCTATATGGATTTACAATAAAGGTGATAATTGCACCCACCAAATGTTTAAGGGAAGTTGCTAATAAAAGCAAATGTATTTATATTTCACTTAAATTTTACTTAATTAAAATAAATAGTGGAAGGTCAGGAGTTTGAGACCAGCCTGGATAATATGGTGAAATCACATCTCTACAAAATTTTTTTTAAAAGATAAGCTGGGCATGGTGGCACACACCTCTTGTCCCAGCTACTGGGGAGGCTAAGGTGGGAGGACACTGGAGCACCAGAGGCAGAGGTTGCAATGGGCTGAGACTGTGCCACTGTGCTTCAGCCTGGACTACAGAGCAAGATCCTGTCTCAAAAAAATCAAATAAGATAAAACAACAAAATAACAATTAAAAAAAATGGACTTATGGGTGATTTGTATCATCATTTGATGAGAAAGACATGGGTGCAGGGTTTAAGACATACTTATCCTATCACAACTACAGCAGCCTCAGCATAGAAATAGTGATGCTAACAATAGTAAGTCATATCTCCCTGAAAGCCTCTCTTATGTGAAAACCTATGAGAGTGACAAGGTGTGTGTGTATGTAGGGAGGAAATTGTATGTAGTATGCATCTTCCACCCTTTTTTTCCATTTTGTCTGCTTTCAGTGTGGTTTTTCTCTCAAAGATCTTGGTGAAACCTGTTTGAAGATGATGGCTGCTGCTGCTCACTGTGAGATGTTAGACATACTCCCTGATCTACCAACATTTCCTCTTCTGTCCCCATAAATTTTACTGCCAAACCCTGGTCCTAATACCAAGTACTACCGCTTCCTTTGCTGATACTGGGACACTCCTGGAATCACCTACATGGTGCTTTGTTATCTGGAGTTCTTAATGATAGCCTTGTTTATGTCCTGGGCTGTAAGTGAGAAAAGTGTTTATCTTTTATGTTGCATTCTTCTAGAATAGGTGCTAAACTTTGATATTTTGATGTTTTACTGATAGTTACCTACAACCTCTTCTTCCTCTTTATTTCAAACATGAGCCCATGTGAGTGCTAAGCTGAGAAGAGTTGTCTAACAACAACAGAATGTACTGAAAACAATTCCTTCCCTTAGAATAACTCTTCTCCCAGAAGAGTTTTTGATTCCTTACAAAAATAGCATTAGTATTAAGAAAAATATCCTCTAATATTCTGGAAGGATTATTATATGTCAGGTACTGTTACAAGTGCTTTACACATCTTCACTCATTTAATCTGCACAACGCTTTGATGTTCATAGTAGAATGTATCATTTTCATTACGATAAAAAAGTCATATATTTCAAGCCACTCTATAGAACAATTTTAATACACGCTTTACTAATATATATAAGCATTGTTCTCAAAACCCCTAAGTTAAAATTTAAAAATACAGACCAAGCTGAGTCAGATTATCAGTTACTTTATCCACCGAAGGTTTACAATGAAAACCAGATTCATTTAAAAACAAAATGCCATTTTGATATACAATGTATATGAGGTATGATAAAGTTATAATGCAAGAAAAAAGACAAATACTAAAGACCATACTAATACAGTCTGAATAAAGTACAAATTGAAATGGGAATTACTTGTGAAGAGGCATACTGCCAAGTTCTCTCTTGTGATCTGTGAAGTCAGCCTCATAATTTTCAGTTACTCATACCTCTTCTCTCTTTCCTACATCAATTCATGGTCTAAACCCTAATTTACTTCCATTCATATACACTCCTATGGTTCTATTAATTTCCAAGCTGCTATAAGTGTTCAAGGACACTTAAGTTGTCCTTGTCCCCAAAATACCTTTTCTACTCTCATAGAAAAAATGTTTTATTCTTTCAATCCATTTCAGTTTAATTTTGGCTTCCAATCATCCACTAATACCTAAGAACTTAAAAATCATATAAAACTATTAGATTTTTTACTCAACTGTTTCTTCTTTGAACATAACTTCCACTTCTTTCATTAATACTTTCAAACTTGCCATGATCTTGTCTTTCTTTAATCTGTTTTCTCCTTTCATCATTTTTTAAAATTTCTTTTCTGCCCAATTTTAATGTTAAAGCCAAACACATCAATAATAAATTGTTAGTAGCAATGTAGAAGCTGCTGTTTTCTTTTATCAACTTATTTTATGTTTACCTAACGAACTTACTTGGCATATGTTTATTGAATTCTAAGTATAATAGTTTAAGTATTTGTTGAGATTATAGAGAGAATCGATATGCAGTAACTGTCCTTGATAAGGTCAAATGATATATTCAAATGCAATCATGTTAAAATTATTACTATAGAATATCCTGTGTTTTATTATAATTATATGTCCTAAATATTTCTGAGTTATTATAGTTGAAATTATTTGTTTTCTTCCCACCAGAATCAGGGAAAGCTTCATAGACTAGAGATCAATTGGTCTTAGCTTTGAGGAATAAGTAAAAACTTATCAGATAAAGAAATTTTGAAAGATATAAAAGGAAAACAGAACTAAAAATGAGCCAACAAAAATCATAGAAAATCATAAACTCACAGGCCCTTGAGAGACAAAAGATTAAAGCACATTAAATGCCATGCTGACTGAGTATGGAACTTATCCAGCAAGAAATGGGAGTTCAGAAGGGTTGTAAATGCAGGATATGGCTGTGTTCTTGAAAAATTTTAGCTAAAGCAGGCACTACTGAATAGCTATGTGTCATAAAGAAGCACATAAACACTAGAAAAAAAATTAACTATTTTTTAAGTCAGTGACCTGAAATTCACTCTGTTCTTTTGAATTAAATCCTTGAGTACTTGAGGGAAGAATAATATATTGATTTATTCACAGTTGATGGGAATTAATACATCAAAATCGATATCAGAAGAAAGCTTTCATGAAAAGAAATAAACATATACACAACAGAGAATGTTGCTTAGAAGTACATGTATAAGAAGAACACAGCTGAAATACCCAGGCCAGGAATACTTGTTCCAGGCAACTACAAAAAATACACTTCTCTGAGGTCTATAATGTATCAGTCACTTTCTCAATAGAAAAACAGTGGCACACTTAAAAGGTCATAAATAAAAATAATTTAATGAAGGGCATATGAATTTGTGTGATTTGCATGTTTTTGTCCCCTCCAGAATTTATGTTACAACTTAATTCCCAGCGCAATAGTATTGAGGGTGGTGTCACCTTTAGGGGTGATTGAGTTATGAGGGCTCCACCCTTATGAATGGGATTAAGTTTCTTCATAAAGGGCTTGACAAGGGATGTTTGCTACTTTTTGCCTTTCCAACTTCTGCCATGTGAAGTCACAGCATCCTCCCTTCTAGAGGACTCAGTGTTTGAGGCACCATCTTGGAAGCAGAAATCAGATGCTAAACCTGCCGGTAACTTGATCTTGGACTTCCAGCCTCCAAAACTGTGAGGAATAAATTTCCATTCTTTATAAGTCACCCAGTCTTAGGTATTCTGTTACAGCAGTACAAAATGGGCTAGCATAAACCTAGAGATTAAGAGAATAAATATCAAATAAAGAAAAATGATAGTAGTTCTATGCTTGAAAGGGAGTGTTCTTTTATGGCTATGAGGATGTACTGCTGATTCTTAGTTTCATTGATTGATAGTAGAATACAGTCTGTGGGAACAACCCCATGGTGTGAGTAGTCATTGTGCTAGCTGTATGTTCTCCAAACTTATTTTCTACATATCCTCCAAATTCTGTGAGCTACATTATACTTTGTAGATTATACATTAGACATTAGAGATTGCTTAGTCATATGTAACAACAGTACAAAGAAAAGCATGGACGTATTCACAAAATATAGAATATAGGGTATTTTAGGAATGGAGAAAGAAATGTGGTAAGAAAGTGATAAATGGGATCTTTGACTAAATTGATACATGCTATATTTATTGAGCTGCATACTGGTTATGCCTATTGAAACATTTGAGCAATACCAGAGTGAAGTATAATATAAGGAAAAACTTAGTAAACACAGAGCATTCTAGGAAGAAGAAACAGTAGGGAACAGAGGTGGCAGGAACCATACTTGTTAGGTTTAGGAACAGCACTGGAGCGTGTGTGGCTGGCATGTACTGAACTAGAAAACAAAGTCAAACCACAAGGCCAGATCACATGGGGCCTATGGGTCAAAACAAAGCCTTTTAGATCTACGCATAGTGTGATGAAAACCCACGTCAGTATTTTTAGCAGGGGAGCTTCTTGATCTGACATTTATTTTTAATGATCACTTTGCAACGGTGTGGAGAATATTACAGGGAGCCCTTTGGGAGGCAGTTGTAATGTTCCAAACTAGAGATGATGGTAGCTTGGAGTGAGTGATGGTTGTGAAGATGGTAGGAGTTGGGTAAATTCCTGTATATTTTAAAGATATTCCTCACAGAAAAAGGCACTCAAAACTAAAGGGAAATAAATGGTTTAGTCAAAATACAGGATTGGAATATTGAGATATTCTCTACACTGAGAGAGGCTAAAATTTAAGCCGAGGCAAACTGTAGATGGATTAAAAATTCAGTGCAACCCCTATCAAAATAACGATGTTCTTCACAGAAACAGAAAAAATAATCCTAAAATTTATATAGAACACAAAAGACAGAGAGTAGCTAAAGCAATCCCGAGTAAAAATAACAAAGCTGGAGGCGTCACATTGCCTGACTTCAAACTATACTACAAAGCTATAGTAACTATGATAAAATGATTCTGGTGTAAAAGCAAACGTATAGACCAGTGGAATAGAATAGAAAACCTATCAATAAATCTGCACATTTACGGTTGACACATTTTCACAAAAGGTGCCAAGAACATACAATGGAGAAAGGAGAATTTCTTCAATAAATAGTGTTGGGACAACTGAATATCCATATCTAGACTCCTGTCTATCTCTTAACATATAAAAAAATCAACTCAAAATGTATTAAAGACTTTATCTAAGACTTGAAACTATGAAGTTGCTAGAAGAAAACACTGGAGAAGCACTCCAGGACATTAGTCTGGGCAAATATTGTTTGAGTAAGACCTCAAAATGATAGTCAATCAAAGCAAAAATGAACAAGTGGGGTCACATAAGCTTAAAAGCTTCTGCACAGCAAAGGAAATTCTCAACAAAGTGAAAAGACAACTGACACAGAGAATGGGAAAAAAAAAAACAACTTGTAAACTACCCATCTGACAAGGGATTATTAACCAGAACATATAAAGAACTCAAACAATTCAATAGAAACAAAAATCTCATTAAAAAATGGGAAAATGATGTGAATAGACAGACATTTCTCAGAAAAGAAAACCATACAAACAGCCAACAGGTGTATTTTTGAAATTCTCAACATCACCAATCTTCAGAGAAATTCAAATTAAAACTATACTGAGATATAATCTCATCTCAGTTGATATGGCTTTTATCCAAAAGACAGGCAATAACAAATGCTGGAGAGGATGTGGAGAAAAGGGAACCCCCATACAATGTTGGTGAGAATGTAAATTAGTGCAGCCACTAAGTAGAACAGTATGAAGGTTCTTCACAAAAGTAATAATAGAACTACCATATGATCCAGCAATCCCACTGCTAGGTATGTATTTAAATAAAAGGAAATTAGTATGCCAAAGAGGTATTTGTACTCCTGTGTTCATTGCAGTACTATTCAAAACAGCCAGGATATGGATTCAACCTAAGTGTCTCTCAGTGGATGAATGAATTAAAAAGTGATAAACATATACAGTGGAATATTATTAATCCATAAAAAAGAATAAAATTATGTCATATACCACAAAATGGATGGACTGAAGGATTTCAGTCCATAAGCAAAATAAACCAAGCACTGAAAGGTAAACATTCATGCTCTCACTAACATGTGAGAGCTAAAAAAAAAAAAAAATTGAACTAATGGAGCTAGAGTAGAATAGTTTTTACCAGAGGCTGGGAAGAAGAGTAAGGAGGGGAGAATAGAAAGAGATGGTTAATGGGTATAAAATACATTCAGATAGACTAAGATCTAGCATTCACTAGCACCACAGGGCAACTATAGTCAACAGTAATTAATTAGATATGTCAAAATAACTAAAATAGTGGAATTGGAACATTCCTAGCATAAATAAATGATGAATTCTTAAGGTGATGGATACCTCAATTACTCTAATTTGATTATCACACATTGTATGTTTGCATCAAATTATCACATGTACTTCATAAGTGTGTATAACTATTATGTACCCATAATCATTAAAAATTTAAAAACAAAAAAGACTAGAATATAAAACAGAAAATTATAAAACAACACTGAAGATAATATGGATGCATAAATAACTGATTTGGGGGTCACAGAAAAGCTTTCTGAGCAGAAATACAACAATAAAGGAAAAAATTATCACAAAGAAAATGCTTAAAGTAAGACTCAAATGCCAAATTTGTGAAAAAAAATCTGGAATACTTGAAATGTGCCTAGTTGGAGAAATCAGTTCTGGTTTACTTGCTGAATGCCCCCCATCCCCAACATACACACATTGTACCCATTTCTTTGCTTTAATGATCAATCTGTATTGATCTGCCCATTATTTTTCTCTGTCCACTTTATTTTCCTCCTTACTACTATTTTACTCTGTATTTAGCAAAACAAAAAAGCTCTATTATTTTAATTATTACCTCATAAATGTTCTCAACTCTCTCACTTGTTTTCTTTTTCTTTTCATGTTAATTCCCTGGCATAACCGTAGAAAATCCAGCCAGTTACATGTCTTTAATTGATCAGTTGAGCATTTCTGGAGAAAACTGTTCACACATTAGGATAGCTATAGCTCATGTTCATCATCACCCACAATAAATAATCATGCAATAGTATATACCATTATGCAGTTTGTTTTTCAACTAGCAATGTATTATCAACATTTATAGAAGTCAGTAAATCTAAGCATATGAATATAGGGCAGTATGAAGAAATTAACAAATCCATCTTTGCCATATGTTTTGATTCCAATGTGTGGCTGTTGTAAAGAGGAAGGTGATGAGAAATCATGTATCCCTAAGTATTGCTTCAGCAAAAATCCTTAGAATTGTGAAAATATGGGTCAAAGAGCATAAAATTTTTAAGGCTTCTTCTGTATTTTACAGTTTCATTCTCTTTTACAGAAGTGAGTGAGACTTCCCATATTACTTTTTGAGATGACTTTCTAATTTAGAGATAAAAAAATGCTGCTTTCTCAAGTTACTTTGCATTATCTCAATTACTAATTATGTTTAATATTTTCCATGCCTATTATACTGTTTTAATTTGATAGCTTTTAATTAACAAATATTGCCTGATTTCTATTGCTTTGTTTACTTCAACAAAGATGAGTATTTCCAAACATTGAGAATGCTAAAAACATTGAATACAAAGGTGATTATTGCTTCTTTCACACATTTTTCTATTTTACAAATTCTTCTGCAAAATATCTTACTTATAATTAGATATAAAAATACTATTTAAGGAGAAAAAAATACTATTAAGGAGAAAACCAGTTGGGTTTCTTATATAAAGAAAACATTATTTTGCCATTTAGTTTTTGGTGTTGATATTATTAAAAGTTTGGAAGATGAATTGAAAAATTAATCATTTAAAAAAGAACAATTGCTAAAATATAGTGAAGGCTTTTATATAAACTATAAAAATATCCTTGTACAAAATTCAAATTATTTAGATGTTATGACTATGTCTTACATAACATTAAAGTATGTCACTTATATTCAAAGAGATTGGTATTTAAAAAGTAAAGTAACATATATCTATTGCTTCCTACATATATATGAATATATATGGCTTAATTAAACTTCAAGGTACTAAGAAACAAGGATGAAAATAAATTCATAGTAGGAAGTTCACAAAGCAAGTAAGAAAAAAGAGTGTTTAGCCTCAACTTAGAATTGCAAAAGAATAGAAAGGGAGTATGTGTGCTTTCTACCTTTGCCCAGGTTCTACCTCTTAGTAATGTCATATAATTCTTGGAAACAGCCTGTCAGGATTATGCAACACAAATTCCCTCACGTATTATTTCATTGCTATTTGGGGTAACAAAACCTTACAGACTGTCAGCCAGCACTACGGCTTAAAAAGGACATTCCACAGTGAGTTGGAAGGTCTCGTTCTGACTTCACTATTCTATTCTGGACCTTCTGAATGGGCTGTCAGTTTGATGGTTACTAGACTTGGAAATAATTTAGACTATAATACAAAGCCTGTTAGATAAATAAAACCACTTAAAAATTTCATTTTCCTCTATAACTTGAGATATTGTTACCAAATTAGATTCAATACTGTGACTCGTGTTTTACTAAATGTACATAAATAAATATGTATTTTTATTAACACACATACACATATATGGTTTGTTAACACTATCATTGCTTTATAAATGTGTTGCATTTGTAAATATTTTGTTTCCCCCAATTTTGTATTCTAAATCTCAGCAATTCATATGTTGGCACCTGGCAGATCTGGTTAGTTTTTAGAGTGACAAACATTTAGTAGCTAGGAGAGCTGACTCTTCCTCAAGTCTGCTAAAACTTATCATTGACAGATTTTGCCTTGTCAATCATAAACCAGACACAGTCCCAGAATTCATTTTCCATTGTGCCATTCTAAAGAGATAAAATATCTCTCAAGAGATAGTCCTACATGACTCAATGAACTCATTGTAAAATCTTTTTTTAAAAATACCACAACAGAAACCAGATACTAGAAGTATGGAAAATGATTTAAAGATTTACTTATAACTATCAAATGTGCCCTCCAAGTAGGAATACTTTAACTAAACACAACAAAGGTAATTTATTGTCCCAAAGCATAAAGAAAAATCTCTGACCTATATGATATAAATTTTTGGTTTTGGAGTACATTACAGGTTTCATTTTCTCCTGGCAAATGTATTTTCCAATTACATCTTTAGGCTACTATTAATAAAAGTTTGCATCCTTTAGTATATCTGGTTGTTGAAAGGGCTAGACAGATGGGAGGAACAGACAATTTTCAATTATCCATTTCTTTCTTTCCTTCTCTAATCTCTCTTTATCCTCAAACCTTTCCTTAATCTTTTTCACTCTGTTTATATCTCTTTGCTTTCTTTCTTTTTTCATGTTCAGTCTTTTATTCCTCTTTCATTCATTTATCTAAATAATTGCTGCTTTATCTAAGGAAAAACTTGCTACATTTTGACAAAATCTCTACCTTTGCTCCTTTTCAGTCAACCTGTTTTCTGTGTTTGATTAAAAGTTTAGTATCACACTGATCAACTTTGAAGTAACATGATAAGTAACATGAATCTAATAACAGTAGTGAATACTTTCAATAGTGAAAGAACACTGTCTATTAGAATGCAAGTTGCATGAGAGTAGGAATTTTATTTTATTAAAAGTATATTCCTGGGCAGGGCGCAGTGGCTCATGCCTGTAATCCCAGCACTTTGGGAGGCAAAGGTGGGTGGATCACAAAGTCAGGAGATTGAGATCATTGTGGCCAATATGGTGAAACCCCATTTCTACTAAAAATACAAATTAGCTGGCGTGGTTGTGCACACCTGTAGTCCCAACTACTCAGGAGACTGAGGCAGGAGAATCACTTGAACCCAGGAGGCGGAGGTTGCAGTGAGCTGAGATCACATCAATGCACTCCAGCCTGGGCAACACAGTGAGACTCTGTCTCAAAAAAAAAAAAAAAGTATGTAAGTATATTCCTAATGTTTTTAAAAGTTCCTGATGTAGGTAGGAAAAATCAGGATAGGAGAAAAGGAGTTTCAGATTAAGAAATCTGAAGGGGACATAGAGGAATTCTGAAGTGAAATCTGCGTATCCATAACTTGATTCTTGTTTTGGTTGTTTAAAATGGTCCAGGATTGGGCCTTTTGACGATGCCAGGTTTCCACTAAGGGACCAAGGAAGTACAAACAAGTAGACAAACGTGATACATGCTGTAGTAGAATTGTGGGCAGGGGATGAATGGGTGTCCTGGCATAAGAACTCTTAAATCTGTCTAAAATATTGAGAAAGATGTCAGGGAAAATAATACGTGAGTTGCATCTTGAAGCATACATAGAAATTCACTGGCTATAGAAGGAAGAGTTACACTGGGTAATTTATCTCCTAGCACACAAATCCCTCTCCCAGTTCCTCACTGGTTGGGTAATATGGGGTTACAATCTTCCCAGACATCGCCTAAGTTTCATTATCCCCTTTATGAGGTTATACCCCTAGTAACTGCCTAAGTTTCAGTTTCCCAATAATGAAACTTTCTTCCCTTTTATGGGCTGAACCTTCCTCTACATTCTGTTCACTTAGTGTGTGACCTTCTGGGTGCATGAGCCGTGTGATTTGTTACATCTGCAGGCTGGCTTGCCAGTACTTAGATTTACCCTGCCTTAAAAATGGACAATTTAAAATATTTTTTTCAGAATTAGCCAAGTTAAAATCTGATTTAAATTTTAGTAGGAGGGAGAGGAGCTTAAAAGTTAACTATTGGGTACTGAGCTTCATACCTGGGTGATGAAATGATATGTACAACAAACCTTCGTGACACATTTACCTGTGTAGCAAACCTTCAGATGCACTCTGAAACCTAAGGTTAAAAAAAAAATAAGAACGTATATTGCTTGAGATATGTTAATCATGAAGAAAATAGATATCATACAGCTTATGCAAAATTGAACAAGGAACTAGAATCCTAGTGCCATAAGACTTTTGGGAGTAAACATCAGGAGAATAATCAAATTTTTTAAAGTAGAAATAAATACAAAGTAGGTAAAGGGAAGAGGATATAACAAGATTTAATTTGGAGCAAGTAACTGATGCAATTTACCAGAAAATATAGGGCATATAGGTAAGATAAATATAATATTTATTGTCCAAAATGGGGGCTCTTTTGAGACTAAAAAGGAAAATCAATAATTATGCTGAAGAAACATGGAAAATAGACCTATTCTTAGAAAACTGGATGTCTGGTAGCTACATATAAGAGCCAAGCAAAGAAAATAAAGGTAAATGTTAAGTTTGTACTACAACAATAGGGAACCAGTGTTTTATTTTCTACCAAAACAACACTTGACTGAAACTAGTGATGTATGAGAACTTAAAGATACAAAGAAATCAGTTCAGCATCTAGTAAAATTGTGGTGGAATCAAATAGAACTTAAGAATTGTCGTAATTTGGACTAAACTTTTTTGGTTGTGGATTTAAAGAAAAGGGGATGAATTGGGGAGATTTAATTGTTCAGTGTTATATAATAATACAGGATTTGGAAACTCTAAGTTAAACATTTATTTACCTTTTCCCTTTTCTTCTTCTTTGTTTTCTTTTCCTTAAGCTACAGGACTTCTCAAAGCCTTAATTCAGAAATGAACATTGTGAATCTCTAATTGGAGAATATATTATGGATTTTTTTTATTTCAAAATTTATTTGTCTTGGTATTCTCATTATTACCTATAATGAGATTCCATAGAAAGTATTTTTAATTGAAAAGGAAAATAAGGTACAAATAAATAGAATGGAAATCCCAAGTCACTAATTAGTTTATGTCAAAGCAAGATTAGTTGTTAGGTAGGTCAAAATTTCAACTGTTTTTGTTTTTTTTTGTTTTTTTGAGATGGAGTCTCACTCTGTCTTCCAGGCTGGAGTGCAATGGCATGATCTCGGCTTACTGCAACCTCCACCTCCTGGGTTCAAGGGATTCTCCTGCCTCAGCCTCCTGAGTAACCAGGATTACAGGCACGCACCACCATGCATGGCTAATTTTTGTATTTTTGGTAGAAATGGGGTTTCACCATGTTGGTCAGGCTCGTCTCGAATCCCTGACCTCAGGTGATCCACCTGCCTCTGCCTCCCAAAGTGCTGGGATTACAGGCATGAGCCACTGCTCCTGGCTCAAGATTTCAATTTGATAGCACCTCCAGCCCTGCTTTTTTGTAACACAGTTGAAGTCAGAAGTGAATGAGAATATGAGAATACCAAGTAGAGTGATATGAGAGCAGAGCAGCCTACAAAGGGCACATACTGGGAGTAAGAAAGTAATGTCTTAACACAAGGACAAATATATTCTAAAGCCATAAAAATGTAAGTAAGAAAAGTTTCAAGAAGGAATATAAAATTAACTAAGTAAATCATTTTAGAAAATTACACCAGGAGAAAAACTAATTAAAGGACATAACACTTAGGGATATAGGAGTGGATAAAATTTATAGTCAGTATAGAAGAATGCATAGCATGGTAAAGTGAAGGTTCAGAAGATGGATAAAAAATTAGAGAGGAAGTGGAGGTTGTATACACTAATATCAAATATTATTTTTATAACCCAATGGTAACATAATGGTAAATAACTTTGGGAACAAAGACTACGTCATTTTCTTTTGTATCCTCAGGTTAAAACAGCCAGAGTCCTTACTATAGCTGAGCTTATAAATAGATAACAGTAACTCTCTCCCTTTCTCTGTTAAAAACTTAAATGATTATTTTTAGAAGAAAAGGGAAAAGGTAAATAAATGTTTAACTTAGAGTCAATAGTCAATGACTTTTCTAGGAAGGCCAAGCAAGGCAAACACACTAGGAACTTGTCCTGATGTAACCTAAATGTTGAATATATGTAGCATCCTATATATGCATGAATTCAATGAATATATGAAATATGTGTCATTTATGAGATTATGTATAGGCATATACATATATATGCCTATACACATATATACATATATATGCCTATACAAAATCATCACCAACTTGGAAATTGTGTATGTGTGTATATACACAGTCTATCTATGTGCCTTCGTATCTATATCTATATCTATATCTATAATTTTAAAGAAATAAAGACTTTTTTCTAGTTTCCAAAATGAGTATCATCAATATATTTGTAGACATCTGTAGACGAATAAAAAGTTAAAATGCATGCATGAGGAATTAATTATCCATACAAAGATCTAGCAAAAGCAATAGGCAATTTAATCAAGAACACGGCAAATATTAAGTCAGAGAGGGATTATGAAGTTCAACAAGCAGCAATAAGAAATAGCTGAGATGAGACTAGGAAGAAAGTGAAGCTTAATTAAAATTTAACAGTATAATTCAAAAAGTTATTAATCATTGTTGAATAATTAAAATTTTTATGAATAAATATATTACGGAAAATTAAAAACATCTTAAGAAAAAAGTGACATTTCTATAATTAATAATTAAAATTAATGTAATAATGATTGATAATTCATTTATGTATATTCAGTAAAATATGACTGTATTAAGATCTAGGAATATCTGCCATTAAATTTTTCTCTTTGCTTTATTTTAAATCTAGTTACCTATATATTTTAAGTATATTACACAAAGTGTTTTTACTATTTTTCATAATAATCTGATATTTCTGTAAATTCATACTCATTCATATTCCTCCAAAACTCTTAAATTTTGTAACCTGCCTAAGAGCTACAATTTTGTTCACATAATTTAAACTTGTCTAGGAATAGACAGACAGCATAATCAGAACATAGTCCTTTCATTTACAAGTCAGGACTATATTCAGTATTACAATTTATTATCTAATACATAAGTGATGACAAAATAGGTTGGTTGAATTAATATCAGTGATGCATTATTGTATGATAAGTTTCATCAGAGCAAAATTTTAAAAAAATTTCCGTCAGTGCCAGGCTGGAAAAAAACAATATAAGTCACATTGGTCTGTCTCAGGCATATTTTCCATCAATAAATACAGAGAAAATTACATCCATTATAAGGTAGAATTAACTTTTCCAGGCTGGTGTTTATCATATGAAATAGAGCTCTAATGTCCTATTCACTGTTTACCTGAAAATAATTCATTTGAAATTAACATATCACACTTGTCTTCTCCTTGAATCAACTTCCTATTAGTATAATTTATTTTATTTTATTTATAGACTACCATTAATAGATTGAGCTCTTTTATTCTGAACTGATAATCCACACTATAATTCAGATAAATATGCCATTATTTTCTCACATAAATTCAAAATTTCACTTTAATGACAATTAGTTTTTGTTATGAGCTCATAAAAGTTGACAGGGTCTTTTTCAGTAACACAGTTTATGTTTGGATGTATTTTAGAGAGTGAGAGAAGACCAACTTGATAAAATAAATTTTTTTTTCTTTTTTTTTTTTTAATTGCATTTTAGGTTTTGGGGTACATGTGAAAAACATGCAAGGTTGTTGCATAGGTGCATACGTGGCAGTATGATTTGCTGCCTCCCTCCCCTTCACCTATATCTGGCATTTCTCCCCATGCTATCCCTCCCCAACTCCCCACCCCCCCGCTACCCCCCCCTCCCCCCCAACAGACCCCCGTGTATAGTGCTCCCCTCCCTGTGTCCATGTGTTCTCCTTGTTCAACACCCGCCTATGAGTGAGAACATGTGGTGTTTGATTTTGTGTTCTTGTGTCAGTTTGCTGAGAATGATGTTTTCCAGGTTCATCCATGTCCCTACGAAGGATGTGAACTTTATAAAAGCAAAAATAATCATTTAAGTTTTTAACAGAGAAAGAGAGTTACTGTTATCTATTTATAGGCTCAGCTATAGTAAGGACTCTGGCTGCTTTAACCTGAGGATACAAAAGAAAATGACGTAGTCTTTGTTCCCAAAGTCATTTAAATTCAATATTATTTTTTTCAAAAGAAAATATACCAAGATCTGGATGGTCATGAGAATCTTTCAGGAAAGGTTGAGCTTGAACCAGTAACTTAAACTAAAAATTGATTTACTCTGGCATGTGTATGTGCACTCAGCACCTGTCACTCCACCCATGAACACTGGAACTTGAGACCACCTGAACTTGAACGACCTCTGAAATTTTTAATGCTAATGTATGTACTTTCTCCAGTCAAACATTTCTTATATCAGTTATTTCCCTAAATGTGTCTTGGGATTTCTGAACTTCAACTTTACTAAAACTTCTATAAAGAAATAGTCTAAGTGAAGTAGTGTAATAATTAATATAAGTTGTTTTTTAGGTGTTTACAAGAATTTCTTTGGCATTTTGGCAGGTAGTATGATTACTGAAATCCTATGGCCTAATTTTCAATATTGGCTTGGCTATTTACTAACTGTCAGATATTGGTTAAACTGCCTAGCCTATCTGAACTTGTTTTCTTATTGATAAAGTAAGGATTATAGTAGTAATTATTTCAGTAAATGGGTTTAAATTATGTAAAACTCACAGAAGAAGACCCTGAAAATAATAATTAGAATGTATACTGAATGGCCACTACTATTACTAGTACCACTATTATTTCTACTAGTACAACTAGTAGTAGTACTAATAGAGAGATACTAACAGTACCTAGGAGATGATTTGCCAACATTATCATCAGCAATATAGCTCTTTATTCTTGAATAGTTAGTAAACTTTTACCTGGAAATCATTGACTTTTTAAGGTTGAATTAATTACTGTTGTCTCAACATACAGTTCTACCATCCAGAATTAAATGAATTGATTATCATTTTAATTAGCATCTTAGTGAAGGTAAGAATATCTTAGCTGTAAGAACAAACTGAAGCAATGGTTGCTTAAGAAAAAAAAAAATTAATAGAAGACCAGAGATCATTAGAAACCTGGATTCCTTATGACTTTCTGCCATTCCATACTTCGTAGAAAGCTTCCATCCCCCAGTTCCTTTCATGATTCGAGATGGCTGCTAGAGTTTGAGCTAAAAGTCTTTTCTCTGAGCACAAGGAAAGGGAAGTGGAGCAAGATCCAAACAGTGTCTATCTTCCATCTGAGTTGCACTTTAAAGAAGTTCTACAAGGTCGGGCGCGGTGGCTCCCAATCCCAGCACTCTGGGAGGCCGAAGCGGGCGGATCACGCGGTCAGGAGTTTGAGACCAGCCTGGCCAGTGGTGAAACCCCATTTCTACTAAAAAATACAAAAATTAGTTAGGCATGGTTGCGCACGCCTGTAGTCCCAGCTACTAGGGAGGGGAGGCAGGAGAATCACTTGAACCCAGGAGGCGGAGGTTGCAGTAAGCCAAGATCATGCCACTGCACTCCAGCCTGGCGACAGAGCCAGAATCCCTACACCCCCGCAAAAAGAAGAAGTTGTACAAAAGTGTTAGCATCTGCATGTTTATTCTTTACTTGTGAAATTCAAACTACTGTTCATGATATAGAAACTCCATATGCTTGGATCTTGTTAATGTGGAGGTCAGTGATCTCTCCCAGAAGATGTTTTAATTGTACCTTGACAAAGAGTTTAAACTATTATTACTGCAAAAGGTCTAGATGTTGTTAAAAAGTACAGAATAATATTTGGAAAATAATTAATAACTAAATATTGCCAAAGAATGCTGAAGACCTACTGAGAATTGATGCTAGAAAAGTAGTGTGCTGCCAGCTCAAGAAGGTATTTGAATTCTAAGGTAGAATAAAATAAAAATTATTAATTTCTGACATGAATTGGGTACTTACTGCATCCCATGCGCTTTTAGTGGTGCACAGAGAAGATACACTATTCACATGTCCAGAAGGAAAACAAAATGACTACTGCTTCTAAGAGATTTTAGTGACCACCTAAAACCTCTAAAGTGTCAGCCTTGGTATCAGTAAGTGAACAGTCAAGTCAGCATCAGAATCAAATATAGGAGCTCTAATTCAAGAGCCATCTTTCTTACTGGCATTTTTAATACATAGACTGCTCACAATTTTATTTTCACATTACATTATAGGTCTTTTTGAAACCATTCGAAATTTTAAGAACAAAACATAAAAGGAAAATTCTGAAAGCAGATTGTGAAATAGGAGAGAGAAATGTTTAAAGGCAAACAGATCTGAAATATTCTATTTAATTATTCGTTGATGCTAAACATAGTGTGTCTCTTACTTTTTTGAAGTTTACAGTGTAGTGAACTTAAATACATAAAATAGCATAGAAACACATACTGGACAGGCATTGCTAAAGAATAGATCTTTTTCCAAAATAGTGTTTACATGAGGAGATTTTTTTGTCCCTAATACAACTTTAAACTAAAACCTTGTTTTCTGGTATGTCTCCTAGAAAGAAGAAATGAGATTTGATTGTTTCCAACTAAGGTTAAAGAATATAAGACATTTAGGAAATTGAAATTCAGTACAAAGTGTAATTGAAACAACACATTCTAACAAACCATATGTATTTTAAATATAATTTGCTATAACAACTAATTTCTTTTTTAATGTTTGGGGAGGTGCTTGAGCAATGGACTTCAGACTACAGGAATTAATTCAAACTTGCTTGGATTGTATTTTCAATATTGTTTCTATAATGAACACTTTGTAAAAATGATTTAAATTCCTGTATATTTTCAGGCTTTTAGCATTTTAAAATAATTACCACCACATAATAGATAATATATAAAATAAACAATATTGATACTAATACCATGGCACCTGAACAACCACTTGTCTCTCAGCATATTGGCTATAATACATTAAAATAACCAGAAAAGAAAGTATTGAAAATACAAAATTAGTTTTAAAAATCACTAACTGTTCAAAACCAGGGAAAATAAAACAAAAGGCATTTTAATACTGAGCTACAGTTCTAATAAACAAAAAAAAAAAACAAATCTCTTACTTATTTTATCTACTGTATTTTTCAAAGTTCATATATTCTCCCTAAATTCTTTGATAAATGATAAAATTATTTCTCACAACAGTTGAGTTTTTTTTTTTTTTTTAGAGGTACTTCCACTAACATGTTAATCAAATCTAGGCAAACAACATAAGCATAATCAGCTTAGTCTTTTGTAACATAAAAATTAGAGGCCTAGCACTATCTGATTTAGCATTAGGTTTGGCTGCACATGACATACTTAACCAAGAGATCTCTCTCTCTCTCTCTCTCTCTCTCTCTCTCTCTCTCTCTCCATATATATATATATTTATTTATTTATTTATATGCATATCATATAGGTCTTTTTGAAACCATTTGAAATTTTAAGAAAATTATAAATATGTAAATCATAAATATATATAAATATGTAAATATATAGAATATATATATGAATATTATATATATTATATTATATATAATTTATTATATAAATAAAAATATATATTATATTATTTATTATATATTTATATATAAATATATTAAATATATATTTATATATATTCTATATAATATACAATATAAAATATACATAATATATAATATATATAATTTATATATAATATATATTTATAACATAAAAATTATAAATTTTTATATATTTTTTCATATTTATATATAATATATAAATATATATAAAATATAATTTATGTATATTTATTCTGGGCTCCCTGTAAAGTAAAACATAGATATATTTTAATATATATAAATATATATAAAATATATGTGTGTGTATATGTGTGTGTGTGTATACATATATATATTTTTTTACTTCACAGAGAACCCAGAAGCAAACAGTCCAGGACTAATAGAACAGCTCTACAATGCCATCAGAGCTGAAGGCTCCTTCTATTTGTTCATTCTGTCATCCTTAACATGTTATTTCATTGTTATGGTTTCAAATCTGTTCCACTTCAGTCACCATGCCAACAATCCAGTATAAAAATAAAGGAACAGAGGGAAAACATAAAGATGTGCCCTTTTCTTTTTGGCATAATTATGATCCTATAATCCATATTACCCTTAACTTGCTTTTGCTGCAATAAAGCCATAACAACTGTAATCCCAACTACTTGGGAAACTGAGTCAGGAGGATTGCTTGAGCTCAGGAGTTTCAGTTTGGTTCTCTGAAAGCAAGACCCAGTCTCTGAAAAAGAAACAAAACAACAAGACACATCAACAAAAAACATAACAAAACACTAGGCATTAATTTCATGTCAGTACAAAAGATTTACTGCACAAAAACTAATGTAGGCTGGGTGCAATGGCTCACACCTGTAATCCCAGCACTTTGGCAGGCTGAGGTGGGCAGATCACGACATCAGGATTTCAAGACCAGCCTGGCCAATATGGTGAAACCCCGTCTCTACTAAAAATACAAAAATTAGGGGGGCATGGTGGTGGGTGCCTGTAATCCCAGTTACTCAGGAGGCTGAGGCAGGAGAATTACTTGAACCCAGGAGGCAGAGGCTGCAGTGAGCCAAAGAGTATGTGCCATTGCACTCCAGCCTGGGCGACAGAGCGAGACTCTGACTCAAAAAAAAAAACCAAACAAACAAAAACTAATGTAATATTAATGGATGTGTAACATTAAAAAATTTTTTTTTCATAAACAGGAGCAATGTTACAAGGAACAACTTGTGAATCTCTTGCATTCTTGTGAAAGTATGAGACGATTTTTTTAGAAATATAATGTCTAGTTAAAGGCATATGATATTTGAAATTTTGAAAGATATTGCCAAAATGTCCTTCAAATGTATTGATTCATAATTCTAACAGCAATATTGAGTATATTTGTTCTTTTACACACGTTTCAAAAATATATATTTTCAAACTTGTTAACTGTTGCCAATTTTGTAGTTGAGAATAGGATGCATTATTTTAGTTGGCATTTATTTAATTCAGAGTGAGTTGAGTATTATTTTGAGAGTTTGGGGCCATTTGTAATTTTTTTATTGTTTAGAGTGACATAAAATTATCTCATACTTAAAGAATATTTATAATACTACCTTACCTTCATTTCAGTACAAATTGCAATTATCTTGTACATTTAGCGTAATTATTTACCTTTTTTAGAAATGTAGGACAAAACAAAACCTTAATTGCATCTAAGTGGAAATGATGGCAGTGGTGGCCCTTCTAAAGTAGCTCCTGTGAGGACGTCAGTTGCAGCAGGGGAGGCATGACTGAGACTGTGCTCTCTGTGGAACTGGCAGGGGCTGGGAAAATGTGAGAGTCCTGCCCCCGACCAAATTGCCAGGGTGGGAGCACCACACTCCTGGGCACAGAGGCAGCCACCCAGCACGGCTATAGACCTAGGCATCTCTGTGCTCTTGGGGACCCAGGAAGCCCCTGCAAGCTAGAAAGTGTCTGCTTCCACTCCCAGCGTTCACTCTGGGGCAGAGCAAAGTTATGGCCAACCCCGGTCCCTGTCGCAACCCAACGGGGATGCACACACTTAGAGTGGTGCTGACATGCTACCTGCCTGCCTCCTCAGCCCCCTCTGGACTTTGGGTGCTGACGATCATGGGGAGGGAGACTGAGGCAGGGACTAAGGGCAGCTTGGACCTTCCACCCCTGAGTGTCGTAGATGGCACGTTGATGGCAGGAGGCAGACAGGTTCTGGGGTGGAAAGGGGCAGGTCCTTGGTGAAGCCCCACCTTCAAGGCGGAAACAGCCTGTCTGTAGGCTGCCCTGCCAGCTCTGTGGCAGCCCAGTGGAGTCTGCAGCCTGCAGTGAGAAGATAACGGTGCTTTTCCAGGTCTTCCCGTGGACCAGTCAGCATGCACTTCCTCCTTTCTGAGCCAATAAAAAACCTGGACTCAACCAGACTTAAACAGACCTCGAGACTGCCACTGCAGGAAGGAGTTACCCACTTCAGGTCTTCTGGACTCTTTGGGACAACCTACATGCAGAAAGGAGCTACCCACAGCAGATCTCTACTCCTCTGAGAGCTGGACATTTATTGGGATGACCTGCTTGTGGAAAGGAGCTACTCACTTCCGTCTCCTGAGAACTGTTGCTCGGTGAAGCTCCTCTCTGCCTTGCTCACCCTCCAGTTGTCCACATAACTCATTCTTCCTGGACACAAGACAAGAACTTGGTAGCTGCTGAATAGTGGAACTGAAATAACTATAACACAAATAGGGCTGAAACACAACCGCCTTCCCCCCAACTTGCATCTCATGGGTGATGGGAAGGAGAGAAAAGCTGTGGCCCTTTGAGGGGCCCAGGCCCATGGCCTCCCTGAGCCAAGACTGTGACTACCTCTTTAGGGCTCTCTGTTTTCTGGTGTCTCTTAAGCCTCTGGGCACACCGTGTTCCCGTTGTCCAGACACAGGTGCCTACAATGGAAGCCACATGTAGTACATCTGATCCAGCCGCAGCTTTGCTTGGAGCTGCCCACCCTGCCACAGCAGCCAGTGTACCTGACTGTGTGCCATGGCCGGACCCCATGCTTGCTCACCCACACACCCCTGGTCACTCTGCACCTGGCTGGCCCTTGGCATCTGTGGGATCAGGGCTGGTAGCATGAGCCAAGCAGTCTTCCAGGCTGAATGAGCGGAACTAGCACAGCAGGCATGAGCAATACTCAGGCAGAAGGCATCACTGACCACAGAGGGTTCCGGCTGGTGAACTGACAGCCCAAGGATCCTGTGACAACAACACTCGTCACTTGTCTTATTGTTTATGAGTTAAAAACTATTGATTAAACTGCCTAATGCCCTGGTCTTGTTAGCTAGTTAAATTTTGGGACAATAGTCATTTCAGATATTGACATTTTTGTATCAATACTTGCAGGAAAATTCTTGGTGCCACTGTAGTATCAATAAACATATTCCAAATAAAACTGTGTTCGTCCACACACATAGAATATGACTTTTTAAATGTTACATTAAGATGGATACATATGACATCAAAAAGGCATGGCATGTTGAGTAGGTCACAGACTTTGCAAAAAGCAGGTAATATCAAATTCCAGCTTAATCATGAATCAGCCACATAATGTGAGAAATATTTACTTCCTAATTCATGAATTTTACTTGACTTTTTGTCCAAAAAAAAAAAAATTGAGTCAAATTCTAGCATAAATAATTGAAATTTATTTTCATCATCTGAAGGATTATTAGGAAGATTTGAAATATTAATCGAATCTCAACAAATATATTTTATGCCACTTTTAGAATGTTCTTTTTTCAATAAACAAAATGGTTCTCAGTTGTATTTTTTGTGATATGTAAAGTCTTCTGCCTAGATTTCAAAGCTCATCAATATCTTGATGTTTTTCTCCATAATTTGCTAATTCCTCATTATGATGTTTAATCTACATAGACCTTACACTCAGGCAAGAGGAGTCCCACTCATGGGCCCCACAGCAAGTGGAATTATCATGTCAGAAATGCATACACACACAATAAGTTAATGAAAAACATTTGTATTTTTTTGACAGAAATATTTATTAAAATGTGTCTTTGGATAATATGTTTAGCATTTAATGTACACACATACATATGTATACTCTTTGACACACCTCACAGATTGCCGCCATCAGTTTAACCATGAAACTAAAAAGAGGGAGGAAGAGGGGCCTAATGGCAAACTTTTCACGTTTTATCTGGTAAAAAATTGTGAATTTCTCAGAATATCCCTGGAGAAAATCTGTGACCAGAGAATCTTTGAAATAAAATATGTAAATCCCTGCCCCTTCAAAAAAAAAAGTTCCAAAAGATGCAGTAACAACAAGTGTGCTTGTTAGAACAGGAGCATTCATCTCATTTCATACTCTGGCTGCTGCACCTTCTGGTTTCAAGACAGTTTGTCTCTCAGCTAGGGGATAGAGTTTCATATGGGCACTTGGGCTCTCAGTAAGGAAGTATTCAGCCTTAGAGCATTACAACCCATAAGTGTTTGCTCTCATGATTAACAGCATTCACACTCCAGTGAATTTCATGTACACTGCCCTCACTTTTATTTGGAAAACAAAAAGCACTGCATTGAAATGCTCTGAAAGTTTATAGGTCAGAGATAGACAAGGCAAATTGCAATCAGAATTTGTGCAGTGTTGTCCTTATTTGCGTGAAAGACAAATAAATAGACTTGTCAAAACTTTCCCTTCAAATGGCATGAATGGAATATATTCTTGTTTAACAAAGTGCCATTTTCCAGTATTGTCCAGCATCTAATTTCTGCCTTTACTTTGTGTTTCAGTCTGTGGATTAGGGGCTTCTCACAAATTAGCAGTATATTCCCAACAGTCGCTTGGCAGCCGAGGAACATTTTGAACCTAAATGCTTTTGTTATACTCATATATACGTAGGTATAGACATAACATGAACAAAGCATGATACTGATTATTTAGGTGGGTAACTAGATGGGTATTGAACATTAAAATAGTGAGTCACCTTTTTTTGTAAATTATGTATAAAGCTTATTGAATTTTTCAAAAAATAAGTATACATTTTTAGAATTTTGCCTAAATTCAAATATTTTTGATATATAAGTTAAAATGTTTATACATAAGATATGTGAGATCTATTTGAACTGTTTCTAAAAGTCTAGCAAATTCCAAGGGCAGATCTGTTTAGTCCAGGGATATCCAATCTTTTAGCCTCCCTGGGCCACATAGGGAGAAGAAGAATTGTCTTGAGCCACACAAAATACAGTAACAATAGCTAATGAGCTTTAAAAAAAAAGTCTCAAAAAAATCTCATAATGTTTTAAGAAAGTTTATGAATTTGTTTTAGTTTGCACTGAAAGCCTCCCTGGGCCACATAAGGCCCATAGGCTGTGCATTGAAGAAACTTTGTTTGGTCCATGTTATTTATGCTTCCTAGATTGTAGCAACCATTAGGAGCAGGCATTTTATTGGTCAGAATTGTGGTATTACTACTTGTGCTTATGCAAGTGGGCTTCAGGTTCAGAAGGAAGAAAACAACAATAAAATTACAGGATGAAGTAGATGGCGAAGCCGTTTATTTCATAAAGAAGCTTAGAATTCTGTACCTGTTTATCACTGTTATCTCAAGGGTACTTAGAATCTTTGCTTGAATTGGCAGAGAGACTACTCTGGTTTACCTAAGGTGGATAGGTTATGTATGTAATTATTTATTCAATTATCTATCTATTTACTAATCAACTGGTTGAGAATTTTGAATATATGGAACTAAGGGAGGAATCTGGTCCTTCTGGCTCAAGAACTCCAATAGTAGTGGATTGAAACCCAGTGGGCAAGCACTAAGGTTTGTTGAGTTGTTAAGAACATGTAGCCTCAATCACCTTTGCCTTTGTGTCTTCATTTTCATCTCTCAACTTTCACCTTTGCTACGAAGCAGCAACAGAACTCACAAATGTGGTGTGGGGTAGGGATCAGGGGCACATGTTTTTATAAAGTCCTTATTTTCCCTGGTTAAACTCTCTTCTGCGCTACTATTACAATTTGCACTTCAATGAAGTGAATGCCAAAAACTTTAGTTCTTTTTCTAAAAATTATTATTTTGGCTAAATTTTGAGTCATCACTATATGTCATATGTTCTGTTAGACCATTTCCCATACACTACCTGAGGAATCCTGCTAAAAATTAATGAGCTAAAGGTATAGGCCCTATAGCTAAACTTCTTGAGTTAAGTTCTCAGTTACTACTCTTGCTAACCTCTCTAAACCTATATTCCTCATCTGAGAAGTAAAGAAAATAATAGCACCCTCCTCAGAAGGGGGTTGTGAGGGTATTTGAGTTAATGTTTATTAGATACTTAGAACTATATCTGATACATTATAAGCACTCATTACCTATTATCTACTATCATTATTACTCTGCTGTAATGTTGATTATTTTTCCTTATTGGTTGGTTTCTTCTTTTCTGGATATAGTCTGAAGCCAGCAAATAATTTAATTATTATTATTATATTTTTGCAAACTAGAGCCATGTAGTTAAATCCATATGCTATGGCTTAAATGTTCCTGTCCCTCCAAAATTCCTATGCTTAACCTTATTCTTCAATGCAATAGTACTAAGAAAGGAGACCTTCATGAGGTAATCAGGTCTTGAACGATCTGTCGTCATGAGCAGGATTAGTGCCTTTATGAATGAGGCACCCTTTTCCATTTCCATGTGACAACAGAGCAAGAAAGCAACATTTATAAAGAAGAAAACACTCATCAGATATTGAATATGCTGATGCCTTGGTCTTGGACTTCTCAGCCTTCAGAACTGTAAGCAATTTCTGTTATTTATAAGTTACCTAGTGTATGATATTTTGTTATAGTAGATCAAATGAACTGAGACATCAAACATGTCAGTCTATTTATGCATTTTAAAATTAGATTTATGAAAAAGTTAGGGTTAAATAGCTACTGCCAGACAACATACTTACAAAATATCACTTATGAATAAGGAATTTTATATACAGCCACAGGTAATAAACTTTTCTATAAAAGCCCCATCACTTAAATATTAATCTTTTTATGAAGAGTGCATGTTCAAGTGACTTTACCAGACATTTTTTGCAAGAAATAAAATATAACTGTTAATGCCCTCGAGATTTAGATATCCTCAGGGTACACACTAAATGATTGTTAAGATGTGGGGGAACGTTAATCTACTATATCACTACATGTAAATGGTGCCCCCTTTTGATTGATAAATCTGATCTAATGTAATTTAAAATAATGAATTATAAAAACAGGAAATATTTTCCTTTTAGTTACATAATGTATTCAAAATCATTTTTCAAGTGGCAGCAACTTTAATAGATAATAATATTTATGCATAGTGCTTCTAAAGCTCTGAATTATAAAACTAATGGTAAATTTTGTCAGTTCTTATTTTTTTGGCAGACCACAAGTACATTGAATACATTAAAGAGATATCAGCATAATAAAAAATTGAAGATATCATTGATATGGTTGTCACATTAATGTATTGGTTTATAATAAACTAGAAATAATTGTGGAATGTTGCAGAAAAGTTATATTGACTTTTCCTTTTCTTTTATGTAGCACTTTTTCTTTAAAAGTTTAGTTTTTTAATTCTTTTTAATGATAGCCTTTGACTTGGAACCATCTGTAGGGTGCATTGTATTTCTGTTATATAGCTGAGCAGGGAACGTTAACACATCCTGTAGGGCACTTAGCGTAAAATATCAATTTGTTCCACTGACAAAATGACTCGTTTGTTGCTTTGTTCTATGTTATCTTATTTTGTCTTCTTGCATTATTGTTTTTATTCAGACGGTAAATAACAGTTTAGTGTAATTAAAAGTCACTTATTGTCGGTGAAGGATCGTACAAATCATTCTAATGGAAACCTCTTGATGTCTTCATAAAATAATATACTTCATAAAATAATGTACAAATAAAAGACTTTGTAGTTTCCTTTTTTCACACCAAACAATTCTCAGGCAGCATTTCTGTGAGATTTATTGGAACATAAGAATCAAATACAGCTTCTTTTTTCAAATTTAGAGAGAATGATTAATCATTTCCAACAACTGGTTATTCCATAAATTTGAATGAGGAAATTTTCAAAAAAATGTAATAGTAGTACAATGAACCCTCATGTCTCCATTACCTAGTTTCAGCGATATGTTTCTCTATAACCCATCCACTTTCTCCCACCAATAATTACAACAGATTATGTAGAAACAAAACCCAAAAACATTTCATCTTTAATTTTCTCAGTGTATCTAAATAAAGTTAAGTCCATACCTTTATAAACATAACGGCAATTTCATACCATATCCTCAACCCAAAATTGAAAGCAATTCATTCATTAATATTAACAGATATCCAATCATTGTTTGCAGGTTTTTGTTTGTCACAATTCAATCAAGATATAAAACAATTTATAAAATGGACTATTTTCATCATACCAAAAACTGTATGTCTGACCCTTCAAAGTCAAGTTTTTCCTTTACCTTCCAATTCCTGACAACCACTGATCAGTTTTACATTCTGAGTTATCTTTTCTAGAATTCCACACAAATGAAATCATATAATTGCATATTTTTTAGTCTTACACCTTACTCCATAATCATTTGACCATACATATTGAGTCTATTTCTGTATCCGTTGCTGTTTGCATTGATCTACTTATCTAGATTTACAGCAATCCTCCACTGTCTTTGTTATTGTATATTACTAGAGTAAGATCTTCAAGTATGTTTTTAAATTTTTTTTGCTTTTTTTTTAGTGGAAGGATATTCTTAGCCCTTATTTCCATATTAATTTTAGAACTAGCTTTTCTGGGGAAACACAAAAACAAAAAGAGCCTGTTGGGATTTTGTATAATTTTGATTAGGACTGCATTAAATCTACATATCAATTGGAAAAAAATTGACATCTTAACAATATTAGGTCTTTGAATTCATGAACATGATATGTCTTTCTACTTATTTATACTTTTAAAAAGTGTTTTATCATAAATATTTTGTAGTTGGCTAGAAACATGTAGAAACATCTAGAAAGTGTAGTGTATTTATTACTCTAAGGCTAGCTTATATCTTTTAATAAGGTGTTACCTTTCTGGTCTTTCTACTGAATGTCAGATATTCAGCAGGTATCTCCACTCTGCCTAGTGAAATGCAAATATTTCTCAGACATGGCTAAGGTCTTGGAATTGTTCAGATTAAAACTTTTTCTACAGTTTTTCTTTGCCTAACCTTGTAGTCTCACTTTATACCTATACAGATTGGTATTCAGTCAAATAAACTAGGGTACCACTATCCAGATATTTGAGAATATTTATCTGCATGGATCTCTTTTCATAAATAATCAGCCTTGAAATGTATATGTCTCGGCTTCTCTGACTACTATCTGTCTTCTCATCTCACTGAAGAAACTCAGTGAGTCACATGGATTCTACCAGCATTCCTCTACCCCATGTTGAAGAAATTGCAACGCATTATCTATGTAAACAACCATAGTAAATGTAAATTTATGTAGTAAATTGATGTCATTCTTTCTTAAGGATTACATAAAAATCTTGTTAGAAGAAATATTTTTAAAGAAAGTGAAGCATAGCTTTTAAATGCTAGATTTGTTTAAATCAATTAATGCCTAAGATTACTTTTGTTTTTTTGCTTCTCATCATAATTTAAACTTTTTATATGACTTACATACATTCATATATAAAACAATGAAAACTATGCAAACTAAAATATGTGATAATAGACATTGCCAAGGTACTTTATTTGATTTTTAAGTTATTCTTTTAAAAAATCCCTTCATGTTTTAGTTAATTCTTTTCTTTATCTATTGCATTTATTTGGTATGAATTTTTATTCTTACTAAGTAACTATTGAATGCAATAGTGAAAGTATTATTGAATGTATAAATCACCAATGAACCTAAAATGAAGAACTGGTTCTACTAATTTGAAATCTGGGAGGAGTACTTATTACCAGAATAACTGTTACCAATAATGTAATATATCTCCAAAACGCGAAGGAAGATGAAAAGCTAATCGTTCGTTAGTTTAAAAGGGAGCAAAACACTAATTAATCCTTTTGGAGTCACTAAAAGAAAGCAAATCAGGTTAATTTTGGATTATGTATATAGATGGAATTTCAAAAAGTCTAAATAGAAAGATAAATCTGACAGTATCACCAAAACTTGGTTTGAAAAAACATTTTTCATTGATAACATTTCAAAACTAATTATGAAAAGACATTAAATTTAGAAAGACTCAAGGCCATGACTATATACTTGAAGATGGAACCATGCAAATGACAATCAATTTTATAGCCCAATTGGTGTCTGAATTATTTGGATCTGCATCATTTGATCTTGTTAATAGAAGACCTAGCCACAGATTGAAGCAATTTTCCAAGTTGTAATTTGTTGCTGTCATTTTCAATTAAGTTAGTACTATGTTGATAACTATTTAAGCTGGCCATGGAAGAAAAAAAAAATGCTTCTACATTTCTCAGCCATCTTCCATCTATAGGAGTGTATGTGACTAACTATAGCCAATGAACGGACTTCTGACTGAAATGTCATATTCTTCCAGATCTTGCCCCCTCAAATATCCTGTGACATACTGTAATTCACATTCATTTCATAGGCAGATGCAGAGAAACCAGTGGAATAACTTAAGAATCTACAGGATGGAAGGAGCATGGGTTTCTGAATCACCACTTGGAATCTCGCTGCCAACATTAAATTAGACTGACTTACGGATGGAAATATCTCTTTCATTTTAAGGCTGTCTCTTTCAGTGTTGGCCTGCTTTGATGCCATGAAAAGAGATCGACTATTTTAGATGATAAAAGTTCAAATTTCAAATATAATGAATCATTGGAAAAATGAAACAAAAAAGCTTTTAAGTTTTACATTAGTTAAATAGTTATTGCATATTGAATCTAGTGTTTGCTTCAATGTCAAAAATAAAATAAGAACAAGAAAAGAGCAGCATAGCTAAAGAAGTGAATAAAACACACATCTTAAGTGAAAATCCAAATGAATAGAATAATTTCACCTACGAAGAGAAGACAGGCTGGTATCGTGGCTCACACCTGTATTTCGAGCACTTCAGGATTCTGAGGTGGGAAGAAAGCTTGAGCCAAGTAGTTTGGGACAATCCTGGGCGATACAGGGACATCCCATCTCTTTTTATCTTTTTATCTTTTATCAAAAGATTAAAAGCCAGGTATGGTTGTGCATGCCTGTGTTTCCAGCTACTCAGAAGGCTGAGGTGGGAGGATCACTTGAGAGCTTAGGAGGTCAAGGCTGCAGTGAGCCATGATCCTGCCACTACATTCCAGTCTTGCTGACAGAAGACCCTTTCTCAAAAAAAAAAAGAAAAAAAGGTAGAAAGGAAGGGAGGGAGGAAGGAAGGAAGGAAGGAAGGAAAAGGAAATAAGAAAGAAAACAATTTTATGCCTTCAAGAGTACACTGGGGTAAACTATCAGAGTATTAACAGTATTAAAAACTTCCTTAGCATAGAAAAATGGATAAAAACTTAAAAAATAATGCAGCCAAAATACAACTAATACACAAATCCAGATTTAAGACAACACCATATCATATGCCTTGAAAACCGTTGACAAACATGGTAAATTTAGGGTTTGGTTTAGGGCTTAGAAGAAAATGTCTGGGGCTTGCTTAAGGTAGAAAATGAAAAGAAGAAAGGCTAAAAATGAATGAACTAAAACATTAGAAAAAGGAAAAAGAGTAAACTCTATGAGAGTAGATGACTGGAAATGTTAAAAACAAAAAGTAAAATTAATGAAATAAAAAACACACAAAATGGGATCAACAAAGTCCAATTCATTCATGATGGGGACAGGGAGCAGAAACTTCAGTCAGATTGACCACATTAAGTGAAATTTAATAAATTAATATATGATATTAATATATATTAAACATATAATATTAAATATATGATATACCATATTAATATGATGTTATGATATATGATATTAAACAAATTTATAGCAATACATTTGAAAGTTTACATAAAACAGACATTGTTAGAAGAACTCAAGTTATATACTGATAAGGGAAAACTATAAATTATAAATAATTCTGTAATTGAATTAATTCAATGCTCAAAAGTTTTCTTTGAAGAAAATTCTAACCTCATATGGCACCAGTAGTAACTTTATACTTCTAAGAAGCATATTTTTCCAGTCTTACACCACTGTGTTCTAGAAAACAGAAAAAGAAGGTACATACACTGACTGTATTTTAAAAATGTACATGACCTTGATATCAACACCAAATAGGGATAGTACATGAAAATAAATTTACATACAAATTTAACCCATGGGCGTAGATCCAAAAATGCAAGTCTTAGTACCAAACCAATGTCAACAATGAATACAGAAGGTAATATAACCCACAGAGTTGGGTATAATTTAGAAATATGAGTTTACTTAAAATTAGTAAAATGCAAACAGGGATAGTTTGACTTTCTCTCTTTCTATTTGGATGCACTTTATTTCTGTCTCTTGCCTTATTGCAATACCTAGTTTGTTGAGAGTTTTTAACATGAAGGGATGTTTAATTTTATCAAAAGCTTATTCTGCATCTTTTGAGATGATTATGTGTTTTTTTCCTTAGTTCTGTTTATATGATGATTCATATTTATTGATTTGCATATGTTGCAGGAGCCGTGCATCTCAGAGATAAAGCCTACTTAATTGTGGCAGATTAGCTTTTTGATGTGCTGCTGGATTCACTTTGCTAGTTTTTTGGGGTTTTTTTCCCTTGACATGGAATTTCATTCTTTGTTGCCCAAGCTGGAGTGCAATGGAGCAATCTTGGCTCTCCACAACGTCTGCCTCCTGAGTTCAAGAGATTCTCCTGACTCAGCCTCCTGTGTCACTGGAATTACAGGCACCCACTACCATGCCCGGCTAATTTTTGTATTTTTAGTAGAGACAAGGTTTCACCATATTAATCAGGCTGGTCTCGAACTCCTGACCTCGTGATCTGCTCACTTTTACCTCTCAAAGTGCTGGGATTGCAGGCAAGAGCCACCGTGCCCGGCCTAAATGAATGCATTTTATAAGAAGCATATGTAAAAAAAAGAAACTAAATAATTATGAGAACAGAGTATGACATGTAAAGAGGAGGGATTGTACATAGACTTAGCCTTCCTTCAAAAATGCTAAACCATATCCATTTGATATTGTAACTCAAAATTTAAACATAATATTTTTAATATTGAAATTGGTACAAGTGTGTATTAGAACACTATCTCATGAATTCCATATTTTATTACAAATAGGGCATTGTTGATTTTGAGTTTGAAAATAATTACTAAAGATTATTTTTTAAAACCTGCTTTCAATCTGGAATTTAAAGTTTTATTACACTAATACAATTTTCATGCTTAACTAACACTAATTGCTAATTAGACATTGCTTGCAGGTGTAAAATATAAAAATATTTCATAAAATTGTTAACACTTCTTTATGATATTATAAATATCTGTATTTTATAGGAACTAGTAATATTTGAAGTGAATTTCATTTTAACTACTTTTTAATCATTTGAAATGTTAACAAAATTGTAATTTTTCTCCAAAAAATTGTATTTATGTTTCTAAAACATATAGGAATTCCTCAAAGTACTCCTAATCTGGCCTTACTTCTATCTATATCAAGGTTCCAGTGACCGATTAGCACCACGTTTGTATCAAAAGTTATTTTTCTCCCTGCATAATTTGTACATTTATTTGTTCTTACTAAAGTAATTTTTTGAAATTATACAAGCCCAAACAAGATAATATGCAAAAATCTTAGGAGGTAGCTCCATGTACCGGCCTTCTATAGGCTTTTTAAAAAAAACTCTGGATATTTAGTTTAAAGAGAAACCAGAGACATGTACAAAGGTAAGGTCTCTTGATGTGAGACATGTACAAAGGTAAGGTCTCTCATTGCTGTGAGTTGCTGAACTTTAGAAAAGGGACTGGAGTAGGGAAAGGAAGAGAGAGAAGTAAGGAAATTAAAACAGAAAATTAGAAATTCATGCTTGTTGACAGTCTGACATGGGCCTAATGTATTTGACATATATTTCTCATTTAACATTCACCCAAACATCACATATTATATTATTTTCTAAGCATTTCAACTGATTTTTAAATTATAAGCCTAGCCTTATTTTTTGTATATTTCACATGCCATAATTTTTAAAAAACAAAAATATATGGTCATATTTTTTAAAGTTGTCTTTTGAAAGAGCTGGGCAAAATCAATTGCCCAAGTTCTTAGTTTAAAGCTAATAACGTGTCTATAATTAATTTTCTTAAACAAGAGATTACCTTAGTAGGAGAAAGATATTTCAGGATTTAATTATCTTCCTTCTTTGTTTTGGCATTTTTGTAGCATAAAAACAATATAGAAAGAGTTATAAGTTAGTGTTGGTACAATGGTAAGAATCACAATTAGTGAAAATATGCAGTATTTTTCAAACATCTGAAGCAAATTTTGGTATGATTTCTACTATTTCTCCATATGTTTCCCTAAACTTTGGAAAAAATAACAGTATTTTAACATACCAGGAACCTAATTAAGCATAACAGTGTTAGGTCAGCTGCAAGACTTACTAGATTTCAGATTTTGACTTTTTAAACATTTTTTTTTTTTTTTTGAGACAGAGTTTTGCTCTTGTTACCCAGGCTGGAGTAAACATTTTATTTTTATACTCCTTTCCCTGAAGTGGTTCCATTTAAATGCACATTTTATATCAGTACATTTCACATCTAATAGTCAAATAAGAATTTGTTAAGTTTCCTTAGAAAGAACCTAGTTGCTCTTTCTTGCTTCTATGTTTTCCACTTTTTACTTTTAAGGAAAAAATTTCATTTGGTTTAATATTCAGATAAGTTTAAATTTTTTAAAATAAGATACTTTATGAAATAACCCAGAAGCAGAAACCTAAATGCCACTTGTTCTTATACGTGGAAGCTAAACAGTGAGTACACATAGACATACAGAATGGCAGAGCTGACACTGGAGACTGCAAAAGGTGGAAAGGTGGGTGGGAGGCAAGGGTTGAAAAATAATCTATTGGGTACAGTGTTCACTGCGTGGGTGATGGGTACACTAAAATCCCAAGCTTCACCACTACACAATATTCCACATAAGAAAACTGCACTTGTACCCCGAAATCTATAAATTAATAAATAAATGTCATAGAGTTAGAAAAAAAAAATACGGAAACTTTTGTTCTTTTACACCACTGAGTTATTGAGGTGTATCATTTATGGTAATTAGCTTTGCTTAAATATACTATTTCCCTCTATTTTATAAATTAGTAGCATTTGATAAATATTATGTATTTAAAGATACAATTTATTCTCAGTACTTGCTGTATGCCACACAATGTGCAAGGAATCTTATATATAATATTTTACTTTTAATCTACACAACAGCCCAATTTGAAAGGTAAATACATATAATGGGAAAACTGATGATCAAAGTGGTTAAGTGACTTACACAATAAACCAGATTTATTATACCAGCAGCCAGAGGGTGAGTAATTACAGTTTTATAACAGATATCACAAAAGTAGATGCAGTGAACAAACTGTTGAATAGTAACTGATATGAAATCTATGAAAAACAGTTTTACTAGGAATTAGTTGCCTATTAGCATTAGTTCACAATCTTAGATTGAGAATGGAAACAAAACATAGTTTGGAGAAAGAGAGCACTATTTTGGAATCTGAAATGTGACCCCTTGAATTCCACACTTCAAACACATAGAAGTGAAAGTCTAGTTACACTAATACAAATTTTGCTTCTTTGACTTATGCTTAAGTCAAAATGCTTGAATCTTTAAAACATTAATAAGTAAATATGATAGTTGTCAGTCAGAACAAAACAACAGGCTGGTTCTTTAATGTTTCTTTTTAGATTATCAGTGAAAGTTGAAAATTTATAAGTGTAGTTACATTCTGAATTGAAAACTTATTTTTATTATTCATACACTTATGAAAAGGGAGATGCCTAAAACACTGTAATATAAACTTACAATTCATAGATGCAATGAGCGTGGACAATCTGACAAGAAGATAATATTTTTTGGAATGAGAAATGAAACTGTATAAATCTCTAGTCCTGCATTAACCTAAAAATCACAGTAGAGGCAGGTATTACAAGTAACACTGTTCAGACTTCATCTTTTAGCCTCTAATACAGCATATGGAATGCTGTTTAAATTTATCTTGGAATTTCTGTACTTGGTTGAGATAACAGGAATATGGATGAAAGACACTTTGCGGATTTCTGGGTATACACTGGGCACCCAAATGAATAAATTCATATCAATTTAATATGGGTAGTGAGTTTAGCAGAGGTTGAGCAGAGGGGATGATTAAAGATTGAAAATCAAGGCCTGTAAGAAAAACAGTAAAAATGAAAAGTTTAATTTAGTATGAGAAAAAGAAAATTGAGGAATAATTTAAGATTGCTCTTCAGATATGAAGTCTATTTTAGAAATGGTGATAGTTGTTTCTTTTTTCCAACAAAAAAAGAGCAGAAAAAATTGAAGCCAATTTGTAAGTCATAAAAAAGAAATATATTAGCCTGTTATGGTTTTGAAATATTTTACGCACTTTTAAATAAGAGTAAATACATTTCTAAGATATAAGTATTATGCATATATATACACATATATATTTGTACATATGTATGTATATATACATACATATAGTAATATCGTATCGTGATTTTAAAGATGGGTAGATATTGAATTATTGCTCACCAACCTCTAGCTTGTATTCTTTAACATTTTAATGGTTGAGTAGATACCACAGACTCCAGAAAATAAAGGTTTCTCTCTCTTATGCACAATCTCTTCAGTGCAGAAATTCATCACCCAATTGAGGATGAAAATACTATCATCAACCTCATTCTTGTGTCAGGATAATGCCACATGTCCCTATATATCACTTGAATGGAAGTTATCTCAGGTTTTATAAAATTAAAGGTTTTAGCTAGCAAAGTAGGGGCAGAACTTACCAAGGAGATGGAGGATTGAGAGATCAAACATTGAATTGAAAGACAAAGACCAGTCTTATTTTTGTTTTAACCATATGATTTCTCATGCAAAAGATTATGTTAAAATAAAGGACTTCCTCAAATGTGGTTTTGTAATGTAATTTTTAGTATAAAAATCATTTTATTTAAATGGTATTTTTATTTCAGTGACCCTCTGGTATCCCTTTTTCTTTTTTACATCAAATTTTCTCCCTTAAAAAATGAAAGTAAGAATTCCTTTTCTATTAGGTGCACAGATTTCTTGTGAGGATTAAATAAGATCATAGTGATTTTTAAGGAAACATCTTTAAAAAGTATAAACGTCTAGAAGCACTGAGCATTCTTATGATTTTAGTTGCCAAGTATGGTAAATCGCTTTTGCAATTCATGCACTAGAGATCTGAGATCAGTTGGCGTACTTGTTTTCTTGTTTATTTATTTATTTTTTTTATTTTAAAAGAGTCTGACGAATGTTAGTCAAGTTATTCACACTGGACTAAGAAAATCATCAGAAAGTGTTTGAGTAATGCCAAAACCTAAACATTGTAACAAGTCTTTTGATGGTGTTTTAGTTGCAATTTACAGAGCCCTACCCTGGCTCACATGAGAGAAAGTAGAATTAACTGAAGGAAGAACTGAACACCTTACCCTGGGGGAAGGCAAGAAGTAATAAAGTCCCAGAAGTTGAGGGAGTAGGAACAAATTGACCTTCTCCTGCTGATGCTTTGCTCAATCAACTCCAACCCTCTCTTCTGTCTCTGAGTCACCCAGTTTACAGTTTAAAGCCCTGAGAGTGTCTAACAGGCCTATTTGGGGTTATATGCCCATATCTTGTCTAGGGACAGACGATAAATGTGAATGAATACTCTTTCAAAGGATGCATACAAGAAAGAAAAAGAAATTGTTATTTGGGATGCTGCTACTAGAATAAATGACAGTAGATGCTAAGTAGTTAAAATAATTAAGGCAACAAATGTCAACTATACAATTGTGTCTTAGGGCTTGTTGCAGAGTAAATCTGAGTAAGTTAGAGTCCATGAAAATTCCCAAATACTAGAGGATTTTTCAGTGGATTTTAAATGAATGATTTCTTCTCTTTCTTTCTTTATTTTTTCTTGTTTTTGTTGTTGTTGTTTTTCAGACAGTCTTGGTCTGTCCCCAGGCTGGAGTGCAGTGGCACAATCTCAGCTCACTGCAACCTCCACCTCCTGGGTTCAAGTGAGTCCCCTGCCTCAGCCTCCTAAGTAGCTGGGATTACAGGCGTACATCACCACACCTGGTTAATTTTTTGTATTTTAGTAGAGATGGGGTTTCACCATGTTGGCCAGGATAGTCTCGATCTCCTAACCTCATAATCTGCCCGCCTCGGCCTCCCAAAGTGTGGATTACAGGCGTGAGCCACTGAAACCGGCCATGAATGATTTATTTTCTAGTAATTTATAGAAAATTCTAATATTTAGCTATATTTCTAAACTATAAATAGATTTTATAAACTATAAATAGATTTTCTAAATTATAAAAGTGAATAAAACAATATGTATGATGTTTTATATTTCAACCATTAACTGACACATTCTTTCTTGTTTTCGGCTATATGTCCTTTAGAATTGTACTAAATTCTGATATTTTTCAAAAATTAGTCAAACAGAATTTCTCTCCTTGTCTTTGAAAGGTTGTGTCTGGTTTTCAAAAGACTAATAAACTTGCATACTTGAATTTATCCTTAAAATAATTAAGAAATATTCATTCTAATTAGGCTAAATCTGCCCTTTTGATCCTAATTAGTGTCTATCAAAATGTTCGATGCCCTTACTTTTTAGCAATGCTGTCCTGCTTTTAATAAAGTCTGTTAAAAAATGTCTCTTCATATGTTATGAAATAGAGTTTTATACCAACTCTCCATCTTCAAGGCCACAGGTTTATTCATTTTTATCTAAATATTTGTCAAGCAACTCAGCACTTGCTAGCACTTAAGAAGCTCCAAGTCTCGTATTTGAGAAAATAGGGGTGTTTAAACAAAATAATGCTTTAAGTATATGGAAGAAATACTTACTTTGCCTAAGGGAATCTGGTAGTGGTTGTCAAATAAGATGGGCTGTAGTACTATACAGTTTCAAGTAGAAGATATTGTGGGAAAATATGGGGTATGTTAAGATAGTCGAAATATTTAGCAGGGTAAATAGTGAGGTCCTTTTTTCCCGTCGATATTTTATATACACAGGAACAGTAGTTAAAGTAATGTAGCTATTGGAGCAAACAAAACTCTGTGCTTTAATACAGTAAGTTTGTTTCTCACTCAAATAACAGTTGAATGTGGCTGCTTCACATCACTGCCCAATATTTCCACACATTGTAATTCAGGGACAGAGGATCCTCCTATCCCTTAGGACCTCCTACGTTCTAACAACACAACAAACACCTCTCTACTCAACTGCCCTGGAAATGACATATATGACTTCTACTTACTTTCTACTGGTAAGAAATGGTCATATGACCCCACATGCCACTTTTCCCAGTAAAAACAGCTCTATTCTATGTACAAGAAATTATAGTTAGCTGTCCTGCTCAGAGGGAAAAGTGAAAGGATAAATGAGAGAGAGAGGAAAAAGTTGACATGGAAATTGTAGTAAAATATAACACCACTAATGACATAAACAAAAGCAATTGACATTTTTGCAGGCTAAGAACAACAGTGAGGGAGAATTTGAGGCTCACATCCCTTTGTATTTCCAAAAGGATTTATTTTAGAACTTTATTTCTCTTGAAAATGGATTAATAATAAAAACAAAACACACATACATGTTTCAACATACCTAGATCTCAAAAACTTAATGTGATATGGGAAAAAATGTAAAAGTATATGCAAGATGTGAACAATATTATACCAATCACATAAAATAGGACACAATATGTCCATCGTGTTTATGAATGAATACATATGTAGAAAATATATTCTAATATGAAGTAGAAAATGTATGCTAAATTCTAAATTTTTGCTAATAATCTTCTCTGGGGATGGAAGTAAAATTAAAGAATTCTAGGAGCATCTTTCAACTTTATCAGTAAAATTTTATTTTATATAAGAGATTAAAATAAAATGCAGCAAATGTTAACACCTTTTTATTTGTGGTAGTGAGTATATGGTTGTTTGTTGAAGATAACATTTTCCAAATGAAAGAAAACATAGAAATCTAATCATTTCCTTAAAAACAAAGAATGTAAGGCACACATTTAGGGCATTTTTATACTTATGAGGTTGTATTATTTGACTATTTTTATATCTGAGAGTTTATTGCATAATCTTTTGTGAGATTAAAAAAACTTTAGACAACATTGCTGAGTATAGTTTGAACTGGGAAAATACAGAATTATTAGCCAGGAGTGGATTGTATGATTTGATTTTGTATGATTAGACTCTCTTCTAGCCTATCTAAGGGCTTTAGAGAGCAAAAGCAAAAGTTTAACTAACTGCTCACATGCGTCCCAGGAAAATAGGAAAGCACTACTGCTTAACTGGAAAGTTACTATTCAGAAATCAACCCATAAAGGTGGGAGGAGTTTTTAATCTGCCAATCTCTTTATTCCCTTACCTGACAAAACAGCTGCATTCCTGGGTGGCCTGAAGGTAAGACAACAAAATGCCAGCTACCTGTTTATTCCTTTTCTCTATATTCTTCAAACATGGTTCATAAAATAGAAACTCTAACTTTAGGACAGGTTGTGGAGAAAGGTTCTTACTTTTTCTCTCTAGCCCTGGTTTAGTCTACTTCCTTGCAGCAGCAGTGACTTACCTCAGTGGTGAGAAGGTTCATTAATGGTGCCTGTTTGAATTAATGAAAGGACTGACAAGACTTTGATGAAAGTAAGGAATACAGTAGAGGGGGAGAAGGCAGTGCAGGTAAGCATCAAGAATGTCTGAGACATCCAGGCTCAGCTTCCAACATCTATTTTGGGTTACAGAAAGCATGCTTCATTACTGGGTCACAAACCACCAAAATATGTGTGATACCTTGGTCTCTGGAAAGCCATAATCTTATCCAAAGAGGGATATTTTTTATTATTGCTAGTTACATAATCAAATCAGCCTGGAAAGGAAACCAAAATAATATAAGATAAACCAGGTGCAAAACATCAGTCTAAACATTTTTTATAGACAGTGTTGACAAAATAATACAGACTATCCCCTACACGTGGCACCTTCACATGGAACCGTGTTGATCAACAGTTGTGACATTTTAGTTAGATTTGCCAACAGTCAGCATGATGTCTCCAGATATCCTCAACAATGAGTACAGGGTTGTAACTGACCATCAGAAATTCACCCTATATGTGCACACAGGGCTCTATGGACCAGAAAATAGGTGTTTTCTTTTCTCTGTCCTTCATAGTACTATATCTATGTGCTTCAAGGTACTAAACTCAGGAGAGCAAGTCTTCCTGTAACAGCAATTCCTCTGTGACCAAGGAGATAGGTCAGCTTGATGAAAAAAGATTTACTACTTTGTAGATTTCAGACAGCATTCAAGAAGCATTCTTCAATTCTGTTTTATCAGTAAAAAGGTGAATGATTAATCTCCATTTAAGTCTTCTATTTTCAATATAATTGAGAATTTAAAATGAAAAAGATTGAATGAAGAGGTTCCTTAGAAGCTTAGTAGATCCTTACATGATTATCTATTCTGCTTTTTCTTTGGAGAAGAAACGCGTTAGCGTAGCATAATTTTTCCAACTCTCACTTTCATCCCTGTCAAGTTAGCGTGCTGGTCTAAGCAACAGTGTAATATTTCTCTAGGGTTATTCTAGGGACCACCTACATAGGAATCACATGGAGGACAACATGGAGTTCTCTAAGTGGGACCAAAGAATCTGGCTGCTTTACAAATCTCTAATTTTTGCCCACTAGTGTTTGGGAACTTTGTTTACACATTTCATTATTTGTATTTGCTTTCTTTTCTTGTCTATCCTTCTTACTCAGCATTTGTCTCTCTTCTTGCACAATACTGCTTTTTCTATTACTGTCACCTGAGTGGTATATGAGACAATGAGGATTTAAAAGTCTTTTTTAAAGGTTATGTATTTGGAATCTAACATAAAAACCTCTTCAGGTCGAATAATAGCTAAGATTTACTGAAGTTGCACTGTGTGCCATCTTTTGTTTAAAGTTACTTTCATATATGACCTCATTTTATACTTAAAAATTCTTTGATATAGGTTTCAATATGATTATTATTACCATTTTATTGATGAAGAAATGCAGGAACAGCTAGGTAGAGTAACTTATCCAATGTTACACAGCAGGAAAGCAATGCATTCAAATCTATAGCTCCTTTTAAACACCACTCTGCTGGTTCATTAGGGGTATGTTGCCATCACAGTCTACACAATTTGCATGGTGTGGACTCTTTCTGTAGGTAGCATGATGTCTGTCACTAAAACAAATTGAGTGTTCAGAAACTCTAAACAATGTATTGAAATACGAACATACTCTTCAGACTAATCTTTATACCATAGTAAAATAAGAGGTGGAACCACTTGCCCATCTGTGCTAAGTTGTTGCTAATGTTAAATCATTTTGCTTATAGACTTTGATTACTTCCCCAGAAACGAACTACAGAAATCTTTTCCCTTTGTGATACCTCCTTGGAATCAAAGTGTGGAATGTAACAATGTGCCTCCACACACTCACACTAGTTCATGCCTCATCCTGTTAACTCATGTTTTTGGAATTTCCTTTCCTAAGATCATTCTATTCACAAAAAAGAAACTTAATGCATGTGAACTTTTGTAACAACCGAAGTTTTGTACCATTTATATGTTGCCCAACATATAAGTATTGAGAGAATAAAATGAAAACTGAAGCAATGAAGAAATCACTTCATCTTAGTGGGCTAACAATACAGGCTTTTTTTTTTTTTTTTTTAGTAACAGAAGAAAATAAGACAATGATATGGTTTATGTAGATAATTAACATTTTAATTGTAGAATCCCTGTTCCCATAGTAGAAATCTCTTTTCTCAGAAATAACTCTTTCTTATGTTCCTTGCAGAGGTCCTCAGTGTACAAAATCTTTCAGTACACTGATGTGAAAAGCTCTTGTTGGGGTGACATTTTTTGTCCTTTATAGGTAAACAGTTCAACAAAAGCTACTTTTTTACAGTGGAACATAACACCCATAGATAAAAGTGCATTAAACACAAACTTAGAGATTTATGAGTAGTCATAAGTGAAATATGTAATCCACATCTGATAAAGGAGAGCACTGCCAAGAATGTGCAAGTCCTCAGACTTCACAGTAACAATTGACATCCTTCTCCCGAAGAGTAAGCACTATTCTGATCTTTACGATAATTACTACCTTGCTTTTTAAAATATCTTCACACTATTTTTTAGTTTTTCATGTTTTTGATGTTTTTATGTAAATTAATCATACACTAGGTGATAGATTTTATGTCTGACTTCTTTTCTTAATATTGTATTTGTAAAATTTACCTATTTTGTTGCATAGGCATAGTTTGTTCATTTTCATTCTTTTATAAAATTCCTTTATATAAATATTCTTCAATTTATTTATCCATTCTCCTAATGCAGTTCATTGTTTTTTTATATTGTGACTATCAATAATAATGATTCTATGTACGTCCTTGAACTTGTGTTTTGGTGCACTTTCCCTTCCATTTCTGTTGAATTATAGACCACATGTATCATCAATACAGGTAAATAATATCAAAAATTTCAGTCATCACCAGCAGTCAATGAAAACTCCTACTACTATTCACTCTCACAAATACGTGGTATAATCACGTTTCAAAATTTAATTTTGATTTAATTAAGCATGTTAAGTGTTTGTACTGAGAGCCTGTTAATTTTAATTTATATTTATCCACCTACTAATTATTGGACATTAGAATATGTATTTTAGATGAAGTGTGTGTTCAAATTTCTTAGACATTATTCTACTGGATTGTGTTTTTCTTGTCAAATTTATATGTTATGTAAACAGTGGTTTTGTTTAGCAAATATATTCTCCACTCTAGTGCCTATATTTTCGCTGGCATAACTTTTTAAATATAAATAGAAACTCTTCGTATTAATATGGCTAAATTGAAAAATATTTTCCTTTATAGTTAGTACTTAAAATATCTTGTTTAAGAAATGTTTCCCTAAAGTGAGATAATTATCCTAAAATAAACTTTAGTTTTTTCTTTCACATTTACATTACTGTGGGTGTATATATTTTACATATATATATAATACATACATATAATACATATGTGTATGCATTTTGCATATATAATACATACACCACATACCTATGTATGTTTTATATATATAAGCACACACATATGACTTCACAGTGCCAGCTTTTTTATAAATAGAATGTTCATATATTAATATATTTCTGAATGCTTTCATTTTTAAATTATTCTAATTGTCTATCTTTTATCATAAGCTTTGCTAACTTGTGGAATAACTCTTGTTTTTCCTTCAAAATGTATGGCCTATTCTTGGCTTGGTGTATGTCCATATAAATTTTAGAATAAGATTATCAGGTTTAAGAAAATAGCTTGTTGGGATTTTGATTGAGGTTACATTTGTATATACAAAAAAAGAAAATGTGAGACTATCTCTTCGCAATATTGAGTCTTCAAATCCACTGGCATGACTTATCTTTCCATTTGTGTAATTATGTATTTCTTGCTAAGTGTTTTTTTGTGTGAAAATGTTTGAGTATATTTTGGTATATTTATTTCTATGCATAAAATTTTAATGCAATAATAAATTATATTATTTCATTTGTTTTTCCCCTTTTTAATTCTTAATTTTTGTTTGTTTGCTTTGGGTTTTTTGGTTTGTTTTTGTTTTGGTAGAAATGGAATTTCACCTGTTCAGTATGATATTGGCTGTGGGTTTGTCATAAATAGCTCTTATTATTTTGAGATATGATAGGAACACTTTTATGCTGTTGGTGGGAGTGTAAATTAGTTCAACCTTGTGGAAGACATTGTGGCAATTCCTCAAGGATCCGGAACTAGAAATACCATTTGACCCAGCAATCCCATTACTGGGCATTATACCCAAAGGATTAGAAATCATTATATTATAAAGATACATGCACACGTATGTTTATTGTGGCACTGTTCACAATAGCAGAGACTTGGAACCAACCTAAATGCCCATCAACGATAGACTGGATAAAGAAAATGTGCACATATATACCATGGAATACTATGCAGCCATAAAAAAGGATGAGTTCATATCCTTTGCAGGGACGTGTATGAAGCTGGAAACCATCATTCTTAGTAAACTAACACAGGAACAGAAAACCAAACACTGCATGTTCTCACTCATAGGTGGGAGTTGAACAATTAGAACCCATGGACACAGGGAGAGAAACATCACACACCAGGGCCTGTCAGGTTGTGGGAGGCTAGGGGAGGGATAGCAGGGAGTGGGAACATTGGAGAGGGATAGCATTAGGAGAAATACCTAATGTAGATGATGGGGTGATGGGTGCAGCAAACCAGACCATTTGCCTGCCTCAGCTTCTCAAAGTGCTGGGATTACAGGTGTGCTCCACCTTGCATGGCCAAATCTTTTATTTCCTTTCTGTGCCTTGTTGAAGTGATTAGGCCTTCCAATGAAATGAAGACAAGAAATGGTTCTCACAGAAATCTTTATCTCATTCTCAATCTCAGGGCAATAGCTCCAAAATTTCAGCTTTAGTTGTCATATTTTCTATAGAGTTTTGTGGATACTATTATCAAATCAAAAAAATTCCCATTTATTTTATTTGCTTACAGTTTTTATATTTTATTGATGTTGAATTATGTCAAGGGCTCCTCTGTGTACCTAAAAGAAATATATGATTGCTGTCATTTATTACTTTAATGTGGCAAAGAACATGACAAGTGCTCCAATATTAAATGTATCTTTATATTTTTGGAATTAAGCAAAATTCAGCATAATGTGTTGCTCACTGTTTATATTGCTGGTTTTGATTTTCTAGTATTATGTTTAGCATTTAGTGCCTGTGCTTATAAATGAAATTAAACTGCAATTTTTTAAAGGTAATATTATTTATTAATTTTGATATAAGGTTACACTGGTCTCATAGATAAGCTGAATGCTTCAATGACCATTCTTTGCAAGAATTTGTGTGTGTTTAATATTATTTCCTCTTCATAAGTTTGACAAAATTATCTTATGAAGCCATCTGGGCTTGTAGATTTTTAATTATCAGTTTAATTATTTTAGTGGTTATAAGATTATTTAGAACTTTTCTTTGATTTTAGATTACTGTGGGTAACTGGTATTTTCCTGGGAATTTTTCTGTTTTATCTTAATAGCAAAAAATTTTATCATATTCTCATATGTACATACTATTCCCAGGATCTATAGTAATACTCTGTTTTTATTTGTGCCATGGGTTACTTAAAAAAACTATTTTATTTTTGAAATAAATAAACATCATTCTGTATCTATCTTCTAATTTTTATCTTGATCAGTATTATCAAGTGTTTATTCTTAATTTTTTCAAAGAACAAAATGTTAACTTTATTAACCTTTTCTATTTTACATTAGTTTTCTGTTCACTTAATCTTACACGTATTATTTTATCTTTCTAATTTCTTTGGGATTATTTTGGGGTTTTAAAAAATGTATTGAGATTACTACTTAGCTTATTATTTCTTCTAGTATGTGAATATAAGCAAATACATTTCTCCTTAAGCTTGCTTTAGTTTCCCACATTTCCAATTTTGATATACCAACATTGTTTTCTTTCAGTTCCAAATATATTTTATTTACCATTTTGAAATATTCCATGACTCATTAGTTTGGAATATGTTTTTAATTTCCCAATATATTGAATGTTTAAATTATAGTCAATTCACACTATTCATGGATTCCATATTTACAAATTCACCTATTTACTAAAATTTATTTGTAACCCCCAAAGCCACACTTGGGGTGCTTTTGCTGTCATTTCTGAACACATACCAAAAGGCAAAACATTTCAGTCATGCCCATTCTCAACTGAGGTCAGACAAAGGGACCTCTGCCTCTTGTTTCAGCTCTCATACTGTAAACAAGGGTCCTATTGCAACTTTTTTAGTATAATGCTTTGTACATTATCGTTGGTTTTCTTGATGATTTCACTACTTAAGATGGACACCAAGCATAATGCTTAAATACTGTCTAGTATTCCTAAGTACAGGAAGACACCATGTGTCTTACTGAGAAAACACACTTGTTAGATAAGCTTCATTCAGGCATACATTCTAGTTCTGTTGGCCATGAGTTCAGTGTTAATGAATCAACAATATATATTTAATAAAGGACCTTTAAACAGAAATGCACATAAAATAATAAGGTTATATATTGAATGATTAATGAAATGTTTTAGGCAGAGGCTTATGGCACTCTGACCTTGTATAATATTTCCCCTAGGAGCAATGGTTCAGTATTCACTAACTAAGTGTTCACTGTAACTTTACAGAACATAGCTATCATGCATAGCAAAAATTGACCGTGTGCTTCTGTTTGATTTCTACCTTTATTGCATGTGTTCAGAGAATGCATTCTGATATTAATTTTCTTAAGTAAGAAATCTGCTTTATGCTTCAGTATATGATCAGTCTTTGTAAATTGTTTTTGTGTCCTGAAAATGTCCAAGTGGACCTTAGACTATCACTTTGATCCCAAAAATGTTACTCTTCTGTCAGCAGCATAACCTGCAATCAGCAGATACTCCTAGAGAGCACGTGTCTCCAAAGAACAGGCTCAGCCCTCTGGATTCTGTTTCTTATGGATCACGGCTTGGTCATTTCTCACTATTTAGCTGGTTCTCTGATGCATTAAAGTAGATTTTTATATTAGGTCCAGCCTTTCCAGTTGTTCTAGGTATATTTATATAACTTATTTTTAACATGGCCTATCAGTAACAGAAATAAATATTAATTATTAACCTTTAAATTAAGAAAGATTTAAAAGTTCATAAATGGCTTTTTAAGATAAATAAACACAAAAAATGAGTATTTTGATACCTTTATAAGATTTGGTATGTAAATAATTTATTATTTAATGAATATTTAGCATATTAGAGAAATTCTTAGATTTTAATTTTAATTTAAAATATACAATCATGTACTGTTATATGTGATCTTAAAACATAATCTTACTAAATTAATAATACTTAAACATTTAATTCAATTATATATTTACTATATTAATAAATTTTATTTTCCAAGTTATTATATAAAGCATTCAGTTTTTTTTGGTAGAATATAAGGGTATGGCAAAAAGGCAAATATTAAAATTTTTCAGGTATTAAACTTTTGGATAATGTAATTAATTAATCTTTAGAAGCTACATTACAAGTCATTATCAGATTTTTCTATGTTTATAAACAAAATTTTTAAAGCTGTAGGTGTAACTTGAAAGATAAACCAGAATGATTTTGCTTTTGTAAGTATAACAAGTTAAGTCTTTACTTTTAAAACCAAAGTAACTACAGAATTTTTTTTTCATTTACAAAAGCACCTTCATGGACATCTCACTTCAGCTTTCTTAATTATTAATGCAGAATGGTCTAGGATAAACTTAATAATAATTGGCACTGACATTTAAGATATTCAAAATGAAAGACTCCATAAATTTAAAAACATTAAAATTTTTAACATAGTGCTTGGCATCCAATTAGCTATTAATTATAACCATTTTGTTTGAAATGTCTACTTACAGTCTATAATTATAAATGCTTTTTATTTTCTAAACTAAAGAAGTTATTTAATATCCTATTATTTTAGTAGAATGTAAACTATCTAAGTAAGTTTTTTATTTTGTTCATGGGTGGACTTCTAGTATCAGGAATGAAAAACAAAAATAAAAGTCTAAAAGAAGATGTAGTCAAAATTTTTTTTGTTGCTTACTTGGTTTTTGTGTATAATAAAGACAATATTGAATTCAATCTATGTGTATGCTGATGGGAAGGATCCAACAGGGAGACAAATGACATAAATGGTATATGAGAAGAAGCAGATAATTGTAGAAACAAAGTTCTGCAGTAAACAAGATGAATAGCATATAGTGTATACATAGGATGCCTGCATTTACTGAAGAAGAAATGATTCACTGTAGCAAGAGGAAAGGAAGACTGTATCATTATTTTAAACATGTTTTGCTGATTGCTTTTTTGGAAGACTTTTTTTTTTCTCACATAATGGTTTTAATATACTCACTGAGTAAGAAGTAATTTTATTGGGTCAGCATATTTTTGAAAGGATTAAAAAAATTGGTTTTGAAAGTATGAGAAAAAAAAACTAATGCACAAAACACTGAAGGAGGAAAAACTATATATGTCCTCCTGAATTTATTGTTACCAGGAGATACTGAGGACTGAATTACTGGTAACCCAGAATGTTGAAGATAGTGCTTGGATTACTTTAGCTTTCCTTCATTTTGTAAAACAGAATAGAGTTCAAAACTGTATTGAATCAAATGGATTTTGACAAAGCAGAAAATCAACTATATTACTCATCTTCCCTTCCTATTCTCTGTTTCTGTTACCAATGAGATTTGTTAATAAATTTTATTCAGCAAAACAACTCCAAGTTTGTCACAGAACAAATTATCTTTCTTACTTGCCAGTCACTCAGCCGGATTCACTGGAGTCCACACTCCAGACCTCTTAACTTCCTATTTCAATTCTCTTCATTATGCCACTCAATAGGCTGTTTTGGCAATGAGGCACTTATTGATAACAGGAGCCTCTAACATTATCTCAATTCTTTACTTCCACCTGCCTCAACACTCTACAATATGACTAGCATATTGGTCATAAATTTCAACCAATTTATTTTAGTACCAGACTTTATCAATCTCTATTAAGTTATTGAGAAAGATTGTTCCAAGATCATGTGTCAGAAATTAGAACCTTGGAACCCCAAACTCACTATACCAAAGGGACAGTTAAGCTTGGGAATGCAGTCACATTAAACTGCCTTTCTTTTGTTCCCAAGCAGATAGCTATAATTTCACAACCCTGTGTCATAGCCACATACATATGCCAGGTTCCTAAAGTGATAGAAGACCACATATCTCCCCAGGTGGCCTCCTTCACAAATGGCTCACAAGGAAATTCTTGTGGGTCTCTAAATCATTCAGGATATATCCCCTCAATAAGCTAGCACTAAAACCAAGTTCTGTCAAATATCACCCAACAATGTCAGTTACCAGGTTATCTTCACAGGTATGGGACAAGAAGTCTAGAATCCATCCCTCTGCCTACCTTGAGGTGAATGCATAAATGACTTTTTTACCCCCATTCCTTCTCTTCACATGTTCATCTTATGTAAAATGTACATTTACTGAGTGCAAGACAAATGCATAATTGACTTTTTCCTCTCCTCCCTATTTCACATGTAAAATGTAGATTCACTGTGCACTAATCAGTGCCTCACAAGAATATAGCCAGTTGCCTCACTGCCGACCCTCACTCCTTTTCCTAAATCCTCCCTCTCCTGCTTACCCTTTCCCCTTTAAATTTTGAAGTTTCCAACATTCTCTTTGGAAAAAGCACAGGTCACAGATCCTCCTGTGATTCGTGTTTCTTTTTCCCGGGTGTGTCCTCAACCTTGGCTAAATCGGCCTTCAATCGATTGAGACCTGCCTGACTCACTTTTTGGTTTACAGTTATCAGACTATTTTTTAGCCACACTTGAGGAGCTTATTTATCTAATTCTGAATTTAGTTCTTAAAGGTAGAAAAGAGTAGAATTTTTAAAATTATTATTTTATTTTTATAGATTTAGGAGGTACGTGGATGTATTGTGTGGTGTTGGGGTTTGGGCTTCTAGTGTACGTATCACCAGAATCGTGTACATTGTACCCAATAGGTAATTTTTCAATCCTCACCCTCCAACCTCTCCCCCCACTTTTGGAGTCCTCGGTGTTTATTTTATTTTTTTGTCTGTGTGTCTATGTGTACCCATTGTCTAGCTTCCACTTATAAATGAAAATTTACCAGATTTGTTCTGAGTTATTTTACTCCAGTGTCATCCATATTGCTGCAAAATACATAATTTCATTCTTTTTATGGCTACATAGTATTCTATGATGCATATGTACCACATATATAAAATATTTACTTTTCTTTTTTTCTTTTCTCGCTCACTCTCTCTTTTTTTTTTTTTTTTGAGACAGGATCTCACTCCATCATCCAGGCTGGAGTGAAGTGACAGATTTTGACTCACTGCAACCATTGCCTCCTGGATTCAAGCTATCCTCCCACCTCAGCCTCCTGAGTAGCTGGAACTACATGCACATTCTACCATATCTGAATTATGTTTCTGTTTCTTGTAGAGTCGGGGTTTCATCATGTTGCCCAGGTTGGTCTCAGACTCCTGGCCTCAAGAGACCCTCCTGACTCAGTCTCCCAAACTACTAGGATTACAGGTGTGAGAAACCACACCCAGCCGTATACCACATTTTCTTTATTTTTATCTGTTGATGGACACTTAGGTTGATTCCATGACTTTGCAATTGTGAATACTGCTGCAATAAACAAGCAAGTACGGGTCTCTTTTTGATGTAAGGATTTTTTTTTTTCTCCTTTGGGTAGATACACAGTAGTGGGGATTCCTGGATCAAATGGTATTTTTAGTTCTTTGAGAAATATCCACACAGGTTTTAGTAGAGTTTCCATATAGGTTTCCATAATTAATATTGCCACCAACAGTGTATAAACGTTCCTTTTTTTCATCCTCACCAGGATCTGTTTTTTGGTTTTTTGTTTTTTTTTTGTTTTTTGTCTTCTTAGTAATAGCCACTCTGACTAATGTAAAATGATATCTTATTGTGGTTTTATTTTGCATTTTTCTAATGATGAGTGATGTTGAGCATTTTTTCGTGTTTGTAGGTCACTTATATGTCTTTTTTTTTTTTTTTTTTTTTTGAGAAATGTCCTTTCTGTCCTTTGCCCACTTTTAAATGCGATTATTTGTTTCTTTACTTTTGAGTTGTTTGAGTTGCTTGTAGATTCCTGAGAGTAGTTTTTGTTGGATGCACAGTTTGCAAATTTTTCTCCTACTTTGGAAGTTGTCTTTTACTCTGTTGATTTCTTTTACTGTGCAGAAGCTTTTTGGTTCAATTAAGTCAGGTTTGTTTATTTTTATTTTTTGTTGCATTTGCTTTTGAGTATTAGTCATAAATTATTCTCCTTGATCAAGGCCCTAAAGAGTTTTTTCCTAGGTTACTTCTAGGATTCTTATTGTTTCAGGTCTGGAGACTTTTGGTGCTTATAATCATTGTAAAGCAGATTATAGGAGTAATTGTCCAAACTAGGACTCTGTGGAGATGAAAGAGGAAACTTTTAATAATTATGCTGTGACAAAAAACCTAAACTGGGTGGCCAAGACCAACTGGATATGTGATCGCTCTATAACTCAGTATTTCTGAAGGGAGTTTTCAAGGTGAGCCAGAGAAATGTTTTTAATTTTAATGTCGTCCCATAATAAATTACGCCTAAATAGCATTACATGAACATGAAAATATATTGAGTAAAACTATCCAGTAGCCTTTTCATATTCTAATATTAAAATTAAAATGCTATTATCAACTACTATGAAGATAGCAGGTGGCCTATGAACACTTCACTGATTCAGAATAAATTCACCTGGGCTCCAGACGACATAAATGCCCAGCCAGGCAGCTTTGCCAGCAGCAGGTGAGCCATGGAGCCAGGTGGGCATCTTGACAATGAGAGCCCATAAATAAACTAGCAAGGGCCTCTATTGCAGGTCCTTGAAAGAACTTCAGCAAACTTCAGAAACTGGAGCACCTTACTACGTGAGAAAATCTAATGATGAACTACCAGGATTATATTTAATTTGCCTTATCTGTCATATTCTTTTGTGTTCACGGTTAGCAAAATAGCTTTTGCATTTTATTAATATCACTTATCAGATGGCTTTTCATCTGAAATGTACTAGATCTGTCATTACCAGAGAAATTTCAGACTGGAGCATCAGACTATGAAATGTAAGATATTTAACTTTATGTATTGGATCTTTCTGGAAAAAGCTTATATATGACATGCAGTTAGACATAAACTCCCTGTGGGAGAAGTTTCTGGAGTTTGCCTTAGTCTATTACATGAATCCATTGCATTGATCACCAAGAAACAAATCTAAAATTATAGACCAAAGAGGAGTGAGGGAAGGGAACTTACCACTGGCAAAATAGTTAAAGTCACTTAGTGCAATTGGCTATTTCAATTTTAGTAAAAATTATTTGGCATTTACTTAACCAAAGTATCAATTTTGCACCTTAAATATTATTTTGTCCCTATAATCTCAAATCTTCTTCAAGTTACAGTATTTCAAAATGACAGAACCACATGATACAAACAGTTCTACATATATTTTCATGAACTTTTAATACTGTTATAAAAATTCAAATATAAAATTTATTTACAACTATTAATGTATACCGATAGAAGAACCATTTTGATTACTGATTCTATTTAGGTTAATCTGAGCAAACAACCCTAAGATAGGTGTTTGTTTCAATCTTGTTAGTCCCAATAATGCAAAATTTAAACTACATTTTAAAAAAAGAGAACATTGATGTCAACGAGAACATAACTTACATGTTTCCATTCATAAAGCCTTTACTATGTGCTGGACACTGTGAGAGATTTTATGTGCAGTATCTCATTTAATCCTTACAACAACCCTGAGAGATACATAATATATCCTCATTTTAAAGTAAAAGGAATTAAAGTTTAATTAACATTCTTCATATTACAAAATAGTAAGTGAATGAGCAGGGACTTAAATCTAGGTGTAATTTTAAATCTCATAACTATTAACTGTTCAAGAGACTAACCACTCCAAATTCTTAATATCAAAGATAAAAGCATTGTGAAATATCTATGATAGATGATAGGCTTACAGTCACATAGCACGTAATTGCTGCCAAGTCTCCGCACCCTCTCTCTAAAGCACAAACTTACCCAAGGTAATAATATTTTTTTTTAGCTGAAATAATTTTATGAATCAATTTAAGATGATATATGTAAATATCTTAGCACTATGGCTTAGCTGACTCTTTAAAAGTGTAGTACTCTTCCTGCACTAATCTCTTTGGTGGCAATATGTTTAGAGAGCTATTAACTGTCATCACTCACCAGAAAATCATTATGTGATAACATTAGTTATAGATAATACATCTGATCTTGTCTAATATGCTAATTTTTTTGGTTATAGAAACGAATCAGTAGATACTTAATAGATTTTCTTTGGTCGCCATAGTGCCTGTAAAGCTGTCTTTAGTTTAGATGTAATACTTTATCTTATCATGGAATTTTAACATTGATGTAAGTTATGCTCTGGGTATCTTCATTTTACAAAAATTTCTTATAAATATGAGACTGATTTGAACATGTAGGAAATAAATTTATATATTTACAGCTTACTGTTTTATTGATATTTTCATACCAAGCAAGCTAATGATATTTATATTTTCTACCACAAAATAATAATCACTGATATTTTTATAGAAAGCAAGCTAATGATCACAGAACTATAGAGCTCTCAGGTGGTCTTGCAATGCAATAAGCCCTAACTTATTTTGTAGTGAAGGAAACAAAGATCAAAAAGGGCTAAGTGGTCTTTTCAAGTCTCTGTAACATAGATCTCTAGTCTTTCTTTCTGGGTACTTTCCACTATAATTTAGTTATCAAATCGCAGTTTCCTTGCAATTCTGGAGCAAGGCTATAAATTACAATTCTATACGGAGTGAAAGTTTAGTGCCAACTGCACTACTGTTTTAAAAGCAATTATAAATCCAAATCCAATATTGCAAGGTTAAGGTCATCCTGTCCTTTGAATATCTGTTGACATCTAAAGAAACAGTTCCAGTGATAGCATCTAAAACTATCTTTAGTTGCTTTATTCTTGGTCCTTGAAGCAGATTAGCAGGTGGAAAGTAAAATAAATAAATAAATAAATAAATAAATAAATAAATAAATAAATCCATTGACGATTCTTAAATGAAAGGACAATAATATGCTGTTTTAATTATGCAAAACCAAAATCAAAGCATATATTCTCAGCCTCAGGAAATTACACTGTGTAGGCCAAGGCATTTATATTTCAAAACAGTTGTGGCAATCACACCTGGCTATCTTCTGGGTGGGTCAGTGTCTTTTTGGCAATAATATTTCAAGAAAGATTTCCAATAAAAAAATTGTTCAATGACACTAAAGAAGTACAATTAATTACTAGAATGTTTTGCTTTGCTATAATACAAACTCGTGAATAGTAAAAAAATATATCTCTGTAGCTCACACTGATAAAATGCTAAGTTCTTCCCTTTTCTGTCACTTTTATCAGTGACTACATTGTCTGAGAAATTTCTTCCTGAATTTCTGAGTCAATAGTTCAATTTATCAATGTCTTATAGATCCTAACTTTCTTTCCTTTTAAGGCATTGCTGTATATCTCCAACTATGTTAAAATGTTTTAATAATGTAAAGGTTTATAAAGCCAGGAATTATTTAGGTGGCTGTGGTAGTTTTATATTATATCTCAAAAATCTTTAATACTGCTCCCTTCAAAAACTGGTACCTGCTTCCACTTCTCTTCAGAGGAAGCTGTACTTAGGGACTCATTTCTAGTGAATATAATGTGATGAAAGTGACAGACAATCTCTGAGACTAGGTTATAAAATGAATCATCAAATTTCCTCCCTGATCTCTCTGTCTTGGATTATCTGCACTGGGAGAAGCCAGATTCTGTATCAGTTCTATGGAGAGGTTCACACGGTAAGGACGGGAGACCTCTTACCAATGATGTAAAATTTATTTTGCTCTTTAATCATTCTTTCATTTGATATTTATCATGTATATGCTATAGGTAAAACACTCACTTATTAATAAATTATGAATGCTATTAAAAGGTTTTAAGCAAGAAAGTAATGATTTGGATTGGATATGGAGAAGGGTGATCGTTTTATGAGGCAAATTGGTTTATGTTATTATCCTGCTTAGAGCCCATCAAGGATTATCATTGCACTAGGAATGAATTACAAACTCCTTAAACTGGTTTATATATCCCCTGCCTACCTGTTTGGCCTCATCTCAAACAACTGTCATCATCATCAACTATAAAGCTATATCAGCCATTTTATTTTCCTCAAACAAGTTAAGCTGTAGCCTAAATTTGTTCTTCCTCCTCATTGTTCTTCTTCTCTCGTTTAGATCCAATATTAAATATCATCTCTTTAAGAGGGTTCTTGTGATTACACGATCTCATAGAGCCACACTTTCACTTTTATATAGCCATGTTCTCATGCTGCTTATAGCACTTAAATATTTTATCTATCTATTATTTATATTTTCCTATTTAAATGTCAGTTCTAGCCTAACAGAGTGCTTAACTGTTGTATTTACTACTGTATTTCTGGGATTGAGAGCAATAGGTCACAGTCACTGCTCAGTAATCATTTTGTAATTGATGGATATATAAATACATGAATGCATGGTTGAATGATAGGAAAAAGAAGACTCATTGATAATTCCTATATTATTGACTTGAGCAAATAGATGAAAAGTGGTGTTACTTAAAGAGACTGAAGACTAAAGGAGAAAAAGGAGGAGTTATGAGTGTATAAGAAATCAAGAATTTTGGTTGACTCATATTAAGTTTCAAATTGCTATTATATATCAAAGTGAAGATATCAGGTTGTCAGGTAGTTATCAGTTCTGGCTCTCAGTGGTAAACCTGAGGATGTAATGAAAGACCATTTATAATAATAACAACAATCAGAACAATGAACATATCATTATATGTATATATATATAAATTAAAATATTATATGGTCCACTAATGTATTCATGGGCTATAGACTAGCTCATTTAATCTCAACAACTTTACTTTAGCAGACATTGTTTCTATTTCATTTTACAATTCAAGAAATTGAAAAACCAAGAGCCTAAATAGCATGCCTAAGACAGTGCTAATAATTGGTGACTATATAATTGAGACTCAGGCAATCTGATTATATAACTTATATTTTAAAAAGGTATTTTTTTTTAGATTCAGGGGGTACATGTGGATGTTTGTTACATGGGTGTATTGTGTAATGGTGGGGATTGGGCTTCCAGAGTACCCATTACCCAAGTAGTGAACATTGTACCCAATAGTTAATTTTCAAACCTCACTCCTCTCCCTTCCTCCCTGCTTGTGGAGTCTCTGGTATCTATTATTTCTATCTTTATGTCCACAAGTACCCATCGTATAACCTACATTTTTAACCATGATGGTGAATAAAAAGAAGAGAAGTAAGGAATAAGCTTAAATTTGCTCTAATATTAGGAAGGAACCAATAGGAATATAAAGAAGAGGCAAAAAACAGAGAGGAAAATTAAGTAAAAAAAAACAAAAACAGACATTGCATTTTCTCAAAAAATTGAGAGAAAGTAATAATTCCAGAAGAAGAAAGACATTATTTGTGTTAGATATTTCTGGGAGCTGTAAAAGAGGAAAAGTCTCCACTGATTTTCAAAAGTAGATGTAGGTGAAGAAATAAATAGAGGCACGTGAGTGGTGGCCTCCTAAAGAGCAGTCTCTTATGGTACAGAGTAGGTGAAAACCCAAAGAAAAGCATAAGGAGAGAGTAGAAAGTGAAGAAGTCAAGAGGGAGATTTTGTGTACACATAATAAGTAAATAAATAAATAAATAAATATTATGGCCAAGTGGAATTTCTCCCTGGCATTCGAGACTGGCTTAACATATGCTAATCAATCAATGTAATACATTATATTAATGGAACAAAAGAAAAAAAAAATCACATAATCATTTCAATTGATGTCAAAAAAGCATTTGAAAAAGTTCAACATCTTTTCTTGATAAAAACTCTAAAAATTTCCGGTATAGAAGGAAATTTTCTCAACACAATAAAAGCCATTTATGCAAAACCCACAGATTATAATTATTACAGAAAAACTGAAAGGTTTTCCAATAAAATCCAGTGCAAGACAAGGATGTCTGTGATAATATATGTAAAAAAAATTCAAAGATTTTACACACACACACACACACACACACAGAGAGAGAGAGAGACAGAAAGAGAGAGAGAGAAAGTGACAGAGAGAGGGAGAACTGTTCAAACTAATAAAATAGTGTCATGACAGGACACAAAATCAGCGTAGTAAAAAGGAGCATTTTTATACACAAATAACAACCTAACTGAAAAAGAAATCGTAAAACTATCTCATTTATGATAGCACTGAAATACTAGAAATACATTTAACTAAAGAAGTGAATGATCTGTACACTAAAACTATAAAAAACTGATGAAAGAAATTGAATAAGACAAAAAAATGAAAACATATTCTCATGGAAACATAAAATTCCCCAAACAGCCAAATAAATTTTGAGAACAACAACAAAAAAAAATAGAGGCATCGCACTTCCTGATTTAAAATTATCTTACAAAGGTATATTAATAGAAACAGTAGGTGAGTTAATCCTGTTTTGCATAACTATAAAGAAATACCTGAGGCTGTGTAATTTATAAAAAAAAAAAAGAGGTTTATTTTGTCTCACAGTTCTGCAGGCTGTAGAGGAAGCATGGCACTGGCATCTGCTCCTGGTGAGGCCTCAGGAAGTTTACAACATGGTGGAAGAAAAAGGGGGGCTGGTTTATCAATTGGTGAGAATGGGAGCAAGAGAGAGAGGCAGAGATGGTCCCAGACTTTTGAACAAGTTCATGTGTGAACTAGTTGAGCAAGAACTCACTTATCACCAAGGGATAGTGCTAAACCATTCATGAGGGATCTGCTCCCATAATCCAATCACTTCCCACCAGGCTCCAACTCCAACTTTGGGAATCACTTTTCAACATGAGATTTGGAGAAGACAAACATACAAGCCATATCAGTATGGTGCTGGCATAAAAACACATACATAAAACAGTGGCACAGAATGGAGAGTCCAGAAATAAATCAAAACGTATATGGCCCAACTAACTTTTGACAAGACTATTAAGAAGAAACTGTGAGGAAAGGATGGTCTCTTCAATAAATGGTGCTAAGAAAACTGGATTTCCACATGTTAAAGATTGAAATTGAACCCTTATCTTACCTCTTCCACAAAAATCAACTCAAAATGGATAAAAGACTAGACAATATAAAACTCTTAGAAGAGAACATAAGGGAAAAACTCTTGCACATTGCCCTTGGCAATGATTTTTTGAAGATCACACCAAACGCTCACGCCATAAAAACAAAATCAAATAAGTGGAATAACATCAAATTTAAAAACTTCTGCACAGCAAACAAAATAATCAACAAAATGAAATGGCAGCCTACATAAAAGAGAATATATTTGCAAATCATATAGCTGATTGGGGGTTAGTATCCAAACTTTATAAAGAACTCGTACAACTCAATTGTAGAAAAACAAATAACCTGATTAAAAAATAGGCAAAAGACCTGAATAGACATTTATCCAAAGACATCAAAATCACTAACAAGCATATGAAAACTGCTTAATATTGTTGATCACCAGAAAATGAAAATCAAAACCACTATGAGATACCACTTCACAGGCATCAGGAGGACTATTATCAAAAAGTCAAATGATAATAAATGTTGGAGAGTGTGTGGAGGAAAAAAAACCTCTTGTGCACTTTTGGCAGGAATATAGACTGCTACAGCCATTATGAAAGAGTATGGAGATTTTTAAAGAAATTAAAAATAAAATTACCATGTTGCCCCAAAATTCCTCTTCTGGGCATATACCCAAAGAAAATGAAGTCACCATTTGATAAAGATATCTGAAATCCCATGTTCACTGCTGCATTATTCAAAATAGCTAAGACATGGACACAATCTAAGTGTCTGTTGATGAATGAACGAACAAAGAAAATCATATATATTTAAAGTGGAATTATATAATAGATGATCATATATATATAATGGAATATTATATATTATATATGTTATGTATAATATATTGTATATATTACATATATAAAATGAAATAACATATTCCATTATATACATGTAATAGTGTATTCTATTATATATATTTATATATAATGGAATATTTTATATATATAATAGTCTATTCCATATATATATTTATATATGTAATGAAATATTTTATATATATAATAGTCTATTTCATTTTATATATATATATAATGAAATAATATATTTTTTAATATATATATATTTATTATATATATATAATGGAATATTCTTCAACCTTAAAAAGAATTGCAATCTTACCACTTATTACAACATGAATAAGCTTGGGAGACATTATGCTAAGTGAAATAAGCCAGACACAAAACATGAGGACTGTAGGTAATAAAACTGTACAGTATTTAGGATTCATTCTAAATGAGAACATTTTGAAAAATGGCTCTGGACACAAAACAAACAAAAAATGGGTAATGTGAGATGATGACTGTGTTAATTTGGTTTACTATGTTAACCTTTTTTTACTATCTATATGTATCCCATAGCATGTTGCGTATCTTAAATATGCACTGCAAAATTTATTTCAAAAAATTAAATGTATAATATTTTTATGTGCATAAGATGATAGTGATGAAGTTATTAGACTTTGAGTACCTTGAGATCAATTTACAAACCTAGAAAAATATCAGACTACTAATGAAGTCTGTGTCTCAAGTTTCTAAATATGTCTTAACTCAGCAGGAATTTTCCCTTCCCTCAAAACATTCTCTGAATGAAAAGTTTTAATTTACAAAAACGCTCAAAATGTAGCTTGTGAGCACTTAAAAAAAAAAAAACATTATTTGTTTCCTTTAATTTTTTAGGGCATCTAAAGTTGTATTGATTAAATATTAAATAATAACAGCAGCACAAAAAGGAATGTTAGAATGTGATTTCCAACTCTGGTCCCACACATAATTCAAGATATCTTTTCAAGCTGGAATTGCTTTTATTTCTCTTCTATAGCACAAGGACATCGTGCCTTAATCTACTAAAATAAAACATAACAAAAAGTAGCAATTGAGAAAAAAGGCATGATTCTTATCTTATCAGCATTTGTGACTTAACTGTATAATCCTGGATCCCTTGAAAGTCAGAGAAATAAACCTGCTTAGCCTAGAAAACAACAGCAAACTGTTGGAAAAAGGCTTTGGTGGGGGATGGTTAACACAGTTCTCATTGCATCACAGTTGTAGGATCTATCAGATTTTGACAATGCCAAGACATCTACCAGGACAAAATGAAACAAAACAAAACAAAAATCTCCCGGCAAACCTGCAATGGTAGGCACCACCTTTTTATATGTAGGCCAGAAGTATATTCTATAAAATATACCTTAAATATATTTTTGTTGTTGGTATTCAATCTGCAGTGTATTATTTAGAAAAAAAATGTTTTGTATACATAGAGACAAGCAAATTAGAAGGTATTTTTCTTACTCAAATTCTCTGATGAATCAGGAATCATGTAGGATACAACTTGAAGAAGTAGGCTAACCATAATGCATTATTCATTACCTTGATTGAGAAGGCTAAATCTAAAATAAGAAGTTAAAAATAAAAGTTAATGTCTTTTTAAAACAAATCAAGAATGGAAATATGGATAGAGTTTTTTGAAGCCCAAAGGCAGATTGGTGCTTAAAATCTGTTGCTAGTACTTATGTTGGTTGTATTGATGTCATTGCCACCTGCATATGTCTGTTTATGCCATTGTGCCCATGTACCGTGTGTCTGCCCTGTACTTTTGGAATAAATTGCTCTGTTTCCTGAAGCAACCATTATATAGCGAATGATTGCTCAATATATCACCAAGGCCCAAAGAAAGAATATGCATACAACTCAAAGCCATCTGCTATTCCAAATGTCGTTTATGGAGTAAACAAGGATTGATTTAATCTGTGGACATTTATAAGCTGATCATGTGAAAGAAAGCAATGCTGAACATAAAAATTGGATTTTCTCAAATTGCTATGGATTGTTTGTAAAGTGGTCACTAAACTCAGAGCTCTTTAAAGTCATGTCTTAATTGTTAGTTTATAACCGGATCAATAAACATTGGTTACATGTTGTATACTCAACGGATACTCTGTTCATGTAATGCTCTGAGTATGGATGACAGTCATAACAGCAACAATAATAATTAATATATGCTGACAACTTAGATGTTGTAATGAGAAATGTATATGTTGTTTTATGTAATCTTCAAACTTACATTAAGAAGAAGATATCATTGTCCTTATTTAGAGATGACATTCAGAGGAATTGGGTAATATGCCCAAGGAACAGTAAAAGGTGATGACTATAGGAAAGAATGGTGGCTAAAGTATCACTAGTCCTAAAAATTGTGCTCGAGTTCCCATCTAGAATGCTTGGATAAAATACTGAGTTAAAATTAAGGAGACATACCTTTATAGCTTTGTTGTTGTTGTTTCTTTGTTTTAATGAGAAGAGTAAGCAAGTGAAAGCAGATGCTCTTGTCAATATTTATAGCTGAAAAAATATTCTGTTTAATTGTTAGTAATATTTTCTATATATTCTGGAATTATTTTTATAATTTCCAGTGTTAGAGTTTGGCCACAAATATGTCCAGAAAGAGACTACTTTATGGAGGTCACAGAGAAAATACATGGAACAGACAGGGAGGCAGGAGGCTGGGAGGCAGGTACCAAGTCCCTGGGCTGCACACATGAGACATGAGAACCATGTGTAGTAGAAAATGTTGGGCATGATTTCTGACACATGAAACTCACTCAAAGCAAATAAATCAGAATACTGATTTTTTGAAGAAAATGTAGCATTAAAAAAACTGGCTTTAAAAATATGTGAGGCAGCTTTGACAACTATTTAAAACAAATCTTGAGCTCCTAATCTTCTCTGAGTAGAAATAAAGTTTTAAAACATATCTCAGATGTGGCTAAGGAAAATAATCCTCAAGGAGGAGCTTCCTAGTGGTCCAATCAAGGAGAATATGGAGAAACAATAACAAGGAAAATTCTCTCAGACAGCTGACTCAAAGTCTCATCAAGGAATTTCCCCAGGCAAGGAACCTTCCCAATCTAGGAAAGGGTCTTTTGCATAGTCTGATTGACAGGATTTTGTGCTTACTACAAAAACTTTTCTTTCATTTTCAGAATATGGCTATTTTGTGATTGTGCTCACCTTGTGTATTAGTTCATTTTCATGCTGCTGATAAAGACATACCCAAGACTGAAAAGAAAAAATAGGTTTAATGGACTCACAGTTCCACATGGGCTGGGAGGCCTCAACTTCATGGTGGAATGCAAAAGGCACTTCTTACATGGTGGCCGCAAGAGAGAACAAGAGAAAGGAGAAAGTGGAAACCCCTTATAAAACTATCAAATCTCATGAGACTTATTCAGTACCACGAGAACAGGATGGGGAAAACCGCCCCTGTGATTCTATTATCTCTCATCGGGTCCCTCCCAAAACACATGAGAATTATGGGAGTACAATTCAAGATGGGATTTAGATGGGGACACAGAGCCAAACCATATTACTTGTCCCCTAGTCCCTGCCAAATCTCATGTCCTCACATTTCAAAACCAATTTGTCTTCCCAACAGTCTCCTAAAGTCTTAACTTATTTCTACATTAGCTCAAAAGTCCACAGTCTAAAGTATTATCTGAGACAAGGCAAGGCACTTCTGCCTATGAGCCTGTAAAATCAAAAGCAAGTTAGTTACTTCCTAGATACAATGCGGATACAGGCATTGTGAAAACACAGCAGTTCCAAATGGGAGAACTTGGCCAAAGCAAAAGGGCTATAGGACCCATGTGGGTCTGAAACCCAGCAGGGAAGTCAAATCTTAAAGCTCTTAAATGATTTGCTTTGACTCCATGTCTCACATCCAGGTCATGCTGAAGCAACAGGGGGGTTCCCATGGCCTTGGGCAGCTCCGCCCCTGTGGCTTTGCAGGGTACAGCCTCCTCCCAGCTGCTTTCATGGACTGGCATTGAGTGTCTGGCTTTTCCAGGCACACACTGCAAGGTGTCAGTGGATCTACCATTCTGGGGGCTGTTGGATGATGACTGTCTTCTCACAGCTCCACAAAGCAGTGCCCTAGTAGGGAATCTGTGTGGGGCTTTGACCCCACATTTTCCTTCCTACTGCCCAAGCAAAAGTTCTCCATGAGAGCCCTGTCCCTGCAGCAAACTTCTGCCTGGACATCCTGGTGTTTTCATACATCCTCTGAAATCTAGGCAGAGGTCCACAAACCCCAATTCTTGACTTCTGTGCCCTGGCAGGCTCCACACCACATGGAAACTTGTCAAGGCTTAGGCTTGAGGCTTGGACCCTCTGAAGCCATGGTCTGAGCTATATGTTTGTCCCTTTCAGCCATGAGTAAAGTGGCTGGGAGACTGGGCACCAATTCCCTAGGCTGCACACAGCGTGGGGACCCTGGGTCTGGCCCCACGAAATCACTTTTTTCTCCTAGGCCTCTGGGCCTGTGATGGTAGGGGCTGCTGTGAAGACCTCTGACATGCCCTGGGGACATTGTCCCCATTGTCTTAGGGATTAATGTTTGGCTCCTTGTTACTTATGCAAATTTCTACAGCCAGCTTAAATTTCACCTCAGAAAATGGGTTTTTCTTTCCTATCACATTGTCAGGCTGCAAATTTTCCAGATTTTCCTTTATGAAATTGAATGCCTTTAACAGCACACAAGGTATCTCCTGAATGCTTTGCTGCTGAGAAATTTCTTCCACCAGATACCCTAGATCATCTCTCAAGTTCAAAGCATTACAACTCTCTAGGACAGGGGCAAAATGCCACCAGTCTCTTTGCTAAAACATAAAAAGAGTCACCTTTCCTCCAGTTCCCAACAAGTTCCTCATCTCTATCTGAGACAACCTCAGCCTGGACCTTATTGTCCATATCACTATCAGGCTTTTCTTTCAAGCCATTCAAAAAGTCTCTAGGAAGTTTAAAATTTTCCCACATTTTCCCATCTTTTACTGAGCCCTCCATACTGTTCCGACCTGTGCCTGTTACCCAGTTCCAAAGTCATTTCCACGTTTTTGGGTGTCTTTTCATCAGTGTCCCACTCTATTGTTACCAATTTACCGTATTAGTCTGTTTTCAGGCTGCTGATAGACATATCTGAGGCTGGAAAGAAAAAATAGGTTTAATGAACTAGTTTCATGTGGCTGGAGAGGCCTCACAATCATGGTAGAAGGCAAAAGCCACTTCTTACATGTGGGGGAAACTGCCCCCATGATTCAATTATCTCTCAAAGGGTCCCTCCCACAACACATGGGATTTATAAGACTACAATTGAAGATGTGATATGGATGGGGACACAAACCATATCACCTTGTTTCACCATTAAATAAGTAATGATGGGAGCAGGATGTGCATATAACGTATCTTTTTTGACAATAAACCTTAGACCAAAAGGAGTCATAGCTAGACCTAACTGAAAATAATTAACATAACCTAAAGATCTTAGAATCTGAGCTGTATGCCGTGATTGACACGCTTTTGTGATTGACAGCTTTGAGGAAGGCTGAACGTTTCCTATATATGCGGAATATTGAAAAAGATACAGGTAACCAGAGGGAACTAGCTTGCTACTCAAAAGCTCTCTTGCCTATTTTGGAGAAAATTAAGACATATGCCAGCTTTCCTGGCAGTAAGGATGTGACTCTGTGATTAGATTTGGACAAGAAAAAGTAGGATTAAGTGATGAACTTCTACTTCTGAAAGTAAACTTAAATGCCAAATTTTCCTCTCTCTCTCTCTCTCTGTTTCTGTTGCCATAAGCAAATGACTTCAAGATGGAGAAGTCACAGTATAAAAGGAGCCCAGATCATCAAGTCACCCTTTCAAAAAGACACTTTCAGGAGATCCACACTACTAACAGTAGATTATGACATAGGAAAAAGATTTATGAACACACATAAAGCCCTTTCATTTGGGGGAGGTTTGTTATGGCAGCTAACAGCATTCGCCTGTCTAATATGTGACTCATGCGTCCATATATATCTTACTCAAATCTCTCTTATTTGCTCATGGTTTTTAGCAATGCCAGCCCCTTAATATTATGTTGGGAAAGGGTGTCAGATCTATACAAAATATGTGGCAGGTGAGATAGAATCACCCTCTTCTAGAATCTGCAGTGATAAGACATTGGAATTTTCTTTCTCCCACTGGAATATTCTGATGAATTCAAGATATCCTCTCACACTTTTTCCTGTCCTAAATGTGTGTGTGTGTGTGTACAGAGGAGAGAGTGAGAAAGAAAGAGAGAGAAGAGAGAGGGTGTGTGTGTGATAGAGGAGAGTCTGTGTGTGCTGTTCAATCTCTGAGGTATTCTCATCTGGTGGTAAGGACATAGGATAACACCGTTTACACTTAATGACCCGCTCACACAGCAAGAGCATATCTCAAAAATTCAGCCACCCAGAAATCACAAAATGATTGCACCTTCATTTGTTAATATAAAGTAGCAGAGAAAACTAAGGTCATTAAATGAATTTTATCCACTCTATATGAATATAAAAATATGAACCATAAAGCAGGGCAAATCTCTGAGTAAGCCAGAGGAACTTGGGCTGATTCTTGATATGAGTCTAATGATGAGTCATGGCTAAGCTATTTATAACAGTCAGTCCCAGCAAGAGATAAGAGCCTGTGCAAAGCTTCCCTAAAACCGGAGTTTCTGATGGCAGCTATCATACTAAAGAAACACATGTGATACCATCAATGCAGTGGCCCTGTGTAATAAACCAACAAACTCTTCCTATTCTTTTAGCATCCATCTGTGGAATGAGAATATTAACATAGTTACATAAACTAGCCTCTAATTTTGGAAGCTACTTAAAGCAGAATTATTAAATATTTTTGTCTTTGGCTATAAATGCAATTTCAAACATTAAAAGAAGAAGTCTTTTTAATAAAGACAAGAAAACTAGACTGAGTTAATGTAATACATTACAAACATGAAGTTGATTAAATACAGCAAAAAAAAAAAACCACATCCCAGATGGAAGTATATTTCAGAAACATCATAAAGATATTGAATCTTTAGTACGTACTTTATAGTTATACTGCAAAAAATTTCATTTGAAATTTTGAAGACTGGATACATGGATTTGCACAAACCAGATATAGATATTAAGAAAATATAATTTTATTTCATTTTGCATATATAGAGAGGTGGCTGTACAACTTTAACTGTAAGCAATTTTGTCTAACCCAGGTAAGTACAAGAGTCAACTATGTCAGGATCACTGGGTTCCTTCTTCTTATTCAGTTAGAAGTTATATGGGAACCATACCATATAGCTAGAATCAGAATTATTATATTTTGAGGGTTGCTAGAATATTTTTCTAACTCTCCACTCATCTTCCCTAAAGTTAGTGGTATCATCATCATTTGCACAAAAATAAATTAGAAACTTGTCTGGAACCTTACAGCTTTGAGGTTATAAACTAGATACCGTGTAAGATTTTTATAGTGGTTAAAGATAAGGAATGTAAAGCATCTGGTCTGACATACAGCTGGCATATATTACATTTAAAACATATTGAGTTAACATGGAAAATAAAATGCGTAAGTATATAGTATTATTTACTCAGTCTCATCAAAATGCCTAATCCATGTTTCATCTTCATAGCACTACAGATGGGGATCTAATACTAATACTCTTGTCTTAAATAACAGGAGAAAGAGTCACTCTTAAAAAACAATTCTCAAGTTAGAGAATTATTGCGTGAGCCATTTTGGAACTGGGCTCCAGGTCTTTTGTAGCTCAGAATTGAGCTCCCTTAGTCTTCTTCATGTTGCAAAACAGGGAACACAGAAAATGTTATAGATTCTCAAAGAGTTCATTTTTCCCTTACAAGGCCAGGGTTTCTAGTTTGAAAAACCCATAATTTATATGTATGGTGGGCATATTTCCTTAGTTAACTATCATCTGGTTTTAAGGTGATCCTCAATGTCATGTGGTGTAGTGGGCTATTTAAAATAGCCGTCTAAAATAGACAGATTGGCCTGACAATTTCATCTGGAGTTGCCTCTCAAGGAGAATTAACTGATCCTTTCAGCTGTTACGAAGACAGATAATATACAACCAGCTGTTGTGGATGCCCCTCCCTCCTATTTTAAATACACAATTTCAAAGAAAAAAATGAATAAAAATAAAGAAGACGGCATTTTCAGAGAGATTTACATTATTTGGTTACAGATACTTAAATGGCTATTTTAAGTCTTTTCTATGTTAGAATAAAAAATTAAGAAAGAGATTGATAAAGATTAGAGGTGAATAATTTTAAAAGCCTGTAAAGTGTTTTGATAAAATACCTTTATCACGACACAGTGAAGCTTAGGGGGAGTAAAGAGGTATTGGCTTCATAGCCTTTTTAGAAATACATTGAAAATTCACAGAGCCACAGAATTTGAATGAAGTGTATGACCTCTCCACAGGTTTGCCAAAGCAAGACTATGGCTACTGAAAGAATCTCAATACAATGAAAGCATTTGGGGAGAGCATTTTTATCACTGTTGATAACTAAAAAGTGCACCTGGCTTCTGAACTGCAGAGTTATATTTTTTTATCATTATGAAAAGCTTTTTAAGATTAAAGGAAATCATCTAAGATTTTATCTGTAAGAAGGTAGAGGAGGAAGTAGGACACACAGAAGTACAGCGAGTGAGCAAAAATAGCAACGCTGAATAAGACCAGATGAAGCCTGAAGTACGAACATATTATTTATTCATTTGACAGTCTTTGGAATCAAACAAGAATTACATGTTCTGAATACATCAAATATTAGAATTTTCCAGGGATCACAAAAAATAAAAAGAAGGAAACAGCGGCAAGGATCACATTTTATTCTAAGATGAAGCTGAAGGAGGATAATTGTACTTGCTCTCATGGTCACGATTAAGTGCTCTCACTACCACCTCTCAAATTTTACTCCCTCTCAGCATTTACTTTGTCATAAACAATCTCATGTACTGTAATTATCTAGCTTGGGCTCTAGGATACAGTGATAATTTTATCGAAATTAGCCATTAATGGTATTTTCCTTAGATTACCTTATGTAAGCCTCACAAATGTTTGAGAAGCCACACAAGTATCCATATTTTCCAGATGAGGCAATGGTAGTTAATTATGTGACCAAGGAACATAGTAATTGCTACAACAAGAATTTGGACACTGGAATCCAGAGCCCCTGCTGCAAGTGGTGAGCCTCACTGTCTCCTGAGGAAGCGCCAGCAGGCTTCTGATTATTTCACCAGGTGAAGCAGGCCTGGCACCCTAAGGTCAACTAAACTGAACAACTGAATAGGCTTTAACACTTTCTCCAGCTTATGAGTGGCTGCCAAGGTGTGCTGGAGAAGAGATAGAAAGTGAAGAGAAGGCATGAGATAATACAGTGGCTACGGCACACATCTGTAAATTTTCATGTCTCTTGAAGCCCCTCAGTTTTTTAAATGATATACTCTTATCCTATGCTGAGCTTAAAACTAGAATTTACATTTTTAAAACAGCAATATTATTTAAAGGGGGTGATAGGGCTCAGTGTTTTAAATGAGAACTGTTTCTACATCTGTAACAGTTACATAGCTGACAGTATGCTCCAAGCACTGTTTAGAGAAAGCACTTTCTAGATATCAAGTCATTTTGTGCAAACACAATATTAATTTTATGGACCAGGCAAAGGGGTCACAGGTTAAACGATTTTCCCGAAGTCACACAAATAATAAACAGCAGAGCTGGGAAAACAATCTGGGCAGTCAGGTCCAAGAATCCCCCTGTTTACCATTACTTTGCACACGAAAAGAATGAAGAGTGAAAGAAATAAACACTTCTCTAATTACCAGTGATGATGAGCATTTTTTAATATGTCTGTTGGCTGCATAAATGTCATGCCAGTTAGAATGGTGTTCATTAAAAAGCCAGGAAACAACAGATGCTGGAGAGGATGTGGAGAAATAGGAAAACTTTTACACTATTGGTGGGAGTGTAAATTAGTTCAACCATTGTGGAAGACAGTGTGGCCATTCCTGAAGGATCTAGAACCAAAAATACCATTTGATTCAGCAATCCCATTACTCGGTATATACCCAAAGGATTATAAATTACTCTATAATAAAGACACATGCACATGTATGTCTATTGTGGCACTGTTCACAATAGCAAAGACTTGGAACCAACCCAAATGCCCATCAGTGATAGACTGGATAAAGAGAAGGTGGCATATATACACTTTGGAATACTATGCAGCCTTAAAAAAGGATTTCATGTTCTTTGTAGGGACATGGATGAAGCTGGAAACCATCATTCTCAGCAAACTAACACAATAACAGAAAACCAAATACTGCATGTTCTCACTCATAGATGGGAGTTGAACAATGAGAATACATGAACACAGGGAGGGGAACATCACACACTGGCCTGTTGAGGGGAGGGGGCAGGCAGAGGGATCGCATTAGGAGAAATACCTAATGTAGATGATGGGTTGAAGGGTGCAGCAAACCATCATGGCCCAAATATACTTGTGTAACAACCCTGCATGTTCTGAACATGTACCCCAGAACTTAAAGTATAATAAAAATAAATAAATAAGCAAAACCAACCACAGTGGCAATTACTCTCTCCACAAACTACTTTGAGCAAGGAGAAACATAAACCTATTTAGAAAGTCTAAAATTTTCATTTCAAAAGTTAAGTTTCTTCATTCCAGAGGCCCTCAAAATTTTGTGATGAGGAGTTAAAGTTTTTAGTAAACTTGAATGATAATGGCAGATAATTTACAGCACCTGGAGCACTGCTAAAAGACATCAAGTAGGATATATTTTTGGTGGCAGTGTTTGTAGCAAAGCATTTAACCAAGTTTAAAAGAAAATTAGGACTAGTGAAATCCAGGCTATCTCAGCCAAGATGGTATAGAATGATTTCCTAGTCCAGAAAACTGTGGTATGAGCAGAACCAATAAAACTGTTATGGTCATCAAGTTCTTCAGGATCTATTTTTCTATGACAACTGATTACTTAAAAACATCATTTATAATCCCCTAGGGTAACCCAGACCAGGGAAGTGAAGATGTGCAAGTATGAGTTTTCACCCTCCTAATTTTCATTACCCAGGTTGCATATAATATTAATTCTTCATCATTTCAGCACATTGACGGTAGAAATGTGACTTCACCACACTACAAATAACACAGGGACATGGAGAGAAAAAGATGGAGTCCTAACTATCTCTCTGTCTTGAAAGTATTATAAAGATAATCATTGTGGAAATTGAGAAGTGGATTGTAGAGAGAGCTTATATGTATTTGGAGCTTAATAATACATACATCCATTATAATGCAAATGTAGAAATTGTCCCATTTGAAAATAAACATTTATCTCAAATGAATCATTTATCACTCTCTAAGGTTTAGGCTAGTTCTTGCAAACACTGTAAGTATTCACTATATTATGCCATAAAACAAGAGATACTTAAAGAATTTGCCACTCCGGAACTTAAAAAATATTTCATAAGAAAACCTTATATGTTTAATGAGAATATATCCAATTCAAAAATGGGAAGTGGCCAAGCACAGTGGCTCATGCCTGTAATTCCAGCACTTTGGGAGACTGAGGTAGGTGGATAGCTTGAGCCCAGGAGTTCAAGACCAATATGGGCAACAGTGAACACCTGTCTCTACAAAAAAATACAAAAATTATCTGAGCATGGTGGTATGCACCTGTAGTCCAAGCTACTTAGGAGGCTGTAGCATAAAGATCACTTGAGCCTGGGGAAGTTAAGCTTGGAAGTGAGCATGCTAGTGCCACTGCACTCCAGCCTGCACCACTGAGTGAGACCACTGTCTCAAGAAAAAAAATAAATAAAATTAAATAAAACTATGGTTATGTGTTAAATTATTCAAAGGAAGGCATTGTCATGTAGCCTTGATGTAGCTTTGGGTTGAAATCATGATGTTGATGATGAAGAAACATCCATCAAAGAAAATAAGAATGTACACTTTATGACATCAGTGACACCAAGTTGACCTCTCTTTGCTAAGTTTTAGATTTCTCTCTCTATTCCTTTTAGTTTTATCTCTTTTGACAAGATCATAATGTAGAAATTGTCCTAAAGGAACCATAAAAATAGGAACTAGGCAAGGAAGTGGATATTATTTTTCAATATTTTAAGATTTTTTCCTTGTCATTTTTATTAAAGAAAATCTATCAATATTTATCTTACAAAATAAACACTTAACAAAATCAACACACCCTGATAAAAACAACTAATGGAATTTTAGTTTAGGAAAATATGTCTAGTTTTACTGGCAAAATGTTACCTATTTGTATATTTATGACATATTTATAAAAACATGTTGAACATTCACATTATTTTTCTCAAACTGAACTAAAGAAAGATGTCAGGGGAAAGCTAAAAGCACGTGAGAGCTTTGCAGGATGACCTGCACAGTGATGCTGACGTGAAAATAAGCAGGAATCCAGGAGACTTCAGTTTTTGCCATATACTCCCTTGGACAGTACTGTCATCAGGACTAATGAAATGAACGTATATTAGCACAAGTTATGAGGTCATTATACACATACACACAAACACAAACATCATGTATGCGGCTTGATGAGAGGAATGCGTTCTGAGCAGTCATTAGGCCATTTCTTTCTTGTGTGAACATGATACGCTGTATTTACACATACCCAGAAATACAGCCTACTACACATCTAGGCTATATGGTCCAGCCTATTGATCCTAGGTTACAAACTTGTAGAGCATGTTACTGTATTGAATATCATAGGCAATGGTAACACAATGGGATTTGTATATATAAACATATTGAAATATAGAAAAGATGCAATAAAATATGATATAAAAGATTTTTATAAATGGGACACCTTTTTAGGGCACTGACCATGAATGGAGCTTACAGGACTGGAGGTTGCTGTGGGTGAGTCAGTGAGTGAGTGGTGAGTGAATGTGCAGGCCTGGGAAATTCCCGAACACTACTGTAGACTTTATGCACACTCTACACTTAGGCTACACAGAATTTAAACAATGCTCTCTTCAATAACAGCTTGAGCTTAGCTCACTATACCTTTTTACTTTACAAACTTTTTTTTTTTAATGTTTGGACTCTTGTAATGGCATCTTAAAACAAACACATTGTACAGCTGTGCAAAAGTGTATTTTTCTTTATATATTTATTCTATAAACTTTTTTCTATTCTTTTTAAGCCTTTAAATTGTTTTATTGAAAACAAAGACATAAACACACATGTTAGCTTAGGCACACACAGGGTCAGATTCATCAGTATCACTGTCTTTCATCTCCATATCTTGTCTCACTAGGTGTTAAGGGGCAATAACATGCTTGGAGAGAAATCTCCTGTGATAACAATGCCTTCTTCTCGAATATCTCCCGAAGGACCTGCATGAGGCTGTTTTACAGTTAACCCTTTTTGTTTTATGAGTAGAGGGAGTACACTCTAAGATAATGATAAAAAGTACAGTGTAGTAAATATGTAAACCAGTAGCATAGTCGCTTATTATTATTGTCAAAAATGGGGTACTGTACATGTAATTTTATATGCTATACTTTTATATGACTAGCAGTGCAGTAGCTTTGTTTGTACCAGCATTACCACAAACATGTGAGTAACGCATTAGGCTATGACTAGGCAGTAGGAATTTTCCAGGTCCATTATAATCTTATGGGACCAACTCTGTACATGCAGTTCATCATTACTTAAATGCCATTTTGCAAGGAGTGTCTATACATACACAATACATACATACATATGTGTGTGTATATTTATATAAATACATTATTTTATGTTTGAACTTAGCAACTAACTAGAGGAAAAAAGTGCTAGATACAGAAACAGATATGTAATAGGTAATAACTATGCTTATTATTTTAATTTTTATCTATTTATTTATTTATTTAAAGACCAGCTTATGAGACTGGTTAATTTTTGGTAGAGATGGGGTTTCACCATGTTACCCATGCTGATATTGAATTCCTCGGTGCAAGTAATCCATCCACCTCAGCCTCTCAGAGTGCTGGGATTGCAGGTGTGAACCACTGCTTGGCTTATGTTTTTTTGTTTTTGTTTTTGTTCATTTGTTTAGTGAGAGTATAAATAATAAAAGCCAAAAGCCTTGCAGGACATCATAACTGCACTATAATTCAGGACTTGTGCTTTGACACGTTGAAACAAGAAATTGTACTGTATTAGAAGAGACACGAGCTGAAAACCTGCCTCTGACATTCAATGGCTGTGATCAGAGAGGAGCAATTGTTTCATTTAGTTTCAGTTTCATCAACTTTTAAAATGTACTTTTATCAAACATCCTTTCATTCGTAACAATTAAAATTCAGAGTAACTCTGTTCAGTTTGATTGGTTCTAGAGGTGAAAACATAAATTTTATTTATTTATTTATTTAGAACAGAGTTTTGCTCTGTCGCCAAGGCTGGATGGCAGTGGAGCGATCTGGGCTCACTGCAACCTCTGCCTCCTGGGTTCAAGCAATTCTCCTGCCTCAGCCTCTGCAGTAGCTGCAATTACAGGCTCCCACCCACGCCTGGTAATTTTTTGTATTTTTAGTAGATACCGGGTTTCACTGTGTTAGCCAGGAGGCTCTCTCTCTGCAGTCTCCCGTGTCTCTCTGCAGAAACTTCAAGTTTGCTTGCTTCTCTTTGTCTCTGTGTTGTCATCATTATGTAAATACATCCCTTCATGTGGCCAGGGGGAACTTCTGCAGGCATTTCTAGATCTACAAGGTCTTTATGGTTCATAATTCCAGAGAAAGATAAATCTCTCTCCTGGAACCTGTGTGTCAAATTCTCGGTAAAGTGCTCACTTAAGCAGTAGGAGTCGCACAGCCATTTCTGAATTGCTCTCCATGCCGAGTGTACAGTACTCTAAATTATAAGTGTGCATGGCCTATGGGTACCCCTATGAATGGAATACAGACACGCTATGATTTCAGTTGCAAAGATCCAAGGGGCTGGAAGTGAAGTTGTTTCCCAAAGAAAAGAAAGAATAGGAAAGCCTTTCAGAATTACAAGTGGGAATTATTTGTAATTACATACAAACCACATGAAATCCAATACAAAAGGGGAAATCGATATTTTCGCACATACAGGACTCTTAACATTTATTTCCTGTGTCCTGTCTTTCAGGAAACTATTGATGGATGTATTCTAGACAGAAGAAGGATTAAACCAAGACGAAAACAATGTGCATGAGGAAACTGGGAATCACAGGGATTCCAAGAGAAGGGTAAAGAGAATCCCTAAGATATGACAAAAGATGGTCCCTTGGCAAGTTCTATACAATTGTGTCAGAAAGGTTGGATAAAGACAGAAGGTTACGAGGCAAATTGAGAGAATACACAATGTAGATAATGAAGTTGAGAAGAATTTTACAAGTTGTCAGAAAGCTCTGGGATTAAATTAATAAACAATATATAGAAAATTAAGCAAAAGAAAAATGAGACAATTAATACACAGAGGAAAAACAACCATTGTTCATGATGAGGCAAAATAATTTTGAATACTTCACTGTGAATTGCTGTTTATATTCTCTTTAGTTTGTATGCAGGTTGGATTTATGAAAAGTTTCACAAGGAGACTGTGAGGATGATTAAGTAGTAAATTGAAATAATAGATGAAAGCACCAAAGCACTAAAAATTGTAGATGACTCAGAGGAAAAAAACCCACCTTTATCTCTATTTGAGCATCTAATTAAAGAATTGTTCACTATATGGATAAAGTCTTTCCCCAATGCCGTGGTTAAAAAAAAAAAAAAAGCTTCCATAATAGTTAATGGGTCAATCCTGTGTTAACGTGAGAATTAACCAAAAAGCAATAGCCACCCTCAAAAGTTAGCATAAATGTGAGTAAATCAGCATTACTTGGAGAGATGGCAGGAGGCAGGACCAAGGCCACAGAGGTATGAGGAGAGGAGGCCAGCATCCATGGAATCAGAGGTCACTGGCTGTGGTGAGGGTCTCACTCTAACAAGAGAAAGGAGGGACCTGGAGCAGGGTGAGTGGGGTGACTGTGATAAGGAAGTGCCAGAGTAGTCTCTGAGACAAAGGCTGCTTTTAGAGTACTTTCATTATAACCTATAACCTCTAGCTGATATTTTTTCCTAGTTGGGTCATACTGGGAAATGTGAATAACAAAACTATTATAGAGAAATATGAGGCATGATAGGCAAGTAATTTGTATAAAGTGCATTCTGCCTGTATATCAGCACTCTTCTATCTGGGGACATAAAAATGTAACTGTACTTTGTTTACGGATTTGACTTATAAGAAATATCACTTTCATGTTAGCTAAACTTATGTCTATGTATCTCTATATATTCAATTTTATGCTTGTTCAATATTGTCCATGGAACAAAATAATTTTAAAAATTAGCACGACCTAAGGCCTTTTTGATTTATTTACAGTGCATCAGTGGAAACATTGATGAGAGAGATATTAGACAGCGTTCATAAGCACTATTATTAGGATAAAAAAGGAGAGCTCTTTAAACTAATATTACAAATTACGTTTATAAATACTGAGGGATAGTGGAAAATTTGCCATTGAAAATAATTTTAAAAAACAGAGTAAAAAAATGAAATATTAAAAAAATATAATATGCAATTATGCTTCTAAAAAGTTAGATGTATGTGTGTCTATTTGTGTCTCTGTGTGTTTAACGTTGTCAGTCTTGGGAACTCATTATCTTCCATTCATGCAGTTTCCTGCAACTGATGCTGTATATTCACTGAAAAAGCTGACATTACTGCACAGTCGGCTCTAAATTTTCAATGCACCACAGTGCAAAACCTTAAGGTTAAGCTCCGTTTCCATAGCAACAACAGTTTAGCTCCTCAAGCATAGTTAGACCTTTTCTGTGGTCTTAACCCACATGTACATGGTAAGGATTGCTGATCTTTGATGCACCGTTTATGTTTTATTGGTTACATAAGCCTATGTCTGTGGGTTTTTTCCTGCATTTGAAAACTTACTGACAGTTTTGCATAGGAGTAGCTGTTGAAGTTCAAATTGTGGGAAAAATAATAATTGTGAGCAATTGAGTATTCAGATACCTTTTTATATAATATTCTGTAATGCATATGAAGATGAATATTCATATTTTAAAATTCTGTACCAAATTTTGACATCATTGATCTACAAGTATTACACTGAACATCTTCAAGACATCTTAATCTAAAAAATATAGTGTTTTTCTTATTATTTTATATTTAAGTTGGAGAAAGATGTATGTTTACATAGAATAAAAAGAAGACTCAACTGAATTTAAAAAGATTATAGATATGAGAGACAGATAATTGGAAAAATATATTCTAGAGAAATTTGAAGACTAAGAATCAAGAAAAACTAAAGGATTTACTATTTCAAGAGGAGAAAGAGCTATTCTGAGACAAAGGGAGAAAAATTAGACATTGGGAGTGTGGTCAGACTTTATTATGCTCTAATTGTGAGCTGTGATAGCATAAATTATTTAAATACTATGTCTCAAACTTATTATTATTTATCATTTTTTCAACAAACACTAATCCATCATTTGTCATGTATTGTCATGCTGCTATACATTGAAGATGGCATGGAGAAAATGTAGCAAAGGCACATTGATTCATCCTATGATTCTACTATACTGAGTCCAAAAGAATTAGTATGTAAATATGTTTAGAACTATGATGAGAGAAGCACAGTGTGTTGCATTATGGAAGTAATAAGGGATTGTATATAACAGGTGATAGAGGTCAGGACAGCACTCTTGACAGACTTGCAAGAAGCAAATAGAGTTAACAGAGTTTGACTTGGAAAGGGTATATTGGTTGAAGGTAAATAATAGTGCTCCAGGCAAATCTAACAACATATTCAAAGGCCTAAAAGAAAGAGTTGCCCATGCCTTAAAAAATATGTTGGGGCTGGATTATAGAGTATTTCAGAGAATTAAGTGGAAAAGGATCATGTTGGAGTAGTAGGTAGGTGCTAGGTGAAAAGACTATAAATCAGTGTTTCTCGAAATTGATGTGCACAGCAGTCATCTGGGATCTCATTAAAACCTCGATTCCTATTCAGTAGATCTTGAATGGAGCACTAATATCTAACAAGCTTGCAAGTAATGCCAGTGCTGCTGGTCCACTTGTCATTCTTTAAGCAGCAAGGATTTAAATCATGTTCAGGGATTTCAGTCTTATATCTATTCTTATGGGGATTCAGGAATAAGCTTAAACAGAAAAGTAATTTGACCAAATTTATGTTTTCACAAGATCCTTCTCATGCTTTGTGAATATTAGATTAGAAAGTGAAAGTTCTGGAGATAAGAAGACATATAAAACTGTAATTATAATATTCAAAATTATAGTGTAAACTTAGAAAGTTGAATTGGGGACAATGAGATACATTTAGGAACTAGAATTAAGAGGAAATGATGATCAATTAAATGCATGTTGAGAGAGGAAGGGTGGCATCAGGTATGATGACCAAGTTTAGAGTTAGTAAATGTATGCATAGTGGTGATAATGATGATATTGGTAATGAAACAGGTAAAACTTGATCAATATCTACTGTATACCAGGAACTAAATTATTTAATTCATAAAAACATAAAAATGTGTTATTTTATTGGTGAGGAAGCTGAAGCATGAGTTAAAAAATTCAGAATAAGTAAAGTACAAAAAAAATTCAGAACATGTTTGCTATTATTGATATTATTATTATTATTATTCAAGTGTGTCTGAAGTTGGAAAATAAAATTATTGAAGGAATCCTTTCCTGACAATAATTATTCTTTCTTGGTGTTGTGGGAGACAAAGTCACCCCCTGACAGGGAGATAGGATTAGGTAAAAAATGCTTGAAAGTGGAGAAAGTTCAAATATCTATTATCAAGAGTGGGAAAAAACTTGATTATAAATAAGCAAAGACACTGAAAAATAATACTGAGAGACCACCAGGCCAGCCTTTGTGAATTTTAGAAAAGTTAATTAGATTTCTTCTACAGATGTCAAGAGACCTGTGGTAGAAACAGAGAAAATGGAGGGATGCTTTTATCCAAGTTTGAGACAATGTCAATGGTCAGAGTATAGCTGAATCTGTTGACAATGGATTTCATGTAGGACAAGGATAGAATTAAGGAAAAAAAGATTTAGTAATTTAAAAGATGAAGAATGTGCTCAGGTTATAGAATTCTTCCATTTGAAGCACCTGAGCTCTGGACAATAAAAAGAAAATCCTCTCAGATTTTCTAAATATGTTATTTTATATATATATATATATATATATATATATATATATATATATATATCTCCTGTATCATTGGGGTTTCAATATATGATATCATAATTGTGTGGAAATTCTCAAGTTGATAAATTATCCTAAAAGTAAACTCAGAGGAAAATAACAGAATTTCTGATTCATGTCACAATTTCCAACCAACCACAGGTGGCTGAATCTCTTCCCTAAAATACAACTCTAAATAAAATGTAGAACTAAAAGAGGAAATGGATTCTAAAATATAATAATTACAACAAAAGTGAGAAATACTTAGTGGATACTGAAAGCAGTGTGTGTTAAAGTGAATGAACAGTGGATACTGTTGGAATTTAGGAACTCTGGAATCAGCAGAAGACTAAATGATTGGAGAAGAGTCTCCTTTTAAGATTTTACTGTTTCACTGCCCAATTTATTGGGACAATAATTTTTTTCTGTAATTCAAAGAAAGCAGCATCTCTAGCTCTGGTCAACGGATGCTACCAGAGTAACATAAAGCCTTGTGGGGGTGGGGCAGAGTGCAAACATATTGATCTCTTTACTTCTCTTCCAAATTCCTGGGCTTATGGTTTATAATTTAGGGAGTACATTAGCCTATCCTTGTTTCAAAATATCTTAAACTAGGTAATTTATAGATAATAGAACTTTATTTCCCATAGTTCTGGAGGCTGGTAAGTCCAAGATCAAGGCACTAGCAGATTTGGTGTGAGGTGAAGTTTCATTCTCTGTCTCACAGATGATGCCTCTTACTGAGTCCTTAAATAGAAGAAAAGTGCAAACACCCTCCTCCCACCTTTTATATAATCCATTCATGAGGGAGCATTACTTAGTGACTTCCTAAAGGCCCCACCTCTTGATACTATCATGTTGGTGACTAATTTCAACATAGGAATTTTGTGAGAACACTTTGAGATCATAGCCAGGAGACTGCCTCTTCCTAATGCTGTCCTACCTAAAATTTCATGAGTAGAACATAGATTTTAGTGAAAAATAGGATTTCCAGAAGATTTGCCTCTTAATATGCCAGTGTATTAAGCCATTCATGCATTTCTATGAAAAAATATTTGAGACTGAGTAATTCATAAAGAAAAGATGTTTAATTGGCCCACTTTTTTGCAGGCTTTACAGGAAGCATGGGGCTGGCATCTTCTCAGCTTCTGGTGAGACCTCAGAGAGATTTTGAATATGGAGAAGGTGAAGGAAGAGCAGGCATATCACATGACAAAAGTAGAAGCAAAAGAGAGTCACGGAGGGGGTAGGTGCCACCCACATTTAAATGACCATATTTCATGAGAACTCACTATCATGAAGACAACACCCAGCCATGGGGTATCCACCCCTATGACCAAAATATTTCCCACCAGGTTCCTACCTCCAGCATTGGAGATGAAAATTTAACATGAGATTTGGGTGGGACCAAATATCCAAACTATGTCAGCCAGCAAACAAAATTAATCAGCTAGAATTCTTTGATGTACAAGACTCTCTGGTCTGGAGCTTATTCCTTTCTTTGTTTTAAAACTCAAAGAGATTAATAAAGACTAAATATTATGATCCTTCTGTAAGATACGTTATCAAACACAGTAACCAATAGCCTTCATCGCCTTGAAACATGGAACATGGACCAGCATAAGACATACATGGGTTTATATACTGAGACATTAAAAAATTTCAAAACTCTAAACGTATACTTTTCAAAGCAGATGAAGTAATAATTTAAAATAGGTATGATAAATGTCATGCATGTTGCTTGCATAAAGAGACCACCAGGCAGGCTTTGTGTGGGCAACAAGGCCATTTATTTCAAGCTTGGGTGCAAGTTAGCCAAGTCTGAGAAAGGAGTTAGGCAAAGAGGATAGGAGAGGGGATTAGTTACTTAGGTTGGGGCAAATGAGCAGTTAAATGTGATAATCTGTTTTAGGTAGGGGAAGGGTGTCATGGGATGCATGAGTACAAGGGTAGGGGTCAGTAATCTATCTTGGGCTGGGGAAGGGCGTCACCGGATGCATGATCACAAGGGTGGGGAGTATTGGTTGCAATCAGAGGGGAGGGTGTGCTAAATTACATAGTTACAGGGGTGAGGGTCTTGAGAAACCCAATGTCCGGGGGGAAATTTTCGTAAGGCTGAATAGGAACAATGGTTGCAGGTTGCAGGGAGAGAGCAATTAGTTGAGGCAGAAACAAATTGTTTCATTTTTTTCTGTGGCCACCTCGTTACTTGTGGTTACCTCAGACTTCCTGGCTCCTGGGGACCATCCAGAGGTGTATGTGTGGGTCACAAAGGCTAAAATGGCCAGGCTTGGACTTGGAGGCCTGGCAATAAATATGCTTAAAGACATAAGAAAATACATCAACCATTGGAAATAAGAAAAATTTGATTAGCAATAGTAAGAATAAGTATTAAAAATAAATGTTAAGAAGGAAGATTATAGAATGATAAAATAGTGTCTCAGATTGTGTTCTCCAGGAAGCAGACAATGAAATGGAGGCAGGAGTGCAAAAGGTTTATTAGAGAGTAGTAACTGTGAAAGAGTAAGGGAAAGAAGCAAAATTGCACAGGGAGAGCCCTCAGACCATGCCACAGACATGACTACAGTCTGTCAGTCCCCTGAGGAGCTTGTAGACCAACACTGGCCATATGAGAAATCCCACATCTAAGTCCTTAGGCCACAGCCTTGCTTTGTTATAGGCTAGAGACAGCCCCAATAAGAGCAAGCCCAATAGCTGAGACCTAGTCTAAATAAATTCATAGCTCAGATAATCTCTTCAGTCCTTTGCTTATATCACTCATTTTTTTCTGACAAACAGTGTGGCAATTGAAGACAGTAACATAAGTTAAGAATCTGGTTACATTTTGATGACTTTTCCTTTTATCTTGAAGCTTTTATAAATGTTTTTCATTGGTATCTTAAATTTCATGAAAATATGTTGAAGTTCTTTTTACAGTTGTCAGTCTTTATTTTGATGTATTATAAAACATTTCAATATAAGGTCTTTCATCTTATATTGTCAGAAAACTTTCTTCACTATTTCTTCAAATATTTTGTCTCCTCTATTCAAGATGTCTCCCTCTCATAGTTGGCAAGTTGGAAGCAAGTGTTCAGTGAGCTCAGCTTGTGTTGTTAGCTGGGCATTGATTTTTCTTCACATGGGCTGTTGGAACTTGCTCATTGTATCACTGGGAGCAAGGTGGTTTCCATAAAAGTGGAAAAATTATGCCAGTCATCATAAAGTTCAAAGTGAGAATTGGCTTAGGGTAACTTCCATCAATTTGAATGCTAGTTAAAAGAGTAAAAAAAAACCCAACCTCAATGCAAGGGATCGTACTTCATATCTCTGTTATGAAATGCTTTTATTTTGTGTGACTTACACTGGGTTAAGTAAGTGATTGGGTAGGAGACAGAATATATTTATTTTACTTATGTACTAAATTTTAGATTTTGGTCAACTATTATTTTGCCTTAACCGTATAAGTAACAGAAATATCAAGTACAAATATCTTTCTTGGTTTGTTTCCCTGAATTTTCTGGCAACTACTTTCAACAACTGAAGAAAGTAGTTGCCAGAAGATTCAGGGAATCTTCTGGCTAAGTTGGTAGAATTCCCTAGGCTTAGCCTAGGGAATATTCCTAGGCTAAGTTGATAGAATTTTATTTATTTTTTCTTTTTCTTTCACAAATGAGAGGAATTAGATAGATAGATAGATAGATAGATAGATAGATAGATAGATAGATAGATGATAGGTAGCTACAGACAAGACAGGTAGATAGATGATAGGATAGATAGATGATTGATAGATAGATAGATATAGATAGATGATAGACAGATAGATAGGTGTTCAGTCACATGTTCAAGTAAAACCATATTCTACTCTTGTATTTTTGACTCGCCTTTCACAAATAACTAGAGAAGGGGCCTAATACTTTTTTTCTTCTTGCCAAATGAGTGTAATTTTGAAATGAAAGGATCAAGAAGAATTTAATTTTTATTTATTTATTCATATTTATTGAGATAGGTTCTCACTCCCATTGCCAAGACTGGAGTGCAGTGGTACTTTCATGGCTCATGGCAGCCTCAGCTTTCAGGACTCAGGTGATTCTCCCGTATCAGGATAATTTTTTGTTTTTTGTTTTTTGTTTTTTAGCACAGACGGGTTTTACAGTGTTGCCCAGGCTGGTTTCGAACTCCTGAGATCAAGTAATCAGCTTTCCTCAATCTCCCAAAATGTTGAGATTACAGGCGTGAGCCACTGCACCTGGCCACATTTAATATTTTGACATAACTTTAGAAATGGTTTATTTCTATCTGATTCAGTCATTCACGTTCTTATTTGTTTTGGTCTTCAGTTCACTGAATGAGCTTACTAGTGACACTATTTTTCAGATAGTGTATAAAAATAAAACATTTATTTCTTTTTATTTCTTCAATGTATTTCTTTAAGTTGAAGAAAGATTCTCTGTGAGACAGATTTTAATGTTTTAGATTATTTTGCTTTATGTTTTTATGAAAAATGACTGGATATGTTTAATTATTGGGCGACACGATGAAATTGTGACATGATTTGTTCTTCCAAACAAGCTTCTAATTTATCTTACATCTAATTTCAGTGTGTTTGTATTTTATTGCAAAAATCTTTTAAAAGACACAAATGTGTGCCATATGCTTCTTTCCCATTCAGAAATACAATTTCATTTTATTACTAACTTTCAAATGAGCTCATCATCTTTCCTTATACAAAGTGATAAGAAAAAGTCTTTCCTGAGAATAGAATGGATTCTAAAAAGGGCACTCTATTTCCTAATCTGATGTGAGATGCAAATTACTAAATACACATAATATATGAATATGTAGCTCTTTGGATTGTACATTAAACATGTACATAATCATGCACTGTTCTCTGCTTTCTTCCATGTCACACATATGTTTTTTCCCTAATTGTCCTCCATAAAATGCAAATATTTCCCATTATAAAGCAACTGTTCTTTCCTTCTTTCAGAGAATATCTTTTTAGTATCATTCCCTTATATATACAGTAAAAGTATATACAGTAAAAGTAGAAAGCAGCTACTTTCACATATATGAAAGGAAATAATAAGCATAAATGTCTCACTTGAGTCAATTGATTTTTATAATTGTAGTTCATTTGTTTATAAATAACTCTGGACCATTTATAAAATTAAAAATATATTTACTCACATCTGGAAATGTGATATTTCTAAAAACATTTGTAGCATAGTAAGTCAGATAGCTTCTCTTTAAATATATGTGCAAATGGATGCACAAATAATAGGATATCTGTCTGTATCTTATGTATGACAATAAAAAGAAATATTTAGATAAAAATATTTTTTTAAATAATTTTCATTTGTAAAATGTTATATATATGATCATATTAAAATATATCATATTAAAATACCTGGCTGCTTCTGCCTAATTCCAATATTGAAAATTAGAAAATACATAGTTTTAGGCTACAAAATACCAAATAATATTTATATTTATTAAATACTTTTTATGAACTATGATTTCATTTACACTTTTCACTATATTAACAAAATTTTTAATGTAGCAAATTTTGTAGTCAATGGAAAAAAATCTTTGTGCAGTTGCTCTGTCTATATACAGAATTGAATAATTTATGTATTGTGCCTCCTTTGATTCTTGCTAAACCAACAGACTCTTAAGTGATGCGTATTAAACAGGTCCCAGTTACCCAGCACTATGCAATGGAGTATGCTAAATAAGACACTATTTCTTATTTAGATAAGATAAAGCTTATCATTTAATGGGGAAGAAAAGAAGCAAAAAGTGATGAGAAAGCGCTTTAAGTGCTCAGGAATTTAGTGCTTAATATAAATACACTAGCAATTCAGAAAAAAGAATGATGTGGAACAGAAGTATAAGAGTCAGTCAAGGGCACAATAGATATTGTATTGAACTTACTACTCTTACCTTTATTTCTCTTCTCTCCTCAACCTATTCATGTTATATCCATTCTTCATTATCAAAATCAACTCTGAGTTCATATTTGAAATCAATCTGGATTAGGTCTCTCCACTTCTCTTATCTGAGCTCCTGTTTTACTAAACATTTTAGTATTTATTGCCACATATACGATCATTTCCTGTAGGAAAAATTATTTTATTTATATATGTATTTTAGCACATATCCTCAATAATTTTCAGAAGGTCTTTTTTTCTTTTTCTTTTTCTTTTTCTTTTGAGGCAAGTCTAGCTCTGTCACCTAGGTTGGAGTGCAGTGGCACAATCTCAGCTCACTGCAACCTCTGCCTCTGGGGATCAGGTGATCCTTCCACCGCAGACTCCCAAGTACTTGGAATTACAGGTATGTGCCACCACGCCAGGCTAATTTTTGTATTATTTGTAGAGACGGAGTTTCACCATGTTACCGAGTTGGTCTTGAACTCCTGGGTGCAAGTGATCCTTCCGCTTGGGCCTCCCAAAATGCTAGGATGACAGCTGTGAACAACTGTGCCCTATTGAACCTTCATATGTTAAAGATTGTTCTACATTTTACATTACACATTTGCCCTGCCCAGAAATTTGTGTCTGTTTACTCTTCCACCAGCCAGTAATTATTTTCCATTTACTGTTTTTCATATACTTGTCAATAGTGGGAAGGAAGCATGGTTAATCCTTGCCAATTTTAAAGAAAAATAATATTTAGTTTTTGAAATTATTTTATTATTAACAAAGTTAAATATTCAGCCAATTTATTAGCAGTTTCACTTTGTAGGAAACTCTTTTAATGTATTTCACATATTTTTTACTCAGTGTGCTTGTCTTTTCCTTAAAATTCAAATATATTTAATTAATGTGTTTCTATAATTTCTTACTTTTTTAGTTTAATAATTATAAATTGGTCTTTTAAAATTTAACCTTCTGTTAACATTCATGTAGTTTTTAATTGTATTCCCAGGAGAAAAAAAGTCACTGCTTTTTTAGGTATGCTTTTATTTTTTTATTTTTCTTTGATAGTAGAACTATGTAATCAATGAGCATATATTAGGTGCTGGACAAATATTTCTTGAACAAATATAGGAAATCAATGATCCTATTTACTGATTACATCAGCTAGCTAAAGGTCACATTTAATTGTTTCTTCCTATTGTTTTATGGAAATCTTGACCTAAGGAGTAAAAAATGTTTCAGTCATCTTGGGACAATCCCAATTGATAAAATATAGTGAGTTCTTTATTTTCATAACCCAAAAAATAGTCATTAAATAAAAGTGGACATTTTCTGTACAAACAGAAGAATAAATATTAGACAACAATTTACATACATTGTGTGGTGATTTTCAAATTCGGGTAGAATCAAGGTCACCTCCCCTTGATACAGGGCTGGTCTTTATGACTGCAAGGAATCGGATGTGCTGAAAGTGATACTGTCTTCCAAGGATGGATTTTTAAAAAGCCATGCAGTTTCAACCAATTTCTCTCAGAACATTTGTTCTGACTACCTTCAGCCTTTATGTAAAAGTCTAACATGATGAGAGAGAGACCTATCTGAGGAGCCCTACCTGTTTGTATGTTTTTATTGTCAAACATGTGAGTGAAGAAGACTTAGAAATGACTCCAGTCCCAGACCTTATCTGACTACAATCTTGTGAGAGACCACATGAGAAATGCCCACAGCCCAGGCAAATCACAGAATTGTGAGCAAAATAAATGCTAGTTAATGTTTTAAGGCACTCACATGAGGTGTTTTTCCCCCAGTAATAATCAGACATGTGGCAAATGACTTCATAAGATAATACAATTTAAATGTCATTATGTATTCTAATGAAACGTCTATGTCTGAAGGATCAAAGGCCATCTTATAACATATTGTTTTACTTGTATCAAAAGTAACTAAAAAGTAGACTTATACCCAATTCTGGAGGAAGGCAGGGAAAATTAAACCAACTGTACTTAAATTAAGCTTTTAAAGTTCTACAATTTATATTAAATTATTAAAAAATAACTATCAACTATACTTTTGTCATATTTTAAATACTTGGTCTCTTTCAAATGAGAATTTCATTTGAAGTAAATGCAGTTGGCTCTCTCTATTCATGGGTTCAGCATCTGTGCATTCAATCAACTGCAGCTTGAAAATATTCAGAAAAAAAATTTCACAAAGTTCCAAAAAGCAAAACTTGAATTTTCTGTGAACTGAGTACTACAATGAGTCCACACAAATGAAGTGATATGTATGCATTGTGTTATGTATTATAAGTAATTTAGGGATGATTTAAAATCTGCATAATATATGTTGTTGATATGAAAATAATACACCACTTTAAAAGGGAGACTTGAGCATCCACAAATTTGGGTCTCCACCAGATGTCCTGAAACTAATCTTCTCATGAATATAGAGGGATGACTATATACAGAAATAGGCATGCTCTTTCAAAAAACAAATAGAAAGTTAATTTAATTGTCAAGAGCTAAAACCACATTCAATACAAATGAATATTCTTTAAATCAAATTTATATAGAAATAAAAATGAAACTAGTAATTATGTAACTTTTTAATTATAAAAAGCCTTTGTCTTCCTTTTCTTTAACACACACACACACACACACACACACACACACACACACAGATGGGAATAGAAAATAAACTCAGCAAAATTGAAGTATATCATATATTCCAGGCTTGGGTGTAACAAGGTAAAAATATCAACAAAAAAATAAGTACTTTGACTCTTTCCTAGTTTCTCCCATTCTCCTGGTTTGTAAAATTGATCGTGGTTTATAATTTAGTTTACATGTGGCTTTTTTCCTATTATTGTACAGTTCCTGACCACACAGGCCAAAAAGATTTATAAGTATTTGCTAAAGAATGCCTTCCTGCAGTACAGTCATATTTGATCTGGTGTAAAAATACAACCTTACGTACAGCAGCATAAATGAAGAATTAATGGAAGATATTCACAATGTTCTTTGCTTTGTTTAGTTAATCTTACAATGAATCCATTGTCAATTATAACTCACTGCAGAAAGAATTGCAGTCAAAGAACTTTAAAAAGAAAGGAGAAGAAACAAAAGTAAGTATTTACTTTTCTTTATCCTTTTTCTCATTACATTTACTTTTAATCAGCTTCTCTGCTTTGAATACATTTAAAGATTGAATTAGAATTCATGGACCTATAAGAAAGAGGATTTTGAAAGGGATAAAAATTCAAAATATATTTGGTAGGAAGAATCAAATGGTACAAAGTTCACTGATAGGATGGAACAGATGAAAAAATCCAGATAAGAATTTTTTAGGAGGGATGCAGTGGTTCATGCGGGTAATCCCAGCACTTTGGGAGGCTGAAATGGGTGGATCACCTGTAATCAAGAGTTCAAGACCAGCCTGACCAACATGGTAAAACCCTATCTCTGCTAAAAATACAAAATTAGCCGGGCATGGTAGTGCATGCCTGTAATCCTAGTCATTTGGAGGCTAATGCACGAGAATCGCTTGAACCTGGGAGGCAGAGGTTGCAGTGAGCTCCAGCCTGGGCAACAAGACCAAAACTCCATCTCAAAAAAGAAAAAAATGAAAAGAGAAAAAGAAGACTTTTTTAGGAAAGGAAAAGAGCAAAATATAAAAAGAATCATTTTACATAAAAATCAGTAAAAGGAGACAAATTTGATGAGGAAACCAACATTTTGTGGAATTTTTTCATTCTTCAAATTTTACCTCTTTCATGAATTCAAAACAACATGATCAAAACCATTGTCTACATCTGTCACACCAGGCACGCTACTTTCTCTACAGATGCAGGTTCTTCATTCCTCCCTAAATGATCTGCATACATTCTTGTTGCTAAGAAATCACAAAGAAATTCGCATGCTTTCTCTCTAGGCCAATCAACTCTTTGCTGTTTCTCTAAATCCTGCATTTCAAATTCCAAACCATGCAACCCTAAAATCTTATACTCCTTTTGATTATGCCATTTAATTAGGCCTTGCGTAGATAATTTTGTATTTTATGAGCATTTTCTAGGCTTTTTCTCATTTTTAAAATAAAAATAAAACAATCTTAAAGGATTTTAAATAAAACAATACTTATAGTATTATATACTTATAGTATATAGTAAGTATATATAGTATTATATACTTATAGTATATAGTAAGTTCTATATCAATGTTATTTTTAACATAATATTAATTTTGTATAGCCATTTATATTTTGAGTATATATTGTCCTTCAGCAAATATAAGTCATTGAATTTTTGTTGTGTTTCCAGCATATTTCTCATGGAATATGTTCAATGATAATTCACTGTCATTTTCCATGTCCAATTATATGTTCCCTATTTTTAAGGGATCTATTTGGTTCTATTTTGAACTTTGTCTCTCCTCTCTCTATATATTATATCAAGGAATTGTGATACAAAAGATCATCAAGCTGAATCTCTAAGTTGCACTTCAGCTTTATAATAATCAACAAAGCAATTTCCTTAGCATCTAATTTTGTCTCCGTCTCTAAAATCATGTCTTTTACATGCTCAATTCTAGGATAAGCAGAATCTCACATATTACTGTTAGCTCCACAGAATTCTAGTTTAATCATTTGTGGCTAAATTCAGACTAGAAGCATGCATTACCTTTCTTTCTTAGAAGGAGAGCTGGTAATTGATGTGGGGCCAAACAAAAAGCAGTTTCGCAGAAAGGATCTAAATTTGAGAATTATACAGAGGTATGTTATTTTTGACATATAGCTTTTTTTGTCATGTAACCTCAGGAGAACTACTTAGACTTCTCTGATTCTCACTTAACACATTATTGTAATAAAATATTTCATATTTGATCATTATTGTGAATACTACTGTGCTGAAGGACTTTTAATGGTATCTGAAACAACCTAAGCTCCCAAGATATGCATGAGTTCCCTGTCTTCACCTGGATAACTATTACAAAAACATATTGGCATTGCTTGTGATGGAATTTTTGGAATACAATAGGCCCAAGGAGATTTACACAGTGCTAAGTAACTAGATATAAAAATAATTGAATTGCTTTCATTCACTCTTCATTCTAGGTACCTAGAAAGCAAGCTGAATCTCTTAGCCAAGGAAACAATATGTACGTGTTACTACATGAGTACATAAGGAACCTTGTCAAGAATTCGAAATGAACTCATAAACACCACACACAGTGTTAAAGCCAGCCCAGACAAATATAGAGTAGTTAAAAAACTAAAATCAGATTTTTTTCAGAGTCCTTATAATTTCTAACTTTTGTATGGCTGTATATTTTTAATCATAATGTAGTTTTTTTTAGATGAAAGAAGAAAGATACATAGGAAGACTGTTTGCTGAACTTGTTCCAATACTTTAATTTCAAGATGAGTCTAGGTATTTTAAACGGTTATGTGAAATAGAAAACATTTATATTATGTCTCAGAAATGTTTATAGCTTTGGAGGCAACTTACTTTTTTTTCTTAATATGGGAAAATGCTCAACTAAATTATGCTTTAAGTATTTGTGTACAAACACTAAAATCATATCTGGGACCTCATTCAAATTTCTTTGGCTACAGATATTCATTCAAGATAGTTTGGATGTTAGTGACTCATGCTTTATTGCTTTTTAAATGGTTATTTAATATAAGCTTCTTTCAATGTTTCTTGAATTCCCTATCTTCTTTACAGCTTAATCTTTATGTTTTATCAAGAATATGTATAAAGTACTGGTTATCCAAGGATTATTTTACAAAATCCATAAATTGTGTTCTTTAAAACTTTTACTTTTAAAACTTAAGAAAGTTTATGTGTAAATGCTTTTCTTAGACAATGTTTATGTTATTCTTTAGAGCAACTTGTAGATAAATTGATTTCCCTTTTATATCGATTCAGACCTGTTAAATACCATAGATTATATGTATTATTTAAGGATTATTAAATAGTAAGTATTATTAAGTATAAAATTTTCTTCAGACTGTATTCCTGACTACATTAGGAGGAAAAAAGGGAATTTGGAATCTGAATTCTGAATCTTCTTATAATTCCACTCTTTATTTCATTTTGTTTTATTTAATATTGACATTATATTATCTCAAATCAGTTTAATCATAAAATTAATATGGAAAAAATATCCAATGTTCATCATTCACAAATAAAACCAATTATTTATCCCAAGCCAGACATGCCACAGAAAAAGTAATAGCTAGGCTCGTTTGTATCCCTACTCAAGATTTTTAATTTCCATCATGCCTGGTATAGTAGTATATCTAATCAGTTTTTAAGAAGATAAAATACAATTGCTGGGAGCTATAAACTGAATGTTTGTGTCCCCCACATTTCATATGCTGAAATTCTAAATCCCAAGATGATGGTGTCAGAAGGTAGAGTTTTTGAAGGTGATTAGTGCTTTTATGAAAGGAACCTCAGAGCTCCCTCATCACTTGTACCCTGTGAAGTTACAGTGAGAAATTGATAGCCTATAAACCAAGAAATGGGCCCTCCCCTGACACGGAGTCTGTCAGTGCCTTAATCTAGGATTCCAGCCTCCACAACTGTGAGAAACACATTTCTGTCACTTGTAAGTTACCCAGTCTGTGATATTTTGTTATAGCAGCCTGAATGGAGTAAGATAACAGAAAAATTTATGTGAAATAAAGGAGCAAATATTTGTGAAATAAAAGAAGGTGAGCCTGGCACACATAGTGTTGTATGTTTGGAGATTAAAATTAAAATATTTCTTCAAATAGATGATGATTACTACTTTCCAGACAGTAAAGGTAATTGCTAAAAATGACTTAAAAAAACAATTTTGATTAATACTTTAGAGGTCCCCGGGGCAGGGTGATTATGCTCTTGACTGCAATCATTTCTTTACTAGGGATTTATCTGTCAGCAGCAGTAGCTAAAGTGGGCAATTATCCCCATTAACCTCCACCAATGTTTATCATTATTGTTGTGCCAAAACATGGTTGAGGAATCCATTCAACTAAATATAAATATACATGGTCACTAATTTGACAATTTACTTACAGATAAAAGTAATGTTTTATAGATTTTTCTTAATTCTTTAAATCAGTTTTAACAAATCTTTTTAATAAAATGAATAAATTATTATAGGCAAATTTGAAGCCCCTTCCAAATATTATGGATGTGACACATGTGTGCAAGGTCATTTTTTCCCACAATGTTCCTTATGTCATTAATTACAGAAAATGCTGCCTTTTTCTACTACTTGTATTATGGACTGAACTATGATACAATACTCTTTCCACAAAGTAATTGAGGGAGAATTTGTTTTAGAGAGCTAGTGTGGACATATAGCAATTGCTGCCTGTTTCTAGATGATAAGTTCCATACAGTCTGTATTGCTCACCATTGTATTCTCAGTGCATATTCCACTGCCTAGCACATAGCCGCAGCACACTAAATATATGACAAATGAATGAATGAATGTTTTCCCTGTTCTTATCTGAGGCTCAAATTTTCCAAATAAATCTTCATTTCCCTGGGAGGTAGAAAAAATATTTTCTTTCACTAATCATTGTCACTTAATTTTTAGTCCACTTTGGTAATGTTCATTCCCTAGAGCCACCTTTCTCCCTTTTCTCTTGTCTCATATATTTGCCTGAAGACCTGTCTTTTTTTTTTTTTTTTAAGACAGAGTCTTGCCCTTTTGCAGTGGCACCATCTCGTCTCGCCTCACTGCAACCTCCGCCTCCCGTATTCAAGCGATTGCCCTGCCTCAGCCTCCAGAGTAGCTGGGACTACAGTTGAGTGCCACTATGCCTGGCTAATTTTTTGTATTTTCAGTAGAGACAGAGTTTCACTGTGTTAGCCAGGATGGTCTCCATTTCCTGACCTCATGATCTGCCCGCCTCGCCCTCCCAAAGTGCTGGGATTACAAGCGTGAGCCACCATGCCTGGCCAGACCTGCCTTTTGATAGGTAATCAGTGCCTGTTTCCAATCACTTAAACCTGTAATCTCTAATTCTCTTTTTTATTGGCAACTCTCATTTATTATTGACAATGATAGAGAGGAGAGAAATACATTAAATTGATATACGAATTACAGATACACAAGTCAAATGATTGTTTGCACCAAAAATATTATTTGAGAAATTAACTGGGGTTTCTTCTTCTCTTCCACATTTTACCATTTATCTTGTTAGTAGTGTGACTGAGAAAGGAAAGGATAAGAAGCCTGACATAGAAAAAAATAAAAATAAAAATAAATTTAAAAAAAAGAAAAAATAAAAATAAATAAAATAAAATAAAAAACAAACACACACACAAAAAAGAAGTCTGACATAAATAATTTGCTGAAATATTGAGAGGTTGACTTTGATTATGATGTTAAGATGATCTTGACATTTTTGTTCACTCATGCATTTTCATCTATGTCTCACGTAACATTGTGGGAGTTACAGTGGTTAATTATCAATAACACACAGATGCTCCATATAGACAGTGATGCAAATAGTCCATGTGGAGCTAAACCATCACACATCATCACTGAAACCTTGGCAATAAATGGAGGAAGATGAATACCATAAGATAATGAGATAACCTGTCTCTAAGAAAAGCATCATCAAAACTAAACTTACCAAATCCTTAAGTGTTCTAATTATTTTTGTCAGATTTTTCACTTGTCAAAAATAAGGAATACTAATCAGTAGTACTATGGAAACAATACACTAACAGTTACAGTCTGGAAGAAGAGATAACATCTGTCCCTAAAAAGAGGTAAATTCATTTTCAAATGGCTGTTTATAACTATTACTCATTTTAGATTTGATTAATTTCTCTAAGAGCTCAGATGATGTTATAACACCTGATACCAGAATTACTCTCAGGGCAGGTTATTCTTGGTTTGCCGAAGCACTTTTTTACCCACTTGGGAGAGAAGTTGAAATCTGAAGCCAATTTTGTCTTGGCAGAAACCTATTAAAAAATACAATAATTAAACTGGCTTGCAGGAGAAATCCAGAAGAATTTTGTTTTCTTCCTGTGAAGGAATGAGAAAAAAAATTATTAAAAGTGATGTAGAAAAAAGAAAGGGATAATAAAGGAATCAGATGTGGAATGGGTTAAGGGAAATATAGAGAAAGCCCATTGAAGGAACATCAAGGTGGTAAAATAGGAAAAACTTCTTTTAATCAAAGACACATACAATTTTGGGGTTGAACATCAGCAAAATGGTGGACTAGGACTCTCCACTCTTTGTTCCACTGCATAAAAACCAACTTGAACAGCTATCTGAAACACACACCAACATCCATCACAGAGCTAAGGAAACCAGGTGAGAGATTACAGCACCTGAGTGTAGCACAGAAATAAGAAAAAAAAAATGCATCAAAGGGGTAGGAAAGACAGTTGTGCATTACTTGCATCACTCTTTTCTCACCTCCAGGCAGCACAGTATGGAGAGAGATACTTCTAATTGAGTGAAGGAGAGCAAAGTAAGTACTAGACTTGTCTCAGATTCCACCACTGGGCCCACCACATTAGAACTCAGTGTTAGGCAGTACCCAAGACCTCAGACTTCAGACCAATACCTACAGACTAAGCTTCTGGGCTGGTCCCAATGCCAAGCCAGATCCCACAAGTCCAGACTCCAGGTTTGTTCAGTATACTTCGTCTCTGGGTCTACAGCAACACAAGGTCAAACCCAGTGGCACCAGAGGACCCAGCCTCCAGACTGACCCCATTGGATACAGGCTCTAGACTGACTCAGCATCAGGTCAGGCCCTGTGGTCCTTGGCTCTAAGCTTACCTCAAGTTCCAGCTCAGGAATCCCTGACATATGTCAACCCATATATCCCCAGGCTTCAGGCCCATACCAGTGCCAGATAAACACCCCTGGTTTTATTTCCCAGTCAGGCAGCAGATTGGCACCTGCAGATACAGGCTCTAGGCCTGCACAATGCTAGGCTAGTCCTTGCAGTTCCAAACTCCAGACCAGCCCCTATAATCCCATTCTCCAGTGGAACCAGAGTACAGGCTCTCTCTAGAAGACCCAGGGTCTATGTTTGCCCCAGTAGACTCTAGCACTAGGATATCTCCCATGAACTCAGGCTCTAGGACAGACTCCTGTGGGCCAGGTTCCAAGTCCACCTTGACAATCCTAGAACTAAGGCCAGACTTTGCAGACTAACCAGCAACTAGACAATCAGCCTTTGTAAACCAAGGCTCTAGGCACCTATGATGCCAGGCTCCACAGTAGCCCTTGTGGATCCATTTTCCATGTGTGTCCCAGTAACAGGCTGGACCTAGGCTCCAGGCCAGTCTTCATGGCCTCAGACTCCAGAGGACCCAAAGTGTATTACTACTCCAGCAGATCTAGACTCCAGGCCCACCCCAGTAGATCCTGGTATCAGGGCAGCTACCAGAGACAGTCTGAAGTCCAGTACTACCCGCACAGACTCAGTATCCAAGCCAGATTAACCCCCGTGGGCTCAGAACCCAGATCTGCCTGAATAGACTCAGGCTCCAGGACTACTTCAGCACTAGGTCAGCCTCTGTGAACTCAGGCTTCAGGTCTGACCCAGTGGACCCAAGCACCAGGACATTTCTAGCCTTTGACTCACCTCTATAGACTCAAGCTCAAGGTAAATCCTAGTTAACTGCTGCAGATATAAGCTTCATCCAGTAGATGAAGGCTCCAGGTCTACTCTCACATACTCTTGCTCCAGGTCAATTTCAACAAACCTAATCAAAATATTCACTCCAGTGGGTCCAGGCTCCAATCTCAACCCAGTTGACCCAAATAACAGACCCACTCACCTGCTAACCCAAGCACTATACCTGCCAACCTGAGGACCCCAGCAGCAAGCCAGCCCATGGACCATGCTAGGCAGCCTGCTCAGAATTTCTGGATGGACTGACTGGTAAAGGGCTTTCCCAGACACAGTCAATCTGCAGAGATGGAAATAACTCAAAATTTTTACAATAAACAGACACTAATACTAAGCCACAAAAATCAAGAGCAATTAGGGAAACATAACACTAGCAGAGGCATAAAATAAAACACCAGTAACTGACCTTAAAGAAATGGATATTTATGAGCTCCATGATTTAAAAAGAAATTCAAAATAATTGGTTTAGTAAAGCTCAGTGAAATTCAAGAAAATACAAAGAAGCAATTAAACAAAATCAGAAAAATAATAAACAACCAAAATTAAAACTTAGCCAGATACATTGAAATTGGAAAAAAAGAAGAAAAAAAAAAAAAAAAAAACACACCCACCAGAAATTCTAGAACTGAAAAATAGAATAAAAGAAATGAAGAATGACAGAGAACACCAACATCAGAACTGATCAAAGAGAAGAAAAAAATCTGTGAAATCAAAGGCAGATTATTTGAATATATGCAGTCAGAAACAGAAAAAAAAATAATAAAAAGGAACAAGGAAAGCATACAGGATTTTTAGGATAGATCAAAAGAGCAAATATTTGAGTTATTGGAGACAAGGAGAAATGAGAAATAAAGAGAAGAAGGCTTATTTAAATAAATAATAGCAGAAAATTTTACAAATCTGGGGAAAGGTATTAATATCTAAATATAGAAAAGTCAGAAGTCTTCAATCATATTCAGTCCAAAGAGGTTTAAACCAGAACAAATTATAAGCAAACTGTCAAAAATCAAAAACAAAAAGAGAATCCTAAAAGCAGCAAAAAAAGAGATAAGTAAATTACAAATAAGGGAGTTTTAATAAGGCTAGACAAGGAGTTCTCAGCAGAAACTTTATAGGCCCGGAGAGAGTGGGATAATATATTCAAACTGCTAAAGGAAATAAACCGCCAACCAGGTATACACTAACAGAAAGGTGTCCTTCAAAAACAAAGGAGAGATGAAGATGTTCCCAAACAAAAGCTAAAAATGTCACCAACAGGCCTGTGTTATAAGAAATGCTGAAGGGAATTCTTTAACCTGAAAGAAGAGGACACTATTAGTAATTAGTGACACAATGAAAGTAGAAAATTCACTGATGAGGGTGAGTACACAATCAAATTTAGAATATTTGAATATTACAATAATGACATTATCTTTAGTATGAAGGCTAACAAACTACTAAAAATAATTACAGTCATACTAATTTGCTAAGGGACAAACAATATTTAAAAATATAAATTGTTACATCACAAATGTAAAATGTGAAGGGAGTGAAGTAACAGTGTTGAGTTTTCTTATTTAATCAAAGTTAAGCTGTTGTCAACTTAAAATTATTTGCCATAACTATGTTTTATATAAACCTTATGGTAACCACAAAGCAAAACCTATAGTAGATACACAAAAGATAAAAAGTGAGAAAGCAAAGTGTATACTAGAAAAAGTACCTAATCACAAAGGAAAACAGCAATAAGAGGACAATAAAAACAAAGGAAGCAATCAGAAAATATTTAATGAAATGGCAACAGTGTGTCCTTACCTAACAATAATTACTTTGAATGTATATTAGTTACATTCTTCAGTCAAAAGACACAGAGTGACTGAATGGATTACAAAAAAAGGATCCAACTATATCCCACCTGCAAGGACTCACTTCACCTTTAAGAACAGACATACACAAAAAGTAAAAGAATAGAAAAAGGTGTTCTATGCTAATGAAAACATAAAGAGAGCAGGACTAGCTATAATTCTGCCAGATAAAATAGACTTTAATTCAAAAAATCGTAAAATGAAATAAAGAAGGTCATTATATATAAGAATAAGGGGGCAAAAAAGAGTACATAACAATTGTAAATATATATTCACCTAACACTGAAGCACTTAAATATATAAAGCAAATATTTGTAGATTTGAAAGGAAAGATAAACTGTAATACAATAATGGCAGGGTACTTCAATACCCCACTTTCAGTAAAGGACAGATTATCCAGACAGAAAATCAATAAGGAAACATTGATCTTAAATGACACTTTAGACCAAATGAACCTAAAAGAACTTTCTATCCAACCACAGCAGAATATACAACCTTCTCAAGTGCAAAAAAAAAAAAATAATAAGATCATGTCCTTTGTAGGAACATGAATCGAGCTGGAGGCCATTATCCCTAGCAAACTAATGTGGAAACAGAAAACCAAATACATCTTGTTCTTACTCATAAGTTGGACTTAAATGATGAAAACACATGGACACACAGAGGGGAACAACAGACACTGAGGCCTACCAGAGCGTTCAGGATGGTAGGAGGATCAGGAAAAATAACTCATGTGTACTAGGCTTAGAAACTGGATGATGAAATAATCTGCAGCAACAAGCCCCTATGACACAAGTTTGTCTATATAATACACCTGAATCTAAAATAAAAGTTTAAAAAAGGCATACATATCAAAAAACGTATCCCATGTTCAAAGATTAGAAGAATTTATATTGTTAAAATGTTCATACTACCCAAAGCTATCTATAGATTTAATATAATCCCTATTAAAATTCCAACAATAGTTTTCAGAGAAATGGAAAAGACAGTCTTAAAATTTGCATGAAATCACAAAAGATTCCAAATAGCAAAAGCAATCTTGAGCAATAAAACTAGAAGCTAAACGCATTACACTACTTGACTTCAAAATATACTATAAAGCTGTAGTAATAAACACAACATGGTACTGGCACAAAAACAGACATATAAGCCAATGGAACACAATAGAGAGCCTAGAAAGAAATCCAAGCATTTATCATCAAATGATATTTTGACAAAGATTCCAGGAACATAACATTACAGAAGAAGAGTCTCTTCAGTAATTTAGGTTGTGACAACTGTATGTTCACATGCAGAAGAATAAAATTAGACTCTCATACCAAATATAAACTCAAAATTGATTAGAGATTTAAATGTAAGACATGAAACTGTAAAACTACTAGAAGAGAACATGGGATATAAGCTTCATGGCATTAGTCTGGACAATGAGTTTTCGAATATGACCTCAAAAGTATAAGCCACACAAGTAAACCAATAGGGCTACATTAAACTAAAAAGTTTCTGCACAATAAAGGAAACAAATAAAAAAAGTGAAAAGACAATTTCCAGAATGGAAAAAAAATTTGTAAATCATGTATCTGATAAAAGATTAATATCCAAAACATATAAAGAACTTAATAACAAGAAAACAAATAACCCTATTTAAAAATGGGCTAAAAGTCAGGCATGGTGGCTCATGCCTGTAATCCCAGCACTTTGGGAGGCCAAGGCAGGTGGATCACGAGGTCAAGAGATTGAGACCATCCTGGCCAACATAGTGAAATCCCATCTCTACTAAAATACAAAAATTAGCTGGGTGTGGTGGCAGGTGCCTGTTGTTCCAGCTACTCGGGAGGCTGAGTCAGGAGAATTGCTTGAAGCCAGGAGGCGGAGGTTGCAGTGAGCCAAGATCGGACCACTGCACTCCAGCCTAGCGCCTGGCAAAGGAGTGAGACTCTGTCTAAAAAAATAAAAAAATAAAAATAATGGGCTAAATACCTGAATAAGTATTTCTCAAAATAAGACATTTGAATGGCCAAGAAGTATATGAAAAACTGCTCCATATCACTAATAATCAGAAGAATAAAATTTAAACCACAATGAGATACAATCATAGACCTGTTAAGATAGATTTTAACAAAATATGAAAGATAAATATTGACAGACTATGGTGAAAAGAGAACCCTTGCATACTGTTGATGGTAATGTCAATTATGAAAAAAATATGGAAATTTCTCAAAAATTAACAGTTGAGCTACTGTATAATCCAACAATTCTACTTCTGGATATATATCCAAGGGAAATGAAATGAGTATGTGCAAGAGACATCGGTACCTCCATGTTCATTGCATCACTATTTATAATAGCCAAGGTACGGAATCAACCTAAGTGTCCATCAGTGGGTGCATGGATAAAATATGTGGTATATATACAAATGGGATGCTCGTTCAGCCTTAAAATGGAAGGAATTTATTTGTATTCATTTGTAGTAATATCAATAAACAGAGGACATCATGTTAGTTAGAATATGCCCAGCACAGAAAGACTTCATGATCTCACTTACATGTGGAATCTAAAAAAGTTGATCTCATAGAAACGGAGTAGAGTGATGGTTACCAAGGGCTGAAGAGTGGGGCAGGTTTAGGAGATGTTGTTCAAAGGATACGAAATCTATCGTACAAAATAGTGACTATGGTTAATAAAATATATTCTTGAAAATCTCTGAGCAGGTTTTAAGTGTTATCTCTACAAAAAATTGTAAGTATGTTAGATAATGCATATGTTAATTAACTCAATTTAGTATTCCACATTGTTTATGTATTTCAATACATCATGGTTTACGTAATAAATATATATAATTTTATAATTAATTAAAAATTAATGAATTTTTAAAAATATTCTGTTGGGGCAAAAAGAGAGCCTCTCCACATATAAACATCAATATTTAAATATTTATTTTATTTGTATGTTTGCTTGTTTTTGAGGTTGAAAGTCTCATGTCTTCATTGATATAGTGTGGGATTAGGACATCAGGAATAGTTGTAGTTATTACTGTTAATTACTAAATACTAATTTGCATTGACCAAACTATAAAAGGACAGGCCAAGAAAGTTGGAGAATATATAAGAAAACATGTATTTTAAATATTCAAATTTTATTACACCGTTAATACTCAGACTACTAAAGATATAACTCAGAAAAGTTATAGAATACATCATTTTGTGCAATCTGACAGTAATCAATATTCTTAGTTGCCTTTCTAAAATAGGTATGACTAAGTAACAGAAAGGTAAAAGGAACATTTATCTCTTTGTCTAGATGTACACACACACGTGCACACACACACGTGCACACACACACACAAATACAGTTATACAAATATGAGGAAAATTCCATTTTGGAGGAAAATTAGGTATTTGAGGAAATGATAACCCATACTTAAAAAAAGTTTTCATTAAAATCATACTTCAGTCAAAAAATTAATTTCATTTTTTAAATATGGATCATCTCTTCAACTACCTAATTTCCCTCCAAAATGGAATTTTCTAATAATTAACATATGTATAAATGTATTTGTGTGTGTGTGCATGTGTGTGTGTGTGTGTGTGTATACTTAGATAAATGTTCCTTTTACTTTTCTGTTACTAAGTCATACCTATTTTAGAAAGGCAACTAAGAAAATTAATTTTCAATAAATTGCACAAAAAATGTATTCTATAACTTTTCTGAGTTATATCTTTAGTAGTCTGAATATTGACCAAGTATGCTAAATATTATTAGCACAGGTATTGAGTACAAAATTTTATTGTTTCAAAATGAAAATACATTGGTTTTCTCTTCAACTTTTTTCTTGAGAATTAACGTGACTTAAATATATCGTATGATTTTATTCAAATTGTCTAACGCATTAGTAGTGGTTGAGAAATCAGCCTGACAGCAGGATTAAATTGCCTGATTGGACCCTACTGGAAGAACAACAACATGTTTGACTGTCTGAGTTCCCAGGAAGCAAGTTCTGAGAATTTAGTACTCAGAATGTTTACTAGGGAGGGTTTTGAGGATGAATAACTTAGGAAGGAAGGTGAAGAAAGGATGGGACAAAAGGAGAAACTGAGTTATGATAAATTTCCAACTACTGTGGGAAGGGTGAAGCCTGAAATAACCTGCAGGAGTTGTCCCATCTTGTCTCATGTGGCCGTGCCCTTATACCCAACCTTTATCAGGCATGAGACTTGGTCTGTCCCTGAAAGAGCTTTACCTTGGGCAAGGTGGCTTTCTATTTGCTGCTGAGAAATGAAGGCTGTCCACTAACATCATTCCCAGTATTGGAGCCAATTCTCCCCATGAAAGGCAGGTTTGTGAAGACCACGGACAACAAAATAAACATTTTTCGGTAAAGTTGTTTAGTTTAATTTGGTTTTGTTTGTTTTTCAATTGTACTTCATTCCTATTGTGGTAAAATCACAACATGAGATCTACCCCTTTCTCTCTCTCTCTCTCTCTTTTTTTTTTTAAATAGGGTCAGGCTCTGTCATCCCAGCTGGTGTATGCACAGGGCTCACTGCAGCATCCACCTCCAAGACCCAAGTGATTCTCCTCCCTCAACCTCCTGAGTAGCTGAGACCACAGGCACACAGCACCTTGCCCAGATGTATTTATTTTACTTATTTTTATTTTTTGTTGAGACAGGTTCTCACCGTATTGCCCAGGCTAAGCTCAAACTCCTGGGCTCAAGCAATCTTCCCACCTCAGTTTCCCAAAGAAATGAAATTAAAGGAGTGAGCTTTCGCACCCAGCCACGTTCGACCCTCTTAACAAATATTTAAACACTGAATACAGTATTGCTAACTAAAGGCATAATGTTGCACAGCATATCTCTAGAACTTACTCATCTTGTATAACTGAAAGTTTACACCCATTGAACAGCAGCTTCTCACTCCTATTTCCCCATGTGCCCAGACCCTGGCAACCATCATTCTAAGTTCCCGCTTGGAATCATGTAGGTTTGTCGTTCTGTAACTGGCTTATTCCACTTAACATAATGTCCTCCAGATTCATCCTTCTTGTTGTGTGTGGCAGGATTTCCTTAGTTTTGAAAGCTGAATAATATTTTGTTGTATATTATACCACATTTTCTTTATTCATTTGTCAATGGGCATTTAGTGTATAATCATATCTTGACTATTGTAAACAGTGTGCAAAGAACACAGGAGCACCAATATTTCTTTGAGATATTGACTTCATTTCCTTTGGATATATACGCAGAAGTAGAATTGCTGGATAACATACTAGTTCTATTTTTAACTTTTGGAGGAACCTCCATGCTATTTTTTTATAATGGCTGAACCACTTTTACATTTCTACCAATAACCAATAGTATAACAGTGTTCTAATTTCTTCACATTGTTGTTAGCACATATCCTTTGTCTTTTTGATAATAGCTATTCTAACAGGTATAATAAGTTGAGATCTCATTGTAGCTTTGATTTTCATTTCCTTGATTATTAGTGGTTTGGAATTTCTTTCTATATACTGTTGTCCATGTGTATGTCCTCATTGGAGATGTCTATCTATGTTTTTTTCCCAATTTTCTAACCAGGTTATTTGTTTATTTGCTATTGAATTGTTTGAGTTCCTTAGTATTTTGATTATTAACCCCTTACCAGATGTATAATTTCCAAATCTATTCTCTCAATTCCTAGATTGTCACCTTGCTTGGTTGTTTTCTATTCTGTGGATAACTTTTTTTGTTTCTGTAATTCCATCTGTCTATTTTTACTTTTGTTGCTTGTGCTTTTGATGTCGTATTCAGTAAATCGTTACCAAAACAAATGTCATGAGGCTTTTCCCCTATGTTTTATTCTAGGAGTTTATAGTTTCGGTTCTTACTTTTAACTCTTTAATCTATTTGGAGTTTTGTGTGTGTGTCCATACGTTGTGTGTACAATGTAAAGTCAGGGTACAATTTCATTCTTTTGCATGTAGTATCCATTTTTCCTAGTACCATTTATTGAAGAGTGGATATTACACCCTAATCAAGTGGGATTTATCCCTGAGATATAAGCATGGTTCAACATATGTAAATCAATTAATGTGATATACCACATTAGCAGAATGAAGGATAAAATTCACATGATTCTCTCAATAGATGCAGAAAAAGCATTTGACAAAATCCAACATATTTTCATGACAAAAACTCTCAATAAACAAGAATAGAAGGAATTTACCTGTGGGAAATTCTTGTTTATTGAGAGTTTTTATTCTTCTTTCTATTCTTGTTTATTAAAGAGGTTTTATCATGAAAATGTGTTGGATTTTTCATAAGTGGTCTTTATACTCAATGGTGAAAACCTGAAAATTTTTCTTCAATATAAGGAATAAGGCAATGATGCCTATTTTGCTACATCTATCCAACATACTACTGGAAGTCCTACTTGGAGCAATTCAGCAAAGGAAAAGAAATAAGAAGATTCCAAATCAGAAAGGAAGAAGTAAAATTATCTTAGTGTATAGATGACATAATCTTACATTTAAGAAAATCCTAAAGAATTTTCACATATAAACACAAACTGTAGAATTGACAAATTCAGTAAAGTTGCAAGATACAAAATCAACATGCAAATATCATTTGTATTTTTACATACTAATAATGAACTATCTGAAACTGAAATTAAGAAAAATAATCCAACTTACCAAAACACTGAAAATAATAAAATACTTAGAAATGAACTAACTCAAGGTGAAAAACTTAAACACAGAAAACCACAAAACATTGATGAAAGAGTTCAAGACACACGTAAATAGAAAGACAACCTGTGTGTATGGTTTGGAGCGATTACCATTGTTAAAATGATCATAGTACTCAAAGCTATCCATAGAGTCAATGCAATTCCTATAAAAATCCCATGGCATGTTTTATAGAAATAAAAAAAAAGCAATCGTAAAATTTAAAATTTATATGGAACTATAAATAAACCTCTAACAGGCAAAGTAATCTAAAGAAAGAACAAACTGAAAGCATCACAGTTCTTAATTTCAAAACATATTACAAACTTCAGTAATTAACACTATATGGTATTGGCATAAACATGAACATGCACACCAATAGAACAGAACAGAAAGCCCGGAAATAAACCTATGAATATACGGTCAACAGATCTTCAACAAGGATGCCAAGGGCACACAATGGGGAAAATATAGTCTCTTCAAACAAATGATGTTGAAAAAACCAGATGTCCAGGTGTAAAGTAATATAACCATTTCCATACTGCATCAAGTTGGTCATTTTATTAAAAAAAATTACTGTAATTTGTATAGATATCAATGACATTTACCTCTTATGCCATATTTGTATTCTCTTAACTTCTACCCCAAAAGAGCAGTGGTGACAATGTCTGTTTTTCACAGTTGTTTGATGATGACTTTTTAAGCTGAAAATATAACAATTTGTGGTGGTAATCCATTTCCAAATATTCTAGCAAATTGTAGATGTCGAAGAGACTATCTTAAAGAATTTCAGAGCTGAGTTGTCTTTTCCCTAACACTAGCAATGATCGTTTCAACTCTGATGCTTAGTGTCATGATGTTCACTTGCTCACAATTTACTCCATTCTCCTGCATACTTCTCACTCACAACACAATTGATGCTTACATTTCCTCTACCATCCCCCAAGGCTTCATGACTGGGTACAGATTTGGTACTGAGGAACTTGTACCTTATTTCAAAAGTCTGTGGAAATTCTATCTGATCAACTAGAACATTTATTTCCATTAGGAATCATGTGTCTTTTACTTCTTCCATCCTCCCTAATACTCACTTAATCATTGACTTTCAATTGTATGTAATATATTGATAACTTGAATATGAAAAAAATTACGATCTTCAAATAAAATCCTAGGCCTATGTCTACCACCAAGTGTACAATTTGCCATTTCTGATTGTATAAATATGTCTTAACCTTAAAGATTCAAGGACTCCAGGGGATTCTTAAGTTCTGGTATTGAGAAGAGTCAAGAAAGGCATATCTCATTAAGGGCCCAGTGAAAAGGTGAGAGCATCATTATCATATTGCAAATTTAGAACCTAATGTAAAGTTGAATTTTAAAAACAGAGTCATGGCTGGGCACGGAAGCTCACACCTGTAATCCCAGCACTTTGGAAGGCCAAGGCAGGAGGATTGCTTGGGCCGGGGAGGCAGGGGTTGCAGTGAGCCATGATTGATCACGCCACTACACTCCAGCCTTGTCAACAGAGTGAGATGCTGAAAAGAAAGAAAGAGAAAGAAAAAAGAATGAAAGAAAGAAGGAAAGAAAGAAAGAGAAAGAGAGAGAGAGAGAGAGGGAGGGAGGGAAAAGGAGGGAAGGAAAGGAAATGAGGGAAGGAAGGAAAGAAAGGAAGGAGGGAAGGAGGTAGGGGAGAGCAAAAGAAGGAAGAAAGGAAGGAAGGAAGGAAGGAAGGAAGGATGAACGGACCAGAGTCAAGAATTTAAAGGTAAATAATGAAACCAGGTTTTCAGAGGCAATGGATCATTTAAACCAAGGATTTAAACAAGACACAACCCAAAATAATTTCTGTAAACAACAACCATAGTATAATGATACTACAGTCCTAAAACTTAACAGCTCAAAGCATACCATTTTGGTGACTGCAAAATTCTATATTCAGCCATTTATCAGTACAAATTAGTTCTATATTTTTCTATGAGAAATTCAATGATTATGCTTGTGAGGTGGAACTAATATTACTAAATGTCTTCCATATGCTTAACACTTTATACATGGCATTTCAATTAATTATTTCATTAGCTTTATGGCATAGGGTTTATTAACTCAATTTTAAAAAGAAAAAAACTGAGGTTCAGGGAGGTAAAGCAATTTATCAACACTAAGAAGATCGGCAATGAAAACTTTGAACAACTCGAAAGCACACTTCATTTCCACCACCGTAGGTTGTCTGTCTATGAAGGATATTATTTCAAAGAACAAAGTATATTGATCTTTGTTTATGGCCAGGCAGATACACACCCACACAAGTCATGGGTGCTTCAGGTCCCATGTCTCAGTGTGTATGTGTTTGTTTATTTATTCTAATCTGAGACTGAAATACTAATTTCGATTTCTTTGCTTTGGAATGCCTCTTCTCAGCACTGGTGTTGTGTGTCCTCCACAGTGCACTGCGTTACAGGGTGCCTGATGCTTCTTGACTCTACAGGAAAGTCCTGACTTTTCTATTTAGCATTTATAAAAATGAGAACGATAAGTATGGCCAAACAAATAATTAATGTTAAAACAAACCATTCTGAGACTTAATATGACCTGAATATACTGGACAACAGTTTAAACAAATTTTTTTTTTTTTTTTTTTTTTGAGACGGAGTTTCGCTCTTTTTACCCAGGCTGGAGTGCAATGGCGCGATCTCGGCTCACCGCAACCTCCGCCTCCTGGGTTCAGGCAATTCTCCTGCCTCAGCCTCCTGAGTAGCTGGGATTACAGGCACGCGCCACCGTGCCCAGCTAATTTTTTGTATTTTTAGTAGAGACGGGGTTTCACCATGTTGACCAGGATGGTCTCGATCTCTTGACCTCGTGATCCACCCGCCTCGGCCTCCCAAAGTGCTGGGATTACAGGCTTGAGCCACCGCGCCCAGCCTAAACAAATATTTTTAGAAGAATCAAGAGCAAGCTGGGCAGCCACTTTTTCTAACTCCTTCTTTCATGCCAGCGCCTTTTATTGTCCCCCAGCTGATTTTGTATTCAGCTATAAAGTCACAGGTATTCAGCCATTATCTAGGTATTCCCCAGCCCCTGAATTGCCTTACAGATGCCTGTTAGATCTGTCATAACATGAACACAGATAGAATGTTAAGTAATAAATCGTGATTGAAATTGGTTAAAAATACCACTATGGTGCTGCAATAATGTCAGCCCATTTCTTCCTCAGCAACTATAGATTACAATTCCCTGAAAATACAATAAAAAATAAATGTCATTCTGTAGAAGCTTTGGGAAATGGCTAAATCTTCACAAAGCAAATGTTTCTAAAGAAACCCTGTGGGCACAGTCAGCCTTTTAGAAAAGAAAACAATTTGATCCAGATTCTTTTTATAGATGCTCACCATAGGAAAGGGATTAATCCTGCTACCAACATGCTCACCTGGGATCAGAGAAGACTAGAGTTTGCTAACAGGCTCTGTTACAGATGCATATATTTCTTTCTCGCATTTTTACAATGAGACTGTTTTTATATGGTGGAAATACTCCAAATGTAAACAAAGAAAAATTAAGCTGAAAACTGCTAATGCTAAGTTTAGGACTTGCAGAAAATATCAGCTAGTGAAGAACAGCTGCCAGAATAAGACACTTGTGCTCATAGAGATGATTTTTCTTACAAATTTGAAAGAAATTATAATGATGAATCATAAGCCCTGCTATAAATAAATTATGACCGCAAATTGCCAGATACAGAAATATTCTCATTAAAGTCCATTGTCTTTGAAGACAAAATTGCCTCATTTATTATTTCAGTAGACTCAAGCCAATTTAGAACAATTAAAGCCTGCATTATCAAACATGCTTGATATGCACTGAAAATACATTAGAAGAGAAACAGGTGCTGTTTCAGTCTAATAGGATCAATCACTATCTACTATAAGAAGCATGACACTTTTTTGTGGAAGAAATTTAGAGTGTCTCATTGAATAAATGCCAATTTCCAATCAGCCATGGACAATGTGGGATCAGTCTATGCCAACTGGTTCATGCATTCATTTATTAATTCATTCATTTATTTAATCAATCCTTCTATATGTGTATACTGATTACATACCAGGCAACTGGTCAAGCATGGTGGAAAACCAAAAAGATTAGAGAAACATTGTAATTTAAACTCATGTGTATTCTCCAGGAGAGTAGAAATGGCATGTACTCCAATGAAGGCAATGTAAGGGTGAAACTGAGTTGCACATGTAGTGCCTAGAAGTTGGAAGGAAGAAAACTATATTCTGATTGGAGAGGACAGGGAAATCTATGAGACATTAACATGAGGTTAACTGGCATCTGATAACTATAAGATTACTACATATAGATATTAAGGAAGAATACTTCATGTGGAATAAAGAGTGAGAAACTGGGCAAAGAGGGTGTGATAGTGAAGAGTTTAGAGCAGATGGAGCATTAAAGAAAGTTGTGGTAGATAAGGCTAAAAAAATCAGAGCAAGATTGGAAGTTTGTCTAACAAGCTTGTCTAGCAATATCCTTTGTCTCTTCTGACTTTGGTTACTTGAAACTTCTCTCATATTGGTACTATTCACTTATGCCAGAAATGTCTCATTTAAATTACACATTGCAGGAAATTATATTTTTAAACATTTTATTATATATTTTCTATATTATTAATATTTATTTCTATGATATTCTGCCTCTGACATTCTCCAGATTTACTTTGCCATTTTTCTTAGACTGACATCTAAATACACTAATTTTCAGATTTACATTACAAAACATTTACATTAATTTTATGTCAAAAATTAGAAAAATTAAATGAGATAGGTAACATAGAAATAGACACAGTACATACAAAACTGACACAAGTAGAACTAAAAAACCTTAATAATTCTAGAACCATTTAAGAAGTTTTAGTACGTATAACCAAACAAATAAACAAAACAATTCACAAATGCACCTCCTGGTCAGATGGTTCTATCAGTAAGTTCTAAATGCACCTCCTGGTCAGACAGTTTTATCAGTAAGTTCTATCAAACTTTTTTCTTTTTTCTTTTTTTTTTTAGAAAGAAAGAGAAAGAGGGAGAGAGAACAGGAGTCTTGATCTGTTGCCCAGGCTGGAATGCAATCTAAAAATAGGTGTTAAAACCTCCTTTTTGCCAATAATTGTGCTTAACAGTGGAGACAGGAAGGAATAAGAGAAGAAAATAACAAACAAATAGCCAACCAATATTTCATTAAGTCTGTGAAATGCTATGCAAATGCTGAAGAGTGATTTACTTCCAATTATGTGGTCACTTTCAAATTAGGTGTAATGTGATACTGAGAAAAATGTATGTTCTGTGGACCTGGGGTAAAGAATTCCATAAATATTCACTGTGTTTACTTTTTCCAGGTCTGAGTTCAAATCATAGATGTCCCTGTTAATTTTCTATCTCGTCGATCCATCAAATATTAACAATATGGTGTCAAAATCTCCTGCTATTATTGTGCGGGAGTCCAAGTCTCTTTATGAGTCATTAAGAACTTTCTTATGTTATCTGGGTGTTCCTATATTGGGTGCATATATATTTATGATCATTGACTCCTGTTGTTGCATTGATCCTTTTACCATTATGTAATGTCCTTCTTTGTTTCTTTTACTCTTTGTTACTGTTAAAGTCTATTTTGTCAGAGACGAAAGTTACAACTCCTATTTTTTGTTTTTTCTCTCCATTTGATTGGTAAGTCTTCCACCAACCCTTTGTTTTGAGTCTTAGTGTGTCCTTGCTTAGGAGATGAATCTGGATACAGAGTACCGTTGGGTTTTGACTTTTTATTCATTTTGCCTGTCTGTGTCTTTGATTGGGGCATTTAATCCATTTAAATTTAGGATTAATCTTGGTATTTGTGAGTTTAATATTGTCGTTTAATACTGGCTGGCTATTTTGCCCATTAGTTGATGTAGATTCTTCATTATGGAGATACTCTTTACCTTTTGGTAAGTTTTTGGGATGACTGATACTGGTTGTTCCTTTCTGTGTATAGTGCTTCTTTCAGAGGCTCTTGTAAAGTAGGCCTGGTGGTGATGAAATCTCTGAGTGCTTGCTTGTTCGTGAAAAATTTTATTTTTCCTTCATTTATGGAGCTTAGTTTGGCTGGATATGAGATTCTGGGTTGAAAATTCTTTTCTTTGAGGATATTGAATATTGACCCCCATTCTCTTCTAGTTTGTAGGGTTTCTGCTGAGAGAGCTGCTGTGAGTCTGATAGGTTTCCCTTTATGGGTAACCTGACCTTTCTCTCTAGCTGCCCTTAGAATTTTCTCCTTTATTTCAACCCTGGTGAATCTAACGATTATGTGTCTTGGGGTTGCTCTACTTGAGGAATATCTTTATGGTGTTCTCTGTATTACCTGGAGTTGAGTATTCTCCTGCTTTACTAGGTTAGGAAAGTTTTCCTGAATAATATCCTGAAGAATATTTTCCAGCTTAGATTCATTCTCTTCATGACATTCAGGTACACCTATCAAATGTAAATTAGGCCTTTTCACATAGTCCCATATTTCTTGGAGACTTTGCTCATTCCTTTTTACTTTCTTCTCTAATCTTGTCTTCTCGTTTCATTTCACTAAGTTGGTCTTCAACCTCTGATATCCTTTCTTCTGCTTGATCAATTCGACTGTTAAAACCTGTGCATACTTTGCGGAGTTCTCGTATTGTATTCTTCGGTTCTATTAATTCACTTATATTCCTCTCTAAATTGTCTATTCTCTTTAGGATTTCGTCAAACCTTTTTTCAAGGTTCTTAGTTTCTTTACACTGGGCTAGGACATGTTCTTTTAATTCACAGAAGTTGCTTATTATCCACTTTCTGAAGCCTAATTCTGTTATTGGAACACACTCGTTCTCCATCAGGCCTTGATCCCTTGTTGATGAGGAACTGTGATCCCCTGTAGAGGGAGAAGCATTCTGATTTTGGGTATTCTCAGCCTTTTTATGCTGGTTTCTTCCCATCATTGTGAATTTATCCACCTGTCGTCTTTGTAATTACCGACTTTCAAATTAGGTCTCTGAGTGGACGTCCAGCTTGATTCCCAGCGCCGGAATCTGAGCAATCTGTTTTAGCCAGTGCAGTGGGTTGCTCAGACTTTCAAAGAATAAATGTTTTTCTCAATATGTTAAAATATGTCAGAGAAAAAGAAAATTGCAAAGATTTTGTAATTTATTATGTGAACTCAACTCAATCTTAATCAAAACCTGATAAGAACAATATGAGAAAATTATAATCCAGCGAATGCAGCAGTATATGCAAATACATTACATCATGTTCAGTTGTGTTTATCACAGATATTTGAGGTTGATATTGTGTTCTACATTGAATAAATGAAATTTATTACACTAACAAATTAATGAGAAAAATATCATATTGAAAAGTTATATAGTAAAATTCATAATCCATTCATAATACAACTTCTTGATAAACTGGAAATGCCATTTAACTTCCTCAGTCTGATAAAGGCATGCACAAAATCTTACCGCAAAAATAAAAATTAAATGTTGGATTATTTTCTTTCTTAGAGTTAGGTATAAGTCAAGTATTCTTGCTTTTACCATTTCTGTTTAACATGTTACTAAAGAACTGAAATTTTCTAATACACACAAAGAAAGATTGACAAGAAATAAAAAATTCTGTAATTGTGTAAGTAGTATTTCAAAAGAAGATATATGTATATACATACATACATGTATACCTTATCAAGTATGCAAGATTTTATATTAATATCTAAAACTTAACTGGCCCAATGATGTAGAAATAAAAGGAAAATCACCATTTAAGATAGCAGAAAAATATCATGTATCTAGAAATAATGAAAAATTTACATTAAATATATATACTTTGTTGACATAGAAGATATCAATAAATGGAGAATTATGCTATGTCAATGAATTAAGGTATTCAATGTTTAATGGGTTGTGACTTTTTTTCAAATTGCTTTATAATCACAGAATCCATGAAATGTGAAGTGTTGGTGGGGGGGGCGGATTTATACATTTATAGGGAATTCAAAGGACAAAATAGCCTAGATAGAAGTCCTGCTCAAAGTCCTGCTTAAAGTCCAGTAGAAAAGAGAATCTGAAGAGAAAACTTAATTACTAATGCTTAATTGGGAGTATGATTTTCAGGGGGAAAAATAAGGAAACAAAGATTTGAAGCAGAAAAATAAAAGGGGAGCAATTATATTATGTTGCATTCTCAAGATGGCCACTGCTTCACAAGGAGACAGTCACTTGGCCACACGGGATGTTTGAAGAGGTTGTAAAGAAACACTACACCTCAGAAGTCCATGCAAGATTGCAATGAAGATGGACTTTATCAGCTGACTTCCATCTCTGATATGTTATTGACCAAGTTTGGTGTTATAATGAGTTAGCCTGGCCCCTTTGGCAGCTGATGGGAAAGTCTTACTTCATATCTTGTCACACTGCACTCACACCAAAAAATAGTGGGAGAAGCCAGGGACTCCAGGTGTTGATCTTAGTGAAGAATGTAGCTGGCCCTCACAGGGTCTGTCTACTGCTTTGGAGTCAGGCTGGAACAAGCATCTCAGTGCCCAGGAGACAGGCGCACCTGATAGAATCCAAGGTAGCATTGAAAATGCTTATAACAAAGTGAGAACGTTTTACCAGATAGCAAGATATAATATTGAGCTCTAGTGGTTACCATCCAATGGCATTGGGACAGAAAGTAGGCCAAAGGAACAAAACAGAAGACCCTGAAGTAAAACCAGGCATATATGGGAATGATTTATGACAGATAATTCTGTAGTATTGGCAATGCTCATTGTATTGATATTGGTATCAGTTACAATAATATTGACTTTGTTACACTCTATGTGTAAAATTGATTTTCCTTGGTAAATTGTGTATTTGCCTACTATAATCAGTAAAAAATTAATATAAAATAAATGCAACTGTTTCTGTCAAGTGTAAACATTGTCTTTCTACTTCCAAATTTTAAAAATAAATTTGTCTATACTTTAAAAATATCCTTCAGGGATTTTTATCAGGTTTGCTTTGAATCTATAGGTCAACATAGAAAGAACAAAAGCAAGTCTTCTAATTCATGAACACATTTCTTTCTTTACATTTATTTGGGTTGTTTTTGATTTCTTTTTTAGATGTTTTACATTTTTCACCATACAGATTCTATACGTATATTATTCAATATGTACTTCAGTATTTCACCTTCTGATGTCACTGTAAATATTACTTTATAATTTTAAATTCCAAATGTTCATTGCTAGTATGTAGATATGCAATTGATGTCTGTAAATTAAACTTGCATCCTGTCACCATGCTAAACTCACTTATTAATTCTAGGAACTTCTTTTGCAAATACTATGTCATTTTTCTAAGTACGCAATCACGCAGTTTGTGAATAGAGACAGATTTATTTTTTCTGTTCTCATTTGTTTTCCAACAATCCCTGGGAAAACATAATTTTTATTATTTTAAGTTCAAATGTGTTGGTTTCAGCATTAGATTAAAAGAAACTAAAAATATCGTTTAGAGATTATCTTAAGAGTATTTAATTTATCACAAATACCAGGTGCTAAGTAGACAGGGCTGTACTTCTAAGTACAGTATCACCTCTAAGCCTGTTATCTCGGACCCTCTATGACAATCTAGGTAACACAATTCTCTAGTACTTAATTTCCTGGACTGCCTAGCAGCTCATCTTTGCTTGTATGCCACATCATCTTGATAGTTTTCACTATTTTTTATTTTTAACTTGCCCACTATCTTTTATCCTCACTATATAGATGGTGACCAACCATCCAGTTTGTCCCAGACAATTCCTGTTTTATCCTTGATAGTGCTAAGTCTTTAAAAACAAAACAAAATGAAACAAACAAACCTCAGTCCCACACAAACTGGGACTTTGGTTATCCTTGAAATAGAATAATATTTATCTTAAGAAAATATTGTTCCTGCTATGAAAAATCACATCTAATATTTCTAGAAATACTAATGCAAACATTTTAAAGTGTAATGAATATGAAACACTGCTCGTCAGTCTTGACTGTCTTAACACTTTAAAATCAGATTATCAACCATTTTAGAGGTTTCCCTCTGTAATTTTGATATATTACCATATTTAAACATCATTTCTATAAACACTTTAGATAAAACAAAAATATTATCATTTATATGACAAACTTATTTATATACAAACACAAATATTTAGTGCATCCTTCACCTGGTAATATAGAAAATTTTCATTTTTCTTCACAAAAATCTCTGCACACTGCCCTGGAAATAGCTACACAAGTTATCATAGAAAGAGCTGGCATTCAGACAAATGTATCTGCCATTTATCACATCTCATTGAGAAATGAGCTTCATTAAACCCTACTGACTTTGCCTTCTGAAATGTTCCATCATGTTTACCTCCTTCCACCTGCTGTGAGAAACAACTAAACAGTATGTTCACTTTTAAGGCTCCCAGAACACTCAGCAAGAAGTAGAAATCTAAGGTCTTCTGTAGTACTAATTTTGATTTTTGTAATGGAGAGAGATTTTTTAATACTAGATTAACTACTTCTCACTACAGGGCGTAGAAGATGCCTTTGTTCAGGAATGACATTATCAACTATGACAAGAAATAGGGAAAAGATTCTATAAATGATTCAGTGGAATATGTGATAATACAAAAATAAGGTAATAATATATTACTAAGTGGAAAAAAACAGATTATAAAACAATATGTGAATTGTGTTCTTGCTTTTTAAAGTGTACAAAGTCTGGGAGAAAATTCACCTAAATGTTAGGTGATGTGATATAACTGGAGATTTTTACTAACTTTATTTTGCTTCTCTATTTTAAAATATTCTGCAATTCATATACATTTTATATAAAAATCACTCAACTAACCAAATTATAAAAATTACTAGTTTCTGCATATTTGTATGACTAATATAAAAGCAATATTGTGTCATCTAAATTTCACTGGACAGCCAATCAGGTGACTAACAAATTCTGGCTGTAGCACTTACTATGTAACAAGGTATTCAACCTTCATCAGCCTTAGACTTTTCCTTTGCAGAATGGAATAAAAATGTCTCATATGGCTTCTGGGAATATGAAATGAGATTCTATACACAAAGATACTGCAAAAACTTAGCTGATATATAAATATCCAATTGTGCTTTAAAATAATAGTTATGCTAGCCTGGGCACCGTGGCTCACGCCTATAATCTCAGTACTTTGGAAGGCTGAGGCGGGTGGATGATTTGAGGTCAGGAGTTTGAGAGCAGCCTGGTGACACATGCCTGTAATCCCAGCTACTCCGGAGACTGAGGCAGGAGAATCCCTTAAGCCCTGGAGGCAGAGGTTGCATTAAGCCGAGATTCGCCTCCTTTGCCTGGATGACAGAGTAAGACTCCATCTCAATAAATAAATAAATAAATAGAAAAAAATTAATAATATTGTTATTTTATGGTTTTTAAGCTCTAGTTAATATTCTTAGTCTAAGATTTTAAGCTTATTGCTGGTTGGTTTCTGTATTTGAAAAAAAAAATTAAACTATGTTAAAATACAGAAAATTTTATATAAACTGTTTTTACTCAGATCCTTAATGGATCATAATATGTTCTCTATAACATGTAACTTATGCTTTTTGAAAAATGTAAGTGATATTTTCAAATAATTATTTTTCCTAGCATTAATACATTTTCTATATTGATTATATAAGTAAATAAATCTCTCTAAGATCTATATAGTTTTTAAACAAAAATAGATCAATTTAGAAATTTTTATACAACAGGTTAGAAAAAAAGTCTAGAAATTTGATATATATTCTCCAAGTTTTAAAAAATTATTGTCTTAAAAGCCAACTATACAATTTTCCCACATTTGTGTTCTTTGGCACTACTGGTAGAGATTGAGATAGCTGTACCATTTGTCTAATGTTTATGTGTTCAGCTCTGAGTGGAGATGCAATGAAGATTTGGTTCATAAATATTTAGGAAAACTGTTTTTGAGAATTTGATCATGAGAACATTGAATACCTAAACATTTTAAATTCAGGTTGATTTCACTGCTTATAGCCATAATGTCTTCACCTTGAGTCTATTTCAGCTTGTCATATTCTACATTTATAGCAAAAATTTTATCTTTCTCTGGTCTTATATTTAGATTTCCCTAGTTATTTAATTGGTCACTAATATGTGTTTGCATTCACAGACCCAAAGTATTTTACTAAGCGTGAGAACATAAAGTAACAGAATATGAGGTATCTGCCATTAATAAGTCACAACTCTATAAAACTGTTAGATTTCCCCATATAGTTAAGGGGAAAATATCCTGGAGATTTTCTTTTCTTTTTTTTTTTTTTTTTGGCATCTGTTGTTATCGATTCAGTACTTTGTAAAACTTCAGACTTCATCTTCTCTCCCATTATTCACCTTTATACAGAATACATATATAGCCCTGGTTGTGTTAGGTCTAATTTAGGTTCTCCACTTACTCATCTAGCACTAATTCTCAATCCCTTATGCAGAAGAAAGCTGTGCCAAATAGAGGTATTGGAAGATGCTAAATTCCCAAGAAGAGTTTAAATGTGGTTTGTAAGCCTTGTTCACTAAAGGCAATTTTTAGCAGTATTTTCTTAGATCTCCACCAATTAACAAATATTGAGGTCTGTGTTGTCTTGTGTCTTGATGTTTATACAAATGTAAATGAGCTCAATAACTGAAGTAAACTCTTTCCACATCGTAAAGAGTTCTTTCTGATTAAGGTCATATTGCTAACACAAGGTAAAGCAATAAATATCAGATTTCTTCGGGGAAAATGATAAAGTGTTCCCCCAACTACCTCTATCTCTAAATATTTAGCAGAATTTTTATGATACAAAGTACATTTACACACTGTCCTGAAATCCTTCACCTGCACTAATTTTTACCCTTTGGTAATGTGCCATTTGATTCTCTGTCATGCTTAAAATAGAATTGCAATGAAAAGGAACAAACATGGTCAGAGTTAATGAGCTATTACTTGGGCATTTAGCATAAAGAGACTTCAAGACTTAAAGGAATAAAAGAAAGTACAAATAAAAACTTTTAATAGCAACATAATTTTACTTGTTCACAAATATTTTCTTGTTCTCATACAAAGTTTTTTGGATGCCATATTATTGCTTCTTTGAAAATAAAACCCTTTCTCTTTTTCCTGGACCTGTCTCATAGTCTATTTCCTTGCAATACTATGTGTTCACCCCACTTCATATTGGAATGTATGTCTTTCAGTAACATCAATGGAATACATACGCAAGACTCATTATAGATCCAGAAAGTGAAAAATATCAACATTCACAGCTGTATTTCCTGTGCCTAGAACAATGCCTGGCACCTAGCTGAATAATGGACTAGTCACAATGCATTTGACTTGAAAAATCAAATATCGCCTCTTGTACTTGAGTGATATTACATAAATCATTCAAATTCAATAAATGTATTTTCTGTGCAAGTGAAGCTTACAAATATCTTGTATGTTTAGCTTTTCATCAACATGTGCTCATACTTTTTATTGTAATTTTTAATTAAGTGTTCCCTTGGGTTGTGCCTGCTCAGCTTTATTCATTGCCTGTTCCACTGGAAATATTGGGTTTTATGAATTAATCATATTATTCATAAAGTTTTACATAGTTTTAATAGATTCTTCTAAAATCAGTACAGTTTCCTTTTGCAATTCAACTCTCAAGTCTGACCTACTCTATCTAAAAAATCCTTTCTGAGTGCCCCATTCAAAATCACTTTTCTAAGCTATTTTGGCAAAATCTTATTACTCCATGGAATAAGTGGGCAAGTCAGGGACATTTTTCTCACTGTTAAACCTTCGAGATGAGGGCTTATACATAACATTAATAATCTCTTTGCAAAGAAAGATCTTGATATAAAATGAACAGTTTTTACATATAAATTAAATTTGTTTAAAAATTTAAAAATAGTTAAAATATTAGTCTTTTGTCAGTTTTATAAATCATTGTTTAATCATTTAACTCACAGAATTTGTGCAAATTTGGCTAACACTATGTCCTATGCATTTTATAAAATACAAAACATGCATGTATCAGAATTATTTGAACCATGTGTAAAAAATGGAAAAGTCCCCTTTCAACTTTCAGAGCCTGGTATCTTCTGTATTCTACACAAAGGCAGCCAGGTCTTAAGCCCCAGGTCCAGGAAATAATCATGTCTTTACTGACCCCTGAGTTACAACGTCTAAAAATGTACCCTTTGAGACTCTTAGTTAACAGTTTCTATGACATTCATCTTTTACCCCTGATAGGGATAAGGTGTAACATGCAATAAATCCTGTGTTACATGCTATAGGTATACACAGATCGTATGGTATCTGTAGGGAACCAGACCTACATCACCCGTGGGTACCCTGAGTTCAGTGGGACAAAAAAATGAGAAAAAAGATTAAGAAAGTGGGACCAGGGGTCCATCACTTTATTACTTTGGAGGGGACAGTGAAGGCCCCAAACTCTGATCATCCACACTATTTATTGATTACAATCACTTTGATCTACAGGGTAGGGGTGGAGTGATGGTGGGGAGAGGGTGACATGGTGGCGGAGTGAGTGAGCCAGAACTTAATCGGTGAGCCGGAACAGGTGTGTCATCCTAAGGATTGATTACAGTGACGGTTTGGGAGTTTCGCAAAACAAGAACGTGGTTATCTTTAGCTTATTATGTATGTACAGCTGGTGGAACACGGACCTTACAAGAAGCCTACAAGTGTGGCTACATCATAGTGCTATGAAGGGGTTTTACGTCCTTGAGCACAAGGGTTGCTCTGAAAGGCAAGCCTTCGTAAGCCAGCCCCACAGGAAGTATTCTCATTAGCTGGCCCAGACAGAGAGCGGCGGCTGAGAAGGGCTGATCTTCGCTGGGTGGAATGGCTCTGGCTCCGGAGGCCAGTGCCTGGGGTCATGCTGGTGCTGCGACGAGCAGGGGTTAACCTTGCTGTGCGGCGGCGAAGGGCACGGCCTGGCGAGGGCAGGGCCTGACCCGGAAGCAACTGCGGAAATTGATCGGGGACTTGTGCAGATGCACAGCCTGGCTGAGCAGGGCTTGGCGCAGACGCACGGCCTCCATAAGCAGGGTCTGGCGCAGATTCAGGGCTTAGGAGAGCAGGGTCTAGATGAATGGCAACTGGTGGAAAAGCAAGGCCTGGCGGGGCGGTGCAGCGTCAGAAGACAGGTCCTGGGCCATATGCACATCTGTGGAGAGCAGAAGCTGGCAAGGCAATGCGGCTTTGGCTAGCAGGCCTTGCCTCAGAGGCAAGGCTTAGGAGTGCAGGGCCTGGCTGGGTTGCCTGACTCGAAGAAGCCTGGGAACGGCGACGGCTGCTGGGCTGGGACCCCGGAGAAGATGGCGGCAAAAGCCCAGGTAACAGACGCTGCCCTGGAGGCTTCTGAGCCCACGCAGCCTGGTCGCGGCAGGGCTGCTTCCTACAACGGTTGTTCCAGGGGCTCTTGGTCCCGGCAGGGTGCTCGTCGGCGTGGCCAGTGGCCTTCGGGGGTGTCTCCACAGCAGCCTGGCTGCCCCGCTCAGGCACCTCACATCCAAGGTCTTCGTGAGGAGTGCAGCAGGCCTGGAGGTCAGAATGCCTCTCCCCCGGAACAGCCATGACGGGCAGCCCCGGGTTCTCATCGGCAGTGAAAATGGCGGCAGCGGTGGTAGCTGCAGCAGAAGAACCGGCTCTGCTGCTGCTCAGGGCGGTGCCGCCCGAGGGAGACGCGTTGCTGGAGACCATGGGAACGGGGGCAGCAGGATCTTGATTCCCAGTGCTGCCGGCATACCCGTAGGCAGGGGCGGCTTTGTTGTTTGGACCTCCCGGCACCTTGTCCTGCTGGTGCTTCTGCTCCGTCTCCATGTTGGACTGAGTGACTGTAATGCCAAGTTCTCCCTTAGAGAGCGAGGAGCGCGGCTGCCACTCCTTGTATGTTTTCTGCATGGCCACCTACCGTGAGGGGGACCCCACCGACAACGCCCAGGACTTCTACGATTGGCTCCAGGAAACGGACGTGGATCTCTCTGGGGTCAAGTTCGAGGTGTTTGGTCTTGGGAACAAGATCTACGAGCACTTCAATGCCATGGGCAAGTACGTGGACAAGTGGCTGGAGCAGCTGGGCGCCCAGCACATCTTTGAGCTGGGCTTGGGCGACAACGATGGGAACTTGGAGGAGGACTTCATCACCTGGCGAGAGCATTTCTGGCCAGTCGTGTGCTAGCACTTTGGGGTGGAAGCTACTGGCGAGGAATCCAGCATTCGCCAGTATGAGCTTGTCGTCCACAGTTACATAGACGCGGCCAAGGTGTACGTGGGGGAGATTGGCCGGCTGAAGAGCCACGAGAACCAGAAGACCCCCTTTGATGCCAAGAATCCGTTCCTGGCTGCAGTCACCACCAACTGGAAGCTGAACCAGGGAACCAAGCACCACCTCATGCACCTGGAATTGGTCATCTCGGACTCCAAAATCAGGTATGAATCTGGGCACCACGTGGCCGTGTACATTTTTTTTTTTCTTACGAGAAAAATGATGATCCTCCCACCCCAGCCAAAATAATCCTCACACACTTCAGATGATCTCTGCTAGAAAGCAAGGCCTCTAGAGAGGAAATCACTTTTAAGGTCTCATCAGTCAGTTGCACCTGAAAGTGAATGAGTTTATCAGATTCTTCCTGAGAACAGGTTTTTCAGAGAAAGGGTAAGTGGTTGCACACAAAAAGGCACTTAGTTCCTGGCCAGGGCAGCAGGCCAGGGAAGGGAGGGGAGAACAAAGCAGGGAGACGGGGCACGTCGAAGATACACGGCAGCTCCTTCCCCATCTGGCTAGAGTGGACCTCGGTGGCTGGGCACAGGTCCCAGGGACCAAAATAGGTGAGCCCAGGCCTCGGTGATGGAGACATCATAGACACTCAGAGGCACTTGCTGCGAGCCGATGAGACAGGTGACTCCGGAGTTCTTGAAGACGCCCTGCCCTACCCTGGATGGGAGCAGGAAGGAGCAGATGCTTCTGGCCAGGACATAGGCCCCATAGTGCTGATGTGCACCTGTGCTGTGTCCTGGGCAGAGGACTGCAGTGCAGTGACACAGTCATAGCTCACTGCAACCTTGAACTCCTGGGCTCAAGTGATTTTCCTGTCTCAGTCTCCCAGTCAGCTGGGACTACATACATGCACCACCATGCTTGGCTGTTTTTTTTTTTTTTTTTTAAATATGTCCTCACTGTGTTGCCGAAGTTGGTCTCAAAATCCTGGCCTCAAGCAATTTCCTCACCTCAGCCTCCCAAAACTTTGGGATTACAGGCATGAGCCACCACACCTGTCCTGGAGTAGCACTTTTACTTTCCAACAAGAATTTTCCCTTTGCATTCACAACTTGGCTGCTTTTGACAAGAGGCCTAACTTTCAGCCCATTCTGACTTTCAACATGCCTTCCTCACTAAGCTTGGTCATTTCTAGCTTTTGATTTAAAGTGAAAGCCATGTGGCTCTTCCTTTCACTTGAACACTTAGAGTCAATTGTAGAGTTATTAATTGCCCCTTTTTAAAAATTGTTGTTTTAATATTTGCTACTACCACCAAGATCTGCACCTGCAGTGGTTCTACTCAGGTCCATGTTCTATTAAGGGTCACTGCAGTGGCCCTTCTACTCTTCTTGGTATAACATCTTTAGGCTTGGGAGATCTGGGCACTGTTCCGCCCTTCCTGCTCTAGTCCCTCTACCAGCAATGGCTGAATATTGGCTCAACTTCTCAGCATCCATTTTTAGGGGTAGTTGAGTGTTCAGTTGAGTTGTTACACATTCCTTAGTGGATTCTGACTTCCATGGTCACTATACTGTTGTATAATCAACTAGCCTAATTAAATATTGTTGTGTCGCAGGGAATAGGGAAACCTGAAGTTAATGAGAGACATGGAGCAATATCCAGTCTGTGAGCAATCAGAACACACACAACATTTATCAATTAAGTTTGCTGTCTTATATGGGCATTTTTTGTGGTGCCACAAAACTATTACAATAGTAACACCAAAATCACTGATCACAAATCACCATAACAGATATAATAGTAATGGAAGTTTGAAATATTGCAAGAATTACCAAAATGTGTCACAAACACCTATGAACTTGTTTGAGTCATGGTTGTCAAAAACCTTCAATTTGTTAAATATGCAATATGTGCATGGCGAAATAAAGCAAAGCACAATAAAAACAAGTATGCCTGTATACACTATGTATATCCCACATATAATATGTATCTATATATAATAAATGTACATATGTGTTATATACCTACAAATATACATGGTGAATATATATCCCTGAATTGCCAAATCTGTTTTCACATCATTGTGAACCCTCATAAACATGACCAGCAGGGAGTCATGGTGGCTGTGTATACCCAGAAACAGAGTTGATTAAAAACAACTGTTCCATTTGCACAATAATACTGGGTCATAAGACAAATAAATAACAGCAACCTGCCATATTTAAAATGTTGACATCTTGCTTCTCATGGATTTTTAAAAAAATTTTATTTTTAAAATTCATTGCATTAAATATTATTTACCTTGATTACTGAGTTTTTGGCACCTCTCTTAAAAAATTAACTCATTTATTTAAAAATTATTGTCATTGTATATATTTATGGGGTACAACATGATTTTTTTCATACATGTATACCTAATGGAATAGTTACATCAAAGTAAATAACATATTCTTCACCTTATAAACATCATTTCTGTGGTTAGAACATCTAAAATCTACTTTCTTAGCATTTTTCAAGTATGTAGCACATTATTATTAATATAGTCACTCTACTCTATAACCAAATAAATGTCCAGAACTTAATCATTTTGTTTAACTGAATCTTTTTGTATTTTGACCAATCCCTCTTTGCCCCCAGCCCCTGGTAACCATATCCTACTCTTTTAAGTTAAACTTTTTCATATTCTACATAAAAGTGAGATCATAGAGTATTTTTTTCTGTGCCTAGCTTATTTTACTTAGCATAATATAGATATATACCTAGAAGTGGAATTGCTGGATTATGTGGTAGTTCTATTTTTAATTTATGAGAAACCTCCATACTACTTTTCATCATGGCTAAACTAATTTACATTCCCACAAACAGTGTGCAAGGGTTTCCCATTCTTTACAACCTTCCCAATACTTTTATATTTTAATAAATGCTATTCTCACAGGTGTGAAGTGGTATCTCATTATGGTTTTAATTTGCATTCCCCTGATGATTAGTGATGTGGAACATTTTTTCATAAACCTATTGGCCTTTTGATTCTCTTCTTTTGAAAAATATTTATTCGGGTTCTGTGCCAATTTTTTAACCAGTTTATTTGTTTTCTTTCTATTGAGTTATTTGAGTTCCTTACATATTTTTTATATTAACCCTTTATCAGATATATGGTTGATATCATTAGAATATTTGTCCCCATCCAAATATCATATTGAAATGTAATCCCCAATGTTGGAGTTGGACCCTGGTGGCAGGTGTTTGGATCATTGGGGAGGATCTCTTATGAATGGCTTGGGCTATCCTTTTGGTGATAAGTGAGCTCTAGCTCTGAGTTCACATGAGATCTAGTCATTTAAAAGTGTGCAACAGCTCCTGGCCACTCTTTCTCTCACTTGCTACTGCCGTTTGTTGCTCCTGCTCCTCCTTTGCCTTCCACCATGATTGTATGCTTCCTAAGGCCTCCCTAGAGGCCAACCAGATACCAGCACCAGACTTCCTATAAAGCTTGCAGAACTGTGAGCCAATTAAATCCCTTTTCTTTATAAAGTACCCAGTCTCAGATATTTCTTTAGAGCAATGCAAACTAATACAATGGTTTACAAATACTTTCCCCTGTTATACAGGTTGTCTCATTAATAGATTGTTGATTGTTTCCTTTGCTGCACAGAAGCTCTTTAGTTTGATATAATCCCATTGCTTTAATTTTCCTTTTGTTGTCTGCTTTTATTCAGTAAATCTTTGCCAAGACCAATGTCATGGAGATTTTCCTCTACATTTTTGTCTAGAATTTTTATAATTTTAGGTCTTACATTTTTTAATTGATTTTTTTTATATGGGGTGAGTTTCATCCTTTTGCATGTGATTATCTAGTTTACCCACCACCATTTATTAAAGAGACTGTTCTTTCCCCATTGTGTGTTGTTGGCATTTTATCAGAGATCAGTTGACTATAGAGTGTGGGTTTACTTCTGGGTTCTCTATTCTTTTCTATTTGTCTATATATCTGTTTTTGTGCCCCTACCATGCTGTTTTGATTATTATAGCTTTCTAGTTGATTTTGAGATCAATTGGTGTGATATCTCCAGCTTTGTTTTTTTGGAAAAGATTTTTGAGTATGGAGGGTCTTTTCTGGCTACATAGAAATTTTAGAATTGCTCTATTTCTGCCCAAAAATGATACTGAGATTTTTTAGGGATTGCACTGAACTTATAGGTCACTTTGGGTTTCATGGAAATTTTTGCACTAGATTTAAGTGCTTCACCTTCCTTACCTTCATCTTGGCCCTAATAAGTTACATAACTGCTCTGTGCCTTCATTTCTCCACCTAAAACTGTGTTGTTTCTTATAAAGCACTTAGAACAGTATCTGCCAGCACACATTAAGTACATAAAAGATGTTATTGTTATTATCATTACCATTAACCTTTTTATCTTACATATACTATAGTTTTTAGAAAATGTAATTTTTTTAAGTAATATCTTCCTGGAGATCTACATCCACTAGAGAAATGGCTCGAGGTAGTATGAACCACAAAGCAAAGATTAGGATTTCACTGGTTTAATAAGAAAATATACCCATTCTTAACATGTTGTTATCATGGCTAAGAAAAAGATTTTAGAATATTTGATTTTCATTAAAGCTCCTTAGCCATAGAGCCTGGCAATTCAGTAGAAACGCATGACATAGCTTAGAGTAGAACAGAGGAATCAGTCTCTCCTTTTGATAACATTCTTTGAATTTGTTCCTTTTCAATATTCTTGAAGAATATGTTGACTCAATTATTATTTCTATGATGTAAAGATGCTAGAGAAAGGAGTGTGAAAGCAAGAAAATGACAGACTGAAAGAAGGTAGTCAAGGTCTGGTGCTTCTTCTAAGCACCAGATGTCAGAGCCTGGCCATGCCTCTATGATAGGAATTAGAATTCAAGTCCCTTCCCTATTGGGAAAACAGGCTTTCCGTACTTATGATATGATTATCAGCATGACAGGAACACTTTGTGTTATGTCAATAAGATGTTATTTTTCCAACAGCTTCAATAGGGAAATATATTATTATTAAAAACTTAGACATAAATAAAAGTGCTATTTATGTTTTCTGGCAGACCTTATTTCTCTATTTATTTGCACTTTGAGTAGCAGAGTTCCCTTTCATGAATATTCTAATCAGATTGAAGATATCATCCATAGCAGAGAGTTCCCACAAATGGCAGTATCAAGCATAATAGAGCAACAAATATCCGCCTTTGGCACCAGGTAAAAGTTCTGTTTTTCACAAGTAGTTCCAATGCATCTTAGGTACTCATATCAAGAACCTCAGACAATTTTAAACAAAGAAGAGGTGTCATGTTTTGCCTCCACATTTGCTGTTATATCAGGCTGAGTTTTATAGTCTCTGGCTGTTCTCTCAATAATTAGTTCATTTAAATATATGAAAAATATAAATTAGGATTCTACTGTTTCTAAAAGAATGAGCTAACTTTGTGAATGACTGACTAAATGAATGACCCACTGACAGAAAGCGTACAAAATATCTGACATGTTTTCTTTTTTTTGACACCCCCAGTTAATCTTCCATGGCAATAAAACTTGCTCAGTGAAAAAGACAGTTTTTTTCACTGGTAAAAATAAAATTAGCCTAAAATGTCACTGGAACATTTTTGAACTAGGGAAAGCATGCCAGCTTGAAAAAACTTTTTTCTGTCGAATATTTCGTTAGGAGAAATGACAGAACCAGCCAGTACTGAAAAGTTCCACATTTAAAAATAATAGAATAAATGTTCTAAAAATACAAAAGTGTATCAGTTACCTTTAAATAATCATTAAACAATTAGCCATTTATATTACATTCACTCAGTACAGATCTTAAAGAATATACACCCTACTGATAATGCTTAATACTGTTTCTTGAACTGTGGCAGATAATGACTTGAGATTTCAAAGCATAAGAAATTCTATGGTAGACTATACATGTTTTATCTTCCTTACTCATTTAAGGTAAAAAAGAAAAAATGTACACACTGCTTTCCATGTGACCAAAATACACTTTGAAGATTTGGTGATAATTATATCATAATTATGTCCTCATTTGAACTGTAGTTCAAAGGAAGAGACAACTAGGCCATCACAGGGCCACTGAATAAGTGCTGTGTTAGACCTAAGGAAAACCTAGCCTTGGAATGAGAGGATAAGGAAAGCTTTTTTGGTATATGTGGTGGCTAGAAGAATCATAACAAATGAGGAGTTAATTATAATTCTTCATAAGTAGATAAGAATATACTTAAAAATTTGAAACTGTGTAAAATATGCCAAATTGTGGTACCTGTTATAATTAACAGATCCTTTTAAGAAAAATTAACCCAAACCACTTCTCTATGTTAAAGTTCGTGACGGAAGGGTAACCATTTCTTGGGCTCTTATCTTGTCACCTGCCCAGCCTTAAAGGTTGACCTCTATATTAGCAATATAATAAGTAAATCATATGAATGCTCTTTAAAAAAGTAAAAGATTGGGTTTTGGCTGAAGTCCAAAGAATGCCTTGAGAATGGCAGAGGTAGAAGATACAGATAATTTGAGGTTCTAAGGAAACAGATAATGGCAGTAGACTCTTCCTGTAGATACCATGTTGAAGATGTGGCAGTCAAGAGTAATAGGGAAGTAACTACATTAGAGGAAGAGAAGCAGATTGGAAAAACAATTCCTAAGCCAAAGGCATAAAAAAGGAAGAAAAGTCCTGGTTCCAAGATCTCAGCTATGGGTCTAGTTTCAGTCTCCATAAGACCCTCTCCCTTTAAATCTTTCACATTTCTTGAATCCCTGCCTTTCTTACTGATCACTGAAGTAATTTTCCATCATTTAAAATAATATGTGTATCTGTCCCTTGCAGTCAAATAGAACTAACTGCAACAGAAGTCATCAATCTTGTTTATAATCTACAGAAAAATGTTTTAAGATCCCAAAATTATTCATAACAATTTAGTAAAAATACTCCTCAAGGAAGAGAGGGGAACATTAAACCAGTAAATATGTGGGACAAGACTACATAACTTAAATATTAAGTGAAATTATTGGTATTCAATTGTATTTATAAAGGGAAGAGGAAACACATCTCTTGCTAACATTCTGCTGTGCACACTGACATTTAAATGGATATGGAAGAGCCTTGAGTTCCTGCTCACTAATCAAAACCGCTGTGCATCACCTCAGAAAATGGCTCTGCAGCCCTTCAGGCCAATCTACTATCAATTTTCATGGTTAAGTGACTCAGAGCAGATCCTTTCCCTAGTCATTTTAGAGTCTTCATTGAGTTTCTCTAAACATAGGCCCACTCTGTGATGCTTCATTATTCAGTATAAGAAAACAGTGATTAAGCAACTCATGTATTATGTGTTGGGCCTCTCCATAGGCTATCTTATTTAATCTTAACAGTTTCTTGGTGAATTACCCTTTCTCAGCAGATAAGAATACTGAGGTCAGAAATTTGCCCAAAGGTCACACCATTGGGATTTGAACTCAAGTTTGTCTGACTCCAGATCACCTATTACATGCTGTCATCCAAACCCATGAAGATATTTTCTATTCTCACTCTTGGTTTGACCCCCAACTGAATCTTTTACCCTGAAACACTAGAGACAAGGGCACCAAGAACTTCAGATGCCATAGTGGTTCAGACAGGTACAACCACGATACTGAAGAAGAAACAGTTAAAAAAACACACTAGATAATGGCTAGCTGTTCTCAGTAGACTCTTCTGGTATGATTTGTCTATTGTTTTTTATAGAAATTCTCATCTAAGAAGTTGATATTTGTAATCTAACAGAAGTCATTGGCCAGTCACAAGTTAAAAAACGCATATCTTACTTCCTTAATATTCAGCCTTTTCCTTTCCTTTTTTAAGTAGAGGGGAAAAAGAATAGGGAAGTTTTTCTCCTCCACTTTTCCCATTTTACATCCTTATGTTTGTTTCTCATTATCCACAAAGTTGGGCTGGGGGCAGCCATGGGTGAGATGATTAATCTTGTTCCAGCCTATCATCTTGAAAACCCACTGTTCTAGTTAGTTATTGCTGTGTAAAAAAAGTTTTAAAGCTTAGTTACATTTTTTACAAAATCCACTTTATTAGGCTTACAATTCTGTGGGTCAAGAATTTTGTCAGGGTTCAGTGAAGATGGCTTGTCTTTGTGCCATGATGTCTGGGCTTCAGCCAGGGTAGTTCAGTTGTCAGGATATGGTGGAAAACCATGTGTCTTGGACTTAGTACTCTTCCATGTGGCATCTGCTGGGTCTGGAATGTCCAGAATGGCTTCTTTATATTCATAACTAGTGTTTAGACTTGGATGTCAAAACAACTGGCAGTTAATCAATATTGTTTTCTTTAAAAAAAAAGATCATCTTCACATTTCACATGGCTGTTTTGGATTTCCTCATAGCATGGAGGTCTCAGAGTGGTCAGACTGCTGATGTGGTGTCACTTTTCAAGAGACAAGAAGTAAAATCTAGCAAGTTCTTAAAGTCTGAGTGCAGAAACGCGTGAGGTTTCATTTCTACTTTATCCTGTTAGTCAAAGCAGTCAAAGAACACACTCAGATACGAAGAGAGATGCCATGGACTATACCTCTCACTGGGAGGGACATAAAAAATGCATCTACCACACCTTATCTCCTGCATCTTTCCTCTCCATTCCACCTGTGTCACTATTAGCATGAAGTCTTTATTTAATGAATACTGTTAATTATTTTTTAAAGACCTACTCTGTGCTTATGTAATAAGGAAACAAATAACATGCATAATAGTGGTTCTACTCCCTACTAACTTGCTGTGAAAAAAAACTTATTAACTGAGCAATTCAATTCTTCTCTGATCCATTTTTGTCAGTTGTAATAAACGTACCTCACAGAGATGTTTTGACAGTCACATGAAATAAGACGGGTAAATTGCCTAACACAGTACCTGAAACAGACAGTGAAGAGTCAAATTTCCCTTTCCTCAATTAAGATAATTGTGGTTAATGTGTATAGTTTAGATATGCACATAAGTGTTTTAAGGGAAGAGAAAAAATGAAAGTAAAATTCTATTTTGTCAATGCCAGTAGCATAATAGAAATAGAATATTTCATGCTCCATTTCTGGGAAGAGTGGAGTAGTGATGGATGGGTTTATTTTGGGACATTGAGAACCTAGCAAGTCTACCATCAGTTAACAGGGGAAAGAAAGAAGCAACTTGGAAAAATTACTCAAATAGTAATAATTAGTTAGGCCTAATGCACTGCTTTGTCCTATACACGGTTCTCTTCTCATTTATGGAAGTCTTATATTATAGCAATGTTTGATCATAAATGAGTACAAACATTTAAACATTTTTATACCATATTATTACCGTTTAAAGAATAAGGCTTCCATTAAATTCACTTTTGTTTTACATTCTATAGACTTATCATAGCATTTTGCACACTGTAAGTACTCAATAATTAATTGATCAAACAAATCAAGGGGTAATAGTGACAGTAGAGAATAATATAGGGATTTTGCATTTTTAGTATATGTTCAGTGCAGTGCTTGTTCCTATTAACAATAGGTACTATAATGTAACCAAGTTAATTAATATTTTAAAAATTTAGGTGTATAACAAATTTCTCTCTTAAAGGGAAAAAAGAGGTTAAACCTACACATGTCTAAACAGAGGTCAGTTGACAATATGCTAGGAATATTAAGAAGGAATCCCTTCCATTGTTGGGCATGCACTAGCTGTAATTCTATACAAAAATAACAAGGCACTAAGTGCTGGAAAAAATATAAAATGTAAACATAATCCTGGCTTGTAAATATCTAAAATAAATTATACTAAAAATTATCCTTTTATTTAACTAAAACATAGTTGACTTACCAGAAACAAGATGATTAATATACAAGAAACTGCTAAAAGCCTTGAAATAACTGTATTCCAATTACAGAAATATGATATGACTTTAAAATACAAATAAAATTGCATATAATCAAAGGATGTATGGCAGTGTTTTCTATTTGAATCCACATTTTCAGAAACCAGGTCAACTGTACCTAGGAGCTTTTCTATTAAGTCCAAAGGAACTTCCTTAAATCTGTCGTTGTTAGTTTTCATAAGTGAAAAATACCTTAATCTGCTGTTCACTTACCTTTAGATAAACTATCCACATGCTTCCAAAACTACTATAATTGAAAATTTATATAGAGAGAAATATCTATAATCCTAAACAGAGGATTAATTTACACCTTTGAAAAACAATAACAAATTAAAATGGAAAGAAAAGTTTATGAAACATTTCATGTGACCATGATACCTAACAAATCAAACACTATGATTACTAAGTGCAAACTCCATTTAATAATATAAGAAAAGTGTCTTTTATTGATAATACACATAATTTGGTTTCCTTGCCTATGTAAAACAAAATTCAACCATTATACTCCCTTCTAGACATCAAGAAGAAAAATAATGTGGCCTGAAATTGATTTCTGAAAGGCAAGAGGGAAACCTAACATCTGAATGAACAACAAAAAAATTAAAATAAAAAACGTATAAACATTGGTGTTGTAACAAAGATGGATTGAATTGTGAGCCACTATCCACTTTGTAGCTAAAACCATTTGAACCCTATGTTCTTAAAATGCAGACCATCATTCCATTGAATTACAAGCTAATTTAGAGATAATAATGTAATGAAATGAGTGAGGTATAACTATGTAAAATGTTGATTATGTTGTTGGAAAAACTAGACCAATATACGTAAAGAAATTTTAAAATGTAGAATAGTTTGTTATTCAGTGCTGAACTATCTGGTACAGATTTTAGGTCTCTAGGAATTCAAAGAAAGGAAGGATTAATGGAGCATAACATGATTTTGCAAGACTGCAGAGGTTTGAACTCTGAATCCTAAAGGATAATTAGGATTTGGAAAGGAAGAAAGATTAAAAGAAATACTTTTATGCATTTTCTAGATGGAAAGACTATATGGGAACAAAAGAAGGTAAATAATTTTATTGTGTACAATGTGTTGGTATTCTTATCAGTAAACTAGCAATCAATTGCATAAAATTGTTTTGAAAATTTAAAGTAATAATATGCATAAAGAATTCATATTAAGCCTGACACATTAGCTGAAGAACTTAAATACTTTTTAAACATACACCTATAAAAAAGGATGGCCTAACAAGAGTTTGTCAGTTAAAAATTAAATTAATACACACAAACAGAGTTAACTGGTTGCTACACACTGAAAAAGCAAATATGTGTTCTATTAGGTAGCTTAGTTTCTGTTCCTGGAAGTGACAGAAACTATTTGGTTACTTATTAAGGGGAATAGTAAGCAATTTCATATTGTGTGGAAGCTGATGAGATGAATTCCTACTAGCTCTTCTTTCAGTTTTTCATTCCAAGTTAGCATGGCTCTATCATGGATTAACCTGAGGTTTCTGAAAAAGATGAACCATCCTTTATCTCTAGACTATAATAAGAAAACTGTAATTCTTATTGTTAGGAACTTCCTCAGAAACTTGCAAAGTATTTACTTTGCTGAACTTTGGCTATGTGTGTATATGCATGTGTAGGAGTGAGTGTGTGAGTTGTGTTTTTTTAGGAATACTGATTGTCTGAATGGGGCTGAATATACTTTTCGCAGAAAGAAATTTACTACTTTGTTTTTGACTTACAAAAGAGAAGTTTTTCCAATAAAAGTTTAGTGTATATTATTATAGTGCCAAGTAATTAATAATCCACCATGAAAAAGATCTTAAACAATACTTTTGTTAATTAATTTGAAATGTATATAAAAAGAATGTTCTAGACTAAAAAAATCTACAATTTTTTTTCTTTAAAGGGCCAGATGGTAAATATTTTAGGCTCTGTGGGCCATATGGACTCCGTTGCAGCTACTGAACTCAGCCATAGCCAGTTGTAGAAAACACACAGATGAATGGGTATAGTAATGTTACAATAAAGCCTTACTTACAAAAGCAGGTTATAAACAGGATGAATTTGGTACACAAGCCTTAGTTAAGCAACTCCTGTTCTAGGGGCACAGTTGGAAATATTTCTTATATAAATTAAGTGTCTTATCAGCTTCATAGTTTTAAAAGTTATCTACAAAATCCCCAAGGATTTTTGAGGAGAGGTGTTCTCTTTAGACACTTGCATACCAAGGCCGCAGGGTTATTTCTGTGATAAGCTAAGGCTCCCTTTTTAGAAGTAAATGCTTATCTAAGTCTGCAGAAACTTCTTTAGAAACATGACTCTCACAATTAGACAACATGAAGAAAGAAAAACACAGCTGGATAAGATACTGTGGACTAGTAATCAATAGAATTGCTGGTTATATCCTGTGAGGACAATAGATCTTAATTTAGTTTCATTCTCTTCTCCTCTTTTCACACTATATACTTACCTTTCTCCTATGATAATATATATTAAATATGTCATTGCTCAAAATCACATAGTAGACATATATTTTTTGAGGATGATTTAATTGTTATAATTTAAACCTTTAATATGTCAAACAATCTTTAAAGCTCCCTTATCCTACATTTTTTTTGTTATGAGAATTTATAATATCTCTTTCTGTCCCTCCTGACATAGAACCACAGGCTACCAGGATCTTAGTAAAAGCTTTCTCAGTGTGATGAGATAGGATTTTTATTTGAACTAAAAATAAGATCTCATTGAATAGAGCATATTGAATAGGATAAAGAGGATCTTTCTGTCACTTCTGGACAAGAAAAACATTTTAATGTTATATACTTCTGTAATTTGAAATTATATTATTGCATCTTAGAAATATATTGACCAATTGTCTGCTCTTGACACAAAGATTTTTTCCAATTATTTGCTATTTCTAATAATGTTATGATGAATATTTAAGAATGAATCTGTGAGTATTTAGGAAAATTCCTGGAAAATATGTCCAACTAGTATTTTGAGGTTTTTTTCTCAAAACTTTGGGTCAATCTGGGATATTACTACTTTAATTAAATTTGCCATTTTGATATGCAATAGTAGTATAATTCAATGTTGCTTTAACCTATAGTTTATAAAGTTTAAACATTTTGATGTTTATTTGCCATTTGTATTTAATCATTTAAAAATTTATTATTTCAACCAATATTTGTCATTGTCTACTTTTGCTAGAAACATTAGAGGGTATTTGAGAATACAAGGTTTATGTCCTCTAAGAACTTGTGATATATATGTGTCTGTCAATCAGTTAATGGACCTTTACTGAAGGTTTTCAAGGCACTGAGTATACAGAAATGAAGTAAACAGAAAAAGTCTTTGTCCCAAAGAGAAAGGAGAAAGATATTAACTATATATGTTAATTTATAATACATTTTAAAGATATTAATTATTTGAAAAAACAAAAGAAATAGGACAGAGACTTATAAGGAAGTTTAGAGGAGGAATCTTGTTTATTTACATGGGCCTAATGAGGTAGCATGGAAGTTAAGACCTCAGTGACAAAAGGAAAGTCATGGTGTTCAAATCTATCTGGAGGGTCTTTAAACCTGATGTAAAAGCAGTCATAAAAGGTCGTGATATAGGAATGAATTCACTGTCCTGGAGGATTGAGAAAACAGTCAATGAAGCTAGAGTATGAAGAATAAAGCTGTGAGTAGAGGGAAATGAGATCATGCAGGATCATATGGGCCAAATAAGAAGCTGGACATTTACTTTAAGTATAACAGAGAGCTACTTAAGGTTGAGTAAGAAAGTTATCAGTAACTTCCTGATAAATTGTTAGAAAATAGAGTAAAATGAGTAGAAGCCTTGATGAAGTAGTAGATCCAGTAGACAAAATAACAGGTAAAGCTAAAGATACATCATTAGTCTGAATGGTTTAAGAAAAAATGAATAAAAAATAATGAACCAAACCTACAAGAAATATGAGATTGTGTAAAGAGACCAAACCTATGGCACAGTGGTGTTCATGAAAGAGAAGGATAGAGAGCAAGCAACTTGAAAAACATATTTGAGGATATTGTCTTTTTTTAATTTTTGTCTGATTGAGTTGTTTCAAGGAACCAGTCTTCAAGCTCTGATATTCTTTCTTCAGTTTAACCTATTCTTCTATTAATACTTGCAATTGTATTAGAAAATTCTTGAAGTGAGTTTTTAGCTTTATCATATCAGTTTGGTTCTTTCTTAAAATGACTATTTTGTCTTTCATCTTTTGTATCATTTTACTGGATTCTTTAGATTTTTTGGTTTGGGTTTCAACTTTCTCTTGAATCTTGATGATCTTCATTTCTATCCAGATTCTGAACTCTATGTCTATCATTTCAACCATTTCAACCTGTTAAGAACCATTGCTGGAGACTTAGTGTGGTCATTTGTAGATAAGAAGACACTGGCTTTTTGAGCTGCCAGTGTTCTTGCACCAGTTCTTTCTCATCTACATGGGCTGATGTTAGTTTAATCTTTGAAGTTGCTATCATAGTTGAGGATATTGTCCACAAAAAATTCCCCAAACTCACTAGAGAAATTGATTTTACAATTCAGGAAATCCAGAGAACCCCTATGAGAAATTATACCAGATGACCATCCCCAAGATACATAGTCAACAGATTCTGCAAGGTCAACATGAAAGAAAAAATATTAAAGGCAGCTAGAGAGAAGGGGCAGGCCACTAATAAAGGGAACTCCATAAGACTAACACAGACTTTTCAGCAGAACTGCTACAAGCCAGAAGAGATTGGGGGCCTATACTGAGTATTCTTACAGAAAAAATAATTATAAACAAGAATTTCCTATCTGGCCAAACTAAGCTTCATAAATAAAGGAGAAAGAAAATGCTTTTCAGACCAGCAAATGCTAACTGAATTCATTACTACCAGACCTGCCTTGAAAGAGGTCCTTAAGGGAGTGCTAAACATGGCAACTAAAGTATGCTACTGGCCACCAAGAAACACACTTAAATACATAGACAATGACACCATAAAGCAACTACACAACAAATCTGCATAACAGTCAGCTAACAACATGGTGACAGGATCAAATCCACACATATCAATATTAACCTTAAATATAAATGGGATAAACACCCTCTTAAAAGGCATAGAGTGGTAGTTGAATGAAGAACCAAGACCTGACTGTATGCACTCTTCAAAAGACCCATCTCACATGCAATGACACTTACAAGCTCAAAGTAAAGGGATGGAGAAAAATCCATCAAGGAAAAAGAAGAACGGGGATTCTATTCTAATTTCAGAAAAAGCAGACTTTAGACAAACAAACTACCATTTCCTAGATCAGAAAAGACCAAGAAGGACAATACATAACAATAAAGGGTTAAATTCAACAGACTTAATTATCTTAAATATATATGAATTTAATGCTAGAGCATACAGATTAATTAAACAAGTTCCTAGAGACCTACAAAGAGACTTGGATAACCTCACAATAATAGTGGGAGACTTCAATACCCAACTGGCAGTATTATACAGATCACTGAGGTAGAAAACTAACAAAGATACTTGAAATCTAAACTCAACACTTGATCAAATGGACCTAACAGATGTCTATAGAACAGTCCACCCAACAACAGAATACACATTCTTTTCATCTGTACATGGTACATCCTTTAAAATAGACCACATGCTCAGCCATACAACAATTTTCAACAAATTTAAAAAAAAACAAAATCATACCAATCACATTTTCAGACCACAGTACAGTAAAAATAAAATTGAATACTGAGAAGATTTCTAAAGACTCAAAATTACATGGAAATTAAACGGTGTGATCCTGAATGTCTTTTGGGTAAACAAGGAAATTAAGGCAATTATAAACTTTTTTGAAACTCATGAGAACAAAGATACAACATACCGGAATGTCTGGAACAAAGCCAAAGCAGTGATAAGAGGTGAGTTTATAGTAATAAACACCCACTTCAAAAAGTTAGAAAGATCTCAAATTAACAACATCACACCTAGAAGAACTAGAAAAACGAGCAAACCAACTCTAAAACTAGAAGAAGAAAAGAAAAAAACAAAACTAGAGCTGAACTAAATGAATTTGAGATGTGAAAAACCATAAAAAGATCCACAAACCAAAAACTTGGTTCTTTGGAAGAACAAATCAGATTGATAGATCACTAGCTAGAATAATAAAGGGAAAAACAGAGAGAAGATCCAAATAAGCATAACCAGAAAAGACATTACCATTAACCCCACAGAAATAAAAAAAATCTCTTAGAAACTCTTATGAACACCTCTATGCATATGAACTAGAAAACCTAGAGGAAAGGAATAAATTCTTGCAAACTTAAAATCTCCCAAGACTGAACCAAGAGGAAATTTAAAATCTGAACAGACCAAAAATGAGTTCTGAAATTGAACCAGTAATAAAAAACCTACTAATTGAAAAAAGCCCTGGACAAGATGGATTTAAAGCCAAATTCTACCAGATATATAAAAAAGAGCTGATATCAATCTTACTGATACTACTAAAAAAAAATTGAGGATATGTGATTCCTCCCTAATTCATTTTATGAGACCAGCATTATTCTGATACCAAAACTTGACAGATATACAATAAAAACAGAAAACTTCAGGCCAATATCCCAGATGAACATAGATACAAATATCCTCAACAAAATACTGGCAAACCAAATCCAGCAGAACACCAAAAAATGAATTCACTAAGATCAAGTAGGCTTCATCTCTTGATGTAAGGCTTGTTTAACATACATAAATCAAAGAATGCGAATCATCACCTAAACAGAACTAAGAACAAAAAACAAATGATCATCTCAATACATGCATAAAAGGCTTTCAATAAAATTCAATATTCCTTCATACAAAAAAACCTTCAACCAACTAGGTCTTGAATAACATACATCAAAATAATAAGAACCATCTATGACAAACCCACAGCCAACATCATACTGAATGAGCAAAAGCTGGATGGGTTCCCCTTGAAAACTGGAAAAAGATAAACATGCCCACTCTCACTATTCCTTTTCATCACAGTACTGGAAATCCTTGCCAGAGAAATCAGTCAAGAGAAAGAAATGAAAGATATCCAAATAAGAAGAGAGGAAGTCAAATTATTTGTTTTTGTAGTCACATGATTTCATACCCAGAAAACCTCATAGTTGCTGTTTGGGAACTTCTAAATCTGATAAACAACTTTAGCAAAGTTTCAGGATACAAAATTAATGTATAAAAACTAGTAACATTTTTATACACCAACAATGTCCAAGCTGAAAGCCAAACCAAGAATATAATCCCATTCACAGTAGCCACACACAAACAAAAATATCTAGGAATACAGTTAACCATGGAGGTAAAAGGTCTCTACAATGAAAATTACAAAATGCTACTGAAAGAAATCAAAAATGACACAAAAAATGGAAAAATATTACATGCTTATGGACAGGATGAATTAATATTGTTAAATGGTCATACTGTCCAAAGCAATTGACAGACTCAATGCTATCCCTAACAAACTACTTATGACATTTTTCACAGAATTATTTTTAAAAATTCTAAAATTCATATGGGAGCAAAAATAACCCAAATAGTGAATGCAATCCTAAGCAGAAAGAACAAAGCTGGAGGCATCACATTATCTGACTTGAAACTATACTATGAGGTTACAGTAACCAAAACAGCATGGTAGTGCTACAAAAACAGACACATACACCAATGGAACAAAGTAGAGAGCCCAGAAATAAGGCCACACACTTACAACCATCTAATCTTCAACAAAGCTGACAAAAAGAAGCAATAGGGAAAGAACTCCCTATTCAATAAATGATGCTGGGATAGTTGGCTAGCCATATGCAGAAGATTGAAACTGGACACCTTCCTTATGCCATATACAAAAGCAACCCACAATGGATTAAAGACATAAATGTAAAGCTTAAACCTATAAAACCCTAGAAGAAAACCTAGGAAATATCATTCTGGACATAGGCCCTGGCAAAGATTTCATGAAAAAGATACCAAAAGCAATTGCAGAGAAACAAAAATTGACAAATGGGACCTAAGTAAACTAAAGAGCTTTGGCACAGGAAAAGAAACCATCAACAGAGTAAACAGACAACCTATAGAATGGGAGAAAATGTTTGAAAACTATTATCCAACAAAAGATCTAATAGCCAGAATCTATAAGGAGGTTGGACAAATTAACAAGAAAGAAACAACCTCATTAAAAAGTGGGCAAAGGTCATGAACAAACACTTTTCAAAAGAGGACATACACACGGCCAACGAGCATATGAGAAAATGCTCAACATCACTAGTTATTGTATATCAACACCACAATGAGATACCATCTCATGTCAGTTAGAATGGCTATTATTAAAAAGTCAAAAAATGACAGATGCTGGCAAGGTTGCAGAGAAAAGGGAGCACTTACACACTGCTTGTGGGATTGTAAATTAGTTCAGCCACTGTGGAATGGAGTTTGGAGATGTCTCAAATAACTTATAACTATTATTTGACCCAGCAATTCCTTTACTGGGTATATATCCAAAGGAAAATAAATCATTCTGTCATAAAGACACAAGCATGCATATGTTAATCACAGTTCTATTCACAATAGCAAAGATGTGGAATGAAACCTAAATACCTATCAATGGTGGGCAGGATAATGAAAATGCAGTACATATATACCATGGACTACTATGCAGCCATTGAAAAAGAGTAAAATCATGTCCTTTGCAGCAACATAGATAAAGCTGGAGGCCGTTATCCTAAGTGAATTAACGCAGAATCAGAAAATAAAATATTCTATGTTCTCACTTATAGTGAGAGCCAAACATTGAGTACATATAATCACAAAGATGGGAACAATAGACACCAGGGCAGAGAGTGGGAGGAAAATGAGGATTGAAAAACTACCGATTGGGTACTATACTTACTACCTGGTTGATAAAATAATCTGAACATCAAACCCCCAAGACACACAATTCACCCTTTTAACAAATCTGCACCTTTACCACCTGAACTTGAAATAAAAGTTGAAAAGAAAAAAACTGAAACAAAAAAAAGATAATCAAGAGAGTTGATTAGAATAAAAATTCATTACACATTGATTGCATAAAAGAGTTATCAATTATAAGTATAATGTTTGAGAATATCATCTTACTTGCTGTTTTATATTAAGTGGGTGCTAGTAGAGTAAGCAGCCTCAACTTGATAGGCCTATAGTTATAATGATGTATTTGGGGAACAAGCAAATTTTCTTAATAACCAGAATGAGTGGTATATCTGTGATGAGACTGAAGAATGAAGGGAACCAATTTCCCTGAGAACAGATGTGACTAAGACACCTTTTTGAGGGGTTGGAGTTGATGAGAGTAAAGGAAGAGGTTCAAGTGTTATAAGAATTAGTTTATGGGTACAGAATATGAGCATCTTTGATCAGGTCTTCAAACAAAAGTTATGTAACCTTCAAATAATTCACAAAAGCAATAATAATCTGATGGTGATACCAGGACTCTCGTTTTGTGGTGAAAACATCCACAATCCTTAGTACCAAAAAGGATTTAGGCTTTTCTTCATTCGTTATTTACTAAAAATCACTTGAGCATTTAGCAGACAATGCTGAGTGCTAGAATTATAAAACCAAGAAGAACTAATCCCTCTCCTCAAGAAACTTACTGTTGCATAGAAAGAGGCAGAATATATATTTTTAATTTGTATGTAGATTAAGTACAACTAATTATGTGTAATTTCGTAAAGTATTAATCACCCTTGTTTATTCTAAGATCAATGTTCTCAATTTTAGTATTTCAAAAACTCCAAAATACTGTGATTTTTGCTATGTCAGTACAGAATTCTGCACTGAATTCTGGACTAGTTAATAGCATCAAGAAGCTAATGAAGTGTGTATTTATGAAAGGGACCTTTGTGCAATAGGAATTTTTCTAAGACAAATCTTAAATACACCTGAATAAGGGCCCAGGTTCTTCAGCCCATTCCCTCTCTTTACAGTGCAAATGTCCCCTTATGTTATTTAAGGATGGCTTGGTTGGTATCTATTCAGAGCAAACTAAGTAAAGTTGTTTGCTTAAAATGTATGCTGGGCATGTCAGAAGTCGTCAGGTTTTGTCATGCACTCATTTTATGACAGATCCAGGCCACAGGCACAAAGCTTGGCAAAAATATTATAAATTATAGCTGTGCTGAAGCCTACAGCAATGACTCTTAACTCAGTCTCACCTTCCACATATTCTTGAAAAAACAAAAATGATACAGTGACATAACACAGGAATGTAAAATGCAATTTCTTCAAAGTCTAAGTATCAAGCATCCAATAGTAGTCTTAGATTTTTTAATAATCTGTTTTATTTTCCTTCCCAACAAACCTAAAACTGTCACTATCCATAGAAAACCATGTTATATTATGTAAATGCTTTTCTTTAAAGTTTAACAGCCTTAATTTTATAGTCCCAGCACAGTTTTTATTTCACAAATTTTTATCCCAAAAAGATGTGACACTAAGTCATTCTTTGTTTCATTATGAGTAATGATTTCATAATCTTGAGATTCTAAATGAAAATGTTCTGTATTATTTAGTTCTACTTTGTAAGAGGGCAAGTAGGAAAGGACTATCATTATTCAGAAGAATAATTTATTTCTCTACACTCACTAATTCAGAAAAATCTTTCTATGTTAACTGTTTAGGTCAACCAAGAGACTCTTTTCCGATGTTTGATTACAGTGACAATAAAGATGCTAGTATAAATCTAATCTCAACCTGGAAGAAAAATCTTTTTTGATAGGTTTTACCTTTAGCCTTTAGGTTTTACCCTAGACAGTGCGACATAAGAATCTGTGTTTAACTAGTAGATTAAACTTTCACCCTTAGATAAGAATTTATGTTAATTTGTATAGCTTCATTTAAAAGATCATTATGGTTTGTTTGCAATTATAGTTTGCAAATAAAAAAACTCTAAACTAATTTTTTAGCTATTTTTAAAATTACCATTTTTCTTCATCTTTTTAAATTATCTGTCATATATTTTAATTAAGTTTCAAAAATTATATATTCTTTCTAAAAAAAAGTATGCCAATAAATGACTAACTTCAGTCTACGAAGAAAGATGAATTTCTCTTTTCATCACCTATTGTTACAGGATGCCTTCTATGGACAAAGATTTTTAAATCATCCAGTTCCAAAACTCCTTAAGAAAAAAAGCATTTCAGTTAAAATAAGCAATCTTTGAAATCTAGTACTGAAAGCACAGCTATTTAGTGGGTATTGTGTGGATAAATATGAAATAATATAAGTAGTTCTAATTTTCCAGTATTGTTAACCAACATCCTCCATTCTTCCATTCTTGATTTTGAGATAATGGCTTCCATATAAATAGTATCCTCAGTCAGGGGAACAGTTTAAATGGGTACAACAGTATTCTCATAAATAGCATTGATGAGAACAAATTATGTCTTCATTCTGAAGGATTTTATGCCAAAACAATAGTATAGACTTGGGTTTGATCTGCTTCAAAATGAAAAAAACCTTCCAAATAAAAATACTTCCAAATAGCTTCACCTTTTTTTGATGCAGCCACATAAATAAAAACAGTAGTATGGAAAACAATTTAATTTTAAAAAAGAAAATAATTATTTTGCACTTTGGTTATGATAGGGAAATTCCCACTTTACTGTTAACAACTAACCTGGATAAAATATGAAATAATGCTTTAAACATTCTGGAGAAAAGAGGAAACACATGAGGAAACCATGATACTCATGCTGTCTTTCTGTCTAAAGCCACATTCTAGAATATAAGGCATACAAAGGGAATCCAAGCAGAGCATAGTTGTGTCACTAAATTTAGGATATACAGAATCAATTGTGAGGAGGCTGAGGCAGCTATTGTGCAAAGTAGAGAAATGGAGAGGAGAGAAGTATGCAGAGAAGAAAGTTCTAGAAGTTTGCATAGGGGTTGCCTTGAGTCTTTGAACGAATAATAAGCTGTGTATGCTGAAGGTTAAGCTTACTGAAGCACAGCCAGAAAGTACCATGGAACTGTAAACTGAATACTCCCAAAGCTCTCAGAGGATGGAAAGATGCTCAAGTTTTAAGTAGCTAGAAAGGAAAAACTCTAATAAACATCTAAGTGTTCATTAGAAACTCCAGAAATTATGCCTTAGCAATAAAGTAGTATTAGAAGTTATAGCTATTCTATATGTATCCTAACAAAGGTTAAAATTCTCAAAAAAGCAAGCTAATCCACGATTAGCTTAAAACAAAGCAAAACATCCCAAATCTTTCAAGAAAAATAACAAAATCCAGACATTAAATGATTTAATGTTTATAACATCCAGCAAGTAATAAAACTTTACTAGACTAAAAGCAGGAAAATGTGATCGGTAGCCAGACCAGTCAACCAATGGAAACAGACTCAAAAGTGACTAAGATGGTTTAAGTAACAGAAAAGGATTTTTAATGATAAAAAATTGCTTAATAATATAAAGAAAAAAATGCATATAATGAGAAGAGAAGCAAAAAATATTTTTAAAGACCCAAATGGAACTTCTGAAGATGAAAAATGTAATATCGAAAAAAAAGATAGATTTAATATCAAATTATACACTACAGAGAAAAGAAAATACTATCCAAACCAAAACTTAGAGAAAAAAGACTTAAACAAATCAATGGAGCCTCGGTGACATGTAGGACAATATCAAGCAGTTTAAAATACAAATGATGGGAGAGGAGAGAGATAAAGAAATACTGAAAGAAATAATAGCCAGAAAATTTTATAGACGAACAAGAATTAGAATTCTGCCAACCTCAGAAACAATACAAACCAGAAAACAAATCATTTTTAAATGCTGCAGAAAAGCAATCTGTCAAATTAGAATTCCATACCTAAAAACGATATAGGCTTAAATGAAGAGACCAGGCATGATCAATCACACCTGTAATCCCAGCACTTTGGGAAGCTGAGGTGGAGGATCGCCTGAGCCCAGGAGTTCAAGACTAGCCTGGAAACACAGTAGGACACCTCTTTACAAAAATTCAAAAATTAGCTAGATGTGGTGGTGCTTACCTGTAGTCTTACCTACTCTAGAGGCTGAGGCAAGAGAAAGGCTTGAGGATAGGAGATCAAGGCTGCAATGAGCTGTAGTTGTGCTAATCCACTCTAGTGTAGGAAACCTTGTCAAAAGAGAGAAGAAAGAAAGAAAAGGAAAAGAAAGAAAGGGAGGAAGGGAGGGAGGGAGGAAAGGTACAAAGGAAGGAAGGGAAGGGAAGGAAGTAACAAAGGAAAAGAAAGTAAAGAAGAAGGAGGAGGAGAAGGAGAGGGAGGAGGAGGGAAAGAGGAAGGGGGAAGGAAGAAAGGAAAAGAAAGTAAAGAAGAAGGAGGAGGAAGGGGGAAGGAGAAGAGAGGGAGGGACAGAAGGAGAAAGAAAGAGGGAAAAAATACGGTACAATGAAATAAACTTCACAGAAAGAACAAAAAAGGAAAAAAATTGAGAGTATTTCTAGCTAAAAGACTCGAACTGTAACAAATTTTAAAAGAATTCTTCCGGCAGAAGAAACATAGTTCTGCATTTAAAAAAAGCAGAACTACATAAAGGAACTGAGAATATCAAAAATGGTAATTATGTTGGTATGTTAATAAGTAAAGATTTTTGTTTCTTGTCTAGAATTTATTTAAAATATAAACATTTGTTATTTTGTACAGTTACTTCAAGAGTTATTAACTGGAAATTGGAAATAGATTGTTTAGTTTCGAAAAGTTAAGCCTTCAGTATCAGAGGGACCTAGCAAAATCTGACTTCATTGACTCAGTCAGGAATATTCAAATTGGAGAAAAAGTAAAAGAAAATAATTAAGACATTGGAATTTGAAAACTTTTTAAACTGAAATTCAAGGCTCTCTATAATATGGCCTCAAACTAACTGTCAAAAGTTATTCCCAACTATTTCCCAACATGTTATAGAGGATCCAAGGCAGCTGAACTGCCTTCTGTATTTTTTTTATGATTATAATTTCTCAGAATTTCTTGATGCTGTCTGTCACTACCTCCAATGAAATTTTCCCTAACTCAATTTTAACTATTTCTGTTTAGCCCAAATATACTCATTATTTGAAGTCTTTCTCAAAAGTAACTTCCTCCATGGAGCCTTTCTTAATTCTCTTTGACAAAAAGTAATTTCTTGCTTTGAACCTCCATGATACATTGCATGAAACATTCCCTACACATGATTTGAGTTTAATATAGGTTGTTTATGTATTTAGGTCCTATTCATGATTAACTATAAGCAAAGGTCATACCTTGTTTACTATGATATCATCTATATCATACAAGATAAAAGGATTGAACATTTACTGAGAACCTACTATGTATCTTTATGAAAATAATTTGAAAAATGCTAATATTCATCGTAACTGAAAGAAACAATTATTACTATGTCTTTTTTTAATAAATGATTAACTTTCCCATTTAGAAAAAAAGTTCAACTCGTATATAATTTTACATAAGCACACTCTGAGGCTGAAGCAAACTATCAATGTGAAAATAAAATATAAAATCTGTTCTTGTAGTTATTTCTAAACAGAGCTAACATTAGAATTGTCTAAATCATCACAATCATCTATTTTGGAAAGATAGGATTCATCAAATGAGTCTTTGGCCAACAAGTGTTCTAGAATGATGCTAACATCACATGTAGGAATGCTACATTTTCTAGCATTTGACATTTTCAATGATTGAGATACATATTTTGTAAATGGAAATACCACTACTAAAAACAGAATGCTATAAGTAGAATGTCTTTTGTTTCCAAAATCAATATACTAGAGTGATACAAAAATAATAATAAAAGCAAGATATTTCGTGTCAAAGTTATCTTGGGGTAAATGCTGCAGCCACAAGCACTGCTGGCAAGTATTCTCAGGGCACACTGGAAAAAGGTAAAATTAAAACTGTGTAACTTGTCCAAGATCACATAAACAGTAACAGCAAACCTACGAGAATAACCCAGAGTTCTATTAATATGATCCAAAGCATATATTTGTTTAAATACATAGGTAATTGTTAAATGTAAATAGACACTGAACAGTCGAAACAAGTAAGTTGCTAAAGTATTACATGTTTCAAAAAACAGAGAGATAGAGAAGGGAGTGAGAAAATGAAAGATAGAAACAGATAGGGAGGGAAGGAGGGAGAGGAGGAGGGAAGAAGGGAGAGAGGGAAGAAAGGAAGGAGGGAAGGAAGGAAAAAAGGGAGGGAAGAAAGGAAGGAGGGAGGGAGAGAAGAAAGGGAATGAAGGAGCTAGCATGTATTTGAAACAGAAATTCTAAGTATTTTGGTTTAGAACATTGCATACAGAACACCCAAGGAAGTACAAAAGAATAAATCAGAGTAACTTTCAGCACAGTATAAAGAGAGCTATCTTTAGAACCATAGAAAAATTACTAATAAAAATGATTATCTTGAAGGGATAAAATTGCTGTTGACTTGGAATTCTTAGAGTTAGAGGAAGTAACTTCAATAAAGCATGTCTTGAATTGCTGTTGGCAACTCTGAAAGTCATTTTATATATCTTATAATGCCTGAACAAGGAAATACATTTATTTCAAGTAGATCAAGGTTCTTTAATATGTGTTGCTTATGTATATAATTAAAGATATAGTCTAGGAACCAAAATGATGATGATGACATAATTTTTTATTTATCATTATTTAATAAAGTTCCTTGGTTATACCCAAATGTGTCAGGAACACTGCTATGAAACTTCAAAGAATATTGTGGTCTTGCTCAATGACAGTGATTTTTGAGATGAATAAGGCCATGGCCTCTACCTGAATGGGGAACCTATGGTTTGTGACAGGTGTCTCACACACATACATACAAGGTAAATCTAATTACAAATATCTCTGAATTTTGTGACAGAACAATAAAAAATTAGTGGTTTCACTTATATATATATGTTTTTTAATGAATATATTTCATGACCTAATGAAATAGTTACATAACTATTAACATATTTCAAAAAGTAGAATGGGCAGTTGTTACTAACTTCCATTTTGGTAACTGTTATGGATGTGCAACTCGCTCATCACTAGCACTTTGTAAAAATTGTGTGATGTGTTGAAGCATATGGAATTAATATCTAAAAGATGTATACATTTTGTGAAAATACATATTTAAATCTGTCTCTGAAAAATATTAAGGGAGTTTTACCGACATGCAATTTTAGGATATTACAAATGTTTTAGGACAGGCACGGTGACTCACGTCTATAATCCCAGAACTTTGGGAGGCCAAGACGGGCAGATTACTTGAGGTCAGCAGTTTGAGAGCAGCCTGGCCAACATGGTGAAACCCCGTCTCTACTAAAAATACAAAATTAGCTGGGCATGGAGGTGTGAGGCTAAGACAGGAGAATTACTTGAACCCCGAAGGCATAGGTGGCAGAGAGCCAAGATTGTGCCATTGCACTCTAGCCTGGGCAACAGAGTGAAACTATATCTCAAAAAAAAAAAAAAAAAAAGAATTAAAAAATGTATTGCTAAGGCTTTCTCCTCGACATATATTCCAAAGTGGTTCATAATAACAGTAATTAAAATGTAGATTAATGATGATATTCAATAATAGGATGCAATTATTGTAATAATCTGTGGAAGATAACTTCAAGCAGCTAATAACAAAGGCAAAATTATGGAGACTGAATAATGGTGGTAATCAAATGAACAATTTCCAGTCTAAAATGTTTATTTGCCAGCAACCTGGTTAATTAATGTTGTCAGTTGCACATTAATTCAAAAACAAACAAGTATATTAGGTAAAAAAAATAAGTAGAACACCTTTCAAGATAATTGATGGAACTATTTGTAAGCAACACAAAAGATCTAATTGATAAATATTTGTGGAAATATAATTCATACAGGTAAGATACATAGGTAAGCAATATTTATATAAATACTTATTGATACAATTGCATCCTTTCACAAATATTACCTAATGTTTAAGCTCCATGAAATCAGTGTATTTTGTTGATCACTATAACAAAGCACTTGAAACATGGTAGATGTAATTTGTTGAATTAAGTGAATTCGCAAATGAAAAATTTCTGAGACTGTTTTTTGCAAAGAGGATTCATGTTTACTCTTTTTCAATATTTAATGTGCACTTACTCGTATTCTCTATGCTCCTGCTGAGTCTATGGGTTATGAAGGAAAAAAATGCTAAGTTGCTAATAAAATGCATAGCTGATTTTTATTTTATTTTATTTTTTGCTTTATTTTGTTAAACAACACATGGCCCAAGGGAACTGGAAAGCTTCACATTTGAGTCAAAATGTTCCTTTTGGTGTTTCGCTGTGGCATTGCACAGTAAAGTTTTATAAGTTCTAGGAAAACAAATGAAAACAGTAATTCAGATTCCAGTCTATCTCTATAGCCTCTAATTTTTGTTCTCACTTATGGCATAGCCATCTTGGGAATTCTTATTACAAAATTTAAATTCCTGAATTAACAGCATTTCAAACAGCAAACTGTTAACTTCTCAAAGAAGTTTGTGTTATAGAGGGCAATGGAAGGTCAGAAACCCCTTCCAATTCATTCTTGTAATCTTGAGAAGCAACACACTCTTTCTGGTGTCATAAATCCCATCCCATTAAAGCACTTGCAATATTAAAACAGGTGTTATCAGCCCCTAGCCCCAGCCCTATATGTATGCTCAAGATTTCATGAGAGATGAGTTGTCAATATTGCCAACTCTTTGCATATGAAAAATAGGTAGAAAAGGAATGTTGTCAATGATCATAGGATTAAAAATCTTTTTAAATAGAGTATTCAAAAATTCTAAGAAAGTAGTATCTGGTCTTAAAAAAGTAACGACTCAAAGTAACTAGAGAGACCCCCGACCCAGGTGGCACTGAAGGAAATCAGAGGCAGACACCCAGATAGAACAGCAAAGTGGGTCTATCGGCTGGGGGTGGGGGTGCGGAGGCAACAGCCTTCCAAACTGAGAGCCTCAGGGGCTAACAGCATTCCAGGCTGAAGGCCCCGAGTAGGTTCTGATCCACTTATTTATTCTCTCTGAACAGGTGATTATTATTAACAAACAGATGTTCTGTATTTTCTCATAACTCAAAAATACACCAAGTAGGCAGCTGTTACCCACTTGCTGCTGATTACAGACAAACTGAAAGGTATTCTCCACAAGGGAGCCACAGGGGCAGGGGCAGATAGCTCAAAGAATTGTTTTAACTGGTGTATGATATTTATACATTGTCCTGCCACTTTGGAATGGTTTTCCGCTTGCGGGTGGGGGGCAGGGGGAGGAGGCGGGAGGGGGCGTTGGCTAAGTTTTTCTTGCCATTGTTCTTCCTAGAAAACAATATATTCTATCATACACTCAGCATTCATCAATACTCATAAACTTAATATTTCTCAACAACATTTTATTATTGAGCATAAATTAATGGAAAGGCTAGGAAAAGCAATAATTATGGATGCAAAAGGGAATGCTGGAGTAAAATACAAGTCAACTTTTTCATTTGGTATTTTGTAACTAACTAGCTGTAGCGCTTAAGGGTAAAACCAATCTGATAAAGCCTAGGATTTAGCAGTATACTTTATGGAGCTTGGGTCTGGAACTTTGGGATTATTCCATATTTTGAAAAAGTGCAATTACATGTAAATCACTACAGGTGGTATAGTAGGTGTCAGGTCAGGATTAAACAACTAAATGAATACTAAAAATATAATTGAGGGCAACATAAAATGTGTTGGTTATTTTTGTTTGTTTGTTGGAGTGTTTTAAATCAATAGTCCGGGTCATGTAAAATAAAGTCACTGGGAAAGACTCCAAATGACATTCTCGTTTTCTATTCCTGGATTGGAAATGTTGAAGCTGAGCTATGTATTTAATCATGTCTGCTTCTCTCCATGAATAAGAGAGTAGCATAAAGAACGCAGCTTTCTTGGAGTTAATGAAAAAGCAGAACAATCAAAGAAAGCAACCCTGTCAGGGAGCAGCTCGGGTTCCTCAGATCTAAGCAGGAAACAGTAAACAACTACAGTGTCGCTATCCCCAGTTTCAGGAAACACAGCATATTACCAATGACCCTAAGGATGATAATACAGGCCCTCCAGGTGACATAAGTCCTTGTGTAAAGAAAATATAACCTTGCCTTCAGTAAAATAGTCTGTTTTCTTGATTATCCTTTTAACTATTTGATACATACTACCTCTACCTACTGAGATGTGGTTATAACAGCAACAAATTCTGGATTTTCTGAGTCAGTGCCAAATTAAAAGACTTTGGCCCATTTGTTGGTGTGTTCACCCTAGAGTTAGATTCAGAAAATAAAGTCCACTTCCACCTGACATCATTGGGTATTAAAACATTCCAACCACAATTCAGACAAGAGCAGAGAAAAGAAAAGGTTTTCCTAGAATTTCTAAGTCCCACCCCAATTTCAACTTCTTAAAAGAAAGGATTCAGGATTTGAAACATCAAAGAAATCTGGTATCAAAGAACCTAGCAGAAAATACAGGTTTTTTTTTTTTCTTTTTGCTTTTTGTTTGTTTAGTTTTAGGTAAGGGAAATTTGAAGATGATAAATTAAGCTTGGACACATCTGTGTAATCTCTGGCATGAGACTGGTGTAGCTATCCATCTAAATTACTAGAATGATCTTGTTCCTCATCTTTGGAGCAGTCAGAAATGATCCTAAAATGACCATCAGGATTTAGATAGATATAATAGAGATGCACTGCTCTTATTTCCTCCATTGCTTGCTATATCATATACAGCAAGTATATATGTGTATAAACTTTCTCAGAATCTCCCCCACTACATTGCAAACTTCTTTAAAGTAGGAATGCATTTTTAAATATTTGATGATATAAAACATGACATGGAATCGTCACATAATAAATGCATGGTTATTACATTAATGTATTTATACTTGCATGAATGAATATTATTCTCAAGACAAGAAAAGTGAAAAAAAAAGCAGTTACATTGGTTTTAGCTAACATTCATTAATACCTTCGTAAAGAAGATAAAATCAAATGGAAAGAAAGTTGAGTTGGGCTAATTCATTTTTCTAGCTTGCATGTAAGAAGCAGTGGGGCGTAGATTTGGAATGTTTGCCTAGCAACTTTTTACCAGTAAATTTTCAGGATTTGTTGTTTGTTGTTTGTGTGTATGTGTGTGTGTGGTTTTTTTGAAACAGTTGCTCAGGCTGGAGCACAGTGGTGTGATCACAGCTCACTGCAACCTCTTCCTCCTGCGTTCAAGTGATTCTCATGCCTCAGTCTCCCAACCAGCTGGAATTACATGCATGCACCACCACACACAGCTAATTTTTCAATGTTTAGTAGAGACAGGGTTTACCATCTTGGCCAGGCTGGCATCAAACTCCTGGTCTCAAGTGATCCACCTGCTTCCCCCTCCGAAAGTGTTGAGATTATAGACATGAGCCACTGCACCTGGCCCACTTAAGGAAAGGTCTTGAAAACAAACCTGAAAAAAATGATTCTAAAACATCGTTGTACAGAATGTAGTTTTTAGCTCAGATACTGTTAGTTTTTGATTATTTAATTCAATTTCTTAATATGGTTCACAGCTAGTTGTGGCTTACTTGGCTGGCCTTTGAACATCATAGAACAAGCAATATTCTCCATTTGCTTTAGTACAAGCAAAACTTGGCACAGCCACACACAATGATAAAGAGATAAAGCTGTCAACTTTCTAAAGGAACAGTGAACAGAAAAGCATATGTAAAATACACAGACAAAGGACCTACTTGTCTGAAACCGGGTTAAGTTATGGGGAAAAGTCATATGAAGAAAAGATAGTCACTCTTGATGATCTTGGCACTTGATGATGCTGGGACCTTATTGTATCCAATGTAATTAGTTGTTACTTCTCCACTCAAAAGCTGAGAAATTTGTATTGTCTTTACCAAGTCATGGCCTTCAGACTGGCTATTTCTGACAGACTTAATTACTCAGGGATAATAAATATTAGCGCTGGTGGCATTTTAAACATTGACTTATTTATCAACAATTACAATTTGGGATATGTCATAAACAAAATGTTTAATTCTGTACTTCTTAAAAATGGAAGCTCAGATAGCACTGGGTGATTTCACTTGGAGCTTAGTATTAGCCACTTCCCTTAGACAAAAGAGACATGTACCCAATATATACAATCCCAGTCACTCCTAAATGATAAAACACCTATCATGTAATAATTATTTTCAGGAACACGAAAGGTAGAGGTGGGTTAAAGCAGTAGCGTGCCAGAGCCAGCTTGTACTGACTAGCTCAGGAGAAACTGTGTGTGCATTTCTTCCCAATTTCAAGGTCAATGGCATCATGCTGGTAGCTTGAATTCAGCTATAGTGAGCATACTTACATGACAGAAATCTGCAAATATTGTCAATCAAATTTTCCATCCAAGCTTAGATAGTATCTGTTAAACATTAACCAGCACAGCATTGGATTGAGGTAAAATGTAGAGCACATACCTACATGAAAGGGACAGTTGTGTTTAACAAAGCCACTTTGTTAAGTGCCTTATAAAACAAAATCATAATCCACAATAAAAATATATTGACTCTATCATGATCAACCTCTACTTATCTTTTAAACATGATAGCAAATGATCCATTTGAAGCATACTGAACTATTTGTCATTTCTAAGATGGGACAACTTTATTTTCCTCTTGATTTCTTTATAATTATTGTACCCCTTTTCTGGAATAACCTTGACATCTTGTTCATCTAGTCAATGCCTGCTTGTCTTCTGTGATTTCAACTCAGGTATATTATCTTCTCCTGAGATACTTCTTTAACTGCTGTAAAGGCACATTTCTGTGCCCCATATCTGTGCTTCCTAGCATGAAGCACGTTCTAATAGTGTACAATATTTGGCAGTTGCCTGTTTTTCTCTTCCCTCTGCTGGACATTGTGCTACTTGAGAATATAACTTTCCCTTTTATTAATTTATTTTGATTATGTTCTTCTGTCACAGGATTCTACCAGCCTGGATCCTATGCCTGCCGAGTTTTTGAGACATTATATACCTATGTTTTGAGACATTATATACTTGCTTGTTATAGCCATGAGTGCTTTCTGTCTCTCAACTGAAATGTGGCTCCCAAGACTGAAACATCAGGGAGAAACTGTGGTGAGGGAAAGAAAAGCAGAGAAGAGAACCAAGAGCTAGTATGGTTCACCAAGGTCATAAGGCTCTTGATTACTGACTGAATCAGGACTGTGGTCCAATGCTATTGGCAACAAATCTGTTCTTTACGCTAGGTCTCAGCTGCTTTCCTTTTTTTTTTTTTTTAAAATGTAAGTAATCAAACTTTTTATCCCTAATACTAAACATTCTAGAATAGTTATTTATATACTTATTGAAGGCACAGTTTTTCAGTAACAATCCTAGATAGCTAGTGTCACTGTTTAACACCTTAAATCTCTAATTATGATGAGTCCATTTTGACCTTTTCTGGAGTTCCTCAGAGACATTCCTATTATCATCTTATCTTTAAGATTTATTAGTATAATTTCATTTACAAACCACCTTGTTCATTTTATTTTGGAGCACATGTTCAAACTGGCATCTTCCCCAGCTGCAATCAATGTACATAATAATGCCACAGCTCCTAGATTAGTTTAAGAACAATTTTTTTGTCTACAAATAGGAAGACAGTTCAAGGTTTATGATGATGGCACATTTCCAGTGATGCTGCTTAATTCACCTGCAGTTCTCAGTGTCTTGGTTGTCTCATACTGATCATTAAAAATAGTTCCTGATGTTGCAAACTAAGAAGTGGTTCTAAAGAAAAGAAGGTTAAAACCACGGATGGTGCAATATAGATGCCTGATATTTTATTACAATAACTCTGAGTATTACAATGAATGTAATGAAGAAAAGCTTAAAGTGTTGGCCTTAAGAAGTTAGATAACCCCTGGTAGGTGTTGCTTACAGTGACTGTTGTTGATTTCCAATTCCAGATTGTTGTTTTTCCTCTTTTGCTGTTCTGAACTAGAAAAAAAAAAATGCCTTCGAAGTTCTTATAAATAACTTTCATGATCTCTAAGAACAATTATTGCTTAAAGATGAATGTTTTCAAGATAATTGTTATATAGATTTGGTTATGAGACATTAATAAAAATTGCTCCAAATAAATTTAATATAATACATATCATTTATATGAAGTCTTTATCAACTTCTAAAATATTGCTTTAAGTATTTTTATTTATATTAAAATATATAGTTTGTCTCTATTGGAAATATTTCCCTAATTTTGTTTCCATATAATTGCTTTTATTATTGTAATTTTTGTTTTAACATTTATTTAGCACTCATTGATCAAGTCCATACAACAAAGCAAAGTTTCTCTGAATCTCCATTGAATTTGGCTGTGCTCTATTCCTGCTTTCCTAGCTTCCGAGACAAAAGTGTCTAAAAATTTTAATTGTAGTTATAAAATTCTGAAAATGGGATAACTTTTAAGGGTTCTTTCACATAAAAATCCTAAATAAAACATATAAATAATTACTCTCAGAAAACCCCCTCAAGTTTTTAGCACTTTTTAAAATTTATTTGCTTGATATAAATTGTTACTTTTTAGATAGATTAAAACAACCTATTAGAAAATGTTGTCAGGTGTGGTGGCTTACCCCTGTAATTTCAGCATTGTGGGAGGCTGTAGTGGGCAGATCACATTAGGTCAGAAGTTCGAGACCAGCCTAGCCAACATGGTAAAACCCTGTCTCTACTAAAAATATAAAAACTAGCTGGGCATGGTAGCAGGTGTCTGTAATCCCAGCTACTCGGTAGGCTGAGGCAAGAGAATTACTTGAACCTGAGAAGTAGAGGTTGCAGTAAGCCAAGATGGTGCCACCACACTCCAGCCTGGGTGACAGCAAGACTCCATCTCAAAAAAAAAAAGAGAAAATCGAATAGACTGACTCTACATATAATTGTACTGTTCTATTTAAAGATATTTTAAATAATTTTTAGCAGAATTTTCACCACAGCATGTCCATGATATATCAGGAAGGAGGAATGAGGTAAGTGTTCCTCAAAGTGACAGTTATAAGTGACTAAGACATAGGAAGATGAATCACTTGGTCATCATATTGATCTGAATTCTGGAAGGACATAGATCACAAATTTGAAGGAGAAAGGCAATGCATTTCTGCAAATGGATAGTCCTTAAAGTCTCTAAAATGCTCCTTGAAATAAATGGGGCACAAAAGAGGTTGCTTTACCCTAAAGCAATCTCACCTCCAATCTTGGCAGATTTCCACGTTTTTGAGACTTGACCATCATCTTAGATCAGAGTGGCTTTAAGGGGACAGCCAATGGGATATTCACTGGATGTAAAATCAGAGGATTTTGGTTTGAAAGCAAGCCTTTTCTCTTACTGACTTTTTGACTTTGAGCAAATCACATAACATCTCAAAGTATTAATTGTCATATTATCTCTGAATGACCTATATATATATATATACATATAAGCCAAGAATGTTAGCAGTGAATTGCTTCACTGCCATATTCTATAAAACAACCAGTTGTTAGGTGATATTCATTCATTTATTCATTCAACTACAGTGTTATGTTTTAAGTAATCTACCAAGGTGGAGGATACTGACATCCATAAAATACAATCCCCTAATTCCAAGACACGTATAGTCTAGAAAGGGTTGTAGACTCAACTCATTGTGGTTCACAGATGTTGTTTGTCTGCTAGCATGTTTATTCAAAGTTGAAATTGGAAGGCCTTTTAATACCATCTCCAGTTAGTCTCATGCTCAACCTCTCCTTTTCTTGCATTAACCTGCTTTAGTCAAAGGCCACATAACGTAGGTACTCTCTTTATTCAAATAAATTTTTCAGTGAATATGCTTTATTTATGTTTCAGTTTGACACTAAAGCACTATTCAAGAAAGTGTTTCTCCATGCAAGCTGTTGGAATAACATCCATAAGAATTCAGCCATTCTTATTTGTATATTTGTTCAAAATGCTCCTTTTCCCCCCATGTTACTTTTAGAATCATGTATATGTGTAAATGCTTCATAGATTTACTTTGCTACATTATAGTTTTGCCAAAAATATCCCTGCCAAACAGGATACGCTTTTCTTACTTCATTCTGAGGCTTCTACTTCCCACAAACTCAACATGTAAATTAGATCCTATTAGGTTGGTGCAAAAGTAATTGCGGTTTATGCCAACTAAGCAACCTGTGTTAGTAGACTATTCCAGTCTTGGCTAATTGCTCTCTTTTCTGAATTTCTGTAATATTCTGAATGCCTATACCACCCATTTGGGAATGTAACTACATTTGGAAACATTTCTTTAGCTATTTCATGTCAGCATATCTTTTTAAAATGTTATTTTTTGAAAACAGAAATTGGGTCTTAAATTCTCTTGTTTCTAGACCTTCTCCCAATGAAATCTTGGTGAAATAAATTAACAAATGAGTGAAAGATGACACAGCTCAATATGTGACTTCCAAAACATAGATCTAGTTATATTTATGGTATAATAATATAAAATACAAACTATCATATATATAGTAAAAATTATTTTGCTTCTTTCATCTTTAAACAGAAGCATATAAAGACAACATATACACACACACACACATTTCTAGTAATCAACTTGGTGGCTTACACTAATAATTCGAATAATATTATCTGTCGTGCTGTATTATGCATTTGCTTCCATAGAGCACTATCCTTACGTTCTGATGTACTTGATAACCTCTTGATTTTATATATAAAGTAATTTTCACTGGGCTGTGTCTCTACTTTATATAGTCATGCTTATACTTTTCTGCAAATAAAGCCTATTGTGAGAAATTGTATGAAAACCCAAAGAATATTACCTTCATAGTTTCAAATAATGCCTAGCTATGTAGTCTGCTGCCCTCTGAGCTTCCATCTAATTCCTAGGAGAGTACAGTCCATTACTTTGATGTGCATGATATTTGGACTACATTTTATCATACTTAGGTAGGTCAGTTTTCCTTTGCGGTTTTATACTGTGCAGGACTGACCTTTTTTTTTTTTTGCACATTTATTTTCCTTATATTTAATGACCCTCTGCATGGTGTCCATTCTCAGAGTGACTTCCAAGCAGAAAAATATGGATTTGGGATGTTTATTTTATAACTACCCCCCAATGAAGTGATCTTTTATGTGTTAACTAAAAGAGTTATCAGAAAGCAAAGATTGTTACTGAAAGAGGACTAGACTTCAAATTAGAAGACCAAAAGGGTCATAAGAAGCCATTCAGTTTTGTCAATTAATAACTATATGACTTCAGTTGAGTTTGGTAGAGTTTTGAACTTAATTTCCTTATCCATGTAACGTGATAATAATAATAATGCTAGCACCTTCTATGGGAAGTTGGTACAATTAAATGAAATTTCTAAATGAAGAGGTTTGCAAATATTTAGCATTACAAAAAATGTACATAGTACAACTCCTAGACATGAAGAACAATGACCAAAGCCTTATATTTGGCACCATCCGTTCTTAGAAATCCCCGGAATGAGCCACACAGATTAAGAGTTGAGTGTACTGACTGACCTATAGGACTATGCAAAGTCAAAATGCAGTTCTTCATAGACAAAAAAGGCGAGTTAGATATTTGAATGGTGAACATGTAAGCACAAAGTAAATTTGAAAATAAGTTGAAAATTAAAAAATTCTGTAATATGTACTCCCAAAATTAAAATTTTTAATGTGTGTGTGTGTATGTATATATATAAAATGTGTGTTACACAAGAAAATTCCGTGCAGAAAAAGCCACAGATGAGATGTGAAAAATAATATAATGGTGATTGTTATAATTCTAACAGTGTCCAAAATTCAGGAAGTTTGTTTAAACAGAAATAGAAAAAATAATCACCAGAGAGTGAAGAGCTATGCATGTAGCAGTTGAGTTACGTAGATGAGAAGCTGGCATTCATGGGAATTTAAGTAAAAATTCAGTCTACTCATGCTGATATTAGAATTGACTGAAAAAGGGTCAGTTATTAGAATGATTGGTTAATCAATGAAAAAATATATAGAAAAGGTGTGTTCTTAATTTTGTTGTTGTGTTGTTTTTTTAAATATAATGCAGTGGTCGAAAACAGTGATGACTAAAAGGTAAATAATATAACCAAAATCTCTTGGACAAACCACAAGATGGATTTGATATTTGGTCATGTTTTACCCTTTATTTACTACAATCTCAAAATTCAAGTTGCTACTTCCAAATTGCCGGATGAGATTAAAGAATGACATTAATAGACTAATATACTAGTATTACAGGAGTTTTATTCAAGCCCATTGTATTTCTTGTCATTAGTGAAGTTACTGTGTATTAAATGAGAAATAATTGAGAAGCATGCAGAGTTATAAAATTAACTGTTATAAGTGCTATGTCAGAAAGCAGTGACACTATTTAGCTTCTAAACTTGGCATTTACTCTTTTGAGTATGCCAAGGAAATTATTCTGAGAAAGTAATAGCTGAATTGAATATAAAGAAGTAAGTTAGAAGTGGTAGGGAAGATAAAATAAGGATGAAGCATTCAGGCACAAGAACAACCTGAATATAGCTCTTATAGCCTCATCAAAAGGTCAGTGAGACTAGAGCACTACACAGCAGGAAGAAAGGAGAAATATTTAGCTGCAACATTAAGTAGGATCAGCCTTGAAGGCCTTGTGTGTAGGCCCTGTCAAATATTTTTGTTTTATGAGTAGTGGCACATATGTAGGTTTTGTAGCAAGAGGTGACATATCTAAACCTACATTCCATAAAATACTGTGGTTGCAGTGTGAAGGAGAGATTTAATGGTGCAATATTGGATGCAGGGAGAATGGTTGGGGATTATTGCAGCAGACAGCAGACCACACATCACGGACAAGTGTAATAGAAATGGAGATAGAGAGAAGATTGGCTTAGGAAATACTTAGGAAATAAAGTCAATTCACAGTACTGAACTCCATGTTGGAGGAAAGGAGAAAGCAATGTCATAAATAATTCCTAATTTTCTGGCTTGGATATTGATGCTAGAAACACTAAGAAATAATCGGTTGAAGTGAAGGGGGTCAATAATGAGTTTAAAGGTATTGACTTGTAGGTATCTTAGAGACATCCAAATGGGGAATATTAAAATCCTAGCAGGAGGAAAGTTTTTGAGTCCAGGAATTTCAAAACTGTAAATATAAATTTTTGAGTTATTGGCATATATGCATACATAATGTAATATAATTATTGAACTTTCAGACCTATTTTAATTTGGCAATCGTTTTGCCATATTGTGAGAATTTTTTCAATAGAAATTGGCTGATCAAATGCATTTGTTCACTGAGAGAGCAAGAAGTTGACTGATTAACAGATGGGGTTTGGCTGGATGAATGTGACAAAATAGCAAAAGGACCAGGTAATTGAGAGTATTATCAAGAATTTATTTACTACATATGAACAGTATACTCTAACTAAATATGGAGACGTTTGAGAACAGGGAAGAAGGAAAACATGATAATCTCATATCAATGAGATTACATGTAGAAGTAGCTGAAATGGGAGAAGTGTGAGATCACAATGTGATGTAATTTAGTTACTGGTTGAATATGGGATGCTTACAGGTGCAGTGATGTACGCAATCAAAATACATGAGATGGAAGAGTGGAGCTGAAGAGCCTGCATGTCGAGCAGTTCATGCCCCAAAATGAATAATAAGAAGGAAATATAAAAAGATGCAGAAATAAAGACACAACAGCTCATATGCTGAAGAATATCGAGGAATCAATAACATATGCTGGTGCAGGAGCTTTAAAGAGATTATCACCATAAATGCTTTGGGTTCCCTCAGTTTTGAATATAAACACCAAATATTTGTACATCAGAACCTAGTGCTTTTGAATATTTTACATTCCAGCTGACATTACATTCATTTCTCCCATTACCCATTTACCCAACCCCACACACACACCAGAAAATATATAACATAAAAATATCATTTTAATAGTTCTATCATTAGAAATCATTGAAGACAGTCACAAGATATTTCCTAGCAGGCTCTTGGACAGAGAAAGGAAATGTAATTAAGATGTTGACTAATTTAATGACATATATTCTCCAGAGCATATCTGCTTTTACTGCTGTTGCCATTTCCAGATTCTGTTTTCCAGCCAGTGATTTTTTTCATGAGTTGTGATATTCACTTGAAACCTTAATCATTCTCAAAGATCCAGCTTTAAAATGGAAACTAGGGCTTTTCCCTCCGTCTGAAACTCACTTGAAAGAACTAAGGCTGCTGTGTCAACTGCTTTCAAGAATTATAGAGGGCAAAGCAAAGGAAATGCTTAAGAATAATGTAAAAGATTTTTGTTATAAAACACTGAATACACAGACTATTCCTGTGGAAATTTAAATGCTGAATTTTCAGGTCCCAGATTGAAATGTGAGCTGTATACACAATATGACCTAGGTAAGAATCTCTTATAAGGACTATGCCATCATACAATGAACTGTTGGTGGCATCTAAATAATATAAGTGCAAATTAACTGGGAAGAAAACTTTTTTTACCTAACACTTAAATTTAAAGGGTTCTATTAACTAAGGTACAATTTGCGGTTATCATTATTTCTATAAACTTGATTTTCAAATTCTATTTTTATCTAATATTATCTATATACTTTTATCTTTGTCCATGGCTTTTAAAACACAATCCTTATTCAGGGTCTAATTGCATCTCAGCTTTGTCTCTATTGGTCTCCTGGCTCTATCATTGTCCCTATGCAGTCTATTTCATAAGATTCTCCAAAATGCCTCCTCAATTTTGCAGATGCTTTTCTTCCTTAGAGTAAAGTAAGATGCAGTGGTTGATCCCATCCCACCATCGATTTCTAAGCTATGGCGGGCAGAATAATGACCTTGCCCCCCTGTAGATGTCTATGTGATAATCCAGGACCCTGTGAATATGTCATGGTACATGACAAAAGGAAAGCAAGTTTGCTATTGGAATTAATTTGCTAATCAGTTTTCTTTGCAATAGAGAATTTACTCTGGATTAGCCAGGTAGATCCAATGTAGTGGCAAGAGTTCATAAAAGTGAAAGGAGACAGAAGAGGGTTCATGCTATACTGTTAGATTTGAAGATGGAGAAAAGGCCTTGAACCAAGAAATGCGGGTGGCCTCCAGAAGCTAGAAAAGGCAAAGAAAAGATTCTCTCCTACTCTCTAGAAGGAATGCAACTCTAATGACACCCAGCAAGACACACTTTGACTTTTGACCTCCAGAACAATTATATAATAATATGTATTGTTTTAAGCCACTAAGTTTGTGAAAATGTATTACAGCAACAAAAGAAAACTAATATACAAGCTTGTACTTATATTTCTATCAGCAATTTTCTGCTTCGGGATCCTCATCTTCATTAATAACTTGTCCCAGTTTTTAATTCACATTAGTGACCGAGATTGTTAGCAAATTCCCTTCAGTTGGTATACTGCACAGTAGTTAGAGTTTTTCATTACTCAGAGGCAATAAAATAATTTCAAGAAAATAAAAAGTGCTCCTAGAAGGAAACACTAGAAAACTCGGCATTAGAAATGATTAGAAAAGGAACATTTCTCTTGACCTCTGCCCATGTCATTCATATTGTCTGAAGGACTGTTTGTCCCCATTTCCAGATGTTCTTCTCTCATTGCTAATCATATCCATCTGAGTCAAAGTCATTGGATTATACCTTTATTATCACCCCAAGTCTGTTTATAGAATAACCCCAGGATGGCATTACATCTTTTTTTTTTTTTTTTCTTTTGAGACGGAGTCTTGCTCTGTCACCAGGCTGGAGTGCAGTGGCATAGTCTCAGCTCACTGCACCCTCCGCCTCCTGGGTTCAAGCGATTCTTCCGCCTCAGCCTCCCGAGTAACTGGGACCACAGGTGCGTGCCACCACGCCTGGCTAATTTTTTTGTATTTTTAGTAGAGACGGGGTTTCACCCTGTTGGCCAGGATGGTCTCGATCTCTTGACCTTGTGATCCACTCGCCTCAGCCTCCCAAAGTGCTAGGATTACAGGCGTGAGCCACCGTGCCCGGCTGGCATTATATCTTATTTTTGTTTTTGCTTATTAAGATAAAAAATGTCTCTTCCCAGGTATTTCTCAACAAATTAGAAGAGAAATGTTGATCTTCTCATCTGTCTAAATGAATAGCAATCTCCCAATGTAAAACTTAACTCACTGCTCATAACAAGCATCTGAAACATTTGTCATAAAAGCGTCCTAACTCATACTGTGATAAAAAGATGGAAAGACAAGTCTGAAGAAGAGAAAGTCGGAATTCTATCTATAAGACACAGTTTTAAATTTAAGTCATTCAACTCAATATAACTTGCAGCTATCAGATATTAAATTATTTTTCTAAAGACAGCATCAAGGTTATGAATAAACTATCAATTTTTTTTTCTTTTTTGAGACGGAGTTTCGCTCTTGTTACCCAGGCTGGAGTGCAATGGCGCGATCTCGGCTCACAGCAACCTCTGCCTCCTGGGTTCAAGCAATTCTCCTGCCTCAGCCTCCCAAGTAGTTGGGACTACAGGCCTGCGCCACCACGCCCAGCTAATTTTTTTGTATTTTTAGTAGAGACGGGGTTTCACTTTGTTGACCAGTATGGTCTCTATCTCTTGACCTCATGATCCACCCACTTCAGCCTCCCCAATTTTTTATACTTAGAGATGCTTCTAGAGTATTAGAAAATGCCCTCCTAAAAAAATTAAGAATCCTCCTAAAAAATTTAAATATTCTCCTAAAAAATTTATTATCACTCTAGAATGTTCATTATTCAATTTTCTTTTTCTTTCTGAGAAAGTATAAAATTAAGTTTTTTATGTCCAAAGGTGGCGATTTCTAAGTAAATAAGAAACAGATTACTTAAGTTTCAATTTACGACACTGTTGTATTTACTTAGAGATCACTTAGAATGATAGTTTCCAGACTCATCCATGTCCCTGCAAAAGACATGAACTCATCCTTTTATATGGCTTCATAGCATTCCATGGTGTATATGTGCCACATTTTCTTTCATGTATTTATCCACATCTATAGTTTTTATACTTGGATGTGTCATCCACACACAGAATTTCTGAATTATAGAATATGGATAAGGGATTAATGAATTAATCATTTTCAAATTAATAATGATAATGATCATTATTTTTTCATCTTTGAAATCTCAAACCCTAAATGCTCCAGCAAAATATTATTTATAGAAAACAGGGTTATTATAAATAGATTATCTATTTTATTTATTTTTTTATTATTGCATTTTAGGTTTTGGGGTACATGTGAAGAACATGCAAGATTGTTGCATAGGTGCATACGTGGTAGTGTGATTTGCTGCCTTCCTCCCCTTCACCTATATCTGGCATTTCTCCCCATGCTATCCCTCCCCAACTCCCCACCCCCCGCTATCCCTCCCCTATTTCCCCCCAACAGACCCCAGTGTATAGTGTTCCCCTCCCTGTGTCCATGTGTTCTCATTGTTCAACACCCGCCTATGAGTGAGAACATGCGGTGTTTGATTTTGTGTTCTTGTGTCTGTTTGCTGAGAATGATGGTTTCCAGCTTCATCCATGTCCCTACAAAGGACATGAACTCATCGTTTTTGATGACTGCATAATATTCCATGGTGTATATGTGCCACATTTTCCTTGTCCAGTCTATCATCGACGGGCATTGGGTTGGTTCCAGGTCTTTGCTGTTGTAAACTGTGCTGCAATGAACATTCGTGTGCATGTGTCCTTATAGTACAACAGTTTATAATCCTTTGGATATATACCCAGTAATGGGATTGCTGGGTCAAATGGAATTTCTATTTCTAGGTCCTTGAGGAATCGCCACACTGTCTTCCACAATGGTTGAACTAATTTACACTCCCACCAACAGTGTAAAAGTGTTCCTATTTCTCCACATCCTCTCCAGCGTCTGTTTTCTCCAGATTTTTTAATGATCGCCATTCTAACTGGCGTGAGATGGTATCTCAATGTAGTTTTGATTTGCATTTCTCTAATGACCAGTGGTGATGACCATTTTTTCATATGCTTGTTGGCCTCATGTATGTCGTCTTTTGTAAAGTATCTGTTCATATCCTTTGCCCACTTTTGAATGGGCTTGTTTTTTTTTGTAAATCTGTTTTAGTTGGTTGTAAATTCTGGATATCAGCCCTTTGTCAGATAGGTAAACTGCAAAATTTTTTTCCCATTCTGTTGGTTGCCGATTCACTCTAATCACTGTTTCTTTTGCCATGCAGAAGCTGTGGAGTTTGATTAGGTCCCATTTGTCTATTTTGGCTTTTGTTGCCAATGCTTTTGGTGTTTTGGTCATGAAGTCCTTGCCTACGCCTATGTCCTGAATGAGTTTGCCTAGATTTTCTTCTAGGGTTTTTATGGTGTTAGGTCTTATGTTTAAGTCTTTAATCCATCTGGAGGTAATTTTAGTGTAAGGTGTCAGGAAGGGGTCCAGTTTCTGCTTTCTGCATACGGCTAGCCAGTTTTCCCAACACCACTTATTAAACAGGGAATCCTTTCCCCATTGCTTGTTTTTGTCAGGTTTGTCAAAGATCGGATGGTTGTAGATATGTTGTGTTGCCTTTGAGGCCTCTGTTCTGTTCCATTGGTCTATATCTCTGTTTTGGAACCAGTACCATGCTGTTTTGATTACTGTAGCCTTGTAGTATAGTTTGATGTCCGGTACTGTGATGCCTCCCACTTTGTTCTTTTGGCTTAGAATTGACTTGGCTATGCAGGCTCTCTTTTGGTTCCATATGAAGTTTAAGGTGATTTTTTCCAGTTCTGTGAAGAAGGTCATTGGTAGCTTGATGGGGATAGCATTGAATCTGTAAATTACTTTGGGCAGTATGGCCATTTTCACGATATTGATTCTTCCTAACCATGAACATGGAATGTTAATCCATCTGTTTGTGTCCTCTCTTATTTTGTTGAGCAGTGATTTGTAGTTCTCCTTGAAGAGGTCCTTTACGTTCCTTGTTAGTTGTATTCCTACGTATTTTATTCTCTTTGTAGCAATTGTGAATGGCAGTTAGTTTTTGATTTGGCTCTCTAAGTCTGTTATTGGTGTTAGGAATGCTTGTGATTTCTGCACATGGATTTTGTATCCTGAGACTTTGCTGAAGTTGCTTATCAGTTTCAGGAGATTTTTGGCTGAGACGATGGGGTCTTCTAGATATACAATCATGTCATCTGCAAGTAGAGACAAATTGACTTCCTCCTTTCCTAATTGAATACCCTTTATTTCTTTTTCTTGCCTGATTGCTCTGGCTAGAACTTCCAGTACTATACTGAATAGGAGTGGTGAGAGAGGGCATCCTTGTCTAGTGCCCGATTTCACAGGGAATGCTTCCAGTTTTTGCCCATTCAGTATGATATTGGCTGTTGGTTTGTCTTAAATAGCTTTTATTATTTTGAGATACGTTCCATCAATACCTAGTTTATTGAGGGTTTTTAGCATAAAGGGCTGTTGAATTTTGTTGAAGGCTTTCTCTGCATCAATTGAGATAATCATGTGGTTTTTGTCTTTGGTTCTGTTTATGTGGTGAATTACATTTATAGACTTGCGCATGTTGAACCAGCCTTGCATCCCTGGGATGAATCCTACTTGATCATGGTGGATAAGCTTTTTGATGTGCTGTTGCAATTGGCTTGCCAGTAGTTTATTGAAGATTTTTGCATCTGTGTTCATCATGGATATTGGCCTGAATATTTGTATTCTTGTTGAGTCTCTGCCGGGTTTTGGTATTAGGATGATGTTGGTCTCATCATCATAAAATGATTTGGGAAGGATTCCCTCTTTTTGGATTATTTGGAATAGTTTCAGTAGGAATGGTACCAGTTCCTCTTTGTATGTCTGGTAGAATTTGGCTGTGAACCCATCTGGACCTGGGCTTTTTTTAGGTGGTAGGCTCTTAATTGCTGCCTTGACTTCGGACCTTGTTATTGGTCTATTCAGGGTTTTGACTTCTTCCTGGTTTAGGCTTGGGAGGAGGCAACTGTCCAGGAATTTATCCATTTCATCCAGGTTTTCTAATTTATGTGCATAGAGTTGTTTGTAATAATCTCTCATGATGGTTTGAATTTCTGTGGAATCTGTGGTGATATCCCCTTTATCGTTTTTTATTGCATCTATTTGGTTATTCTCTCTCTCTCTTTTTTTTTTTTATTAATCTGGCTAGTGGTCTGTCTATTTTGTTGATCTTTTCAAAAAACCAGCTCCTGGATTTATTGATTTTTTTGAATGTTTTTTTGTGTCTCTATCTACTTCAGTTCTGCTCTGATCTTAGTTATTTCTTGTCTTCTGCTAGCTTTTGAGTTTTTTTGATCTTGCTCCTCTAGCTCTTTCAATTTTGATAATGGGGTGTCAATTTTAGATCTTTCTTTTCTTTTCATGTGGGCTATTATTGCTATATATTTTCCTCTAGAGACTGCTTTAAATGTGTTCCAGATATTCTGGTATGTGGTGTCTTCGTTCTCGTTGGTTTTGAAGAACATCTTTATTTCTGCCTTCATTTCATTGTTTATCCAGTCAACATTCAAGAGAAAGTAGTTCAGTTTCCATGAAGCTGTGCGGTTCTGGGTTAGTTTCTGAATTCTGAGTTCTAACTTGATTGCACTGTGGTCTGAGAGACTGTTTGTTATGGTTTCCGTTCTTTTGCAATTGCTGAGGAGTGATTTACTTCCAATTATGTGGTCAATTTTAGAGTAGGTGTGATGTGGTGCTGAGAAGAATGTATATTCTGTGGATTTTGGGTGGAGAGTTCTGTAAATGTCTATTAGGTTTGCTTGTTCCAGGTCTGAGTTCAAGTCCTGGTTATCCTTGTTAATTTTCTGTCTCGTTGATCTGTCTAATATTGACAATGTTGTGTTAAAGTCTCCCACTATTACTGTGTGGGAGTCTAAGTCTCTTTGTAAGTCATTAAGAACTTGCCTTATGTATCCTCATACAGGAGCATATCTAATATATGCTCCTGTATTAGGTGCATATATATTTAGGATCGTTAGCTCTTCTTGTTGCATTGATCCTTTTACCATTATGTAATGTCCTTCTTTGTCTCTTTTGATCTTTGTTGCTTTAAAGTCTATTTTATCAGAGATGAGAATTGCAACTCCTGCTTTTTTTTGCTCTCCATTTGCTTGGTAAATCTTCCTCCATCCCTTTATTTTGAGCCTTTGTATATCCTTGCATGTGAGGTGGGTTTCCTGGATACAGCACACTGATGGGTTTTGGCTTGTTATCCAATTTGCCAGTCTGTGTCTTTTGATTGGGGCATTTAATCCATTTACGTTTAGGGTTAATATTGTCATGTGTGAATTTGATACTGCCATTTTGATGCTAGCCGGCTGTTTCACCCATTGGTTGATGCAGATTCTTCATTGTGTTGATGCTCTTCACTATTTGGTATGTTTTTGGAGTGGCTGGTACTGGTTGTTATTTTCTATGTGTAGTGCCTCTTTCAGGAACTCTTGTAAAGCAGGTCTGGTGGTGATGAAATCTCTTGAGTACTTGCTTGTTCACAAAGGATTTTATTTTTCCTTCACTTATGAAGCTTAGTTTGGCTGGATATGAAATTCTGGGTTGAAAGTTCTTTTCTTTAAGGATGTTGAATATTGGCCCCCACTCTCTTCTGGCTTGTAGGGTTTTTGCTGAGAGATCTGCTGTGAGTCTGATGGGCTTCTCTTTGTGGGTAACCCAACCTTTCTCTCTGGCTACCCTTAGCATTTTCTCCTTCATTTCAACCCTGGTGAATCTGACGATTATGTGCCTTGGGGTTGCTCTTCTTTAGGAGTATCTTTGTGGTTTTCTCTGTATTTCCTGGACTTGAATATTGGCCTGCCTTGCTAGGTTGGGGAAGTTTTCCTGGATAATATCCTGAAGAGTATTTTCCAGCTTGGATTCATTCTCTTCGTCACATTCAGGTACACCTATCAAACGTAGATTAGGTCTTTTCACATAGTCCCATATTTCTTGTTGACTTTGTTCATTCCTTTTCACCCTGTTTTCTCTAATCTTGCCTTCTTGTTTTATTTTATTGAGTTGATCTTCGACCTCTGATATCCTTTCTTCTGCTTGGTCAATTCGGCTGTTGAAACTTGTGCATGCTTCGCGAAGTTCTCGTGTTGTGTTTTTCAGCTCTTTCAATTCACTTATATTCCTCTTTAAGTTGTCCATTCTCTTTAGCATTTTTTCAAATCTTTTTTCAAGGTTCTTAGTTTCTTTGCATTGGGTTAGAACATGGTCTTTTAGCCCATGGATGTTTCTTATTACCCACTTTCTGAAAGCTGATTCTGTCATTTCATCACATTCAGTCTCCATCCAGTCTTGGTCTCTTGCTGGTGAGGAGTTGTGATCCCTTGTAGGAGGAGAGGTGTTCTGGTTTCGGATGTTTTCATCCTTTTTGCGCTGGTTTCTTCCCATCTTTGTGGATTTAGCCACCTGTCGACTTTGTAGTTGTTGACTTTCTGATTGGGTCTCTGAGTGGACGTCCTGTTTGTTGATGATGAAGTTATTTCTGTTTCTTAATTTTCCTTTTAACTGTCTGTCCTCTCTGCTGTGGGACTGCTGAGGTCCACTCCAGGCCCTGCTTGCCTGGGGATCACTTGCAGCAGCTGCCGAACAGTAAAGGTTGCTACCGATTTCTTTTCTGCTTTTTCCCAGAAAGATACCTGCCAAATGTCAGTCTGAGCTCTCCTTTATGAGGTGACTCTTTAGATATACAGGGGTCAGGGAGCTGCTTGAGGAAACAGTCTGTCCTTTATAGTAGCTCAAGTGCTGAGCTGTAAGCTCCGTTGTTCATTCAGAGCTGCTGGGCAGGTAAGTTTAAGTCTGCAGCAGCAGAACTCATAAACCCCTTTTTTTCCCCAGGTGTTCTGTCCCAGGGAGTTAGGGCTTTATGAGTTTCCGCTGTGCTGCTGCCTTTTTTTTTTTTCTTCAGGGCTGCCCTGCCCACAAGGAGGCAGACTAGTCACTCTCAGCCTGCAGAGGCTTCGCTGAGCTGCTGTGGGCTCCACCCAGCTGCCATGTGAACTCCCCTGCAGTCCTGTTTATATGGGTGTAGTTAGAACTGCCTCCACCATGGTGGCCCGCCTCTGTAATGATGGACTCTCTCTGTAATGGTGGGTTGCCTCGGTAACGGCAGGCTGCCTTAGCAATGGCAGACTGACTCCATAGTGGTGGAGTGCCTTGGTAATGGCGGATGCCCCTCCGCCACAGAGCTGGACCTTCCTGGGTTCAGCTGTGCTTGCTGTGAAACTCTCAACCCAGAGCGTTTCCAATTGCTGTTTTTTTGTTTTTGTTTTTGTTTTTGTTTTTGTGGGGGTGGGACCCGCCGGATCTGATCACCTGGCTCCCTGCCTCAGAGCCTTTTGTTTTTTAGTTGAACAGTTGGCTCTCTCCCAGGTGTCCTGGTTGCCTGTTGAATAGGTGCTGGGATCTGTGTGATTTCCCGTGCGGCGACCCACTGCTCCAGCTGAAACCATGGCTCTGAGATTTGTGGTGCTTTTTTGCCCAGAAATCTCCTGGCCTGGCTCCCTGTTTCAGCTTCCTTTGCTGGCTAAGTGGGGACACAGTCCCGTTTACTCTGCACTGGGAACCGCTGCGCCGGGGCGCAGGCAAAACAGCTGTGCTGGCCAAAACAGCCACACTGGCGACCCGTGGGACTCCTCCGCCTGGGAATCTCCTGGTCTGTGGGCAATAAAAATCCGTCTGGAAATGCGGCGTCCACTCACCCTCTCCGCTTTCACTCGGAGCTGCAATCCTGAGCTGCTCCTAACCGGCCATCTTGGATCTTCTCCATAAATAGATTATCTTGAAGGACTATCACAAAAACATTACCCTAATTACATACCTATGAAAATAATTATAAAATCTATTTAAAATAATTTATATATTGATAATATAGCCAGAAAATAGGAATATGTGGACTTTACTTTCTATGAAAAAGAAATGCCATGCTATATACTTTATAGGAAACATGAAGAATGGGGAAAAATATTAAAATTTTTTGAAAACATAATTATTATTATTGTTTATTAACTACTGCCACCATGAATGGAAATTATTTCTTAGATTGATATTAATTCAGAAAGATTTTTTTGGGGGAAAAAGGTCTTCCAGAGAAACACAGTATTTTAAGAAATTTTTTTTCTAGTCTGGTTGTTTATGAAAGAATGTAACATGTTGGAGAATTAGAATGAAATAAACTCAGATCAAATGAAAAAACAAAGCATGCTTAAAAAAATCTGAATCTCCTCTTCTCACCTCTTCTTATGGAAAGTTCAAGCAAGTAATCACAGTTTTATTCTATTTGTGAAAAATAGCTACTCACCAAGAATAGATATACACTGAAAAATAACTGAAAAATTAGATGACTTGTCTTTAAGTACTTTCAGTAAATATAGCACTATATTAATAATAACTTTAACACTACAGCTAAACAGAGGAAAGAGAGAATATAGGAAAAAGAGAGAGAGAGGAAGAAATGCCGATGAATATTATGGCCAAATAGAAGTGGCCAAAAGTCACTTCTGATTTACGCCAGAATCCAAAAGTAAGGCGTTTTTACCTGTATTTGAATAACCCATTATGCCTAATTAAACGTTTCAACAGAAATATTTGATGTGAATTACCTCATCCAGACTGGTGCATAAGGCAATATTCTTCATATTCTGCATTTGAAAATGAAGTTCACATTAGGCTCACATTTTTATCATTCTGAGTCCTTAAATAATCTATGTAACTTGAGATGGAGTCTTTAAAAAATAAGTACCTTGTCTTTTTAAAATTTTTTTATTATACTTTAATTTTTGGGGTACATGTGCAGATCTTGCAGGATTGTTACATAGGTATACACTTGCCATGGTGGTTTGCTGCCTTCATTCTCCCGTCCCCTACATTAGGATTAGGTATTTCTCCCAATGATATCCCTCCCCAATCTTCCCACCGCCCGCTATCCCTCCCCTAGACCCCACCCCCAACAGACCCCATTGTGTGGTGTTCCCTTCCCTGTGTCCGTGTGTTCTCATTGTTTAACACCCGTCTATGAGTGAGAACATGCTGTATTCGGTTTTCTGTTCTTGCATCAGTTTGTTGAGAATGATGGTTTCCAGACTTATCCATGTCCCTACAAAGGACATGAACTCATCCTTTTATGTGGCTCCATAGCATTCCATGGTGTATATGTGCCACATTTTCCTTATCCAATCTATCATTGATGGGCATGTGGGTTGGTTCCAGGTCTTTGCTATTGTAAACAGTGCCGCAACAAACATAAGTGTGCATGTGTCTTTACAATAGAAGGATTTATAATCCTTTGGGTATATACCCAGAAATGGAATTGCTGGGTCAAATGGAACTTCTATTTCTAGATCCTTGAGGAATCACCACACTGTCTTCCACAATGGTTGAACTAATTTACACTCCCACCAACAGTGTAAAAATGTTCCTGTTTCTCAGCATCCTCTTCAGCATCCGTTGTCTCCAGATTTTTTAATGATCACCATTCTAACTGGCGAGAGATCGTATCTCAATGTGGTTTTGATTTGCATTTCTCTAATGACCAGTGATGATGACCATTTTTTCATGTGTTTGTTGTCCGCATAAATGTCTTCTTTTGAAAAATGTCTGTTTATATCCTTCGCCCACTTTTTGATGGGGTTGGTTGTTTTTTTCTTGTAAATTTTTTTAGTTCTTTGTAGATTCTCTATTAGCACTTTGTCTGATGGGTAGCTTGCAAATTTTTTTTCTCATTCTGTTGGTTGCTGGTTCACTCTAATAATTTTTTATTTTGCTGTGCAGATGCTCTTAAGTTCAATTAGATCCCATTTGTCTATTTTGGCTTTTGTTGCCATTGCTTTTGGTGTTTTAGTCATGAAGTCCTTGCCTGTGCCTATGTCCTGAATGGTATTGCCTAGGTTTTCTTCTAGGATTTTTATGGTATTAGGTCTTATGTTTAAATCTTTAATCTATCTGGAGTTAATTTTTGTATAAAGTGTAAGGAAGGGGTACAGTTTCATCTTTCTGCACATGGCTAGCCAGTTTTCCTAACACCATTTATTAAATGGGGAGTCCTTTCCCCATCGCTTGTTTTTGTCAGGTTTGTCAAAGATCAGATGGTTGTAGATGTGTGGTGTTACTCGTCTGTCTTTATACCACATTATTTCAGTGTTCATGATCTCTTAATTAGTTTTTGTGAAAAATTATATGCCACACAATGTGAGTAATGTTTCATTGTTTTCTAAAGTTTCCTGCTATAATTTGAATTGTCATCCAAAAAAATTATAAAATAAAATAAAAATATCTGCATTCTTTAAAAAGTGCAACTTCTTACATTTTTATTTACAGAATTGAATGACCTTCAAATTATTTGAAGCTTAAATAACTTCAGTTGCTAGAATATGTACTTCAATTCTGAAAGCTTATACCCTTGAAGAAAACAATTTGCCATATTTGTTATATTGCCCACAGGATTATAAAACAAATTTACTTTTGGGTTACATGCTCAGTTATAAATTTGGGACAATTTCCATGCTTACTAGTGCCATATATTTTCCATAGTCTACAAACTAGAAAAATATTTAAGGGAAAAGAGTTCAAATAATTAAGAGTAATTTGGATTTTAAAATCTTTTTTTTTTTTTTTTTGAGATGGAGTTTCGATCTTGTTACCCAGGCTGGAGTGCAATGGCACGATCTCGGCTCACTGCAACCTCTGCCTCCTGGGCTCAAGCAATTCTCCTGCCTCAGCCTCCTGAGTACCTGGGACTACAGGTGTGCGCCACCATGCCCAACTAATTTTTGTATTTTTTAGTAGAGACGGGATTTCACTTTGTTGACCAGGATGGTCTCCATCTCTTGACCTCGTGATCCACCCGCCTCGGCCTCCCAAAGTGCTCGGATTATAGGCGTGAGCCACCACGCCCAGCCCCTGGATTTTAAAATCTTATCATAAAATTATAAAATAAGAAAGCTCTGACTCTAATTATGCTCCAACAGTAGAAATCTACTTAAAGTGAAAAAGAATGTAGAATATGATTTTTAAATATTTTATATTATCTCTGTTACATTTTTTGCCTGAGCAGTTTAGAGCATTAAAAATTATTTTGATTGTTTTGTCAGTTAATTGAAATACAAGAATCAATGTTTTAGAAAAAGATCAAGAATTTGTTGATTTTTAACATAGCCAATATGAATTTTTTAAAAATTACATCTTTAGAGTTTTAAAGTAATTAAGTAATCTAGAACATCAACTTCATATGGAAAACAGTCTTTGTCTCTTTTGTTCACTAATGTATCCCAAGTGCTTAAAAGGGTGTTCATAAAATGCTATGCAATGAATAAATATTTTTACCATACTCTGAACTAAAAGCCATAACATACTCAACAAAATTTGTAAAAAAAATTGTCATTCATCCCCCTGATCCTTGGACATAAATTCTCCAATGTTTATTCATTCTGATCAAGCTTATGTAAATAAAATGTTATTAATTTAAAATCATGTTAAAATATAATAGATATTTTGGAATAATTGTTTTTAAATGTTTTTCTATTTTTTCTCTTTATATAAAATCTCAGATATTCAAAATATAATATTTACAGTATCCCTTCCATAGTACATTCAAATTACTTCCCAATTCTAAGATCTAGCTATTAAGGAACAATAGGTTTATACTTAGTTCAGCAATTTATATCATTTCCTAAAATTGAAATTTCAAAACATAAAGGTAGTTAAATTTTGCCTCTATAAAAGCAACATACTTAAACTTTTTATTTATGTAGCACTTTTTGCTTGTAGCTTAGGTTTACACCTGACATTCCCTCTGATGCCAAGAAAATAGGAGATCTGATTATTTAGTGAATATTGCTTTTCTAAACAAAATGACAATCTAAGGAGTCTGGTTCCTTCATATTTTATTCAGTTTCAGAATAAACATACCAATATGAGAATAAATCTCAAATTGAAAGCTAAAATAGTCCTTTGAAAAATGCGTGTTTAAAAAGTATATCTTTTGTGATCATTGACATTTAATGCAGAAACTCTATATACTAATATGTAAGCCCAATTTATTCATCTTAGTATTTATAATCCCACTGCCAGACCAGAGATCCAGACAACAGAAAGTGAGTACATGTTTTATCATTATTTTTTTAAATACATTTTATTGAAGCATCATTGACATACAAAAAGTTGTACTTATTTAATATATACAGCTCAGTGAGTTTGGAAATTAAGTCCATACTTGCAAAACCATCAGTATATTGTAATTAATAACATAAACTTGTCCATCACCTTGAAAAATTTCCTCCTACCTTCTTATTTATTTGTTTCTATGTGTGTGTGTGTTTAATAAGAATGCTTAAGATCCACATTTAGTAAATTTTTAAGTATACAATACAGTATTGTTAACTATAGGAACTATGCTGCACAGTAGATCACTAGGACTTGTTCATCTTGAATAACCCAATGTCTTCTCTGTAATTTTTGTCTAATACCTCCTTATTTCCCCCTTTGACCTAGCTTCTGGCAACAACTATTCTACTCCACTTCTTTGAGTTTGATGATCTTGGATTCGTCATATAAATTATACCGTGTAGCATTTGTCCTGTGTCTGGTTTGTTTCACTTAAAATAATGTCCTCTAGTTTCATTCATGTTATCCCAAATGACAGGATTTCCTTTTGTAAAACTGAATAATACCCATTGTGTGTGTGTGTGTGTGTGTGTGTGTGTGTGTGTGTGTGTGTGTAATGTTTTCTTTATCCATTCATTCATCAATGGACATTTAGGTTGTTGATATATCTTGGTTATTGTGAATAATGATATAAAAAGCATGAGAGTGCAGATACTTCTTCGACCTCCTGATTTCAACTCCTTTGAATTTCTATACTCAGAAATAGGATTTTTGGATCATATGATAATTCTGTTTTATTTTGTTTAAAGAAACTCCATACTATTTTTTATAGTAGCTGTACCAATTCTCATGCCCACCAACAGTGTACAAGAGTTCCTTTTATACACATCCTTGCCAGTACTTACCTTTTTTAAAAAACAAAATGTAGTCATTATAACAGGTGTAGGATGATATCTTGTTCCTTTTCTTATTTGCATTTCTCTGATGATTAGTGATTTTGAGTACCTTTTCATATATTTATTGTATTTATTTCATCGTAAAATTTACTTCTTTGTGGTTTCTTTGTAGGATGTGATCATTATTCACATCTGTTAATCAAACTAATAATGTTCAAAAACAAAATGTATATATCTTAGACAGCTACATGGTGTTTTTAAGCTACATGATATTTTAAGCCAATTATTTGAACTTGGGCTACTTTTTATGTTGCTTTTCTTCTCTCTTGACAAAATTAGTACTGAGGTTATTTTAAAGAAGGTATTTTGATCCAGGTTTTTATTGGAGATATTTTGAGACCATTGGAAAAAAAAATGTATCTCCCTTCTCTAATCATGGTTTTGTACATTCCTGATGCCAGTCTCTGTGGCTACTTCAAATGGTAAGACACTTACAAACTTCCAAGTAATAAGCCCAAACAAGATGTTGGATAACATCCCAGGACAACTACAAGTAATTTAATGTATCTGCCTATAAACTTTCAAATAAATGCTCTTCTCCTAATTCTATCAGTTCCAATTCTGTACTTTACCTGGAAAAAAAGCAAATTTTGGTGATTATTTTGCAAATAAGTATTTGAATTTATTTTTCCCTTTAGCCTTTAGATGAAAAGAATTATCTTAGTCATTCCCAATATTTCCCAGCTCTTACTCATTTTATTTTGCACATTTGTCAACATCAATAACCCACATATCTGTTTCCTACATAGACAATTGTTTTCTAATATTTAATCTTTGACCTGGAAAATATTGTATACATAGAAAACACATGACCATCTTGTGTGTGCTTAAGTTGTGCTATGGATCTCATTCTTTCTTGCATTATTCCCTTGTCATAATGTTTTTAGGATCTGTTTATACTGTTATATGATATCCTGTTTATTATTATATTTCTACTGCTTTATAGTAACCAATATTTCACTTTTCAACTGAACTAGAAATGCAAACCTAGGTTGCTTCCATTTCTTTGATTCCAAAATTAGTGTTGCAATGTGTGATTTTCTTTGGGTTCCATAGTTGGGTGTGACTGTAGAGTATATGTACACTTACTTTCAATTGGTAGGGCAAGATCCTCTTGTATAATACCTGTATTCATTTACACTCCTACTAGAAACACAGGTTCTCCAAACTTCACCATGCTTGGAAACACTATGACTTGTTAAGTTTACCAACCAATCAGAATAAAAGGGCATTACATTATCATTTTAATTTGTACATTTCTGATGAGGTTATAGGAGTCCTTTTATTTGCTTATTATTCGTTCATGTTTCTCTTTCTATGAATTACCACTTTTGCCCCTTTTTTCAATAGAAATTTCTAGGTGTCTGTGTGCACATGTGTAGGTATTTGCATATTTTCTTAGCGACTTTTAGAATTTAAAAGTGATTATTTCAAAGAAGGAACTATTTGTTACACTTTGCAAAAAGTGTCATTTCTTTTTTTAAAAATGCTTTCTAAGTTCTGGGGTACATGTGCAGAGTGTGCAGGTTTGTTACATAGGTATAACGTGCCATGGTGGTTTGCATTTTTATAGAACTAGGTAATAAATGGTTAAACTTCTCTTATTTTGTTTATTATTTTCCATTTCATTGACCTCTTACTTACCTCTTTCTTGTTTGACTGGATTTACTCTGTAATTCTCTCAGTGTTTTACTAACTTCTTGAAATGAATGTTTGTCTCAAAGTTTTTCTTTCCACTCTTTCTTGCTCTATATTTAATGTACTTGAAACTATAAATCTTTGTCTAAGCAGAATTTTTCTGTATCACAGAAGTTTTTACATACAGAGTTTTCATTGTCATGCATTGTATTTTCTAATTTGTATGTTCTAATTTGTCTTACGACAACCTCTTTCACACAAAAATATTTGGTAGTATACTTTTTAGTCTCCAGATGTATTAGATTTTAAATAATTCTCTTGTTACCAATTTTATTTCATTATGTTATAATCAAAGTAGATAGTTTTTATGTTTCTTATTTGAAATTATAGTTTCCTTTGAGGCCTAAAATTTGGTTTGTTTCTATCATTGGGCCTGAAAAACATATAAATTTATATATACTCATTCTAGCTAATATGTTTTTGATTCATTGTTTACCAGAATATTATATTTCTATTTGCATTTTATGATTTTTAAGTTATCATAAATTCATTATCTGGAATTAAAATTGCTAATACATTTTCCTTTTGTTTAACATTTGCCTGAAATATTTTTTCAATGCCTTTGTGCTCAAACTTTTGTTACTCATTCCTTTCAAGTGGGTTTCAGTCTTTTATTTGTTTTATAAAGAATTTTTTAGGTTGATTGTTGTTTTATCAGATATTATTAGTCATCTTATTTTAATTTTCTATCTGTCTCTCTTCTTAGTTATTTTATATTCCTTTATGCCTTCTATTAGATACGTAATTTCCTTCTGATCTGAAGTTTACACCCGATAATTTTATTTATCTTGTAGTTACTCTTACCTTTCTACTACTGTTCATGTACATATATATGTGAATATATATATTCATGTGTATATATATGAATATATAAGTATATTTGTAGTATATATGTGAATATATAGAAAGTTGAGTAACTATGATAAATAAAATTATGTGTAGTTCATTCATAGTATATATATGTATATGCTTATTTATATGTAAATATATATATGAATGTATATATAAACATTTACATATAAATTCATATGTATGCACATGAATATATATATTCACATACATATGTACATGAATAATAGTAGAAAGGTAAGAGTAACCACAAGATAAATAAAATCACGTATAACCTTCAGATCAGAAGGAAATTATATATATAATTTATTCCTGTAAGTATCTTCATCTTGACAGTATTTATATCTTTAACCAGAACAAAAAGATACATTGGCGCACTTTATAATTTCTAGTCTCTACAAAGTCCCCAACTCTCTACCTTCTCATCATATTGTTATAATCTGTAAGTCTAGCTTAAATTGTTTCATACAAAAAAGTAGGTATGTAGATAGATGGCAGATGTATAAATACATATGCAGATATGCAGAATGTTAATAGATACATATGTAGATGTATGTAATCCTTATATTTTTAATCATTTACTCAGTGTTACTTTCAATGTCATATGCAGTATTCCCGAGTTCATTTTATAGTGTTTGTTTGAGTACATCCTCCAAGAATGTCATGAAAGTCTTTAGATGATAAACTTTTTGAGGCCCAATGCCTAAAAATATTTGTAATTTAACTCTTACACTTAAATGATAGGTGAGCTGATTCAAAACTCCTTTTATTCAAAATTTAAAAACTGTTACTTTATTATTTTTTGCAGTCAAACATGCTAATGAAAAATGTAATGTCATCTTGATTATTCTTTATTTTAGATGAGCTGCTCTTCCTCTGTGGAAGTTTTTAGTAGATGTTTTTCCCCTGTCTTTGAGTTTGAAATTATCTAGGCCATTTCAGTCTGATACTTAATTTGTCTTTATTTCTGAGACATCCAAGTCATTACTTACTCAAATATTTTTTATCTTTTTTTTTTTTTTATCCCAGAAGGACTCCCAACATTGTTGAAAGTTTTTTATTCTAAAATTTCTTATTTTATTATCTATATTTCTCATTTCCTTATTGCTTTTGATACCATCTAGAAAAATTATTAACCTTCATCTTTGAACCTATTAATTTTTTGGTGCTATTCATTATGCTATACAATAATGTCTAGCATCTCCATCCCAGCTTTAATACTTTTCCTACCCAGAGTCCTTCATGGATGTGTGTGTGCATGAGCTGTAAGGGAGAGGCAGGGCCACTCTAATTGCAATCGAGGTTGGACACTTCCCTGGATTTGGACCTCATTTGGGAATCATTTCAGGCTCCGCTCTTGACCAGGAGCGCTCTCCCATCTAGCCCTCAGTGTGGATGGAGAAGAGTTGGAGGAAGGGGAATACTAAAGAGCTGGTGGGTCTGCTTGAACCTCTTTTCGTATTTTTGCTTCTCAGGAAGCCTCTATCTCTACCCTGCCCTTGTTCATTTATCACAGGCCAGTACCAACAGGCACTCCTGTTTTCTGCCTCTCATTTGTGGTGGGACAGGCAGGGATCTCTTAAGGGAAAGACAATGTTCACTCAGTAAGCTTTCTTTCCTAGCAGACCTTCCATTTATGGTCTCTTTGGTTGTTGATTTATGCTCCTATCAGTGTCCAAAGAGCTTCTTTCTCTTCAAATGGTCTATATTAGGTATTAGACTTAAGAATTGTCTTCTCTTTGCTTTTGTGGAATCCTTGGCACTGCGACTGGGAAAAAGAGGTGACAGACTATGGATTTTTTTGTTTTGGTTTGGTTTTTGCCATCTTTTCAGAAGCGACAGCTGGAGTTAACTTCTCTGAGTCTCTTTTTCTTCTTATTCACTTTTATCAACTCTCTATAAAGGAAGTAAAAGAGGTTTTCAGGCTTCCAATTGTGGTTCATAAAAATTGAAATACAATTTTCAGAAAAACACCATTGCATGGGCTGACACTCAGACATATGTTTAAGGTTAGAAGGGGTGTTATATGCATCACTCAGTAATTGTTTAGTATTTTTCAAACTTTGATGGGTATACTGATGTGAAGCTAGAGAATATTAGACATAGGATAAGGCTCAGATAACTAATAATTTTCAGGGATGGTTTTGTATGTATAACTGGTAAAAAAAAAAAGTATTTTGACATGACTGATTTCATTATACTGAGACAAAATTGCTACATTTAAATGCCATAATTCTAACTAAGAAAATATTAAATATTAATGTGACACATTTATTTATTGCCTACTGTAAGCTAAGCATCACAATATGCTTCTGCTTCTCAGACAGGAAAGTGTTTTCATATGCATTGCACTGTCTGATTCTTCAACTTCATGGCTTACTGAGGGACCTAGGTCTTCTGCTTCACAATCTTAACACTTTCTACCAGACTCTAGCTGTTATTCCCTGAGCAGAGTTAACCCTAAATATAATTAAAGATATAAGTTAAACATCTTCCTCTTTATTTCCAGTGCCCTCATTCTGATTCTCAGCTGCCCAGGGATCCCTTCTGAATAGAGCTTCCATGGAAATGCCATGTCCACAAACTTTGACATTCATGGTGTCATTAAACCTCACCTCTGCCCCATTCTCACAGTGTCTTATTGGGTGACTGCCCAGCTAATTAGATTTGAAAATATTTTTACACAGATATGAATTAATTTGCCTCTCCTATCAAAGAGTATTTAGATAATTATCAGCAACCTCCAGTGCCTTAACTCAGTGAATACTGTGGTAATTTCCAACCCTGTGGCAGGGATAGTAATGTTTTTAATCATGGTGTGTGGGAGTGGCAAGAATTGGGCTTGACTGAACTGCATCACACTGTGTCAGCAGTTCTGCCCACACAGCCCACACAGCAGGTTACGCTCTCTCTGAGTAACCAACCTAGAGTTAGAGGTATTTAGAGACTCAAGATTCAATTTCAAAAGAGAAATATCAACACTTTTAGTAAATTTATACACATTTATATAAATAGGATATTTATAAAGCACACTATTATGACCTCTAGTACCCTGATTTGCTCCTATGCTGTATAGCCATATTATATGAAAAGAATTAGATCAAGTAATTAGATCAACTAACATGATTGAGTTTTTTGTTGTTGTTTTTCCATGAAGTTCTTAACTATGGTTTAAAATGCCACATATAATCTAGATCCCAGCTTGTTTCCAACCTTCCTTGTTCTTGCTCACTCAACTCCAGACACACTTGCCTCCTTGCTGCTCTTTGATTACACCAACTGTGCTTTGGCATTTCTATGCCTTCAAACTGAAATACTCTTGAGCCAGATTTCTTTCAGAGCCACATGTTCTTTGACCATCCCATATACCATGACAGTCGCACTATCCACCTCCTATCCCCACATCCCTACATCCTTTATTACCATCTGACATAGCACTTATGAATTTTGTTTCTTTTTCCATTACAGTGTATATTCCATGACAGCAAGGATTATGTCTGTTTTGTCAAACTAGTATAACTAGTTTATTGAGTCCTCAATAAGTAAATATTGAGTCCTCAATCATTTTCCTAGTCTAACAAACTAGAAAACTGGGAAACTACTTTGTTAAACTAAAAAAAAAAAAAAATTATTGAGGACTTAATAATTACTTGTTAATGAATAAAACAGTAGAAAATTTATGTGCCATATATATAGGTACACAGGAATCATAATTTTGAAATAATGCCATATCAATGAAAATAGAAAAATATTTATAAAAATGCCTTAAAGTATACAATGTTTTTTATGAAAAGGCACTATTAATTTTTTCTATGCTGACACTTTGTATAGTTTCTAATTTTGGTTTTTAATAGTCTGAGATTGTAGAGGACTGACTTTTTAATCATCTGAATAATTTATATTTGAAAATATTTGGAGATACAAGTGTGATAGTTAACACTGAGTGTCAACTTGATTGGATTGAGGGATATACAGTATTTATCCTGGGTGTGTCTCTGAAGGTGTTGCCAAAGGAGATTAACATTTAAGTCAGTGGTCTGGGAAAGGCAGACCCACCCTTAATCTGGGTGGGCACAATCTAATCAGCTACCAGTGCAGCTAGAATATAAGCAGGCAGAAAAGTGTGAAAACAGAGACTGGCGTAGCCTCCCAGCCTACAACTTTCTCCAGGGCTGGATGCTTCTTGCCCTTGAACATTAGAATCCAAGTTCTTCAGTTTTGTAACTTGGACTGGCTCTCCTTTCTCCTCAGCCTACAGATGGCCTGTTGTGAGACCTTGTGATCATGTGAGTTAATATTTATTAAATGCCCCATTAGTTCTGTCTCTCTAGGGAACTCTGACTAATACAGATTTTGGTACCAGGAATGGTTCTAGAGGAACAGAATATTAAGGATGGAGTTCTTTCATTGGGTTTGGTGTTTCTGGAGTTGGTTGCTCAATCTAATTAGACCCCAAAATGCTAAGAACTCTACTTCTAATAGCATGAAGAACACAGATAGTCCTTGGCATGAACTGTTTAGAGAGTTATGCAACATAAATACATTTGACATTCCTGATTCATCGCTTGTGAGAGATGAGTTTAATGAAAATTTAGGCTTAAAGATGGTTTAAAGGGTGAGTAAAGCAAAGTTTTATTGCGTGAAAAGGGAAAAAAATAGGGTTATCTGGCCTAGGGATCCTCCACTAGGCCAGAGTTCCCTGCTAGACTGCTTCCTGCCTGCCATTGGAATATCAGATTCCATATAGGAAGAGGTGGACCCAGGCTCCTCCCCACTGCAAAGGGCATGAACTTCCTGAGGCTCCACCTCAGTGGGAAGGCAGATTGGAATTTCTCCAGGGACCCCCTCCCACCTCGTTCTCATTCTGCCCCCTAAAGAAGTACATCTAACTTTTATTAGATTAAAGGTAAGGATGAAGAAGATCTTAACTGCTTCCTGCTGACAAGGGGTGCAGTTTTTGAGAAATGGCAGTCAGAGCTCCCTCAGGGGCCTTTTTAAAGGTTCCTGGCAGAAGGAGTCATCATCAGAAGCTCTGGTTGTATGACTGTTTGGAGTTTGATGGCCTGAAGGCAAGAGAGAACAGGCAAACAGGGTTATGAGAAAACATGTATCAAAATGAAACAAGGGGAAGGGTAAGGACAGCTCAAAAATTCCGAGGTCTTTTACCAGTTTGCACAGGGAGAGGGATGCCAAAAGCCTGACAGGCAAAAAACACTTTACCCTTTAGCCAGCACATTGGGTTTCTGGGTTACCTTCCCCTGAGCCCAGTCCTAAGCCCACCAGCTTAAGGTTTGGAAAATAAACTTTTTTTCAGTTTGGAGGATGCATCTGAGGGAAGAGTCCCATAGTGCAAAGACAAAGTTACCTAACTGAAGAAAGAACTTAGGAGGAGAAAGGGAAAAGAAAGCACTTTTCAAAGAAGTTCCAGCAGTTCAGGATGCATTTAGAAGGGGTATAGAGTGAAGATGAATGGCTGTCTATCTAGAAAGAGGGGAGCAGGCATCCCTGGTTCCCTTCTCTTCCTAGCAGATACCTAGGGTACATGAGGAAAAGAGAGAAGAGTGTCCTCTTGCATCCCCAAGACCCACGACTTTGGCAGGCACTGCCATGTGTGCCAAAGTGGCTTGCACCCATGAAGCAGGGAGTGCCTAGAGAATAGGAATTATCCAATCTCACCTATACATCTGTCCGTCCTAGTGTCAGTAGCCTTGGAGTTCCCTACACCTCATTAATGCCATGGATACTAACGTGGCCTTTATCCATGAAACAGGAAGCTTAGGTTTAGCTTAATAGGCAGGAATCAGCCATGGTCAGCTGTGCTGTGCCTATTAACCTCCATTACCATATGCCTCTGGATCCATTAGATCCAGTTTTCTTTCTAGGGTTTTGACCCAAAGCTTGAAATTGAGTCTCGGACAAAAATGTGTCTCTGGGAGGGTTGCATGGACTCCTTATCATAAGCCAAATGCTAAAGTGAAGCTGTGGAACTAACTGTTCCTTCAACAAGAGAGAGAAAAGGATGTCTTGTGGCACACCCAGCTAATTGGTAGCTCTAGTTATGCTTGCTAGGATTTGGGTGCATGATGCTTGGGATTGGTTAATTCCTTTGGTCTTACTTTCCCAAAAAGGAAATCTTCACATGATGGGCACTCTATTTATTCCCTATTTATTCCAACTCCAAGCTTCCTGTTTCATGGATAAAGGCCACATTAGTATCCATGTCATAAATGAGGTCTAGGGAACTGCAAGAAACAAATGATCATAGGACTGAGTTGTTTAAATAGAATTTAGTCTCATACTTGGCCTGATTATATGCATAAAGTGCAACAAGAATAATTATTTCTACATTGGCCTTTGATTGGCTTTACTCAAGTGTGTTCCACAAGGAATCACAGATAAGACCTTTTAAAGCCCAGCGCAGCCATGAGTTTGGATCCTCAAATACCTATGAGTTGGGTGATCCTCTCCTCTTAAGGTCTCAAGATAAATTTGGAGTTCCTGGACCTGTTAGAAAGTGACATTCTTTACTGTACAGGTCAGGAACCCTGTACAGGGACTACGTAGACAAAAGTATGAGGCCAGTTTCTCCATGGGGCTTTTATGAAATAATTTTATCCAATTGTGTCCTGTTGCAAAAGAAAAATGGATTCTTTTTGCACTGATGCAAACAGCTCTATTGCCATAAGAATACTCACAGATCGTTTCCAAATTCTAGAGAAATCAGGCAGAGAGAAACAAAGGTGCTCCAAATTTTGATCACAGGAGTATTTAACTTAAATATTAAAGGCTGCAAATACTTTAAAATAAGTTTTCTTTATTCTGAAAAAACATGAATCGGCAATATTCCAAGCAAAAGTCAAAAAGATTGCTTCAGCTTTCTGAGTTTAGTCCATTTAGTTAACTCTTTTTTTGCTTGATATTCATAAGCATTTCAGCTCTTTATGAGTTCTGTACATTTCCTTTATTTTAATGTTACAATATTTAAAGTTATCAGAAGTCTGTATTTGAGAGCACCTTTTAAAGTTCTATAGCTCATTATAAACCATCTTTTAAAAAGGATTAAAGCAAGACAATTGTCTGTGAATAGCAAAATGTCAAGGTTAGTTACACTTAGAAACAATTGACAAAGAAGTTTGGTTGTCTCCATGGTTTACAATAACTTAATATAAAAACTTTAATTATGGTTGGTAGCATATACTTAGACATTAGAATTTTAGGAATCCTATACAACTTTGGAACGTATATTAGCATTAGCCACCAAAATATAACCTAAAGAAGATTGAGCATCATTTTGGCCATCCCATGTACCTAAACATGTCAAATAATCCTGTTTATCTCTCTTTTCTGGACAACTTCAAGGACCCTCTGAAGAATTTGAAAAGCCCGGTGCCAGGGAAGACAGTTTTGAAACTGAAGTTTGATTTTGGGAAGGCTACTTAAATGTTGTACATTTAAAACACTTGGTATTATGAAATAGAATTCCAGATTCTAAAAATAAATATTATTTATTTTCCCAAAATGATGACTCAGAAATTTTAAAGCAGCAAAAACCTTTCATAACCCTTTTGAATTTAGTTAATATGTTTACACAGAGAACCTCTTTTGCAAGATTAATTTCCACAACTTTCCCACCACTTGTTTGAACCTTCAGCTTTCTCTAACTGAGAAGAATCCCTTAACCCTAAGCAAAAGTTTACATTTCCATGCCTTCTTGTAACCTTTTACATAAAAACACGTTTTACTGTTCTTATACCTTTTGCATATAAATTTATTTTCAGTAGTTTCAATTACATGTTATAATCATAACTCCTAGCAATTGTTAACTTTAAGGTAAAACTTGGTAAGTTGCTTTAATTGTGCATTAACTGCAGCCAAGGTTTGTCTTCTTAGTTAAGGGCTTCGTTAGTTCCATATGTCCCGAGGCCCTACCAGTTGTGAAGCCAGCAAGTCGAATAGTTCTGAAAACCCAAAAAGCAGTTTGTAACCTTAAAACACTTAGCAAACCTTGCATCTGACTTGCATTTTCCTAAAAATCTGTAATGCTATTTATATTTCTCAAAAATTAAAGTAGTGTGAACTGAAAGGTACCACAGATTTTATATTTCCTTTAACAAATATCTGATCCAAGCCCATGTCTTTCTTTAGGCAAAATTTAATTAGAGCTCTTTTGACAGACATTATACACAGTATACACACAGACAGGCAGAAGAAAACCCAGCCCTTTAAAAGACAGGGCTAGGAAAATATGCAGATATCAAACCTGAGAGGGCTCATCCCCTCAGGCAGGATTGCTAAACAAGGCCTTGCCAAGCAGTTACCAGCCACACCCTCGGAAAGTAAAGCAAGATGGAGACTTGATTTCATTACCAAAACTTTGCAGAGTGATAGTTGCACAGTGACAGTTTGTGGGGGAGGTGGGGCTAGCCTAGTAAAATGTCTTCTAAAAGAAAAAAAACTTTAAAAGTTAACTTACTGATGGGGTAGCGAAGAGAAAAGAAAGGAAAGTTTAAAAATGCCTGAAGAAGGACCTCTTATTCTTATGCAAGTGTTTCCTCCACTAGGGAGAAAAGTTTAAGCTTAATTACTATCCAATGGACTAAAACCTCTTGGCAGCGAAAGGGGAAAACCGCAGCAGCCTGTGGCTGAGAACTGGTCAGACAGTTGTGCAGGATCCTTGGGCCAGGTGTCCCAGTTCCAGCAGGGAGTGGGGAGTGGCAGGGAGCTGCTGCTCACCAGTGGGTGTTTTGGCATGGTTTCCCCACCCTCAGAAGTCTGAGGATAAAAGGTTTAGTGAGAGATTTTGAGTCCCCATTTCACTCACTGCTTCTTGAGCCCCATGTTGGGTGCCAAAAATGTTGCAGGACTTTTACTTAGTTTAGCTAAAGATGGGGTTCTTGTCCATCCCATGGCCACAAAAACTTAGGCTTGCAGACGATTTAAAGGGTGACTAAATCACGGTTTTATTGGGTGAAAAGAAAACAAAAGGAGAAACAGGGATCCTCCACAAAGCCACATTCACCTTCTAGAGCACTTCCCACCTACCATTCAAATACCAGGTTTCACACAGGAAGAGGTGGGGCCAGGCTCCTCACCACTGCAAAGGACCTGAGAGTCCACCTCAGTGGGCAGGCTTGTTGGAGTTTCTCTAAGAACCCCCTCCCACCTGGCTGTCTCAATATGACTTTATTATTGTCTTTATTTGAAGATAATGTATGATTTCAGGAGATTTATATGGGTTCAAGCTGACAAGGGATGGACTTGTTATGGTTAATACTGAGTGTCAACTTGATTGGATTGAAGGATACAAAGTATTGATACTGAGTGTGTCTCTGAGGAGGTTGCCAAAGGAGATTGAGATTAACATTTGAGTAAGTGGGCTGGGAAAGGCATACCCACCCTTAATCTGGGTGGGCACCATCTAATCAGCTGCCAGCATGGCTAGATTATAAGCAGGCAGAAAAATGTAAAAATAGAGACGAGTGTAGCCTCCCAGCCTACATCTTTCTCAAGTGCTGGATGCTTCCTGCTCTTGAACATTGGACTCCAAGTTCTTCAGTTTTGGAACTCAGACTGGCTCTCCTTGTTCCTCAGCATGCAGATGGCCTACTGTGGAACATTGTGGTTGTGTGAGGTAATACTTAATAAACTCCCCATTTTATATATATATATATATATATATATGTGTGTGTGTGTGTGTGTGTGTTCCATTAGTTTTGTCCCTCTAGAGAATGATACAATAAGCATGCTAATAAAATAAATATATAAGTACCTGTTTGAAAATTCCTAGATATTTCATTCCTTCCTTCTACATGATGAATTAAAGTATCATTAACTGATTAGATTTTGTGTTGGTTATTCCAGGTAATCAGAATCATTATTAGAAGTATAATATAAAAATGTGTTTTTTATCTTTACCCCATAAATGAAATGCAAAGGGTATAATGCGACTATATTTTGACAATCAAATTAAATATAACTCTATGCCTTTCTCTTCCACTGTGGCATGAAATTCAACTACAGTCATTGTTGAAATATTTCTCCCTTTTTGTCCCTGAGATATGAAGGTTCCAGAGTCTTACACAGTTCATAAGATGAAGGATCCCTGGTGTTTTGTTCTCACGGATGGCTGCAGAAATGCCTGTATTTCAACTTGACATTTCTTGAGGAGCATAACATGCCAAGTGTAACAGAAGCTATAGGTTGCCTGACCCAACCTCTATTTTCTACCTTGTTCTCTTTTGCTTTTCTCCAACATAAAAGACTACCAACACTAAAGACTGAATTTACCAGCCTCTATTGGTTGGGTAAACTATGTGATACAGTCTGGGAAATGAGTTGAAAGTAAAAGTTCACTGGTATTGCTTTTCAACCTGGATACTTTCCTATTCTGCTTCTGTGAACAACAATGTAAGGCTGGAGGTACAGATGCCATATGAAAAGCAGAAATATAAAAAGCCAGCATGTTATGGTTGGCAGAATAGAAAGAGAGCAAGAGCCTGTGTCCTTAATGACATTGCTAAATTACTGAGGCAATGCCAAGAACCTGTGAAGTAAATGCTATGTCAGAAAATAAATAGCTAGTTGTTTAAGATATTTTAAAATTCTGCATTGTAGTTAAACACATCTCTAATTTAAACCCCCAACTTGGTTAAGGGGATTTTTATCTAGTATGATAGCCCTGCTGCCAATGGTCCCACTTCACTAGGTATGTCAGGCAGTCACCCATTATTAGAGCTGTATTTCTGTATTGTGGTAAAGTATGTATAGTTTTGTGTTTTAGTTATTTGGGTTGGGGTTGCTATAACAAAATATCATAGACTGCATAGCTTAGGAACAACAGAATGCATTTCTCACTGTTCTGGAGGCTGGGAAATAAAAGGTCAAGGCATTGGTAGATTTGGTTTCTGGTGAAGGCTGCTTTTTGGTTTATAGGTGGTGCCTTCGAGCTGTGTCCTTTCATGACAGAGGGGGCAAAGCAGGAGAAAAATCGTAAAATGTCTTGAGTGGCAGGCTTTAAAAAGTTTGTGTTTTGTTCTGAGGTTGAGAAATGAACATCTAGGGGAGAACACAGTGGGATATAAGTTTCAGAAAAATCAGCCTAGGTAATGGTTCAATTCAACAAATAGATGTTAAGAATCTTCTGAGAGCCTGGATCTGGGAGTGTGCCAGGCAGGGGAGATGGGGTGAAAAATGCTTGCTGAAGAGCTCTAAGGGACAATGTCCAGAAAAAGAGCAGGCCTAACTGCATCTTTTTAGCAAGTTTCCTGGCAGCAAAGTTACAAAAAAGGTTGGCAACAATTTAGTTTACTTACAGCTTCCTGTCAATTTAGTCATCTGAAAAGAAGGGGCTGAACTGTTTCAAAACAGAAAGCAAGCAACTGATTTTTAATGACTTTCCAATAATATTTATGATAGCATTAAAAACTTTTAAAAGTCTATTTCAAAATTAAAGTAGCTTATAGATTAGTTGGGATATCTCTCTACCAACACCAATCCCTGTAGATCCTTAAAGTTTTGATTAGCCACAACTTAAAATGTCTATCAAAGAACTGTCAAAGAAAATTGCTTCCGATCAGTTATAACAGTCAAGGAAGATGTTAAGAGTCTTGCAGTGGAAGTAAAGACTATTGCAGTAAAAGAGAGAAATTCAACGCAACTCTACTAAAACAGAAATTGGAGGGTTTTGAAGTGCTGGGGTGAGCTAGCAGAAGAGTACTGGTGAACTTTAGTTTGAGGTTGATCAATTTGATCAGGCCATCTCTGTTTGATGATAGGTGTTTATTGAAATTGTCTCCGCATTCCCACAGAAACTGGAAGACAGGAGCCCTATCTTTCTTGGTAATTATATTCCAAAGTCTTGGCTCCCAGATCTCCAAGAAAGATATTTCTTAGTTATAAAACTGACAAGAGGTTAGGAAAAGAGTCACATTTTACAGGGACAGGGAAATAATTGACACATGCAACCTTTCTGATTTAAGAAAAAGAAAGCCAGGACCCTACAGTAAAAAAGAAACTTGTCCAAAGTTTACTCAAGCTGAGGAGAACTTTAAAGCTATCTCATTCATTACTAGCAATGGTAGCTCAAATTTTTTAGATAACATGAAACAGTTTCATATTTTAGCCTAGTTAAATTAGATGAAGAATTATTTTGATAGTTGCGGTGAGGCTGTAGAAATTTCTGCCTGTGGCTCTCTAGTGGACCACTTGTCCAAGAATGTTTTCTAAATATTAGGTTGGTGAAAAAGTAATTGTGGTTTTTGCCATAAAGTAATGGAGTTTTTCAGTGCCATAAAATAATGGCAAAAACCACGATTACTTTTTCATTAGCCTAATATTAATTCTGCGTGTCCTTTTATCACAAAATACATATTAATACTTAGGTATGTATTCATTGCTGCCAACGGGAAACAATTTTTCTTCCATCTTAATATTTTGATGTAATGTAATCATTCTTATGCATAGAATTATTGTATATAAAAAAAGTAGATCTAAGCTTAAAAATTTAATTTTGAAAAATAAATCTCATAATGACATTTGTCCTAGGAATTTCTAAAACAAACAAACAAAAAGTTACCCAGGCACATTAAATTTTAAAGAGTTTATTTAAGCAAACGAATTCATGAATCAAGTAGCATGGGACTACAAGGTCATTTAAAGCTCCATCAAAAGTGTAAGAGGGGAAAACTTTTACGAGGTGTTCGTAGAAGCAAGACAAAGAAAATGATTGGTTGGAGAGAAGAATCTTGAAGTAGAGGTCAGTTAGCTGTTTCTGATTAGTTAAGCTTAAATTCTATTTTCCTTGACTTTGTTCACCCTCAGTTGGGTTTTGGATGACATAGGAACCTAAGGCACTGAAACTGTTTCTACCTAATTGCCTCCCAATTAATTATTTTAACAGAATCTAATTTGTGACATGAAGGAGTTTCACATTAACGGGTGATATGTTCACTGTAAAATTCTATCATTCTGTTGTACTCTAGTAACAAATGAGACAAAAAAACCTTGTGTGAATATATTTTACAAAAATAAAAGCAAATATACACCCAGCAATATTTTATATGTTGACAGTCATCAGTTGATTTTGAAAGCATTTAACCTTAGCAGTAACGTAAATGTAAAGAAATAATGTTTGTTAAAACTAAGAAAAAGTTGTCTAAATTCATTTCTCCATAGGAAATGTGAAAATTGATCTCTTTTTCTGCCTCCCTGTTAGGCATTACAGACCTTCAGAGTCCTCAGTGAAAAGAGTATCTCTTATCCTTTATGCTGAATTTATTCTCACATAATTCATGAAGCAGAATTATAGAATTATTTCTTTAGTTTCAGCTTATTTTTTTGTTTATTTCACACTAAAAGACCTTGCTTCAGGCAATGTTTAATATCTGCTGCTTAATCTTATGTCTTCTGACTCTGTATATCGAGCTGTGTGTGTGTGTGTGTACGCGCATGCACGCACGTGGGCATGCACAAGTGTGCATTATCTTAGATTGTGGCGATCTACCAGCCATCTCTCCAGAATCCTGCCAGCACCCAATGTGATAAGGAATAGCTATTGCAACAGGAGAGAACATCATGTAGAGCATTTACACTAGTACCCTTTGTTGCCAGAGAAACCATGGTAAAATGAAAAATCTGAAGGAAAAAAGTTCACACACACACAGTCAGTCCTCAGGTACTAACGTCATACTTGATTCTTTGCAATAAAGTTACAAGTTACTGGTTTGTTTTTCTTTTGTTTTTGATCAAGAAACTAAGAATAATATAGCTTCTCTTGGCCATTAGGAAAGAATTGAATCTAAAATAAATAACATTTTAGATTATCCCTAAAAGATCTCAAAAGGAAATAAATTAAAACACTGAGGCAATTGATTAAAGAAAGGTTTCAGGAACTACAATATTCAAATTATGTTAAAAATTGTTTTCACATGCTAGTATTTTTAATTATTTCACATCACTTTTCACTACTCCTAAAAGGAAAATTTTCACTAATGTCCAAGTATTTTTATCATTTTATTGTGATGATAGATCTTCCTGGCTCATAGGAAAAATTTTAAGTGCTTACCGAATTTAACAAAGATCCAAAAACATTTTTCTCCCAAAAGTAGGTTACTTGATTTTGAGTTACATGGAATTTCTTCATCTAATTTTTTATTGTAAAAAATAAACTTTAAAATGAAAATATAAGCTGTATTAATTTACTATACATTGACATTATTTTACAAATACTGTTGCTACAAATTTAGAATCAAATTGGATAGTTGTAAAATAAATGTCCTAATAAAACTATTTGGTCTGCTAGTAAATAACTAGGTAACATATATGGTATACAGGAGCATGATATTTTTAAAATCTGTAATGGTTTTCTGTAAGGTTTGTTGGGTTCCTGCCGAGTTTAAAATGAAGAAACTGAGGCCAGCACAAGAAGATCCAATGCAAAGGGTTTATTCAGGCTCCCAAGTGAGGTTCTGCGGTCCGACAGGAGGGGCTGGAGAAGTTGCACGGACTCCTCTCAGACGTAGGGTTTTATAGGGAGTGGAGATGTTCAATTGGTTGTGGGAGAGCAGGGTGTGGGCAAAGCAGGACTACTATTGGGTAGGGTTACAAGCCTTTGTTTGCATACAGGACTCGACTGCTATTGGTTAGAGTCACAAGATTTCATTTGCATACTAGACTTGACTGCTATTGGCTAGAGTTACAAGACCTTGTTTGCATCTTAGCAGGGTTTTTAGGGAAGGCTAGGCTGTGCAAGGGGATGGACGTGTCCAAGCTCTTGGAAAAAAAGGGGGGGAGTGTGCATCTGAGTTCCTGGCGAGGCAACCGGCCTTACATTCAGACCTTTTGGTGATAGAGGGCACTGCTCTTTCTGGCTACTTCCTGCTGAATAAGGGCAGAGTAAGAGGGACAGGTCAGTTGGCTGGTGCCTCGACTGAGAATCGGACGAAGGGATGAAGCAGCATTTGGTTAACAGCCGCTCGTCCAATTTCTCACATACGAGCTTGTAGGAACCTGAGAAGAAAAGGGGCCATTAATAATAGCAAACAGATTACAATGATAGGAGTGATGATAGGGGTTAACCAGGTAAGCATGGGATGCCACCAGCTTACGGAGAAGATTCCTGTATTTTGCTTTTTACAGAGGTCTTCCTGGAGACAGTGAAGAGTGTTGATGTTCTCCTCTACTAGGCCTGATTCATTGATTTAATAGCAGCACTCTTCCTGGAGAAACAGACAGGTACCTCCTTTTTCTGCTGTTAGTAGGTCAAGAGCGCGTTGGTTTTGGAGAGTTACCTGGGCCAGTGATGTGATTTGTTGCTGGAGGGAGTACAGGGAGGTGGCTGACGCTTCAATGGCCACACGGAACTTGCCTTCCAGTTGAGCGGCTGAAGTGACACTGTAGCCTAGGGCACCGCTCCTGAGTCTGGCTGCTGCTAGAGAGGATGCTAGAGAGAGACCAACAACTATTGGGAGGAAGACTGCTCATTTGTTTTGGTGAGCAGAGGGAGGCATAAGGAGAGATAGGAGCTCAGCTTGCCCGTATACCTTTAATTGCAGGACTAGAGTAACGGACACGCAAGGGGAGGGAAGGGAGGCATTTATAACCTTGGTTAGGGTCCCATTACACCAAAAGTATCCTCCCGGTGGTGCATAGTGGGTGGATCTTACTCTTACAGTTGTGTTGCAGCTGGAGCTGTTAGCCGTTCCATAACAGAAAAAGAGATCTTGGGAGTGCACCTTGAACAGCAGGATACCCGTTAGGGTGGTGTCAGGTCCTGTAGATGATTGTGACAGATTGAACCTGGTCTGGAGGGGAACTGCAGCTAAGGGGGGTTTGTTAAGGGAGGCACATAAAAGCAGGTGAAGTTTATAGCTTCGACAAGCATTAGCTAAGAGAAAGGTTGGGGGTTGTTGCACCTTCATTATCACCCTTATCACCACTGTCATTACTACAACCTTTATCATTACCACCTTCAGCATCATCACCTTTACCGTCACTACCATTACCATCATCACCATTACCATAACCTTCATTATGATCACCACTTTCACCACCATCACCATCACCTCCATTATCACCTTTACCCTTTACTGTCACTTTCATTATCAACTTTATTACCACCTTCATTATCACCTTCATCATTATCTTCATTGTACCTTCATCATCATTACTACTTTCATTACCACCACCATTATTAACAGTCACCTTCATCTCAAGGGCCTGAGTTGGTTAGTTAAGGTGGCTTCATTCTGTAGGTCCATTGGGGAGGCGACGTGCCTCGAGGGTGGCTGAATCTGTGACTACTGCATAGGCCGCTTTTCGTTGCCCCTTGGCTGTCACTGTTGAACTCTCATTTACATAAAAAGTAAGGTCTGGGCTAGAGAGAGGAAGGTTAGACAGGCCCTCCCAAGGTGTAACAAATGTATCCATTAGTTTAGGACAGGAATGGGCTGGGGAGGGGGAATGGGATGGAAGAGGAAGCAAAGTAGCCGAGTTGAGTAGAGAAGTGGGATGAGGGCTGACTGAAGGATTTTCAAAGAGAAAGTAAGAGTCAGAGTGTAGAGGAATGGTAAAGAAGGCATCTTTGAGGTCAAGACCTATAAAAAGGGAGGTAGTGGAGGGAATGTTGGATAGCAGAGTGTATGGGTTGGGGACTACAGGGTGAAAGGGTACCACCGCCTTGTTGATAAAGCATAGATCCTGAACTAGGTGGTAGTCACCAGACAACTTTTGGGGCATGGTGTCAGTTAGGAGGGGCAGTAGGAGGTGTGCGGGAGATGGGCTTGAGTATGGGGGCCAGTAAGTTGGAGAGTGGCCCCCACAGTCTGGAGAATATCTCGTCCTAACAGGGGAGCTGGGCATGAGGGTATGATTAGAAAGGAGTGAGAAAAGGGGTGTCCTTCGAGGACACAGGTTAAAGGATGAGTTTGATTAGGGCAGGAAGGCTTTCTATTAATTCCCATGACTGAGACCTGGGAAGGTATGCTAGGCCCTGAGTAGGAAGGCAATACAGAACAGTTAGCTCCCATATCCACTAAGAAGAAAATGGACTTACCTGCTACCTGCAGCTTTACCCTGGGCTCGGCAAGGGTGATGGGGGTTCTCAAGTCCGGGCTGCGTCAGTCGTCCAGAAGGCCGAGAAGTTCAAGCAAAGAGATTGCTTCCTGTGGACCGGCCTGCTCCTCACATAGAGGTGCGGGGAGTGGGCCTGTGGTCCAGGATGGGCAATTAACCTTCCAGTGTCCAGTCTGTTGGCAACATGGGCAAGGTCCAGGAGGTGGACGAGGACGGGGCACTGCCGGGCCCAATGTCCCTCTTGGCCACATCTGAAACAGGGCCCGGGTGGGGCCCTTGAAGCATTTTGGAAGGGTTTTGATGGACCTCCCCCACTGGATGTTCAGTGTGCTGCCAGCCTCAGGGCTGCTACAAGAGCTCGGGTTTGGAGGCCTACCTTCTGTTGTAGGTGGGCCTGTCAGGTGGCCTCAGCCTTATCCTCTCGGCCGTTAAAAACTTTAAATGCCATGTTTACCAGGTCCTGTATGGGAGTTTGGGGGCCCTCCTCAGCTTTTTTAAGTTTCCTCCTTATATCAGCCACCTACTGGGAAATGAAGTGGGTGGCTAGGACTGTAACCCCCACTAAGGAGGCTGGATCCAGCCGTGTACGGAGGATCATAGCATTAGTCAATCGGTCAAGGAAGGCGGCTGGGTTTTGATCAGGTCCCTGAGTTATCTCCCTCAACCTGTCATAATTAACTACCTTCTGGGCTGCGTGCCTGCTAGGAGGCACTGTAGCATTTGGTCTCGGTGGCAGCGGCCATCTCGACTGTCCTGATAGTCCCAATTAGGGTCAGCCTCGTTGACTGCTGCCGTGCCTACCAGCATCTGGTTGTCAGTTAGGTGTACCTGATCAGCGTGTGCTCGGGCTACTATAAAGACCTGGTCACGCTCGTCTAGGGTGAGGGTGGAGGATAGGATTACATACGTGTCATGCCAGGTTAGGTCATATGCCTGAGTAAGATAGCGGAATTCTTTGGTGTAAGCAGTAGGATTGGTGGAGAAAGACCCTAGGTGTTTCTCAATTGCTGATAGATCAGAGAGGGAGAAGGGGACGTGCACTCGGACAATGCCCTCTGCTCCGGCCACTTTGTGGAGGGGGCAAAGGAGGGAGGCTTCGTCGTTAGGAGTACAGCACGAGTGGGTGTGAGCACTAACAGGAGAGGCCAGGTTGGAATTAGGAGGCGGAGGAGCTGAGGGGGGTTGAGATCTGTTGTAAGGTGGAGGATTATTGGGTCGGGCCAGCAGAAAGGAGAGTTCCTCAGGCACATCGGGGTTGGAAAAAGAAGAGGAGGAGGGTAGAGGGGCTAAGGGCGAAGAGGAAGTTTCTTTAGCTAGGAATACCTGGGTAGTGGTGCAAGAGGAACAGAGGTGGGGCAGGAACGAAGATACCAGAAAGCCTGCACGTAGGGGATTTCTGACCATTTACTGTTCTTTTCGCAAAAGTTATTTAGGTCTGTCAGGACATTAAAGTTGAATGTGCCTTCTGGAGGCCACTTGGACTGGTTGTCTAGAGGATACTGTGGCCAGGCTATTGTGGAAAGGAAGAGCAGCTTTTTCTTTTTTACGGAAAGCCCTAGTTTGGGTAGATTTTGGACTAGGCATCCTAATGGTGACTTGGGGTCTAAGTGGGACTTCTGATTACCCATAGTTGGCTTTTATGGGGCAGTCAGAGGCGAGGAAGGGATAGGAACAGGTACTATACCCAACATGGGCAGAGGTGTTCCTTTCCCGGAGGAGGTGGCTGAGAGAATTTACACGCAGCAATGAGTATAAGGAAGAAAATAAAAAGAGACAGGGCTAGGGCTATCTGCCACATGAGAAAATTAGAGGGCACAATAAAGACAGAACCACATATAAGACTGACGGACAAAGGGTAGGTGCCCCCCCAGATGGGAGACCAGTCTGATGCCTTCCCAGCCACGTACCCGAAGGGATGTTTCAGGGGCATCTTGGCTAAGGTGTACCTGTATAACCCCCGGGCCTGGTCACCTCAGAACTTTTCAGTCCAGAGGTGAATCACCGTTATGCCTTATGACATCCCCGTGGAACCGTGGATTGAGGCCCACACAAGCCCTATAGCTGTTAGGCCATGGGACTACACATAAACTCACTCACTCACTCACTTGCATCGGGATTAGGGAGGGAGAGAGAGAGAGAGAGAGTTAAGAGCGGGAAGCGGCCGTCATCTTAGGAGTGGGGAATGGCCACCATCTCTCAGAGACAGAGAAAGAGACAGAGAGAGAAAGAGAAAGAAACTGAAAATACAGTTTCTTAACTAACAGGAGCCTTTATGCCAATGGGCTGGTTTGAAATAAAGGTTTTGATGGTGTAAGCCGGGGGATTTGGCTCTGCCATGAGGCAGGGCTGCTTGCATTTAATGGGGCTTCTGAGTACCCACACCTTAGTCACTGGTGAGGGTTCAGGAAAGTGGGGACGTCTCCCTCAAAATCTTGACCCTAAAAAACCCCTCACGGGGAGAAGACAGGAGTGCAGGGATGTCTCCTTTACACTCAGGTCTTAAGCCGGAGTCTCAGACTCACAGCAGGAAGCCAGAGTCCCGGACTCATGGCAGCTGGAGTCCCAGACTCATGGCAGCTGGAGTCCCAGACTCACAGCAGGAATCCCTGACATTGCAACGGTTTCAAACAGGGACTCCCCGAGGACAGTGGGTGGGATAGTGGGCAACAGAAGTCTTACCTTGTGGTGGAACGGCAGCTCCCCGGTCCGGCTTTGTGTGGAGGAGTCAGTTTCCCCTAGGAGGAGTCTTACAACTCCTCCTGGGTTTCGGCACCACTTGTAAGGTTTGTTGGGTTCCTGCCGAGTTTAAAATGAAGAAACTGAGGCCAGCACAAGAAGATCCAATGCGAAGGGTTTATTCAGGCTCCCGGGTGAGGTTCTGCGGTCTGACAAGAGGGGCTGAAGAAGTCGCACGGACTCCTTTCAGACGTGGGGTTTTATAGGGAGTGGAGATGTTCAATTGGTTGTGGGAGAGCAGGGTGTGGGCAAAGCAGGACTACTATTGGGTAGGGTTACAAGCCTTTGTTTGCATACAGGACTCAACTGCTATTGGTTAGCGTTACAAGACCTCGTTTGCATACTAGACTTGACTGCTATTGGCTAGAGTTACAAGACCTCATTTGCATACTAGACTTGACTGCTATTGGCTAGAGTTACAAGACCTTGTTTGCATCTTAGTGGGGTTTTTAGAGAAGGCTAGGCTGTGCAAGGGGGTGGACGTGTCCGAGCTCTTGGAAAAAAAAGGGGGGAGGTGTGCATCCGAGCTCCTGACGAGGCAACTGGCCTTACAGGTTCCAGTTAGTCTCTATATTTTGAACTTGATCAAACACCATTAATAAATGATGACTGCCAAAATGCATGACAATGATGTGATATTTTATCACACACACAAAATTATTCTAAGCAAAACAATGTGTTTCCAAATCATAATAGAGTTAAGAAATTGTCCTGATTATTTTAATTTCATCTACTGCTGGTGAAATGTAACATTGATATGACTAGTTTTTAAAATTTGGGCATAATTTTTTATACTTTTTGACCCAACAATTCCATTCTTAGAATAAGTTTCAGGAAAAATCCTGCCAAAAAATAAAATACAGTGGACATATAGAAAATGTTCAATGTTGTCTTACATATAATGGAAAAGATGAAAAAGAAATTGAAATTATGAATGACTTAGGGCAATGAATAAGTATGGAACAACAATCTGTTGTGATAATATGCATCCTTTTTTGAGACCTTGATCACATTGGGCTCTCCCCCTGAGACGTTGATCATCACCTCTGCAGGTCTGTCCTGCCGACTGTGACTCAAATACACTCTCACACCCATTACACTGATTCAAGTGGGTTAGGAATGGTTGTCAACTGCTTTCAGAGGGTGATTGCGGCTAACTGATCATAACTCCCTGTAACTATCCACATTTATTCAGGCTGGATTTAATAACAGAGGTTCCAAGTCAACATGCTTGTGGATAATTAACATGGTTAAAAGAGTGGTTTTACAAATGATAAAAGCTTTAGGTTCTGGGGCCCAGAGTAAGCATCATTAATAGATGATTCCCCTTTGACCTCCCCCTAAGAGGACCATCTATCACTAAGTTTACATGAGCAAACAAATTAGAGTAGAGACAAAGGAGTGTGGGGTAAACAGACTTAACTGGGAAGACCTCCATTGTCCCTATCTTTTTCCTTACACTAACATAATGAACCAGCAGCCTTCAGCCTGTCCCAGTAAAACCTTTCAAACTTCCAAAAGTTTTGAGACTATAGTCTATAACTTTCCCCAACATTTCCCTAATATTTTGCCAGCCACCCTGAGTGAATCTCAGCACTCTATGTATTTTAATTGCTAAGAAAATGCATCAACTTTGGAAAATTATTTCAGAAAGAATACTATTCTATTAATTGTAATTTCAAGAATCTGTCTTCCATGCTAAATATGAGAAATACCTGTGGAAGATTTTTTTTTGTTTCTTCTTTTTTGTTTTGCTTGTTTGTTAATAATACACATAGGTAAAACTTATTTTTAAAATGATATACATGCCTAGGCCTCATCCCTAGAAGCCCTTAATTTCAAAAGTTAAATGTTGCATACAAGGATTTATATTTTTAAAGAGCAGCAACATTTTTCTGACATCAAGCTGGGATTAAAGACCAATATATTAGATGGAGTTTTTCAGCACAGACATTCATCATTCAGCTGTTCAAGTGTGCTTCTATCAGGTTGAAACTAGAACACAGGCTATGAGCAAAAAATAAAGTAAGACTATAAAAGTTGATGGAGAACAAATTGAAGCATAAGTTATGTGATATTAAATACACACATATGTTAACAAAGTGAGACTACAAAAGGGAAAAAGGCAAATTGACAAAATGAAAATATTTGGTTTGTGAAGTGGAAAATTACTGACTAATAGTTAATCTTTTCCCTTTTATTGATTTTTATGAGAGCTTTAACTATTTTGTGGGAAAAAAATCTTACTTGTTTTAAAGAGAAAGAATCTGCTGTGAATAATAAACCAACATATTTATATCTTCAACTGAAGTGATAAGTTAATAAATAACTCAGTGTGTGGTGTACATGACCCACACTTGAGGAGAAAAATTAGAGAACTATGGTTTCATTAACTGTTTAAGAAAATCAAATTTTAAAAAATGAGTATTAACTAAACCAACTTACCATACAATCCAGAAATTGTGCTCCTTGGTATTTGCCCAAATGAATTGAAATTTTATTTCCACACAAAAACCTGCACACAGATTTTTATAGCAGTATGATCTCTGTGATAGCCAATTTTATGTTTCACCTTGCCTGGGCCATTGGATGCCCAGACATCTGGTTAAATAATATTGCTAGTATGCCTCTGAGGGTGTTTCCAGAAGAGAGTAGCATTTGAATTAATAGACTAATTAAACTAAGTTGCCTTTCCCAGTGTGAGTGGGTATGATCCAATTTTTTGTGGGCCTAAAAAGATAAAAAGAAAAAGATGAAGGAAATGAGAATTCACTCTCTCTTCTTGACTTTTTGAGCTGGGACATTGATCTTCTGAGGCCTTTAATTGTGTCTTATATAATCAGCACTCTTGGCTCTCAAGACTTCGGACTCAGACTAGAACTAGTCTGCTGGCTTTTCTGGGTCTCTGGTATACAAACATAAAACTTCTCAGCCTTTATAGCAATGTGAACAACTCTTATAATACATCTCTACATAGGATATATAAATAATCTCCTATTGGTGCTATCTCTCTGGAAAACCCTGACTAATGTAGACTCTATTACTGAGGGTGGTTCTAGAGGAACAGAATTTTAAGAATGAGGTTTCTATATTGGTTCTTGGATTTTTGGAACTGACTTTCTAATCTGATTAGGTTTGAGAATGTGAAGACTATTTTCAGTAGTAAAGAGAGCATTGATGTTCCTTGGCATTAACTACTGAGAGATTATACAAACTACCTACATACAGTATTTTTAGTCAACCACTTACAAGAAGCAAAGAGCTGGGTGACTGTGTGTTTGATACTTTCAAGCATTTTTGGAAAAATAACAAATACAATGAGATTAGGGCTGATTGCTACTAATGTGATTGAAAAAGCAGTGAAAGAAAAAAACGATCACAAAGATTCAAACTTCTAGCTCAAGTATCACATAAATGACCTGAAGGCTTCCGTGTGTGCACTGAAAAAGACCCTTATCTACTGTAGCCATAAGGTTGAAATTGCTGAAAATCAGATGAAGAATCTCATCCTGTAACTGGCTGAATTACAATGGAAATTGAACTCCAGTATTGATTGGGAAAAAGTGGGATCCTGTAAATTGGGATGATAATGTGTGGGAAAACACTGATGAAGCTGGGAACATCAGTCCCCTAAATTCTGAGTCTTTTCTGCCAGTGAGAAATGTGTCCCTATCTGCAGGAAGGGTGACCTCCCATTCCTAGCAGAAATGTCCTCCCAACTCCCAGCAGTATCAGTCTTTCCATCCTTTTCTTGTCTGAGGAAATGAACCCTGCATTGCCTGAGGAACCCATAATGACCTTCTTTGAGGTAGTTGCCATTGCAAGACATTGCTGATTGTCTTCAGGACAAACCCCCACCAGCCATATTTCTTCTAGACCTGTAACTACTCACAAATCTCAGCACATCTCCAAAGGTGAGATACAAAGTGTAACCGATGAGGAATTATCTTACACTCCAAAAGAGTTACTTGAGTTTTCTAATTTCTACAAAAAGAAATCCAGGGAACATGTATGTAGAAATGGATATTAAGAGTATGGGAGAATGTGGGAAGCAACATATAGTTAGATCAGGCCAAATTTAAGATAAAAGGTCACTAAGCAGAGATTTTGCATTTAATGTTGATGTTGGAAATTAAAAAGGATTCTAACAGTTTTGTTGGTTGGTTGGCTAAAACATGGACCAAAACATAGCCTGCAGTGAGCAAATTAGAAATGCCAGACCAGCCTTGGTTTAATGTAGAGAAAGGAATTTAATGGCTTCAGAAGATTCGAGTGTTAGAGGAGATTTTGTGATTGAAGATTACTCATTTACACTGGAAGGGTCCAGAAGACATATCTTTCTCTACTAGTATGAGAAGAGAACCAAATTTGTGAGGGGAGCCCTGGTATTTTGAAAGTATTTTGTGATCACTGTTTTCTGTAGGCAAGACCTGGGAGTGGGAACTACAGCCAGTAAATCAGGAATCCTAAATTCGATGGGAGTAATTGATTCCAGGGTGGAAGGATTAAAGCAGTGGCACTCAGTCATCAAAGGAGAGGTAGGTGTAGTTTCCATAATGAATAGCAGAGACAAAGCAGCAGTAAGAATAGTATGACTCCTACATACCTATTGCAATGGCTAGTTTATCATTGTGTTCCTAGAAATAAAATAAATATTCCTGTTTATTCCTACTAAATTGTTACTTGATCTATATAAGCAGAAAAGTTTTAGGTGAAGTAAAGTCTAACCTGAATCATCAAGACAGAGACTGAGGCACTATTTCTCAACCAATTCTCAGAGTTGATCCAGTTTACAGATCCAAAGTCTTTCTCACTCTGTCACTCAGGCTGGAGTGCAGTGGTGCGATCTTGGCTCACTGTAACTTCCACCTCCTGGGTTCAAGTGATTCCCCTGCCTCAGCCTCCTGAGTAGCTGGGATTACAGGCATGTGCCACCACACCTGGCTAACTTTTGTATTTTTGGTAGAGATGGGTTTCACCTTGTTGGCCAGGCTAGTATTGAACTCCCTACCTCAAGTGATCCTCCCACCTCCACTTCCCAAAGTGCTAGGCTTACAGGAGTGAGCCACCATGCCTGGCCCACATCCAAAGTCTTTTGAACAAAGGGGAAGCCAGGTGCCCTTGAGGGAAGAATCCCAGTACCTACCAAAAATTTATACTGGAGATCTTTCTCCCAGATTTCCCCAAAGAGACCTATGACCTTTTATCAGGGTAGCTGTGCACTAGGGGAAAAGGAAATAATCAGACCTTTAGGAGGATACTAGACATTAGCTGACTGACACAAATTCTAGGAGACATAAAATGTCACTGTGATCTAACAGTCATATTATGGGTTACTGAAGTCAGGTGATGAAGTTTTAGCTCAGGTCTATCTCACAGTAAGCCCAGGAAGTCCCGTACCCCATCTTTTGGTTATTTATCCAGACTCAGAATGCACAATTGGAATAGGTATGCTCAGTCTCTGGTTCCCTGACATGTGGAGTGAGGGCTATAATGGTGGAAAAAGTAAGTGGAAGTCATTAGAAATGCCAGTAAACTAAAAGCAACATTCCATTCCTGTAGAAATTTCAAAGATTAGTCCCACTATTGGGGACTCAAAAGACACAGGGGTGCTGATCCCTACCCACATCCGCATTTAACTCTCCTATTTGACCTATGCAGAAGAAAGATAGATCTTGGAGACTGACAGTGACTTACTGTAAGCTTAATTAGGTAGTGATTCCAATTGCAGTTGGTATATCAGATGTAGTTTCATTGCTTGAGCAAATTAACACATGCCCTGGTGCTTGGCATAGAACTATATTAATGTGGCAAATGCATTTTCTTTTATCCCTGTCAATAAGGCCCACCAGTAGCTATTTGCTTTTTGCTGACAAGGCCAGCAATACACTCACACTGTCCTGCCTCAGGAGTATATCATACTCTCCAGCCCTATGTCGTAATTTACTTTGCAGAAATCTTGATCACCTTTTTCTTCCCTAAAATATCATCCATCAATTACATTAATAGCATTATGCTGATTAAACTTAGTGAGCAAAAAGTAATGACTATTTCAGACTTACTGGTAAGACATTTTCATGTCAGAAGGTAGTAAACAAATCTGACAAAAATTCAGAGCAGTCTACCTAAGTGTAATTTCTAGAGATCCGGTGGTACAAGGCATGCCAAGATATCTTTTCAAGGTGATTAATAAGTTGTTGCCTCTAGCCTCCTACAACCCTAAACAAGGCAAAATCCAGAGTGGGTCTCTGAATTTTGAAAGCAATATATAATTCATTTGGATGTGTTATTCCTGCCCATTTACTTAATAATCTGAAAAACTGCTACTTTTGAGTGAAACCCAGAAAGACGAGGCGTTGCAACAGGTCTAGGCTGCTGGGCAATCTGCTCTGCCACTTGGGCCATATGATTCAGCAGATTCAATGGCAAATTCAAGGATAGATTGGGATGCTGTTTGCACCTTTGGCAGGAACCCATAGGTAAATCACAGCATAGACTCTTAAGATTTTAGGGCAGAACTTTGCAATCTTCTGCAGATAACTACTTTCCTTTTGAGAAACAGCTCTTGGCCTGGTACTGGGCATTAGTAGCAACTAAACACATAACTATGGACCACCAAGTTACCATGCAACCTGAGCTGCCTGTTATGAACTGGGTGGTTTGCACAGCAGCACTTCATCAGAAGTGCTGTATAAGTAATCGAGCCTGAGGCACAAATAAATTATGCGAAGAAAAAGGCAAATGCCCATGGTTTCCACTGCTGCTACACTGCCTTCTCTCTCCCAGCTGCCTGCACCTATGTCTTACTGAAGAGTTTCTTAATATCAGTGACTAGTCAAGAGAAAACTCTGGGCTGGTTTACAGATGGTTCTGTAAGATATGCTGACATCACCCAAAAGTAGACAGCTGCAGGATTACAGTCTTCTTTCTGGGACATCCCTGAAGAGCAATGGTAAGGGAAATCTTCCCAGTGGACAGAACTTTGAGCAGTAAATCTGGTTGTTCTCCTTGCTTAGAAAGAGAAATGGCCATATATGTGATTATAAACTTAATACATGGGCTGTGGGCAATGGTGTGGCTGGACGGTCAGAGAATTAGAAGAAACATGATTGGAAAGTTGGTGACGAGAAAATTGGGGGAAGCATATGTGGTTGGACTTTTCTGAATGAGCAAAAGAGGAAGATATATGTGTTGCATGTGAATGCTTACCAAAGGGAGACTTCAACAAAGGAAATTTTTCATAATGAAGTGGATAGGATGACCCATTTTGTGGCTACCAGTCAGTCTGTTTCCCCAGCCACTTCCTGTCATCACTCAATAGACTCATGAACAAAGTGGCTATGGTGGTGAGGATGTAGGTCATATATGGGCTCGACAACACAGACTTCTAGTCACCAAGCTCAGCTTGGGTACAGCCATTGCTGAATGCCTAACTGGCCATCAGCACAGATCAACACTGGTCTCCAATAAGGCACCATTCCCCACCATGATTAGCCCACCAACTGGTGGTAGGTTGATTATACTGGACTGCTTCCATCATGGGAGGGGCAGCATTTAGTTCTTACTGAAATACAGATTTACTCTGGATATGGATTTGCCTTCCTTGCACTCAATGCTTCTACCTAAACTACCATCCCTGGAATTACAGAATGCCTTACCTACTGTGTGTTTTCTACACAGCATTGCTTCTTATCAAGAAACTCACTTCACAACAAAAGAAGCAGGATAGTGGCCCATGCTCATGGAATTCACTAGTCTTACCATGTTCCCCGCCATCCTGAAGTGCTGGTTTCTGAGATGATGAATGGCCTTTGGATACTCAGTTATAGCACTAGCTAGGTAGCAGTACCTTGTAAGGCTGGGATGAGGTTCTCTAGAAGGCAATGTATTTTCTGAATTACCATTCAATATATAGTGCTGTTTCTTCCACAGCCAGAATTCATAGGTCTAGAAGTCAAGTGGTGGAAATGAGAGTGGCACCACTCACTTTTACTCCTAGTGACCCAGTAACAACATTTTTGCTTCCTGTTTTCATGACCAAATGCCGTCTTGGCCTACAAGTCCTACTTCTAAAGGGAGAAATGTTTTCTTCATGGGACAAAACAATGATTTCACTGACATGCTAGTTACATGCAGTAACTCTCTTCTTTGCCTTTTGATTCACAGACATGATGAATCAAAAGGCAAAGAATAGAGTTACTTTGCTGACTGGAGTGATTGACCCTTACTATCAACACACAGTTGGACTACTATTCTGCAATACAGGCAAGAAAGAATATGGCTGGAACACAGAAGATCTCTTACAGTGTCTTTTAATGTTTCCATATCCAGTGATTAAAGTCAGTGGAAAACTACAACAACCCAGCCCAGAAAGTTTGGGTCACCCCACCAAGTAAAGAACCACAACCAGCTGAGGTGCTTGCTGAAGGTAAAAGGAATACAGAATGGGTGGTGGAAGAAGGTAGTAATAAGCACCAGCTGTGACTGTGTGGTTAATTACGGAAGTGTAATTGCCATGAGTATTTGCTCCTTATTTTGTTACGTACATTGTATGTATGTATATGCAAATCTTTGTTTTCTTTTCTCTCATTTCTTTATCATGCAACATGATATGTTTTGACTTTTATGTTGTAGTATTTATTATTAATTTTATATAAGAATGTTTCAGTTACAGGATATTAAAGAAAAGAGTAATCATCACTTAAGGACTTGATCATCTCTTCTGGGAAAGGGTTTAGTACACTTTTGGGCAAAAACATGATGGTTGTATTGATTAGGCAGAATTATGGCCTCATCGTTGCCTTTATTTGGAGATTATGGTTTAAGGAGTTGTTTTGGGATGCCAAGTTGACAAGAAATGGACTTGTGATGGTTAATTTTATGCATCAAATTGCAAAGGACAGACATCTAGTTAAACATTATTTCTGGGTGTGTCTCTGAGAGTGTTTCCGGAAGAAATTAGAATTTGAATCAATGGACTGAGTGAAGCAGATTGCCTTTCCCAATGTGGGTGGTCATGATCCAATCTGAGTGCCTGAATAGAACAAAAAAGTAGAGAAGGAAAGAATTCACTCTTTCTGTCTGGCTGTTTGACCTGGCATGTCAGTCTTCTTCTGTCCTTGGACTGGGACTTACATAAGTACTACTGGTTCTCAGGCCTTTGGATTTGAATGGGAATTTACACCATCAGTTCTCGTGATTCTCAGGCCTTTAAAGTCAGACTGAAATGTACCATTGTCTGTCCTGGGTCCCTAGCTTGTGGATAGCAAATTATAATTATGGTACTCCATAATCTCATGTGCCAATTTCTTATAAAAACTCTCTTCGAATAATTGTGTATGTGTGTGTTGGGGGATGAGTGGGTAGATGGGTGTGTGTATTTTTATCCTATGAATTCTTTTTCACTGAAAAACCTTGTTGAATACAATGTCCAGTAGGTGAATGGATAAGCTGTGGTACATCCACAGAATACAGTATTATTCAATGCTAAAAATAAATGAGCTATCAAGTCATGAATAGACATGGAAAAACCCTAAATGTATATTACTAAGTAAAATAAACCAATCTGAAAAAAACTACAAACCATATGATTCCAATTATATGACATTCTGAAAAAGGCAAAAGTATGGAGATAGTAAAAAGATGCCCCCCACCCCTAAAATTAAGGGGAAGAAGGGATCAATTGGATTAACACAGAGGGTTTTTAGGGTAAACTATTCTATATGATACTACAATAATGGATACATGTCATTATACATTTCTCAATATCTATAGAATGTAGAGCACTTACAGTGAACTCTAACGTAAACAATGGACTTTGGGTAATAATGATGCGTCAGTGTAGTTCATAGGCTCTCTGATTGTAACAGATGTACCTCTGTAGTGTCAGATGCCTACAGTGAGAGAAGTTGTGCATTTATGGGGGCAGGGCTACATGAAAATCTTCTATTCAATTTTTCTATGCGACTAAAACTTCTTTAAAAAATAAAGTATATTTAAATAGATGAATGTTAGGTTATCTGGGATTCACAATGGAGGTGACCACATCCTTTGACCACCTTAGTATTCAAATTGCATATTCAGTCATTGGCCACTTTGACCTGATAGTATGATAACAAAATCAATCTTGTCATATTAATTCTATCAAATTATTTAATTTTCAGGCAATAGTGAAAAACATATCCTCTGAACAAAGTTAGTTTAGAGAAGAACAGGGAATTACAACATTTAAAATCAATATTAATGACAGTGAACTCACATTACAGAACATTAGCATATATCTATAGTTTAATAACATTTGGGCATTTAAACAATTAAATTTTGGCAGTGGAAATTGGATGGAAGAAAGACTTTTTTTTGTAAGAAAAAAATTTACATATTTTAATCATCTTAAACGTCTATGGATTTCAATAATTTAATAGATTCATTTAGCTCTAAATGTCTTCAAGCATGTCATAAATCCTCTGAAGTATCTAGTTTGTAATGTAGCCTGTTAATATTCATTATAGCCTGACAATATTCATTGTCTTTCTAAGATAAGTTCACTTTTGCTATTCTATTAGTCTGTCTTGTGATTTATTTTAAAGATAAAATGAATGTCTTAACTTTTTCATTGATGAATTTTTAATCCTGATTTTCTAATCAAACTTTGATGGCAATTATTATCTATTACAACGCATTATTTCCCCTTCCTACCCATTTTTCCTTTTTATAGTAACTTCAAGATCCTGACAACATTATTAAAAATATTTTATCAGTAATTATATTTGGACAGATTCCCTTTTCTAAATGGTTTAATAGTCTCTTAATAATCAACATGGATCATTTTTAGACACAGAAAAGATATAGAAAAGATTTTGCTTAGTCAAAAATGTTGAAATCTCCAGTATTTTATTCTTTTATCTCACCCCTCTTCTACCCCTGGATGGTGACATAGAATTTTATAGGGTAAACTTACATGTATTTCCACAATATAAATGGAAGGCCAGCTATGTATGGTACACTTCTGAAAAAGAGGCCTGTTACCCAAAGGTGAGACAGAAGCCATCATTCAGAGGGCATTTATGACTAGAGGCCCAGTAAATATTAAATCCACAAAAAAGTATGATAGGGAACATTATCTGTGGCAAAAATGTAAATGAACAGTTCTGCCTCTCTCATCCTTAACTTTTATCACCAATAAAATGAAAACAAAATTATCTGCCTCTAGAATTGCTGTGATGATTAACTTGGAAAATGTAAATAAAAATTCAGCACTTTGAGAGGCTGAACAAGAGGATCACTTGAGGCCAGGAGTTCAAAACCAGCCTAGGGCAACATAGCAAGACCCTTATCTCTATAGGAAAAAAGAAAATTTCAGCACTAATCAAAAATACTTTGTAAATGTCAGTTGCCGTAATACTTAATACTTTTTAATTTTCAGAATTATGAGAGAAATGTAGGCAGATGAAGGAAGAAGAAAACATTGGCTACATGCCTAAGACTTGAATATAGTTAGAACTGTGCATGTTGTTAAATCCTTTTATCCCAAATTCTTCATTGCATACTAGGATCTGGAGTGATACCATAAAACATAAAAGTAGTAAAGTCTGTTGAAAACTGCACCACAAAGAAAAGAGCCAAGAACAGAATTTTGAGTAATTTAATCAGTAAGATTCAAGTTTGTCCCCAGCTCATTTGCCTTTTATTCTTCATTTCAATTAGTTACATTTCCACTGGTTATCACCAAGGTTGTGCATGCGCCTTGAAATGTTCACAAAAGGTCCACGATACAGGGGTTTATAATAGTATATGTTATATTCAGAATCCCAGGGGAACTAATAGTCTCTGGAAGTATTCATTAAGCAAGATGAAAAAATCTTACACAGTTTCAACTACAACATTTTTAAAGACAAGTACAAGCTTCATTTGCCACAAAACTCACAAAAAATTAATTGATTGAAGAATATCTCTTTTATGCAAAATATACATTTTAGGATATAATTTAATTAATATTCTACTATATACTGACATTGCTCCTTAATCATTGAATAAAAAAATACTCTCATTGCCAGAATTATATTTTTGTAATATTTATAATTGAGGTAATAATGATAAAAGACTTAAACTATGAATAATGTTGGTGAGTTTCATTTAAGCTATAACAATTTCCCAGAACTAAACAAATATGTGACTAAACATAGGTCATTTTTGGTAAATGAATACTAACAATTTCACAACATAATTGACAATCTGATTACACAAGTGATTTATAAGAAAATGATACGATCAAGTTCATAGATTCAACCAACAAAAGTAGAAATAAGAGAAGTTAAGACAGACCTATACTACATCAGTATCACTGCCTTAGGTAATTCACAGCACAACCTACTGTGGGCCCATGAAGAGTAATTCAAAGAAGTGTGGGCCTTACTTAGAACTCAGAGATGTTGATCATGAATTTGGCTTATTTTGATGAGAAATGGCCAAGACTGTTGACCCATGCATGTGTGTTGGTATTTACAGTTGTTTCATGGACGCTGGCCAGTCTACAAGCAGAGCACTCGCATGGGGAGCACCAGGTGAGTTCCAGCCACAGTTCTTTTATAAGCTTTTAGTGCCTCATGAAGACGCGGGGATCTCTTCCAAGTACAACCTGGTCACATCAGGGCACATTCAGCAGCAGAAGTCTGTTTCCAGTATAGTCCTTGGTATGGCTAAATTCCACTGTCCCTTTCTCAGCAGTCAAAAATCCATGACAAATTCTGTACAACACTGTAGTCAATAACAGCAGCACCAGACAGCATATTAATTCTTTTACCATAAATTTGTGTGTAATTATAATGTTCTATGTGTGGTGTTATCAAAAGAATCACTGTGTCTCTAAATATCACATATTTACGTCTGGATAAATACATTGCTGTACAAGATCTCCAACATGCAGGTCATGCTCTAGTACTTGAGGATATAGAGTAATACATGTTTCGTGGCCAATAATAAAAGTGACAACTGTCTTCCTAACAAAAAATAAACACGAGAAATAGGAATTAATCAGCAGTCTCAAGGATCCCAAATGCCTTAGTAATATTATTTATCCCTCTACTTATATTACGGCATTTTTCTTCCTTCACATGCTCAGTAGACCAGACATACTATTGCTGTTGAATTCATAGGAAAGCATAAATAGACTTTCTTCCACTCAGACTGAATATGACTCCCTAAGGATTTTGTTAGAGTGTAGTAATGAATGCTGGTTGCTAGGTAGTAGAAACTGACACTGCAGCAGGCAACCAAGTGCAATGGTGAAATTGCTGCTTAAAAAACCCTGCTTATCAAAAAGATTTACAGTGTAGATTAACTTAGGTAGTCTACAGGGCATCATTAATTTGTACACAAAGCAGAGAGGCTGCTCCAAATAGCAAAAAAATAGGTATGGGGTAGGGGTTGAAGGAACTCAATATTAAAATCATGAATATCTTACAGAGGCAATTCTGTGCTTCATGAAGACAGATGGCATATACAGTAAAGACAGGGAGCTAAGACAGACAGACAGGAACAACATACAGGACAAAGCACCTGATTAAGCACTGCCTGAAAATCTGATTGATCTTTTGATTCAGAAATTTAAGGCTAGTCAAAAAAGCCTCCTGTGAACACCAATGACTTTTGATGTTTGCACAAAATAATTAATAAATTAAAAGAAAGGGGTAAAAAAAAAAGGACACTAGAGCTTTGGGTGATATTTGGCACTCTGCCTCTGAAAATGATGACAAATCCTGGGGTTAAAAAAAAAAAAACAAAAAACAAGTCTAGTACCAAGCAGCAATTCTTGGCTAAACAATGCAAGCCTGGCTGGCAGTTACCTTTCTCTCATGTTTTGTGCCTTCCCCAAGTCATTAAGTAAGAGATCTGGCCTCGGCTTTCGTGTAACCAGTAATGACAACCTCTTTGCAGTTATCTGTGTGCAAATAACCAGAGACATTCAGAACTCCAATACAGCATTTTTGAAGATAAGTAAATTAATCAAGAAATTAAACTATTTAAAACATATAATTCTTTCAAATAAGAAGAAAAATGTCAAGGAGAAACTTGCCCTCCCTGCCCCATAATTCAACATGCAGAACAATTGACCAATGCTTTTATATCAGCAGGATGGTTCAATGCAAGTACACATATCCTGAGCTATCCACAGTCCCCGAACTCTGCAACATTGCTTTCAGGTGATAGAGACAAGATGGTCCATGCAAATGAGCTGACCAAAATCATGTTGTGTGCAATCAAGATAGGATCCCATACATCTTCAGAATGGTTTACAGTCACAAGAAATAAAGTTCCAATGAAGTGGTTGGCATTTGGAAGCACACTGTTTTAAATATATCTCCCTGAAGATATGTTTATATATTAGTGCACTGGTCAATATCTGACACTATCTGTCATTTTATTGCAAAAGGAGATCAGGGCAATTAATAGGAGAAGTCTTAGCACTACTTCAGACAATCTTTAAAGCCTGAATAAGATTCATTAGCTACCCATGTGGCATTTCTGACTTCAAATTGTAGTATCATGCAAGATTTATACTGTATTAATGGAGCCTGGAGTAACTCTACATTTAATTATTTCCATTATGGGGTAAACAGTACTTGAATTAATACAATTTAGCCGACTGATGCAGTTTGGTTTACAAGATAGATGGGATGGGAGATCGAGAGCGCCTCAGAGGACAAGGAGAGTTGTAGGGTGATGTTACTGGAGAGAGCCTCAGAGCATTGCCTGCCAAGCCCGCTATGTTGTTTAAGCTTCTGGATTTTTCATATCCTTTTATGAAAAAATGCACAGACATCAGTTGAATTCAACCAGAATATAGACAGACAAATAACACCATGCAGGGTAATCAAAAGTGCTATTTTCAAGCTCAAAGAAGAATTTGTTTACAAAGAATTTAATGTTGAGACAATTTATAGCTCTAAAAAAATGAAGCTCATTGTAGTTGCCGTTTTGAAAAGATTAAACCAGCCATAATAAGTTATGGTTACAATACTTCAAAATCTATTTTTTCCCAGATTATAGTTAGTTTTAATGTATTTTTGGCATATAGAATACTAGAACTCATTTAAGAATTAGGCAAAGCAACTTAAGTAAGATATAAGCTTGACTAATATTTTAAAATTTCAGAATGTGTTCTGGAAAAAAAGAGAAATAAGTAGGCTACTTTTTCTCTTTTCATTTTTTATTTCCTAAGCTAATAAAGCATGCTTAAGTTTAAATGGACAACTCTTTTTCCAGCATATTTAATCTTCCAGCTTTATAGGGTTAAAAGATGATTCTTAAATAATGGCATTTGGTGCCATTATCCAGGTGATGTAGGATGGAATGCCCATTTCTAATTCCTTGGGTAAGAAAAGTAAAGGAAAAAAAAAAAAGAAAATGAATGAAATATAAATTGAGTCATAATTTCAGTGAAATAAGTCTGAATTTGATTACATGATGTTTTCAGCTGATTTCCACACCCCACCTTCCCACCAAGGAATTGAGAATAATTTGGTATTAATTCATGTTTTCTTTCTATTATATCACACCTTGATCTCTTGTTCATGATAGCCGTGAACTTACAGAATTAAAAAATGCTCTCACAAACTTTAGCCTTATTCCTTAGCTACTTAAGCAACCCTGTCAAGGTCACCTTTGGAAACATTTGTATATTGTAGTATTTTTTATTACAAAAGATTAGTGACAGTAAAATGAGGTGAGAAGCACATACTATAAATTTTGAAGTGAAATGTCTTAAAGCAGAGCAACTATTGACTTGAAAAGTAGTCGTACTGTGAAGCCTTGGAAACGAATGTTCTGACAGCTTTCTTGAAAAACTGTTATAGAACAGGAGAATGAAATTCTTTTTGGCAACCAACATTGAGAAAGTAGATACAATTCTAGTGGACTACTTGTCTCCCTTACACTATATGACTTACTCTTTGGATTCTGATTAGACCTCGATGTATTTGAGTGTGTGAGAAAAAAAAAAAATGGGTCCATTGTTTTTCCTTATGTTTCTTTTAGCTATTCCTTTTTCTAATTCAATCTTTTCATGGAACTTCCAGAGAAGAAGCCATGGATAGCTTTCCTCCTTTCACTGGAAGAGAAAAAGTGATTTATCTGATTATTTTATGTATGTCAGGCCAAGACAGACATGGGTGTGGATCTCAATAACAGCTGTATTATGGGGTAAAGCTCTCTTATGGCGTGAAGCTGGACTGAATAAAGAAGAAAAATGATCAACATTCCCCTCCCTTCGCCACCTGCACTGCACACACATTAGCTTTCAGCAGACTAGTTGCTTTCTTTGAGATTTTGTAGATAGAAATTTTTGCCATCCATTAACTATAATAAATGTTCTCTAGTACATAGTCTCTGCTAATTAAATAATTATCTGCCAATGTTTTGTTAATACTCTGAGCTATGAAACATGGGAGGTGGTATATATTTCATTTTATGTTGGTGAATGATGGAATAGTTAGTGGGAGGATATCTTAAATAATATTTAAGAATTACAAGTAATTTGTCCCTAAACAGAAATCTTTACATGCATGGAAGGTTAGTTATTACTGCTCTTCTGTAAAGTGACTGAAAATGTAACTTTGGGAATTGGAGAAAAAAATTATCCTGTGCCATAGAAGTTTACTGTATAACCTACAAATGTAAACTAGATGATAAACATTGATTGGTTTTGATTAAAGGCAAAGTGGTGAATGTGCATGAACTAAATGGGCCGTTAATACTTGCACATCATCATACAGATTTACAACTCTGTTCTCTACCATCTCCTTGCTCCTACAGGAACCCCAGAAAAGTAAAATTCTATTTGGCAGTTTTATAATGTTCATGCCGGTAATATTTAAAACTTAGTTGCCATTCTAAATGTTACCTTTCTGAATTATAGTTTTAATATAAATATTCTATTCCGTTTCTAGCTCCTATATTTTTAATGACTATAATTTCAGTGTCTATTTGAAAAGGCTTCCTTTCTAATACTTTAACAAGTATTTATTAGTAAAATCATATCTTATTCATATACACATTTTTCTTTATTCTACATGTCCATTTATGATTAGAAAATTTTGCTTAATCAAGGTTTTACTGGAATGGTGGAAAATATAATTCATGAGAAAAAACACTGTTGAACTTATTTTGAACTAACATCTAGATACAGAGTATTCTTTCAAATAATTCTTAAGAGTATGTGCTTATTTGTGGCAATGCTAAAACTACCTACCCATGTGCTATTCATGAGTATAATTTATGTAATATGCTTTCCTAAAATAACAAACATTCATTCTAAGTATTGGGAGTTTACTCTTTTGGGAATCCTTAAAATTTTCTTAATGTATGTCCAATTATATTCTTATTTTTAGTTAGAAAAAGAATTCAGTGGAAATCCAGTAATTTATTTTCACTTATAGAGGGAAGAATTTTTAAATATTAAAATCAAATCAGCAGAGAGACCAACTTGAGGGATAAATGAGAGGATTATATAGAAAATAAACAAATAGAAATAACAGCAGAAATCTATAACGTATATAAAGGGAAACAGGAGAATAAATGAATAAATTTGTGGTAGATATGACAAGATAACCCACTGAAAAGATTAAGTGAAATTAGCCAGAAATATTACCAGACTTAGTAGGAAAAAACATATAGCTATAAACTACTTAAACAAGAATGAAAAAGAGTTGATTATGATAAGAAATGACAAACAATAAAAAGCTCATGAATAAATTTTCAAAGATGTTCTCACTAATAAAAAGAATTTGTATTTGTGAAATAAGACTGCATGTTTAAATTTTCCATGCAAACTAAATATCTTATTAATTGCTTTGCTTGTAAAACTTTGCAATTTTATAGTAAAACTTTGTATTTAGATAGTGCCTTATAATTTGCAAAGTCTTTTCTTATTTGTTTTTCTTTGACAGTTTAAAATTTAAAATATTATCTAACATAGAAGAAAAATATTCTAGAGTTCTTTAAACACATAATCTTATTGAATGCTGCTCAAAAATGTAAATTTAACATGTATATACATTGCATATAATGATTTAAGATACTCAATGCAATTAGAACATGTTCTACATAAGATATTAGCTTGATATGATGACTATTACTTAATGTATGTACATATATTTTGCTCAAATACTATGATTGATAGTGTATTCACTCTTCAAAATATATTTAAAGAATATTTCTAGCCCATGTTTAATGTAAAACAGTAAACAACAACCAAATAAATCTATTGAAAGGATTGAAATATGTTTTGGTGCAAGAAATAGATGCAAACAATGGGAGTAATTGGAATGGAAAAGTATTTAAAATATTATTCACGGAAGGAACATGAGTCCTTTGTCTTCTCTTTTAAGTCTCAAAGGCACAGAAGCAGAGAAGAAAAATCTAAAGTGGTCAAAAGAAATGAAGAGAAGTACAACATAGGCAATAAAATATTTCAAAGAAAAAGGGAATCACAAAATAAATATTTGAAACTTAAAATGATGATAAAGAATTCAATAGGGAGAAACTCCAATGAATAATAACTAAGCACAGTATTATTTAAATGCAGTTGTGCTACTATGAAACTTTTATAGTGGATTTTTATTCAAATTCAGTCAATTACCATAATAAATCATTACAGTTATTTCCCCATTCTGTCAACAAACAGGAAAAATGACTGTGGCAATAAAGCAACTGGAATTGTCAAAGTGGAAGCTAATAATAAAGTATACCACTTTTGACAAAAGTGTCACAAGACTATTCTTAAAGATGAGGAAAATATCCCAATTGTCCTAAGGTTGTAAAGTTTCTCAAAAGGAAATAAAAAACCTTTTAGAGAATAGTTTAGGCAGTGGTACAATCAAGGACAAAGGACCCTCATGATCAGTGGGCTTCAATATTCTATTATACTCCTTAACAAAGATGCTTGCCCCACAATTTTTATTCATTATTTAATACTTATTTTCTGAGTATTCAGGCACAGTGCATGTCTGTTGAAAAACAGTAATAAATGGAATTTTTTATTATTGGTCCTGAAGAAAAATTCTGTAAGTGCATTTTGTGAGTACCTAAGTAGGCTTTCAAGTGATTAAGATGTACCATTTCATATGACTGAAGATCATGGACCTTTGCAAATGTGAGATCCTCAGATAAACCACTGGCAAAAACTACCCATGTACTGGATAAGAGACATTAGAGAATGTTTAATGCTTTACTTTGAGAAAAAAGAAAAACCTTATAATTGTTTTATAGTCATGAATTACTCATCAAATATGTGCACAGAGCCAATTAGTGAGTTTTATTTGTTGTAGTGAAAAAGATAACTTTTAATGACTGCTGAGTACATTATATTAAGTAATTGGAAAAGTGATTTAATATTTACACATTCCATTCCAATTCTGCCCATAGACAAATGGCAAACCAAAGAAGAGAGCAAAAAGGACAAGATGCCTTTCAGATACGACAATCACGTAGGTTACTATGTATTTTAACATGTTTCTAAAGAGAGAAGATGTAATGGAGAGAGGAAAAGAGCACTGTGCGCAGTCTTTCCTAGAAAATGATGAATGAGCATTTTACATTATTCCATGTATTTCCAACAGTTTATTGCTAAGTCACCTGTTATGATCTGATTAAATGCATGCCTACCTTTCCTGATCCCTCCATCAGAAGCACACGTGTAATCACCTGTTGTCAGTAGGAAACATGTTTCCCCTCTTCTGTTTTTGTCTCTGGTACTAGAGCGTCTGATGGGGAGCCTTTCTGGGGGTGATAGTGGCGGCTCACTTCCTGTACTGTCGTCACCTGATAACACTGGTCACAGCACCATGCCCATTGACAGACAGTGATGAATGAGGAAATGAGACAGTACAGAGAGTTTACACAGAATGCCGGTAGTCCAGTCACTCGATATACAAAACACAAGAATCACATCACAATAAGAAAAAGAATTTTTATCACTCTTCACGAAAAATTACATGGAGCAAAATGGAAATGTATTGAAAAGATTAGAAATGTTCTTTGGGAGATTTTAATTCCATTTTGGATTTTATCTAATTAATAGGAAATTGCCTTCCTAATTAATAGGAAATACAAACTCAAAATAACTGTGATAATGAAGTAGCACACAGATTATTGTCTTATAATTTTTAAAATGTTATCTATTTACTCTGAAAAGAGTATTTAAAAATGGAACCTATTTAAGAAAATTTCTTAAGTAAATTTGTCTTTGTAGTTCTTTAAGAGACATGCTTTTATTAATTTCTAAAAGCATTGTCCCCAAAATTCTTAATAAAAATTATTCCAAAGCACACAGACTCCGTGTCCAGGTACTCAATTTTGAAGCGGCAAAATATTTTTGAGCATGCAGTGGAACAAGACCAGCTTCTCCAGATGTCCTTGAAATAAGTATCTGTTTACTTCTGTATCCTTGCCAAAGACTTTCACATCCTATTGGCCTAGATACTAGCTTGTTATTTCAGTGTTTACTTGGGATGATAGTGTGTCCTCTTTTCCAATGCCCTTCTTAAGGGCTCTGTATAGATACTTGAGAACGGTTTGATGAGAGCAGCAACACCGACTAAACTCTACCTTTCATAAATACATTCTTAACAGTTTTTAGATATATATTAGCAGAATTTGCATAGCAATCTACTAAATGAGCATAAGGACTATGAATGAAACTTATAAACACTGATAAACTTCAGCTCCAGCCACGTTGTTTTTTCCATTTAACTCATTTAAATTTCTAGAAGCTAAGGAAGGACCTATGAAAATGATGCCTCCTTTTTTGTTAGTTTGCTTTGTTAATTGATCTTACTTCTAAATTATGCAAAATTATTCACATAAAATCACCATAAGTCATTTTTATATAAGAAAAAATGAAATATATCGAGATTTTGGGGAATCAATAAACCTTAAATTTTCATAGTAGGGTAAAAGCTAATTAAATTGTTTAATCTGCAAAATATTTTACCTTTACCAGACAGTAGGCAAGAAGAGACACTACTATCACTTTGGCAGCTGAATGTCAATTTCTAGTCAATCAACTCTACATTGTCTACAGCAATGGCGAGAAGCAGAGATTCAACTAATCTCAAGCATTAATCATTCAAAATTCAGTTCTGGGAGAGAGCAGAACCCAATACATAATGCCTAAAAAGGAATTCCACAGAGAAATTCAACTTTGCCATTGACTGGCCAAAGCAGATCACCTATCCCCTGAAAAATGGCGAGCTTCAACAAAGGGGTTCTAATGAGATAACCTACTCAATTTAAGAACAATGAAAATTTAACCAATCCTCCAGGATATTACTAGAGAAGAGCTTTGTTATCAAAAAGGTTATCTTCCATATCACCTGTTTGGAGTTTAGGCCTTTGAAATGTAAGCATCCATTCTTCTTAAATAACTGCTTCTTGTGAATTAGGTTGAGATGCATGGCACCATGTGGCAGAGGTAAAACTGAGACAAACACACCAAGCCAAACGATATGGAGATTAACATTTTGAGGATGAAAGATGGAAAATGGCCAATATCATACCATCACATCGTGCAGGGGAACAAAGAAACATTGGCACAAAAGCAACAAACAGGCAAAAGAAAATATTGGCACCATCAGCAAAGGGCATTCCCACTAAAGCAGGAAAACTCTATAGACCAGCTATGCAGTCTTCTACTTGGGGTTCATTTAGAGCTGCTACAGTCTAGCTATCTATAAGCCTGACACAAACACACATTTTGTGAAGGGGTTAGGACTGAAAACTCATGAGCATTTGCAGAAAATGAGAATGACTGCCTTCTGCCTAAGGAACATACTGGTCTATAAAGCATTTAATAACATGCATTTGAAGTTGTGCCTTACCTGATCTGTTATGTTCCAGAAGTCGATTGTCTTTGCCCAGACACGTGTCACTCTGTGTACTATTGCAGGCCATATTTAATTCTGTCTTGCAAAAAGTAGGTGAGCTTGCCTGAGGAGCAGGAGGGATGTGCTTCTTTCTTTTCCTTGGAAGTTTCTGCTTTGCCATTGCCAAGGAGTAGTACATTCCAAAATTGTTCACAATGACAGGCACTGGCATGGCTATTGTCAGCACTCCAGCCAGAGCACACAGGGCTCCCACCAGCATGCCTGACCACGTTTGGGGGTACATATCCCCATAACCCAGGGTAGTCATGGTCACCACAGCCCACCAGAACCCAATGGGAATGTTTTTGAACTGAGTGTGCTCACTAGCTGAAGGGTCGTTAGGTTGAGCTCCCACTCTCTCGGCATAGTAGATCATGGTAGCAAATATCAAAACTCCTAGAGCCAGGAAGATTATCAGCAGCAAAAATTCATTAGTACTAGCTCGAAGAGTATGTCCAAGCACCCTCAGACCTACAAAATGGCGGGTGAGCTTGAAAATTCTCAGGATCCTCACAAACCTTACCACCCTGAGGAAGCCAAGTACATCTTTAGCAGCTTTGGATGACAGCCCACTGAGTCCCACCTCTAAGTAGAAAGGTAGGATGGCCACAAAGTCAATGATATTCAAGAGATTTTTGATGAATTCAAGTTTATTGGGTGAGAAAACAATACGGACTAAAAATTCAAAAGTAAACCACACCACACACACTCCTTCTACATACGTCAAGGCAGGATCCGTTTCAATTTCATACTGTAGAACAACACTTGTGCCATTGATGACTGGTTCTGTCTTGTTTTTAACAATATTGAAAGCTTCATGTGTTTCCAGGCAAAAAGTTGTAATTGAAACCAGGATGAAGAATAAAGAAGCAAAAGCAATAAACTGTAGAAGAAAAAGAAATAAAACCCACAGTGATCTGAATGATAGTATAGGTTGATTCAAATCTAAAAGCAACAATCCCTGTAAATTAAAAATGAATAGCAGCATATTTAGAGGTTTCACTTGGGGTATGACCTAAGCAAAAGAAGATACATGTATGTAACATTAACTAGAGTATTTCAGGTTCTGTTTTCAGCTCATAGATACAAAGTTTTGCTTTATGTTGGAATAAATTTATTGAGTTTTTTGTGTAAGAAAATATAACTTGTAAAGAAAACATGAAAATTCCTGTAAAGGAATTGCAAATGAAAACATACCAAAACAAAAGAGAAATTTAGACAACAGTTTATGATCCTAGAAATCTTTATGCATACGATCAAGTTTTAAACCTTTAAATATAAGGTGCATGAGACACTGATAGAAATTTGGAAGCTACCCAAATTTAACTGTAGATTTGTATTTGTGTAGAAAATATTCAGGATATCATAAAGTATCAGCATGAAAAAAAATCTTTGCAGTATATACTGCCATGTAAATTACATCAACTTCAGGTGGAGACTTGTCTAAAAGTACAAATCTAACGGGGAAGAATAGATAAGACTGAAAGGAGAGAAAACCAGTAAAGGAGCAAATTAAATGACAGTGTCTTCCTCTCTTGAAAATGGATCTCAAAGTGTTAGAGTAACATACTATGAAGTTGCAAATGTTTTCTTAAATTCAGTTCATTTCCAGCCAATAATACATGACTACACACACACCTACCAATATGGAATAATTTTAAAAGCGCTCATATAGTTCTTACTAGTACCAGATACTCACATCAATTCTCATAACAGCACTACTCCTCCTACTCCATTTTACAATTCAAAGATACCAGGACAGAAAGTTTAAGCTACTTTTCCATGGTCGTAAACTACAAAATGATAAGCCTGAGTCACTAACCTGACAAGTTTAGCTCCAGATTCTGCCCCTCTCGCTTACCAAACTCTCAAATGCAGAATACAAATGTGCTGAAAACCATTTATTTAGGCTGAGATCACATACTTCTTAGTATCAAAGATCCGAAAACTTGAAATCCAGTTGTTTGAATGAATGGCACTGTTGTAGCCAGCAGTGCTGGGATCACTAGTACTCTGTGATAACACTCAGGTTTAGCATGCTAAACAAACACCAACAGGCTGTCCCTTAAATGTCTAAACAAAAGAGTCATTCAGAAGAAGGAAGTTGTCAGTCAAGTAGAGAAAGGTTCTTACTTGAAAATAATAGAATATATCAAAAATCCAAAGTTGTCCCTAACATCATGCTGTGAAGCATGCCGCTGGGAAGAGCTGAGACAGTTCAAGAAGAGATTGAAACCACCTCCCTTTTTTCCTGGTTGACTTTTAATCTACCAAAATGTGAGGGGTATACAAAAGGACTAAAACATCTTAGGACTGTGGCTATCTGCCTTAAAGAACCACTCAAATTATGGAACTTCTTCCACAGTGTGCCAGTTAGCACAACAACTGTATAGTATTCTAAGGCAGGTAATTTCCATAGCTTTGACTTGCTTTCTCATGCACATTTTCCAACTGCTCTAAGTTTTGGTAATATAATTTGACCATTAGCTTTCCCAGACCTTTTATAAGATAATAGCATTCTTTTGTCATTCAGATTTCCCTTTGTACAAATAAATGTACTATTCTTTTTTAATCAATCATTTGTTGTAACAGTATTGCTGAGATCCTATGTATACATTAAAAGATAACATCTTTCAGAGGAAGAATCAATTATCCTTCATTCATAAATCCTATAGATTTAAGAGTCACGTTTATTTCTGATTCCACCTAAAATCTTTTGTCGTTAGAGTCCTGCCAATATGTACCTACTGACTTCTACCCTCCAACTATACTCTTCACCATCCCTACATTAGACTAAAGTATTTCAGGCATTTATAGGCTCAAAAGAATCTTCCTAAAGGCTTCATAGCCCACTACCTCCTTAGTAATGAGATGTTTGTGTGTGTGCATATTTGCGTGTATTTTGACAAAATTTTGGTTTCTATGCAAATACTTGTGCATAAATGAAACATGTGAACAGCCTGTAAACAATTCTAAGACACAAAACTTTGAAAACCAATAGTTGCTTGTTTATGTAAGTCATTCAGTACTTGTATTTATCAGTATTTTTATTGGCAATATTTAAAGAACCACATCCTAATTTTGCACTTGTATTATTCTACTTTGCTGTTTTTATAACGCTATATATCTTTAGCTTTTAAGTACTTTGTATTGCCAGATTAATACCAAAGTTGATTCCTTTTTCAAATATTCTTTTTATTTTACTATTATAGTAATATTTTACTATAATATATATTATATAATTTATGTGATTATATTATATATAAAATATATATAGTAATATTTTTACTCTAAGAGGAAAATAAAAGAATATTTGAAAAAGAAAACGACTTTGCATTTTGAGAAAAAAACAACATTCATCTCAGAAGTAGATGATTATTTTGCTTTGAAAACAACCAGAGAGGCCAGTCTCAGTGGCTCTTGTCTGTAACTCTAGCACTTTGGGAGGTTGAGGTGGACAGATCACTTGAGGTCAGGAGTTCAAGACCAGCATGGCCAATATGGTGAAACCTCGTCTCTACTAAAAATACAAAAATTAGCTGGGCATGGTGGTACATGCCTGTAATCCCAGCTACTTGGAAGACTGAGGTAGGAGAATCACTTGAACCTGGGAAGTAAAGGTTGCAGTGAGTTGAGATTGTGCCACTGTACTCCAGCCTGGGCAACAGAGAGAGGGTCTGTCAAAAAAAAAAAAAACAAACGAAAAAACAAAAACCAGCCAGAGAGGCAATGTTTTTATTTGTGAAAGCTAAAGACGCTAGTCATAATCTGGAATAGGAGGATTCTAAGAACAAAAGTATGCTTGAAAATAACATGATAGAAATTTCGAAGTTAAAGTTGAATTCTAAAGAGAGGGAAAAGGGAAAGGTCTCTAAGGAGAAGGAAGAAGAGCTGAAAATGTGATGTCCAGCAGATGAGAAATTCCTTCACAGGTCCAGTAGCAGAACTTGAGAATAGCCATTGAGAATATTAAATTTTAAGATGCTGCTGCTTCTGTTTTGCTTTCAGCATAAGGTTATTTTATAAAAAGAGCTTGCTGTTGATTGTGTTGCAAGGAATGAAGGTATTAGGCCAGCAGAGGACAAAAAGAGGGGAGAAGTCAACCATGGGAGGTGGGATATGTAGCAGGTATAAGAAACGTAGAAGAGTAATAAATAAGAATGACAGGTGAGCATCACACACTGTGGTCTGTTGGGGGAAAATGGGGGAGGGACAGCGGGGGGTGGGGAGTTGGGGAGAGATAGCATGGGGAGAAATGCCAGATATAGGTGAAGGGGAGGAAGGCAGCAAATCACACTACCATGTGTGTACCTATGCAACAATCTTGCATGTTCTTCACATGTACCCCAAAACCTAAAATGCAATTAAAAAAAATAAAAAATAAAATATTAAAATTAAAAAAAAAAAAAAGAATGACAGCTAATAAGGGGAAATGTAGCTCCCATGAACATTCTTGGAGATACTGGGAAGCTACAGAGTTTCCCATAGAAGGAAAAGGAACTCAATTTGTTAGCAATTTAGTTCAAGTATCAAATGAATGGGTGACCCAAGGGCTTTGAGGACTCGGAATTATCCAGAGGCAAACACTTGGGTTGCATTAGCAAAGACTTGATGTACTTTATCTGAACTTAATTCTAAGCTCTTTGGATATAAAAAATGTTTTCTTTTGTTTCTGGCTCAGTGAGCAGAGCTTAAATGGATAAATATGAGGTTAGATTGAATAACATTCAGAAAAAGAAAGTAAAAAGGAAAGAAATGGAGGGGAAGATATTTTATTTATTTGTCTTTTTTCCTTCACTGAACTGAGAAATCTTTAAGGACTGGACTAATGTCATATTCATTTTTTGTATTTCTTGCTCCTTGCACTGTTGTTAGTACTGAATATGGCAGGATAGATAAAAGGGTAGAAGAATTAATGAAAGAACAAATAGAAAATGAGTAAGATAGACCACATTCCAGTGGGAAATGATATGAATAAAAGGTAAATAATATAAATCAAACAATGAAAAATGAATATTGAAGCAAAAAACCCAAATGTAAAAAGCAAATTGAACTGGCTTATTGGTCCAAATGTTGTCAATAGCACCTTTTAGTCATTCTTTGAATGGAGCTTGTGTGTGAGCAAGAAAATGGGGAAGAGAATCACACTGCCATCTCTCTCTTTCTTTTCCCTGTGATAAGACCAAAAACTCCCCCAGACCTTAATTAAAAATAAAATTAGATATTTTAAATGATTAAAATGTTAGAGAGTTCTCCAGACAAGGTGTGTCATGTCAACTGAATGTACAGATCTGATGCATCATTCCAGGGAGTTTCAAAATAAAATACCCTGTTAAAATATTGGCTTGTGAGGCTAATCAGTAGATACATTTTTCTCCATTAGTCGTGTCCATGTATTTCGTTGCAGAGAGTGCCCAGGACTCTTTTTTTTTTTTTTTTTTTTTTTTCTAATCCGCAACCATGGGGTGGAAGTCCTCATAGTCCAGGGTCTGCACGGAGGGCCTCATGTCAATCTACCTCAATGCAAATATTTAAGCAAATCTCTAGGTATGTATAATAGGCAAAGAGAAAATGAAGAAAAGTGGGGTACATTTTTATTGTCCTCATTTTCTCTTTCTTGTTATCATTAAAATGAATGAAATTGAGCTCTATAACATATTCACAAATGCTTACTCACTTTTTCAAAACTATTGACTAGGCTGTGTCCTTTCTCTGTGCAACTCTAGCCCAGGATTACTAATACTGCAGCAATTTCACATACTTTTGTTAATAATTCCACATATCCACAAGTTGCTCAGAGAGACTTAAACATTATATCCCCAGGGCCTTGACTTAAAGCAAGAAGTAGGTCTTCAGTCTCTGTTGTGGAATTAGTAAAAGAATAAATTATAAAAGTATGTTGATTTGGTATGCAAAAATTCCATTGGAGCCAACACAGAATCTATCTTTTAAAACTTGCTTTATCGGCCGGGCGCGGTGGCTCAAGCCTGTAATCCCAGCACTTTGGGAGGCCGAGGCGGGTGGATCACGAGGTCAAGAGATCGAGACCATCCTGGTCACCATGGTGAAACCCCGTCTCTACTAATACAAAAAATTAGCTGGGCACGGTGGCGCGTGCCTGTAATCCCAGCTACTCAGGAGGCTGAGGCAGGAGAATTGCCTGAACACAGGAGGCGGAGATTGCGGTGAGCCGAGATCACGCCATTGCGCTCCAGCCTGGGTATCAAGAGCGAAACTCCGTCTCAAAAAAAAAAAAAAAAAAAAAAAAAAAAAAACTTGCTTTATCTTCCTATTACTTACAATAGAAAAAGCAACCTATACTATAAAGGATGAAAAAAAATAAATAAAGCTCATCTCTATTTTGTAAATGGAAGTCAGAGAGATAATTTAATATTTGAAAATTAACATCATGAGAAAATCAATAAAATAAGTTACCTAAAATATAGTACTAAGGAATTTTCATTTTTATAATTTTACCTAAGTTGCCTTTATTTTTAGTTTTTATTCTAAGGATGTTATCTTTTCCAAATGAGAATACTTCCTTCCTATTAGGCTCATGTTGCTTTTCTTTCTTAAATAATAAAATAGAGACTAAAGAATTACAAGAATTTTATTTTATTTTATTTATTTATTTTTTTTTTATTATGACTTTTATTTAATAATGACACTAATAAGATATTTTATCTTTTTTGATTCTGGGGAAAAGAATGTGTGAACAAGATCCCTCTGTACTTTCCTTCTCTTTGAATGAGTTTAATTCGACACGAATGTGTTTTTCTCAGATCAGAAAGGGTTGGTTTTATTATAATGACTCAATATTGAAGAAGTCTCAGGGCCTACATCAAAATATTGCAAAATCGTTGATGATAAAGAAAATGGTGCATTGTTCATATTCTCTAGTTCTACATAAAAGTTGGATTTTCTTGAATATGATCTTTAAGTTTTTTTTTTTTTTTTTTTATTGCATTTTAGGTTTTGGGGTACATGTGAAAAACATGCAAAGTTGTTGCATAGGTGCATTCATGGCAGTGTGATTTGCTGCCTCCCTCCCCCTCACCCATATCTGGCATTTCTCCCCATGCTATCCCTCCCCAACTCCCCCCCTGCTGTCCCCCCCACTCCCCCGCAACAGACCCCCGTGTACAGTGCTCCCCTCCCTGTGTCCATGTGTTCTCCTTGTTCAACACCCTCCTATGAGTGAGAACATGTGGTGTTTGGTTTTGTGTTCTTGTGTCAGTTTGCTGAGAATGATGGTTTCCAGGTTCATCCATGTCCCTACAAAGGACGCGAACTCCTCATTTTTAATGGCTGCATAATATTCCATGGTGTATAGAATTTTAAATGTTCAAGTCTTAGAAGTTCATGTAATACCCTAAGCCAAAATTTCCACTTTTAGAAATTTACTGTAGAAAAATATTTACATAAAACTACAAGGATAGATACATAGAATTATATTCAATGAAGCATTATTTCTAATTAAAAAATAAAAATATCTGTCTCTCAATAGATGGTATGTCTGTAATATAGCATTCCAAGGAATGAGGTACTACAACATGTACTTATATGGAAAGCTCTCCAAGGAATCATGTTAAGTTAAAAACAAATGACTGCAGAACAACAATATGCAGTGTAATCCCATTCTTTCTCATTACTTACAACTAATGAATGAACAGGAACATTCTCTTTTTAGGAGTGGTTATAGCTGGGTGTAAGGGTGGCATTAAGCAGAGGTATTGCTGATGAGAAATCATAATTCATTCCATAAATGTCTGAAAAGTTAAAATTCTCTATAAAAACTTTAATCATGCATTCTAGGTTTAATATTAAAACAAAATTCAAAGTAAATAATAACCAAGAGAAGGTTAAGCCGCATTATTCTGAGTGACCATTAAGTTGATATTATTAACCTATAAAAACTATAAATTGGAAGTTTTTAATTTTTATTCTTTTCTACAATACCATAAACTTAGCTGATGGTCTTAATTTGGTATATATTCATGTCTTACACACTAATTTTGCCAGAATTAACAAGAGTTAGTTGTTTCTCTCTGATCTCCAGAGAGAAAAATATAAAATCTCTTTTCATTGGTAAGTCTGTCCTCAAAGGTCAGCCAAGTAAGAGCAAATAGAGGCCACTGTCTACCAGGTCCATGCAGAGCTGAGTATTAATTCGGTTTCTTCTGAGGCTGCTGCTAAAATCAAATTGTCTTTATCCAAATTTTGGTCATTAGAGAAATGCAAATCAAAACCACATTGAGATACCATCTCACACCAGTTAGAATGGTGATCATTAAAAAATCGGGAGACAATAGACGCTGGAGAGAATGTGAAGAAATAGGAACACTTTTACACTGTTGGAGTGTAAATTAGTTCAACCATTGTGGAAGACGGTGTGGTGGTTCCTCAAGGATCTAGAAATAGAAATACATACCATTTGACCCAGCAATCCCATTACTGGGTATTTAGCCAAGGATTATAAATCATTCTATTATAAAGACATGTACACGTATGTTTATTGCAGCACTGTTCACAATGGCAAAGGCTTGGAACCAACCTAAATGCCCATCATTGATAGACTGGATAAAGAAAATGTGGCACATATATAACACGGAATACTCTGCAGCCATAAAAAAGGATGAGTTCATGTCCTTTGCAGGGACATGGATGAAGCTGGAAACCATCATTCTCAGCAAACTGACACAAGAACAGAAAACCAAACACCGCATGTTCTCACTCATAAGTGGGTGTCGAACATTGAGAACACATGAACACAGGGAAGAGAGTATCATACACAGAGGCCTGTTGTAGGGGGGTGGCTGGGAGAGAAATAGCAGGAGTGGGGGATTTGGAAAGGGATAGCATTAGGAGAAATACCTAACATAGATGAAGGGATAATGGAGGCAGCAAACCACCATGGCATATGTTATACCTATGTAGCAAACCTGCACGTTCTCCACATGTACCCCAGAACTTAAAGTTAATAAATTAAAACAAACAAAAACTGATCCACAGACATTATCACATTTATGATATTGAATTAGATTAAGGAAAACTGACCTTTCAATGAAACCGCCATACACAATTACCAAGCTCAGAAATCAGTAAAAAAGATTAAGCTTCCAGTATCTATATATTATACAAATGTGTGTGTATATCACACGTTATAGTGTTTTATATCTGCATCTACATAAAATGTTTCTATGTATAAATATTTAAGTACAGATTATATATAAACATGTATATATTATAAAGATTGGTATAGATGTAGGTATAAAACAATATAGCATTCACTCCTAAAATAAAAACAATATACCCAATATTACTTTTGACCACTGAGACGTATGTGGTTCCTGATAAATATCTTCTATCATGTTTTCTTTATATCCTTAGTCAATGTAAATATACAATCCTCCCTCTACATTTTTATTTTGAGGCCACAGACTGATTTAATTGAAATTATAATTGTAATTGTTTAGAGTCAACGCCTATCCATTCACACAAAACTGTAATTTTCTGGGATACAGGCAAGAAAGGGATGATGTATTATTGGTATTATTACAATGAATTCCAGTTTACAAAATTAGGTAACCAGATTTAAAAGTCATCAATTATAAATACATAGCATCATTTTGCTTTCTTAAGTCTCTTAATGAAATTTAAATTACTATATTTTATAAAAATATTTTTTATAATTATTACACTGAAGAAAAATTTTATGCTTTGCAATCTTAAGAATGATAATTTACAATATATAGCAATTTCATGACAACCAGAATTGTAATTTCAAAATTCCAATTATCAAAAATTCCCCCTAAAACTTTTATCTTTAATATATTTAATATAAATTTATTTTTACATGATTCAAGTTGTCTTAGGATGATGTGAACTACTCTACTACCGTCTAGGGTTATAGAGTCACATTATGAAGCCTTACCTACCATGAGTCCCAATGTGTCTCTCTGAGAGGCCAACAATCGTGTTCCAAAATAAATTATCCAAAAATATTTGTTCTTACTTAATTGAAAGTGGTGGAGGTGAAGGGAGGTAACTAGCTTACAAACACCTGCTTAAGAGATGTTCTGATTCAGAAAAGTCTGTTTCTTTTAGTACTATGTCACTGCAGTTAAAGCACATCTTATATAGTGCCACCGATGTCTGTCTACCCTGCAGTATCACCTTTGTTAGTCCAGGTACCTGTAAACCAAAGGGTCCCCAATACCTCAGTTTCAAATATTATTGTTCGTTTTGTCCATATTCTCCTTGCTTAGTAATTTTTTTTCTAAAACCATGACATAATACCTAGGTAGCCAAGTTCTATCCCACCTGTATGAGTTATGAGTGCTAGACCCACCTGTAGCTCCAGTGAAGTCCCATATTACATATTAAATTAGAGCTGTAGTACTTTTTCTTCCTTAAGATCTTTCTTTAGTGGACATCTGCTCCTCTTTGCTAATTAGCTTAGGCAGAACCCCTCCAATCCACTCTAATACTCTCCAGCAGGCATTCCTATTCAGATGTATGGGTGGCAGACACTAGAGTCTCCATTCCTCCTTTGTCTGAGGAGCACTTTTACAGGTACTTGCAAACTCTTCCCAGAGAACAGAGGCAAATTTGCCACATGCCGCACACAGTAGAAGGTCCTGTGTAAACTGCAACGTTGTTATGAGAAACAAACCATATTTGATATCCATAAGAGATTTTGATGGATTGACTACATAACTGGAAGTACAAAAATGAGCTTTAGTGTTGCATGCCTTAACAAGTTAACTGTATCAACTGTTATCACATCATGGTCTAGGGACTCTCTACTAGTCACAACGCCTTTTCTGGGGTCCATATAGTCAAGCATAATTTTGTAGTAGTACTAAAATATTTCTTGCCTTTTTCGTTCTCATTGTCTCACTAGAGTGGAGTTCTCTAAAGGCTACATGACATGTGGTCTCTCAACACATAGAGCAGAATAAGGTGTGAGAGTCCACCCATTGTCTATTAAGTAAGTTATGAGGATTCAACTCAGTAATCACATGGTCTTTGAACAAATCCTTGAAATGAGTCAAAAATAAGCACTTCCTTGCAATTTTCTATCGCACTTACCTCATTTCTGTAATATTTTATTTCCTTCTCCTTTGATAGAACATAAGCTTGTAACAGAGAGTTTTATTTATATTTTATGTTAATGGCATTGAGTTGCTGCTTAGTAACTATTAAGAAGGGATAACAGCAAAGATTATGGCCACACCAAACATAAAGTTTAACTAAAACTTGGTTTATTTATTTCCACCAGTTTCCTCAAGTGGATTTTTAAGAAGGTTCAGAGGTTCATGAAAACAACAAACAGAATAGGAAGGAAGATATAAAATTAGAAAATAGATTGTCAGCTTGTATGACAAGAGTAGGGTACTGTCAGAGATGTTAAGGAAAGAGAATGCTTCAAGTAGGAGAGATTAGCAGTCAATTTATGCAGAATTTAGAGAAGATAAAAATGTCTATTGGATGAAATAATCAGGCCACTATTAATTTCCTATGACGAAGCAGTTTTAGTGAAGAAATAGGAAAAAAATCCAGATCTTTTATAGGCCTTAACAGTGAGTGCTAATATTAAATATTCCTGAATGCTAATCCTAAAGCTTTCTAATTCATAGGCTTTTCCACTCATAACCAATAAGCAAGATATCATAACTACATGATTTTTAAAAATTGTTTTTAATGAATTCTATTCCCAAAATATAACTGTATACCTGTTGTTCTGAGAAGCATCAGGAAAGAAAGAAATTAAGGGCTATGCCACTGATAACAGTTTTATAGGATAAATAAGTGGCGATGGAGAAACTAGAAATAGCTTCAAGATACCAGTAGCAATGCTACCTTTGACATGAGAAGGTGGCAACCCTAAAAAAATAAAATGTTTGCTTTTCTTCCAAAAATAATAGAAATATTAATAGATAAAATTGAATTCATCTGTCCTAAAAATTATTTTTTCTTTAATCTTAACATATTACATAGTAGATTCTATTACCTCATTTTACAGAGAAGCAAACAGAAACTTAGAGACTGGAGTCAAAGCCCTCTTCTTTATAACATGTATGTCCTCTCTGAATGGACCTTTTTTTTTTTTTTTTACAAGAATCTTCAACTATACTGAACAGAAATATTCAGAAAAGAAAAACTAGACTGCTAAAATAGTGTTTTATGCATATACACACATGAAAACACAACATGCGTGCATGCTAAACTTTGGTCATCAATAGCAGAAGAACAATGAAGCCAGGAGAATGAAATTAACCTTTATTTCTCATTTGTCTTCTAGATTTTTATATATAGTGTTTTTTCAAGGTCCTTATAAAATAAATAGGTTAATATCCAAATTCTGGTTCTACACAAACAAAGAGAAACAAGCAAATAAGTATCGGGCTTAAAAAATATGTTTATTATTTTAATAAAGTGAATATTCAGTTTGGGACTAAAGTATCTGGAAAATTGTGAAACTTGCACGAATGGACAAATGTGAATTGAGTGCTTTCTTTCCCAGATTTTTTAATCTTCCAGCTAGATTAAAAAAAAAAAAAACTGATGGTTTTCATACATGATTTAGCTCATTTCAGGGCTTTCAGGTCAAGGTTTACAGGACTTGTCCTTGATATAGAGACAACAGAAGAAAAGCTGTTAAATATTTAATAGGGTTAGAATATCTACATTTAATATTCTCTTGAGCTTGCAGTGCTGACTTAGAAGGAAATTCAAAGTGCCTTGTTTTCACATGTAGAATCTTAAAAATGCAGTTAGTAAATCATCCTCTAAAATGATATCCACAGTTTGAATGACTGTATTCTTAAAAGTAAAACTTTTTTTAAGAATATGTGCTGAAAGTTCTTTGTTAACTGGAAAAAAGATAGCTATGAATTGTTCTTTGAGATTTTATTCATGTCCTATTTTTATCACCTTACTTTTCCTTTGTAAAATTTTAACAATCAGGCAAGAGCCAGAATTATATATAGACTTTTTTTTTTAATTCTGCTTTGTCATTTTTGTTTTGCTATGTTTGGGTAACGAGTGAATTTTAGAGGTACTAAGTAAATCGCCCATATAAGGTCTTTAACAGCTATTGTATATCCAACATTCTTTGTTGATTTTCATTTTACATATGTAAAAATTTCCTTTAAACAGAGTTAAAATGTTCAATTTATATGTTGAGTCTTGGATTGAATCAATAATAATCAATACTCAACATATGATTCAATAATAAATGTTCAGCTCACATATTGAGTCTTGAATTGATTCAATACAAGACTCAACATGTGAGCTGAACATTTATTTAAATACCAGATTATTAGCCAGTAACTGCCTGCCTCATCTGACCCTGGAGAGGCCATTATTCTACATATAAAAAAGGTTTCCAATATCCACAAATGATAGAAGCAGGGAAGTGATTGGTAGTGTTAGCAACGTGCTATGGATGATGGTGGGGGAGAGCTGAATAGGCAGAACTTACTAGAAGACAGACAATAGGGTGTTATTTTGTGAACTAAATTACCTCAAATACTTCATTCAATAAACAGTTATTGACAATGTTGGTAGTACACTCAATAAAATGTTTGGAATTCTTAAGTTTCTTCTTATATATTTTGGCAGCAAAATATGCATATGGACTAAAGACAGGACAGATCCTTTTATAATTTCTGATGAACATGTTTAGGCAAGTGAGAAGCAGATGAGAAAAATAAGATACAAAGACAAGACTGGTCAAGCATGCCAATACTTCCTTACCTTGCTAATGTGTTAATTTTCACAATCAATTATTATTTTTCTCAACAAATTATTCACATTAAATTGAATTATTTTAAAGCTTTACCACAAAAAAAAAAATCGGGTAATTTTTCCTTTGTTGGTGTTACAAAAATTATTTCTTTGCTATAAGTGACAAAAATGAGAATACAAAGAAAAGCTGCTGATTTTCATTGGGTTTTAAAATTTGATTTTGTTTCTAAAATCAGACCTTTCCCAGACAGATGAGTACTGAGAAGCAAAAGTTAATGCATATGTCATATAATCTCTATTAAGTTCTATGTTAAAACACTTTTTTTATTAGCTACTGTATTCTTTTATTCCTTTGCTACACTACTCTATATTGCTACAAAATACTATTATAATCTCTCTTATTAGACTCTATAAACTTCTAAAGCCAAAAAATCTCCACATATTGGATAAACATTATCATCTCCCCATAACATCTTTTATCTTTCATGATGTAGGTCCATGTTATCAATATGATTGTTATCATGAGGTATTCTAATTTTTTAAAAATAATTACAAATTTTTACTTCCTTGGATTAAAAGGCTGAGTATAGTGAATTCTGTTGATCAGCAAGTATACAGGCTCCAATAATTGTGGTAGAGAGACTAAATAAATATTTCTCTATATCATATGGATTACAAAGAAGATACAAAAATTATATTCTAATTCTTTGTTGGTGTTGTTATTAGAAGACAAATTTTAGTTTCTTTCCACTAAATTTTTGTTCTATTATTGTCAGCAGTGAAAAATATTTTTAACAAGAATAGATGCTTTTTTTTTTTTTGAGATGGAGTCTTGCTCTGTCACCAGGCTGGAGAGCGCAACCTCAGCTCACTGCAACCTCCACCTCCTGGGTTCAAGCGATTCTTCTGCCTCAGCCTCCCGAGTAGCTGGGACCACAGGCGTGTGCCACCACGCCCGGCTAATTTTTGTGTTTTTAGTAGAGATGGGGTTTCACCATGACCAGGATGGTCTCGATCTCTTGATCTCGTGATCCGCCTGCCTCGGCCTCCCAAAGTGCTGGAATTACAGGCGTGAGCCACCGCATCTGGTGAATGGATGCTTTTAAAGATAGAGGTTGAAATGACAATAGGCAATATGCTAAAAAATGTCATTTCCAAGCATATTTCTTAGGACAGAGTATGTTGCTTTTTAACTTTAAATTTGATCAGAAAATATTTTTTTCTTGTTTTTAATTCTTGTAGTTTGTGAATTTAACTAAATTAGAGTATACCATTTACCAAGCAAATAGAGAGCAAAAAAAAGCAGGCATTGCAATCCTAGTCTGATAAAATAGACTTTAAACCAACAAAGATCAAAAGAGACAAAGAAGGGCATTACATAATAGTAAAAGGATCAATGGAACAAGAAGACCTAACGATTCTAAATATATACGCACCCAATACAGGAGCACCCAGATACATAAAGAAAGTTCTTAATGACCTACAAAGAGACTTACACTGACACACAATAATAGTGGGAGACTTTTAACACTCCACTGTCAATATTAGATCAACGAGACAGAAAATTAACAAGGATATCCAGGACTTGAACTCAGGTCTAGACCAAGCAAACCTAATAGACATGTACAGAACTTTCCACCCCAAATCTACAGAATATACATTCTTCTCAGCACAACATCACACTTACTCTAAAATTGACCACATAATTGGAAGTAAATCATTCCTCAGCAAATGCAAAAGAATAGAAATCATAACAAACAGTCTGGCAGACCACAGTGCAATCAAATTAGAACTCAGGATTAAGAAACTAACTCAGAACCACACAACTTCATGGAAACTGAACAACTGGCTCTTGAATGTTGACTGGATAGACAATGAAATGAAGGCAGAAATAAAGATGTTCTTCGAAATCAACGAGAACGAAGACACAACATACCAGAATCTCTGGGACAATTTAAAGCAGTGTCTAGAGGAAAGTTTAAAGCAATAAATGCCCACATGAGAAGCAAGGAAAGGTCTAAAATCAATTCCCTATCATCAAAATTGAAAGAGCTAGAGGAGCAAGATTAAAAAAACTCAGAAGCTAGCAGAAGACAAGAAATAACTAAGATCAGAGCAGAACTGAAGGAGATAGAGTCACAAAAAACCCTTCAAAAAGTCAATAAATCCAGAAGCTGGTTTTTTGAAAAGATCATCAAAATACTAGCCAGATTAATAGAAAAGAGAGAAGAATCAAATAGATGCAATAAAAAACAATAAAGGGGATATCACCACAGATTCCACAGAAATACAAACTACTATCAGAGTTTACTACAAACAACTCTATGCACACAAACCAGTAAACCTGGAAGAAATGGATAAATTCCTGGACACTTGCACCCTCCCAAGCTTAAAATAGGAAGAAGTTGAAACCCTGAATAGACCAATAACAAGGGCTGAAGTTGAGTCAGCAATTAATAGCCTACCAACCAAAAAAAACCCAGGTGCAGATGGGTTCACAGCATTATTCTACCAGACATACAAAGAGGAGCTGGTACCACTCCTTCTGAAACTATTCCAAACAATACAAAAAGAGGGAATCCTTCCCAAATCATTTTATGACACCAGCATCATCCTGATACCAAAACCTGGTGGAGACTCAACCAAAAAAGAAAACTTCAGGCCAATATCCGTGATGAACATAGATGCAAAAATCTTCAATAACATACTGGCAAACCAGTTGCAACAGCACATCAAAAAGCTTATCCACCATGATCAAGTAGGCCTCATCTCAGGGACGCAAGGCTGGTTCAACATACTCAGGTCTATAAACGTAATTCACCACATAAACAGAGCCAAAGACAAAAAAACACATGATTATCTCAATAGATGCAGAGAAGGCCTTTGACAAAATTCAACAGCCCTTTATGCCAAAAACTTTCAATAAACTAGGTATCAACAGAACATATCACAAAATAATAAAAGCTATTTATGACAAACCCACAGCCAATATCATACTGAGTGGGCAAAAACTGGAAGCATTCCCTTTGAAATCTGGCACTAGACAAGGATGCCCTCTCTGACCACTCCTATTCAACATAGTATTGGAAGTTCTAGCCAGAGCAATCAGGCAAGAAAAAGAAATGGAGAGTATTCAGTTAGGAAAGGAAGAAGTCAAATTGTCTCTATTTGCAGACGATTGTATATTTAGAAGACCCCATTGTCTCAGCCCAAAATCTCCTTAAAGTGTTAAGCAACTTCAGCAAAGTCTCAGGATACAAAATCCATGTGCAGAAATCACAAGCATTCCTAACACCAATAACAGACTTAAAGAGAGTCAAATAAAAAACGAACTGCCATTCACAATTGCTACAAAGAGAATCAAATACCTAGGAATAAAACAAAGGATGTAAATCACCTCTTCAAGGAGAACTACAAACCACTGCTCAAGGAAGTAAGAGAGGACACAAACAGATGGAAAGACATTCCATGCCCATTGTTAGGAAGAATCAGTATTGTGAAAATGGCCATACTGCCCAAAGTAATTTATAGATTCAATGCTATCACCATCAAGCTACCAATGACCCTCTTCACAGAACTGGAAAATACCACCTTAAACTTCATATGGAACCAAAAGAGAGCCCGCATAGCCAAGACAATTCTAAGGAAAAAGTACAAAGCTAGAGGCATCACGCTACCTGACTTCAAACTATACTACAAGGCTACAGTAATCAAAACAGCATGGTACTGGTACCAAAACAGAGTTATAGACCAATGGAACAGAACAGAGGGCTCGGAGGTGACGCCGCACATCTACAACTGTCTGATCTTTGACAAACCTGACAAAAACAAGCAATGGGAAGAGGATTCCTTGTTTAATAAATGGTGTTGGGAAAACTGGCTAGCCATGTGCAGAAAACAGAAACTCAATCACTTTCTGACACCTTACACTAAAATTAACTCCAGATGATTTAAAGACTTAAACATAAGACCTAACACCATAAAATCCCTAGAAGAAAACCTAGGCAAAACCATTCAGGACATAGGCATAGGCAAGGACTTCATGATTACAACACCAAAAACATTGGCAACAAAAGCCAAAATAGACAAATAGGATCTAATTAAACTCCAGAGCTTCTGTACAGCAAAAGAAACAATCATTAGAGTGAACCAGCAACCAACAGAATGGGAAAAAAATTTTGCAATCTACCCATCTGACAAAGGGCTGATATCCAGAATCTACAAAGAACCAAAACAGATTTACAAGGAAAAAGCAAACAAACCCATTCAACAGTGGTTGAAGGACATGAACAGACACTTTTCAAAAGAAGACATTTATGAGGCCAACAAACATATGAAAAAATGCTCATCATCACTGGTCATTAGAGAAATGCAAATCAAAACCACATTGAGATACCATCTCACACCAGTTAGAATGGCGATCATTAAAAAATCTGGAGACAACAGATGCTGAAGAGGATGTGGAGAAATAGGAACACTTTACACTGTTGGTTTGAATGTAAATTAGTTCAACCATTGTGGAAGACAGTGTGACGATTCCTCAAGGACCTAGAAATAGAAATTCTATTTAACCCAGCAATCCCATTACTGGGTATATATCCAAAGGATTATAAATCATTCTGTTATAAAGACACATGCACATGTATGTTTATTGCGGCACTGTTTACAATAGCAAAGACCTGGAACCAACCCTAATGCCCATCAATGATAGACTGGACAAGGAAACTGTGGCACGTATACACCATGGAATACTATGCAGCCATTAAAAAGGATGAGTTTGTGTCCTTTGTAGGGACAAGGGTGAAGCTGGAAACCATCATTCTCAGCAAACTCACACAAGAACAGAAAAACAAACACTGCATGTTCTCACTCATAGGCAGGTGTTGAACAATGAGAAGACATGGACACAGGGAGGGGAGCATCACACACTGGGGTCTGTTGGTGGGGAATAGGAGAGGGACAGTGGGGGGTAGGGAGGCTGAGGAGGGATAACTTGGGACGAAATGCCAGATGTAGGTGATGGGGGGATGGAGGCAGCAAACCATATTGCCATGTATGTACCTATGCAGCAATCCTGCATGTTTTGCACGTATACCCCAGAACCTGAAGTGCAATAAAATATATATTTAAAAATGTAAAATATACTATCAAAACTTCATCTTGAGAGACAAAATATCAAATATGTCTATTAAAAGTTTGACATTATCCTTTTATAGAAGTAGAATAATTCAAGAACTTATGATAGCAACATTTTTCAGTCTTCTGTCATTTTCTGATTACTTCATTTATTTAGCACTATTTTTATAGTCATCCAATGTTTACAATGTCACAATAAAATTTCCTTTTTGCTTTGTTAAGTTCCACTCAAATTTTATTATATAATTTCTAATATATTTAAAATATATACACAGGGACTCAAAGCTTGAACTATATAAAGTGCTCCTTGCACCACTGGAAGTAATATTAAGGTTTTTAAATACAGTTGATCACTTATATATTTGGTTTATGTGGATGTCACAACCTATGACTAAAAGTTTCCTGGATAATTTAAACCTTTTGGCTATAATTGCTGCTCAGTTGAAAGAAAAATCATTTGCATTTAAAAATAAAAGATTTTGATAATAACTAAATCAAATAACTAACTTAAACTTCAATTAATTTTACTGAGATGAATAGCACTTCCCTACTACTGGAATATTGTAGATATATTTCATGGGCTAAGCTTAAACCAGGTTTTCTTTCATCTTAAATAATCCATTCAGCTTTTAATAAACAAAATTTAAATACTGATTTCAGGAGATCCAATACACTTTTAGCCTGGAATTAATCTATATATTCTTGTTCTTAATTAATTAATAATAATAATAAAGAATTTCAACATTTAACAAAATGTAGTTTTAATGTAATAATTATTACCTTAAATATACTGAATAAATGTGTTCCAATTGTGTTTGATTTATAACAAATTAGTAGAAAAGGCAATTTTAGATCTGTAAAAAAAAAATGTTTAAATGATTTAGTCTAATGCTTTCAATTTTGGGATAACAAAAAAGCTTAGGTGGGCATGGTGACTCGCATCTGTAGTCCCAGCACTTTGGGAAGCCAAGGCAGGTGGATTACTTGAGTCCAGGAGTTCAAGACCAGCCTGGGCTACATGGCAAAACCCTGTCTCTACAAAAAAATAGAAAAATAAGCCAGGCGTTGTGGCATGCATCTGTAGTTTCAACTACTCAAGAGGCAGAGATGGGAGGATCGCTTGAGCCTGCGAGGTCGAAGCTACAGTGAGCAGTGATTGAGCCACTGCACTCCAGCCTGGGTGATAGAGCAAACCCTGTCTCAAAACATGCAAACAAAAATAACTAAAAAACAAACAAACAAAAAAGCCTAAGAAGTTAGGTCACATGTTTAGACTTGCCTTGATAGTTTTTGGCAAAGTCTCTAATTCACCATGGAATTTATTTGAGGTTCTTACTAAAATTTTACAAACAAATAAATAGATCAATTATAATACACTATAGCATATCAATTGCTGTTTAAGAAATGTATTGTACATATATTTGACAAACACTTACTGAACACCTATAGTATATAAGACCCATGATAGACTAATGAACATGAGAGATATGAACAGAGTCCTATGAGAATGAAGAGACAAGAACATGAGTTCTTCCTGGGGGAATGTGGAAAGGCTTCTCTGTGGAGGAGATACTCAACTCTACTTATTTCTTTAAAAAGGCTTCCCTGACTCTCTTCTGCATGACTTGTATTTGAAGAAAAAGAATATCCAAAATCTTCTAAGGCAGCACTGAAAATGGGTTTTACCCTTTAGCTACCTGCTCTAAGTGTAGAAAAGTCTTTAAAAGTATTAATATGGAGAATATGTTTGAAAACAGTAGCTCCTCTTGCTGTAACTCCCTAATGTTTAGCTGCCTCCTGTTTCCATAATATATTACCAATTTCTCAATGTATCTCACATTCTCTATTCCTCCACTCCCTACAGACTATGAACTCTTCATGGCAAATATATATATATATATATATATATATATATATATTTGTGTTCTCTGTCTTAGACATGTAGAAGTCCCTTTATAAAACTTTACTTGAACTAAAGTAAACTGCATCCTTTGGAATGATCATGGAGTTTATCTTTTAGATAAAGAAGCTGGGAAAATGACTTTCCAAGGAAGGAAACATTTGTAAAAGGCACACTGTTATAAAAGACTCTAAGGAATATGGGGAGGAGCTTGACAAATGTGCACATCTGGAGGAATAGACCCAGGTGTGGAAAGCAGGAGCATGCTGCTTGTGGAGTTAGTGATGAGTGATGTGTTGAATCCAAATTGGGAATGACCACCCATGTCATAATAACCATTGGGTAAACAGAGTGTTCTGACCACCACAGGTATCCAAGGGGTATTTTAAGTGGGACAGTGACACAATAAGTCTATGTTTTTGTATAAATTTTAATGAGAAGAAAGGACTTTAGGGAGAAGAGACTAAATAGGAGCATATCTCAATCAGCCAAGCAAGAGAACACAAGGGCAAGGGTCAAAGTGGTGGCAGCAGCCATTAGGATGAAGAGAGGAAACAGATTCAAGACACATTTCTGAGGTAAAACAGACACAGTGTGTGGCTATGTTGTGTACATAACTAGTTAGGTTAATAATTTATCCAAAGTAGAAGATAGAAATGACAAAAAGTAAAGCTACATAAACAAATTAAAGGTACCTTATTCCTATAGGAATTGTCTACTGACAAAAAAATCATATTTGGACTGATAAAAAGCTTAATTTCCAAAAAAAACATTTAAAAAGAGATTTGAGGAGTTGATTATGATTAACAGTTGCAAATATCGGGGATGTCAAAAAGAACTTACAATAGGTCTTCAGGTTTGCAAAATGGGACGTAATCAATGACCAGATGAAATTCCTTTCATGAGACTCTTGAGCCCAAAACCAAACTGTGATAGGTTCAGGAATGACCAGGGTAGAGGAAAGGAGGACTAATGATTCTTTACAAATTTCACCATAACATAAGGATAAATTCAAGGCAAAGTCTTAAAGGGGGGTGGGGTGGTTACAAAAAAAATAGGTCTGTTGTCATTGCTTGGCTTTTGCTCTTTCAGCAGAAGATATTTGAGTGTGTTCATGAGTAGAAGGAAAGAAGTCATTGGAAAAGGAGGGTTTGAATATATGAGTAAACTCACTGTGAAAATATCTTTAACATAGCTAAAACAGAAATATGGCAAAGGACTAAAACAGTTTCAATTTTATATAATCTTGGAGTCAAAACAATTTCATCTCAAGCATAGCATACTGCTTCCATTGATTGATTCCACTTGACTAAGATTTCATCATACAATATGGTTCTTAAGGAATCATTTCAGTGGACAAATTTTGGTGGTTTACAGAGATCTTATTTTAGTTCTTTCTATCTAAGCATAATTGAGCTCAGTTAACTATTTTGTATAACCTACCACTTAGTGGAAAAGAAGGAAAGAAAGTCCTTTACTGGGTATATCAAGAAAAGGAAAGCATGCCCTTCTTCCCCTTCAGCCTCTGATTAGAAGCGTCTTGCAGAGATCTAAGCATACAAACTTTGGGGATGAATGAAGCTTTAATTTGATACAGAGTTAGTATCTCCCCTATGCCGCAGCTACACTGTTTTCATCTTTCCTATGCTAGGGAGACCCAGGGAAGTAAGTTTGAGTCTCAGAGCGTCAACTTACTATGTGGTAAAGTCTGTTTCACTAGCTCCATCTGTACATTCTCATCAAAACAAATCAGAAGCCAATTAACAGGATTGAGTTGGCGCCTCTGCAACAGATGTCATGAAAAGTAGGAGATTTCTCTCTTGCTCCTTTACTTATGCATAGAATTGTGGATGTTAACAATCATCAACAAAGCTATTTGAGCTAACTTAAGAAAATGCACTTAATGAATAAAGGAATATTGACAAATGAAAATATTTTTCTGGCTAGTTTGTGTTGACCAGTGCAAGAAATATTTTGTGATACGTATTTAGGCACAAGATAGTCACATTTTAAACTCTAAGCATAATATTAAAAATTACAAAGGTAAATTATTTCAAGGAGAATGAAATAACAGTATGTTGAAAGAAAAATTTCCACACAGTCTGACACCTGCATTGCCATTTCATTTCAATTCTTAAGTTGAGATACAAACAGAACTTTTAAAAAATTATATGTATTCTCAAATACATTTACTACAAAATGATATTTTATAAACATGTAAATGCATTTATAATATTTTGTTTATATTTACCCTTTATACAATTTATATCTTAATTTAGTTTAAAGAAACTAACTTTATTAAGTATAAATGTTTATTAAAACAGCATTTGTGGGAAATAAAGAGTACAAATATTTTGATAAACTATTTTTTAGTGTAAGATGTTAATTCATACACATGGGACATATACATGTAGAAGCAAAAATTGCACATTAAAAATTCATTCTTTTAAAATTAATAGTCCATATTCTTAATGACAGACACATTTTTCACATTAAACCTTATATTTATTTTGCTCGGTTTTTAATTTTTATTTTTCTCATTATTTTCTGTACCTATTACATTTTCTAGAAAGTATACTTTGCAGGATTGGGGTTGAAGCATACCTTCATCATTTGCTATATATGTAGCTCTGGACAATTTACTTGGTCTATTTGTGTCCCACTTTAAGGACAGAGATAATGGAACTCTTTATATAGTTACTCTTTGATCCTCAAAAATGACCTGATGTATGCAAAAGGCATTACATAATGCCAGAATCTCTTTTAGCATTAAAGATGCCTTGGTAACATTAAAAAAAAAAAACCTACATGACAGCCCTGCCTATTTATTGAATATAAGTCTTATATTTCATCTCTCCTTCTTAGACATACCAGCTTTAAGAATAAAGGGGTATCCTACAAATATTGGGACTTTTGTTTTTCACAGTCTTTAATGTAAACAATTCAGGAGGAAACTCAACACATTATTTGTAATCTTAAATGACTGTGTGAGCTTACATTTATTGAGAACTATTCTATATACCCTATGCATATTATAAGAGTTTTCAAGGAGTTAGAGAATAATAAACTATGCTTTCTACTAAAACTGTACCCTACCCAATAAAAATTCTGTGATTTAGCAGACATTTCATAATATTGTAATTCTGCAGGGCCACTATCATGAAGAATAATTAACTCTTCATAGATGTGAGAGTGAGCTAGATACAGAAAATGTGTTTATAGAAATCAAATGCAAGTGTTCATCAATATAGAATGAATTTGATATAGGTAACTTTGCTGATATAGAATATGTTATGGAGCTAGTTGTGAAGTTTTACAGAGCTCTATTTGTCTTTCTGAAGGTCCCTGTGTCGCCTCCCATTGTAGTTGTTCATAGCTGTTACTAAACATCATTTAATCAAAGGAGAGAAGAACTAAGTGACCTTGACAGTTTTGAGCACTGTGGGAAGACAAATGTGATAGCTAATTTGATTCAATTAAGGTTTAAAAAGATGCTAATCTCTGGCAAGTAAATTCAATCCAGGCTATTCAAACTGTTAAAGAAACTTAAAAGAATACATTGAAAGAAAGGGAATTTTTATCTTCAATTATAAGAAAAAATAGTACTTTAGAAATATGTCTGAAACCTTTCAGGGAGTCCTGTCATTTAAATATTGTTTTACAGATGCTTAATCTTTCTATGTAACTGAAGTCTTAAAAATACATAAGATTTGGGAAAGCCAAAGATATTAAGTGTTAGAATATTTCAAAGAAAAATAAAAGTAAAAGAAACTCAAGTAAGTCCTATATAAAAAAGGTCACTTAATATTAACTTTTCAGAAGCTCTTTTATGGACCTCAAAAAATTCTACAGAACTTGCTGAGTCCCTGGGAATGACAACCTTAACTTGCAATTTTCTTTCTCTTGTCAGTTTAAATCAGATCTTTAATGCTATTTCAGTAAAGGTTTTTGAACTAAAGATCTTAAAATGCCTTTGATCTGACATGATTTTAAGACATAAATCTGTCAAAATTGCCAAATAAATATAACTTTCAGACTATTATGGGATTTAGGCTCTCTTGATAAGACAGTTTTCACTGAAGTGGGCAAAATGGTGCCCATTCAAAGCAATAGAAATACATCTTTTATTATGGAAATGTCTATTTATGTCAAAAAAAGAAAAAAAAAGAGCCCAAATCTGATCTAAATTGAAGCAAACTAAATTAAGAATTGCAGAACTCATTCCCAGACTTCGTAATTCTGCACAAGTTGTTTATCTGTTGAGGCCTGATATTCTTTCACCATAAAAGAGCTACTGCCATTTCTTTGATTATTAAGTCTAAGTATATAGTGTCTGTATGACTTTCTAAGTTGTTCCAAAACAAATGTTATCATGCAGAAATAACAACAATAATATTAATAGCAATGTACAACATTCAGTTATTTTTAAAATAAACTTAATTCTAAAACAGGTTATTGGTTGGCTAAATTCTACTAAAAATAACTTTTGACTGTAAGTGGGAAATACAGCAAAAAGCCTTTCAAAGTAAAAGCAATTTACAGTACCATTTATGAAGCCAGTTTTCTTTGTAATTTTGTGTCTTCTTGCTTCTTGAGATAGGTAAGATTTTTCACAAAATAAAACCAAAGAAATAATTGATTAAACATATTGATGAAGAGGCATCAATATGTTTAATAATAACTTATTCTGTACAGTTGCAATATTATACTAGATGATGATATTTTGGAAATTTTGTTTTCTTGTGTAAACTATTCTGCACAATTTGAAAGACTGCACTTAAATTTAGGAGGCTGTGAATTATTCATATAATCTATGTGCAATTAAGATACCTGTTTAGTGGGAAAAGATTATAAAATTCCAAAAATACAGAGATAGATGATTTTTTAATGTGTTTGTTGGATAAGCCATGGAAGTCATTTAAGATTCTACAGATCACATAAATTTATGGGCTACCTAGATTCTAGGGAGTAATTATCATTCCTATATTGCCATGTCTCTCAATTTATAATTTTTAACTCAATGAATCAAAATAAAACTAGATATATACTTAACCTAATTAAAGTTACTGCTTTGTACTGAAGTTCTCCCTAGATATGCTGGAAAAGTGACTTTTCCTTCTGTCAATTTCATATACAGTAGCACTTGATCATCACTTGATCATTCTCTTTTATGGCTCTACATATTGTCTGCCTACTGAAATTGTAAACATTTTGAGAGGAAACCTTGTGTCATAAAAAGAGTAATAAACAAAAAGTAGATTTAGAGTTTAAAATGATGGTTGGTTTTAGGATTGTCTTAAGAACATGTTTAAGCAAAAAAAGAAAATCATGCTATTATAATACTAGTTATAGGAAAAATAAGCAGGAGATCTGCAAGCTAGGAAAGAAGCTCTAAAACTATTCATAGATTTTTTTTTTTCTACCATTTGGGTAAAGTTGCTATTGAAATTCTGCAAAACTCACCAGTGGCCTATTTCCAAAGCAGAAAGTATAAAGGAGTCCATAGTCAGATTTGAGGCACATGCAGTGAAGAGGTTTGAAGGAAACGTTGAGTGTGTGTTCTCTTCTTAGGATGCCCATTCTGATGTCCAGAACTGTGTAAAGTTCCTACTACCTGTTCAATTCTACTTTCCTTGTCCTTTTAAAATTTAGCATTATATCAAGTTGCCCCAAAACAAAAAAGTGCATTAACTTTTACAGTTTTAGTCTCACTTAGAATTTTGGTCTTGATCTGTCACTGAAGTCCTGATTCAGTGGTTGGACATGATCTTGGAGACCACTTTCAAGATTAAAAGTATAAACCTGGTCTAAAAACTGAGCTTTGCTCAGCTCTCATTTATTTCATGAGTATTTATTATAAACCTACTATGTTCCAAACATTATATGACACCGAGATAACAAAGATGAATCTAACTTATTCCCTAGCTTCAAAAACAGCTGAAGTGCTGGACAAGAGAGGCAAATAAGTTAATGCTATAATGGTTTAATAAGTGTTGTGTTAGAGAAAAACGATGTGCCTATGAAAACACAGAAAGAGGCTTATCTAACCAAATTGGATGAAGAGCTTACTTGAATCAAAGTTCAGATTATAGAAGTAGGAAAGTTTTCCCTGGATCAAGAAAGAAGGAAAGAGACAAAAATATGAAACAGCAAGATGTGTTGCATTTTCAAATGAAAGTTTCATGTGGAGAAGTAGAGGAATATGAGTCTAGAAAGATTAGACAAAAATTATTCAAGAATCTGAATGTTAACCTGCAGACTGTGAACTTTATTCTTAAAAATATTGGAAGTCCATGCAAGAAAGTAATAGGGTCAAATTTATACTTTAGAACTCTATTAAAATGTGAAATACCCATATATCATCATTTTTTTTAATTTAATCTTGTTTTATCCATCCCACCAGTCCAATGTTGGTGGTTAAATTTTGCTCCAGTCAAGAGAAGCTATGATTCTTCTTCTCATTATCCCTTCAGAAGGAAATACCCCTTAAGGAGCTGAATAATCTCCTTAACTACTTTGGGGAAAAGTTGAATGCTTCCAAATATTAAATCCAATTCTAAGGAGAGAAAAATATAAAAGTGCTACTGCATGTTACCTTCTAATCTAATGATTGAAAAGGAATTAGTGAAAGCCCCCTTTAGAAGACAATTACATAGTTATTCTTGAATCTGTGGAGATTGGGTAGAACGCAGATGGCATGGTCATATTATTTATTTCTAAAATGTTAGAATCTTAGACCTAAATGTTGAGCCTTCTGACTTAATGGTTTATAAAATAAATGCAATCATAGGTGTATTCCTCCTCCAAGTAAAAGAAACTATATACCATCACTCATGTTAGCTCCTCAAAAAGTATATCTAGAAAGAAGTAAGGTGTAAGATCTTTTCAAGATATTGCTTTACAATGCCTTCTTTAGGATGGACCTGAATAAATTGATAAATTCCTATCTCTACCTTCCTTAAGAAAGATAATATTTCTGGTTAACTTTTGCAAATGACCTATTCTAACTATAAAAAAAATGGCAAAGTCTCCTAATAATCGAACTATTGGTCCAAAGAGTTTTCAAATGGAAATGTATATGTATCTTGACTTAATGCCTTCTTAATATTACACACCCACACATGCATGTACATACACACAAACCAAAAAGAATCCCAGAGTAATTTTATGAAAGCCAAACAAATAGAAGGCCTGGTGTTCATTTAAACATTTTGAGTTCTAGACTTAGAGCAGACTTAAGAATATCAAAATATAAAACTGATGCCAGAATTTGTTCTTCAACGGTGCCAGAACCTCTTTATATATTCAGTTTTCAATCAACTTCTACTTCCGTATAATAAATAGTAGCATTATTATTTGGTATTGCCATACGGTGCTTTATTTATATTATGATTCTACTCTACAATATTAGATCCTTGATAACGTATTTATTTCAATAGCCCCAATGCAAACCACTGTATTTTCGGCAGGGAATTTATTGCATTGATGTTACTTTTCGTATTTTGGTTTTTAGTTTAATATGTCTATCTCTATCTATGCAAATATTTTATAAGAATTATTAATTTGGAGTTAATAAAGTTTGGAAACATCTTTTCTGGTTGAAAATATTTCTAAATGTAATCTAGTCAATGAAGAAAACATAGTCAACTTACAAAAATTTTAATTTTACCAACTTTTAGTAGATTGTTTTTTGTTTTCTAAAATAAATCTTTTTGTATGTATTTCCAGTTAAAAACATAATGTTATGGGATTCTTACAGATAGTCAATAATTACTGCAGTAAAGCAGATTAACATATAATCTTACATAGTTACTTTTTGAGGGAACAAGAGTAACTAAAATCTACTTATTCAATGAAAGTCCCTAATACAAGATAATTTTATTAACTTTAGTTCTCACATATACCACGAGGACTAGCATTGCCAGTGCTAGATTTATATTAGCATTTTCTGGGGGAAAATCACTTTTGGGATCATTACTTAAATAAGAATGCAACCATTTCTATCTGGAAAACTTCGTTAAAATCAGTCAATTCTATAAAATTTAATAAACTCCTGTTTTTATGGTTCTGAATGACTTAAACAATAGTTGCTTTCCACACATGGTCATTTCAGTAATATAACATCACAGGCTGTCTGTGCAAATTTTGGTTTGTTTCCTAATGGGATGTTCCACAGTTCCTCAAAGTCATAATTAGAAAAACAAGGTAGGGTATCTGATGCAAATCACTTCTTGGAATTACTCATTTTTAATTATTTATTTGGTCAAGGATAAATTGAAAGGGCAAAGTTTTTCTCTCTTCTAAAGGATTCCAATATAGACCTTAATTTTTAACTATGGATCTGTCCATTATCTTAAAATAAATATGATAATTACTAGAGTATTAGAAGACAGACCTACACAATTTAGGACCTACACAATTTAGGATGTTACAGTGAGTAACATCCTTTGTTAGAACACCTCTAAGTGACAAAAGGGTAAAACCTCTAACATACAAAGATACAGTTAAGGGACAAATGAGTTCACTCCTACTTTGTCTAGTAATTCTGACAAGAAAGGAAGAGGAAGAGAATAATGTTTAGAAGTAGAGACACATCGTATACAGGCATCCCAAAAGGAGAGTAATATTGAATAAAAACTGAATATTACATATTTAGTCATTCTGAGTTCTACCAGGGGATCCATAGTTATTATTGTCACATTCCCCTTTCTGCCTCAGGACTCAAATTCTCGGGATATATTCTTTTGTCATTTGTTTTTGTGCTCTGCGTTTATTGTGTGAATATATTTAACAAAGTATAATACATTTAGCTTTTCCTAGGTACCTTGTTTATAATATTAATTAGAAATATAGGTCAAAAGACACCATAAACTGTAAATAAGTGCAAAGAGAAAGTCTGAATGAAAACTGAAAAAATGTTGTGTGTGTTTCTTCAAGGTTACAGAGCACCAGAGTGGTACTAGGAGACCAGGCCTGGTGGGAGGGCACTGTGTTATAACTCAGGGTTACAGGATACATCTTTATAAAGTAGTTTAACTCCCATCTTTGCTCAAACTCATGCATTTCAACATTGAGTTTGATATTTTCATGTAAGTCCATCTTCTGTAATTATAATGACTGTCAATAAAATTTAGGACTGGAGTAGAGAATAAAGAAAGAGTTGTTGAACAGAATAGCTCTTTCAGTAGTATGTCTTCTCCATCATAGTAGTCAACATTTATAGGGAGGCCTTACTATACAAGTTAGAACAGTACTGTTTTAAGCTCTGTACAGCTGTCAATTCATTTCATTTTTACAGAAACCCTATTTAGTATCTACTATCTTTTCTTCATCTTATCAATGAAGAAGCAGCACACAGATATTAACTTGCTTAACGGCACATAGATAATAAGTGGTAGAAATGAGATTCCAATCAAGTTGGTCTGCTTCCAGATTAACAAGGAGAATAAATTTGGAAAGCCAAATAGATGACTTGAAGGTGTTGTGAGAATACTTTTAACATAATGTGCATTCTTGCTCTATTGAAGTTTCAGTGTTTTGTTACTTAAGATGTTCTTAGAAGACACCAAATTAACTAACTAGGGGATGACTCAAGAATACTTTAATTATGGTAGGATAAATTCCTTTAGATTCTGTCTGTACCTGACTTTATGGTAAGGACAGAGAGAATTAAAGTACATTTCTTTACATCAGTCAATAAATAAATATTAAAACGCAAAAGCTTCATATTTTATTGTGAAAAGTTTAAAATAATTTAGGAGGTCAGAACAAGTATAATTGCTTGTTTTAACTTATATTTTAGACGGTACTACCAAATAAGGTACGCATCTTAGAGGAAAATTTTGTGGTGTTATTAATAAGGGAACATGAAAATATGGTAGACCCTATTTAGGGTCTGTTCCTCCTCCATCGAGGAGAATTGTGAAGCATGAAGAAAAAGAAACCTTTGATCTTTCATAAGAACACTTCCCCAAATGCCCTAGAGTTCCAGGAATTCTTCAGTGACCTTCCATAGAAGATGAAGTTTCCTCTACCACTGGATATAGACACTAAATGTAAAATTTCAACTTCAAAAGAAAAAAGTTCAGCTGTGAAAAACAATCTAGGATCTTAAGATATTAAGAACATAATTTTTAATTGTAATTGGCACATTTTGTCGACTAAATGAATGAGCAAGTGGATAAATGCAGTCTGAATTCACTTGTCGGTATATTTGTGTGTTTTAAATGTAAATATGTTTTATTGTGTGCATATATGCTTATGCACTATTTGATCATCATAACTGCCCACAAGTTAAATCTTATCAGGCATCGTGAATATAAACTATCTCTACATAAGGCTGGAATTCTAAGTTGAAATAAAACAAAACCCCAGTTACTGGATACCAAAAACTTGGATCTATCTAAAATCCAAATTGTGAGCTGGAGTTTTTAGCTAGGCTTCCTCAATATAAAATAACCAAATAATCAAAAGCTACAATAATTTTCTGAGACATATACTTTGGCATTTTGGACATAGAAATAAAAGGTAGCATCTCTCTTTAGTACCAAAACATTGTTTTCATGGATATTATTCTTTTGGGAGATCAACATGATTCCCTATTGGCTGAGTCCTTTCCATATTTCGCCAGAAGTGAGAATAAAAAAGGAATACCTTTGACATTGAATCTGGCAGTGACTGAGAGGGAAGAAGCCATGTTCTATGATTGTTCCAGTCTATCAGTGAAGACTTTCTTCCACGCACTTTAATAGTAGAGAAAAAATTTATTTTTTTAACTTCAAAATACATTGTCTTTTCTCTTCCTATTTTCTTGCTCAATCTCATGATCAGTTCTGTTGGCAATAAATTATTTTTCAACAATAGGAATTTCGTTGGAAGTATTTTTTAATCACAAATGTAAAAAAGTAACTAAAATAACTTGCTAAGAGTAACAGATGTACTGTTCATTGTGGCATTTTTATACCAAGTTTGAGGATTAGAAACTCTTTTGTTTTAAATATGTGAGAGAAAGAGAATGTGTGTTTCCACATTCATGCGTAAGCCCCACCAGGAGTGGTAACATAGAAAAAATATAAAAAGAAGGAGAAAAAAAAAAACATCTCTAGGAAACTATTCAAGTCATCTCTTGGTATAAACCAACTAGCCATGCATAAAGGGAACATAGAGTTCAATGCAACACTAGAGATTTAACTTTACAAAAGAAACAACAAAGCATTGTTGAATGTGCAAAACATAATGTCTCTGTAACTAAAAGGCTGTATTGGGCTAGAATTGTACCAAATGACAAAGAGCAGACCTATTTTCAAGATGCAATTATCCTTCACGGATTAACTCAAAGGACAGTTCTGCACTGAATCTGGCCCCTTTAGCATGCAGAATCTTTCTCTACTTTTGAGCAGTGTGCCAGTCACTTAGCACACGTTTTCTTTCCACCTCCTTCTCTCTCTCTCCCCCTCTGCCCACCACATATTCATATGTGCGAGTACTGTAGTGTGATATGCCTGTATTAGGATTTAATTGTTAGATAGTTGTTTTAGTTTTTTTATATGACCACTCAATGACAGCATAGCACTCAGTACATAATGCAGTGCTCAAATTCCCATATATTTATTGACAGAGATTGATGGAAACTAACTATGGTTTCTTAATCTTCTTATCACAGATTCCTTCTAGAAATAGTAATATATTCTAGATGAGGATAAAATTTACAATTTTCAGAATGCATTTCTATTTCCTGTAATTTATATTCTATAGCTTTCCTGTAACTCTACACACTGTATCCTCAGTATTCAACCAACATATTAGAGATGTTTCTTCAGCAATTTTTTTTCCCAATAATCTTTCAACTTCTTGGAACACCATTCAAACTGAACCAAATCCCATCCTAAATAAAAGTTTATATATCAGGGCACTGGCACACCAACAAATTGTAATTATCAGTTAATTTTGTCACATTGAGTTCCTAGCAATTTAGATTTTGTATATATCAGTATGTTTCTAGTGTATCAAATGGAGGCACAATCTAACACTGCCATTCTTTTTATTTTTATTTTTTCTGAACTGCTACTATTTAAACATTGATTTTTTTTTTTTTTTTTTTTTTTTTTTTTTTTGCCTTAGAAGCCCTTTCAGCTGAAGACTAGCTTTACAGACACAATAAAGTATAATAAAAGATCTGAGGCAGACTCGACCAACCTCAAACTACTTTTTTTCTACAGATTTACAGCTCTTAACATAATGATTTGGTTGCTGGATATAGTTTGTTGAATATAAGAACTTGTTGTACCTCAGAAAAAAATCATAAATTCTTCAATGGAAACACATAGAAATTAAAAGTCATAATGAATATCTGCTAAGTTTAGAAAACAAGCATCATCCATGTTAGTAGACATTTTGTGGTACAACTGATTGGTACTTAGACACCTAAACTGGACCAATTCTACATGAACCTTTCTACTGGTTTCAACTCATACCAAGAGTCTTCAAAATGATTACCTTATAGAACTAAAAGATTATCCCAATTTCCTGCCTATTAGCATGCAATCTCTTGAGAAACAATTTCTGTTTAAGCTTGAACAAGTTGTGCCTTTCTGCTAAGTTTATTCAGGATGTGTAAAAGAGGCACAATACTATTGTCTCACAGGGATGTTGCAAATACCAGTTAAAGCACTGTTTGCTGACAACTTTGAGAAGTGTTATAGAAACACAAGGTACTCCAATTTTGAGGAATAACAAGTTATCTTATGGAGTTTTAAATCCTGGAAATTAAAGATGTATAAGAAGGGATTGGAGCTATCTATAAAGTTCATGAAGTAATAATAATAACAATAAAAGTAATAATAACTTTACTTAAAATTATAGAATGGCAGTATCAAGTGAGATTTCTACAGCTGACAAAATATTTACTGTTAATCAAATGCATATATGAATCAGTGTTGACAAAATTCAAGGACATTTGTTATTCTGGTTGTAGTGTAAATTAGTATATTTTATATTCCATTCCAGAGGATTAATTTAGTAATATTACCCTAAAATCTTGAAAATATAAATTCTATTTGATTCAGAAAGTTTTCTACAAAGTTACCCACAAGATTATTATTTTTTTGCCTACAACATTTAATTATGGATAATGTTGAAAAAGTTAGCTATAATAATGTTCACTGCAGTGCTACTATTCAGCTACTTCAGTAAAAATATGGAAGTAACCTCAATACCCATGGAATAAAGAATAATTTAGGTAAATGATGCAGAAATATACTAAACTACTTTGTATAATATTAAAATTATTTTCTGGAAAAATATTAAATGATATGAAAAGATGTTCACAAATTAAATGAAAACTAAGGTTACAAAAATATTAAGGATTTTTTTATGTTTATATAAAGATAGCATATATTTCATTTGTGCATCTAGAGATAGAGATATGTATAGAGACAGAAATAAGTCTGTACAGACAGAATTGGAGACAGATTGAGAGAAACAAAGACAGATATACCTTTACTGGTAAATTTGGAGATAAAAATAGAGATAGAGACATCTATATAGAGTAATAGAAATATATCAGTGGAGATAGAATATTTATATATAAAGAGATATAGGTATGACTATACAACAAAAATTAAGAAATGGCTATAGTGAGAATTAAACTTGTTTTTTTAAAGTCTATTTCTAAATTTTCTAAAATAAATCTTTAATATTTTATTAAAAAAGGACTTTATAATACAAAAAAATTATGGACAAAGATCACCATAATTGTGCTAATAACATTACCACTCCTGTTTTCTGTTTGCTATTCTCATTCATATCAAGAAGAAAATATTAAAACGCTTTTAGTCTTCTGCAGTAATAATCTAATTTCTGTTTGTTAAATGTATTGGTAAGGAATTTATATCATAATTAAAACTTTCCAGATTTACATAAAAATCCTTGGAAACAACCATCCCATGTGAATTTAACTGATCAAGAATGTAGTTATTTAGCAGTGAATCTGATGAGGGTGCATATTAAAGTAAAAAGAGAATAACACATTAGAAAACATGAAAATAAGAGTCCCAATCCTAGTTCTGCCACTTACCCAGTATCAATCCTTAAAGTGTTTCCTAAAAATCTCCATCTTAGTTTCTTCACATAAAATTAGGCTGCAAATAATTATCTGTCTACCTTAATAGAGATATTTGAATAGAGAACCTGATAATATTCATAAAATCTATAGTTTATATAAAGCAAGAAAGTAGAATTGTTATTTTCTTTAAAATCAGAAAATTGGCAACTCAAATTAATTGCCATATTTGTAAATCAGAATAAAGTGTTTAACTCAACATTCTAATCCTTTAGGAAGATACTTTATAATAAATATATGATTTTCTGAAGCTTTCTTACTCCTTTCTTATAGAAATGTACTATATAGTAATTAGTAAAAATTCATAAATATCAACATAAGTAAAAGAAAATAATTTTGAATAAACTCAGTGAATGCAAATATGATTTTTATATCCTCCATTCTATATTCTTGTATGAAGTGGGTTGTGTAAGCACTGATGTTCCTAAATTGAATACATCATCTTAATTAGAATCTTCTGTTTAATTTTTGATTTGAGAGCCTCGAGCCTCTTGAAGTATTCTAGAATTAAACCACTTCAAGTGCGTTCAAAAAGAAAGTTGGAAAATGTGGAGGTCAAAGAAATCAGTTTATCCCAAAAGTATCTAAGGAGCATCTCCTCTAGCAGTATAAAATAAAAATCTGGCTCTCTGAGGCTCATAATCTGGTCAATAGGTAGGTAGGTAGGTAGGTAGACAGACAGACAGACAGACAGACAGACAGACAGACAGACAGATAGATAGATAGAATTATGTGTCTGATATGATTTGGCTATGTCCTCATTCAAATATCAATTTGAATTGTATCTCCCAGATTTCCCACATGTTGCAGGAGATACCCATGGGGAGGTAGTTGAATTATGGGGGTCAGCCTTTCTGGTGATATTCTCAAGATAGTGAATAAGTCTCACAAAATCTGTTGGGTTTTCTAGGGGGTTCTTCTTTTGTTTCTTCCTCATTTTTCTTTTGTCACCACCATGTAAGAAGTGCCTTTCACCTCCTGCCATGATTCTGAGACCTCCCCAGGCATGTGGAACTAAGTCCAATGAAACCTCTTTCTTTTGTAAATAGCCCAGTCTTGGGTATGTCTTTACCAACACCATAAAAACAGACTAATACAGTGTCTCTGGGAGTACTATTGTAAAAGACTGACATAAAGGCCTTCAGATAAAGGCCAACAGACACCCTAGAGCATTTATATACCATTTGAGAAATAACTATTTAAGTATATTCATTGAAGATATGTATGACTTAAGAGAGTTAACGGAGCTTTTCAAATATGTCAGCTCCCCTATAGCAGTATCTATAGTATTATAGATTATATATATATATAATCTCTATATAATTATATATTATAATCCATCTATCTATCAAAAGAGATCAGTTAAAAATGCAAATCCATAAAGAACTTAAAGTTACCCCAAATGCCATAGGAATTCATGAAAAACAGGACATCATCCTATTTCTAGTATTTTTTAATTGGTTAAGCATCATTCTGTTATATACACAAAATCAGATTCCCATGAACTTGTTAGGCTTTATACAGTAGCCCTTGAGCTTCTTGTTACCAAGAGGTTTAGCTGTCAGATTAGTTCTTCCAATTGTATTTTATGTCTAAATGAGTAGACTTCATATTATTACCAATAACATCTTCATCCTGATGATCTTGTTAACATATCTTGTATCAGAGCATCCTTTCTATTCACATTGCAATACTACTCTCATTGCCACTATCATTACTTTTTAAGAGAAGAGAATGGGGGAAGAGGAAGAGGAGGAGAACTATAATAATGACAACAGTAGCTATCACTTACTGAGCCTATACTGTGTACCAGGTACAGGCTATGCATTTTACATTGATTATTTCATTTAATATTTACAAAACTATGTTGTAGTCCCCATTTTATGAATGAGAGCATCACTTAAGTCTCCTACAATTAGGAAGTGGCAGAACCATGAATCTAACATTTGTCATTTGAATCCAGAGCCTTTACTCTTAATGCTTTAGGTGGACTGACATATTTGAAAGCTCTATTAATTCTCTAAGGTGACACATATCTTAAATAAATATATTTAAATATTTATCAAATGGCATATAAATGCTCTAGGGTGTCTGTTGGACTTTATCTATAGGCCTTTACTTCAGTCTTTCATAATAGTACTTCCAGAGATACACACCATTTAATTGTTTATGCTTACTTACCTAGTAACCTTCCAAATAACAACTCATTTCTCAAAATATAAACAAGGTAATTAGATAATTAAAGAGGAATTTAGAGCTATGTCATTAATGCAATTGTAGTGATGAAAAAACATTACATTAAGATACAAAAGACTTGATTTCCCACCCTCTCAGTATTTCTCAGTGCATTTTTTTTTTCTGCTGAAGGTAGGGATCAGACCCATGCCGTTGCTGGTTCTAAAATTGACAATTTTAATATAATTCACCTTTTCTACATATATAGGTTTTTGCTCATATTATAGGATGCTCTATTCATATTCTAGGAAAGATTTAAAATGTAATGTAGGAAATACTAATGATGACTCTAAAGTTTCTCTGTACCAAAATTCTAAAAGCTACTACTTAGCTCTCAAAACCAATTGGAAGGGCTTTCCTTAGTGTGTGGAGGGAAAAATTAGGGAGGGGTCAATGGGTCAGAAGTCTGGTTGTTAGAAGATAAGAGAATGTGCCAAATTTGTTCAACAACAAATGTTTCGTGGCTGTTGAGCTATCTGTAGTCCCTGTTATTTGCCAACGTGCAGTTTTGAGTAAGGTGCAAGAACATGCATAACAAAAGAATTATCAGACAAATTTAACTAAGATAAAAAATAAAACACATTTTTGTACCTTAATTTGCTTGCTATATTTTACCTTCTTCTCGTGTCTCCTCTTGAAATACTAAAATGCATGTGAATAAGTCAGATGTTTCTAATTTGTTCTCAACCTACATTTGGTCATGTAGTAGACACGCTTCGTGAGTCAGCACCAGGCTTCAGGGATAAGAGATATTTTTAGTTCACCTTCAAACCAGGAGAATATAGTCCCATAAAAAGCAGATTCATTTGGCAAAAGAAAGTATGTATACATTTATCTTAACTCGTACATTTATATACGACAAGGTGTCAGAGACATAGTTCAAGAAAATGAAGGAAAAGTGAACTTTTGAAATTTCTGACATTAAGCAGGACATTATCATATAAATCATTTATATTACATTGAGTTAAGGGGGGTTAGTTAGTAGTTGACTCAACTAGGAAAATGGAATTGAATAGCTATGACATATTTTTACAATGTTTGTAAGTTCAAAAGCAATTTTGACTCACTTTATTTCACTCATGTATTTATTCAACAACAACAAAAAATCATCAGTCAAATATTTTCTATGTACCAAGTTCTCTGTTAGGTTCTGAGGATGCAAAGTTGAATGATACTTTCTTAGCCCTTGTCTTTATGGGATTTAGAGCTTGAGAAGAAAGATGTATAAACAAGTAATGGTAACTCTATTTGAGAAATTCTATAATGATAGAAATTTCAAAAATATTAAACCATTTTATCTTTACAATGTTCCTATGAGCCAAATATGGTCCATAGCTGCCTCCCTGTATGAAAGGTAACATTGGATCTGGGTTATGATACGACACTTTTAGGGCCTCAGAACTCATTGAAAGCAGAGTTATGATGAGGATACCTATCTCTAATCACTCACCTTAGCATTAGCACATGCTACCTCTTCCAGTTAGTCAAGATAATATTCTAGAGGTTTCTATTTATAAATGCTTTGGCTGTCATTTTAGATAAGCAGAAAAATATCTGTTGATGTTCTTAGCAATCTTATAAGCAATTATTCCTATGCTTGGCCATTTCAGTAATGTTTAAACCTCTAAAAATCTTGTAAAAGCAGGATACATTTTCTGATTAATTTATCTTCCTCAATGTTTTTACTATTTTGAGAGTTGTGACCTTTATCAGTCAAGATAATTACCATTTTTTTTGTGCCCATAATCTTAATTGCCTTGTCCACATCAATCTCATTCAGTCAAATTTGGGAGAATCCCAGGCCTGCACTGGTAGTACACAGTACTGTAGAGCCTGAAATGCAAAGTGTAGGCACAGGCTGGAGAGGCCAGGCCTGAGAACATGAACACAGGCTGGAGGAAAGCTGCCTCCTCACCCTGGTAATCCGGAAACTGATTCAAAGAACCTCTCCAAAAAGCATCTTCAGGCAGAAAAATCTCGATATGACATAGGTTTATGTGTTTCAAATGAAACCCTTTGGCCCCAGTACTGTACCCTTCCTTTCTTCTCAAGCTCTTAATTGCCCTAAGTGACAGAATCATACATTTCATGGTAACAGGTATCAGTTATGGGAAAAATGTACCTACTAATTGAGGGATAGACTTTTTGTCTGACAAATCTGATTTTAGAGCTGGTCTATGACACTCATCAGCTATATAACATTCAGCAACATATTTATTCTCATCTGTGAAGTAGAGGTTTAAAAAACTGTTTTAGGGTAATTAGAAGGATTAAATGAGGCAATGCACAGAAGTATTTAGCACAGAGTCTGGCGTGTAGTAAAATACACAGGATTTACCACATTTTACAAAGATTACTTCCTAAATTTCAGTTTCATCTGTGAAATAGAAATAAAAATAATCTATTCCATAAACATGTGATAATTTAATGAGCCCATGCATGTAAGTATTTAACTTTTCTGGTCTATAATGCAAGCTCAGTAAATGTGAACTATTAGTATGTTGTACAAACCTAAAGTTATTTTAACCTACAATTAATTGACTACCTGGGGTAATCAAAATCTCTATTCTTTGTGTAGAACATATGAACGGTTGTCCAGAATATCCAAACACAATAGCTAGTAAGGTACCATCTAGAGAGAGCAAAGATAGATCTCAGTTTGTCCAAGCCAGTCACAGTTATGCCCTCTTTAATTTCAAGAGTCTAAACCTGGGTGATCAATTACAAGGTCCACTTAAGTGCACCCTAGGCCTCTTTTCCTACCTGAAGATCTGTATACATACCATACAAAAGTGATACCCTTTATCAGTTTCCAATGGTGTTTTTACAAGTTTTATTTATTAATATAATTTAATCATTCTATTAAAATTTACATAAATTAATGAGAAATGCTGTGGAATTATATATAATTCCATTAAAAATGTAAACAAACTAATGATTGTTTTTAATCAGGAGATGGGAATTTAAACTTCAGGAGGAATTTTGAAATGAAGTTTCTCCACTCATTATTTCTCAATTTCTTAAAGTTCTTGCTCTAATTCAGAGAGACTCAAAGTAAAAATTGTAGAGAATCCAAACACAACATTCAAAATTTGTCAGTAGATGCATGCTCTCATACGTCAACCTCAAAATAAACTTGCAAGAAAATAATTTGTCCAAGTCCACTGATCTATAAAACAGCAGTGCTGAATCACAAATCCAAATGCATCCTAAACAGAAGTTTTTGCTTTCAGTGGCTAAATGATAACCTCCACACCTATATAAAAAAGTGGCAATATAAAGGCCAAGTGAACAAGAAGATGCATTTCAGGTTTAAATCTTAAGCTCAAAATATTATGAATTAATTCTGGAAGATTGACTATAAATTTTCATAACAAAAGAGTATCACAAATTAAGGATAAATCTTTATGCTCATGTGTCAGCATTCCATTTATACATACATAGTTGTATATTAAGTACTAAAGAAAAATGGAAAGAGATTAGGTACAGCCTGATGATTTATTTTCTCTGTTAGTATTTGAAAAACAAAGTGCCATATAATTCTACTGTAACACACTAAAGGAATACATTTAATCTGCAGTCAATTATTGCATAAACTTTTATGTTAAATAAGAGTGTCATTGTATCCTCAATATTCACTATGTAATACTCCCAAATTAATATCTTCTCTTAGATTGCTATATAATATAACTATAAAATAGATTCTCATTCCACAAGTAATTGAATTGGGCTCTTCTTTGAAAGATTATCTTGTCTACAGTGAAACTGGTTAAATAAAAGTACAATCTACTTATATTTAAAACATGATTTTAAAATTTTAAAATATTGAATATTGTTTTATCTACGTTTCATTAACGTCAATGAAAAATGTGCGGTTAAAAGAACATGCAACTTTTAACAATTTTATACTTACTTGGTCACAGTTTTTTTCCGTTTTCTTTACAAGTGAGGACTTTGATGGAATTATTGCAAGTGGAATTACGGTCTCCAAACTGCTAATAATGTGTTCTGTTTCAGATTAAAGTATCTAGACCTGTCCTATTCACCTCAGTATCCCTTAGCTATAGAAACTATTTAACTTTAAAGTAATTAAAATTAAATAAAATTTAGAATTCAGTTTCTGGGTTACATGAGTCACATTTGAAGTGCTCAATAAACAAATATGGATAATAGTTATCGTATTAAGCAATGCAGATGTAAGACATTTCCATCATCCTAGAAGGTTCTATGGACAGCCTTGAACTATGCTTTAGTGGAAGCTATTTCCAGCTTTGATTTGTTCTATGTAAGTATAATGGTGCAGTTTAAGGCTTTCTAATAAGCTGGATTAGGAAATTTTGAAAATAATGTATCATGATTATTAACAAACTAATTGATTTGGGGGTACTCCTTTATAAGAAGTTAACATTCTCATTCCAACAGTCTAGATAACATCTCTACAGTAAGTTTCTACACATCCCTAAATACATTGCTTTAAGAAACTCTAAACATCTTCCAAAAGATGTTTTCCAAAGCTTCTGTTTTCTTCCTTCTCTTATTTATGTTTATAGAACTATCATCTTCATAGCCACCTATCTCAACATTAATCCTCAAAATCATATTTTTTACTTTTTCCTCTTCTCTCTCTTCATACTTTTAATAGGCCATTATGCCCTATTTTACACCAGATATTTTTTTTCCTTCCCACTCTCAGTGCCACTATCTTACTGACCTCTTTCTCTCACCTTAATCCATCTTCAAAACAAAAGCTATAACACCTTCTTAGAACATAGGTGACAGAGCTAACTACAAAATAAAGTGCAAACTCTTTAGCGTAGCATTAAGTAATTTCAGAATCCTTTACTCCTGCCACCAGTGCCCCCTCACAAGCCTAGGTAACTACTGTTGTGATTTTTAAGAAATCTCAACCAATTGCTACAAGCCTTTTCCAAACACCTGAACATAAATTCATGTGTTTGTGACCCTCACTTCCTCTATATATAAAGTGAAGGAAAGAATATTTACTGTCAGGAATAGCTTAGAAATTAGAATTAAAGTATGTTACAAACTGTTGTTTATATCATCATCAATGTCATCATCATCAGTGATTTGACTCTAGCCTGCAAGTCTCAGACTGCATTCTCAAAGATGCCTGCATAGAAAAAATAATAAAGACCCTTATGTTTTATTTCACTGGTGAAGAAAAATAGGTCAGCCAAAGCACCATTCATTTGCCATGACCAATCACATCAAGTAGACTTAGGATGTCAATGACCTTCTCATTACCTCTAAAAGTTACAGAGTGGCTGTTCCATCTCAATGTTGTACATAACCTTAAGTTGTTTTAATACGATTTCTGATTTTAGTTCGTAGATTTTCATTGTACTTCTGATGCAAAGATCACATTTGTAGTTTGTATGCCTTATTTTCCAGACATATTACAATACCAAAGCCACTCAGTTAGTGATGTTATTCTATTTCCACTAAATATAAATTACTGAAATATTATTACAATAAGGCTCATCTCAATTTTTATTCTTATCCTTTATTTGAGTTCTCTTGATTCTTCAACTTTTTATTTTCAGCTCTTTGTGTGGCAACAATGGTGAGGACCAATCTGTCATTGAAGTAGCTGCCTTTTGGCCTAGTGAAGGCAACTTGTTATTAGCAAAAGCAATATTTTGCTGAATGATTGTAACATCTACATGAGGATGTCCTGGCAGGTTAATCTTGAATTTCAGCTTTCTTCATACATAGTACTCTTTTGAGAAACAATAAAATAAAGGTTTGAAAAGTGGTTTGTCCACTGGGAGCTCAGAATAAAAATAGTACTTTTATCCTCATGAAAAGTAATGGGAAAGCTGGGTATAATGTTGCTCTAATTTAAAAGTCTTTACCTTCTGTGATGCAAAATATGTTTTTGTTTAGTTTATTTTAAAAAAACAGTTTAGAAGTTGTTAGAATATGTGGATAATTTTATCTCATTGATGGTAAAAGTATTTAGGGTTCTCAAAAGTTATCTACAAATGATTGGGTACCTATACAGCTCTATGTTAAAAAAATGTACATAGAAAATAGGATACAATAAGGATTGCAGGCAAATATAAAAGTGTGTTCTTTAAGATATAATATATGCAAATACTATATATTTTGGTTGTAAGTTGGAACTTATACCAGCTAAATTATTTTCTAATTTATGGTAAATAATGAACTCTATGGTAATTAGTTGATTGAAGGAAAAAATATACATATTTCATTTCTATATGATTTCCCTTAAATATCAGCATAATTCCATTGTAATTATGTTTCTCAAAAGGTACTTTCTGGGCCAACAGCATCAGATCCACCTGAGATGCTTGGAATGCAGATTTCTGGAAGAATCTGACTTTTGGTTGTGGAACTTCATCTGCATTTTAATTTCATCCCCTGTATAACTCCCAGAGACTCAAAATGTACAAACACTGCACTGTATTATTTAAAGTAAAAGCTATTGAATGGCAAAGCCAAAGCCACCTGAGATGCCACATGGAATTTCTCTATTTCTCTCCTCAAAATCATATGGAAAAATTTAAATCCTTACTTTAGAAGTAGAGTATAGTCAGCCTGTATAATTTCCCTTTAGGATAATGGATTTGGTTTTCAAATTTTCTTGACAATGTTTTGATAAGTAAATAGCAAAATAGACTAATGCTTAAGTGGCCAACATAAAATTATTTGTAAAAATAGCTTATTCAATGTAACACTCTCTAGGGGAATAAAAAGCTTATTTTTCATTGCCTTGCAAACATATTCAAACACATTTTACTCAAGTTTTCATTAAAATTCACTGGTGACAACTTATACAAATATCTTCAAGGCAAATTAGACAGAGACATCTATTCCTGAAGGATGAGATTCTCCCTTAGGTAAATGATAATTATGATAGTCAATTGTACAAAACTTGAAACAACACAAAAACATTAAAATTTTATGTTTAAAAATAAATAATTGTCAATCTTCCCTTTTCCCAATCTCGTTATATTTCTGCAAAAATCTTTAATACAAGAAGAAAACACTTATGAAGTATTACATACATTTCAGTCCAAATTATAGTATTCTTTTAATAAAAAGAACAAGTTAATATCTTTGCTGAAAATTAAGCCTAATATGTGGATAAGCTTATTACATTGCAGTAGAAATCATTCTTGCACATATTTTTGAATCAGTTCATCACTAATCTTTATCACAGGGATGACTATGACTTTAAAAGGCAATAAATCTAGTGTGTGATTGTGATTTGACCTTTAGGATTTTTTTTTAAATTGTTCGAATACCTATCTGTTTCTTCCCCTATAGCTAAAATCTTCCAAGGAAATGAGGGTGGAGAGTGGAAAGAAACCAGTGTGGCTATCAAAATTTTTAAAATCAATTCATGATTCATAAAATCAAAATCTGCTGGCAACCATAAACATAAAAATAAATGTACATGCAAATAGAATGGCAGCACTCATAAAGTAGATTAAATTCAGGAAGGTCTTTTAGAATCTGTTCTCCTTTATCACAATGTCAATGGTCTTAGTAATGTCAACTTTGCATATGTTACAAGATCACTTTAATTCCATAAAAAGAAAAGATTTGTCAAAATATGTTCCTACCCCCATTTGGCTACAGAAAGTCAGTATCTGTAAGAAACTAGAGGTCCTGCAAACCTGATTGCCCAAGATGCAACATTCCTCCTTGTTGAAATCAGAAATATTCCACTGATTGATCACCAATGTATCATTGGGATATTAAAAGACCTGAAGCCCCATTCCAGCTTATTAATAAATGAAAGATTAACTTCATCTAGAGGTATAAACAACATGAAACATTAACTTCATCTAGAGGTATAAACAATAACATATTAAAATTGAATTATCCTTAAATTTAAAGGATTTACGAAGTTGTCAAAGATGCTTAATTTACAGTTGGGCCTTCATTTAGGTATGGTGATCTCAGTACAATGTGACATTATGCTTATTTTACTAATTTTGCTTCAATTTAAGTGGCCAATGGCAGCTAAAACTCATGTTTACCCATAAGAGATTCAAGGTATTCAAAAATATTGACTAAAATCTTTATTATTTTCAATTAAGAAACATAGATCTACTGACCAGCAAGAAAACTGAGGTAATGTGAGACTCTTTCACTAGAAGGTCCCACTTACAGAGCTCAATTTAATACATTTTGATTTATATTTAGGTTGGTGCAAAAGTAATGGCAAAACAGCAATTATTTTTGCCCCAACCTAATAATAATGTATAGGCTCAGTGCAGTGCTTTACTAACCTTCTTTTTTAAAATTGTAGTTACTTTCCACTTAACTAAAAAGCAAATTCTTGCTTCCCCTTTGGATTGAGATTCAGAATATTAGACTGCACACTTAGATACCAGTTCACCATTTGGGCATGTACAACTTTCTGTTAAGAGTAAAGTTAGTAATATAAAACCAAACACCGCATGTTCTCCCTCAAAAGTGGGAGTTTAGCATTGAGAACACATGAACACAGGGAGGGGAACATCACACACTGGGGCCTGTCAGAGGTGGAGGGGCTAGGAGAGGGATAGCATTAGGAGAAATACCTAATATAGATGACAGGTTGATGAGTGCAGCAAACAACCATGGCATGTGTGTGCCTATGTAACAAACCTGCACGTTCTGCACATGTACCCTAGAACTTAAAGTATTAAAAAAAGATTAAAGTTAAATATGATTTTCTTTTAAAGTTTCCTTTTGGTGTTCAATAACAGAAATTATAAACATATACAAAAAATATATTAAAAATAAAAAGTTACCTGCTGCTTGTACACTAACATCAAGTGTTTCATCACCTAATATTTTGCAAATGGACCTCCATAAAACATTCCTTTACCAAGATAAATACATAGTTGAATGAGTTATTATTCTCAAACTGAACAAAGTAACAGACTGATATGTGAAAGGTGATAGAGTGATAAAGCAAAATCATTATGTTCTTGTATGCTTATACACATGTACATGTATTCTCATGTTCTCCTAGCTTAAAAGCGGAGCCTGAAAAACAAAATTCTCCTCCACCCCATCAAATTTACATTCAGTAATATTTTGCATTTTCATTTAAATTCATTTTTCAACATAGCCCCACTGCCACCCAGGGAAATGCTTGACTTGTAAGGTCCTTGATCCTATTTAACAAGAATTTTGACCTTTCTAACAGCAAAGTTTCCATAAGAAAAATTCAAGCAGACATTGAGAAGTTTCCAGGAATTTTTTAATTGAATCAGAACTGATAAAGATTAATTAACTACGTCTGTCCTCATCACAGTCCTGATTTTGGAACAATAATCGAATGAAAACTCTGTTAACAGACATTGGCAGTGAGAAAAACATATTGCCTCTCTCTTTCAAAACCAAATCCCCACTGCAAAGATATTACAGAAAATGATGTCACAATAAGATAGAAAACGCATTACTGACTCGTAGAAATGGACCAAGAAGTCTGAAAACATCTAGATCTTTTTGATGTAACAACAGGTAAAATAATAAATTAACAACTCTTAATGTCCTTTTGATATGAGGAAGGCTTGAAGGCACCGTTCTTCATATAGAAAGGACCATACATTGTCAGCTCATTCAAATACTATAGGATGAAGACTATGCTTACTCCCTTCTGTTTTACTGATAACAGAAGAACTAGAAGAATGAAGAAGAATGGAGAATGGTTTATAGCTGATTGTTAGTACATAAAATTACACAACCATACCGACTGCTCTGATCTGCCATCTCTGATCTTAATCTTCAAGTAGTCCCTCAGTACTGGCAGGCAACTCTATTATATTCTCTTAGTAAGAACAAATTCATGGGTTTAGTTGCACAGGGCCCACATGTAGAATAGTCCCATGCTTGGTTTAATGCTCCACTGTCACTGTCTTGAAATTCTTAATTTTTAACAGAAGCTCCACATTTTGCATTTTTCCCTGGGCCCTGCAAATTATGTTGCCTTCCCTGTTTCTAGTCAAGTTATTCTTAATGCTCCTCTACTCTCTCAAATGATTATTTCACATCTTGTTTTCCTTCATTCCCCTAGTGTTCCCACTCTCCTTGTTGTTCTCAGTTTAATTATTTGGGTATACATGTTATTTTACTACAGAAAACAAAAACAGAAAAGAAAATTTTCACTTCCTCCTACAACTATATGCAACAGCTTATCTACAGCTATACCCATATTAACTCTGGTCTCTTCCTGTTAAATTGGGTGAACAGTTCTTTTATCTAAAGCCACCTAATACACAGGAAAGCAATCACTTAAAAAATACTTGTTGAATAAATGAAAAAATAAGATTAATCATGTTCTTAAATATTTGTTTACTAAATCTACTAAATTTTCAAATTTTCCTAATCTTGACTTTCATGCCATAATTGTAAGAACTTACTCCATTAGAGAATAATGTGGACAGGTACTTTATATCAAATTTTATCAGCCATAGGAACTTATTTCAAGTAAGATAGCTATGGCCAAAGATTCAGTTTACTTACAATTGCAATTTAAGATGGCTTTGGGTAAAATTGCAAAACTACTAATGACCCTATGAAATTCAGCTTCCACTCTTTCCCTATCACAGGTCACCTACAGCTTGATCAAAATTTTTAATTTTCTTCATATATTACAATAGACAAATATCACAATTGGGCCTTATATTATGCCACGTTCAAGTCAACTGGAAACAACTCACTTCAATCTTATTTCTCTGTAGAAATAAAGACCCAATTCAATCTCCCCACACCTAGAAGAGATTCAGTTTACACATGAAAAATGAACTAGATGAGTGTTTTCCAATTGTGTTCCAGAAACTCTTGATTTTTAAAAAATATTTTGGAACAGCTTTAGTGGAAGTGGGAAAAGTAGAAAGAAATCCCAGTAGATTCTCCTTCTTCTGCCACAGCATTTATCTTCCTTATTCATAGAATTTTTATAACATTTTTAAAAAATATTTTTCTACTAAAAATGGTTGAAGTTTTCTTACAGCTCTAAATTTCTAAATAAATAATTTTCATTGAGTATGAGAAAAATCGTATGATCAATTTGTTACTCAAAGAACCTATATCAGAGAGAAACAGTATTTCCTCGGAATAAAGACAGACAGTAAAAGGCAGGTAATTAGGCAATTATAAGAGAAAGACATAGTGATAAACAGCAGAGAAATAAAAACAATTGCCAAAAAGTACATACCCACCCTTACACTATTCTTTTACCTTCAAGCACTTAGGAAGTAAGCTTATTCATATTTAATCAGTTGAAAAATAACCACTGAAATTTGGAGATTAAGACAGAATAGCTTGTAATCAAGTATGTCATCAGGTTTAGCACATATTTTCATTGCTTTTAAGCACTTAAGAAATTTCTACTGTAAAATTATGAGGAATAGTTTAATTTATAGAAACATAATTTTTAAAAAGGAATGAGATATATCCACACAAAACTTTCACATGAATATTTATAGAAGCTTTACTGATAATTCCAAAACTTGGATGCCCTCAAGATGCCCTTTCATCAGTGAATAGAAAACAAAGTGTGGTACACCGACACAGTGGAATGCTATATGGTGAGACAAAGAAATGAGCTAACAAACCACACAAAAAAGAAAAAGAGCCTTAAGAGTATACTACTAAGTTAAAGAAAGCATTCCAAAAAGGCTACATACTGTATGATCATAACCATATGAAATCATGGAACAGGCAAAACTGGGCACAGTAAAAGATCTGTGGTTGCCAGAGGTTTGCAGAAAGGAGGGAAGGAGAAATAGATGGAACACAGAGGATTTTTATAGCAGTAAAATTATTCTGTATGATTCTGTAATTGTCAATACAGGTCATTATGCATTTATCAAAACCCATAGAATGTACAGCACCAAGAATGAACCCCAGTATAAACTGTGGATTTCAATTCATAACAATGTATGTGTATTTGGCCATTAATTGTAATAAATGTCCCACACTATGGCAACATGTTGATAATAGAGGAAAATGGGAGGAGAGACATAAAGGCATGTATAATAATTCTATATTTTCTGCTCAGTTTTTCTGTAAATCTAAACTGGTAAATAAATAAATAAAAGCCCATTATGAAAAAGAAATTTTCTATTTCTCTATTTTCTAAAAGGCCCATTACAAAAAAGGAATGAGAAAACAAAAGTATACTAGTGAAGTGATCCTACCTTGTAAAAAAAGTTTTAGAAGACAGATAACATGACTTTTAAGAGCAAGGACTTTGAAGACAGATAGACTAGCATTTTAATTTAAGCTTTTCTGTTTATCAGCTCTTTAAATTTGGGAAAAAAATTTTTAACATCTCAAAAACAAAGTTTCATCATTTACATAATATAGACAGTGTTTGAACATACATCTCTCTGTTTGTTTTTCTCAATATAAAATATTCAAAATCCCAATGTCCTTTTATTCTTAGGAAAATAAGAACAGTAGCAAGTTATGAGTTTGTTTAGATTGAAACATTAGTACAAATTCACTCCCTTCTCTCTATGAGATCTCAGTAATAAAGCTTATTATTTACATTATTATAAGCATGTATAATTAATATGCCTGGCTCATTTTCAGGCATTAAAAAAATTGCGAATTTATAGCAATAAGTCTCCAATCTGAATCTCTTCCTAAGGAGATGCTGTTCTCAGCTAAATAAGAGTAACTTAAGGACATGATTATCTTGTGAATATTTTATGTTAAAACACATTATCAACATTTAATAGAAGAGAAGTCTGTCTTTGCTTTTCCTAACAAGAAGCATGAGCAGCCCTTAAGTACTCATATGTCCTATTGGGCACTTACATTACTGTGCTCTCTGTTGCTATTTGTAAAATATTTATTTTATATTACACTGGTTGGTTGATTTAGGTCTTATTTCACAGAGAACTGCACAAAAGCTTTTCAAACATTCTAAACCTACCTTAAATCCCTTTTCTCTGTGGAATTCTTAAATTGTATTGGTATGGTAAAAGGAATTATTTCTGGCCAGACATGGTGGCTCACTCCTATAATCCCAGCACTTTGGGATGTTAAGGCAGGTGGATCACCTGAGGTCAGGAGTTTGAGACCAGCCTGGCCAACATGGTGAAACCCTGTCTCTACTAAAACTACAGAAATTAGCCAGGCATGGTGATGGCCACCTGTAATCCCAGCTGCTTGGGAGGCAGAGGCAGGAGAATCACTTGAACTCAGGAAGCAGAGGTTGCAGTGAGCTGAGATCATGCCACTGCACTCCAGCTTGGGTGACAGAGTGAGACTGTCTCAAAAAAAAAAAAAACGAGTCTCAAAAAAAAAAAAAAAAAGGTAGGGGGAATTATATCTCAGCAATCACACTGGAAAAACTCAGAAGCTCCACAAAATCGCAAGTAAAGTGTGATCTGAAAAGGGCTGAGGAACATCACACTCCTATCACAAGAGACCTGCTGATACACAGAGTGAGGCTTTACCCTCAGAGAACTTGGAAAGTTCTCTTCTCCATGCCCTGCTGATTCATTGTTTGACCTTGCTCAAAGACTCTTTCACTGCATGTGGCAAATGAGCAAAAATATCTTCTTCCTTTAATGATGGTTTTAAATTAATAATCTTATCTAAAAACATGCATCTTAAAAGGAGTGTTGCTACAAAATGCAAAGCATCACTATTATTTATGCGATTGTGAACAGAAAACTGAAATGCAGTAATTTGCAAAATTATGAGTAGTGTCTAAAGAGCTGGCACAAATGCAAGGTGCCATTTGTTCTCAGATAAATTTACTTTCTAAGATTAAAATGAGAGTAAAAATTTGAATATTTCATGCACAAACCCTCAACTGTATAATGCATTCAAGGGTTTTGGAGTTGAATTTAGTTCACATTCAAATAAAGCTCAGTTTCACACACTTTTGTTCTGTCTATGAAAGGCCCAGCTGCTTGCCCAGCTGTGTATCAGTCATTCTTGACCACAGCCCTAGGACAGTGGAATTCTGTACTTTTGCTATTTCTTTTGATGCTAAAAATGGTCGACATGTCTTTGCTTGAAGGTCATACAGAAAACTTCTGACTATGAACGTGAAGATTACAAAGGAGACATTATTTAGATAATTTTATACAAACATATGGTGTTTACAAGAATTCAATACTGATTCAGTCTTATGGTTTCATTACATAGCTATTGAATGATCAGTCATCTCAAGATCAAAAACTCAGCTTTTGCTCATATATAAAACTTCTGTTATCCTCATTTTAGCCTCAAGTCTCTGTTGAATAATTGCAAATTAATAAACAAACAAAATATATTCCAAAAGGAAAGTCACATTTCTATGACTTATACTATTTGTCAGAATGACTTGTGAGCTATGGAATAGTGAAGCAATGGATTAGGGTAAGAAGAGCTTTCTCTGATACAAAATGATGGTATGACTTGGAAAACTAGGTATGCCTTTGTTTTGCACATAAAAATCAAACACTTGATTAAATTAAATCAAAGATTTTGAAATTGTGTTTTAGAACCATGGGCTATATGAAAATATTTTAGAGAAGGCTAAAGAGGAAGAAAAACAGCTCTCCCGGGTGGGGCTTTTATTCCCCTTTCTACCAGAACAGCTCTGCACATTATCTTTCTTACTATTGGGGTTCACCGTAAAATTTAGTTTAATAAAAATGTTTCCCTTTTTAAAAATACATTAAATAGCAGGTGAGTTCTGTAGTCTTTTGCATATCTCAGCACAAAACATGGAAAAAAAGTTGATGAATTTTAGATAACTCAGGGTCAATCTGTTCCATAAATTCATTTACATCAGAGGTATGGTCCTACTTCGGTCTGTCTCTTTTTATTATGGTATTATAGACTTACGACACACATTTCAGCATGTCTCCAGAGCAAAACATACTCTGTTAGTCCAAGCCAACTGACAAAGGCAATAAGAAAAAATATAAATAAATAATTTTATTTAAATAATACATTATATTTATTTATATATTCAAAGATATACATTATATAACTTTTCATACTTAATATAAAAGAATTTTATGTGGAAATATTTATGAAAACATGCAAATATTTTTGTATGTTTTTAAGTACTCTATTTTGCTTTTTATAGTGCATCATATTGGTACTACCATGCCAGTATTTTATGTTCTTGGTCAAATATTGAAACCACATATTTAGAGATGCTTAGTGTAGTACATGGACAATGAGTATGATAAATCCAAAATTATAGCACAAAACCTTGACTGCACATATTTTTCAATTCATTTTTGTCTTAGGAACAAACTTCACAAAAATACAAATCAAATAAATATTCCTTATTTTTCTTAGATCCTAAATTATAAGCTATGTGCACACAGTTTTACAATTTTTGATAAAGGTGACATACAAGAGACATAAAACACACACACACACAAAATGGGAATTAAGAAGCAATTAAGATGTTTAAGTAAGGGACTCTTCCAAAGCATTATGCACTAATGTCAACTGAATCTGGATCTTAGACCCGAATGTAAGAGCTAAAATTATACAACTTTGAGAAGAAAATATGAAAAATAGAATCTTTTGAAATTGCGTTACACAACACTTTCTTACAAAGAACACGAAACTCAGTAGTCATAAAGGCAAAAAAAGAAAACCAAAACAATAAATTGGACATTATCTAAAATAAAATCTTGTGTTCTATTTTCATGTCAACAACATGGCAAGCCAGGCAACAAACTGTAAGAACATATTAGTAAAATATATATCTGATAAAGATACTGTATCCATAATATGTAAAGACCTCAAACCCAATAGTAAAAAAATGAACAGCCCATAAAAATATATGGACCACAGATTTGAACAGATATTCACCAAAGATAAAATGTAGATGACAAAGGGGCACATGAAAAGATATTCAATATCATTAGTCATTAGAGAAAGGCAAATTAAAAACCATTGAGATACTATTACAAAACTACTAGTGACTGGATATGGCAAAAAGCCTAGAGTGGCTAAACAGTCAACTACATTGAAAATACAAGAGAAGGGAACGATCCAAGATGGCCACTTAGGAGGAAGTTGGGATTGCAGCTCTGAGAGAAGGCGCAGAGGGTGAGTGGATGCCGCATTTCCAGATGGATTTTTACTGCCCACAGACCAGGAGATTCACAGGAGGAGAAGCCCCACGGGTTGCCAGCGCCGCTGGTTTGAGCGGTGTGGCCGCTCAGCCTACGCCCTGGGGCGGGGGGCAGCGGCTTCTTATGCAGAGCAAGAGAGACAGAGTTCCCTCTGAGCCAGCAAGGGGAGCTGAAGCAGGGAGTCAAGCCAGGAGACCCCCGGGCAAGGGCGTGCCACGAATCTCAGAGCCGCTGCTTCGGCTGATGCAGCGGCACACAGGGCAGCGGATTTTAACTGCCCACAGACCAGGAGATTCACAGGCGGAGAAGCTCCATGGGTTCCCAGCGCCGCTGGTTGGACCGGAGCAGCCGCTCGGCCTGCACCAGGGGCAGGGAGCAGCAGCTCCTTGAGCAAAGTGAATGAGACTATGTCCCCTCTGGGCCAGCAAGGGAAGCTGAGGCAGGGAGTCAAGCCAAGAGATTCCTGGGCAAAGAGGGCGCCACTGGAAACACGGCTGAACCCGGGATGGTCCAGCTCTGTGGGGGAGGGGCATCCTCCGTCGGGAAACACCCTGCAGTTCCCGGGGCAATTTGCCGTAACCAAGACAACCCGCCACTACAGAGACTCTGTCACTACAGGGGCGGGCCAGCATAGCGGAAGCAGTTCTAACTACACCCATATAAACAGGACTGCAGGGAAGCTCACATGGAAGCTGGGCGGAGCCCACAGCAGCTCAGCGAAGCCTCTGCAGGCTGAGTGTGACTAGACTGCCACCTTGTGGGCAGGGAAAACGGTAGCAACACAGCTGAAAAGCATAAAGTCCTAACTCCCTGGGCCAGAACACCTTGGGGGAAGAAAAGGGGGTTTATGAGTTCAGCTGCTGCAGACTTAAAATTACCAAAATCAGAAAGACAGCAACTACAAAGTCGATAGGTGGATAAATCCACAAAGATGGGAAGAAACCAGCGCAAAAAGGATGAAAACACCCAAAACCAGAACACCTCTCCTCCTACAAGGGAGCATAACTCCTCACCAGCACGGGAACAAGACTGGACGGAGAATGAGTGTGATGAAATAACAGAATCAGCTCTCAGAAAGTGGATAATAAGAAACTTCCGTGAGCTAAAAGAACATGTTCTAACCCAATGCAAAGAAACTAAGAACCTTGAAAAAAGACTTGATGAAATGTTAACGAGAATGGACAACTTAGAGAGGAATATGAGTGAACTGATGGAGCTGAAAAACACAACACGAGAACTTCACGAAGCATGCACGAGTTTCAACAGCCGAATTGACCAAGCAGAAGAAAGGATATCAGAGGTCGAAGATCAACTCAATGAAATAAAATGAGAAGGGAAGATTAGAGAAAACAAGGTAAAAAGGAATGAACAGAGTCAACAAGAAATATGGGACTATGTGAAAAGACCTAATCTACGTTTGATAGGTGTACCTGAATGTGACGAAGAGAATGCATCCAAGCTGGAAAATGCTCTTCAGGATATTATCCAGGAAAACTTCCCCAACCTAGCAAGGCAGGCCAATATTCAAGTCCAGGAAATACAGAGAACACCACAAAGATATTCCTCTAGAAGAGCAACCCCAAGGCACATAATCATCAGATTCACCAGGGTTGAAATGAAGGAGAAAATACTAAGGGCAGCCAGAGAGAAAGGTCGGGTTACCCACAAAGGGAAACCCATAGTATCACAGCAGATCTCTCAGCAGAAACTCTACAGGCCAGAAGAGAGTGGGGGCCAATATTCAACATCCTTAAAGAAAAGAACTTTCAACCCAGAATTTCATATCCAGCCAAACTAAGCTTCATAAGTGAAGGAAAAATAAAATCCTTTGTGAACAAGCAAGTACTCACAGATTTGATCACCACCAGACCAGCTTTACAAGAGCTCCTGAAGGAGACACTACACATAGAAAAAAACAACCAGCACCAGCCACTCCAAAAACGCACGAAATGGTAAAGAGCAGCAACACAATGAAGAATCTGCATCAACCAATGGGCAAAACAGCCAGCTAGCATCAAAATGACGGGATCAAATTCACACATAACAATATTAACCCTAAATGTAAATGGATTAAATGCCCCTATCAAAAGACACAGACTGGCAAATTGGATAAAAAGCCAAAACCCATCAGTGTGCTGTATCCAGGAAACCCACCTCACATGCAAGGATACACAAAGGCTCAAAATAAAGGGATGGAGGAGGATTTACCAAGCAAATGGAGAGCAAAAAAAAGCAGGAGTTGCAATTCTCATCTCTGATAAAATAGACTTTAAAGCAACAAAGATCAAAAGAGACAAAGAAGGACATTACATAATGGTAAAAGGATCAATGCAACAAGAAGAGCTAACGATCCTAAATATATATGCACCTAATACAGGAGCACCCAGATACATAAGGCAAGTTCTTAAAGACTTGCAAAGAGACTTAGACTCCCACACAATAATAGTGGGAGACTTCAACACACCATTGTCAATATTAGACAGATCAATGAGACAGAAAATTAATAAGGATATCCAGGACTTGAACTCAGACCTGGAACAAGCAAACCTAATAGACATTTACAGAACTCTCCACCCAAAATCCACAGAATATACATTCTTCTCAGCACCACATCACACCTACTCTAAAATTGACCACATAATTGGAAGTAAATCACTCCTCAGCAAATGCAAAAGAACGGAAACCATAACAAACAGTCTCTCAGACCACAGTGCAATCAAGTTAGAACTCACAATTCAGAAGCCAACCCAGAACTGCACAGCCTCATGGAAATTGAACAACTTTCTCCTGAATGTTGACTGGATAAACACTGAAATGAAGGCAGAAATAAAGATGTTCTTCGAAACCAACGAGAACGAAGACACCACATACCAGAATCTCTGGGACACATTTAAAGTAGTCTCTAGAGGAAAATATATAGCAATAAGTGCCCACATGAGAAGAAAGGAGAGATCTAAAATTGACACCCTATCGTCAAAATTGAAAGAGCTAGAGGAGCAAGATCAAAAAAACTCAAAAGCTAGCAGAAGACAAGAAATAACTAAGATCAAAGCAGAATTGAAGGAGATAGAGACACAAAAAACCCTACAAAAAATCAATAAATCCAGGAGCTGGTTTTTTGAAAAGATCAACAAAATAGACAGACCACTAGCCAGACTAATAAAAAAGAAAAGCGAGAATAACCAAATAGATGCAATAAATAATGATAAAGGGGATATCACCACAGATACCACAGAAATTCAAACCATCATCAGAGATTATTACAAACAACTCTATGCACATAAATTAGAAAACCTGGAAGAAATGGATAAATTCCTGGACAGTAGCCTCCTCCCATGCCTAAACCAGGAAGAAGTCGAAACCCTGAATAGACCAATAACAAGGTCTTAAATCGAGGCAGCAATTAAGAGCCTACCACCCAAAAAAAGCCCAGGCCCAGATGGGTTCACAGCTGAATTCTACCAGACATACAAAGAGGAACTGGTACCATTCCTACTGAAACTATTCCAAATAATCCAAAAAGAGGGAATCCTTCCCAAATCATTCTATGAGACCAACATCATCCTGATACCAAAACCCGGCAGGGACTCAACAAGAAAAGAAAACTTCAGGCCAATATCCATGATGAACATAGATGCAAAAATCTTCAATAAAATACTGGCAAGCTGATTACCACAGCACATCAAAAAGCTTATCCACCATGATCAAGTAGGATTCATCCCGGGGATGCAAGGCTGGCTCAATATACGCAAGTCTATAAATGTAATTCACCACATAAACAGAACCAAAAACAAAAACCACATGATTATCTCAATTGATGCAGAGAAGACCTTCGACAAAATTCAACAGCCCTTTATGCTAAAAACTCTCAATAAACTAGGTATCGACAGAACGTATCTCAAAATAATAAAAGCTATTTATGACAAACTGACAGCCAATATCATACTGAATGGACAAAAACTGGAAGCATTCCCTTTGAAATCGGGCACTAGACAAGGATGCCCTCTCTCACCACTCCTATTCAATATAGTACTGGAAGTTCTAGCCAGAGCAATCAGGCAAGAAAAAGAAATAAAGGGTATTCAATTATGAAAGGAGGAAGTCAAATTGTCTCTATTTGCAGATGACATGATTGTATATCTAGAAGACCCTATCACCTCAGCCCAAAATCTCCTGAAACTGATAAGCAACTTCAGCAAAGTCTCAGGATACAAAATCAATGTGCAAAAATCACAAGCATTCCTATACACCAATAACAGACTTAAAGAGAGCCAAATCAAGAACGAACTGCCATTCACAACTGCTACAAAGAGAATAAAATACCTAGGAATACAACTAACAAGGAACGTAAAGGACCTCTTCAAGGAGAACTACAAACCACTGCTCAACGAAAATAAGACAGGACACAAACAGATGGAGAAACATTCCATGTTCATGGTTAGGAAGAATTAATATCGTGAAAATGGCCATACTGCCGAAAGTAATTTACAGATTCAACGCTATCCCCATCAAGCTACCAATGACCTTCCTCACAGAACTGGAAAAAACCACCTTAAACTTCATATGGAACCAAAAGAGAGCCCGCATAGCCAAGTCAATTCTAAGCAAAAAGAACAAAGTGGGAGGCATCACATACCGGACATCAAACTCTACTACAAGGCTACAGTAATCAAAACAGCATGGTACTGGTACCAAAACAGAGATATAGACCAATGGAACAGAACAGAGGCGTCGGAGGCAACACAACGTATCTACAACCACCCGATCTTTGGCAAACCTGAAAAAAACAAGCAATGGGGAAAGGATTCCCTGTTCAATAAGTGGTGTTGGGAAAACTGGCTAGCCATATGCAGAAAGCAGAAACTCGACCCCTTCCTGACACCTTACACTAAAATTGACTCCAGATGGATTAAAGACTTAAACATAAGACCTAACACCATAAAAACACTAGAAGGAAACCTAGGCAAAACCATTCAGGACATAGGCGTATGCAAGGACTTTATGACCAAAACACCAAAAGCATTGGCAACAAAAGCCAAAATACACAAATGGGACCTAATCAAACTCCACAACTTCTGCACGGCAAAAGAAACAGTCAATAGAGTGAATCGGCAACCAACAGAATGGGAAAAAATTTTTGCAGCCTACCCGTCTGACAAAGGGCTGATATCCAGAATTTACCATGAGCTAAAAAAGATTTACAAGAAAAAAACAAGCGCATTCAAAAATGGGTGAAGGATATGAACAGATACTTTACAAAAGAAGACTTACATGAGGCCAACAAACATATGAAAAAATGCTCATCATCACTGGTCATTAGAGAAATGCAAATCAAAACTACATTGAGATACCATCTCACGCCAGTTAGAATGGCAATCATTAAAAAATCTGGAGAAAACAGATGCTGGAGAGGATGTGGAGAAATAGGAACACTTTTACACTGTTGGTGGGAGTATAAATTAGTTCAACCACTGTGGAAAACAGTGTGGCGATTCCTCAAGGACCTAGAAATAGAAATTCTATTTGACCCAGCAATCCCATTACTGGGCATATATCCAAAGGATTATAAATCGTTCTACTATAAGGACACATGCACACGAATGTTCATTGCAGCACAGTTTACAATAGCAAAGACCTGGAACCAACCCAAATGCCCATCGATGATAGACTGGACAGGAAAAATGTGGCACATATACACCATGGAATATTATGCAGCCATTAAAAAGGAGGAGTTCACATCCTTTGTAGGGACATGGATGAACCTGGAAACCATCATTCTCATCAAACTGACACAAGAACACAAAATCAAACACCACATGTTCTCACTCATAGGTGGGTGTTGAACAAGGAGAACACATGGACACAGGGAGGGGAGCACTATACACGGGGGTCTGTTGGGGGGGATGGGGGGACAGCGGCGGGGTGGGGAGTTGGAGAGGGATGGCATGGGGAGAAATGCCAGATATAGGTGAAGGGGAGTGAGGCAGCAAATCACACTGCCATGTATGCACCTATGCAACAACCTTGCATGTTTTTCACATGTACCCCAAAACCTAAAATGCAATTAAAAAAAAAAAAAATACAAGAGAAAAAAGGTGCATAGTTTTTCAGGGATTTTGATGCACACACACACAACACCCCTACCACCATAAGTTTTGGGGTTGAAGTCACATGAACAATTTTATATTGGTCATGAAAACTCATTCTTACTAAGTGATTTGGGCAAAAGGAGAACATTGATTCCAGTAGGTATGAATGAAGATAACTCTGAAACTGTACATTTCTCATACCAATATATGACCAGAAGAAAAAAAAAATCAATGGTTAACTGGTAATTCATGAAGCTTGGATTAAATTGTATTCAATTCACATAGTTAACCAATCATATTGTGTAGTTTGTCCTAAAATGTTGGGTGTCTCATATTTTGCATCCAACCCCCATTCTTCCCTTGTTTTCTAACCTTGAGTCTGACCACAAGTGAAAATTATATGAAAATAATACTAAATGGATGTCAGGAAACCTAACTGCTTATTATCTCTGTGAATCTGACCAACTCAACCACAATGGCACTTAATTTTTTAAAGGCTCTTTAAATGTTAAAATACCTAATTTTATTGCATGACAAATGAAAAGGAAGAAAATGTCATTTTCCAAGCCACTTGTGTCATGACATTGAATTTAAATTATATGATTAAAAAGATTTAAAAATTTTAAAAACCTTTAACTTTCCAAATGCTTTATTTATATTACTTCATTTTTAGTTCACAAGGTTACTATTTTACATATTTAAAAAATTGTTTTTAACTTCATATATTGATCAATGTAACTTATTAGTGATAACTTACTAGTTAATAGGTTAAGGAGGAGTAAACTCATCCTGTATATTGTCAATATGTTATGATTTATGATGTTTCTTGAATTTTCTAGACAACTTTAGTTATATTTCTGCAGGTTTAGCCAGATTTGCCTATGTATATGCTAAACTATTTTCTATTGTGTTGGACAAGGACGTTAGCCTCCAAAGTGAACCCTATTGAGAGATATCTTCACATTCTGATTTATTAGTGCATTGTAACACTGAATTATGTAAATTAATTTGCTTTCAGTTAAAGAAATTACATTTGAAAGGTAAGATATGTCCTCATATCAGTTACAGGGGTATTGATAAATTTATATTAGTAAGTTTCAACTATGACTTGATAATTTAATGGCAGACTCACTTGTCATTTCAGACATGAGACTTTCTCACACACATTTAGGCCTCCTGTGTTGGGATTTCCAACTTTATACATATTATACAAAATTGATGAGATGAGCTTTTTAATTAAGGAGATTTATAACCCATCTTCCATATACCTATTCAAAAAACCAATCCAGCATAGTAAAAGAGGACAGTTTGCTTGATAAAAATATGACCATTAAACTTTTTTCACATTGATGACAATGGTTACATTTCAGGTTACACAGTGTTCAGAGATGTGCTTGCTAATTCATTCTAGGACAATTTCATGGGGTTTGAACTATTCTGGGAATACCTAAAAGCAGTTTTGATGTGATTAACCAAGAAGCCAGATCTTGTTTCAGAGTTGGCTGTTTGGTCTCTTACACACTTTGAGGGTACAGTTCTGAATTTAACATAGCAACAAAAAAAGATTTTGTTGATCCAGTGCAAAAGCATGAAGAAACCTTGAATTCCACAAAAAGAACATCTCTTAAAAAAAAGAAAACTTGGCTGTTCCCTCAGATCACTTTTTCTTTCTAAGACTAACAAGTGTAAATATACTTCTTCCTTAGGAAGTTAAAAAAGACCAAGAATAAGAGTTCTATATTGTCCATTTTAATACAGATTTTTCAAAGCTTTGAGTGTAGGACTAGTAATACTATGGGGATCTTCCTTATTCTCAGCACCGGCAGAAAGTATGAGAGAATAGAAAAGGAAAACAAAAACCTCATGTATAAGTTCCTCTGTGGCCAAATTTAACAAGCCTTGAAATTGCTAGAAAATGAGATTTCATTTAGGAGGAAAGGACTACATTTAGATCACCAAATCATCAAGTTCAAACTGCTTATCCTAGCAATGCAAACTGACAGCATATGCACACACATAATCAAATGGGAGATAATAATAGTATGTCTCGGCAGACTGCCTAACACAAGAAAGTCAACGGCCCAAAGGATATGTCAAGAATAATTTCTTTGCATGCATTGCTCCGATGCTATACTTTGACACAGGATTATTTCATCAATGGAGAGTGTATGAAGCTCTTAGGCAACAAACTGATTTTCCTTTTCAGCCAGTAGGGAAGAAGGACTCAGGTAGTTTCCCTGAAACAAGGCAGTAGTGAAAGGTTGTTTAAACAGCCATATTTCTATGTATGCATAAGAATGAGGAGAGAAGGAAAATGAACCATTTTGCAAAATAAGCAAGGAAAGAGAGAGAATCATGTAGAGTAAGTCTGACTCTTTTCTTTTCCAAAGGAAAATTCCATCACTTGGTGTAGCTTTTCAAATATAATCATTAGATACAAATTAGATGACTAAGATGACATCTATACTGGTTACATACCTCTATTTTTGGGGAGACCCAGTAGCATTATTACCCAGGAAGAAACCATGCCAGTGGCCAAGATAACCCTCAGTAAAAAGCTACAGCAGTGCAAATGTTATCTGGATATTTCTTTAGGGTATGTATTTTTTAGAACTCCCTTCATAATATTTATTACCAATGACCAAAGGCAAGCAACATTGCTAATTATGTATTTATCTATGTAAACACACACATATTTCTAATTCATATATACATATATAATCTCTAATTAATGGTTTTTAATATCAAAGAGTTATACCTTAATGGAGCTAATCGAGGCCAGTACAGAAAAAAATGTGTTCCTACAAACACAGTGAGCTTTGAGAGGGTTTTAGAGAGTATCACTGCCCATAGAACACATCTCCTCCTCAACATGTTTATTAATAATAGAGCTTTTAACGGAACCATGCCTTCAATCTTACAATAAGATAATTTGTTTTACATAGCATTGCATGTAATAGAATGTTTTGTTTGAATCTCTCTTATAATATAAAAAACTGTAACAAACACTTTCCTCAGAGCAGGTTTTCACAGTAGAAGAAAGGACCTGGCATGCCTCAAATGGGTGCAAGCATGACAAACAAAAGATGTTAAGAGTAGATATTTGGAATGATGAAGGCAGTTTCCAATTTTCTCTTAAGAAGGTGCTGAATTTCTTACAAAATAATCTCCAAGGACAAGTTATAGGTCCCCAACTAGATATAATTAAAAGAGTTAAATCTAACATGCAAAACCAACAATCTGATGAATAAAACTGGAAATTTCCAACCATGATTCAGACTATATGCAGGGGTTCCACATATCCACTATTATGATTCCCAATTCTGTAGGGGGTTTGCCCCCAACTTTTTGTTAAGTAGAATTATTAAGGAGAGCATATGATGTGTCATCCACTGTTTGAAACCTGAAAAATCAGCTATTCATAATATTTGACCAGTAACTTTGTATAAGATACAGAAAGAAGCAAGGGCAATACTTAGATGTCCTGAAAATTGCTTCTTATTCTTCACTGCCATTTTATTTTTTCACTAAGTATCAACCAATTTGCTGGATAACTATAACTTTTACCTCATTTGCTTATTTATTAGCTTTTTGTGTTATATAAATACCACATTTTAAAATACAATGAATGAAGTTTAACATTAGTAACTTAAAGCCAGCAAGTAGGAGACCTGGGGCTACAAATCTGAGTCGAAAAACCGATGCTTATCACAAAAGGTTATACTCATATATAGTAGGTTCCCCTTATCTTTGGAAGATAATGTTCCAAGAATCCAGATGGATGCCTGAAACTGCAAATAATACCTAACCCTATATATACTTTTTTCTATATACACCTATAATAAAGTTTAATTCTAAGTTAGACACAGTAAGAGATTAACAACAATAACCAATAACAAAATAGAACAATTACAATATGCTGTAATAAAACTTATGTGAAATGGTCTCTCTCAAAATATCTTACTGTACTGTACTTGCCTTACTTCTTGCAGTGATGTGAGATGATGAATGCCTACATGATGAGGTGAAGTGAGGTGAGTGGCGTAGGTACTGTGGTGTAGTGTTAGGCTACTATTCATCGTCCGATGATGCATCAGAAGGAGGATCATCTGCTTCGCGTGATCCCGGATCACCAAGCCATGACAATGTCAGGAGAAGATGATGTCAATGATCAAAAGAGTGGGTAGCATCTACATCATGAATATTCTGGACAAGAGAAGGTTCACGTCCCAAGCAGAATGGAGCAGGATGGAGCGAGACTTCATCATGCCACTCAGAATGATACACAATTTAAAACTTATGTATTGTTTATTTCTGGAATTTTCCATTTCATATTTTCAGACCATAAACCACTGAGTGGGTGTAACTATAACCATGGAAAATGAAATCATGGATAAGGGAGGGCTATTATATAAAGATCAGTATAGCACATTTCCTCACAGGATAGTACCCGAGAGAAACGATGAGTATATTCAAATGAGTGATTGCCAATATATTTTATTTCTGAGCATGGTTTTAAAATATGACTAGTTCACACATTAATTTAACCATAATAATAATAACCATTATAATAAATATATAATAATAAATTTTTACCTAGAATTTATACATTTCAGGTCTCATTCTAAATACTTTCCAAATATCAATTTATTTACCTTTCCAACATCTTTGTACAGTCGATACACATACGGAAAGAGAGACATACAGAGAAGTTAAGTAACTTGCCCAAGGTTACACAATTAAGTAAATGATAGAGTCAGGATTCAAACCCTGGCAGTATGGCTCCAGATAGTAATATTGCCACTGGGACAGCACTTCCTTTCAAGTAATAAAAACATTTTCTTAATATTAGCAGCAATTATATCAGTCTATTTATTCAGCATTTTTTTTTAGTATCTCCTATATGTTAGGCACTGATTGAGGCTCTTGAGAATGAAGCAAAAATCAAAAAATATAAAAGTCCTTGCCTTCAGAGAGGTTTTATTCTAGTAGAAAAGTCAGAAAAAGACATATCAACAAGTAGAAAATATGCAGTATGTAAGTTGTGTGGAGAATAATAAAGCAAAGAAGTTGAATAAAAATGGCTAGATGTACAGGGAGTGAAGATTTACTGTTTTTTTTAATCTTCTCATTGCAGATTGACATATAAGGACAGGGCTGAAGGAAGTGAGTGTATAGAACATAGAGATACCTGGGAGAAGAGTAATTGTAGCAAAGGCAACAACAAGTGCAAGGGTCCTGCAATGGAAAAAATAATGCTTAAAAAACAGCAAGAAGACCAGCGTGTCAGCAGCAGAAGGAACAAAGGGGCAAACTGATACAAGTGAAGTCAGAGACAAACTTCACTAGGTTGTTTAGGTCTGTGGAAGGACTTTGGCTTTTACTTTGAAAATAATAGGAAGCCATTCTTGTATTTTCAGGTGAAGGATGTGTATGCTTAAGAATAGGTAAGAGTCAGAAGGCTGAGGCAGGAGAATCGGTGAATTCGGGAGGCAGAGGTTGTGGTGAGCCGAGATCACACCACTGCACTCCAGCCTGGGCAATACAGTAAGACTCTGTCTCAAAAAAAGAAAAAAAAAAAAAAGGATAAATAAGAGGACAAAGGTGAAGGCAGGAGTCCCTGTAGAAGGCTACACCTGAACAAGTACTGGTGAAATGATATGGCCTTGGACTTAGGAAAAGAAGCATTAAATTCTAGATATATTTTCAAGGCATAGAAACATAATTTCCTAAGGAATTGAATGCAAGGAATGAGAAAAAGGGAAGCATTAAACTTGGCTTGAAAGCTTTTGGCCCACACAAATCAAAGAATCAAGTTGCCATATCATGAGATGGGGAAGACTTTTGGAGGAGTTGGTTTAGAAATTACCATTATTTCATTTGTGAACATGTTAAGTGTGAAATGGTAGCTATAAGGTAACTGGGAAGATATGTCAATTAAAGTTGAATATAGGAATCTAGAGTTTGTGGAAGAGGAGTCATATGCATCAGCATAGAGATAAAATTTAATTTTTTTAGACTAGGGAAATCACTTACAGAGAAAGAGATTGAGAGAGAGAAAGTAACAAGACTTTTAAGAACTGAGCTCCCGGAGAATTCAATCATTAGGATATTGAGGAAGAAAAAGACAGTAAAAGAGACGAAGAAGGAACAGACAGAAGGTAAAAGGGAAACCAGATGGTCTGGAAAACAAATGTTTCAAGCAGGAAAGAATGATCAACTGTGTCAAATGCTGTTGATGAATCTCAGTGTTGTCAAGGATTTAAGAGTTAACCTTGTTTTTAGCAACATCTTGGTAATGGGTGAACTTGAAAAGAGCAGTCTCAGTGAAATTGGGAGTTGAAAACCTGAGATAGTGGTGGGTTCAAGTAAGACTGGGAGGACAGGGAATATGGAGGGGAAATACGGACAGCTCTTTTGAAAAGTTCTTTTGTAAAAGAGAGCAGAGAAATAAGTTAGTGGCTAGAATGAACCACCGTAAGATTCTATGCTGAAAAGAGTTATTCTAGTGGTAAATTAAAAAGAAATGATTCCCAAGAGGGAATGAATAACTGCTGGGGAGGTGTCACTAAGGAAATGAGATGAATGGGACTTACTGAGCAAAAGGAGGCATTGTTACCTTGTAGGGAGAGGAAAAGTTCATTCACAGAAATAGGAAGAAAAACAAAGGCTGAAGGTATAGGATGCATATAGACACATAGGAGCATACACGGATTTCTTCCAGATTGATATTATTTTCTCAATCAGATAGAAAGTAAATAAAACACCACCACCACTCTTATTAATAGAGTATCAACTCTGTAGCAAGCATAAAGCCAGGACTATTAATTGTGTCTTAATACCGCTTATAATTTAAATACAATTCCTATCCCTATATTACTATGGAGAAATCGGATATAAGCAATGGCACAATTTATATGTTCAATTTCAAAAATATTTTTAAATTTAACACATGTTAATATTTAGGGAAAGCCAATATTAGTCAAGCACCAATATATACTAAATAATAATATTTTTAGAATCAACACTACTTTCTATCAGCAAATTTAACATTAATTCCTTTTTTATTTAATATTAATAAGATCAGCCAAAAATAATATCATGGGGATATAGCTAGATTTGAAAGAGTAGGCATAATTGCTAATTATAACAAATTTATAATTTATTATAACATTAAATACAATAGAAAGAAAATATTTTTCACTTCCCATGTGTTATCTGCGATGTTTAGTCTATTTACTAACCCATGTCAGAAAAGATTTATCTAAGATTAATCTTCCATTAATGGTATGACCAGTAAGTCTTCTCAAAGCTTTGTTAGATTTGTGGTTTCTATTGAAGAGCAGAATAAAACATAAAATGCATCTGTTTATCTGAATGCATTTCTTGCAAATGTTTTCAAGTAACATAGTTATAAATTTTAAATTTAAAAGTCAAAAGAGTAAAAGGAATGTGGTGATGGCAACTGAAGAGAATATCAATGTTTGAGTAAACTGTAAGAGCAAACAGAGAAAATTAATCCCTAAGTCATTATTTTACTTTTTCTAAAATATTCAGGAAGAGCTACAAAAGGATTACTTTTACCTGATGCATATGAAAATTTGGAGCGCTCCAGACACTCTTACTTTCTGAAAGTAGCAAGTAGAATCCTGCATATACATCTAATTTACTTTCAAATTCTATAGTCACATTGTAAAAGACTTTTTAAAAAGAGGGAAAGAGAAAGAAAACAAGTATAGTGTTTAAAAATAAAAAGTCACAAGAATCGTCCTTAGGCCTATGACCTTTGGGAGTTGGCACATTACTTGAATCTATAGTAAGAAACAATGTTTGTCGAATATATCAATAAATAAATACCAAACAGATATTTGCTATATTTTGGGTTATTTTCCACATTCCACTTTATGAAATGAACTCTCCAAAGCTAACTAAAAAGATCCAAGAAGGATTAATTAACAGCATGAATTTTTTACTCAAAATGATTAGTGTTTCGGTAACAGATATGCACTCTACTAATGTGTCCTTGGGCAAGCTACTTAACCTCTGTGATCTTTAGTTTCTACACCCATAAAATAGGAGAAAAATACTTCTAATTTAATGAGTTATTACAAGATAACATACCTAAGGCATGTAGGCAAGGGGTCTGCAACAATATAAATGAGATAGCTGATGTCATGGTTAGTTACCTACAGGGTATTGCCAGATCAGGAGGAGACTGCCATTTTTTTCCTTTTAACCCTCCATAGCCACTAGAAAAATTTCTCTACTACTGTTGTTCAACCAATTGCCTTAGAGGCAGTTATTTTAAAAACAAGTTAAGAATTGGGACTGCTGTTTACCATGAGTAAGCCTTTAACTGTCTTTATCCATTCCAAAACAGCTGTTGAATTTCTTAAACCCAACAATTACCGCTTGCTCCCCTCAAGCCCTCATAGCTTCTCTGAAGTGGATTTTTTTTTGGCCTAATTCCATTCTAAACCAAATAGGAAAATATGTTTTCATGAATTTCATGTGGTAGTTTCAGGCTAAGATAGTTTTTTTGGTCAGGAATATTTAATCATTTTTCTCCCTGGGCAGTTCAGCAGAAATTCAAACTATCAAACAGCAATTCAACTTCATTGTAAACATCATTCCAAAATAATATTTTCACATTTGTGCTGAAAGGAAAAGAGGGAATATTATAGCAACTTTCATAATTTATCTGCAATAAAGCTCTGGGAACATTGAAAAGCAAGAGTTATACACTAGAAAGAATACAAACAAACCTTAGAGTCTGGCCAAATTGGAATCAAAATCTTAGCCATTTCCTAATGCAACAGTGGGCAAGTTGCTTATGTATCTAAGTCTCAGTTTCCTCACTTAAAACAGGACACCTGTTATATATCTAGAGGTATTCATGTGATTTTGAAGTGGATACTGCTTGTTACATAGGAAATCTCAGAAATGATATTATCTCTTATGAATAACTGATTGTAGTCTTACAGAAAAACGTGGAAGATTCCAAGAGACAGCGTGCCTTGAACTTAAACCTTAATGTCCCCATCATCCTTGCTCTGTGTCTGTGTTTCAAGACAGTAACCAAGGAAGACAAACTAGATGTCTGCTCTCCTCCGCGCATGATGGTAGTCCAGTAACTAGGGGCCTGGGTTGATTATTTAGACTGTGTTGCACCCAGAGATAACTTTTGCCTCAAAGATCTTGAGTTAATATAGGGATCTCATGGTTATGTGGAACCTGAGAACCTGTAGGAGAGCTTCAGCTGGGGCTACATTGTTAACTGTGTTGGATGCTAAACAAATTTTAAGGCTTGTGCTGCACCCCAGAAGATCAGGGAGCATCAGAAACACCTTTGTGCAGAGCATAAGATTTTAAGTCCCCTGTCTATTCACCTGCATCCCAGAGGTACAAAATTCTATTGAGTTTATATTCTCTCCTGGCTGAACAGCATATACAGGACCCTAAAACCCTGATGTGGTGTCTGCCAAAAAGCCAAGGAACTCAATAAACTGTGGGTAACGTTCCAAGAAGACCCAGAACTAAAGTCTTGTATTTTAAATGGTTCACTTAGAGGAGTCTCATGATAACTTGAAACAAACAAAAAGCAATAAGATTATGTAAGGATATTTTTAGATCTTAAAAAAAAAATCTAAATTTTTTTAAAAATTGGTAGAGGAAATGAAAGAGAAGATGACAACTTTCAAGAATTGGCAAAAAATCAATGGACAGGAATATCACAAAACACAGAGAAAAAATATAAGAATATAAAAAATCATAGGAGTAAAGTTAACAGTCTGAAGGAAAAATACAGAAGGTTTTATATGCAAATAATAAGAATTTTAGATGAAGGAAAAGGAACAGATGGAGGAAAGAGAATAATCAAGCCAACAATAGACAAAACGTTTTCTAAACTGAAGAAACACTTGAGCTGCAGATTGAAAGGGCTCACCGTGTCCCAGAAAGGATTAATGGAATATAAAAAAAAACATATTTTATATGCATTCTGGTAAATTATTCTGAATTCCTTAAATGAGGTAAATCCTTGTAAGCTTCTATACAAAGCATGTAACTTTTGAAATAAAAAGAATCAGAGTAGCAATAGAACTTACCCAAAATACTTAGAGATAGAAGCTAATATTGACAGACCATTGAGAGAGAGGACTGTAATCAATAACCCATGTCCAGATGAGACACCTATTACCAGGGGAAATAAAAGAAGCATATCTTTGGATATGCAGAGATTCTGAGAATATCACCCACATGTTTCCATCTAAGAAAAATATGTGAGAAGGCAATAAATATATACTGACCAGGACTGGAGATCCTGGAATAGGAAAAGATGACAAGAGAACAAAAGAAGGCTGAGCCATGTGCCTTATAAAACACATAGGTAGATCTATATGGATGATCTCCATCAATAGGATAGCAATTGATATGTGGTGTTCTGATTATGGATTCTTTTTGGAAGTCTTTTCAATGTAATCTATTTAATTATAAAATAGTTTCTACATATATATAATTTATATACATATATATTAAAGTTATAAAGTTGTAAAGCAAAATAAATATTCATGAGACAAACAACTACCTGATTATCCCAACACCTCGACACTAGGCTATGACCCTTCTGCCATACTGCACAGGAAGTGGCCACTAAAATTCTCTTTTTCTGAGTTTATGCATATTAAAAATACATTCTTTGTTTTTCTTGTTTTTGATATTTATAAAAACTGTCATTAGACTATATATAATTTTATAGAAATTACTTTTAATACAATAATATGTCCATTAAATCTATCCAATTTTTATAGATGATTTGTCTTCACTTCAAGATAATAATACATTGGATAAACCCATTGCATTGCTTATTATTTTCCTGTTAGAGAACACTGGTGGTTACCAGTTACAAACAGTATTGCTATGAACAATTTTGTACATATTTCCTGGTAAAAGAGTTTCTCTAAGGAATATACCAAAGAGTGGAATTAAATATATTGACTTATTGTATATCAATGAATATCCTTTTTACAAGGTTATACCAAATGTTTACTTATTTTCAAAGTGATTTATTTTCTCCAGTTTTTAACAGTACCAGTAATATATGAGTTTCTACTGAAAGGTGCCAAGTTTTTACATTTTCATTAAGTATTCTTAACATCCAAAGTCATGCATTAAAATAGAAAACTTAATATCTGACATTAAAAATATTAAACTATTTCCTCAAAATCTATAGACTAGAAGAGGATTAAGGGAGGGTGAATAATACATGTGTTCTAAAATGTTATCTGCCTTTATGGACACAGAGAACTACAGCTCACATAAAACAGCTAACACAGTAATTTTATTTTAAACCTTCATCAACAAGCTATTCCACCAGTGTTGTGTGAAAAATTAGATAATTTTTAACATTCTCATTGTTTAAAAAATAGATATTCTATTAAAACATGAAGAAAACTCAACAAAATTCAATAGGGAAAAATTTTAAAAAAATGTTGAATATTCTATCCAGTTTATACTAGATTTTTGTATCTGTAAATAATTTTTAAAAATCTTTTTAATTAAAAGAGAAAATGTCTGTTACAATTTATCTTTGTTTACCTCACTATAATTTATCTATCACTTTATATGATGTGAAAAATACAAAAATTAAAAGTAAGCTAGCCGAAAAGACTACTAACATTTTAAGAAGAGTAATACATTTCTACTCTATGCTTATGAAACATTCATAATTCACAAGTTATTCTCCAACTATTAAATATAAAGAAAAAATATTTCAGTTGAAGTGACATTTTCTGAATTAAGTATAAAGGTAATTCCTCCTTGATGGCACCACTGAAGATTACATTTAGTTTCAAAAGACTTTTAAGAAGCAGAAGAATTTTTAAATCTTCAAAAGTTCTGTGCTTTTTTTTGTTAACTCTTCCTATGATTTCCCTGTCCCTGTGTGTTATCATTTTCTGAGGTCTGGTCACTCCATTTTTATTCTATCTTATCTAAAAAATTATACTCTGTCCCTATTCTCTCCATTTACTTCTTTTTGCTTATTTATCTGATCTAGTATTTTCTTTCTTTACTCCTAAGCTGCATATTCTTACTTGTTGTCTTCATTTATCTGTAAGACCACAATGTTCCTGAATAGATAAATATAAGTCTGAACTGTATTAATAAGCAATATTCCCCAAATTTAGGCCCAATCAACTACCAAAAAATGTAATAAGCCATCAAAATACATAAAATCCATATAATTGAGTTTAAAGAGACTGATAATCTTATAGGCATATTAAATACATTACTTTTGAATTAATCGTAACCATACAAAGAATTAACACTGATTAAAAACTCACCATGCCAAAACTGAAAATTTGAAAATATAGGAGATGCCATTTTACAATTGCCTACAGTAGACAAATATTCAGTCTTTCCTTGACAATCAACATTGCCTTGATACTCAAATAATTTGAAATTGGAACTTCATGAAAAATTCTCAAATCTGTGCAAGGTTAAATAAATGTAGTTTAACCAGGAAACCTGAATTCAATTTACAATGTAACTCAAAGGATAAGCAATAAGTAATCAAACATAATTCAGAAGGCACCAGAAGTGAGAAGCATCTTGTAGGATCGAAACCGATGCTTGTAATTATTTATCTACCAACATTTGAACATCTGGAATGTTCAAAGTGAAGATATATACATAATGGTGTTTATCACTGACAAATGCAAAATGTACTAACATTAATCACAATGTTCATATCAAGCGATTTGGACCAGTAAGGTAAACATACTTAAGTTTCATAATAAAAGACCTCAACACTATGTCTTGAAAGCTGAATTCTCAACCTTGATACATATATATCAGTCATTTATATATCAGCTTCTGCATATCAGCTTCTGACCATTAGAACTTTAAAACCACTCTTTCCTCCAGTAATTTTCAGGAAAGAAAAGAAAATGAAAATAGAAAATTTTCTTCAGTATAATCTTGCAAAATATTCTTGCATTTAGGTTTGTATTTATAAAGGACTAATGCCATCCTGTGTCAGAATTCTGGCCTGTTAACATGCCTATTCTGCAATTCAACCTCCCTACCAACACCTCCAAATGTCATGCCCACCCTCTCTTCAAATGGAATTTAGAGACACTAAAACTCATGGGCTGCCCACTGTGAGAAACTGTCAATTAAATCTCAGAAATACATTTTTGCAAATTCACAACATAGGTAGAGAAATGGGGGAAGAGAACCTCTTATCCATTTTGTATATTGATTCTGAAGTGCAGTCTCATCCATGTCCTTTATAGGGCATTAGTCCATCCTTCAGCCCTGGATTGTAAGATTACTGTGCTGATACTATAACAATTATGGCTTATTTATTTGTAAGCCTATATTCCTCACCCAAAGAAACAGACATACACATGTACACATATATATACATACACACATTGTTAATGAAAGTTTAGTGTCATAATGTCATAGGTCATAGTTTCAGATGAATCAAAAGAAGACTCAGAAAATTTAATTAATCCAATTTATACTTTAATTTTATTCAACTAAATTTTTAATTTCAAGTAGAATGACTCAAAATCTAATGGAATATATAAAATATTCAACCAACATCAGAGTGGTTTTTTTTTTTTGCTTAAAGACCCAGAAACAGTTATAGATAGATACATTTTAATAAAAGCTATCACTAAACAAAAATATCTAAAATTAAAAATTAGATTACAGATAGTTGCCAGGTTGGATTCTTCCCTCCTTTTGTACCCTATAGGAAAACTGTTAGTAAATATGGTGGGTTCTTGTTTCCAAACATCTTGCAGGCATTAATCATTTACTTGACAAATATATATGTAACATCTAATAGATGCCAAACACTATGCTAGTAGCAGAGATTAAGTCTTGGCCTCCTTTAAGTCTTGGCCTCCTGAGCCTGCATTCTAGAATGCTCTGCTGCTATAAAGAAAAATATATTGGGGAAAGGAAATGTTAAATGATATTATTTCAGTTATGGGAATTACAACCCAAAGAAGTAGCAGTTGATCAAAGCCTGAGTGATATGAGGAACTGAGCCTTCCTCCACACATGTGTAAAGGACTGGGGTCCTCACTGAGGTTCACAAATAGAACTTCACATCATATTATTTCTTTTATCTATACTTCTGCTTATATAGTTCTGTCTCTAAAATGCCCTCAAACTCCTGCTGCCTTTTAGAATACAATAAGTTCTTTGTGTTGCCATAGTCCTTTCTCCAAAAACTCCAGTCAACATTTAACTTCTACGTTTCAAGACCAGCTCTTTATTCACTTATTGTGATCTGTACCAAATGTCATGGCACTTAGAATCTAAAAGAGAAAACTGATACATATAAAACTTCTAATATGAACCAGAATCTCAGCCAGTAAGCTTTCCACACATTATCTAATTTTATCTTCATGATACTTCTATGAGGTAGGCATGATTATTCAATTTTACAGATGAAGAAGCTGAGCTTCTGAGAGATGCTGATCATACATCTATTAAATGGCAAATCCATAATCTGTACCCAGGTTTGTATAACTCTAAATTTCATATACTTCATTTTGTTTATTTACTCATTTATTTATGCTCCCAAATCAAAAAGAAAGTGTGTCCCATGTCTCGTTACCATGGGAGCTAGATGATTATCAATGCTTTTGTCTGGAATTCTGTTCATCTTCTCCTCTGCATATCAAAGTCTTCAGGGGCTAACATGCTATAATACTTTTCTGAATTAGTTCAGGTCACATTGATACATCTTCTCTAAACTGGTACACTTGGAATCTGAATTGCACAGATTGGACATATTTATTTCTTTACTTGTGTGATTCTTCATCTCTTTTTTTAAACAAAATTATTTAAGAATCTAATGAGAGCTCTGGATGCCCTCCCCCAAAAATAATGAATATAATTACAATATTGTGCATACCTGAAACTCATCTCTGGACTCCCTGCTTTGAATGCATTTATTTAAACTGCTCAAGAAAATTACAGGTTCCTGAGAGCAGAAACTATAATTTATTTTTTCTTGAGCTCCCTGCAGTGCCTGGAACAGTGTTGAATAAATACTAAGTGATTGACTTATCGAGGAACCTCATGCTTTATGTTTTTTAAAGTGATAGGTTTTCAGCATAAACCTGTCTAATTTCAATAAAAATGTTGTATGTATTTTGCAGCACCCAAAGATCAGACACCTTTACAAAGGGAGCACAAAATGGTTCGGCACCACCACGTGTGGGTCATCAAGCAATGAATTCCAAACCCGGCTGCAGAATCTGAATGTACATGTTTCAAAGGAGGGTCTGAAGGGAACTGGAAAGACAGCTGAACTCAGCTGGGAACTCTCATAGTCTCTGCCTCAAAGAGAATATTAGAAGAAAATTTCCTCCTAGTGATATTGTTGAAATTGTTATTATTGAAATAATAATAGTAAAGTTAAGGGAAATATGATTAGATTCCAGAAAGAAGACTATAAAAGCAGCTACTAAAAATCACTGCTATGAATTCTCCTTCCAATTCACATAACATTATTTTCTTATTCAGATTCAAATGAAATGAACATTCTCAGAAAACTGGCTGAATATACATATTCCAAAGAGGAAGATACTATAATAGCAAACAAACATTTAAAAATAGCTAAATAGGAGCAGTGGGAATAAAAGACAAAACACAGTATTGTATCTTGAAATTCAGATCACTAAATAACAAAAGGACATTTAAAACTAGAACAAAAGGGTAACGGAGGAAAGGTTGGTTAAGATGATGCCGTTCCCAACGTTCTCTGTCCTGGCAGTCTCAGCAGATAACTTGGACCCACCCTTCTTAGTGAATACCATATGCTGACCCTCCTACCCTCGGCCAACACACAGGCATCTGCAACTCATGGTAGATACAACTAATTCCCTGCTGTCCGCCCACTTCCAAAGAAAACAGCTTTGCCTTCATTATCTAACTTTAAAGGGTGGCATCTCATCCGCTCTAGCTATCATTTCCAGTCCAGCATAAGAAAGCTTCCCTTAAAATTGTTCTCCCCAGGATTCCATTCACATAGCAACACATTTTTTTTTTTTTCTGTTTTGGGCACAGTTACTCCCTGACTCTCATTATCACCAGTAATTGGGCTTTTTTGCATTGTGGTTTAAAAAAAAAGGAAAGAGAAGACAAAAAGAAAGAAATAACTTCCAGATTTAATTATACATTTGTCTCTATACACTGAGAAGTTTCTGGGTGTAAAGTCTTAATGTTTTTTATGATTTCTGACGCTTTGAGAAGTTTTGTTTTGAATTCATTTTGCCTGCTCCTTTCAAATTATATAAAGGAGAAAATTTGGAAAAAATCCAGGCCTCACTGTCAACAGGCTGGCCCTGCATTGCTTTTCTTATCTTGACTACAACCACCAAAAGGACAGCAGACAATTTACATAAATGATCTATAACAACTGTCGTCCCCAAAAAGACTGTAACAGTGACTTTCTTTTGCAGCAATTGTTAGTATCATGGGTACTCTCAGAGAGTCCAATAAATGGCTTTATAGTCAAATGCTATTTTTCCACATCACAACCACTTTGCTACAGTTTTCATCATTACTTACTCCTTAACAGAGGTAAAGAGTGTTCAGGGAATTTTTCAAGAAAAGGACATTAGCAATACATAAGAACAAACTAAAAATATTAGAACTCTTAAGTTTGGAAGGATAAGGTGAAGAGGACAATAAAGTTTAAATAAATGAATAATAATATATATATTTATTATATAATATGTAATAGCATATACACACTCTTTTAACATTTATAATGACATGTAAGTATGGAAATTATAGTGCCACCTTCATCAGTTTTTAAATGATGATCATATGAGTTCATATTTAAGTGTCTAAAACAATGCATGCCATAATTTAGCACAATGAGGTTTGGACATTACACAACTAAAGAGGTCTCTACTCACCCATGCCACAAATTGGTCCCCTGGAGTTGTGCAACTCAGTGATCCTGCATAGTAATCAATATATGTTAAAATGATTTGTCTATGTCTGTCCCTACCCTATCACACTGGACTGTCTCAAAACAAGACTCATCCTTCATCTTTGTACCTCAGTCCTAACACAAGGCCTTCAAAGGTGAACACTGGCATTTTCAGAGCTTCACAACATCTCTAAAATTTAGATAGAGCAGAAATTACAATCTCATTTAGACAAATAAAGAAACCAAGTCTCAGAGAGTATAAGTGAATTGATGAAGGTCTTTCAGTTAAATAAGCGTTGGTCATTTACTGAGCACCATTACAGAATAACCTACAATGAGCCAGACTTCAAGGCTAAGCTGAGAACAATTCATAAACAGTACTGCTGAATAGCTAACATTTCATGGAGAGAAACGGAAATAGCAGGTAAACAAATAAATAACTTCAGATGTTACTATTTAGCAAAATGAAGACAATAAGGTGGGTGGCAAATTTATATAATTTACCCCTCTAAAGAGTGAAAATTTCAGCCTCATTGCTGAGGGCTGTCATGTAAGAATTAGAAGGACAAGCATTACAAGCAGAAGAAAATCAAAGCTCAAGAACTGAAGCATGCTGGCAAAGACTAAAAAGAAGACCAGTGGGGCCAGAATGCTGTGAGAAAGCAGAAGTTTTTAGGAAGAAGTCAGAAGGAAGGGCTGGGTATTAGAGGTCATGGTAAAGAAGACAGATTTTATTCTGGTTAAGAAGGGAAGCAGTGAGATTTAATTTAAACTTTAGAAAACTTGATGCAGTTAATATGGAGTAAAAGGTAAGAAAATGAGAGAAAGATTGGTTAAGGGTTTAGTGCAGTAAACCAGGAGAGAGACTGTGTTTTATATTACATCCATTTCTACCACTGTAAGAGGTAGAACATCTAATCAGACAGAATATAATAGAGATTAAATCAGACACCCCGGAATTTTATGCTTTCATGATTTATAGGCAGAGGAAACTACACAGGAAAAGGAGAAATTTGCTTACAAAACAAGTATGATGCCTATACCTTACTTTTGATGGACTCCATGTAAGTTAACAGGCCTGGTGAGAATCCATCTTAAATCATAGTGGGACACTGAAATTGCAAAGAATAAAACGACAAACCAATTAATTGAAATGGTACGTGGAATGTGTTTGCCGAATACCCGCTTCCATGGTATCCTTTAAGTGATTTCCTTTTCACAAAATGGCCCTGTGAAATCTTGTGTATTAATCAAATAGATTAATATTATACACAATGTGGTAACTGAAAGACTGGGATCTGAGGCTGCTCACTGATGTTTTCAGGAATATAACAAAAACCCCATGCAGAGGCTGTCAAATGAAGCATTTCATAGGTAACTTCAAAACGTAGGTTTTGTTTAAAATGTGGCTTTGCCCAAACCTAATCACTGCTAGGAAGGTGGATATTTTCTGTCTCTAGTAGAGATTGTGAAAAGAGTTAGTTAAGTGCTTTCCCATACAATGTCTCATATGATCCTCAAACTAACACGGTAATATTATAATAATTATTATTATCTTCATTATTCAGATGAATAAAGAGATTCAGAGAAATTAATGACTTAACTATGAAAATTTAAGCGTAACTGGTGAAGTGGGCCAGAATTTGAAACCAGTTCAACTTTCAAGGTCATATTACTTCTATCACTCTGCATTGTTTGCATTTAATAAAGACTTTCTTGTCCCAGAGAGCTGCATAGGTCCAGGGTAGGCAGCACAGGCTTTGAGGTTGGTCTGTGCACCAACTCTGTGACTTCACTTGGAAAGCTTTCCGTATCTCAGAGTTTTCAGTTTCCTCATATATAAAATGGTGATGATAACCTCCACCATGAATATTTTCTTTGAGAATGAAAACAATATAAGCAAAAGTTTAGTGTAATATTTTAGTCAACAATAACTAAATAGATGGTAGTTTAAGAAACAGATGACCCTTAAAACTGAATAAAGATAGCTGATTATATCTGATAATAATTCTGATTAGCTTTAGAATACAACTATAAAATTAGGCATAATGTGAATCAGAGAGTTATCATGCTCTGCATAAAGCTTTCAAAGAGGATTTCCAGCCCATGGTCTCCATCTCACTTATAATTAATAGAAGACTGGGGATTCAAAGGCAATAAATACAGAATAAATAAAACAGAAGGCCAAGTCTCTCATGAGCTTCAGTTTGATATTTCTAGTCATTTGCATTTAAGGAGAATATAGAACAACTCATTTTCCCTCATCCCCAAATACTCTGTCGTTTTAATAGTTGCAAAAATTCCACAGTATAGCTACAGTGTTTTGTCAATATTCACAATTGATTTATGTTGTAGAATAGACCACAGACAGATTCCTGGGCATCTTTGCAATGAGGGTTGGCAGACTGCCTCCTGCCCTGGCCTTGTACCAGGAGTCATAGACTCCCCGCTGCTGGCATCCCACAATCCTATATTCTAAATCAGGCAAGATTTTCAGTTGGTATTGCACATAGCAGCACTTCTTTGTAATGCCATTTCTTGAGCCCAGCCAGTTCTTTATACAGCTGGAAAAAATCCATATGCTATCTCTAAATCCTAGGGACTAGCATGCTTGAACTTCTGAAGCTGCCTGGGCTAAGATCACAACTGAGGCCAAAGCCATCAAAAGAATATCCTGTCCCTGACACAGAAGTGCTAAAGTTGAATGAAGACTCTGGCAACAAGGAGAGACTCTTACAAAAGACTCCTTGGCATGTGATTATGAATTACTCTGCCAGGAAAGGCAGTTGCTGGTCCTCAAAAAGTGTCTCTTGTAAGAGAAGATATGGGAATTATTTGAGAGGGGCTCCATAGTATATTTCTCAGAAGGCCTTGAGATTGTACTCTTGATTCTTAGCAGCTTACATCTTTTCATTTCTTTTTCCATTACAATACTTTTTCCTTAAGTAAGAGCTCTGAGTATGAATCAACAAAAGATTTAGCCCTGTACATTTTTTAACAACAGACAAAGCTATGTTGTATCACCATTTCCCTCTGCAACTAATATAGGCAACTTTCCAACAGCCATCTTTTGCACAGTGTCTATAGACAGCCGTTTCTGGACACAGCATCCATGATGCTAGGACTGCTCTTGACACCTTCTGTACTTCCATTCCAACCCTTATGATGTTTCCAATTCTCAATTTATCTCACCCCTATTTCCTAATTCTATGAATATTCATGATCAGTGCCACTGAACTCCTGACTTGGCTCTTAAATACATATTTGATTTCAATGAATTTCCTGTTAATTACAGCTGCTTTATTTCCAAAATTCTCCCTTTTGGGTCTCACAAAAAAAACCCCAAGCATTCTATCTTCCAATGTCAGCTGATTTAGGACAATTTGCTAAGTCCCCTTTTTCATTCTGCAATTAGTAAGCACAGGCCCAGGCATAGTGTGAAGCACTAAAGACAATATAGTGAAAAATAGGCATGATCTCTGCCCTCAAAAAGGAATGGATACTAAACAAGTAATCACACACATAACTAGAAAATGTAAGTTGTCATATGTGCTAGGAAAATAAATATAGGGGTGGGAGGCAGACAAGGAAGTTTCCCTGGGAAAGTGATTGCCTTTGTCACAGGACCATAATCACTCTTTTTTGTTTAATTGTGCATTTTGATTAGCTATTGAAAGCAGAATGTTGTATTAGTTGAGTTAATATTCAGCATGTGATTCAGATACTCTGCAGCTGTGCATACAGAGCTAAGTCCTGTTTCTTTTGAAATTTCCTATGGAACAGAAGCCATCATTCCTGTGGGCATATTGGATAGATTAAAGTGAGTGTTATTCACTTGTCATTCAGTTGTAATATCAGAGCACAGTTCTACATTCTATTTTTGGCATTCACCATGATCCTTGACTACTTGACAGAAAAGAAAAGTGAGGCCCTTTTTATTATTGAGTTCACCCAAAGATCTCTGCAAGTTCAAGAATGCAGAACTCCTGGTTATCAGCTTCTTGAACACTGACTCAGCGTCAAGCATAAGTGATAAGAATCCACACTTCAAGGCCATACTGACACCACATACCTATTAGACCATGCAGTGATCTAGCTGAAGTACTTAGTAGAATGGTACAGGAAAGAGAAGGACCATCGGGGGAATTCACAGGTCAACATCCGCTACCACCAAGACAAAACTCTCAGTCCTCTTACAAGAAGAGTGAAGACATTTCTGCCCTCTTAGAGACAACAGAGTTCATTTGTTTGTGTCGAGGAGAAGGGAAATGGGAGCTGTTTTGTACCAGGCATGACAGGAGGTACCCTCCAAAATTGGCCGTCCAAATCTCACAACAATCTTATGAGGAGGCATCATAATTCCTGTTTCACAAAGAAACAGTACCAGAGCTATTTATAAGGTAGAAAGAGACAGAGCCCATTTCAGAACTCAGGTAAGTTAGTAACATAAGAATAAGCATATATAATAAAAGGAGTACAGAATTGGGGATCAAAGAATAAGTCTAAAGTCCTAACTCTTCCCATCTATGAATATGTGATCTTAGACATTCATTAATCCTTACTAACTGATCAGTAGTCCTACATTTAAGATAAGGAAAGCAGAATTCATCTCCTCTGCATGGTTGTAGTATCAAAGAAAATCATGTCAAAGCATATGAAAATCTATTATAGAATTTTTGTAGTTGGTCCACTATGGCAAATAAAACTAATGCAATTAAAAGACATCAAAGCAAACCAGCAAGTACAAACATGTTTTTATTCATTTATGGAACATTCATTATCATCTAATATTTGCTAAGGTTGTATACTGAAACATCAGATACTAGTAAAAATCAGAAAGCAGGAAAGATATCAGAAAGTGGTAAAGGTTATAATTTTACCAAAACAACATATTCTTTGTAACTTAGTTTTATTTTCATAAGAGACTATTTGATTTAATTCAGCTCTTAGGCCAATCTGCCTTGATAATTTACAAGGATATTTTATCCACTTTTATATTGTTTTAGTTTTTAGCGAATTCTAAGTGAAATAAAATCCCTGCCTAACCAGATAAAATAATTACATTAAATATATCCCTTTAAAAAGTAGATACAAATATTATTTAAAAATAAAGATGAAATAAAGATTGGAATATAGGCCTTTAAAAGATTATTTCTTTCTGTAATTTCATTACATAAATTTAAGATGCCACTTTTAGGTTTCAGCTTCAAAATCAGTTACAGAAGAGACATGCATGACAAAATAATTGTTTTCAAGGAAGTTTTTACTGCATAGATTAAGCCTGAAGACTAAGCTAGTTTAATTGGCCTAGGATCAGTGATATGTAAATCTAAGTTGAGTATTGCTTGAAACCAGTTCTATTCTTAATAGCACAATAATAGATACAATAAAATACTTCTCTTCTAATTAAATGTTTTAAAAATACACTTAAGGAGAAGAGCAAAACAAACAGTTTGGTATCCACCCATCATCCTAAGCAACCACTTTCCCAAATGTCTCCTTTAGAACTGCACAAGCAGTTTCTAACCCGTAATTCTGCCTGAGGTTATCTTCCCTAATTGTTCATTCTGTCAAGGAAACCCATAGAGCAACATCCTCTCTCCTTTTTCGTAGGGAATATCCTAAACATGTCTGAGGACAAGCTCTATGGTCTTGATTCTAAACCAATAGAGTACAACACAGAACATTCTGAGTATACCTCCACCACTGAGACATGTACCACCCTACTGTCTTCTCTTCTTCCATTTTTCCTACCATGGTGGAAACCCTGGAGACCTAATTCTTTTAGAGACCCCAGGGATCAGTGAGCATTACACAAAATCACAGAAAACAGGAGAAACTTCAAAATAAACCAAAACTCAATACATCAGTCATAGAGGAAGCGCTCCAAAGGTTGTCAAAAGCCGAAATTGAATAATACCACTTTTGCAACACAGTACAGCCATTCTTTAATCAACATTATAATTTCTAAAATCTTATATGTTTCTTATTCATCTAATCAAGCAAATAAAATTTTACCTAAAATTGCTTTAAAAAAGAGTCACAAAATTTCTTAAAAGAGTCCAAAGCTTTCAAATCCTGCTACATGAAACTTGATCTTCTGTGTTCAGGGTTTGGTTCTATATGTGCTGAAGCCACTCACTTTCCCTAAATCAATTTTTACATTGTATGTAACTCCAGAGCAAAAAGCAATCTGTCCTCTGCAGATCAATGTTTATGTTTCAAAGAAGAACAGACATACGATTATTCCTCCTTCAAAAAACATATCTAGGGGATTTGTCCACCCCTAAACACCTTTACACTGTATTTTTTTTAAGTTAAAAGAATACAGGTTTACTTAATCAAAATCTTTAGTTCTATGAAGATTTACTACACAGCAGCTAGCCAGCTGTTTTATACTTTCACTAAAGCCAATTGCAATAACAGGGATTTAATGATATAAAAATATGAATTGTTGGTAGAGAGGACTATTAATATGCTTTAATAGGTTATTAAGGATTAAGAGTCTGAGATTATTTAAGTATGTAATCATACGGAGAAACAAAATAATGAGCTCTAGATAGCCCTCGAAGGTCTATGATTCTGCAGAAATGAGCCATGACACAGGTGAGTCTTTGAAGACAAAGATGTTTTATATACATTAAAGGATTAAGATGTAAATTCCCACCATTGTGACTAAATCTCAATGTGCTACCAGACTCATATAACTTAAAAATTAAAAAAAAAAAAAATTGCTTTCTCATTAGTGGTTGTAACATTCTGTAACAAAGTTTATAATCTTCCCATCAAAGTTTATCATTCTTGATATCTTTTTTACTTAATTAGTTTATTTCTTTATCTTCATTTCTATGGAGTATACCCTAATAAGAATTTATCAAAATTTCTGGGCAAAAATGGTAAGCAGGCAGGCAAAGAACATCAAATAGGTTCAGATGATTGACACGTGTTCTACTATGACTGGGAATAATTATACTAACTGGAAAATTCATGAGGCTACCATCCTCCTGTAACAATTTGTTCACAAGTCTGGATAATAATGGGATGAACAAAGTATACAAAAGCACAAATACAGATTTTGAAAAATAATCTTTATGTCTTGAACTTGAACCAAAATTAGACAAATGAATTTTGACCAATGAACTAATGATTAGGACCACATAATTATATTGTCATTCTTTTTAATAGAAACTTTTCAATATACCCGCAATTGAAAGTAATCAACTGTGTTTTTCAGCAGAAGATCCAAATCGAGTGAGAAACAGAGGAGCAGATGGGTGTCTTAACTGCTCTATTTGCATATCCTTATGGAATGGTGAAATCTTTCATGTTTGGATATTTCTACTTCACAAAGTGATCATTCTGAACATGAGACATTGTGCTATGCCTTCTATTTTAATATCATTTTTTGTATGGTAATTAGCTAGCACTATTAGAATTTATAGGGTCAGTCATGAGAAGAATTGTGAAGTATATTTCATGGTCATTGCCATTTATGTGCCAAATTCCCCTTTCGGATTCCCTTTTCTTCTGTATGTGTACCACTATCAAACTATATACACTCAGACTACTGGATAACACCTTAATACTGAATTCATATCTCTTTCTCATTCCTCATCAGAATTCTGGGTTCTCTCCTAGGTGCATCCATTGGGGAATCAAGTGGTCAAATATAAAATTATGCGTGACTATTTTTGAAGTTATAAAGCAATTTAATATATGTTATATCTCATTTTATTTTTTATCACACCATACTATAAATATTATTTTCTTTCTTTTAAACAATGAGGAAACTAAGAACAAAAGATCCAGAAGATGGATATCTGATGAGCTTATGAGCAAGACTGAAAAACCTAAGTCCCTCTTCTTTCAATCTCGTGACCTGACTACTACACAAAGCAGTAAACAAATTCGTCTTTATAGCATAGCCTAGTGCTACATGAATTACTTTTAAATGCATGTTTTCTACATTGAGGGAGATAAAAATAATAGTGACTTAATGTGTTATCGCCCTGATAATATTTGCATTTATAAAAAGAATAACATGGTAAACTTTGTCTTTTAAATAAGAACATGAATTTTCAACATTGAAATCTGTTTATTCATGTACGTATTTACTCAACAAATTCTTACTGAACAACTACCCACAATGTGTCACATAGTGTACAAGGTGCTAAGCATATAACTTGAATAAGGCAGTTTTATATCCCTAAGGATTTTATGTAAGAGAAAATTAAAAACACTATTGATTACAGTAGAGTGTCATAACTAATAAAAAGAGGATTTCCACAGGACGTTATGGAAACAAAGGGCAGTTAATAAGACGGAGAGAATGTTCTAGGCACTTAGGAGTTTATAAAGAAGGTAGAAATAGTATGAGATGTGAAAGGAACCACAAGGCATTCAGAATAGCGTGGGCACAAAGATGAGTCTGAAAATGAAGGGTCTCGTGGGTTAAGCTTAAGATTTTAAACTTTACCTTGAACGCTATAGGATGCCATCAAAAGTTATAAACAAGAACCTTCAGGATAAGATATTTGTTATAAAAATATTACTCTAGCAGTAAATAAAATTAGAAATACACCTTTAGAAAAGCATTTGGGGCCCGGCACGGTGGCTTATGCCTGTAATCCCAGCACTTCGGGAGGCCAAGGCATGCAGATCACCTGAGGTCACGAGTTTCGGACCAGCCTAACCAACATGGTAAAACCCCATCTCTACTAAAAATACAAAAAATTAGCTGGGCATGATGGCACATGCTGGTAATCCCAGATACTCTGGAAGCTGAGGCAGGAGAATCACCTGAACCTGGGAGGCGGAGGTTGTGGTGAGCCAAGATCGCACCATAGCACTCCAGCCTGGGCAACAAGAGTGAAACTCTGTCTCAAAAAAAGCATCTGGGACGGGAAGGACTTCCTGTCATCCTTAAATCACATGATGTAGAGCCAATTCTTTTATCTGTAATTTGCCAGGCATGACACTGGCACATTGAAAGAAAAACTCATGTATAATAATCAAACAATTAGAAAAGCTTTCCATCATGCCTACTAAAACAGTGCTTTGTTAAATGTGTCCTACTCTAGTTAATGTATTGTATATTTCTAAAAATCTTTGCTTTCCAGTTTGTCTCAGTTAATGTTTTGGGTTTGGCACTTGTTTAAAAGAGTTATGAATGGGAACTCATGGTGGAAATTACAGAACACAGTAACAATCTCTATGTTCTTGCAAAAGTCACATTTTAACAAAGCGAGAATTAGTAGCTACATGATGGTGCTAGTTGAAAATGTAGCTCAAATTAAATTCAAGCAACATTGAAAATTACAGGATAACTCACTTGCTTTCAGAGAAAAAGGTCAGTTCTCAATGTTGACAAGAAGAGAAAAAGGAGCTTGATATTTAAGGAAAATGGCCTATGGCTTTATAGAACTACAGAGAAAACGAGCAGTCTCAATAGTCTCTTTTATTTCATTCTAGTGATTGTTTGGAATAAATAATTGAACATGTCAATTGAAAATATAAATTAATGAGAAGGGAAGGAAACTAGTTTGATCAGTAATCAAAACATGCAGACTCCCATTGCCAAACCGAACAGCTTCAAGAGGGCCAGGAGACAAATAAGGGCATTGCCCCTAGGACTGAGAAGAATAAAGACTAGACTTGGCAGATAAGTAAATGTGGGGCGGCAAACAGTTCTTTCTCTAAAATGAAGAGACGGGTGAAAAGACACAAGATGTGTCATGGTTTTTACCTGTACAAAGGCTGTAACCATCTAAATGTACATAGAGGAGACTTTTCTTCTCCAAGCTAAGATAGAGCATCAAACCACAACCACTAATAAAGGTCATGTTGATGAACATCTTCTTTAATAGTAAAGTGTCATAGCAATGAAAATATCTAGCAATGTAATAGGATTTGCCAGTTTCAGTTTGCAATATTGTGGAAAAATCTTATTACCAGACTACCTCTGTAAATCCATTTCTATTACTTTTTCTCCAACTGAATCCACTTTTCTTATTATAATATCTTAAACCTGAAAATATTCACACAATAGATTTTTAATGAGGATGGCAATGATTAAGAAAAATCTTCCATGTAATAATCACAAAATTAGCCAATGAAAAATAATAACTCAAATTACACGCAGTTCTCTATGGCCGACATCTATTCTATTGTACTTACTCAGAATTAGAAATATATTCAACACAAAATGATATTCTTTTAAATATCTAAATAAGCCTTATTTCTGCAGAACATTGCTCATGACCAAAGCAGAGTAAGAACTGGAGGCATAAATTCTTACCGGCCAGCCTCACATTCCCATATGCTTTAAAAACCTACCAGGAGCAAGAAGTTTTTATTAGCATATGTGGACCTCCAAAAAGTCCTCATAATTTCATGATTCCAACACCGAATTTACAAAATGAGTTAAAATACCAAGTCAATAAATACTCCTATTAAATATTGTTTTAAAAAATATTGTATACTTGGAGAATTAAAGTCACAGTTTTAAGTGTAAGAACCTACTCAAAGAAGGGACTTAAAGAAAACAAAAGGGGTCAAAAAGATTCTTTGTTACCAAAGAGAGCAGATCATATTTGCACATCAGAAATTTTAGATTTTTACATTTATACAAGGCATACCCAATCTTCTCTGTTTAGAAGAAAAGAAAATCAGACTTAGGGTTTTATTCTTCAAATCCTACAACAGGAAAAAAAATAGATATTTAAGCTTCAGAATGGTTTTCAGTGCCTGGTTATGTTAGTCAAAATGAAGGTTAAGCTTTAAACTCATTAATTTCATATAGGAGGCATGGAGAAATGCATACAATCAGATAATCACCAGTGGTGAGCCCACTGTCTGTTGATTCATGCTTCATTTATTCCCATGTTTTCTCTAGAGAATATGCAATTAGCCTCTCACCTGCTAATCAGATGCAATGGCTTCATGCTTCTCAGCATTTCAATTGATATTGATCCCTGAAACTAAGGTCAGGTTGTCACCAAATAGGAACATCTTCTTTACTGACTTTCACAAGTCAAGATACTTTCAGGTTGCAGAAGCAGGATGTATAGCCATTTTAAGTATGGTTCATACTGAGGTTACGAAGGTGCCAACTTGAAATCCTTGTCAGCTAGTAATATTTGCTCTGTCACTTGGTTATATATTTCATCCATAACTCCTCTCAAACTACTCTCTTATAAAGATGGTCATGGTATCAAGGGCAAATGAATAGTGGCAGATCAGCACAAACAAACCATGAGATGAATTAGTCCTCAAGTACATTGCACAGCCAGGGATCTGTGGTGCTGGGACACTAACACACTACAATTATCTCGACCATGATTGCCAGTTAGCCTGGTAATAAATTAGCAAACATCAGTGATTTATGTTTTATGGATAAGGTGGCTTTTATTGAGCTCATAACTCCCTACCCCTCAGTATACCAAATGCTAAGTATTAAGTACACATTGTGCTTTCATTGGTGTGTAAATCTTATCTCATTCGTTCTAATTTCCTTAAAGGTAGGGCTGCGTGTCCTTACTCTCTTTTGGTTCCTTTTTCAGTGCATACCACGATACTTGGCATACAAGAAATATTTCATATATACAACTTGAAATAGAGTAAAGTGAGATGAGAAAGCAGAAACTATACTGGGTGAAGAATTAAAATGATTTTCTGAAATCTCTTTCATGATGTGGATATCACACACACACACACACACACACACACACACACAAATGGGGATGGAGAGTGCTAGAAACAAAACAGTCTGAATGGCCATAATAATCAGTATACCAATAAGACATTCATAAAATGATGCAATGCGTATGACCTTACTGTACTTTAATCTATTTTAGAAGGCTGATAAATTTATGGCAGAATGGCAGTTTAGGTATTTGCTTGACTGGATAAATATCTAAAGAAACATGCAAAAAGAAATCTCATGAATAGTTTCCTAAAGATTGTTAAGTCTAAATAACACTGCTTAAATTCTGCATAGTACCCATAATATGCCAGTAGCCTTAATTCAGTCGACAAAATAGTTCTTTCTCTGTTTACCCTTCAGGGTCATCTGTCATGTTTTAAGTGTAAGGAAGCTGTTCTAATTGGTTCTAAGATGATATTCCAAAACAGGTCCTGTACACCAATCTAAAAATTTTCTATGTATACTTTCCCAGAGATTAGAAACTAATCATAACACATTTTGAGTCTTAGTTCATATAATTTTATAAAGATGCACATACACATGTACATATACATACACATGTATTTATATCTTTTTCAATTCTTCATCCTTCGTTAAGTCTGTCTTCTCTATGTTTCTTTCATACTCTCAGTTATAACACTTATAATGGCATAATAATAATTTATATACATGGTTTTATTTTCTACCAGTCCATAAGCTTTTTGGAGAATCTGTTTTTTATTTATCTCTCACATTCCAGGGCCTAACCTACATAACACAACACAACATAGCTCTACATAAAATAAATGAATGAATGATGGAAGTAAGCCTTATGCTAGCACCGGTACTAAGAAATGTTAGGGTTGTAAAGATGAATAAAATCTAAATTCTACTCCGAATGAGGTCACAGAAATTATTATAACATAGAAAGTGATGAACACATCAATAAGAAATTATTATAAGGGTGTGGTTAACAAATTTATTTCTCTCAGGGTGAACATTTAAGTCATACTTTATTCATATTTGTGAGTACAAAGTTTTTTTTATTTGATTTGGGATATGTTCATGTTTTAAAATCATGCAGAAGCTTTCACATATTGTGAAAGAATTCCTAGTAATAAAAAAATGCATATGGATGAGGTAAAATGAGGCAGAAAGGACAGATAGGAAAGCTCAGATTTAGTCTACCCTGTAATCTGTACCAGCTCACTGGCAATCCTGAATGAATGACCAACATCTGCCATTCACAGACAAATCAATCCCATCTGTTATGCCTCCTGTTTGGGTGCACCAATGCAATGATGTGTAGAATATTCTTTGGGATATAACTAGAATAAACATATGTTGAAAAAAGGCCTGAGGCTTGGGAGTAGTCATGGTACTTTGCAAATTATCCACCAAAATAAACAAAACTAGATGACTACAAATTTTCACATCCATGATGTAACACGTCAGCTAAAATGCCTCTTAACTAATTACAAAGTGACTCAAAGCATCAAAAAGAAAATAATTCACAGAAAGATGACTACATTTTTTACTGGCATCTTGACATTTGCCTTTCAAAATCTACCCAGAAATCAAAAAAGTCTATATGAACTTTATAATAATTTATTATAGATATTATCCTCAAATATTCATTACATTATTTATTCATTACATTATTTATTCCTTACACTTAGCAAAAGCATGCTTTTTCAAAATTGTTAGGTGATCAGGAGCACTTTTTAAAAAATAAAAAACTACTGAGAGCAGTGGCCTGTAACTGTGATTATAGTAGGCAGAATGGCCCCTCAAATAATGTCCTCAGACCTGTGAACTTGTTGTATTACATGTCAAAAGGGATTTTGCAAATGTAATTAAGGTTATGGACCTTAAAATAGGGAGATTATCCTGAATTATTTGGGTAGGTTCAATCTAATAGATGAGTCCCTAATGCAGAGAGTTTTCTCTGGCTGGTGGTAGAGAGATGTGGCAGGAAAAATGTTTTTAAAGATTCAAAAGATGAGAAGAACTCAACACATTGTTCCTGGAGGGGGCTACATAGAAAGCATGACAAGGAGGTCAGGCCCTCTAGGAGTAAAGATGGCCCTCTGACAGCCAGTAAGAGAAGAGGGACCTCAGTTCTACAAGCACAAGGAACTGAATTCAGCCATTATGTGAATGAGCTTCAAGGCAGAATCTCTCCTCGAGACAGGAACCCAGCCCATGTGACACTGATTTCAGTCCCACAAGACCTTGAGCAAGGAACATAGTTGAGCCAGCTTTGCATGGACTTCAGCCCCACAAAACTGTGAGATAATACATGGATGTTATTTTAAGCCACTAAGATAATGTTAATTTTTTACGGTAGCCATAGAAACCTAATACAGAAGCCCTGTCTCTGATATCAGAAAGTTTGCTAATTTTATAGCAGTTGGTCAACTTCTACAGCTGAGTTTAACTTTTAAAAAGTCAAGCTCCACTTTAAGGTTTTGTATTTTCACTTGGAAAGTTGAATTAATTAAAGCAATATACTCCTCATAGCTTTTTGGGGGCTATCAGTGAGATACTGTAGGTAATGTGCTTTGCATAGTGCTTGGTATATGATATTTATAATAAATCTAAATATTAGCTACTTCTATTTAAAATCAGATGTATTTGTTGAAATATCTACTTGGATGTGTATTTGAGCTACAATTTACTTTGAAATATACCAAAAGTAAGTGGATTGATTAATAGAAATGAAGTTAAATAAATAGATAGGTGCAAGAGCAAGCATAACATAGTGTTCATGCTGGAACTGAGAATATGGGTTTATGGATGTTCACTGTAACATTCTTTCCACATTCTTGTATGTTTGATAATTTTTACTATAAAACTATTGGAACAAAACAAAATTCATGAATACCAGGGACTAACGGACAAGAAAATATGTTGAGGTGAAACATACTGTTGGCAAAATTACAACTTTTAAGAAGAAACCTTGATTGTAGCCATAGCTCCTTCTTTGGCTTTCTCTCTCCCGGCTTTCTCTGATTTGTTAAAAGAATCAAATTATATAAAGAATGCAAATTCTCAGTACACAATAAAGTGTTATATGGTGTATTTTATTTTGTGATTAATAATTTTTCATAGTGATACATTTCTATGTCTTAAAATTGACTGATGAAATCAAATTGAAGTGATTATATAACACTGCTGAAAAAATGTAAACTGCATTTAATAACATCCCACTTACTACTCCACGTTACCTATTTTCACTGGATTGTTGTTGTTCCTTGGCACTGCTTTTACTCATTCCTTACTGACTTCTTATCATTCAAGTCCTCTGGTTGATGAGTTAGCATGCAAGATTGCTTCGAATCTTGAATCACTATAAATTCTGGATTACTAAAAATATATAAAGTTACTATAAATACTGACAATAGACTTTATCAGCCCTATTATATATCTTGTTTTTCTCCAGAAACCAAATGTTTAATAATTATTTTAATAATTAGCCACTTGTGGAGTGGGGCAGTAAGAGAGATTGGTTAATGGATTCAAGAATAGAGTTATAAGCAATATGATGTAGTGTTTGATAGCACAATGGAAAGACTATAGTTAACAATAGTTTATTGTATATTTCAAAATAGCGAAAATATTTGGGATTTCTCAACAAAATACACGATAAATATTTGAGGTGATATATATCCCAATTACCCGAATTTGATCATTACATATTGTATGCTTGTAACAATGTATTACATGTATCCCATAAATATATAAAACTATTATGTATCCATAAAAGTTTTAGAAGAAAAACAATACTAAAGAACTGAAAAAAATTAGCTACTTATAACCAAGTATTTTAATTTAAGTTTATTACAGATCAGTTAAGAATTCAGGAAAAACTTGGTGATTCTAATTATGTCAAATATCTTAGTATGATCCTGAACCCTCAAGTCTAAACTACATATAAAATTTTTACTAGTTGGCAGTTGCATTTCATAAGAGTGGCCTTACATGAATAAAATGGCAAACTTTAACTTTCAGATTCTACTAAATCTGATACAGTTTTTGAAATTTATTATATAAAAATATAGAATCTAGGCCTTATGTGCATATGTAATGTATATAATTCATTCTTCAATGAGAAGGGAATTCATTCATTTAATGTCTTATAGAACATACACCTTGTGCAAAAACCAGTAGGCAGTAACAAGAGAGTGATGAAACAAATACACATGGCCTTGCTTTAAATAGAATATACAGGGAAGAACAGTTAATAAAGATACAAGAAAAAAAAAGATGAAGAAAGAAAAAAGTGGCAAATGGTATGGGTAGGAGGATATGAGAATACATATCAGGAGACATTGACTGATACTAATTCTGCAGTTCTCAAAATCGTATTGTAATATACATGTCTGAAAACATGAAACAAAACGTCACTCAAATGAAAAGCAGTCTATCTATTACAATATACAATGTTATGAAAAGCAGTCTATCTATTACAATATACAATGTTAATGCCTGGGCAGATATCAGAGTCATCTGACAGGTCAGTGATTTTCCACTTAAATTTGTTTAGTTAAAATTAAAACATAATGAATTACCTATAATAGACATTAAGTGAATACTTGTTGAATAAAATATTTTGATACTCCAAGGATATAATTATGTTGTGATTCTACACACACCCTAAAAGCACATGATTAATATATATATATAAACATGCTTCTTTATAACACAGAAAGCATGATATTTATCTCTGAAACAAGAACAATACCTTTCAATTGAACGTAAATTATTACTTTAAACATCATGTTGAAATTTCAGGAAAATAAGCAGGGCTATCTTTTTGATAAACTAAATTGATTAAATGTCTAAGTTCAGGCCTGAAAGAAGTTTTTATATACCACTATGCATATTTATGATAATGTTATCAGTCCCAATATATCCACAGACCTAGCAGGGAAAAAAAGAAGTTATTATTCTTGTTTCATAGATCCATCAAATGTCAGGTTAGTGTTAGAGTGGATTCTGCCAGGCTCTAAGATAAGAAATGCTTTTAAAATAGTCATCAGTCTTTCTAGAAACATCTATTCACAGGTAATAAGTTGACATAGTTATACTTATAATAGAGTACATTTCTTAGAGCCTACTCTTGGAAAACACTTTCAGCCTAATATGAAATACAATGTGCATTTGTCAGTAATAAAATCGTATTTGTTTTAAATGCTCTGAAATTCTGATTCATATTATACTTCTCCATTGCTAGTCTGATTAAACTGGCTTTATATAATTATAATTACATTCACAGAAAAGAATGACTTTTAGTACACCCATTCATAATCAATATCAGATCATTTTTCCTTTAAATACAAAATATTTTCCTATTTATACTCTCAAATGTTACATAGTCCAAGTCACTAAGCCAAGATTTTATTGATTCTTATGACCCAGGGTTACAAATTCTTGTTCCTTTCAGAATCCCTATCCACAGTTACATAGCAATGTGAATAAGTTCAGGACAAAACAGATGGAGAATAGTAGGGTTCATTAGGCAACATTCCAAGTGTTTTTTTCTGGCAAAAATATAAAATAAAAAAAAAATGCCACAGAATCCCTGACCATTATGCATTCACAGCTCTGTGTGAATGTGATAATGATGGTAGTTAAATTAATGTGTCTCTCTTTGCTTCAGGGTAGGTCTGTGTTATTTCAGTTCTACATTCCAATATTTACTGCATGCAGACTAAATATCCAACTTTCCTAATATTAATGATGCCCTTAAATTATTTCTAGAGAAAATATGAGAGATAGATGATAGATAATAGATAGATGAATGCTTATATTCAAACCTCAGACACTGTTTTGAAGATAAATATTTTTAGTCCACGTGGGAATTTACAAACTAGTAGATAATACTGATGTTACAGCAAAATCTACTAATTCCAGAATTTTTAGTGAAAGCTTATTATTGACAATCAAAGATAGGAAGTTTAAGAATATTCTACATTGGTTCTGTGAGAAATAGCCTTACCTCTTTGTTCCACATGTCATCAAATTGGTGACTATCACAATAGATTTGATCTCTACCCAGTTATTTCTTCATACCTATGCCCTAACTTAGATCTTTATACAATACACTTTCATTGTAAGTCAATATTTCTGATCTTTAATTGTGTGCTATGTATAATGTCACTCTATGTGTACCCACAGCACGTCCATATTCTAGTTTAGCATGGTTTTCCCCTTTGACAAGTCTGCAATCTATTGAGAAAGACCTGATAATTTTGTATTTTACATATCACACTTACCTTCAACTCCTTTTATCTTATGTCACAGAAGAGATTTTTTCCCTCCACTTAAGACTAATGTGTCAAGCACTCAGTTCTATTATCCTTTTTTTCTTGTATATTTAACCTTTCTGTCCACTATCACCTTCCCTATGGCCTATAATAACATGAAATTTAAAAAAGATTTTCAAAATAAATGAAAATAGAGACATGACATACCTAAAAATCTGGGATACAGCAAAAGCAGGGCTAAGATGGAATGTTATAGCATTAAATGCCTACATTTTTTTAAAAAAATTGAAAGATCAGATATTAATAACCTAATAGTGCACCTCAAGGAACAAGAAAAACAAGAACAATCTAAACCCAAAGCTAGCAGATAAAAAATAAATAACAGAAATCAGAATAGAACTAGATGAAATTGAGACCAATAAAAAGATCACCAAATAAAATTTGGTTTTTTGAAAAGATAAACAACATCGATAGACCACTAGCTAGACTAACCAAGAAAAAAGATTCAAATAAACACAATCAGAAATGAAAAAGGAGAAATTACAATTGATACCACAGAAACACAAAAGATCATTCAGAGACTATTATGAACAACTATGCTCACCAGCTAGAAAGCCTAGAGGAAATGGATAAATTCCTGGAAACATACATCCACCCAAGAATGAACCAGGAAGAGCTATAAATCCTGAACAGACGAATAATGAGTAATGAGATAGAATCAGTAATAAAAATCTCCCAATAACAATAACAAAAGAAACCCAGGACCAGATGGATTCACAGCTGAATTCTACCAGATGTACAAAGAACTGGTACCAGTCCTACTGAAGCCATTCCAAAAAATCAAGGAGGAGGGAATCCTCCCTAACTAATTTTATAAAACCAGTCTCACCCTGATACCAAAGCCAGACAAGGACTCAAGTCCCTCTCATTCTTTAAAATGAAGCAACTAATAGAAAATCAAACACCACATGTTCTCACTCATAGGTGGGTATTGAACCATGAGACCACATGGACACAGGGGGGAACTAGGGGAGGGACAGTGAGGGGTGGGGAGTTGGGGAGGGATAATATGGGGAGAAATGTCAGATATAGGTGATGGGGAGGAAGAGAGCAAACCACATTGCCATGTATGTACCTATGCAACAATCTTGCATGTTCTTCACATGTACCCCAAAACCTAAAACGCAATAAAATACATATTAAAAAAAAATGAAGCAACTTTGCTTTACGCAGCATGCTCCCAACATTCCCAATCCATTGCCATGCTCTCTCCTCTTTCCCTGTCAAATTTGCAATCATAACCTGCTCTGTTTTCCTCTTACTCCCTCCCAACTCTTTTTCAACTCACTACAATCATTATCTTTTGAAAAAACCTTGGCTAAATCCACCACTTGCAAAATCTAATAGACACTTTTAGGGCTTCCCTTCTCTCTTTTCTTTGGCCCTCAAAATACTGTCTCACATAGTTGTTTCCTTCCTCGGTGACGTTCAAGTCTTCATCAGTATATGTTTTTCTCTTTTTGTCTTATAAATATCAATTCCTCACGGCTCTCATCCTCAACTCTTTTTTCTCTATACTCTGCTCTAAAAAATCTCATATATTCAACTGGTTTTAACTACCACTTATGTATATAATAAAGACGTTTTACAACTGCATCTGTGTTCCTGGCTTCTTCCCAAAGTTCCAGGATTCTATGAACAGCTGCACATACGTATATACATACGCATATTTGTGTTTTTATCTGCCATGTAACCAAATTCTTTATCAGATCATGGAAAACATGAACTAACTATGTTTCTTTAAAAAACAATCTGGTTAAAAGAAATGATGACACAATCACATCCATTAAAAATAGCAGTAATATAATTAATATTTTGCCCCAAAATATTATGTCCTAAATTATGCATGTGCACTGTTTGTACATGTATCTTAATGCTGAAACTTTTCTATAAAGATCATTCATATTTCTGAAGGAGAAAAGGTTTACAGTCAATATGACCTTTAAAATAAAAAATTTATATAAATAAGACGAAAAGCTTATATTCCTTTCCTCAGTTTATATTTTTATTAAGAAATATTCATCACCATCAGATATTCTCAATTCTTCAGCCTGGGAAGGAACAGTGCCTCAGTACCTCTGATTTAACCTTGATACACAAGAAGTGTGACTGCTAGTAGTTCACATGAATTTAATAGCTACCAAAACAAATATACAGCATAGAGTTCATTTCCTAAATAGAAAAATCCAATTCATCAAGATTATGAGCATTTCTGAAAGCCCACCACAGGAATATAGCGGCTGCTTAGAGTGGATTGTCATTAATCAACAGTTAACCCATGCTACGCCCTCACGTGGACTGACTCACTGATCCGGACATAAACGGAATCCTGCTAATCTTATTTTTAAAGTAATGATTATTTTAGGAAGATTCCATATCTGAAGTATTTTTGAAACCAGAGCACAGCAACTATCTGCATTTTTTACTGTTGCATTTTGCTTTTGCCAAGGGGAAAAAAATCCACTGTAAACAGAACTATTTGCTCACCTTGTACCCACTACAAAAAAAGCTCTACCACTGATTGTTCTTACTCTCTTAATTGTCGGCCTTAAAATATCTTTTTATACCTATGTGTTAATAATACCAGTTGGAACAAGAGAAAAATAACGCAAGTAGACCTGAGGTTACAAAGTGTGTTTTTGGACTACCTGTTTCAGAATCACCTGAGTGCTTGTTTAAAAATCTGAAAATAAATATTTAAAAAAATAGATTCCTGGACACCCCAGGAAATTCACTTAATAGAATATTTATAGTAGAGCAAATGTCTATATTTTGATAAGCTTCCAAGGTGATGTTTATGTATACTAAAGTTTGAGAACAAGGTATGTTTTTACTGTGTTTACTGAGTTGACTTTGGGCAAGAAATTAGAAGAAGGCATTGAAAGCAGAAGGAGTTGTCAAAGATGCTTTACCTATAAGAAAATGGGATACCAGTCAGAGAAGGTGCCAGTACTACTCACCTGTGAAAATGCCAAAGAAATGAAGGCGTTCTAGCATGAGATCCTAGAGACCTCAGGGACCTAATAAATCACATTATTTACTGTCTACATCTTAAAATCAGGCTGACTGCCTCTGTTCTCTTTTGAGTTAAAATAACCAACTCATTTCATTTCATTTTGCTGCACAAAAAAAGCAGTCACTTCAAGCATCCAGCTTGGCCCAGATATAATAATAAGGCCGTGCCTTGGAAAGGAAGTGAAAAAGAATAAAACATGAACCAAAATTTTACCTCTTCCTCAATGGAAGCTGTGAATTATGGCTAAAGATAAGCCGATAAAACTGTGAGCGACGCTCTGCTTTAAAAACAGCAGTGAGTGAAATAACAATTTGGCAACCAGCATGAAGAACGCAAAATTTTCCCTGAAAAGGAGATCACGTTTGAGGGTGAAATTTTCTTATGTGAACAAGAATTTTTGAGTGAATTTAGTTCAATTCTAACTGCTCTTCCATATCCATAAATATTACCCTGACTCAGGCTTTCTCTCTCTTTCTCTAAATACATTTTCTGGTGGTAGCTATTATAACTCTTCTGCAGCACCAAGGAGATGTCTAGGCAGAAATATGCTAAAGCCATCTTTTCAAATATAAAATAAAATAACATTTGATTTTGGAAACATGATTTATATTTTGTCTTATAATTTTTTAATTTCTAAAGAACCTTGTAACAACGTAATTATTAGACTTTGTTTTTCTTCTAAACCTGCCAAATAGATTAATACATTATTGCAGCAGAAGAAAAACTAGGAGCAAACATATTTGAGTCATAAATTCTGCATATGTAAAACTGAGGCAACAGTATCTTCCCTAATTGCTTCATAGGGTTGATGGGGGCATCAAACGGCATTGTGTATGTGTTTCTTATTGCTGGATAACAAACCAGCCAAAAATATAGGCTTCAGAATAAGAATTGTATATTAACTCAGGATTCTGCAATTTGTACAGTGTTTAGCTGAGAGGTTCCCCTAATAGTCTCCCCTGTAGTCAGTCGTGAGGGGGATCTACTAGGCTTGCTTGGCCCACAGTGTTCTCACTTAGATGTCCAGTGATTAACCAGGGATGTTTCTTTCTGGGCACTTCTGTTCTTCACATAGCTTCTCCAGCAAATGTCAAGAGAGTAAGACACATCGTGTAAGAATCTACCAAGCCTCTACTTGCATCAAATTTACTACTATCCAACTGGCCAAAGTAAGTCAGATGGTCAAGATGAGAATCATTAGGGAAGAAAATTACACAAAGATGTAGGTAGATAGGTGTGACTTGTCAGGGACCATTATTATTACAATCTATCAAATATGTACGATAATTATTTTGTAAATGGTAAAGAATCATACAAATATAAGTAATTTAATAGTAAAATTTAGAATAGTAAAGAATTATAAAAATAAATTTGAACTAAGTTTATCAATGCCTTCCCTCCCTTGAACATTGATCTTGTTTGCTACCATGTAATAAATTTGATTGACTTAAATTTTATCACTTTAAAAAATATCCCTTAAGGTTGATGTCTGTTAAAACACATTTGGGATACATGTCTACTCAAGAATAAATGGAAAGACCAAAAGGCAGGCAGAGAATAAAGAATATCTGATACATCATAGGTCAAAAAAAAAGATAGAGAAGATTAATCATAGACTTCAGTGAATTAAAGATTAGAAGTGGAGATGCATAATTTATACAATTTTTAATGTAATGATTAATGTCATAGACTCAGGAAGATAAAAAGACATTGAGAGATTTTCTATTTCTTCCAGAACACTGTTTAGTATCTTGCCAATTAAAAATAATTATTATGCTTTAAAAAAGTGAAGGGAAAAAAATAGCCATCTCTTCTAATAGCACCATTTAGTAAATAATGATTTTCACTAGGGAAAGACCTTTCTTGTTTCTAACTTTTGCTATTAATGCTCAAACTTGGGCTCCTTTTCTTTGTTCTTGTCCTTAGGCAAACTGGGTGAAAACTGGTTACTCTCTTCACACGACTGCATAACCCTCCATACACTTGAAGGCCATTCTTAGATATCTCTTATTTTTCTCTTCTATGGGATAAGTTGCAGTTTTCTAAACTGTCCCTTAAATGTTTGATTTTCAAACCCTTCAACCACTTACACTGCACTCTTCTAAATGCTCTCAAAAATATCAATACCCATCTCTGGGGAATGAGGCTTCTTTATACTAGGTTGTGATTAACCAGAGAAAACTATAATGCAGAGTTAAGCTCTGCAACATTAGATTGTCTTGAGGTTTAAATAAAGTGATACCGTTTCTTTAAATGAGCATAAAACAGTAGCTAGTATAAAATAGCAATTGTAGTTACAGTAGTAGTGATGGTAATTCTATGACACTTTGATTTTAAATATTCTTATATGCTGGCATTTTCCTCACAGTACCACATTTCTAACTAATATGTAGCTCTCTTACCCACACTGACTGCTAGCTCTTCTTCACCTTTATTCAGAAAGAATCAATGATTTCCCATTTAAGCATTCCATTTTTTAAATTTATGCATTTATCAAAATCACTCAGAATTTGTCTGTCTTCTTACTTTCAAATCAATGTTTCCATGTTTGAGTAATGTTGCAACTTATTTAAATTTAGTATAGTGTATTGGATAAGCCATGTAGTCCTGAAAATGGGTTGAGAGAAGAAAATACTCTTTAGTAAGTATTACTATGTACCGGAGTAGAAAAATCATTGTATGCTTTGAAGTATCATCCAATGTAATTCAAACAATAAATGTTAACATGTATTGAGCATTTACTGCATGTCATCTTGTGTTAAGCAAATTATGTATTTCTTTCATTCTCACAAACATATACTCCCTTAGTATTCACTCATACCGTACCCATTTTATAAATGAGGAAATTCAGTCTTAGAGCGGTTAAGTGACTTACTTAGAGCCACACAATTAGCAAGTGCCAATACCTGAATTTAAATCCAGGTCAGACTCTAGAAGCTAATTACCTAATCCTTAAATAAACTTCCTATATAACTGCCACAAAAAATCCTGTATGGGACTTATCTGCTCCATTTCACAGGTGAGAAAATTAAAGCAGAGAAAGATTAAATAACCTGTCCAAGGTCCTACTTTAAATGGCTAACCTAAGACTTGAACCCAGAACAGTCTGACTTAAACAAAACAAAACAAAACAAAACAAAAGGATTAAGACAATTGTGGTCCCAGAAAGCACAAATCTGCAAATGTGAAGTTCTTATTATACTATTTAGACAGACTTGTCATTTACAAGTCGAAAATGAAGCTTGAAAAGAAAATAATTTTTAAAAAACCAGAACAATTTTTAAAGCCCTCTTGAATAAGTGGTCTCACTGATAACTACCATTGATTAAGCAGGCACTCTACATCCAACATAGCAAACCACCTGCAAGACAGTGGCTTACAAGTCATTTACTTTGCTCATATATCTGTAATTTGGAGGCGGAAAAGACCACTTCTGCTCCATGTGGCTTTAGTTGTTGAAGGTTTGAATGGGGACCACCGAGTCCACGTTCCAGAAGATTCACTTGTGACTTGAAGATAGGTTTAGATTGTCAGCTGGGAATCAGCCAGGAATACTGGCTAAGGGCCTCAGCTCCTCTTTCCATGAGCTCCTACAAGGGCTACTTGGGCTTTCTCACAGCTTAGTAGCTGGATCCAAAAAGTAGCATCCTAAGACAACTACATTAAAGCTGTATTGCCTTTTATGACCCAGCCTGAGAGATCACACAGTGACACCACTATAACCACAATTGGCCTGCCGATATCCAAAGGAAGAAAACAGACACTACCTCTTGAAGGGAGGAGTGTCAAAGTGATAAAGTATTTATTTCCTTGCACTCCTTTTACTTTAAAAGCTCCACGATTTAACCTCAATTAATAACTTTAGGCCCATTCCCAACTCTCAAATCTGAGAGGATACACAAAGCCTTTGATCAAGCAGTTCTGAAGCCTCAAAATGAGTCTATCTCAGACGACTTTAGAAATGATGGTGTTAGTGAAAGAATATCATCCTGTAAGTTAGGAGATCTAATTCCAGGAGATTTGACCAATATGTTATACAATTAAAGCCCCTACAAGTCTCGCTTCCCTCATCTATGTAGTGCAAGTGTTGATCTTGGCGGTCTCTAAGGCCTCTGACTTATGATCAAAGTAACTTATTACCTACCTATTTTCCTGTACTTACATCTCAAACTTCAAACTCTGCTGCCCATCCAGAAACATAATTTTTCTCCCTCTGAAAATACATCACTGTTAGTAGGCACCCACTGTTACAACCTCTCAGAAGACAACCTGCCATCCAGAATTTCCATCAAGTGTACCTCTTTCATTCAGCTGCCACATATGACTAGCAAGGTAGATGCTACATTTGGTAACTGATCTGGATGTGGTTCTAGCCCCCGCCCTTTCTGAAGATTGACTTATTATAGACTTATCTTCAGATTCAAGCCCTACATGCCTGATATAGAATAACAGACCGTTCCCTTGCTCTTGAGCTCTCTTTGACCTTCACCTAATCAAAAACTTTCTAATAGAAATCCCTGATTTTATGACATAAAATTTCTCACTGTCATTTGATCTTTGATTCTCATGTTTATTCTTCATGCTTCTCCCTTTCTAGGACAGTATTTAAAAAAACAAAATCTAGTGAGTTGCATATTTCACCATGACTTTTGCTTCTATCTGCAAAAATAATAGAAGACCTTACACCAAATCTTCTGAAGCTCAGATTGAAAACTACTATTATATATCATTTGTTTTGATGGGAGTTTAAATTAGACATGTAAAACTAAGTGTCAGCAATATATTTTCTAATATGCATGTAGACATATCCTTTATCTGATAATAAAAATGACACACAAAAGGTAAAGATCATTTCATGGGAGTGAAGATTACCTAGGAAAACATCATCATTCATGATGAACACCCAATTTTATATGACATTGTATTAATAATTATAATAGTTTCACTTGTCACCAAAAAGGGAAAAAAGCAGAATATTAGTTTTATTGTACAAAGGTAGATTCATTATATGTATTGCCTGATGAGTATTAACTATTATTACTTTTTAAATTATTATCTTCTTTAAAAATTAGTGTGTCATAACCATCCACAAGGAAGTAACTATTCTGAAATACAAGCTATTGGAAGACATGAGAATATTTTTTACGTATCTTTAAAATGCAACATGGTAGGCTCATCATGCATTCACATCATGTGATAGAGCAGATATAATCACTGAATTTACAGTAGAGTATTAATGTACATTAATGTTTTATTCATTAAATTATTAAATAGTTGGCTACTGTACTAAATTAGGGCTACTAGAACTCCAAAGTATGCTTGTATAGGCAACTGTAGTGGCATAATCTTGTAGTGCCAGCTACTTGGGAGGCCAAGGCAGGAAGATCAATTCAACTCAATTGTTTGAGACCAGCCTGGGCACCATAGGGAGACTCTGTAATACACACACACACACACACACACACACACACACACACACACACACATTTTTGTGTATGTGGATATATATGTATATATAAATTTTATATATATATACACACACACATATATGCACGACACACCAAAAACACATTCTAGAGTTTCTTCATCATTTTGTTTTTATTTATAGCATAACTTTATAAATACTTGCACTTTTTAAATATTTCATTAACATCACTGGGCCATCAAAATTTTAGTTGGTGTTCAAACTGTGAATTGTCTATGGTGAATGGTTTCTTCCTTTTGACATGGACATTATAACATCAAGACTCAGGAAGCAGAGTCTTTCCGTAATTGAAATAGTCGAGTTCTTCACCAACTCCAAATCACATTATACTTACAGTCAAGTGGATGAGAGAGTAAAAAGAAGAAAAAAAGGATTATACTTATAGAGCCAGCAACGTGATTCTCACAAATCCATTGAGGATATTTTAGACCTGCTCTGATCCTCTGTGTCTTTTTACTGGAAAAAATTACTGAGCCAGAAGGCTAAAGCCTTGCAACATCTGTGTGCCAGTTATAAATTCAGAACCAAGTCATTTATCTGCCCACTTCAGTTTTCCCATTCCCAAGATGAAAGAGTTGGTCTATGTCTTAACTTAGTAAAAACTTTGGATTCTCTCCCAAAAAAAAGTACCTCAAACAATTTATGTATAAAATTTCAGGAGATGCAAGTGCTTCTTAACACTTGCTCACGTTCTCTTTAGCATATATACAACCCCAAGTTTAAAATGCCTGGGCCAAATGATTTCTAACACTCTATGAATAAATAAATAAAGCTCTATAAATTTTATGTTGACTTCTGTTTATTTACATCCTGGGTCTAAGCCAGCTACATTAAATTCATATCTGATTTTCTTTTCTTTTGTAAAAAAAAAAATGTCATTATCCTTATAAGAATTGCATAAAATAATTACTTTCAAAGTGTTTTCTAAAATTTTAGTCTTATTTTATATGATCCAGTTACTATACAGTTTCAACCATTCCTTGATCACCAATTTTTTTTTATATTTATTTTCATATTGAGGTTAAAACTGAAGATAATAATTTAAAACATTTAACCAGTGTCAAGGATAGTAGAGAGATAATTTCCAGGGTCTTCTTGTTGTATGTTCTGGCAAATAGTGCTATATATATATCCCTACATTTCTGGGGGACATAGAGGGTGATAAATTGTGAAATACTTTGAAAATATAGAAAAATATTGAATATAGCAAAATAAACACTTTCATGTCCATCTAGAATTAATATATATTAATTTTATATCATATTTGTTTCAGATCTTTTTCTTTTGTTGTTTTTAACAAATAAAATATTACAGCTACAACTAAAACCTTACAACCTCACTGATTTTTCTTTTTCCTCGGAGATAATCACTATCCTGTAGTTGGTTTCTTTCATTCCAATGCAGAGATTTTTAACATACAGATACACTCACACAAAAAGGGATACAATATCTATTACAGTTCTATGTGATTTAAAGAATTTATATAAGTGACATCTCTGGCTACTTATTTGAATATTGCTTTTTATGGAACATTTTGCTTTTGAGATGTATACATGTTATTAAAAGTAGATCTGGTTTATTAATTTTAACAGCTGTGGAATAGTTTAGTATATGTATAAATGACACTTTATTTCTCCAGTCCATCTCTGAAATAGTTTGGTTTCATATTTTTACTATTAAAAATAGTGCAACAATCAAAATGCTTGTGCAAGAGCATGAATTTCTCAAGGATACGTACCTAGAAACAGAATTGCTAAGTCATATGTGCCACCTCAACTTCAGTGATTATTGATAAATTGATCTGTATAGCAATTGTAACAATTTTAACTTCCACCAGCAGTATGTAAGAATCTCCATTTCCTCACATCTTATCAACTATTGGTGTCATTAAATGTATTAATCATTTTATGTGTATGCAGTGTAAGCATTCATTGGTTTAATGTGATTCTTGAGGAAATACTTTTCACTGAGTCTTTGAACAATTGTGCTGAGGTCTAAGTGAGAAAAATGAGAAAATAAACATAAGTAAAACAAAAAGTACCAAGGATCTGAAAGAGAAATAAAAACTTTCAGTATTTTCTAAGTATAATGTCTTATGATGTGCAAATATTAATTTTGAGATGTGCAAATTAATATTTTTAATTTGCACGTAGAATTATACTTAGAAAATACAGAAGAAACCACACAATTTTAGATACAATAAGAGAGTTTAGTGAGTTTGCTATGTAATCAGTATACAAAAATTCTTATCATCCCTTTCTTTACAAATGAAATATTTTCATTTTATTATAAAATTTTAAAATAAATATTTACATTTTTGACAATAGCAATAAAAACAAGAAAACACCTAGAGATAAACAAAATTTGTACAAGGTATTTATGGAGAGAAACATGAAACTTTATAAAATATAATCTACATAAATGAAGAATTTTCTTTCATGGGAAAGAAGACAATCTTCCTCATACACATCTATAATTTCAGTGAAGCTCTGATCATTAACCAATGTTTTCTTAAAAGTTCACTTTCTTACCATCATATTCACACTGAATATTAGGCTCCTCACTAGACCAGCTCACTAGACCTAACTGACCTAACGTCAGTTGAATGTGAAAATAAAATTAAAACAACTCAAGAAGTGATAGGTTTTAAAAGCGCAGGAAAACAAATAAAAATGATAGTCATCATCTAAGGTGGTCAGAAAAATGTTTACATAACTAAATTTGGACCTGGAGCTTTAGTTAAAACTGAAATAGATAGCATAGAAAAAAAAGTGTCATTCCTGCAAGATGAAATTTTCTGAGCGAAGCACAAACATGACACATGGTTTGGCCAAGACCACAAACCTAGTATTTATGAAAAAAGACATGGACAGAGCCTAGGGCTTATTTCACCACACGTAGACATTACAGTTTACAAGCTCTAGCCATGAAGGGACCAAAGTAACCTAGTTTTCAGATATCTAAGTTACACAGCAATTAGTGATCTGGAAGATATTTCTGTGGCAAACATTGAAAGTTTAGAGTTTGAAAGGCAAAGAGTAAATATAAAAAGTATTATAGTCCAAACTCCAAAACCTTTAAATATCAGACTTAGGAGTTTGGACTTCATTATAAAAGTTAAAATTAGTAAAACTTTATCCATTGTATAAAAACTTAGTAAAGAACATGGGGTATTGATTAAAATTTATAGCATCCTAATTGTAAATGAAAGACAGCATAGCTCTCTTTTCCCCATCCGCTCTTGTCTACATTGTATACATGTATCAGAACATTGCATTGTAGCCCATAAATATATGTAACTATTATTTATCAATTAAAATAAAATAATTTTTTTTATAAGACAGCACTCTGTCCTCCAACGTATATACCCTATGATTTATTGTCACATCGTCCTAATCTTAAACTTTACATGACTAGTAAGAGTAAATGAGACAACCCCCATCCAAACTGACAACCGTTAACTCTTTCATGGTTGACATGGGAGCTGTGACAACTATTCATTCAAAACAAGCTCTCAGGAAATATTACTCACCTTGATTTTCTTTTAATCTAAGTGTGCTTAGGTCAGGAGGCCTGCCTGCTCCTTACTGTATAAATGATAGACTGGAAATATTTTGGCTTCTTTTGCTTTTCTTCTGCTTATGTCTTCCTATTTACTGTATTCTTACTTTAGTAATTTAAAATAAGAAAGGCTAACTTCGTGACTATGATATTTCAATATTTCCTTCTGAAAGACTAAAATAAAAAGATATATGCTGTGTATTTCATGCTGTATTTTACAGGTAAAATAAAATTACATCACTTTTTGTTAACCAAAAGCATAATTCAATGCCTATTGCTAAGCATTGTTGTGGCTTTGGTCAAACAAGAAATTTGGCCAATTTCTTTAAAGAGCATTAAAATATTTTTGGCTTCATATTCCCTAATATCTATCTAGAAAATAAATAGTCAATATTCTAAATACAGTTTTTTGTTTGTTTGTTTCTTGTTTTTTCTTTGCCTCAATTTCAGCTCAACAATTTGAGGATTTCCCCATCTGGAAACACAAACCTTTTTTAGAATGGCATTATTTCTTACATTTTTATGTCACATTGCATTTCATGATGTAAATGAATGTGAGCATCTTTTTGGTGACTGATGTTAAAAAAAAAAAAAAAAGAATCTTAGAGGAAATTTAAAACTGATATCATCTTATCACTGTCTACCAGAATATTAGAATGTGAAACCCAAGTGATGAATGGCCAATTCCCAATAACTTGATTAATCAAGGCTGAATTTTAGAAATCTTTATCCAGTCATTTAAAAAGGTAATGGTGTGGAAAAGTTAGAGGAACCGTGTGTGTGTGTGTGTGTGTGTATGTGTGTGTGTGACAAGTATGTAACTTATTTTGTAGTTTTCCCACTTACTCTACCTCTTGTATCAGTAATCTTAATATTAATGTGCAAAAGTTAGTGAATCCTGTGTCCACAAATTTCCTTTCATATTAGCCATCTCATTATTTTTTAGTCTTCTGAAGACTATATATTTGCCTTCCCTCCAAAAAATGTTAAGTAACATTATGAAATCATGAAAATGTACACCAGTTTAAATGTGCATAAAATTTCAGGTTAAGCTGAAATCTTCATCTGTAGAAGACAGTTTTTTTGCCAGTCCTCTAAGAAGCCACACTAATGAAAACAACAATCAGTGGACGTGGTATGTCTGTCCACAGACATTCTAGTTCAACTCTCAAATTAAGCATCTTTAATCTTCATTAGTGCTTGACATTTATGCATTAAATAGCCAATGTCTGTTTTATCTTTTGAATTGTGTCCCAGAATTTTAAGTACCACTGAAAAGAACTTAATTACCTCTTTTGAAAAAAAAAAAGTCTAGTATAATTATCTGATAATATAAAAAGGAGGATAATAAATAAAAATACATAAATATAATTATTAAATTTAGACTTAAAAAACTCAACACCTTCTTACTCAAATCTTAGGCACTTAACTAAGGGTTACCATGGAGGAATATTGAGACAAATTAGTAAAAATTTCCATTTTATTCAACCAACAGAATCAGTGCTTTTAAAATACTAAAGTTGAACATGTTTGGGTTAGGCATGAACATTTTAATTTGCCAAAGTGTCCAGCACTCTTTAGTATTTTACAATAAGCCATTGCCTGTGACTTTTGAAGTCATTTGATTATACAACCTTGACTTTATACACTGACATTCTGCACCTCTATCCCGGGCCTGCTGTAACTTACTTCTACCAAATACATATTGCTATGTAAGCTTTACTCATAGAACACAAAAAATTCCTTTATTACAACAAAAATTTAGAAATCTATTCATTCTCAATAATTTGGGTGACTCAGAAAAATAAAGTAATCTCAATGACTTCTGCTTAACAGTTTACTTTTCACTACACCCTCATCCGTCAAACTAACATACTTTATCCATGTTAGTAATCGTGAGCTTATAGTTCTCTGAAACATATCACACTGCCATTCCTGTAGAAAGTCTAGTCTCCAGACAGGAACCATCATCACCACCAGCCCTGATTTATTTGCTTGGTGAATGCCTATCAATACACAAATTTCAAGACCACTCTTTTTTTTCCTTTCTTTAGTTATGAGCACTTTTGCTTAAAAAGTCCACTCTCAAGAATTCCTTGATGCCCACAGGCAGACTAAGTTGATCTTTCCTATAAGCGTCATCAATACTTCCTTGGCATCATATTGTAGATTTTTTATTCCATAGCTACCCATTACTAGACTGTGAGCACCATCAAAGCAAGAACCTCTCAAACATATATCTGCCTATACTATGAGATACAGTCTACAGAAATAAAAGATTACATGACCACATGATTCTAATCAAGATTTTATAGTTTTTAATACAAATAATCCAATATTTTATATATTTATGTTTAATAATGCTCTTCTGAGTATCAGCAATACGTTTGTCACTAGATTTTTCTTGATATGGTTGCAAGAAAAAGAATGTATGTTATTATAAGAACTCAGCTATGTAAAAACATAACCTTCAAAAACCCTAAAGTAAAATTTAGAAATAGATTTCATTTTCTATGCACTCATGGTTCTTAAATTAACAGTTAAGATACCTACTTCCATTAGTATGGTGAATTATATACCCTACATAAACTCTGGAAGAAGAATAAGTATCAAAAATGATTTTATCTTGACAGTTTTTGCCTGAAGTCAAAAGGTTTTGAATTTCCATCTTGATAACTGGACGGGCTCAGAGAGACAAGCTCAGCAAAGCCCAAGGCCTTCAGGATGCAAGAAAACTAATAGGAAAACCTTGCACAGAAAATTAAACATAGGAGAAACGAACCCTTTATTTGTAAATAAAACCCTTTCATATCAAACAAACATACAATCTAAATTCTGATTGTGGGTGAAGAGAAAAATAAAATCCTCCTCTGAGAATCTATAACCACAGAATAGTCTTCACACAAGTTTGCAGTTGAAATTCACACTACCTGTACAGTATCAAGGTCTTTGTTCGGAAAATTTAATCTAAAGCTAAACTGGTTTGGCCCACTGCCAGTTGTCTGGCAGAGAAAAAAATGCAAATGCTCTTTGGAACAGCTCAACTTCAAAACAGACTTCAAAGAATTCCCAGAGATAAAAATTTTAAGAGAAATGAATAGCTCACAATCAATATTCACAACCTGAATAAAAACCAAATCATCATAAATGAGAACCAGAAGAATGAAGAATGTAGTATAGTGATTGACATGTATGTGTGTATGAGACAGAGATGATAGATAAGACAAAAATCGCAAAAGACAGGAATTATCATCTATTTATTTGATACATTTAAAACAGTTAGATCTGTAGGCAATATTTGATATTATCAGGAATGAAGCATATTTGAAAAAGAACCAAACAGAACTGATATAAATTTAAAAATATAATAATGAAATTTAAATTTATTTTAAAGGTCAACTAAAAATGTCAGTTTAAGAGAAAATTAGTGAACTGTAATAAACATCTGAGATATTACCAAGAATGTAGTAGAAAGGGTCAAAGAGAAAGAAAATATGAAAAAAAGAATGCAAGATACAGCTAGTGGAAGAAAGTCATATATATATATATATACACACACACACACACACACACATACACACACACACAAAGAGACACATATATACACATATGTACAATTATATAAGTATATATGTGTATGTATATATATAAATATATATACACTTATATAAGTATATATATGTGTATGTGTATGTGTATATCTATATATACTTATAGACATACACATATACATACATATATAATTGTAGATTAAGAAAGCACTTAATATTTCTTTCATCCTATAATTAATTTCTCTCAAAAACAGCAAAATTTTTTTAAATACCCAATAAAAAGAAAAGCGAGCGAATGCTATTCAAAAAAATACAGTAAGGCCAATGACATTTCCAGGAGAAGAGTTGAAAGCCTCAGTCCTCAGATCAAGGAAGTTACATGCATCCCAAGCGGAATAAATAAAGAGAAATACATATTTAAACACATCATAGTAAAATAAAGAATATCAAAATGAATAAAAAGATATTAAAATCAACAAGAAAACACAGAAAATAAGCCAAAAAAAAGGTTATTAAAACAACTGGTTTCGAAATAACAACAGAAACCAAAAGAGAATAGTTTCCTCAGTTTACTGAGAGAAAATAATTGTCAACATACAATTCTATGTGTACATTTGAAGTATTTATATGTTTAAGTCATTTTTTCACAAGTAATTATTAAGAATTAATGAAAAACGCTCTCACTAGAGGAAATTTTTATTTATATCCTTCAAGACAAAGAAAAATTATCCCAGATGCAAGATTGAAGACAGAAAAAAAAAATAAGAATATTGGTAAATATGTAGGTAAATCTAAGCAAACATTGATTGTGTAAATTACCAGTAAAAATGACTAATTGTATGTTCATTTGGGGTGGGAAGTGAACAGCTAGAATTAAAGTTCTCAAAAATAGTAATACATAAGTTGTTGGAAGAGCCATCGAGTTGGAGAGTTCTAAGATATTTGATTTGTTGCAGGGAGAAGACTGAACGCAATATATTCTGACTCTAATTTGGAAGCCTCAAGTAAGGTATGCATATGATGTGTGCTGAGGTAATCACTAGAAAAACAGTTACAACTACAGTACATACAACATTCAAAAATTAGAGGTGAAATAAACAATGGAAACATAAATCTAAAAACTTAATTCACCCAAAATGACTGGGCTGGGGTGATGTGAAAAGCACAAGGGAAGACAGTGGGAAAAGTAGCAACGGTAAACATGGATGCATTTTTAGGTATCATGAGGTAAATTCAGAGAAAAAAAATACTGTATTACTTAATCAACTTAAAGTTCACAAAAAGTCCACACTAAACCATATATTGTTTAGGATTGCCATTGACATTTAGAACAAGAGATGGCTGCACGTGATTGGGACGAAGACACGGAGTGTTTCTAAGGTACATGTAATGTTCTATTTCATAGCCTGAAGGAGGCAGCAGTGATGTTCATTATATCATTTTTCTTAGAGTATGTGTATACAGCAGACCCTTGCACAGTGCAGAAGTTATGGATGCCAATCCCCCATGCAGTTGAAAATCTATATATAACTTTTGATTCCCCCAAATACTGCATATTGTCACTTATAAGTGGGAGCTAAATAATGTGTACACAAGGATAGAGAGAATGGAATGGTAGACATAGAAAACTTGGAAGGGTGGAAGGGTGAGAAGGTGCTGAGAGATGAGAATTTACTTAATGGGTACAATGTATAATGCTCAGTGATAGCTACACTAAAAGCCCAGTCTTTACCACTATGCAATATGTCCATTAACAAAACTGTACTTTGTATTCCCTAAATCTATAATAATAATAATTTTTAAAGGTATTTGTGCAAAAAAAATATAGCCTACTGTTGACTGGAAGCCTTACTGATTACACTCAATTAATGCATATTTTATATATGTATTACATACTGTATCCTTACAATAAAACAATCCAGAGGAAAAAATGTTATTAAGAAAACATAAAGAAGAGAAAATATATTTACTATTCACTAAGTGGAAGTGGATGATCATAAAGGTCTTCATCCTTACTGTCTTCACATTGAGGATGCTGAGGAGAAGGCAGAAAACAGGGGGTTGCTCTTGTCTCAGGGATGGCAGAGGCAGAAGAGGTGGAGGAGGTGGAAGAGGTGGAAGAGGAGGCAGGAGAGCAGGCACATTCAGTGTACTTACTGAAAAAAAATCTATGTATACTTGGACTTGCACAGTTCAAACTCATGTTGTTCAAGAATCAACTGCAATTTTATACACTCTTATTAGTATATCTGCCAATAAAATTTTACCATCAGTACTGTAAGAAAGAAACATATGTCTATTCCATTGAGTGCTTTTATGATGGGACTGATTAGGGACTGATTTCATGCTGAAATAGATGACTCCTTGAGAGTCCCTCCTGTCCCTGATATTTATTTATTTAGCAAAACATACAACTGCCTATGGAAGATTTGGATGACAGCATTTGAAATACTGGCATCTCAAACAAGCAATATTTTCGAGACAAAACTGGCTTTTACAGAATGAGCAGCTGAGATTTAGGAAACCTTAGTTGAGTTCTCCTTTCTAGGGATCATCACACCTGTCCTCACAGTTGTCTATTTCTAGACTCCCAGCCTGATGCCCTCATGGAGGTTCAGCAGATTTCATTTTATGCAGTCTTTACACCTTGGCAAATGTCAGGCATCTAGGACTCCTCCTAACTGGCATTTGTAGCAAGTAAAAGATAAGCTACGATAAATCAGACTGACTAAATTCCCCAATACCATCTGTGCTGCTACAGCATACATAGATGCCATCATATTTTAAAAAAGAAATCTGACTGGCAATGAAGTGTTTTGAGTCATGAAATGTGTGAGCTGGTCACCCAAATAAGTAGGAAAGGAAAAATCACATGAAGCTTTCATAATTCTGAGCTATTTTCATTTGATGTCATTTCATAAATCATATGGTACTGGTGCTATAAAACTAAATACACAGCATATAAATAGATAATAGAAAAGTCGTGTGGTTTTCTACAATAATTACAACACAGTAACTGCCATGCAAGATTTCTTTTACATTTTTAAGCATTTTGAAAAACTATTTCTTTTCTGTCAATGTTCTGCCTTTATTGAGCCTATTAAGAAGTATTTTTCAAGTTTCAACATTCTTTTTTACTGATACACTGTGCTACCTGCTTAGTATGAAGACAACTTCATGACAATCACCAAACAGTTTGGTGCTCACAGAAATACAGGGAAAATAAAAACTTCTAGATTCAATCTTGTCTGTCAACCCTCTCTCTCAAGAAAAAATGCTCCTCTTTATCATGCCTGCACAAATTTGTGGCTCAAATATTGCAATATGACTATCAATGCATAAATTGGATGTGCAAATTGAATTATGGCCTGATTTTATAAAGTGAGTAAATTGTATTCTGTGATGCCTGTGATGAATTCAAGTTTTCTCAAGCACTGGACTATTTAACAGCTGACTTGGAGGCAGTGAAACAAAGCAGAAACAAAGACAAACTAAGAATAGCAGTTTTTTCCCCAAAAGCTAGTCTCAAAACAAGCTGTAAACAAATGTCAGAAACAAGAGAAGGAAAAATAAACTTGCAATCATTCAAGAGAATGAGGTCAGTACAAGCATGATTGTACTGAGTTTCAAGCAATTAATGCATATTTTCTTCAAAATCAGAGTTTGTGAATCAGAGATTAGAACAAAAGGAAGATAATTAGACTTTATATTGGCAAAAAAATTAATATCTAATCTTTATGTGCAAGTTAATGTGCTGCATTTGCCCACTGATAACAGAAAATGAGAGGACTTCCTAAGTCTCCAGGTGACCCTACCTAGAGAGGGTGCTTAGCAAGAGAAGGGACAGAAGATGAATTAATGAATTAGACATTGCTCAAGCAGCTGAAGAGCAGCAGATCACAGTTCCCTAATGACAAGATTAAAGAAGTGCAAATACTGAACTAAATGCTTTAGATATAGTTTATCAGTTTGTCTCACAAGAAGGCTTCAAAGTAGGTATCATTTACAGGTGATGACAATTTGAAATCCCAAAGAAATGAGACTACTTATACATGAAGAGAGAGAAAACAATATCATACAGAAGCATAAACAAAAGAAGTACCTACAATGAGGCACAATTTCTTTAAAGGAAGTGGAGTTGGGCTTCATTGTTTAGAAATAATTTTCCAGTGGTCTGATTTCAGGTCACCAGGAGAGAAAGTATTTCTATCTCAGAGCTTTTGAGAGTAGAGATATCACAGCCCAAAGAGTGCAGACATCCTGGAAATGTCAGCTTGATGTGTCTATAGTAGCTAGATATAGCCAAGGTCAAACGCATAGGACTTAGAGCAGGAGTCAGCAAACTATGACTCATGGGTTAAATCTGACTCTCTGACCATTTTTTTTTTTTTTGGTACAGTCTGTAGCTAAGAATTATGTATACATTTTAAATGGTTGAAAATATATCAGAAAGATATTCTGTTACACAGAAAAAGGATAGGAAATGTCATTGAAATTGAATTTTCAGTGCCCATAAATAAAGTTTTATTGGATCACAGTCACACTCATTATTTTGCATAATGCCCATGGCTACCTGCAAACTAGTAGAATTGCATATGCCTAAAATGTTTACTATCTGGCCTATTACAGAAAAAGTTTATTGACCTTGCTTCAAAGTCAATAGGTATTCAATTCAAATCTTGATTTTTGTCTAGCTGTGTAATCTTAAGAAAGACAATTTCTTTCAACCTCAGTGTCCTCATCTTTAAATAATACCTACTCTTGAAGGTTTTAAGAAAGTAAATGAAATTCAGTGGACAAGGTTTCCATTTTTGTTGGATTGTCCCATCTGCATTTTGTCCTTCGTCCTTGCCTTTCCTTCTTGGTTAACTCTGTATATCATGGCTGGAGCTCTAGCAGTCATTTTGTGGTTATGAGGAAAAGGCTAAAAGAATCATGAAACCTAAGCTTTGACATCCTTGAGCTGCTAAACCAGCAATTATCTACCTCAGGATTTCTTGATGAATCAGAAAAAAGAAAGCCCTTGCTTTGTCTTTTGGTTTCTTGTAACAAAATTCAATCTCTAACTAATAGATTTATCCTCAAGAAGTTATTTGATCCATACGCTTCCTTGGACCTGTGCATCTTTAAACATCAAGACCACGGTGTAGCAATTTTAATGAGTTTATTTGAGTCATTTGTGCCTGAGTAACATCATATAATCAACTGCTTTTCATGTAAGCAAGGCCATCAAAAGTCCCCGTGTGGTGGAAAAAGCTTTAAAAATAGGATATGTCATTCCTTAGAGAAAAGGAATTTGAGATGCTAAACTCTGAATGAGACTCTGAATGACTACTGACAGTGATTATCTTAATTAGCAGCATCTCTGATCTAGGAGCTTGAACTCCATGCTGCAACTGAAAAATACAATGACATTATCATTTAAATACATTTTAAATGGAAACTTCAAATTTGATAAACCTTTAGTTCATCCATTCCTTTGAAAACATTTTCCCTTAGAAAGATTAAATTAAATGGCAGGGAGTCTTTATTGATGTCAAGTCCATTTAAGTCATTTGAGGCAGGTCACTGATTTACTTGCATTTGTATTTGGCAAAACTTCGACATTAATCTAATCTTACAGCCCTTATTTACACAATTTACATTTTAAGTCAATAGAAGTCAGTAGGAGACTTATTTGTGTCTCATAGCGTTTAGTATTGATAAATTTTATCAATATTTTAGTTTATTAATTTGTTTTCTGAATAAGTCTGTCATCCACCAAACTGAAGCTGTGAAATATAACAGTAATAAAATCAGTATCATTACTTCATAAGCCAAAAAGTGTTGTTCTAATTTTCAGAACCAATGGAATCTAACTTCTAACCACAAATGGGAGGAAAAGAGTTATCTGCACAGCTTTATGGACAACTTTAATAAGAATTAAGCCATACATATATTTGGAAATCACTAATTAAATTACTGAAGATTATATTTTTAGATATACTTTAGAGAAAAAAAGGAAGCAGCTGAACATTTTTAGTTAATAACCAAAACAAAGTAACAGCCTACATTCTCTTGCCTTTACATTGGGTGCAATTGTGGTTTTTCCTACCAAGAAGACCTGGTGCTTTGAAATCCAAAGCAAGGTTTTTTCATGGTTACGACATTTCCCATGACATTTATTCAAAAAAATCAATCTGGCTTTTAAAGCACTGGAAACAGGGTCTTGTGAAACGAGGAAACCATAATAAGGCTTCAGCCAACAAAGTTACTTTGATTTTTTTTTTCCCCAAAAACCTTCTGAGAAGCTTTACCTGAAAATGGATCTGGGTACTTACACTTCAAAGGCAAAGGCCATCTGAGAGGCTTTTTATTAACAGCAGGGTTATCTTCTATAGATTTTATTTTAGTCCCTTGAGACTTTGAATATAATCAAGTTATAGAGTCAACACCGAACAAAATTTAATTTGGTCTTGTCCTAATCAGACTCAAGTTATACAACAGGGATGACAAAAACGTCTTTACAAAAGGCCTGAAAGTGTGGGGTAAATATAAGACTTTGGTAAAGGGAGAAGGAGCAGCTAAATAGGTGTGTAACACCGTTAAGAAATGTGTGATCTGTAAGCTGCAACACAGTGTGGATCTTGTTTCAGTTTTTGCTTTTCTCCCAATGAAAGTTCCTTAAATTAAGGTAAAACTTAGGAAATATTATACTGACAGCTTTGGAAACAGGGTATGACTGGCTGTTGCATTCAGAACCCTAGAGACTCAAGTCAAGTGATTTAAGATAATGTCAGTAAATAATCAAATATTTATCAGTGTGGGGGAAATACAGTAAGAAGGCTCAGTCCCACCCTTTATTCAAACCGGCTGTGTTCATCTTGGACAAAGCACTTGACATTCTCTTAAATTCAATTTCTAATATCGCTGGACTAGGAGGTTTAAGAAACACAAAAGAGCTCAGCTATCTAAAAAGCACCTTACATATATGGTTAGTATTTTCCATTTAATCAGAGATGGTCAAACTGCCATTTTTTTCAGGGAGTTTTTTGTAACTACATATTGCAAGTTCACTCTGAGAGATGCTAACACACTCAAGAGTCTGTATATTTTAAAGTGCTTTAGGTCATTCTGTAGTTTAGCCAAGTTTGCAAATCACTGCCACTATACTATGAGTTAATTGATGACAGGAACAGTAATTGACCCTCCCCTGTACTTGGCACAAGTGTCTATCCCAGAGTAGGTTCTATAAAAGTGAGTGTTAACTGAAAAACATAAAAGTGAAGGAATTAATGATGAACACTCTTAGTTACCACTATAGGCTGAGTTGTGTCCTCAAAAAATCCATTTGTTGAAGCCCTAACCCCGAGTACCGCAGAATGTGACTGTATTTGGAGATAGGACCTTTAAGGAGGTAATTAAGTTCAAATGGAATTGTAAGGCTAGGCCCTAATCCCATATGATTGCCATCCTTATAAGAAGAAGAAAGTTGGAAACAACCACCAGAAATGTACATGTACAGAGGAAAGACCCTGTGAGGACACTGCAAGAAGGTGGCCAGCTACAAGCCAAAGATAGAGGCCTCAGAAGAAACCAGATGTGTTGACACCTTAAGTTTGGACTTCTATTCTCCAGAAATGTGGAAAAAAATGAATGTATGCTGTTTGATCTACCAAGTCTATTTTGTTATGGTACCACTAGCAAACTAATATAGTTAGAAAAAAGTATTAGAATTTACTAGAACAGGCAAAGATATCAATACTTTGTCTGACATCACACAGCCGGTAAATTCCAAGGTTGGGGTTCAAACACAGGTTTACTAGTTATATAACTCAAATGATTTGTCCACGAATTACTCTCTATACCACAGTACTAAAATGTGTTCCTTCTAGTAATAAATCCAGAATTATACTTGCCTTCTAAAACAGGATCCCATCTGTAAAAAGATGAAGGTAGTTTGTTTAAAAACAATATGCTTTTCTGGTAACAATGTTGTGAATGTGCATTGATATCCTCTGTATTCAGATTCTCATTTGCTAAGTCATGAGATAAATATACTCAAGGCTTAATTAAGCTCTAAGAGAAGTACAAGTATTTAACATATTAGTCAAGTGCATTATCACAGTTTCACAAATAATATGTATGGTAGTTCATAATGACCAAAAGAAACAGTTTTAAAACATAATTTTCAAGCATATTATTGATCTTAAATTTTCAAATCTCTTATGGAAAGCAAATTAGACAAAAACCAACTGAAAAGATTATGTGTTTGGTGTGTATACTTAAAGAGAAACTATAATAAAAAAAAACCAGAACAGAATGTTGTATTCACATTTATTACTAGGTTATGTGAGGCCTAAAACTACATATTTGGGTATTAATAAGCCAATATAACTCAAGGTCGTAGATACTTTCATAAATTAGGTCTCATGTTGCAAAAATTAATGGATATTTAGATATCCCAATATATAAACTCAGGAGTGCTTTTTCTTTCAAAAGGTGTCATGAAAGCAATAACAATTACTATATGGAACTTAAGATTTTCAGAAGTATTGAATCTAAAATATTTTTGTAAACATCTGTAGATATATTCCTACAGACACACTTTTAAAATATAAATGATATCTAGTCAAGTAGAAACTGTTTTACCCAAAGTCTCATGGGAAGATACTTCAAGTTATAGTCCAATAGCAGAGTTCAGACATGTAAAAATATTCTGTCAAATGTTGCACTCTGATTGATATCTTTTAAACGAGGAATTCACTTTACCCAGCATCAGGGGATTTTACAAAATAAGATTCTACAATGTTTTAATAACATGAAATTAAGCCATCCCAACTTCATCTTAATAGAGAACTGTATTGCCATCTTCTCCACTAGCAACATAAATTTTAAAAAAAGAATTACTCTAATCACCTTGGTAAAATTTGTGATGCAGTGAATTTTACAATCTAGAGCATAGCTTGGCCACTGCCCATTTATAGAAAATGTCATCCAATACGGAATGTGAATTGCTCCCCTTCAGAGTCATGCAACACTGTTTTTTATCAAGGAAGTATTTATTTACTCTAAATTTTCCCACTAAGAAAAAAACAGCCTTATTCTTCCATCCATGATGAATTCCTATGAAATCTTAAAGTACAACAAAAAACAACAGCTATTAGAAAGATGCTATTAGAAATATAGCTGAAAGAAGCTTAAATTTCCTTCAATGTTGTGAATTCTGTGCTTATATTCGCAACATATATACCACTCATTCGATCAACCAATAATACTTGGACCCACCAAGGGCCAAGTATTAAGTGAGGTTCTAGTTGGGATAATAAACAAAGAAAGACATTAGTCATATTTTCATTTTTTCCCTCCTTTCTTTTCTCTCATCCCTCTAACCTTAGTGAGCATTTCTGAATTGCCAAGTCTTCCACTGAACCAGGAGTTTACTCTGTCTCAAAATAAATATTTTTAAAATTTAAATGTAGTATAAACATCTCTCTAAAATTTATTGAAAACTCATCTCAGCTTCTTTGATGGAATATCCAGTCTTAGTTTCTTTATTTATAAAACATTTAGGATATGTATGTGGATTTCAAGGTCTGCTTTTTAAGTGTTTCTAAATGGACATGATTGTTACTTCCAACCTAATCATGACTTCATTCTATGACATACTAAGTCATCAGCTCAGGGTCTCCTCAGGTTTGTGGGACTCTCTGCCAACACACAATATGACACCTGATAGATATGCCTTTGGGATTAATAGATTACATCTGTAGTTTTTAAATTTTTTTCTCTTGCTGTCAGACTGTCAGAGACTGTATCTTGGTATTTGGATCATCATGACATCCTTTTGTCCTGACTGATGTCACATCTTAAATCACATGCAAATTGAAAATCAGCCTGCTAAAGCTACATAAAAAGAGGCTTGCCCTGTGAAAAATTAGATTTTGAAGAGAGAAAACAGACTCTTTGCTGCCTACTCATCTACACAAAAAAAAAAAAAAAAAAAAAAAAAAACCATCTATTTTTCCCTTTCTTGTGACTGCATTCTTTGAGAAAGGTAACTTAACCCCTCTCCCTACTTGCATGTCAATGGAAGGGAATATTTTCAGTTCCTTTGAGCAGCAACTATCTGGGACATTCACATGGTCAGTCTATTGACTAGAGATCTAAAAGTCTTAGACCATGACCTGCTTCCTCTTTATTTCCTGTACTTTAATGTAGGAGGCTCTTTCCTCTTGTAAGTTGTCCTCACTAAGCAGATCTATTTGACTGATTGTAGAAGTGGCTCTGCAGATCCAGATCTGTCTCTCCTCATGCAGACAAGCCTGACCATATGAGTAGGTATTTGGTTCAAGGGAAGATGGCATGCTCTATTTGCCCTAAAGCCTAAGGCCAATGCTACAGCTTCTGAGCAAAGGCTTGTAAGGAGAGTGAGGGCAATCGGGAGGGGAGATGGTTGCAAGAGTAAAAGGGGACATTGCTGCTATCATGTGCTTTTACATTAATTAATAAAGCTGATATATTATTGCTTTTATCTTTCATTTTTTATATATCTAGTTTCCTTGGCCAAAACCTTGAGAGGAAAAATGATTGATTAGGTTATTTCCAGGTAAAAGAGATATTATCTTGGAATCATTATGGAAAATAAATAAAATTGTTGAAAGAAACTTATTATTTAAATGGGATTCCTAAACTTAAAGTCAACCAGATGGTGAAGAATTTTTTTCATTGGGAACAAATGCATTTAAGTTTCTGCACATTAATAATTTGTTTTCACACCAGCCACTTACAGTTAAAGAATGCCAAGCACTAAATACAACATTAAGCACACACATATTCCTGTAGAATGCTACATTTCAAAACTATGAGACAGATATATAACAAATGTAAAAAACATCTATTGCTACTTACTCATGACAATCATTTTTGGTTTTCTTTTTTAAAGAAGCTGGTGACATAATCTCCAACACAATGTAGAAAATCTCAACAGTATACTTGGAGACTGATTTCAATGATTTTAAACATATAGATTATATAAAAGAGAAGATTAACGATTTTTCTGAAACCTAAAAACTTAAAATGTTGTGTTTATCTTTAAACATTTAAAGTCTTGCTAAACTTTCTGTTAAGTAGGCTTGAAATGGGGGCTGTGACCCCATTTCAAAACTGCCATGAGACTTGCTGCAAAGTTTGCTGCTGTTACTGTGAAACAAACCCCAGGTGTTCTCAGACTACCTTGGGGGAAAATCCTACACACTCCTTTTTTGGAATTTGCAGGGGACAATATGAAAGAAAGGCACCAGAATGGTTCCTGGACTCAGGAGCTCTCAAAGCTCTTTTCAAAGAGTTACCTTTAATAAATACATGACTTAAGCTCCCTGTTCTATGACTAGTTTCACTTTGGTCATTTGAGAAGAATACAGACCCAGCATTCAAGCATCATTAGCCTCTTATGTCTTTTTTTGTTAAATCTTTTCCTATACATTTTCAGTAGGAGTAATGTTTTGGACTTGAGGCAGTTCTCAAGTGTATGTGTTGGTTTTGCTCATGTTCCCTCTGCCAGCCTAACACAACCTAACCTAAAATTGAATTTGATTAACTGCATTTTGTTCACAGTAAATCATCATCCACTTTGCGCACTGCTCTGGTTTCATTATCACATGAATATTCCAGGATGTCACAAGTGCATTTGTGTCCTCAGCTCCATACATAGTCTAACACATTCTACTGTGCCCATTAACTGGAAATTTCCAATTTCTAGAGAGCATTCATATTTCTGATCCTTTGCCAGTAGCCACTGTCCCTGCAAGCTTTCACTTAATGCATTTGGGCACAATTATCGATCCTCAGCTGGAGTGCATTCCTCGGGACTAAACTGCTGCCAGGTAGAATTTTGGTAACGCACACATTGGGTATCTTCAAGGAGGACATAAATGTTCTCTGAATGAGTAAATATCATTCCCTGAAAAACTAACCTGTAACAACTGCTATTTTATTTCTCTTTCCATATCTATGTAATCTATGAGAACAGCCAATGGCATGGTACTTGGAGTTTTCTATGTATTATTCATAAATCAAAAATGGTTAACTAAAACTTTCTGCATAGGTATAAATTATTCAAAATAGAATTACTATTTATTGAATATCCATTAATTCTTCCAAAGTCTGTTTAACAAAATCTATCAGTCTTTCAAGTATGTGTGTCTCTAACATTAGCAGCAAACTGTCCACCAACCTTTGCCAGTTTTAACCATTGTTTAGGAAGTAAATCCATGGCTGCTATACATATTTGAATTTCTGTTTTCTAAGTGCTTCCAACTTGTTTAAGAGAGTGATCACCTACAGTTCCTTAGTAATGTCTCACAAATCCATTAGACCTATCCATGAAAAATTCTAAGGAGAATAGATAGAGGCAGTTTTTATCTTAGAGTATGATTAGAAGTGTTTACAATATCTAATTATGTAAGGCTCTTTTGTGTATTTATGTAAGTATACAAATACATAATTTTATATAAATACATAAAATACACAAAAGAGTCTTAAATAATTAGATATTATAAACAGACTGTATGGACTAAATAGAGTGGACTTTTTAATCATACACTGCAATAAATATGCTGTTCCCCTAATCCACTCTTACTAATACAAAACATTCTATTTTCATATGTAATCCCAGAGTCACTCCTATATGTATCAGGCAATTAATTGCAGTTAGTCATTAGTTATGAACGATAATTAATATATAAAATATATGCAATAAGATAAATTAGCAAATTGTGATTGTGTATAGGATCCTATTTATAGATTTAGTTTCTCATTTAATAAGTTACTTTTTCTATAATGCCACAGATGGCATTATACTTTATAAAAAAACTAACATTAGGAATGACGTCTAATGCCAGGTACAAGACAAGGATGTCTACTCTTGCCACTTCTATACAACATTGGACTAGAAGTTCTAAATGATATTATTCAAGAAAAAGAAATAAAAGGCATCCAAATTGGAAAGAAATAAGTAAAACCACCTCCATTTTCAGATAACATGAGTATGATGATAAATAATTCACTTTAAAGAAAAGCTGTAACTCACAAGCAAGTTCAGAAAGTTTGCAGGATGCAAGATCAATATGAAAAATTAGTTATATTTATGTACACTAGCAATTAACAACCCAAAAAGAAAATTAGGGAAACAATTTCAGTTCAGCATTAAAAAACACTTAGGAATAAATTTCATAAAAGAAGTACAATATTACTATACTGACAATTACACCCTTTTTCTAAAGAATTCTAAGACCTCTAAATAAATGAAGACAACTCATGTTCATGGATTATGACACTTAATATTTTTATGATGACAATATTCCTTAACTGTATAAACACCAAAATCGATCACAGTGCCAGCTGTGTTTTTTGTTAGTGCCACTGATAAAAATACTAAAATTAATTTAAAAATTTAAGGGACACAGAATAGCCAATAAAATCTTGAACAAGAACAAAACTGAAGGACTCCTACTTCCCAATTACAAAACTTACTATAAAATTATAATAATCAAGACAGTGTAGTTCTAGCTTAAGAACAGACGTATAGATCAATGGAATAAACATGAGAATACAAAAATTAATCCTGAAATTTATGGTCAATTGATTTCGACATGGGTGCCAAAACAATTCAATGGAAAAATAATCCCATTTTCAACAATGGTGCTGAGACAATTGGATTTCCACACGTAAGCAAGAAAAAAAAAAAAGAAGCTGGAACTCTAACTTGAATTATACACAAAAATTAACTCAAATGGATAATAGATCTGAATGTGGAGGTCAAACCACAAAACTTTTAGAAGAAAACATAAGAATGATTGCTTGCACTCTTGGATTAGGCAAAGGTTTTTTTAGACACCGCATAAGTGCATAGAACAGTGCCTGACATACAGCTGGATCTTGTTTTCTTATTCTTAAGTCCAGTTAATTTATCTTTTAATTGGAGTATATTTAGTTACATAAATAATGTGTCTGCTGACATATTTTGTTTTAGTTCTGCCATCTTTCTATTGCCTTTCTATTTCATTATTTCTTAATCACATAATTCTTTTCTGCCCTCTTTTGGATTAATCATGTGTTTAAATTATTCCACTTATATTTATTAATGTTTTAGTTACTTTGTATGACTTCATGGTTATTCTCAATGTTACAAATACCCTATTCTTTTATTACACTATAGCTTAAACTATTACTTTTACCACTTTCCAAATAATTCAAGAACCTTAAATTGTGTAGTTTCATTTTTCCCTTCTTCCTTTCTTGCTAGTAGCATTATTTTACATCTACATAAACTAGAAGGCCTAGAATACATATTTATTTTTGTTGCTTCAATCAGTGTTCTTTTGTCTTCATTCAGTTGTCTTCATTCCTTCCTTTAGTTCTATGCTTACTTGCTGGAAAAAAATTTTTTTTCAATATCAATAAATTCCTTTAGCATTTCTCATACTGCTAGCATGCCAGAAATTAATACTTTAAGCCTTTGTTTATTTGAAAGTGTATCCCTTGAATTTTTGAACAATATTTTTTAATATAGAATTCTAGGTCAGCAGTTTTCTATATTCCACTACGCTATAAAGATGTTATTACATTTTGTCTCCTGTCTTCTACAATCTGTTAAAATGTGAACAGTACATTTTTCTTTTACCCCATCAAATTCAACAGTACTCTTCTCTAGACATTTTTCAGTTTATTTTTACCTGAAATTATCATCAATTTGCATATTACGTGCCAAGGTGTGTTTTTCCCCCCATCTGGGGTTAACTGAATGTTTTGAAACTGAATTTAACAGTTTAGAAAATTCTCAGCTCTTATCCTTTTAAGTATTGTGTCATTTTATTCCCTTCTGTAATGCTCCAGTGTCTTAATGTTTATACCAGTTGATCATGTCCCAAGTATCTCTTGTTTTGTTTTTAAAAAAATTTTTTTTCCCTTTTTTATTTTATATTGATTTCGTTAAACCTGTGTTTTAATTTTTACAGCCTATTTATGACTTCTTAGCTTCAGCATTAGAACATTTATTTGAATGTTCATGAGAGTATGAAACATTATACTGAAATTCTCTTTTACCTATTACACTCACCTTCTTTATTTTCCCTAATATATCTGTTGTAGTTGATATTCATATTTGCTAATCCCATCATCTGAGTCATCTGTTTTTCTGCTTCTATTGTTTATTTTTCTCTTGATTTTCTTGCCTCTTTGTGTCTTAAGTTTTCATTTACATACAAAACATTATTTATTTTAAAAAAGAAAAGAACATAGAGGCTGAAATTGAAGATCTTTTCCTCAGATCAGATTTATTCTTTATGTTATTAGGCTGATCGTTTCAGAGTCTGAATATTTAACTTAGTAGGGAAACATGATGGAATAGGGTTACATTATATTTTCTTTATGACTTAATGCATCTTTGGATTTAAATGCCTAAGACCAGCAGTATGTCTATTTTAGGTCTGTCCCACTAGAAGATTTGGCTGTATTAGCAATGAGATTGTGTATGAGATTACATGCTGCCTTTCCGGCCCAAAAGTAAACTTTATTATAAAAGAGTTATAATTTTTATCATTAACCCATTAAACACTCACAATAACACTGAGATAATTATTATCATCATTTCCTTTTTACTTATGAGAAAACTGAGCAACTAAGTAATTAAGAAACTTTCTCAATATCACTCATTTATTAGTGTTAGACTAAGAAAGTCTAGCTCTAAGAACCATATTCTTAACCACAGCAAACCTATTACTGTCTTTTATAAATATTCTAAATGTTCAAAAGTGGAAATTAATTAAATATATGTACCTCTTTATGGAATAATCCGTAACTATGAAAAGTACCAGGTGAATCTATATTCAGGTCTATGAGATGGCATAATGTCTACATTGTTAGGTGAAAAAATAGGAACAAAACTATATCATAGTATGATTTAATTTTTGTAAAATAAAAACTGTGTGGTAGTATATTTATGTGTATGTGTGAAAAGACATATGTAAACACCTAAAACATATAAAACAATATACATCCAAACAGTAAAGGTGGTTATCTACAGGTATAATGTCATAGGTGATCTTTTACTTTCTTTTTTATTATCTGTAATTTTATTTTGTCATTTTGGTTTAATTACAAGTATGGATTACTTATTTATCTTTTCATTTGTAAAATAAAATCCCTTTTGTAAATACTTCAAAGAGAAAATGGATGGATTAAAAATAATCTAGCATTTTTCTCAAAAATATAAAAAGCTTCTTATGGATCACAGTTTTTTCTTTAGAAATAGTAATAATTATAAGATAGGAATCACTTATAGGTGTAATGCATAAAAAGAAAATCATAACACATAATAACAGAGAAAGAAAACTGTACAAAGAAAATAACTTAGAGTTTAGTATTTATAAATATCTAAAAATTAAGAATAAATAAATAAAGGCTACTAACCAGAGTTGGCTTAGCAGGGAAGGCTTTCTTCCACCAATTTGAGTTGTAACTGATGTATCGTATTTGAAGAGCTCTATGTTTATGGCTCTTGTGTTTTCTCAAAAGTACAACTAAGAAAGATTGAGTTATTAAATTTTAATTCAACCCAATAATTTTTTATTATTTGCATTTTTTCTTTTCATATAACCCCTATTTTATAATAAAATTGAATCATGGTTGTGTATATGACAGTGTCTCAAGATTTTCTGACTGCTTGATAGCCTTTGATCTATAATGTATTAAAAAGTTATCTTAAATCATTGATCATCATTTCCAATTTTGTCTCAGTCTCTGCATTTTATCTTCTACATTTGAATGATAACTCTTTGGCTAATATGTATATAAGATTGCAAGAGACTGAGCCCAATATCCAAGTAATTTGAAATTGCTATCTCTAAATATTTAATCTCATCTTGTTGTTCATCATTTGCCCTCATATAACTGACAAAATAAATGTAGCTTTTTTTTAAATGAATGATTTGAGAAAAACCGAAATATATGACTATGTTGGGCAAAGCAATCAAGCCTTGGAAAAAACTCTATAATGTCTTTTAAATACCTTTTTTTTGAGTATTTACTGTTTCAGTGTAGTAGGTATACATAATCTATAAAAATATAACAATAAGGAATATTTATTAAACATTTGTCTATATGCTAGATATTGTGTTTAGTTCTTTACTAAACATCTATCCCAGCCCCATTTTGCAAAGTAAGGAACTGAGTCAGAGAATGTAATTGCCCAAGGCCATAAAGAAGCTAGAAAGTAATGCTGCCAGGCTGCAGATTCAAAGTTAGTGTCTAGACTGAGCTCCTAACTATGAAGCTATAATTATCAATTGCATAGTTTTTATATGCCAATAAATTTCACATAACTTTGCCAGGAAAAATATAATTAAGTAAGAATTAAACAAAGTCTGTTCATTTTGAGAACCACAGTGGCAAAAACACCTTTAAAAAATTTTTTTGACAACTGCATTCTGTTTCTTAACTAAACCAAAACTGGCAGAGGAAGAATTGCGCAAATATATTTTTTAATTTATTTCTTTGTCAGATTTAATCTCAAGTTATTTTGCTGCCCACAGAGGTTGTAAATAATATGAAAGTAAGCTAGAAACTAGAATCTATACAAGTATATTTAATTTGGCCAAAATGAATATTAGAAATCGGTTTCAGTATTTTTGGAAGCAAAGTTTACCCAATCTTTAAAGACTCTCTTCTTTAGTTAGGCCATAGCCATGATTATTTACACAACTCTGTTCACAAGTACAATCCAAATGATAATACTAAGAGGAAGATCTTCCTTTTTGAAAGTCAGGCAGATGATGTTTTTAATCATCAGTCTTCAGTTTAGACAGGTGCCAAAAACAAAGGACAAACATTTTTTGTCAGTCATCTTTCCACTAAGTAATTTACTACATGAAGCCTTCCTTTCTGAAGCCCAGAAACTAATACAAACATTAGATCATAGTAATTAAATAATTGCTTTCAAACATAAAGCAAGTTGAGACTGCCTTTATCTGAGGCCTTGATATTCTTTCCCAGGTAAAACTTCTATCTTATCACATAGTGCAGTACCTGGCACATAGTGAAAATTGAGCAAAAATATTTTTGAATCACTGACTATCACAAAATAGATATAAAACCAGAGCAATTCTGAAACTAATTGAATTAACAATATTCAATGAAATAGCACAAGTTAAAGTTTGTAAGATCTTCAGTTATGTTCCATTACTAGTGATAATGTCATTTAAGGGTGCAAAATGATAATTTATTCTTTTAAAATTTATGAAATCCAAAGCGATATAGGGAGATGGTTGTATAATAAAACTACTATGTCCCTCAGGAAAATTCTATTTAACACCTATGAAAGTAAAAAGGAATATAATTTACTTTTTTATTTTTGGTAATGTAAAATGTTCTATTTATTCTATTTTAAAACAAAGTAAACTTAAAAAATCTATTTCAAAAATATAATTCTATAATTACTATGATTTCTGTTTTATTTCTTTTCTTCTCTTTTTTCTTAGAAAAATTAGACAAATAAAGGGTGAAAATAGACTCAGAGATGAGAGCTATTAATAAAAGATAAAGTGAACGCTTTACAAACAAGCTATTTCTTTTTCTCTGCTACAGTGTCTTGGAATCCTTTATCCTTTCACAAGTAACAATGTTATGAGAATGTCATTGACTGCTATTGAAATCAGAAGATTTTTTAAACCAAGGACCTGATTGCTTGTAATCAGTTGTTCCCTAGGCCAGCAAAAGAAAGGCAACATAACATTGGCAATAAAATGTGAAAATGGGGGAAATTGCTTAATCTTTTCATATATCGTTTTAATCTATGACTAAGTAAAAAAAAAAACAAATTCCAGACCATTTCAATGTTTTAAAATCATAACTACCTTTTTCTTTTCTCAAGTTGAAGTCACTAGAATTCCAAGCTCAGAATATAACAGAAAGGTAGATGATAATGGCTTAAAAATAATTAGCACTTTATCATTTTACAAAGCTCTTTCTCGTACATTCTCACATGTGATTTCAGTAATCCTGTAAGGTAGCAAAATGCAGGCTTAGAGGGAGTAAGTGATTTGCTCAGGGCCACATAGACAGCAGGCCCAGACAAAAATCTAGCTCTTTAGATGCTCTTTCAAATGTACCAAGAGGAAGACAAGCTGTCATTCTTGTTTCAAGCTGTCATTCCAAACTTCAAACTCAGGACTCCTCAGAATTAAAAATCATGGAATTCTAGATACAGAGGAATACAGAGAGGTTATCTAATTCAAATCACTCAATTTAAAGATGAAAAACCTGAATGTAGTAGCTGAAATGAGTATGTTTAACTTCTTAGAAAAACCAAAAAAGTTATTTGAGCCTATAAATTAGTTTTTCTTCTCCAATATTGGCATTACTTAACTGTATGTGAATCAATAAGACTAGCATGTTACAGTTATGTAAGTTCTTTCTTTAATGTGCCATTGATGTTGAACATTTTTCCTTTCCAAGAAGAGGATTCTCAGCCAAGAGATGTTAACTTTTGCCAACAGCTCTCATATCTGAACTTGTTCACATTTCAGGGCAATACTCAAGCTTTGGTTATCTCAAAGCTTCTGTAGGTTAAAAGTTCTGGCACAGCTTAGCTCAGAATCTCACAAGGCTGTATTAAGAGGCTATCTAGGTCTCATTTGGGGATGGGTATACTCTCCCAAGCTTATTCAGATTGTTGTTAGAATTTTGTTCCTTGAAGTTCCTGTCTTCTTGCTAGCTGTCAGCTTGACATCATTCTCAGCTCCTAGAGGCCACTCAGGTCTTAAACACCTGGGCGTCTCACAATATGACAGCTTACTTCTTCAAAGCCAGCAGGAGGATCTTACTAAATTTGAATCTCTCTGACATTTTCTTCATCTGACCTCTAGACCCTTTTTAAAGGAATCGGCTAATTAGGACAGGCGTACCCTGAATAATCTCCTTTTTTATTAAGTTAAACTCAACTGATTAGGGGCCTTAGTTATATCAGCAAAACCCCTTCACCTTTGCTAGGTAATGTAACCTAAATACAGAAATGATATCCCCTCCTATTGTCAGCCCTCAACCATGCTGAAAGGGAAGAGATTATATAGGCTGTGTACACTGGACTGTGAAAAAATTATATAGCCTGTGTACACTAGGATTGGGAAACCTTGAGGCTATCTTAGAAATCTGCCTACCACAAGTCTTTGTAATTGTAAATCATGCTTTTCTTAGTCATATTGACAGGAAAAGAATGAATTTATGTTATTTGCAACTACATGGATGAAACTGGAGGACCTTCTGTTAAGTGAAATAAGGCACAGCAAGACAAATATCACTCATATGTGAAAGCTAAAAAAATTAATATCTTGAAGGTAGTAGAATGGTGGCTATCAGAGGCTAATGGGGAGAGAGGGATGAAGAAAGCTTGGTACAAAAATACAGTCAGAAGGAATAAGTTCTAGTGTTTGATAGCACAGTTGAATGACTATAGTTAACAAGAATTTATTGCATATTTAAAAATAGCTAGAAGAGAAGATTTAGAATGTTCCCAATACAAAGAAATAAAAAATACTTGAGTGGTGGATATCTCAGTTACCCTGATTTGATCATTACACTTTGTGTGCATGTATCAAAATATCACATGCATCCCATAAATAGTCACAACTACTGTGTATCAACAAAAAATAATAAAACACTAAAAAAAGTTTCTTAAAATTATCTTTATCATTTATTCTCTTCTATTAAGAATGTTATCTGCAAATCTGCATATCCTGCACATGTACCCCTGAACTTAAAAGCTGAAGAAAAATAAATAAATAGTCCTCACCATACCCACGCTCATCCCCCAAAGAAAGGATGTCAAATTTCTCAAATGAGGAGAATAAGCCTGTTTCAGGCTTCCATCTGCATAGCTCATATATAATTTGTGGTATTAAAATTTGTATTATTTGGCCTATCCTGACCTGAACATAGTTGAGAGCCATTATCCTCAGCAAACCAATGCAGGAACAGGAAACCAAAGACAGCCTGTTCTCACTTATAAATGGGAGCTGAATGATGAGAACACATGGACAAATGGCGGGGGGAACAACACACACTGGGGCATATTGGAGGCAGGTGTTGCACAGGGGAGAGCATCAGGAAGAATAGCGAATGGACACTGGGCTTAATACCAAGGTGATGGATGACTACCATGGCACACGTTGACCTATTTAACAAACCTGCACATCCTGCACATGTAAACCTCAACTGAAGTTGAAGGGAAGAAAAAAAACAAAAGTACATCCACCTTTGCCCTGTACTTTCATTCTTATAGCTGCTGAGAAAGAGCTTTAGTCTATTTCTAAATCAGCCAATACGTCTCTCACAAGCTACTGGTAAGCCAGTTCATCGAGGATCATCAACAGGGAAACCTTTTAAATTTAAAATTAATCAAAACATTCTATGCTAGCTGTTGGTAACTGGGAGCTTATAAAGAGCTAGCCTTTTACATCCTTTCTTAAAACTTCAGTGAATATGCCTCAACCAAGTTCAAGCTTCCTCTCTGAAAGGCTGCAACCCCAAGGCTGCAGTCCTACAAGATCACAACTTGTGCTGACTGCTTCTTTCTAAAACCCCAAAGCACCAATTCAGGACTTTGTAACTTTCTGATGGGAACCATCTTTAGTAAGGTAAAATTATTACAACCTGAGAGCCAGACAGAACTTTGAGAAAAGCAACCCTGCCAATTGTAAAATTTTTTCAGAGACACCAGTTCTAACAATAATCCATTTTATGATGAAAATCAAATAATTGCTTTGGCACTTAGCTCAAAAATAGAGTTTCTTTTTTGCACATTGCTTACATTACAGGTGTGGGTGTAGGGATTTGTATAAATAAACATTCAGAATGTGAAAAAAAAGAAAATCAAATATTCTATTATAGTTAATAATTACTATTATATATCTAGTATATACCCTCATGGTAATAATTACCATCCCTTTGAACATTGGCACAAAGACAATTTTTATATTTGCCTATGAAATTATTTACTAGTTCTACTTCATAATCACCATTTGCATCTTCTCCCTTTCACTATATCAATAGCAAAAAATTTAGGAGTCAAACTAGAAATAAGCATTTTCTTCGAAATTATATTAGTTAAATCCAAGTCAACTCTAGTTCTAAAATACTTTGATTCTCCATTTCTATGTCTGATATAGAAGAATCACATCAGAGAGGTTCTGCGAGCTAATCTAAAGATACAGTTGAAATTATCTTACAACAATTTACATGGAAAACAAAGAGAACTACACATGAATCATTTCTTCTTCCAGATTTGGGCTTTTAAACTACAATTTCCACTTCTCTACAGTTCCTCATTTTTCACAAACAAAAGAGAAAAACAAAAATGGGTAGAAAGAATATTATATTCTTCACTAAAGCACTTCCTATTTTTCATATTGTCACAAACCCAGCTTTTCTTACCCATGCCAATGATTGCCATTTTTATTAAGACTCTATATAATTATATATTCTTTTGGAAACATAAACATTCTAAATTAGGACTTAGAGGGTAAAAATTTAATTTTCAACAGAAAGTTTGTAATTATAAAGGAGTTTCATAAAATGCAAAAATAGATTTGAATCAGGATGCAAAAAATTCACATAAAGTTATTACTGCAACACTCTTCATGTTATTTGAATAGTGAATTACTTCCAAACATTTGGAATTCAAATATGCATAAACATCTCCTTGATTTGCTCTCATTACACTGTTCAATGTATAGTTTTCTTAACCAATGAAACTTCATTTGTACTTTCTTTTCACTGAACATCAAGGTAAAAATCAGTTTAAAAGAATTTTTATCCAATACGATCTATTTCAGGGCATGTCATTTATTCATTTTCTGATTTTTTTTCATATTTAATGTAATACTTTATCCTTATTAACAAAACAGTCATTTTAAAGACAGTAATTTCTTCAATATGAATTTTAATTTAATACTGTTCTTCACAGTTCTAACTTTTTTTTCGAACTAGCTCCTTAATTTATAATCATGGTATAAAAACAATAACAAACTTGAATATTCTGGATCATTAATTAAACTTTATCAGAATTATTAAATTTACTAAATATGTGGCTAAAATGTCATAAAATGAATGTTGATGTATAAAACTCATTTTCAAATGTTCTTAAATATAGTAATTGAATGGGCATCTTAATCACTCTTGGTGTTATCCATGACACATAGGTTCCCCTAGTGAATATAAAATAGCAGCAAGTGCCTATTTTGCCTTGCCTCTCTTCACCTATGAGAGAGATGAAAATGTTGCATATTATATAGTCTGAAAATGTTACATATTTAACCCATGAATTTTATTTGACATAGAGCACATATTGGCTCTGATCCTCGCCTCTTCAGATATCAAAGCAATCATTTAATCCAGCCTTTACTTGAAGTTCGAATATACTAAAAGTCCTTCCATTCCCCTATTATTGGTATTTACTAAAGTGTTTCTTCTGAGTTGTAGGAAGAAATGAAGTCCGTTTCTGGTACACCTCCCAAAATTATGTTATTTATACAAAATAGACTCAAAGGAAGTCTCTCATTTGAGTGGTCAACATATTTCATTATATGTTCTATTGAATTAACCATGGTTTTTATGCATGTGCTTATCTGTACAAACATCTATTTATCTGACATGGTTGAAAGGACAGCAGAAAACAAAAAGGCTAATTCCTCCAAGTTGGTGATAGAAGTAATAAAGAGGTACAGAGAACAGAGAAACTGTAGTGTCCAGAATCCAAGGAACCTGCTTCCTGCCTGCCCTATAGAACCTCCAGAGAAAAAGGAGGAGGGGACAGCTAGGCAAAAGAGAAGCGGAAGACAGCCTTTGTACCTGAAGGATTGATGCAGACCACAACAGTAAACCTTCCAAAAGCACCCCTAGGACAAAATCACACAGTCCCACTGGGCCAGGATTAGAAGGAGGCGAGTGAGGCATTAGCCTCCACCCCAAAATATAAGAGCAAGGCTGCATGCATTGATTGAGGATCTGCTTTATCTAAACAAAATTCTAGGATCTACCTTTCAAGCTTCTTATTCCAAATGGATTAAATAAATAGAAAGTAGTTAAATGTGTTAAGTTAAAGTTAGATAAATATCATTGGGGAATTGCAAATAAATTTCAATGGAGGCTCAACAAAGTGGAGATCATATCTGTGGGGTATTACATTAAGGATTGCATCATTGGCACTATTCTCCACATAGCTCCATTCCCCATCTTGCCCAGGACACGACAGAATTCTACATTTAGTTTAGCTGATGGGCCCAAGGGACTATTTCTGGTCAATGAATTCCAAGCAGCAGTCATGTTTGTCACTTTCAGGCTACAGCATTTAATTGCTAAAATGATACTCTGCAAAGCTCTCTTTTTTCCCCTCTGGCATAGTAAGGAGTTAAGTTTGAAATAGTAGTCTCTGAAGAGCTATAATTAATAGGTCTTCTCTGCTGTCCCACAAAACACACGTAGTATAGCAGGAAATAAAACTTTCTTATCTTAGGCCACTAACACTTTGGAGTTTCATTTCACTGCAGCATAACACAAACTATCCTGGCTGAAGTAACATCTCAGTCAAGTATTCAATGACAGTTTAAGAACAGCATTGCCAGATAATTATAGGATGTCCAGTTAAATCTGAATTTCAGGTAAACAGTGGGAAAAAATAGTATAACAGTAAATATTTGGAACATATTTGTCCTAAAAAATTATTCATTATCTATCTGAAATTCAAATTTAACTGAGTGTACTATATTTTTGTTTGCAGTGGTTTCTGAGATAGATTTTACATCGTTAGTAGAATTTGACAGATAAAAAAGACAAATGCTCAGGCAATAGGTCAAAGACGAAAAAGTACAGAAGAATGTTAAAAGATCAGGAAGTAACTCAACTGAAACACTGCGTACCTGGAATGAGGTACCTGTACATCTTGCTATTTCCTATGGTTCCATCCTTAGTATACTATTCTCATTACTCTACATGTTGCCCCAAGCACTGTCATCCACTCCAGCCCTTCTCACCTGAGCTGAAATGAGGACTAAGAGGCAGTTTGGGCTTAACTCACCTCCACAACCTCCTCCCTGGTGCGGGCTACTACTTTAAAACAGAAGCCAGATCATGCCACTCCTCTGCTCAAAACCTTTCCATGGCTCCCACCTAAATCAGAGTAATAGTTGAAGTCCTTGCAGTGGATTACAAGCCCTGTAAGTTCTAGTGCCCTACAAATTTTCTGATTTAATTCACTCCTGTTCCCCTCTGCTAACCCTGCACCAGCCAAGTGGCCTCACTGTTTCTCAAATGAACCAGACACTCCCCCAGCATGGTAATTTTGCGCTGGTTCTTCTCTCCACCTGAAAATACTCTGTCCCTAGTCTTCTATGATTGAACTACATTTTTGCCCTACTTCAGTTAATAATATATGCCTGCCACCTCAGCTTAAGAACATATAGAACAATTCATTTCAAATGATACTGTAAATTTATGTAACCTCTTGGGAGGTAAATATAGCATTCTTATTAAAGGCCATTAAAGTATCGGTGACCTTTGAAACAGTAATCCAGGTCCTGTGAATTTGTCCAACAAAAAAATTCAAAAGAAGAGCATATGTGTATTTTCAAATCTGTTCTTATCATCAACATTTCAATAATGTTCTCAACAATTTAATTTATAGTAGTAAAAAACAGAAATATATTAATGGACTGTTGTGTCTTGTTAAAAAGTATAAAGAGGAAGGCTATATTAACATGAAAAAGTGATGCTGCTAAATACACCCACCCACCCACCCACCCACACACACACACACACACACACACACAATACTTCAACTCCATATACTAGAAAACAGGAAGAAATAAAATCAATTGTTTTAGGGAGTATTAGTTTGCTAAGTCTGTAGTAACAAAATACTACAGAATTAGTGAAATAAAGTGAAACTTAATTGGAAGATTTACATTAATGAATTTAATAAAATCTGATTCATTCCCTGTACTTCTAAGCAAAAAGAACAATGAAGAAACACCAGGAAGAGGTAATGATATTTTATGAACAAACACAGCATTCAGGAAATATGACTATAATACTATATAACTTACTGTAGAATCCCAATAGTTTCATATCGCTTAAGTAAAATGTACATTTTTCTAGGAATGTCTGAATTGGAAGGAACATTTGGAATTGTGTCAGCTAAGATGCTGTCACCTACAACAAGCAAGAACTACTGACTCAAACTAACTTAAAATGTGAGTTTTTTTTTCAAATTTTATGAAAATCAGAGGATAAAGGAGCTGTTAGACTGATTAACTTATTGGCTCAGCCAGGTCAGCAGGTAGTCAGTTCATTCAATTGTTCTGCCCTAACACTCTGTGTTTATTTAATCCTTAGTCAAACAATAGTCTTAGTTATCACATGCAGATATAATGTTATACACAAGGAAAATTAAGTTCTCTTCTTGAGGCTCACTCTTCAGAAGAATGCTTTCTCCAGAAATTTTCATGGAGTCTTGTCCTACAGTTTTATTGTTTAAATTGAACAATTTACCTACAAGACAAATGGGTTTTCTTGAATCAGTCAAGTCCTCTACTGCATTTTGGTTGAGATGAACATAATTTAAGACATACATCTGTGTAAAAACAATGATGGATACTTCAAAAAAGTTGGAGATTCTCTTAAAAAGAAGAAAAATGGAAAATAATAACAATCTTTCTACTTTATTTATAACCACCCAAAAGATGATATCCAGAGACATTAAATACCATGTCCAAGAATTTGAGTGGCCAAGCCCACTATTGATGCCTATCTCTTTTTGAATATGGAATGTCCAGTGAGAATATTGGTTAATCCTCTCAACTTGCACATTATAATTTACCCCCAGGAAAATACCAAAGTCATGTCCCAGGCATGAAATACTAATGAAATAGTCAAGAGACTCTTTTACTTTCATCACAACCAGTGAGTCATTGTCTGACTCACAGTAAGACATATATATCTATGCTTAGTAATACAATTCCACCGTACCACAGAAATTAGCACTGATGCCTAGATTTACTAGCTCTTATTAGAAAATAGACTTCTTATAATATAAATAAGGTGATGGGTAAGAATTAAGGAAAACTAGAAAATTGATTCACAAGAATGGCAATATAATTTTTGAAGCTCTTGATATGATTGACATCAAATTCATTTATCAGAGTCACTGTTGATGCTGAAGGCAGTGTGAAAAGTTGGTTTCTTAAAATTGTGTTTTGTTGACTGTTAACTTTTTTTGTGAAGACTTCATTGTACTCTAGATTTGGAGTCAAACCCCTCAAATTTGGAAACTGGGTTTGTATCTTACCAAACTAGTGTAAACTACAACTACTCAGATCCTTGTAACCCTCTAATAGGAATTAAATCAAAACAATAACAAAAATACACCCCCAATCTTTAAAAATTTTCAGGAATGCAGTGAAGAAAAATGAGATAATACATAGGAAAGCATTCAAAACATAGCTTAGCACAAAAATACTTCTGCCTTTGATTCAGAAAAATCTATACTCCCCAGTGTGGAGCACGTAGTTCAGGGTTAAGATTGCCATTTCATAATGGTGCAAGCATTTAAGCCCTCTTTGTTCAGAGAGGTGGGGAAACATGCATAGAGAAGTTCTGGGACTCATGAGCTAATAAATCAGGTAATGACTACCCAGTAGATGACTATGCTATCTTTGAGCTTGAATGTTTCTTCTCTGTATAAAACAGGAAAAAAAAAAAGTAGAAGTAAATCTCACTTCAAGGTTCATAGGAAAACCAGAAATATACTAAAGGAAAAAAGAAAATGAAATAAAACTTAAATCTCGTCATTCTAAAAAGTTTCACCCACATGTTCCAACAATATTTGATACATATACAACTATGTTATTAAACAGTTTAAATCTAAGTTTGAATCAGAATACTACTAAAATTAGGCCTTCTACAGGAAATGATACAGTATTTTATTTGTCTATAAACATTCAGAGGACAAAAAGTTTCCTCCTCCTATTACTAAGTATACAGCATCTTTCCTTTCATGGCTGCTGAGGGCTCCCTACTGGACGGTGCGTACTGCCTGACCTTCCTCAAACAGCCTCTCATTTTCTCAGCCTTTTTATTCAAACTAGTTCATTAAAGCTCTTCCTTCTACAGAAAACTAATAAGAGTATAATGAATGCCCCAAATTTCTGATTTGGAAACCTCACAGTTATGAACTCAAACTCTCCTCAATGATTTTCCAGCTATGTGAACATGGGTATTTGAATTAATCTCAACAGATCTCAGTCTCTTTATTTATACAATGAAGATCACTGTGCCAATGTCACAGTTTTACCACAATAATTAACAGTAATAAGCCTGTGAAAGCATAGATATAAGTGCTTCACATCTCTTGAATCATTTAATCATTACTACCAGTCTACTAGGGAAATATTATTACTATTAATGTCTTCTATTTTTAGATGAGAGAACTGAAGAGAGGGAAAGGTGCATGTCCGGAGGCACATAGGTGATTAAGTAATGGAACTGGAATTTCAACCCAGGTAGTTTGGCTTTCAAAGCCCTGCCCTTTCCACTCCACGACAACCATCTCTTTGTGAATGCTTCAACAAGGTAACGTGTATAAAGTGCACAGCGCACCGCCTGTCGCTTAGAAAGCACTGACTACATGGTGCTCTCTAAGGTCTTCAGTCTCTTACTCAGAACCTTGAGGGCCAGATGTATTTCAGAATTCTGAATCTTTTAGATTTATAGAAAGGCAATATGGTATCTTTAACATGTGCACACGTTATGTAACACCTCCAGCAGGGTTTGAGGCTGCACCCCATAATCAAACACATTAATATTTCTGTAGCAATCAAAACATTCACACTAAGTGGGATAAATAAAGAAAACTATAAATAGCCTCACCTCACTTCAGGACAAGTTTTGCTGCAAATTAGTTACCAAAAAATCTGCTGTTCCTAGAGCTTTTTCAGTTTTGGAATTGAGGACAAGAGATTGCGGGCTGCTTTATTCCATGCATTGTACTGAGATGGTGCTGGGGACACGAGATGAATGAAGCACAGTGAGCCTAACAGCAGAACAGGGAAGACAGAATGAATACATGATTATCCAGCCCTTCAGTCCCCATACTGATGGAGTGGTTAGCAATATGATCACTAATTCATAGTAGTGTTTATGGCTGAGAAGAGCCAAAAGGTTATCCTTTTCAGGAAGCTTACTTATATGCTAACAGAGGCATTTGGAAATCACAGGGCATTAATTGAAAGCAGACACTCCACTACTAGAATTGCCTGGCATTATAGCAAAGTAACGCAATGCAAAAATTTTCTTGCCCCCTAAGCTCAAATAGTCTCCACAAAGAGACTACCCATGCAGAAAGCTCAAACCTGAAATTTGACAGATTTTTTTTTTGTGCTAAGCAAATAGGTGCTCCTACAACCAGAATCATTTCTAAAACAAATTGTAGTGTATTATAGAAGATCACTGCCATAATAAAAATACTAAACTGGCTTTCAATATACAAGCACGGTAATAACAAAACAAAAAACACTGTGCCTATGAACCAAAATTATCAGTCATATTCAGGAGTCAAATAACTAGTACCCAGAAAGACATGAGAGTGACAATATCCTGGAAATAAAAGCAAACTTTACATTCAAAATTTTTGTAAGATTTTATGCCTTTGAAATATTATCTACATATGTTAAACATTTTAACATAATCATTATGACTCTTTTCAAGTTCAGCTGACTGATACCTCTGTCTTCTTGCAATGAAAAGGACATAAAAATATGAAGCCAGTTTCCCCTTAGATGGTTCCACATACATCTTTAATATTAAAAATCTGTTTTATCCTAGAATATGAAAGTAAAATTGAATAATATTCATGTCTTAGAATATTGCTGTCAGGATAAGCCCAAATTTCTCAATGTGGCTCACCGGGTCCTTGACAATCTTCACCTGCCTTTGCAAACTTGTTACTCCTCTTTCTATTCTACCTCTCAGATTCTTGGAGTTCTAGCATTACTCAACTTTATATTCCCAAGGAGTATATACTTCCCACTACTCCACCTGATGCCCTTTTGCTCACAGATCACACACATTCCCAGCCCCACCCACTTCTCCATCCTAATCCCTACTCTTACTTCAAGAATCTCTATATACTTCATTTCCTGATCTCATTCAGTTGATTAGATTCACTTTCCATGTCTTCTGTATACTGTCTACTAAAACACTTATATTTGATAGTAATGCTTAGCTGAGCTTTTCTAGATGCAAGTTTTATAAAGACTTGTGTAGTCTTTATGTAGCATCATTAACTAACACAGAGTCTTTCATTTTGTAGAAACTCAAAGAACTAATTGATTTTGACAATTATATATGCTTGCATAGGCTCTGAATATTTTTTGCACTATTCAAAAGCATATGCATATTTTTGCCAAGTTAATCATCTAGTTCAGAGTCTCCGTAGATATGGGTTGGCTAGATAAGTAAACTTAAGCTAATGCACTGAATTAACCACTGGATTATGTTCTTCTCTGCCTTCTATGTGAAGTTGATTTATATATATATATATTTTTTACTTAAACCTTACTACATCTCCCTTTCCTTGCTGAAAAGGGAGAGCTTCCTGAAAGTCATTAACTCAATTGATAGAACTGGTATGTGGACTCAGAACTAATTTCCCCCAGATACTTTTTCTTTTTACTACCTTACATTGCTTGATAAAAAATGCTGCCACACAGTTACTTCTTTTCAGAATTAAGGAAAGGTAGGGTTCACCAAGCACAGTGATCCCTTTTAATTATCTCATAGCACCTGGGAAAGATTATATGCAAAATATTCATCCAGTTCTGTATGATACATTGACTGAAGAGCCACTTATGTACTTAAGGGCCTGCTTGTGAAATGATCTATGAATCCACAAAGATAGAACAAAGATTAAATAATTGTGGTGCTAACATGCCTACTCCTCACTATTCAGAACCAGGGATAAGCATGATTGTGACAGTTGATATCTTCATAAGAGATTTTAAGTACATAAGTATTCTTTGTGGACGCGTAAATGCAGGCTCTATCTGAAGGGAGCAGAAGCATAAAGCCAGAATAAAATGCAGAATGAAATTTAGAATGGTAATAGTAAATTTTATACCTGAAATGATTTAATATCTGTTGTATTTTCTCATAGAAGAAAGTATATGCAAGAGTTTAAAAAGAACTTAACTTGCAATCCTTAATAGAAATGGTAACAGATGCTATATTTAATCAGGTAATAAGAGTATGGAACTATGAACACCTTTCTGCTAGGACAGTGATAATGCATGCTACTACGGTTATGTGATTGATTAGTTTCAGTTATTATTCAATTTCTATGTATTTTGGAAAACAAAATATTATAATGCTGTGGTTTGAAAGTGCCCCCCAAAGTTCATGTGTTGAAAACTTGATTCCCCATGCAACAGTATTGGGAGGTGGAGCCTCATAGGAAGTGTTTGGGTCCTGGGAGCCTGACCTGCATGAATAGATTAATGCTATTATTGAAGGAGCAGTTTCCTTATTAAAGACTCAGTTTAGCCCACTCTCTTTCTTATCTTTTTCTTTCTCTTTTCCCTTATGTTATGGGAAGACACAATAAGAAGGCCCACATTAGATGCTGGCATCTTGATCTTGGACTTCCCAGCCTCCAGAACTGTGAGCCAATAAAATTTTGTTATTTATAAATTACCCTGTCTGTGATATTCTGCTATAGCAGCACAAAACTAAGGCATACAAAATTTCAAATCTATTAAATAAATGTACTATCATAATTTCTTGTATGTGTTACTTTAGTTATAAATTTTATTGTAGGCTGGGTGCAATGGCTCACGCCTATAATCCCAGCACTTTGGGAGGCCAAGGCAGGTGGATCACCTGAGGTCAGTACTTCGAGATCACCCTGGTCAACATGGTGAAACCCTGTCTCTGCTAAAAATACAAAAATTAGCCAAGCATGATGGCGGACGCCTGTAATCCCAGCTACTCGGGAGGCTGAGACAGGAGAATCACTGGAACCAGGGAGGTGGAGCCTGCAGTGAGCCAAGATTGCACCATTGCACTCCGGTCTGAGTAACAAGATTGAAACTCTGTCTCAAAATAAATAAATAAATACAAATTTCATTGTAATTAAATAAAGAAAATAGAGGTATAATTCCAGTGAAGTTATATAATACAAAAGAGTCTATAAATCATACATCTTGGGAAATTTTCTTCCAGCTTCTCTGAGAAGCCTTCTTGGACTTCTTGATCTATCTGGCGCATTTCAAAGAAATACACAGGGATCTCCCTCCCATGCATTCTGTGCCTCTGCATACCACTCCAGTTACAATAATCTACTCGTGGAGCATTCGCAAACTCAAGGCATTCCCAGTGTTGCCATCTACCAGGGACAAACTTCTGTTTATTGCTATGAAAATACTTTAGAATATGCATTTTTTCATGTTACTAATATTCTTTTTATATTTTTCAAAATAGAATATTCCATCATGTGGATTGTTATAATTTACATACATCCCATCTCCTTCTGTTGTAAATTAATGTTATTATTGCAAATTTTTCACTATTATGAAACAATTATTCAAGGGATACTTTTGTGCAAAACTAGTTCCTCATGTTTAATAAACTTTCTTTTAAATTATTTCCTGGAAGATTATATTAAGAAACAATTTTGCCAATTACAAAGACACAGCATTTCAGCAGTCTTTCCCTTGATTGAAAGAAAAACTGCCATTCTTTCCTGAAGACATTCTTATTTTCATGACACTTTATTTTTTAGTTGTTGATCCCTTAGTACATTAGGATGTCATGTAATAAAAACCCTCAAATGTTGTCTGGAATAATGGCCAAACTGAAAAACACACAGTGTTGAGCTTCACCCTTATTTTGCCAAATTGATATCTTACCATCTCAGTCCTTCAGTTTAACACAGAAAAGTAAATCCAAGTATAGTTTTCCTTTTATTAGCCATCTTAATACAGTTACTGTGATATATGACTCTAAAGTAATGGCTTTAAAAATACACATATCAAAATTCAGATAATTAAATAATCTCTTTCTTCGCAAAAATGCCCTAAGAACAGTAATTTACAAAAGATATTCCATGAAACTGGATGTTTTCAGAAACTGACAAATTTGAAAGAGAAGCACTTTCTCTTTTTGTTTTAAATGAGATTTCTAAGAGGCTTTAATATACAATGTGCACTGTAAATTTACAAGTGGAGGTAGCATGTGTGACTCATTGCCCAAATGGAATTCGTTTTTTATGTGCAATATCTCAAAGGATTGTGTACTAAAGAACACACTTCTGCTCTTGGAAACTATACCCTTAGTATGACATTGCCATTGTTTAAAACATGTTTCGAAGTTCTGTATTATAACTGACTTCAAAAGACAATTTACCAAACACTGGAAAATCAATCTCGTTGAATTAACTTTATGGGATATGCTCTTTTGTTCCAACCTTTTCCTTTGTCCCAGCATTCTCAGATAGCTTCCCTCAGCTGTTTGTTCCTCACTTACTGAATTATGGGGAGCTTACAGTAGGGCATGCTGGCACTGCTAGAGAGGAGAGTTATTTGCAGAGGAGATATAGTGAAGGCCAATGAGAGTTATTGTATGTCCCAGTTAAATGTGGTGGCCAGAAGCAACCTTATTCTGAATATATCATGGAGCAGACTGTTATTTAAGTTTAATTGCCCATTTACTATTTCCTATCTGAAAATATTACAAGTCGCACCATAAATATAATAGCCTGACGACTATAAATGAAAATTATGAGAACTCAAATTGCCAGAAGTTAAGAATGCATATACACATGTATTTAAAAATAAGCCTATAACAAAAAGATGGATTTCTATACAGCACCTAAGCAGTTACTGAGTTTTCCTCAGAGTATTGCCTTTGTGTGTAATTACTTAGTAATAATTAAAAGCCCTCTTTTTTTGGTCATAGTCATACCTTTTTTGATTAAAATATACTAGGAACAGACTATTAATATGCAAATAATAGAAGTTGTATAAGCAATAGTAAACATAGAAATAGAAGGTAATTTGAAGCATGTTAGTCCAATAACATTTTAATGAAAATGCTATGATATTTCACCCTTTCTCTAGCCCAAGGACCACAGAAATCACCTCTGGCAAGGACCAGCCATGTCTGCTTTGTTCTGTCAGTGTGTTACTGCATGGCCAGAGGAGTTACATATCTTTATTTGAACACTAACTGTTTCAAAAATTAGAATTAGATTTACAGAAGACTCTACAGCACCATAAATATGTTTGGTTGGAAAATTTTGTGTATAGGACTCATGCTAAAACAGTGAGAAAGACTGCAATATAAAACCACCAAAAACTTCTTTCTGAATTCACTTTAAAATACAATGTAGAGTTGCTGGATTTAGCAAATAAAAATATGAGATCCTTATTTAACATTGTGAATTTCAGATAAGGAACAATTTTTTAGCATAAATATGAACCAAAATTTAGTATAGATTCTTATATTAAAAATATTTACTATATATCTGAAATTAAAAGTTAACCTGATGTCATATTTTATCTGGCAATATATCCATAAAAAAAATAAGATGGCACATTATAATAGCCCAGGAAATTTAGGACAAAAATAACATGGCAAAATCCAGAAGGGTTTATATTAGTCAAAATAACTATTGAGGAGAACAGTAAGAGTTGATGGCCATAGTAACTTATGCTCAAGCTCTTGAAATGAAAATGGTTATCAGTGACAGGAATAGGAAAATTTTAAAACTTCCTTCAGCTTGAAAGTTACAGTTGCTGCAGGCATTATCTCTGACTAAGGAAACTACATTAGCCAAGAATCAGTCTACCCATAACGTTCCGAAGATGGGAAGCTACTCGTAAGAGGGATGAACCTTACTTTTGCAACAATATTATTTCTCGGTCATTACTGTTTTGATAGTTAAGGAGGTGAAGAAAGTTACCACCATGGTCACCTTCTCCACAGCCAGCAGTGTAACAGAGGACAGGGGTTACTCCTGTGCCTTGTTCCTTATCATCTGACAACCATTCCAAGGAGTCACAGAACTGAGGGAAAAAAGAAACTTACAGTTGCTTCCCTCGGAGATGCATCCATAAGTTGAAGCAGTAGAAGCCTTCGGAGTCTGGCTTACTGAAAAGTGTACTTTTCCACCTAAAAGGCAGTCAGTCAGCCAGTCTTTCAGGAAAACGCTTCTTTGAGTACCTACTGTGTTCCAGCCCATGCTAGGCATCAGTAATTCATTTAACCTGCGCTCGACATCAGTAATTCATTTAAACTGCGCTCGACATCAGTAATTCATTTCACCTGTGCTCGACATCAGTAATTCATTAAACCTGTGCTAGGCTTCAGCAATTCATTATTTTTTCTTCTCTGTACCACTTGATCTTTCATTCCCTACGCTGCATTCAGAGAGAAGTAGACAATGGTATCAGGAATGTTGTCTTACTTCATTCTACACAAAGTTCATACCTAATGCAATTACAGTCAAAGCAGCCATAGAGGGTTGTCAGCTGTGCTCTGCAACCTATTGACAAAAAATATAATGATCTTCAAAACTGTCTTCTATAACCTCCTGGATTTTCTACCTATGAGCCAATGAAAAAGAGGCTGCTGTGTCCCCACGCTTAGCCAATATAAAAATCACTTGATAAATACCACCAGTTATTAGACTAAAGATTTTGAACATTAGCCTACCATTAAGCTTCACATAATAATAGCTATGATTTATAGAACGCTTACTTTATGTCAGGCACTCTGCTACACACATTAAATATGTTATCTCATTTAATTCTCATAATACCCATTTATGAGGAGGTTTTATTACAAAACTGAAAGAGAAACTTAAATCATCCATGATCATACAACTAATATGTTGTAGGATCATATCCTTTGATTGCCCCATAACTACCTCTCCATGCTCTCCTTCAATGGCTCCCCAGTAGCCCCCTTCCTCTGGTCATGCCTATCTTCTGTCAGTTCTTTTAATTTTCTTTGCTCTCATCTCTAAGACCTCTATCCCACTAATTTCTATTTCTTAAACACTCCTTTATCTCCTTTGGCAAAATTCTATTCCTTTAGATTTTAGCACAAAGGTTATGCCCTTCTTGAGGCCTTTCCAGATCCAAGATTTGTTTTGGGGTCTTATCTGTGCTCACAGCATAGAAATGTTTCTATCCTCTTTTTTTTCCTACATTTTATTATTTCTAAATATTAGATAGCAGATTTTAATAAACAATATTGTACATCCAAAATTTGTATACTAAGCTAACTTTAATATGTGAATACAACAGAAAGATATCCTCGGATATATGAAGACACACAAAAATATATCATATTCAAGCTATTTCTTAGTTCCATAAAAAAATTGGAAAAAAATATAGCATATCACAAAGAGATGTTTCCAAATTGACCCCAGAGAAAATAATTTCAGAAAAGCAGTAGTAGTAATTAAACAGGTACAAATATGTCTGAAGGGTGGTTACAAATTATATGTATATAATATAAACTAAAAGATATAAGATACAGACTAGTTATAACTATTATAAATTATAAGCTAAATTATTGTTTATATATGGCATATCCACAAATAAACTAAGACAATAAGTTTAAATACTATTTCAATCAATAAGAATTCAGTAAGATAACTATACCTATGATTAGTGTACTAAAAGTAGTAGCTTACTCATATGCCGTCAATGACTAATTAAAGTGTAATGGACTGCAAGATACCAGTCACAATAACAACCAGGCATAAAATATTTAAGAATAATATTTCAAGTGAACATGTAGGACCTATATAAAGTAAGCTAAGTTTTCCATTGTAAGAATATTTAAATTTGTGATCTAAGAAAACCTTTTGTTTTAAAAATAAATAATTTAATTACAAAAACACCTCATCTTCAAACCACAAATTCATTCTAATACTTTGTTTTGAATACTATAATTTGTTTCATAAATTTATTTCATCTACTGTCTCACAACGGTTTTTCCTAAAACAATACAGTTTTACCTGATCTCTATAATATTACAATTGAAGACATTTTTCATTCTGTCTATGTACATGACCGCTATAATGTACCTATGCTTCTTTAAACACCTTTCTCAGTCCTCTTGCTTACCACATCTCAGATGGACTATCTGGGCATAATTTGGTTTTACATATAATAGTCTTTACAGCATGTGTTTGATAAAGTATGTTTTAGATAGAATGTGAAAAAATTTACCTTTGGATATTTCTAATTTATTAAATGTAACAGAGTAACAACAGTGCGATAAATGGGAATTTTTTTTTTCCTGCGCTCTTTGTCTAATTTCCTTGCTGCTGCAACATCCATTCTTCAGCATCTTTTCCTAGGACACAGCATCCTTCCGTGAAGGCCTCGTTTCCCTGTAATTAGCAGGACAATCAGTGCCATCTATTATTGTTAGTCGGATGCTTCTCTACATAATGGGGACTTGGCATTTCGTCCCACTGGCGATGTTTCTGTGTAAAAATTTAAAGTACACTAATATGTAAATATTATTCCGACTTAATGGTGTACTTTCTATGGAGACTCAGAGACATTTGTTAAGCCATCAAAGTCTGTGGTTCTTACAAATGTATTCTCAGTGGGTAGATAACAAATTAAGTGTTACCGTTGTCTGAGTGATCCTTTTCAAGAATTTTTCTTGTACTATTAGTCTGAAAAGCTTCTTATGGCAATGATAAAATCACACATTATGCCTAGTCTTCTAATTTTCTCAGTAGGATTGTATATGTTGTTTGGGGACCAGAATAAATTAAAAAGTGGGAAAAGAAAGTGAGCTCAAAGAAAAGAAGAAGAAACATTGCCTTTGTGGGAAAGAATCACAGAGAAATGCATCCTTGTAGGCAAGGAAAATCATGGAATTATTCGGATGGTGATAAAAAGCTAAGCTTTAGTAATCTATTGCACCAAATGGTGATCATAATAAATAATAATGCACTATATATTTCAAAACTACTAAAAGAGTATATTTTAAGCATTTTCACCACAAAAAAAGTATGTGAGATGAGAAATTTATTCATTAGCCAGATTTAATCACTTTACACTGTAAACGTATATTAAAGTGTCACGTTGTACCCCATAAATATCTACAATTTTTTTAAAACCTAGTGAGAAAATAACCAGATACTGTTCATAACTCTGGGTTACAACAACAAAAATTAAATTGTGTTTCTATAACTAGTATAAACAAAAGACCTATACACATATAATCAAACTCTAGTTGAAGATAGTAAACTTATCTTCTTGCTCAAATTTTATTTAAAATGGTGGGAAAAAATCACAGGAATACAAAACAGGAAAAGTTACTATGATTGGACCAGAATACTGAGATATAAAGCAAATAGGATGGAGTAATATAATTCAATATAGGTACAGGAGAGAGCATTTCTTGGGGTTGGTCCTTTTCTTTCCAAGGAAATCCAGAGGAACCTCAAATTCAGAAGTAGCATGTGCTAGGAGAGGGAGCTGGATATGGGACAACCGCTCAGAAGATCTGGAATTCCTTTCAGTGCCTGGCTATAGAATTTGCCTTTAGAATATAGCTAGCAAGAACAACTCTATAAATAGAGCAGGGAATCAACAGAAGAGAAGACAGTTCTAAATTAGGTATGTTGGTGTGATAAAGAAAAGTGGAGCAAACTCTAAGGTACCTTCATATTTCCTCAAAATGCATGGAGAAAAAGAAAAAGGAAATATAACCCTATATTGACCAAAATACTCTACATTTCTATCTCCAAATAAAACTTCCTTTTTTAGACCTCCACAGGACCCGAATTTGCCCACCTGCTCCTACTCACCCACTCTAAAGGGAATCCCGTGTTCTGCACGTTCCTGCCAATCTACCCACAACACACTATATTCACCCAACTCTCTTTCAGAGGAAAAGATATCTGAAGACAATCAATAGTATAAAATGCAGCAACCACGATGAACAAATGAAAAAGAAATTCCCTAGAGGGTCTAGAGTTAATACCAGAAACAAAATCAAATTTAGAAAAAATTTCTAACCAGTATCTTCAGAAAGATTCACAAAGACATCATATTCATTAAGTTACAACATGCGGATCCGAAAAAAAAGAGTAACCAGAAAATAAGAAAGATTTCCTGAATATTGCAAGTGTGTTTTCAAAATGGAAAAATCAGGGTACTGGGTTGAATAGTGTCCCTCAAAATTCATGCCTACCCCAAACCTCAGAATTTGAGCTTACTTGAAAATAAAATCTTTGCATATACAAAGAGATAAGAAGAGAAAACAGACCCACACACTGAGGGCAAGGTGGGGACAGGGGAAGGGGATCTTCATATGAAGACGGAGAGACGTCTACAGCTAGGAAACACAAAGAACACCAAGAAGCTAGCAGTGAGTCATGGAACAGATTACCTTTTAGAACCAAAGGAAGAAACCAATCCTGCTAAACTAACTTCTAGCCTCCAAAACGGTAAGAAGATAAGTGTCTATTGTTTTAAGTCACTCTTTGAAGTCATTTGGTTGTGGTAATTTGTTATGGAAACCTAGAAAATTAACACAGTTAAGTTACACAATGTCTATAAAGCTATGTGGAAACTCAGAGAAGAAACTAACAGCTTTGGAGGAGGTGTTAAATAATATTTGATAACTAGAGAATACATGTCTTATATCCAGGAATGGCAGAAACTGAGGTTTGAAGATAACTATAATTTTGGCAGTGGAGTTATAAGGAAAATGACTAGGAGCATAGATAGTAACAAGATTATAAAGACCCACGCTATGGAATATGAATCTTAGTATGTAGTTGAAGAAAACAGATAAGTTTTTTTAAAAATAAGAAAATAGTGTGGTATTTTGTGCTTTAGAAGGAATGACCCTGCCTTGTTTCCGAAGTCACTGTCTTCCTACTTTAATACCTGTTTTCATTTTTGTTTTTCTTCTTCACTACCTTTGCTCTTTCCTCGACTTTTCTACATGAGTTTTTTGTAAAGCAATTTTCCAAGGAGTATTTTGAACTTCAGAATCACATTATCAGTTTCCTTTAATCCTAGTTCAATTCAAATTTCTAGCTTTGGAATCCACATGGACTTCTATATGGAACAGGTAGTTCTGTTTCATAGAAAGCATGCAAAAACTAATATTATTTTCTTGGGCATTAAATAAAGTAATAGCAATGTAAGGCCTGTATTTCCTTTTTTTTTTTTTTTTTTTGAGATGTAGTCTCAGTCTGTCACCCAGGCTGGAGTGCAGTGGCACGATCTCAGCTCACTGTAACCTCCAAATCCCAGGTTCAAGTGATTCTCCCTTCTCAGCCTCCGGAATAGCTGGGACTACCGGCACCTGCCACCATGCCTGGCTGATATTTTTTTGTATTTTTAGTAGAGACGGGGTTTCACCATGTTAGACAGTATGGTCTCGATCTCCTGACATCGTAATCCACCTGCCTCAGCCTACCAAAGTGCTGGGATTGCAGTTGTGAGCCACCGCACCCGACTTAGGCCTGTATTTCTTGTACAGAGCATTGCTTATCTCACTAACTTGTTATGGTGGTGAATTACACTAACCAAAAATCTTAACTGACATAGCATCTAATTTCATAACTATAAAACCTATGAAGTAGCCTTCTATAATTAGGTAGTTTATACAGAAATATAAAAGGAAAAAATCACAAAATATGATACCAAATATTATAGTGTTAAATCTTGTGAAAAAATAACTAACTACTCATGAGCAGGATTCTCAAATCATAACCACTGAATCTTGAATGAGAAAGAAGTCATAAAGTTTCTCTTGTCCCATAATCCAAAAAAAAACTAAGGGAACATTCTTGACTTTATTTGTTGCCTCATTCACTCTTACCTAATTAATCAAAACTCCTCTTCAACTGTGTCCACTTTACCGTTTTACTTCATTCCTCCTGCCACTACCTTATTTCAAGATTCGATGTTGTCTCCTACCACCTGTGTTACTTCAATAACACGCTAAACCATGGCCCTTCTGAAAAACTTATTACCCTCTCCAACCCAATCCCCTCTTCAGCTACAAAGGCTTCAGAATGATATTCTCAATTACAAACATGTTTGCCACTGCTCTTAAAATTCTTCAAAATCTCTCCATTACCAGCAGAGAAAGATCCGAATGTCTCAAGAGAATTTACCAAGCATTCTCAGCCATCCTCAGGGTCTGTCTCCTGGTGTGCCTCCCCACCTTTCGCTCAGTGCTCCAGTGGTATTCAATTACTCACTGTACCTCAGACAGGACAAACAATCCATGCCTTCTTTCCTGTTGAAACTATTTAGGCTCTTCCCACTGTCTGAAAAATCTATCTCCTCTTCATCCTGTGGTACCAACACAGATGTATTTTCCTCCAGGAAGATTTTTCCAACGCTAGCAAGGCTGTGTTAAACTCCAGATCACCCTATGCTCACTTCTGCTGCAGATATTAGGACACTGCACTATCATCATCTTTTGGTTGTTTTCTTGCAATAGACTACAAGTGTGTTCAGGGCTGGGAATATGCCTTCACCTTGTCACTTGCAATATGCCTGACTTATAATATAAATATTAGATATTATTTTAATTAATTACCATTTAAACGCAAGTGAAATAATTACTTCTGCAACTACCCAGATAGATAGTCATTTAGAATCCACATGAAAAATCTCAGGGAGAGACAACTTATTTCTTCTTGAACATTCTTAACGCCAGAAAGCCTTCTTAAAGTAGGCCACTTTGACCACTTCACCTCCAGAAATGAACAATGCTTGCCTCAAGGAATAATAGCAATGATAATGTTAAGAGTAATACAACATTTCTAGAACCAAGCCTGGATTCTGAACATAAATATGCTGTCTTTCCTTGTAGCAATCTACTGAGTCAGTCATTATTATTTTCTCCCTGGTCCAAATGAGAAAAAGGAGGCTTAGAGAATTCCCTGAAGGTAAAACAGCAAGCGAGTGGTGGAGTCAGAATTCATATTTAGCGTATTCGGTCAAACCCTTAACACTAATACACTAATTCACTTCCATCTCAAAATCAACTGTCAGAAGTCAGCCAGTTATTCAACTTCTTGACTCTAAGAAGACATGCAATTAAAAAAAAAACTATATAACTTTATTTGTAACTTTTTTCCAAATTCATTCATCCATGAAACTCTTGTGAGAGACAACACCTGTTAACATCCTACTGAACCCTGAGCAACTTTGAGAAATATGATTGTTCTCTTAATTCATTGTAAAATTGTATTTGTTTTTTTCTGCAACCATAGCACAGTACTGTTACATACTGAGCTAGTAGCCAACTACAACTCAAAACACATTCACCTGATCTGAATCTTACCTAAATCCCACTGAATTAGGATCTCTGGATGAGACCTGATATGTACAATTTTAGTCATCATCTTAGGTGATTCATAGGCACATCTAAATTTGTGAACTGCAAATTTTAAGTAAACTGAAAAAACAGTATCCCTTGCTGTCCTGGACTGAGAGTCTTACCTCTAAGCAGGATATCTTATATATGAGCCCAGTGGTCCCCTCCTTCCCAATGTCCACCCTCCCTGTTCTTTCAAGCCTGTTCTTCTGTTTTTGCCGTGTTTCATGCCTTCAGATCTTTTTATTATTCAGTGTTACATAATGTAATATTCCCTGTTAAGCCTTCATGTTTGCTCACTATTCCATTGACCTTACCCTACTTATCTTCTTCTTAAGCCTACTTATCTTCTGGGAGTTAACCAAAAGTCATCTCTTTGTGTAGGAGACTTGTTTCCCCCCAACCTGTGTGTCTATACTACATCAATATCTTAACTATATCACTTAATGGACTATAACTGTGAATTTATAGTTCTTCTTTTCCTACTGAATACAAGTGTCTTGAAGGCAAGTGCCAAATTTTAATCCATTTTGCAATCTTGGAACATAACCCAGTTCTGGCCAACAGTTGAAGTTCAATAGTTATCAACTGAGAGATTCAAAAGCATTAGAAACTTTGATGCTTTTTTGTCTCCCAGTTTGTTTAGTTAAAGGGAGAATGTACAAATCTTGACAACAACGTGCTACTTTATCATCCAATCAATGCAGGCCAAAGTGGAGGAAACACAAGCCTATTGATAAAGAAACCCAGACTGAAGCACAGTGTCGTGTACTCTGACAACTGCACTTACTCCTAAAATACAAATATTACTAAGAAACCACCTAAGATAGATCAATCAGATATGAATTAAATCAATGATGTATAAATTGAAAAAGAAACCAATTTTTTAAAACAATCACTAAATTTAAAAAAATCTAGCAACTGATGGCATGTACATACTACAACTAAGAATTAAACAGTAAATTTATAGAAAGAAAATGAGGCAATTAATTTAAGACAATGCTGCTTTTGCGTCGTCGAATAATTTTTAAATGTTATTAAAGCTTAATAATACATTAAAATATTTTTGATCTTATTAGTTTGTTTAAATTCTATATTCTAGCCCTGCACTCTAAGTATCAAATTACAGTCAACATTATGTGCCTGGGAATTAAGCATAAGCATATAGCATATAAATGATACAAATATGAAAGTTGTTCAACTTTGATGTGTTCACCAATTATTTTAGATGACTGTGACAGGTTTACTCATGCCTACTTATAAAGTTCTAATAGATTTTAAAAATTAAAGAGAACTACTATTTTAGATTCTATCTGTAAAGAAGACAAGGGCCAGTTAAGGTTCTATTCTGTCCATTTCCTACTTAGTCTATTTGGTTGCATTAAAGGCATTCTAGTAGCTTTCATAATATTCCTCTCATTGCTCCCAGAAGAAGTCTAAAAGAGACAAGCAGAACAACTTAAAGGATAATCTGAACTGTGATAACTGTATTGTTATGTTTTCCTAAATACCAGTTTTGCTGCTTTTATCTAAAAATGAATACATCAGCATCAGTAAGGAAGCTTGTTACTGCAATGATTATTAAGCCATCATTTCTGGTACAATTATTATACAATATTCACTGTTAGCAAATAGCATTTTATCCTGTCAATAAAATTAAAAGTATCAAAATGAACAACTCCATATCTGAATTTCTATTCTATAATTTGCAAACATAGACACAAATTTTACATAAATTCTGAATAATGTCTGGCCCTCTCATAAAGCCCAAAGTGACAAAACCCTCAAAGAAAATAAATTTATGTTGGTTCAAATAGTTTTTTCTTAAACATAATTTATAATCATGTAATCTTAGATTTAGAGTCAATTAATATTATTTGAATATATGGACAATATTATTTTAAATCGTTATATTTTATAAAAGATGTCTGCATTTTATTATTTACTAAACAATTTTAAAATTCTGGATAAAATATTGGTATAAAATAAGAGAATTTATGAAACCAAAAGTTAAATATGTTTTCTATCGAAGTCTCTGATCACAGAGACAAATCAAAGGAAAACACCTTTCACTGCTAAGACTAAATTATAGAAAAACCTATCAAGGAAGACTATCCTGGACTTTGTTCTAATTTTTAAAGATGCCCACAGCACAGTCAGATATTGTTGAAGAATGGCAAAATGTAAGGTTTACTGACCTTACAACAACATTTAACCTCGTTTGCAGATCTCCAATAGCTCTAAATACTTTTCTCTTAATTCACCAGTTATTCCTGTGAAAACCCACCATGACCTGGTTAATTACATTTGAAAAGATGATGTTCTATTGCCAATAGGTTGAACCAGTCTTGCATTAAAAACAAATAAAATAAGAGTAGAAAAACATGTTACAAAAGACATATACACAAAAGGCTCAAAGGAACAATAAGCATCATTTCTTAATTATATAAATATCTCCTGGCTCAGCTTGGGAGGTAGGCTTCTGCAAATCTTCTCATAGGTGTTATGAACTGAAGGAAAAAAAAGTAGGGGGTAGTTAAGTGCATAAGCAGGCTAGTTTTAAGGCTTTAAAGGAAGTGAGACAGTTAAGACATAAAACTAGTGGAGAAGGCAGGAATGGAAGGCTGCAACTGGAGGGGAATCCTGAAAATAAGGCAAATCCCTAAAATAATGAGAAATTTCTGATATCATTGAAGAATAAGACATGGAAGGGGTCAGAGCTGATCCTTCCTAACAGGCTTGCTGCTTCTACCAACAGCGAAAATTTGTGCATTTGGTGTTAAATGTAACAGTATAAACTAAGAAATCAAAATTGAATAGAATGAACACTTAATCAGAAATCACAAGATCTAAATACTAGCCCTGCCATTGCCACTAACTTGTCATGGCTGAAACATGTCAATTGTCTTCTCTGTGAATTGAGACAGTTGTGCCAGATGATTGCTAATTTTCTTCCCATTTTAATCAGCATAAACACCAGAAGTCTATCATATATTTCTTCACCAATTTCACTAATATAGTATATATTTTGGACACATATAATAACATGCACACATATGCACTTCTCAATCAAAACTTTAAGCCATATTCCCACAAGTCTATTCCATCTTTTACCTACATACAAATTTTACAAACATATTCCCTGAGTACGTATCTGTATTATAACAGTGAATATATATTCTTTTTATGTAGATATGTATACCCTGAAATAGAACAATGATTTTCTCAAAAGAGAAATCTGGAGCACTATGCACTACACATGCACATTCATTTCAAAAATCTCTTCATTATGGAGCACATTAAAATATATCTTAATGAACATTATGAACAAAATATAATTTTAACTTATGCTAGGCAGCACACTATTTTCTATGTTTATTCTGATACAATGGGTTATTGAAGAGATTAGAATTGAACAATTTGACCCTATTTTATAAACACTTAAATGTGTTAGGCATAGTGTATGTCCTCAAGAGAATAAGACTTTCCTTCTATATAAAATATGAAAAGGGGAAAAACATGGTGTTGTTGACAAGATACTTTTCAAGTGAAAATAAAACTGAGATTATCTAATCAGTTACCCTTGCAGGTGGATGGATATACACCTGCACTGAATCTTAGACCTAAGAAATGACAGAGCTGATCATCTTCATGGGTTTCGTGACAGAGCCACAGCAAAATGATTTCCTGAGATCAATATGTGGTTGAGAGAAAGCTGTTTTCAATGGAAACAGGAAGCTGGGAGCTAACCTGTTTCTATGGTAACCACAGCAGTAGCTACCCAACAGCTGTAGGGGGAAAAAAAGGGCAGAAAGTTACAAATGAAAATTTAAAAACAACAACAACAAAAAAAAGATTCTGGTTTACCTTATTACTGTGATGGTCCTTGGAGTGCAATCAGAATGGGCACAAACATGTTGTTCCTTCCTCCCTCCCCCGGAATCTTTAGCAGTAATTACCCTACAAACCTCAAAATTTTAGAGCTGAAAAGAAGTTCAGATACTGTCTAGTCCAATGTATCATCCCAATGTTTGCATTTTACTTTTCAGAATAAAGCAAAGGGAATCAAGATTGGGGAGGATGAAGTAAATTCTCCAAAGTCACACAAGTAGTGTTGAAATCAGGGTTGAAGTATAGGTCTGATAGGTCCCAATTTAGGCATTTTTCAATTCTTTTTCCATGTAATATCCTGTCCTGCTCTGTTCTCCCAATACGCACATTCTATTCACTTTCTGTGAAAATATTGACTACAGAGTATTAAGATTATTGCCATTCTTCAATCTACATGGAAAGCAAAAAAGCAGTGCTTTTATGTCTTAAAAGAAGTATCCTGACTGCTCTTCTTTAAAAAAAGCCCTTCATATTTCAACCAGAATTAAAATAAGTTTATGGAATATATTGATGGCTATTTTTTGGACTATTTTGCCACTATATATTTTCTTCTATAGATCTGTGTTTATCTTTAATGCCCTTTACTATTTTATTTAGACACATTTATAAAGGTTCCCACAATAAAAGAATATATGACTCAGAAGTTCAAAGAATACAAGATTTTAAAGTCACATTTACTTTATTCATAGTAGTAAAAATTGACGGTAATGGTAAACATTTTCTACAAAAAGTTGATCTATACCTTCCTTTTCAGTTGCTTTGAAAATGAGCTTCTTGACAAACATAAAAGCTTTCCTTGTCTTTAATTTTGTCAACGCAGGTCTACAAATAAGCTCTTAGCAAAATATTACATAAAAAGATTACACCTAATCTATCCAACTATATTATCTTTTTTGCACACCTAATGTCCAGACATAAATCAGATCGCCTCATATTTTAAATTTACTTGATTCTTTTAGTAATCTGTTAAATCAGGAACTCTCTGATTCTATCCAGTGCTCAGAATATAAGCATAAAATTAAATATATTCATAAGCCTTTTAACTAGTGACCCTGAAAAGGTCAAAAGACACTTAAATCCTTAGATGGCAAGTGCAAACACACTAGACTATTATAGCAGACTCTTTTGAGGAATATGAAGTTTGGGTTGGCCCATGTTGGCCAAGTTGTGGTTGGCTATGACTTGCAATTAAATGGAAATAATGAAGAAACTTGGCCACACCCCCAAATAGTTCAAATTGTTGTTGGGTGTAAGTATGGTCTTCATTATATTGTAGAGAGAGAGCCTGTAAGTCATTGTGAAAACAGAAAAATAAAGAATAAAAGGCCTAATATTTTATAATAAAATAATATCAATAATATCTTAACATCATCACTTCTAAAAGGAACATTTTACTTCATGTGTCAGGCAATATTCCTATGTGAGGCTTTTTTTGAGGAAAATTCATTTTTAACACCTCTAGAGTTTTGTTTGCTATAATCTTGTTTTTGTAATTTAATATATAATGCCTTTAGGAAATGTTTTATTATAAATAGAGAGGTGAGCTCATTGAGGGCAAAGAACTATGTCTTCTTCATACATTCCCAGTACTTTTCATAGTTTCCAGTCTACAGTGACAACATAATCAATATTCATTAAATAAATGAGCTTTCTAAAATTTTAATAATTGACAACAATATTTTATGAATAAGCTATATTTAACCATTAATTCTTTTAATTAGAACCACACTTGCAAAACAAGAATTAATATATTTTCTTCCTTTAATCTTAATATACGATTCAAATTTTTTCTATACCTTATTATAATTTTTAAAAATAAACTGCTACATTTAATACCAGCAAATATTTATTTAGATTATTTCTTTCTTGTTTTGTTTTGTGGCTTGGGGAACAGAAAAGAGTGGCCCATACAAAGTAAATTAAATATTTGCAAATTTGATTCTAATGCTAGAAATTAAAATTTTAATTTTAATAGCTTCTAAGAAGTATGTTTTAGTAATGCTGTGGAAATAATCTATAATGCTAATAAAGTGAATATTTTTAAGATTTAAAAAATGATAGATTCACTATCACAATCCATGTATGATTGAGAAGGATTTTATATGAGATACAATTATTTCAATAATGGTAAATGAGATAAAGGTCGGGGGAATGTATGTGAAAAATCTAGACACACACCAAAAAAACCAACATCTTAAGTGGAGTTCCATGACAGTTATTATTTTGTTTTTTTCTTTTCTAAAATGTGCTTTAAAAGTAAAAAGCAAAGATCTACCTGGTAATCAAAGATATGCATAAATCACCAAGAAGAGCCAACACTCTAAAACAGAGCTGAATTCAATCATCTCTCTTAACCTATAAAAATATAAGTGAAAAGAACAGAAAGAGAAACTTATAACTGCTCTCAGCTGTTTAATATTGCAAACAGATTCTTCAAAATTGTCTATTTTAGTATTTTGTCCTTATGTGATTTTTAAAAACTTCTAAGAAACTCTATCAAGGAGTTTCTGCCTTGTAACTGTCCTCTTATTTATGATACAGTCTTCAAAGGAAAGCACATACAAGCTTCATTTTTTCCCTAACACTTACATATTAAATTGAAAATATACAGTGCATTACATTTCTACATATATATTTATGCATCCCTGTTTTTCACTATTTGCAAATATCACTCACTAGCATCAACAAAATAACCTCTCTTGTTTTTCCTGATCTTATTTTCTCCACAACAGGTTTCCATGACAACTTACATTTGAATTTTTATAAATTTCTATTTTTGAATACTATTGTCAAGTATAAGAATTTAAATGTGTAAAATATAAACTTATTTACCAAATGAAAGATAACAGTTGAGACCCCTCAAATATGTATTCACTTCATAAATTAAAAATCATAAAGGAGAGGGCATGCCAACCAAAATGAAAGGCAAAAATACAGTATTGCAAAATTCAATTAATTATTCTATTCCTATCGCTTTTGTTTTTGTCTGTCATTTAGATCATAAAAGTTACAGATAAAACACATCTGTTATATAACTGATCCAATCTTTTCAATATTTAAGAAAAAAGAAAATTGTGAAACAGGTATAATGACTTCAAAAGAATTCAGAGAGTTAAAATTTTTCATGTCAAATATTTGAATAAAAGATGAACTAATGTTAAAAAGTAAGAGTGTTTATAAAAGTTTAAATACTTCTATTAAGAATGAGACTCATGATAATAAGACAACTGAAGTAAACCACTTGATAATTGTTTCATGTTTTCTAGAATCTTGTCCATACAAAATATAATTTCAACTTGTGGCCTCCACATATAATTCTATCTTTCAAACTAGTCAGATAACATTAAGTCAGGTTATCATCTTAACTACAAGTGCTCAGGTAAAAATACTAAATCACTTTTAAACAGAATGGTGACGTCTGACTACTTTTTTAGCCATCCCCTAGTAATTTGAAAAGGGATTTCCCCGAAGACAAGGCCCACAAAAGAAAGCCAAACATTAAACACTGACTGATCAATAAAAATGAAAAGTTCAAACAGGATTCTTTTTAAGAAGTTAATTCAAGTCCCATATTTTTATTCTACTCTTGGGTGGTAAAGGGTAAGAGTTCTAGGAGCCAACATCCTGGAATACATATATTTTAAAAGTCATAGATGACCTGTCAAAATCAGGATTCCAGTGAATGTCTTATGCCGCATTAAATCTCAAGAGCATTAAATCTGCAGAGATTTCACAACCCAGTCCAGTTATAATCAGTAGTTTTGGTAGAAAGGGCCTGAGGAGAGTGTCATGAGACCTCCGGGATAATTTTGGCTTTGCTATTAACTTGATGTGTGACCTTGGCCATCACTTAGCATCTGCAGTCTTCATTTTCCTCATCTACAACATAAAGGGTCTTGACCAAACATGACCTCAAATAAATTTTTCAGGTCTATGATTCTTAAATGATTCTGCTTCTACTTGCTCTTTGACCTTGTTTTAATCTCTATTTCGGTGTATTCTTTTCTCACCTAAAACAGATGCAGATCAAAGCCTCAAGATTACTATAATGAAATCTCAAAGTAAAATTTTTTAAAATACAATTTTCAAGTCAATAGTTTGTCCTGATCAATAATCTATAGAATCAAATTTCAGGGCAATGATAAAAGTTGAACACCTTCTTAAAGATTTTGCTATGCAATATGGCTTACAATAAAATGTATTATGTTGTCATAAAGAAAAATAATAAAACATTCTGTCCTTTTGTAGCACATGATCTGGAAAAAGGAATCACATGATGAGCCTGAAAACAAATTCATATTTTTTTTAGCCATCAAGTGGAAAGAGCTCCATGACACTCAGCTGGAATCCAAAAAACACAGATGCACAGATGTAATGGTCATGAGCCTGTGTTTTAATTTAAATAAATATGCACTTGTGTTTTGTTTGGTTGGTTTGGGATTTTTTCCTGAATGCCAACTCTGTTGTTGAATTTATGGCATGGCCTGAAAAAAAAAAGATTTCTAAGTTGAAGCTATTAATTCTATGTTCAAATATGTGTATGTGGGCATGCTAGAATTTATGTATGTGTTTAAATACCAAACCCAAAGGAGTAGCAATGCTTTAAATTGTCTCTTTCATATTTTATTTCACACTGAAAACAAAACACATCCACAGACTTCCGAAGTGTTATCAGAAGCACATCTTCTGACAAGTTAGTAGATAGCTGCATAACATCTCAGATGCAGGCACTTCTGACATACAGAGAAAGAAAATAATGAGGATAGAGCCAAAGTAAAGTTGGGAGAACTCCCATTCTGCCCAGGGGGTGTCTTTTCTGGGTGTCAGAAGCAAACCAGACACATGCAGTTGCAAAGATTTAACTGAATACAGTATTTAGTTCTCACATATAATTAAAAACCATTCACATACTGTATAATTTTTGGTTATTTATATGTCTTTTATTTCCTTTCAACAAGAGAAACCATTATTGGTTACTTTTATAATCTCTTCATGAGATTTTAAAGAATTGGAAGTGTCAAGGATTAAAGTTAAGCTGTCATTTAAACTAAAACCCAAAAAGGAACATTGAGGCTGGAGTCACAATATTAAAAGTAAAATACAGTTTGCTACAATCTAAATTTCTCAGATTTAGAGAACTAGGATCCTTACAGTGGTTAATGAATGTTTAACCTGTAAGGATCAGAGATATAGCCCAAAGGGAAAGGCACTAGGTTCAAAATTCCATGTGTATATGGGCTCTCTGATCAACTCATGGAAACAGACAATCCTAGTATTCTCCCCTCTTGGAAAGTGACAGGCCCAAACAACGTTCTGGAGATTCTCTTCACAAAGTAAACCTCCTGGCAAATGTTTCCTCCCTCCACCTCCCCAGCCACATAGCTATATTCCATTTCCCCTTCCTCTGTCCTCAGATTCAACCCTTAATTGGAGCCACTGCTCTGGGTGAGTAAGATGTAAAGGAGCCTCACTGAAAATGTCAAATAGCGATGGATGACCAGGAGGCCAGAAGAGAGATCTGAACTAAAGGAAAAGTTAGAACAAAGGAATGAGGGAGAAACTCGAGATGAATCGTCATACCCGTTTCAGGACAAGGTCCAGAAGAAGTGCACAGAGAAGTCGGCATTTGCCCTCTAGGTCCCATCTGCTAAAGTAAATCTGTTTGAGTTGGGAGAAGAGGAGGAGGAGAAAGATGGGAATGGGTGGGGATGGTGGCCAGAGTCCCTGGGTTTACCCTGCAAGAGATGAGCCTCTGACTGCATCGCTGGGAAGCCCCAGTCTCTACCCGCCCCCACAGCCCAGAGGCCCTGGGGTGGAAAGGAACAGAAAGTTGGGGAGGGAGTTGGGAAAAGCTGAAACAGCAGGGAAAGGGTCGATTCTGGTCTTACCCTGGCGGCTCTGGACGAGTAGGGGTCTTCGAAGAGGGCCCACATGCGGGGCTGCAGCCTCCTCCAGCGGCCAGATTTGCCATCGGGGCCCCCGAGCCCCGCCGCGTCCTCGATGCCCAGCCTCTTGGCCGCCAGGTCCTCGTCGTCGCCGGGGTCGCCGCCGATGAGGTCGGGGGTCTCGAAGATGTCCAGCGCCTCCTCGGCGTCGCGGTGCTGCCGGTAGGTCATCCAGCAGCAGGGCTCCACGTCGGTCTCGTCGATGCCCCAGAAGGCCAGCTCCTCCTCGAAGAGCGGCCCGCACACGTCTGCGGGGCAGTGCAGCTTGCCCGTGCGGTAGTAGTTGAGCACATAGGCGAAGACGCCCGGGTGCCGGTCGAAGAAGAACTCGCGGCCGCCCCCGGGGTGGTCGCTGGCCCGGCAGCCGCGGGAACTGCAGTTGCCGGCGCCGCCCTCGAAGCAGCCGCCGGGCCCGGGGGACAGCGGGGGCGCTCTCGGCGGCGGCGACAGCGGAGGGGGCGACGGCTGCAGCTTGTCGCCCGCCGTGGTCAAGCAGTCGCCCGGGGGATCGGAGGAGGCGAGAAGGGCCAGGCGTGTTCCAGGCAGGGTCTTGAGGGTGCTGCGGTAGGTTTCATGCCGGGTGCCCCCGACATTGAGGATCACCCTCTCGTTGTTCTCGATCTTGCCCATCTCTGTGACTCAGACATGACTGGGGGAAGGCGAACACAGCGCCGAGTTAAAGATCTGGGCCGTCAAAAACACGCCATGACCCCCACCACCAACCCAGAGCGAGTCCCGGGATGCAGGGTTGGCAGACAGGAGTGGGGCAAAGGACCCTCCCTGGAGGGAATCAGCGTCCAGCGCTGTCCCCGCCTCTTGCATCACACCTTTCCCAGGTTTCCAGAGAACTATAGAGCTAGCAGTCCAAGTCTTTCTTGACCTTTCATGACACCGTTTCCCCTGCCTCACGCCTTCCTTTTTTAGGCTCTGATCTCTTCTCCTTCATCTTTTCACCTTCCACTTTTCCTCTTTTCTGTTACCTCTCAAGTCCAACCTGCTCCCAGCCCCTAATGCCTTCTTTGCCTCCCCAAACCCCCTCTATCTTCCTCTAAGCCTACTTTCTCCCTCTCCTTTGCCCTATTCTCTCCTCCTCCCCTGGTTGGTCTCTCATTCCCACTCCCACTCTTCAAGACCTTCCTCTTTCTCCTCTTCCCCTAGCCTGGATGCAATTCCCTTAGGCAGGGAGGTTGGTTTTCTTTCTTTCTTTCTTTCTTTCTTTCTTTCTTAGGCAACTTGGCAGTGTTGGGTGAGAGCACACCCTCCCCCACCCAGTGAAGAGCCCCGATTCCACACCCACCCTAGGTCAACACCGGACCCCTCGCTACTCCCTAACGCTCAGGCAGTGCCCTCTGCGCAACCCGTTCTAGATTCACCTCTACACTTGCTCACAGACCATGCAAAAAGACAACGCAGAAGTCAGATTAAAAAAAAAAATCTCTGCTGTTGCTTTTCACCTAGGAGACCTCTGACTTATTTCCTCATCCAATTTCCTTTTCACATTATTGTTGTTGTTGTTGTTGTTGATATTCTTATTTCTTGGGAAAGAAAACGACTAATTAGGATCCATCTTTAAGAACAGAAGTGATCAATGCATGCCACCCATCCCCCATCCCCCCCCAAAAAAACAAATCCCTTAGGGGGTGGAGGGTGGGGGGTTTGCTTTCTAGGAGGAGCGAGGCTCCGGGAAAAGCTGCTTGGAGGCACACCCCCTGGGTCCCTGAGCTGACAGTGTCCCTGTTTCCAGCCTCCCAGCCACCTCTCCCCAGGGCTTCATCTCTATATTCCTACTGCGGAAAGGAGGCAGGGGGATGCCTGCCTGCAGAGTCAACATGCCCTTTCCAGGAAATCACCCCTTTCACCATCCTCACCCCCATTTCCAGATACCTTAATGAGACCCAGAGAAAAGTGGTTCTGCTTTGGTTTCCGAGTGGATGAGGTTCTCTGGGCAGCGGGACTGAGTCTTGGCGCCCAGCTGAGCCGCCCTTCTCCAACGAGAAACTACTTGTTGGCGTTTTCCGGATTCAGGTGGTTGAGCAGCTTCTCTGGGCGCTGGGGTGGGGGAGACAGCCCCCGCCGGCCGCTGGCCGCGCTCCCCGCCTTCATTCTGTGATCTGCGGATTTGCCAGTTGCCAACCTCCGCGCCCAGAGTCACCATCGCGCAGGGTTGGGCAAACCATGGAGCTCGGGGCGGGTCCAGCCGGCACTGCCCGACCCCACCGGGAGCGGGCAGATCGGCTGCCAGTGAATGGAGCAAAGACTGGCCGGAGGTCAGGAGAGCTCACCACTTGAAGGTGAAGTCGCCCTGCTCGGATTCCATCTGCAGGTTTTGTTTCTCCCCCGAAATCAGCCACTGCTGGAGCTGTCCCTTCAGCACCACTCGCCGTCAACCTCCCGCCGCCACCCGAGGCACAGAGCTCGGGAAGGGGTGGGTGGGTGGGTCTGGAGAAGCTCTGTTGTACCAACCAGGTTCACATATTTTTCTTCCGTGAAGCTCTGTCTCCACCCTCTCTGGAGCTTCTGCCTGCCTTATTTACACCCCACTCTCCACACCCTCTCTCTCCCCCAACCTCTCGCCATGCCCCACCCCTCCCAACAAGTGAGAGAATCTAAGACCAATTGCATTATTTTTTCTCACTGACAGCTGACCGGAGAGAGTGGTCTACTTACAGGTGACAGTGAATATTCTTTTTTACGTCTTATGCATAGCTTGCCTTGCTTTTTCAAATCAAACGTAGGTCTCCAGCGACCACACCATGGTTATCTAAAGCAAAACAAGTTTTAGAAGTTTATCCCAGGAAGATAATGCTTTACAAAGTAAAAGATCCAGTTTTTTTTTTTTTTTTTTTTTGGTCTGAACCTGAAGAGAAGAGTCACAGATACCCAAGTATCCAAGTAATTATCTAATAAGCCAATTCCACCCTGTCTCAAGTTTTCATTGCCCCTTGAATTAGTTTGCTAGAGCTGCCATAAGAAAGTATCACAAACTGGGTGGCTTAAACAGCAGAAATGTATTGTCTCATGGTTCTTCCAGTTGCAAATACAAAATTAAGGTGTTGTTAGGGCTGGCTTCTGAGGATTGTGGAGAAAGAATCTGTTCCAGGCCTCCCTCCTTGGCTTGTAGATAGCCATTTTCTCCCTGTTTCTCTTCCGATTATTTTCTCTCCATGCATATCTGTTGTTGTGTTCAAAAGTTCTCTTTTTAAAAGAACATCTGTTAGATTAGTGCCTACCCTAAATGACCCCATTTTAACCTGACTATCTCTATAAAGACTCTATCTCTGTATAAGGTTACATTCTGAGGTACTGAAGGTTAAGACTCCAATATAACTTCTATTAGGAGAAGGGGTGCTATTCAACCTATAACAGGCCTCATCACCAATCAGATCATATGTGTGTGTGTGTGTGCATGTGTGTATCTGTGTGCATATTCCAAGAAAGAAAGAAAAATAGAGAAAGAAAGAAAAAGAAAGTAAGCAAGCAAGCAAGCAAGCAAGACAAGGAAGGAAGGCAGACACTACTCTACAGGCATAGTTTGTTAGGATTGAAGTTTACCCAGTAGGGAAAACACCAGGTCCTCTATGGAAGAAGATCTCTTTGATAAATAGGTATTGATATTGATACTATGGTTTAGAAAGAGCAAGACTTGTGAGTTATTTTAGCAATATAGAGGGTGGTAAAACAGGTAGTAAAATGTGAAATCACCAAATAAAACACCTATCTGTTATGACACGTTATATAGGTAAACAAAGAGAACTAAAAGTTCTTTGGAAGGTCATCGATGTCTACAAAATAAATGCAAATGTATATATATGTATTAATATATACATTTATTTTTAAAAATACTGACAATTTGACAATAAATGTATAAAGACAATGTAAATAACAAGCTATATGGACCCAGCATCTAAGTTACTAACACACACAAAATACATAAGGCTTGAATGTAAAGAAAATGATTTTAGTTTTGTACAATTATCAATTACTGAGGTATTTCTAAAAATAACAATGATAGTAAATTTCGATTGCCAAAAAAATTACAAAGAAAGAGTATATTCACCTTCTAACAGTCATTCTTCCATTGTCTAGATGGTGTCTTATATTGCCTAATGTAAATTCAGTAGGGAAAAGGGGGAGTATGGTTTGCTTTAGAATAAATTAACAACTGTAATAGTAACAGAAGCATTTTTAATAATAGATATTTACTTAGATCATACTATGTGTAAAACACTTCACATAAATTACCCCCTTTTAATTTAAGCGGAGAAAATGCGTGAAATTGCAAGACTATAAAAAGATAACTCTTATACTTACCTGACAGGGGAGATACCATGATCACGAAGGTGATTTTCCCAGGGCGAGGCTTATCCATTACACTCCAGATGTGCTCACCCCTGTGATTTGCCCAAATGTGGGAAACTTGACTGCATAATTTGTGGTAGTGGGGTACAGCGTTCGTGCTTTCCCCCGTTTTTTTTTTCTGTATTCTAAAATATATATATATTTATAAATATATATATTATATATATTTATAAATATATATAATATATATTTATAAATATATATTATATATATTTATATTTTATTTATAAATTTATATTTATTTATATTTTATTTATAAATATATATATATAAAGAGTTATAAAAAGATAATTCTTACAGATGACAGGAATCCATAATGAAAGCCTTCAGTTTCATAATATTAGTTGTATTATGAGACAACTACAGAGAAAACAAAAGGAAAGGAAAAGATAATGCAAAGTACCCATGGGGAGAAAAATGGAAAGACAAAGATCTAATGAATCAATTTGGGTGTAAGGTTATATTATATAAGCTATCTAGAAATAATCACATTGACAGGGGGATCATCTTTTAGAAGAACTCAGACTTTTCTTGTGATTCAACAAAGGATTATATGTGAAATTAGAGAACATGTCAGATAAGTTTGAAAATAAGAATGTGGGAAGATAAAAGGATGAGATGGGCATGTCAATGGAGAATTGATACACAAAGCAATGAATAAAATACAGTCTCTTTTATTTTTTCTGGTCAATAGAACAGGGGAAGATCCTAAGACAAATATCCAGGCTTCATTATATAAGACAGGAGAGAACAGAAAACCCCTCCAGCCAACGAACCTCACTGATCCTGCTGTAAAACTCAGATAAAAGTGAAAAGAAAGCAAAGCTTTGAACTATGGCAATGGAAAACTGAGGGGGAAAAACATTTGTGGCTTCCTTTGTGGTCTGTGTGGAGCAAGGATTTAGAAAACTGTATGGACATTACCCCTTGCAGGGAAGCAACTAAAATGCTGCTTCCTTTATAATTCTTGAGTCAGCATCACAGAAAGGCTACAGAAACTAAGCACTACGTCACCATCAGAAACGTGGATTGATCTCATGAAGCCACACTGTGACTGTCGGAATGACATACTTGCAAAAGTTTAGCATTTGAACAACTTAATTCTTCTAAAGTCTAATGTGAGGATTTTAAAATTATTGTTCACTCTCAAAAAGTAATATATCCATAAAGAAAATTCTTCTGCAGTAGATTAAAGAATGGTCACAATTCCTTATTGCTCCCTACAGGATTGCCCCTTTATGATGTAACTTTGCAACTTCTCCCATCAAGTCTGTTTCTCCAGCTCTTGAATCTGGGCTGACTTTATAACTTACTTTGGTCAATAGAATGGAGTGAAAGTGATTATGTACCAGTTCCCAACTCAGGCTTCAAATGGTCTGGTATGCTCCTATACTCTTACTCTCTCTCTCTCTCTCCCTTTTTCTCTCTTTCTTGGAACTCTATCCTGATACTATGAAAATAAGTCTTAACTAGTTGACATCATGGTGAGAGACATCTATGCCGGTCAGGTATGCACACACACACACCCCTTCAGTACAATAAGAAATAGTATTAGGAACCAATTCAGACAACATAATAGAACATTATCCCTAAAACAAATAAATTGTCTCTCAAAACAGCTAAACTTTTCATTTCTGCCCCCATAGGATAGCCAGCTGGTTTCCAAAAGTACAAAACTGTCTTCCTTCCTCTAAAATTGTCCAGCGGAATTAAGCCCAAATGCACTGACCCACAGAATCATGACCTAAATAAAAGACTATAGTTAAGCTACTAAGTTTTGGAATGGTTTGTTATTACTGATTAATCCTCTAAGTTTCCTTTGTTCAAAAAGTAATAATATGAACCTGTATACTTGCCCTCTAAAATTTATATTATGTATTGTGAATTAAAAAAGAAAAAGTGTCTGATATTTATTTTTCTCATTTCATACATTTTTGTTAAGCATTCTTTACAGTGGTTAATTACACAGGACTTGGAGGCAAATAAAATAGACTTTATCTTCTGGATGTCACTCACTGGAGAAAGTTGCATAACTCCTTAAACCTTTGTTTTTTATGACACTATACTAACAATGAGTATTAAATGACAAAAGGCCTGTAAGGCACTTAGAAATATTTCTGGCACATTTTAAGCTTTTACTAATTGGTAGTTTTTATTGTCAAATAAGAAAAAAGTCTCAGCCTCAACTCAAGTAGTTAATAATTGGCAGAAATAGGACCATGTTTCATATCCTCTGATGGCCATCCTAACTTCTATCTGTCATACCATGTTGCCTTGCATAAGGTCAAAACTAGCTCAAATACTTGATATTCCATATAAATGTAGTGAAAGTGCAGTGTTTTAATCCTTGTAATAAATCTCCACTCTTCTCGAATTATTCTTACTTAAAAATGTATGTATTAACTATCCTTAAATGAACTACTACATTGTCTTAGTTCATTTTTTGCTGCTATAACAAAATAATTAAGACTGGGTAATTTATAAACAACAAAAATATGTTCCCTCACAGCCCTGGAAGCTAGGAAAACCAAGATCAAAGTGCCAACACTTGATATGGGTCTTCTTATTGCATCCTCAGATGGTGGAAGGCAGAAGGGGAAGAGAAAGACAAATTCTTTGTCTTGACATTTCAGAAGAGAGCAAGAACTCACTCCTGAATTTTTTTATAACAGCATTATTCCATTTATGAAGGTGATGCACTCATAACCTAAGAAGCTCCCAAGTCTCACCTCCCAACACTGCCACACTGGGGATCAAGTTTCCAACACAGGAATTTGAGGAGACACATTAAGATCATCTTCATCATCATCTTTATCATCTTAATGTTGAGTGGGCTGGGAAGAAGGAACAAGAGGAGAAGTTGGTCTTGCTGTCTCACGGGTGGCAAAGATGAAAGAAAATCCATGTATGAGTGGGCCTGCACAGTTCAAACCCATGTTGTTCAAGGATCAACTATTTTTGTGATAATTATAATAAAATAGACCTACATATGATGAATTCATGGATTACTAATTTTACAACTTGACCATTGGATTTGTAAAAAAATACATGTTCGCATTGGTTGTCAAGAGCCAGACTCTGCATAAATATCTAGCATAATAACATAGATATTTGGTCAATTTAAGCTTGTTGTATACTTGTAAAATTGATACATAAGAGTGATGCAAAAAGACATTTTAGATTGCAGAAACAGAAAAACAGATTTCCACAAGTATAAGATGATGTTGATTGATAAGCATTTAAAGTAAGAGTTGAAAATAGCCCTGTTTTGAAAAACAATTCTCGGTCATAGTCTTCTTCACCAATTATTCATTTAAATAGATAAATGAAAAATAGGTAAATAGAAGATAGATAGATAGATAAACAGACCTTAGAAAATAGAGCAGCTCATTATTCACATCACACCATCTGAGGTCATTGTAATTTACAAAGGGGGCAATATGAGCAGATTTTCCTAGGGTGACTGCCCTACCACCAAGGCTTAAATTATTGGCAGATATCAATAAAGTGCACTCTGTTTTCTTATTGTTCTTGTTCCACTACAGATCATGGAATGCTAACTAAGACATTTGAATATTTGAATAATTTTATAACCTGTACTTTTAGTACTTTACCTCCTTCTACTACTAATTGTTTCATTATTTATAGAGTAAGTATATGACTTACTTTACTATATTGTAAACTTTGCATATCTGTTCTCTCTATATTTTCTTCTGACCTCTCAGTCATAGGAAAGTTCTATGCTTGAAAATATATCACACTCCCCTGAGAAGGTTTTTAAAATGCAAAAATCTTCACCCTGAGATTCTGATTCAGTTGGTTTGGTGCAAAAAAATTATAAATCTGTCTTTTTTGAAAGTAACATATATTTTATGAAACATTGTCTATAGGAAGTTGCATTAAAGCAAATATTTATAAAATATGACATTACCTGAACATACCATCTGCAGAATATGTTAGGGAGGAGTGGGTCAACAAGAGAACTAACATTTATTAAGGAAAAGCTATAATGCCAGGCACTATACTTATATCTATTATTTCATTGTCATAATGAGTCTACCAAGAAAATACTGAAATACCTTTTTTTTATATATATTTGGCAAAGAGTCGTCAGATTAATGAAGAGAAAAGTATTATTGTAATTGCAGCAGTCAAAACTTAAGTGCAAAATAAAATGCCAAGATCTCTGGATTTAACCCATTTAATCGTCAACCTATCATTTTTACTGATGTTTTCCAAAGAGAAGGCTGACACTGAAACTGTAAAATAACTTGCCCAAGTTCACATAGCTAATAAGAGACAGCTGGTAGAATTTAAACCCACAGGTGTTTAATTCTAATGCTGATATCCTGGTCAAAGAGTAAATAGCAGAGCCATGATTTAAATATATGTAGAATCATGATTTGCATAGAAAATAGAAGATAATAGACATGACAAAAAATAAATATTAAATTTAATGTATCCCAATTGCTTAGGGAATTGAAAACCCACCACCAAAATATCTCAGAGCTCTCTTTCCTCTGTTTAATAAATAGCATATGATAAAAGCGGTACTCAAAATAAGCAGGTAAAATTGATATTTTAAGAAAAAAAATAGTTTGCATTTGTTTAGTACAAAAGAAGAATGGAAAACATAAGTCACAAATATTTTTCTGGAAAAGATTGAGAATAATCAGGTTGATTTCCTCAGGAAATAAAAGTAAAAGCTAAAAAAATGAGGACGCTGAAAGAGACTTGCAATAAGATTGAAGCATGTCTAAGCACACCAGTTTAGTTTCATTATTTAGAAAGATATCAAGACAAGTAGAAAAGCAGGCTTCTGAAAAGCGTATGCAGTTTTCAAACAGAATCGAGGGAAGTAAAAATAACATCAGGGCAAAGAAGCAGTTCTAAAGAGGAACCAGACTGAGACAAACATTGAAATTCTTTTCCTTTAGCTATGCCATGGAATCTTGCTTTTCAATTTTGTTTTTATTTACTTTGTAAATAAATCGAACTAAGAGATAGTATAAAATATCAAGCAACTTGAGGAACAGACATAAAAAGGAATATAAAACCCCGATATAGATTAACATGACAAAACAACCCCTCAAAGAAAATGTTAAGCCATGCACCAAAATACACAGTGAATTGTTTCCAAGAGATATAAAACACACTTCAAATTTCTGCTGGAAAGAAACTCCATTTCAACACTATATTTAGATATATAACTTTAAAAAGTCCAGTATTCTCTAAATGTTCTAAATCTTTTTATTGCCATATTACATTTGGACATTGAGTTCAATAAATTTAAGAGCCTTTTTAGTTGATGCTATGGTCTTAATGTGTCCCCAAATTTCATATGTTAAGGTAATCACCAGTATGATAGTGTTAGGAAGTAGTACATTAAAGAGGTAATTAAGTCATGAGTGTGGAGACCTCATGGATGGGATTAGGGTTCTTATAAAAAGGCTTGAGGGAGTGAGTTTGCCTCCTACTCATCCTTCAAATCTCAGTTTAAATAGCACTACCTCCAAGGCTTCCTTGATGCTCTAAAATATGTTGTACTCTGTGTACTGGATATTCTGCATGTACCCTAGCACCCTTTATTGCACCTATCAAGACAACTAGAAGTCAGAATTGCAGTTACTTAAGTAACTGCCTCACATGTTAGACTGTAAGTGATGGAATCAAGTATGCCTTAGCCATAATTACATACCCAATGTCCAGTTTAGTCCCTGGTTTGCAATGATCAGTGATGATGATAATGAAGACGATAATGATGATGAAATAACTGCAATGCTGATTATTTTGCAAGTAATGATCATAGTTATCATTATTGTGTTACCGGCCATCTTCCAGGTTCTGTGCTAAACGATTTACATCTATTCCATTTAACTCTCATAATGCCATAGTATATGAACTATGATTATTTCCATCATATAGATAAGAACATATAGGTATAAAAAGTTACTTAAATATTGATATAGAAGGATTACTTAAATTGTATAGAAATTGGAGGAAATAAGACTGGAATTCAGATGTTTTGCCTACAAAGTTTATCTTTTTGAATAATATTGGTGCAGTTTTGTTGACTGTTGTAGGCAATGTGGAGGAAATTGTTCTGTATGAGTTTGAGTCCCTATAACTAAAAATTTTAGATATTGGATTCTTTTTCTATTAGATTTCTGATATTTCAATTTTATTCATTCACAATGTAATGCTTCTACTTTCAACTCTACTTCATTTTCTTCAGTATTCTAAATTATTTCTTTAGATAATTACAAAGCCCATGATATATAATATACTTCCAAAGTTAAATATTTTTAACAAATATTTAGAAATTTATAGATCAGCAAAAGAAACAATAAATATTTATGAGAAAAAAGTCCTAATTTTTTATTAATTTGATGATATTAATATTAGTCATTGATATTTTTTCAAAAGAGAAAAAATCTTCCTAAATATAAGAAATCTTCTCAGCCTTCTTCTCACCTGAAGTAGATCGGAGTCCAAAAGCCTTCTCATTTTGTACTTTCCCTGCTCCTCTTAATCTAAGCTGATATAATTCCCTTAAATCTTTGTGTATCAAATTGTAATTCAGTCCATTAAACAAAAGACACATTCATAAATCTTTTTCTAAAGTCTGTCTAAACTTTGTGTCCCTTCATGAAGATGCTGTGATACAAAACACCAATTAACTCTTAGGAGTTCTATTGTTTTAACTTGAGGTCTTGAGGCTTTTATTTAACTTGAGGTCTTTAAGCCTTTATTGTTTTAACTTGAGGCCTTTAATTCTTTTGTTTAGTTGATTCCAGTTATTTAATACACAGTGGTGTAACTGAGATCCCAAGGTGTGCAAAGCTAAAGCCTTCAACTGCAGCTAAGGAGAGGGCAGGAATGATACACCTAGGGACAGTGTTGAGTCAGAAATGATGGGCAGATAGCCATTACCAGGTAGTGTCCTCTCCAGGACCAGGAGTGGGGGAGTGGCCTGAGGAGCAGGGACCAAGAGTAGCCCAGGGTCAATGGAAGGACCCTTCTTTAATTTTTTAGATGGCTTTTGTCTAACTGAAAATGTCTGTGAAACATCAACTTCTACCTCTCTAGGATTTTAGTAAATAATCTTACAGCCCTATTTGATATTCTTTACTTTGATAGCCTTGCTGGGAAAGATTGAAAAAAAGAAATACTTTTATTTTCAAATTCAACAGGTTCTGGCTCTTATAATTTCTCTAAATTCTACTCAAAAACCTAGCAATTTCTTCTTTGGTGCATCTCTTCTTATATTTTATCACAAGCAGCAAAGAGAAACCAGTTGTCACTTTCTACATTCTGCCTGAAAATCCCTGCTGGCAGATCCATAAGTTTATTGAGTTCTCTTTCTGGTTCCACATTACTGGAGGCAGCAGTATTGTCAAACTTTCTGCCACTGCATAACAAGGGTCCCTTATTTTAAAAAAATCCCTAATAGCATTTTCCTCACTCTTCTTCAAGCTCTCACCAATGCTTCTCTAAGATCTTTCCAGCTTCTACTATCAGGCTCCTTGATGTCCTTTTGGCTTTGTTCCAGCATTAAGTCCCAAACTCAGGGCTTTGAGTTTTTATTAGAGTGACATCACCTTTCATATACAAATTATCTTCTGATTATAGCTGCATAACAAGTTACTACAAAGTTTTGAAGCTTGAAACAAAAATCATATTGTTACCATCTCTAATGGTTCTGTAGTAAGGAACTTAAAGAGAATATGGTGAAGATGACCCATGATATCTGTGACCTCAGATGGTGATATGGTTTGGCTGTGCCACCACCCCAAATCTCATCTTTAATTGTAATCTGAAATGCAATCCTCACATGTTGGGGGAGAGATCTCGTGGGAGGTAATTAGATCATGGGGCAGCTCCCCCATGCTGGTCTTGTGATAGTGAATTAGTTCCCATGAAATCTCATGTTTTCTAAGGAGCTTTTCCCCATTTTGCTCCTCACTTCTTTCTCCTGCTGCCATGTGAAGAAGAACGTGTCTGCTTCACCCTCTGCCATGATTGTAACTTTCCTGAGCCTTCCCAGCCATGCAGAACTTTCAGTCAATTAAACTTTTTTCCTTTATAAATTACCAGAAGCACGAGAAGGGACTAATATAGGTAGGATGACAAAATGGCTGTGGGCTGGATCAGCTGAGGCTGGCTCAGAATCTGCCTTATACATGATCTAAGGGTTTGTTGGTGGAATGTCTCCACATTGTTTCTCCAGTATGGCAGCCCAGGCAATCTAATGCTTTACATGGAATCCCAGGACTTAAAAAGCAACAGATCCAGTGAAGCATGGCGCAAACTATAAGGATTACTATGATGTTGCAAACTTAAGCTTAACTTTTAGTCCTAGTAGTTTCATTGATATTCCTTCAGGTTCTATTCCTTAAGGTTCTTGTCTTGGGATCATTTCATTAGCTGTTTCCTCTGCCTGTATTTCTATTCTCATGAATCTTTTCCTGGATTGCCCTTTACGTCATGCAAGTCTCAACTGAGACTTAATGTCAAGTAGTAGCTGTCCTGACAGAGCCACCTTCTGAATCAGCCATCCGCAATCTGGGAGAAATGTCATTCCTGGTAATAAGATGTGTTTAGTGAGAGGTCAATAGGAAAAATAGAAACTCTTTTGCAGATGGCAAGAAACTACAAATATTTATGACTTTGTTTTTTTCCTGATATATTCTTTTCCTCCTTGAATCTTTGTGGTCTTATGATACGCAGTTATTCACAATGTAATCATATACCTCTTTTCTTCTTCTCCATTACCTAAAGATTGGGAGAACGTGTAATTATAAAGAGAAGAAATAAATAAATAAGGATCCAGGCTAAAAACAGTTGGGACTGGAAGGTAGAATCACCAACTCAAAAACTCCTCAAGCCTCTTCCCATCAGATGTATCAATCACACATAAATTGTCTTTTTCATTATGTTTTTTATTTTGGTTTGTTTGTTTTTGAGACAGAATCTCACTCTGCCACCCAGGCTGGACTTCAGTGGCATGATCTCGGCTCACTGCAACATCCATCTCCAGGGTTCAAGTGATTTTCCTGCCTCTGACTCCTGAGTAGCTGGGACTATAGGGATGCGCCACCATGCCCGGCTACTTTTTATATTTTTAGTAGCAACAGGGTTTGATTATATGTGATTGATACCAGATTGGCCAGGCTGGTCTCAAACTCCTGACCTCAGTGGTCCACCTTCCTTGGCCTCCCTAAGTGCTGGGATTACAGGTGTGAGCCACTGCACCCGGCCTTCTCATTATGTTTTACTCCCATACCCAGAGCAACAGCAGTAGTATATAGCAGATGGAGAAAATGTCCACCATAAAACAAATATGTATGCTTTGTATTCATTCAAAAATATCTTGTAAACTCTATTTCTCACTGAGCATTAGAATGCCAAATGAAACGCCAGTTTAGAAATTTATGTTAGACTTAGGAAGTTCTAAGCTCAATGGTTACGAGGGTGAAATGTGTTGTGTTGTCATAGCAGATGCTAAGAATATTATTAGAAAGCAATTCTTAGATTGGCTTGGATGAACTCTTCCTCTAAGGCAATAGAAGAGACTACAAATTTAATTATAGCCTTGTCTCAGTCTTAAAAATGTGCACGCTAAATCACAAGGGAATATCATTAAACATCAAGTTTCATAACTTCCACCAAGAGTTAGAAGCAGCAAATTAATTTCACATGCATTTTTTTTTTTAGTACAGAAAATGTTTCCACAGAATCTAACTCATGGGAATCATACTAGAATCTATTACACAGTGAAAAAAGCAATATGGAAATATCTTTGTGCCATTACTTAACTACAAAAGCATAGGTGAGGCAGGTAACTTGTGAAACCCATTAAGAAAGTATACCTGGAACCCCTATTCTCAAGTTAGCAAAATAGAAGACTCGAATTTTTTCCTGTGGAGATAAAATTACTTTATTGGAACAAAAATACTTCCAGTGAAAACTGAATGAAGGAACTCTGGCTGTAAAGGGCAACTGGAAATACAATTTGCTGAATGATATTATAACATATCCACTACACATATGCTACCCTACTCTGAAAGAGATATGAGACTCTGCATATCTTGAAGTAAAATACTGGAAATTTTACTTCAAGAAAAAAGGTAACAGCTCTATATTAACATGTAATACAGTTAGGATTTCATTTCTAATATATAGAATAGCTGAGAAATGTCCTGGATGTTAACATTTTTAAGATACGTGGCATTATTCCTTTATAATTCAAACATTTATTTTTCAGTATTTTAAGAAAAATTATCTAGAATATATTTCACATTTCTGACTTACTGTAGGATATATAAGAAATGTGTGAGAAGCATAACTTATGTTCTGTATACAGATAGAAGAAAAATGCTATTTATTGTTTTATCACATTGCATTTATCACTGATGAGCTTAACAGATATAATGTATATTTAAATATGCGTAATTACATTTATATGTATGCAAGCTATATATAGAGACACACAGACATGTATTTATATTTTGCTGAGTCAATGAAAAATAAGTTATAAATAACTTGACATTTGACCTCTGAATATTTCAGTACATATTTCCTATGAATTAAGACATTCTTCTAAGTATCCACAACACTAAGAAAATTGACAATATCTCAATAATATCTAATAAATATTTCATATTGAATTTTTAAAGTTTCCCCAACATGTTTTTTAAAGCTGTTATTGTCCCCAATCCAGGAATTAATCAGTGCTCACACATTTGCGTGTGTTCACATGTCTCTTTAACATTTTCTCATTTAGCACTTTTTACCATTTGTTTCTTATGATGCTCTTGAAGAGGTGAGGCCCTTTGTCTTGCAGTGTGTCCCAAATTCTGAATTTGCCGGACTGTTCCTTCATTTTTAAATTTAATTAAACATTTTTGGAAAGAATACTACATAAATTATAATGTACTTTTTTATTGCATCACATTTGAGGACTTACAATACCCAGATATATTACTATTGATGCTGCTAAGTTGGTCACTTGGTAATCAAGTGACTGCCAAATCTTTTCATGTATGGGTATGTTTTGACCATTGTAATTAGCAAGTAATGTACGATATGGCTCTTTAAAATCACATGAACATGATTTTTTCCAGCATTTCATTTGTTTTAGCATTCATTGATAATCTTTGTCCTACTTGATTGTTTTATTAGTTATTGCAACATGGGATATTCTAGAAATTAAAAAAATATTGCAACATGGGCTATTCTAGAAATAAAAAAATAAACAATTAAGAAACCATTACATGAGCTTAACAGGACATTAGACACAAATGATGAAATGATTAGTGAAGTAGAAAAGCAGTCAATAAGTAGAAATATCAGGACTAAAACAGGTACAAGGAAAAGGAATGAAATATGAACAATGCAGGAGATACTTGAGACACTATAAAAGGTCTAATATGAGTATAAAACCCCCGAGAAAAAGAAGACAAATAATTGGGCATAATAACTGAATAGATAATGGTTAACAGTATCTCAAAACTAAAAAGGGACTAAGTCACAGATTCAAGAAATACTCCTATATTCCAAGCAAGATTAGTAAAATAATAGGCACACAAGAGTAAAACTTCTAAATAGCAGAGGCAAAGAAAATATTTAAGTTTAGCCAAAAAAGACACATTCCCTTCAAATGAGTCATAGTAAAACAAACAGCTGAATTATAAACCAACAGGGGATGCTAGAAGAATAAAATATTGTCTTCCAAGTATTGAAAGAAAATAACTATCAACCTAGAATTCTATACACAACAGAAATATTCTTCAAAAATGAAGAAGAAACAAAATATTTTCACACACATGCTTTAGAAAATTTTTCAACAGCAGATTCACCTAATAAATAATAAAAAGGGAATTTGTTCAGTCATAAATAAATTAATCACAGATGGAAGCAGGGAAAAAAGGAAATTGACGAAGAGCAATGGGAACAATCAGTAAGTGCTAAATCCAAATGAATGTTGACTCTATAATAACAATAACAGGTACTGCCTAAAATGTATTCAAAATTCAAAACATAATGAAAATACCACACAACCTGGGGATATATAGAATTTTATTCCTTCTAATGTCTTTTGGTTGTCTGACATGGCAAAATGTGCTAATTATATTATACTGCTTAAATAAGTTAAACATGCTTATAATATTGTAATGTCCAAGATCAACACTAAATAACAGTGCAGTAATGTGATTTTAACTAAAATTTAATAGAAAGAAAATGGGAAAATAAAACAGAAATACTTGATTAATCCAAAAGAAGCTAGTGGTAAAAACAAACAAACAGCAGGTGGAAAAGAAAAACAGATAAAGATTTTCTATTGTTAGGTCCCCCAGACCTATGAGATTGCCTCCAGAATCACAGTTGAGTGCTGTTGGAGCCAGTGGTCAATATGACTGCTACTGAATCCACAATGGAATCCATGGTTACCAGACATGTTTTTAGTGGTTCAGGTAGACATGAATCCTGTCTGATATCTCAGTGGATAAAATTTCATCCAGCACCTTAGTCAGTAGGGCTGATGTTGGGACAAAAGTCTACTTTATGGTCTGCCATTGGATCTCTAGACAGTGGCACTGTTACCAGATGTCTCTGGCTGGATCCCTGGGTTAACAGGACTGCTCCCACATAGCAGCTGGGAGGGACCAGAGGCAAGACACAAAGCTACTTCATAATCCATGGTCAGACCAGTGTCAGCGGTTCTACCTCTGAAGTCACAGACAGTCATGTCTCCCAAATGACCCCACAGGCAAGACTGCTCTTGGACCATGCTGGAAGGCGTTAGAGTTGGATCATGAACTATTTCAGGGTTTACAGCCTCAACTGAAGTTGGCAAACCTGCAATCCAAGTCCCAGGTGATTTTGGCTTTTCCTGTGTTTCTTGGAAGTTGGTTCTTGTTTTAGAACTAAGGCCAAATATAGTTGTAGCTGGATCCACAGGGGTACACAGCTGTTTTTAGGTTTATAGCTAGAACCATGGTCAGTAAGCCTGCCAGCAGGGTGCATATCTGTCTTCTCAAACTGGTACTACTTAGTCTTTGGCTTCATCAGGATTTCACAATCTCCTACCTGGATGACAAAGCTCCCACAAAGGTAATTTTGTCCATGGACAAATATTGTTGCTGTGGTGGAATATGAATGAGGTACATCCTATTTCACTGTTTTTCTGATACCACGCTTTTATTTTATTTTTTATAGTTTCACTTTTTCTGTAAAATTTTTCAACTTTTTTCTTTTACTTCCTTAAACAGGCATACCATGGTTATTTTAAACTCTGTGTCTATTTTCTTCATTAGCTTTATTTCTTATTGGTTACTTTTATATTCTCTTCTCTTGGTTTTTAATCATGTTGATTGAGTTACTTCATTTTTTATTGAAATTATACATGAAATGTTATGAAAATTTGATCACATTAACTCCCTCTAGAAAGGATGCACCTTCTGCAAGCATTTCCTTTACTGATATATAATCTTTTATTAAGGGTTACTCAAAAAAACTAGGAATTGGCTGTTGTAACTTAGCAATTATGCAGGACAAAGAAGTGCTTGACTAATTTAGTTAATCTTGCAAATCAAAATTTGACATTTAAGGGTACCCTTTATTGACCTATCTAATAACCATATATTGTTAAATATTTTAAAATCCGTGCAGTTAGGAGAGCTAGTAATTATAGATCACTTAGATCTTTTTACCAAGATAAAAGTGACTTGATCTTGGCCAAGGTTTTTTGAAGTATTTTTTTTACCTATTGTTCAATCTTATTTCTATGGTGTAGCCTTTCAAATTCTAATCCAAAGGTGGGAAATTTACTATCGCTATCCTTTCTTGATAAATCTTGGGTACCAATATTTTCCCACAATCCTACAAGTCTATCTAAATTTCTGCTCAGTTCTTTCCCTCGCACCCATTTTTCTAGAATTGACAAGTATCTCTGGTTGAAATACTACTCAAAGTGTCAGGCTCACTTTGCTGCGTTTTTATCTATCCCTGAATCTGACTTCATAATTCCTCACTATCTGTTGACTCTGTGATTTCAAGCAATTTTGTGTTTATATTTTGTTCATTTTTCTAGACATTCTATATGATCTGCATTTTTTGGCTGCCATTATTAGAAGCATTTCTCTATTACCATATGCTAAAGGTTACTCAAAAGAAGTATGCTTTACCTGTTTTAATTTAGTAATTACTTAAGACAAAAAGTGACTCAACAATTTTATTTAGCTCATTTTTGCAAAGAACTTATTTTAGGATACTTTCTATTCATCTACTTAGCAATTATTTATTGAGGGCTTACTATGCATGAAGTACTACCTCCAATCATGAGCATACAATAATAAAAAGACACAAATTTCTTACCTCTTAGCAATTACTTTGTCAATGGTGTAATATAAAAAATGAATAAGAAAGTATATAACTTCAGATTATCATAAACGGTATGAAGAGAATAAACTGAATTGTTATAGAAAAGTAGATTGCAAGCTAAAACTTAAACATTAAAAAAGAATCTCCTGTGCAGAGTGGTGGGAAAATGGTGTCGACGCATAGGTAACTAAATAAACAAATACCCTGAGGAAGAAAAAAAGCTTGCTATGTTAGCACATCATGGTTAAACTATGATGTATGGGCCGGGCGCGGTGGCTCACGCCTATAATCCCAGCACTTTGGGAGGCCGAGGCGGGTGGATCACGAGGTCAAGAGATCGAGACCATCCTGGTCAACATGGTGAAACCCCGTCTCTACTAAAAATACAAAAAATTAGCTGGGCATGGTGGCGGGTGCCTGTAGTCCCAGCTACTCGGAAGGCTGAGGCAGGAGAATTGCCTGAACCCAGGAGGCGGAGGTTGCGGTGAGCCAAGATCGCGCCATTGCACTCTAGCCTGGGTAACAAGAGCGAAACTCAGTCTCAAAAAAAACAAACAAACAAACAAAAAAAACTATGATGTATGGGCAAGGGATTCGTATAATTTGAAATTGGAGAGGAGCACAGAGTCTGGATCATGTAGAACCTTATAATCTATAATGAGAACAACTCAATTTTGTTCCATAACTTTTTAAAATAGATCATATGAGTTGTGGCACTGTATTATAGCTGAGTTAGCTGACATAATATTTCTTCCCATATGATTACGAAAAAAAAAAAATGCTGTCAGTCCACTAAACTGGTAGGAGTGCCCTAGACTGTCAAAACACTTCGTAACTAGATTGTTTCTACTGACAATTTTACCTCTTTGAGGGTAGTGGAAGCAACTGGGGAAATTGCTACTCTGAACTTAATAACAAACAAAAAGGAAAAATTGGTTGGAAAAGTAAAAGTGATAAGAACCATAGGGACAGGAAATAATATTTCTTTAGAATTTAAAAGCACAACAAAAGAAAATCCTGAGCACATTTAGAAGTCATTAAGTCTTTGAAGAAAATGTTTTTTATTAGTTTAGAAACAAAGAGAAAATGGACTCAGGCCGTTAGAACCTAAGAAGGAAGACTGCAAGCGTTTCAGAATGTTCCACAAAATGTAATTCTGCTTACATCATTATAGAAGGAATTTTGATGAGACAGGACATGGGGAAAAAAGAAAAAAGGCTAATATAGCCACAAAGGATGCTTTTAAATCAAGTAATACACGACTTAAAAAGACAAACTAGTGGCAATTATAAATAGTGACACTAAAGAATGTTGTCAAGAAGGCTGATTCATAATGCATTCAAACTTACAAAAATATTAAAGACAACTAACACAAATTTTGCTTATTTTTGGAGCAAAAAGAAAACTACCAAAGAAGGAGCAGCTTGAGGAAATATTAATGGATTATGAGAAGAAAATGAAACTGAACTATTTTGCATTATCCTACAATATGAATGATTAGAGTGGAATAGACTAACCAGAAAGAAGGAGTTGAAAGCCAGATCATAAGATATTTGAAGAGACACAGTAACATCTCAAAATGAGGCCAATTTTCTTAGATCAGGTGAATTACCCTTGGAGTGTTAAAATAACTTGCAAATGAATTTGCTGAAGAATGTGTGATGGGCATTCATCTTTCAGAAATCCTGGTGAGTAGAGATGAGCTGGTGAAAGCCTAGAGAGAATCTAATGTTTTTCTAATATTCAAAAGAGCAGAGAACAAAGTGAAAAATCCTGAAGACCGTTCTTATCTAAATAACACTTCAGAACTGATTATAATGGTATAGTTTATGAGCTTTACAAAATGAAGCGTTTTTATTAGGATGTAGTAAGTTGCTAATGGCAAGTTATATATTCTAATGCATTTTTCCTTCTCTCCTTTGCTTTCTATGCTCCAACCACAGAGGTCTCCCTTGCATCCAGAAACCTGCAATTCAGGTTGGGTATCCCTTATCCAAGATGCTTGGGACCAGAAATTTTTCAGATTTTGAAATATTTGCATATATATAATGAGATGTCGTGGGATTGGACCCAAGTCTAAACACAAAAATTCATTTATGTTTTGTATGCACCTTGCCCACATAGCCTGAAAGTAATTCAATACAATATTTTAAATAATAATTTTGTGCATGAAAGACATTTTTGACTGCATTTTGACTGTGATCCATCACATGAGGTCAGATGTGGGGGTTTTCCATTTGTGACATCATGTGGGCTTTCAAAAAGTTCCAGATTTTGGAGCAATTGAGATTTAGAATTTTCAGATTAGGAATGCTCAACCTGCATTAGAAATGCATGCATTTTGTTGAACAGATTATTTAATTTTCTCTAATATGACCTAATGGCATTTTCCACACACAGCCTTTGCACATACTTTTCTACCTGTAATGCTGTCACTCTCTTGATTGACACTCTCTTAAAACAAAATTTCTCTGACTCCAGGTCATTTTATAGTCATTCCTGTATGTAACCATACACACACATTTTATAGTCGTTCCTGTATGTAACCATCTATATCTATATCTATCCATATCTATATCTATCTATATATCTATCTATATCTATATCTATCTATATATCTATCTAATCTATATAATCTATCTATATCTAATTTATATATAATCTATATCTAATTTTATATAGATATAGGTAGATAACTAATCTATCTATATCTATCTATATCTATAATCTATATCTATCTATATCGATACCTATCTATCTATACCTGTATCTATATATATCTATATCTATATATCTATATCTATCTAATCTATATAATCTATATAATCTATCTATATCTAATTTATATAGATATAGATAATCTATATCTAATTTTATATAGATATAGATAGATACAGAGATTAGATATCTATCTCTATATGTCTATATCTATCTAATCTATCTAATAATCTATATAGATAGATTAGATAGATATAGATATATAGAGATAGATATAGATATAGATAGATAGATATACGCACACATTTTATAGTCATTCCTGTATGTAACCATTTGTATCTATATTAAGCCAATCGTGGGTTCATACTAAGGTCTCCAACTCTAATTCATATGGATCATTCTAACCCCCTGTTTCTTGATTACCTCAAAATCCATCTGAGAGAGCCTGGCTCGAACTATTCACCATTCAATTTACCTAATTGCCTTGTTCAATTCCAGTATACATGTATGATGGTTTCAGAATCGTTAATTAGTAAACCTGGGAAGCAATATTATCCGTACATCACAGCATAATATTTATGTAAAGTTATGTAATGTTTCAAAATTTCTGAAGAATTAGGAAACTTTAAAATGCCAAAATAATAAAGATAATTAGAAAAACCTAAGAAAAAAATGAGAAGCAAAAACTACACTATTAAGTTTACAAAGAGACCTAAAAAAGAGCCAAAAAGGGAAATATATATTAGAACAATCACAAAACAATTAAATCTATGTTTTAATACCATCTTAATCAATTACAAGGTAACAAAAACTATTTCTAAAATTAATTAAAAGTATAAACTAAGGATGCTAAGGAAAACAGAACTTCTAAAAATAATGAGAAAAGACTCATTAACAGAAGTTAACATATATTACAAAGATAATTCATTAAAAATTCATGAACAGAGCCATGTATATATTTTAATTTGGTTTGTGATGAAGACAACATTGCAGTGAAATGAAATAAATAAAATTTGAGCAACTGGATTTATACATTGAAGAAAAATAGAATATGAATATGTAAATTCCAGGCAAATTATATTTCAAAAGTAGAAAAACATAATTTAATATTAATGGTGGGATTTTCTAATTAAAACACAACAGCCAAAAGAAAAAATTGACAAGTTTTATGTCATACAAACTAAAAGCCTTCCCAAAACAAAATACAGCATAATTAAAGTTAAAATATCAGCAAAATTCTGGGGAAAATTTTCCAACATATAAAACAGACAAAGATTACTGTCCAGAATATATTTGTAGAGTTCCTAAAAGTCAATATAAAAAACAACTCAATAGAAATAAGGAACAATATATAAACAGGCAATTCACAAAGAAAAATTACAAATGCCTAATAACTATGTATATATATAAAGATGCTCAAGTAACTAGTAATAATAAAAATGCAAATTAAAAGGAATTATTTTTCATAATATTGGCAAGAATTTTAAAAAGTGATAATATCAAGTCTTGGCAAGTTTACAAAGAATAGTACTTTCAAGCGCTCCTAGTGGGAGTACAAATTGGAGAAACCGTTCTGAAATACAAGTTGACAGTCTATCAAAATAAAACTGTGTATCTCTGACGACTCAGCACTTGTACTTCTAAGAAACGATTATAAAGAAATATTCCCAGCTGAGCACCAAATTGTACATTGTAAAATGATTTCTTTTTCGTGGAGGTAAAAATTGGAAACCTAAATGTCTATCAATAAATTATTTTTATATTGTGTTACACAGCTATTTTTTAAATGAGATAAGCTTTTATGTGCTTGTACAAACCTTAATCTTAACTCTATAAATGGAAATTAAGAGATGCAGAGACTTTTTAAAAAGATTTTCTAACTGATATGCACATGCGATGTCCTTACACTATTAAGCATCATAATCCATACCAATGAATAGGGTAGAGGATGGAATGAAGACCAGAGAAAAATAGTGTTTTGAATTTAACAGATGAAAGGCTGACTTTTTGGATAACTATAAATTGTTCCTTTAAAAAAAGGGCAGCAGCAGACATTCACTTTAGCCTCAGCTTAAGTGAATCTATAATTTTGTTTTTGCAGTAATCTCCACTGCATTTGGCAAAATTTCATGTTCTTTAAATAAAAAGATTAGTTAAAATGAAACAAAAGAGATGCAGAGAATAAAGATAGAAGTATCAATTTCTATCTGATAGAAGTCCTAGAAAAATAAAAATAAATAAGAAAATGAGGGGAGGAAATAACTGAAGATATAACAGTCATAATTTTTTGTAACTGAAAAAAAACACACATGCTCTCAGTTGAGAAACTTCATGAAGTACACAGCAGAGCAGAAAAGACAAAACAATGCATATTTATATATGTAAATCTAAATATCTGAAAACACAGAATGCCAAGAGAAGTTCTCAAGGTTTCTAGAATGAAAAAGTAAAGCCTTAAATTTAAATCACTGGTGTAAGGTTTCCATACAGCAGCATTAGATGTAAAAAAAACAAAAGACTAATATAGCATCTAGTAGATACAGGGTGAATTCTTTTGTAAATAATATCAATCATTGGCTTGCTATATGGAATATGCAATAAATTATGATCAAATTCACAAAATAAGCTTCAAGAATTGAATTTATCTTGTGAAAACCAAAACAACCAAATTAGTAGAAAGTATATTCTATCTCTTATTTCCATAGAGAATGATTTTTAAATAAAAGCAAAAGGCATTTATGATGTAAGGGAAAACCATGTATTAAAGTACTACATGGAAAGTAAAGATTTCCTCAAACATGGTCTCTTATTTAAAGTTAATAGTACAGAACAGGAGCAGTGGTTCATGCCTGTAATCCCAGCACTTTGGGAGGCCAAGGTTGGTGAACACTTGAGGCCAGGAGTTTGAGACAAACCTGGGAAACATGGCAAAACCTTGACTCTACAGAAAATATTAAAACTAGCTGGGTGTGGTGGCATGAACTTGTATTCTCAGCTACTTGCGAGGCTGAGGCACGAGAATTTCTTGAGCCCGAGAGCCAGGGGTTACAGAGAGCTAAGATCACACCGCTGAACTCCAACCTGCTCAACAGAGGGAGACCCTGTTTCAAAATAAAATAAAGTTAGTAGTGTAAGGCCAGTTGCCTCACCGGGAGTTAAATGGACACACTTATCTCTCCCCATGCTGGCCTCTCTATGCTGGCTCCCCACACCCACTCCTATCTGTTCTCTCTATGCAGGCTCCACACACCCACTCCTGCATTCCTCACTCGACCCCTTCAAAATTTAAAAAGCCCACCAAAGATTTGTCCAATGGCAGCTTAACACTGACCTCCCCAACCGGTCAGCCCACCAGTAGTCCCGCCTGGCAACCAATGGCAGCTCGCCCCATCAGCACCTTGACTTTCCCTCACCAATGAAACTCTCTGCTCTTTGTTTCCCTAATAATCAATCAATCCTCCTCACCAATGAAGCTGTCTGCTCTTTGTTTCCCTAAAGACCAATCAATTACCTCCACTCCCTATAAAACCCCACACCCTGAGAAGCCCAGTGCGACTTCTCTGGCCCCTTCCCGGACCACAGAACCTCGCCCGGGAGCTGAATAAATTGGATTCTCATTTTCTCACACTGGCCTCCTTTCCTCATTTTAACTTGGCAATATACCTTACAAGTAGTAGAAAAGGTATCTGCAACATCCAAAACTGATATGTGATTAAGATCTCATGGATGAGGCATATGACTTCAGATCAGAAGGTAAAATATATAAGGAATTCTTACAAATTATGAAGAAATATGAAAACTGGAAAGAGAGGGAAAGAATATAAATGGGCAATCAGTAGAAGCAAACACTATAAATTATAAAGAAAAAGATCAACCACAGTAGTAATCAAAGAAGTACAAATAAAAATAACAACGAGATACACTGCATGTACTTCATGTTTGCAAAAACTCTAATAATATCAAGTGTTGGTGCAGATACTAAGAAACGAAAATCCTCAGGTACTACTGTTGGATGGAATCAGTGGTATTCATTTTGAAAATAAAATCCATTATTTAATGAAATTTGGATATATATATATTCCACAATCCAAAAAATTCTGGAGAAGGCTTTGCTCAGGTACGCAAATAGATGTGTATAAAAATACTTACTAAACTACAATAGGAGTAAAAAGTTGGAAGCAATGTAGCTATAAGACAATAGAAGACTAGAATGGGCACTGAAAGGATAAGTTCAATGTATTTATCCAAAAAAATTTTAGTTTTACACGGAAAGAGTAAGAAAAGTAAGAAATATAATACAACTTAGGTAATTATACATGAAATTTATGCTATTTCTATCTACATTTATAAGAATATATGTAACTTATAAGAAACAATGCTGTATATTTTACATGAACACATATAAATAAAGAAATTTATGGGAGGTGAATTGGCAGAATATAAATTAAGCACAAAAGAGAAGGGAAGTGTAAGGGAATGGGATCATGCTGGGAGATGAAAGGCATAAAAGCAAATATAAACTTGTGTCATACATTGTTTAATAATATACTGAGGAATATACATCAATTTGTTGGGTGACCCTGAAATTCTCCTTTTCAAATGATCACTTTCAGTGTGGGCAAGGGCATGAATATATACTACTGTTAGATAACATTTTACCAGGACATAAACTCCAAACTTTAACATTTTACTTCTGTTTTTTGGAATGTAACATAAACTAGTCAATTCCCAAGCCTATAATAATGTATAGGAACAGACCTCATCACTGCGGACTAGCAAAGTCACTTCAAAAAATGTTGACCTTACTCTTTATCTCGTTTCTAAGCTCTTTCGTTCAACAGATGTCCACTGAACTCCAGTTGCATACCACAAATTGAGAATGTATCCCTATCCTTTATTTATTTCCTTTCCATATCTCTGATTGATCCATTTTTCAAAACTTTTGTTTACCCCTAAATCTGAAAATCTCCAAACTCAATCATATTTTTTGTTGTAAAATACTCTTTAAATTAATCCTCCATTCTCATAGATGTTCTCTATTTTAAATTTCCATATCCAAATTTGTGGTTTTTTCATCTGGATAGTTATGCTTTCATATTATTCTACTATCTCAAACTCAACATAAATCAGTTGAATCTCATTACTTTCTCCCTCAAAATAGCTCCCATTTCAAATTCCCATTTGCTTCTGTGAGTACATTGTTATCCCAACTGACCACTTAAGATTTTTTAAAAATTATATACTTGTTTTACTCTTTTCATTCCTTTATCAATCACATCAATTCCCATTAATTTACAACTGTATTAGTTTCCTATTGCTGTTGTAACAAATTAACACAAATGTAGTGGCTTAAACTTACACAAATTTATTATCCTGCAGTTCTGGAGAACAGAAGTATGAAATAGGTCTTACCAGTCTAAAAGCAAGGTATCAGAAGGGCTTACATTCCCTTCTGAAAGTTCTAGGGAAAAATTCATTTTCTTGCCAGATTCTAGAGGCGGCCCACATTTGTTGGCTCCTGGCCCCCTCCCATCTTCAAAACCTGCAATGACTGGTTCAGTCTTTTTATGCCGCTATCTCTCTGGCTATTCTTTTTCTAGATCTTTCTTCCATTTTTAAGAACCCTTGTAATTATATTGATCTCACCTGGATAATCCCAAAAAGTTCCTGGACTAATTGATGAGCAACATTAACTTCATCTTCAGCCTTAATTCTCCCTTGCTATGTAACATAATATATTCATATGATATTAAGGTTTGAGTATCTTTGGGGAGCCACTGTTCTACCTACCACAATATCCAGTTCATGTCAATTCAAATATCACCCATGTCTTATTCACAGTTTTTCTTTCTTCATAATTTAAAATGAATTCTCTACAAAATCCTTTACCCCAACCCAAGCACATCTGGGGTACCCACCAGACATCTTACATGTACTCACAACAAGTCACATTTTCTAACCTATGCCAATATCCCTCTTTTCTTCCTCAGGCTTTTCCCTTGAGTGCTGTACAAGTGTGTCCTTCAGATACTAATAAAGCCTCTATAGATCTCTCTTCTCAGTCTTGCTTCACCATTTCTGCCGCTACTGCAGCCGTGACACTCAAATCCCTGAAGCATCGAATCTTGAATTGGAGGAAAAGGCTTCTTTCTATCTTTTGTACTATGTACTACTAAAGGATAGCAAAGCAGAGTTGCTTGCTCCCATCTTAGAGACTTTTAAATAAAATTTAGGTATTACTTTTAAACGTAGGTCCATAGAGAAGACAAATCTAAGTAACAAAAATGTGCATTCAGCATCACAATTTCCCACGGATGACAAGTGTATTTTTTTGCTATAATATCTCCCAGTTGACTCATTCTCTCTTACATTGAATTTTCAACCAGAGATCTCCTTAGTTCCTTGTTCAAATAGACTTCTGGTAGACCTAACCAGTATTACAGGTACCAGATCTATCTGAATCTAATCAAGTTTGGTTTAAATGCAGTCAGTTGTACCCACAGCCTCTCATACCTATGCCATTTTTACTTTTATACAACCACAAAACTAACCCGGGACGGGGGAGTTCACTTAATAATTTGCTAAGCGCAATTGCCACCACCATTACTCCATGATCAAGCCCCTGCCTAACCAACATGACATCATCGATTAAAATTCTTAAATCAATTCTATTTTTTACTTAAGAATGTATAGCATTTTTCTGTGGCCCTTCAGATAAAGGCCCTCAATCAAGCTACCACTCAAATATCTTCCTAATATTTACTCTAATATGGCTTCCATTGTCTAATTTTAGCTTTTGCCTTTCTTCATCTCAGCTCTATATCACGAATATTCTTCCTTTTCAAACGGTCACATTATTACTAAGTATCCACCACATTCTCTACCTTCTCTCAGAACAGTTGTGAAATTTTAAGTTGTATTTTTGAAAACTTGGTAAATCATTTTGCTGCTTAAATAATTGAATAAGATCACGTTGTGTTTAATAAATGTCAGCTGTGCTTTAAGGTGGGTAGGTAAAAAACAGTATGGCTTAAAGGTAAAAATCAAACAATTCATCCTAAGGTTAGCATTACTATTTTATTATCCCCTTAGGCTAGCAAACCATTGGTAACAACCCCAGGTATTACTCTGTCCTTTCCTGTTAGATTTCAACTCAGTAACTCCAGATTAAGTCTCATCCTGATATCCTCAAAAACCCAATTTGGCAATTTGATTATCCCCTGCCCTTATTCAGTATTTTTAGCAAGTCTCCTTTCCTAAGGTAACTGCCTGCCTTTTTAGAAAAATTTCCCTTTGTCAGGCAGGGTGCTGTGTGGCTCATGCCTGTAATCCCAGCACTTTGGGAGGCCAAGGCAGGTGGATCACAAGGTCAGGAGTTCGAGACCAGCCTGGCCAATATGGTGAAACTCCGACTCTACTAAAAATACAAAAAAAATTAGCTTGGCGTGGTGGCGCGTGCCTGTAATCCCAGCTACTCAGGAGGCTGAGGCAGGAGAATTGCTTGAACCCAGGAGGTGGATGTTGCAGTAAGCCAAGATTGTACCACTGCACTGCAGCCTGGGCAACAGAGAGAGACTCCATCTCAAAAAACAAACAAAAACACAAAAATTTCCCTTTGTCAATGGCCCCACACTTCCAATCTTTTTCAGTGGTTGCCTTCATCCTTCTAAATATGACTGCAACTCCTTCAAGCTAGATCAAAAATACAATTCTTCAATTTTCAGAATTTCTCACAAAAGTTTTCCTTTATTTCATCACTTATAGCCTTGCTGAGTCAAATTACTGCTATATGATCATTAATAAATCATGAAATAAGTTTATCTAAAGATAATGTGAACACTTATTCACCAACAGGAAGAACAGGGACTATAATTCAGTGTCTAATAACTTCCTTGGAGAAAGAAGCATTTCTTCACAAAGCTTTCCAGATGAAAAATGAGATATAATTTTAAAATTGTAGAATTACTTTGGCAACAAAGAAAAAGAGCTCTAAGGGTTCTGAGCTGCCTACACTGATGCAACATTTTTAGAGCTCTCTCGAGAAAGAAATAGCACGTATATGGGGGGGAGGGAACAGAGTGTTGCTGTAATTGTTGATAAAAGTAAATAATTCCAACAAAAGAACCAGAATTTAAAACATGTTGAGAAGACCAAAAGATGTGATATCTGGAAACCTGAAGTTAAGTTTGCCAAGTCACTTGGTGTTTACATGCATTTAACAGTCCTAAAGAGGTTGGAGAGGTAGGCATCATAGAAACCAAATACCCTGCTTGGGGATCTCCATATCTGACCTGGTAAGATAGAGTTACTGAGTTGAAAGAAGCCATCTTATCACCATTTATATTAATTATAAGACATGGAGGGTTGTAAGGAAAGGACCCAAACTAATGACTCGGCTGGGCGAGGTGGCTCAAGCCTGTAATTTCAGCACTTTCGGAGGCCCAGGTGGGCAGATCACAAGGTCATGAGTTCGAGACCAGCCTGGCCAAAATAGTGAAACCCCATCTCTACTAAAAATACACACAAAAAAAATTAGCTGGGCATGGTGGCTCGCTCCTCTAATCCAAGCTACTTGGAAGGTTGAGGCAAGGAGAATCACTTGAACCTGGGAGGCGGACGTTGCCATGAGCCGAGATCACATCCCTGGAACTCCAGCCAGGTGACAGTGCAAGACGCCATCTCAAAAAAAAAAAAAAAAAAAAAAAAAAAAAGGAAAGGGAATGAGTCATCATGACATCTAACCCTATTTCAAGAGCCCTGGACTGGACTTACCAGAACTCTTGATACCCGCTGAGAATTCTTCACACATAGTCCTCATCACCTCCCTGTGACAGGCAAGGTACAGCACCCTAGATCACATCTGAGGGTAGTCACCTGTGAACAATTCCCATTTCTACTTTTCTTATCACTGAAAATTTTCAACACCCCACACTCTCTTTTCTTTTTCTGGGCACCTGTACCACTACTCTTTTAGACGTCTCAGGCTAGCCCTTCTCTCTATCAACACCACCAACCCCCTATGGTGTCCACTGCTATGCAGGACCTTTTTCTCTTCATTATAAACTGTCTTAAGTACTAACCTTTCTCTCAGGACTTCATCTGTTTGCCTTGTTATCTCTACTCTGAAAGTCCAGAAGACCAGAAGGTGATCCTATAAAAACTCCCAATGGAGAATTTATGGTCTATAAATATACAGCACTCTAAAATATTTTCTGTGGTCTCGATTGATATGTTCCAGACTAGCTTGGAATCTGCAAAAGCAGAATTGAACTGGGCACCAAAATTGAATCATTGGCTTTCTTTGGATTGTTCTTCATGCAACAGAGAGATCACAACTGCACTTTCTATCCTCTAGAGAAGGCCTGAAATACAATACGCTTCATTCTAAAGCTTTTTTCTGTACCACAGTTTCTAACATTACTAAGCTTTGCTCCATTAATATAGATACTGACTATATTAATCCATTTGCATTACTATTAATATAAAGAAATACCTGAGACTGGGTAATTTATAAAGAAAAGAAGTTATTTTTGCATATGATTCTGCAGGCTGTACAGGAAGCATGATGTTGACATTAACATCTGGTGAGGCCTCAGGAAGCTTACCATCATGGTGGAAAATGAGCAGGAGCCAGCATGTCTCATGGTGAGAGAGAGAGTAAGAGAGCAAGGCAAAAGGTCACACTTTTAAACAACCAGATCTGTGAACTAACTAAATAAAAACTCACTTATCACCAAGGGCATGGTGCTAAACCATTCGTGAACTCTTGATACTCATGATCCAATCACCTCCCACCAGGCCCTACCTACAACATTGGGAATCACATCTCAATGTGAGATTTGGAGGGGACAGTCATCCAAACCATATTACTGACTAAAAACTATCATTACTTACAAAACACCGTTTAGTGGTTTGGACCATAATCAGCAGGTCATAATAGAGGAATGGCACAACCACTCTCTGCCATCAATTAGAGGAGATACAAACCATGAAAACTGCCCATATTTGGAGTTGATAAACACTGAAATTGTTATGGTGTTACTTTTCTTACCCAATATGGATTTCAAGATAGGTTTATAATTAAGTGGCGAAATAAATTTACTAAAATTTCAACAAGATTTTAATTTTTCTTTAAGAACCACTTTAATATGTAAATTTAAAATTTTTGATATTTTGAAATTTTTTAATTTTTAAAATTTGATATTTTATTAAGAACCTTGGCATGAAAGTGTTCGGTCTACTTACTGAATTATCCATTAGCACCCAAATTACAGTACCCATAAGTAGTAATAACAAATCAAAGCAGGGAGGATGTTCTAAGTTCTACTAGCAAAAATTTACTACATTCAATTGACTGTTGGCTTCTCCAATTTTGACATCTTGTTATAATTACCCAGTACCATGTAAGAATGTCATTTGATTAAAATATATTTTGTGCTAAATGATTCCATATATTCATTTAAATGTGTTTTTTTTCTTATAGAGATGGATACATAATAAGTATTCCTTTAAGGAACATATGGAAGAAGTAAATTTCTATCAAAGAAAAATAAAAGGAAGTAAAGTTATTACTAATAAATCTTGGATTTATTAGATAAAAATACCAGACTAACAGAGTGCTATTATACTAATAAAATGAGTAAAATACAAAAGTTACATACAGGTGGTTTAACAAACTTTAAAATATTTGACATTTACATTTTCATTAACTGTTTTTTGAGACAGGATCTCACTCTGTCACCTGGTTAGAGTGCATTACAGCTCACTGCAGCTTTGACCTCTGGGGGTCAAGCAAGTCTTCCTCCCTCAGCTTCCTGAGTAGCTGGGACTACAGGTATACACCACCATGCTTGGCTAATTGTATTAGTTTTGTAGACACGAGGTCTCACTATATTGCCCAGGCTTGTCTCAAACTCTCGGGCTCAAGCCATGCTCCCACCTTGGGCTTCCAAAGTGGTGGGATTATAGGTATGAGCCACTGAGCCCATCCTATTAATTTTTATCATAAGTGAAAATCACATAGAACCAAAAAGCTATATCAAAACTCCACAATTTTCTTTGTCACCTGTTTCTAACACTAGTCTCACTCCTCACAGGCAGCTGCTTTCAACAACTTTCACTGTTTTTCTAGCACTTAGCTCAGTGTTTCTAGATGTCTATACTCCAATATCTCAACTATCAAACCATCACCTACTGAATACTTCTGGTTATTGGAGGCTTATCATCTAAATCACCACAGTCCCCAATTTTTCCTCAGCTGCACATCCTCCTAATATAGTTATAAAAGAATTTTTTATGAAATTAAAAGTGTTTACACTGTAATTCCCACATAAAATTTGTTTACACTGTGCCAACTAGTCTATAGGAAGTGTATTTCTTTTAGCATATCACTCTTAGTATTTTCTCAATATAATAATCTGTGTCTTCCTTCTATTTTTGTTTTATATTTCATTGGCAATTTTTTCAAGAAACTAGAATAGATCTATTGCGTGCTTTTTATTCATTCTGCTGTGTGTTGGGAATGACCTTTCAAACTGAGGTCATATCCATCAATTATGAGAAATTTTATTTTATTATTTCTTTTATAACTCTGTATCTCTCCCACCCCATTTCTTCTATTTTCTTTTCTTATATGAGATTAGTCCCATAGTGGATCTCCTATATTAAACTTTATCTTTTTGTTTTTATTGTAGTCTTCCAAAATTTCTATTATATTATCTTAATCATCTATTTTAAGCTTTGTTCATATTTTTGAGTTATAATCTCTTGCCACTTCAAAAAGAGAAACATCCAATGTAAACCTTGGAAATACTATGCTTTGTGAAAGAAGTCAGACACAAAAGGCCATATTTTTAAAGATAGACAAGTATTATATTCCATTTATATAAAATGTCCAGAATAGGTAAATCCATTAAGACAAAAAGTAGATTCGTAGTTGCCACAAAATTGGGGTGAGGGATTGGAGCTGACTGCTAGTGGGGATAGGGTTTCTTTACGGAATAATATTGGAAATGTTCTGAAATTAGTGGTGAAGGTTGCACAACATAAAAAAACACTAGAAGCCACTGAGTTGTACACATTACAATGGTAAATTTTGTTTTAGAAATTCTATCTTTATTTTTTAAAAGCATAGAAACTCTCAAACTATCTTGACTTAAAAATGGAAAATAACCAATGACTTTTGACTTACAGTAAAAAAGTCATCAATGTATGATTTGTGATACAGAAATATAATGATTAATGTCTATGTTTAATGACTAGATTATTACATACATTATGTTTAAAACCTGTATTTTAAGTTCATTTTTAAGACTCATATTTTATAAATATTTTCTAATTTTTTAAAAAGCACACATTTCCCTACATAAAACTTCATGTGTACAGTTTTAATGTTACCATTCTTATGACTCTACCATCATATTTAAGAAATACGCTTAAGCTATAACATAACAAATATTTTTTTAAATTACATTTCATCTTAGCACTCACATACTTATATAATTAATTTTGAAATATTAATTTCAAAGCAAAGAAAATGCCACAATGCAGACATGGTACTAAATGTAAGAAAACTAAAAAATTAATCACTTGAATAATATTTATCCTTTACAAAGTTATCTAGTTCTGTTCAACTTTTCACATAGCTGTATACATGTGCATGCAAAACTAGTGGATTGTCAGGCAAGACATAGCCGTTGGGAACACAACAATCTAACAGCCTTGGCCTGTCGTTTGATTGTGCCCTAGCTGAAACCTCCATTAAAACATTACAGAATAAAATTCACAGAAATGTCAATACTATAACTCCTAAGTTTATAGGGCCTGAACCAGAAAGAACATTGAGCATGAAATTAAAGGAAGGGGAATTCTTGACATTCAATAGAGGAAATTCTCTGTTCTGAGAAATGAGATGTAGGAGGTCAGCTAAGGGATCAAAGATAAATCACTAAAAGGATCACCCGCTTTCTCTGTTACAGAAGCATTTGCACACTCTCAGTCTGTCTAAATAAAGATGACTGAAGACATAATACAAAAGGTTTAGGATAAGCTACAGTATTCATTTGATAACTTATCTTGATAAGTAATAAATTAAATGTATCATTCCCTTTCCTATTCCCACACCCAGCTAAAGATCATTTTTATTCAAAGAGAAAAACAAAGTGGCAATATTTAAATTATTTTCAATTGTTTAAGAGTCCCTAACCTATTTGATGGCTTAGAGTATAAAAACAGAACAGATTTGGTCTGAACACTAATAGATGGCTGATGTTCTAATCTATGATCTTTCTGCTACCATGAAAACTGGATAACAAAACTAACTACTTCCCCCACTGATGACTTATAAACCATACACATCCTTTAAATTTTGACATAATACCTTTCTAAAAGGGAAAGCAGAGAGACTGTGCCACTTTCAAGTTGAAAAAGATGTACATCTTTGATCACTGCCATGGATACCTCCTGAGACTTCGTTCCCCACAACTCACGTCTTCAGAGTCCTTTCACTTTCATCAGAACAGTTACCCTCTAATATTTTTGCCAATTTAGGAATACCATGGTAGCTGTCTGGGAGGGTCTGGGCTCTGCATTTAGAAACAATGCAAAGCAATTTCTTTCAACACTTAGAGAAAATATTCAGCGAGGCATTTAGAAACTACTTCCCTCCTCCAAAAGAATTTAGTGTCATTAATCTTTGAATGCTTTATAAGAAGCAGGAAATTTTTCAATAATTCAGTAAATTACAACATTTCTACTTCCAGATTAAAAAGACACAAAACTAATACAGATGGTTTTGTTTTTGAAAAGCTTAGTAAAAAAATTGCAAGTTTTCATCTGAGCTTCCAGTTTATAGGACCCAATATTGCTTTCCTTTCTGAAATATAAAGAAATATCATTGTCTTTTAGATGCAAAAGAAGTTTAAGGTGCAGTAGTTTCCAATTCATAATTCTGAATTTTTTTCTGAACTTATTTTTCTATTCATTTTCTGTCAGAAGAAGCAGTACATTTACATTGATGAATCCAGATTACTTCATGAGTAGAGAAAACATTGTATTTGTCTTCAACTATTCTGGCAACCAGCATAAACAAGACTCCAATAAAAGATAAATTTTAGGTTTTACCTTCACAAGAGCCAAAGATCTGTCCAAAATATTGGCAGCCACAATAAAAGTTTCTGGAGAAGATTCAAACAAAGTTAGTTAAACCTCTTAGATCTTAATATTTTTTATATTCAATACAAAATGTTATTATTTTCAAGAGTTGCTTCATCAAGCTCAGCTCTTTTTTTTTTTGTGGTTGGAATTTCTATTCCTCTTTTAGGTTGAGTTTCAACAGTTCAGATAACTGAACCCATTCCAGACTGCCAAGACCTAAGACCCCAAATTCTTCACCAGGTGGGAGACGTAATGTCTAACCAAAAGGGGATTGGGTTGAGAGGAATATGTTAGACTCTTTCCTGTGTCAGGGACCTGCCAGCTCAGGCATCCAACCCTCCAATGCCATTGCCACCCCCTCCTCAGGTTCTTAGTCCCAGCTTCGTTCAGTTGCCTATACGCACACTCCCACTTGCAGTCCTTCTCTTCCATACTACTGGTGTCCTGGCAGCTGTGGGCTATGCCATTGCCAACAGATACTGAAGCGAACTTCTTCTTGTTCATCATATTTTGAGTTTCCAAAAGCTTTTCCTTGTTTTCTGATTGTCCTTTTCCATAGACCCATTTCTGTTTTAAAGAAAGATTTTCTTCTCTTATCTCCTTGAGGATATTAACCATGGCTTTTTAGTTTGCTTCTTTTGTTCCATTGACTGTCTTTGTTTTGTCCAGGTTTTTTTCTGTTTATTTTTCCCTGTCACTTAGTGTCTTTCCTCAAATGTCTACTAATTGTCAATGATTTGTTCATATGTGACAATGAGAAGTTGGTTGGAAGATGAGCATTAATGTGTGTTGGTAAGGGGAGGATATAAACTTTGCTTTCCAGGATTCTAGGAGGAATGAGGAGAAACAGCCTATTAGCCTTGCATTTAAATATGTAGGTTTTTGCATAATCCTATTATTCTTAGTACTTGAACTCAGGCCTACTTTACACGATGCCTGTTGTCTCTGAATCCAGAGACTACTTGGCTTAGTTTCTTTCACTAAGTCTGCTATTACCTCTGATAGATGTGGGTGGGGTAGCTTCCTGACTGCTCAGGGAAATGATGGGGACTAGGAAAGTTCAACCACTTTGTATATAGATTTTCAACCAATCATATTGTAATCACAGACCTCACCCCATGTTTCAAGCATTCAGCCAGGCAAATTAGATCAATTCTTACAGGTATCCCATCTCCAGCAGGCATTTGTTTGGATTCCTATTACTTCTAGGCTGCTAAGTCCATAATATCTTCTTCATTTGTTTACCATTTTTCAACTCTTTTTGAAATCTTTCATCCACTATTGTCTATAGTCTCTTTGTCCTTATGTGTTGTCTTTTATTCTTATTGATACCTTCATGAAGCTTTTAGAGATAAGAGCTGATGGCACAGTCAATCTGCCAAATGTAAATGAAAGAGCTTAATAGTTAACTGTCAACATTTTTAAAACATTGGACAACATAATAGGTTGGGAATATATGCTTTGGGACTATATATAATGCCATATATCATATATGGTATTAGCATATACTTTTGGTTCTACATTCAAAAGATAATCAGAATTTGGACAAGCTAGCAGCTAGCATCCTAATGCAGTGACATCATTTGAGACAAAGCACCACCATTTATCATGTAGATTGAAATGATGTTGCAACTGATAGAAGCCAACCTGGATTTATCTTGATACCTGAAGTCTAGCCAATAGCTGACTTCGGTTCCATACTATACTTGTGGGCATTTGGAAAAGAGATCCTGTCTAATGCTATTTGGTTCAATAAGTAAATGCCTAGGAGTCATTTTGAGTAATAGACTTTCATTCCCCTCCCCGCCAAATTTAAATCTGACCTAACAATTCATTTGCTACCTAAATATGTGCTCACCAGCCTCTCAACTCCCATCCAGGGCTGCCTTCTCTGGTTGGAGTCTAGACCATTGACAACACTGCATATGTAATAAGAAAAAGAGGGTGTAGAATGCAGGAGAAGAAAGCTTCCTGAACCTCTGCTGGCAGGAACTATCTTGGCTGATGTGTAGAACCATCTTGGCTTGTCTAAACATTAGTGAACAACAACCTTTTGTTGAGTAATCAGCTTCCTGTAGCTTATTATGTAACTATAGTTTTAAAATGTGAACCACATGATCCTGAGAAAAGATAACTGATCCAAATACCAAGATTAAGACCTAATCCCTTAACAGACCACAAGCACAGTTAATGAAGCTGGTAGAATATGTTCTGGGAACATGTGAAATGCCACTTTGAAGACTCTCAAAAGAGAGACTGGTGCTTTTTTCATAGGTAAGTGGTTAATAGCCCCTGTGTGTAGATGAAAATGTCCCCTTCCCTTATTTCTAACCCTATTTCTCTAACCACAGACAAGAGAGACCTCCCAACAATTAGGTTATACCCATTCTCCCATCCCTACTCTTTTTTCTACATAGTCTAAAAGTTCATCCATGTTAAGCTCCACCCCATCTTGTCCCAAGCTACCTACTCCATCAGCATATCTTATTTTTTATCTCTTTCCGTTTTATATTCTTCTTATTATTAAATAGTATCTCCACTTTTTCCTTATAAATGCTTTTTGCCTTGTGTTCTGCTTTGTCTGATATTAACTTAGTTATATCAGCTTTCTTTTGGTCATTTCGAAAACTGGTATCCATATCCTCATCTATTTCTGTGTGGCTTTAATTTAGGTAAGTAGGTAATTTAACTGGGGTATTGTATGTAAGCAGCATGTGGCTAAGTTTTTATTTTTATACAGTTTGATAAAACTTTATGATATCCAATCTGATAAAATCTGCCAGGTGAAATTAGCTGAATTGTATTTACTGTGGTACTAACATGTTAGAACCTTACAACAATCTTATTTTGTTGTTTCCATTTAGTTAAAGTTTTCCTTAGATTCCATCTTTATTATTCATTTAATAAACAGTTTTATGCATCCTTTTTTCCTCCGTGACAAACTAGATTTTTATACTTTATTGGTGGTTTTCATTAAAATTATAATTTTTAACAAAATTTAACAGTATTTTTTCCTCCCTTCCCAACCAGTCACACCACCTTTCACAATCCCTTCCTGCACCATAGTATTGTTGTTTAGAGTTTTCATTTTATCTTATTTTAAACACATTTTAAACACACTTTGAGGACTTTAAATTTTTAATTTACTAGTCAAATTCCAGCAAAAACTGAACTGTACAAGCACACACGTATGTACATGCACATTATACAAATGTACATAGCACATACTATGCTGTTCTTAATTCTGTGGATTTGTTCATGCTGGGCCCATCTAGAATGCTTTTCTTTCTCTTCCTCCACTTCTCCCTTCTCCCTTCTTGTTATTCACTAATGAGCACCTTAAGATGCATTTCTAGCTTCAACTTTTATAAGCAATTATAAAAGTTATGATCAGATGCCACTAGCACATTGCTGGGACTTCTACGGTTTTTTATATTTAATAATTACATAATTAAATAGTGATTTTATACACTAGGCAAATAGTCACATGTGGGTGGTGACTGTGTAATTTGTGTTATATGCTCTCAGTGCCTGACATATAGTAATTTCTCAATATATGTTCATTGAAGGAAAGAATAAATGAAAAAACTACGGGCTTGTCTAAGGGTAAAAAGTAATTAGGCCTGAATACTTTCAATTAAGATTAGTGGTTATCTACAGCTTCAGAATTAGCCAACCATAGGAAACCCAAGTGAAACTTAAATAAATAAACTAGGATTTAAAACTTTAATCAGAAAATAATACTGAAACAGAGGATGTACACACTAGAATGTTTGTGTGTGGGAGGGGGTGTGTACAGACACGCGTAGATATATGCATTTTATTTTGTTCAATTTTTTAAAAAGATACTTCTCACCAGATTCTGAGGCAAAGCTCCTTCTGGAGATGCAATTGATAGGGCATAAATCAAGAATGGAAGAGGGGAGCTTGCAAGGTAACAGAGATAAATAAGAAAATATTAATGTGACTGCACTGAGAAATATCTGTCATTTAAAAAAAGATAAAATGACACAGAAACACTTATAAAACAGAAGATAGAGTCAAGAAAAATATGAAAAACAGCAAAAATTTAAAGAAAGAGAACATAGATATGAATATTAGACCATTGAACTCTGACCTTAAAATAGATATAGAAAACATCTTAACAATGGAGAAAATTGATAGTCAATATTATAATATTAAAATATCATTAAATTACGTTATGTGAAACTAAAAGTAACAAAGATGAAAAATGAAAAAATTTACATTTGGTGTCAAAGGAGCCAGCTGAAGCCACTACTGTCATACATTCTAATAAAAGCCTTAAATTTCAATAATACTCAGCTCTGGCTGCCCAATGTCATTGTGCAGACAAGCACCCTAATGCATAAGCCTTCTAAAGCTGTCAAATAGAGTAGCTGAAATTAAATGCCACTTTTTCTGAGGTGAATTAATGGACAGTCTGGTGAAATTCAAAAGCTTTTTAATGTATAAAACTTGATAAATGGAAGTATGCCATCAATTGACAAAAGTGTAACAACCTATCTAGATGGATAGTATGTAATTTCTGTACAGGTCTCTGTTTAGTAAATACATCATTGTATAATGATCAGGAATCTTGCTCCTATAAAGGAACATAAAGATTTTTTTTTAAAAAAAAGAATTTCCCAAAGGTCAAAAGCTAACAGATAACTATCAGCAAACCAAATTTTAGAAACCTTCAAACTGCCAAAGATAGTGGAGTGGCATTTTCAGAACTCTTAAAAAGAAAGCATGTGCTATTGTGAATAGTGCTGCAATGAACATACATGTGTATGTGTCTTTATGAAAGAATGATTTCCATTCCTTGGGCACATACCCAGTAATGAAATTACTGGGTCGAATAGTAGTTTTAAGTCTTTGAGGAATTGCCACACTGTCTTTCACAATGGTAGAACTAATTTACACTCCCACCAATAGTGTATTAGTGTTCCTTTTTCTTTGCAACCTCACCAGCACCTGTTATTTTTAGACCTTTTAATAATATATATTCTGACTGGTGTGAGATGGGATCTCATTGTGATTTTGATTGGCATTTCTCTGATGATCAGTGATGTTGAGCCTTTACATATGCTTGTTGGCCTTCTGAACTTAAAATTAAAAAAAAAAAAACCCACGTGACCCAAGACTGCTAGAGTCTACTCTCAAGTTGTCCCTACTGCATGGTAGCTGCAGGGGTCTTTCCACCATAAACCAACATCCAACATCTTTTCCATTCAAATATCTTTCTTCAGAGAACAGTAGGGACTGACTGCTATCTAGAATATCAATGACTGAAGGATTACAGGAAAACCCTGAATGAAATCTTTGGATGTCCTGTAAACTAATTACTCACTTTAGTGATACATAAATAATAGCAAGATGGAGAAGATGAAAGAACTGTTATTTAAAAGGGCAAAATATAATCACCAAGAAGAAGCAGTAGTTGCTGTGGATTTTAAATAATTACAATAATTTTTGGATCAAAGCATGCTTTGAAAAATGTCAGCTCTTCACATATAAAAAAATGAGAAAGAATACAGACAGAGAAGATAAAAAGCATAAAACATCTGATGTAAAAATGGTCCAGAAGTATTAGGATTGTTTAGGCAGATGTAATTTATTTGTATTAATGTCATTCAACAAATATCTATTGTGTATATACTTGCCAGACCTAAGGCCAGGAACTGCACTAAACAATAGTAATATAGTGATGAACAAATAAGAAAATGCCAACTGCCCTCTCAAGAAAGATAAAAATTTATATAAACAAACACAAGCAGCAAAGTAAAGCAAAAGATACCCAGAATGCAATGGAGCATGAAAGAGACTCAATTATTTCTAGCATTACAGATTAGACCTGAAACATTTTTATTTTGTTTATATAAAATTTCAGAAATAGAATAGTTACCTTCTGACTGATGCTAAAATGTGAAAGGAAAACACAATCAAGAAAAGCATCAAAATCTTACCTTCTGTTTTCCCCTTCATTATCTTAGTAAATCATTTAAAACTTACCTGAGGCATCCTCTTACCTGTCTTTTCTCTCAGTTTCACAATACACCTACAAATACACACACACAGGCCCTAGAGTAATTTCTACATAGTCATGCTGCCAATCACTTATCACATTTATAGTCACTAATCTTAACCTGTAGTCTCCAGGACCCCTAAGTCTTCTTAAAGAAAAAAAGCTTGTCTTATTCTACTTTGCACCACCAGTGTCTGCATAGTCGCTAGCATATTCCAGACAATCATAGATGCTTGTTAAAAAAAATGCATGTTTGAATGAATGAGTAGCTCTTAAAGAAGAGATTGAGAGTAATAGCCAAAGTGTAATGGTCAGCATAGCTAAACTGAAATACCTCATCCGAACCCACTGACTACATTTTCTTACTCTGCCAACTTTCTTAGATCTAATCACATTGGCCACCTCACTGCTCCTCAAACACACATGGCACACTCCTGCCTTAGGTCATCTGCACTAGCCATCCACTATCTTCCAGGTTTTGTAGCATACATTGTCTCATTTTCAAGTCGCTTTCTCAATGCCCAGCTTGAAGATTCTACTTCAAATATGCCCAAGCTCCTACAGGTTTCCCATATCCTGCTCTATTTCTTTTTAATTTTATATTTAGTCACCTTCTAGCAAACTATGTTATTTATTTATGTGTTATGTTTATTATTTACCATATCTTCACACATTTCCATTAAAATGTAAGCTCCAAGAGACATATTTTTTCACAGGTGTGCTTAGAACAATGACTGGCACATTATAGATTCTCAATAAATATTTTTTTCATGAGTGAATCCAATAAGAAAGCATAACACAATTAAAACAAGATGTGTTTACAAGCCATAGATATAGCATTAAAATTATAACATTGAAAATAAACTACTTATTTTATTTAATAAAATTTTTTAACCAAGAAAGTGAAAGATCTCTACACTGAAAACTATAAATATTGATGAGATAAATTGAATAAGACACAAATGAATGGAAAGACATCCTGTGTTCATGGATTGGAAGAATTAGTATTGTTAAAATGTCCTTACTACCTAAAGTGGTCTATAAATACAATACAATCTCTATCAAGATACCAATGACAATAGGAATGTTTTTTCTATTTAAACATTCCTAACATTCATAAGAATCCACAGAAGACACCAAATAGCCAAAACAATCTTGAGCAAAAAGAACAAAGCTGAAAACATCACACTATCTGACTTTAAAATATACTACAAAGCTAAAGTAACCAAAACAGCATGAGACTTGCATGAAAAACAGACACATAGACAAATGGTACGAAATAGAGAACCAAGAAATAAATCCATGCCCTTATAACCAATTGATTTTTGACAAAGATTCACAGAACATACAATGGGGAAAGGACAGTCTCATTAATAACTGCTGTTGTGACACATAGATATACATATGCAGAAGAATGATATTATACCCTTATCTCACACCGTATAAAAAATTAACTCAAAATGGACTAAACACATAAATATAACATTGAAAGTATGAAACTATCAGAAGAAAACATAGGGGAAAAGCTCCATGACATGGTTCTGGGTGATAACTTTTTAAATATAACCCCTAAAGCACAGGCAACAAAAGCATAAAATAGACAAATGAAATTATATCATGATAAAGCTTCTGCATAGTGAAAGGAAAATATCAACAGAGTAAGAGAGAACCTACAGAATGGGGGAAATATTTGCAAACTATTTGTCTTATCAGGGGTTAATAGCCAAAGTATGTAAGGAGTTCAAACAACTCAACAGCAAGAAAACAAATTACCCAATTAAAAAATGGGCAAAAGACCTCGATAGACTTTCCAAAAATAAACATCCAAATGGCCAACATGTATATGAAAAAATGCTCAACATCATTAATCATCAGATAAAATGCATATTGAAACCTCTCACCTATCACGATGAGTATTATCAAAAAAGACAAAATTTAATTGTTGGCAAAAGTGTGCAGAAAAGGAAACCCTTGTACATTGTTGGTGGGAATGAAAATTAGTACAGCCATCATGAAAAACAGAATGACAATTTGCTAAAAATTAAAAGTAGAATTACCATATGATCCAGCAATCCTACTACTAGGTATATGTGCAAAGGAAATAAAATCAGTAAGTTGAAGAGACATTTGTACTTTCATGTTTATTGCAGCACTAGTAACAATAGCCAAGATATGAAATCAACCTAAGTGTCCATCAACAGATAAATGAATAAACAGACGTGGTACATATAAACAATGGAATACTATTCAGCCATAAAAAAAGAAAAAAATCCTGTACTTTGCAATGACTTGGATGAACCTGGAGGACTTCATAGTAAGTGGAATAAGTAATGTACAGATATACAAATACTGCATGGTCTCATTCATACATAAGATCTAAAAAAAATTGATCTTATAATAAAATTGCATAGAACGGTGGCTACCAGGGCCTGGGGTGGTTGGAGGGTGGGTGGGATGTTGAGGCAACGTTGATCAAAGGATACAAAATTTCAGTTAAAGGGGTGAAAGAAATTCAAGGGACCTATTGTACAACATGTTGACTATAGTCAATATTATATCGTATTTTTGAAAAATCCTGAGTAGATTTAAAATGTTCTTACCACAAAAATAATAACTATGTGATGTAATGCATGTGTTAATTAGCTAGAAATAGTCATTTCACAATGTGCATATACTTCAAAACATCGTGTTGTATTAATACATGGCAAATACACACAATTTTATCTGTCAACTTAAAACGAATTAAAATTATAAGGGGATGTCAATGTTTCAACTTTGCTTACCAAAAAATATAAACTCCATGCAGAATTTAGAAACTTAAAATTGTATAGGTACAACTTTTCAAAAAAATGTAAGCCTGGATTTCAATTCTTCCAAGACTTTTCAAGTGTAAGTTTCCCTTCCCACCCACATCAATTTTATAATGACCTGGAAACCCCATTTCTCCTCTTCTTAAAACACTGACTACAAGATGAATACTATGGTATACAGTAATGCACTCTGCTAAAATCGCTCAAGAAAATAGCTGCAAAGGAACACATGTTTACTAACAAATTATGCCTCTTACTTTTAGGATTAGAATTTATTCCTCAGTCAGGTAAGTCTTAAGCAGAAGGGGAATGATAGGGAGTTGGAAATGGATTTGGGGAATAAATAAGTAGGCTTGGAGATGAGGATTTGTCAACCTTTGGATAGTCAGTTTTACACTGAAAACAGAAAGACTAATTTTCCCAGGCAGTTAAGTTCTCTACCGTTAGTAATAGGTACTACAGTATTGGGTGAAATGAGGCAGCAGGAGAGAAACAGCAAAAAGGCAGAGATGACTGTATTACTTTGGTAGGGCTGCCTTAACAAACTGCCACAAACCAGTCACCTTAAACAGAAGTTTATTGTCTTACAGTTCTGGAGGCTAGAAGCCTGAAATCAATATGTGGGCAGGGTTGGTTCTTTCTGAGAGCTGTGAGTGAAAGATCTGACCCAGGAGTCTCACCCTGGCTAACAGATGGCCATCTTCAGGTTCCTGCGGTGTTTTCCCTGTATCTTTACATAGTCTTCTCCCTATATATATCTGTGTCCAAATTTCCCTTCTTATTAAGACCCCAATCATATTGAATTAGGATCCACCCTCATAACTTCATTTTAATTTGCTTACCTCAGTGAAGATCCTATCTCCAACTAAAATTGCCTTCTTAGGCACTGAGAGTTAGGATGTCAAAATACAAATTTAGGGCAGGACGTGTCACAATTCAACCAATAACAGTAATTAAAGCTTTTTTGCACACCTGTGTTCCAAGAACTTTATATGTTGTCTCATTTTATCCCATTAGTGTTTCAGGAGAATCACATTTTGGTAACAGAGATCTGAGTCTTATTACTGTGACTGGCCAAGCATTTTATTCTGTACAATAATACACTTGACCTCCCTTGAGTGCCTGTAGTAGACAAGTCACTAAAGTAGAAATAGAAGATATTCTTAATGAAGTATTGCAATCATACATTTGAAACTTTCTCACCACAAAACTTTCAGTGAAAAATAAAAATTGATATTGTAACTTGAGGCACTAAATTTAAGGATTTTTTTTAGAATTCAAATCCTGAAACCCTTGGTACATTCCTCTTATGTTTGCAAAATATTCACATTTCATTGTTTCTCTGAATAAAGTGCAATCTGTTTTGAGCCCCCATTCCCTAGGCTGGCAGGCAGGGCTGGGGCTGGTGTGAGTTGATAGAGGTACCTGCCCTTTGATGAAAAATTCAAGAGACACCAAAAAACTCAATAGTCAAGATAGATTTTATTTTAGTGTTGTATTTAAAAAAATTAAAATTGACCCAAAAAATTTATGTTGAACAAAATATAAAACATTTAAGTATAGACAAGATCAGTATGACTGATTTTTCTTTTGTTTCAGTCTCCAGTATAGCTCTGTCCATCACTCTTACTGATTCTGTCTTCATCTAGAATATTTGGTTCGTTTTGAATCTTTTAAAATTAATATCAATATGTATGTATTAAAATATTATTCATTTGATTACTAAGAGCTTTTGGGGATTTTTTTGGTGCTGCTTTAAATGTTATGCATGGGTAGGTGTCTCACCTACCTCATTGTGACCCTAACCCAGCTGGCAGGACATTCAATATTAATTGTTTGGGGACTGGGCTTTCCTCTGCCAGTGATTGATCCCACAGGGGCCTGGAGATCTCACACAAGTCAGAATATTTGGGATAAGCCCTCTGGTCTTCAATTCACAATGGTTACTGTAATGGATGAGTGCCATTATTATGCAAACATTCTCTTTCATTTGCTATGTTAAAAAAAAGCAGGGGGAACAAAAATCTTTCTCAACCCTACACTCACCTCTAGTTACTGTCCCATAACTCTGCTTCACTTTGAGGTAAAAATCCTCAAAAGGGCCATCTCACACTTACGAAAACCACATACTCAATTTTATTTTGTTTTGTTTGTTCGTTTTGAGACAAGGTCTTTCTGTTGTCCAGGCTGGAGTGCAGTGACATGGTCACAGCTAACTGTACCCTAGATCTCCCAGGTTCAAGTGATCATCCCACCTCGACCTCCTGAGAAGCTGGGACTACAGGCCTGTGCCATCATGCCTGGCTAATTTATTTTATTTTATATTTTTTGTAAAGTCAGAGTCTCACTGTGTTGCCCAGGCTGATCTCAGACTCCTGGACTCAAGCAATCTGCCCAACTTAGCCTCCCAAAGCACTGGGATTACAGGCATGAGCCACCACACCTACCCCTCCCCTCATTTTTCATTTTCTCTTCAAACTACTTCAATTTGGTTTTTCTCCAGAACTTCATGTTGTCAAATCCAATGGTTGCATGTTTGCCCTAATTTTATTCAATGTAGTTTATCATTTCCCATAATTGATTACAGGTTGATTTCTTGGCTTCCATGTCACTATGTTCTTCTGACTTCCCTCCCACATCCTTGGCCAACCTGTTTCAGCCCTTTTTGTTGGCCACTTCACTCTTAATACAATTCGGAATGTATTTTAGGGCTCAATCCTTAGCCACCTTTTCTTTTCTGTCTATATCATGCCCCTAAGAGTCTCACAAATCTCAAGACTTCCCATGCCACTTATAAACTGGTGATTCCATGTCACCAACCCTGGCCTCTTTCCTGAGCTCTTTACTTACAAATCAAATTACTCATTTGCCATTTCTATTTAGATATTTAATAAGAATCTTAAACTATGAACAAAGCAAGTGTTTGCTTTTTCCTCTCAAACCTGTTTTACCCCTAATCTTCCTTATTCTTAGTAAATGGCACCGCCCCCACCCAGTTGCTCATTCTAGCCATCATGCTTACTTCCTCTCTTTCTCTTACAGTACACAGTCCCACTACATGCACTGCTGATACTGTCTCTAAAATTGCAAATCTAACCACATCTCACTGTCTGCAAAGCTAAAGCCCTAGCTAGTCCAAATCACCATAATCTCAGAGTAGGACTATAAAAGTAGCCTCTTAGCAGATCTCCTTGCTTCTAGCCCAGATCTGTATCTCGGCTAGCTTTCAGAGTGATCTTTCTAAGGTACAAATTTAGATTACAGCACTGCTCTGCTTTTTCTTGGACTTTCACTATAAACCCAAACTCCTTCTCATGGACTATTAGGCTTTATATGATCCAATACTTGACTACCTCCCAATCTCATCTCCTAACATTCTTTGTGTTCTAGGCAAACTTTTTTTTTCCTTGAACACACCAAACTCATTGGCACTTCAGAGCCTCATTTACTGTTTCTTCTACCTGGAATGCTCCTTCTCTTCCACTTTACCTCATTTAGGTCTCAAATAGAATGTCACCACCTGTGAGAACTTTTGTATTCACTCTCTGCTCATGCTGTTTATTTTTTCTCCTTTTTAAAATGATTTAGCTAAATATTTTACTTGTTTACTTGCCTGCTATCTCTTACCACTATAAATTGAACTGTATGGGGCAGGCAATTTGTGTATATTGTTCATGGACGTATCTCTTGAACTGGAACAGCGTCTGTCTCATAAAACTACTCGATAAATATGTGTCGAAGGAACAAATGGTTAAATTGATAACTGTATGAATTAATAAATTAATTAGTCAAGCCTTTATGGTCCCTTGGAGGTGATATCTCTGAAACCTGGGAGTCACATCTGGGATTAACAGCCTGGGTGCCTAGTGTGCACCACACAGCCACTCTCCTCTGAGGGCCCATGCTCTCCCCAGGCAGCTGCTGCCAGAAAACAGGGAGCATGGCTCTATGTCCTCAGAACCAGAAACACTCTTCCCTTCTCTGTCTCCCAAGAAATCCTCAAAAGTTTCCTTTTCCACTCTAGGTGGGCCTATACCTATTATATCCTACTCAAGCAAACTCACACAGACACACACACACACACACACACACACACACACACAGAGAGAGAGAGAAAGAGAGAGAGAGCGATAGGTAAGTGTAATAGGATTCTCTAGAGGGACAGAACTAATAGATGTATATATAAATGGGATTTTATTAGGATAATTGACTCACATGATCACAAGGTGAAGGCCATCCATAAGCTGAGAAGCCAGGAAACCAGTCCAAGTCCCCAAACCTCAAAAGTAGGGAGGCCGAGAGTGCAGCCTTCAGTCAGTGGACAAAGGCCAGAGAGTCACTGGTGTAAGTCCAAGAATCCAAAAGCTGAAGAACTTGGAGTCTGATGTTTGAGGGCAGGAAGCACCCAGCACAGGAGAAAGATGGAGGCCAGAAGACTTAGCCAGTCTAGTCCTTCCACATTCCTTTGCCTGCTTTTATCTTAGCCATGCTGGCAGCTGATTAGATGGTGCCCACCCAGATTGAAAGTGGATCTGCCTCTCCTAGTCCACTGTCTCAAATGTTAATCTTCTTTGGCAACACCCTCACAGACACACCCAGGAACAACACTTTGCATCCTTCAATCCAATCAAGTTGACACCGAATATTAACCATCACAGTAAGGTTCAGTTTCTGAGTTTAGTTCTTCACAATTTCTGCCTCAAACTGTGAGACGATAAAGGTAAAAGCTTGCCTGACTTACTGGGATTGAGCTGGAGGGATCTCTTTTATTTTATCAGGTCACTTTATTCCACACAACTTAGGTCATGTAGACTTATTGTACTATTTTTCCCTTAATATCTCAGAAGAATTTTGTCATCTGTGGATCATATTAATTAACTCTCCAGAATATCTGATAAAATGTTTTAAATATTCTTATTCTTATTCAAATTCTATTTAAGGATGTGTCTACTTACTATTGTAAACACACACACACACACATGCACACACAATTTAGCAACTGAAACCAACCATTTGACTTTGTTCACAAAGCAGGGGATCAAGAATATAGAAGAGCTTGGCTGTGTACTTCTCACTTGGGATCTTTTAGATGAATGTAGTAAGATCTCGATTAGAGGTGCAATCAACCCAAGACATTTCACTTACATGTAGACAATTGAGGCTAGCTCACAGACTGGGAGCTCAGCTCTAGCTTTTAACCAGAGCAACTATATGTGACCCCTCCAGTTTGGTGGTCTCAGGTAGTCTGACTTCTTACCTGGTGGCTCAAGTGTCCCAGCAAACAAGGCAGAAACTACATTGCACTTTTTACCTAGTCTGGAAAGTAACGCAGCATCACTTTAGACACAATCTAGTGGCTGCAAGAGACTAACAAGTCACCCAGATTCAAGCAGAAGAGACAAAGAGCCCATCTCCTGACGGAAAGTCAAGTTCACCATGTAAGAAGAGTATATGGGATGAGAGATACTATTGCAGCCGTGTTTGGAAAACACAATCTTTTACAGAATTCAGGATCATCAGTGGTCTTAGTGTGTACACGAGAGATAACAGCAAGGCTGCCTAAGGCCTTTAAAGAAATAAAATTAGTTTCACATATGTATCATTTCCCAGTTAATTTGAATAAAAACAACTTTTATTACTAACTCCTTTTTTAAGCTGCCACCTTGTTAACATGCTTTGAAGGAAAAGAGTTAATAGCCCTAATGCAAGATTTTGATTTTCTCTCATGGACTCTGCTGAAGAAAGAGAATTAATCATAATGAAAGGCTTATTAAATCCAGGAGGAAGTGGTGGCATACAAACTATTCCTATCTAGTAAAAATATCTTTTTAAAAGAATAGCTCTTATAGTTGCCATTCAGGATAATCAGGAAAGAAAAAGAAAAGCTTTTAATTAATTGCAAGAAAACAGAGAAAATATATATATAGATATAGTACTCAGAATATATATGTGTGTGTGTGTGTGTGTGTGTGTGTGTGTGTTTCCCCACATGCACTCACATGCACATACACGTTAGACTGTGGTAAATACTATATCTATATCCACATCTCTATTATATCCATACCTATATCCCATCCTCACATCAACCTGCAGTTGAAGTAGACTCAATAGTTTCCCAAAGTCATGCAGCTAAGCTAATTTGTAGAAGAGCCAAGTCTAAAGTCAATATTCAATGATTTCAAAGCCTGTACTCATTCCACATAATTTATATTAAAATACTAGCATAAGTACATACTTTTTCTTAATAGTCATCTGAATGCTTCCTCAAGATAACTTTTCATTTATAACGTTTTCTAAAAAGTTCCTCAATAAAAGACTCTTTAGATAAGTATGCAACTTGCATAAATGAAACACAATTTCCTTGAAATACAATTATTTGTTTCCTATTGGCTTTATCATCATTAAAAACTCCCAGGAAATTCAACACGTATTTGTGAAGGTGAGAATCTACACTTTATAATTAAATTCATTTGCCATGGTTTGGAAGTCCCATCCTAACTTCATAAAAGGAAAAGTTAAAAGCAACAAGGAACTTGATTTTTTTTTCTCCTTGCATAAAATTTGTCCACTGGATAGGTAATTCCTTCTTCAAATCCTTCCAAATGACTTTACTTTGCTTAGGTATCCAAAAACTACACAAATCAGTTTATACAAGATTAAAGAGAGAAATCTGAAAATGTATATTCATTAGTACACAATTTATACAATCAAATCTCCAAAATCCTTTACCATTTCAGTATTTTATATTAAAATATTTTCATTCTATTTCAATAATGCCTTAATAAATCATATGTTTTCAGAATATGAATTATTATTACTCCCTTAGGATGACACAGGCAGGCCTTAAATGCTCTGCTGTACCTAGTTTATGCCCGTGTCGTATTAATTATAGACTTCTGGTATTTCAATCTTTAACTTTACTACTTTAGGCACCTAAATGCCATGCCAATTTTGGGCCTGTGATGCATACTACAGTGTCTGACAGAGAACTGCAGCTATGAATGACTTAAGCCAGGTAAGCCATGCACAAGTAATAGGTTCCTTTTGGTAGGTAACCATGGCCCTCTCCTCAAAAAAGTCTTTAGATAGGTGGAAATTAGCTACCCCATCCCTTACTTCCAGGTTATAATGACATTTATTTAAGTATAAATTCTGCCACATAAACATTTATTAAACATTTCTTAGCAAGGTCAGAAAAGGTTATATAATTTGTTCTGTAAAATTAGTGCAATCCCAGCAGTTTGTCCCTTAGAGACTTCAACCATTACTCTGCATGAAAGGTCCACCAAGGAAGTAGCAGCAACATTCCAGGACAGGATCTGGTTACTTTATTATCAGTCAAACAACCAGAAGTCTTTCTAATCTATGGGTGGACCAAGATTCCTCTAAGGTTTTAAGAGCACACTATTTTCATGGACGCAACTAATTATGCTTAGAAGCCTATTAAACTAGGTATCAGATGTTGACCAAATTCCAAAAAATTGAAGTGAATATGGTAGCACCTAAGCAGTGAGGCTTTGTGGAAAAGTGGCCAGTTAGAACATACATTATGTGCATTATTAGGGTAACCTGCTGCCTCCATAGGTAAATTTTGCATAAAATTGCACGTTCATATATTTACATGGAATTTACTAAAGTGTTTTGATGCAAAAGTGGTTCAAAACAAGAACCATGACAATTTCTCCTCAATAAATCACACATTTACCCAGCCTACTAATGATTTAACACCTACACCATGCTAAACACCCACCGGGATCACAAAGCTAAATAAGATATTGTTCTTACCTTCAAGAAGTTTACAAGATATTGTTCTTACCTTCAAGAAGTTTACAAGATATTGTTCTTACCTTCAAGAAGTTTACAATCTAGTAAGAGAAACACAAGCAGATTTATGATTACAGTAGAAAGTGATGGATGCTAGAGTAAAGGCACACCCAGGGTGCCAATGGGATCCCAATGTATCAGATTCAAGAGTTTGTCTAATTTGTCTTTTCAGAAGACATTGTTCTTAAAGTAGTATTTGAAGATTGGTATGAATTAATTTAATGCACTATGTGCATAAAATAATTTTAGATAACAGTAGTGGAACAGATATGAAAGCGCAGAGGTTGGAAACCTCACTGTCTATTTTAAAAGCTGTTACATAGTTCAGAATGACTGGAAGAATGTGGAGAGTGAGCTAAGTATGGGGAGATGAGCTTAAGAAGACCAGATCATTTAGGTTTTATGTGTTAAGGTCAGAGCTTGAACTTTTCTGAGAGATATGAGGTATCAGGGAAGAATTTTATTCAGGAAGTAATGTATATTTTAAAAGGTCACTCCAACATAAATGGATTGAAACAGGATTGAGGAGGCAGAATTGATGAGGGGAAATACACGAGCAGTGGTAAGAGTTTGAACTAAAGCATAAGCATTGAAAACAGTGAATGAGACAAATTTAAAGAACCAATGGATAAATTTAAGAACCAATAGCACCTGAGACTGAGTGGTTAATAGAGAGTATGAGAAAAATCTAGAATATCTCAGAGCATTGGCCTACTGCAAGGATAGTGCCACTCACCATGTACAAATGACTGATTGACAGAATAAATAATGATTAAGTACACAGTGGCTTCAATATGAAGCATTCATTCTTTTTATATTAAGTACCTCCAATAAATCAGTTTTCCTCAGAAGTTCATGGAACTTTAAAATAAAAATGGCAGGATGATATGACAAGAGCTTCTTCTCTTGATCAGAAACTAATATATCTTTGTCTACCCTGGAGATTCTCTTTCTTCTTCTCTTGCTTGGCGTGTTTTGTATATGCTCATTACCTTCTATTTCTTTTCTTTTCTTTTTTTTTTAAGCACTTACTTTCATGTTGTTTCTTTTACGATGTTTGTCCTTGCTGGTCAACCTAGTAGTGACTGTAGTTTATCAGGCTACATGTTTTATATCTGCAAGCACTACAAACTATAATCTCATAAAAGTATATTAAATAATCTGCAGTAAAAATTGCCTAATGTACACAATCCTCTCCTGAAATCATTGATAACAACTTAAACTGGAAGTCAAAGTAATATGTAAAATAAGATGTGATCTATAGCTTTATCAAAATTGTGAATTATTCTAAGTGACTGTCTCTATGCAGAGTCACTGGTTCATTAGCTCATATATTTATATACTATAAAATTTAAAACAGGAACATACATTTTTAACTATACTATAATAGCTCCATCATGCAAATATGTATATCCTTTCCATTAAAAGTTAGCTTAAAAGTCCTATATAATATTCCTTGTCTTTTTTAATAAAATGTGAGTTTTTCCTTAACATTATCTAAACTTTTATTTTCAAAACATAAAGACAGAAAAGTCAATATATACAGTTCCATAAACAATATGGTTAACTGAGAGAGCAATTATATAGCATACGAGCAAGTAACTTTCAAAGATATAGAGATCTACAAAATATACATAACTATAAAATTCATGTAACAGCATTACAACATATAATTTAATATTTTAAAGTTTTCAAAAGGTCTTTTAGAATCCAATGACTATTAAGCTTAGGATTTCAAAAGTCAATTATTATGTCTTGGATGTTTGAAATGTCACTTCTCTTAAATGCTCTTTTATTAAGTTTAATACTAAATAACAGATTTTAGAATACCAAAATCAAAGAAGAATGCAGGCAGTTAGGCAAATCCAAAAGTAGACTTACCATGTCACCAATTCTAACAAAATACACCAAAAAATATCTCATAAGTAGACCTATTTCCTACACATAACCACATGTGAATATTTATATCAGGAAAATTAAAATTAAGAATATACTGTCACACTAACATGTTAAATCCCAAAAGCAGCTTCCCTTTTTTTTCACAGTATGACAGACTACACATTTTCTGATCATAGTAACAGAAGACTATGACATGCTAACATCAAGAATAGGTTTCTTAAGAACTAAATTAAAAATTACCTATGAAAAACACGACATGCATATCGAGCACCCCCCACTATCAGTCATTTTTAAGAAGAACAATTTTTAGGGTTTAAGATATCTATAGTTGAATGAATTTTTCAAAAAAAAGTGACAAAAATAGTGTTATAGACATTTCTGTCAAAATGTCTTCTAGCGTATTGTTTTAATTTTAATAGCCTAATCTTTTTAAGTCTAGAAATAAAAAATTTTGTCAGTGAAAATAGCACTAAGAGGTTTACACATATTTTCCCTCTCATATTTTAATACTAAGTTTTAGTACCTTCTCAAATCTTGAAAAGTGCAACTTCGAATTTGTTGGGTTCACATGTATCACAATTCTCATGTTGCTGCCAAGTATATATGAATATAGTGGTATGTCTAAAATCATATTCTACAAAGTAAATATTTTCATTTTTGAATCACTTATTTTTTCTAATTTATGTTATATTAACATAGAAAATTTAAAATTATGAACTTGGAAACAGCTCATAAAGTTGTCTCCCTTCTGTATTCCCAGGAAGAAATGACTAGCAAAGAACTTAGAAAGCATGATTATAATGCATGTAACTATTAAATAACATATATTTAGAAGGAAATGTTTCAATTGTTTATTATACAAAAAGAGATGTTTAGAATATCATATATTCATTTTAGGATACAAAACACACTTTCACATTTTAGGCAAGAATTACTGAACTACTCCTTAGATTCACATATGACACAATATACTTTTAGGATCTTTGTTTAATAAGATAATGTATTTGTCTTAATAAAAAACATTTCCCTTTCATATTGTATTGTTTCTAGCAAAATAACAATTGTTTACTAGTAAAAAGGATTGTAGTTAAAAATAGAAAAAAAGAACAAATGTAACTGGTCATTAGAATAACTACATTGTGCTTTATTTAACCAACAACAGTACATGATTCAGAAGACAAAGATTTACAAGACAAGTCAGTATTTAAATGAGCATCACTGAGGTAAGCCTCCATTCTTAAAATTCTATATACAGAAAACATCTATAATCACACTCCTTAAAAAATTTCTCTTGCATATCCTTTAATTATTTTAATATTTTCATATGTTTTAAACATGTTGAACTATTTCATTCTCACTGGTTTGGGGCCCAATTCTAATTTATCAAATTGATAATGGTGGCAAACATATTCCAAGGAAAAAGTAGCAAAAAAACAATGTGGAAGGACAGGAAACTTGGTTAACAAATATCTGCTGTTATATTGTTTGATGCAGATGTAACTTTTCTATTGACATTAATAAAAAATGACCTCTAAAATATATGCAAGATAAGTAATAAACCAAAAAGACATCTTTTCAAACATATGGACATGTGAGCATGCATACACATGCACAAACATGCATATAACCCTACATCTATCTTTCTGGATATTTCTCTTTCCAGAGTCAATGTTTTTGAGAAAAAAAAAACAGAATAAAGGAAGTCCTAGGAAAATATATTCCAGTGTTTGATCATCCTTTACACTGAAATCATCTCTCCAATAAAATGCTTAGTGCGATGACATATGTATTGTTAAAGACTAAATCCCCCATGGAATACGTAAGATGTTAACAAAATCTTCATCATCTACTATTCCTATACTTAAACCTTCATAGTAATCTTCAAATTCACCATATGACACTTCATCAGACTTGCTGCAGGCAACTTTTAATGTTTCTAGAAACCATGATTTGACTTCTTCCTCTGTGGAATGGCCTGTAAAATAGTACTGACTATGAAACAGTTTCCTGAAAAGTTCAGTGAAATGACTGATGATGACAAAGAAATACTTAATCATCTTATGAAATCTTTTCCACAATTTGAAATCTTATGTCAAACTACCAGCCAATTTATTTACATACGAACTGGAATTATTTCACCTTATTCAATTTGCCATTCCTTCCCCGCCCCCTGCTCCCCTGCACTGATCTATCTCCAGGATTCTAGCATAGAACACAATGTTTTTGATCATTAATTTTTAAACAAGAACAGAGGAATTAAAAGACGAAAGAAAGCTATAGTGAGTGGTCACATAACACTGAAAAGAGAATAAACAGACGTCCATACACAGTAGTAGAAAAAGGGTCAAAAAATTTCCATGTGACCCTCTCAAACATTTTAAAGTCAGGTTACGTTTTAAATAACAGGCTTAGATGGGAACACCACTTAAGCCATTTATCTAACAGGGTGGACAAAATTAAGGTGAGAGTTATTTTTTTTCCTCCAGACCAGAGGTTCTCTAATAGACATATATTATAATGCATTGCAAAGTGTCTTTCAAACTAAAGGAATGAAATCTGCTTTGAATATCAAGAAGTTTGCTTTCTTTTAAAAACATACACAAGAAATAGAGAAAAAGTGATTATTTTCAAAAATACAAGTTGAATGAAAAAGGACTGAATAATTATGCTATGTAGAGATGGTAATATAAAACAATAAAATGAAGTTTTAATTGGATGTTAAGGCTTAAAATTAATCAAGATCTAATCTATATAAAAACATAAATTTTGTTTACCATCCATACCTTTGAACAGAGGAGTTTTAACACAGCTTTTGTTTCTAAAGAAACATGTTTCACTCAAATTTATACTTCAAAGAGTGAAGAATTTCATATCTCCTTTATATCCCTCACCAAGGAAATATCTATCTCCTATCATCTGTAACTAAATTTTTTTCAGCCCTCTTGGAGACCAGAAAATATCCACAGCAACAAATGTTGTAATTCTAAAACTATTACACAGAAATACATTTGGGATATCCCATTTCTATTAAATCTTAAAACATTTTTTTCTAATATATTGCTTAAGCAAAGTTAAGGAGGAATATTTTCTATAGTTAAAAATAAGTTGTATGTGATATAAGAGTCATACCTTGAAATTAATTGTAAATTGTGAACAAACTATATCCCAGAGATGGGCATGGGAATAGATTATAATTTGCAATGATAAATAATAATAGGGGTACTTTATTTCTTCTTTGAAATAGTGACAAGTATTCTTCTATTTAAGAATATTTAGTTTGCCTGTTATCATTCTTAATGTGAATACAAAGACAAATCATGGAATTTCTGAAACCAGGAAAGGCTTTCCCAAGAACAACAAAAATAAAACCCTCATCAAAAATTCCATGACACATAATAAAACTGAAGCTACTTTAGCAACCTAATATTATTAGATGAGAAAAGAAAAAGAGAAAAAATACATGCTGTTAAACTATTTCATTCTTATATTTAGTATGACTAATTAAGAGAAAGAAACAGATAATGACATGTGTTTAAAGGAAATAAATACAGTAGCAACAATTAAATATACACCAGAAATTCTCTTACAGTAACTGTAGTTTATTTCATGTCATGGATAAGCAAATTAAACTGTTTTGACCTGAAATAGATAATTAGAAATTTGGAATCCAGTGATGATTAGCTTTAATCCTCATAACCAAATCTCATGTTTTTATTTCATAATTAAAAGTAATAAATTAACCATATATGAGGGTTAATGATGATAAAAAAAAAAAACCAAAGTAATTACAGTGTATCTCTTTTAATAGTAAGAAATAAAATTCTAAAAATAATAGTATTCTATGGTATTTAGCAGTACAGAATTAAAGTTGTAAGTTGAAAAGAAATTATTGACCATAAAATATGGTCAATAAATATTCATTAAAGATGAACAATTAATAGATATACAAAAAAATATGTTTAACCTCCCTAGTAATGAAGGAAATGTAAGTAAATGGGTTTTTTAACCTATCAGATTGGCAAAGTGAAATTTTTTGGCAAAGTTGTGGAGGAAAAGAACTCTTCAACAAATGGCTATATAATCTAGTATAGCCATTTTACAATGTAATTTGAAAGTATCAATTAAAGTTTGAAATGCAGATATCCCAGTAATTCCAAATATTAGCATCACTCCAGGAAGCAGTAGAAAACAGACCTGAAGAGTCACAAATAAGTATATTTATTGCTTCATTAGTTGTTCATCAATAATTAGAACTTAAAATCTAACAATAAAAGAATGGCTAGGTAAGTGATAGTATATTGATTTATTAAAAGAACACTAAGCTTCAAGATAAAAAATAAGGTGACTCAATGTAGATTAACATATAAAGAACTCCAAAACATACTGGGGAGTATAGAAAGCAAACCATATAACCTTAACATATTAACTGAAATATATATGCTAAATGATAATTTTGACTTCTATAGAAGGAAATGTAACATAAAGAGGAGAGTTGTGGTGGTCAAATGCTTTCTTTATCAAAAGGATGCACTTATAAGACAATTATATGAAAAAGTTAGAAAAAATATAACAGGACATGAATCTCTAGAGTTATTTTCAGAAATTTACAAATCCTCAAATTTTAATAGATATATATATGCTCATTCTATGTATAGCTCCATACGTAAAGAAAGATACTCCCTCATTTCACTAAAATCCTTAAGTATAGATAACTATATAAGCAGATACAGTAAAACTAACTCTGAGAACTTGCATATGTATCTATCTATTTTCTAAACCTATTTCATTCTTTTTAACTTAAATCCTTTACTATCTCCTAAGCAGGAAATGAGTTCTATATTGATTATAAATATCAAATAAACAAATGAGTACAGACAATAGACTTAAGAATTTTTAAATGAAGAAAGGCAAATAGTTCTTAAGTTTTGAGATAAAAAAATAATAGTTCATTTCCTCCCTAATGGCCTCAGCCTAAGCTTTAAATTAATATAATTTAAAGATATGATCTTTATTAGGTAACATTTTCAAAATCCAATGAATTTTGACTCAGAATAATTACCTGAAATTACTTGAGAATGCTTCTTTGCACAATAACATTTTCTTATGTTTATAATAGGCACACTGCCAGTTTTGTTGAAATCCAGTTTCATAAAGGCCTAAATAGACAAGTATTATTATTATTAATTCTTGTTTGTTTGTTTGTTTCAGAGTCTTGCTCTGTCACCCAGGCTGGCGTACAATGGCATGATCTCAGCTCACTACAATCTTTGCCTCCTGGGTTCAAGTTATTCTCCTTCCTCAGCCTCCCAAGTAGCTGGGATTACAGGCATCTGCTACCATGCCCAGCTATTTTTTGTATTTTTAGTAAAGATGGGGTTTCACCATGTTGGTCAGGCTGAAATTGAACTCCTGACCTCAGGAGATACACCTGCCTCGACCTCCCAAAATGCTGGGATTACAGGCATCAGCCACCGTGCCCGGCCTGACAAATGTTATTTTTTAAGTAAAATTATTAGACATACGAATCTAATTTTATATTTTACAGTAGGTTATTTTTGAGCTATAAGCAAGACATTTTAAAAATACCTTATTAATATATGAAAGAAGTATTATAAATACAGGAGAAAAGATAGTAAAGCAAGATATTAGGAAATCTGCACTCAATTACAAAGTTCTACCACTTTCTAGCATCCTGACCTTGAGGAAGTAACCTGACCTCTATTTCTGTGGCCTTTCTCCTCTGCAAACTGAAGAGATGGGTAAAAGATCTCTCAGGTAACGTCCAGCTCTAGGATTCATATGAAACATATAAATAGCCAAAAGAAAAAAGACAAGTATTTTAACTCAATAAGTGAATTTGCAAATATTTCCTCCCTAAAATCAATGAAAAAGTGAAATACTTTTTAAATGAGTTTTGTTACTCTATTTCTTGAAAGTTAATACACTTTTTGAAATGGTAGTTGTGTTACTGTTCCTTTAGTTCAGTGTAGCTCTGAGTATCATAAAACATCATAAAATATTTCAGTGGGAAGAGTATTCGCCACACGAAAGACACAAGCCACCCAAAGCAACATTCTACATTTGTAGTAGGGTCAAAGCTAGAATCAAGTCTGGTTATTCACAACAGTGCATTCACAGAAATATGGAAGCTGTTGTAGACTGAATTGTGTTTCTCCAAAAGTCATACGTTGAACCCTAATCCCTAGTACCTCAGAATATGACTGTATTTGAAGGTAGGGCCTTTAAAGGGATAATCAAGTTTCAATTTTAAATGAAATCATTAGGGTGGGCCTCTATCCATTATGACTGGTGTCTCCTTATAAGAAGACAGTAGGGCCAGGCACAGTGGCTCACGCTGTAATCCTAACACTTTGTGAGGCTGAGGTGAGTGGATCACCTAAGTTCAAGACCAGCTCGGGCAATATGGCAAAATCCTGTCTCTACTAAAAATACAAAAATTAGCCAGGTATGGTGGCACGTGCCTGTAATTCCAGCTACTTGGGAAGCTGAGACAGGAGAATCACTTGAACCCAGAAGGTGGAGGTTGCAGTGAACCAAGATTGTGCCACTGCCCTCCAGCCTGGGCAACAGAGCAAGACTCCAACTCAAAAAAAAAAAAAAAAAAAAAAAAAAAGACAGTAGAACACAACACAGACAAAGGGAAGACCATGTGAAGACACAGAGAACAGGCAGCCATCTGCAACCCAAGGACAGAGGCCTCAGAAGAAACCAAACCTGCCCGATATCTTGTTTGTGGACTTCTATTATCCAGAGCTGTGAGACAATAAATTTCTATTATTTCAGTCACCTAGTCTGTGGTATTTTGTTACGGCAGCCCAAGCAAACAAATACAGAACTGCATGACACTTCTCTTGCCCTCTATTTCCATTACCAAGATTTATGAAAGAGACAAGCCTCCCATTTCTATTCCAGATTTTGAAACCTATCACCAGGAAGGACATGGAAAGTATGAATAAGTATACATTTATAAATATTATGTGGTGAATTTGTCTAATTTAAGGTTTTTACTGTGTCTCTTGCTCAGTAAGGGTAAAGACTAATTTTTCTATTTGGGATTTATATAATTATTTACATTACTCTATATAGAATAGCTTTGTTTCAATATCAAGCACATATGCAAAAGAAAAAAGAACTACATTGCTCGAAAGTATGCTCTAAAAATGGCTACGAAAATCCAAGTAATACATAGCTTCCTATTAAAGTCAGTACTTCTGTATTTATTCCCAATTTAACATGATTATTTTAATTAAAAATTTAATATTTATCATGCATATTCTAAAGACCAGAGAAACATTTTTTAGTCATCACCCCAGAACAAAATGTCTGTCTGAAGTATAGACATTGGAACAGCCACAATGCTAAGAATTGTATATGCATTATCTTATTCAATCTTTACACCAACTCTGTGAGATAGACCACTTAGGCTTAGGAATATTTTATAATACGTATATTCATATTGCTAGTAATTTATGGAGGCAACAACCTATGGAGCTAGTAATTTGTTAACCAAAGTTTGAGTTCAAATTTTATTTTCCCCTCCTAGTATTTTTCTAAAATACATACACAAGTTATTTTACTTCATTCTAGGTACATTTGTATGCATATGGACTTGCTTTGTGTTTTACTACACCCAACGTATGTTACAAGTAAATAGATTTAAAACATTTTAAATGTTAATCCATTAAAGTTTTAAAATACTGAACCTAACAATCTATTAAAAATAACAATTTGAAAGATTACTTAACAAAGTTACCTTTCGAACAAATGATTTCCTATATTCATTCATTTCACCAATAATATTACGTTTGAATTCTCCATAATCAACCTTGCCATTGCCATTGTCATTCATAATTAGCCATGCAGACTCAAAATCCTAGAAATAATCAGAGATAACTATTTCATTTTTAAGTTTTATATCATCACAACAAAATCATCTTAGTTGTATTTTGTTACATCTTTTGTAGTCCTAGATACGATAGCTCATTTAATATGAACATTGAAAAAGTTATATAAAAATACAATCAAAGCCACTAAAAAAGTGACTTAGAAGAACCTGTGGTTAACAGTTCTGTAAAGTCAAGAGACATTTAGGAGTGGCAATAGCTCACAAATTTATCTTTTTTAATTTTATTTTTGATGGACTAAAAATTGTATATATTTATAGGGCACAATATGATATTTCAATACATGTCTACATTGTAGAATGGTACAATCATATCTATCATCTTAAATATTTATCATTTCTTTATGGTGAGAACATTTAAAATCCTCCCTTTTAGGTATTTTGAAATATACATTATTATTAACTATAGTTACCATGCTGTGCAATAGATCGCCCAGAACTTAATCTACTATGTAATGAAAACTTGTACCTTTTTGTTGTTGTTGTTAAAATATTATTTTACTGTGATAATTCATAACAGAAATTTCACTCTTTTTTAATTATACTTTAAGTTCTGGGGTTCATGTGCAGTCATGCAGGTTTGTTACACGGGTATACACGTGCCATGGTGGTGGTTTGCTACATCCATCCCCCCTCATCTATATTAGGTATTTCTCCTAATGCTATCCCTCCCCAATCCCCCCACCCACTGCTATCCCTCCCCAATCCCCCCACCCCCTGCTATTCCTCCCCTAGCCCCCCAACCCCCAGGCCCCAATGTGTGATGTTCCCTTCCCAGTATCTGTGTGTTCTCATTGTTCAACACACACTTATGAGTGAGAACATACAGTGTTTGGTTTTCTGTTCTTGTGTCAGTTTGCTGAGAATGATGGTTTCCAGTTTCATCCACATCCCTGCAAAGGACATTAACTCATCCTTTTTTACGGCTGCATAATATTCCATGGTGTATATGTGCCATATTTTCTTTATCCAGTCTATCATTGATGGGCATTTGGGTTGGTTCCAAGTCTTTGCTATTGTGAACAGTGCCGCAATAAACATACATGTGCATGTAAATTGTGTTTATAATAGAATGATTTAAAATCCTTTTGGTATATACCCAGTAATGGGATTGCTGGGTCAAATGGTATTTCTATTTCTAGGTCCTTGAGGAATCACCACACTGTCTTTCACAATGGTTGAATTAATTTACACTTCCGCCAACAGTGTAAAAGCATTCCTGTTTCTCCACATCCTCTCCAGCATCTGTTGTCTCCTGATTTTTTAATGATCACCATTCTAACTGGTATGAGGTGATATCATAATGTGGTTTTGATTTGCATTTCTCTAATGACGAGTGATGATGAGCATTTTTTCATTTTTGTTGGCTACATAAATGTCTTCTTTTGAAAAGTTTCTGTTTACATCCTTCACCCACTTTTTGATGGGGTTGTTTGTTTTGAAAACTTGTATCTTTTAACCAAATTTCCATTTTCCTTACATACCACCCCCTGCCCCATGCTCTGGTAACAAATTTATCTTTTCAACTTTATTTCTATAATATATCTATATTCTATATATAAACCTATATATAGACTATTATATATATACAAACCTATATATAGAATATAGATATATAGAGATATCTATCTATCTATCAATGTGTGTGTGTGTCTGTATATGTATGGTTACCATTTATTCAGTTTTGAATATTTAAATACTTTTAATGTATTATATTTGTGTTAATTCAAAACTTATTTCAGGTCCTAGAATACTTCCAGTGGCATTATAATCACTAATTATATTTCTGCTAGTCTTCATGTTTGAAAATATAGATTTGAGTGACTCTAATGTTATTCTAGAATTTACACTGAAAGGTATAATTTTAAATAAATCCCTTATGCCAGTTCATTCACTTTACCATTACCATTTACTTCTTCAGTAAATGCACTATTTAATAGAAAGTTCTATCACAGTTTTCTTTGACAACAAAGAAATTGCAGCATCATTTTCTCAAACTCAAGTAAATATATTTTTTCATGTTTTCATCAAGCTGTTAGCTTTAAATGCAAATGTAAATAGAATACCTAGCAAGGTGCTTAGCAAATAATAAGTACTCAAAAAGTATCATCTTTCGCTCTCTCCTATTTTTTTCAAATAAAATTTTAACCAGAAAAACAAAATCTAAAGATATCTTCCTTCCCTCAATTCTCAACAACCCCATACATCTTTGTCTATCATAATGTACTGCACATAATCCAGACTCTAAGTATCTGTGCAGTTAAACTGAAGATGAGCTTGACCTTTAAAATCATGAGTAATATGTACAGGAGAAGACCAATTTGCTTACCAATTCATGGATTATTAGAATTGAAAGATACTTTTTGAAGTTTAAAAGAAATAATTTTCAAGAATTAAGTAGTTTAACATAGATAGATCTAGATAGATAGATAAATAGATATACACTCTTTCTTTCCAAGATATGGTACAGAATGGAAAATAATTACATTGAAAAAAAACCTGAAGTAAATCTTGATAGTATCTCCATATAAATTAGGCTTTTTAGGGTACATATCATATTGTTTTAATCTCAAATCAGGGAGAATGGCTGACTATGCCTTCCCACAAACATTCTCTAGTTTCAAAATTAGACCCAGGTTAGTGATTCTTATGTTCTTCTCAAGCTGTTTGTATATGCTTATCATTGCATGAGCAGTTTACAGTGATATTACAGAAAAAAATTATTAAAATATATGAGAAAAGGAGGTAGCTTATTCATATTTTCATATGTTCCCTCTATGTTAGAAGTCTTACATAATTATTGTAGTTTTTATTCCTAGATCTAATCATAAAAATTTAGCAAATTAATCAAAAAGGGAAGTTGTGATACAGAAAAAGTACTAGACAGGAACATATTATGTGGGTTCTAATCCTGTATCAGCTATTAATTACTTGTGTGTGATTTTATAAACACATACACATGCAAGCCCGCATGCGTGCGCACACACACAGACACACACACACATATATATCTATATATGTTTCCATCCATAGTTCCCAGTTCATAACTCCCATTGCCCTTCCTTGTTACAGTCTTTTATTATAATGTCAGGACACTTTAGGCCTCAACAAATGGAATCGCTCTCTCTGTGACCTTCTCCTGCCCTTCTTTTATGTGCTCCTTTCCCTCTTCAAGGCAGAATCTTCCCCTGCCTTGCTGTGTTGGAGCTGGCCATAAACAAATTCTCCGACCTACTTATCTAATTGTAGGCCAGAAGACCCCCATTTCAGAAGGAATGCTGCACAGAGAGGCCAAGAAGAGTCTGAACAGGCATTCCTTGCTGGGTTTCCTCCTTTAGTCTATCAGTATTAGGTCATATACTTTTGTCCAATCACATTTCTACACAGTTGTCCATGTATCAATCATGTCTATCCAATGTAGTCTCCATAGAAGCCAAGAGGACAGGGTTCAGGGAGCTTCTGGATAGGTAAGCTTGTGGAGGTTCCTGGAGGGAGAGCATGAAAGCTCTGCACTCCTTCCCCTATACCTTGCCCTATTCATCTCTTCATCTATAAACTTTGTAATATCCATTAGAGTAAACCAGTAAATATATGTTTTCCTGAGTTTTGTGAGCTGCTCCAGCAAATTAATTGAACCCAAGGAGGGGGTCATGGGAACCCACAATTTGAAATTCCTTGATCACAAGTTCTAGGGACCCAAACTTGTGACTGGTGCCCTAAGCAGAATGTGTTGGGAGAAAGGACTGTCTTGTAGAACTGAGATCTCACCCTGTAGGATCTGAGGCTATCTCCTGGTAGATGATGTCAGAATTGAATTGAATTAGAGGATATCCATTGGGTGTCTACTTCTTTGTATGTGTGGAACCCCCACATGCATTTGGTTGCAGAAGTATTCTGTGTTGATTATTGCTGTGTGAAAGCAGAGGAAAAGCATAGTTTGTGTGATTTCTCCATTTACACTCATGTGATTATAGGCAAAGACATCAAGGCTTTCTCATTTCCCATCACTGTTTTGTTGTTGTTGTTGTTGTTGTTTAAATCTACAAAATGAAGAGAAGTTAGATGATCCTTGGTATGTATCACTAGGTGGGCCAAAAGATTAAACATCATAAAAACCCAAAAGATGGGTATGTCAGAAAAATGTTAGGCAACATCATATTGGCACAGAATTTTACAGCTGATAAGGCATATTCCCATGTAATTTTCTCATTTGAGCTTCCAACAAACTCTAACTATAGCAATTATCCCTGATTGCTCAGGCAGAGCCCATCAATCAAAAAAGTTAAAAGACCAGTCCAAGATCACAAAGTTCAAATAGTAAAGCTAGAACTTGAACCTAAATGTCATAAATTCAATTTACAGTGTTCTTTCTACAAAATACACATCTTGTGACAAGATCATTTGAAGCAAAAGAGAACAATGCAAGAGATCCTTTATCTGAAATCCTTGAGACAAATATGATTCATGTGCTTTTAGAATAAAATCCAACCTGCTTAGCCTGATGTGCGAGACGTGTACCAGCCATTTCCCTCCATTCTTCTCTTTTCTTTCCTTCCATAAATTTATCCATTCAAACCAGTGCATTATCTACTTAACTTTCTATATACTGGGTTCTATTTCAGGTGTTAGAAAAAGCAACACAAAAACACCCTAGTCCCTGCCCTGATGAGACTTCATGATCTACTTGCAGGAAAAGACAAAAAATACTTACAAAGAGGCATGAAAAAAAATAAAATAAGAAATTGGTATAGAAAGGACTGGGGATCAGATGGGAGTGTTCCTTTAGACAGAAGTGTCAGGGTAATGCTCTTGGCAAAGAAAGCTGTGGCCTGAATAAGAAAACTCAGCATGCAAAGATCTAGTGGAAGATTATTCACAGTGGAGGGAACAGTATGTGTGAAGATTATTAATCATTTGCAGTGTCAGAAACAGGCCACACTCCCTACTCCTCCAAGCTTTCATATATGCGTCTCCTTTTCATAAAATACCCATTGTCTGACTCACACTCCTCTTTCTCCCTTGTCTAGTTAATTCCTCCTCAACCTTCAAAACTCAGCTTGGATATCTCCTCCTCCAGGCATCCTTCCATGATCTTTGTTCTTCTTCCCCATAACCTGTATTGGAATCAGTTCCCTATCCCATGTGTTCCAAAAGCATTCTCCATTGAATACATAGTTGATTTTATGTTCATTTTCCTTCAATTATGATGATCTTGAGAGTACAGAGTATTATCTCAGAGTTTAGCACAATGCTTGGTTATTAAGCTCTTTATAAATATAGGATGGAACAATGTTTAAACTTTAAAAACCAACAGGGCTTGTCACCTAATGGCTTAACACTGCTAAGAGGGCATAGAGAAGATGAAAACTAAAATTTCAGTAGAACAGTGAATAACACCACCTAAGAATAACATATCCACTGCAGAGAATTTTCTGTGGCACATACCTTTTCAGACACTTCTAAGTGAAACACTTTAAGAGCTTGCTTAAAATCTGCCTTATCTAGAAGTCCATTTCCTTCCTTATCCAACTGTTGAAAGTATTTTCCCAATCCAGTCAAAATACGAACACCTCGTTTATGTAGTTTTTCTTTTAGCAAATCTGTTCAACAAGAAGAGAGATGAAAACAAATTGTTCCCATGCATAAATGTATAAAGCCGCAGTTATCTTTTGTGAGAAAATTAAAGTTGATGTAACTGAAATAAAGAATGTGAATATTCAAACAAATTACGTGTAAGACAAAAGACTCTGGAAAATAGGATGTTTTTAATCAAAAGGATTAAGTATAAAATCACATGTAAATATGCCAGAACTATAGCACCACTGTGTGGTGGAAGTGTTGTATTTTTATTTATTTATTTTTACTTTTATTTTTATTTTTTTAGATTAGTGGGATTTATTTTTTTTCTTTCTTTCTTTTTTTTTTTATTGCATTTTAGGTTTTGGGGTACATGTGAAGAACATGCAAAATTGTTGCATAGGTGCACACCTGGTAGTGTGATTTGCTGCCTTCCTCTCCTTCACCTATATCTGGCATTTCTCCCCACGGGGAGTGTTGTATTTTTAAAACAGAAAATATGGTTTCATTTTATTACCCAGAGAATAACCTAAATGTTACAAATAAAATCTTATATTTTGTTGCATAGACAACTTCTTTAACCACCCCCATATCTTGAATCTGTTTTCCTTTTCTTAGTTTTTATCAGCTGAATTACAAAATTGATGACAGGCAAGTCTCTCAAAAATTATCAGTTCAATATTTTAAAAATAGTTTGAAATCTTCAAATTGTAACTTGTATGTAAAATAGCATCAAGGTTTTTGAATGCTATCCCGTACTTATTTATTTCATAAGAGGTTATATCCTTAGATCCCTAGCATTCTCTTTGTAACTGTTACTTTACTTAATGCACTTTATGCCCTATTTACTTAAGAATAGAATGGTAACTTTACTAAAGCAGTTATTAGATGAATACATGAGAGATAAAATACATAAGATAAATACATGAGAAAAAAAATCACTAAGTTCAATTGTGACAAATATTGTATTGACTATGATATAACAGAGAAAACTGTTTACAAATAATGGCATCAAGAACATTTGAGAGTTCAAACAAAACTTTTCAAATCTGTTTCTTGCCTTCTTACTGTGAGCACCTCATCTTTAAAAAATAAATCAGGATTCATGAAAATTCATAAATTAAGCCAAGCATGGTAGCTCATGACTATAATCCCAGCACTTTGGGAGGCCAAGGTGGGAGGATCACTTGAGTCCATAAGTTCCAGACCAGCCTAGGCAACACAGCAAGACCCTGTCTCTAGGAAAACAGAAAAAAAAAAAAAAAAAAAAAAATTAGCCAGGTGCAGTAGTATGCACCTGTAATCCTGGCTACTCAAGAGGCTGAAGCAAGGAAGGTCACTTGAAACCAGGAATCTGAGGCTGTAGTGAGCTGTGATTTTGCGGCTGCACTCCAACTGGGCAACAGAGCAAGGCTCTCTCTCTCTCTCAAAAAAAAAAAAATTCATAAATTATATGTAATTTCTGTGATTGCTTGTTCAATATCTTTCTCCATTTTAGCCTATGAGATCCAACAGAGTAACTGCCTAATTGAATATATATATATATATATATATATATATATATATATATGGACTTTTTAAAATAAACCAAGGGGAAATATAAATCAAGAGCCACAGAGAAATATCTGGAAAAATGCTGCTTCACTGATTATAAAAAAAAGATTGAAAATTCAAAGTACTTGAGAGTATAGTAATAACACATACCTTGAATTGCCTTGAAGACCAGCCTATCAATGGTTTCTTGACTGATTATATCATCCTTCTGTTCCATAGAAGTGGTTCTGCAATTGACATGTTCACAGCGATGAAATATATGTGTGTATGTGTGTGTGTGTATAGATAGATAGATAGATTCTATTTTACAATCTTGATTATAAAAACTTAAGCTCTTCCCTGCTCCAGACTCAAAGAAACTCTCAAGCTTGGAAGAGTGTTTAGCATTTAATCAAGTCCAAACTCTGCCTGCTCCTTCGATCCCCAAGAACATTAAATTGAGAGCTAAAATCCTTAAAATCTTACAAGAACTACTTGTAGGCATTAATTTTTGTAACTATTTTAATGTTTTAAATATTTAAACTATTAAATTTAAAAGAAATTTTACCTGGCAATGTACAAAATGTAAAAATGTTATTTTAAAAAGCCCCCTCAAATGCATTCAATTTTAGCAATATAGTAAATGACAAAGAAACCCAGACTTCCTTACAGTCAATAGGTAGGACATAGCCTATAATATATATATTATTTTATATATATATATAATCACAGGAATATATATATGCTTTTTAAATCACATGTATGTATTCCTGTTATTTTTAAAAAGTACATTTTAAAAGCAAATTTTAAAAGCAATGTTTGATGTATAGCACTATTTTTTCACTATGCACTTTATCAATGAATACTGTAAGCATATGGGACCCTAAGACTTTTTTAAATACTAAAAAAACCATCATACTAACAATATGAAAAAATTGTTATGATATTGTATTGATATCCTATTTTTTTAAATTTATTCCTTTTGGTAATATTTGGTAAAATAAAAGTGTTAAAGCAAAGGCAAATTAATAAGGTATCTTTAACATAAAATTGAATATTTAAAAATATTTAATTGATTATAACTGTTCCCACACATGAAGTGTATTTGAGTACAAGATAATAAATAAAATAGACACACATAGCTATGCTTGTATTTTAAAAATATAAACATTAATGAATTTATAAATACCTTGTAATAGAATGTCATTTTAAAATAATTTTAAAAGAGTATTTTCACCTACTTTCAAAATGCCAAAAGCATATTTGACTTACTTGAGAGAATCTAAAGCTATTTGATCAATATTTGTGATTCGTAGTTTAAGCAATGTGTTTTCTTTGATGCTTTCTGGAAGGCTGAGATGATCAGAACTCAAAAATGTCAAGGTTGCACCCTAAATAAATGAACAGATGAATGAAGCTAGAAAGCATATAAGAAATGAAATATAATTAACATTAATTTAAAATAATTGATTTTGATTAATGTGACATGATATAATTTAATAATGGTAAAAAAGTATATTTGGAGAATGCTTATATATATTTGGAGAAATTATACAGATAAAGAAACTAATATTTCTATCACTCTCAGAATAGACTTCTATTTAACAATCCATGTGAACAAAAAATCTAGCAATATAATAAACTCAGATTTTTTTTAATGAGAATGAGAGGAAAAAGTTAATTGAAAGTATGACATCCCTAAATAGAGCTATTGGCCCACAAAATGATATACCACAAATTGAAGAACTATGAAGATTTCTCATACTCTTCAGCTGAACTATTTGATGACAGATGTTGCCTAACTATAAAACCTAATTTCAACCTAATTAGAGCATTAAAACTTCAGCCACAAAATTCCTATCAAAAATTCTTAATCTAAACTTATAAAATTATGATTTTAAGCTCTAAGTGCAAAGCCACCTCCGGTCACAAAGATATAAAAAGTTTGTGATTTTCCCCTGTATAAAGCCAATTAGCTAATACAGTTAGTCACTCTAATTACCAGGTGAATCTAGGATAAAATAGGTATGACAAATGGTACTGTGGAGTCCCCTTACTTGAGGACTAGTTATTGTTTAACTCAAAAACATGTATGTGTACGGGGAGGAAGGAGGTGATCCTTTTCCTCTCCATCATAATGCTCACTGCCCATATCCCTGTGGCAAAAGACAAGTTTACAAGAAAAAAGCATAACAAATTTATTAATGTGTATAAGCATAGGAGCCATAAAAGAAAAAGAAAAAGGAAGGGAGGGAGGAAGGAAAGGAGGGAGGGAGGGAGGGAGGGAGAAAGGGAGGGAGGGAGGAACGTCAAAGAGCCAGATGATTGCAGATGGTTGATACTTAAAAACCATCCTCATTGGGAGAGGGAAATGGGGGAGGTTGTAAATGAATGGGCCTGGAAGACCAGAAAATGTTTTGTAAATGATTCTCTTTGGTTGCTGAATGTGACCAAAGGACAAACAATAGCTTATGGACAAGTTATGAGAAGGTGAAGACTGGCCTGTGTAACATACAGAGACCCTGTCTCAACTTAAAAAGACAAACAACAATAACAAACAAAGTGTAAGGTGAAAACTGAAAAAAAGAATTCTCAATTTTTTAGTTAAAGATTTAAACATATTTGACTACAAAATTTGGCAAAATTTATCTATACTTCAAATTTAAAGCTTTATGTTTTCCCCTGGTGGGCAAATATTTCACCTTCCCAGCATTTGGCAGATAAAGCCTTATGGGAAACCAGCTAGCAAGATGCTGCACCACCACAACTGTCAGCATGATAGAAATTAGTGTATATCCAGCATGGTCCTTTTGCATTTATTTAGTCTTTCATCCAGGCTTCACTGACTAAAAATCTGAACACATATGGTATTTGCTTCGTTTTCATGTTTTTAATACAAAAATAGAGATATTAAAAATATCTCTTCAGGAACAAGAGTGGTTTAGGCACTTGTACAAGTTGCAATTCATACATTTAAATCCATTCATTAAATAAATATTTATTCAATGTCTACTAAGTACTTGTCATTCTTCAGGTTGCTATGAACATGGGTAGTGGTCATGACAGGTAAGTCCTTACCTTCAAGGGATTATAGCCTCGTGTTAGAGAAAACTAATGAATAGATAAAAATATACATACATACTATAAGATCAGGACTATGAAGAAAAATTAAGCCCACTGAAAGAACACAGAAGAGCAGGAGAGCTATTTTAGATAGTACGTCCAGATTTAACCTCTTTCAGTCTTTAATCTTTTAGATCTTCATACCAGAACAACATCCAGAAATTTGGAAGGCTTTGGAGAAATGAGTGATCTTCTGGTAGCACAAAAAAAAAAAAAAAAAAAAAAAAAAAAAAAAAAAAACTGAAAGAAAAAAAGAAAAAACTACCAGAGTTAGAAAAGATGTATAAAGGAAGATCCAAAGATCTTTTCCGATTCCACAAAGCTGGGTCATCACTCCTCCTATCTGGCCCACATTTCCCCTCCTATCTGGCCCTCCTATCTATCTGTGTCTCCCATTAGACTGTCAGCTCCACAAAAACAGGGAATGAGTCTGACTTACTATTCCATTTTCAGAACTTAGGATAGAAACATATATTACATGAATGATCACTGGATAGTGCTATATTTTAATCATGATATAAAGTGTAAATCTGATTTAAAATTTAAGAGCACTACATAAACTGTACCATCATCTATGCTCCACCCATTCTAGGGAATCCTTGTGGCACACCCTATGTCAGGAATTTCCCGAAGTGGGAAAATCACAAGGAGGATAGTCTATCTATCAGAAAACCGACAGCTCCAGAGGCCCATACCCCTTCAAATGGAGGAAACTGCATCCTCAAAGAATAAACCTACTTTAGGTAAAAAATATCTCCTGGTGCTATTGAGATAGCCACTTGCACAATGACACAGCTTTGAAGAATCTTTCAAAGTATGAAGATACAACTTCACCTTTGAAGAATCTTTCAAAGTATGAAGATACAACTTCACCTAGAGACAACCCACACTGTGGAACGGGAGGGGAAGTGTTACAAGAAAATAAATGCTATGCTTGGATTCAGATTTGGGATTTGGGGCTGGGAAGCAGAAACTCCTAGGAAAACAACCATTAACCCCTTCACACAAATGACCCCGGTCAGGATGGAGGAGAGGAAAGAAATTGAAGACTAGAAGCTCTGCTCCTCCACTTCCATGGGACTCCACAAAATCCAACATCTGGTATTAAATGTATGCACACACACACACAACTTACAACATAAAAATCACCAAGTTCGTATTGTTTTCCTTTTCTTCGTCCACACTGATGACTATAAATTTTTTTTTGAATAAAAGGAAGCACAATTGTTCTAGAAAGTAAATGAAAAATAAATGTAGTTATTTAGCTTCTGTCAGAAGTGATCATCTTCAGAGATCTAATAATGTTTATTGCATACCTATTTTTCCCAAATTGTCGATATTCATAAATTGTAAGGGACTGGTCATGAGTGAAAAAGAACCCAATCAGCTCTCTGCAAGCATCACGTCCATTTCTGGAAAAAGAGAATGATATCAAACATCTTGAAATAGAATACTTTTTATGTTAATTAACTAAAAAAAGTGTGCCTCTCAAGAGGGATAGCTAACTTTCTTATGTATGTGGCAATGAGTGAAGGTTATGGGAAACTGTAGGGAAAACACAAACACAGTTTGTTGAAATGTCCACTTAAATTAGATTTGAATGAAGAAAAAAATAGTGTTACACTGACATAAAAAGTGGATATATTTACAATGTAGATTATTAATTCAACATAGACTTTTAAGACAAAGTAAATTATCTTTAAAAGTGCTAAGCTTGCAAGAAGGTACCCAGAGATACAAATTTAGTATCTTTTATTGCCATAGAAAGCTTTAAAATCACTAAACAAATATGATAATTTAAAATACACATTTTACCAGCAATATACAAAGAACATCAAGTAGAATTATGTATTACTGGAAGATTATAAGACTGAAATAATACATTTAAGAATCATTTTTCCTTGTCACTTACTTCATCTATCAATAATCTGTTAAATCATTAAGATAAAATTAAAGAGCCTATAAAATATTAGTTTTCAGTTTACAATACTCTAGTAGTAATACAACTCTTTTAAAAATTCACTTCTAAGTTACTTTTTAAAAAACATTTAAATTTGCTTTAAAGATGACTTTTAATTAGAATGCTTTTCCTACAGATTCATATTTCCTATATTTTATAACAGATTAATAGCTATTACATTAAAATGTTTGTTCTAAATTCAAATATTATTTAAATGATACAAACCTATCTAATCTCATTACTATTATTTCTATTTAAAAAGAGAACATTTTTATAATCATAGGATTGAAAATTTTAATAAAATCACAATTACCGTGATATGATTCTACCATCAAATTGTAATTTATGAGAAAGCACATTTTCAGTTAATGTAGAATTAGTTCTTATCCTGTTAAGAAATACATTTTGTCAGTAATTTTTTAAGATATCTACAACTTGATGAAAATTATAAATGTAGAAAAAAGTTTATGTTAATATTTTGAAACCACACAGATTGGATAAAGGTAAAAAAAAAACTCTTTTTCTTATTGCTAATTGTAGCAGACACTAAAGAAATAACTCAGAGATATAGTATGTAATACATGAATGACTTTCATATTAGAATCTAAGCACCAAAGTGCTATAAAAGTAAATGTTGACCAGAGATAGAACATTTGCGACTGGCACTGTTGTAGGGCTATCTGAAAGCCATTTCTAACCCTCTTCTTCTTTGCCTCCCTCCCACCATAGAATTTGCTCTTAGCATCTTGCAATGAAGGATGAGTAAGGGACTCAGTTCTGCCAATAAGCTTCCAGGAAAGACTTTCTTTGGTAGGAGAGTGGCATGAGAAGAATTCCTGCCTGTGAACATGGCTAGGAGCCACTATAGCCACCATGAGATCAAGCCACCATGTCAGAAAGACCAAAAAGATACAGGAAAGCCAACCTAGAGCTGTCACATCACTAAGCTACTGAACCAAAACCAATAAATGCCTACCTCCAAGCAGTTAACTATGTAAGAAAAATAAATCCTGACTTCTTTAAGCCACGATCAATCAGGTTTTCAGTGATGTCTAGCTTTACATTTCCTACCAAAATAACCAGAGTAGGGAAGAGTGCTTAATGAAGTTTGAACCTTATCATAGATCAATAGGTTATTCAATCATTATGGCCTTCAGATAGTACTGAATGATCTCATAAAGGCTGCCAGCCCTAAAATTCTATTTAACAATATAAAGCAAAACCAAAGCACCCTACTGCCAATAACACCTGTATATTAAGAGATCTGAAGACTAAATGATATATTTCTCCTTTGCTTCACAAATAATTTAAAGATATTCCTCCCATAAAACTACAGGTATAATGAAATGGCAATAACATAATTAGTAAGTAAGCATGTGGGTCACTGGCATCTTGAAAGCCATGCCTCTGTAAAATCTAGGTATCTACAAAGCAGAAGCAGGGAACAGGAAACACGAGCCTGCAAACCAAACGAGAGTTTGTAAGCACAGAATAGAGCCATGGGAGCTTAATCGCTTCAATTCAATTTAATCTGCTGGGATTAATGTGTTCATTGAATGACCACTATGTGCCTGAAACAATTCTAAATGCTGAGAAAATAACAGCAACAGTAACAGCTACCATTTATTGAGAATTTCCTAGACACTAGTCATTGTTAAAATCACTTTAATGTGTATTGGTTTATTTAATACTTACAGTAACTCTGAGGTAAGTGTTATTATCCCCATTTTTCAAATAAATTTTATAGAAACAGAGACAGATGAGTAAATGGCCCAGGGCCATTCGATTAGTAAATGGCAGAGCTAGAAAAAAATCTTGCTCTTAACATTATATGGCTTTTCAATAGTAAACAGAGCTCACTAACAGTGATAAATGGAAATAATAGCTTCAAGGGCCCTATAGTCTTCTTGAAAAGATAAAAGTAAATATGTATTTATACTAGAAAATGCAAGGTGCCATGTTGGGTTTTAGGTGCCCAATCCCTTTTAGGAACCCAAATTTCTTACCAATATGTAAAGAAGAATCAGAAAGATTGATGATTAAAATATGAATTTTAGTACTGATAAAGCTATTAGAAACCATGGCTTAGGTTGTTCAGCAGCCACAAGCTAAGTCCTTAACCACTATAATCAAACAGACTAACCCACTCATTTCCACTGCGGAGGGACCCTATAAAACAATGCACAGGGCAGAATGTGTGCTTCTGCAGGCTGCTGCCTCCCAAAACAAGGGGGAGGAGAAGGGCTGCACTACCCATGCTAATTCCTGCTTCTAAATTTATGAAGCAGAACACTCTTCTCCTCTGGGAAGAATAAATAGTGGAGAAGAGGAGTGGAAGCTACAAATTCAGTAATTCTAATCAATACCCCCACTGGATTTTTCATGGAACTAGATTAGCTTTAAACAAGCTGCAGGTATTTAATACAAAGCAATACTAATTAAGATAGGATAATATTGACACAGAGAAACAGATAATACTGAAGAAAAAGTCTAGAAAATCAACCATGCATTTGACATGCATATAACATGTCATGTCATAACCATGCATATAACAACTTGACATATGACATATGTGGCATTACAAGTCAGAGGGAAAATGACTTAGTGGTAGGTGAAATTTTTTTAAGGAACATACAGAGGATATTAACAATATAGGGAAAGATAAGTAAACTGGCCTATGTTTAAATTAGGAACTCCTATTTCTAACTTTAGTTTTTAAGACAGATATAATCAAGAGAATGAAAAGGTAACTGCAGAGTAGGAAAAGACATGCGCGACAAATATAGTTGAAAAATGATTCATTTCTAAAATATGTAAATAAGATCCACAAATAAATATGAAAAAGACAACTCAACAGGCTTGAATGGAAATTTTGTATGAGGATATCTTGATGGCCTATATACATATGGAAAAGTACTCAACTACATTAGTCTCCAGTGAAATGCAAATTAAAACCACTAATACACATCCATAAGAAGAACTAAAATTAAAAAAGGCAGACAATACCAAGCTCTGGCAAAGATATGGTGCAACAAGAACACTCATACTGCTACTGGTGGGTGTGTAAACTGCAGCAACCAGTTTGGAAAGTTATTTGGCTGCATCTTTTAAAGCTGAGCATATGCATATTAAATGGTCCAACAATTCTACTTCTAAGTATATACTCAGCGGAAATGAGTACATATGTTCACCAAAAGGCATGAACAAGAATGTTTATAGCAGCACTATTCATAAACAGCCAAACATCTATCAATTTCTGAATAAGTTGTGGTCTGTGGTACAATGAAATACTATAGAACAATTAGATTTTTTTTTTTAAAAAAAGACAACTACAAATAACACCATGGATAAAACTCACAGACATAATGTTGGGTAAAAGAAACCAAACACATTTCACTATGTGTATATGTATATCAAAATATCATGTTGTACATCTTATATACAACTAAATAAACAAAGAAATTACAAGAAGTTAGACACAGAGCCTATATTTTTTGTAGTTTCATTTACACAAATTTCATAACCAGGCAGTTCTAATCTATGATATTAGGATAGAGAGGTTAACCTAGTATGGCAGGGGAAATGTATAGTAACAGGGAGGCAGCATAAGGGGAGGTTCTGGGGTAACTGCGGTACCTGTTTCTTGATCTGGGCATTAGGTACATGAGTATTGTTCTGTTTTTGATAATTCCTAGGTTGTACACCTAAAATTTATGCATGGTGAATGAATGTTTTATTTCAATGAAAGTTTACTTTTAAAAAGGAAAGTTTAGATGTGTGGTAGATAAATGACAACCTCCCCTGGCCCAACATGTCTACATCCTCATCTTTGGAACATAAGAATGTTCCATTTACAGAGTAAAATGCAAAATGAGAATACATTATATGATAAAAGGGATGTGGCATATGTGATAAGTTAAGAGCATTAAAATGAAGAGATTATTGGGATCATCCAGGTAGATTCAACGCACTCACACATGTCCTTATTGGAGGAACATAGAGATTTATCTACAGAAAAAGAGGGCCAAGTGATGCATCATGAGATCAGCTATTGCAGACTTTCAAGATGGAGGAAGGGGCCGTGAGCCAAGGAATGAAGGCAGCTTCTAGAAGCTGCAAAAGGCAAGAAAATAGCTTCACCCCTGAAACCTCTAGAAGGAATGCAGTCCTATCAATCCCTTGATCTTAGGCATCTAAACTCCAGAACAACAAAAGAATCAATCTGTGTTTTAGAATACTAAGCTCATGGTAATTATTACAGCAATAGGAAACTAATACATGATGCTTCCAAATATTTAAATGTATGAAAGTGAGGGCTTTCAGAAAATAAGAATGAGACAAAACATGATTTAGAAAATGATAAGAAAGTAATAAAAATTACAGCAGTCTGAAAATACAAAAAAGCTACTGTGAGTACTGGTAGATGTTTTTATGTCTGCTAAAGCTGAGGTTAGATGTCAGTGAAATTGTTGAAGAATTTAAGTGGACTACATCAGAGGATTATAAAATCCATATCAATTCTAAGGTTGAAAAACCTACAAAGTAAAATGCAAAAAAAAAAAAAAATTTTAATCAATACCAATTTTTAATATGCCAGTGAAATTTAGCCAGTATATATTGTACACATAAAATGTCTCGGTCACTATATTACATATTTTCACATCTATTATCCCCAAAGGTTGTGACTTTTTTTCCTTAAAAAATGAAGAATAGGTAGGGCAAAGACAGTAAAATAAGGTATTGCCCCTAATATCTTAAAGTAGCAGAACTGGGACATGAACTCAAAAATTCCACTTTTCTTTATATAGAAAAAAGTGAAACACACACAAAAGCTCCAGTTAGACACAGAAGTACACTTTAAAAATACTTTTAGAACATAGTGCATCTTCATTTTATGTAATTAAAATCTTCTTACTTTGTTTCATGTAGTGTTCTTTTTCTAAATCGAAGAGGTGTTATCTTTGAGTCTGGAAGGATGTTATCACTTTCCTTTTGCTCAATTGCTAAATTTTGTTCTGGATCACTGATTACAGCTCTATACAGGAAAATAAAAAGTCTGACAATTAAATGTGATCATGCATTACTTTAAAATTCACATATTTATAAGCAGTTCTAAAAGCTCATATACCAAATGTAAATTTACAACAGTCAGAATATTTTTATTAAATAGATTTATTAAATAATACTTCCCATAAGAAAGTAAATATTCCTACCTCTTTTTTCAGTATTATCTAAAACTGAATTGAAATTTCGGAGGGAGCTAAGAGCTCCATGTTTTCATTTTACTATTCTTTAAACAAGCAGACACAGTGCTTGTTTCTGATAATATGGCAGGTGGGTAGGTAGAGTAAAATAAGAATATAAAGCGATAAATGCCACAATAAAAATTCAATGAACAAACACAGGAGAGAATAACTTAATTCCTAGACGACATAGAGCAGTTTATGAAAGGCATCCTAGAAGAAGAGATATTTGCACTGATTCTTCAAAGGTGAGAATACAAGACTTCCTCTCCGGGAGTCCGTGGAGGGAGGGCAGACTCAGAGTGCTCCTGGAGGCAGAGATTCTGCCCTTGTCAGACGGCGCAGATAGGTCAGAACAAAGTAAGGATCTGAGCAACTCCAATTTTGCAGCTGTGGCCTCCAGCTCTGAGGTGCACAGCAGCCCTGGGGTTCTGGTGGGGGTTCCTCTGTCCACAACCCTGGCAAAGCCGCAGAGCCCTCCTCTAGGCCCGACCGCCGCCCCAGGCCCCCACCAACCCGAAGGCCCTGCCACAGGCCACAGAGAAGGGCAGCAGTGCCCACCAAGCCCCTCGTGCAGCCCAGCCTGACCTGGCACAGCTGGTGCAGAGGGTGCACGAGCTTGTGTGGTACAAGCTGGTCAAGGACCAGAAGATGATGATCATCTGGTTTCCATACATGGTGAAGGATGTCATGGGCAGCTACAAGAAGTGGTAGAGGGGCATCCTCAGGCTTGCCAGCCTCATCCTCGCCCAGGTGCTCGGGCTGAGCCAGAGGCCCTCCAAGAGAAAAGTCAAGGCCCCTCTCTTCATGACCTTGCTGGGCACAGAAAACATCCTCGCAGAGTGAACTGATTTGAACCAAACAGGTCTCAATGTGGGCACTTTGCACATTTTACTCAACACATTTACCACCTCACCATGAGTCAATGTTAAAGTAAACATTAAAGATTCTTATGACACAATCAAAAAAAAAAAAAAGCCGAGTACAAGTTAGCACTCAGAAGAGAAGGAGTAAGGTTACCACAAGAAAGGAACAGTATGTGTACAGCCACAGGAGCAGACAGCACAGTAGGAACACACCTGAGGACTGCACACAATGTAACGGATGAGAGTACAAACTCCAACTAGGCAGCCTGGATTCAATCCTTGCCTGCTGCAATAATTAGCTGTGTGGCCTTATCTAGTCATTTGGCTTTGGGCCAAAGTTTTCTCATGAATAAAAGAAAGAATAATGGTATCTCCCACACAGAACTGCTGTGAAAATTTAATAAATTCATTACCATATACATATTGTTTAGGAGAGTAGCAATTACCTAATAAGTATTATAGAAGCACTCGATAGGTGAGGCTTTGCCTCCTAATTCCTTTTATTGCATATTTTACTTACTACAAATATAGAGGCATGATAGCCCATCAGGTGGCATTGTAGTGGGCTAGAAAAGTGATAGTAAGGGTCTGCACTAAAGTGGCTGTAAATATATGGTTTGACAGAGGATAAAAGATCCAGTGTTCCATAGATCAGTAGGGTGACTATAGTTAGAATAATATATTGTACACTTCAAAGTAGCTAGAAGAGAAGAATTCAAATGTTTCTAACATACAGAAAAGACAAATATTTAAGGTTATGGATATCCCAAGTACTCTGATTTGATCTTTACAAATTATATTATTAAATTATCTCATGTACCCCAAAACTATAAAATACATAAATACAAGAGAACACAAACAAAATAATAAGTAAATAAATAGACAAAGTAGAAATAACAAATTCAAGAAACACTGACAGAACTAAAAAACTAATTGGATTTGAGGTCATCAAGTAGAAAGATAATGTAGTAACTGAACAGTGTGAAATGAGATTCAATTAATAATATAAGGAACATGGCTGCCATATTGTGGTTTTTAAGGCAGGAAAATAGGGACTGGAAGCAGGAAACCTAAGGTCCATTCACGCTGACTTCCTAGAACTAAATCAAAAGGAAAACCCCAACTTTCCACGCCCAAGTAACAAAAGGACCAAAGGCTACTCTCTTTGAAACCATCCCCCTTTTTTGGGTGGCAAATGAAAAATTGGAAGTACCTCTGATTGGTCCCCTCCCATGACCAGTCAAGCTAATTGTAGACCAAGACTAAATTTGCATAAAAAGATAACTTTGTAACTTCACTTCAGCCTCTGATTGGTCACTTTCCACAACCAATAAGATGTTTGCATAGGGTGAAAGTTTGTAACTTCACTTCAGCTACTGATTGGTCACTTTCTACAACTAATCAGACTGATTGCGGCCCACTTCTTCATTTACATAGGATGTACACCAAGTAACAATGGAAAACCTCTAAAGGGTATTTAAAGCCCAGAAAATTCGGCCATCAGGCCCTTGAGCCACTTGCTCAAGGCTGCTCCCACCCTGTAAAGAATACTTTCAGTTTCAATAAATCTCTGCTTTTGTTGCTTCATTCTTTCCTTGCTTTGCTTTTGTGTTTTGTCCAATTCTTTGTTCAAAGCACAAAGAACCTAGATACCCTCCACCAGTAACAGTTTTGGATTGTTATTGTTTTTATTAATATTATTTTAAGGTTAAGAATGATAGGTTATTCTCATATCCTTATGAGGCAGGAAAATAGGGGAAATTATTCAGGAAAATAGCAAAAGGAATTAAAAGTTGGATAAAGGACAGAATGAGTAAAAGCAAGACAGCAGAAGCAAGGTGAAGGGGTGAGTGAGCAAGAAGTGAGATAAGAAGCAGAGATTCAGCAGCCAAAACAAAAGTGAGATTAAAAAGTGAGTAAGGATCCCCCATGGCCAGCTAGATCCGGACCAAACCTGTCAGGGGCAGCTCCTCAGAGATGGCCATGCTCATTAAAAAGAAGAAGTATCCTTAAAACGACCCTATATGGTAATTAGCTACTTAAGGTTTATGCATCTGGACTGCATATCATGTATGTACTTAAAATTATAGGATGGAGGTGACACGCAAACTCACAAGGACCAAAGTAACTAAGCAACACCTATCAATCAAAAGGCAGACACTAGCTAGAGATTAGGCATCCTTGGGAAGAAGAGAAAAAAAAAACACATAAAAGGACCCGAAGTACCAAACTAAGGTTGATCTCATCTCACAGAGGTCAGCCCGCTCTCCCACTCTGAGAGTGTAATACTGCTAACACATTTTTGCTGCTTTGCTTTGTTATCTGTGCGTGTCTCGTCCAGTTGTTTGTTCAGGACACCAAGAACCTGGAACTATAAGGCACCATCCAGTAACACTTACTTTCCTTCTTAACCAGCTTGGGTTCCATGATTCATCAAAATATAATCCTCTACACACCTTTTAACAATCATGCCCTCTCTGGCTTTTTCTACTTGCTTGGCAAAACCCCAGGTCTGAATAAATTTAATAATTAACTAGATAAAAGAATAAATGAGTAGACATTTTTAAAAGGGTATCATGGCCCTTCAAAACTATGAAGATGAAACAGCAATTTAAAGATAGAAGAAATTATGAATTTATGAGTTATTTCAATCACTGGAACATTCAGGAAAAGCTTTAGTCATCTCTACCATATACTGTAGATTCTGTTCATTTGTGTGCCAAGTTAGGAACCAAATCTTCTTTTTAAATTGAGCATTAAGATATTTTTTAAATTTCCCAAATGCAAAAGGCTGGCATTTATAATAAAGTGGCACCTATTCTATTCTCACACTTCATTTATCAGTTCTGTGTTAAATATACATACACAGAATGTTAAAGTTATAAGAAATCTTAATGTTAATTTGGCAGAAGCAAAAATCAAGACATAGAGAAGGAAAATATGAAAGCTCAAATAGCAAATTAGTCACACAGCTAAGCTTAAAACCAAATTCTGCCGACTCTATTTAAGTCCTCTTTTCCAGTTCATTCATTCATTTGCCTATTCAACAAGTTTTACTATACAGCTACAAGACTAGGCAATGGGAGTGTAATAACAAGCAAAACTTCCAAAGCACTCTGCCCTTGTGAAGCTCACATTCTGAAGAGGCCAAAAGATAATTAATGCGATAAACAGAGAAAATAGAACATGAATTACATGTCCCAATGGAGGAAAAAATGAAATGATAAGAAAATAGGAAGTTTTGAGTAAGGGATCATAAATTTATTTATTTAGTGGCCAAGGTAGGCCTCGCCAAAATGACTTCTAAATACAGATATGAGCTAAAATGGGTAAGCATCCATATAAATTTCTGGGGAAAAGGCATTTCAAGAGGAGGGGAAAATAAATGCAAAGTACCTAAGACAGGAATGGAACCAGATACGCTCCAGAACAAGAAGAAGTCAAATGGCTAGAGCAGAGCAGGTTAAGAGGGAGAGAAGTCCAAGGTCCAATGGTGGGCTTGGATAGACTGTGTTATTGGCCCAAGTATTTCAGTAATCCTGATCCATATCCTTGCTATGGCTTCTTTGTAGGTGGAGTGTACTTTCTCACTCCTTGACCTTGAACTTTTGATTGCTTTGGTCAGTTACACGCAGCTATGAGACTGCTAATCTCAATTTAACTAACTCATACAAACGCAGGTTAGTTGGAAATCTGTTTATCTAGGATGGTCTCAGCTAAGTAGTTCAGCAGCATTTGTAGAAGGACCTTTTTCTTGAGACCACCAGGCTAGCCAAGCAGTGTTCTTCTCTCAAAGGTGCAGAAGCACCAAAGGACAAATGGAAACACATGAGATCACTTAAGGCTTATATCAAACCTAAGATTATTGCTTTTGCTCATATACAACTGGGCAAAACAAAAAGTAAGGCCCATCAGGCCAAGCCTAACCTTGATAGCCAACCTAAAGACACATGAGCAAAATGAGCAAAAATTACTGTTCTTTTAAGCTACTGAGTTGGTTTTTGTTTTTTGGTTTTTTTTTGAGACAGAGTTTCATTCTTGCTGCCCAGGCTGGAGTACAATGGCACAATTTCGGCTCACCACAACCTCCGCCTCCCAGGTTCAAGCGATTCTCTTGCCTCAGCCTCTCAAGTAGCCGGGAGTACAGGTGCTTGCCACCACGCTAATTTTGTATTTTTAGTAGAGTCGAGGTTTCTCCATGTTGGTCAAGCTGGTCTTGAACTCCCAACCTCAGATGATCCACCCACCTCAGCCTCCCACATTGCTGGGATTACAGGCGTGAGCCACCGCAGGCCTATCCTAAGCTATTGAGTTTTGTGGTGACATATAATCAATACATAGGTCTTATAGGTTTCACTATTATTGAAATGAGAAATTCCTGTAGGTCTTATAGTTTTCACTATGATTGAAATGAGAAATTCCTGGAGGGTTTTATCTGGCTTGCCTTTTAATAGGTTAACTGTGGGGTGTTGGGTTGAAAATAAACCAGTAAGAGGTAAATCCAGAAACAATGAGACCAGTTAAGTAGTACCTGAAATAATCCAGGAGACACAAGGTAAGTTTGAACAGAATAGTGGCAGCAAAGCAAGTAAATCTATGTTGATAGTAGGACTGGGAATGTTTGCTGACAAGCTAGATACAGTATTTGAGAGAAAGAGAGGGATCAAAAGCATCACCGGCATTTTAGGTCTTAATAATATGAAGAATCGAGTTGCCATGGAAGAAAATGGAAGATTTGGTCATGGAGGGAGAGAGGGCAATAAAATTTCAGAAACCCAGATTGGAGAAAGTTAAATTGAAATCTTAGAGAAGCATCAGAACATAGGTGGTTCTTAAAGGCATGATACTGGACAAGATCGTTTAGAAAGCAAATACAGAAGAGTTCCAAGAACTGAGCTCTTGGGCACACCCACGTTTAAAGACTGGGAGGATGAAGAAGAACCAGGAGAGATTCCAAGAAAGAGAGAAAGGTGGAAGGAGAACAGTCAAGTGTCTCATGAAGGAAGCCATGCAGAAGAAAAAAAAAACCACTGCTTCAAAGACAAGAAAGTTTCAAATAAGACAGCTGCTGCAGATGGGTCAAGTGAATGAGAACTGAGAAATCATTAGTCTGGCAACATGGATGTCACTACTTATGGAAAAACGTTGTTGGAGGCACGGTGATGGTGAAAATGCTAAGTTAACAGGAAAAGGGACATTGGCGACTCTAGGTATACTTCTTTCAAAGAATTTACTGAAAAACATGCATATAGAAACATGCATCATTCTTTCTGTCATTCATTCTTTCTGCCACGTAACTGAACAGTTTTTTCAAAGCTAAGTCTTACTTTTTCCTTGAAGTAGATTATTCCAGCCTCTTCAGAAATTCTACCATATTGCCATACTATCATGCAATTCGGCACTGCATATGTTACAGCATTAGTTTTCTAAGGGGTTTTAAAATTCTTAACAGTCTCACAGTTCTCAAACTGCACCAAGGCACCCTGAGGTATCACAGCAAACTCACAGGAGCACTGTGGGATATTTTTAATTTTTGAGGGAAACTCAATGATACTTGACATCACTTGCACACCAGGTAAACTACTAGTTCAGCCTCAGGGTAGTTTACAGTTTCAACAAGACAGCACACTATACTCCTTCAATTATGTTACATCTTTGCAAAGCTGAGTTTTCTATAGTTGCTATAATAAAAAGCAAATATCAGGTGAAAATCAATATGGAATATAAAGTGAAAGTGGCAGCACTGTAAACAATTCTAGGATTTGACAGACTGTACAGTGCCCAAAAGATGCGTACAGATCCTTAGTAAGAATAAAGTAAAGATACCTTCTTTTAATTTGTATTTTTTTAATGGTCATTTGTTGTTAGGAAATAAATACTTCTTAAGTTGTTTAGACAAAAATACTTAACAAATAGAACTGTTAGGTATTTCTATTAGTTTAAGAGTGCTGTGAAAAAATTACTAAAACACTAACAGTGCAGTGAACAGAGAAAATTTGGGAACCTCTCAGTTAGCCACCCTTTAATTGACCAAGGATATGAGTGTCACGCATGAAAATAAATTTAATGAAAACTTTCTGAATTGATTTCTATTACTAGTTACTAATTCTCACCTAGATAAGTGGTCTATCATCACTTGTTCTGCAACAGTCTGCTTCTTCTTCTCTGTAGCCACAATTTCCTGGGAAGATTAAATAAAGACAATTTTACCACCCATAAAGCAGAACCATACAGTACCTAACACAAAAGTCCTAAAACATAAATTAAATATCTCTGATTTCCATCGTAAATATAGATGAAAATAGGTTACTATTATAGATTATAGATTACTTTCCATCATTAATACATTTAAATTCCTATCATTTAATCTATAAATATCATTTATTTTCTAAAAAGTAATGCACTTGAGTTTCAGTAAAAATCATCAGAATTTTTATGAGCTGCCTTTGCATTTAATGGAGCACACTAAAGGAGGAAGAGACTATGGCATCCTTCCACTCTATTCTTCCCTGCAAAAGAAATCTTAACCTTCTCCAAGAAGACTACCAACACTGACAAAAAATAAGTTTAGTCTAACACTATTCACAGCAAAAGAAGGCAAAACTGAGTTTGAACTGTAATACCTTTCATCAAAAATAAAAAACAAGGAAAAACAAAGCAAAAACTCTCATCATCAAAGTATAATATCTTCTTTGCATATAATGCATCAATAATATTTAATAAACTTTTCTCAATTACTAGCTTGATTAAGCTTTCTTCATACTATTTTTCACTTTTCCAAGTCATCTGAAACTAGTTTTACTATTTTTTTTAGGTCATGTCTAATTAAAATATTGGTAATCATTCAATTTCAATTAGATTATCATGCAGCTATAATAACTAAAATGTATCTTTAAAGGGGCAAATAAAAGAGGTTAAAAATTAAGAAGTCAAAATAGAGTTTGTTCTGTTTTTAGAATGTAAATTACTGTCATCCCCATTGATCACTCCAATAAATGAAATTAAGATAGAGGCTTTCTAACGTTAGGAAAAGTGTTTTATTTAAAACTGAGACAAAATATCAAATAAGAATGTCTAAAGACATCATAAAACAAATGTAAAAACTTGTAAGAAAATTGGAAAAGTTGGACACAATTATTTAAATGTTATTTAGCCTACACTCAATTTCGTTTTTTGGGGTTTTTTTTGTTGTTGTTTTTTTGAGACAGGGTCTTGCTATGTCACCCAGGCGGGTGTGCAGTGGTGCCACCATGTCTCACTGCAACCTCTGCCTCCGGGATTCAAGCAATTCTCATGCCTCAGCCTCCTGAGTAGCTGGGACTACAGGTGTATGCCACCACAGCCAGCTAACTTTTGTATTTTTAGTAGAGATGGGGTTTCACCATGTTGGCCAGGCTGGTCTCGGACTCTTGGTTTCAAGTGATACACCAGCCTTGGCCTCACAAAGTGCTGAGATTATAGGTATTAGGCCACTGCACCCAGCCTTAAATTTAGTTTTAATAATAATGTTGAAACAAAATTTAATAATAATGTTAAAACTAAATTTAATGTAGGATAAATAAAAGTGTTGTTTAGCCTACACTAAATTATTATTAAACATTATTATTTGTTAACATTATTTAAATGTTATTTAGCCTACACTAAATTTAGGTTTTTTGTTTGGTAGAAATTCAAGATGTATAGTTTACGCATTTACATATGTCCTATATAAAGTTTATGCTATTTAATACATCTTGTGTCACTCTTTAAGCCCATGACACTTTATAAGATTTTTATTTAGTAATAAATTTAAAACAGCAATTAAAATGTTTAAAAATTAGCACAACCTACAAGTAAAGCAAGATGTATTTTTTAATAATCTAAGAGTGATTCATAAAGTGGACACTGACTAAAACGTTAAAATTATACACAGAAAAGATCTACGTCGGCCAGAATATAGATGCAAAACCAAGACACAAGCCAAAGAGGGGAGATTAATTAATACCACAGAGCCCATGCAGAAAGCCCACCTCGAGTGTCGAAGATTAGGGTGGCTTTTACTTTGTAGGAAAGGTTACAATCACCCATAGGCACACTGATTTAGAGATCTGTGTCAACGTAAAGCAGATTAGAAGCCGAAGTGACACTGATGCAAGGATCTATCAACATTTTAAATGACAAAAAAGCTGGATAAGATGGGCATAAAAACCATAGTTTCACTGCTTTTATTGTCATTTAAGTAGTTTAAAATTAAATAAAGAAGTTTCCACCTACATTTTTTAAACAAATTGGTGCTAATTTCAGATGCTCTGAAAGCTTACTTGGTAAGTATTTCCTTAGCAGGAGGAGGAGACAGTTAAATGTGTACTACCAAAATAAAATAAAATCTGATAATGAATTTAAATACATTGCTGCTAATAATGTAGTTGTAAGGAAAAGAAATCTATTAATATCCAGATTGCTTTGAATTATATCAAGAACAATACCCAGTGAGCCTTAATTATTGTAATATGCATTTTCAAATATAACTTCAGAGATGTATCAAAATAAGCTTTATTTGGAAAATGATTTTTCTTTATAAAGTAGCTTTTTTAATTTTTAGGATAATCCTGATAACACTTATTCTATTAAGCATAAATATCCAAATAATAATAGGCACAAAAAAATAATATTCATGTGATTTAAGTAAAACAACTCACAAATTTGCAACTTGGGACATCCACATTAAATCAGTTCACCTATCCAGAGATTGATTATACATTGCTATTAATTCAGAACATAATTGATTCTGTATGACTGTGACCTAGATAAAATATATATTGAATCTCCATTCAATGATAATAGTAATGTAACTAACTATATCCATATTACTTTGTCACTATTTATGCTATCGAAACCAGAGTTGTCCCAACTTGTGAGCCACCACACTGGCATTCCATCAATCTGTTATAAGTATGCCTAAAATATTAATCACTTGGGTGTCTGGTGTGGCCAGTGGGCTCCAATTCTAAGCAACTTGGTCCCCTTACCCTAGAACATTACAGAAATGTTTTAATTATCTATTTGTCCCAACTGGTCTAAACAATACTCATCAACATAACTGATTCTATAAAATACATAATTTAAAGTTAATATTGAGCTTCTGGAGTTTTGCTTCACTTTTCCTAAAAAAGAAAAATCACTTATTTCTGGAATTTCCTTCACTGGACTGAATTTATCTGTTAGCAGCTCATTACTTCAAAAAATAACCAGGCTGCTTTTGTGGGGAGAGGGGTGACACAAAATAAACTCACTAACATAAATAGCCAACTCACATTTTGAACAGTATAAAGTAATCTTTCAAACATCTAAAGATTGAAGACAATTTTTTTACAGAATATATATCAAACACCAATCATTTATAAAAATGAAGATTCAATTTTTCATTAATGAATATTCACCTGAGTCCAAACTCAATTGTTGCAATTATTTATTCCATTTAAAATCTTTAAAATCTTGGAAAGCAACTTAGATTAATGGTTCAACAAATAAGTAAAAATGCTGACAACTTACTGCATACAATTTTCTTGCCTTCTGTTGTGTATCACAAGAATTGTCTGCATAACCTTGTTGTAAGAGGGCTTTCCTATCCAGAGTTGTAATGTCAGCTGTGTTGGCTTCTTCATGTTGCACACACTGTGCATGAAAGAAATAAATGAACCATCATACACATATTTAGAATGTTTGTTTTTAACATATGGGAATATGGGAATAGATAACCACAGAATATCTCAGTGACTATTTGTACAGCAGTTAAAAGTACAGGCTCTGACAATCAGATTGCTTATATTTAAGTCCGTTCTTCCACTTTCCAGCTAGATGACCTCTCTGTGCCTCAGTTTACTCATAAATAAAATGCGAATTAATAATAGGAACTACTTCGCCAGAAATAAAAAAGGTTAAGAGATAATACATGGCTAACACTTTATCAAAACTACTTGATACAGTAAGCATTAAATAAAAGTTAGCAATTATTATTATTATTGTCCAATTTGAATCTTTGAGCAATTAATAAATGTGGGCACATCTACTCCATTATAAAATTAAATTCAGAAATAAAATACTAAAACATGTGTAATCTTCGAGGTAAAGGATTTTTTGGGATTCTAAGAGATACGCACCAACTTTTTCTTTGAGTATGAGATGTGCTTACACTGCCTCAGCAAAACAAAAAAAAGGTTCCAATAGGATAGCAACTTGTCAAAAACTTAACAGACTTCAAGATTTCTTCCCCCAGGGCTTATTCTTACTTTAGATCTTCCTTGAAAAGTCACACTCTATCTTCATACTCCAATCTGTCTTTATGACCCTTGATTGCTATATAAAATCTCGTTGTATATTTGTTTAGGATTTATTGCCTGCCACTCCTAATGTAAGTTCCATGAAAGCAGGAACCTTGTCTGTCATTTTTATTGCTGTATCCCTGGTGGCAGAACAGGATAACACAAAGTGAGCACTCGATAAATATTTATTCACTAAATAAATAATGAATCTTACTTGGGTATTTACTATTTAAAAATCAATTTATGGCCGGGCGCAGTGGCTCAAGCCTGTAATCCCAGCACTTTGGGAGGCCGAGGCGGGTGGATCACGAGGTCAAGAGATCGAGACCATCCTGGTCAACATGGTGAAACCCCGTCTCTACTAATACAAAAAATTAGCTGGGCACGGTGGCGCGTGCCTGTAATCCCAGCTACTCAGGAGGCTGAGGCAGGAGAATTGCCTGAACCCAGGAGGCGGAGGTTGCGGTGAGCCGAGATCGCGCCATTGCACTCCAGCCTGGGTATCAAGAGCGAAACTCCGCCTCAAAAAAAAAAAAAAAAAAAAAAAAAAAAATCAATTTATGAGGATGCTTCATCATTTTATTTATTTACTCACTAATATACTCTTTCTAAATAGTGATTTATTTAAACAGGCACCATAAAAGATGCTTAGCATTATATAAGGTAAATCAAGCAGATTAATTTAATGCATATATTTAAATATAAGCAAAGCACTGTATTAAGTTCAGGTTAAAAACACTTTCGAAATAATTTTATTTTGTGTCAGCTTGTTTTCAACCTTTTACAAAAGGAAAACTGATATTTCCACTTAATACTTCAAATTCAACCTCCCAAAACCAGATTTGCTTACGGTCTTCCCCTACCTCCAGCTAATGGCAACTTCTTAGGCCAAAAGCCTTGGAGCCATTCTTTTTTATTATAAAATATTTAATTGAAAATAAAATTTTAAATACACAATGTATATAACATAATGATTTGATATAAATATAAATTATGTAATAATTATCACAATCAAATTAATACATCCATCACCACACATAGTTAACATTTGTATTTGTCTGTGTCATTAAGACACTTAAAATCTGCTTTATCAAATTTCTAGGAAAAAATACAATATGATTAACTGTAATCACCACAAATAGAGTAGTTCCTCCTAATTTATCTTATAACTGGAAGTTCACATCCTTTGACCAAGTCCCCTTTTCCCAACCCCCTGAGTACCTGGCAACCAATATGGTACTCTCTGCTTCTGTGAGTTCAACTTTTTTAGAGTCCACATATAAGTGAAAACGTACAGTATTTGTCTTTCTGTGCCTGGTTTAATGTCCCACACATTCATCTTTGTAGAGTCATTCTTGGTCTTCCCTTTCTTTCAAGTTTACAACCAATCCATTCAAAAATCTTCTTAGCCCTAGCTTCAGAATCTATGCACAATATGACTTTGTGAGACACTATGAAGTTCCAAGTCTGCAGCTACCATCACTTGGGTCCAAGCTATCATCATCAAATCTTGCCTGGGTTATCGTGACAACCTCCTCAGAGGGCTTCCTGCTTCCAGCTTTGTCCTATTCTCAATAAAGCCCATCCTGAAAAGAACAAAGTAGCTTTCTGCCTCATAGAAAAAGGCAAAGTCCTTACATGGCTTGTGTGGCCTCCCTGATCTGCCTCCCAAACTCCCTTTAACTCTCTGACCAACCTCCTTCCATTTCTCCCTTGCTCTCCCTCCTCTGACCATATTGTCCTCCTCACTAGTTCTTAAACACTCCTACTTCATGACACAGAGTTTCTCCTGACTGGCTTGCTCTTCAGGTGTATGCTAAAATGCTTTCTTATCTAAAAGTCTCCCCTGTTGATCCTATACAAATTGCTACCCCATAAAGCCCTGACTTTCCTAGATCCCTTCTATATACCACACTTTTCACCATCTGTCATACAGGCTGGGTTCATGGATTAATCATTCCATTGATTGATTTTCTTTTCCCCTTACCATTTCCTTCCATTAGAATATAAGCTCTTTAGAGGCAGAAGTTTATGTCTCTTTTATTCACTGATTTATCCCGAGTGCCTGGACAGGTATGTTGCATAAAATTAACCATTCAATAACTATTTGTTGAAAGATTAAATAATAAATGTATAAATTATGTCGATCATTTCTAAAACTAAAAGGTTTTTTTTAGAGTGAAAAAGATGTGTTTGAAATGAATAATGATTAGTAAAATTAGGAAATTAAGATTATTTTCTACAAAATTGAAGTTTAATGATTTTCATGTCTAATTTAAAGACGTTTCATTATTTTAAAAATATATATGTACACATAAGTTTGTGTTTTAGGTAACAAAACAATCTGACAACAAGAGATTCATCACCTTTTTATAGTAAGTGGAAGGAAAACCCAACAAAAGAAATTTACCATGGTTTGGATGTTTGTCCCTCTAAACCTCATGTTGAAATTTAATCCCCAATGTTGGAGTGGTGTTTGGGTCATGGAAGTTGATCTCTCATGAAGAAAACAGTGTTGTCCCTCAGAGGTGAGTGGGTTTTCATTCTATTATTTCCCGAGAGTGCTGGTTGTTCAAAAGAGCCTGGCACCTCCATGTGCTCTCTTGCCTCCTATCTTGCTATGTGATCTCTGCACATGCTGGCTTCCCTTCACCTTCTGCCATAAGTAGAAGCAACCTGAAGCCCTTACCAGGTGGCCAATCGTCAACGTTCTAGCCAACAGATTCTTGAAGTCCTTACATGGCTTGTCTGGCCTCCCTGATCTGCCTCCCAATCTCCCTTTAACTCTCTGACCAACCTCTTTCCATCTCTTGCTTGCTCTCCCTCCTCTGACCACACTGTCCTCTTCAATATTTCTTAAACACTCCTTCTTTCTTTATAAATTACCCAGCCTCAGGTATTCCTTTATAGCAACATAAAATGAACTAAGACAAGAATAAAGCAGAGTCAAACTTCTATTTTACAGTTCAACTGGTTATCAGTTGACTCATGTATCAGACTGATTAGTTAGCAACTATAGCCTTTAGTTCTTGCCCTGGATCCTAAATATATCTAACCTTAGCTTTGCTTTACCAGTAGAGAGAATCAATTTACATGTTGATCCCTGCATTAAAGAGGGGCTTACATTTCTGATTATCAGGGATGTCTTCTATTTCCAGATATTACTAGTGTTAATTCACATAATTGTAATAGAATTTACTAATAGGGCATTTATATAGCAGTTTTGATTCTCATAATGGTATACACTTAAAAAGACATCAAATAAGTTCCTCAAAACCCTTAAGTACAAAATTATTACATATAGAATCTACAGAAATGCTTTTTAACTAGAAGTTCTTCTGTTAGACCACTAAAAATATGTTAAACTTAATAATTTCACACCTTTAATATAAAAATCAAAGAGGCAAAGCAGCATATTTTCCAGAAGAATTTCTGTGCATATTGGCTTCTACAAAACTCTTTTTTCTTACTATATACTTAACAATTATATAAAAATACCTGCAAATAAAATTTGTTTTTCTCTTAAACCAAAAGTAAACAAATGACCTCATTTGAATTTTCATTCAAGGAAATAAAAGTTTAATTTAAAAAATATTTGGAACCATTTTGCCGCCACTCAGTAAAGCATGTGCTTAGAGAAAACTTGATTCTGTTTTCCCAACATCCATACAGTGATCTAAATATCCCTTGGTGTATCCTGCAAACAATACATGGTGAGATGCTAAAAGGTTATGAAATTATCTTGCCTAGTATTACAGACACCAGATTATCATATTTGTGTGTTGATATGTAGGTCTGGTAAAATGTTTTTAAAATAAGAAAGACCAAATAATCCCATTAATTTTGTTACTCTTTCAGCTAAACACTATGTGATTTATTTAATTCTAGAGAGTTCCTACATAGATTTAAAAAATAGCTGACATGTCATACCTACTTATAAATTTATCATTATTATTATTTTACCTACAAGAAAATGCTAAGTAAATACAACATTAAAACTTCCCTGAAAACACATCATTCTCATAAAAAGTTAACTGAGTTAAAAATTCTATCTATATATTCTCCTCTTTATGACCAGTAGTATCATAAAGTATTTTTTAAATTATTCCTTCCAAAAAGCAAGACTTTTCCTGTATGATTATGAAAGTCATTACAATTATGCTTAATTTATTATTATAATCATTAATAGTGAACTTATACCTAATTAATATTACATAAAAACATAACAATTTCAGCAATTCATGATGTTAAAAAAACATTTTCCATAATGAGACAAAAGACAGTAACGAAGTGATGGTAGATTTTGCACAAAACAGGATCACTATAAAGTCTCAAACCACTTATCAATTTTAAAATTTAGATTGTCAGACCAACTGAGTTCAAGACAGCTACATCAACAACATACATAATACTGTATTATTTCTAATCCCAAGGTACGTGAAAAACTTCTAACAGAGAAAAGATGACTAAACTATGTGGCTGTAACTTTTGTGTCAGAAAATGAGAACAGTAACTCTTTAAATTTCTTATGAAGAACATAATGTAAGTAAAATATTTACAACAGTCCTTGATACATGGAAATAAATGTTAGCTATTATACTTACTATGACTAATAGCAAGACATATCACCCAAAAAAAAGACTTCTGCAATATGTGCAGTTTTCTTTCAATTTCATTAGAATTTTTTAAAGCCTCATACATTACCTTTTCATCTATCTTGTTTCTTGGAGACTGTAGATGTGTAATATTTGATTTTGTATTTTCTGTATTTCTCTGACTATACTGCTTATAGCCCTCTTTTATTTCAGTTTTATATTGCTGATATTTTAGTTTATATTTGTCTGTTGGTGCTGGCAAATTTTCAGGTATTATGTTCTGATCCTATAGGTAAAAAGAAAAAAGTATGCTATCAGAAAAAAATATGAATTTTCCTTATTGGTATTAACAGGTTTATTATTTACCTTAGCATTTGTTTCTTTAAAATGACCATTATAGTCAATGTTCTAAGCAGAGATGGTATTTAAGACATTCAACTGGTACAGACAGCATCACTGACGAATCAGAGCAAAAGGAACTGCTCAGAATGGGCACTTATCTTAAATACCAGTAAGCTTGTAGCTTGTTTCCTATCTGAAGATCCATTCTGGTTCCAATAGAATTCAAAAGGAGAAAAACTGACTCATCTTTGTTCTTAGGAGTTTTAGATAAGGTTTTCTTCCCTGCCCCAGAAGAACTCCACTGTTAATCTATTTTTTTTTTTTAATAATAGACATAGCAATTGAAGATCACTAATACTGAGAAGCACTAGTTGTCATTTCTAGAATATCAAGATATTCTATCTATTTGCAAACATGAAAATATTTTCAAATAAAATTTGTTTTTCTCTTAAACCAAAAGTAAACAAATGTCCTCATTTGAATTTGCATTCAAGGAAATAAAAGTTTTACTCAAAAAATATTTTGAACCATTTTGGTGCCATTCAGTAAAGCATGTGCTTACAGAAACCTTCATTCTATTTTCCCAGTATCTTTACAGTGACCTAAATATTATTTGGTTCCCTACCACATTTCCATGTGAGTGAGAGATAATAGAGTCAGTGAATAAGATAAACCTAAAAGAAGTGCTATACAAATACAAGGGCATATTGTATTGACCCAGGGAGGGACAGACACTCCAAAAGGAGCTTTTTATAAAGCCAATCCAACCCTTGAAAAGTGTTGAGGATATTCATGTCTAACCCAGAGGAGAAGGATGAAGCAAAGCTTCAGGATATTATTCATGCAATTTTCCAAAATGAAGCTAAGAACATGAATAGAGCCAGCTATATGAAAAGACTAACAAAAAAAAGAAAAGCCCTACTCCTATGCTAGTCAGAATCTATATTCACATTGTGAATAAAATACTAGGTATGACTGAAACATAAACACATCCAAGGAGACAACTTGGAATGAGCATAGCTACTTACTCCATAGTATGCCAGTAGCCTAAAGTATGAATCAGTTTCCAAGAAGCCAGTCTTACATTGCTAAACTAGCAAGATCTGATCTAAGAGTTTGCTATATTTAAAAAATTCCTCAATTCTATATTAGGATATACCTGTACTTTACTGATTTCACTTAAAAATTTTAAAATACCAATTTCAATGTGTGACAAAATGTAAAACAAGTAAAAATTGTTTTACCAACATTATTGTTTGATATTTTAATATGTAAAATATTTAAACTTGGCAAAACATAGACTGAACATAATAAAATTTCTTAATTTTATTAAGAGATTAATCCAGTGCTAATAATGCTTACTGTAATTCTGAAAACTGATAAGCAAGTAAATACTAACCAATTCATTTAGATGGTGCTGAGTATATGTTTTTTGACATGGTGTGACCCAACCAAGAGTAGAAGATGAATTTTGTGAGTCTGCTGTACTCAGTGGAATATATGAAAAATTATCCTGAAAAATAAAATTAAGGATACTTCTTATATGCTACGTGTGATATTGTTTTAATGTTTATTATATTAAATACTAAATAAAAATTACCTCATCAGAGTCAACAAGGCTTCCCAAATCAAGTCGTGGGACCCTGAAAAAAATAACCTATGTATCCCATAACTTTTTAACATGAAACTTTAATCACTGCAAATCTTATATGTTACATATTTTATAAATAGGTACACTGAAACCAATGGTGCATGGCTTCTACTGGCTTGTGATAGGGTTTTGTTAAATGTTCAGTAATTTTTCAAACTGGTTGCTAAACACATTCATCATTAAAAATACATATAAATTAATAATTAAATTATATTAAAAACAAAATACTTAAAACTCATCACTTCCTGATGATTTCACTGTACTTCACTATTATCTGTGCTCTAGAGATTATCTATGTCTAGCCTATCTCTATGAAAAGAGAAAGTGTAATAGTGTACATCTCTTTCCAATTCTGTGTTCAGTAATGTTATATAGGTACACTGAAATCAGCCTTGGTGGGATTATTTACACCGAAATTGACAAATGCTATGAATCAGGACTTGTTTTAACATTTTGTTGATTTCTGAAACTTTAAAAAATCGTGGAGAAAATGTTAATAATGCAGATTCAACCTAAAATTATATGATGTCTATAGCTGTCACACAGTGAATAGCCCCCAAATACACTGAAGAAACATGATTTTGTATTCAAAACTATTATTTGACTCAGCAAAGAAATCACTCATGTAACTTTAAAGTAAATAAAAATAGTAACCAATATTCATGTTGGAACTACGCTAGTTCATCAATTGCACCATAGGTTAGTGAGAGATACAGAGTTCTGCCAAAAAAAAAAAAAAAGAGAGAGAGAGAGACAAATCTGTGAAAATCTATTGGCTATATGGGATCTACAAGAGAGACTGTATATATTTGGTTAGTATTTATAAATTGATTGCTACACGTCCTTTATATCAGCAAAAGCTATAATCAACTTAATATATGCCTAAATTTCTTTATAATAAACAAGTAAAATTTACAATAAACTTATAATACACTTTCGGAAAACCAGTCCTTAAACATTTCTCTGCACACAACTGACAAAGCCATTGTTACATACTCAGTATCCTGGATTTAGTGCTTGCATCTAACTCTATTTTTTATGTCAAGATGAGCATACAGGTTATCTATCACATAGAACCACATAAATGTTGATGTTTATTCATTTTGATCTTCAGAAATGACAATATTGTATGGTTCAACCTAGTAAATTACTAAGTTTTTATTTTCTATTTTTAAAGAAGCTCTGTAATCTAAAGTACTTGAGAGAATATAAAAATCATATTATTCTAAATTTTAAAAGTCAAAATAACATATAATATAAAACATAAATTAATATATTCTAAACCAAAAATAAAATGATTTCAAGATTGACAAAATTGTCGTATTCCTCAAAATTAAAGCACAAACATAATTATCCTTAAATTTAGCTATATGAATTATACAAGGATGAAAATTTACATATCTCTTTAATAAATGCATATAGCTAAATTTTCCAAATAAAGAAATATTTTCACTTTATCAGGAAAATATAAAACATATTTTTTTAAAAATCCAAAGAACTATTACCTATAATTCTACTGTCTTATCACTAAAGCTACTTTAATTTTGGTATCATAATTTTCAGGCTATCCATATGCATATAAATTTTTCTGTGGTTCACAATCATAGCTATATATATAATTTTGCTTTCTTTTTTAACTAGTCAATGTATGATATATATGTGCCCATTAAACAGTCCAAATGTGAAGAAATGTAACTTACACTGGTGGGCAAGAATTCTGGTTTGTCCATGATTCAGAAGTCCACCTTTGCTTTAATTTAAAAAAAAAATGTTTGAATCTGTATGAATATGAATATACCCTTTTTACTTTAAGAGATACACAATGAGGCAAGCAAGAGAGAGAATCCCCACCCACATAGCACTCTGCTGGAGAAGACTTTCTCTCAAATAAACAATAATGGAAAAAATAAGTTAATAACAGAGTAACTACATAGAAGTATGCCCAACCTACTCTAGGAAATTTAGGAAGCTTGATTTTTTTTTTTCTTAAGGCAATCTTTAACAGGAGTTCAGAAAGATGAGGAGGAGTTAGCCAGATGAAAAGAGAAGAAAGAAAATTGGTTCAGCTAGGAAACAACTTGTGCTGTACAGGCCTCTAGACAAGAGTTAGCATTTGGAAAGGGGTAAAATCCAGAGTGTGAGGAGGTAGGGCCAACCTGTTACATTATAGTACAAGTTCGGAAACTTAGGCCTTGTTTTTAAGGTAATGGAAGACAGTGTAGGGTTTGAAAAAGAAAGTAACAAACATATGCATGTGTTTGTAAATGTTCAATCTTATTGCCAAAAAGCTGTACAAGGCATGAAAATTACAACAAGCTTAGCCATCATGAAACAGAAGGTATATATGAGTCTTAGGAAAACTTCAAGTTAATAAAAAGAGAAAATAATTCACCCATCAGCACTTACCTCCTATTTCTGAAATGTTATCTGACTTGTGCCTTTTTTGTGGTACTGATAGCAACCGTAAAATTTACATTATACTATTTTCTTTTTTCATATATTTTCTTTAAACAAACAGATATTTTTAAACAATAATAATACAATAAGTTTAATTTAAAAAAATAAAACTAATTCAAGCAGTGGTAAATTTTCAAGTAATTATTATCTTAAATTTTGGTGGTTCCATTCTTCAAATCTAGGAAACATTGATCCTAAATATTTGTGAATATAAGTAGTCATAAAACATAAAGAAGAGGTCAAAAAATTATTTAATGAGTCATCCTGAAAGAAAATTATATATTTCACATACTTGTAGTGGCTTCTTTCTTCCAAAGAATGGCTGAATTTGGCTCCTAGAAGCGGCAGCAACTCCTTTAATCTCTAACTCCATTCATTCAAGTTCATATATTTATCATGCAGTATACTTTGAAAAAGGTAGAGTAAATGTTAAATCATAATTCTTACTCTAATTTTAAATAAGTCATACAAATTACCTAATAAGTTTACCTGGAAATAAATCATATGGTTAATCACTTTTAGTGCTTTCACCAATATCAACTTTTGTAGGGCAAATACATTATGCCCTGTGTTAGTATAAATAATGGGCCCCCAAAGAAGGCTATGTCTTAATCCTCAGACTCTGTAAATATACTACCTTAAATGGCAAAAAGGGACTTCAGATGTGATTGAAATGAGAATTTTAACATGAGGAGATTATCCTGGATTCACTGGTGGGCTCAGTGTAACCACCAGAATCCTTGTAAGAGGGAAGCAGGAAGAACAGAGTGAGACAGAGAAGATGTAAGGATGGAAGCATAGGTCAGACTGGGGTGAAGATGCAAAGCCTCTGGATCTGAAGATAGGGAAGAGGTGATGAGCAGCCTCCAGAAGGCAGAAGAGGCAAGGAATGGATTCTCCTCTAGAGCTTCCAGAAAGAACTCACCCTGTTGACAGCTTGATTTTAGCCCCTTAAGGCTAATGTTGTACATCTGATCTCCAGAACTATGAAAGAATAAATTTATGTTAACTACTAAGTTTTAAAATTTTTTGACAGCAACAATAGAGAACTAATGTATGTCCCTCTTCTCTACTACCACCATGAGATATACATTTATTTCTTTTACTCATTTCCCAAACCTTTATGAGTTTTGGTTTTGCCAGAGTAGGCTGACAAAAATACTTTTAACAAGCAGTATTCTTCTTCTAGAAGAACAAAATGGAGTAAGTGGTCCAATTAGTAATAATATGATGATTGGCAAAAATGCTTACAAAAGTTTGTTGAAAGTAATTAAGTTGCAAATATGTACAAAATAAAAATCAAATGAATATATGTCATTGAAATTTTATATATTTTATACTTCGTCTTTATATTACCAAGGATAATTTTACATTTAAAGATTTATTCATACTTTCTTTTTCTATAGTCTTGGATTTCTTTTAATAGTAAATCATTTTTGTTTTGTTTTTTAAAGGAAAGATAACATGGCATTCTGCCAGCTTGAAATTAGACAGACATACATTGTAATCCTGATTTTTACCACTTACCCATAATTTAAGTTTGAGTAAAAACTTAATCTCTAGGAACCAATGTTTCCATATAATATGTAAATGAATTTAATGTCAGTACTTTTCTCTTCCTGTTGGAATAATGTAACATTCAATAAACGGTAGCTATCATTATTATTAAAATATACTTTTTTGCATCCCAATGAAACTTACCTGAAAGATATACCAGTTCCTTACTAACTTATCTACATGGTTCCCTTCACCCCATCCCTAGAACCTCTTCCTCTAAAAATCCCTTGCCATAAGCCTGGAATTCCACTGTAAGTAAAGTCAAGAAGACTTATCAACCAATAGTAAACGTATTCTGAAAAAAAAAAAATACAAATCATTAGATTCAGAAATTCTCCTATAGCACTGGAGATGGCTTTCTTTCCAGAGCTATTTTTCACAAAGAAGCAACTTTTAAAAGTTGCTATTGCTTTGTTTTGGAAGCCAGAGGTGGGTTGGTTGTTTAATCACACAAATTATTGTATTTGCAATAACGATTCCTGGCTAACCAACCCAAGTTGAGATAAAAATGCTGAAGAATCAGCAAAACAATTTTCTCCACACATCAGTCTCTCAATTATTTATATCCTAGTAACAGTTATAGCTATTTCCAATCACTATAGGTCATTTCAAATCAGTATACTTTATTTGCAAATTTATAAAGCATCAACATTTAAATCCTCAAATGTCCAGATCCTCCCAGTTCCTGTACTTCCCCAGTTATGACAGTCTTTACTCTTCACTGTCATTAGATTTTCATTTCCTTAATAAACTGTCAAGACCATGATGGTTGGTGACTTCTGCCCTTAATAAAGCACAGGTAGTAAATATTTAGTCAATAAGTAAATTAATGTACAGCAAAATACATGTATATGCTTTATACATATTCTTAGATTCCTTTTATTTCTGCATCTAATTGTAACATAATCACAATGTCAATATACAAATTCTGTCTTCAATTAGATAAAATGTTTAAAGCATTGTATTATAGCTATTAGTCTTTAATGCTAGAATGTAAGCCTCATATTTGCTCACTCTATGTCTCAGGATTTAGAAAGCCCTCAATGTAGTAGGAACTTAATATATATTTGTTAAATAAGTGGAGTCAGTTAATTCAGAATGACATAACATAAAAGTGGTTAACTTAGATACAGTAAAAGTATTCAAAGGGCAATGCCGTCATATCCGGAACACTTCCTGATCTATCGAATTAGAGCAGTCAGGCAACTGACACCCTATGTAGATAATTTTAAGATTTTGACAGGACTTCAAAGACAAAAACAACCCAACCTTCTGATTTTCAAACTGAGCCAGTTGAGACCCAAAAAGTGAATTGTACGTTGGCAAATGGTTTGCCAGTTATTGCAGATCCGAATTCACACGTGGGTTTCAGATCTCTTTTCAGTACTACACTCTCAATGGTACAGGTAATAAAAGAATCAGAGGGGGATTAGCTGTAGGGACTGAAGAATTAGAAATCTAAACTTGGTGGCACAAGAATAAGCATTCCAAACAAATGACTGTGAGTGAACCTATGTCAAGGGTTGTCTTTGTCATAAAGCACTGAATATCCAGCTGGGCTATGTTGGAGATAGGGAGTAGCAAAAGGAAGGGATAGCACTTCTGAATGGCTTCTGTCCCCACTCGAATAGCTGCAAGTCATGAGATGATATTGCTAGCATATATTAACACTGTTGGCTAATGTCTTTAGTGCTACCAAAAAGAACTGAACACACTTCCCATGTCATTCACTGTTTTTTAAGGATGACTATTTCCGATTCCAATGATTATCACTTCTCTCTTGGTAGTAATATTACCGGCTACTATGTTACTTACACCAAATCAGAACAAAATGAAAAGCAAATAATAAACTGATTTAATTTAGCTCATAAATAATGAAAAAAGGAAGAGATCTGTAAATACAATTTATATTTAAGCTACATGAAGGCAGGGACCAAATCTATGTTGGATCCCAGGCAGCCACAGACCCAGAATCTAAATTGAATTTTAGGTCATTCCTAATTTCAAACAAAACAGAGTAATCCTCCTTTCACCACATCACTCCCCCGGCCCCCAAATTAAATTATACTTCAGAGCACCTGCAGTGTCGCAGAAGGAATTCCCCATCCCCGACCTATCTGGGATTCCTAAACAGGACAGGCTGGGGGCACAAGAGACAGCCAGCCTGATTTCACCTAACAAGCTCGGTAAGAAGAGGTCCAGAGTTAGGAGGGCTGGAAAAGGTATACACTAGCGCGATTCCTCCAAACACCGTCTTCAGAAAGCTCCAGACAGAAAAGTCTGGACCGTCCAGGCCCGCGTCGGCAGGTTGCCCGGCAACGGGCGCAGCTGAGCAGGGCTTCTGATTACACTCTCTCACCTCCAGGGACCAAAAGGTCGTCGGCCCGAGCCCCAGTGTTCTTTCTACGCCACCTCCCGCCCCCTCAGTCTGCCTCCTCAGTTCCGCCGCCTGGCTGACCTGAACTGAGCGTGTCGCGGGAGACTACCACGCTCTGAGAAGTACTCGCTGGAAAACCCAAAGGCGTGAAACCTCCGCTCCAGCCACCGGAGCCTCCTAGGGAACCGGCTCCGCGGCGCCCCTAAACCCCGGCGAGGAGCTGGAGCGGACTCACTCACCTGACTTTCTCCTGAGCAGGGAAAGGGCCAAAGCCCGGCCCGGATTCATGGCGGTTGTTGTGTAATAATTTGTCTAATTGAATTCTGTTTAACATATTTCATAAGGCACCTATCTGTGCGCAGCGCCCACAATAATAATGTTTTGAGGGGAAGAAATTTACGCATATACTTTTTTAAAAAAAGATTGCAATATATAATATAGAGATACATCGAGATATTAGACATGGATATTTAAATTTGTGTGATCATGTATACATATAGATGATTACAAGAATAATTGCACATGTATGTATGTGTATTTGCGTGTGTGTGTATAATTACAATTTAAAATGTATGGAAAGGGCAAAGTCTTAGAAATCAAGAAACCTGCATTTTATTTTTTGCCAATTTTTTTTTGAAACCAAGTTTTGCTCTTGTTGCCCAGGCTGGAGTGCAATGGCGCGATCTCGGCTCACTGCCACCTCCACCTCCCGGAGTCAAGCGATTCTCCTACCTCAGTCTCCCGAGTAGTTGGGATTACAGGAGCCCACCACCATGCCCAGCTAAATTCTTGTATTTTTAATACAGACGGGGTTTCATCATTTTGGCCAGGCTGGTCTCAAACTCCTGACCTCAGGTGATCCCTTCGCCTCTGTCTCCCAAAGTGTTGTAATTACAGTCGTGAGCCACCATGCCCGGCCCAGATTTTTTTTTTAATGTATGCTCTGTACACAACGTCTTTTGGCATCACTCCTCACCTATAAAGGGAAAAAGCTGGTTTAAATAATTCCAAAGTTCCACTCCACTCTAATATGCACTAACTTTCCTAAATTACGCAGCCAAAAATCAGATATTCAAATTACAAGTTAGAGTTTATGAAGGTTAATCCAGTATTTCTCCCACATAATCATGATTTTCTAATCTGCAGTAACTTCAAAATTAGCTCCCTTCAAAATGTATGCATCAAAACGTGAATATTTCCAGTATTTCCTGGAGCCAGTTTGGTAGTAAAAATACAAATAAATTTTTATACAAATAAAGTATAAAAATAGCAAAGTAAGTAAATGAGGTATAATGTAATCACTCTGTATTTTTCTGTACTCTTTGTACTCCGTAAAATTCATCCACCAATTACCCCCACATAGAAAGAAAAGCAAAAATAAATAACGGAAAACATACCATAAAAACAAAACAGAAAACCAAATTTAACTTTTAAAAAGTTAAAAAATACCTTAAAAATTCTGGTGCCCCAACTAACCTTGGCCATTCCACAAATAGATGTTCAAGAAAATAACATTAGGATATGCACTTGTCGATTCCTGGCAATTAGACTTCTCACATCCAAAGTTTTTTAGTGTTTCTGAATATAGCTGTCTAAGCCATTGGGAACATGGTCTTAAAAACATAATGTATACAATTTAGACATTTTGTTAAAACATCTATTAGAAGAGTAATAATCTTGGATTATGTTTTGACTGTATATACTCTACTTTTACCAATCTTTAAATCCATTACTCTATGATATTTCTGTTGTTGTTATAGGGAGTTAATTTCTCTGTAAATAAAACTAAATTAACTATCTGTTAACCTTTATCCCTATTAGCCTTTACTATTTTGCAGATGCAAAATAGTTTGCATTTGAAGCTCAACTTAAAATTTTCGTTTACTTGATCATTCATTAATGCATTCAACATTCACTGAGTACCTACTACTTGAAAATATGTGTCTTTATGCATTCATTCGGCCACCTATGTATTTGACAAACATCCACTGAAGACCTATCCTCAAATATGCCCAATATTAGAAAAAGTGAAATATATAAGCCTACACAGCATTTCCTTTTATATGATTACATCAAGAGTCAATTAAATCTCTTTCCTTTATAAATAAAAAATATATATATATTTATCGAGCCCCTCATATATATATATATATATATATAACAATTAAAATATAGTTTTTGCTCCCAAGAAGCTTACAATTCTATACAACATTATTAGAAAGTTAAAAGAACTCATTTATTTATTCAACCAATTTTTATTGAGGACCTAAAGGTTCAGCTTCTGTTCAAGATGCTAGAGATACAGCAATGAAGAAAACAAAGCCACTGTTGTGATGAAGGTTACAACCTGATAGAGAAGGCAGATGTTAAAAAAATAAATAACATAAATTCAGGAGGTAATTAATGCAATGAAGAAAAATATAACAGGTTAAGTGGATAGGCACTGACAGATAGGGGATGTAGAATGGTCAGGGAAGACTTCACTAAAGGGAACTCTATAAAAAGCATTGCAGGCAAAAGTAACAGCAAGTGCAAAGGAGCTGAGAAGAGGTCATCTTTATCAAGTTGATGGATGTGGCTGATGCAGAATAAGCCAGGAGAGAATGCAGGAAAGAGGCCAGAGAATTAGCCATGGTCAGATTTTGTAGTGTCTTTTGGGCCATACCTAGGACTTCAGATTTTTTACTGTGGCCCCCCACAGTAATGTGAGCCAATTCCTTAAAAGTCTCTCTCTCTCTCTCTTTCTGTGTGTGTGTGTATGTGTGTGTGTATACACACATATGTATATGCCTATAGACATCTGTATCTCTCTCTGCGTAAATGTTTATATGTCTACAGGCATACATACATATACATATGTGTGTATACACATTTATATATAAAGCTATCTCTCTATATATAAATCTATGTGTATACACACATATGTATATATGCATATGTATATGCCTATAGACATCTGTATATCCAGGAAGAGACATATATGTATAGACACATATAGATATACATACCTGTATTTATTTCTCTATCTGTATACCTACACACACACATATATATGTTCATGTCTAAATCTATGTATATTTGGGTGTGGGATATCAGAAGCTCAGTTTGGACTATGTATGTGACACAAAAGTAGCATATACAGCAATTCTCCATTAGCTAGTGGTAGACTAGAAACATATTCTCTATTGCCCAGTAGAATTTCCATTAGGATCCTTGCAATTCTTCCTTTTTTATAATCTAATTTTCTGCTTTTTATTTAAAAAAAACGATAGCAGCTGCATCAAAGTAGTTTGTTTTGCTTTTTTGTGTTTGTGTCAAGGTTGACTATGGCAGAACATTCAGTAGATGTAAATATGTGTTCACTTGAATTTAATGGCATTGTAAACAACTTCAGATCACTAAGTAAAGAGGTTTATTTGAAACATAGAAATACTAAAAAAAATTAACATCATGGGGGATAATGCTGGTTTAGTACTGAATATCAATATAACTGATGTAATGAATTTAAAACATTAAGCCAAATGAAGTTGACTTATATTGTGATGCAGGTAAAATAGACAATCAAATGAACTCTGTCCATCCCAGTCTCAGCATATCAATTAAAGTAACTCTTAGAGTCTACTAGTCACCAAACAGTGGCTCTGTTCCAAACTATCAAAAAGGGAAGATTTTGCCAAGAGGAACTACTTGGCCACATCTTCCAGGTGGCTATTTTCATCGTTCTAAGCAGTCAGTCTCTTCAGATGAAAAAACAGAAGCAAATTATTAAATGTTTGACAAGTTGATAATTTAGTATCACGGTATGTCACTGTATAGGAATTGCCTATTACTCTGTTCGCAATGTCTGACGGAAGTGACAATATGATTCTAGTTTATTTAGAACAATAAAAATCTATACACGGAAGCTGCGTGTGTGCTTTGCACTCACCTGGCTCACTGTCAGCATCCCGCACTTGTTCTTTACCTAACACTGTGTGGCTTGCATATTGCAATCTGTATTACAATCCGGGCGCGCTCTGCAGATTACAGACTGGATCCACAGAAAGCAGTTTGGAGTTTGGATGGTTGAAACTCCCAGCACCAGAGGGCGACTCAGATCTTTCCCCTGTAGCCCAGGGCTCTGTAGAAGGCGAACCCTGCTACCTGTTGCTCCCCACAGCGACACTGACGAGGGGATCCAGCCTGCTGGGCATCCCCGCGCTGGACTCGAGCCTGTGCAGGAGGATGGAACCAAGGGAGAGTGTGGCGTCGGGGGAGGGGAAATCTGGTTGCCCCAGCCGTTACTGGTCAGCGCAGTCAGGGCATCCGCCACATCCTTCCATGGCTCTAAAGAAGTTCAGTCGTTTATGGACCTTGTGTCTGTGTTTGGTGGCCAGTAGATCTTCCAAAATCCCATCTATCACTGACCCACACTTCATAAACGACTGTGTCGAAGCCCACAACGAATGGCGGGGCAAAGTCAACCCTCCGGCGGCGGACATGAAATACATGGTGAGAAAGAACCGAGGCTGGGCTCTTAAATCTCTGGCTCATCCTAAGGTATCTGGGTGGTAAATTTCACGGACTTACTTGTACTAATTCAGCCCGGACTTCATATATATGCAGTTAAAAAAAAAAAAAATCACACCTTGTCTGGGCTGTCTTCTCCAGAGTCATGATAGTAGTGAACAGGAAAGAAGATTCCTTAAAGCTGTTCCTTGTCTCTTGCCGGGAAGGCGGGGTTGCTGGGGCGGTGTTTGGAGGTTGCTTTGTTGCACCACTAAGGTTATAAGTACTTCACACAAGATTATTTTGTTTTCTTTCCTCCATTTTTTGGCTAGCATTTTTCATCCCGCACAACCGAGATACAAGATAACAAAGAAATACCCCAGGAATGGAGATTCTCTTCTCTTACTTATTTTTATATCATGTGAATCCAAGATCAAAACAACACTTCATGTGTAGTATTCATCTGAAAAAAAAAATTACAAGAATGAGAATATTGAAATCAGGAGTTGAACTACATCAGATAGTCATTTTCATGAAAAATAATAAATACATAAAATTTAATTCCAAAAGCATTGAACTAATTGTGTACTTTGCAGACCTCCGTCACATAGACAATAAGGCAAAAGACTACTCTAATGAAGAATAAGCATAAAAACCATTGGAGTATTAAAATAATTCATAGAATTTACAAAATGTTAAATACTTGACAATGAATTGTATGACTGGAAATTATCCCTGCATTTTAACTTTTTCTTAAATAAGATTATTATAAACAGAAACGTTGATAGTATTAATCTATTTTATGTACTGTGCAGATGTAGATACAGTATAACTCCTATCTATTCCAGCTTTCCTCTTTTCTATCCAATGGAAAACAAAATGGTAGTAATTATAAAATCATAACTCAGGCACTAAAATAAATTCAAAACTGTACTATCCTATTGCATAAGAAAATTATATTTTGTTGGAGGAGAAAGATTCAAATAGATATTGAAATGAAACAAGAATAAATTCATCTTTTTAACGCAGAATTGTTAAGGCATTTTAATACATAATGCTTACTAGCTTGGGGTTGTCCAAAGCATAAATGACCTAAATAAATCTTCAACTCAATTCAGAAATGCTGATATTAGTAGCGATATGGGTGATGTCTTTAGAGTTTTATTGTATATTGTATGATTAAAAAAAAGAGTAAATGTGGGGGTTAAATATAATAAATATTCTTTATATTTCTTTTGTACTCATTGACTATTTAAATCAAATGTGATATTGTGGGGTTTACAATAATGTAGAAACAAAACACATTATAATCAATGCATAAAAAATGAAGAGAGGCATCAACAGAATTATTCTGCTGAAAGTTCCTTATATTGTTAAGAATTACAATAAAATTTCCAGATGGACCATGAGATATTAAGAATGCATATTTTAATAACCACTAAAAATACAAAGAAGTTAAGCTAAAAAATCCAGTAAATAGAATACTAAAAGTACTTTATTAATTTTTGGAAAACAGGAACAAGGAACAAAAGAACAAAGAGGGAATCAATTAAAAATAGCAAATGGTAGACTAAAACTTAACCATGTTAAAATTATATTAAATGCAAATGACTACCACATACTTTAATTAAAATTAAAGATTATCAGATGATTCATGCTTTTGTAACAGAAACATATCACAAACATGATTAAAGTAAAAAGATGGAAAAATACATCGTGCAAACTCTAAAATTAAGATAGAGTCACTACATTTATAGCTACCAAAGTAGGTTTTAAGACAAGGAGAACTACTAGAAATAAAAGGAGATATTTAGGAATAATAAAAGGGCCAATTAAACAAAAGACACAGCAATTTTTAATGCAAATAAATGTAATACTGTATCTTACTATACAAAAATTGGCAAAAGTCAAGGGGAGAAAGAGACAAAACAGTCATAGAGATTTTAACCTTAGTAAATAGAAGAACAAGTAGGTAAAAATCAGTAAAAATAAAAAAAAAAGATTAAATGAATATTTTAGGAAAGAAAAATAGTTAAAAATCAAGACCTATTCTTTCAACTCAAGAAGGTAGGAAACGAGTGTAAATTAAGCACAAGAAAAATAAAACTAAAGATGAGCATAGTTTGATGAAATTGAAAGTAAAAGTATGATGGACAAAAATCAATAATATCAAAAGTTGGTTTTAAAACTATATATGAATAAAATTTCTAAACCACTAGCAAAAAAAAAAAAAAAGATTAATGAAGAAAGATATAACTCAAAAATTAATTTTAGAAATGGAAAATCACTTTTAAAAAACTCCAAACATCAAATGGATAGAGAATATTTTGAAGAACTTTATGCTAATAAATTTGATAACACAAAGAAAATAAATGGACAAATGTATTGAAAATCAAAATTTTATAAAATTGACAATATTTTTATATGTTGTTTATTGAAGGATTACTAGTGAATAAGTTCATAAAATGCACTAGTTTTAATGTACAATACTTTTTTACATATGTACATGTCAGTGAAACTACTATCTACATCAAGATTGGAATTTTTATTTCACATATGGTTGCCATGTTTTTCGTCACATAAAGTCTCATAAATACTGCATTCTGTACTATATGTTTTATAAAGTAACATGTTAAATGCTTGAACTTTGCCTAATAAAAATATTGCTCATTATTTTTATTTCTTTGATTTATATTATTATTTTTCGATATTGTATTCTTTGTCTTGTACAAATGAAAGAATCCTGGGTTAGAGATTGATTTTGAACCCAATATAAATCTTTTAACAGGGATATTTAACCAATTTATGAATGAGATCATTCATTTGCATCTTCTTCAATTTAAATAGTCTCACGCCATTACCTAAATTAGATATGTCATTTAAAATATTTTTAACAGAAAATTCAGGTGAATTCTAAGAAAAAAGCAACACCAATTTTATTCAAATCTCTTTGCGAAACTGAAAAAGAAAACCTTTTGGAACATTTTTTATTTATTTATTTTGAGACGCAGTTTCGCTCTTGTTACCCAGGCTGGAGTGCAATGGCGCGATCTCAGCTTACCGCAACCTCTGCCTCCTGGGCTTTTGGAACATTTTTAAGTCAAGTTTTACCCTGACACCAAACCAGACATAACATTACAGGTTAGAAAGTTATAGCTCAATGTAGATGCACAAAATCTTCAATGAAATTATAGTCAATTTAATCCAGCAACATATATAAAGAATATTGTATCATAAGATTTACCTCAGGAATAAAATGTTGGATTAGGAATTGAAAATTAATCAACATAATCAGTACCAAAACTGGAAACACCATTAAGAGAAAAATCCCCAGAAAATGAAGAAACTGAGGAATCTGACTTGGATTGGGGAAATTTAATCACTGTTTACAATTTGTCACTCTTAATAGATTAAATGAGAATTATATGATCATCTCAACAGAGTCAGGAAAACCATTTGGTAAAACTCTATATCAATTCATTTTATTTCATTTATTTTTTTCAATTTTTTCCTGTGGGTTTTTTTTTTAAATAGTTTTGGGGAAACAAGTGGTGTTTGGTTGCAATGGAAAATTTTTTGTTTTGTTTTGTTTTTTCAACTTTTAAGTTCTGGGGTACCTGTGCAGGATGTGCAGATTTGTTACACAGTTAAACATATGCCATGGTGGACTGCTGCACAGATCAACCAATCACCCATGTATTAAGCCCAGCATCTATTAGCTATTCTTCCTGATGCTCTCTCTCCTTCCAACTCCACCTGCCTACAGGCCCCAGTGTGTGTTGATCGCCCCATGTGTCCATGTGTTCTCATCGTTCAGCTCCCTTACAAGTGAGAACATGGGGTGTGTGGTTTTCGGTTCCTGCATTAGTTTGCTGAAGATAACACCTTCCAGCTCTATTCATGTCCCTGCAAAGGACATGATCTCATTCCTTCTTATGGTTGTGTAGTATTCCACAGTGTACATGTAGCATTATTTTGTTTATCCAATCTATCATTGATGGGCATTTGGGTTGATTCCATGTCTTTGCTATTGTGAATAGTGCTGCACTGAATATACATGTGCATGTATGTTTATAATAGAATGATTTATATTCCTTTGGGTACATACCCAGTAATGGGATTGCTGGGTCAAATGGTATTTCTGACTGTAGATCTTTGAGAAATTGCCACACTGTCCTCCACAGTGGGTAAAGTCATTTACACTTCCACCAACAATGCAAAAGTGTTCCTTTTTTTCCACAACTTTGCCAGCAGGCATTGTTTCTAGACTTTTTAATAATCGCCATTCTGACTGGCATGAAATGATATCTCACTGTGGTTTTGATTTGCATTTTTCTAATGATTAGTGATGTTCAGCTTTTTTCATTTATTTGTTGGCCACATGTAGGTCTTCTTTTGAGAAGTGTCTGTTCATGTCCTTTGCCCACTTTTTAATGGTTTTTTTTTCTTGTAAATTTATTTAATCTCCTTATAGACTCTGGATATTAGACCTTGGTAGGATGGCTAGATTGCAAAAATTTTCTACCATTCTGCAGGTTGTCTGTTCACTCTGATGATAGTTTCTTTTGCTGTACAGAAGCTCTTTAGTTTAATTAGATCCCATTTGTCCAGTTTTGTTTTTGTTGCAATTGCTTTTGATGCTTTTATCATGAAATATTTGCCCATGCCAATGTCCTGAATGGTATTGCCTAGATTTTCTTTTAGGGTTTTTATAGTTTTAGATTTCACATTTAAGTCTTTAATCCATCTTGAGCTAATTTTTGAATAAGGTGTAAGGAAGGAGTCCAGTTTCAATTTTCGGCATATGGCTTGCCAGTTCTCCCAGCGGAAATATTATTTACGGGTAATTTCTGAGATTTTGGTGCACATAAAAGACCCTATATGTAGTCTTTTATCCTTCCCCTCGCTTCCACCCTCCCCATTGAATCCCCAAAGTCCATAATTCTTATGCCTTTGGGTCCTCATAGCTTAGCTCCTGCTTATAAGTGAGAAAATACAATGTTTCATTTTTCAGTCCTGAGTTATTTCAATTAGAATAATGGTCTCCAACTCTATCCAGGTTGCTGCAAATGCCATTATTTTCTTCCTTTTTATGGCTGAGTAGTATTCCATTATATATATAATATGTATATGTTTTATGCATACATATATATAAAATATATAGGCATATATTTTATACATATATAAATATATTTGTATATATTTATACTTTATATATGTATGTAAAATATAAAAATAAAATATAAATTTTATATTTATAAATAAAATATAAAATATAAATATAAAAGTTTTATATTTATATTTTACCATACATATGTAAAATATAAAAATATACAAAACATACATTTTATATATGTATGATAAAATATAAATATATACAAATATATTTATATTTTATTCATATATAAATATATTTTTTGGTATGGTATATATATTTTTTACTTATATATTTATATATATCCATATATAAATAAAATATATGTATATACACACACCACATTTTCTTTATTAATTTGGTTGATGGACATTTAGACTGTCTCCATAATTTTAGAATTGCAAATTATGTGGCTAATAAACATGCATGTGCAAATGTCTTTTTCATAAAATGACTTCTTTTCCTCTAGATAGATTTTTGACAAAGATGCAAAAGTAATTTAGTAGAGCAAGGATATTCTATTCAAGAAATGGTGTTGAAATACCATTTAAAACATATAAGGAAAATAAACTTTGACCTAAAGTTTACACCTTGTGCAAAAATTAACACAAAATGACTCATAAATTTAAATGGAAAGCATAAAACTGCTAGAAGAAAAACAGGAGAAAATCCTCAGGACATAGGGCTAGATGAAACTTCTAATCAAATGAATAATTTTGATTTTTATCACAACCAGAAACTATTTTTAAAAAGTCAACAAATTGGACCTCATCAAAATAAAAAACTTCTTCTTTCTAAAGCACTCTGTTAAGAGAGGACAAACTATAAACTAGGAGAAAATATATTCAAACCATATATAGGAAACAACTATCTAGAGAAAGAGCTCTCAAAACTCAACAGTAAAAAAAAAAAAATCAATTAAAAAATGAACAGAAGACTAACTGACATTTCACCACAGAGATACACAGATGGAAAACAAGTAAATGAGACATGTTAAACATCATTAGCCATTAGTGAAATGCAAATTAAAACCACAAGGACATATCACTATTTACCAATTAGGAAAGCAACAGTAAAAAATATTGGCAATACCAAATACTGGTGAAGATATGGAGAAAATTCATCTGTCATACTTTTCTGGTCGGAATGCAAAATGGTATAGTCACTCTAGGAAATAGTTTGGCTGTTTCAAAAAAAGAAAAAAAAAACACCTAAACATACACTTACATAGGACTTACACTTGCAATTGCACTTGTGAGGACTTTTTCCTTTTACTTTTTTCCTAGAAAAAGGAAAACTTATTGCTACAGAAAATCCTGCTCACAAATATTTATGGAAGCTTTGTTTGTAGTAGTTCAAACTTGTAAACATCCAAATTTCCATCAATAGATGAAAGTTAAACTGTGATACATCTGTACCATGGAATAGTACTTGACCATAAAATGGAACAAATTATCAACACATGGAACATCCCTGCGGCTCTCAAAGGCATTATGCTGAGTGAAGAAAAGCCAGTCTCAAAATGGTTACATACTTTGGGATTCTATTTACATAACTTTCTTTAAATAACAAAATTTCATAACTGAAGAACACATTGGTGATTGCCAGGGGTTAAAGAAAGTGTGGGTAGTGAGTGGGTATGACTTAATGGGTTAGCATGAAGGATCCTTGTGGTGTTGAAACAGTTCTGTATCTAGATATTGTGGGAGTGATTATTTTAACTAATACAGGTGACAAAATTGCAAAAATAAATGCATGTAAAACTGTTGAAATCTTTAAAAAGTCTGTGGATTGTACCAATGTCAATTTCTTATTTTTATATTATACTATTGTTACAAAAAACATTACCATTGGGAAAACTAGGTGAAGTCCACACAGGATTCCTGTGAACTATTTTTGTAACTTCTTGTTGAACTTATAATCAGTTAAAAATAAAAAGATGTTTACAAATAATCTTGGCAAACATACCTACATTAAGACTGTTGCTTTTGTCATGAGTTGCTTCTGGACTCTATTCTGTTCCATTGAGCTATTTGTCTACCCATGCATCAACATGACAATATCTTAATATAGCTTTATGATAAATATTGATATCTGGTGAGAAAGTCTCCAGTTTTGTTCTACATTTTAAAAACTGTCTTAGCTTTACTTGGAATATCACATTTCCACATGCATTTTGTAATTAATTTCCACCCCTAAAGAAGCTACTTGGAGTTTGATTCTAAGTAAAATTATATGTCATAATTAATATTGGTTTGCAATATAGAATATTCTGGTACATGATTATTTCATCTCTCTCCCTTTATTTAAGTCTTTTAAATTTTATTTTAGTGATGTTTTTGCAGTTTTCAGCATAGAGATTTTGTATCTCATTGAATTTATTTATACATATTAGATGTTTTGAAGCTATTCATTTGTAGAATATACACAGAGATATAATAGATTTTTGCATATTTTCCTTGTATTGTTCAACTTCAGTAATTTCATTTATTTTTATAGTATTGTTTATGTATTCATTTAAATTCTTAAGTATCCAGTCATGTAATCTGTGAATAATGATAGATCCCAATCCTTATACATTTTATATGTTTTGTCTGATATATTTACAGCTCATGTATTTTATTATGCTTCCTAACTTCTTGTACAATGAATAGAAATAACAAAGGCAGATATCTTGTTTCATTCCTAAACTTGAGGGAAAGTTTTAATATTTCACCATTTGAAAAGATTTTTGTCTGTCTGTTTGTTTGTAGATCTTCTTGATCAAATTAAGGGCATTTCTTTCTTTCTATTCCTAGGTTTTTGTCTTTTTAAATTATCAGTGAATAGTCATCCTTTAATTGTTATAAAGTAACATGATCTTCTGAATTACTAGACTTTGAATTCTGGCTTATTTTAGTCACATTCAGATTTATTTGTTCAGTGATGCTAATGTGGGATGTCTGCTAAGTACTGGTAATATAACAATGAACTGTCATAGAGTGAGTATAAATAAGTATTTCTGAAGTATAACTAAAAAGAAATGACTGTGAACATAATAAATACCAAAGAAAAACTCTATCTTATTAAAATAATAAATTTAAGCAAAATTTACTTGATTAAAATCATTATAATAATTTTAATACAAATACTTATGCACTATTCAATTTAAATTATTTTTATCTTTCAGATTTGGGATAAAGGTTTAGCAAAAGTGGCTCAAACATGGGCAAACCAGTGCAAATTTGAACATAGCAGCTGTTTGGATGTATCATATGGATGTTATGCAGCTCTTGAATTTATTGGAGAAAATATCTGGTTAGGCGGAATAAAGTCATTCACACCAAAATGGGCCATTACTGTTTGGTATAATGAAACCCAATTTTATGATTTTAATAGTCTGTCATGTTCCAAAGTTTGTGGCCATTATACACAGGTAAATATTTGACATCTTATTGATTAGTTCTTATTTGTGTATATTTTAATTGCCAAAAAGTTATTTTAGTATTTTTTTCTGAGTTTCTCTTGAGCTGCCAGAAAACTCAGCTTCATTTGAGAGATATTTATACTGGAAACAGAATTCTATGAAGTGAGTTTGTTTTCTCTGAACTTTAAAAATCTTGCTCTACTGTTATCTTACTTGCACTGCTTCCAACAAGAAATCTGCTGTAATCCTCGTATTTCTCTGTATGTAAAGTGCCTTTATTTTTCTGTCTTTAAATTTTTCCTGTTACCATAGGTCCTGAGCAATTTAATAATAATATCAAAGTTTTCTTCATGTTTCTTGCACATAGTTCATTGGCCTTTTTGAAGTTGTAAGTGTATAGCTTAAATCAAATTTAGAAAAATGTTGGCCATTGTTTCTGGAAATACTTATTTCTCTCACTCTCTCTCTTCTCCTCCCAGTGTCCAGTCACTCATGTAGAAAACCACTTGAAGTTTTCCCACAGTATATTGATGCTCTTGTCTCTTTTTCCTTGATTTTTTTTCTCTCAGTGATTAATTCAAGTACTTTTATTGCTACATATTTAAATTTGCTAATCTATTCTTCTGTAATGTTTAGTCTACTGTTAATCCCAGTTTGTTTTCAATCTTATATCTTAAAGTTTGTATCTTTACAAGTTTGATATTTTTACATCTTCAGTGAATAAACCTAGTATGTTTGTTTTTTCATCTAGTTGTTTAAGCATAAGACATAGAGTTGTAATAATTAATATTTTCCCTGCTAGCTCTGGTATCTATGTTAACTCTGTGTTAGTTTCAATTGGTTAATTTTTCTCTTTTTCATGAATCAAATTTTCTTCCCTCATATCATATTGGGTAAATTTTATTACATTCCATATTCCCAATATTTTACATTTTGCCTTGTTGGGTGCTGAATTTATTTGTATACTATAAACATTCTTGAGCTGTCTTTTTGGGTACAGCTAAGTTACCTGAAATTTATTTGATCCTCTTTATTCCTGCTTTTAAAATATGTTAGGTAGAGTAAAAGTAGTGTTTAGTCTAGAGCTGATAATGAGCTCTCACTACTGAGGCAAGATTTTTCTGTATATTCTATCTAATGCCTTGAGAATTATGAAATTGTCAAATTTGGAAAGTGGAAATAGGTCCTATTTCTGGCTTTGTGTAGACCTTGGTATTATTTCCTCTAGTTCTTGTAAATGGGTCTTTCTCAGCCCTAGACTAGCTTCTACACATGCATGTTTTGATTAGTATTTTGCTGAACAGATCCTGAGGACCCTCTGCACATTGCCCTAGTATGTCACTATACAATTCTCACCTCTTCAGTACTGTGCCATCTAAACTTCTCCATCCTTGGTCTCCCCCAGATCCTCAATCAGACTCTCTCAACCATAATCTAGAAGCTGTCTCCAGACAATAAACCAGGACAATTATACAGTTTACATCTTTTTTCCCTAAAACTCAGGGGTATTATATTGTGTTGCCTAATGTCTTGAAAACTGTTACTTCCTATTATTTTCCCAATTTTTAAAATTATTTCAGATCCCAGTGTAAATGTCTCTAAAATTTATCTTTTGCCCAAACCTTGATCCCAGATATGATACTGAGCCCCTAGGAGAGCCTGTTTAAGCAATAGAAAGGTTCACCTTCTTCTCTAAACTTACTCATTTCTCTAAGTTGAATTCCTATTCAGGGTCTTAAAGTCATTCCTATCAGACATGCAGTGAACAAATAATAGCAACTTCCATGTTCCCTTTATGTTCACTCTCCATCAACAACAGGATGTTCTAAGTCTAGACAATCTCCAGGATATCAGGAAAGATGTTGGTAAAGAATATAGTTTGGCTACTCCCCCAAAAATTGAGAGAATGAATCAAGTGTCAGATGTCCTGATAACAAAAGGATGCAATATCCCTAATATGGCATCAAGGTTGAGTCATAGCTTTTATATATCCTTTCTGTTCTCTTTTGCTGTAAGGAAAAAAATAAATAAAGCCTGTTCCCAAATGCCCCTTTTCCCTTAGTATTGCTAGTTCAGAAAGGGGAGCTTACTCTTCATTGGCTAGTTTACACACCAGGTTAAATAATTAGGAATGATTATATTCTTATAAAATCAACAACTATATCTTGCTTAACGTTCTAAACAAAATAAGAGAAAGTTTTCTTGCATTTACCACCTACCAATATTCATATTAGAGTTACATCCAATGTTCATATTAATATTACATCGTTTCTTTAATGAAAGCAATATATCATAAACCTACATAGTCAACATTTTCACCATTCCACAAGCCCTCCAAAAGTCACAATTAAGACAGAATAGAATTTCATGGTGTAGTTATTCACGAGCCAAATTGTTAAACATGATTTTTTTGAAATATATATTTTAGTTTTATTGTTTATTAATTGTTAATAAACAATGTTAAAACATTCAAAAAGAAAACACTGTTTTAATGATCTCACTTTATCTCATTTCATTAAGTGGGAAACTACCCCAGAATTGATCTGTCACTTACTCAACAAAATCACACAGATGGCTGAAAGCGAAACTCATTTTTTTTTTTTTTTTTGAGCTAGTGTCTCTCCCTGTCACCGGGGCTGGAGTGCAATGGCATGATCTCAGCTCACTGCAACCTCCTCCTCCTGGGTTCAAGCAATTCTCCTGCCTCAGCCTCCTGAATAGCTGAGATTTCAGGTGTGTGCCATCGCACTTGGCTAGCTTTTGTATTATTAGTAGAAACAGCGTTTCACCATGTTGGCCAGGCTGGTCTTGACCCCTGACTTCATGATCTGTCTGCCTCAGCCTCCCAAAACTCATTTTTAAATTCTCAGTTCACTGTGTTTTTCTTTCACTTTACTGATTCTCAGGCAAACAAAAAGGCAGTAAAATATATTTTGCAAAACTATTGATTCTGGCTAGAACAAGCCTATGGAAAAAAATTGACTGATATATCAATTTATGAAATAGGTTAGTATGTTTTGCCAATAAAGTAAAATAAATGAGATCAGAAATTTGTGTTGTCAAAATTTATTCTGTGTCTAAATTCCTTGGATTTTTTTCAAATGGAGTAAATCAATATTTTCTTCCCTTTTGTGTTTATTTGGAAAATGAAAAAAAAATTATTCTATCATTGTCACAAAAAAATAGTAAGGTTCCTATCTTCCATAACTAGTTTTCCATAGAAGTCTTCTTCCTTTTGCATAACTTTGCTATTTTTTGCAACTAGATAAAAATTAAGATTTACCATCCTTATGGCAGGCATCTTTGAAAATCAACTCAATATGTTTTTAATCCTTACTTTGTGACTTGACAAAGGTAAGAATATGATTAAGATTGCAAAATTTAAAATGTAATTATAAATTATGTAGAATTTTTCTGAGAAAAACAAATAAATATGTTACTGTTTCCATTTACAGTCTGATTTTAATATTGTTTGTATTATATACCCATAGATAGAATTAAAGTGTATTTCATAAATAATCTAGAAGAAATTATTTTATATATTACATTATTAATTTGGCTATATATTATATTCTTGTTTTGATTTATGAGAATTACCAGTAAGGAAAAACTAGCTAGGTAGCACTCATGAAAGCAACCCTAACAAAATAAAAATTTTAAACTAAATACAGAAACTATAAAAAATACGTAACTAATAAATATTTGTGTACATTCTTTTTTGTAGTATGACAAAGATTAGAGCAATTCTCAAAATGCATTGTTTGCATAGAAATGTTTTGCATATTTTATCTTGAAATGCCTTTCTTTATAGGTAGTTTGGGCCAATTCAGTTTATCTTGGTTGTGCGGTTGCAGCATGTCCTGACCTTGGGGGAGCTTCATCTGTGATGTTTGTATGCAACTACGGACCTGCGTAAGTTATTTTCCCTTAAAAATATTTTAATTGATATTAATGTTTATGATGGGTGCCAAATAAGAGGATCTTCTGCTAGAGACATGTGTATTTTTGATAAGTGATGGCTCCCTCTACAATGCTAATTCAAATGAGATAGGTGAAAATAGAAGATGGTGATAGAATATTGCCTTATTTAAAGAAAAACTATACTTGCCATAAAATATTTAAACTTGAGAGAGAAAATGATGGAGGCTGTTAGGTTAAAAAAAAAGACATAATATAAAATACATCGCCACTGTAATATATAAATACTGAAGCACAAAAAGGCAGTCAGATGCTTCTCTAATATAATATAAAATACATGGAATAAGAAAATGACTGAGAATGATTGTAAAAGCACATACTTTTAAGAAAAGAACAACACAACTTTAAATGTCTTGCTGATAATTGCATATTAAATGAAAATTTAGCATAAGTTTAATGGGAAACTCCAAAAATGAAATTATAGAACTCAAAGCCCAGTGGATCTCTACCAAGAAGAATATAAAAACAGTTAATAACCCAGCTCTTCAACAAACATCAATTTAAAAACAAGCAGTAGAAAAGATAAAAACAAAGACAAAGAATAAACATGCAACATCGATGAAAAGGAGCTGAGATATGCCAAAATTACTAGAGAGAGGCAGAAGTGTGTATATATCTCTCTGTATTTTCTTCCATAACCTCTCACTTGGAAGCAAAAACAAGAATGATAAATACAAATTCTCACAGCTTGGGAAAAGCAGAGTTTTTATAGATATCAGAGAAATTGTAAAACTGCTGGCACATTTATTATCATCTTTTCTCTTAAGTAGAAAATCTTAAGATTTGACATGAAAAGAGAGTAATAATAAGGGATGGAGGCTCAAGATTTGACGAAAAAGCAGTTAAACATCATATTGCTTTGAATAAATCAGGTTTGGGGGTCTAAACAAATTACGTATGTAACAGATTTCTTATGGATCTTGTGAAAGCATAAGAGGATATTGTTATGTCACCCCTGGCCAAGAGATAGGGAGGCCAATATACTCTGTCACTTGAAACAAAAGCCAAAAAAGAAACAAAACAGATAAACCACATGAAGCAATGGTTTGTAAGACACTGGCCATAATACAACAATGGGCTGTGATCTCTGAAAAATAACAAAACAAGTTAGTCCTATAATTCCCCCAGCTTCCTGTCTCAATGAAAGCTTTCAGGTCATAGCACATGAAATTACTAAGAAAAACCCAAAATCAACAACAGACAAGCAGAGAGCCAAATCATGAATGAACTCCCATTCACAATTGCTAGAAAGAAAATAAATACCTAGGAATACAACTAACAAAAAAAAAAGTGAAGGACTTCTTCAAGGAGAACTACAAACCACTGCTTAAGAAAATCAAAGAAGACACAAACATATGAAAAAACATTCTATGTTCATGGAGAGTAAGAATCAATATCATGAAAATGGCCATACTGCCCAAAGTAATTTATAGATTCAATGTGCTCACCATCAAGGTACCATTGACTTTCTTCACAGAATTAGAAAAACTACTTTAAATTTCATTTGGAACAAAAAGTGCCTGTATAGCCAAGACAATCCTAAGCAAAAAAGAATAAAGCTGGAGGCATCACACTACCTGACTTCAAGCTATACTACAAGGCTACAGTAACCAAAACAGCATGGCACTTATACAAAAACACATATATAGACAAATGGAACAGAATACCGAACTCAGAAATAAGACTGCATATCTACAATCATCTGATCTTTGATAAACCTGACAAAAGCAATGAAGGAAGGACTCCCTATTTAATACATGATGCTGGGAGAACAGGCTAGCGATATGCAGAAAACTGAAATTGGACCACTTTCTTACACCTTATACAAACATTAGCTTAAGATGGATTAAAGGCTTAAATATAAACCCCAAAACTATAAAAACCCTAGAAGAAAATCTAGGCAATACCATTCAAGATGTAGGCATGGGCAAACATTTCATGACAAAAACATCAAAAGCAATTGCAAAAAAAGCAAAACTGGACAAACAGGATCTAATTAAACTAAAGAGCTTCTGCGCAGCAAAAGAAACTATTATCAGAGTGAACAAGCAACCTACAGAATGGGAGAAAATTTTAGCAATCTTATCGATCTGACAAAGGTCTAATATCCAGAATCTACAAGAAACTTAAATAAATTAAAAAAAAAATTCAGAAGTGGGCAAAGAACATGAACAGAAACTTCTCAAAATAAGACATTTCTGCAGCCAACAAATATAGGAATAGAAGTGCAACATCACTGGTCATTAGAGAAATGCAAATCAAAACTACAATTAGATACCATCCCATGCCAGTCAGAATGGTGATTATTAAAAAGTCCAGAAACAGATGCTGGTGAGGTTGTGATGAAATAAGAACGTTTTACACCATTGGTGGGATTGTAAACTCCATAATAATCCAAACATTGTGGAAGACAGTGTGGTAATTACTCAAAGATCTAGAACCAGAAATACCATTTGAGCCAGTAATTCCATTACTAGATATATACCCAAAGGAATATAAATCATTCAGTTACAAAGATATGTGCACACGTATGTTCAGTGTGGCATAATTTACAATAGCAAGGATGTGGAATCAACCCAAATGCCCATAAAATAAAACATGGTACATATATACCATGGAATGAGATCATGTCATTTGCAGGGACATGAATGGAGATGGAAGTCATTATTCTCAGCAAACTAATGCAGAAACAGAAAACAAAACACCTCATGTTCTCACTTATAAATGGGAACTGAACAATGGGAACACATAGTCACACAAAGAGTAACAACACACACAGGAGCCTGTTGTGGGTGGGGTGGGGAGAGGAAGAGCATGAGCAAAAATACCCAGTGCATGCTGGACTTAATACCTGGGTGATGGGTTGATCTGTGCAGCAAACCACAATAGTACACATTTACCTATGTGACAAACCTGTACATCCTTCATTTGTACCCTGGAACTTAAAAATAAAATAAAATAAAATATTCAGCCCAAAATCTCCTTAAACAGATAAGCAACTTCAGCAAAGTCTCATGATACAAAATCAATGTGCAGAAATCACAAGCATTCCTATACACCAGTAACAGGCAAACAGAGAGCCAAATCAAGAGAGGACTCCCATTCACAAATGCTACAAAGAGAATAAAATACCTAGGAATACAACTAACAAAGGATATAAAGGACTTCTTTAAGGAGAACTACAAACCACTGCTCCAGAAAATAAGAGAGGACACAAACAGATGGAAAAACATTCCATGCTTATGGTTAGGAAGAATCAATATTGTGAAAATGGCCATACTGCCCAAAGTAATTTATAGAGTCAACACTATTCCCATCAAGCTACCATAGGCCTTCTTCACAGAACTGGAAAAGAACCACTTTAAACTTCATATGGAACCAAAAGAGAGCCTGCATAGCCAAGACAATCCTAAGCAAAAAGAACAAAGCTGGAAGCATCACACTACCTGACTTCAAACTATACTACAAGGCTACAGTAATCAAAACAGCATGGTACTGATACCAAAACAGAGATATAGACCAATGGAACAGAACAGAGGCCCAGAGGCAATGTTGCACATCTACAACTATCTGATCTTTGACAAATCTGACAAAAACAAGCAATGGGGAAAGGAGTCCCTGTTTAATAAATGGTGTTGGGAAAACTGGCTAGCCATGTGCAGAAAGCTGAAACTGGACCCTTTCCTTACACCTTACACTAAAATTAACTCTAGGTGGATTAAAGATTTAAACATAAGACCTAACACCATAAAAACCCTAGAAGAAAACCTAGGCAAAACCATTCAGGACATGGGCATAGGCAAGGACTTCATGACTAAAACACCAAAAGCATTGGCAACAAAAGCCAAAATAGACAAATGGGATCTAATTAATCTTAAGAGTTTCTGCACAGCAAAAGAAACAATCATTAGAGTGAACTGGCAACCAACTGAATGGGAAAAAATTTTGCAATCTACCCATCTGACAAAGGGCTAATATCCAGAATCTACAAAGGACTAAAGCAGATTTACAAGAAAAAAAAAACCCATTCAAAAATGGGCAAAGGATATGAACAGACACTTTTCAAAAGAAGACATAGATGAGGCCAACAAATATATGAAAAAATGCTCATCATCACTGGTCATTAGAAAAATGCAAATCAAAATCACTTTGAGATGCCATCTCATGCCAGTTAGAATGGTGATCATTAAAAAATCTGAAGACAACAGATGCTGGAGAGGATGTGGAGAAACAGGAACACTTTTACACTATTGTTGGTGTGTAAATTAGTTCAACCATTGTGGAAGACAGTGTAGTGATTCCTCAAGGATCTAGAAATAGAAATTCCATTTGACCTAGCAATCCCATTACTGGGTATATACCCAAAGGATTATAAATAATTCTATTATAAAGACACATGCACGTGTATGTTCATTGTGGCACTGTTTACAATAGCAAAGACCTGGAACCAACCCAAATGCCCATCAATGATAGACTGGACAAAGAAAATGTAGCACATATACACCATGGAATACTATGCAGCCATAAAAAATAATGAGTTCTTGTTCTTTGAAGAGTCATGGATAAATCTGGAGACCATCATTCTCAGCATACTGACGCAAGAACTGAAAACCAAACACCACATGTTCTCACTCATAGGCAGGTGTTGAACAATGAGAACACATGGGCACAGGGAGGAGAACATCACACACTGGGGTTTGTTGGGGGTGGGTGGCTAGGGGAGGGACAATGGGGGTGGGGAGGTTGGGGAAGGATGACACTGGGAGGAATGTCTGATGTAGGTGATGGAGGGATGGAGACAGCAAACCACCATGGCATATGTGTACCTATGCAACAATCGGGCAAGATCTGCACATCTTAAAGTACTTAAAGTACAATTTAAAGAACTTAAAGTACAATTTAAAAGGGTGTGTGTGTGTGTGTGTGTGTGTGTCTGTGTGTCTGTGTAGTTTTAAAAAAGAAAAAGAGAAGAGATGACAGCAGTTTTTCACTGGACATAATTCAAGAGAGAAGACAGCAATATCTTTAAAAACAAAAGCAAAATAAAACTCAACTAAAAATTCTATATACAGAAAATCTTTTAAAAATAAAGGTTAAATGTGTTTATACTGGAGATGATAACTTTGTGGATAAATATATAAGGCTTTTTTCTTATTATTTTTTATTTCTCTTTCAATGATATTTAGTCAAAATAAATCTTTTGTGAGTGATATAGTATATGTAAAATTAAACCACCCAAGTTCTTTTAATTCATATGAAGTGGAATAATCTAACTTGACTGCCATAAGTAAAAGATCCACACTATAAATTCTAAAGTAACCACTAAAATTAAGCAAAACAAAGAGTAATCACAAATATGCCAGCAAAGCAGGTAAAATGGAATTTTAAAAAGATATTTAATTAACCCAAAGAAAAGCAAGAAGAAAAGAAAAGGGAAACAGAGAACAGATGAAACAAATATAATAAATAAGATGATAGCCTCAAAACTATCAATAATTATGTTAAATTTAGATGGTATAAATGCCCTGAATTTAAAAACAGAGATTGCACAATTGGCTAAGAAATTGAAAACCAGCTTTGTGCTGCCTACAAGAAACTTTAGGATTTTTTTTTTAACTTTGAATATAAAAAACACAAATAGACTAGAAGCAAAAGAATGGGAAAAGGTTTACCATGCTAACATTAGTCAAAGAAAGCTACAGTGCTGGGCACAGTGGCTGACACCTATAATCCCAACTGCTCAAGTGGTTAATGTGGGAGAATCATTTGAGGAAATAATTTCAAGACCATCCTGAGCAACATAGTGAGACTGCATCTCTAGAAAAATAAAAATAAAATATAACTTTGGCATGGTAGCACATGCCTATAGTTTCAGCTACTCAGGAGGCTGAGGTGGTAATATAAGCAGAGCCTAGAATTTTGAAGCTGTAGTGAACTATAATTTCACCACTGCATTCCAGCCTGGGAAACAGAGTGAGACTCCATCTCAAATAAAAAGATAGATAGATAGATAGATAAATAAATAAATGCTGCACAGTTTACATTAATATAAGAAAATGTAGATTTCAGGGCAAAGAATACTATCAGAGATAAAAGTCATTTTGCAATGATAATTGGGTTAATTAATCAAGAGAACATAAGAGTCCTAAAAAGCAGCTAAAAACATAGATTAAAATTATGTGAAGCAAAAACCAATATTACTGTAAGGAGAATTAGATAAATCCATAATTAACATTAGATATTTCAATTATCCCATCTGATAAAAGGAAAAACAAGTAGATGGAAAATAAGTAGGTTTATAAAGTTGAACACTCTCAGGCAACTTTGCCTGATGGACATTGGTAGACTATACCACCCCAAAACAGAGAAAAACATATTTTTTCAAGTGTACATGGAATATTTAATAATAAAGACCATACTCTAGGTCATAAAACAGGTCTTGATGCATTTAAATGGATTAAAATGATACAAAATATGTTGTCTGATGATAGTAAAATTAAATTACAAATTAACAGAAAAACCCTGAAAATGTCCAATGTCCAATATTTGAATAATAACACACCTCTAAATAACTCATGAATCAAAGAATAACTCAAAAAAGAAGTTAGAAAGTATGTTGAACTGAATGAAAATACAATCAGAACATACAGGATGCTATTAAAAGAGTAATTATGAGAAAATTTATGCCACTAAAAGCCCACAATAGAAAAAAGAACTGTCTCCAGTCAATGACCTTGCCTTCCACCTAAGAAACTAGGGGTAAAAAAAGAGCAAATTAAATCTAAAGTTAAAAAAAATGAAATAATAAAAATGAAAGCATACATAAATAGAATAACAAACAGAAAAACAGTTAAAAATCAATGAAAATTAAAGGTTAACATTTTATTAATAAAATTGATCATCTCCAAGCCATACTGATGAGAAAAAAGATAAAAATAATATGAGAACATAAAGAGGTGACAGCAATACAGATTTTACAGATATTAAAAGTAAAATAAGAAAATATGAATAACATTCATGCCAATAAATTTTACAACTTGGATGAAATGTAAGCATTTTTCAAAAGACAAAAATTACACAGGAGAAAAAAGACCAATATCCCTCACAAACATAGGTATAAAAAAGCTAAACAACATTTAGCTTTAAATTGAACATTTTTTTTTTTTTGAGACAGAGTTTCACTCTTTGTTGCCCAGGGTGACATGCAATCCCACAATCTCGGCTCACTGCAACCATCACCTCTCCTACCTTATCCTCCCAAGTAGCTGGAATCACAGGTGCCCGCCACCAAGCCCAGCTAATTTTTGTATTGTTACTAGACATGGGGTTTCACCATGTTGGTCACGCTGGTCGCAAACTCCTGACCTCAGATGATCCACCTGCCTTGGCCTCCCAACGTGCTGGGATTACAGGCATGAACCACTGCACCCAGCTCGAATTCAACAATATTTTAAAAACAAAACACACTTTATCTCAGAGGGATATATTCTAGGACTGCAGGTCTCATTTAACATTCTAAAATAAATCAGTTAATCAATCAACCTGAAAGTAAGAATTATATGATTCTCTCAATAGATTCAGAAAAAGCCAAACGTTAACTCCTGATGAAGGCTCCCAGAAAGCTAAAAATAGAAAAGAATGTTATAAATCCAATAAAGAACATCTATGAAAAATTGACAGCTAATACTATTCCTAATAAAAATAAATGTATGTAACATACCAGACAGTAAATATGTTAGACTTTGTATATATATAATAATATACATATTAGCTTACAGACTGCATAAAAACAGGAAAATAGAATAAAAATACATAAAAACAGACCACAGGACAGATTTGGCCTCTGGGCCATATTGTGCTGACTGTTACTTTATAGAAATTTTACTGAAATCTACTAAAATTCATCTAAAACTAGTAAGTTTAGCAATCTTTTAGGATACACAATAAGTATACAAAAATTAATTACATGTCTGTATACTAACAACATCAGAAATTGAATGAAAATAACATCATTTATAATAGCATCAAAAAATATAAATTATCTTGAAATAGATCTAGCAGAAGAAAGAGATCTGTACACTGAAAACTATATAATATCACTAGAGAAACTAACAAAGATACAAATAATTAGAAAGATATATGTTGTTCATGAGTTAGAAGACTCAGTATTGTTAAGACGTCTTTTTTTTTTTTTTATTTTTTCTGAATTGATCTATGGATTCAATACAAACCCAGTCAAAATTCTACCAGGATTTTATTGCGTAAATTGACAAATTGATCAGAAAATTCATATGGAAGTGCGAAAACTTTGGATAACCAAACAACTTGAAATAGAATAAATTTAAAGGACTAATACTATTGTTTTCAAGTGCTAATAATATGGTTTTCAAAAGTTGTTAAAACTATAAAACAATCCCAACATTGTGGTATTTGCATAGTTAGACAAGTAGATTAGTGGAACAGAATAGAGAGATCAGAAATAGATCCACACATGGTTGACCACATATTTTCAACTAATTTTCCAGAAATGCACAAAGGTATTGCAGTAGAAAAAATTTTGTTCAATGAATAATGCTGGAACAATTAGTCATTCATAAAGTAACTTGGATCTATACAACATACAAAAATTAACTCAAAATGAATAATTAATGTATTTGTTCATTTTCACACTACTATAAAGAAATACCCAAGACTGGGCAATTTATAAAGGAAAGAGGTTTAATTGACTACAGTTCCACATAGCTAGGGAAGCCTGAGGTAACTTACAATTATGGCATAAGGCAAAGGAGGAAGCAAACACCTTCTTCACAGTACAGCAGCAAGAGAGAGAAAAGAAAAGGAGGAAATTCTAAACATTTTTAAAACCATCAGATCTCTTGACAACTCACTCACTATCATGAGAACAGCATGAGGGAAACTGCCCTCATGATCCAATCATCTCTCTCTCTCATAAAGTGGGGATTATAGTTTCCTCCCTCAATACATAAGAATTATATTTAGAGATAAGGTTTGAGTGGGGACACAGAGCCAAACCCTATCATTCTGCCCCAGCCCCTCCCAAATGTCATGTCTTTTTACATTTCAAAACCAATTATGCCTTTCCAACAATCCCCCAAAATCGTAACTCATTTTGGCATTAACTCTAAAGTCCACAGTTCAAAGTCTCATCTGAGAAAAGGCAAGTCCCTTCTGCCTACGAGCCTGTAAAATCAAAAACAATTTAGTTCCTTCCTAGATACAATGGGGGTACAGGCATTGAGTAAATGCTCCCATTCAAAATGTGAGAAATTGGCCAAAATGAAGAGGTCCCACCCAAGTCCAAAATCCAGTGGGGCAGTCATTAAATCTTAAATCTCTGAAATAATCTCCTTTAGCTCCATGTCTCATATCTGGGCATGCAGATGTGAGAGGTGGGTTCCCACAGCCTTGGGCAGCTCCTTCACAGGCTGATATTGAGGGCTGTGGCTTTTCCAGGTGCATGGTGCAAGCTGTCAGTGGATCTATCATTCTGAGGTCTGAAGGATGGTGGCCCTGTTCTCACAGCTTCACTAGGCAGTGCCCCAGTAAGGACTCTGTGTGGGGACTCCAACTCCACCTTTCCTTTCCACACTGTGCTAGTAGAGGTTCTCCATGAGGGCTCTGTCCATGCAGAGGACTTCTGCCTAGACATCCAGGCATTTCCATACATCCTCTGAAATCTAGGTGGAGGTTTCCAATCTTCAATTCTTGCTTCTGTGCACCCACAGGCCCAACACTGTTGCAGTTTTTCTGCCCCTTAGCTCAGATAGGTCTGAGTTCTTGTCTCACAATCAGGAAGAATTTAGTATATGAACACTGAAGAGTGAGTGGAGTAGAATTTACTAAGGAAAAGGAAAGCTCTCAACAAAGAGGGGACATGGCAGGAAGGGGATGGTTCCCCTACCTAAAGGCTGGAAAGTACCCCCTTGTGGCCAGGTCTAGGGGCTCTTTATGTACTCAGAATGGAGAGTGTGTGCTGATTGATCGGTGAGTATGCAAAAAAAAAAGTTAAAGTGAAGACACCACTCAGAGTTGGGCACAATGGTGTAGAAAACTAATTAGGAAAGGGTAGACATATGTAAAATAGGTGAAGAGTGGGTATCAATCAGAGGAAAGTGCACCAAACAAGAAGACAAGTTTTCAAACCAGTCCAAGGATTTAACTTGTAGCTTGGCTTTCAGGTTTTAAACTGTCTTTGGTTTGGAGGTGGGGTTTCACCAGGGACACACTCCTATCTGCCTAGGCATTTGGCTGCCTCCTACTACTCTCAACACCACATAGAAGTCACCAAGGCTTGGGGCTTGCACCCTCTGAAGCAACAGCCCAAGCTGTACCTCAGCCTGTTTTAGGCTGGAGCAGCTGGAACACAGAGCACCAAGTCCCAAGGTTTCATACAGCAGCAGGGTTCTGGGCCCAGCCTAAGAAACCAGTTTTTCCTCCTAGGCCTCGTGGTCTGTCATAGGAGGGGTTGTCACCAAGATCTCTGACATATCCTAAAGACATATTCCCCATTTTCTTGGTGATTAACATTTGGCTCCTCATTAATTACCCAAATTTCTGCAGCCAGCTTGAATTTCTCCCAAGAAAATGAGTTTCTCTTTTCTATTGTATCATTAGGCTGCAAATTTTCCAAATTTTTCTCCCCTGCTTCCCTTTTAAACATAAGTTTCAATTTCAGATCATCTTGAATGACCTTTGTTCCAGTTCTGAAGAAGTTTCCCATCTCTATCTGAGACCACGTCAGCCTGTACGTCATTGTTCACATGATTATCAGCATTTTGGTCAAAACCATTCAACATGTCTCTAGGAAGTTTCCAACTTTCCCACATCTTCCTGTCATTTTCTGAACCCTCCAGACTGTTTCAATCTCTGCCTGTTACCCAGTTCCAAAATTGCTTTCACATTTTTAGGTTATCTTAATTGTATTCATTTACCCCAATACAAATTTCCGTTATTAGTTCATTTCGCACTGCTATAAATACCTGAGACTGGGTAATTTGTAAAGGAAATAGATTTAATTGACTCACAGTTTCATGTGGCTATGGAGGCCTCAGGAAACTTACAATCATGACAGAATGGGAAGGGGAACCCAGGAACTTTCTTACAGTGCAGCATGAAAGAGAAAAGGAGGAACTTCTAAACACTTTTAAAACCATCAGATCTCATGAGAACTCACTATCATGAGAACAGCATAAGGCAAACTGCCCCCATAATCCAATCACCTCCCTCGCTTAACATGTGGGGATTACAGGTTCCTCCCTCAACATGTGGGAATTAAAATTCAAGATGAGATTTGGGTGGGGACACAGAGCCAAACCATATCAATAGGCCTAAATGTACCATCTAAAACTATAAAAATTTTAGAAGAAAAGATTAACAAAAAACCTTTACGGCCTTTAGATAGCCAAAGATTTTTAAACTGCTACACCAAAACTATGATATATAAATTAAATGTCATTAAAATTAAAAATAACTACTATTCAAAGACACTGTTAAGAAAATGAAAAGACAAGCCACAGACTGGAAGAAAGTCTGTAAACAACAATAACAACAACATATATCACAAAATGGATGTACCCTGGAATACAGGAAGAAATCTCACAACTCAATATTAAAAAAATTTAAAACTCAATTCCTTTTTTTTTAAATAAATACAAAGAAAATATGTAAGTAACAAATACACACATAAAAATGCTCAACATCATTAGTTATTTTAAAAAATACAAATTAAGGTCACAATAAATACCACTATACCACTATTAGAATGACTAGTGATTGGCCATGCCAAATGCTGGGGACAAAGTGAAGGTCATGGTATTCTCACACACTGTTAGATCTGTGTCCCTATAATGACATACATATGAATGTTTTGAACATTCATAGCAACCCTATGGGCAGTGGCCAAAAACTTGAGCAACCCAAATGCCCATCAACAAAAGAATATATAACTAAATTGTGGCGTATTCTTTAATAGAATACTACTCATGTTATTATGTTTTTATTTGTGTACTCTAAGTAACACTTTTTTAAGTCTCACAGACAGAAGAAAAGAAAGAAGCTATGGAAAATGTATGACTTATACTATTAAAAATCAGGCATAATAGCTGTCAAGTCTTACATCATCAAATAAAACTAGATAAGGACTGTGATATTATACTTTAAAATTAAGCCATAAAACACATGTTTGTTTGCAATTTAAATATTACTTATTTCATGTATAAAATGAAGAAATAATCATACTATCTATGATAAAAACTTTGCAACTATCACATGCATAATTACACTGGGTTCACATCTCATTCTTGTTCTATAGAATATTCAAGAATAGAACTTCCTTATGGTTCATCCTGTAAGGAACTGTTTTCACACTTTATTTTAACAAAAGAAATGAAAATAAAATTGAGACATATTATTATTTTTCATTTTCAACATTTATGATTTAATGAATGACTAAACCAACTTATATAAATGTATGCATGAAATTAGAGAAATTAACAGCCATTTGGCTAATCAATGTTTCTCTTTTTTACAGAGGAAATTTTGCAAATATGCCTCCTTACACAAAAGGACAATCTTGCTCTCTCTGCTCAAAAGAAGAGAGATGTGTAAAGAATCTCTGCAGTAAGAAAAAAAGAAAAAAAAATCATAACATTGTATTTGGAGAGTAATATATATATTATATTTTAAAATTTAGCTTCTCAATTTTACAAAATTGTGGACAAGGTTTGATTACTGTTATCTAATGATATAAATAATTTGTCATAAATATTAATACTTAAACTCAGATGATCCCTGCTTTCTTTACTGATTATTTTCCCTCTGAAGCTAAAGAGCAGAAAGAATGAGGTATGACCATAATCCAATTTGCTGCTGCACTGAAAAGAATTATGGATTTAAATACTTCTTATTTGTATTTACTTTAATTGACCTCTTTTTATTAGTTGTTAGAATAGTGACCCATTCAGAAGTAATTTGTTAGTCAATGTTCAAAGTAATTATGATTAAAAACTAACGCGTTTATCTTTCATGATCATGTTTTGGTTCTCAAAACAAATATACTTTTTAAGGCTAAAAGTATAAATTTTGGGTGGTGAAGCCAGAGAAAAAAATGGAGCCATGTGTCAAAAAAGTGTCAAACTCTGTAAAATATTTGCCAACATTTATTCTGGGCCAAATATGAGTGGCCAATGGCCCATGAGACAGCCCTCAAGAGATCCTGAGAACATAAAGTGCAACAAGAATTGATTGGCCATATAAGCTTTTTTTATTGGCTTTGCTGTAACTTTACCTAAAACTATGTTATTCTAGGTAAAACCTTGGTAAAATAACCAGTGTCTTCCATTGTCCTGTTTTAAAAGAGAAGACTCTTACTAGACTTATGCAAATGAGTGTATTGTCATAAAATCAGAATACTCAGGAACTATTTTTGAATTTTGAACTCAGGTAGAGAGAAAGGTAAATTTGCTCACAAAAGGCTACTTTACCCAATTAAACTATAAATAACTCAAAAGATAAAGATTTCCTTGCCTCTTCTTTAACCAGAGCAGCAGCCCTCAAAATAAGATGTTGTTTGTTCACCTTGGAACTTCTATTCACAAGCCAAGTAGCTCTTGTCAGATCTGAGAAAGCCCTTTATCAGGCACTATAGAATTTCACAGCTCCTCACATAGTTAGAGTGAGACCTAGGGGAAAAAGAGGGCTTCTGGTCATGAATATCTCCTCTTTATATCCGCAGGTAGCAAGATCCTATATAAATTATTTTCATTTTATCATAAAATTTGGGGGCCACCATTATTTATATTAATACAAGGGTAGCTTCAGTTAACATCCCATAGCAAGGCAGTAAATGCCTCATAAGTGGAAATTCTCTAGTCCAAAGTCTAGTAGTTGTCATTAAGAAATCCTCACAGATTTTTCCATAAGACCCAATAAATGCTCCATAAAGAGCTATCAAGTGGAGGATTTGTCCTGACCAGCACTCCAGCTTCTACCCTATATTCTGTGAGCTCAGGCAGCCTTACTAGTTCTCATTTAGCATGTTCAATTAACATTTCACAAAGGACATATTTTTCATGCCTTCAGATTTATGTATTATATAAGGGAAACATCTCCAATGAGATATAATACCCAGTTTCATAAGACATTTAGATAAAGGAGGTCACAACTACCTTACATAAAGCATGTTTAAACCTTTCAAATCTAATACTATCAACTTTTACATTTTTATGTTCTAGTCCTAGGAACTTTTCTTCTCTACCACCAGACCATTTTACCTGTGCTGGTGAAAAAGTATCTGAGTTACCAGCAGGGAATTGAGCAAAGAAACTCAGTCCCTTTTGTCAATTTTCATCTAAATTTGCCTCAACAGTGCACCAGGCAATGTCAGTTTTCTCATTATAATGTCTGCCTTTTGATTATTCTTAAATTTTCTCAATCTGGGATCAAATGCAGAACACTGGTGTGGTGCTATTTAATGTTGGAGGATCAGCAGGGGCTGCCTTATGTCCACTCAATCTTTGATAGTGTTGTAAAGACCTTTGTTTTGACTCCATCAATCTTCATTTTATTTATTTCATTTCTTAATAACCATCTAAAGATTTCCACTCTTCTGAGATGAGTTCTTGGACTCCTTTACCTTTCTCTTTTTTTAAATTACCTTAATATTTTATTAGCATCTCTGAGACTCCTGAGGGAAAACAAATTTGATAAGTTTTCTCAAATATTTGTTCAATTCTACATGAGTAATGCCACCTGGGGTGCCCTATAAAAAGAGTTTCCTTTACTACAACATTTACCATGACCTTAGTAATAGGCATATTTGGTGGGTGAATATCCTGGTCATCATAAAGCCAGTCTCACATGTCTTGAATATAAAGCATTTCAGCTGCCTCATCTTGGGTGCTCCACTTGGCATTTTATAGGAAGAGTTGGGCAGTCCCCTTCTCAGAGTAAACAGACCTTACAGTGGCATTTATCCAATCCACTAAACTGCTAATTGTCTCAGGAATAACTTCCTGTGCATCCAGATCACATATACTTATCAATTGCTTAATAGTAAGCTATGAATCTTACATTGACCCAAACATGCTCTTTTATTGTGTAGCATTTAAAATTAAAGATGCTTTCCTTAAAGTGGTTATTTTTACAATCCATTACACTAAAGGTTTCTCAGGAAGCTGATGATAGCAATCTACAAAATGGATCAATTATTTTTAACTTTATACCCTCTGGTTTTAATAGTTGCTTGGTTTTGCCCTTCCCCGACATTGACTATCTTCTTAGTAACCACAGGTGTCAGAGGTAATTTTTGTTGCCCTGGGTTAATTTTTCCCTTTGTGGGTAGCTTTGAGGCTAGTGGCCTGAGCTAATGTACATCTGAGCTCAGTCCAGCCTTAAGGCCCAACTCAGCACTCTTATCTTCATTCTACCTATTAAAAATAATAATGACTAAGGAATTGAATATTTTGCTTTTTTCTTAGTAGTCTGCATTTTCTTATGCATTCAGAGAACCAACTCCCTGGGATTATGACTATGATTCATCTCTAAATTTCACTGGCAACTTTTACCTTTAGTAATTGAATGCAATCCAGCTGCAACTCCTTAAAATGGGTGATCACGTGGCCATCCAAGAGTCAAAGATTTCTTATTCCCCACCCTTTTATTTTTCTCTTTATCCATTTAGTATTATCTGCACAATTTGTTTCCTTTATTTTAAAGCTACTCAAATGCCCTCTAAACTAACAAAAATATTATGTTCTCTTTAGCAAAAATTATATACTTATGTTTCTATAAACTTCACAACAAAATAAGACCAAAAAAATTTTTTACTTTCCTACTATCTTAGCTTTTAACATCCCAAATTCCCAGTGGGGGGAAAAATTACTTAATATAACATAACATGATGTTAAGATTTTAAACTACTAGAGAAAAATTTGAGATTAATTTATCAAATTAATCTGAATAAATATTACAAAAGTCTTGTGAACTAAAAGGTATCAGAGCTAGCTTTTGTTAGTTTCATATGCATTTACTTCTCTTCAAGCTAATTAATTAGAGCTCTTGCATATTTTGGTAGTAAAATATCACTTTTATATGGCACATATAAATGTATAGATATAACAGACATACAAACAAAACCAGATTCTATAAGATTTTTTATTTGCCTGTTTTCAAATATTCTCTCCCTTATTTTAAACTATTAATTTTAAAAAGTTACAGGAGCCAACTAAAATTGAAGGAAAGAGTTACCATCCTAGGACTTCTCAAAAGGGAGAAAGAGCTAAAGCAGCAGGGTACAGCATAAGTTAAACTTCTGAGAGATCCATCTGAAGAATTTTTAAATTGAACTTAAAACAGGCTATAGAATTTAAAAATTAACTCATAGGTACAACAAACCACCAGGGCACATGTATACCTATGTAGCAAACCTGTAAATTCAGCACATGTATCTCAGAACTTAAAGTAAAATTTAAAAAAAAAATGTCTTGCATTGGGCATCTTCCACCAAGATGGCCAAATAGGAACAGCTCCAGAGCTCAACTCCCAGCAAGAAAGACACAGAAGACAAGTGAACTCTGCATTTTCAACTGAGGTACCAGGTTTATTTCAATGGAACTGGTTGGACAGTGGGTGTAGCCCAGGGAGGGCAAACTGAAGCAGGGCAGGGAACTGCCCCAACAGGGAAGTACAATTGACTGTAGGATTGGGAACTTTTTCCCCCTCAGCACTCCAGTTCAGATACTGTGCTTTTCCTATGCCCTTGCAAACCCATAGTATGGGAGAACGCCGCCGGGCTGAGAAGCACCATGAGTTGCCAGTGCAGATCTGAGTGACAGCTCCAGCCAGCCTGGCACCACAAGTATCAGCACAGAACTGGGCAGAGGTTTTGGCTAACACCGAGAGTACCTACAGGACGTATCTACCCACCTTCCAGAAAGAGGGAGAGCTGAAAGCAGGGAGACAGGTGATATGGCTTGGCAGTTCCCACCTCCACAAAGACCAGCAAACTGCAGCCCTCTTGCCTGAGTGTTTCACAGCCAGCACATCAGTTTGAACTTGACCCTGGATGACTGAGCCCTGTAGGGGGAAGGGCATCCACAATTGTGAAGGCAGGTCTAATCTCACCTGTGTGAAAAAAAGCCAGAGGAAGCCAGGCTGAGTCCCAGGTAGCCCAGCAGCACCTCTTCAGGCAGAGAAGGGACAGACTGCCCCCTCAAGTGGCTCCCTGACCCCTGTGTAACCAAAAGAAAATGCCTTATACAGCAGAGAGGTCTGACTATTAGAAGGAAAACTAAAAAACAAGAAATAGGCCAGGTGCGGTGGCTCAAGCCTGTAATCCCAGCACTTTGGGAGGCCAAGGCGGGTGGGTCATGAGGTCAAGAGATCGAGACCGTCCTGGTCAACATGGTGAAACCCCGTCTCTACTAATACAAAAAATTAGCTGGGCATGGTGGCGCGTGCCTGTAATCCCAGCTACTCAGGAGGCTGAGGCAGGAGAATTGCCTGAATGCTGAATTGCCTGAACACAGGAGGCAGAGGTTGCGGTGAGCCGAGATCATGCCATTGCACTCCAGCCTGGGTAACAAGAGCGAACCTCCGTCTCAAAAAAAAAAAAAAAAAGAAGAAGAAATAGCTTCAATAGCAACAGAAAGGATGTCCACTCAGAGACCCCATCCAAAATCACCAACTTCAAAGATCCAAGGTAGATAAACCCACGAAGATGGGCAGAAACCAGTGCAAAAGTGATGAAATCATCACAGACCAGAATGCCTCACCTCCTTCAAGGGATCACAACTCCTCACCAGCAAGGGAACAAAACAGGAAGAAGAATGAGTTTTATGAATTGACAGAAGCAGGCTCCAGAAGGCAGGTAATAAGAAACTTCTCTGAGCTAAAGGAACATGTTCTAACCCAATGCAAAGAAACTAAAAACCTTAAAAAAAAGGTTAGACAAAATGCTAACTAGAGTAACCAGCTTAGAGAAGAACATAAACAACTTGATGGATCTGAAAACCACAGCACAAGAACTTCACAAAGCATACACAAGTTTCAATAGCTGAATCGTTCAAGCAGAATATACATTCTTCTCAGCACCACATCACACTTATTCTAAAATTGACCACATAATTGAAAGTAAATCACTCCTCAGCAAATGCAAAAGAATGGAAATCATAACAAACAGTCTCTCAGACCACAGTGAAATTAAATTAGAATTCAGGATTAAGAAACTCACTCAAAACCGCACAACTACATAGAAACTGAACAACTGGCTCCTGAATGACGACTGTATAAACAATGAAATGAAGGCAGAAATAAAGATGTTCTTAAAAACCAATGAGAACAAAAACACAATGTACCAGAATCTCTGGAACACATTTAAAGCAGTGTCTAGAGGGAAATTTATAGCAATAAATGATGCCCACATGAGAAGTGAGGAAAGATCTAAAATCAACAGGCTATCATCAAAACTGAAAGAGCTGGATGAGCAAGATAAAAAAAACTCAAAAGCTAACAGAAGACAAGAAATAACTAATATCAGAGCAGAACTGAAGAAGATAGAGAGAGAAAAAAAAACCCTTCAAAAAATAAGTAAATCCAGGAGGTGGCTTTTTTGAAAAGATCAACAAAATAGTCAGACCACTAGCCAGACTAATAAAAAAGAAAAGAAAGAAGAATCAAATAGATGCAATAAAAGACAATAAAGGAGATATCACCACTGATTCCACAGAAATACAAACTACCAACAGAGATTACTACAAACAACTCTATGCACATAAACCAGTAAACCTGGAAGAGATGGATAAATTTCTGGACCCTTGCACTCTCCCAGGATTAAACCAGGAAGAAGTTAAAACCCTGAATAGATCAGTAACAAGGACTGAAGTTGAGGCAGCAATTAATAGCATACCAACCAAAAAAAGTCTAGGTCCAGATGAGTTCACAGCCAAATTCTACCAGACATACAAAGAAGAGCTTGTACCATTCCTTCTGAAACTATTCCAAACAATACAAAAAGAGGGAACCCTCCCTAACTCATTTTATGAGACCAACATCATCCTGATACCAAAACCAAACAGAGACTCAACTAAAAAAGAAAACATCAGACCAATATCCATGATGAACACAGATGCAAAAAATATTCAATAAAATACTAGCAAACTGAATGCAACAGCACATCAAAAAGCTTATCCATCATGATCAAGTAGGCTTCATCCCAGGGATGCAAGTCTGGTTCAATACACTAGTTTATAAACATAAACCATCACATAAACAGAACCAAAGACAAAAACCACATGATTATCTCAATAGATGCAGAGAAGGCCTTCAACAAAATTCAACAGCCCTTTATGCTAAAAACCCTCAATAAACTAGGTATCAATGGAACATATCTTACAATAATAAAAGCTATTTACAACAAATCAACAGCCAATATCATACTGAATGGGCAAAAATGGGAAGCATTGCTTTGAAATCTGGCACTAGACAAGGATGCGCTCTCTCACCACTCCTATTCAATATAGTATTGGACATCCTAGCAGAGCAATCAGGCAAGAAAAAGAAATAAAGAGCATTCAATAAGGAAAAGAGGAAGTTGAATTGTCTCTATTTGCAGATGACATGATTGTATACTTAGAGGACCCCATCATCTCAGCCCAAATCTCCTGAAACTGATAAGCAACTTCAGCAAAGTCTCAGGATACAAAACCAATATGCAGAAATCATAAGCATTCCTATACACCAGTAACAGGCAAACAGAGAGCCAAATCAAGAGAGAACTCCCATTCATAATTGCGGCAAAGAGAATAAAATACCTAGGAACACAACTAACAAAGGATGTAAAGGAACTCTTCAAGGAAAACTACAAACCACTGCTCAAGGAAGTAAGAGAGGACACAAACAGATGGAAAAACATACCATGCTTATGGTTAGGAAGAATCAATATTGTGAAAATGGCCATACTGCCCAAAGTAAGTTATAGATTCAATGCTATTCCCATCAAGCTACCATTGGCTTTCTTCACAGAACTGGAAAAAAACACTTTAAATTTCATATGGAACCAAAACAGAGCCTGCATAGCCAAGACAATTCTAAGCAAAAAGAACAAAGCTGGAAGCATCACGCCACCTGACTTCAAACTATACTACAAGGCTACAGTAATCAAAACAGCATGATACTGGTACCAAAACAGAGATATAGACCAATGGAACAGAACAGAGGCCTTGGAGGCAATGCCACACATCTACAACTGTTTGATCTTTGACAAACCTAACAAAAACAAGTAATGGGGCAAGGATTTCCTGTTTAATAAATGGTGTTGGGAAAACTGGCTAGCCATGTGCAGAAAGCAGAAACTGGACCCCTTCCTGACACCTTACACTAAAATTAACTCCAGATGGATTAAAGACTTAAAAATAAGACCTAACACCGTAAAAACCCTAGAAGAAAACCTAGGCAATACCATTCAGGACATAGGCATAGGCAAGGATTTCATGACTAAAATAATAAAAGCAATGGCAACAAAAGCCAAAATAGGCAAATGGGATCTAAGTGGCACAGCAAAAGAAACAATCATTAGAGTGAACTGGCAACCAACAGAATGGGAAAAAATTTTTTGCAATCTACCCATCTGACAAAGGGCTAATATCCAGAATCTGTTACAAAGAACTAAAGCAGGTTTACAAGAAAAAAACGAACCCATTCAAAAGTGGGCAAAGGATATGAACAGACAGTTTTCAAAAGAAGACATATATGAGGCCAACAAACATATGAAAAAATGCTCATCATCACTGGTCATTAGAGAAATGCAAATCAAAACCACATTGAGATACCATCTCATGCCAGTGAGAATGGTTATTATTTAAAAATCTGGGAAGAACAGATGCTGGAGAGGATATGGAGAAATAGGAACAGTTTTACACTGTTGGTGGGAGTGTAAATTCATTCAACCATTGTGGAAGACAGTGTGGTGATTCCTCAAGGATCTAGAAATAGAAATTCCATTTGACCCAGCAATTCCATTATTGGGTACATACCTAAAGGATAATAAATTGTTCTATTATAAAGACACAAGTATACATACATTCACTGAAGCACTGTTTACAATAGCAAAGACCTGGAACCAACCCAAATTCCCATCAATGATAGACTGGACAAAGAAAATGTGGCACATATATACCATGGAATTCTATGCAGCCATTAAAAAAGATGGGTTTGTGCCCTTTGTAGGGACATGGATGAATCTGGAAACTATCATTCGCAGCAAACTGACACAAGAACAGAAAACCAAACACCACATGTTCTCACTCATAGGCGACTGTTGAACAATAAGAACACATGGGCACAGGGAGGGGATCATCACACACTGGGATTGGGTGATGGGGACCTAGGGGAAGGGCAGGAAGGTTGGGGAGGGATAACACTGGGAGAAATGCCTAATGTAGGTGATGGGGGTATGGATACTGCAAACCACCATGGCATGTGTGTACCTATGCAACAATCCTGCAAGATCTGCACATGTACCCCAGAACTTAAAGTACAATTAAAAAAGTCTTGCATTAAAAGTAAATCAATATTTTTAATAAAATCTTGTTTTAACCAATTTTTAGTGTTGCATTAGTGTATTTTAATATCAAGTCTAATTTCTAGAAAGACTATTAAAATTTCCTTTTAACTATGGCCAACTTAATCATAAGCTTTAAAATTTTTTTGTGCTAAGCTTATGACTTACACAGACCATTTCTGACATGCTTGACCTTTCTTGTTTGTCTTAAACATTCTTCTTTCTTAAACAACTAGATATTTTATTTTAGGATAAAAGTTTACCAAACAAGATGATTTCTCAACAAAAATTTTTTTTAATCTTTTTACCAAAAATACCTCTTAATATCTATAACTTTCTTTAAGTCTCTCTTATTTCCTTGTTCCTTTTACCTTATTCTGAATATAACCTTTAAATAACCTTTGGATTAGACAAACATTATTTACCTTTCAATAATAATACATTTAAAAAATTTTTTTATCATTTTTCAAATTGAAAGTTACCCAGTTAATGAATATCCATTATTAAATAGAACTTCAGATTCTAAATTTTATGATGTTTATTTACAAACATTTACTCTATTACATTTACCTCATTTATTTAATAGTTCACCTACAGTATTTTTAAAAACTGTGATAGTCATCATTTAAAATTATTTTTCTGTTAACCATTTTTATAGCCTATGATTTTCAGGTGTTTACTCAAGAAATAAACCTAAGGCTAACTATGTGGGTATTTTACTAATAATTCAGTATTTAGCTGTTTTAATTAAACCAACAATATCAAATGTCTTAATTATCAAAAAGTACACAAGCCAAGATTATTCTTTTGGGGAGCTGGCTTTATAGTTTTATAACCCTTATGCAAAATTTTGACACCTTATAATATTTGCCAGGTATAAGTATGAACCCACTTGACCAATAAACAGAAACAAAAATACTACAAATATAATTCTAATATTACTTTTACAAGAATTTTAAAGCCAGTTTATTTATTAAAGATTTTACTTAGGTCATATGAACTTGAAAACCATGTGGGCTTATTATTTACTTAATTTATGAGTACTTTTAAGCCAATTTGGTACCTTGTGGCCACTATCCATAACAAAATACATGCAACTACATGTAAACACATACATGCACATTCATATAAAGATCCTATATCTTTTATTTCAGAACTCTAGGCATAAGATATTAATACAAACTCACTGGTTTACAAAAATAAAAGAAGATTGGATCTAAACAGTGGTTTTTGTCTCAGTAGAAAAGTAACAGCAGATTTAAAGCAGGCAGAAAAGAAAATAGACAAGTAGGGAACTTAGGAACTCTGCAGGTTGACCTTTGGGCTACAAATTTTTATTTGATGTAATTTGCCCATTAGATCAAAATATGCAAAACAGACCATAACATATAACTAGCTGGAGTACTAGAAAACCTGGCGTGCCCTCAAACTTTTTCATTTTACACAAACACTTGCAAGGAGAGGCACTATAAAACTAACAGGGTGCCCCAAAGTGAGTCTTTCTCCCTGTCTTTCCTCATTTTTAGACTATTTCCACTTTTTTTCTTAAAAGGAGGAATTGAGCTGTGGCCTAGGGTTTTTTGTATGGTAGATCACTGTGTGCTGATTGTGGATGAGACTATGCAGTGTTTTACCACTGAGTCATTTTCACCCTTTTAACATGTCTCAGTTTCTTGCTCCAGAGGTCTGTCACCTCTGAGAGGGCTAAAAATGCCAAGTGATCAGCTCTATATGCATTGCTTGATTGAGTCTTTTAAAACTAATTTAGTTGAAGGTTCCCTGTAGGGCCACTGCATGGCAAAGTGGGTTAACCATCCAGACATTCCCACTCAGCCCGTAGTCACGCAGAGCCAGCTTGCAGCTGGGAGTAACAAAATGTCCTTTCTCTTCAGAACTGAGGAGTTAAGTCTCTCATTTATCTATGAAAATGACAGTTTAAGTTTCCCACACAAATTCACAGACAAGTCAATTGAGATTCATTTTGGGAGATAAAACAATGGAGAAGACACTTTAGAATATACCTCCAAAGTGGAAACTAAATAGGGTCCCCAAAAGGAGGGTGTTCTCCTTGGCTTTAGAAAAAGGCAATGGAGAAGACCCTTTAAAATCCACCTCTGAACTAAAATTAGTATCCTAAACAATTTCCAAGGAGAAAAAACAAAAAACAAAACAAGAACTTTTAGACTCCTTTGTAATAACGCTTAGCTTAAAACACAAACATATAGTATAGCTACACCAAAGTATTTTATTTCTTTATATCCTTATTTTATAAGCATTTTTCTACTTACAGTTTTTATATACTGTTTAAACTTTTTGTTAAAAACTGAAATACAAACACACACATTAGCCTAGGCCTACTCAGGGTCAGAGTCATCAGTATAACCGTCTTCCATCTCCACACCTTGTACCACTGGAAGGTCTTCCATATCAAATTATATTCCTTTGTGAAATATATTTGTGGTTACCATAAATATATTAGAATTTTATATTCTAATTGCTTTTGTTGGCTTAAATAAATTTAAATGCTTTTGTATATTAGTCTATTAACAGTTTTACCAAACTCTCTTATTATTTCTAACAGTTTATTGATTTTCTTGGATTTTATATGACAAATCATGTTTTCCATTAAAAAAATGCAAGTTTTGTTCTTTCTTTGAATCTTTATATTCATTATTTATTTCACAAATATCAACAGACTGTTTATTCATTTCTCCAGTGCAATGTTGAACATAAGCTGTAACAGTGAACACACCATTCTATAATTCTTGAATTTAAAGACAATGTTTCACTATTGTGTATGTTTGCTTTCGATTATTTTCATTGGTCCTCATTGCCAGGTTATAAAAGTTTTCTCTTTTCCTTATTTTGCTGAGTTTTCAACTTGAATAAATGTTAACTTTAACAATTTTTTCCTGCATCACTTGAAATAATGCTATTTCTTTCCTTTTAATGTCTTAATGTTGTAAACCATATCAAAGGATTTCTAATATAACACAGCTACACTGTAAAATTTCAAAAGATACCAGGAGTTAAGTGATGGCCCATTAATACAAAATTACATTATTCTTTCATTCTTGTAATAAATCCAGTTTGGTCATGAGGTTTCCTTAAGAGATGGCTAGATTCTTGTTAACTTTTTATGTACAATTTTTTTGCATTTATTTTTAGAATTGTGCTTGGCCATATAATTTTCCTCCTGCATTTTTCCTTACATGATTTTGACTTCAAGTTTGAATTAGTTTCATTTTAAAAAGTTGGCCTTTGAAAATAATGCCTCCTTTAGTATTTTGGTTACAGTTTGCATAGGATTCTGATTATTTAATTTTTGAATGCTTAGGAGGCATTCTCTGAAAGGTATTTTGTTCTAATGGGTGTTATGTGTACATTTTAATTACTGATTAATTTTTTAATGGTTATGGGATATTTGGGTTTGAGGCAGGCTTTAGCAAATTTTCTGTTTTATACACATTTCCATGAAATGCTCTTATATTTTTACTTGTATTCCATGTGTAGTTATGTTTTATTTAACTTTTGACTTGTGCTTTTTCTCTTTTTTGTTGATCAGTCTTTATCAGAAAACATATTTTAGCTTGGTTGGTTCTTATTTTGAGAGACAGAAAATATAGCATAATAGTTAAATATATAGACCTGGGAGTCAGATGGTTTAACTCAAGAAGTGATTAAGAGAATTAAATATGATTCATTACACAAAATTATTTGAGTCCCCCAAAAAGTAATTTCTCAATACATTTTAGCAATTACTATAATTAAGTTCCTAATTTTCTATCATTTAACCCAGTTTATATTTTTGTAGCATTCATTGCTTTCTGACATTATCATTTTTATTCATTTTATTTATTTAATTTTAAAATTGATTATAGATTTTTCTCTCCTCATTTTTCCACAATGAAAGTGATTTTATTTTTTTCTGGTAGCCATTATATACAAAGCTAGAATCATGCCTAATATGTAGTAGAAAGTCAAAAAATTAAATTAATTAATTTTTTTAAGTAGATGATTTCCTAATGAAGTGTTGGATGCTATCAGAATGGTAAACTGGGGAGGAAAGTTTGATGTGGAAAAAAACATTGATAAATATTTGGAGTAAGGACCATTACAGAAATGAATGCAATTTTTAATGAATAGTTCTGCATATAAAAAAATTCAAGGTGAAGAAATTACGTTTCTTCAGGGACTTGAATTGGGCATAAAAGAGTGGGAAAAATAAAGTTAACTACTTTATAGCTTTTTCTGTTTTTGACTTTTGTGCATTCAACCAAGAGGTGTTTTAGAAATATTTGGTGACCTAACACTGTTGGTAGGGAGCAACATAAAGCTATTCAAGTACTGTAGGATTGATTAGGAAGATTTCATTTTCTTGTTAAAAAGGCAAACTAATTTTTGTTAGTTGATTGCGTTATTCTAAAAGCCACAAAAGCAAATAAATATCTTTTCTTATTTTACAATATTTTAAAATATTTTTATTTTTACTTTAGGGACTCCACAACTTACTGTACCTAATCGTATGTATCGAAATATTTTAGTGTTGATTAAATTACTAACTCCAATGGAACATGAATTGAACTATTAACTATTCTGGTTTTGTTATTGCTTTTGTTTTTGACAGAAAATCCATTTCTGAAGCCATTGGGGAAAGCACCTCAGCAGATAGCCTTTAGTCCATTCAGCTTAGCTCTTCTTCTTCTGATAATCTTTTAATGTCATTTATGTACAAAAATATTCTCAAATATTAAAATAAAGGAATAGTTAATTGCTTAATATAACTTATCATCAATTTTATTTATTGAATCTTTCACACTCTTGCCTGATACCTAAATTTAATGTTTGTTTTTAACTCAAAAAAATGTATTGCAGTATGGAAAATGGATAAACAGTAGAATAAAGTCTTAAGGTTTTTTTTTTTTTTAATTACAAATCCATATGTATATCAAAAATGTTCCACTCTTTAATTTTCTAATGAGAATGGATTGTCGCTTTAGTTATAGTACATTTAGGGAACTAAAAGTATTTCAGATATTAGACAGTTTCTTATAAACCAGTAGTTTCCTTTAAGAATACCATCAACATCATTCAGAAACACAATTTTACTGAGGAAAAATTTTTCAGATAGCATGTAATGTTATACATTATGGTCATAATCAATGGTTGGGAAATAAATCAATAAACTCAAAAAGGAAAATCAACTAAATTTTGAACATTTAAAAGGTAAATCTATGTTCTGCAAATTAAAGTCACACTCTTCTAGGAGTGTGACGTTTTAAATTTATTTTTAAATTTTTATTTTTAAATGTGTCCCATAGAAAATAACAGAATGATAATAACATATGTTTTAAAAGCCATACAAAATTAGTATAAATAACAACATTTCTACAAACCAGAGAATTATTCAATTCTGGCATTTCTTTTTTCTGAAGACAAAAAATCATAATATTTAAGAAATTTGGTTTTCAAAATCATCAATGCTGAATTGTTGACTCCTATGGAGTAAATTTTCTGGATCTTTTTCATCTCAACTAAGGCAATCTCCAGCTTCCTTCAACTATTGCATTAGTCAGGGCTTTCTAAATAACTACTAGGATATATGCATATATAAAAAAGAATTTATTAAGGAGAATTGACTCACACGATCAAAAGGTGAAGTCCCATGATAGGCCATGTGTAAGGTGAAGAGCAAGGAAGCTAGCAGTAGCTCACTCCAAGCTCCAAAATCCAAAAGTCGGGAAGCTGACAGTGCAGCCTTCAGCATGTGGCTGAAGGCCTGAGAGTCCCTGGTAAACCCCTGGTGTAAATCCAAGAGTCCAAAAGACAAAAAGCCTGTAGTCTGATGTTTGAGGGCAGGAAGTGTCCAGCACAAGAGAAAGATGAAGGCTGGAAGACTCAGCAAGTCTGCTCTTTCATCTTCTCCTGCCTGCTTTATTCTAGCCATGCTGGCAGTCAATTGGATGTTGCCCGCCTAGGTCAAGGGTGGGTCTGCTTTTTGCAGTCCACTGACTCAAATGTTAATCTCCTTTGGCAACACTTTCACAGACACACCCAGGAACAATACTTTGCATCCTTCAATCCAATCAAGTTGACAATACTAACCATCACAACTCTATCCCTTGTCAGCTTGAAAAATACACATCTCCTGAAATCATATATCTCCAAATAAAGACAATAATAAGGTCATAATTATGTCTAACATAATACAGCTATCCTTCATACAACTGGAAGTGCTCTAATTCTTAGCCTAAATACTATTACATAAAGTTAACAACACTTAAATGCCTAAATGAAGTCACTAAATCTTATGTGACATGATAAAGGAAAAATAAAGGGAATAAAATGAAGATATTTTCTTAGTACAAGTATATACATGCACAAACATATTCTTAACAAAATCTTAACAAAATATGGAGAAAATATTCATGACAATTACAGTCCTAGTTTCTGCAACTGGTCATGTGGTTGTATTGATAACTACCTTCTTCTACTACTCATTCCGTATTCCCTTTGCCTGTTTCCCCTTCATTGCAAGCACCTCAGTAGGTCATGAAACTTTTTCCTGGTGGAGTGACCCAAACCTTCATTCCTGAAGGGTCTGGGACATTATTAGTCCTGCCTGGACTGGGTTGTTATAGTTTCCCATTGACCGTAATCACATGGCATGGCAAAACTTAAGAAATGCTCTATGGGGTATCATGTATTCCATACATACTCTTCCTTACCTCCATTGTGGAGTATTAGGCTGATTTTTTCTTTTTCCTTTTTTTTTTTTTTTTTTTTTTTGAGAGAGAGTCTCCGTCGCCCAGGCTGGAGTGCAGTAGCGCAATCTCGGCTTACTGCAACCTCCCAGGTTCAAGTGATTCTCCTGCCTCAGCCTCCCAAGTAGCTGGGATTACAGGTTCCCACCACTGCACCTAGCTAATTTCTGTATTTTTAGTAGGCATGGGATTTCACCATGTTGGCTAGGCTTCTCTTGAACTCCTGACCTCAGGTGATCCACCCCTCTCAGCCTCCCAAAGTGCTAAAATTATAGATGTGAGCCACCACACCCAGTCTGATTTCATCTTCATAGTTTAAGTCAATCACCCCAACCAACATTGTAACTCTCTTCTTAGCCTGTAGACTTAGAGGTAGGAGGAGCCCAAAGTGACCAGGTGGCAATCCTAATTTCCAGTTTAATAGAATAATTACTGTGTCTCCTGGTGGTAGCATTCCTTCTTCTGGAACTAAGACCTGTAGACCAGGAGAACATAATGTCATGGGAACAGGAAGCAAAAAATTTTGCTAGTGGATCACTAGAGGTGATGATGAGTGGTGCCACTTCCACTTCCACCATTTGATTCCTGGATCCATGAATCCTGGCTACGGGAGAAACTGTGCCATATATTGAATGCTGATTCAGAGCATATACAGCTTCTGAAGAACTTTGCCCCAGCCCTGTAAAGTACTGTCATGTAGTTGGTATTGTAATTGTGATTTCAAAAGGCAATCCCACCAATGTATCAATCTAACTGCTTCAGGATGATGGGGAATATGGTAAAACCAGTGAAATCCATGAGCATGAACCCACTGTTGCACTTCTTTAGCTGTAAAGTGAGCGCCTTGGTCAGAGGCAATGTGTGAAATACCATTACGGTGGATAAGACCATCTGTGAGTCCATAGATGGTAGTCTTGCCAGAAGCATTTTGTATGCAGGATAGGCAAACCCATATCTAGAGTAAGTGTCTATTCCAATAAGGATAAATCACTTTCCTTTCCATGATGGAAGAAGTTCAGTGTAATCAATCTGCCACCAAATTGCTATCTGATCATCCTGAGGAATGGTGCTATATTGAGGGCTCAGTGTTGGTCTCTGCTGTTGGCACATTAGGCATTCAGCAGTGGCTGTAGCCAGGTCAGCCTTGGTGACTGGAGGTCCATGTTGCTGAGCTCACGCATAATCTCCATCCCTGCCAACATGGCCACTTTGTTCATGAGCCCATTGGATGATGACAGGTGGATGGGGAAGAAGGCTGAGAGGTGTTCACAGAATGAGTCATACTATTCACTTATTATTAAAATCCTCCTCTGCTGAGGTCACCCTTTGATGAGCATTCACATGAGATACAAATATCTTCACAGTTTTTCGACCAATCAGAAAGGTCCAAACACATACCTCTTCTCTAAATTTCTTTGTCATCAATTTTCCAATCATGCTTCTTCCAAGCCTCTGACCATCCAACCAAACCATTGGCTACAGCCCACGAACCAGTATGTTATCACACATCTGGCCATTTCTCCTTCCAAGCAAAGCATACAGCCAGGTGCACTGCTCGAAGTTCTGCCCACTGGGGAAATTTCCCTTCACAAGTGTCCTTCAGGGATATCTAAAGTGATGAATTCACTCCAGCATTTCAATCTCCCTAAGCCTTTGGATCCCTTCCTCTACATTAAGCCAAGGGAGATCAGGCATTTCCAGCTAACTCATAGTGGGCCAATTTCTAATCCATGTTTCAGCTAACCAAGCAAATAAACTATTAGAACCTTTTTTAACTCCCTAAGCTGCAACATTAAATGAAGAATCCCTGTTTAGTGGGCCCATATCAATAAATTCAGCCTGACCCAACTTTATGTTTCTTCCACCATTATCCCACACCCTTAGCATCCATTCCCATACCAGTTCTCCAGATTTCTGTTTATACAAATTAGAAAACTCCAGCAGTTCTTTTGGAACGTAGTGCACCTTCTCATGGGTCACACTCTGAAGCCTACCTCTGGGACCTGAGTCTAATTATAGGTGTAGAAGCAAACAGGCGTGTTGGGGATGTGTCCTGAAGAGAATCGGCATTGTCTTGCCTGGCAACTGCCTCAGGCAGTGCAGGGTTAATCTCCTGAAAGGTGGAAAGGCTGATGGCATTATGGGTGGGAGAGGGATATTGCCACCATCAGGGGTGGAAAGACTGTTTCCTCTGGCAAAAAAAGGCTCATCAGAATTTCGGGGCTCAGTCCCTCCAGCCTCATCCCCCATCAAGATCTTCCCACACATTCCCATTCCAAGTTGCAGGGTCCCATTCTTTTCCAACCAATGTCCTTAGTTTAACAGTAGGCACCTGGCGAGGCTGAGCATGCACCTTTCATTGCAGGTCAGCCACGCACATAAGAGCTTGTGTCTGATTTTCCACAATTTCAGCCCTTTGTCCGCAAGAGACAAGACTCTTAGGGCAATCTTAGAAGATCTGAGGCTCAGTATGAGCTTCTGGAGCCAGAAAAAAATGATGAGCTTCTAAGCTCATTATTTTCTTTCATCACTTTGTCCAGAGAATATAGAAGCAACCAACCAACTTTATTATACTTTATTATATTCCTTGATTCTCCAAAATGAAAGGTATTATGTGTAGAGTCACTAAACTCCTTGTTTCTCAAGAGCATTGAATCAGGAGTATCAAATGAATTTATTTTGCATAACTCTCTAAATAGTTCATGCCAAGAACTATCAGTGTTCTCTATAGTACTAGAAGTAGAGTCCTTAGCATTTTGGGGTCTAATATTAAGCAGCCAACTCCAGAAACCCCAAAACCAACTAAAGAAATCCAGCCATAAAATTCTGTTCCTCTAGAACCACTCCTGGTACCAAAATCTGTATTAGGTAGTGTTCTCTAAAGGGACAGAACTACTAGGATACATGCATATATGAAAGGGGTTTATTTTTTTAAATTTTTTATCTTATTTTATTTTATTTTTTTTGAGACGGAGTTTCGCTCGTTACGCAGGCTGGAGTGCAATGGTGCGATCTCGGCTCACCGCAACCTCCGCCTCCTGGGTTCAGGCAATTCTCCTGCCTCAGCCTCCTGAGTAGCTGGGATTACAGGCACGCGCCACCATGCCCAGCTAATTTTTTGTATTAGTAGAGACGGGGTTTCACCATGTTGACCAGGATGGTCTCGATCTCTTGACCTCGTGATCCACCCACCTCGGCCTCCCAAAGTGCTGGGATTACAGGCTTGAGCCACCGTGCCCGGCCGAAAGGGGTTTATTAAGGAGAATTGACTTACATGATCACAAGGTAAAGTTCCACAATAGGCCATCTGTAAGTTGAAGAGCAAGGAAGCCAGCAGTGGCTCAGCCCAAGTCCCAAAACCTCAAAAGTCAGAAACCCTACAATGCAGCTGTCAGTCTGTAACCAAAGGCCTGAGAGCCCCTGGTAAACCACTGGTGTAAATCCAGGAGTCCAAAAGCCGAAGAGCCTCAAATCTGATGTTTGAGGATTTAATTCCCATTGAGGCATTATTAAAAGCTGGGTCTTTAAAAAGATGATTGGGTTATGAGGGCTCTGCCCCCATGAATGAACCACTCCATTCATAGATCATTGAATAAATGGGTTAAAAAGTTAATGGATTAATGGGTTATCACAGGAGTGAGACTAATGGGCTTTCTAAAAAGTGAAAGAGAGATCAGAGCTAGTATGCTCAACTTTCTTGCCATATGATGCCCTGCACTGCCTCAGGACTTTGCAGAGAGTTCTCAAGAGCGAGAAGGTATTTCACCAAAAGCAGACCCTCAACCTTATGTTCTCAGCTTCCATAGCTGTAAGAAATAATTTTTTTTTATAAATTACCCAGTTTCAAGTATTCAGTGATAAGCATCAGAAAATGAACTAAGACACAGGTATATAAGCTTCATTCAATTTGCAAATCAATTGATATAATAAATCACATCAGAAGGCTAAAGAGGAAAAAGCATATGATTATATCAATAGATGCAGAAAAAGCATTGGACAAAATCCAACATGAACTCATGATAAAAATTCTCAGTAAACTAGGAATAGTAGGGAACTTCCTTGAGATATTGATAAAGATGTCAATATTTACCAAAAAAGCTACAACTAACTACCTACTTAGTGATGAGAAACATGAAGCTTTCTCACTAAGATCAAGAAGACAAAGATGTCCCCTCTCATCACTGTTTTTAAACTTCATACTGGAAGTGCTTGCTAATGTAATAAGACAAGAAAATAAAAGGTTTATAGATTGAGAAGAAAGAAATAAAACTGTCTTTGTTTGCCGATGACATAATTATTTATGTGCAAAATCCAAAGAATCAACAAACTCCTGAAACTAATCAGTGATTTTAGCAAAGTTGTAGAATACAAGGTTAATTATAGAAAAGTCAATTACTTTACTTTCCTATATACTAGCCATGAACAAGTAGAATTTAAAATTGAAAATATAATAGTGTTTAGCACACACAAATATTTAGTCATAAATCTAACAAAATATTTACAAGATCTATATGAGAAAAACCACAAAAGTATGGTAAATCAAATAACTAAATAAATGAAGAAATATTCCTTGTTCATAAATAGAAATACTAAATATTGTTAGAATATCAGTAATTCCCAATTTGATCTATAGATTTAATGTAATCACAATCAAAATTTTAGCAAGTTAATTTGTGGATATTGACAAAATGATTCTAAAGTTTATATGAAGAGGCAGAAAAGCCCAGAATAGCCAATACAACATTGAATGAGAAGAACAAGGTTGTAGGACTAACACTACCTGACATTAAGTCTTACTATAAGGGTACACGTAGGAGTCTATTTTGTGCTGCTATCACAGAATACCTGATATTTAGTAATTTAGAAAAAACAAAGATTAATTTCTTACAATTCTGAAGGCTGGGAAGTCTAAGGTTGAGGAGTTTACATCTGGCAGGACTTGCTCACTGTGTCATCTGATGGCAGAAGTTCCAGAGCAAGAGAGTGCATGCACATGTGCAAAACAAGGGAGCTGAACTCATTCTTTCATCAGGAACCCACTTCCTCAATATCTTACAATCCTGTGATAATGGCTTTAATGGATTTGTGAGGACAGAGCTTTCATGACCTAATCACCTCTTAAGGATCCTGCCTCTTAATGCCATTGTATTGGTGATTAATTTTCCAACACATAAGTTTAGGGAGATACATTCAAACAATAGCAAAAATATAGTAATTAAAACAGTATAGCATTGGTGAAAGTAGAAATAAATAAATCCATGGAACAGAATAGAGAGCTCAGAAATAGAACAGCATAAAGTCAACTGATCTTTGACAAAGGAACAAAGGCAATATAATGGAGCAAATACAGTCTTTTCAACAAATGGTTCTGGAACAACTGAATGTCCATATACAAGAAAAAAATCAATCTAAGCACAAATTTTACACTCCTCACAAAAAATTAATCAAAATGGATCAGAGACTTAAATGTAAACGCAAAAGCATAAACTCCTAGAAGATTATATAGGAGAAAATCTAGATGATCTTGAATTTGGCAATAACCTTTTTGATATAATGCAAAAGGTATGATTTATGAAAGAACAAACTGATAGGCCAGGTGTCATTAAAACTAAAAATTTCTACTCAGCAGAAGACATTCTCAAGAGAATGAAAAGACAAGCCACAGCCTGGGAGAAAAATACCTACAGAAGACATATGCAATAAAAACTATTACCCAAAATATGCAAAGACTCTTTAAACTCAACAATCAAAAAACAAACAGCTTAATTTAAAAATGGGTCAAAGACCTTAATGGACACCTCACCAAAGAAGATATACAGTACTCAAATAAGCATATGAATAGGTGCATCATATGTCATCAGGAAAATGTACATTAAGATATCAATGAAATACCACTACACACCTATTAGAATGGCCAAAATCCAGAACACTGGCAACACCAAATGCTGGCAAGGATGTGGAGGAACACAAGCTCTCATGCATTTCTGGTGGGAATGCAAAATGGCATAGCCGCTTTGAAATACAGTTTATTGGTTGCTTAAAAAACTCAACATTAGTCTTACTGTCATAGTCCGTTTAGTGTTGCTCATAAGAAAATACCTGAAACTGGGTAGGTTATAAAGAAAAGAAATTATATATATACTATGTACTCTGGTTGGGAATAATGTATAAATGTAGGTTCATCAATTGTAAATGTACCATTCTGGTGTGGGATGTTGATAACGAGGGAGGTGATCTATGTGTCGGGGCAGGAGGTACATGAGAAATCTCTGTATCTTCCTCTGTGTTTTGGTGTGAACCTAAAACTGCTATAAAAAAACTAGAGTTTATTTTTAGAAAAGGAAATTGGTTTAAAAAAAAAAAAGTAGCTCTGCCACTCACTGGCTGGTTGGCTTCAGATAATTTGATTTCTCTTTTTCTCCAATTTTCCATCTGTTAAACAGATAATGATAACAATTTCTTAAGATTTTTATGATTTGAGTGAGTTGATATTCTCCAAGCATTTTAAATAGTGCCTGACACATTAAATATTTGTGAAATAAATTAAAAATAGTATTTACCACTCTATTGTAACTGGTGATTCATCTATATCATCTTTAACTAAAAGCTTCCTGTGGATAGTCTAACTTGTTCAGCATTTGAAGATCTAGCTGGGCTGTGACACACAGGAGGTACTAAGGGAATATTTATTGAATGAGATGTCTAGCAGTGGAATGGGCTGCCCAGGAGATGGTGACTTCCCTGTTGATGTAATTATTTAAGAAAAGAATGTGAGGATCACCTGTCAGTGATGTTTCAGCGAGTATGTCTAACGCATGAGGCTACCAATGGTGGCTAAAATTTCTTCCAAATCTAAGATTGAATTATTCTATTTATACTTTTTCTTTAGCATTTTTCATAGTCTAACAACAGTACCTCCATAATAAAGGAATTGCATCTTTCAGCACGTGCCACTTTCACCCTTAAATAGGTTCTAGCCTCTCCTTAAGCACATTATATGCTTTTCCCTTTGTTTAGAATGCATCTTATACCTGTCTGTTTCACTTTCTGTATACATTTTCCAGAAAGGCTTCCCTGGTCCTCCATAAGAGGACTCATCATTCCTCACACAATGCAATAGTATTTTGGCTTTCTGTTATCACATGTTATAAATGCTGCCCGATTGCTAACTCACCAAATTGTAAGCTGCTTGAAAGCTGGATCTGAGTCCTGTCTACAGTTGTTTCCCCTTCTGCCTCCTCCCTCTTTCCTCCTTTTATTCCCCTCCTCCCTCCTCCCTTTCTCCTTCCGGGAGGCGGGGCACGTCTTGCCTGCGTGCCCCGTTGATTGGCAGGTCACCAGAACAGCCAGCGGTTGCGCACTGGCTTGTCCGCGGCCGGTGGACCATGGAGGCCCGAAGGTCTTTCGCCGGTTTGTGGAGCGCCCAATCCCTCCCCGTGGCAGTAGGGGCCGTTTTGAAGCTGCGGCTCTGTGAGCTGTGGCTACTGCTACTGGGTTCTGGTTTGAACGCGAGTTTTTTGCCCCACGAAGAGGACGTAGACTTTATCAATGAGTACGTGAACCTCCACAATGAGCTGCGGGGCGACGTCATACCCCGAGGGTCTAACTTGCGTTTCATGGTGAGGCCAATAGGCGGTTTCTCGAACCTCCCACGACCACGACCATTGCCACAACCACCCCCTCGGCCTCGAGAAGTCGAGGCGACTGCTCTGAGGCCGAAGGATCGCGGAGAACGGCACTTTCAGTTTGGATTTTAAAGTACACGTGAAGTTTATACAGAGAAAAACCGCAGACTCTCTAACACATACTTATTATCATGATATTGCGCCGGGTCGGGACTAGGGCGATGGAGGCGCTGGCCTGAAGTGTAGACTTTAAGGGGACGCCAATTAAAAATGATATTTTAATGCAACAGGTTTTTAAAAGTTAAAAATCAGTGCAAAAATATCAGTATCAATGATAAAGGAGTTGTTTAAAAAATCCTTCGGTCTGGATTAGGGAAAAACAAGTGCAACACTCTGAGGGTGGTGCAAATCAAGATGAGATCCTGTTTGTATTTGAAATCTTTAGTTTTTTCCATCACAAATGTCACATTAGCTTTGCCTTTTAAAAATATTTTTTAATTTGATTATTGTTTTTGTTTTTTGGTACCCACTCCAAATTTGGCTCCTAAGGCAGTGTCTCAGTTCCCTCACCCTAGTCTTGACCCTGATTTTGCCTTCCCTTACACTGCTGTTCTTGCTTTCCCCCTCTTTTCCATCCTGTAGTCATTTAACAGCTCATCAACTTTTCCCTGGTTGCTATGGAGTTTTCATGACTGTCATTAATAATGACTGCAAAATCCAACAAGTAAATAACTGTCCTCAGGGAATTAGAAGCTTCAAATTTATCTCATAAATTATATTGCAAGAACTACTTCCCTCGACATGTCTTTTCTTCCTTCAGCATTACTTCTTAGCACAAATTTCAGAAATGGGATAAATACATTAAGGGTATGTATTTATGTAATGCATTAAATTTCATTACAACATACATAATAACGTTTACCATTTTAACCATTTTTAAGTGTATAGTCCAGTAGCAGCAAGTACATTTTCATTGTTGTGCACCCACTACCACCACCCATCTCCAAAATATTTTCATCTTCCTGAACTGAGATTCCATATCCATCAATCTTTACTCTCCATTTTCCCCTCCCCCCAGGCCTCTATCACCATTCTACTTTCTATCCCTATTAATTTGAATTCTTAGTACCAAATGTAAGTGGAATCGTACAGTATTTGTCTTTGTTACCAGGTCATTTCATTTGATATAATGTCTTGAAGTTCACCCATGTTGTAGCCACATGTGTCAGAATTTCCTTTCCTTTTACAGCTGAATAATATTTTCCTGTATGTATATACAGCATTTTGTTTATCCATTCATCTGTTAATGGATACTTAACATTGCTTCCATTATTTGGCTGTTGTGAATAATACTGCTATAGACATGGGTATACATTTATCTGTTCCCGTTCCTGCTTTTGCTGTTTCTGAGTATATACCCAGAACTGGAATTGCTGTATCATATGATAATTCTGTTTAATTTTTCAAAGAACACCCATTCTGTTTTCCATAGTGGCTGTACCATTTTACATTCCCACCAGGAATGTGCAAGGGTTCAGTTTCTCCACATCCTTGACAACACTTGTTATTTTCTGTTTTATTTTCCTTATTCCTCTTTTTGTCTTAAGGATAACCATCTAGTAGGTATAAAGTGATACTTCACTGTATTTTTTATCTGCATTTCCCTAATGATTACTGATATTGAACATCTTTTTATTTGCTTGTTGACCAAGTATTTCTCTTCTTTGAAGAAATATATATTCAAGTCCTTTGCATACTTTTTGGCCAACTTGTTAGGTTTTTTGTTGTTGAGTTATAGGAATTTTTACAGATTCTGGATATTAATCTTTTTCAGATATATCATTTGAAAATATTTTCTCCCATTTTGTAAGTTGCCTTTTCATTCTATTTATCAGTAGTATCCTTTGATGAACAAAAGTTTTTAACTTCGATGAAAAATTTATCAATTTAACTTTGATGAACTCTAATTTATCAATTTTTGTTGTTTATTGTCTGTTTTTTTGTATCATCCAAAAAATCATTGCCAAATTCAATATCATGAAGCTTTTCCCCTGTGTTTTCTAAAGGTTTTATCGTTTTAGGTCTTTGAGTTAGGTTTTGTATATTGTGTAAGAGAAGAGTCCAGCTTTATTCCTTTGCATGTGGATATCCAGTTTTCCTAACTTTATTTGCTGGAAAGATTGTTATTCTTCCCCATTAAATGGTCTTGCCACCCTTGTTAAAAATCCTTTGACCATTTATGCTGGCCTTTATTTTGGGACGCTATATTCCATTCCATTAGTCTAATATGTCTGTATGCTATTAATGGTTCCACACCAATTACTGTAGAATACCGATAAGTTTTGAAATCAAGAAGTGTGCGTTCTCCAAGTTTTTTCATCTTCTTCAAGATTATTTTGGCCATTCAGAGTCCTTTCAGATTTCTTATGAATTTTATGATGTATTTTTGCAAAAACAATACATTATTGGGATTATTATTATTTTGGGATTATTGTATTTGTATTGGGATTATTATGGGGATTTTGAAGGGGTTTTGTTGATTTGTAACATTTTGGGTAGAATGGGCATCTTAACAATATAAAGCCTTTCAATACATTAACACAAGATGTCTTTTCACTTTCTAGTATCCACCTTAATTTCTTTCAGTAATGTTTTGTAGTTTTCAGTATACATGTTTTTCTCTGTTTGGCTAAGTTTATTCCTAAATGTTTTATTCTTTTTGATGCCATTGTGATGGAATGGTTTACCTGACTCTCTTTCAGTTTATTGTTAACATATTGAAAAGCAACTAATTTTTATGTATTGATTTTGTAACCTGCTACTTTTCTGAATTTATTTATTGGTTCTAATGGTTTCTTGTGTGGAATCTTTAGGGTTGTCTACATATAAGATGACTGTGTGGCTATTTTTCTTCATTTTGTTAATGTGTTATATCACATTGATTAATTTTTATATGTTGAACCATCCTTGCATCCCAGGAGTAAATTCCACTGGGTTATCATGTATAATTCTTTTAATATGCTGTTAAATTCAACTTCTTGTGTTTTGTTGAAGATTTTTATATTAATATTCATAATGTATATTGGCCTATAGTTTTCTTATAGTATCTTTTTCTGGCTTTGGTATCAGGGTGATGCTGGCTTCATAGAATGAGTTAATACATCTTTCCCCCTCTTCATTTTCGTTGAAGACTTTGAGAATTGATGTTAATTTTTCTTTAAATATATGATAGAATTCACCAATGCCTCCATCTGGTTCTGGGCTTTTCTTTGTTAGGAGATTTTTATTACAGATTCAGTCTTCTTACTAGTTATAGGTCTGTTCAGATTTTCTGTTTCTTCATTACTACCTTTTGGTAGGTTATATGTTTCCAGGAATAAATCTTCTGTCTTACTCAGAAATGTTTATCATTGCTAAATATTTATCATTTTTGTTGATCTTTTTGAAGAACCAGTTCATAGTTCTGTTGATTTTCTCTGTTGCTTTTCTGTTCTCTAATTTATTTATCTCTGCTTCAGTCTTCATTTTTTCCTTCCTCTGGTAACTTTGGGTTTAATTTGATTTTCCTTTTCTACCTACTTATGGTGTACAGTTAGGTTTTTGATTTGGAGTCTTTCATTTTTTAAAACATAAGCTCTTTTGATTTGGAGTCATTTTTTAAAACATAAGCTCTTATAGTCATACATTTTCCTCTTAGCACTGTTTTGTTTTTTGCTACATTCTATAATTTTCAATAGTTGTGTTTTCATTTTCACTTGTCCCAAGATATTTTCTAATATCTTTTGTAATTTCTTCTTTGATTCATTGCTTAAGAGTGTGTTGCTTAGCATTATTATTTCATTATTTTTATTATTATTATTTTGAGACAGGATCTCACTCTTTTGCCCAGGTTGGAATACAATGGTGTGATTTCAGCTCACTGCAGCCCTTGCTCTTGGGGCTCAAGTGATCCTCCCACCTCAGCCTCCTGAGGGACTACAGGTGCTCACCACCATGCCCAGCTGATTTTTGCATTTTTTGTAGAGACAGGGTTTTGCCATGTTGCCCAGGCTAGTCCTGAACTCCTGGACTCAAGTGATCCACTTGCCTCAGCCTCCCAAAATGCTGGAATTACAGACATGAGCCACTGCTTCTGGCCCATTATAATTATTTATGCTTATTTAGGTTTGTCAGTACTAGCACCCATTTCTTTACTAATCATTACTTTTTGTATTGAACTACCACTTTCTGGATTCAGTTTCCTTGTGCCTAAAATATGTCCTTCAATAGCTCGTTCAGCAAGAGTGTGTGAATAGTAAACATTATTTCTATATGTAAAATTATCTTTACTTCACACTCTTGAATGATACTGTTCTCTCTCTCAGCACTATCTTGTGTCTCCTACTGTTGCTTTTGAAGTTTCTTTTGTTAGTTGAACTCAGAGGTTCCCACAGTATGGTTCCTACACCAGCAACAACAGAATCGCCTGTGAACTTGTTAGAAATTAAAGTTCTCAGGTCCTACCCCAGATTTACTGAATCAGAAACCCTGGTTTTGAAGCCCAGTAGTCTGTATTTTAACAAGTCCTCCAGATGATTTTGAAGTGTACTAAAGTCTGAGATCCACTAGTCTTTTGGTTGTTCTTTTAAAGATGATTTATCTTTTCTCTTCAGCTACTTTAAATATTTTCTCTTTGCTGTTCTGTAGTTTTACTATGCTGGTACTACGTATGCACTTATTTTTATTTATTTTATTTATTTTGTTCAGGACTTCTTGAATCTCTGTATTCATGTCCATTGTTAAGACAAAAGTTCTTCAGCATTATTTCATAGAAATAATGCCTCTTCCCAATGCTCTCTAGTCTCTCCGTCTTGAACTCCTGTTAGATATATGTTTGACTTTTCCATTCCTTTTTCCACAGCTCTTCATTTTCTCCCTATTGTCCATCTCTTTTCTCTCTGTTTTCCTTCTGAGTCATTGCTTCAGAACTGCCATTCAGTCGTTAGTTTTCAGATTTTTATGACATATTTAACTGGCCAATTGATTTTTTTGAATTTCTAAACTTTTTTTAAAATTTTGCTTATATTCCCTCAGTGTCCTGTTTTTTCTTATGATTTCTATTTTTACACTCATTTAATCATTTTAAACATAATTATTTTATATTTTCATAAAATACTTTTAGTGTTTTATTATTTTAGTTTCTTTGGGTGCTAAGTCTCTTCTTTTAGCTACCGATCCTCTGTCATGTTTATAATTTTCTATCCTATGCTCATTTTCAGCAGCGATTGTCTGTGTGTCTATGTGTATGAAAGAGTCCCGTGTTGTCCAAATAGTTGCAAAATAAATACAGCTACAGAGTAGTTTTTATTAGCTTTTTCCTTACTTCCCTGTTACAGTTTCATATTTATAATTGTTTTTTATATTTATAATTTGTTAAGTTTTTATATTTATAATTTGTTTGGGTATTCTCAGCATATATAGACAATGTAAGCATAGTCTCCACCTGTATGTATAGTATGGATCTAGGACTGATTTCTCACATGACATGACTTTTTTGCATCTGACTTTATGTCATTTCCTCAGACTAGTGGGAAGGATTTGCTAGTCTGCTTCATTTACGAAGAAACCAGCTTCCTAATTTTTCTACAAATATTTCAGTCCCAGAACTTGACTTAGGTGGCTCTATGACTACATCTTCTCTTCCTATATTAGTGGCATTTGTATCTGATCCGATGTTTCCTCTCCTCAAATTAGGCCCATGAGTTTACCACTTTAACTTTTAACTTTTCTCTTCATTTCTGGCACCTGAGTATTACCTTTCTTTCCTTTGAGCTCAGCTGTGGATTAAAAAAAAAAAAGTCTGGGCTCGGTGGCTCACACCTGTAATCCCAGCACTTTGGGAGGCCGACGCAGGTGGATCACTTGAGGTCAGGAGTTCTGACTAGCCTGGCCAACATGGGAAACACCATCTCTACTAAAAATACAAAAATTAGCCAAGTGTGGTGGCGGGCGCCTGTAATCCCAGCTACTCAGGAGGGTGAGGCAGGAGAATCAGTTGAACCTGGGAGGCGGAGGTTGCAGTGAGCTGAAATTGCACCAGTGCACACCAGCCTGGGCTATAGAGTGAGACTCCATCTCAAAAAAATAAAAAAAACTTATAAAGATTGAACTACATGAAGTTGCTCTTCAACCATTTTTGACCAAGAAAACTCAAGCAGTTTCATAGGATTTAAATTAAACATTTTATTCACTATTTTAATGGATTTGCAATATTAGAAGATTGTGTCTTAGCTTAGTCCTCTTTGTTGCTTGAAGTGTCTTATATTATGAGATGCTAGGAGCACAGAATCCCTCCCTTTTTTTTCTGGGCTGTTTTGGGGTTGAGTGATGCTTAATTCTAACCTGACATGATAGTACTAGGAGAAGGCTCAAGACTTAGTCTTGGACGCCCCTCATGTACCAGAAAATGGCCTGTGGTTTTATATCTAACGTCAATTTTTAACTTAGTATTATAAATATTCCTCCTTTTTTAAAGAAAGAGAAAACAGTACAATGTTAACATTTTTTAATAGCTACTTCAGTCATTTTCCCTTTCTCCATCCCCAGAGACAATGACTTTTATGAGTTTGATATGAATCATTCTAATACATTTTTTAAGATTTTGAATATATATGTGGTTATAAAGACCAAAAACATAATGTTTGAAGGTTTTTGTCTTATATTTCCATAAGTGGCATTATGTAGAATTTATCATGTTACTTGGTTTTTCATTCAAAACTATACATTTGAGATTGATTTGTTGATATAAATCTAGTTAATTCAGTTTTATCTGCTGTGGTATTTTATCCCTTAAATGTACTACATCTTTTACCTATTCCTTTACTGATGGACATTTAGGATGTTTTAAAAAATAAATAAGCATAGCCAGGATATTTTTTAAAATGAGGGTTATTGACCATATTAGATTTTATAGCATATTATAAAGCCTCAATAAGTAAAATAATATAGTATTAGTATGTTAAAAGATATAACATTGGAAATATATAGAGTTCAGCAATAATTCAAATATATAAGGGAGTTTAGTATATGATAAAGTTAGCATCTCAAATCTGTGAGCTATAGACTTTTTAATAAATTGTTGTTGTTAGATCAGAGTAATCATTTGAAAAAGGTAATGTTGCTTCATCCATACATCAATGTAAACTCCAGCTAAGTCAACAATTCCCAATAGACTAGACAACAAAAGTATTGATGGTCTTTGGAGTTTTATTAGCCTGACAGGTAAGATATGATCTCTGATTTTTACTTCTCTTATTATAAGTGAAGCTATGCATCCTTTCATATGAATAAGGATATGTTAGTATCCTTTAATGATTATTTTTCTACCTTATTTTTTGCTTTTTTTCTCCCATTATTTATTTGGGAAATGAGCCCTTCATCTGTGATATGAGTTGTAATTATTTTCCCAGTTTGTCATTTTTTAAATCTGCTTATGTATTTTTTATTATTCAGATTTTTAAAATATTTTTGTGTAGCTAATTAGTTTTTAAAAATTGATTCTGGATTTTGTATCAAAGTCAAAGACCATCCCTACTCCATATACTGCTGGTGTGAAAGCAAAATGATACAATCCTTGTAGAGAAGAATCTGACAATACCTACTACATTACAAATAGATTTACTCTTTGGCTCTCTGATACCATTTCTGGTATCTATCCTAAGGACATACCATACAAGAAGGTAATAGTATCCCTATAAGTTTATTCATTGTAGCATCATTTAAGAATAACAAATTATTGGAAAAATACTCTAATGTCCAGCACTGAGGGTTAACTTTTTAAAGTAAGTGTGGTTCATCCACATAAAAGAGTACCATGCACCTGTGAGAAAAAGAAATGAGAAAGTTCTTTACACTAAAAAAACAATTATCTCGTGGATCTTGGAAAAGCAAGGTACATTATGTTATTATATAAGAAAATTTAAAAGAATGTATATTTAAATAAAAAATAATGGACAGATCCACAGGAATCAATTCATTACATATAGAAGCCCTAGGGGAAATAGGATAGAGGAGAGCAAGATAACATGACTTCTCAATGATTTTATGTAGTTTTATTTTTATAAAGTATTAGATATCTATTCAAAAAATAAATTATTTTTAAAATAAAATGTTCTTTAATGCATGTTGATAATTTCACTGGAAATTATAAGTGATAAAGCATTCATGAAACAAAAAAATACATACAGCAAAAAAAATGTAATGGCAACAATTTAAAACAGTATCCTCAGTAAAATACAATATTTAGTGTATTTGGGCTAGCATTCCTGCAGTCTGATCTTTGTGTACGATGGGATGAAATAGGCAAACAAAACATCAAAATGGAAGTGAGCATAATTTTACATATGTGTATACATATATGTATATATATATATTTGTATTTTTGGTATTTAATAATCATATGTAATTTTAAACATGATAATTGAAGTTAAAGATAATCATGATAATCATAATGATTTGATGTTGGTGGCTAGCAGATGGGAAAAGTTAGTTGAACTTCCAGATTTACAAAAGGGAAGTAAGCAATGAAAAGAAACTATCAAGCCTGCAATATAAGGAGGGAAAAATGGGAAATTACTTAAAAAATTGTAAACATAAAATAATTTTAAAAACAAATATATCAGTTATGACAAATATAAGTAAATTTAATTTCCTTATCAATAACTACAGATTGACTAAAAAAAATTCATCTGTCTCTTATTTCAAAAATATATACCTGAAACAGATTGAAATGATTGAAAATTAAAAGATGAATAAAAATATATTATGAAACTTCCAATTAAAAAAGAGAAATAATATTATAAAATAGTATAGAAATGAAGACTAAAGATACAAAGAAATACTATGTATTGGGGCAAAAAGATATAATCCATGAAGATAAAATAAAGGCCTTTGTACTGGCCAAAATAGAAAATATATCAAGTAAAATTTCCTAAAAATACAAAGAAATATTTTTTAAAACAAGATTATTGTGGGATGTTTTCTACACTTCTTTTAAAATTTTATAAAATAGATTTGAAAAATAAATTATATATAACAATGAATAAAATTGGACAAAATTAATAATTGTATACTCTGTCAATAAGGGATTCTAATATCCATGAAGCTTTTACAGAAAAAAGTCCTTGTTTCCTGCTCATAAAGAAAAGCTTAAGTAGAGATTTTACAGGCTAAATTTCTGATTAAAATTTAATAAAACTAGAAGGTAAGAGCAAAAAATGTTGGTTGATAGAATCTTAACTACTTAGGAGTTAAGCAACATTCTTCAAATTATCTTCGGATCAAGAACAAAGAACAAAATGTCCCCAATATATGGGCACAACATCAAAACACATGACATAAATAAAGGAAAAGAAAATTAATTGTGAATGTCACTTTACATAAACTGACAGTAAGTGAACTAAAAAATTCAAAGAAAAGAAACAGAATGAGAGAATAGCTGTATAAGTAAAATTAATGAAAATAATTTTTTTAAATAAAAGTGTTCTTATTTGCAAGAACTGGAAAAAAATAGACATGTTCCTGATAAAAAGAGAAAACAAATTATTTTAGGAGAAAAAGAATTGTAACCACAGATGCAGATGAGATTACAAGAACTGTAAGATAACATTATGTCCAAACATCTTAATAAAATTAGGTATCTAGATGAAATAAGTGTTTTTCTAGCAAAATATACGTTACAAAATAAATCCAGAAAGAGAAAATCCTAACAGGGCAATGCTTTAGAAGATAGCAGCAAGATGTTGAACGTCTATTCTTTAAGTAGGCCTCAAACCTAGGTAACAATGAAGTTAATTCTGAATAATCTTCAAAGAACAGTTATTTCCAATGATATTAAAATGTTTCTGGGTGTTTAAAAAATAGAAGATTCAATTTATTTTAGAAATCTAGAATAACTTAAATCTCCAAATGTGATAACAAGGAGAAAAAGGGAAAACATGTTGACCTATTTTATTTATGAATATATATTGGATAGTAAGTAGAATATTCTCTAGTCTCTTAACGTTTTTCCTTTACTCCCCCTCAGTCACATTGTGTACAACTCATTAAATTTGTTCAGTTTCCAAAATCAGTACTGTCCCTATATTGACAAAAACCCTGAGCCTTCTTCTTAAATAGACCTTGACCTTGGGCCCTGTCCTAAAGCATACATTGCCCAGTTTTATCGCAAATCACACATAGCCCAGTTTAGACAGCATCTGTCGCCCTTAATGTCTAATTACACTGGCCTGCCTTCAGCAAGAATCTTTGTAGGTCAGTTTAACAAGAATCCCCCTACCCTTAATGTCTTCTTTTAGTAATCCCCACTTGTCCTTGCCATATTTGGAGTTCAGCCCATTCTCTCTCTTCTAATATGATAGTCTTGCTGCCTACCGCAATAGTCCTAAAGTTCTCCACTGTGTTAACAAGTGTCATGAACAATTTTTCCTTTAACAGTTATGGTACTGCTGTGACTCGGATGGTATCAGATTCATCATTGGATTCCCCAGACCTCTTACCCAGGAACCCAAGTGCACACCATTGAAGCCTTTGTCTTCACTCCTGACTGATTGACCGGGTATCCATTGGTGAGTCTGACTTCTGAGCCAGTGCTCCAGATAACTGTCTGTTGAAGCACAGCGAGGATAGATTTTGATTTTTAAGCTTCTGTATACTTTCTGAAGCTGAATTAGAGTTCTAGGCTTCTTTGTCTGGAAGGTCCCTTCTAGGATGGAAATTTATTTCCTGTTCTTTCTTTCAAATGGGGATTCACTCCCCAATCCTGGAGTGGAAATCCTTCTTCTTGGCTCTTTGTTTTGTGGGGAGATTCACTTCCTGAGTCCTAGACCGAACATTTGTCTTGGCTTCTTATGAGAACTTCTTGTCTCCCTTTGATTCTGCTTCTCTCCTGGGAGCATTTCAGTTTACTAACCCCTACCGAGAACCAGCTCAGTCGGGAGACCCCCACCCAGGCGGCGCTGAAGGTATTGAGAGGTAGACACCCAGATAGAAAACAGAGTGGATCTATCCCAGGGACCAACAGCCTGAGAGCTGAGAGGCTGACAGTGTTCCAGGCTGAAGGCCCCAAGCAGAGTCTCATCTCTTTATTTGCTCTTAGACAGGTGATTCTTATTAATGCACAGGTGCTCTACATTTACTCATAACTCAAGAATATACCAAGTAGGCAGCTGTTACCTGCCTTCCACTAATTACAAACTAAAAGGTATTCTCCACAAAGGAGCCATGGGGGCAGGGTAAACAATGTTTCTCAACAAACCCTGGTCCTGTATTTTAGCCCCTAGTAACTCTGTGCTCCACCAACTCTGTCTGAGTCCTTTTTTGTTGGTGTGTGAATTTAACTAAGGATAATTTGGAACTTTGAGAAACTTCAGATCTCTGCAAACTGGCTCCTCTAAGACCCCTCCCTTCCCATCACCTCTGCTCCTCCTTCCTCCTTGTACCACCTTTGATCTTCCCTTCAATTCCCTTGATATGTCCACCTTCAAACCCCTGCCTCTTTCATCCTGTTCACACCAGCCTCTATATTCACTTGAACTTTAGATCCCCTGCCCCTGTTAGAGGCTTGGAAGTCCTATAAGCAACTACCTGAGACTAAAAAGAAAAGATAAGAAATTGGAAACCGACTAGACATTTGATCTACCCAGATAGGCTTTGGAAATATCTAAACAACTATACGATGTTCTCACAGTCTTTTACCTAAAATTAGTTCACAGTCTCCGTGAGACTACATATCAAGACAAAAGAAAGCCTCAAATGCTTCTCCACAAATACTGGTAAAAAGCATTAGCCCGGCAGCCGCGATGCTGCGCTCCTTCCGGACTGCGCGCGGGGACTGCACGGCTCCACTGTCTCTTGCAAGAACCGGCTCAAGAAATTTGCCTCGAAAACCAAAAAAAAAAAAAAAAGTTTTGCTCTGAAGGTCTTTCCTTGGTCTCGCACTTGACTTACAAACCATCCAAGTTGGAATTCCTCATAAGGAGCACCGCAAAGAAAACCAGGAAGACCATATGCGCCTGAGGGCCCTGAATGGCCTTCTCTGTAAGGCACTAACAGACCTGCTGTGTACCCCTGAAGTGAGTAAGGAGCTCTATGACCTTAATGTGGAACTCTCCAAGGTTTCTCTGACTCCAGGCTTCTCAGCCTGCCACCTGTACTGGAAGACAACACTCTCTGCTGAGCAGAACACACGCATGGAGGCTGTCCTGCAGAAAAGTGCCTCGCACATGAGATTGATCAGTTACTGGCAGTCGCAGACTTTGGACCTCCTGATCAAAGAGACGACTTTGTGCGAAATGATTTCAGGAACCCTGATGCCCCGCGACCCTGCGGCACCACAGAGCCTGCCACAAGCTCCAGTCTGTGTGGGATCGATCACGAGGCACTCAACAAGCAGAATATGGAATACAAAAGGAGGAAAGATAAAGGGCTTGGGGGGCCTGGTGTGGCAGGGGCAGGTGGCTGAGCTGACAATGCAGATGAAAAAGGAAGGAAGAAGGCCAAACCCAGCCTGGAGCAGGACAGCTCCCTCGAGAGTTACCTGTTGGGAGAGGAGGGCGAAGATGACCTGGATCTGGATGGCGCCCCGGAGTACGAACGCGACGCCCCGGACACAGAGGCGTTGGAGGCTGAGAGAAGAGCAAGATAACTTCAGGTTACGAGGCTCTTGTACTTGACCATGATGACTCCATGAGAAAACAGCAGAACGCCAGCTTTGCAGGTGCATCCACAGCACTGCTGGGCTGGGAACAGGACCAGTGCTTGCACCAGCGCTTGAGGGTTCCACGTGAGGGATTCGCATTGCAGCACCACCTGTGGAAGTCAGGCCCTGGAGCACCTGAACTGAAACGCTGCCAGGTGACTCAAAATGGAGACTGAGCCAGGCATGCCACACTTGGGAGGCTGGGGTGAAAGGATTATTGCACTGAGAAACTTGGGGGCAGCCTAGGAAACATAGCAAGACCCTGTCTCTGAAAAAAAAAAAAAAGGAGATTGATTCAAATTATAATAACACATTAAAAGTGTACAAATAGCTCTTAAAAAAACCAAACAAAGCATTAGCCCTCATATTGATCAGATCAACTTGTTACTTCTGTCAAAAACATAATTACAAGGATTTTATGTAAATCAGTGAGTTTTCTATTACTGTATTTCACCCAACTCATGGCTAAAATTTTAGAATAGACTTATAAGATCTCTATATATCTTTCCCTGTGTATGTGTATCTACATGTTATCTATATGTGATATTTTCTTACCTTAAGATAGTATTACCAATTTAATTTATAAAATCTCTTAAAGGAGTTCTATTAAAATTGCCTTAGAGCTAAACAAGGCTTATATAAATTAAATATTCCTAAAACTCTCAGAAAAATACAAACTAACATAAATTCTTTTCAAAGTCACTTGATTTGGGTAAATCTTTCCCAAATAAGACTAATTTAGTATTATTGCTTTAATAAAAAAAAAAAAAAAAAAGCTCTGTCTTCTGAGTTATCAGAATTAAGTATCATACAAGCATATATTTTTATTCTACTTGGCTTTACTAAGTCGAATAAACTTGTGATAGCTGCTAGATAGTTAAGATTATACAAATTATAAATTCAGCCTAAGACAACATGTACACATAAAAATACAGCAAAAATGAATTTCTTGATATCTATTACCTCATATATCAAGTGAAACAATAAAACAACAAATGTATATTTAACTTTTTTAGTCTTTTTGCTTTTGTTATTTTTTTAGACTTACCTAACATGCATGTGCCATAAGACTAGTTAACAAGGAAATAACCTAAGATGCTAGCTAGCTTTTTTAGTGCTGTAATATGTCTTACTAAAAATAATTTCCAAAATCTTTTTAGTAACTTATAGTCTTAAAGTTATATTAGATTAAATTAAGTAATAGATATTCATTGATAATTTCTAAGTAAGATAAACTGCTGAAACATTCATTTTTAAGCATAAGTTTAAGTTTACACACTTTTAGTTTCTTATACTATGAAGCAGCAAATACTTATAAAATCTTGTGAGATGGTATATTCATAAAATTTGCTAGTCTGCTATAGAATGCTGGTATGTGACAGACAATTCACAGTTATTTACTTCCTGGTTTTCTCTGTGAAATCAAGGATACTAATGTACTAATGTATACAAACATTTCGTATGAAAAGTTTACAAGGAATGTAGGATGTGTTTTTGTCAAGGGAAGGAGAAAGTAATTTTGTCTTAAATAAAAATGACTGCTTGCTCCAGGATGAAAAAGAAGAAAATTTAGGACAATATAGAAATATGGATATAGAAAGTTGGAAAGGCTGTGAAAAGAAAACTTTTTTTGCATGGTCAAAGCTGGCTAAGACTGGATGGTTTTATTTATAAGGTTTTTTTTTTTTTAAGAAAACCTTAAATGATATTTAAAATTAAAAGTAAACTGATGCAAAACTAGAATCTGATTTTTTTTCTCTGTAAATATGACAACATTTACTTGGGCTACTCTTAATGAGAGATTGTCAAAAGTTTTTTTTTTTTTTATTTGTTTGTTTTGCTTTTTAAGTAACCTACTTAGAATAAAAAGATTGTGTATCTTAAAATAATTTCCTGTGCTTTATGTCAACTTTATTATTTTCCTGATTATTTAAGAAAACCAAGTCTCATCACTTTTAAAAGAGCTAAGGTCTTTTTATAAAAAAAAAAAATTTGTTACCCCTATAGTTACTTTTGAAATCGTTTGTCATATTGATTAAATAGATCTCTTGAGTATTGTTTCATAGCTTTCTAAGATCATATTTAGTCAAGTGTTCAAACCTTTTGAAATTTTTTATGACATTGCTTTTCCAAGATCAAATTCTAAATTAAATCTTAATCTTGAACTGACTTTGAAATTTCCCAGAATCCTAGACTATCTCAAAGGATTTGTTGCTTCACTTTGTTTTTTTTTTTAAAGTTAAAACTAATTAGATTTATTTAATAGGTTAAGTTGCATGAAATGTATTATCAAATAAGAAGAACGATGTTAGGCATGGTGACTCACACCTGTAATCTCAGCACTTTGGGAGGCTGAGATGGGAGGATCACTTGAGCCCAGGAGTTTGTGACCAGCTGTGGCAATATGGTGAGACCCTGTCTCTACAAAAAATAAAAGAGCTAGCTGGGTGTGGTGGTGCACACCTATAATCCCAGCTACTAAGAAGGCTAACAAAGGAGGATCAGTTGAGCCCAGGAGTTTGAGGCTGCAGTGAGCCACAATCACACCACTGCATTCTAGCCTGGGCAACAGAGCAAGTCCCTTTCTCAAAAAAAAAAAAAAAAAAAAGAGAGAGAGAGAAAGAGATACAAATACAAGAGGGAGCTGACTAAGACCCTCTACTTAACCAAACTGTAATCAGAATTCCCTGAGGCCTCTCTGACTAGGCCTGGGCTTTAGGCCCTGTCCTATGGCCTGCATCACCCAGTTTTAACAAAAATCCCACCTAGCCTAGTTTAAGGAGAACCTCATGCTCTCTATATTTGATTACTCTGAATATCTGATCAAAATCTTCATCCCCCATTCTTGAGATCTGACTAAGCTGGTCTGTCTTCAGCAAAAATCCCGTTAGATCAATGTAGCAAGAACCCTCTCAAACTCGATGTCTCCTCATAGTAATTTTTATTCATTGGCCCCCTCATCCTGCTCCATGGCTATAAATCCCCATTTACCTTTGCTGTATTTGGAGTTGAGCCTCAGGTGTCACCCCTGTTGCAAGTCTTCTAAAGCCTTTATTACTGTGTTAACAAGTGTCATGAATAGTTTTTTCTTTAACAAATTCTTCATCTGCAACTTTATATCCTCTAGCTTATTAGTGGAGATATTCCCATGTAATGAATGGATGAATAAATAAATGAATGTGTAGAAGCACGAAGGGAAAATTAAAAGAGAGAATAGAATGCAAAGTTCCTAAATCTTACAGATGATGTGGAACTGAAAAACAAAACAAAACAAAAAAAAAGGTGGGGGCGGGGGAGAAAATTAAGAAAGAATGGAAGCAAATTTTCTAGAGCTGAGGAAAGACATAAGTTTTTAGATTAATATAAATGTCAGCGAAAATTGTGAAATACAATATTGTGTGCGCTGTTTATCTGACACATAGCAATTGTCTTTTCTGTAACTCTCTTTGAGCTAGGCTATTTATAATTTTTTAATTGTAGAAAACTGATTGTAATGTAACTAATTTTGTTCATAGAAATGCAAATTCATTGTGTCTGATGAAATGTAATTGACTATTGCACTGTGGATAAGACCCAGTTTTTGCATTTATTTGTGAATAGATTTCAACACTTCTTTGCAGCATATAATCTTGAGAATTCTTTGGATTTTTCTTGAATGAGCTATAATATCTTAGTAGTTCCCTCATTAATTAATCATTTAAATAAAATCACTGACACATATATGAGAGTTATGATTATACCTTCCTTTTAAAATTATTTTTTATGTTTAGTGCTTCTATGTTTAGGGCTGAAGTTGAGGCAGCAATTAACAGCCTACCAACCAAAAAAAGCCCAGGTCCAGATGGGTTCAGAGCCGAATTCTACGAGACGTACAAAGAGGAGATGGTATCACTCCTTCTGAAACTATTCCAAACAATACAAAAAGAGGGAATCCTTCCCAGATCATTTTATGAGACCAACATCATCCTGATACCAAAACCTGGCAGAGACTCAACAAAAAAAGAAAATTTCAGGCCAATATCCGTGATGAACATAGATGCAAAAATCTTCAATAAAATACTGGCAAACTGATTGCAACAGCACATCAAAAAGCTTATCCATCACAATCAAGTAGGCTTCATCCTGGGGATGCAAGGCTGGTTCACCATATGCAACTCTATAAATGTAATTCACCATGTAAACAGAACCAAAGACAAAAACCACATGATTATCTCAATAGATGCAGAGAAGGCTTTCAACAAAATTCAACAGCTCTTTATGCTAAAAACTCTGAATAAGCTAGGTATCAATGGGACATATCTCTAAATAATAAAAGCTATTTATGACAAACAGCCAATATCATACTGAATGGGCAAAAACTGGAAGCATTCCCTTTGAAATCTGGCACTAGACAAGGATGCCCTCTCTCACCACTCCTATTCAATATGATATTGGAGGTTCTAGCCAGAGTAATCAGGCAAGAAGAAGAAATAAAGGGCATTCAGTTAGGAAAAGAGGAAGTCAAATTGTCTCTATTTGTAGACAACATGATTGTATATTTAGAAGACACCATTGTCTCAGCCCAAAATCTCCTTAAACTGACACACAACTTCAGCAAAGTCTCAGGATACAAAATCAATGTGCAGAAATCACAATTATTCCTATACACCAATAACAGACTTAAAGAGAGCCAAATCAAGAATGAACTGCCATTCACAATTGCTACAAAGAGAATCAAACACCTAGGAATACAACTAACAAAGGATGTAAAGGACCTTTTCAAGGAAAACTACAAACCACTGCTCAAGGAAATAAGAGAGGACACAAACAGATGGAAAAACATTCCATGCTCATGGTTAGGAAGAATCAGTATCGTGAAAATGGCTATACTGCCCAAAGTAATTTATAGATTCAATGCTATTCCCATCAAGCTACCATTGGCCTTCTTCACAGAACTGGAATAAACCACTTTAAACTTCATATGGAACCAAAAGAGAGCCTGCATGGCCAAGACAATCCTAAGCAAAAGAAACAAAGCTGTAGGCATCACGCTACCTGACTTCAAACTATACTACAAGGCTACAGTAATCAAAACAGCATGATACTAGTACCAAAACAGTACCAGTATATACATATAGACCAATGGAACAGAACAGAGGCCTTGGAGGCAAAGCCACATGTCTACAACCATCTGATCTTTGACAAACCTGACAAAAACAAGCAATGGGGAAAAGATTCCCTGTTTAATAAATGGTGTTGGAATAACGGGCTAGCCATGTGCAGATAGCAGAAACTGGACCCCTTCCTGACACCTAACACTAAAATTAGCTCCAGATGGATTAAGGACTTAAACATAAGACCTAACACCATAAAAACCCTAGAAGAAAACCTAGGGAAAACCATTCAGGACATAGGCATAGGCAAGGACTTCATGACTAAAACACCAAAAGCAATGGCAACAATAGCCAAAATAGACAAATGGATCTAATTAAACTCCAGAGCTTCTGTACAGCAAAAGAAACAATCATTAGAGTGAACCAGCAACCAACAGAAAGGGAAAAAAATTTTGCAATCTACCCATCTGACAAAGGGCTAATATCCAGAATCTACAAAGAACTAAAACAGATTTACAAGAGAAAAACAAACCCAGCCGGGCTCAGTGGCTCACGCCTGTAATCCCAGCACTTTGGGAGGCCGAGGTGGGTGGATCACGAGGTCAGGAGATTGAGACAATCCTGGTCAACATGGTGAAACCCCGTCTCTACTAAAAATACAAAAAATTAGCTGGGCATGGTGGCATGTGCCTGTAATCCCAGCTACTCAGGAGGCTGAGGCAGGAGAATTGCCTGAACCAGGAGGCGGAGGTTGCGGTGAGCCGAGATCGCGCCGTTGCACTCCAGCCTGGGTAACAAGAGCGAAACTCTGTCTCAAAAAAAAAAAAAAAGAAAAGAAAGAAACAAACAAACTCATTCAAAAGTGGGTCAAGGACATGAACAGACACTTTTCAAAAGAAGACATATATGAGGCCAACAAACATGAAAAAATGCTCATCATCACTCATCATTAGAGAAATGCAAATCAAAACCACATTGAGATACCATCTCATGCCAGTTAGAATGGTGATGATTAAAAAATCTGGAGACTACAGATACTAGAGAGGATGTGGAGAAATAGGAACACTTTTACACTGTTGGCGGGAGTGTAAATTAGTTCAACCATTGTGGAAGACAGTGTGGCGATTCCTCAAGGACCTAGAAATAGAAATTCCATTTGACCCAGCAATCCCATTGCTGGGTATATATCCAAAGGATTATAAATCGTTCTGTTATAAAGACACATGCACACGTATGTTCATTGTGGCACTGTTTACAATAGCAAAGACCTGAAACCAACCCAAATGCCCATCAATGATAGACTGGACAAGGAAAATGTGGCACATATACATCATAGAATACTATACAGCCATTAAAAACGATGAGTTTGTGTCTTTGTAGGGACATGGATGAATCTGGAAACCATCATTCTCAGCAAACTGACACAAGAACAGAAAACCAAACACTGCATGTTCTCACTCATAGGTGGGTGTTGAACAATGAAAACACATGGACACAGGGAGGGGAGCATCACACACTGGGGTCTGTTGGGGGGGAACAGGGGAGGGACAGCAGGGGGTGGGGAGGTTGGGGAGGGATAACATGGGGAGAAATGACAGATATAGGTGACAGGAGGATGGAGGCAGCAAACCACATTACCATGTATCTACCTATGCAACAATCCTGCATGATCTGCACATGTACCCCAGAACCTAAAGTAAAATAAAAAATATATTTTAAAATTATTTTTTAATGGAGTCCACCAAATGCTAAGCCTAATTAATGTGAAAAGTCCCATACTTAGACATATTCTAGGGTAATATATTGAAATAAAATCTTAAAATCTTCATGTTACCTATAAGAGAGTACAGATTAGAGTATGGATTCAGCTTTTCTAGCTAAACAAATACTAAAGGCTAACAAAAATTTTTTGCTTTATCAAAGCACATTTATCAATTTTAATGACATTTTTCATTAAGTATCTCATTAACTGCTTTTTGAAACTTTAGCCTCTCTTTTCAATTATGATTTTTATTCATAGTTAAAGAATTTGGAGTTATGACAATTTATTTGCACATAATCATGGGAAGTAAAATGCTTATAAACTTGGAGTTGGGAATTCGATTTTGTTGGTTTAAATCCATGCTCCACAATTTACTGGCTATGACACATTTTATACACTTAAACTTAACCTCTTTGTGTTTTAGTTACTTCCTCTGGGCAAACAGAAATAATAATAATGCCTACCTCCTAGGGTTATTGGAACATTCAGTGAGATAATACATAAAATACACTTAAAATAGTGACTGCTACATAGTAAGGATGAGGTATGTGAACTATATACAAAATAAATCAGTTGCAGTATATCCATGGGGCATTGTTTGCAAATAGGAAACAATCTTAAAGTCTATTAATAGTGAAATGGTTACATTTATTATAGACTATTCATGCTAGGGAATACTATGTAAACCTTGTAAAAATTAAGCAGATCTAGTTATGTTAATATGGAACTCTCTCTGTACATGAAAACTGAAAGTTGCAGGCCAATAATATTATATATGGTATAATTACAATAGTGCAAGGGAAAAAAATCACAAACTACCCATTTAAAACAGACAAACTTATATTTGAATGTGTGTATATGTTTGTATTTACAGAGATAGAGAAATGTATACCCAGGGAATTTTTTTAATAGTGGTTACCTTTGGGGAAGGGAAGTAGTGGAGAGATATTCTAAAGTTCTGATATGTTTATTTTCTATATTGTATTTATGTATAATTTGTGGGATTCACTAAGAAAGCTCTAAGGCAAGCTTCTCAGACCTGTGGCTCATGGGCCGCCTATGGCCCAGGACAGCTTTGAATGCATCCCAACACACATTTGTAAACTTTCTTAAAGCATTATGAATTCTTTTGTGATTTTTTAATTAAGTCATCAACTAATCCTCAGTATTAATGTATTTTACCTGTGACTCAAAACAATTCTTTTTCTTCCAGTGTGGCCCAGGGAAGCCAAAATGTTAGATACTCCTGCTCTAAGGAAATATGAGTATTAGTTTTCAGATGTTTACTTTCAGATACACTGTAACATATGTACTTAGCATTTTGGTTTCACCACTATTTTGCTGATTTGTCTAGTATGTGGTTTTTGTTCTTGTCTTGAACTAACAATTAATTTAATAAGTCTCTAAATAATGGTAAAAGCACACGTTTCTGGTTATTTCCAGATAGCCAGGGAACAGCATCTTATGCTAGTTTCTCCTATTTCTAGTAACTTGCAACAAACTTTATATGTGCCTTTTTTTGTAACATTCACCAACTACACCATGTGTTAAAAGTTTTGTCTGTGTGTGTATGTGTGTGTGTGTGTGTATTCTCTTTCTGTCATCTTTCTCTCTTATTTGTAAATCATATATATCTAATCAGATATATATATAATATATATAATTCTTCTAATACAGCAATTTGAGGACAAAATTTATGCTGACAGCATTTTATTCTTGACAATATGATATTTTGCATATAATCAGTACTTAATAAATAATCCCTTAAATGAATAATATTTTAGGTTATTATATTTCTGTGTACTAAAAGGCATAAATTTAAAAATATATGCTCTGAGCAGACTATAGGTAAGTATATTACATACTTCTGAACAGACTACATGTTCACTTCTTGTAAGAGTATTATCATTTCCATCACCTAACATTCTAATATTTTAATTACAAATATATCTATAGTCCTTTGTCTCAGGAAATGGTCATTTCACTTTTTATTATCTCAAAGTTTTTACCATAGAAATTTCTCAACCAAGATGCACAAGTACAAAGTTAGAATTGTTTCCTTTAAATCTAATGATAAGAACTCAAGAAAAAATATTTTAGAGTACAAAAAACTCATTATTAACATTTTCTTTTCTTTGCTTTTTGAATATTTTTCAGACTTGGGATGTAGCTTTGTCACGGACTGCTAGAGCATGGGGAAAAAAGTGTGTGTTTGAGCATAATATTTATTTACAAGGTGTACGTATGGCCCATCCTAAATTTTATGGTATTGGTGAAAATATGTGGGTCGGCCCTGAAAACGAATTTACTGCAAGTATTGCTATCAGAAGTTGGTATGCAGAGAAGAAAATGTACAATTTTATAAATGGCAGTTGCTCTAAAAACTGTTCTAATTATATTCAGGTATCTAATTTTTATTGTTATTAATTCGAAGACTCTTAATTGCTTTATGCCTAGTTTTATGTTTCAAATTTGTATATAAATTCAAATGATAAATTATTACATTTAGTAAGATCACAATTCTAATCAATCCTCCTAGGTCTTTAAAATGTCTACCATCCCATCTATTATGTGACACAAACAATTAAAACATTCCCTTAAATACAGTAAACCTAATCTCCATATTCAAAGATGAAAGGCACTTTCCTAAAAATAATGCACACTGGAAATGGAGGGAAGAAACCAGTAAATAAAAATAATTTATAAATTATTGACTTATGTTTATAAGTAGAAGATATTTTTTGCACATATCAGTACACATACTACTATATAGCTGATTGATTAAAACATTTGAAATGAAAATTAATAGTATTATTTCCCTGCCTCTGGTTCAATAATCCACCCTCACACTTCAAACTTCAGGAATACTGAAGCACTTTTCATTTCTAATACATAATATTTGTTATTTTACATATCACATCGTTTAATAATGATTTATTTATATATCTGATACTACACTGAGGGCAGGGACCTTGCCTTTTCATCCTTATATTCTCAACATAACAACATGACATTATTTAGGTCTGCAATAAATATTTGTTTCAGTAATCAAGAAGTTCATGCAAGTTATTGCGTGAACTCCCACATTTATTTAAAAGGTAGTTTTTCAATCAATAGAGTCTGATGTCACTTTTTATGTAGAACTTAACACTTTGAAATTTGTTCATGTTGAACTCATGTCTTTCTGTTCCATGCAATCATACTTAAAATTTTTTCATCAGTTTATTTTCTGATCACTTTTTTCTTCTAGAAAGTCAGTGATTCTCCACTGACTTGCTCCTATCAAACCCAGCCTCTTTAATATGACTTTAATACTCAGTAAACTAACCAAATCTACTCCCTAACATAGTACTCTGTATTTTTACTCCTTAACTCTAGTCTCCTAGACATTTTTGATTCCTGCATTTGACGTGCTAAACTTCGCTTTAACTCTTGCAGATATTATATTCTCTATTCTTTTAATGTATCACCTTTTTGATATGTCACTTTATTTTTTAAGAATCACACTTTTAAAACCACTAAGGCTTGAGATAAAGAATAAGAGAAAACAAGAATAGTTCCTCTTTCTTGCACAGAGGTTAACAAAACAAAGCAAGTACTTTTTTTGTTCACTTGAAAGTATTAGAAATATTAAAGTTATACAGATAATTTGTTTATCTGGGAATGCCTTTGATTATTTCCATCTTTTTCACTCCAATTCAAGATCTATTTCTCTTTTATAGGAACCAGCTCTTTTATTTTTTAATGTAAAGGCCAGATTTTGTTTTATCTTGCAGTATAATTTTCTTAACAAAGAGAAGGAGAAATGCCAATAGCATTCAATTCTTCTCTACTTTTGTGTCTCTTTCTTTTCTAGAATCGGATTGTCCCTCTTTTTCTCCCTTTTTTCCACAACTTCCATCTTTTTAAAAACTTTTTCTCCTCTTTCCCATCTTCTCTGCCAATTACCTAGAACTCTCCAGTTCAACCAGATGTTGAAAATTGATTGATCAGGCATGACTTCCTTTGGCTCTGAGGCATTATTCTGGATCAACCATGTTCTCAAACAGTTCTTCCTAAGAATATGGTATTAGTAGAAGCTATTGAAGTATTTCTCTAAATACCGTGTTGAAAATGCTGCTCTAACTCCGTGGTAACCCTCTATATGTCTCTAAATGAAAATAATTTATATTTCTTGAATTGCTTGGTGAAAAGTTATATGTGAATGGAATGTATTATTGTTTATAATATGAGAGAGTCAGTGTTTAAATTTTGTGTCTTTCTTGAAAATATTATTTTAGCTTGTTTGGGACAACTCTTACAAAGTTGGTTGTGCTGTTACTCCATGTTCAAAAATTGGACATATTAGACATGCAGCAATTTTCATATGCAACTACGCACCAGGGTAAGTTACTTAAAATTAATAGAATAATATTAAAATAAATTCAGAATATTTCAATGTTAAGTTTTTCTAATTTTTAATATATTTTTGTGTTTTTGAACTATAAAATAAATACAGTACTTTAACATTGAAAAATATTTAATCAATTTTATAATGAAATAAGTTGTAACTTGAACATACTGATTTTACTTAGACACTAACCAAATATTACTTCCTAGAGTAACCTTAACTTTAGTATTATTTCACAATATTTCATTTAATTGCATAAGACAAATTATTTTCCAAAATAGTTATTCTAAAATTTGTAGTAAAAGTGGAAAGAAAATTAGATGTGTTGAAATTTATATAGTAAGAATTGTTGCAGGAATATGTCAGTTTTGTAACAGGAAGTACACTTTTAATTGACCACGCCTTGGAGATTGCATTATTAACTGGGGCTAGTCTCATAAGGAATTGTAACATTTGGGAGATTGAAAAGCATTTCAAACATCTTTTAGTCAAGCTATTCATATGTGACTATACTGTATACCTGAGTACCTTCCAATGGTGGAAAATAACTACATCCCAAAATAGCTTCAATTTCTTGAGAGCTCTCTTGGAAAGTCCCAAGCTTTCTTACAGGTCAATATAATACTATAAGTAATATTATACTTCCAAAGAAGTGAGAAAATATTTCGATTAACATCTTAAACAAACAATAATAATTGACTGCCTACCAAGATTGAGAAGGAATTTCTGCCAAATAAAATGATTTGGGACTAATCAGAAAGAAAAATAAAAAAGCAGTGATTATTGATTGTCCCTGGCTAAGAAAAACAATAGAACTATGCTGTACATCAAATTAAACTCAGAAAGCCCTTTTCTGATTAGAAGTCTTGCTAACTTTGAACATAGACATGCAAAAGAAATTTGGAATATAGAGTTGCAAAACATTTTAGGCTTCCTTTCCTTCCTACACACTGGAAGCATTGGGATACCTATTACATACCTAAACTTTAAAAGTTACTACTGATTGGTGTTGCAAATTCAGAGAATTGTACACCAGGGAGGAGGGCATTGGTGGAAGTTTTTCTGGGGCACAAATCCTCATTTATTCACTCAGCAAGTATGTGCAGGCTCTGTTCTTTCTACTAACAAGACCCAAAAAGACACCACATTTAGTTTATAGTCTTGGCAGGGAGACAAACATTTTTTAATAAGTGAACACATAGATACATAATATTTTAATTAGACAATAAAATATACTCTAAAAATCAAGCAAGATTAGCAAGTAGAGAATGGCTAGTCTAGAAGATAGAGTAGTCACAGAAGGAGGATATCATTTGAGCTGAAAACCAGATGTTCCAGGTAGAAGTAAGAGCATGTATAAAAATCTCAGAGATTTGAATGAGTTTAACATGTTTGAGAAAGGAATAACTGTGATTGGAAGTAGGAGTTGAGGTGGAGAGTTAGATGAAAGCTAGACCAAATATAATAACATAGGTTATGTTAAAGATTTTAGAATTTATTCTAAGTAATGACAAAGCCATTGGAAGGTCTTAAGCAATTGAGTCACATGATCTCATTTTTGTTTTGAAAAGAACACCTTCACAAAAATATTACTGCAGCTGTTGGTAGAGAATGGCATATAAAGAACCAAGAGTGTAAAGAGGAAGTGCAATTAGGAGGCTATTTCCTGTTGTACAGGTTACAGACTGATATTTTGGATTAGGGTTTTAGCATGTGGATTATTTTTCGAGTGTTAGATAATGAATTACCACAAATGTAGTGATTTTAAAGCAGCACCCATTTATTATTACACAGTTCTGTAGGTCATGAACCCAGGCACACTGTGGCAGGATTCTCTTCCCAAGGTCTCAAAGGCCAAAATCCAGATGTTGACTAAGTATTCCCCTGGAGGCTTGGAGAAGTACCTGCTTCCAAGTGCATTCAGGCTGTGAGCAGAATTTAGCTTTGTATGATGATGGGATTCTTGTCCCTGTTTTCTTGCTGGCTCTCAGCCATGTGTTGTCTCATCTTCTGGAGCTGCCCATGTTTTTTTTGACATGTGGCCTGCACTATCTAAAAGTCAGCAAAGGTATGTCAGAGCCTTCTCATGTTTCAAATCTCTGACTCCTCTTCCATGACCAGCTAAAGAAAACTCTCTCCTTTTAAAACATCCATAGGATTGAGTCAAGACCAACCTAGATAATGTCAATATTTTAAGTTCAATGGTGCCATATAATATAGTTAAGGAAGTAAAATTCATCATATTCACTCTTCTGCGAGTTATGGTGTGTACATGAGGGGTGGAGGATCTTGTGATTCATCTTAGAATTCTACCTACCATAGAGTGGAAATGGTGAGGAAAGGTCAGTTTCTGGGTATATTATGAAGATGGAGCTAATAATACAAGCCAATTCGCTTGACTTTAGCAATAAATTGAATAAAATAATCAAGCAACACTGTGCCTGTGTCTTTAAAAAACTGGGTGGATATTGATGTCATTAACTTAGCGAAGATCAAAAGATATGTTTTCTATTTTAGTATCTTAGGTAAAAAAGTAAATGTAGGAAGTGTTAATGAATTATGAGAAGCAGATAGCTATATTAAAGTATGTAGTTGTTTTCTAAGGAGAGGAAACTTCTGGTATAAAGGCCCTGAAGTACAAGTCACAGTGAATGAGATCACTGCATAGGGGAGCAAATATGGAGACTTAATTTAAGAACTAAGTCCTGGGGCACTACACTATTTCAACCTAAGGCAAAAGAGCTATTAAAGGAGAATGAGGAGAGTCTAACGAGGTATGAGGGAAACCAAAAACCAACTGGTAAGGTACTTGGAAGTCAAATGAAGAACATGAGCTAAGAATCCCAAAGTGGTTAACTATGAGATGTTGCTGAGAGAAATGAGAAATTGAGGAAGAATTGACAGTTTCATTAGATGAGATGAAGGTATTTGGGATCTTAATAAGAATAGTGAGTGCAGGGGTCTCCGATGACTACAATGATAAGACGAAGCTACTAGTTGCTGAAATTATCCTTTTTTTCTTGCCACTCTCCTATCACATAGGCTTCTTTGCCTTGAAATTTCTGTTAACCAGTTTTCCTTTGATACAAATATTGGCAAGTCTACCTTGAAGGATCTAGACTGGAATATATATCAGTCAACTCGGTCCAATTCTTACTTGATTATGTACCCAAAATAGGAAATCACATTATCTCTCTTAAAGATAGTTGGTAAAAAAAAAAAATCAATTTGTTACAGTATTATAAAATACTGGGTAGAAATGAAAGTAAAAGAACCAAATTGAAGATTAAAATGTATAGTAGAATGAACGGTGCCCCCCTCCATAGTTATGTTTAGCCTCTAATTTCCAGAACCTGTCAATATTACTTAAAGGGTAAAAGGGTGAATATTACCTAACTTGGCAAAGATGTGATTAAGATAAGGATCTTGAGAGAAGGAGTTTAGCCTGGATTATTTGGGTGAGGGCTAAATGCAATCACATGTATGCATGTAAGAGAAGAGAGCACTAGACACACAGAAGAGGAGGAGGCAGTGTGACCACAGCTGAAGCAACTGGAGTGATACATCCACAAGCCAAGGAGCTAAGGCCACCAGAAGCTGGAAAAATCAAGGAACATATTCTTAGAAGATTTGGAGGGAGCACAGCCCTGCCAACACCTTGATTTTGCACTTCAGGCCTCCAGAACAGTGAGAGAATACATTCATGTTGTTTTAGCCACCCAATTTGTGGTAATTGGTTAAAATAGACACAGGAAATTAATGTAAAATGGAAGAATAAAACAGACTTGGTCATGCATACAGAAAATAACAAGTCAAAGCAACCTTGCAAATTTTTCTCAGAAACACAAAGGTGAAGAATAGAGGTCAAAATATATATGAAAAAATTGTAGATTTATATGCCAAAACGTATGGCATATAAATCTACAAATTGGTGTTTCTAAAGAATAGAGAAGAGCCAAGGAAAGAGAAATAATAAAGAGAAGAAAATGTTCCTAATCTATAAAGATATCTGTATAAAAATATCTGTTGCTTTGACTTATTTTCTGTATGCATGACCAAGTCTGTTTTATTCTTCCATTTTACATTAATGGTTTATAATGTATTAGAAAAAAACTGAAACAATATTTTAAAAACTGAAACACATAATTATTTGCTAGTCCTTAGTTTTATTTTCAAAAATAAAAAGTCACACATTTTAAGTACAATTTTAAAAAGTAAAATAAAACAATATTAGATTACTCTAGAACTCAAATAAATATTAGAAAAGATGACCATAATAATTTAAGCTTAATTGATAGGTAATTTTATTAACTGAGCTAGGAAAAGATACAGGGTTGAGGGAAAGGGACTTTTTTATTTTTAGGCATGTTGGATCTGAATTGACCACAGGACCTTTCATTTAATTACATATAATTTTGTTGTAAGTGTGCCATAGACATTGCACATTACATTTAAGTAAAGTAATTCATAAATATTTCCCCAGTTTGATGTTTAACTGTTGACTTAAAATGCAATTCATTTTTGTCAAATGATATTTTGTTTTACTGTAGAAACAATAGTATCAATGTTTTTTTCACAAGTTTTGAGGTTTATGTCATGCATAGATAAGCTTTCTCAAAATATCACTGCTATCAGCATTCCTGGTTGACTTAAATGCTTACAATTCAAGGGTATCAGATGCCTTATTGGATATCACCCAAACTCTCTGATTAAATAAGATATATCTGAGAAATGTGATACTCAGGTTTTTTAATATATATTTCTTAGGCTTGGCCATTCTTCTAGAAAGCCTAATAAGGCCTAACCAAGGACTTAAATAAGTAATGTTTATTTTTATAGCTCTCAATTATATAACAGGTAAATAGGCAATCCTGAATAAATTACCAGGATTAATGACCTGCCCCCATTCAAAAGTATCTTTTCTCTTCTTGCTTTCTCTATGTTTCTTATCCTAGATCATTTATATAAATTTCCCCATTTATAAGTAGTTTGGGCCTTTTTTCTCATTTAGCTCTAGGCAATTGATGTAATTATTTTTTACTTCTCTCTTTAGTTTTGTACAATGGATTAAATCAACTTTATAAACTTCCATTTATATGTATTTGCTTCTTTATAAATTTATGTGTTTTTATATATAGACCCCCAAAATAATTCATGCATATGAGTCTTTGGGACATAGGCATTTCAGAATTCTGTAAACTCTACAGATACTTAATATATCATTTCCACAAAACTTTTTATGTATTTGTGCCAACCAGAAAGCAATTAATTATAAAACATTCTATATCATCAATTTTTAAATTTTATTTATTTATTTTAGAGACAGAGCCTTGCTCTGTTGCCCAGGCTAGAGTGCAGTGACACAGTCATAGCTCACTGCAGCCTCAAATTCCTGGACTCAAGTGATCCTCCTTCCTCAGTGTCCTGAGTAGCTGGGACTACAGGCATGCACCATGCCCAGCTAATTCTTTAAAAAATATTTTTGAAGAGACAAGGTCTTGCTATGTTACCTGGGCTGGTCTCCTGGTCTCAAGAGATTCTCCCACCTCGGCCTCCCAAAGCACCAGTATTACAGGTGGGGGAGTTACCACACCCAGCCTACATTAGTCATTTTTAAAAGATACATTTTGCTATAAACTAAAATGAAAGGAGCTTTAAAACCCATTCTTACATTTAATTATAATACTTTGTTTCAAGGACATGGGGATTTGTTTCAGAAAAGACTGTTTTCTGGGAGAGAACGAAAGGGAAACATTGAATCTTTAATTAAAGTTATTTCTTTATGTCCATTTTCTTAACTCACCTTTTTAACCTAATTAAAAATTAGTAACTTTATTATTTAAATTACATGTAAAAAATTAAAGCTTTTTCTAACTAAATATTTTCTGCTTTTTTGTTTGTAGAGGAACACTGACGAGAAGACCTTATGAACCAGGAACATTTTGCACTCAATGTGGCAGACGTGACAAATGCACAGATTTTCTATGCAGTAAGATAAAGAAAATAACTTAAACATGAAAAAAAAAAAAACACGTAATGGATTGGACAAGAAAAATAAGTGATTAAACACTAGTTTTCTATTGTTATGTTAATATCATTCCTTTGATCAGAATGCTACTGTTATGTTACCAAAGGATGGTTGACACAGTTATCATCTTTATATTTTTCTAAACTTCAGAGCCTTGTCTATCTTTACCCTATTCCTTCCCCTGAGGACATACCAGAGTGTCAGAAAGAAGAAATGAGAACAACAGTTATACCCTGAAAAAGCTTCACAATTTATTCCCAAACAGCAGCCTGTTTGATAATAACTGCTTTAAAGGATAGTATGTGTTCCAAAATAAAGTAGCACATATTTAATACCATTTTCTTTAAGTTTTTCCTCCAAAAAGCTGAAATCTCCTCCAAATATTTAGAAAGTGAAAAGTAGAAATTATGGTTTCATTACATTTTTCTTTTAGTTTTTCCAAACATGAGAGAATATATTCCAAAAGTATAACTATAGCTGAAATATACAATGCTTAGAGGAATGTGGTAGGAGATAAATTTGGATAATATAAGTAAATAGCATATTATGGGTTTTAAAAACAAACAAACAAAAAAAAGAGACAGGGTTTTGCTCTGTTACCCAGGCTGGAGTGCAGTGGCATGATCATAGCTCATTGTAACCTTGAATTCCTGGGCTCAAGTGATCCTCCTGCCTCAGCCTCCCAAGTGGCTAAGACTACAGGTGTGTGCCACCATGCCCAGCTAATTTGTTTTAATTTTTGCAGAGACAGGATCTTGTTATGTTGCCCAGGCTGGTCTTGAACTCCTGGCATCAAGTGATCCTTCTACCTCAGCCTCCTCAATATATTGAGTTTTTGTGCTAAATTAAAAACAAGAACAAAAACTAGTGGACAGTTTTACTACAACACCACTGCAGGGATGAATGCACCCTCACATTTCTGCTTTTGCTTCACTTGAATCAAGATGCAAATTCTTGCTCTTCCTCTTTTCCTTGTCTTTCTTTTTCTGAAAAATTCAATGCTGAAGTCACTGGGCAGGCAGGAGAAGGTAGTCATCTACACAGAGGGGCAGCCAGAGGTGATATGTCAGAGCCTAAACAGGATAACAAAGGATCCACAGAAGATGCAGTGGGCATGGGAAGGAAACCTAAGCAAAGTGATGATGCTGTCCACATAGAAGTGTGACCAAGTGTGGGAAGTCAGAACCCTCACGGAAACAAGTAACTATCCATACATAAGGTCTGGCTTGGGGTATCAGAGCCAGAGCAGAATAAGATGTCCATGCAGGGGCGACTCAGCATGTGGCATCTGTGCCCAAGCAAGGTGAGGAGAGCATCAACATGGGATGGAAGGGAGAGTCTAAGCCAGTAAGGAAGTCATCCCTGGAGGGATGGTCTGGCAGTGGTTGTTGGAGGCCAAGCAGAATAAGGAGAAGAGTCCATGTTGGTTGGGCTGAGAAGAGATTTCAGAATCTAAGCCAGTAAAGGGGGCATCCATGCTTAGGGGCAATCACACACGAGGTGTCAGAATGCAAATTAGGTGAGGAAAGTTTTACTGTGGGGAAGATAACTTGACATGGGTAAGGTCAGGGCCCTAGTGGAGTAAGGAATGAATCCACATATGCAGAAACCCAGAGCTGGGTTTCAAGGTCTGAGCAGGGTGGGAGAGTGTTCAAGTGGAGGGCCAGCTCCTAAGCTGCCAGATTAATACAAGACAATTTTTCAGCATAAATATATTCCAAATATTGCATTGGACAGATTTATACTAAGAAAATAATTACTGCTTCCTGAGATTCAAATGTAACCTGGCATCCTTTATTTTTATTTGCTAAATCTGAGTGTCTAAGTCTAAGCAGAGTGAGGAGGGCACCTATGTGTGGTAGGGGCTAAAGACAATGATGGGAGATTGGAAGCATACTGGAGGATTGATTAAAAAAAAAAAAACACTAAATTAATTATGGATACTGGGGACTAGTTTTCTCACTGTCAGAAATGGAGTATGAATATGTAAAGGAAAAAAAGGGACATGAATCTTATGGTGGTGAATTAGAATTAGAAGCATTGGAAATTAAGAATTTTAATAAATAAACATATATATATAAATATGTATGTATGTATATATATGTATACATCTACATACATACATATATGCATCTACATACATACATACATACATATAATTCCTAGCTCTGACAGGGCTCTGTAGAAAGTGACCCCCAAAGCATTGAGCATACCTAGCACCTAGATCTTGATTTCTAAATTCTAATATTCAAGCAAAGGAGTCAGGGGTCATTGGAGAAAAAGTCTGATTCCAGGGATAGGGTAGGGAAAGTATAAGATGAATCCAGAACATCTTTAAAGTAAGCAGAAGTGCTCAAAGAATGATGGGAACATGTAACAAAAAGGACAGAGATGCATATTAAAGTGTCAAATCTGGGACAGTTTTAACTATTATATAATTATAATAGTACTCAATTGTAACCCATTGGATAAAACAAAATTTTAATTCATACTGGTATAAATCGATAAGTAAATTAATTTAAAGTTTAGATGAGATGTTGAAGATGAGAAACAATGTTGTTTTCCTAGTAACAAAGTAGCTTTCTATAAAAATATTTAATTACTAAGGGGAAAAGTGTAACTTCACAGGGAAGGATCCTGGCAAGTACCACTCTAATAAGATGATCAAAGTGAACATCCCTAGTAACGGGAAAACCATACACTACTTAAGAGGATGCAATGAGAAGAGCATAGCATGACTTCTGTGGCATTTCTAGGAAAGATGCATAACCTAATCCAATCACAAGGAAGCATCAAATAAGTCCAACTTGTAGATTTGCTTTGAAAATTTAAGATTTGTCTACAAAATAACTGACTTTATTTTCAAAAATGAAGGTCAAAGAAAGAATTAAAAGCATGAACACTAAATGTAATACATGGTTCTGCACAAAACTTATTTTTGCTATAAAGGGCACTATTGTTAGAATTGGCAAACATTTAATGGGATGTGTAGATTAGATGGTAGTGATGTAACTTAATTTCTTGGTTTTGATGATTATATTGTGATTATGTAGAAGATTGTCTTTGTTTGTAGCACATGCACAGTAAATACTCTGGGATGATTAGACATCAGGTTGACAACTTATATTCAAATGGTTCAAAACGAAAGTTATTTGTACTGTATTGAAGCTTTTTTGTAATTAGGAATTCTTTCAAAAATTTTTTAATTTCTTAAAAAGGTTATAAAATCTTAGGAAAGTAAATCACTCTGGAGGCTTTTGTTATAGCCCAGAGAAGAAAAGAAGTTCACATTAGAGTTTTTGTAAGAGAAATAGAGACAAGGCCAATTTGATTAACATTTATAGACCCAAATTAGCAAATCTTGGAGACTGATCTGGTGATGAGAGAAAGCGAGAGCATAAGATAAATGCCAGGACTGGGCACTGTGGCTCTTGCCTATAATCCCAGCACTTTGGGAGGCTGAGGCTGGTGGATCACCTGAGATCAGGAGTTTGAGACCAACCTTACCAACATGGTGAAACCCTGTCTCTACTAAAAGTACAAAAATTAGCCAGGCATGGTGGTGCATGCCTGTAGTCCCAGCTATTCAGGAGGCTAAAGCAGGAGAATCACTTGAACCCAGGAGGCGGAAGTTGTAGTGAGCCAAGATTGCGCCACTGTACTCCAACCTGGGTGACAGGGTAAGACTCCCTCTTAAAAAAAAAAAAAAAAAGAAAGAAAGAAAATGCCAGAATTGGCATTTGGGTGACTAATGGTACAATCGAAATATGAGTTATATGAAGAGGAGAAGCTACAGAAAATAGATGATGGGTTCAGTCTCGATCATTGTTAGCTTTAGATACCCGTTTAAGATCTCAGTAGAGAACACTACTCAACTTAAGCTACAGATCAGGGGTATATTGAGAATTGTTAGTATATAGATGAAGCTAAAAACATGAAAAAGAAAGCACTCACCTGGGTCGTGCTTCATCTAAGGATGAAATCCTGGGGCAGGGAAACAATGAGATACTGCAAGAGAGTGGAGAGAAGCAGTGCGACAAAGACAGGGAGAAGAGAGAAGGACATCTATGTCTTTACACAACACTTTCCTGGGATTTTGATAGAAGTTACATAAAACCTACAGATCAATTGGCAGGGGGATAATGAACATTGACAATATTGAGTATTCCAATCCATAAATACAGTTTGTTTTTAATTTGGGGGGGTATTCTTTTATCAATGTTTAGCAGTTTTCAGAATATAGATTCTGTAAATGTTTTGTTGGCATTATTCCTTCATGTTTCTTATTTTTGATTTTGTTATAAGTGATATTTTAAAATGTGTCTGTTATTAATTTCTAATTTCATGTCTTTGTGTTCAGAGAATACAATATATAGATTTCAGGGTATTTAAAAAATTTGTTAAGGTTTGTTTTTTGGCCTGAGACATATGCTACCTCAGTATATGTTCTATGGCTGTTTGAAAAAAAAAAATGTGATTCTGCTATTGTTGAGTGCAGTGTTCTGTAAATTTAAGTTTGATTCTGTTGGTTGATGGTTTTGTTGAGTCTTTCTATATACTTGATAATTTTCTGTCTAGTTGTTCTGTCAATTTTTGAGAGAAAAATAGTGAAGTCTCCAACTGTAATTGTAGGTAGATTTTTACGTTTCTTCTCTCAGCTCTGTCAGGTTTCCTTTGTGTATGTTGAAGCTCTGTTAAGTGCACATACAATTATAATTATTATGTTTTCCAGGTGAACTCACCATTTTATCAATATGTAATGTCTCTTTTTATCCCTTATAATTTTCTTTGCTATAATATCTATTCTAATATTGATTTTTAAACTATCTATATTATTACATTTCAAGTGCGTTTCTTATAAACAGCATATAGTTGGGTCAGATTTTTTAATCCATTCTGACAATCTCTTTTAATTGCTGTATTTGTATTCAGCCCACTTACACTTAATATTGTTATTAATATGTCTGAATTTAGGTCTACCATTTTGTTATTTGTTTTCTGTTTTTTCCTCCCTGGTTCTTGTTTTTACTCTTTCACTTTCTATTCCTTCTTTCAGGTTATTCGAACAATTTTTCATATTCCATTTAATTTGTCTATTGTGATTTTCCTGTATCTCTATAAATTTTTTAATGGTTGCTGTAGGGATAACAACATGTATACTTAATTTTTCATAGTCTATTTAAAATCAGTAGAATCAGTAGTTGACCACTTCAATTGGAATGTAGAAACTTTACCACCATTAGGATCCTATCACATATATCCTGTAGTTGTCTTACATATTTTATCTACATTCATTGAAAACACCATCAATGATATACTTTTATTTTCAACTCTCAAGCATATTTTAAAGAACTCAAGAGAAAAAACAGCTTTTAATAGGCTCTTCCTTCATTCCTATTATTCCTATATTTTTTCTGGTATAATTTACTTCTTATATGAAGAATTTACTTTAGCAATTTTTTTAGACTAAGTCTGCTGGCTAAAAATTTCCTTAGAATTTCTTCATTTAAAAATGTCTTTATTTATTCTTTATTCTTGCTGCATATACAATTCTTGAGAGTTTTGTTGTTGTTGTTTCATTTTAGCACTTCAAAAATATTGTGCCACCTCTTTCTGGCCTCAGTGGTTTCTGATGAGAAATCCAGTCATTTAATTATTTGTTTCTTTATAGGTAATGGTATTTTCCTCTGGCTACTTTGGAGATTTGGGGTTTTTGTCTTTAATTTTCAGCAGTTTGATTATTACGTTTCTGGTCATAGATTTCTTCTGAAATGCTCAACTTCTTGAATGTGTAGGTTTATATCTTTTTCCAATCTTGGGACGTTTTCAGCCATTATCTCTTCAAATTTTTTTTCAGCACCACACTCATTTTCCTTCTGATGACATGAAAGTTAGAGTTTTTCTTTTGCTATCCCATGGGTTCCCTGAGGCTCTTTTAATTTTTTAAAATCTATTTTTTCTTTCTCATATTGGATCATTTCTGTTGATTTACCTTCAAGTTCATAGACTCGCTGCTCTGTCATCTGTAGTTTACTATTAAGTTCTTTCACTTATTTTTTATTTTTCAGTTCTAAAATTTCTATTTAGTTCTTTATTATATCTTCTGTTTCTTGGCTGATACTTTTCATCTTAACTTTTATTTAAAGTCTTTGACAACTCTGATATCTGTTTTATCTTGTCACTGGTGGTTATTACTTGCCTTTTCTCATTTCAGTTGAGACTTTTGTGGTTGAATTGTATCCCAGAATTTTGAATATTTCATTATGAGACATTGGATCTTGTTTAAATTTTATGGAGAAAGTTGAATTTTTGCTTTAGAAGGTGACTTGGTGAGACTTGGACCATAATTTCTAATCTGCCTTCTGTGGGCTGTGGTTTCAAAGTTTTCAAAGCCCTTGTGGAACTATTTAGATCAATCCCACAAGAACACAGCCTACTAGTTACTTTGAGACATAGGGAAAAGTTTTACTGATTAGCTCAGTTCTCAAGGTCATTGATGTGCTAATTAGTATCAGACCCATGCCTGGCTTACATGCTTGAGTAAGCCCAGAAATTCATCAAGCACTTTGTGGAGTCTCTCTCTATCCTTTTCTGAGCTTGTCCCTCTCTGCTATCTATCTGGTGCCTTCCAGTTCCCTAGATCTCCCCTTTTCTGTGCTCTAGTCAGAAACACCCACTTCTATGATTGAGCCATGTTCAGGACCTAAGCAGCAGGAGGATGGAGATAGAAAACAGAAAACAAGGGAGTTTGGCCTTGCCCTCTTGAAGCCACAGATTAATCAAATGGAGAAGAAAATTCCTCTCCTTAGAGCTTTTGCTCTGTAAGTTCCTTTTGCTGGCCGTAGTCACTGTCACCATCACTGCCACCGTATTGACTGAAGTCTGGAACATGAGAGAATGGAGAAAACAAGAAAGAAAAATAATCAAGTGACTTCTCCACTCTCTCCAAATATTCGGAGTTCCGTTTCCCACTCCTTGAGCTAGAACTAGAGTTCTCACCCAGATCTCTCTGCCTGTACCATAGTGCTCCCTTCTAGGTTTGGGGTAGTATTGAGTTCATGCCGAGAGACACCAGAGAAAGAAATAATGATGAACTCACCACCAGTTCAGCAGCTCTTTGGTTCTAGTGTTCTTTCTCAAGCTTCTTACGGATGTTTACTTTTCAGGGTTCTCAAATAGCTGCCTGTGCATTCTATCCATGCACTATAATTTTATTCGATGGGAGAAAAACATAGGAATGCTTATGCCGCCTTATCCAGAAACACTAGAAGATCATTTTTTAAATAGAAAAATATTTGACTCTACTCCGTTCTTCTTGTAAGTCACTCTGAAACTATAAGAAAAATAAGAAATAAATGTAAACTCTATATTCACTAAAATTCGGAGTAATTTACACCCCTTTACCAAGTATATATAAAGGTTGTCAATCAAATTCAGAGAAGTTATCTCCACAGTAGTTGCAGATCTCAAAGCCCATAGAGCACATTTTTAAAGTAAGTGGCAAACCCTGAGGGCAAACTCAACAATTACATTTCTGAGACAATAGGGACAGAATGCATAGGCTAAAATCAGAAACTCCTAAACAGTTTTCCACCAATGAGAAGTAGAACATGTAGTCTGCAATGGGTTATTGAATAATGTTCCCTCAAAATACAAATTTACCCAAAACATCAAAATGTGATTTTATTTGGAAAGGGAGTGTTTACAGATGTAATTAGTTAATTAAGATGAGGTCATACTGCATCAGGGTGAGTCCTAAATCCACTTATTGGTATTCTTATTAGAGGAGAAAAGGGCACACAGAGACACACTTGGAGGAGAGAAGGCCACATGAATAGAGGCAAAGATTGAAGTGATGCAGCTACAAGCCAAGGAAGGCCAAGTATGGCTGGGAGCCACCAGAAGCTGGGAAGAGGCAAGGGAGGATCCTCCTTTAGAGGCTTCAAAAGCTACATGACCTTGCCAATATGGTGATTTCAGAATTCTGGCCTCTAAAACTGTGGGAGAATAAATTTTTGTTTTTTTAAGTCATCTATTTTGTCATAATTTTTTAGCAGCCCCATGAAACTAATGTGCAACCAGAATGAGAAATCACCTACAAAATGACATATTTGCAGTAAGAAGTCTATCCTGACTAAAGAAAACTCTGTACTTTGACAGCCTTACAACTACCAATCTTTGTCTGATAGGGAGAAATACAGGCTAAAAAGGACCTCACATATACAATCTTTTGACATAAAGAAATTTACCAGTGAACTAGAAAAAAGTCCAGTTAACTTAGAGACTGACCTGGCTTCTCCCACACAACAGCCTGCAAATGCCTGGGTGAAAAATTGATTTGTTCAAAGATGAATAATGTGGCAGAAAAGCCCTAGGTGACCACAAATGATCCTTACCTTCTAGTATTTAGGCTCTTATATAATTCCCTTCCCGTGAATGTGAATGGGGCCTGTGACATGCTTCTGATCATTAGAATACAACAAAGATAATATGATGTCGCTATTGTGATTACATTATATTATATGCCAAAGATGATGGGATGTCACTCCTTGTGATTATGTTATATTATATAAGACTTCATCTTGCTAGCACATTCACTATGCTTCTTGAACTGGCCTTAAAGAAGCAAGCAGTCCTGTTGTCAACTGTCTATGGAAAGAATCATGTGGCAGAGAATTGTAGGTAGCTTCTATGAGCCGAAGGTGGTCACTAGCCAACAGCCAGCAAAAAACTGGAGTTCTCAGTCCTGCAGCCATAGGGAATTCTGCCAAGAACCTAAGCAAGCTTGGAAGCAGAATCTTCTTCAGTCAGCACACTCTGATCAATACTTTGATTTCAGGCTGATGACACTCTGAAACAGAGGACCCACTCACACCATGGCTGAACTCCCAACCACAGAGCCTGTAATAAACATATGTTGTCTTAAGCTGTTATGTCTATGGTAATTTGTTACACAGCATAAACAACTAATAAAAATAATCAGGAAAAACCAGTACATGATCTATAAAAAAAAAAAACTCTTTAAGAAAAAGAGAAAAACAAATGGCAAGAGAAAAATGCTCACTACCATATTACTGTCAGAGAATATGTAGAAAACAAGAACAGATATACCATCTTCAATAAAAACTTTATAAAGTAGCTTAAAACAAGAATTTAGGCTGGGTGTAATGGCTCGTGCCTGTAATCTCAGCACTTTGGGAGGCCAAGATGAGTGGATCATCTGAGGTTAGGGATTCGAGACCAGCCTGACCAACATGGTGAAACTCCATCTCTACTAAAAATACAAAAAATTAGCCAGGCGTGGTGATACGCACCTGTAATCCCAACTACTTGGGAGGCCAAGGCAGGAGCATCACTTGAACCTGGGAGGCAGAGGTTGCAGTGAGCTGAGACCATGCCACTGCCCTCTGGCCTATGTGACAGAATGAGACTCCAGGAAAAAAAAAAAAAGAAACTTGAAGGCAAACACATAAAGGCCACAGAAGATTTGTCAAGACAAAAGAAGATGAAATTACTGGTAGAAACATTGGGAAAAAATTAAATCATTATAGAAGTGAAGATTACACTGGAAACAGCAAAAGGAAACAAAAATGCCAGAAAATAAGGAATATGGAGGTCATGACTAAGAGATGCAAGAAATCCTATTTCATTGCATTCTTGTCATAGAGTCATTGGCAAACTCTAACTTGAAGCTATACAGAGAAAATAATTCATAGAACTGTACTTCCTGGTTTCAGCTCTACAATACAAAATTGACTTTACAATTTTGTATTGATTTGGTAGTAATGCTACTTTGGAAATACAACTAAAGAAAAAAGACTGAAAAGAAATAAACAAAGCCTCCAAGAAATATGGGACTATGTGAAAAGACCAAATCTACGTTTGACTGGTGTACCTGAAAGAGACAAGCAAAATGGAACCAACTTGGGAAACGCTTTTTAGAATATTATCCAGGAGAACTTCCCCAACCTAGTAAGGCAGGCCAACATTCAAATTCAGGAAATACAGACACCACCACAAAGATGTTCCTTGAGAAAGGCAACCCCAAGATACATAATTGTCATTTACCAAGGCTGAAATGAAGGAAAACATATTAAGGGCAGCCAGAGAGAAAGATCAGGTTACCCACAAAGGGAAGCTCCTCAGACTAACAGTGGATCTCTCTGCAGAAACCCTACAAGCCAGAAGAGAGTGGGGGACAATATTCAACATTCTTAAAGAAAAGAATTTTCAACTCAGAATTTCATATCCAGCCGAACTAAGCTTCATAAGCAAAGGAGACATAAAATCCTTTACAGATAAGCAAATGCTGAGAGATTTTGTTACCACCAGACCTCTGTTACAAGAACTGAAGGAAGCACTAAATATGGAAAGGAATAACCGGTACCAGCCACAGCAAAAACGTACCAAATTATAAAGATCATCAATGCTATGAAGAAACTGCATCAACTAACAGGCAAAATATCTAGCTAGCATCATAATGACAGGATCAAATTCACACATAACAATATTAATCTTAAATGTAAACGGGCTAAATGCCCCAATTAAAAGACACAGACTGGCAAATTGGATAAAACGTCAAGACCCATCAGTGTGCTGTATTCAGGAGAATACATTTCACATGCAAAGACACACATAGGCTCAAAATAAAAGAATGGAAGAATATTTATTAAGCAAATGGAAAGCAAAAAAAAAAAAAAAAAGCAGGGTTGCAATCCTAGTCTCTGATAAAATAGACTTTAAACCAACAAAGAACAAAAGGAGACAAAGAAGGATATTACATAATGGTAAAGAGATCAATGCAACAGGAAGAGCTAACTACCGTAAATATGTATGCACCCAATTCAGAAGCACCCAGATTCATAAAGCAAGTTCTTAGAGACCTACAAAGAGACTTAGACTCCCACACAATAATAGTGGGAGACTTTAACACCCCACTGTCAATATTAGACAGATCAATGAGACAGAAAATTAACAAGGATATCCAGGACTTGAACTCAGATCTGGACCAAGCAGACCTAATAGACATCTACAGAATTCTCTACCCCAAATCAACAGAATATACATTCTTCTCAGCGTCACATCACACTTATTCTGAAATCAACCACATAATTGGAAGTAAAGTACTCCTCAGCAAATGCAAAAGAACAGAAATCATAACAAACAGTCTTTCAGACCGCAGTGCAATCAAATTAGAACTCAGGATTAAGAAATTCACTCAAAACCTCACAACTACATGGAAACTGAATGACTTGCTCCCGAATCACTACTGGGTAAATAACAAAATTAAGACAGAAATACAGATGTTCTTTGAAACCAATGAGAACAAAGACACAACTTAACAGAATCTCTGGGACACATTTAAAGCAGTGTGTAGAGGAAAATTTATAGCACTAAATTCCCACAAGAGAAAGCAGGAAAGATCTAAAATAAACACCCTAACATCACAATTAAAAGAACTAGAGAAGTGAGCTGGGCAGGGTGGCTCACACCTGTAATCCCAGCACTTTGGGATTTGAGGCCAAGGCAGGCAGATCATGAGGTCAGGAGTTCAAGACCAGCCTGACCAACATAGTGAAACCCCATCTCTACTAAAACTACAAAAAATTAGCCAGGCATTGTGGTGCACACCTGTAATCCCAGCTACTCAGGAGTCTGAGGTAGAAGAATTGCTTGAACTCAGGAGGCAGAGGTTGCAGTGAGCTGAGATCACACCACTGTACTCCAGCTTCAGTGATAGAGTGAGAAAAAAAATAAAGGAACTAGAGAAGCAAAAGCAAACAAATTCACGATAAAAGCTCATCACTACTGGTCATTAGAGAAATGCAAATCAAAACCACATTGAGATACCATCTTACACCAGTTAGAATGGTGATCATTAAAAAGTCAGGAAACAACAGATGCTAGAGAGGATGTGGAGAACTAAGAATGCTTTTACACTGTTGGTGGGAGTGTAAATTAATTAAACCATTGTGGAAGACAGTGTGGCGATACCTCAAGGATCTAGAACTTGGAATACCATTTGACCCAGCAATCCCATTACTTAGTATATACCCAAAGGATTATAAATCATTCTACTATAAAGACATATGCACATGTATGTTTATTGTGGCACTGTTCACAATAGCAAAGACTTGGAACCAACCCAAATGCCCATCACTGATGGACTGGATAAAGAAAATGTGGCACATATACACCATGGAATACTATGAAGCCATGAAAAAGAATGAGTTTATGTTATTTACAGGGACATGGATGAAGCTGGAAACCATCATTCTCAGCAAACTATCACAAGAACAGAAAACCAAACACCACATGTTCTCAAGTTGAACAATGAGAACACATGGACACAGGGAGGGGAACATCACACACTGGGGCCTGTTGGGAGGTGGGAGGCTAGGGAAGGAATGGCATTAGGAGAAATACCAAATGTAGATGACAGGTTGATGGGTGCAGCAAACCACCATGGCACATGTATATCTATGTAACAAACCTGCACATTCTGCACATGTGCCACAGAACTTAAAGTATAATAAAGTCATTATATAAAATATGAAGTAAGACCAAGTGCAAAAGACTAAAATAACTTCAAAGATCCAAAAGATCAGTTCATCTCCAAGGTGCCTTAATATTGAGTTCTAAATTTTCCCCTAAGAGTAATATTATTTCAAGACAAAGTCTTTTGTTGCTATTGGGTTATTTATGTGTAAGAACTCGTTTATCTTCCCACTCTGCTTCCTAGTGGAATTCAGGATTGGTTATCTGACCATCATAATATTTAGCTCTGTGTCCCGACCAAAATATCATCTTGAATTGTAATCTCCACATGTTGAGTGGGGAAACTTGGTGGGAGGTGATTGGATCATGGGACCAGTTTTTCTCATGCTGTTCTCATGATATGAGTGAGTTCTCATGAGATCTGATGGTTTAAAGTGTTTGGCAGTTGCCCCCACCTCTCCTCCCACCATGTAAAATGTGCCTTCCTTTCCCTTCACCTTAGTCATGATTGTAAGTTTCCTGAGACCTCTCCAGCTATGCACAACTGTAAGTCAATTAAACCATCTTTCTTTATAAATTATCCAGTCTCAGGTACTTCTTTATAGCAGTGTGAAAATGAACTAATACAGGAAATTAGTACCAGGAGTTTGGGGCACTGGTATAAAGATACCTGAAAATGTGGAAGCAACTTTGGAACTGGTTAACAGGCAGAAGTTGGAACCATTTGGAGGGCTCAGAAGAAGACAGGAAGATGTGGGAATGTTTGGAACTTCCTAGAGTCTTGTTGAATAGTTTTGACCAAAATGCTTATAGTGAGATGGACAATGAAGTCCAGGTTGAGGTGGTCTCAGATGGAGATGAAGAACTTATTGAGAACTGGATCATTCTTGCTACGCTTTAGCAAAGAGACTGGTGGCATTTTTACCCATACCCTAGAGATCGGCGGAACTTTGAACTTGAGAGAGATAATTTAGGGTGTCTGGCAGGAGAAATATCTAAGCAGCAAAGCACTCAAGATGTAAGCTGGATGTTTCTAAAAGCACATCATCTTATACATTCACAAAAAGATGATCTGAAATTAAAACTTATTTTTAAAAGGGAAATGAAGCATAAAAGTTTGGAAAACTTGCAGCCTGACCATGTGGTAGAAAAATATACACATTTTATTTTTTCTAGGGAGAAATTCAAGCTGGCTGCAGAAATTTGCATAAGTAACGAGGAGCCAAATGTTAATCACCAAGACAATGGAGAAAATGTCTCCAGGACATTTCAGAGATTTTTATGGCAGCCCATCTCATCACAGGCCCAGATGCCTAGGAGGGAAAAATTGTTTCTTGAGCCAGGCCCAGGCCCCCGCTGCTCTGTGCAGCCTTGGGATATGGTCCCTTTCCTCCCTATTCCAGTTTAAGCCATGGCTCAAAGGGGCTAAGGTACAGCTCAGGCCATTGCTTTAAAGGGTGTAAGCCCCAAGCCTTGGCAGCACATTGGCAGCTTCCCTGTGGTGTTAAGCTTGCAGGTTCATCAATGACAAGAGTTGAGCTTTGGGAACCTTTGCCTAGATTTCAGAGGATGTATGGAAACACCTGGATGTCCATGTAGATATCTGCTGCAGGGGTGGAGCCCTCATAAAGAACATCTACTAGGGCAATGCAGAAAGGAAATGTGGAGTTGGAGCCCCTTCACAGAGTCTCTACTGGGGCACTGCCTAATAGAGCTGTGAGAAGAGGGCCACCATCCTCCAGATCCCAGAATGACAGGTTGCACCATGTGTCTGAAAAAGCCACAGGTACTCAATGCCAGCCTATGAAAGCAGCCACAGGGACTGAACCCTGCAGAGCCACAAGGGCAGACCTTCCCAAGGCCTTGGAAGCCTACTCCTTGCATCAGTATGCCCTGGATGTGAGACATTTAGGAGATTATTTTGAAGCTTTAGGAGTCAATGACTGCCCTGCTGGGTTTTGAACTTGCATGGGACCTGTATCCCCTTTGTTTCAGCTAATTTCTCCTACTTGAAATGGGAGAATTTACCCAATGCCTGTACCCTCATTGTATCTTAGAAGTAACTAACTTGCTTTTGATTTTATAAGCTTATAGATGGAAGGCACTTGTCTTTTTCTCAGATGAGACTTTGAATTTGGACTTTTGGGTGAATGCTGGAATGAGGTTAGAATTTGGTGGACCCTTGGAAAGTCATGATTGTGTTTTGAAATGTGAGAAGGACATGAGATTTGGAAGGGGCCAGGGCAGAATGATATAGTTTGGCTCTATGTTACCACCAAAATCTCATCTCAAATGGTAATCCCCAGGTGTTGAGGGAGGGACCTGATGGGAGGTTATTGGATCATGGGTGCAGTTTCCTCCATGCTGTTCTCATGATAGTGAGTGAGTTCTCATGAGATCTGATGGTTTAAAAGTGTTTGGCAGTTTCCCCTTCACTCTCTCTCCTGCCATCATATAAGACATGCCTTGTTTCCCCTTCACCTTCTGCCATGATTTTAAATTTCCTGATGCCTGCCCAGCCATGCAGAACTGTGATTGAATTAAACCTTTTTTTCCATAAATTACCCAGTCTTGGGTAGTTATTTATAGCAGTGTGAAAATGGAATGATACATCTCTCAACTCAAATGAGCAGAAGAAAGGGAATTTATTTCCTAAAAAGTACTATTATCTCATTGGACTAGTTAACTAAAAATATTGAATGCCAGGCTATAGAGTTACCTTTGCCATCTGGGAAATTAAGAGCAACTGAAAGCTTCTAAAAATAAGAATTACATGAGGAAAGTGAATAGATTTCTAAGATTAATTAGGAGTGATCTAGGGGGGGAAAGAGAGATGAAAATAAGAGATATTATAGAATCCGAGAATGTTGGAGCTGGAACAATCTTTTAAGGATGGAAGTGGAGAGACTTATTTAAGTCAATGATGTGAAGACAGAATTAGCACTAGAATGCATGTCTCCTTACTCCTATATTTTCATACTTTCTGTAGCAGACCAGGCTGAGTTCACCAAAAGGGAGTATATTATACTTTGAAATTGGCTACTGGTTGGAGAGGGGCATCAATAATGCCTGAGAACTAAGAGAAAGGGGCACTATTGTTGGGAAATTATCTTATTTTTTAGAGAAAGAAGAAATTTTATCTAAAATTTTATGGACTTTCTTTTTCTTTCTAGGTAATGCAGAGCGTGACGAAGCCATATGTATGTATTGTCCCTTATTTCTTAAACAATTTAACTACTTTATGTGAAATCCAGCTTTCAATTCCTTCTTTATTTACAGATTACCGATTTTGGTATCCAAAATGGGAAGTGCCCCGGCCAATTGTGTGTGATCCACTGTGCACGTTCATTTTATTATTGAGAATATTATGTTTTATGCTGTGTGTCATAACTGTTTTGATAGTACAGTCTTATTTTCCAAATATCTTGTTGGAACGACAAATGATATTTACCCCTGAGGAATCTGAAGAAGAGAAAGAAGAAGAGGAAAAAGAGGAAAAGAAGAAAGAGAATGAGGAAACGGAAATGGAATTGGAAATAATGGAAATGGAGGAGGAAAAAGAAGAGGGAGAGGAGGAAGAAGAGGAAACAGAAAAAGAAAAGATGGAGGAAGAGGAAAAATAAGAGGAGGAAGAAAAGGAAGCTGTATCACCAACATAAGCCAAAAGTATAATGCAAAAAAGACAGATAGAAAAAAAGGAAAGTAAAACACTGAGTTTTAACAAGAAAGAAAATATGCAAACCACTATTGAAATGTTTTTTATTCCCTTCTCTCCTGTGCTTATTCAATAAATTTACATTTGTAAAACAAAGAAACAAACAAAAAACATGTAAGCATTAAGGTGAGCTCTTTGACACTAAGAACAGATAAAGATGTAACAAGAAAAACACTGAAAAAAAATTGACCAGTCTAATTAATCTTAAGATTTCACCATGTTATTCTAGTAAAAGTAGGAATTTTTATTTTCTAAATATGTTCCCATCTCTGTGCTTTCAGTATTTTCTAAATGAGTTAATACATTTTTCAAGTATTAAATGACATTATTCATTTAAGGTGCTTAAGATTGTTCCAAGTTCAGATAATTCCAAGAACAACCATTCAATAAATATTGTTGGATTTTTGTTTTTACTGTTACTGTTATAGTTGTTATTGGTGGTAGTGGTAGTTTTCATGCGATATTAAGGCATCTAATATTATTATTTGTTTTTGTGGTATATGTTCGTGGAATGATTTAAGTGGTACCTGTACATCCTACTAGGATGCAAATTTATTATTTCTAATTTATGTTCAATATTTCAGTAAAAACTTGCTGTAATTTTCTGCCACCAAAGGCTAATAAATGCCAGAATTTTAATTAGTTGTGGTGGCAGAATCTGGGTGCTTCCAAATTCATATGATAAAATAAATTTTATCATATAAAATAAAAATTATTTACTTGTTATTAATATGTGTAGCAAAAGTTCAAAAATTAATAACTACTTACCACTAGTAATACTAATAAATGAACTAAATAAAAATACCTAGCAAAGGAGATTTCTTTAGCTATAAAATAAATAGATAGTACTAGATGACCACTAAGATCTCTTCATCAATGAATATTCAGATCAACTTTGTAAAGGAATCAGTAGTATCTGTGGAGTATACCAAGCCAACACCTGGGGAAAGTACCTGATTTCCATGAAAATATTCCTGAATTCAGCACCTTATGTGGGAAAATGGTAAACACCTTTTATTACTCAGTTTTAAAATATGCAAAAAGCAATGTATACTATTTTTCCAATTGCCATTCCATGCTTACCTCTCTAATTGTTGCACACTTATTAGAACTCAATGTGATTTAGATGTGAAAGGTTAATATAATTCTATTTATGACAGGGACTTAGAGAACTCATTCTAATTGGGAATCAGAGGCTTAATAAACCTGAAGGTTTAAGTGAAAGAAGTGACATTGAAAGAAAGAATCATTGCATATCTGATGTTTTCAAATAAAAGAATCTCTGTTTTCCAATTTTGATAGAATATTGTGTTCTTAAGCTGTATTTCTCAATGAATGGTTCCACTAGGGAGGAAAAAATCCTAGCATAGCCAAATAACTCAAATGGTATAAATGCTATATGTATTAAAGATGACTCTACTTCATAGCTTTCATACTGTTTTTGAACAAGGCTAAATTTTTCAAGTAGTTTACATTTTTCTTCAATTAGTCCAGAAAGCATTACAGCTGACTTCTAACCGATCTAAAAATTCTCCACAAAAAAAAAAAAAAAAGGAAACAGCAAAAAATCCAACAATAGCTGCCCATATCACCAATTCCCATAAAAAATACCATAAAAATTAGAATCTGGTCGCATACCATCAGGCAGTGATGCCACAACCCTGCATAGCACCTCCAGGACCAGTCATAAGTACGGCCGAGGGGTAGCCCTGGGCTCCTCCATAATGCCAAGGCTGCTCTGGCAGTCATTGCAGTAACTCTGGCCTGTCAGAGTCGCAATGAGGGGCAGAGAACAAGCAGCCTTTGGTCTGGAACCCTAATCCGCACATGGCAACCAGAGCAGACCACTGTGGAGCCAGCTGTGTGAGGACCTGGGGCACCCACAGGCCTCACAGCCCCATGCTGCCCACCCTGGCTCCCACGAGAACAGCATGGGAAAGATTTCAGAAATGTTATCATTTCTGCACTGTTATCATTTCTGATCTTTACAACCTGAGGCAGTGCAGGTTCAAGCCCAACTTGCACAAGCCTGCAATGCACCCTGTCCTCGCCACTCCACCGCCCCACCCCTCTGTTTGGTTTCTATTTTTTTCTCTTTTTTTTCTTTTCAAGTTTCTGCTGCCACCTTCAATTTCTCCTCAGAAAATAGTTGTTTCTTTTCAATCACAGTGTCAGGCTGTAAGTTTTCCAAACTTTTATGCTCTGCTTCCCTTACAAAACTGAATGCCTTTAACAGCACACAAGTCACTTCTTGAATGCTTTGCTGCCTAGAAATTTCTTCCTCTAATACCCTAAATTATCTCTTTCAAGTTCAAAGTTCTACAAATCTCTAGGGCAGGGCACAATGCCACCAGTCTCTTTGCTAAAACATAACAAGAGTCACCTTTACTCCAGTTGCCAACAAGTTCCTCATCTCCATCTGAGACCACCTTAGCCTGGACCTTATTGTACATACACTATCAGCATTTTTGTCAAAGCCATTCAACAAATCTCTAGGAAGTTACACACTTTCCCACATTTCCCTGTCTTCTTCTGAGCCCTCCAAACTGTTCCAATCTTCCGCTTGTTACCCAGTTCCAAAGTTGCTTTTACATTTTCAGGTATCTTTTTCAGCAATGCCTCACTCTAACTGGTACCAATTTACTGTATTAATCCATTTTCACACCACTGACAAAGACATACCCAAGACTGGGCAATTTATAAAAGAAAGAGGTTTATTGGACTTACAGTCCCACATAGCTGGGTTGTCCTTACAATCATGGCAGAGGACAAGGGGGAGCAAGTCACATATTATATGGATGGCGGAAGGAAAAGAGAGAGCCTTTCTAGAGAAACTCCCACTTTAAAACTGTCAGATCTCGTGAGATCCATTCACTATCACAAGAACAGCATGGGAAAGACCTGTCCCTATGATTCAATCATCTCCTACTGGGTCCCTCCCACAACACATGGGAGCTGCAGATGAGATTTGAGTCGGGACATAGAACAAAACCATATCACTACCCAAAATAAAAGAAATTCATTATATTGAAAAGACACCTGCACTCATGTTTATCACAGCACTATTCACAAAAATGAAGTCATGAAATCAACCCAAGTGGCAAATATTTAATGTCACTGTTATCATTTCTGCACTGTTATTTCTGATTGTATGTATTTGAATTGTCTCTTTTATTCTTGGTTATTCTAACCAGCATTCTATCAATTTTTTTTATCTTTTCAAAGAGCCAATTTTTTTTTTTAATTTTTTGATCCTTTGTATCATTTTTTTGGTCTTTATCTCATTCAGTTCTGCCTTGATCTTTGTTATTTCTTTTCTCTGCTAGCTTTAGGTTTTGTTTGTTTTTACTTTTCTAGGTTTTGTGTTTTTTTTTGGTACAATGTTAGGTAGTTAATTTGAGATCTTTCTATCTCTTTAATGTAGGCATTTAACACTATAAACTTTCCTCTTAGAACTGCTTTTGCTGTATCCCAGAGGTTTTAGTATGTTGTGTCTCTAGTTTCAAAAAATTTTTAGTGGTTTCTGCCTTAATTTCATTGTTTACCCAAAGACCATTCAGCAGCAAGTTGTAGTTTCCATGTATTTGTATAGTTTTGAGATTTCCTCTTGGTATTGATTTCTAATTTTATTCCACTGTGATACAGGAAGATACTTGATATGATTTTGATTTTTTTAATGTATTGAAACTTGGTTTATAGCCAAGCATATGATCTATTTTAGAGAATGTTCTATGTACAGATGAGAAACGTGTATATTCTGCAGTTGTGCCAACTGTTCTGTAAATGTCTATTAGGTCTAGTTAGTCTAGAGTCCAGTTTCAGTCTAGACTTTCTTTGTTGATTTTCTATCTCAATAATCTGTCTAGTATTGTCAGTTGGGTATTGATGTCCACCACTATTATTTCATTGCTGTTGGTCTCTTTTCTTACATCTAGGAATATTTTTTCTATGAATCTGGGTGGTCCAGTTTGGGGTACATATATCTTAAGATTGTTATATCTTCTTATTGAATTGGTCCCTTTATCATTATCATTTATATAATGATCTTCTTTGTCTTTTTTTTTTTTTTTTTTTTTTACTTTTGTTGATTTAAAGTCTGTTTTATCTGATATAAGTATAGCTACTCCTGCTCACTTTTGGTTTCCATTTGCCTAGGATGTTTTTCTCACCTCTGTACTTTGAGTCTTTACCCATTACGTGGCATTCTTATAAGCAGCATATAGTTGAATTTGTCTTCATATTCAATTCACCAATCTAAATCTTTAAAGTAGAGCATTTAGTTCATTGGTATTCAAGATTAATATTGATATGTGAAGTTTTGTTCTTGTCATAATGTTAGCTGTTACCTAGTTGCTTTCTAGTTTCATAATTGCTTTATAAGACCCATGAGTTTTATACTTTTGTGTTCTTTTATGATGACAAGTATTATCCTTTTGTTTCTAGGTTTAGAATTTCTGTGAGCATTTCTTTAAGGGCCAGTCTAGTGTTAATAAATTCCCTTAGCATTTGCATGTCTGAGAACTGTTTCATTTCTCCTTTATTTATGAAACTTGGCTTAGGAGGATACAGAATTCTTGGCTGGCAGTTTCTTTCTTTAAGAAGATTAAAAATGGAACCCCAATCTCTTTTGACTTGTCAGATTTATGCTGAGAAGTCTTCTGTTAAATTGACGGGATTTCCTTTATAAGCTATATTCTTCTCTTTTGCTGCTTTTAGGATTTTTTCCTTCACGTTGACTTGAATAGTCTGAAGACTATATACCTTGATGAGGTATGTCTTGTAGAGTATCTTCTAAGGGTTCTTTTTGCTTCTTGTGTCTGGATGCCTAATTCTCTGGCAAGACTAGAAAGGTTTCCCAAATTGTGCCCTTAGATAGCTTTTCCAAGTGTTTTACTCTTTCTTCTTCTTGTTTAAGAATGTTTTACTTTTTCTTCTTCTTGCTTAACTCATAAGTTTGGTCAACTTATATAATTCCATATTTCTTGAAGGCTTTGTTGATGTATTTTATTTTTTAAGTTTTTGTCTGCCTATGTTAAAGGATTGGTATTCAAGCTCTGAAAGTCTTTTGTATGCTTGGTCTAGTCTATTGTTAAAGCTTTCAGTTGCATTTTGTAATTACTTCAATTTTTTTTGTAATTTCCAGAAATTCTGTTTGTTTTTTAATATGTATTTCTTTAGTAATTGTTCGTGTCCCAACATTTTTTTCTAATTTCTTTCTGTTGGTTTTCAACTTTATCTTGGATCTCATTGAGCTTCCTTAAAAAACATATTTTGAATTCTTTATCTGTCATTTCAGAATTTTTATTCTGATTAAGATCCATTGCTAGAGAGCTACTGTGATCCTTTAGGGATGTTGAAACACTGTTTTTTTATACTGTTGGAATTCGTATGCTGATTCCTTCTCATCTGAGGAAGGTATAATTTCTTATTTTGGAATTTACTTTCATTTGAATGAGACTTTTTCCCTCAAGGGTGTGACTATAATGTATGTTGTATATGATCATTTTGCTTTGATTCTAGGTGCTTTCAGTAAGCCACAGTTTTGTATAAGTTTCTTAGTTATAGATAGCTTTTGTGTGGTGGTTTTCTTAAATGCTGATTGTAGTAGCAATGTATTCAGTATATGATTAGGCTCACTACCTTCTGCAGGGCTGAGAGTGCAGAGGCCTCAGGAAGTTTATCTCATTTCCTAGCACTGTGCTGTTCTATCAGCAGGTTTTATATTTGGTTGGGCACTTCAGTTTTCAGTCCAGTAGGTGATGCTTCTGCATAAAAGCTGGCTGCCACAGAAGCTGATGCGTGTGTTCTTTTTCTTTGTTCACTGGGAGGGGATTTCTGTTGTCACAGGCAGTTGGGTGGTCTGTAGACTACTCAATGCCCTGAGTTCCTCACTTGACCTCAGAACAAGGGACATATCTGGGCAGAACTGGACTTCCAAGCTCACCCTTGAATACCCCAATGACTGGTGGAAGCACCCATTTATATAGGGCGGGGGCAGAGAGGAGCTCAGGGTGCTGAGGTCTCCACTATGGGGCAGGGAGATAAAGGGGTTTACACTATACAAGAAGACAATCTGCTTCCCTATCACGCACCTGTCCTGGGGCTTTTGTCCTTTGGTTCAAGTAGACATGGTCCTTATCTTCAGACCACAATTCAGCTGAGGTCAGGAAACATGCCCATTCCATGGCTACTCCTGAAATGGCGTTGGGACAGAACCTCTTCCCTCAAACCTAAACAGACAGCTCTGCATCTCACTTGCACTCTCCTTAGGCATGCTCCAGGTTGGGATGGGCCTCACCCTTTGTGGAAGCTTAGGCCAGTAGGCACACCATTAGTGGGGGTGAATTCACCCCCAGTAGCCCTAGAAATGTTCTCCCTAGGTGCTACTATGCCAATTCCCAGCAGGGACATCCATAGCAGTAGATGAGGGGTGGAAGGAGACCCCATTTCCATGTCCATTCCAGGCACCGGTACTGCCTGGCTGCTGGGGTAAAACCACCTTCCTCCCCTACAGAGTCCAGCACTACACCCATGTCTCCACTGGGAGGGGCACAATCATCTTCCTTTCACAAGCAGGGAGCTCTCAGACAGAAGAGAGTGCCCAGTCTGGTTTTCTTTGTCCCAAAGTGTGCTTTGGCACATTCTCCCTTTGGGGTAAGGTGAGGGTGTGATTTTTGATATGCAGTTGGCTGAATCCACAGACACAGCCCCTGAAGATATGGAGGGCCAGCTGTACTGCCTCTATCCTGGAACCTTAGCTGCACCTTCAAAAGACTATGCTAATGCTTTATTGGCCAGCAGTTTCTCCATAGTGTGATGTATAATACAACCAGTAGGTTTCATAGTCAATGCTCCCCTCCTGAAACTCCTTTATTGTAAAGAAAGACCTCTGATTGGATGCTCGCTTCTGTGGGATTCTATGCCTGTGAATCATGAACTCAGTAAATCCATAAATTGTGGTGTTTGCTCAGACTCTGAGGGCTGGAAAGTCCAATCCATATCTGGAATGGGTGGCAGAACAGGTGTCTGTTCCAATGAGAAAGAACTATTGACTTTTCCAGGATTGAAGGGACTAATATAAACAATTTGTTACAAAATTCCAGTTGATCTTTTCAAAGAATAATGGCATGGTGGGGACTGGTCTACATTGTTAATAGGTTGTACATACAGAAGTATTTGGATCAGCCTCAATAAGTGGGAATTCATACGAATGGACTTATGTGTTGCATTCATGCATTCCCTTTGCCTATAATACTTACTCTGCTTAGCAAAAGGACCAAGGCTGGCTAATGTCAACTAGTTGAGTCGTTTTGTCTATTGATTATTCAGTGGCTGTGGTGGGCATTAATCTATAAAAACTTTTCACACACCATTCCCACTCCCATATCTCCACTCGTATGCCATTGGCCAAGACCCTCATATTTATGATCTTCCAATTCTTTTATTTCTAAACCCCTGACCTCTGGCCTGGCATTTGCCACAGTTTACATTTATTTTAACCTAAGGCCACTTCTGCTTTCATACAAAGTGAATGGTCAGGTGTACCCAAAGTTTCACCTTGAAAATTCTCTCTCATCACTGTCTTTCAAGGCCACCCCTGAGTATGGCTGTAATGCAGCCATTGTCCATTTTTAGCTTGTACCCAGCTGTCAAGCTAACCAACTGATAAACCAAGAACAAACTTTTTAAAGTTTCCTTTATCTAGTGAGACAGGAACCCCTCTCTCATATGATGCTAGGCGTGAGCTGAAAAAAGTGTACTGGTACAACTGTGGTGGGTGATATGGAGGTCTAGGTTGTCTGCTTATGTAGTTTACTTATGCCCTCTATTCCTACTTAGATACAACCTTAAATGCACTATTTACATCTTATATGTATGCTGTAACTGGAACTTCCTAACTTTATGATTTAATCTGACGAAACACAAATCGTGATGAATGGTTCTGGACACATGGTCATTTGGTATCCTATCAGGTTCTATGTGTCTTTCTTTGTAGTAGAGAACACAGGTGCAGCAATTTGTCATTTACTTCAGAGGAGTTGTATCAGCATTTTCCTGACCCCTGAATCTCTAAAATTCTTACTGAAGTGACGGATTCCTCTGGAGTGCATATGTCTCACCAAGACCTTCCGTATGCTAGTCACTTCTTGTTCATCCTGCCAGATCAGCATAACGCCATCAATATAATAAATCGATTTGAAATTGTACAGGATTGCAGACAGTCCAGAGCTCTTCTAAATATTTTCTGTCAATGGGTAGAACTGTTAACATAGCTGTAGGCCAAAATTTGATTCCTTCCATGTGAATGCAAACTATTTCTGATTCTGTTGATTGATTAGGAGTAAAAACACATTTGCCAAACTAATGCTGCACACTATATATCTGAGGCTTTATTAATCTGTTCAGGCAATAATATGACATCCAGCATGGCAGGTATGACTGGTTCTCTTCCTTGGTTGACCTTGTGGTCATCCTCAGGCTTTCTCCAAGATCCATCTATTTTCTGCAGAGACAATACTGGTCCATTAAAAATACATAGGATAGGCCAGGCATGGTGGCTCATGCTTGTAATTCTAGCACTTTGGGAGACTGGGTGGATTACCTGAGCTCAGGAGTTTGAGACTAACCTAGGCAACATGGTGAGACCCCACCTCTACTAAAAAACAAAGAAATTAGCCAGGTATGGTGGTGCATGCCTGTAATACCAGCTACTTAGGAGACTGAGGCATGAGAATTGCTTGAACCTAGGAGGTGGAGGTTGCTGTGAGCTGAGATTGTGCCACTTCACTCCAGCCTAGGCAACAGAGTGAAACTCTGTGTTATGGTTTGGCTGTGTCCACACCCAAATCTCAACTTGAATTATATCTCCCAGAATTTCCACATGTTATGGGAGGGATCCAGGGGGAGGTAATTAAATAAGGGAAGTCAGTCTTTCCCATGCTATTCTCATGATAGTATATAAGTCTCACAAGATTTGGTGGGTTTTTCAGGAGTTTCTGCTTTTGCTTCTTTCTCATTTTCTCTTGCCACCACCATGTAAGAAGAGCCTTTTGCCTCCCACCTTGATTCTCAGGCCTCCCCAGCCATGTGGAACTGTAAGTCTAATTAACCCTCCTTTTCTTCACAGTCTCAGGTATGTTTTTATCAGCAGTGTGAAAAAGACTAATAGAGTAAATTGGTACCAGTAGAGTGGGGCATTGCTGAAAAAATAACAAAAATGTGGAAGCAACTTTGGAACTGGGTAACAGGTAGAGGCTGGAAGAGTTTGGAGGGCTTGGAAGAAGAAAGGAAAATGTGGGTACGTTTTGAACAATCTAGAGACTTGGTGAATGGTTTTGACCAAAATGCTGATAGCAATATGAACAATAAGGTCCAGGCTGAGGTGGTCTCAGATGGAGATGAGGAACTTGTTGGTAACTGGAGTAAAGGTGACTCTTGTTATGTTTTAGCAAAGAGATTGGTGGCATTTTGCCCCTGCCCTAGAGATTTGAGAAATTTTGACCTTGAGAAAGATGATTTAGAGTATTTGGTAGGAAAAATTTCTAAGCAGCAAAGCATTCAAGTGGTGACTTGTGTGCTGTTAAGGCATTCAGTTTTATAAGGGAAGCAGAGCATAATAATTTGGAAAATTTGCAGTCTGACTATGCAATAGAAAAGAAAACCCTGTTTTCTGAGGAGAAATTGAAGCTGGCTGCAGAAATGTGCATAAGTAGCAAGAAGCCTATTGTTAATCCCCAAAACAATAGGGAAAATCTCTCCAAACAATGTCAGAGACCTTTGAAGAAGCCCCTCCCATCACAGGCCAAGGAGCCCAGAAGGAAAAAGTAGTTTTGTAGGCTGGGACCAGGGTCCCTGTGCTGAGTGCAGCCTAGGGACTTGGTGACCTGTGTTCCAGCCACTCCAGCCATGGCTGAAAGGGGCCAAGGTACAGCTGGGGCTGTTGCTTCAGAGGGTAGAAGCCCCAAGCCTTGGCAGCTTTCATGTGGTGTTGAACCTGTGGGTGCACAGAAGTCAAAAATTGAAGTTTGGGAACCTCGGCCTAGATTTCAGAAGCTGTATGGAAATGACTGGATGCCCAGGCAAAAGTTTGCTGCAGGGGCAAGGCCCTCATGGAGGATGGGTGTAAGCTGGATGCTTTAGTTTAAGCTACACTTTGATTCATCCAAGCACACTTTCCAGTACGCTTACCATGTTACGACTCACCCTCTGCTAGGACAGTGAGGAAGGGAAATGTGGGGTCAGAGCTCCCACACAGAGTCCCTACTGGGAAACCATCTGGTGGAGCTGTAAGAATAGGACCACCATCCTCCAGACCCCAGAATGGTAAATCCACCAATAGCTTGCACCATGCACCTGGAAAAACCACAGCACTCAATGTGAGCCCATGAAAGCAGCTGGGAGAGAGGCTGTAACCTGCAAAACCACAGGGGTGGAGCTGCCCAAGGCCCTGGGAACTCACTTCTTGCATCAGTGTGACCTGGATGTAAGACATAGAGCCAAAGGAGATCATTTTGGAGCTTTAAAATTTGACTGCCCTGCAGTCAAATTTTATGGGCCCTGTAACCCCTTTGTTTCAGCCACGTTCTCCCATCTGGATTTGCTATATTTAACCCAATACCTGTATCCCCATTGTATTTAGGAAGTAACTAGCTTGCTTTTGATTTTACAAGCTCACCGGAGGAAGAGACTTGCCTTGTCTCAGATGAGACTTTGGACTGTGGACTTTTGAGTTAATGCTTAAGTGAGTTAAGACTGTGGGGGATGGTTGGGAAGGCATGATTGGTTTTGAAATGTGAGGACATGAGATATGGAGGGACCAGATGTGGAATGATATGGTTTGACTGTGTCCCCACCCAAATCTCATCTTTAATTGTATCTTCCAGAATTCCCATGTGTTGTGGGAGGGACCCAGGTGAAGGTCATTGAATCATGGGGCCAGTCTTTCCCATGCTAATCTTGTGATAGTGAAAAAGACTCACAAGATCTGATAGGTTTATCGGGGGTTTCCACTTTTGCTTCTTTCTCATTTTCTCTTTCCACTGCCATGTAAGAAGGGCCTTTCACCTCCCGCCATGATTTTAAGGCCTCCCCAGCCATGTAGAATGATAAGTCCAATTAAACCTCTTTTTCTCCTAGTCTTGGGTATGTCTTTATCAGCAGTGTGAAAACAGACTAATACACTCTGTCTCCAAAATACATATGATAGGGACTACCATTCCCCCAATTTTTAGATCATTAAAGGAGAACCAATCTCTGCATGTTTCAGGAAACAATATTGTTTTCTATTTTCTATCTTTAAGCTTGGTGGTATCAGAGACTGTGTCTTCCTCCACAGCCAAGGACCCAGTGTGGTAGACTATCCAATAGTACATTTGAGAGCCAGATAGACGACCATGCAATGGATCTGCAAACCAAATGGACCCACTGCAAAATAAACTTTAGCCAGTAATATTTTACTTTGCCCCATACACCTCCATGTAACAGGGACCCATTGTGATACTTTGGCTCTCTGCATATCAATCTCAACTCAGATCCTGTTTCCAACAGTCTCCCAACTGTGTGTATATTCTCCTTTTCAAGTATATATTCACCATATAAATGTCCATGGATCCCTTTGGGAAAGACTAGACAAAGCCTAAAATTACATACAGAAGAGGGGTACTAAGAAAATCTTTAAAGTACATACCAGTAGCATTTTTCCTAGGGATTCAGCTACCTCTTTAGTCAGTAGGTTTTGGGTCTGAAAACTGTCTCAGATCCAGTAATTAAGCAAGGGATGATGATTTTTTTATGACTTACTTTCTTGGACCACTATTAAAAACAGTTGTGCTAGTCAAGAAGTCAATGTCAAGATAACGTAAGAAGTGCAAGAGATAGCAGTCCAAGAGACTTACTTCCTTGGACCACTACTGAAACCAGCTGTGCTAGTTCAGAAGGCAATGTCAAGATAATGCTAGAAGTGAAAGAAAGTTCTTCATTGATGCCTGTAAAAACTGAGGCATTAAACTGTATAATATGGGAAGGAAAAAGAAAAAGAGTAACTTTACAGTAGAGAAAACTGACAAACACTATCTCAGCTGAGTATAGTCAATATCAGGTCAATATCAGGTCAACATCAAGTCATGGTAATAGTCGTGTTAGTAGTATTTATTTTTGATCACTTTTCCTCCATGGTCTTCTGCCCAAGAATACATAATCCCAGCCTAACTGTGAGAAAAGCATCATATAAATCTCAACTGAGGAACATTCTCTAAAATACTGAGAAACATTCTCTAAAATTTGACTCTTTAAAACTCTCAAAGTGATCAAAAACAAGGAAAGTCTGAGAAACCATCCCAAACACAAGGAGTCTAAGATTAGAAGCATGTCTACTCAGTGTAATACGATATCCTGAATGAGTCTTTGGAAGGAGAAAAAAAGAGTATTAAGTAAAAACTTAAAAAATAAATAATGTATGAGCTTTAGTTAATGAAAATGTATCAACATTTGTTCATTAATCATGAAAAAATGTTCAATGTAAGATGTCAATAGGGGGAAGTGGGTGTGAGGTACTATAAAATTTTCTGTAAAGCTAAATGTGTCCTAAAATAAAGAAGTTTCTTTTTTTTAATTGCATTTTAGGTTTTGGGGTACATGTGAAGAACATGCAAGATGCATAGTGCATACGTGGCAGTGTGATTTGCTGCCTTCCTCCCCTTCACCTATATCTGGCATTTCTCCCCAACTCCCCACCCCCCGCTGTGCTTAGAACATTTTGTAAAAAGTATATTTTATGGCACATAAAAATTATATAAAATTTAAATGACAGTGCCCATAAAAAAGTTTTATTGTAACACACACACACAATAAATGGCAGAGGAAACAGGAGTAGGCAGAAAATGATTTATACCACAATGTATATCTGATATTATGAAGGAGAGTACGTCAGGGGGAAGGACAGAGATTCAGTAGGAAGAGGCTCTGAGAAAATTTCAGCCCACACAAGGGGAATTTGTGCCACAAAAATCCCCGGTGGAGATCTTTTGTGTTGGGAGAAGTATGTGTTGGGCAAGAATGTCGTAGTACAATGTCATGCTCAGTCCTTGAGTGGGGCTGCCCAATAAAGTGGGGCCTTGGCTGAAACACTGTGGCAGATTTTGAAGGTGCTGCAGCTAAAGACTGTCAGCTCACTGCTCTCCTTTTGACACGTTCTCTTGAAGGAAAATCTCATAAATGTGCCTCCATAGTGCCACAGGGGTAAAGCAGATTCACCTGAGTAACTGAGAGTAACTGACACTTCAAGTAGGTCAAAGCATTTGTACAGCCTATCTTATACGTTTTAAGGTTTCAAGGAGAAGTTGAGGGAGAAATAACCCTGAGGTTTAAAAAAAAAAAAGAAGAAGAAGAAGGATTCTGACTAAAGAGTCTGAGATTAAAGTCTCCTCCATAAGAAAAATAATTTCTGAAGGATGAGATGAAACTTCCAATTGACAAGCAGTTTGGGAAGATCTGAAGCTATATGGTTAGGTCATGGTGTAATGGCCTGAGGATAAGTAACTGTGCTTTCCTAACTTCTGGGTACTGAGCTCAATGTACAATATAACCGAGATCATAGGACAAGAACCATGTCTGAATATTAAAAGGACACAGAAATGCAGTGGTGAAAGAGTGCAAAGTGTTGGACTGGCACATGTGGCAAATTGTTATGAGGAACACCTGACCCCATTGTTGGTGCAAATGTTATGAGTGAGTAGAAAACTCAGCTGTTGCCACTGAGAGTTAAGTAGGGAAGTGTTCTTTAAGTGGGGAACCTTGGAGTAGTCAAAGCTGAAAGACATGGAACCATTTTAATAGAATGACCCCATGGGGTACAGTAGGAAACTGTACTCTGGCAGAAGGCTTGAGGAGTGTGATAGGGAAGAACATTGGGCTTTTAGATCTAATGATCCTTGATTCAGTTACTCACTACTTTGTCTTTTAAATATAGTTATAAGCATTCTAGTGGGTACTGGTTGAGACTATACCTACTAATGAGTGGCTTCAATAATTTTAAGATCAAAGATTCCAATAAGAACTTCAGCACTGTCTGAAAAACATTTAAATAAGAAACAGGCAGCTCAGCAAACTGAACTGATTAAATGCAGTTGATATATTCAGAAACCTGCAAAGGTGAATAGCATGGAAGAAAACCATAGGATCTATGAACAATGGAAGTCACCTCCCTAGGGGCAAGACTGTCTCCATAAGATGACTTACCTCTAACATTGAAAGTTTGTGCCCCACTGTATGAGTCTCTTAATTCATAAAAGGAAAAAAATCATGGATCTTGGCTTATGGATGACAATGCTTGATAATAGATATTTGTACTTGAAAGAATGCCAGCTAACAGAAAATTTCTAGTAAAAAAAAAAAGGAGTATATCAGCAAAATTGGAAGAATTAGATCCAGTGTGGCTGGCATAAACTCCCACTGAGATAAATGGATGAGATAGATAGATAGATGCATAAATTGATATCTACTATTATAGATACCTATTTATATAATAACTCAGTCAATTACTAATGTTCTAACCATTTGTTTTGGCAAATGAGGCACAGTGAATCAGACATAAAAATGCCAATCATTAGGATGCTGGATTACAAAAAGCGCCATGAGTCTTTAATTTAAAAATATGTATTGGTCATATCAATGCCTTTCAGTTACATTCAGAGGTAGAAAGTGAGAGTGACTAAGACAATAAGACACATTTATTTATACAAGCTTTGGCAATGTTAAGTCCCTGAAATGATTGTGCATAAAGCAATAAGCTAGGTATCAATTTACACGTTTCCAGGAATTGCCCTTGTTTCTTGGAATTGTCCAGCCTATAAATAGCCAAAGATATTATGTATCAGTCAATAAACAGAGCAAAAGGTTAAATGGTCCATAACCCATAAGACCAACAAGTTTTAACTAGGTTTCCTCTTACATTGACATTTTTTTTCTAGTTTTGACTTTAACACTGAGAGGCCTTGACAAGGACACAAAAGGCTAGAAAACCAGACTGTCCACAAACACAGACCCAGACTTAGATATCAACAGATCAGGGAATAGAATTTTATATTACAAACAGAATAGGAGAAGAAGGGCCAGGAAATTAATGTGAAGTGATTTTCTCAATAATTCACATTCACCACAAAGTAATGGAATAAATGAATATTAAAATGATCAATTTAAGCAATTACTAGATAATACTTGGGGTGGCAGAGCATTAAGGAGTAATATTCCAGATTAAAACTATGTGCTACAAAATTCACATTGAAGGGCAATATAGGTAGAACACCAGTTGAACTGCCTAATAGATAAACTTGCCAATGAGATGGTAGAGGTGAAAAGTGTAACTTGTATCATGATTAGCCAAGTAATATTTAAAACAATGTCTATTCTAGTCATTATTTTAAAATCAGAGATTGTTGTATGTTTCCTAATTAGAAACATTAAAATTCTTATAATCTGTGACTTGTTATAAAAATGTTACTGCTACAATTTTATCAATAAATTGCCTCTGAGACAGGCATTTTGCAGATGCCAGCAAAAGGAAATCTTCACAGACAACATACTTACTAAATGCTTTGAATGTGGGTTTGGAATAACAGTGGAGAGAGCTTGGTCGTGCCACATTTGCTTCTCAGTATTTGGAATATTATTCTAGGCTGTCTCCTCTGATAGGGCAAACATACACAAGGAAAGATGCAGATAGAGAAAATGATAAGGGGTGGGAGAATCAGGCATCCTTATGTGAGCACTTTAAAGAACACTAAGTAGAGGACAAGAGAATGTGCTCTTAGCATTCTTACTTTATATGTCTGTACTCCTTAAGAAAGGATCTGGAGAAAAGGTGTTAGCAGTGACCCAGCCGTTTTGAGTCTGTTTCTGTGGACTTATACAAAAGGCTATCCTGTATGCTCATATCGTGTATGGGCAATGATGGAATGAGCATTGTGGATGTGGCCAATTCCTAATTAGATGGTTGCAATTTGGAAATAGAAGTGGGAAGAGTGAGCTATTTAATCAGTATTGAGTTTTTCGCCCTAAGAACCTAAGGGAAAATTTGACAGAACAGTCAGCCATAATGCAAAACAGTTGTCATGTTTCAGAATCTATTATTCTGAGGTATGGAAATATACACCAAGTTTCTAAACACAATGGAAAGGATCTAAAAAGTGGCTCATTCTACATGAATGACTGTATTTTGTGCACTAGAAAAATAACATTGCTTTTGCAGATGGCCTCTAAACCCTATATAATTTAGATTTATGATACGATAAGTATAGTCTTATCATAACATGGTGCAATGATAATTGATTTGGGAACCAAGAACCAGAATCAAAAAGATAACTGATTTTTATGAATGAGAGATATAATAAAGAAAAAACAATGAAATGAGAGCCCATGAAGAGTTTCTGTTTCTGGATTCTGGCCAAGAATGAGAAGATGAAGAAGCTTTGTGAATATGGACAAGCTAAACTTAGAAATGTTTGAATCTATTACAGACAACTAATCCCTTTAGCTAAACAGAAGAACCATTGCTAATACTAGGCATTACATAATCTAACATCCATTGTTAGACAATGGCTAAAGATACTGGGATCACAGTTTAAGGGAGCCCAAATCTGAACTCACTTTGGCAAAAATGGTGACATGACAAGCCATTAATGACTTCTAGAGCAGGATATGCCCCAGAGGAATGATTCTCAGGCCTATCTTGCCTTCCCACTGGTATGAATAGGCTTACCAACGTAACACTTCAGTTGGGACCTGTCTCATTATATTATGTGTCCTTGTTTCACATTAACAAGATATAGCTAAATCCTTTTTTAATGGTTGCAAAATCTTTCTACTAGATGAATGCTCTATAAATAACTTGCTTCGTTTTATTGGAAGTTCATGTTCTTTCTGCCACACTACCTAAATAGTGTGGTTGTCAACCTTCCTGCTCAAAAGGAGATTCTCCACTACTTCAGTTCTAACTCAATGGGCATGTGCAAGGTTATTCTCTTTTTATGGGACTGTCTCCACATAAGTTTCATAAAGACAAAATAACAAAGTCCAGGACTGTTAATTTGGAAGTTTTCTATAAGTTACCAGTTGGTAGGATGCGAAAAGCACAGAGAAAGCTGATTCTCTGAAGCCCTTCCACTCTGCTCACTGGTCTTCTCCAGACCTTCCTTTAAGTCACAGTTAATTTTATGTATCGATTTGACTGTATTAAGGGAGCTGGTAAAGCATTGTTTCTGGGTATGCCTTTGAGGGTGTTTCCAGGGGAAATGGGTGTGCTGAGTTGGGATACTGAGTGGGGAAGATCCCCCCTCAAGGCATAAGAAAGGTAAATTTTGTGTGTGTGTGTCTGTGTGTGTGTGTCTGTGTGTGTGTGTGTGTGTGTGTGTGTGTGTGTGTGTGTATTTCCTGGAGCTGAGACATCCTTCTTCTTCTGCCTTTGGAAATCAGAATTCTATGTTCTCCAGCTCTTGGAGCAGCCCCCCAATTTCTCCAGTCTTTGACCTCAGACTAAGAGTTACACCATCAGCTTCCCTGGGTCTCCATCTTGCAAATGGCCTATCGGGGAGGACTTCTCATCCTCCATAATTGCATGAGCCAATTCCCCTAATAAATCCCCTCTCCCATATCTCTCTCTGTGTATATCCTATTGGTTCTGTCTTTCTGGAAAACCCTGACTCCACCTCCTTTTGTTTTTAGTTGCCACTCTGGCTGCTTTCTCCTGAAGCCCAGGGCTTATAACATGGCTCATTTATCCAGTAGGCACAATAGGCAAGGGCCTAGGGCCGATGATACTTTGAGGGACCCACAACAATGTTTTAATCTTTTTTAAAATGAGAAAAAAAAATGAATGTAATAATAATGAACATAAAGATGAATCCACCCTGGATTGTATTTGTCTTTATACCAACACTGTTAAAAAAATATAATTTTAATACTTTTAATGGCAACAAAGGTCTACAAAGGTAAAAGTAGCTAGGGATCAGTTCTGCTAAGATCTGAGAGCTAGGTTAGTGATTTCTTTGAGTCTTTGGTATGAGTTAGGGGCACAAAAATAGCTCTTGAAGTATACATGGAAGAGGGGAGAAATAATTAGATTAATACTTTGAGATTAAGCCCTGCCATATAAACATATATCTGAGCTCTTGTCCAGTTATTTCTTTAGGATAAATTGTTAAAACTGGCATGGTAGGGAATAAAAATATTGAAGGCATTTGATCTGTTTTACCACAGTAATCTTTTGGATGTGTTAATAGCTCTTATCTGTGGATGAGAGTGCTATCATTAATTTTACTCTCTCAATATGACAGACTACAAATTCCATCAGGATATTTTAATTTATATTTTTAATGCTAGTGAAGTAGGATATTTTTTAATGCTCATTGGCCCTTTGAATTTCTTTTATTGTTTGCCTATTCAAATTCTTTAGCCATTCTTCAGTTGGAGTTTTTGTCAATTTATTATTGACGTGTAAGACTACATATATTTAAGGATGCTAACCATGCTGTTGCAATATCTCTCCCTAGTTTGCCGTTTGCCTTAATATTTGTCTATCATGCTGTTTAGAATCTCTCTATATAGCAGGAAAGATGGCTGTCAGTATCCTAGGCCTATCCCCTTACACCTCAGAGACTGTGGTGTGTCTTACTAGCTTCAGCCCAAAATTCCTAGGAATGACTACAATTGACTTATCTTAGACCATGTTCTAATTCCTGAATCAATCACTATCCCCAAAGAATGCAGAGAAAGATCAAGAAATACTCTGGCCCAGTCTGGAATCTACGCCCATTTGAGCACTTGGAGATGGAGGAATAGGGCACCATAATTGGAGCCAAACCATAGCTACAGAGAGCAGATGGATAGCAAAACGTTCCAGACACAGGAACACTATGCTTAACCACAGTAAACTGCAGCAGTGTGCCACTGTAATGTTTCCCAGATCAATAGACAACAGTCCTGACCTCACTTTATAAATAACCAATTAATCACTCAAATATGTTTAGGCACATACCAGACCAAAAAATATCCCACAAGTGTGGCCAAATATAATTTAGAATTTGACATTTCAGCATGGACAATGCTGAATTAAACAAAGCGATCTTTTTTTTCTTCTTCTTTTTTTTTTCTTTTGAGACAGAGTCTCAGGTGCCAGGCTGGAGTGCAGTGGTGTGACATCGGCTCACTGCAACCTCCGAATCCCAGGTTCAAGCAATTCTCATGCCTCAGCCTCCCGAGTAGCTGGGACTACAGGAGCGTGCCACCACACCCAGCTATTTTTTTTGTATTTTTAGTAGAGATGGTGTTTCACCATGTTGGCCAGGATGGTCTCGATCTCTTGACCTCGTGATCTACCCGCCTTGGCTTTCCAAAGTGCTGGGATTACAGGAGTGAGCCACCGCGCCCAGCCCTAAACTGATCTTTACTATCTACTACAGGAATTCTCAGAGCCTTTGAGATGCCAAGTATGAATTACCTACAGTTAAACCGTGTGTTAAATACCCAGAGTTTTTCGTGGTTTTTATCAACGTGAGGACGTTCTCATATATCTATTTTTTTCAAAAAAGTATAGTTTGGTAAAATGTTGCTGTATATTAAATTATTATAAACACTTGCCTTTCTTCTGGACTTTTAATTTTATTCCATTGATCTATTTAGTTAGGTTTGTCCTAAGAAATGGATTATACTGAGATGCTGTTAACTGAGAAATGTCATACCTCCTCCCTTCCCTCAACACACACTCCCTGGCTGCATGAGAATTACGGAAGACAAAGTAATTGTTTACTGTTAGCAAGGGCTTTATCTCCAAATCCCACTAAAGAACCACAATGAGCTTGCTTAAGCTGTGTCCAGCTATGGCCTGTGCAGCCTCTCACCCTACTACCTACACCTGGGTCTCAGAGCTTACCACTGAGTAGAAATGAAACTCATACCTGCCAGCACCAGAAAAAACAGAAGCAAAGGAATTTAGCAGATGTTTATCACAGGCGTGGCATGGAAGAAAAATAGAGAAAAGATCACATCTGTGTTTATTAAGACTTTTTAGTTTATTCAAGTGCTGTACCCCAAACAACATGGCCCACTCAATGCAAAGAAAAACGATAAATAGGTCAAGAGATCAAGACCATCCGGCCAACATGGTGAAACTCTGTCTCTAGTAAAAATACAAAAATTAGCCTGGTGTGGGGCAGGCACCTGTAGTCTCAACTATTTGGGAGGCTGAGGCAGGAGAATCCCTTGAACCCGGGAGGCAGAGGTTGCAGTGAGCTGAGATCGCGTCACTGCACTCCAGCCTGACAACAGAGCAAGACTATCTCAAAAAAAAAAAAAAAAAAGAGAGAGAGAGAAAAGAAAAATGATAAACCAAGATCAATATTCTTGCTAGAAGTAGAGTCAGAGAGCTAGAATGAGTATGAGTGTCTGAGCTCCTAAAAGAAGCCAATTTGTCCATTCTTCTACCCGTAAAATTATTATGATTAGTATATTTTCCCATTCCTCTTAGAATAATCACTCATTTTCTTTTTTCAAGTTTTTGTGCTAGTCTCACTTTTGAATGAGCTCTAAGATACTTTTGTCATGTTATAAACAAATCCAATTAATTTTTTTTTTCACCCAGGCTAGAGTGCAATGGTGCTGTCTTGGCTCACTGCAACCTCCACCTCCTGGGTTCAAGCAATTCTCCTGCCTCAACCTCCCAAGTAGGTGAGGTTACAGACATGTGTCAGCACGCCTGGCTAATTTTCGTATTTTTACTAGAGATGGGGTTTCACCATGTTGGCCAGGCTGGTCTCCAATTTCTGACCTCAAGTGATCTACCTGCCTTGATCACCCAAAGTGCTGGGATTACAGGCAGGAGCCACCATGCCCAGCCCAGTTAATATTTTTTGAAACTTTATTTTTAAAAATAAAGTACAGAGATTTCTCATGTACCTCCTGCCCCTACACATGCATACTCTCCCCCATTACCAACATGCCCCTCCAGACTGTTACAATGTAGGTACAATGGTGAACCTACATTGACACATCATAATCACCTAAAGTCTACAGTTTATTAGAGTTCACTGTTAGCATTATACATTCTGTGGGTTTGGACAAATGTGTAATGACATGTATCTGCCATTTTACAATCATACAGAGTAGTTTCACTGCCCTAAAAATCTGTGCTCTGCCTCTTCACCCCTCTATTCCTCTTTAACTCATGGCAACAACTGATCTTTTTAATATCTTTCATAGGTTTGTCATCTGAGTATCTCCTACGTTATCTCCTAGGAGTTTTATGGTTTTGCCTTTCCATTTAGGTCTGTGAATCATTTTCATTTAAATTTTTGTGAAAGATATAGGATCTGTGACTAGATTAATTTTTTTGCATGTGGATGTGCAGTTAATCTAGTACTATTTATTGAAAAGACTCTCTTTGCTCCATTCTCTTACCTTTGCTTCTTGCTCAAAGATTAGTTCACTCTATTTATGCAGGTCTATTTGTGGGCTTACCAGTCATATCATTGATCGATTTGTCTAATCTTTTGCCAATAGCATTATAGTAAGACGGATTGTTTATTTAGAAGTGTACTTCTTTGAGGATTTTTTAGTTACCTGTTATTAGTTTCTAGTTTAACTCCATTGCAGTCTGAAAGCTGACACTGTATGATTTCTATTATTTTAAATATGTTAAGGTGTGTTTTATGCCCCAAAATGCAGTGTATCTTCATAAATGTTCATAAAAGCATGAGAAGCATGAGAAGAATGTGTATTCTGCTGTTGTTGCATGAAGCAGGCTACAGATGATGATTATATCCAGTTAATTGATGGTGTTACTGAGTTCAACTGTGTCCTCACTGATTTTCTGCCTGTTGGATTCATTCACTTCTGACAGAGTTGTGTTGAAGTGTCCAACTATAATAATGGTTTCATTTATTTCTACTTTCATTTCTATCACTTTCTGCTTTACATAATTTGATGCTCTGTTGTTAGGTACAATCACATTATAAATTTTTGTCTTTCTGGAAAATTGGCCGCTTTATTATTAATGTCCTTCATTAGCCTTGATAATTTAACTTGCTTTGAAGTCTGCTTTGTCTGAAATTAAGTAGATACTTTTGCTTTCTTTTGATTAAAGTTAGCATAGTACATCTATCTGTATTTATATTTAAAGTGGGTTTCTTAAAGACAGCATATACTTGGGTCTTGCTTTTTGATCCACTCCAACATTATTACTCTTTTAATTGGTAAATTTAGATCATTGACATTCAAGGTGATTATTGATATAGTTGGACTAATATCTACCATATTTCTTATTGTTTTCTATTTGTTATCCTTGTTCTTTGTTCCGATTTTTGTCTTCAGTCTTTCTGTCTTTTATGGTATTAATTGAGCATGTTAATTGAGATTACATAGTCTCTTCTTTCTTAGTATATGTCATATAAATATACATATTACTTTTTAAGTGGTTACCCTAGAGTTTGCAGTGTATATTTGCAACTAATCCAAGTCCACTTTAAAATAGTTTGCCACTTCATAGGTAATGTGAGTGCCTTATAATAACAAAATAATCCTAATTTCTGTTTCTTATCCCTTGTATTATTATTGTCAACCATTTCACTTATCATAAGCATATATAGTATAGCCACACAGGACATGTACATAAGCATATATAATCAAGCACATTGCTGCTATTATTATTTGAACAAACTGTTATCTGTTAGACCAATTAATAATAAGAAACATAAAAGTTTTTTTTATCTTCACTTTTTGCTTCTTTGATGCTCTCCCTTTCTTTGTGAAGATCTGAGTTTCTGGCCTAAATTATATTATTGTTCTTCTCTATGAAGAACTTTTTTAAAACATTTCTTGCAAGGCAAGTATACTGACAACAAATCTTCTCAACTTTTGTTTGAAGAAGGTTTTATTTCTCCTGCACTTTTGAAGGAATATTTCACAGGATACAGCGTTCCAGGTTGTCGCCTTTCCTCCAGCACCTTTAATATTCCACTCTCCTCTCCTCTTGCTTGCATGATTTCCGAGGAGAACTCAGATGTAATTCTTTGTTCCTCTATAGGCAGAGTGTTTTTGAACTCTGGCTTATTTCAGGATTTTTTCTTTACCTATGATTTTCTATAGTTTGAAATAATATGCCAGTGTAGTGTTTTGTTTTTTATTTTGGTTTGACATTTATCCTCCTTGGTATTCTCTGAGTTTCCTGGATCTGTGATCTCATATCTGATAATTTGGGGAAATTCTCAGACATTATTATTTCAAATGTTTTTTCTATTTCTTTTTCTTTTTTGTTTTTTGGTATTCCCTTTATACATATTTCCACTATTTGTGATTGTTCCACAGTTTTTGGATATTGTTACCTATTTTTTACAATCTTTTTTTTCTTTGCTTTTTAGTTTGGGAAATTTCTGTTGATAAATCTGTAAAAATCAAGGTAAGTGATTCTTTCCTCAGCTGTGTCCAGTCTCCTAATTAGCCTATCAAAGTCATTCTTCATTTCCGTTACGGTGCCTTTTATCTCTAATATTTTTTCTTTTATTTTTTTCTTAGGATTTTCATCTTTCTGGATCCACTGCCATCTGTCTTGCTTGCTGTCTACTTTTCAGTAGAGCACTTAGCATATTAATCATTGCTGTTTTAAATTTCTGGGCTTATAATTTCTGCATCCTGCCATGCCTGGTTCTGATGAGTGCTCTATATTTTCAAATTATGATTATTTTTGCTTTTTAGTGTCTTATTTTTTTAATTGACAGACATACATGATGTACTAGGTAAAAGGAAATGCTGTAAGTAGTTATTATTTAGTAATGTGGTGCTAAGGTGTCAAGGGAGGCAAAGTGTCCTATAATGCAAACCTTAGGTCTCAGTTTTTCAGTGAGCCAGTGCCTCTGGAATGTAAACTGTGTAAGTGCTTCTCAGTTTCCCCTCTCTACTCAGGTGAGACAAGATGGCTAGAGTGGGCTGAAGTTGAGTATTCCCCTTCTCTAAGGTGGAGTTGGGTATAGCCCGTCCTCCAGTCAATTAGGCTTGGATAAAACACCTGCAGGTTAGGTTCTGGTTAAATACAGACCTTGTTAAGACCAGAATGCTCTGCGGTATTTCAAAATGGTTGCTTTCTCCTTCCCCCTGCCAAAAGCGCAAGGTAATTTTTTTTTTTCTGTGAGGACCTGGTCGACTTTCCAGCGGTAAAATTCACAGAAGTTTGGGGTTCTCTTGAAGTTTTTAACCCTCAGACTTGTCTACATTGAACCTCCAGCAACTTATCAATTACAGTTCAGGTTTTCCTACGCTGGCACTGGTTTCTACAGCAGCCTCTGCTCATGAGTCAGCCCTGGTAAGTCGTGACTCTTTTTATTTACCTGTCTGTCGCTCTAATATTGGAGGCAACAGTTTGCTCTGTGTCTTCACCTTACTTACATATCCAAAAGGAGTTGTCAAGTTTTCAGTGTGTTCAGCTTTTTACTTGGTAGGGTGGAGTTGTAACATCCAAGTTCCCTACACGCAGAACCACAAACCAGAAGTCTTCCAATCAGTATTTTTCTTAGGATTTTTATAATTGGGATCATACACAATTTATATTTGAGGAAAAAAAAGAACTTTTATCTGAGGAATGTGAGCCCTTTCAAATTACTAGGCCTAGAGAGACATTAAAATGAGACAGCAGTCATGTCCTAATTCCTCGTTTTGAGCTACATATTCATCTATTGAAACTGCTTGCTATTGCCTATAAATTAATCTAATAATGCCACACTGGACACCATAACCCACACCCCATGGCTTAACAGTGTGTTATTTCTGTAAACCAATGAGAATTCCTGACAAATAACTTTGTATTATCCCACTCCTGGACGCCCTTTTTTTTCCCTTCAAAAATCCACTCGCAACTGCTACCAATTGGAGTGTGTATTCAGGGCCATTGAATGTATGCTCCCGGGTTGCAGTCCTCAGCAGTGGCTCAGATGCTCTGCTTAGATTAATTTTGCCTCAGCTGCTTCTTTTTAGGTTAGCGTAAGTTAGTGAAAACGGACACTTTTCAATGCAATTTTCTAATTCAGGTAATTGGCTCCATATTCATTCAATTTATGTATCATCTCTTCTCTCTTAATTGCTTTCCTCTGTGAGACACTATTTTTCCCCTGCTGCTCAGCTGCTTCTTTTCTTTCACTATTTTTTTCTTCCTTCCTTGAGGCCTTATTCTCTACCTTACTCTTTTCTCTCTTTTTCATAATACATTCCTGTATTACAAATAAATAATGTACTCATATGTATATATTTGAGTCCAACTTAACAATTTAATAATTATATGTAATTATTAGGATGTAAATGTTTAATACTATACATTAATAGGTTATTCAATGCCAGAGGCATCTGCATACATGTTACTCTCTACCTTTAATGCTAAATTTATTCTAATTATTAAAGCTATGAAAATGTATTTTCTCGGCCGGGCGCGGTGGCGCTCACACCTGTAATCCCAGCACTTTGGGAGGCTGAGGTTGGTGGATCATGAGGTCAGGAGTTCAAGATCAGCCTGGCCAACATGGTGAAACCCGTCTCTAAAAAAATTAAAAAAATAATAAAGAAAATGTATTTTCTCAAGCAGATAACATTTATTAAATAATTATTCTTCCAAAAAAATAATTCTTCCTTTAAAAAGATTATAATTACAGCTTTAGTATGACATAATCTATTGAACTGTTTACATAACTTAAGAGAAAGAAAAATAGTATTTTTGTAAATAGAATGATTTTAAAACTTTGCCCTGTACTAAACTCAATACCTGGATGCAAAATACCTGCATTCACTATTTCTGCTGTGAGAGGTATAGTAATGCTTATTTTGTTACACTCCTAAGTTGATCCCAAAGAAAATCTTTCTCTAAGCAGATTCTATTCTATTGTTGTCCTCTCAAACTAAGGCATTCAGGAATTACCAACGAAATCTGGGTTAGATGCTGTGTTTGTTTCCTAAGGCTACAAACTGGGTGGCTAACATCAGAAATTTATTCTCTCTCACTTCTGGAGGCTGGAAGTCCGAAATCAAGGTGTTGACTAGACCATGGTCCCTCCAAAGCCTCTAGGAGAGGATACCTCCTTGAATCTTCCAGCTTTTAGTGCCAGGAATTACTTGGTTTGTGACAGCATAACTTCAGTCTCTGCCTCTGTCTTCTCATGATTGTCTTCCTTCTATATATCTCTGGGTCTTCACATGGCATTTTTTACTCTGTATCTGTATTTCTCTTATAAGGACACTAGTCATATTGGATTTGGGTCCATCCTAATGATCTCATCTTGATTACACATGCAAGGACCCTATTTACAAATATCATTCTGAAGTACTAGGGTTAGGACTTCAACGTATCTTTTGAAAGGATACAACTCAGTCTATAATAGGTGCCTTGGGTGGGATGCTGATATCTCTGAGTAACTTCCCTTGAAGTAACTGTACTTTTTTTTTTTTTTTTTTTTGCCTCACACACGAAGGAGAAACTAGCTATCTCCGTTGTATCACCACTCTGATACAGGCACCAGCCCTTCCCTCCTTCTTCAGGTTTTCTGTGTAGATGTGAAGCTGTAGGCAGAACAGCTGTCTTGTGACCATGAGATAAAAAGCATGAGTAGAATGGCCTGAGGCCAACGATGATGAAGCAGGAATAGAAAAAGCTTGAAATACTATTGACATTATATTGATGCTGAACTCTCCCTGGGTTGCTCCTGTCCCCATTTGGACTTCTTTTTATTTTAGAGAAGTTATACCCTATTGTAATTAACCTATTGTAGATGAATTTTTGTGCAACTAATATATATTCTCTCATGTTTGGTTTCTCGCTTGGAAAACAACCTCAAAACAGTGAAAATCAAAATGAAGCAGCTTGTGTTTCAAGACTGCTCCTTCTAGCTTAACTGCTTATGCAAGCCTATGAAAATCAGTCATGTTCATTAGCAATTAAATATTGGCATATCTTAGAAGTGCAACAGAAGCAGATAACATCTTTTTAAGATAATAAGTAGTTATATTTTAGTCCTATTTTTCTTATTTTTTGTTTTAAATCAAAGTATGACTACATCTCCACACCTATTAATGAAGTTGTAAATTATGGTTTCATCAGTGACAGATGTTTTCCTCACATAAAGGACTATCAGTAGCAACTTACTTTTTCACAATGTGTGATTGTGTTTGACTTTATCTTTGCTGACTTTAATTTTAGATTCAAATGACCTCAGATATTACCTATTGGTAAATTTCATGTTGGGTTTCTGATCTGGCTGAATGTTTCTTAATCCTGTGTCTCTCTCTGGTTCAGCTTTCCTAGCACTGATTTTACCTAAATTTTCAAGTCTCCTTGGGACTGCCAAGGAATCCTGGCTAAATCTACCTACATTGGGTTAATAAAGGTAGTAACCCCTAGTAAGAGTGATCAAGAGAAAAACAGAAAAACAAAAATTAGCAATATCAGGAATAAAACAAGGGACACCACTAGAGGTCCTAGAGAAATTTAAAGAATAAGGAGGTGAATAACTTTGTTAATAAAGTCAACAATTTAGATGAAATGGACAAATTCTTGAATGAATTTCAAAAACAAACATGGCAAAGAACAATTCTGAATAGCCTCATGTTAAGAATTGTAAAGGGTCAAAGATTTTATCCTAATTGCAAGCTAATAAGTTAGCGACACTTTCAAGGAAAAAAAATACAAGACCTCTGGGTCAGAGATAAACACCAGTATTTTACTCATAGCATTACAACTTTTTAAAACATTCTTAAATTTTATTTTTATTCGAATATATGTATGCATAATTTTTTTAATTGAATAATCATCTCAGTATGTAAAAAAAAGCAAAAAAGCTGTCATTGGAGCCACTGATGACAGATTGTGTTTTAAAAGATATTTTAGCAAAGGAACTGCAAAAAAAAAAAAAAAAAAAAAAAAAAGAAAAAAACAGGAAAAAAAAAATTGGCAATTAGAATGTTCAAAGGAAACAGCAACACCGCTGTTGAAACCACCATTTCCTTTGAGTTGAGCAAGTTCAAAATAATGATTCTCAGAAGTGTGAAATTAAGCTAAAAATGTATAGCTAGCTGAATAATATAAACATTAATTCAATATTATCACACTATATGGCCTACATTATCACTCGGACTATTTACATCATGTAGTGCCAACCTGCCCCCCCCAAAAATAAACACTCAGATGCCTGATAAATTTAGATGCCTAAAATTTTAACCCATAAATGACTAAATCTAGCAGTGCTATTCAAAATCATTAAGAACTTTATACACACCAGCATTAACCTATTTTATTTATTTATGCATATTTAGAAAGAATATCCTGTTGGAATTTATAATAATTAAAAAAATTTAGCCATCATAGTTATCTTAGGATAATTGTTTAAAGCAAATATACCTTTTAAAAATAACTTCAACTTTTAGATTCAAGGAGTATATATGCAGGTTTGTTTCATGAGTGTATTGTGTGACGCTGAGGTTTAAAGTATGAATGATCTTGTCATCCAAATAGTGAGAATAGCACTCAATTGGTAGTTTTCAGTCATTGCCCTTCTCTATTTCTCCCCCACTCTAGTATTCCCCTGGGTCTATTGTTCCTCTCTTTATGTCCCTGTGTACCGGGTGCTTACCTTCCACTTACAGGTGAGAACATGTGGTATTTGGTTTTCCTGTTCCTGTGTTAATTCACTTAGGATAATAGCTTCCAGCTGCATTCATGTTGCTTCAAAGGATAGGACTTCATTCTTTTTTATAGCTTCATCGTATTCTGTGATATGTACATACTATATTTTCTTTATCCACTCTGCCATTGTTGGGCATATAGGTTGATTCCATGTCTCTGCTATTGTGAAGACTGTTGTTATTAACATACTGGTGCATGTATTTTTTTTTTCTTGCATAATTATTTATTTTCCTTTGGGTATTCAACCAGTAATGGGATTGCTAGGTCAAATTATAGTTCTAAGTTCTTTGAGAAATTTCCAAACTGCTTTCCACAGTGGCTGAACTATGTATTAAGTGTTCCCTTTTCTCCACAGCCTCACCAGCGTCTGTTTTTTTTCAGTTCCCTCCCCCATCCCCCCACTCCCCCGAGACAGAGTCTCATTCTGTCATGGTGCGATGTCGGCTCACTGCAACCCCCACCTCCCGGGTTCAATCAATTCTTCTGCCTCAGCCTCCTGAGTAGCTGGGACTACAGGTGCGTGCCACCATGCCAAGCTAATTTTTGTATTTTTAGTAAAGATGGGTTTTTTTTTTTAAATATTTTTTTATTTTTAGTAGAGATGGGGTTTCACCACATTGGCCAGGCTGGTCTCAAATTCCCAACCTCGTGATCCGTCCACCTCGACCTCCCAAAGTGCTGGAATTACAGGCCTGAGCCACCGCGCCCAGCCTTTTTCCCTTTTTAATAGCCATTCTGACTGGTGAGACATCTTGTTCTTCCTGTGAAGAGGTTGTGGTGCGGCGGGGCTCTCTACACTCCACACCCAAGCACATCTCCGGGCCTCTGGAGCACCCACTCTCCTGGATTAGGAGTTTAGGCTGCAACCCCCTCCCCATACAGAGAACTTGGGGCCAAGGAGGTTTCCCAGCTCCATGCCTAGAGACACTTCTAGGTGCTTGGCGGCTGCCCCCTGGATTCTCCCTCAGTACTGGTTCTTGTGCTTGCCATTGAGGAACCTGTAGGCAGGCCTTCCCATTCTGGTACCACTCATCTTTCCCCACTTCCAGATGCTAAGCAGGGAGCTCAGACCACTGTGCACTCTGCAGATCTGCCTATAGCCTGAGGCAACAGAGTTTCTCCCAGTAAACAATGATCGTGTATATATCCAGCTACACTGGCTGCAGCCAGCTCTTACCCATAAATGCTATCTGCTGGCTTGTAGCTTAAACTACAAAGCCTAATATAAAACCTGCTGACAAAAGTGCATAGGGCTATAGAAGCAAAGCCAAAACACCCTATCCAACATTCTCTACAGTCACACCCCTAGGGTGGAGGGGAAGAAAAGGGAAAAAAATACTATAGGGAAAGAAACAAAAATAAATCCTACCCACATGAAAATAATTATAAAAATTAGAAGTGCCAATATCGTCAGCTGTGAAGGACCCAGTGCAAGAATTCTGGCATCAAGAAAAAACTGAATGGAGTGATACCACCAAAGCATCATACTAGATCTCCTGCAATGGTCTGTAATTAAAATGGAAACTCAGAAATGACAGATAAAGAATTCAAAGCATAGATTGCAGGGAAGGTCAACAAAATTCAAGGCAAAGTTAAAAATCACCACAGAGGAACTTTTCAAGCATTCCAGGAAATGAAGAGATAAGCATCTTCATATAGAAATCAATCCGAGCTTCCAGAATTGAAGAACAACTTAAGGAATTTCAAAATAAAATGGAAGGCTTTATCAATAGACACCACCAAGCATATGAAAGAATTTTAGAACTTGAAGACCAGTCTTTCAAACTAATCTAGTCAGACAGAAATAAAGAAAAATTTTAAAAATGAACAAAGTCTTCAAGAAATATGGGATTATATGAAGCTGCCAAACCTATGAATTATTAGCATTCCTGAGAAAGGAGAAAAAGTAAGCAAATTGGAAAAATGTGTCTGAGAATAATTCAAGAAAGCTTCCTTAATCTTGCTAGAGGCAGACATCCAGATACAAGAAATCCACAGAACACCTGTGAGATACTATACAAAATGAGCATAACCAAGGCATATGTCACCAGACTGTCCAAGATCAACATTGAAGAAAAAACTCTTAAAGGCACTAGAAGGAAAGGCCAGATTATTTACAAAGCAAACCCCATCGAGAGATTGGAAACCTATTTTCAGTATATTTAAAAGAAATTCCAATCAAGAATTTCATATCCCACCAAACTAAGTTTCATATGTGAAGGAGAAATAAAATCTTGTCCAAACAAGCAACCACTAGGGGAATTTGTTACTAGACCAACCTTACATGAGATTTTTTTTTTTTAAGTTCTGGGATACATGTGCAGAACATGCAGGTTTGTTACATAGCTACACATGTGCCATGGTGGGTTGCTGCACCTATCAACCCATCATCTAGGTTTTAAGTCCCACATCCATTAGATATTTTTCCTAATGCTCTCCCTCCTCTTGCTCCCCACCCCATGACAGGCCCCGGTATGTGATGTTCCCCTCCCTGTGTCCATGTGTTCTCATTGTTCAACTCTTATGAGTGAGAACATGCAGTGTTTGGTTTTCTGTTCCTGTGTTAGTTTGCTGAGAAAGATGGCTTTCAGCTTTATCCATGTTCCTGCAAAGGACATGAACTCATTTTTTATGGCTGCATAATATTCCAAGGCATGTGTGTGCCACATTTTCTTCATCCAGTCTATCATTGATGGGCATTTGGGTTGGTTCCAAGTATTTGCTTTTGTAAATAGTGCTGTAATAAACATATGTGTGCATGTGTCTTTATAACAGAATGGTTTATAATCGTTTGGATATATACCCAGTAATGGGATTGCTGGGTCAAATAGTATTTCTGACTCTAGATCCTTGAGGAATCACCACACTGTCTTCCACAATGGTTGAACTAAATAATTTGCATTCCCATAGTGTGAAAGCATTACTATTTCTCCACATCTTCTCCAGCATCTGTGGTTTCCTGACTTTTTAATGATCACCATTCTAACTGGAGTGAGATGGTATCTCATTGTGGTTTTGATTTGCATTTCTCTAATGACCAGTAATTATGAGCTTTTTTTCATGTATTTGCCACATAAATGTCTTCTTTTGAGAAGTGTCTGTTCATATCCTTCACCCACTTTTTGATGGAGTGGGATTTTTTTTCTTGTAAATTTGTTTATGTTTCTTGTAGATTCCGGATATTAGTCTTTGTCAGATGGATAGAATGTAAAAATTTTCTCCCATTCTGTAGGTTGCCTGTTCACTCTGATGATAGTTTTTTTTTGCTATGCAGAATCTCTTAAGTTTAGTTAGATCCCATTTGTCAATTTTGGCTTTTGTTGCCAGTGCTTTTGGTGTTTTAGTCATGAAGTCTTTGCCCATACCTATGTCCTGAATGGTATTGCCTAGGTTTTCTTCTAGAGTTTTTATGGTTTTAAGTTTTACATTTAAGTCTTTAATCCATATTGGATTAATTTTTGAATAAAGTGTAAGGAAGGGGTCCAGTTTCTGTTTTCTGCATATGGCTAGCCAGTTTTCCCAACACCATTTATTAAATAGGGAATCTTTTTCCCCATTTCTCGTTTCTGTCAGGTTTGTTGAAGATCCAATGGTTGTAGATATGTGGTGTTATTTCTGAGGTCTCCATTCTGTTCCATTGGTCTATATATCTGATTTGGTACCAGTACCATGCTGTTTTGCTTACTGTAGCCTTGTAGTATAGTTTGAAGTCAGGTAGTATGATGCCTCCAGCTTTGTTCTTTTTGCTTAGGATTGCCTTGGCTATATGGACTCTTTTTGGTTCCATATGAAATTTAAAGTAGTTTTTTCTAATTCTGCAAAGAAAGTCAATGGTAGCTTGATTAGGAATAGCATTGAATCTACAAATTACTTTGGGCAGTATGGCCATTTTCATGATATCAATTATTTCTATTCATGAGCATGGAACGTTCATGTTCTCTCATTTCTTTGAGCAGTGGTTTGTAGTTCTCTTGAACAGGTCCTTCACATCCCTTGTAAGTTGTATTTCTAGGTATTTTATTCTCTTTGTAGCAATTGTGAATGGGAGTTCACTCATTATTTGGCTCTCTGCTTGTGTATTATTGGTGTATGGTAATACCTGTGATTTTTGCACATTGTTTTTGTATCCTGAGACTTTGCTGAAGTTGCTTATCAGCTTAAGGATATTTTGGGCTGAGACAATGGGGTTTTCTAAATATACAGTCAAGTCATCTGCAAACAGAGACAATTTAATTTCCTCTTTTCCTTTTTGAATATCCTTTATTTCTTTTTCTTGCCTGATTGCCCTGGCCAGAACTTCAAATACTATGTTGAATAGAAGTGGTGAGAGAGGGTATCCTTGTCTTGTGCCGGTTTTCAAAGGGAATACTTCCAGCTTTTGCCCATTCAGTATGATATTGTCTATGAGTTTGTAATAAATAGCTTTTATTATTTTGAAATATTTTCAATCAATACCTAGTTTATTGAGAGTTTTTAGCATGAAGGGGTGTTGAATTTTATTGAATGCCTTTTCTGCATCTACTGAGATAATCATGTGGTTTTTGTGATTGGTTCTGTTTATGTGATGGATTATGGTTATTGATTTGGATATGTTGAACCAGCCTTACATCCCAGGGATGAAACTGACTTGATTGTGGTGGATAAGCTTTTTGATATGCTGCTGGATTCAATTTGCCAGTATTTTTTGAGGATTTTTGCATCGACGTTCATCAGAGATATTGGCATGAAATTTTCTTTTGTTGTGTTTCTGCCAGGCTTTGGAATCAGGATGATGCTGGCCTCATAAAATGAGTTTGGGAAGAGTCCCTCTTTTTCTTTGTTTGGAATAGTTTCAGAAGAAATGGTACCAGCTATTCTTTGTACCTCTGGTAGAATTCAGCTGTGAAATCTGTCTGGTCCTGGGCTTTTTTTGGCTGATAGGCTGTTAAATTACTGCCTCAATTTCAGAACTTGTTATTTGTTTATTCAGGGATTTGACTTCTTCCTGGTTTAGTCTTGGGAAGGTATATGTGTCCAGGAACTTATCAGTATCTTCTAGATTTTCTAGTTTATTTGTGTAGAGGTGTTTATAATACAACCTGATGGTAGTTTGTATTTCTGTGGCATCAGTTGTGATACTCCCTTTATCATTTTTTGTCTGTTTGGTTCTTCTCTCTTTATTAGTCTAGCTAGCAGTCTATCTATTTTGTTAATCTTTTTCAAAAACCACTTCCTGGATGTGTTGATTTTTTTGAAGTGTTTTTTTGTGTCTCTATCTCCTTCAGTTCTGCCCTGATCTTAGTTATTTCTTGTCTTCTGCTGGCTTTTGAATTTGTTTGCTCTTGCTTCTCTCGTTCTTTTAATTGTGATGTTAGGGTGTCAATTTCAGATCTTTCCAGCTTTCTGATGTGGGCATTTAGTGCTATAAATTTCCCTTTTAACATTGCTTTTGCTGTGTTCCAGAGATTCTGGTAAGTTGTGCCTTTGTTCTCATTGGTTTTGAAGAACTTATTTATTTCTGCCTTAATTTCATTATTTACCCAGTAGTCATTCAGGAGCAGGTCGTTCAGTTTTCATGTAGTTCTGCAGTTTTCAGTGAGTTTCTTAATCCTAAGTTCTAATTTGATTGCACTGTGGTCTGAGAAAGTGTTTGTTATGATTTCCATTCTTTTGCATTTGCTGAGGGGTATTTTACTGCCAGTTACGTGGTTAATTTCAGAGTAGTTGCCATCTGGTGCTGAGAAGAATGTATATTCTGTTGTTTTGAGGTAGAGAGATCTGCACTTATCTATCAGATCCACTTGATCGAGAGCTGAGTTCAGCTTCTGGATATCTTTGTTAATTTTCTGTCTTGTTGGTCTAATGTTGACAGTGGAGTGTTAAAGTCTCCCACTATTATTGTGTGGGAGTCTAAGTCTCTTTGTAGGTCTCTAAAAACTTATTTTAAGAATCTAGGCACTCTTGTATTGGGTGCATATATATTAAGGATAGTTAGCTCTTGTTGCATTGATCCCTTTACTATTATGTAATGCCCTTTTTTGTCTTTTTTATCTTTGTTAGTTTAAAGTCTGTTTTATCAGAGACTAGGATTGCAACCTTGATTTTTTTTTTCTTTCCATTTGCTTGGTGAATATTCCTCCATCCCTTTATTTTGAGCCTGTATGTGTCTTTGTACGTGAAATGGGTCTCTTGAAAATAGCACACTGATGGGTCTTGATTCTTTATCCAATTTGCCAGTCTGTGTCTTTTAATTGGTGCATTTAGCCTATTTACATTTAAGGTTAATATTGTTATGTATGAATCTGATCCTGACATTATGATGCTGTTTATTTTGTGCATTAGTTGATGTAGTTTCTTCATAGTAGCATTGGCCTTTATATTTTGGTGGGTTTTTTTTAGTGTCTGGTACCAGTTTTTCCTTTCCATATTTAGTGCTTCCTTCAGGAGCTCTTGTAAGGCAGGCCTGGTGGTGACAAAATCCCTCAGCATTTGCCTGTCTGTAAAGGATTTTATTTCTCCTTCGCTTATGAAGCATAGTTTGGCTAGATATGAAATTCTAGGTTGAAAGTTATTTTCTTGAAGGATGTTGACTATTGTCCCCCACTTTCCTCTGGCTTGTAGAATTTCTGCAGAGAGATCCACTGTTAGTCTGATGGACTTCCCTTTGTAGGTAACCTGACTTTTCTCTCTGACTTCCCTTAACATTTTTCTCTTTGATTCCACCTTGGAGAATCTGATGATTATGTGTCTTGGGGTTGCTCTTCTTGAGGAGTATCTTAGTAGTGTGCTCTGTATTTCCTGAATTTGAGTGTTGGCCTGTCTTGCTAGACTGGGGAAGTCCTCCTGGATAATATCCTGATGTGTGTGGCTCCTTGCACTTGAGGGTGAAGCAGTGCCCCACTCTGCTTCTGCTTGCTCTCCATGGGCTGCACCCACTGCCTAACCAGTCCCAATGAGATGAACTGGCTACCTCAGTTGGAATTGCAGATATCACCGCTAGGAGGTGCAGCCTGGAACTGTTTCTGTTTGGCCATCTTGGCCCCTCCCCCACAAGGGATCCTTAAGGGAGTTCTAAACATGAAAACAAAAGAATGATATCTGCTACCACAAAAACATAACTTAAATACATAGCCTTCAGACTTTATAAACCAACTACACAACAGAGACCACAAAGCAGTCAGCTAACAACTGCACAAAAGTTTTAAAGCCTCACATATCAATATTAACTTTGAATGTAAACATTCTAAATGCTCCACTTAAGGGGCACAGAGTGGCAAGTTGGATGAAAAAAACAAGACTCATCCACCCATCCAACTGCTATCTTCCATCTCATATGTAATAACACTCATGGGCTCAAAGTAAAGGGATAGAGAAAGATTTTTATGCAAACAGAAAACAAAATGGGGTGTTACTATTTTTATATCAACTAAAACAGATTTTAAATCAACAGTAAAAAAGGAGAAGGGCATTACATAACGATAAAAGGTTCAATTCAACAAGAAGACTTACCTAATTCTAAGTATATATACACCCAAAATTAATCGGAGCACCCAGATTCATAAAACAAGTACTTGTGGACCTACAAAAAGATTTTTGACAGCTACACAGTAATACTGGGGGACTTCAACATCCCACTGACAATAGTAGACACATCATGAAGGCAGAGAACTCACAAATTCTGGACTTAAATTCAACACTTAACCAATTGGACCTAATAGATATGTACCGAATCCTCCACCCATCTGCCACAGAACATACATTCTTTTTATCTGCATACAGAACATAGTCTGAGATTGATCAGATGCTTGGCTATAAAGAAAGTCTTAATAAATTCAAAAAAAGTAAAATTATACCAATCATACTCTCAAATCACAGTAGAATAAAAATAGAAATCAATACCAAGAAGATCATTCAAAACTACATATTACATGAAAATTAACCTCCTAAATTACTTTTGAGGAAACCACAAAATTAAAGCAGAAATAAAATATTTAAAATAAAACAGAGACACAATATACCAAAATCTCTGGGATGCAGCAAAAACTGTGTTAAGAGGAAAGTTTATAGCACTAAATGCCTACATCAAAAAGCTGGAAAGATCTCAAATCAACAGTTTCACATTGCACCTAGAGTAACTAGAAAAATAAGAGCTAACCCCAAAACTAGCAGAAGAAGTAAAACTTAAGACCTCAAAATCCATACAAAGAATCAACGATACCAAAAGTTGACTCTCTGAAAGGATAAACAAGATTGATAGACTACTAGCAAGATTAGCAAAGCAAATATACTTTAAACGGGGACGAGAAATAAAATGTGGGAGAAATTATTTAAATTTTTTTTTTTTTTTGGAAAACTAAAAATGACTGGACATAATGACTCATACCCACAATCCCAACACTTTGGGAGACTGAGGTGGGAGGATTGCTGGAGCCTAGGAGTTCAAGACTAGTGTGAGCAACAAAGTGAGACAACGTCTCTGCAAGAAATAAAAATAAAAATTTAGAAACTGAGTTTATTATTTTCTCATATTTAACAAATGCTTAACTAAGATTTGTAACTATGGATTAAATTTTAAGAAAAAAAGGTAAAATTAGTGTTGATTGAGGAGGTTAGCATTATTTTTAGCAAAGTTATGTGATAACACAGAACTGCATTTTTCAGTTCACATTTGATTTTCAAAGTAAACAGAGTCATTAAAAAGTATGTATCAGGCCAGGCGCAGTGGCTCATAGCTGTAATTCCAGCACTTTGGGAGGCTGAGGCAGGCAGATCACCTAAGGTCAGGAATTTCAGACCAGCCTGACCAACATGGAGAGACCCCATCTCTACTAAAAATACAAAAATAACTGAGCATGGTGGCACATACCTGTAATCCCAGCTACTCGGGAAACTGAGGCAGGAGAATCGCTTGGAGGCAAGGTTGTGGTGAGCCAGGATTCCACCATTGCACTCCAGCCTTAGCAACAGGAGTAAAACTCCATCTCAAAAAAAAAAAAAGTATGTATTAGAGATCTTCATCAATTTTCCAAAGAACTTTTACCATCATTTGACATTTAAATTATTCTCTTTTTAAGGACTAATGGAGTTATTATTTTGTTCTCCTTGAAATGTTAATTGGTTTAATTCTAGTCAGCTGTTTGTCAACAGGATTTTTAATTAATTCCTAAAATCCTGAATCTCTTGCAAGAATTATGATGTCATTTTGCAATTAATCTATATATTGCATTTGCCTTGTATTGTTGGATGTTAACAGCACTGTACAATTAATAAGAAACCTACAAAGACGTTGACTCTTCCTATGAGGATTAATTGTAATTATGTAGCATGTAATTGTATAAGTTGGTTAGTAAATTTGTGTATGCATGTGTGTGTTATGACTACTTTTGCTGCCCTGTGTCACCTTGTTACTGTAGTGGCTTGAATGTGAATACTTGGAAAATGAGGATGCCTATATTTTAATTGTTATAAAAGTATATGTTAGTGCAGAATTCTATAGAGTTTTCTGATAATGGGGCATGGTAGCATTATCACCTACTTTTTTTCTTTTTGTTTTACTTTAAATTCTGGGATAAAATGTGCAGAATGTGCAGGTTTGTTACATAGGTATACATGTGCCATGGTGGTTTGCTGCACCTATCAACCCATCAAATTCTAGGTTTTAAGCCCTGCATGCATTAGGTATTTGTCCTAATGCTCTCCCTCTCCTTGCCTCCCACCCTCTGACAGGCCCTGGTGTGTGATGCTCCCCTCCCTGTGTCCATGTGTTCTCATTGTTCAACTCCCACTTAGAGTGAGAAAGTGCAGTGTTTGGTTTTCTGTTCCTGTATCACCTACTTTTTAATTATCTTATATTGACAAGAAACTTGAATTTACCAGACAGTGTGGAGAATTATAAATACAGAAGATTCTTAATACAAATTTATACACTACATTCCCAGTTAGAAATATTCCTAAGCTCTTTTAGCCTAAATGTCTGTGTTAAGCACTATATCTATACTGAACTTTATGGACTTTTTCTTTAAAATAGCACTGTCTCATAGAAATATAAGGCACACATTTTATTTCACATTTTCTTTTAGCTACATTAAAAAGGTAAAAGGAAGCACATAAAGTTAATTCTAATTTTATTTAATCTAATGTATCCAAAATATTATTTCAAATTGTAATCAATATAAAAACTATTAAGGAGATATTTTACGTTCTTTGTTTCATACCAAGTCTTTAAAATCTGATGTATTTTTGCATGCAGAGTGCATCTCAATTTAGACTAGCCACATTTCAAGTGCTCAGTAACCCTATGTGGCTAGTAGCTATAGTATGAGATAGTACAGATTTGTTTATTTATTTATTTAGAGACAGGATCTTGCTGTGTTACCCAGGCTGGAGTACAGTGGTGTGATCTCAGCTCAGTGCAACCTGTCTCTTGGACTCAACTAAAACTCTTACCTCAGCCTTCCAAGTATCTGGGACTACAGGCATATGCCACCACGCCTAGCTAATTAAAAAAAATTTTTTTTGGCAGGGCGAGGTGGCTCACACCTGTAATCCCAGCACTTTGGGTGGATCACAAGGTCAGAAGTTCAAGACCAGCCTGGCCAATGTGGTGAAACCCCGTCTCTACTAAAAATACAAAAATTAGCTGGGCATGGTGGCGCGTGACTGTAATCCCAGCTATTTGGGAGGCTAAAGCAGGAGAACTGCTTGAACCGGGACTCAGGAGGCGGAGGTTGCCGTGACCTGAGATCACGCCACTGCACTCCAGCCTGGGCTACAGAGTGAGACTCGGTCTAAAAAAAAATTTTTTTTGTAGAGACAAGTTCTTACTATATCGCCTAGGCAGATCTCGAACTCCTGGGCTCAAGAGATTCTCTCACCTTGGCCTCCCAAAGTGCTGGGATTACAGTAATGAGCCACCATGCCCAGCCCTAATAGCACAGATTTAAGGATTGAGCTCTTACAAGTAGCTCATCTCTAGAGCACATCTTATTCAATACTCAAGTACTTTTCTTAATAAGATTTGAGGTGGCGATTCTGTAGTAGAGGATGTTATAAACTCAGTGTTGTGTCTTTCTAAAATTGATATGTTAAAACCTTAATCCCTAAGGTGGGGCCTTTGAGAGGTAATTAGGTTCAGATGAGATCATGAGGGTGGAGCCCCTAAACGGTATTAGTGTCCTTATAAGAAGAGGAAGAGACTAGAGCTCACTCACTCTCTCTGTCATGTGAGTACACATCAAGAAGTTGGCCATCTACAAGCCAGGAAGAGGCCCCCCATTAGGAACTGATTTGGCCATCACCCAGATGGTTGTATGGGACTTTCCAGCCTCCAAAATAGTCGAAATAAATTGTGTTGTTTAAACCACCCAGTCTACTAAGACAGAGGGAAAGACAATAGAAATGTAATATAATAATGACAAGTACCACTGCCTCACAATTTGGTAGAAAAGAAAGACATGTATGAAAAGAAAATAAGGGAAGAAGGAGGAAAGGTGATTCTTATGGAAGTCAGAAAATACAACATGGAAAAGGTAACATTTGAGTTGGGCTGTAAGGATAAGCAGGAATTTGATAGAGAAATAAGTCATCAAATGACATTCCAGTCAAAAGGAACAGAAGCCCTGAGTAACAGAAGAACTTGGCATTTGGTGTCTGATGAGAAGTTAAATGAAGCTGAACTACAAGAAACAGGGTCTCTAGGGTGGGTAGGTGGCGTGGGGATTGTAAAGTGTTTGTATCAACCACTGCTCAAAATAAGAGGATCTGATTTAAAATGTTGCTGAGCAACAACAAACCAGTGACACACACAGAGTAGTTTTTCCATTTTCTGTAGTTTTACTTAAACTAAAACATTCTTTGAACAAGGATTGGCTAAGTTAGCTCATAGGAAGATCCTAAGAGTAAGAGTACTGGAGATCCTTGTGTGAACATGCTTGCGATTTTTTCTTATTGGCTTCCAGGTTAGATAAAGATATAAAGGCAGGTTGGGACTGGGGATATTGGGTTGAGAGAATAAGATAATGAAAAGCCTGCAAGTCACCGTAAATATGGAGAAAATATTTAGCCACAGGGACAGTGAAGAGCTTAAGAGGTAGAAGGGAGACTGTTATGGCCAAGGGGCAGGAACTGGGGGAGAAAGCAATTCTAGTTGGTAAGGCCCAGGGAAGATTTGTTAAAATTGGTGGAATAGAATTGGTTAAAGAAGTTTGTGGGCAGAGTGTTAGACATTCAAATGGAGATGAAGACCAGAGGCTAAGGCCCAAGTCCTCAAGGGTTGTAGAGGAGGTCTGAGGATGAAGATGGTATGAGTTGAATGGGTATAAATGAATGTCAGACATCTCAAATGTTACTGAGGAAAGGCTGTGTACCAATGGCGTGTTGGAAAGCTGGGAAAATTTTGGTCCCACCTGTTAGGCATGTCGCTTGCGTAAAGAGACCACCAAGCAGGCTTTGTGTGAGCAACATGGCTGTTTATTCACCCTGGTGTGGGTGGGCTGAGTCCAAAAAGAGAGTCAGCAGAGGGTGGTGGGATAGGAGTTGGTTTTATAGGTTGGGGCAAGTGGTCAGTTAAAGGTGGTAATCTATTTTAGGGAGGGGAGGTGCATCATGGGATGCATGGTCACAAGGGTAGGGGTCATCTGTTACAAACAGGCATGATCATAAGGGTGAGGGGTATCGGTTGCAAGCAGAGGGGAGGGTGTGGTAAATTACATAGTTAGAGGGGTGAGGGTCTTGAGAAACCCAGTGTCCAAGGGGGAAATTCCACAAGGCTGAGCAGGAACAGTGGTTGCAGGGGAAGAGCAATTAGTTGAGGCAGGAACAAGTTGTTTCACTTCTTTCTGTGGCCACCTGATTACTTGTGGTTACTTCTGACTTTCTGGCTTCTGGGAACCATCCAGAGGTGTTCATGTGGGTCACCAAGGCCTTAATGGCCAGGCTTGGACTTAGAGGCCTGACAGCAACATCCCAAGATACAGTGAATGAGAATGAATGAATGCTTTTAGCCAAGCACTTTACCAGGGATAGGATGTCAGAAGGGCAGAGAGAAGCATCATGGCACAAAATAGTGGCTCTCAAACTTTGACTGTGTCCGGGAAACACTGGGAAGAGCTGATTAAAAGCACCGATTGGTTGTTATGGTGTGGACATTCAAATGCACACCAAGAGAGCCATTGATATAAAGAAGAGAGACAACCTGGGTTTAAGTCACTTCTTTCACTTACTAATGGTGTAAACTTGAGCAAATTACTTAACTCTGGCCCTCAGCTTCCTCATCAAACATGTAGCTATATCATACATATATTTCAGGATCATAATGAAGTAAGCTTTAACTGAGAGCATGCCAGACTATACTGTGCCATCAAAAGTATCCAGCTGGTGGTCACAGGCCGCAGTGAACTGGCAGAAGATAGCTGTTCTCTGTAATTGGAATAGTCCAGTATATAACTATTAGACTTCCCCAATCTTGGGCAGGGTCCAAGCTAAAGGGCAGAAGATGAAAGCTCATTGCTATGGAACTGCACACCAGCTGTCTCTGCCTCTCCACTCGAGCAGATTTTCCTGCACCCCATTTGCAGTTTGTACCTCATCTTTGCTCAGCTACTGAGAGGCTAGTAGGCTAACTGCTGAAGGATATGAATCATTCTCTGAGGTTACCCAGAAGAGGGTCTCTGAAGAAATTTGATGGAATACACAGTGAGAACTTTTCTCTTGACTTAACGCAAATTAGAACAGCATTACCTCATATAGAAAAAAAAAAGGAGCCTAGGCAGATATTTATGCTGAAATTAACTCATATTTCAACCTCAAAGCACTCTTATCAAACTAAGAAGAGGATGTGAAATGTCAGTAAATGTTTTTCTCTAAGACATAGCTATACTAAAGAAAGTTTCGAAAAATATTTAAAGACAAGTATAGCAATGTTTAAGAGTTTAGAAGTTCATATTACTCAATTCTCTACATTATCTTTAAATCCATAATTTTAAAAGTGACTTCTCTGTTTAAGTATGAGCAGCATAGATCCCAGCAGTGCTTGGGAATTTGGTGTGGTGGCTCTCTCTGTTTTTATACCATACCAGTCAAAGAAAAAAGCAGAAGTTCTACCCCAGCTTCCTCTTGGGTGAAAATGCCTCAAGGTCAGCTAAAGTTAGGAAGTGATAAAGTAAAAGCTAGCCTGCAAAGGGGGAGAAAACAGGGAGTACTTAAATATATGAATTAACAACATGCCTCCTTTGACCAGACTTCAGTCAGGCTCCTTTAAGCCCTCTTCTCCACTGGGCCCTTATCTTGGCCCTCATCCTTCCCAGACCTGCATAGCCTGGTTTTAGCAAGAATCCTGTTAAGTCAATTTAGAGGAAATATTTCCCATTCTTTTCTGATCATCCTGGCCTGACCACAGCAAGAATCCTGTTAGATCAATTTAACAGGAATCCCCTCATCCTTGATGTCTCATCTTACTGATTTTCCATCCAGACTCTGTTCCTTGGCAAATAAATCCCCAGGTGTCTTTTTCGTACTCAGAATTGAGCCTAATTCTATACTAAGGTCTTTTTTTCCTTATTGCAATTTTTTAAAATAAAATCTATTTCTAACACTTTAGTATCTGGCTCTGGTTCTCTTTAATAATGAGTACAACCAAGATACATGTATACACGTAGTTCCAATGTTTAAGATAAAATACGTGGTCTCAATGCCCATATGCTGATGATGAAAGTGTAAATTAGTACAAGTTCCAAGAGAGTAATTGGATACTCTATATCTGAAATCTTTAAAACACTCATATTCTATTAGTCACTAATTCTATTTCTAGGACTCAATCTTACTAAATATAGGATATCTAAAGATATCCACAGCATTATTATAATAAAGAATAATCTAAATATTCAACAGTAATGTGATATGTAAATTATGCATTCATTTGCAAAAACATTGTATAGTCCTCAAAATGTTTATGAAAAATTGTAATGACCAAAAACATACTTATGAAATAATACAGAAAGCAAGATATAAAATTACATGAAATTATGCCCTTGATTAACAAAATATCTATATATGTATTATATATTTTAAATATATATGAATATATGTATAAAAGATTGATAGAGGCACATGAAAATGTTGAGAGGGAGTCTTCTTAGATGTATCGATGTTTTTTCCTTTATCCTCAAAAAGTCAGGATTCTTAGTTGCAAACAAAAGAAGCCACTCTAGCAAAGTAAAGTGGAAATGGTATTTATTAAAAGAAATAAGGTAGCTGACATAATGATTAAGGGGGCTGAGAACAGTCCCTAGGCTAAGCTTTCTAGGGCAATGTCCAAGTCTGCTGTAAAAATCATCATCATTGCTGCTATTGAGTAATAAATGCCAGCAACTGAGCTTGTTTAAAACTTCTGGCTATCCTGCTGTTCTACAAAACTACCACCTCTTCAACCCCCAAAAGCTGTACGTGTCTGTTGCCACCCATCTATCAAAAATAGAAGCTTCATGCAGAGGCTGTTTCTTCATATTGCTTGTCTCCAGATCAAAGTCTTAACTCCGAGCAGAGGAGTGACACAGCTGACATATGGTAAAAGGATAATTCTGACTGCCAGAAGGAGAATATATATAAGGGCAAGGAAGGAAGGAGAGTACTTAGAAGCCATTGTAAAAATCCAGGCAAGAAGTAAATCTAGGCTAGTAGAAGGCAGAGTGATAAGAAATAGCGAGATTCTAGATAAATTTCAAATATAGACATAGTAGGATTTACAAATTGCCTACACGTGAGGAGTAAGGGAAAGAAAATTCAGGAATGATCCCAAGATTTCGACTTGAGAATTTGGAAGCTATTTGGTTAATAGTGTACTGAGATGAGGAAGCCCTTTGGGCGACATGACGGGTAGCAGTTGAGTACCTGAGGTGAGCTCAAGGCTAGAGATAGAAATATGGAAAATGCCTTGCATAAGGTCTGGTACCTAGTAGGATAGTAAGCAGGGATTTCCTGTTTGTTGAGTACAATTCTGGGTATATCTGGGCTTGCCTGATCAAAATCGTATTTTCATGTAAATGAAGGAGCCTCCCAGCAAGAAAACTGTGCTGAAATTGACTCTACAGAAAATTCTTTAGCCCTTGACAGAGAAGGAAGATTCTGAACAGCATAGATACCATCACTTGAATTTATCTCCTAATCCAAATTCTGTAGACAGGCAATCAGGGAAGATGTAAGCAAAAATGAAAGGGCGTCTGAGCATGAAGCACTGCTTTGAGACTGACCCTATGGCCTGGCTTCTTGAGGTACCTCTAATAGAAACCCATGGAACAATGGTCACACAAAAGAAAAGACCAGTGTCTGGAGAAGTAGCATAAGCTCTTGGTGGAAATGGACTTCTTCACCAGTTAATGTAAAAGGAACCCTAAGACAACCTTTTGTGGGTGATTTTACAAGGCATTGAGGTCCTATGTTAGGCAATTGTGGGCAAAATCAATGAGGTATGTGTTACTATCCTAATCTGGCACAATTGGCTCCACTTGGGGAGAAAGCTCTGGTTATAGTATATATTATCACTAATGAAAGGGATTGAGAAAAGGAAAGTAGTAAGAGTACAAATGAATAATTATTTCTTCTCTTAAGTCTGAGAAATTGAAAGGAAATATATAGCAGAATCCTTAGCAACAAGATAATTCAGTTTAGCTATATTTACACTTGAATACACAAATATAATTAACCTAGTCCTGAGAACTGCATATAATCCAAAATCATTCAAGCTAGGCAAAAAAATTAAAGTAAAAAATTAACTTTACAAAGCTACATATTTTTAAAAGGCAATTATTTTTGAAAATGATCATTTGTTGAGTAGAGAAAGGGAATACATAATAAAGCTAAAAATGTCCAAACATGCAACATAAAATTGTTGCAGTCTAATAACTAAAAAAGCCAACATTACTGTTTTGTACATTATTTTAGAAGAAATTGGTATATTTAGTAGGAGCTTTGCTCTGCTCCGGTGTCATTGTATAATTCCCTTTGAATAAGAAGTGGCATTTGCCCAACATTTTTCATCTATGTATCTAAAAATGTCTAAAAACTAATTATAAAACATCATTATGAATCATTCAATACATCTATTTCTAATAGGAAAATAAGTTATTTATTTAGACTATCCAAATGAATACCAAATGCAGTGCATGAAAAGTCACAAGAACCCATCAAGAAACAAATTTGACACCATTGTCAGTAATTGATATCAAAACTCGTTATTGAACTATAGCAGTAATATTTATAGTGTCTAGATACATTTTTTCCTAACTTGATCTTATTCTCTTATCAAAATGTAATGCTATAAATATGAAAGTGTTCTAGGTTAAACATAGCCTCAACTGTATATATGTGTATTAGTCCATTTTCATGCTGCTGATAAAGTCATACCCAAGACTGGGTAATTTATAAAGAAAAAGAGGTTTCATGGACTCACAGTTCTGCATGGCTGGGGAGGCCTCACAATCATAGCAGAAGGTGAAAGGCACATCTTATATGGCAGCAAGCAAGAGAATGAGAGCCAAGAGAAAAGGCAAAACCCTTATAAAACCATCAGATCTCATGAGACTTATTCACTACCATGACAACAGTATGGGGGAAACTGCCCCCATGATTCAATTATCTCTCACAGGGTCCCTCCCACAACACATGGGAATTATGGGAGCTACAATTCAAGATGAGATTTGGGTGGGGACACAGCCAAACCGTATCAGTATGGAATGTACTTATGCATACCTAGAGTAATAAAAGGAAAGTAATAATAATAGTATATATAGTACTTGCTCTGTGTCAGGTACTCCCTAGTCTGTTTTTACAAATAACTTCTTATTTAAATTTGTTTATCAATCCAGCGAAGGAAATACTACTATTCCTATTTTACAGATAAGAAAACTAAGGAACAGAAAGACAAAATGCCGATTCATACACCTAGTATAGAGTATTTGATTTGAACCCAGACAGGCTAATGAACTTGTGCTCTCAACAGCTACAGGCATAACCATATCTGAAGTGTTAAGATCACCTTTGGACCGTGAATTCCTGATTAGAGTACTTCAGCTCTAGTTAACTGCTTCTATAACATGGATTATAGTTAACTTGTACATTGTTACATGTGTAAAACTAGTTTATACCAAATTAAAGTATTATCACACAATAATATAACAGTGATGCGTTTGCTTAATAAATACCATAGTCCCTTTCTCTTTCTGAATCCTTTATCTTTGTCCATCTCCACATCCAACACATAGCCCCAATAGAATAGGGGGTTAGAGGTTTTGGAGCCTAAATGTTTATGAAATCCAATCGGAAAGTAAGGGATTATAGAAAATTCTGTATCATTTCTCCCCTAGAAATAAAACTCATCATGTATGTAAATGAATATATTTAGAACAGTATGGCAAGGTTGAGTTTTTTCCACATAATGTAAATGATTATCTCCAGCTACACACACTGTTGCTTTTTATAAGACACTTCAGCAAAACATGCTGGGATAGAGAGACATAGTCTATCATGCAGTGTTACCCACAATACTGAAATTGCCGCTATTCCTTTAGTCTTTCATCTATGCATGAGTTTATCAGGCTATATATATGTGTGAATTTGTGCATGATTTTAAAGATCCCATGACTCTCCAAAATAACTGTGGTTTATTTTATGACTATGAAAGATAGTCTATTCTCACTGTAAATAAAAAAATATACAGAAAAGAATAAAAAAGTTAAAAAATATTTTAAAATGCTACCATGCAGTGATAAGCACTAAAAACCAATCTCTCTCTCTTAACACATATGCATAATTATCAAAGAGATCATGGTGAAAACTCAGGTTAAGAAGTGGAAACACTCACAGCAAAGTTCAAAGCCTTCTAAGAAGTGAAGGCTTACATTTGCTTCCAGGTAAAAGTTCCTGTTCTGTGGCAAACCACTTCTGTGGGCTTTTGTTGCAAACATATAGTGTGAATTGAAAAGTTTTAGAGTTGTGGCTCTAAGGAGCTAACCTGGTCTGCACAATAACACAAAAATCATTTCTGTGATGGTAGACTTACCCTTTTGCTGATTATTGTCAGGAAATTAGAGAAAAAAAAATTAAATCATTTCAACACCAAGATAACATTGGTTATTCTTGGGAGTTGTATAACAGGGATTACACAAGCAACCACAGAACACCACTGAATTTGCTTGCTTGTGGGGTCTCATATTTCTTGTTATTGTGTTCAAAACTCAGTTCATCTCACAGAGACCTAGAAGAAATTGAGAAGCAGGCCTTGGACATGGTTACCACTGCACACTGGAGAAAGTTTATTGTTACTACACTGATCAAAAAGTTGCCTATGAGACCTGGGTAAGAAACTGCTTATCTCTCGTTGCTATAATGTAAAGAGATGCCAGTAGAAATTAGGCAGCCTGGACAAAATTTGAAATTATATATGAGTATTTTAAGGCTGTGTGTGTGTGTGTGTGTGTGTGTGTGTGTGTGAATAGTAATTCTGCCTTATGGTTCTATAATGGTTTCTTTTTATTTGTTTTTAATAATGGGGTCTCGCTCTGTCACCCAGGCTGGATTACAGAGACATAACTATTGCTCTCCACAGCCTCGCCTCAAATTTTGGAGATCAAGCTATACTCCCACCTCAACTTTCTGAGTCACTGGGGCCACAGTTGTGCCTGAAATGTTTCTTAACTTTTTGTTTGCATTAGAAATATTTCCCCACCTCATTCCATTTTCCATATCTCTTAATTTTCTAAAATATAGGTGTTTTCTAAAACCAGGTCTAAACCCCACACACAGCTAAAATCCTCCAATAACTTCCCATTACTTTGGTGATAAAATCAAAAATCATTAACAGAATTGAGAAATCCTTCCTGATCTGACTCTTACTTCCCTCCCCCAAGAGGCATGAAAGCATCATTTGGGTTCTGAATTCCATGAGACCAGGTATCACCAGTCAGCATCAGTACTTGAAGACCATATTTACAGAGGGAGACAACATGGAGAGGTTCTTGCTCTATTCTTGCCATAACACCATGTTTTCAACTTCACAACTAGGTATATAATAGTTCCTGTTCCTCCAATTCCCTTCTTCTCTCCAGCCTTTTTTCACTTGATCAGCACCTAGCTGATTCTAGCCTCAGCAAAGGCCTCACCTGCTGTATGTAGGAGGCTCTCTCTGACCTTTCCAGAAGGGGTTAAGTATGCTCTTGTGTGTCCTTATCTCCCTGTGCTTTCTTATATCTAGATCTCCAACAGTCCCTGTTGTAACCACTCTTGTCACCACCATATCACAGCTCTTCCCACAGTGAGCTCCTTGGGGCCAGTGACTGTATTTTTATTTCTGTATTACTAAGGTGAATATACAAGGCAAGAATTTAATATTAGCTAGTTCATTTGATTCTGCCAAATCTCTATAATTAAGGAAGTAGAAAAGACCCCATAGCCTCCTCATTCAATAGGTAGCTGAGGTTTAGAGAGTTTAGTATCTTGTCCAAGGTCTTACAGCTAGTTAGGAACAGAAACTAAAATCTGAAATTGAGATCTGTTCTCTCTCTCTCTCTGTCTCTCTCTCTCTCTCTCTGTCTCTCTCTCTGTCTCTCTCTGTCTCTGTCTCTCTTCCTCCCTCCCCCCACCTCCCTCTATCCCCTCAACTTTCTCTTTGCCTGAACACACACACACACACACACACACACACACACGCTTACATGTTTCGACCATTGTGAATGAATTCTAGGTCAAGTTTATGATGTTAATCAGATATTCCAACCACTGTGTGTTGATATGACTCTGAAAAGAAAGAGATTTCTGAAAGCATTTTGCAAGGCATTTATAGAAGTAAGAGATATGTTTTCATTTTATCACCACAACCTCCATTAAAAATTGGAAACTATTATTCCTGGAGACTTCAGAATTTTCTTTGGAAATACCCTGCAACTCAAAAGGAAGTCTGACACAGCCTCTTAAAAAGCTGTGTTGCAATAGATGCTGTGTCACTGAAAACCACTGAAAAGACAGGGTTAAGAACACAAAGTGAGCTGCAAACCATATATGGAGAAACCCGTTTCTTAAAACTAGTGATGAACTCATGCTCTTTCTGTTTTCTCAAAGCTGAAGTCAGCTAGCTTTGTAAAGCTGCGGGCTGAGCACTCAGAAAGGCAATCACACTCTCAGAAACGGTGGCGGCTCTGGACTGCAGCCTCCGAAGGCTCCATGCCAGCACACAAAGCATGCGCGTCACGCTTGCTACAGTAGCCTGGATGGTTTCTTTTGTCTCCAGTTATTCACACACAGAAAACATTTTGCCAGATATCGAAAATGAAGATTTCATCAAAGACTGCGTTCGAATTCATAACAAGTTCCGTTCAGAGGTGAAACCAACAGCCGGTGATATGCTATACATGGTAAGGAAAATATCATTATTCATGACATAAGTCAGTCAGAAACAACTAATGTGTATTGACTTTGGTGTTAATGCCTCGGTAATCCTGAATGATTTTTTTTCATTGTGATTAATGTGTGCAGTAAATTCACAATCTGTGGTCATAGCGAATCCAGTTCAGCTCTCTCCTCAACCGTTGTCATAAGCAAGAGCCACAGCACATTTCACTTCTCGTTTTGGACACTTCTGTTCTCTGGTTTTCAATAGATTTTACTTCTCTTTTTGTTATTTTCTTCCCTGTTAATTTTTGTGATTTTGTTTGTTTGGGGGTTTTTGCCTCTAAATTGACTGTTTTTGTTTCTGACAAAGTACTGAGTTGCTCAGGAAGGCAGCATGGCACCGGGGGAAAGGATGGGATTTTGATTCAGTGAGACTTGAGATTGAATTTCAGATCCGTGACTTTAAGCTGGTTTTTAACCTTTCTGAACTTCTTAGGATATGGGCTATTGTGGTTATTAACTAATGCTGTGAAACACAGCACACACTATTTTGCCCATAACTGGCCTTCTGTGAAATGTCAGTTTTCCTCACTTAGATTCTAAATTCCATGAAACTAAATCATCATGTTTCCTACCAGCCCTACTCCGTGCTTGAAGACCATATTTTGCAGAGGACTTGTATGCAGCGGTATCTTCTCTTTTCTTACCTCACCTCATTTTCCATTCAGATTCCCACTGTACTCATCCCAGTTACATTTTAGATGAGCCCCCTATTGATTAATATCTGACCCCCCTATTATTTAATGTCTCTTTTTGCAGACTTGGGACCCAGCACTAGCCCAAATAGCAAAAGCATGGGCCAGAAATTGCCAGTTTTCACATAATACACGGCTGAAACCACCCCACAAGCTGCACCCAAACTTCACTTCGCTGGGAGAAAACATTTGGACTGGGTCTCTGTCCCTCTTTTCTGTGTCTTCCGCCATCACAAACTGGTATGACGAAATCCAGGACTATGACTTCAAGACTCGGAAATGCACGAAAGTCTGTGGCCACTACACTCAGGTAAGGGTCTGCCCTATATTTTCTTGAAACTGTCTTTTCCAGTGTGAGGAGAAAATTGTACTATGTGGTTCAGAAATATATAGTATGCTAGTATGTCTGTAATTATAAGGGAGTTACAAACTTACTTTAAAAATAATAAATAGAACAGACTCCAGTAACAGAAAATATTACTTGAAAAGTTTAGTTGTGTGAACTAAACACATAATAGGTAATATGTGAGGCCCACCAACATGGACAGGCTTTGAAGAATTCCTATAGCAGCTGTTCTCCCATACGACTTTATTTGTAGAAATCAAACCTTATGAGTGAATGGATTTTCAGGTTCCATCTGGCACAAGTTTTAAATGGAATTTGAGGCTATTTTTTGGGGCCTATAAAATTGAAAGAAACAGTAAGAACTGATGCTTCCACAACCTCTCATTCTCTCAAGCATTGACTGAAAACCTACTATGTGCCACCCACTGTGCGCCATGTACTTTGCCACCCAAGGAGGCAGAAAAAGTCAGTCCCAGCCCAACAGAGACACCAATGTGTAAACTTATATGAACCGTTCTAAGGGTATTCTGCCCCCAGAATCCACATTATTAGTCCCAGTAGCCACAGTCAGAGCCACCCATTGAGTTTTACTTTTATTTTTATTTTTACTCAAGCTGATTCTGGCTCCCTAACCCTCCCTCAAGTTTGCAGCGTGATGGAAACAACTCCTAGGTAGCATCTGTCATAATCGTCTTCCGGTGCTGCCTTCCTCTCCTGGCCACATTTTGTTTATTTACTTTCATTTCCTGGCCATCCTTGTCAAACTGGTAACTTACCATACTTAACCTATAACTGACTATTTTTTTGGGGGGCACAAAAATCTGTTGAAATGAGGTATGAAGGCAAAAACGTTTCTATCAAGGCAGTTACATTGAAATATTAGGTGGTTTTAAAGAGCAACATGTTGTTAGAAAAACTCTCACTCCAGCTCAGCCTTACAAAGCCTGTGATCTCATTTATGGTGTTACAGATGAACCAAGTTTGGTGCAGTTACAAAAGATTAGTATTGTAAGAGTAAAGTGACTGACTTTAGTGAAATTTTCATCTCAAGATTGTTGCAAGCAAAGCTATCAAATCATCTCTAGGATCGGTCTCTTTTTTGGAAATACAAATAAAATTTCTCCTAAATTTATCTCATAAACCAACAGTTTTCATATACATTTACAAATAAATTTAACCAGAAAGTAAGTTTCCTTAGATTCCAACAAAACCTGGGTGAGAAGAAAGCTAAATTTAGATTCCCTACAAGTGGTACTTGGTACCATTATGCATTGTGGTATTTAAATACTCAGAAATACTTGTCAGTTTGAGGGTGCTACTTCCATTTATGAGTCAGTGTTTAAGCTTCTACCTGTACCAGGCACTGGTGGTTTGTCTTAGTCCAGATTCTTAGAAAACAAAGCCTGAGACAATCGTTTATGAGCTAACATTTTATTGAGGTACAATCTTAGAGAAGTGGAAGTGAGGAGAAATAGGGAATGATCCAAGGAAGGAGGAGAAATACAGCTGGAATTGACCTTTGGGGAGAGACTTACGTGTAAATGGATTATGACAGTGTTTGGCTAGTGCAATTTAGAGAAGCTGACAAAGTGCCATGTGAACAAGGAGGACAGAGCAACTCACCCAGCCAAAAGGAAGTGTAAAGCTTCACACAGCAGGAGACACATGAACTGGTACTAGAAAACTGAGTGGGAGTTTGTCAGATGAAAAGGGAAGGGAAGAGAATTCTCAGCAAGGTGTGGAAGGTATGCAACGTGTGTGAATGAGCCTGGTAGTTTAGATGAATAGCAGGCAGCTCAGCATGCCAAATACATAGAGGTCAAACGACTGTAAAACTGACAGCAGACTCCTAAACCATGCTCGGTACACAAGTTAAAACACTCCATGTTCATCATTCCAGGAAACTGAAAGAAGAGAAAACTTGAGTTTATGTCATATGTACCTGAGGTTTCACAGATGGCCCTTCCAAAATTAACTGAGCTTACTTGCAAAATTTCCCCTCATGTCTAAGGGAGAAAAGAAGGGCTAATATTTTGGTCATGAGAAAACTCATTTTCTAAAACCCAGTCCCATACATACAGATATTAAAACCCAAGCTGAGTGATCCTAATAGGAGTCATCCTCTTTTTTTTTTTGAGACAGAGTCTCACTCTGTCACCAGGCTGGAGTGCAGTGGCGCAATCTCGGCTCACTGCAACCTCTGCTCAGGAGTGATCCTCTTTAAGAGACCACTACATTCTACCCCCGCTTTAGAAGAGGGACATTCATCATGGGGAGAAGGTCTAAGAACCCCCTGGACTGGGAAGATAGAGCAGCAGCAACCACTTTTTAAATGGGCGTAATGTTGGGCTCTCTACATTGAAGACCTCATTCAATTATCACCACAAATCTGTTAAGGAGATGTTATTACCCATAGGTGTATAAACAGGCTTAGAGAGGTTATTTCCCTGATTTCATTTAGCTAGGAAGAGGAAGAGTTGAGATTCAGATATTAGATATATTAGAAGGCTTAAATAATAAAATGTGGGTAAATTATCTAATAAAATGCTAATATTTAGTAGGCATTGAACGAAGGGTAGATCCCTTAAGTGAGCTGGTTTTCCAGCAATTATAATGGAGGAGGGATCTGATAGCTACGTAAAACACTCCATTTTCATCCTGACAAGAAATCTTCCTGGGGGACTCAAAACTTCTCCATTGCTGTGTTAAATTCATGCTGGACAGTTACTTGAAGTGGATACTATAACCTCCTACTTATCCTCAGCTTCTCTTCAAAAATCAAGCTATTCGCAGATTTTGGCTGATCATGGGAGGTTGTACAGAATAAAGAAAATAGATTCAGACCCATTATCTCCTCACAAAATGTATGATATTTCTTGATGTGTTCATTCAACACTTTAGCTTTGACTTCACTAGAGATAGACTGGCATTGAGGGAAAACTCCGGTGTATAAAATGGAAGATTATTCCAACTTGACATTCTGTTGCTATGACAGTTCTGCTTTATAAAGTTTGGAAATAGTTTGAATAAAATAGGCAGGGTAGCAGATTACTTGGGTTTGATAGTGCCAAGACTGCCCACTAGATGGCACTACTGATTTTATTTTAGCTTTTCTCTCCCTGCCTCCTCCCACCCTCTTGATATTTTTATTTTTACACTCTCATAGAACCATGGAAATGTGACATGTTTCAAAATTTCTGTAGCAGGTTTCGTATATGTTACAATGTTACCATACTCCTGATAATGAAACAGATGAGCTCATACAGAGAATTGAAAGGGTAAGATGGTGGGAAGGGGTTGTGGGCCTATAAGGGAGACATCTTCCTCCCCTCTGGGTTCCCCAGATGCAGTGATTTTGTAAGAAAGATATAGAGAGTGGTTCCCAGTTCTGGAGAGCTTGCTAAAAGAGAAAACACTCTGAAAGCATCTTGCTGAGGGTATGGACTGTCCTCACAGTACTTCATGGTCAGGCAGAATTAGGTTCCAATCTTTTATCTATAAAAATAAGTGCAATAACATTTACTGAGTTTTAATAAGGATTAAGCATGATGTCACTTGTAAAATGCTTAATGGTACACCTAAGTTCTCAATAATGAGTAGCTCTTATTATAATTATGGTTTTTGTTTACTATAGTAAAAGAAAAAACATACAACAGAAAGCTGCCTGGTAAAAAACAATTAACATATTAAGAATTTTTAAGAGAAGAAACATAGTGGTAAAGAAATGAAACAAGAACGTTTGCTGAGTGCTTGCTATGTTCTAGAAGCTTATTTAAAACTTCAAAATAGGCCTATGGAGTTGGTATTGTTATAATCCTCATTTAATAGATAAGAAACCTAAGGCCAGTGTCACACTGTAAGTGGCCAAGCTTGAATATGAACTCAACCCTTTGTGGCTCCAAAGCCCACAAGTTTAACCCAAAACCAGAGTGCCCATGAGGCTTTTAAACAGAGACCAACTTGGAGAGATAGATAAAACTATGGTACATCCATGCAATAAATATTACTCATCAATAAAAAGCAGTGACTACTAATGAATACAACACATGTTTACTAAGTGAAAGAAGCCAGATTCAAAAGCTGTATTTAGACTGATTCCATTCGTATAACATTCTGGAAAAGGCAAAACTACAGAAACAGATCAATGATTGCTGGGGTCTGGGGATGGGGGTTGAGCACGAAGCGGTACAAGGGGAATTTTCTTGGACAATAAAAATATTCTATATCTTGAATGTGGTAGTGGCTACACAACTGTATTCTTTTGTCAAAATTTGTAGAAAGGTACACCTAAAAATCTTAAATGTTACTGTATGTTTATTATACCCTAATAAACCTAACTTTTAAAAAAGAGGCCAACTGAAACATAAAATGAATGGTAACTAACATCTGCACTCTTCTGGGGAAAAAGTATTAAAATGTGGAAGAGATCCAAAGGTTAAGAATACTTTTGATATAACAACACTAAGGAAGAAAGTGCTCAAAGACCAAAGGATAAAAATATAAAATGAGCCAAGGTGATAGTAAAAAGAGAGACAACACTGAACGCAGTTAGCATGCGTAGGAATCAGCTGAGGAACTTGTGACAATGCAGATTCCAAAAGCGACTCCAGTGAATGGCATTCAGGGGGTCTGAGATGAGCCCACAATCTGCATTTTAAACAGAGCACCCCAGGTAAAATCACTTCGAGATACGTGAATAAAATTAAGAAATTTTAAAAATAAAACCGATTAGAAAGTAGAAGTTTAAGGATCAAACCTGAGGATTAACAGCCCTTATAAAGCTGTGTTTTCTCAGTGAGACAGAGGCCCAAGCTGCTTCATTGCCTATCCCAGCTGGAGTTCCTGGGCTGGAGTTCCCTGCAGGAGATTACTGGGGATAAAGAAATGTTTCTAGGGAGTACCTCTTTCAGATCATGGAGTAGGGAAGTACACTCTCCCTTGCCCAAGGAGGGTACCCTCTCCAGTTGTCAAACCAAGGAGAAGGCAGCCCACACTCTGCCCACCATCTCCCTAGTCATGTCCCCACCTCTACCACACCTTTAAATCTTGGAGAAGCTGAGACTCCAACCTCAGCTCCCCTCTTCCCTCACTTCCTACTCTCCTTCCAGGTGTTACAGGAAAGGGGTCGGGATCCAAACCCCAAGAGAGCGTTCTTAAATCTCACGCAAGAAATAATTCAGGGTGAGGGCCGGGCATGGTGGCTCACGCCTATAATCCCAGCACTTTGGGAGGCTGAGGCAGGTGGATCACGAGGTCAAGAGATCGAGACCATCCTGGTCAACATGGTGAAACCCCGTCTCTACTAAAAATACAAAAAATTAGCTGGGCGTGGTGGCGTGTGCCTGTAATCCCAGCTACTCGGGAGGCTGAGGCAGGAGAATTGCCTGAACCCAGGAGGCGGAGGTTGCGGTGAGCTGAGATCGCACCATTGCACTCCAGCCTGGGTAACAAGAGCGAAACTCCGTCTCAAAAAAAAAGAAATAATTCAGGGTGAGTCCATAAAGTGAAGGTAAGTTTATTAAGAAAGTAAAGGAGTAGGCCAGGCACAGGGGCTCATGCCTATAATCCCAACACTTTGGGAGGTCGAGGCGGGCAGATCACCTGAGGTCAGGAGTTAGAGACCAGCCTGGCCAACAGAGAGAAACTTCATTTATACTAAAAGTACAAAAATTAGCTGGGCATGGTGGTACATGCTTGTAATCCCAGCTACTCCTGAGGCTGAGGCAGGAGAATCACTTGAAACTGGGAGGTGGAGGTTGTGGTGAATTGTACTCCAGCCTGGGCAACAAGAGCAAAACTCCGTCTCAAAAAAAAAAATGTATAAAGGAATATAACCATAAAATTGGGCAACCAGCAGCCCTCAGGACTGCTCTGTAGAGTAGCTCTATGGCTAGGGCTGCTGGTTGTCCTATTTTATGGTTATTTCTTTATCATATGCTAAATAAGGGGTAGGTTATTCATGCCTCCCCTTTGTAGACCATAGAGGGTAACCTCCTGATGTTGCTACGGCATTTGTAAACTGTCATGGCGCTGGTGGGAGTGTAGCAGTGAGGACACCAGAGGTCGTACTCATCGCCATCTTGGTTTTGGTGGGTTTTAGCTGGCTTCCTTACTGCAACCTGTTATATCAGCAAGGTCTTTGACCTGTATCTTGTGCTGACCTCCTATATCCCCTGTGACTTAGAATATCTAACCATCTGGGAATGCAGACCAGTAGGTCTCGGCCCCATTTTACTCAGCCCCTATTCAAGATGCTATTCAAGTTTCAGGTTCCTAGGGCTGGGCATGGTGACTCACGCCTGTAGTCCCAACACTTTGGGAAACTGAGGCAGGCAGATCACCTGAGGTCAGGAGTTTAAGACCAGCCTTACCAACATGGTGAAACCCCATCTCTACTAAAATTACAAGATTAGCCGGGCATGGTGCTTATGCTGCTCATGCCTGTAATCCCAGCTACTTGGGAGCCTGAGGCAGGAGAATTGCTTGAACCTGGGAGGTGGAGGTTGCAGTGAGCCAAGATCACACCATTGCACTCCAGCCTGGGCAACAAGAGCAAAAGTCCATCTCAAAAAAAAAAAAAAAAATACAGGGAGTGAATTTCATTTATTTTTAAAGTAAATTTCATTTCTTCATTTTCTGCAGCCACACTGGCTTTTCTTTTTTTATTTTTATTTTTATTTTTATTGCATTTTAGGTTTTGGGGTACATGTGAAGAACATGCAAGATTGTTGCATAGGTGCATACGTGGCAGTGTGATTTGCTGCCTTCCTCCGCTTCACCTATACCTGGCATTTCTCCCCATGCTCTCTCTCCCCAACTCCCTACCCTCCGCTGTCCCTACCCTGTTTCCCCCCAACAGACCCCAGTGTGTAGTGCTCCCCTCCCTGTGTCCATGTAAACACTGGCTTTTCTTTCAGTTGGGTGAATGGGTCATGGGTCAGTCCCACCCTGGGTTCACATAGGATGTTGCCCTCTGCTGGAAGACTCCAAACCAGCTCATCCCAGCTCCAGCTTCACCTCATTTCTTCAGAGAAGGGCCCCGAGCCATCCATGCCCTTAGCACCCTCCACTTCCCCTTCACGGCTGTCAAAACCCTTGCCTGATGAGTTTCATGACTGCTTTTTTCTAAGTTTTGTGAAGGTACCCACTGGTTCTAGCTCATTCATTTTTGTGTCCCCTGTATTTAGCACAGTTCTACAAAATTGCTCAAAAACTTTTGAGTAAAAAAATAATTTAAAATATAATTTGATATGCTTTAAAAAGGAGTACATTTAATTGCTGGCTGTGTCCACCTTTAAATTCTTTCTTCTTTAGCCTTTTGTGACACCAAATACTCTTGGTCATGATGAGCTATATAATTGAATTTGTGGATCCCAGTGCAAAATGAAAATGTGGAACCTTTTGTTCGGAAAGCAAGGGAAAAGCACCACTCAAGGTGCTAAGATATGCGACAGCACTGATCTAAACCAGGCATGGAGCTCTTTTGAGTGCTGGATCCCATGTAACAGCACAGGTTGCTCTGTTCTTGGTTTCCCTCCTACAACACTGACCACTCCTCTCTGTCTGTTTTGCTGGCGGGTTTTGTGTTTGCTTGCATTATCCCAGGCGCTCATTCACTTTGTTATATTTGCCGGTGTAATCTAGTCTTCTCCCACGTCTTCCAGATTGACATGTCTAGCATTACCCCATCCTCTGGACTGCAGCAGCCAAGTCAATCTTCACTCCATGTCCCATAGGCATCTGAAAATCAACATGTTCTGAACCCCTTGCCCATGCTCCCACCTACCCTTCTCCTTCCCTAGGTTTTTGCATCTCAGTAAATGTTGCTCAGGCCCCAAACCAAAACTGTATTTTTCCCTTCTTACCCTGCACTCAAAACAAAAGCAAATCCTTTAGCTTTACTTCTAAGCTGAGTCATGAACCTGATTCTCAGGAACTCCACTGGCCTTATCCAAGTGTGAGTCACTATCTTCTCATTCTTGTACCATTGAAACAGCCTTCAAAATTACCTTCTTCCTGTTTCCCTTGCTCTTCTCAGTCCATTTACTTCATAACCACCAAAGTGATCTTTCCAAGACAGGAAAAAGAACATACCACTCACAAGAATCTCCGCAGTCTGTTTCTCTGCCTTTGACTTCATTGCTTACAACTCTTCCCCAGCTCATCAGATCTCGGCTTTGCTTGCTTTCTTCCTGCCGCTCTAGCATGCCAAGCAAATTCCATCTCAGGGCCTTTCTCCCTGGTATTCCCTCTGCTTGGAATGCTCTTCCTCCATTGTTTAAGTTTCCTGAATGTTTGTCCCGAGTGCTGCATCCTCATCGTCCAATTCTCAGTTCAAATGCCTTCTATTCAGAGATGTCTTCCCTGAGCACCCAAGTTAAATGAGCACCACCTCAACAGCAGTCACTCTCTATCGCATTATCCTGCTTTATTTCTTCATTGTACTGTCAAAAATTATCTTATTGTTTATGTTTATTTCATACACACACAAACAACAATAATTGTAACTGGAGGTCTTATTAGTAACTACAGGTCTATCCAGCTGATTTCTGAGCGTCTAAAACTTCCTGAGTTTTAACCACTCTAACTGGAGTGGATATACCTCACCATGTTTATGAAGACCTAATCATACCCAAATATTTATCTTATTGTTTCTCTCTGTTAAAAAGCCTTATTTCTTTTCAGGTTGTTTGGGCAGATAGTTACAAAGTTGGTTGTGCAGTTCAATTTTGCCCTAGAGTTTCTGGCTTTGACAGTCTTTCCAATGGAGCACATTTTGTATGCAACTACGGACCAGGGTAAGTGCCTGAGAATCTGCCCCTCCCACAGAACAACAAAAATATGATTTTAGAAGTATTCCTCTTCATTATAGAAAATCTGGATGATAAAGTATAAAGAAAAAAGTAACATAACCCTTAATTCTTCTGCCCAGAGATATACTTCATTAACATTCTCGTACATTTTTCTTGGATTGAGAGAGAGAGAGAGAGAGTGTGTGTGTGTGTGTGTGTGTGTGTGTGTGTGTACATATGTCCTTTATATATACTGCATAAATACATATGCACATATTTTTAAGAGTGGTAAGACTAAAATGTTTGTCAGAGACATAAATTGTATATGGTAATAATACAACAAAGTGGAAGAACTCATGCTATATTTATTGGTTTATGAAAAACTTAGCAATTTTATGCAATTTTCAAAACAAAACAATTTAATTCCTCAACTTATATAACCTATTTCATTTACTTTTGACAGTTGTTTTTAAAACAGATACAGTTCCCACTTTAGGAACAGGGAAAACACCTTCCTCCTCCTTTTTTTCAACTTATATATGTGTGCTTGGGTCATACCTATGTTTAGAAAACTGATCATATTGAAAATACACATTTTCTATTTTTCACTTAAAACTGTGCTATGAACATTTTTCCCCTTATCAAAATTTTAAGTGATTTTAATCATAAAAGCAATGATAAATTATGTTTATATAATGCTTACAATGAACATAGCACTGTTAAAGTGCTTCACATATATTAGCTTAATCTTCATTAAAAGCTTATGTGAGGGGTCCTGTTACTACCCCTGTGTGGCAAATGAGAACAGCAAGCCATGCACAGGGTGAGTAACCTGCCCAAAGTCCTACAGTTAGTGAGTATCATTGCTGGACTTTGATCTGGCTCTCTGGCTCCAGAGTCCATGCTCTCGATGGTAGCACAACAGTCTATCCTATTGAAGCATTGATTGTTCACTATATTTTCTTTTAATATATGAATATGATGAACAACCTTGTGTATATATCTGCAGTCACTTCTATTTCCCTACAATTCCTTGAGATGATACTAGCCTGTAAAGAGTATGACCATTTTTGTTTTATTTTTAAATACATATTGCTAAATTACATTGCACCATTACATCAATTTGTATTTAGGTATTATAATTTCTTAGTATTTTCTAATTTGATGGAAATGGCATTTCATTTGTTTTGCATCTCTGTGATTATTAGTAATTATACATTTCTTCACGTGTTTATATTCCTTTTTGTGTGAACCATGGGAGCTGCCCATTTTTCTAGAATGATTTTCTTATTTATAATAGTTGTTTACATTTTAAAGCTTCTTAACCCTATGCAATATATATGATGATCTTTAATTTGTTGCTTTTGAATTTTGTTTGGATTCCTGGAGATTGGTTGAAAGAAACTCATCTCTCCCTGACATAACATGCAGAAGACATGCTATATATTCTGATTGAGTGTTGTAGGTATGAAGGAGGAGACAAACCGAGTGTCATTCAGAAGATGACAGCTTTGACTTAATATCCTAGAGTTGGAAAATAAAGAAAACCCAGAAAAAAGTAGACAAAGCCATGATTCAGTCAGTGGTAACTTTTTATTACTTTTTTTTTTTTTTTTTTTTTTTAGGCATGGTCTCTAGTTCTGTCACTCAGGCTAGAGTACAGTGGCTCGCTTATGATTCACTGCAGCCTCAATCTCCCAGGCTCAAGCGATCCTCCCAACTCAGCCTTCCTAGTACCTGAGACTACAGGCACACACCACTATGCCCAGCTAATTTTTTGTAGAGACAGGGTTTTGCCACATTGCCCAGGCTGGTGTCCAACTCCTGGGCTCAAGTGATCCACCTGCCTCAGCCTCCCAGAGTGCTGGGATTATAGGCATGAGCCACCACACCTGACCTCATATGACATTTTTAATGGTTAAGATACAGTTAATTTACTCTGTGACCCTGGACAAGTTAGTTAACTCCAAATCTCAATTTAATATCCAATAGACCAGGATAACAGCACCTACCACTTAGAGTAACTGTGAAAGTTACAAGAGAAAGCTTCATAAAATACCAGGTATATTATATGTAATGCCTGGCAATGGTGAATGTTTTATAAGTATTTATTATTTTTATTCGCTATATTAAAGTGCAAATGTGAATTTCCCTGCTTTAGACTCACTTATCTTCAGAGTTATAAACAATATTAAATTGTTAATCTTATAACCAAAGTTAAAATGCTTCCATAAAGATTAACTTCAAATATTCATTTATTCAACAAATACTTGTTTACTGAGCTCCAAAGGAGAACAAGGCAGTCTCTGCCTTTATGAGAGTAATATTTATGAGGCAAACAGATAGTAAAAATACAAGTAAAATAACTGCATCATTATAGGGGCAATTAAGAAAATATAAATAATACTGTAATAGAAACTATCAGTAGGCAAAGCCCCTATTTAGAATAATCAGGGAAGAGCTTCGTGTGATGTATTTAAGCTTAGGCATGAAGAATGAGAAGGAATCAGACATAAGAACTTCTGGAACAGCTGTCCGGTAGAGAAAAGAACAGCAAGACTCTGTGAAGAAAAGTTTGGCAAGGTTAAACCGCGGAGACCGGTGCCCCGCATGCATTGAACAGATGAAATGGCGGGGAGGAAGGCAGTGCCGATCTAGCAGGAACTTTCAGATCACGGCAAAGTTTACATAAGAAGCCATCCAAGTATATTAAGCAGGGGAGTGACGAGACCTTTAAATTTGGAGATCAGTCAGGGTGGAAAATGGATTAGAGGAGCATAAAAGGTAAAACACAAGAGACCACTTAGGATTGTCCTCATTTCCCTCTGCCTTCTGAGGTGTTATTTTCTTTCTAGATACAAAGAAAAAGTTGTAGGCCCCCATTTTACATAAACTTAGGAAGTCCAGTATCCTCCCCAGTATTTCTGAGGATACCTCAGAATGGGGTCAGGGATGCTTAATCCTCCAGTTGCCTGTAACACACTCTTCATTTCCCCTGGGCACCACTGAACAAGGGTATGGTGTGTTACAGATCTGTACTCAGAGTGAATTAGCAGAGGAGAGGATTACAGCACAAAAGAGGAAAAAACTTTGACCTCAAGATAGTACCAGTGTGCTTAGGCCATCACTGCCTTAGGGACCCTTACTCATATTTGTATTTTTCTTTTTTCTTTTCCTTTTTTTTTTGAGATAGAGTCTCTCTCCGTCACCCAGGCTGGAGTCAGTGGCGTGGTTTGGCCGACTGCAACCTCTGCCTCCCAGGTTCAAGTGATTCTCCTACCTTAGCCTCCTGAGTAGCTGTAGCTGGGACTACAGGCACCTACCACCACGCCTGGCTAAATTTTGTAATTTTAGTAGAGACAGCATTTCACCATGTCGGCCAGGCTGGTCTCGAACTCCTGACCTCATGATTTACCCGCCGTGGCCTCCCAAAGTGCTGGGATTACAGGTGTGAGCCACCGCACCCAGCCCTTATCTTTTTCTTCAAATATCTGTTTTCTCTCTTCTCCAGGGTACCACAGCCAACCCTCTTCTCTCTCAAGCTACCTGGGAAATCATTGAAATGTCTTGCTGCTTTATTGGGCTGAATACTTCAGGTCCCACTGTCTTAATGACTCCCTTCTAGACAAATCAAGCCTTGCCAGCAGCATGTTTCTCCCAAGATGAATTCAACCATTTCCATCAACCTCACAACTGTCTTGGTTTTTAGCTTATTTTTAAGTAGCATGTTTTACCCTTTCCTTTACAGTTTGGAATGCACAACTAAGTATCATAAATGATTTTATTAAAACCATTCTAGAACTTAAACCACTTAATAAATACTGTGCTTATTAACAGTGAAAGACATTCCAATGATTAATGACTGTTTTGGACATATTTTGTAATTGCTATCAGAATTTTTACCTTTTTTTTCCATGGTGTAGAGTAAGCCCAAGACAAATTTCTGAAGCAACTTAAAATCTGGAGCAAAATGAGATAAAAACATATATTTGGGGTTGGAAATAAGGTGTCATTATAAAGTTGTGTGTCTAAGGTGAGAGTTCTCAACTTTGGAGGTAATTGTAGAGTACTGGGGAGAGGAGGACCATAAACTTTGATTAGAAAAAATGTTTTATCTTTCTTTAACCTCTATTAAAAATAACATTTCCTTTCTTTATGAATGAAGACAACACTCCACCATCATATTAGCAATAAATGTGACTTTGAGTTAGCAGTATCATCTTTGTAAATATCAGATATTTTTATACATTCCAGTTGCTGCAGAGATCTCAAAATATAGTTTATGTTCATCACTACTTTGAAAATAGCCCCTTTCTAGACCTTAATAGGGAAACACATATTATTGTAACACAAATCTAGTTTTAAACAGCTTGGTAATTATTTCAATTTAATTGGTTTCCTTTATAATCCTATGTATTTTATGCATTTAATAACAAACTACGTTGAGAAAGAGCCCATAGGCTTCACCAGGCTGCCGAAGGGTACAATTACACAAAAAAGTTTAGAACTTTTTCCAAAAGCAGGGTTCCAAAAAAGATTAGTGCAATGGCAGGTTCATTGAGATAAATGTGCAGCCTCTGACGACTCTTACTACTATGAGGATATTTATGGGGATTTAAAGTGCTTGGATATTATTTCACTTCTAGTCTGTGACCTTGGTCAATTACTTATACTCTGTGCCTCAGCCTCTAGCTATATAATGGGGATAGACAGACAATACTAACTTCTTCATAGGGTTTTTGTGAAGATTGTTTCATTCAAGGGTGTTTAGAACAAAGACAAGCACATGGTGAGTGCTCACTAATTAGTAGCTATTAGTCATATCACATCTTGTATGTGAAAACAATTTTCACTTTAGAAATTCCCCCATGCCATATTTATTATTTTTTTTGGAAGGTACTTATTCCAGCCAAATGGCTCCTATCCAGTGAAAACTGGAGGATTGACCAACTGACAAGATTGAATGTGGGTCACCATAGCTTTTCTAAGATGGACGGTTTTTTGAACGGCAGTAATCATATATGCCAGAGGGTAGGTAAAGAGAAGGAGGGAGCACAGCTCTGGAGTGAAATCTAGGTTTCCTCTGACTCTGAAATGTATAAATTGCTATTAAAGGCAAGTTACTAATTTCTTGCATCTTTTGTCTCCTTATCTGTAAAACAGTAACTTCCTCCCAGTTATTTGTTGTCACAGTTGAATGGAATACAGATTAAAACAGGTTTGTAGACATAGGTACATAGAATGAACTCCGCGAATATTAGCAGCCTTCCATTTCTGCTTTCCTGTCATCACTTCTATGATCAACTCTCTGAACCTTTGTACTTCATTTCTACTATTCTTCTGGATTTAGTTAAGGATTCATAGTAAATTGCAATATTAAAAAACCTAAAAACTCCTAATGGGTATTCGTAGTAAATTGCAATATTAAAAAACCTAAAAACTCCTAATGGACATCCTCCTTCTACTTTACAGAGGCAATTACCCAACTTGGCCATATAAGAAAGGAGCCACCTGCAGTGCCTGCCCCAATAATGACAAGTGTTTGGACAATCTCTGTGGTGAGTAAAAGGAACAGTCTACCAATAGAATAACATAATAGTAACTTGTAACTTTCTACAGAATTAAAAATGAAACCATTTGTTTTATCCTAACGACTGTCTTCAAGGAAACTGGCATCAAGTATCAATTAAACCAATGGCTTACTCTTCTAGGAATATGCGTAAGATAAACTTAAATGTGAAAATCACATTCTTTTTATTTAGTTCTAATTGGTCAAACAAAGAAAAAGTATGTTAGAAGCTATAGACTAATGTTCCTAAGATTTGCTTATTTCAGCAAGATCAAAAATAAGTATAACAGGTCATCCAAACAGATTCTGCATTCTGTAGTCCTACCTGCCCAAGGCACTCAGGGTTTGAATCTACATCTGTAGAACTAAACAAATGAATTAAAGCTGCAACAGGCCATGTGCGGTGGCTCATGCCTGTAATCCCAGAACTTTGGGAGGCCAAGGCAGGTGAATCATTTGAGGTCAGAAGTTCAAAACCAGCCTGGCCAGCATGGGTAAAACCTCATCTCTACTAACACAAAAATGAGCTGGGTGTGGTGGTGGGTGCCTGTATTCCCAGCTAGGCAGGAGGCTGAGGCAGGAGAATTGCTTGAGCCAGGGAGGCGGAGGTTGCAGTGAGCAGAGATTGTGCCACTGCACTCCAGCCTGGGCAACAGAGTGAGACTCTGTCTCAAAGAAATAAAAATAGGATGAAAAAGTATAGAAGCTGCATGCAGATAGATTTCCAAGGATGTTTTACTAAAAATCCAAGCAAAATTCTGCTTTGTGATTTTGGAATATTAGTAATTGACCAAAATTTTATTTCTGGTTCTTGTTCCAGACACAAGCTCTTCCATACCAGTATGTTTTTATTTTTACCATGGTGTGAAGGGGAAACTTCAATTAAGCTACTACAGCTGTGCAATCCTGTGGTACTTTTATGTCCACATCTGTAACAAACTGAAATCAGAGCAGCTGGGCTAGAGTAGGGTGCTTAGAATTGAGGAAGGACAGAGTGGGCCAAGTTTCACTGCATCAAATTTTGTTTGGAAAAAAAAGCGTTCCATTGCTCACGTTAGTTCTAAGGTCCTTTCCAGGCCTAAAATTAAAATTCTACATATTAAACTGCTTGTTCTCCTCCTTCCCAAATTTAATGTTGAATACTTATCTTTACATATAATAGACTTTTTCAAAGTTTTTTGAGCCATTTGTCTCTCAGTCCAATCATGCTTTATTTCACTCATAGCACTCTTGTGAAGAAAACTCAGTAACATGTAGCCACAATGCAGCTAATATCGAGGTATCAACATATTCACTGAATTCTTTTACAGTGCTGTAGCACTTAAAAACATATCTATTTCTTCCAAGATAAGCAGTATACATAAGGGTTAAAACCATGGGTTTTAAAACCAGTATGCCAAGCTTCAGTGCAATTTCCAGTTCTACCACTGTGACTGGGCAAGTGTCTGCCATTTTTTCAACGCAACAATCCAATGAAAAAAAATAACTTTCCCTTTAAAAATCTCTGTAATTAGTAATACCACTACCACCACCACTACCACAGTGACAAAAATACCACTGGTTTTAGCTTTTGATCTTTGGCAATCTAACTTGAGATGATCTCTAATCTTGGGGAATAACATGTAGAAGATTAAAGCTGTAGTCCAATAATGAAAACCTTTGGACTCTTGAGAAAACACATGCTAACTTGCATGGTATTTATAAGATGTGAAACTCATTACCCATTTACTTCAGATAAGAGCTCAACATCTTACAGATTGATCTTGTCACTAATTTTCCATTCTCAAAGCTAGATTTTTTTTTTCTTTTTTGAGACGGAGTTTCACTCTGTTGCCCAGGCTGGAGTACAGTGGTATGATTTCAGCTCACTGCAACCTCTGCTCCCGGGTTCAATTGATTCTCCTGCCTCAGCCTCCCAAATAACTGGGACTACAGGTGCATGCCACCATACCCAGCTAATTTCTGTATTTTTAGTAAAGACAGGGTTTTACCATATTGGCTAGGCTGGTCTCAAACTTCTGACCTTGTGATCTGCCCGCCTCGGCCTCTCAAAAGTGCTGGGATTACAGGCGTGAGCCACCGCACCCGGCCAAAGCTAGATTTATGTAATTTGTTTTCATGTAAGTGCAGACTTATTTGAAAGTATTCTCAGCACTAATATTGAATAAGACTTGTGACTAAAAAAACTTACGAATAACCATTTCACCTTTTGTAAGGTCTGATGAAGGTAAAGTTTAGAGGGTAGAAGCTTTTATTTAACAGATTCCACCTTTGACAAATTATGGCAAGCACAGGAACATAAATTCCTTTGTGGTCTCCTAGACACTGCTGGTAGTTCAATAAATACCCCTGGAGGCCAAATCAGGACTGCTTTACAAAATGTGCTGGGCATGCTTGTGGTACCTAAGATGATTTTAGCTAGTGCACAGATGCACATTTGTTTCAATAGTTGAATACTGAACATTTAAAAGTATAAGAAAAAATAAGTAGAACATCACACTCTTGATTTCATGGACATAACTGCCAAGAAAATGAGGGTAGCATCTTTACAGTAATTCACCACAGACAAAGCCACTCCCAGATATAAAGACCAGGAAGGCTCACAAGTCCCCAGAGGACCAGCTTCTTGATGGCTTCTACCATGATTAGAAGTGACTGCTGCAGAACTGGTGTGGAAAAGGTTTCTATTTCATAAAAGAAAATATCCAGAAGGCTAAAGGCAGTTGTGGAATTTATTTCTTCCCAGTGCTCTGAATGTCAAAATCTGAATAAAGCTCAGTGAAAGGAGGGGAGTAACTAATAACTTTTGATAGCCAAACATCATAATGATGATTTCATGATATACTAGACTGGATGAGAGAGATGTTACTGTCTTTTCACTGTGTACTCATCATAAACAGTATCATTCTTCTCAAGAAGGAACTTAGTTTTAGAAATATATTTTAATAAATTTCTCACATGATTTCTAATATTTTAAATTTTATTACCGCTGGTTATGATGTATAAAATGATTTTCCATTTATAGTAATGGTATAGTTTCCTTTTTATAAAATTTTACATAAAAAATCAATTTAAAAATACCAAGTTAGTTGCAAGTTAATGGTTATAATTAAAGACTTAGCTTTTTAAAATAAACCCTCACCTATACCTACCCTTTTAATTTTTTTTCTTCTCCCTAACCTTACAGTTAACCAACAGCGAGACAAAGTCAAACGTATGTACATCAATCTTGTTTATAAAGAGCTATGTGAATTCTGTCAGTGCATTATGAAGAACAGTGTCTAAGAGAATATTCTATGTTTTTTTCACAGGTTACTACTCTGTTGTGTATCCAGGCTGGGCCATATATCCACGTAATAGATATACTTCTCTCTTTCTCATTGTTAATTCAGTAATTCTGTTGCTGTCTGTTATAATTACCATTTTGATACAGCACAAGTATCCTAATTTAGTTCTTTTGGACTAATGTGATCTAAGTTAAAAAAAAAAACAAACAAAAAAAACTTTATTCACATATGGCTTTTTTTTAACCAATAACAATTAGGTGTATTTCTATTTTAAAACATTTCAGAAAAAAAAAATATGTTGCAGCAATACTCTTACTCGAAAGAAGAAACTTCCTAACTCTATCAGATACAATCATCTTTACTTCCCACTTTTCTATAAATAAGCATTATTTGCAGGTTGCCACATGTGGACGTCCAGTAAGTAACCTAACCTGTGTTTCAGCTTCCAAATCTGCAAAATGAGCAAGGTACAGTAGCACTTTTTTAGTGATTCTTAGTAATTCCAGTATCCTTCATTAGTTAAAAACATCATTATTACTGTTTACATGCTGCTTCGACTCTAAATATCTAGTTTTCCCTGTTTTCTTGCAATCTGATGTGTCTCTAATTAATTTACCACTTACCCAGATTGAGAAAACAGGAGTAACTAGGGGATTATTTCAGAGGCCTTAATTTTCTGCTTGCAGATTGTTTAAAGGATTGATCCAAATTTCAAAAGGGATAAACCTAAATATTTACTTCTTATCATTAGAAAGGGAGCACCAAATACTGAGACATCATTATATTTGATCAATGGCATCAGTCACTGGATTTAATGGATAATCACAATGGTCATAATGTATACAAAGACATACATACCACGTTATAGTATAAAATTTTCAAAAAAAATACAATAATGTATAAAGAACACTGTTCTATGAACAATCACAAAAAAAAAAACTCAGATAATTTCTCACAAATAAGGCAACTAATTAATGCCTCGTATCTCAAAATCCTTTACAAAAGGAGATGATAGTTCTAGTCAAGGAGTTTTGTGTATGTTACTTTTTTTTCCTTTTCTTTTCATCTGATTCCATCTTAAGTGCAATTTCTTCAGCAGTAAGAGCTCCTAGTTTCTTATTCTTTGCTTTCTTAACCTTTTCCTTGATGCTGGCCACATCAATTTTAGTTTCAGTAGCAGCTAGACAAAGTAAAATCACAATACATGTAATACTTCTATAATACATGCAATACTTCTATTTTACAAAGTAAAACAATTTATGTTTAAGGCAATAACTTCAGAGTACTCTTATAATTGAAAGAAATATAAAAACACCTGCCTAAACGAGTTAAGAGAAAACAAATCAAGAGAAAACAAATCATAAAATACTTTAAATATACAATATACATTAGTACAAGTATACATAAAAATGGCATGTTGGAACCAATTACTAGATTCAATTATTAAGACTATTATTTCCTTAAATCCTACTTGAGACTAAATTATTTTACTTACATTCTTTTCCATATTTTAGAACTTTTGAGTCCTATTTTCCATCTTGCACATTAAACTTACTTATTGAAACTAGAAGGGCTACATGTAATTTTAAATTATTTTAATCAGCTAACCATAAGCTAAAGGTCAAAATCTACTTTCTCTAATACTAAAACAAAAACTTAGTTTTCCAAATATTAATTCAATGAATACCTGATAGTCGTACTTTATTTAACAAGATTTTGGTAATAAAGACAATAATTTGGGAGTATTTGGAGGTCCCCTTTATAGAATCCAAGTATCTAATGCCAAAAGTGTGAACAAAATAGAGAAAGGAAGCAGTGAAAAAGAATGCAAGTTTTTCTTACCATTTAAAGTACAGTATCACAGTATAAAAAAGTAAGACGTCATAATGTACAAACTACCCAGCAACCTGAGAAGCATGGATATTTAAAGCCTCCACTGTGTGGAGAAACTACATTCTTAATCATTATAGACAAAGGTTAAGTAGCTACTGAGTACCTTTCAAAGCACTCAACTGACAGGTTGTACAGACTAGAAATTATAATACTTAGGACATTTTTATCTTTTATATAATCAATAATCTAGGATAGAATACAGTATTTCCAAGTATTAAGAAGCAATGTAAGATATTAAAATAATGTTATATCTGTTTCTGACTAAGTCTATGTACAATATTGCTGGTGAGCCCTCTCCCCTCAGTGTGTCACTGTTCACTTTGGAGGGTTACTTTAGGAAGAAGACAAGTGTTACCACAGGGAAAGTAAATGCAGAAGAGGATGCATCAGAGTGAGACTAGAAATGAAGGAAAGGCATGGAGTGTTCTCTCTTAGTGTTTTTTAAGTACTAGGTTAGTGTGAAACTGACTATGGTTTTTAAATGGCAAAAACTGCAGTCGCTTCCACACTAATAGCTCCTAGACAAGACCTGTCAGCATCCTTTAATCCAAGGTGATGAGAAATCCATGTTATTAATATAGAAACCAAACTTTAAGCCAATATCACAATCCCTCTATGAGAGGCATGACAGCAGTGCTCAGGGATCTTCTTGCTTCCATTACTTTTATTTTTACAAAAGATGCACTGGCTGCTCTGAGTTTTTATCTTTCAGAACAAAGAGTCTTTTCCAAGCACGGACCAGAGGTCAGGCGAGGACTGTCAATCCAGTTTGCACTGAAATAGGCACTAGCTGCCTCTAAATTATAAATTATCTCAGTCATCCCTGGTCCTTAGGATTAGTAATTAATGAAATGCTAAGAGAACTGATGAAAAGGTAGTTATTTCTTTACTCAACACTTAAAGAGACTCAGACAAATTCACTGTGGGTTTACTTTTCATGGTTAATAAACACTTTTACAACATAGAAAGCACTACCTTTCTTAGGTTTCACAACTGGTTTTTCTTTAGGTGGAATAAATGCTTTGTTTCTTTCCTCTTGTCTCTTACTGATGGCTTCTGCTTGTTTAGCCTACATAAATAATAAATACATTAAACATATTTAAATAATCTGAGTACCTATGAAAGTTGCTATTAATGTTGTGAGCTACGCATAAAGTGTCTTACCTTTATTGCTTCCATTTTCTGCCGCTTCTTCTGATTCGCCTTCAAAAAGTATTCACCACTAGCCAATTCTTTATCAATCTGTTGAAAACGGTATTTACAATTAAATTACATTAGAAATAATGTAGTGGACAAGTCATGTGATAAGGAAGTCACAATATCTTTAGGGTAAAACTGATGAGGTCAAACTCTGATTTATTAATAAAAATGGTAGTGACATAAAGGATATAGAGTCTAAGCTGAGGGGAATACATACACAAAAGCCTGAAGGTAGGAAAGCACCTCCATGGAATACAACCCAGAGTAGTTCAGGTGGTATGGAAGGTCACTGTTTGAGAAGATTGTGTGAAGAAACTGCAGGGAGTGTTTTGGGGAAACTTGAATGCTAGGCAAAGGAGGGCGGATAAGATTTAGAAATGACTAGGTTTCTGAGAAGACTGAAAAGACCAAAGCATAATTTTAATGGAAAGGAATGAAGAATAGATGAGAGCCTGGAATAAAGGTAGTGACATGCAGAATGAAAGCAAGAACTGTCAGGAATTGGTAACTAATTAGAGAAAGCAACAGCTTGTTCATTCAATATACAGCCAACACGTAAAATGTGTATAACTGACCTGTCTCCCACTTACATAGCATTATATCTAAGGCAATGTTCTAAGCTCTTTACAATTGCTCACTCATTTAAGAAACTTAAGTACGAATGGGATAAACAACTTACCCAGTCACATAATGAATACGTGTAAGAACAAGTCAACTGAGACATCACTGTTTCTAATCTAGCTTATACAGCTAGATTAGAAAGATACTAACTCCAAGAAAGGGCCATAAGAAATAAGGGTGGTGTAATGGAAGCATGATTTAATGACTGCATCACTCCACTTCCCCCAATTGCTATCAATTTCCTCCATGATCCAACACTTCCATTGTTTTTTCACTATGATCATCATTTTCCCCTTCTGACCTATCATCAAACCTTCCCTGAAAGGCTCCTAACACGGTTGTGGAGAAAAAGATGTGGGAAGGCTTTAGGATAGAGCCAAGGGAGGGAATAATGAAGCAAGAGCCACCAGGAGACAGGTGAAGATGGAATTCAAAGAACACATACAAAAGGTTGATGCAGATGGAATAAAACCATACGTAAGAGAAGAGGAAACGGGTTCTTATCTGGTGGTCTCAAATATTTCAATAAAATGCAATGTCATCTGCTAAACCTGGGAGGGCACTGACAGAATTCAGAGGAAACATGGATTTTGAATGAATTTAATCCAAAGATAAAACTTTAACTTAGTTTGGTAGCCACGTTACAGGGAAGAGGTCAAGTTTTTAGACTGATCCAAGTTTTAGAGTTTTGCTGGGAAGGTGTGACAGAAGTAAAAAGAGGCATGAATGAAAACACAGATGGGCAAGAACGAAAAAAACTTTGGTCACGTTGGGAAAGGAAATGAAGCAGAGGACAGCTGACAAAATGGAAGGGAATCATAACTTAGAAAAAGGGTGGGTGTTACAATTTAAGATTTCGGAACTAGAACAATCATAGAGCACACAGTCACAAGACTGTTGCCAAACCAGAGTAAAGAGTACTTCAGGCTAAACTGTTGAACTTTTATCCACTGAACATTCACAGTGGCTACAGGACACCACCTGGATGCAGTTTACAATCAATGTGAAGGCCACACTCCCCACCCCTCTGCACTCAGCTCAAAATATGCCTATTTACACTTGCCCTCAGTTTATTATACCTCTCATGCAAAATATACACTCCACCTGAAATACCTTCAATAACTTTTCTGACCAAATAGATTAAAATAGATTCTCCTTCATATAAAGTTCAACATTTAGTACTAACCTGACTTTCTGGCTGTGGTGGTGGGAATGGCGTATATTCTTTCTTAACAGTTTTCTTCTTTGGTTCCTTGCGTTTATTCACATTTTTATGTTTGAACTGTGGCAAAAATCTCTCCCAACTTTGTGATCGTAATTCAGAATCTTTTGCCAACTCTCTTTTAATCATTAAGCTCTTTAGTCATGCAACAAAGTAAAAATTATGTTCAAAAGTCACACATTTGTCAAATTAAGACATAAATATTGCTTTTATAAATACAGTTCCTAGTTTTAGTGAAATTAAACCAATTACATAAGCAAAAAGGTCATCTGAAACATGTAAAATTAACCAAGTATTAGAAAACTTAGAAATTTAATTACAAAACGCAGAATTGTTAAAATGAGATGAAAATAAAACTGACAACTTTTCAACCCTTATTTCATTAAAACGTTTAAAATTCAACTGATAAAAGCAGGGAGCGTTCTTAATTAGCTGTTCCCTGAAAGCAGGAAGTTTTCAGTAGCAAGTGAAATATAGAAAAAGACAAAAGTACATGTTCTCATGATTACAGAAAACCAATATTCTCAGATTTCCCTATTCCATTTAAATTTCAGACCTTGGAACATCAGAGAATGCAAACTGAGATTCAGACACATAGCTTTGTTTTTATCTGCAATGTCCCAACGTAACTTAAAATCACTTTCACCCTAACAGTGACTTTCTAACAAGTTCATCAAATTTAAGCGGATTGCTCAACAAACCCATCATAAAATAGTTCTTTATGCCACGGTTACATTTCCAAGCATAATCAAACTCTGTACACAGTGATATAACAGACCTCTCTCAAAGGGTCTACAATTTGAGTATTAAATTTAAAAAAGTTTTAATGCAAATGTAACGTGAGATGTTCTAGATTTTATTTACTAGAAAAAGGCAGAATTCTGAAAGATTGTATCTTTAAATACATGGGTTCATAATCTAAGAAAACTGGATTGATATGAGATACAACAAATTCTGTGAAGCTTATTTACGCTGATTAGAATTATATAACACATTACAGTATCCCCTTCAGTAGTTTTCACACTGTGCTTCAGAGACCTAAGCTTCCAAGGAAGTATCTACAAAACTGGGCTAGAGTTAAGTCAGCTGAATTCTACCCCTCATTTACCCAAAATAGCTCTGCTTTATATGGTTGTGCTTTAGAATTTCATAACACATTTAATTTCAAAAAAGGTTTCTGTAGCTAAAAGAAGTATGACAACCACTGGTAAAGTTATACTCACTTTAATGTTATAAATTGGATGAATATTCTTCATGGTATCTAGGACTACTTTTCTAACCTGAAATTTGCAAAAAACAAATTAGTCACAAGGATTTTAATGAGCTAACAAGAGGATTAATAACACAAAATATCCAATCAGGTAATGGGTAACAAATTAAACACAGTAGTTCCTTTAACTGACACGACACTCTAGAACAATGTGATTGAGGAGGAGGAGGGCTGGAACACAAGGACTGCCGCTACATACAGGAAAGTCACTTTCCTGTTCCAGCTTTCCCATCTGTGATATGAAGATAAAACCATATACCTCAAGACTCTAATGTAAGAAATAATATAAAGACTTTATAAAATTATTCAATATACTTAATTACTGCTCCATGAGAAAAGAGCAGATAATTTGTGAGAAACGAGGCCAACAGGTTTACTATTAAAGGCCCTGGAATGGAAGCACAACCTCACAAGCCAGATCCAGACAGTAATAGTACCAAAAGGAGTCAACAGAAATAGCATTTGCTCCACAGATTTTCTCACCACATTTAATTTGAAAAGTTAAATGTTCGTGAAAAGTTATTAAACACTATACTAAAATTCAAACATAAGAAAATACATCTTGAAAAGTTTTCAGAGTGTGACCTCTACTGGCTGTATACACTACTGCAAATAACTGGATTTTTGCTCAGTTTTCCCATCATTTGAGCACATGTGACTACATCATGTTTTTCATAAGTGCTACCTAATGAAGATCTTACATGCCCATTTAAATTTTATAGTGGGAGGAGTGATGGTATGCAGACCTTCTAATTCAGAAACGGATGTCTCCATAGTTGCCAAAGATTGGCCATAACATGTTAGGGTCCAGAATTGATTCCCTTGAATCACATGACATAAAAAGTATTTACTAATGGCAAATCAAACAAAGTATATTCTAAAAAAAATAAAATTATAAAGCAATATATTATCCAATAAACTATATTATAACCAAATCATTTATTCTCTGCTGAAAATGAATTGAAGATAATACATAGTTCTCACCTCTTTTAAGCCACTAAAAGGTCCAATGGCTGAAACTGTGTTTCCCTGAACCATAATATAACAATTAGTTAAGAGTTCCAATGCCTGTATCAAAAGAACAAGTTAAAATTCATTATTCTGAAAAATTAATAAGGAAAAGACTCAACTTTTCCACTAGTAACAAGTACCTTCAATGTAGATCCTTTGGGACCAATAAGCCGTTGTCTTCGTTTTACAAATCTTTCTTTATTCCTTACTAAAGAACCTATTTTAATGATGTCACATGCAACATCATCCTGAAGAATTCGTACTGCCTTTTGAAAAAAAAAAAAAAAAAAAAATTTTTTTACTATCACATTTATTTTCCAAGCCCACACTAACATTAAGCACAAACATGAAAACTTGACAGTGGAAGGGAAGGAGGAAAAGATGGGATGCTATAGGTTTACACAGATGCAAATAAAGCAAAGTCTCTAATTCTAGATTTACCTGTTCAAATGAAACACTCCTTGCTAACAGTTTTATCAGATCTCTGGCCCTGATGATGATATATGGATCAAAAGTCTTCTTCGTAGTACAAACAGTCATACTGCCCTCAATCAGGTCCAGGGTTGCATTAACATGCTACAAAAAGAAGGAAGAACAAACACGCAGTTGTCTAAAAATGAGTTTATTTTAGATAATCATAAAGCCTATCCTAACCAACCTATTAATTTCTGTCACCTCTCAATTTCTATCAATTAATTCCTTGAAGAAGCTAGGTAATTAAGCATAAATAATGAATACTCAATTACTTTCATACTTTACGAACTATAAGAAACTGGAGCAGTTGAAACCATTTACACTTGGTTTTAGAATACTTTGTAAGCGTTGGAATATAGATTGCCTCTAATTTTAAAATTATAAATCAACCAAATGAGGCCATACTTAAAATCCAACTAAAGTAAAAATGTAAAGCTGTACAGCTTCCCTATTCTGGACCCAGCTCCAGTCTACTATCTGCTCTATTGGTAAGAATTGACTTTCCCTTTCAAACTTTTTTCTAGCTGATTATCGGACTAAATACAAATTAAAAGCAAATTCTCATAGGTTCAGAAAAAAAGCAATGATTAGAAAACTTAAGCATTAACTTTCAATCGGAAAAAAACAGATTTCAATAAAGCAAATTAAAATGCTATTTTCTCACTTGTGAGCATAATCTCAAGAATATTTCAACATAAAATTAAAAACAAATGGTCATTAGGTAGAAACAAGACTTACCTAAATTATTTAAAATACCAAAGGAACCAAAGTAACCAGCTATGTTAGCACCATTAAAAAAAATACATCAGCATACATACACTTACTTAAAAGGCATAAGCAAAAGCAAAGTCTAAAATAAATGTGTTAATATAAGATACACATACATGTTCATTTAAGGCTTTCTGCACCAATGGCCAACACTCTTTCAAGTAAGCTTCTCTGTATTTGGGGAACAAAGTTGCAAAACTGCTCTCCTCCAAGAGTCCTCTGGGATTGTCCTCTTTGGAAAAAGCTGGTTCCTTCCAACCATCAGGAACAGTAAGGAGTTCTGATTCATCTATAGAAAGGAAAAAAGTTACACATCACATTTTAACTGTCTTTTGGACACTTTATGAACACCCTATGCACATATTCACAAGCCTTCTAATAATCCTTGCATTTCCTCTTCCCCTGCTTTTTATATTACTTAAGAGTCAAAGAACATTCCTCTGTCATTATCATCAACTCACTATATTAAAATTATCTGTACACATTTCAGTTGCCTCAGAAGACAAAGTTCCTTAAAAACAGAAACGCTCTTCACTCTAGTTGGCATATGCCAGGCAGATAGTGAGTACTCAAGAAACATATACTTCATCATGAAGATTTGAATGCCATTTTGTCTATTATTTTAAATACAATTAATCTTTCTGACTTTCCTGGAGTGGATGGAACCTGGGTGTGTGTGTTTGTGTAAGACTTCTGAAAGAGGATTCTAGTTTATACTTTCAGTTAATAATCACTGGTAATTCTAGGTTTTCCTAAGTGTTTTCAGAGCCTTATTTCCATATGCCTTTCATCATAACTATAGAATTTAGAACGAATCTGTATTATTATTACCATTTTATAGAAGACAGTATGAAAAGGCTAAGTAACTTGCCTAAGCGAACACAAAGCTGACTCAGCCTAGGACTCCTTTCACTAAAAGAAAATGCCTCCTAAGGGTCATAAATTATCTCCTGAATCATTTATTTTAAAAACTCCTGGTACTGAATTTTAAGAACCCCTGAAATTCAACAGCTATACTCTAATTCAGTTATACTCAAAGGTAAGATCTATAGACTTGCAGTATCAGCATAAACTCTAAGTCTGTTAGAAATGCAATTCTTGGGCCCCACCGCAGGCCTACTGAATCAGAATCTCTGGGATGAGGGACAGAGTCTGTTTTACCATGCTCAACAGGAGACTCTTAAGCACAGTAAAGTCTGAAAAGCAGGTCATTAGCCTATGTTATCAACTTCAGACAGCTTAACTTTCTGCATATACTCACATCCACTTTGCTATTTCTGGTTCAAATCACAGACAATTGGCTAGTCTTCATATACCATTCACTCTCCAATATCCTTTAAAGAACTCATTCTACAAAAGTGATTACTTACATATTTTATGTGTGTGTGTATGTGTATTTTAGAGACAGGGCCTCACTCTGTCACCCAGGCTAGAATACAGTAGCTCCAACCCAGCTTACTGCAGCCTGGACCTCTTGGACTCAAGCAATCTGATCCTCTTGCCTCAGCCTCACAACTAGCTGGTTCTACAGGCATATGCCTCCATGTCCAGCTAATTTTTGTATTTTTTTTTTTTGTAGAGAAATGGTTTGCCATGCTGCCCAGGCTGGTCTCTAGGGCTCAAGCAATCTGCCCACCTCAGCTTTCCAAAGTGCTGGGATTACAGGCATGAGCCACCGCAACTGGTTACTTACAATGCTTACCTGACCAAGTCCCTATCCAATTTAAAATCTTCAAAGGCTATGGATCAGTTTTTTAAAACTCCTCACTCCAAAATCAGAAAAAAAAACTGACAAACAGGGAGTTTCACAGTTAAGAAAGTACAAATAGCCCCAAAATACGTGAAAAGATATGCAACCTCATAGGTGATCAGAAAATGCAAATTAAAACTACAACCAGATACCATTTCATACCTACCAAAATGACAGAAATTCAAAATTCGGATAGTATCATGTATTCGTACGAATGGAAGGCAATGAGAACTTTCATTCACTGCTAGTGGGGACAAAACTGACACAACCCCTTTGGAAAAAAAAGTTAGCATTACTTACACCCTACACTTCAGTGATTCCAATCCTATGTTCATAACCTAGAGAAACCCTTTAACGTGTCAACCAGAAGACATGTACCACGATGTTTAAGCAGTATTGTTTATAATTGTAAGCAATGTGAACAATCCAAATGTCCACCAACAGTAAAATGAAAAAATAAATTGGGGTATATTCATTCAAGGAAACACCACGTAACAGTGAAAAGACTAAAACTACACCTACAGGTATCACCCTGTTTGAAAAACAAAGCTAAATCTAAGAAGACACAGAAAAATGCATACAGTCCACCTTGATGTATAAAATTGAAAAAGACGCAAAATTAAGCCACTTCGTGACAACAAGAAGAGAAACAGAATATAATACAATTCAGAGTGGTTACTTCTGATTCTGGAAAAGAGAATATGACCTAAGAGGTGTACATAAGGGTTTGAGGGGTATAGTAATGCTTGCTCTTTTCTACTTAGTAGTCTGAATGCTAGGTTCTTGCATGTTTTTATTATTTAAACTGTATATAACTTGTATCCTCTGCTATTTGCATTACATAATCACTTAATGAGCCACAACAAAAAAAACTTTTACTACTTTCCCAATGTATCTAAATTGAGAGTTCAATGTTTTTAACACTTCCTATAGCTCGGTTGAGCAGGTCCCCAGCCTATTTCTCTGACTTCTCTGTCACTCATACTGAAGAAAATGGGTAAAACCAGACTATAACGCAGGAGTTAACTGAAAGGTAGCACAATCTAAAGAGTAAGAACTGTGTCGTCTAATATTTTAGCAACATGACGCAGGAATAATTGATAAATCTTTTAAAATTTCTTTACTGACAAACTAGAGCTAAGGGCATGTCAGCTCCTTTCCCCACATCTCACTCCATTATCAGGGTCCACACCAGTATATCATGACTCCACCTCACTCTATTTCTCATTCCGTCAATGACTTTCAGCCACCCGCGCGCTACCAGGTTCCGCAGCGCCCTGGGCATTTTCTCAACCCTCATCCTTTTACAGAAGACGTATTCCGCAACAGCTTCGCTTGGGGGACCCTTCAGCAAAAGCAATAGTTAGGAACACTTGGGTGACACCATATCGGCTAGTCGTTCCTGTGGGCCCGGCCAACAATCTTAATCATCAGCAATTCAGTTACTCAACTACACAGAACAGGCTCCAGGTGGTTTTATAAGTCAACAAGCAACGAAAGAAACACCGCAACTCAACGTCCACAAACCCCAGGATTCGGTTCCTACACAACATCACCTTGGTTTTCCGGCTTCAGCTTCTGGTTACGAAACTCACTTTTTCCAGCAGCTTTTTCAGGCCGCTCCAGCGAGGAAGACGCCATTTTCAAACTGCTTCCGGTGGCACCGGATGTGTAACTGTTTTTAAGTCCTACCTGCTAATATGCCCACACTCAAAATGAGTTCCGCGGAACTCAGACGAGGAGACCTGCGCAGTCTCCGTGCGTGCGTGCGCTAAGGCCCTCATTTTTGCCCAACCCACAGCTTCTCTTACTTGGCCAATTGAAGAGCCGGAAACTTTCTACCAGGATGCAGTGCAACCATGGAGTTTGCGTACTGGGAATTGTAGTTTAGCAAGCGGTATAGGCAAATTGGATAGTAATCCGTAGTTTCCTCGTGGCCTCACGTTGTAACCTGGACCACCGGACTGCAGAGTGCGACCAGGCTGTCATGGATGTCCTTTATTCTTTCGATGAATATTTATATGATGGCCAAATATGCACTAGATATCGGGAGGAAATAAAAATACGAGAATACAATGTATATGGGTTTCACTGCAGGAAGTGACAGGAATAGCTACTATTTATTGGGAAAAATATGTTGGCTTTATATACTTAAGGAAATAGTACCTATATATACTTAATAAAAATTAAAATTGACAGATAAAATAAGAACAATATTTCAACAATTTGCTTAGACTATGTTTTAAGCAATTTCGAAGAAAATTTTTAAAAATAAATATGGTATGGAATAAATAAATTCCAAAATAAATTCAACTAGTTCTTCTAAGAATTAAACATTGCAATCAATATTACATATGAATGGTTTAAACTTTTAAAACCTCTAAACAATAGTTTCCACGTGTGAGAACTGTGTGCTCTAGATTCCTTTCTTTGGAAAAGGATGATCTAATTTCAACATCTTCCAAAAATTCATTAGAATTGAAAGAACGATTTCAAATAAATAAATATTGACTAATAACTAAATATTATATTTATTGAATACATATTGAAAATAAATATTGAAAAATCTCTTAAAATCATCTTAGAAGACTAGAAACTCAAAAGTGTTGGTCAAAATGATGGTGTCCAAATTTTCATCTCAATTTCAGTGACTCACTGATTATAAAGTATTCAAAATAATAATTTAAAATTTAAAATGATTAAAAATAGTGTAAGAAAAATAAAAGATATAAGAGAGATGGGGAAAATATTCACAAAACATTTAATTGGTTGATTACAATAATATTCAAGGTGATAAAAAGATGTAAGCAATTCAATAGAAAAATAAGGAAAATATATTAGTAGATATTTGTGATGGTTAATTTTAAGTGTCAACTTCACTGGGTAATGTAATCCAGATATTTGGTCCAACATTATTATGGATGTTTCTGTGGGAGTGCTTTTGGATGAGATTAACATTCAAATCAGTGAACTTTGAGTAAGGCAGATTTTCCTCTATACTGTGGGTAATCCTCATCCAATCAATTGAAAACCTGAATAGAAAAAAAAGACTGACCTCCCCTGAGAAAGAAGAATTATGCAGCACAAGTCCCTTGGACTTGAATTGCAGCATTGTCTTATCTCTGAGCCTGCAGCCTGCAGCCTGCCAGCCTACCCTGCAGATTTTGTATGTACCAGCCTCCATAAATGTGTGAGCCAATTTTTAAAATAAATAAAAATAAAATACACACACACACACACACACATTTACTGGTTTTGTTTTTCTGGAGGGCCCAAATACAACAATTTTTAGTGGAGCAAATCCAAATGAGTGACAAACATATAATGTTCAACCTTACTACTGTCTACAAAGTATACAGACTTAACAATGGAATATCACTTCTCACCCACCAGATTGAAAAAAAAAAGAAAATAATAAATACATTTTTAAAAAAATAATACTGCTAGACGAAAGAACACTCATACACTGCTGGTGCAAATGTAAACTGTTGCTGCCTTTTTGCAGAGCAATTTAGCAATATAAATACACATGGTTCTGCAGTAATTCTACGACAGATAAACTATTGAATAGAAATAAAGGACCATTCAATTAAAGTGTTTGTACAATAGTGTTGATTACTACCTTCTATAGAAGTAGTTCAGTGAAATATACTTTGGAGCCATACTGACTAGTTTGCCACCTACTGGCTGTATAGCCTCGGGCAAGTTTCTTACCCACACCTGCTCAGTTTCCTAAAATGGGGAGAATAGCCTAACCCTTCAGTAGTTTAATACACGTAAAGTGGAAAAAAAAAAAAAACTTAGCATATGATAAACACTCAATAGGTGTTAGCTATTATTGTTTACACTGGCAAAAGTAAAAGCATTTTAACTATCAATTAGGGATATAGTTAAATAAGTTGATGTTACCTTCATAACCATGAGCTATTATACAACCATTTTTAATAATTAAATCTATATAAAAAATTACATAGACTATTGAGCAATAAAACCCAGATACATAAACATATATATACACATACACATACACACACACACATATATATATAAAATGTGATTCCACTTTTCTAAGACAATTCATCCAACAAATATTTATTGAGCACATATAACGTTCAAGACGCTGTTCTAAATATTTGGTTATATTCTATGTGCTGAACATAATATATGATTATATGAATTTGTATGTGATTGTACAATGAACAAGAATTGGGACGGATACACCTTAAGCTTTTAAGACTGGCTAACTTAGAGATGAAAGTGATTAGAAAAGAAGATGAAACTAGGCAAAAAGACAAAAGAAGATGTCCATGATAACATAGCATGTATAATATGATCCTATTTACATAAAACTATCTCTGTGTGTGTGTGTGTGTGTGTGTGTGCACCTGCATGAAAAGATGGTCATCAAAATGTTGACTATGTTATGTTACCTCTCAGTATAGAGACATTTCAAAGTATGGCAATTAAATAGCAATATGATTGTAAGTCAATCACAATATACATCATTTTTCTTTAACATCTTTGGGAATCTGAATATAAATATGTAAATAAATAGAATATGTACTCAAATGACACTAAAAGGGGAAAGAAAAATTGACATCTCTAAAGGGTTTCTTGACACAAATCTAGACTAGACTGGGAAAGTCCTTGGGTCTCAGCCCTTTTTTATTTTTTATTTTTCAAGACGGGAGTCTCACTCTATTGACGTTGCTGTAGGGCAGTGGTATGATCTCGAGACACTGCAATCTCTGCATCCCAGGTTCAAGCAATTCTCCTGCCTCAGCCTCCCAAGCAGCTGGACTACAGGTGCCTACCATCATGTCCAGCTAATTTTTCTATTTTTAGTAGAGATGAGGTTTTGCCATATAGGCCATGCTGGTCTTGAACTCTTGATGTCAGGTGAGCTACTCACCTCAGCATTCCAAAGTGCTGGGATTATAGGCAGGCCCTTTTAGGCCCTTTTTGACTGTGACTTCTCCCTATTTTGACCTTTTTTTTTTTTTTTTTTGAGACAGAGTCTTGCTTTGTCATCCAGGCTGGAGTGCAGTGGCACGATCTCAGCTCACTGCAATCTCTGCCTCCCGGTTCAAGCAATTCTCTGCCTCAGCCTCCCGAGTAGCTGGGATTACAGGCGCCCGCCACCATGCCCACTAATTTTTGTATTTTTAGTAGAGATGGGGTTTCACCGTCTTGACCAGGCTGGTCTTGAACTCCTGACCTCAGGATCCACTCGCCTCAGCCTCCCAAAGTGCTGGGATTACAGGCATGAGCCACTGCACCTGGCCTCTTTGTCCTCTTAAGCAATCTATACCCACATGCAGCCACCATCATCTTCCTGTGGGAAATGTGCTCCACCTGTTCTTACCCTGCTTATTCACTTTCCCATGGAAAGCACAAATTGGCCTCACACAACTCTCCTTTGGAATTAGAGACCTTAATTCTCACAGTAACCAGAGGGTAGAGGGGAAAGAAAGAGTAAGGTTGTGATTTTACAATGTCCTTGGAGAATGCATTATCTCTTATTAAAGCAAACGGAAAATGGCAAATAAATGTGGTTTATTTTTAACATTTCTACACTCACTTATTACAGATAAAAAGTAATTTTGCACAGTGATCTACTTTCTTGCAAACTTTATTTTGTTTTTTAAATAATCTAGATAGGATTTTTCAAATACATAGGGTTGACACATTTTTATTTTCTTTTTTTAAATTTTATTTTAGGTTCAGGGGTACATATGCCAGTTTGTTATACAGATAAACTCATGTCATGAGGGTCTGTTGTACAGATTATTTCATCACCCAGATACTAAACCTAGTACCCAATAGTTATTTTTTCTGCTCCTCTCCTCTCACCCTCCACCCTCAAGGAGGCCCCAGTGTCTGTTGTTCCCTTCTTTATATTCATGAGTTCTTATTATTTAGCTCTCAGTTATATGTGAGAATGGAGCCTCCAGCTCCATTCATGTTCTCTTAAAAGTCATGATCTCATTCTTTTTTATGGCTACATAGCCACTTTTTATTTTCTAACATACATTAGTTGCTTTTCATCGAGACGACTTCATGGAAAAGTTTGAAATTCTAAATTAATATATCTAACAACATCAATAACAGTAATAATACCTGTGGCTGTAAAAGTAAGCCCTCTTCTAACTCCAAGTGATTTCATAATGAAATAGGTATCTAGTCAAGCACACACACACAAATAATGTAGTCTAACTGTAAACTAATTATATATAATCAGTCATAAAATTATTATAATTATATTATTAGCCTATCTTTAGAAAAATAATGTGTTGATACAAGTGAATTGTTCTGCATGAAACCCAAGAACTCTTGGAATCTAGGAGAGAGACCAGATTTAAGATACATTCAGAGTCAGTCTTGAAATGTTTTCTGCTGTGCAGCAGAATGTTTCCTGTAGTCAGCACCTGGATGAAATATCTTTACAGGAAACTCACCTCTTTTGCCAAGGCCACACTTAGTAAATTCTGTGAAAAATAAGATATGATGTACTGTTTTGGCTTGTATCCAGACATTCAATCTTAGGTAAGACTTAACCAACTGGTTTCTTTTATTGTAAAATGAGATTTGGGTTAGATTACTGTTCCTCAAACTTTAACCAGCCTCACAATCACATGGAGGGGTGGCCCCACTCTCACTTTATAATAGTCTAGTAGGTCCTGAGAATTTGCAGCCCCCCAACAACAAAGAATCATCGAACCCAAAATATCAATAGTGCCAAGGTTGAGACACTCTGGCCTAAAGGTGTTCTCAGTTGCTGTTATTCTACTTTAAAGAACCAGTAAGTGCTGCCTAACCAAGCATGCCATGAAAGCAAAGTTATTTTCCACTTTTAAAAAAATCAGCCTATTTAGGGCAAAACTAGCTTGGCATCAAAAGCCAAAGTTTCCAGATGGCTGTTCATTATTATGCTGGGCTCCTCTGTGGACAGATCTCCATTTTCCTCCACCATATCATTGTGGAATTCTGTTGCCTCATGACCTGAACAAACATTGGGATTTGTACATACAGTGGATACTTTGGGTCGAAAGACACTCATTACTGCCTGAATGTTAGTCTCTTCCAGCCCCAAGCCAATGAAACATTCACATTTTCATTGGGAATCTAGCCTCTCCTACAACTTACAGGCAATCTTCCATCTTTCTCTTTGTGATTATTCTCATTGATAAAGACTAGCTTTGATATAATTTTCAGTTAGAACACTCTTCCCCCTAAAGGAAAGCTGAAATACATTTCATGATATGAGTTTCCACCATAGCAACAGAAGGCTCTTTAATGCATGCATGAATATTCAGGATTTAATTAGTGGCATGTGAAATATATTGATACTGCTGAGACTTACTATTTTATGCTAATAGAAAAACAAATTACAGTATTTTATTTGTAAACATAACACTGGGAGAACATTTGAACTTTTCTGGAAAGCAAATCTTTAGTCATTTGTTGAAGCTATATGCCTTTCCCATCTTTCAGATGGCAGTAACTGCAGATGGCCCGTAATAAAATGAACATTTTGAGTAAAGTATTTTAAACATTTAATAGATTTATATTTTTAAAAGTGATTTCATGATGTTAATAAGATGGTGGCATTGCTTCTTCATTGTTTCAAATAGTCTAATTTAAAAATCTAGCTACCTGACACTGGGAGGTATGTAAATGCAGGCTTTAACGTAATACTTTATCATCCAACAGTGATTTTAACCTCTTTTTGTTTACCATTCCCTTTACTATGTGATAAAATCTGGACTCTTTCCCCAGAAGAGCACATTTTTGCATATACGTAATAGCACTCTTCCATAGAATCCCTAGAGGACCAGGCTACCAGTTTAGGGGATCTTTCCTTAAAGCAATGTGAGAGGAGCATCTCAGAAGCCTGAATCTGATCTTATAAGCACCAGAGTGCCCTGCTCTTAGAGTTCCCCAGGGAAAACAGAGGGGATGGAAGGACTCTTTACCTTTAATAAATAAGTATATGCCTTCTTCTACAGTTACAATTTCAGTATGATTAAGTAGTTGCATGGAACTATACTTCTCAAGACTCCTTTGACTGCAAGTCATAGAAACCGAAAGTAACTTAAGTAAAAAAGAGGATTTATAGTCCTATAACCTAAATACTGCATCTAGGAACTCAATTGTGTCATAATGACAGTCATGCCCTCTCTCAGTCACTGGCATGTCTCTCTCTCTCTCTCTCTCTCTCTCTCTCTCTCTCTCTCTCTCTCTGTCCCCCTTCTACATCTATCAGCAGTTGTAGGATACACATTCTCAACAGAAGAAGAGTTTCTTTTTCTGAAGAGTTACATCAAAAGTCCCAGGTGATCACTTACGTTTAGTTTGATATTTATCAACTCCATTCATATTTTTGTTTTTATGGCTACTACACACACACACATACACACATACAATCTTTAAACAAGATAAAGTAGGCTTTACATATTTTAGATGACATATTGTACCTTATACTTAATAAACATGTGTATAATTATTATATAACTATTTTATATTAGTTACATTCATAAAATACATATGTATATTATATATACAAAATTATATATATATTAAGCTGCATGTACTTATAAAACTTGCTTTTTATGTGGAATATTTTGTTTTTAGATATATTCATCTTGAATCCATGTAATGCTAGTTCATTCATCCATGGTAAATAACTTTTGAAATTAGTTTATAAAAGACATTGTAGCTTCCATCTTTGTTGCATTCTCTCTCTCTCTCTCTCTCTCTCTCTCTCTCTCTCTCTGGGATCACTCATTCTGGGGAAAGCCAGCTGTCATGTTGTGAGCAGCCCTGTGGAGAGATCCCTGTGGTAAGGAACTGAAACCTGTCAACAGCCGCGTGAGAGAGTTTGGAAGCAGCTCATGTAGTTCAGTCAAGCTGTCTGATGACGGCAGCCCTACCTAATTTGCAGCCTCCTGAGAGACCCCAAGCTGCAAGCTCCCAGCTGAGCTGCTCACGAATTCCTGACCCTCAGAAACTGTACAAATGTTTAAGTGGCTAATTTGGGGGATAATTTTTACATAGACATAACTAACACAATATTGAAGCAAATGTAAGCATTTATCAAAATAAATGCTTTGGTGGGGATATAGACATGAAACTTTTTCTCAGTAGGAATAGTTTTCTCTGGTTCCCGCCACTAGAGGGCAAATGGTCACAAATGATGGATGGCTTTTTCTATTTCTCTACAACTCAGATATGCGATGCAAAAATTCTTAGGGACCATTTGCTCTGTTGCCTGAGATGAGTATACAAATGCCCATAGGCATTAGCTTACTTGTTCAAGCTCACACAGGCTAGGTCTTACTGTACAAACGCAGCTGCAGTTAATAACATACAAATCAGTTATTTTTATTTTTTTTAATTTTTGTGAGTACATAGGTGTATATATTTATGGAGGTACATGAGATGTGTTGGTACAGGCATGCAATGTGAAATAAGCACATCATGGAGAATGGGGTTTCCATTCCCTTGAGCGCTTATCATCTGAGTTACAAACAATCCAATTACACTATTTAAATTATTTAAAAATGTACAATTAAGTTATTATTGACTATAGTCACCCTATTGTGCCAAGAAGCTATTAATTAATGCTGCTATTTCTGAAAGTCACTAGGTACAAATAAAGAAAGCTCTTTCTTATCTTTTTTATTTCAACTAGTATGTTAACATTCCTAAGACCACAAAACTTATTATAACAACTATTCCTATTTATTGGGTGCCTATTATGAACAACTTATTATACATATGTGCTACATGCCTTTTCACCTAATCTATATAATGAAGCTTTGAAACTTATGCCTATCCCAATGCATGAGGGTCAGGGTCTTGTCCAAGGACACATAGCTAGAAAGAAGGGAAAAAGAAATTAATTCTGATAGAGGTTAAATCTCTTTGCAATATTTTTCTTAGGGGACAACTCAAAGCCTTTGATTATATCAGAAGTTTGTTGCTTCTGGAAACCTTTAGTATGTTGAAACATTTAAATGATTGCCATATAACATTGGAAGAGAAAAGAAAAAATTTTGATGACTCTCCTTTCTTTTTTCCCTGAAATATTTTTTTCTCTCTCTGACACACACACACACACACACACACACACACACACACATACAGCCTCTTTCCTTCATTCTAGAGGACCAGCTGTGTGATACTGGTTAGCCTTCCTAGAGTTTCATTTCGTTGCACCTTCTGCATTTCTAAAATAAGAATACACCTACCTCTTTTAAGCTCACAGCAGGGATGCTGTGATAATTAATGAAAAAAACTTCACAAATATCATTTGATTTTGCAGAAGACAGGAGTTTAATAAAGCTGAAGAATCATTATAATGATAATTAGTCATATTTTAGGACAGATGGGCAAGTGTCTGGCAGTGGTGGCTTAGCTGGAGCTGTTGCCACACCAAAGCAATAAAGTAATGTCAATGTGTCAGTCACATCAAGTTAGGCACAAGAAGGGTGCAATAGCAGCTTACTTCACATACTGCTTTGTTCATCATCCCTGCCTGGCACAGACTGGGACAGAGTTACAGCATTTCCAAGACAGGCGGTTTGAGAATAACCATCTCATTATTGTGGCATATTATCTCCAAAGATAGCCACCATTGATAGCTTCCTTCCTCGATATGCATGTTACTCCTCACACCAGGAGAGTGAGTCTACCCCCTTTAATCTGGCCTGGCCCTGTGACTTGTTTAGATCAATAGAATACTGTGGCTATGACTCTGCTAATTCTAAGTCAAGCTTTTAGAAAGACTGGCAGCTTCTGCTTCCTCTATCTTGGAAGAAAGCTGCAGGATAAGCAGTTCAAATACTCTGAACCCCTCTCACTATGAGAAAGCCCACGCTAGCCATGTAAAAAGAGGGACAGAAACATGCCTGACCAGCTCTTGGATATTCCAGTCACCCCAACTGAGGTTCTGGACATGAGTGAGTGAAGAAGCAATTTTAGACATTTCAGCTTCAGTAGATACCACGTGGAGAAAAAGAACAGTTCAGTCCAGATTGTTTTTAAGCCATTATGTTCTGGCATGTTTCATATACAGTAATAGATATTTGAAACACCTATCAACATTTAAAATAGGGTCATATATCTCTTGATCTCCTCTGTTTGCTAAATGAAGAAGAGCATTTCTTCAGAGAAATGAAATAAGGAGAAAACAGTAAGAATTTGATACAATGGAAAGGGTAACTCCTTTTTAGAGGATACAAATTTTAGTTTTATAAAAGTCCTATTAAGATAGAGCAGTTAACCTTTCTTTGTTCACTCGTGCAGAATATGCTCAAATATTTTTTGAATAAATGTATTGCTTACTATACATAGAAAGTCTCCAAACTATGATGGTTAGATTTTCTGATGGTACCCAGAAAGTTGAAAAATTTAAGTCTAACCATCATAAATTGGAGAGCCATTCTGTTTTTCACTTTCAGTACAGTATTCAATAAATTGCATGAGACATCAAACACTTTATTATAACATAGGCTTTGTGTTAGGTGACTTTTCCCAGCTGCAAGCCAATAGAAGTGTCTGAGCACATTTAAGATAGGCTAGGCTAAGTTCTGATGTTCCATAGGCTAGGTATATTAAGTACTTTTTGAATTCAGATTATATTTTCTAACTTATGATGGGTTTATCAGGACACGATCCCATCATAAGTTGAGGAACATCTTAGGGCTAAATGAGAGAGATAAGGTCCCTGATCTCACAGTGCTTATATCCTAATTGGGGAAGACAAATAACAAGAACCAAAGCAAAAAGACAATTTCAGCTGGTGATAATACAATTAATCTGGGGAAAGGTAACATGATAGCTTTATCAGAGTCTTTCTAATGGTTCCCCACAATGTATCAGCAATAAACAACAGAAAAAAAAGAAAGAAAATGTTCACCCTGAGATTGCAATACAGTTTAGTTATCTGTAACCTAATTCGCAGTTTCTTAGTTTGAGTAAACACAATTCATGGTGTGGGCGGGGCTTTCCCATTTTGAGTCTTACTTTGAGTCTTAGCTTTGTTAACACTGAAACTGATCTGATGAGGCAGGTTTTTTTTCTCCTACCTTATTAGCTTTGAGGGAGGTAAAAATGGTACGAGCTAGCACTGGAGGTACAGGTACTTTGCTGGCCCACAGGTTGTCTATTAACGCAGTACCTAAGGCAGAGCCATTGATGTGCTCAAAGAAAATAAGTTTGATGGACATGTTGATTGATTCCATGACTTCACTATTGTGAATAGCGCTGTGATGCACATATGAGTGCATATGCCTTTTTGGTAGGACAATTTATTTTCCTTTGAGTAATGGAATTGCTGGGTCAAATGGCAGTTCTGTTTTAAGTCCTTTGAGAAATCGCCAAACTGCTTTTCACAGTGGCTGAACTAATTGACATTCCCACCAGCAGTGTGTAAGTGTCCCCCTTTTTTCCATAGCCTCACCAGCATCAGTTGTTTTTTGACTTTTTAATAATAGCCAGTCTGGTGTGAGATGATATCTCATTGTGGCTTTGATTTGCATTTCTCTGATGATTAGTGATGTTGAGCATTTTTTCGTATGTTTGTTGGCCGCTTGCATATCTTCTTTTAAGAAGTGTCTGTTCATGTCTTTTGGTCTCTTTTGAATGGGGACTCTTTTGTTTTTGCTTGTTGAATTGTTTAAGTTCTTCATAGATTCTGGATATTAGACCTTTGTGAATAGTTTGTGAATATGTTATCCCATTCTGTAGGTTCTGTGTTTACTCTGTTGATAGTTTCTTTTGCTGTACAGAGCTCTTTAGTTTAATCGGGTCTCACTTGTCAATTTTTGTAGTTGCAAGGGTAGATTAAATAATAAAATCTGGTACATACATGCTATGGAATACTACGCAGTCATTATACAGAACAAAATTATGTCCTTTGCAGCAACACAGATGCAGCTGGAGGCCATTATCCCAAGCAAATTAATGAAGGAAAAGAAAACCAAATACCACATGTCGTCACTTACCAGTAGGAGCTAAACACTGGGTACTAATGGACATAAGATGGCAACAATAGACACTTGAGACTGCTAGAAGGACAATCAGTTTGAAAAACTAACTACTGGGTACTATTTTCAGTACCTAGGCGATGGGATCAATCATATTCCAAACCTCAGCATCACAAAATACATCCATCTAACAAACCTGTACATGTAGCTCCTGAATTTAAAATAGAAGTTGAAAATATTTCTCAAAATGAAAATAAGTTTGAATTAAGAGAGAGAATCAAGGAGCTAGATATTTTACAGTCCTAGATTTCTGCAAGGCTTCAGTTACTTATTTTATTCTGAAGAAAGAGTATTTTTCATAAGAGAATTGGAAAAACCACTCTTCTTTCACAAACATAGCATGGTTCTCTGTGATATCCCATGAATCTTCTGTTAAGACCCTTCCACATTCTTTTGAAATTAGCAATGACTTCCTTGAAAGAGGGTATATACCCAAAGGATTATAAATCATTCCACTATAAAGAAATTTGCACACATATGTTTACTGCAGCACTATTCACAATAGCAAAGACTTGGAACCAACCCAAATGCTCATCAATGATAGACTGGTAAAGAAAATGTGGCACATATACACCATGCAATACTATGCAGCCATAAAAAAGGATGAGTTCATGTCTTTTGCAGGGACATAGATGAAGCTGGAAACCATCATTCTCAGCAAACTAACACAGGAACAGAACACCAATCACCGCATGTTCTTACTCATAAGTAGGAGTTGAACAATGAGAACACATGGACACAGGGAGGGGAGCAATCACACACTGGGTCTTGTCAGGGGGTGGAGAGCTGGGGGAGGGATAGCATTAGGAGAAATACCTAATGTAGATGACGGGTTGATGGGTGCAGCAAACCACCATGGCACATGTATACCTATGTAACAAACCTGCACATTCTGCACATGTATCCCAGAACTTAAAGTAAAAGAAAAAAAAAGAGGAAATTCTGTCTTAATTTCTTTGCTTATTTATCATCTCACACAATATCCTGCCCATAGTACATGCTTAATAAATATTTGTTAAATAAGTGAATGTCAGATAAAGAGACCAGTGTCTGCATTCAAAACCCAGCTAAGCAACCTGCTAGCAGTGTGACCTTGGTCGAGTTACTTAATTACTCTCAACCACTACATTGTTACTTTAAAATTAATACTAAGTTTTCAAAATGAGGACTCTTGATAAATTAGAATAGACACTTAGCTGTTACTAGGTAATGCTGGCAACACTGTGTGTGTGTGCGTGTGTGTGTGTATGTGTGTGTGTGTGTGTAATGCATATATATACACATGTATATATATTAGTTATATTTGTATATATTTTAATTTCAATCATTTGTAGGCATACATATATACATGTATACATACATTTGTATGCCTACAGATGATATATATGTGTATATATGTACACATATATATAAGTATATATGCACACATATATATACATGTGTGTATATATATATATACACGCAAGTATAGACACACACACACACACACACACATATTTATGCCTGCAAATGTAATCTTTCCCTTATGGAGTTTATTTGCCTTTAGATAAAATCTGAGAAAAGTGAAGATCATTCCTGTTAGAATTCAATTTGAATGTATTTTTATTTAAATACTGACTTTTTAAATTTTGCTTTCTTCTAAGACAAATTTCTTATTTGGCCAACATTAACTTGCAATGCCTATGTATCTATTATAATTTACCAAAAGCTACCACTTTAAAAACTTAATAATATTAATTTTAAAATAATTATGTGGTAGTTGAAGTTTATTAGTGGAAAAGCGGCAGAAGGACAGAAGAAAGAAAGAGCAAACTTGACTTATTTTACAATCTAAAGGTCTAATGCCAGAAGACCTACTCTTACAATGTCTATTCATGAAAAACTCACTGAAAAGTCCAAATGATACTAATGAAATAAGTTAAATGTCCTTGCCTACAAAGACCCCCAGTAGAAATTTTACAATAAATTTGTCTTCAATTAAAGGTAATAGGGTAGAGAAAGGAAATAAATCACATAAATTAAAAGTTTTTGCCATTTTTTATGTTGGTCACATATTTGTGGACTAGGTAGATGAGGAATTATTGATACAGAATTTAATAAAATTCGATGATATTATAATTATAATTCTTGGCATGAATTGTTCCTACTTCCTCCAACTAGTAGAAAACGACACCAAATAAATAGCATTTATTTGGCAAGATCAGAACACATAGGGGTTGGATGCACCAGTGTTTAAAAATGAATGATAATGAGATAATATTTTGGTTAGGACAATCAGCTTAACATCAAGAGCCATTTGCTTAGACTATAATTTCACAGGAAACATAATGCTAATATGCAGTTTATAGAATATTCCCTTTAAGTGGTAGAAATTATAGCCTTTAAGAAGATTCCAACCTCTTCTTTTTTAACTTCTAGGGAGAGTGTTATCTGCTCTCAAAATGTCTTAAAATAACCATCTGATCTTTCAAAATCTGTATCAGTCCTAATTCTAGGGTGCCTCATCCTTCAATGAACCTAAAAGTAAATAGATTTATAAATAGTGACAACAAGTGATTCCTCTTTCTAAAATGCATTCTTACCTTGGCTAACAAATAACTGAAAGATTTTCAACTACTTGCATGCCCTTCTAACCAGGCAACCTGAGGGCATTCTCTAGCCCTCAGTCATCCAAATAGCAACTTTATTTGGAATAAAATTAGAGATAACATTATCACCATAATCTTAGAAACACTGAGACCATCCCACAGAAGTAAGCTGGTAAAAACAAGATAAACAACGATCCTACAGATATGCCGAAAATAAAACACGGCGTTTTTATCATTGAACTCCAGTGGATATACGGTACAAAATGGAGAATATGAACTGGTTACACATTCCATATCACTCTAAACAGCTCAGTGAAGATTCCTTGGGATTTATTATGACAGATACTGTTACAATTTCTTTAGCTCTCAACTTAAAAGCATGTGTTTGGTTCAATCCCCACCCAGAATTACTGGGTTTATATCAGTGTCACGTAACCAATGTCTTCCCAGATAGTGGAACATGTTACTGAAAATATCTTTATTTCCCTTCACTCACAGATTTACACACAGGAGGGGCTTAAATGATTCTTAGTCCTCGAAAAGTGTGTAATGAGGGGGTCAGGAATGGTACGGGTAGAAAAATGTTTTCTTAGTGGAATGTTGAATTGGCTCTTCACCCAATTTCTGCAGATGACCTAAATAACAATTGCCTTAGAGATGCTGGTAATTTGAAACAAAAATTACCATCTCTATCAGATGTTGGCTAGCATCTCTTAAACCATCTAGTCTTTATTTATTTGTTCCACAAAAATATATCAAGTGCCTTCTCTGTTCCCCAAAGTGTACTGGGCCCTACAAATACTGCATTTAATGAGACAGACATTGTTCATAACCTGCATATGAACTTGCAATGTAGAGATGGAGGGAGATACTAACTACGGTAAACTAAAAAGCAGAGCTAAACAGATGTTTGCAGTCAAGTGTTACATATGGGAAGCACGTAGTGCCACGGAAACATGTTATAGGAATGTTCCTACTTCCTCCAACTGGTAGAAAATGATACCAAAGAGATCCTCATCTTCGTAACCCACTGCAAATGACTTAATTTCCAGGGCTTTGGTTTCCTTGGATAGAAGTAAAAGGAATGGAAATAAATGAGTTCCAAAGTCCCTTTCAGTGACAAGGGGCTAGAATCCTTTCAAATCTTCCCAATCCCAAAAGCATATTCCAATGGCATGTTCTCTGCAAGAATAATTTGACGGCTTGTTAATGACTAAGTGCAGACAATAGTTATGTCTTTGACCATCCCTAGAGTGCCAGCAGTGAAGCTGGATTTCAGAACCTGAGATGCTCACTCACCTCTACTGGAAATACACTAGGAAGAAAGTCCTTGTGGAATCCCATAGGGTCTTACTGTCTATTTCCCAAAGGCCCCTTTTCCATGTGTGTATCAAGCTGGGTAGGGGTACTATTCTCTTCTGATTCATAGTGAGCTGTCATGTGCCCTAAAGATGCTGCCTCAGAAGTTTGTATCCTCTCATTTTTCTCCCTTAAGTCATGATGTAGATGGACAAGAACCCCAAAGTATTCTTGTTAGCCTTTCATTACCAAAATAAGGGGATGAGTCACATAAACAGAGAAATAGAAACCTGCCTATGTTTTCCATGGTTTCTGAAGCAAAGACGCAAGTGACTTCTGTAGTAGATGCTGTAGTATGGCTCTTTCAATATATTTTCTAACTCCTTTCTTGTTTTCCTCTTTTATTGCTGCCAGAAAATGGAAATGCTTAACTCTCAGCCTCTCTTTCAGGTCATGATAGCTCCATTCTGGCCTATCAGATGTAGCAGAAGTCCCTAGAAACTAAAAGGGCTTCCTGTTGCTTTGCTTTTCTCATTCTTCCTGTTTGGAACAGGCATGTGATGGCTGGAAATATAGCAGCCATCATGAAACTGTGAGGAGGAAAGTCATTGGTGAACTTGATGGAACAGAAAGAAAATGAACTTGGTTCTTTGATGACCTATTAGAGAAGCTGCCTCAGCTTTGAACAATCTTCATTAAACCTGATATTTAAATGTTTACTGGATTTTTGTTTGTCACAATGAATTTAATTCTAACTGATCAACTTGCAATAATAATACAGATTGTATACAGGAAGCTCATATATAGAAACTTCAGGGTGATTTTGGTGTACTTGGAAGTAGCCTAAAATTGATCAGAATATCATCATACTTCTTTGGGTTGTATAAGATCATCCTTGTTATTTCACGGTATTTTATCTTCTAGGTATAAGATTTTGGTTGATAAATATTAGAATATTCAAAGTAATGGAAACAAAGCTGCCAGCCCCTACCTGTATTGACAAAATTAAAATGCTTTTAATTTTGAGAAGCTCAGCATTGTGACCACTCTGAATTCGAAGGCGAGGTGCTGTACCTCATTCAGAAGGATAGAGTCTAAGATGAAAATATTTGCTTTAAAAAATGCAAGGCTATCTCAAGCTACTTATCATGGGGCATATTAAATAAAAGTTCCCACTCTGAAGAAAACATTCCTCCAATATTTAAATGTTTTGGGAATGTGAGAGGTTCATCGTGTCTTATTAAACAGAAAATATCACCACTCTAGGCTCTAGAGTCAGACTAACTGGCTACACTTTTTAAACCCTTACTGGCAGCACAATTTTGACAAGTTATGGAACTTCAGTAACGTTCAGTTTCCTTGTTTGTAAAAAGAACTAATAACAATAATTACCCCCTAAAACTGTATCTATTGGAATCAGTTATTTCCAGTAAATGTTATCAGTTACAATTATTGTGGCAGAAGCTTTACCTTGAAGGTTTGTTTATGTTTCATTTTTGGTTGGTATTACAGTTCTTTACCTGTGTTTAAGTTATGTGGGTCTTTATGGATAAAAAGTCATCAGTAGTGTATTCTAATAGATGATATGTAAGCCTACTAGACTTCTTGGAGTCCTTGAGGCACCTTGAAGGCAAGAAATATTTTTGCCCAGTGTCAAGCACAGTGTTTGGCACATATAGGTGCTTAACAAACATTTGTTAAACAAACAAGTATGTGAATGCTATGAAAGGAGATAAAGAAAATCCCTTAGGCAACTCTTTATTACTTTACATTTATGAGGGGCCAATATAAGAGCTATATTTAGAGCATAAAGTACCCAGTGTCTCTGTATACTAACTTCTGAACTCTTAGAACTTGTTTTTATCTACAGTGTAACTAGCATTTTGAAAAGACCTCAATTGCCTGGGTTCTCTTTGCTGTTTATTCAATTCGTTTGTTTTGTTCAAGTAGTATAACAATGGTGTAGGAATTAAATTTAAACCATATGAACTATGTGCTAAAATCTAACATGTTCAAGCAGGGAAAAGCAGAACCAGACAAGAAACAAATTTCAAGTCTCAAGAAGCCAATTTTGTGTTTCTGCAGACCCCACAGATAGAATCTAGGCACTGTATTAATAGCAGATTAATATGTTTGTCTTCTAAAGAGCGATTTGATCAACAATAGCCCTTCCACAGCACTTATATGCTGTAGTTGACTGGCATGTATTGCCCATAAACACAAAAACATAACTATAAATAAAAATGTAAACTCATCAGAGAAGGGAACTCAACATATGTCCCTGATTTCCCTTAGGCAGGCTTGGGGATACACAAACTCTTGCAAATAGAGACAATGAAACAATGATTTCAGGTTCTCTCACTACTGAACAGGTGGAATCAAGAAACTCCTGAAGACACTGAACTGCAGTTTTCTAAACTTCAGGTTAGATAAAAAGTTGATGTCTGCCACCTTGTTGATATTTGACACATTCTTAGGTACTATATCTGTTATTCATTTCATTAGTTTTGCCTGGTTACAAATAACAAAACAAACTAAAAGAGCTGCAGCTTAAACTACCTAGAAGATTATTTTCTTTCATGTAAAGTAGTCCAGAGATAAGCAATCTTAGATTGGTATAAACATATCAAATATTCTTAAATGTTTTCTCCAACTCATGCACTTTAACTAGAAATTTGGCAGACTTGAGATTTTCCATGTGATGGAAATGAACTCTTAGCTAATTCCAAAATTTATTTTTCCCCTTAAATAAAAAAGCATTATCACAATTTAGATTTTTTTTTTTTGACCCGGAGTTTCACTCTTGTTTCCCAGACTGGAGTGCAATGGCACGATCTCAGCTCACTGCAACCTCCGCCCCGCTGTGTTCAAGTGATTCTCCTGCCTCAGCCTCCTGAATAACTGAGATTACAGGCATGCGTCACCAGGCCAGGCTAATTTTGTATTTTTAGTAGAGATAGGGTTTCTACATGTTGGTCAGGCTGGTCTCAAACTCTCGACCTCAGGTGATCCACCCACCTTGGCCTCCCAAAGTGCTGGGATTACAGGCGTGAGCCACTGTACCTGGCCTAGAATATTTTTAAAAAGCAATATAGAATGCTGCATTGATTTAGGGACAAATAGAACATCAATATATTTAAAAAATAGTTTAAAAATGTGTTCACGTGTGTGTGTGTGTGTGTGTGTGTGTGTGTGTGTGCGTATGAGCGCACAGCCCAGGATACTAAATTGGAATTGACAAAGACTATTTAATATGTAATCCTGTTAATGTAGGTAGTTAGGCAGACATGAACAGGGCAGGAAAGAGTCCCCTCACCATCCAGGAATGTCAGGTGACCATCAGGTGATGGTTAGGTAGTTGTTAAACTGTCTCTCTAAAATACTAATTGGTCACACCCCTGGTGCCAGGGAAAGGCAGTCTCCCAATACATGAAAAACACCCAAAGCTGGTGGTCAGCAGCTTCCCAATAAGATCTCAGAAGCTGGGCAAGTGGGTTCAAGCATGCATACTAAGAGGCAAAATGGCAGAGTTTAACTCATATATAACCTTTATCTAGGAACACTTGACTGATAAGGAAAAAAATGCCTCAAGTGAGCATGCATACAATTGCAGTAAACACACTGCGTGTGGCCCCTCCAAAATGCTGGCAGGCCACTGCACATGTAGAATGCCAATCTATAAAACACCAAGTCAAAGGTAAAACTGGGTGCTTGAATCTCTTAAGTTGCCTGCTTGACCCTCCTCCAAGTGGATTTTACTTCCTTTCATTCCTGCTCTAAAACTTTTTAATGAACTTTCACACTTGCTTTAAAACTTGCCTCAGTCTCTCCCTCTGCCTATGCTCCTTAGACGATTGTTTCTTCTGAGGGGGCAAGAAGTGAGGTTGCTGCAGTCCTGTATGAATTCACTGCTGCCAACAATCCCAAAATTTCTTTGTTAGAGTATCCAAATAGTATCCATGCAGCAGATACATTTTCCCACAAACATTTGTGAAAGGAAAATTAAAACTCAGGACCTCAATTCACTATGCCAAAAAGAAAAAATTAAAACTGAAAAATTAAATTAAAAGGAAAAATTAAACAGAGTCATGCAAGAAGCTGCCTTTCCTTTTGTTCCTAAGCAAACAGCTACAGAAAAAAGGTTAAAGAACTCCACAGGTAGCCACTCTATGTTCACCTTATCTTATGTAAAGTGCCACAAGATGAATACATAATTGACTATTCCCCTACCTGCTCCTATTTTCTTGGAACATATGGGTAACTATACCCTTATTTCTCTCCAGCCCACTTTTACGCCTTTAAATATTGAAGCCTCAAATTCATCTTTGGAGAAAGGCACAGATCACAAATTGTTTCTGTGATTCCATGTTTTCTTCTTCCAGGTATGTCCTTAACCTTGGCAAAGTAAACTTCTAAATTGATTGAAACCTGTCTCAGATACTTTTGGGTTTACACATTGTAGGTCTACAATGTGCAAATTACCTGCATAATGTCAGAGACATAGTTCTTGCCCTAAAGGAGCCTCAAATCCATAAATATAGAACTCCAAAGACACATACTGTGTTCTGGGTGGTAGGTACTATCACAGAAGTAAACCTGAGCAGAGAGGAGGGAGTAAGGAAAACCAGGTGGCTTGGAACTTTCTTTGCCAGGTGGTGTGAGAGAGACATGAGCTGCACAGTAGGAGATCTACAGGGCCTGAGAGGCTTGTGCTACAAAGCAGAGAACCATTTCAGCCTCATTAGCACTCTTGAAGCAGTTCTGCCACCTCCATAAAAAGAAGCTCCTAAACCTGGCTTAGGGGAATGAATAGGAAAAGCTATCAGTGCTTAGTAGGCAGGCTCTTTAACATGCATTCATGCTGCTGGTCTGAATGTCAAATAAGGGGCACCAAAGTGTGACCCAGAGAGACAAAAATCACTGCATTGATCCTGTTTAGGTCCTCTTCTGCATTCTCATTAAAACAAAAAATGTAAACTGAAATCTATCCAAGCATAAATTTCACTGAGCCATCCACAGCCCTGGCTGGGCTTTATGCCGAATTTGCTGATATCAATTAGTTACATCTGTATTCTTCAACGTTTTCAGTAATTCAATTTATTAGGAGACCAGATTTACCCACCACCAATTTTCATTTCCATCCAGTTCATCTTTGGTACCCAAATCATTTTAGAGAGACTACTACATAAAGATACAGGTGTGTGCCAGAGCTGAAAACATAATTTGTTTCATCCTTCTAGGGATCAAAGTTATTTGCCAAGTATAGCCTTAACATTTGGGTGACCAGATTAAGGCATAAGACTTTTTTTTTAAGAATAATTTTTCCATTCTTTTCTTAAAAAAAAATCCAATATAATGTTGACTAGAAGGTATTGTGAATTGTTTTTAAAAATCCTCCAATTAATCATATGCATGTGCATATATTTATTTTAAATTGAATGCCTATTTAGATTTTGTTTAGTTATGAAATATTTTAAGCATATGGAAAACCATAGAAACAAAAGTCACTTAGTACCCAGTATCTACAATAACATTTTGTCTTTTTTTTTTTTTTTTTTCAGAATTCCTAATCTTTCAGGCCCAATTACTATCACTATCTTGAGAGTGGAGAGTATCTTTCCCATGCATACTTTTACATTTTTATTACATATGCATGCCCCCTAATATCATACAGTATTGTTTTATGTTGGTTTTAATTGATAAATGTGGTATATTGAGCATATTTTTCAACATGCTTTGTACTTTATATTATTGAGATTTATACATCTTGGTACACACAGCTCTCACTCATTTAACTTCTAACATTATATAAATGTACGCTTATGTTGTATTGTTATAGATACTTTTAATTATTGTTTTTGCTACTGTAATGAAAGCAATGAACTCTTCTGTACATGTATTCTGCAATGTGTAAGATTTCTCTGGAAAATATACTTAGAAATTAAGCGACTGGGTCATAGTCGAATATTCATCTTTTATAAACTGTCAATTTTGTGCTGTAAATAAGTATTCTCTTTTCTCCACATCCTCACCAACATTCAGTTTTTAGCCTTCAAATTCTATCAATCTGAAAATCACAGAATGTATCCCATTGTATTGCAAATAACTTCTTCTAGTATGTAGTTTTTATTTTTTATAGTTTCCTTTGATGAATAGACATTTAAAATTTTCATAAATCTAACTTGTAAATATCTTTTTTATGATTCAAGATTTATGTATCTTGTTTAATTATTTTTTCTCTTCACAAAGTATGATCATAAAATATTCTCATTTTTCTTAGGCTATCAAGATGTTATTTTTACATTTTTGTCTTAATTCACTTCAAATTGATTTTTGTGCATAGTGTAAAGTAGGAATCAAAGTGTACTATTTCCAAATTAAAAAAACAATTGTATCAGGACTATTGATTAAATTGTCCTTTCCCATGGTTTTGCAATGCTTCCTCAGTCATAGATTAAGTTTCCATATATGGGCTTTCTAGTCTGTTTTACTGGTTTACTTACCTATTTCCATACTAACACTATGCTTTTTAAAAATAATACATACTGAAATATAGTAGTGAGATTTTCTACATCTTGTCTTTTTAAAAATTGCATAAGAAATTCTTGCTCCTTTGCTTCTTAATTAAATGTTTAAAATCAGTTCTGAAGTTATACACATATATACATGTCTTTGGGATGTTGGGATTGAGATTTTGTGTTGGGATTTGTGTGATCACAGTGAATTTAACATTAATTTGGCAAGATTGACATGATACTGAGTTTTTATATCCATAAATATGTCATCTTTCCACTTATTTAAGCCTTCTTTCCATTATGTTTCATACACTTCTGCCCATTTTTATTAATAGATGTATTCCTAGACCCCTAACAACTTATTTCTTATATTAAGTGATATATTGTACAATTACATTTTCTGTTATCGTAGTTAGGAATGTAATTGACATATATATATGTGTGTGTATATATATATATATATAAAATATGTAGCAAGCATTCAGGATACTCATTAATTTTATTAATTTGTCTATAGATTTTCATGAGGTTTTTACATAATTACAGAGTTTCTGTATCACTATAGTTTTTCTTTCTTTCAAGTCCTTAACCTTTTATTACCTTTTCTTGTCATGCTGTCCTGAACACTGAATATAATGTTGAATAGAAATATCAGGCCAGGCATGGTGGCTCACACCTATAATCCCAGCACTTTGGAAAGGCAAGGCAGGTGGATCACAAGGTCAGGAGATCAAGACCATCCTGGCTGACATGGTGAAACCCCGTCTACACTAAAAATACAAAACAATTAGCAGGGCATGGTGGCATGTGTCTGTAATCCCAGCTACTTGAGAGTCTGGGGCAGGAGAATCACTTGAACCCAGGAGGTGGAGGTTGCAGTGAGCCAAGATTGTGCCACTGCACTCCAGCCTAGGTGACAGAAGGAGACTGTCTCAAAAAAAAAAAAAAAAGAAAGAAAAAGAAATATCAAACATTGTTTTTAAATATCCACAAATTAACAAAACACATGCATGAATACATACATATTTGTTTATTTTTATGTCAGCGCCTATTTAGTTCTAATTACAAGTTTGTAAATTTCTTTGCTCACTACTGACACTCTTCTGCTATGGATCCAAATCATTACCTCCTGAAATATATCTGTTTTTATTTTATTCTCACTCAAAGAAATTTTTTGTGTATAAAATTCTAGGTTCATACTTTTTCAGCATGTTATGGATAGTATTCACTTGTCTTCCTTCCTTTATCATTGCTGATTACAGCATGGCTACTGATTTAATAATTCTTCCTCTGTAGGTAATCTTTGATTTTACTCTTGCCGCTTTTAAAATGTTCTCTTTGTCTTTGACATTTTGTAGTTTTGCTACAATGTGTCTATATGTGGATTTTGTTTTCCTTATTCTACTTAGCACCTGTGTGTTTTCAGGCTGCAAACTCATGTATTTCCATTAGTACTAAAAATCTTCATCAATTGTCTCCTTACATATCATCTCTTCCCCACTCTTTCTTTTCTCCCTTTGAAATTCTTGTTAGGGTTTTGTTTATCTTATTCTGTACTCCATTTCTCTTAACCACTTTTCAGTATTTGCTATTTCTATATGTTTTTATGCTTCATTTTAAGCCATTTCCTTAGAGGTTTCTTTTACTATTTCCCTTTTTAGCTGTATCATTTCTATCATTTTTATTTGATTCTTGTTCACATTTGTCTGTCCTATTTTCAGGATCTTATTCTTCTTGGTTTCTAGTTCTTTTATCTCTTTAATACATCAAATATATTTATTTTATAGTCTTTTTCAGATTGTTCTATTAGCCAAGGTTTTATAGAGTATTAATCCTCCAAATGGTTGTCTCTACTAACTTTACCTAATAAATGTTCTTTGTGTAGTTAGTAACTTTTTGTAAATTGTAAGCTAATTTTTAGCTGAAGATTATTTTTCTAGTGTGGGATTCCAAAGTATTCTATTTTTTGAACTATCGGTACAAAGCATTTTTACATTTGTTTCTGCTGGTTACCTAAAAGTACTTATTGTTTAACAATGTTCAGAATCACACTGTTGGTTATTTTTCAATTAAGGAATCCTACACAAAACTAGTAATATACATTCGGATTCCATATCTGTACATAGATTTTCCAGTGGAACTTTTTTCACTCAGCTTAGGCTAAGATAAGCTTTCTTGTGACTCATCTCGCAGCCTTAACAATGTTCCATATGTGTGTACAGGCATCTCAGTTACAGAATTTTAGTTCACAACCCAAAACCAAACTTGCTGTCCTATCATGGGTATTACCTGGCCCTAACTGCCAATGAAGGATCCAATGAGATATCAGATTACAAGGCTATTACACTGGTAGTAGGGTTTTTTTTTTTTTTCCTTCTGATGATTATTTAAGATTTCCCTTTTAATTTTTTAAAATCAGCTATTTACATGTGAGGGGCAGGTGTAGGGAGAGGTGTGCACACACCCAGACTTGTCTGTTTATTAGGCTATATTTTATATAGCATTTCTACCTATTTGTGATAAGAGGGGTTCAATACTAGGTTGGGCCACATAATTGACAGAACTAAGAAGTTTGATTAATTCACGAATACAGAAAAACTTAGATTATATTGAACATTCCTTTTTGGGAAGCTTTTTGTATTTTTCCTATAGTGTTCAGTCAACTTATATAATCAAACAAATTTTCATCCACATGCTTATTACTTACTGTATCTAGATCCTTGGATTCATCTCTAGTTTCTGGTTTCTCAACTAAGAAAGACTCAAATCAAGCTTCTTCGTAAGAATTGTGTTTTAAAGAGTATTTCAATTGTAACAATAGATATATTGATGATACATCATAATAGCTATTCATTTTATGAAGATATCTAAAGCATAAGTCTTATGTCACTGGACGGAAATTAATTAAATCAATAAGGAGTAATTCCAACATGTCATTATTTTACAGGAGAATAAATGGTTTTGGCTGAATAACATTTTTAAGTAAAAGATAAAATCTTCTCCCACTTTCATTAACAAAGTGTCCATCTCACTAAAATAAAATGAATGGGTGCTTTTTAAAATTCTCATTTCCACAATTGTCTAATAAAACTCCCAAGAATACTGATCTAATTTTATTATTCAAAATTCTTTTTATATTATGAATCATTTAAGTGTGTGCAGGCCAGTTGCTAGAGGAAACAAGAACTGTCCTTGATCAAAGAATTGTACAATCAAACACGTAAACAGAATATTAGATTCTGATAGATGTTTGAGCTGCATTTCCAAAGGATGATGTGTGACAAACTAAGACAATTCAGTATCATTCAGCCTACGAAGTAGGGAGTGGCAAAAGAAATAGTATGAGGCCAGGGCCTTGTATTCCATGCTAACAATTTCAAACTTTATTTGGAAGATGATTGACAGCCATCAAAGAAGTTTAAGCAAGGAAGTCATGATATAGTCAGATCATTTTAGGTGGATGATAAATTTGAAGGGTTGAATATAGGGATAGGGATACTAGTTAGGAGGCTATTTTAATATCCTAAGGAAGAATCAGTACAGATAAAGGGTTGTCACAATAGAATTGGAGATGTAGGAAACATAACTGATAAATATTTAGGAAGTAAATCATTAGGGCTTAGAGACCATAACATTTAGTAAAGAATATGATAGGAAAAAAGAAGTTTCAGGTGACTCCAAGACTTCTGGCTTCAGTGATGTAGTGGATAGTGGTGCCATTAACTGAGACAAGGAAGATGGAAGGAGAAGCAGACATGAGGAAATTAATGAGTTTTAAGTGCCTTTGGGAACAAGATACACAAGCACAGTGCTTAGGTGAGCAGGTAGGGGTAGAGAATGAGATTTTTTTTTCCATCATTAATATATAAATCGTGGTTAAGTATAAACTCTAGATAGTATCTGTGTTTGAGAAGCAAATAGATGATGAGATTAAAGTGGACTATCAAGAGTGGAAGGAGAGTCCTATAAGCCAAAAGAGCAGAATTTCAGTCTGAAAATGTATGGAGCTGTGTGTGTGTGTGTGTGTGTGTGTGCGCGCGCGTGCGCGCGTTTCATTGCTAATGGTGGTCCCATTTACATACTTTGAAGTTAATTCTATTTACTATCTTCACTCTTTATAAGAATTCACCATCCATAGCAGAAACTTTTGTATGAAAATGCAACTATTAAAAGTAAACAACATATTCAAATTCAAAAACGTAACAGGAAAATTATGAAATTCAAAAACATAACAGGAAAAGGAGTAGGGAGGAGCTAAAGAGTATACACAAGGATAACTTTGATGCAGTATCTCTGGTGTTTCTTAAGAAAGCAAATTCCTCAAGATACTAGCAATCTTGTTCATGAATGCAAAATGCCACTGGATAAATATGGTTCCAGACAAGAATGAAAGTTTTATCACGCAGCTCATTTTTCTATCAGCCAGCAGGGTGCTGCCATTGTTAAGTCATTGTTAATGGAAGAACTAAAAAGCTCTTTTTAAAGAGACAGACATACCTTTATGCCGAAGTAACTAACTAAAAATTCCTGCTATTACGCAAATTAAAAACCAGGAGACAAATTTTAATTAAAAATATTTATAGCAAGTGGAATAACAGCTGCCAGTTTCTCTCACCACTCCTGAATGTGTTTTGCAGCTGGCTATAATTCTCTCTTGTTTCAATCAGCTTAACCAATAATAACAGCTGTTCACTAGACAGGGGACATTTTATCAGCACCCATTTGATATGTAGTAACTGCTAAAGAAATCTTTAACATGAACCATTTTTAAGAGAATCACACTATGACTTGATGGATCATTGTCTAAAGAACTTTTTTGTTTCTCTAAATGAGTAAAAAATTCCTTTGACCTCTCAACCATCTCCATCTTTCATAAGGCTCAAGCATGTCCATGAATTTCTTAGTTTAGTCATATAAAACTCTAAGAACATTTTAGACCATATTAAGCAAAATTACGGGAGGAAAAGCATAACAAGAAAGAGGATTGGGAGGAGCTAAAGAGTATATACGAGGATGACTCTAATGCAGTACTTCTGTTGCAGTATTTCTGATACAGTGTTTTTAAGAGCTCATGTTCTTCAAAATACTAGCAATGTTGTTCATGAATGCAAAACACCACTCAGTCAGAGCCTAATCACAGCCTTTGTTTGTTTATTTGGTTTTGTTGTTTACTAAGTTCTCAGTGTTTCTCTGCCTAGGAAGACATTCTGTTCTAGTTCACGAAAGACAGAAAAGTCAGACAAGAAGTCAGTGAAATGAACTGAAGTTGCTTAAACCAATGACACATATGAAGACAAAACATTTAGTAAATCTATGACGTGGTAAGAGAGGAAACTGATGACTCATTTGAAGGGGATTCACAGTAGACTCTACAGCTCAGAGCTTACTGAATGAAGGCAACATTGCTGTTGTATACTCAGGTGGAGTAAAACAGATCTGATTAGCATGGCTTAATAATTAAAGGAAAAAAGTATTTTCTTAAGAAAAAGTATAAGATAGGTTATTAGAGAAAATCTTAACAGAACTCATAATCTTGCTATTAAAGGAAACAGCAAAAAATAGTTTAATTGAAACTTCCTTCTTATAACAGATCCAAGGTACAATAAATGGGACATGATTATGATTTTCGATGTTTCCAAGATTCCTTTGGGATACGCCTTTCTAAAGATATTCTCAGCTTCCATATATTAGAAACTTTTATGGAATTAAATTAGATACCAGAGGTCAACTGGATCCCTAATTTTATTCCCTAAATGTTGTATAAATTAAACTTTTTACTGGAAGCATTTATTGAGTCATAAAAAAGATAACATTAAAAATAAGTAATTTTTGGCTGGGCACAGTGGTTCACACCTATAATCCCAGCACTTTGGGAGGCCAAGGTGGGTGGATCACCTGAGCTCAGGAGTTCAAGACCAGCCTGGCCAACATGATGAAACCCTTTTTTTTTTTTTGAAATACAGAAAGAAAAGAAGGAAAAAGAAAAATTAGTTGGGACTGGTGGCACACGCTTGCTGTCCCAGTTACTAGGGAAGGTAAGGTGGTAGGATCACTTGAGCCTGGTCAGCAGAGGTTGCAGTGAGCGAAGATCACACCACTGCACTCCAATCCTTCATATTTAAGTATGAAGTTGCTGAGCAATCCTTTTAAAATAACATGAAACAGACTGAAACTGTACATGAGGATTAGAGAGAGTCAACCAGAAACAGGAGACTGGATACTGGACCACGAAACCTGAGTTTGAAGCACAGATTTTTTTTTAATTGTATTTTGGGCTCTGGTGTACACGTGCACATCCTGCATCCTGCAGGATGGGTGCATAGGTACATACATGCCATGGTGGTTTGCTGTCTCCATCCCCCCACCCCCACCGCCGGTCGCCTACATCAGGCATTTCTCCCAGTGTTATCCCTCCCCATCCTCCCTGCCCCACTGCTGTCCCTCCCCTCCCACCTCCCCACCCCTCCACCCAGCCCTGTGAGTGTTGTTCCCTTCCCTGTGCCCAAGTGTTCTCATTGTTCATCACCCGCCTATGAGAGAAAACATGCAGTGTTTGGTTTTCTGTTCTTCTGTTAGTTTGCTGAGAATGATGGTTTCTAGATTCATCCATGTCTCTACAAAGGACACAAACTTGTCATTTTTTATGGCTGCATAGTATTCCATGGTATATATGTGCCACGTTTTCTTTGTCCAGTCTATCATTCATGGGCATCTGGGGTGGTTCCAGGTCTTTGCTATCATAAACAGCACCGCAAAGGACATACTTGTGCATGTGTCTTTATAATAGAGTGATTTATGATCCTTTGGGTATATACCCAGTAATGGGATTGCTGGGTCAAATAGAATTTCTATTTCTAGGTCCTTGAGGAATCACCACACTGCCTTCCACAATTGTTGAGCTAATTTACACTCCCACCAACAGTGTAAAAGTGTTCCTTTTTCTCCACATCCTCTCCAGCATCTGTTGTGTCCAGATTTTTTAATGCTTGCCATTCTAACCAATGTGACATGGTATCTCAATGTAATTTTGATTTGCATTTCTCTAATGACCAGTGATGATGAGCATTTTTTCATGTTTTTCGGCCACATATATGTCTTCTTTTAAAAAGTGTCTGTTCATATCATTCACCCACTTTTGAATGGGTTTATTTCTTAGAAATCTGCTTTAGTTCTTTGTAGATTCTGGATATTAGCCCTTTGTTAGATGGGTAGACTGTAAAAAATTTTTTCCCATTCTGTTGGTTGCCACTTCACTCTAATGATTGTTTCTTTTGCTGTGCAGAAGCTCTGGAGTTTAATTAGATCCCATTTGTCTATTTTGGCTTTTGTTGCCAATGCTTTTGGTGTTTTAGTCATGAAGTCCTTGCCTATGTCCTGAATGGTATTGCCTAGGTTTTCTTCTAGGGTTTTTATGGTGTTAGTTCTTATGTTTAAATCTTTAATCCATCTGGAGTTAATTTTTGTATAAGGTGTAAGGAAGGGATCCAGTTTCAGCTTCCTGCATATGGCTAGCCAGTTTTCCCAACACCATTTATTAAACAGGGACTCCTTTCCCCATTGCTTGTTTTTGTCTGGTTTGTCAAAGATCAGATGGTTGTAGATGTGTGGCATTGCCTCTGAGGCCTCTGTTTTGTTCCATTGGTCTATATCTCTGTTTTGGTACCAGTACTATGCTGTTTTGATTACTGTAGCCTTGTAGTGTAGTTTGAAGTCAGGTAGCGTGATGCTTTCAGCTTTGTTCTTTTTGCTTAGGATTGTCCTAGCTATGCGGGCTCTCTTTTGGTTCCATATGAAGTTTAAAGTGTTTCTTTTTTTTTTCCAGTTCTGTGAAGAAGGTCATAGGTAGCTTGATGGGGATAGCATTGAATCTATAAATTACTTTGGGCAGTATGGCCATTTTTCACAATATTGATTCTTCCTAACCATGAGCATGGAATGTTTTTCCATCTGTTTGTATCCTCTCTTATTTCCTGGAGCAGTGATTTGTAGTTCTCCTTGAAGAGAACTTTTACATCCTTTGTTAGTTGTATTCCTAGGTATTTTATTCTCTTTGTAGCAATTGTAAATGGGAGTTTGCTCATGATTTGGCTCTCGGTTTATCTGTTATTGGTGTATAGGAATGCTTGTGATTTCTGCACGTTGATTTTGTATCCTGAGACTTTGCCAAAGTTGTGAAGCATAGATTTCTTATGGCTGCCCATAGCAACCCAAGTTTTGAAATACTTAATTGAAAAAATCTCATTAAATTTATAGTTAAAGGTCCTTCTCTATACCAGACTTTTTTGAGGCAAGAAGGAAAGAAATGCCTTGTTTTTGCCCAGGCTGGAGTGCAATGGCACAATCTTAGCTCACTGCAACCTTCGCCTCCCAGGTTCAAGCAATTCTCCTGCCTCAGCTTCCCAAGTAGCTGGGATTACAGGCATGTGCCACCACACCCAGCTAATTTTGTATTTTTAGTAGAGAAGGGGTTTCTCCATGTCAGTCAGGCTGGTCTTGAACTCCTGACCTCTGGTGATTCGCCTGCTTCAGTCTCCCAAAGTGCTGGGATTACACGTGTGAGCCACCACACCTGGCCCATTTTTATATTTACATTAAAGTGAAGAGTACTACACAACTTTAAGGGCTTTTCCTGCTCTGATTTTCTTCTGAAACTTTGAGTGCCTCCATTTGAGTTGCTGCACTAAATTTACAGGGAAGTCATAAAAATAGGAAGCCAAATTTACATTTTATAGGGCCAGAAGCTTCATTTTAAAATAGAAGAGAGTTGTGAGGAAATAGGAATGAAGTCAGAGAAATCATAAAGGAGAGAAGCATCTGATGTAAGAGAGAGAAAGAGAGAGAGAGAGTGTGTGTGCGTGTGTGTGCATGTGTGTGTTTTAAGGTGAAAGTAGAAAGACAAAATTAAAGGGAATTAGAGTGAGAATTTGTTCAATTGGATGCTTTTATTACAATACTTTACTTTTTATGCTTAGAACAACTGATGTATTTGAAGCCATTACAGTTTATCTACTTTTTGTGCAAAGCAAAAAAATACAAATATGGGGACTTTGAGATGGCAACTTAACAAGCAGAAATGATAGCAAAATCCTTCATTCTTTCTACTGCTTTTCACTGGACATCCCCATTGAGACTAGTTACTGGCTGCTGTGTAATCCTTGTGTTTATAAAAGGACACGCTTATGATTTTCTAATCAGATCAGAACAGAATAATTAATGTCTGCAAGGTACAAGTGGTTATCCCTGCTCTAATTCCATAAGCACCAGCGATTATCAATTAAAGATGCTCCCCTCAATCTGCTATGAAAAAATTTACATGTTGGAAGCTGGTTGAATTTTTATTTATACCAAATTTCTAGTGTTTTACAACCTGCTTTTCTTTCACAACCTGCTTTTCATGCTTGGAGAAATTTTTATGGACATGATTTGCATCTTGATTCTTCAAGTTATGAACTAACCATAGGACATGAACGAAAAGGGGTAAGCCTCTACATCTTCTGTTATCACGCTAAAGTTGTATGACATGTTACCATTGCATGGCTCTTTACCAGTTTATTTTATTTTAAACCACCTTGGATCTGCATGACTTTGTGTCTACCTTTTAAAGTTCTACTGCATTTATCATTTAAATGCATTTAGAAGACACAGTCATACTTTTATAAGAGTATTCACAGCACTTCTGTAAAATTTATCCTAACGTCTCAGAGAGAAGGAAATAAGAAATAAGTGATTAGTTAGAAAATTGCAAAGCATTCCTTTGTTTTCCTTCCTTCCTTCTAACTCATCCTTGTGGTTCTTTCTGGATTAGTGGGGAGGGGTGGGTTGCAAGGATAAAAGATCTCGAGGAGCCTAAACTGAAAAGAACCTGTGGAACCAGAAAGGTAAGTCAACTAGAAAGGAAGAGAATAGGTGTAATCAAATATAACTTGATGAATGTTAATTAGCTCTCTTACTTATACCCCAGTACTCTAATTTATTATAAAGCATTGAGTAGAAAAAAACTTGAAATTTCCATTTTCCTCTGTTTACTAGAGATATATTCTTTTACTCATTCAAACTAAAATTAAGACAAGCCTCAACTTCAAAAAGTTTTGGAGTTTATAAGATATATTTAGTTATTTATAAAGAAAGCCTATTGAATAGACATAAAATTACAAACTGGCTTATCAATCTTAGTCTTGATTTGTTCTTTATGAACCTTTATATAAACAAAAGGGATCTTTTACTCTCTGGTAGGAAATATATCTTGCTTCATGCACTTTTATGGCACATTTGGTGACCTTACATTATTTTTATTTGGTGATTGACCAGAGGTTCAATGATCAACTTTGGTTCAAATATAACTTATTTAATTGTATGTTTCTTTCTTTCTTTCTTTTTTTTGTTGAGATGGAGTCTTGCTGTGTCACCCAGGCTGGAGTGCAGTGGCACGATCTTGGCTCACTGCAACCTCCACCTCCAGGGTTCAAGCTATTCTCCTGCCTCAGCCTCCTGAATAGCTGGGACTAAAGGCACGCCACCAGGCCCGGCTAATTTTCATATTTTTTTTCAGTAGAGATAGGGTTTCACCATATTGGCCAGGCTGTTCTTGAACTCTTGACCTCATGATCCACCCGTCTCAACCTCCCAAAGTGCTGGGATTACAGGGATGAGCCACTGCACCCAGAAATTGTATGTTTCTTTTATCTTTTTTTTAATGTTGGCAGTATTTAACAACCAGATCTGGATTTAAAGAAATAATGTAACAACTGCTTTCACAAGGCAGCACGAGGTGATGTCAGCACACCCTAGGGAGACCAGGAAAAAAAAAAATAGGCATAAAAAGCCACAAGAATATTTAGACAAGGCAAACACAAAATCTCCTATGCTATGTGAGTCATTTATATGGTGGATTGATTTTACGTTCATTAATATTTGTTGAGAACTTATTAATGCCAGGAAGCTCTTTGTATAATTTCTTATTTGTTCTTCACAATAATCTTATGGACTTGAATCACTAGTAGCCTTTTTTAATAGATGAAGAAACACACATAGAGAAGGAAAACAATTTTTCTAGTGAGGGGACAAGGATTAATTCCAGTTTTATTTGGCTCAAGAGCCCATGCTCTTAACAAAGACATGTATCAGGTCCCCTCATGCCCCGATGAGAGACTTCACAGACCTCAAAGTCACTCACAGCCCTGACTTAGAAGATCAGTGGATTTGCTCCTTCAACAAGAAAATTTAAATTAGCAAACATCATGTGGAAAAAGTAAATTACAAATATTGAGAAAGAAGCATTTCACTTTGACCCAATTCCATCTAAATTCTAAGAAAGTGTGGACATACTCCTCAGATGACTAAAGTGTTTACTTTCACATACTTATTTTCATCTGTGCTTTCCAATTTCTGAAGAAATATATAAAATTTAGTAAGACTAAATGCTTTTTTTTTTTCATTTCCTAGGTTTCCAACAATTGTTCTGGGAAGAGTGGGCTTGGTTCTCCCTCTGCCTTGTCAGAGTGATTAATTAGATTTAATTTCATGCTCTCTCCTCTGCTGTCCTTTCCCTTTCCCCAGTGACTAATAACTCATCTACAAAGTCCAAACAAATGGCCTCCATATCTAGTTTTTTATTTTTGGAAGTTTTCCCCAGCCAGAATGCATAGAACCTCTTCACAGACAGCAGCTTAGAAATTCCTGGCTAGGATTCCTGCCCTTAACAGCCGCACTTGATACAGCTAGATGGCCCCGTTGACTGATATCTTGGGTGGCATCATGCCAGCTGAAAAGTTGTCAAGCTATTTGAATCAAGAATCAGCACTAGGCAGTGATAAATACAGATGGGCAGCCTGCAAAGCAACTCTGTGAGAGGCCGTATCTTCTCCAGGAAGTACCCTTGTGCCAGTACTAAAGCATTAACACCACGTGTCTTTTTCTACACTTGACATCTGTGGACACTTAGAGTGTGTGACAAAAGGAAGAAGAGAAGGAAGATGGAAAAGACGAGAGAGTTATAGGTGTGGCTAGCAAACCATAGAGAGGGATTGCAGTGGGGGCCCAAGAGTCCATTAGGAACCCTGCCTCCCTGACTATTTATCATGCAGCATGAGCACTAAGAGGTGCCTCATTTCAAGGCCAGAGCTTAAGCACAATTGAAGAAAGAGGTTGGGAATGAACAAGTCAAACCTGTTTCTAGCCATGCCACAGACCTTCAAAAAAGGGGAAAAGAGTCCATTACTCATTATGCCACGTGAGCACCAGATGAACCCTTAGGGTGGGAAACAGCCCCTTTCCAAGACACAGACACAAAGAAATGAGTTTAAACATGTCATAAAGCCAGATCATTCTGAGGAGGTGAGAAGACACAGCTGTTGGGACAGTTCCAGACATCCAGAGGAATTTGACATAGCTTTAATAAATTCATCAGTGAAATGAAGATATCTGGTAGTCTAAATATGTGAATAAGCACGGAAGGACTTCAGATTCGGGCTTTGTGGGGCTGAAACACTGCCTTATGGCTAATTTAAGGCTCAGGAAGTTTAGCAACTGGCCCAGTATAATTTTTCAGATAATCCTCAATTTCCTCATCTGTAAACTGAGAATAAAACTAAAACATATCTCACAGTGTTGTGATTAGGTGCGAATGAGACAATTTGTACAAAGCACTTATTAAATGGTAAAGTCCATATACATGCATCATTGAGCTTTTTAGAGTAGCTCACTCCTTTGTAAAAATGACTTATGATACTGATCTCTATCATTGATAATTTTTCAAAATAATATACAAAACACATCTTATAAGTCATGACTCTAGTATTGGTGCTACAATTGTTTTTAAATTGGCAGTGTTTCAAAAGCAGTCATCTTGGGATACCATGTCTTCAATTTTTATTTTTTAACAAGGTCTCACTCTGTTGCCCAGGCTGGAGTGCAGTGGTGCAATCATGGCTCACTGTAGCCTTGACATCCTATACTCAGGTGATCTTCTAACCTCAGCCTCCCAAGTAGCTAAAACTATAGTCTCACACCACCACGTCTGGCTAATTTTTATTTTTGGTAGAAAAAGGGTCTCCCTATGTTGTCCAGGCTGGTCTCAAACTCCTGGGCTCAAGCAATCCTCTTGCCTTGGCCTCCCGAAGTGTTGGGATTACAAGCATGAGCCAACATGCCCAGCTGGGATACCATGTCTTCAGACTAACAAGGAAGTCCTTTCACTTCTTAAGTCATCCTGTTGCGTTACCTTTGGAATCTATATACAAACTGAAGAAAAAAAATCATTCCTCATTTATGACCCAAAATAGTATTCACCTTATTTACCTGACAATACTTTGTATGACTTTTGCCTCAGATCCAAAATCAAGTTTATACTCAAAGGAAGATATGTATATTATGGTTTATGGTTACAATTTCACATAACCTTACTTTTTGGACCTACTTGCAATTATTTAGACTAGGTTGGGTAGGTACAGCCAAGCCTAACTTAAGATAAAGAACCTGAGGGAGAGAGAGACAGAGAAACAGAGACAGAGAGAGAGACAGAGACAGAGAGAGAGAGAGAGCCAGAAAGAGAGAGAGAGAGCATATATACTCTGATGCAAACTCCGATTTTTCTGTCTCCAAGGGGATCTCTTATCCCAGAGAGAAATTTTTCCCATTCCTTGGGTTGTTCCCTTATTCCATCAAATCCTCAAATCATTAAGTCAGTTCTAAAGTATGCTTGCAAAAAAGTGCTTTGAACAATGTTAACACCATTGGCATATGAATATAGTCTCCCACAAGAGCCATATTCAAATTTCTGACATTTTCACAAGTGTGAGTTCTGATGTAGTCATTTAAAAATCTGTTCAAATTTGTATCTTAAAACAACCTTGTGTATTATTTCTAAATCTCTTATTTTCAAAAGAAACAGGCTCAGAAGGTTTAGGGACTATAAATATTCATTGAGATTAGTTGAACTGCCAAATCAGTATTACAGCAAGTCAGAAGCATGGTGATTTAAAAAAAAAGGAAAAAGAAAAGAAAAGGATGCCCCTATGTATGCAGCATTATCAGTGTAAGGTTATTTTCAAATTTTGGACTTATTTTTCAATCTTGGAAACTCATTCCACATTGATTCTGTTTTTTCTTAACATGTCAAAATGAAATCCTAAAAATTCAATGTTACTTCTTCAGAGAAGTCTTTATTCTCCCTGTCCCTCCAGACTATAAATGGTTTCTTTCTGTGTTCCACTAACACTTAGCTTATGACTTTTTTTCTTTTTTTAACACTGGCACATTACTTTCTAGTTGTTTATTTGTATCAGTCTCCAATTTATACACTATGAGTTCCTTGAAGGCAGGGGCCCCTTCTGGTTCCTCTTTTCTAGCCCATAGCATGGTGCCCCATACATAAAAATACGCTCAATAAATGCTTGATGATTGAATACATGCAGAAAATTTAAATTATGAGAATGTAAATAAATAAAAAGGAAAAGGAGTTTATAACATATAAACACACAGCAAACCCAATCAAATGGTTATCTATTTATCATCTTCGCTTTTGCTCTCAGAAAAGTGTTAGGCATTTTGATTCAGAGAATTCTAAACAGCATGCAGCCATAGCCACCTCAGAAGGACCTGAGCTGAGGACACTGCCTGTGGATTACAGTTGTTAATAGAATTATTTTTAGTCCCTCTATTTAGTTGAATGCATTCCTTTGTGGGGAATTTAAAGTGCTTCATTCACATGTCTGCTTAATTGTCACAATCCTGTGAGCTGTGTAGGGACAAGATTAGCACTCTACTTCATGAATGAGGAAGCTGGAGAAGGTTGACTCATTCAAGACCACTCAGGTAGCTCTTAGGAAAGAGAAGATTGAAAATGCTTTTCTTATTCTTGGCATTTCTGTTGTGTGGAATTGCCATTGATTTTAGCATCAGAGTAATCAAAGCTTGAGCCACTGAGAGATCCAAACATTCACAAACCTGAGACTCTCCATGGCTATAAAATTCAAAGCTGCCACAACCAAGAACATACTGAGTCAGATCCTTTCTACCTTCTAATATGTCAGGCCTGGGGCTTAGTTTCTGTGCATTCCTTCCCTGGAACCAGCTACATAATTTTCGGGGCCCTGTGCAAAGTAAAACTGCATACTCCTTGTTCAAAAAGTATTAAGAATTTTAGGAAGGATTCTACAGAGCATTCAATGAAGTGTTCAGGGCATTATATCTGAGATCGCTCATTCAGGCAAGTAGCTTTGTTCTTGCTATTCCATCATCTCCCAGATCTTCATCAAGTTTTACTTAACTATTACTTCAAATGTCTTCTATCTTCTCTGCTTGCTTTCAGTAACATTATCCAGTGTACCCTTTATGTGAGCATTTGGGTGAAATTACTAAAATAAAGATCTGTTGAGGTCATTACCTTGTTAAAAATCTTTCAAAGATTATTTCTTATCTCCTGGATAAAGTAAAACTTGTTCTGCTTCTCCTTATTTATTGCCATATTAAAAAACATCAAAACTCAGTGGCTTAAAACAGTCACCATGTATTTGCTTATAATTCTGGGTTTGGCAGTTGAAGAAGAGATCAGCTGAGACATCTTGTCCCGCTCTCTGGAGTACTGCTGCGCTTACTTATGTATTTTGTGGTCAGGTGACAGTTCAGCCAGTGGCTAGCTGGCCCCAGATGGCAGTTGAGTAGGGCTTTCAGCTAGTGTGCCTCAGTTCCCTTCCTTATGGACTCTCCAGCAGGCTGGCTGGGATCTTCTCATAAGGCAGCTGGATTTTGAGAGAGTAAAACTGAAAGCTGCAAACGCCTCTTGAGATTTCAGCTCATAAATTGCGCAATGTCACCTCCGCCACATTTTATTCGTCAGAACAAATCACAAGACCAGCCTGAGGCCAGGCATGGTGACTTATGCCTGTAATCCCAGCACTTTGGGAGACAGAGGTGGGCAGAACATGAGGTCAGAAGTTCAAGACCAGCCTGGCCAACATAGTGAAACCCCATCTCTACTAAAAATACAAAAATTAGCTGGGCGTTGTGGTTCATGCCTGTAGTCCCAGCTACTCAGGAAACTGAGGCAGGAGAATCTCTTGAACCCAGAAGGTGGACGTTGTAGTGAGCCGAGATCGTGCCACTGCACTCCAGCCTGGGCAACAGAGCAAGACTCTGTGTCAAGAAAAGGAAAAAGAAAAAGAAAAAAGACCAGCCCAGATTCAAGATGTTGGAGAAAGAGATTTATCTCTTGAAGGAAGTAACGGCAACATTACATGGCAAAGGAGTATGTCTACAGGGTTGTAAGAAATTTGTAGCTATATTTTGTAATATATTAGTAACACCTTGCCATGTGTTCTTCATGACCTACACTTGCTGACCTTTCCTTCTTTGTCTCCCACTACTCTCAAAACACAACATTCTAGCCTTGGTAATTATGAGGATAATGATAACAACAGATACAGACATGATATCATCTTTGTGTCAGGCATCATAGCTCATGGGCATGTATCCTGGCATTTTATCCTCCAAATTCCCTACAATGCAAGTAAATGGATATTTTATCCCCATTTTAGAGATGCAGAAGCTGAGACATTCAGGAGCGTACTAGGTCTCACAACAAAAAAGAACCTAAACTGGGATTCAAACTCAAGTATGCGTGATTCTGGCATTCATTAACTTTGTACCATGCCACACAGCTATATCAAAATGTCTCCCTTACATAACGTGTACTCACATGCCTTTGTGACATTCACATGCTATTCCTTTGCCTGAAAAAGCCCATATCTGTCTCTTTCCTCTTCTTCCTTTTCTGTTTCATCCCCTTCTGCACGCGCAACAGAAAAGCACATACACAACTCTTTATAAAACTTTTCTGATTCCCCCAGGCAGAGTTAGGTGTCCCACTGTGTGCAACTCTGCTTATCTGTTTCTTTTTGAGCATTTACCTTTTGACACAGGAATATTGTCTTATTTTTTCTTCGCAACTCTCAGGATTAGCATTTTGCTTATAGTCATTGTTTAATAAATGATTATTGAATTGAACTTTTTAAAGCATGCTAACTTTGATAATAATTAAGAGGTTTGTTGAAAATTTTTACTGAAATAAGCAATTGAAATAGTCAAAATAGCCAAAACAATTGTCCATGTAGAGTTTTAGAAAATCTTTTGCCTGTGCCAGTTGCATTAGAACATTCATTCATTTATTCAATTATTCAGGCTTTTACAGGACATTGTGTACTTTGACAAGGCATTCATACATTCAGTCACTCATTAAGAAAATTAACAGATGTAAAAATGAACCAGTCTTATGTTTAAATGACATTGGATTTTCTATTTTGTTTTGTTTTGTTTTTGTAATCAATGTAAACCACACTCTAGATTAGCTAACTTAACACCCATTTCCAACCCTGTTCTTTTCTTGATTACCTTCACTATCGAGCCTATAAATACTATATATTCACTTTCTCAGCCTCTCTTGCAGATGTGGGTAGTCATGTGGTACAGTCTTATCTATGACACATAATTGAAATATATTAGGCAAAGTTTTGTGAAAATTTCATTTTCCTCATTAAATAAAAACTAGACACTCATGACCCTTTCTCCCTGCTGTGAGTACAGACATAGTGCCAGGGGTTATAGCAACCATCCTATAGCTATGACAAACAACCGTCATGCTATGCATGGCAAAGTATTAAGACAGAAAAAAACTAAATCCCCCATGACACAGTTGAGCTGTTGCATAAGCCTCCTGACTGTCTGCATGCAGACTTTATGCCAAGTGAAAAGGGAGAGCCCTATTTGTTTAAACCACGATTGGTCAATTTTTTTCTAACTCGTAACCAAATGCATTCCTACCTAAGCCACATACAGTTTGGCAATACAGTGTGGAAATTACCTAATAGGATGTGTGTGTTTGAAGGGAGGATGTTATTTTATTTAAACAACGATAATGTAACATGAGTCTATGAGGGCAAAGATACTTGTTTTTGTTTTATTCACTGTAGTATCTCCACAACTTAGAGCAGTAACTGGCACATAGTAGGCATTCAATAAATACTTGCTGGCTGAGTGAATAGTGTAAATGTAGGAGGAGCTGCCTCTTGAATTGTGCATCCTAGCTTCACTTCTGCAAGATACATTTTTAGCCGTACACCTTAAATGGCTCTCTGAAACCTAACGGCAACACAAGTTTCATGCAACCTCAGAAGTCAACCACCTCAAGAAGAAGCTTCATGCATCCTCAGAAGAAGCCAACAACTATGAGAGCTTCTAAATTTGGTGAAATCCTATTCCCATCTTATTATAATATCACAAAGGCCAGTTTAAGAGGATACCAGCAAAGGGTTCTGAAATCACAGCTATAAATAGCTATGTTACATTTTACCTGGGTTCACCTGCTGCATGACTTCATGTACCCAAATGCTTCATTCTATCGCTCAGACAGGATGTGATCTGATAAGGAGGCTGCCCCAAGCATGGAAATTGTAGTCATAAAATTTGCAGTTTATTGCCTTCTCTCTACATTTTTCATCAGAGATGACAGACATTCATGAGGCAGAGAAGTGCTATTTGTTGAACGCTGGGCTTTATGTATGTACACACAGGTATTTTACTACCTTTCGCATCCAACATCTCTCACTAGATTAGAAGCATCAAATGACATTTGAGTGCATTCCATACTTAAATAATTCAACATGATGCATTATTCCTTCATCTATCTTCAGAAGATATTTTTTAAAGAACGATTCTTTCTCTTATTGATCCACTCTAACAAAAATACCTTGCTTTATTTTCAGCACTTAATATGTCCTTGAGAAAATACTTGTTGTGAGCACAATTAAATTATAAGCTATCAGTGTAAAGAAAACTTTACAATGTTAATTTAAATAACTACGAATGAAGTTCACTATCCTGTCAACAATTCATTTGTCACCTTAAGAAAAAAACATTGTCGGAATCACTATTATTCCTCCTTATTAGAGATTTTTAATAAAAGATTTGTGATGATTCTTTAAAACTAGTCCTTTGCCAACATTCATAACTACTTTTGCTCTATAGAAAACTTTACTGATTCAAAGTGGATTTGTCTTCTAGAATAGTCCTGCCTGCAATGTCCAAGGAAGTGCAATTACTCTTGAGAACCATCTGAACTAGTCCAACCATTTGTTTGAGGAAAGCTTGAGGTATTAGCCTGTTCTCACTTTGTTTTTTAACAATAAAAACATATGTGGCAGTAAGAGTTTAGTTTCCATGAATGTGCTGCATGCCCACCAGAATACATGAAGGCCTTAAGTTTTTTTTGTAAGAATTAATACATTAGGAAGGCTACTTTTAGTTCTCCATTTACCTTTGAAACTCACTAGCTCTAATAAGTGCAATAGTCAACTTTGATATTTCTCTAAATTGTGCCAGGCTGTTAGTTATGAGAAACATGTTGGGAGGTTATTTGCCTCATTTTCTCCTTCCTTTTGCTTTCCACTCAGGTTTCCCCACCTTCCACATGGGTCTGTTTACCCAACTTTGGAGAATCTGTGCTTGGTTTGCTTCGACAAAGAAGTAATTGGATTCTTCTGTTGATTTTTGACCCCCATTCTAACCTCGACCATCATCCTTCTCTAGCCCAAGGGAGACCTGAGCTTTGTTTGTAAGGGAAAGAGCAGTGAATTGTCAACTCACAGGTCAGGGACAGGCAGTAATGAAACACCAGGATCAGGTGGCAGCAGCTTCAGCTCCTTTCACAGGACGCTGAGCAAGAACTCCAAGGACACCATTCAGAGAAAAGCAGAGGGTTTGTATCAAGGTTTTGGCTATGCTGAATCTCCCATCGGCCATTGTTGTCTTGCAGAAACATTCCCAGCTACACAACTGGCTTGGTTTATGGAAGGGCAGAGCAGTTTATGGTAGAGATGCTCTGTAAACTATTTTTATAACCTTGAAGGGCATTAGATATAATCTATGAAGGAATGAAAGGTATGAGTGTTTTGCAGATTATCTCCTAACCTTAGCTTCCCCGAAGTACCCCTTTTACAAGTCTGTGGCTTATGCTCTTTTTGGCATGGAGGTCGGATTGCTATTTTGGGAGCTGACAACAGTAACAGTCAGCTTGGCTGTGTTCATACTTTCGAGTGTATGTAAGGAGCCACAAAATTTGGCTTCTTAGTGTAAAATGACACCTGATATGGAACTGTCCCCTAAGGAGGTGTCAAACACAAAAATGCCATGGAAGCTAGGAAGCATGAGTCCAGCTGAATGTACACAATGAGCAAAGACTTTTTCAAATGTAGTAAAAGGAACTAATACAAGTGAACTCTGCAATGAATTTAATTAGTCTACCATACATTTTATTAGAAGAATGTCATTTGGGGCTTGGTTGGTGGGGAGAAAGTTTTCTAGAGGCCATGTCAAAAAAAATTACAAAAATATAAAAAAGAATTTCTAATATTTATTTGGTGTTTGTGAAGATCCAGATGCTATGTTAAATATTTTTCAAGCCTCATCTCATAGGTTCATAATTAAATCCTTTAAGGAAAGAAAGCACTACTATGATCTCCATTTACCGCAAAGGAAACAAATTTAGAAAGGCCAACTAACCAATGAATGCTTAACCCAGGTCTATTCGAACTTAGTGCCCTAAAATCTTAACTGGTAGACATTGTTGAATTATCACTTATGATTTCAAAGCCAAGCATTATACTAAATGAAACTAAGAGATATGTGTCTGGAAAATGTGAATAGTCAGAACTATCCCATTAAACAGCCAGTCAGAATTGAATTATACGTGAATTCAAACAAATGTATATGTGTGCTTCACACAGAAATTAATTTGAGAATAGCCAATTGGTCAAAAATGATAGCACTTTTTTTTTAAGACAGTCTTGCTCTGTGGCCTAGACTGGAGTACAGTGGCATGATCTTGGCTCACTGCAACCTCTGCCTCTCAGGTTCTAGCAATTCTCCTGCCTCAGTTGCCCAAATAGCTGGGATTACAGGCGCCCACCACTACGCCTACCTAATTTTTTTGTATTTTAATAGAGACGGGGTTTTGCCATGTTGGCCAAGATGGTCTCAAATTCCTGACCTCAGGTAACCTGCCCGCCTTGGCCTCCCAAAGTGCTGGGATTACAGGCGTGAACCACCTCTCCTAGCCAGCACTCTTTTTGAAATACTAATTATTTTTTTGAGACAGAGTCTTGCCCTCTTGCCCAGGCTGGAGTGCAGTGGTACGATCTTGGCTCACTGCAATCTCTGCCTCGAGTTCAAGCAATTCTCTGCCTCAGCCTCCCGAGTAGCTGGAATTATAGGCGCCTGCCACCACACCTGGCTAATTTTTGTATTTTTAGTAGAGACAAGGTTTCACCATCTTGTCCAGGCTGGTCTTGAACTCCTGACCTCATGATCCACCCATCTTGGCCTCCCAAAGTGCTGGGAAATACTAATTTTTAAAAATAGATGCACTGTAACTTTTCTTTCTTTTTTTTTTTTCGGTTTGCACTTTATCACAATGCTCATGGATCTATGCTGTATTACAAGCCCACTTCCTTTATCTATTCAGTGGTTTCTGATGACCTAACACTGTTAGGTAAAGGTGAATGTGTTGTCAGGAATTATCTCACTAAGAATTACTTTAACTCATGTAGTTAAAAGAGTCAGTACCTTCCCAGGAAAAGCACTGAGTGGGTTAGTGGAAGGCACGCACTTATCAAGCAGCAGTTCTTAGGCAGCAATGCTTGTTGTAAAAGTGCTAATATTTATTTTCCACACTAGAGGACAGTGCTTGAAAGAGGAACAGACCTTACCTCCAAGATTAGGCAGCATCAAGAGTGGAACAATCACCCCATTGTTAGCTCCGCTAACCCACGTGCAAAGCACATAAAGATTTTATTTCTTTGGCAGAAAAAATAAGAGAAATAAATATGTCTGTTCTAACATGAAGCAGAAATCAGTGATGCTGCTGTCTTAACTTGCTGAGCACAGAGAAAGAGAAATGCCAGTACAATTTACTAATCAGAATTGCCAAAGAATGAGTGGAAGAAGACATTCTTATAAATGCAGGTAAAATTCTTTTACAATAAGCTCTTGAATTTTTGTTGAAGCTGTGACCAAATGCTCAGAAAATTAATCTTTGTTTTGGTTTGATTATCATTAGAATTTACTGTGATGAAAAACTTATCAGTATAACAGTCCCTCATCAGTATGACTGTTAAGTCATACATGTTGTAGGGTATAAAATACAAAGTCCAAAACATATATGTAATGTTATTTGATGGTTAAGTTTTATCGTTGGAAGCAGGAAATGAGTATTGGAGAGGAAGTGGTTAGCGGTGTTTGAAGATGGATTTAAATACTATAGAAAGCCCGTTTTGGTTACCTGCATCAATCTTTGAGCAAGAGCACCACTAACTACATAGACTGTCAAAAGGGAGGCATTGTTTCCTTAAGCCGCAATTAAAGACAGTCCTTGGCCTTGACCTTTACTTGAACAAGGACTATTGGGACCCTGAGGGATTAACTCTGCATTCATACTTTTCAAAAGGGGCTGGTGGGAGTGGGGAAGAGGAGGTATATGAGAGACTAAAGACAGAGTTCATTGAAGGGCACCAAATCCAAGACTTATTGTTCCTGGAGTCAGCCCAGATGATTCACCAATTACCCAGTGGAAGGGGCTCTGTTTTATTGAACTGAGATGGGTGTAGTATCCTCTCCTTCCCCATTCTCACATCTGACCTCTTTCTACTTCCACTGTTTCCCTCATCTACTGTTTACATTGAGTGCCTACGGTGTCACAGGATTGAAAAATATTGGGAAGCCCAGCAGAGTCCTGGGTACTACAGCAGATTACACCAATTTTAAATCTTTTCCCTGCCCTGAAGGATAAATGAATATACTCAGCACTATAAAAGCTTACAGTGTAGTGAAGATGCCCTGACACTCAGTCAACTATCCCCTCTCCTAGCGGGAGAACAGCCCTATCAGAGCAGTACGAGATATTCACTCCTATTCATTTTCTGCCCCTGACTTGAGGACACAGTCCTGGGGACCATGACCCCAAGATTTCCTTTTTCTTTCTTTCTTTCTTTTTTTTTTTTTTGAGACAAAGTCTCTCACTGTCACCTGGGCTGGAGTGCAATGGCGCGATATTGGCTCACTGCAACCTGTGCCTCCCGGGTTCACGTGATTTTCCTGCCTCAGCCTCCTGAATAGCTGGGATTACAAGCACACACCACCACACCCAGCTACTTTTTTGTATTTTTAGTAGAGATGGGGTTTCACTATGTTGGCCAGATTGGTCTTGAACTCCTGACCTCGTGATTCGCCCACTTCAGCCTCCCAAGTGGTGTGACCCAAGATTTCTAACAAAAATCACCACAGTCTAGAATATCAAGAATTTTGTTCAGCCCTCTGTAGCTGTGTGACCCTGTACAGCCCTGCCCATGACAACTAACCATTCTGTACAACACAGTTTTCCTCTTTGCAGGATGAAATTACAGATGCAACCACATCATAGGATTAGTGTGTGGGTGGATAGGAAATAAGGGTAGGAACAACCCTGATGACCATCACAGAGCTCTTTCTGTTATGGACCCTTCATGATCTCATAAACTTCACTAATTTCAAAGAAATAGGCTTTATTCAGCCTTCATTTGGGATGTACAAAATTCTGGCCCCCATAGAGACCTGATTATTCACATTCCAAAGATCTTCAACTTTAAAACCTTAACACAGGATATTTTTTAATGGACTTAAAAAAAAATGAATTAGCTGCAATTATAGAATACTGGATCTGGAGGAGATTTTTGAGCTCTTTTAGGTAGTCTCCTGGTGCTCCACCTCCATATATAAATAAGGAAATAGCAATTAGGATGTTTTCCTTGGGCTAAGAGTAGTTTTTCGGAGGAGCTACTCTTAAAGTCAAATCTTCTGATTTGACTCAGCCCTGTCGGTTGGTCAGCTGAAAACTGCAAACACAAGACTAGAATCAGATACAAAGCTAAAGTGGCTTAAAATCATCACATTATTCAATGAGATTTGCTTATTAAAGAAATCTATATTGCATACCTGTTCAGAAATACATTTATAAGACATACCGAAGTACAAACATCAAGAGTAACAAAAAATGTGTGCACAAATGCAACCAACATCAATATCCAGTCACCAGCCAACCAGGTTATTTCTAGTCTTATCAAAATCAACACAGCAATAAAATGTCTCCTTGTCCTTTCAACCTCCTTATTAAAATGCATTAAATTTGTTTTTTTCATACATAGAAAGATAAGGTTATTAATTACAGGAACTGCTTATCAGCAAAATGTAAAATAGCAGGAGAGTCATTTGATTGATGGTTTAGCTAAGAAGAAAAAGGAATGGTGGGAAGAAAGAAGTTCCGATGAAAGAAGTCAAAGGAAATGAATATTAAACTCATATTCATAAAGTATTTTTTAAATTGAAGCATTTCTTAGAAAGTATTCACATATTTTAAAAGAAAGTCAATTATGAAGTATTCAAGTCTATATGTATGTAAATTGCCATTTAAAAGGAAAAGAATAAACTGTTGTATACTTTACTAGACCTTTTACAAATAAAAAGGATAACCTTGCCTCCAGAATGGTCCTGGCAGGATTGCAGGTAGCTGCTTTCTGCAGAGGTGTGAGGGAGACATGATCTCAGCATCTACTCCAAATGCCTGGCTTTGATTCCTGTATAGCCTTGGCGATAACTGGAGTTTTTGGGCATCTTAGCTTATAACAACTTCATTTTGCAGGTACTTAAAATTAATATCCTGCAAATAGAAGGCAGAGGGTTACCTTCTCTCCAGAAAGCAGAAAAATGGAGCAGTCAATTCTATCAATTTAGCCTGTATTTGAAGCATGGCTTTTAAACAGGCAGCCAGCTCTCTGCTGTTGTGTTGTCTTGCCTGTCAATCAAAGTGTTTGGGAAATGGATTCTCAACCTTACGTGTCTGTCAATAACCTCAGTCTTGAAACAAAAGACCATAACAAGACTGGATTTATTTGCATTTAATTTCAATGAATTTACATGTCATGGTCACGGGTTTTAATTTCCTTCTCAAAATAAATTAGTGAAAGTCACTTGTACAGTATTGATAGAAACAGATTTTCAGGCTAATTCATCTGAAATATACATATAAATTTAGTAAATTCAAGCACAACCCCTAATTTAGAAGAACAGACACTAGTTATCTGGGAGCCATTTTAAAAAAAATTTTAGTAGGAAGTAATTTTTTTTTCTTTTTTCTTTTGAGACCAAGCCTTCCTCTATTGTCTAGGCTGGAGTGATTCAGTGGTGTGATCTTCGCTCACTGCAACCTCCGCCTCCCAGGTTCAAGAAATTCTCTGCCTCAGCCTCCCAAGTAGCTGGGATTACAGGCAACAGCCTATACACCCAGCTAATCTGTACATTTTTAGTAGAGACAGTGTTTCAACATGTTGGCCAGCCTGGTCTCAAACACCTGACTTCAAACGATCCACCCACCTCAGCCTCCCAAAGTGTTGGGATTATAGGCGTGAGCCACCATGCCACGCCAGTACAAAGTAATATCTTTAGTATTTGGTGTTGATGAAAGAGGAGTTGAAATTCATAAAGCCTTATGGGGAAGCAGCAGCTTTTGTCGAATATAATATTCTGTATATACTATCAATCCGTCTATCTTCTACTTATTGAGTAGTTTTCCAAAACCTTTTCAGCTATAGAACACTTAAAAAAAACTCATCTGAAAAGGTCACATTAAAAACAAGGTGTTCTGTCTGTGTTTGGGCTGAAGCTCCTGCCCAGGCTCACTCTGCTGTATCCTCACTTGTGGGTTGAAAGGAGAGATGTGTGTCTGGGAAAGGGGCAGTACCGGCTGAAGGAACTGCTGTGACCCTATGGCAGCTGCCCTTGGCAATCTCAGGAGGAAATGCCTGCAAACCAGGCTGTGTAACAATAGCCAAACAGGCTGCTTCAGCCTTTGCCAACACCAGAAATAAAGAATTCATTATGACTAATTAATTAATAAAATATGCAATGCTTCCTTTTAGGCTGTCTTGACGGGAAACCCTAACGAAATTTGCAAACACTCTAAATCATGAGTCCTATGTGTTAAACATTCCCCAAATCATGTCTGATAAATAAAAAAGAATACTTTCTAAGCCAGTGAAGGGTCAGATTTTTCAGGAAGGATCCATTGTTAACCAATTGAAAAGAAGATGTCTCGATTGTATTCCATACTGCACTGGGAAGGAGTGATTTACTCTTACTTTATTGACTTGCATTTTAATTTGAATCCACTTTACAAAACCTACTTTGGTCGTGGTTCAATACTTGTATAGTTGACCAAGTGGTGTTTAATCACATGTGTGAGTCAGTTGGGGCCTAGAAGCTCTCAGAGGACGGGACTCAGCTGCTTACCTTCAACCCTCTGCCAACAGCTCTATGTTGTCAGGTGCCTAGGGAATGGCCTTGCAGCCAGAGCATTTTCTGTGGCTTCCTTTTCCTCTTCTTTCTCTCTCTGGTCCATTCAGACTTTTTAATAAGAGCAAACCACTTCCCTCCGTAGAAAGATTCCATCTGCAAAACTTTTTTGTTGAGCATCTGTCATGCACAACCAAAAGTTTTATCAAATGCAGAGGATGTTTGACTTCAGCCAAAACCATTCTTAGAGACTTTGCAGTTATGGAGGCTCCACTACTTGTACTCCACTGGGAAAGGTTTTTTGTTTTTTTTTTTAATGACACATATAACCCTAAAACTAGCTCATCACATCATTCAAGTAGCCTGGCTGACTAGACGTTACAGTCCCGGTGACATCATTTTATAGCAAATGTCAGACACAGAAAAAATAGGTGGGTAGATGAGTTATGATTCTCTATGACGGTTGAGTATCTTCTTAAACGTGGGCTCAACTTTCCTCTGAAACCTTTGTAGATTACAGTTGATAGCTTCTAGATCAGAAAGGATGATGTCACCAAAGACCTATTTTTCAATTGCTGCTTCAAGCTAGGGAGTCCTTGTGCTTTCAAAAATCCCTTCCAGTTTCCAGGGGAAAGGATCATTCTTTGAACTTTACATGTCTCTTAAGTAAATTTTAATCAGTGCTTTGGTCCTAGACATTATCGCGGTTCTCAGTCCTTGGTCAATAAAATCAAACCTAAATAAATTTCTCTTTTTACATGTATGTATAGGGAAGGATGGAGTAACAGAGCAGGGAAGGCTATTGAAATAGAATATTACTTAATCTCAGATATCAGGGTCCTTAAAGCTTCAAATGAGCACTTACTTGGAATAATTGGTAATCCATTTACTCATTCACTAATTCATTCCACCGGTGTTTATTGTGTGCTTGAGATATACCAGGCACTGGACCAGGTTTGGGTAATAATGAACACAACACATCTTCTTTCTTCAGGTTAATGCTACAGACACAGAGATGAACAATAAGGACTGATCATGTACAGGTGACAAGGCACAAGGTCCTGAAGGCGAACAGAGAAGGGAGACCTAAAGCAGTCTTGGAGGGGAGGGGGGCATTGACATGAGTCAGGCTGGGGAAGGTGGGTGTGAGAGAATGGCAAAAGGTGAGAAGGGAGAGAGAATCAGGTACCAGGTTTGGAAGGGCTTTGTGTATCAAATAAATTTATCTGCTCTTAACCTGCTTTTGCATTTCTCAGACTTGATATCATGGTGGCCATATTCCAAAACCACAGGATAAACAAGAAATATCTTCCTGCAGCATTGTTTTTGCTAAATGGTGAGTAATTTAAAATATTTATTACTAAAGAACTGGAGTGCAAAATCTGCATACATTTGTAAGATAAATCATGAACCTCCTAAGATATTCTGTACTTGTGACAGGTAACTTCAGATCCCAGGGCTGCTTTCTCCTTTGCCATTAGGGGAAATGCTTGTGGAAAAGTTTGCAAAGCAGATTGTAATGGGAAGCTACTTAAGAATTTTAAGGAGACCAATGACAGGAGACAATTTCCAGTATAGAAAGACTTCAGGCTGCCAGGCAGATAACGATTTAGAGAAGGGTGAGAGTGGAAGCAAGAAGAACTGCTAGGAGGCTACTGCAGTCACAGACATGAGAAATATACTGGCTCTAACTAGGGTGGCAACAGCCACGATTTTAAAAAGTGATTTGCAAGACATTAAGGCCATAGCATCAATGAGATAGTTTTTCATTCATTCATGTATTTAATAAATTTTTATCAAGTAACTCCCATGTTCAAGGCATTGTTCTAGATTCACAGCTGGGAATAACACAGAAAATAACTCTACCTTCTTGGGGCTTATATTCTAGAGGAAAGAGACAGATGAAACAAAGTAAATAAGAAATTAACTCAATAGCATAAATCAGTGCTAAATGTCCCAGTGGAAATAAATTGGGCAATGTGATGATACCCTGGGGAACAGATAAGGTGGTCAGAAATGGGATTTGAAGAGTGAAAGGGGAAGAAGGCAAACATGATGACTGAATGACAGTGTCCTATACTGAGGCATGTAACATAAGAAGCAAGGAATATTTGGGAGAGAATGAATGATACTGTCTTCAGTTTGGGAGATCCAGGAGAATATGCCCATAAGAGAATTGCTTTGGAATCTGTGCTGAAATATAAAGAGATGATAAGAGAGAGAGAGAGGGACAGAGAGAGAGAGAGAGAGAGAGAGGGAGAGAGAGAAAAAACATACATGCTCACATACACACACACAGGTACCACATAGAGTCACTTAAGAGATGCGGAAGTACTGAAACTAAAGATATGAAAACAGCAGCAACAGGAAATGAGGGCACAGCCCCAGAGACCTCTTGAGCAGGTGTGGGGTTGAGATGAAAGAAACGTGTTGTTTGTTAGCTAAAGAGTATCATCTTAGCTAATACACGCTATGTATGTAATAAATAGCATGTTCTCTGACATTCAGTAGGTATAGTCAATGGTTTGATGGTTTGATTTGGTACTTGCTCTATTCTGTTTTTATCAGTGGAAATAACTCCAAGAGTGTGCATGGGGAAGTCAGTGGAGCAGTTGAGGCTCTTTGTTGGAATGTGCTCTACACATGACTTGCACACTGTGCACCTGAACTTAAAAAAGTCACCTGCACAGTCTCCAAAGAAACTCCAAGCTGTAACAAGGCCCATGCCCAGCAGCGGAGGGAAGCCATTAAGATAATGAGGGAATCTGGCATTCTTCCTTACAAGAGCCCAGTTAGTGAATTTAAAACCCCAAATTTCAAGGATGTGTGACCCTTGAAAAATTCAGTTTTTTTTTTCAGGACAATGTGAGACAATAAAGCCCTGGCATGAAAAAGGAGGAAGCTTAAGAAATCTTTTCTGGGAAGAAGTGGAGGAACAGTACATAAACAATCTTTTTTTTCACCCTGCAAGAGTCCTTCCATCATAGCTGAATGTCTTTCTTCAACTGCTATTGCTTAATAATCTTAGCATTTACACTGACCTTTAAATTGGGTGTTTGGCTGGAGACAGTTTTCTGTGGGGCAGATTTAGCTAAGATCTGCCTGTTGGTTTATACTAAAATCCTGCATAATTATAAAAGCCGCAGACCTCACTTTTGGAGTCTTCCAACATCAACATTGAAGAACACTCCACCTTCATAAAAAAAAAAACGTTCCTGCATGAAAGGCCACTTTGAGCAAATGAAAGTATCTGACGTGCAGCTCTAAATAGGTCTTTTCACGGGTTATCCTATTACAGTAAATGGAAATGAGTTATTCTTTCCTAAGCATGGGGTGATATGTTAAGAATGGGTTTAAAAACCATTGTGTGCTAGCCAAAGCCTGAAAGACAGGCATCTTAGGAGGATGTTGATCTGCTAATGGTCTACTCAGGGAACAGAACTAGAAAACTAGATATTAAAAGACCAAATATTAAATAGATGACAGGCTTATTCAAAAGCCATATGCCAGAACTGAATGTGAGAATGTGATCATCTGTGTGTTTTTGTATTTTTTTCTTATATGCTCACAGTGTTGCAGAGTCAGGAGATTCCTGGCACATGCCCCAACTCTGAGGCTGTTTCTATACTTGTCTAGGCTGCAGTGCCACAGACAGCAGAAATCCCCTAATTTTCTAAGTCTAGACAGGAGGGAACATCCAGTGACCAATATATGTGCTCGTTTATATTTTTCTTCTAGGAACAAAAAAATCAGAGTTTACAAATATAATTCTATAGTCATACCTTTCTAAAACAAAGTACTGGATATAACTGTCAACTTTTTTTGGTGGCTCAAGCCTGTAATTCCAGCAATTTGAGAGACCAAGGCGGGTGGATCACTGGAGGCTAGGAGTTTGAGACCAGCCTGGCCAACTTGGTGAAACCTCGTTTCTACCAAAAAATACAGAAATTAGCCAGTCGTGGTGGTGGTCACCCATAATCCCAGCTACTCAAGAGGCTGAGGCAGGAGAATCACTTGAACCTGGGAGGCTGAGTTTGTAGTAAGCCAAGATTGTGCCACTGCACTCCAGCCTGGGCCATAGAGAGAGACTCTGTCTCAAAAATAAATAAATAAATAAATAAAATGAAAGCCAGGCAGATGAATAATTGAGGGTTACTCCACGTCAGTCCCACATTAGGCTAACATTTTTAAAAGTTTTCATTTAATATTCAAAACAAAACAAAATATAGGTAGCATCTCCAGTTTAAAGAGATGAAGAAATTGAAGGAAAAAAAGTCATTTGTCTAATGTCATTTGACAGAGGCAGGAAGAATATTCTAACTTGGAATCCTTGAATTCTAAGGACTTTTTGTTTCGTTTAGTTTTTGTGTGTATGTATGATTCCTATCAGGTCTATCTCCTTACAGAAATTAGTGAAAGAATAAATTAAATAAATTCAAAGAAGACCTACAGTAAGAGAGACAGTGTTGTGTGAGCAGAGACAGCTGACTCCTCTCAGGAGCAGAGAGATGCCTACAGGTTGGCTTTTGTCTTGGTGAATTCATCAGTGTTTAGGCCCTGGTTCTCAATCTCACAAGCTCAAAACTTTAAACTGGTCTACATTCCAAAGTTGGTCCAGTTAGATTATATCCTTCTCTTTCTCTCAAACATCGCAAAGCTGTATATAAAAACAGAAAAATCTTTATATTTATAAAATGAGAATTATAACACCCAAGATGAATGGGCAATCATGTTAACCTGACTAGCACATTCTCTTACTATTCACATAAAGATAAGATTCATGAGATGCCAAGTTATGATCAGAACATATGAGATTTTGTGTATTATTTAAAAACATACCATATGAGACTCCAATAGCTATCTACACAATTGGGAACTGATTACTAAGCTGACTATACCAAGATGTGAGTCAGTCTTGAATACCAAGATCTAAATTACCAATGTTTGCCTCTGGCATTCCATTTCCAACAAGGCCTCTCTAGCCAATAATCTCTCTTTAATTTACTACATTAGTAGAATTAATTAGGCTATTGACAATCCTTGAGGCTACAGACCACTTGTGATGTTTTTTAGGTTTCTTGAAATGTATTTATGTTTAGCCATTACATGTTGGCAGCTCAACCTTCAGAGAATAGCCTAAAGTTAGGATTAACTTTATCCATATCTAGCCCCACTGACCCCACCTGGGGGAAAAAAAACTATTAGAAGACTTCAGCTCTACCTGGAACAAAAATATCCAATTTTCTTTGGGTTGACATAATCAACTGGACAATAAACAAAAACTAAAATAATAGTAATTCTACATGCAAATGATACAATTCACTTGGCACAACTATCCCTTAATCTGATGTCTAATTGAGAAAAATATCAGGCAGCTCATTTATAGCATAAAACTATCATTCTGGAGAAAATTTTTCTCATGAGTAATTAAACAAAATTTAAATAAAAATGCTGCCACCAAATAAATTTGTTAAATTGTGCTTTTACTGTATCAGGGCCTCAATTTAATTGTCATCTGTCTGTAAATACTAGAGAAGAATTTGCCATCAGTTTAAGAACATAATGACTGGCAGTTTTCCAGATATAATTACTCCAAAACAGGACAGCATTGTGTAGACTGCAAACACTTGCACAAAGGATATGGTTTATGTATGAGGTAACGTAAGGGCATGAAAGAGGAAAGACTACTTTTAAACCCATTACAAATATCAGGAAAAGATTGGGAAAAGACAGCGTCATTGAGTTAATGAAGGGTACATTCCAACATACAATTACAATCCCCATTTACAAATAAAAGCATCCTTCAGTTACTGACATCAAAGAATCCCATCAAATTTCAATCAGGCTTACGTTATAAGTATTGGAGATGAAAGATGGATGAGGGATAATTACTTATAGCAGATCCCTACTTTTCTAGTGATGAAATAAGAATGTAAATAGAACCAAATATGCCTGTTTTTCAGTTCAGATAAAATGGAAGCAGTACATAGTTACAGTGAATGAAATGGCGACTCAAGAACTAATCTTTCAGGTGGCATAGGCATTGGGTGGTGCAATTCAGGAGGAGGAAGAAGTCTCTCCTACAAAACAATCTAGCCTTTATTCCCTGCCAGGGAAATTCTGCCATGAAACTTCTCTATGACAGCCCTATTTCTATTCAAACTCACAATACCACTGGGAATGAAAGAACATTAAGCGACTGCCAATTATTTATTTCTTCCTAGGAAATAATTTCAACAATATTTATTTGACAAAAATTTATTTATGTACCAGGCCCTCTAAAAGCCATTGGGAATACAATATAGAACTAACATAGACATGCTTTCTTACCTTATGGATCTTAGATTCTAGTTGGGGAGACAGCCATTAATCAAATAACTCCTAAATGGGTGTTTAATTACAGATTGAAAGAAGAGCTATGCAGAAGAGAAAGCTAGGCCTAAAAAAGCCTGTGACTTCATCTAGGCCAGGGTCTCAGAAAGTCCAATGAGGAAGTCATCATTGAGCTGACTGTTGAAGGATGACCAGGAGACAGCTAGCTGAAGAGAAGGATGGAAACTCATTCTGAGCAAGTTTACAGTATACTCAATATCCATAAAATGGAATGTGACTTAGTCATAAAAAGAAATCAATAAATGCTACAACATGGATGAACATCACACTGTGTCAAGTGAAAGAAACCAGGCAAAAAAAGCCATGGATTATATCATTCCATTTATATGAAATGTCCATAGAGATAGAGATAGAAAATCCACAAAGGCAGAAGTCAGATAAGTGGTTGCCAGGCCCTGGGAGTAGGAGGGAATGAAAAGTGACTGTTTAGTAGGTGTGGATTTTCTTTGGGGATGATGAAACGCTCTGGAACTTGATTGTGGTGATAGTTATACAACATTGTGACTGTACACAAATGCCACTGAGTTGTCCACATTAAAACTGTTAAAATGGTGAATTGTCGGTTATGTGTATTGTAACACAAATTATTTTTAAAGCAGTATATTCAAAGGCCCTTCTCCTGGCAGGAGTGAGCATGGCTTATTCTTGAAACTGAAAGATGCAGTGTAGATGGATGGCAGAGACAATGGGGAGAAGATAGAGACACTAGTATGGGACAAGGGCATGAAGAGGTATGGAGGCCTTATTAAGATCTGGCCTTTATCTTAAGAGGAATGGAAGCCACTGAAAGCTAAGTGTGCATCTGTGCATGTGTGCACGTGTGTGTGTATGTACAAAGGGGAGACATTACCATCCACACACATACATACACCTGAAAAAAATAACTATATATTCTGTGCATGTGTGTGTGTGTCTGCAAGTATGTGTATGTGTGTGGAGGGGGAGCATTACCATCCACACACACACATGAAAAATATAACTATATATTCTGTGAATGTGTATGTGTGGGCGTGTGTGTGTATGGAGGTGGAACATTACCATACACACACACGCATTTGAAAAATATAACCATATAGTCAAGGAAATGTGAGTTTTTATAGTTTGAAAAAAGGGCATGGTGGAAGATAAGACGGAAAGAGGGAAATGTGCACAAGGCAGATGATAACTCCTTCCTAGTTTTTGTAGAGCTAATTCTGTCTAGTTCCTCCTAGGTAGACTTGTACAGAAGTCTAGAGATTAGCAAAACACAGGACGATATTTCAGAGTGTGTTGCAAACTGATGCTTGAGTGTGTACATTTTGGGAAAAGCAGCAAAGGACAAAGGACTTACAGAGTGCCTACATAAATTGGTTATGAGTAACATATAAACAAGGAACCACAAACTGTGGAAGGCCTCAGGAGGCCTCTGAGGAGGAAGGCCTCTCCACGCCTCATGTTCCGGTGCAGAGTGACCTTGGCTCTGTTACCATAAACATTGTGCTCAAGGACATAAAACCCCTTCGTAGCACTATGACGTAGCCAGACTTGTAGGCTCCTTGTAAGGCCCATGTTCCATCAGCTGCACATAGATAATAGGCTAAAGATAACCACATGTTCTTGTTTTGTGAAACTCCCAAACCGCCACTGTTATCAGTCCTTAGGATGACACACCAGTTATGGCTCACTGATTTGGTTCTGACTCACTGATTCACTCCACCGTCACATCACCCACTCCCCGCCATTACTCCACCCCTACTCTGTAGAGATCAAAGTGATTATAACCAATAAATAGTGTGGTGGATGATCAGAGCTCAGGGCCTTCACTGCCTCCTCCAAAGTAATGAGTGATGGTCCCCTGGTCCCACTATCTCTCTTAATCTTTATTTTTCTCATTCCTTGGTCGCCACCAAACATGGGGTACCCACTGGTGACATAGGGCTGGCTCCCTACAGTAACGTAAGTTGTTTTATGTGAAAGCCAAAGAATGAATTAGATTTTTAACGGGATTTTAAGATGGAGAGCACAGGTTGGTGCTCAATATAGAGGTTTAAATTGAGGGTAAGACAGCAAAGAGCAGTCCTCAGGGGCAGTTGGGACCATCAGCAATGGCAATAACATGATTTTGGTTTTCCTTAGTTAGAGAAGTCTCCTGAGAATGGGACAGAACTTCTGGACTCCATGTGGTTTGTGGGATCCTACAGACTTGCCACAGTGACCTGGTTACATCGCATCTCTCAGTATCAACAGTGTGCACCACATTGAGGTAGAAATGAAGTTATACCTCAGTTTACAGGGGGTGCTTTCAGAGTAAATATATTAATTGATGTTAGAAATTAGAGGGCTGAGGCCAGGCGTGGTGGCTCACACCTGTAATCCCAGCACTTTGGGAGGCTGAGGCGGACAGATCACAAGGTCAGGAGTTCAAGACCAGCCTGACGAACATGGTGAATCCCTGTCTCTACTAAAAAAGTACAAAAATTAGCTGGGTGTGGTGGTGCATACCTGTAATCCCACCAACTCAGGAGGCTGACGCAGGAGAATCACTTGAACCCAGGAGGTAGAGGTTGCAGTGAGCTGAGACAGTGCCACTGCACTCCAGTCTGGGTGACAAAGTGAGACTTCGTCAAAAAAACAAAAAGAAAAACAACAAGAAAAAGAAATTAGAGTGTTGATGATAATCAGACAAATACAGCATCATAAATTTATGTATTCATTTGTTTCATCCTTTCTCATGCAGCAAGTGTTTATTGAGTATTGTCTATTTTAGGGCACTATGCTATGCATAAGTCCACAAGACCATTAATTAAAATGAGGTTATTTTCTATGAAAATTAAGAAATTACAAATGTAATTGTACAGAAAAGATACATGAAATAAATTTTCTGTTTAGATCATAAGGCCAGAACCTAAGAAGTCTTGTTTACTTTCTAACAAAATAGCTGTAAGAATTATTTTCTTAATGGACATAATTTTTGAGTGAATATGGTTTTAAATATCTCAAATCACTTTTTGCCCTCATACTATATTTCTATGAATTGCTGTATTTTTTGCCTCCATGATGTAATACCAGAAAGCATCTTAGGTACAAATTGGAAAATGGGTACAAAGAAAAATACTTCTTTTTCTTTTTATCAATGTTTACATAAGCTTGTATAATCACATTCCATTACAAGATGTAAGATTTTGAGAACCATCTGACAATGGAAAAATGTTCACTATGAAGCAATTTTTTATGAAAACAGTTTTCAGGAAAGAGAGTTGTCTAAGTTCCCATAGCAATAAAGTAGCACTGCATAAAGCTCCCAATATTTCAGCTGTTATTATCCAGCACTAGATAGCATCTAGTAATAGAAAGGCTTTTCGTTGTGTCAGTAAGCAGATGGGCAGGGGCTACCTACTTTCTATGAAGTTGAAGACTGGTCAAAAGATCAAGAGACAATCTAACTGAAAAGTTTTCTATTAACTCTAAAGAGTCATAAGGGCAAAACTAAAAAGCTAGGGTAAGAATGAAGAGGCACCCAGTGCCCAATAAGTTTAAAAATTCAAAATGAATGGCAATAACTTTAACACAATTCCATGGCTTAAAATTACCTGATACATTTGATTTCAAGGAAAAAGCACTCATGGATTTTATTTATGACTAAAGGCAGGGGCATATACATTTTTAATAATATGTGCATTTGCTTGAAAAATTAGAAAATAAAACATATTTTAAAAAGGCATTGTTAAGAATTTTATGACTCCTTAATACTTAGAGCAGACTGACAGGCTCTCAAGTAAAGAGAAAATTAGAAAGGTAACTAAAATACAAATTTTTCCAGCTATTAAAACTCATTGACACAGATAAACCTAAATTCAGAAGGTGGTGTTTTCTTAATTGAGTCATTGATGCCATTCCTATTATCATGAACACTAGAAAAGGGATTTTTAATAATCCAAGGCTTATAAACCCCTAGGCTATCTATCAACGGGGTTTAGGACATCTGTGTACCCCCGCCATCCCTCACCAAATCTTCTGATAAATACTGTGTGATAGAAGTGTATTGTATCAACTTGGCTACGTTAGAACTCTATCTTCCATATGTCTTTTCTGCAGATTTCTCGGACAGTGTGGCCCTCAAGGGACATTTTGCGTAAGATGTAGAAAGTGGAAGTGAAGCAGTAGCCATCTTGTTATTTTATGCTTGGAAGATGGATGCAGGGCTCCAGGCACTGTTGGAACTCATGCATGTTGTCTTATCCACAAGCTTACCTTGTTGGTGAGAGGCAGCAGCTGGACTCCTGCCAGATCCTCCTGCTGGATCGACTTCCCCGAATCCTGGACCAGATGCATATTTAGCTCCATGATGGAAGGTACCAGTTTCTCCTTCATTCAGCTTGTCTTTGCTTCCTCTCTTTCCCATCCATCTTCTTTGCTCAACTGTCTGTGGACTTCAGGTGCCAGCACCAGGCGAGAAATTATCCAAACTCACACCTCTTCAGCAGTTTCCAAAGCACTGTAAAGACAAATAACAATTAAGAAATACATATTTCTTTTTTTTTTTTTTTTTTTTTTTTTTTTTTTGAGACGGAGTCTCGCTCTTGTTACCCAGGCTGGAGTGCAATGGCGCGATCTCGGCTCACCGCAACCTCCGCCTCCTGGGTCCAGGCAATTCTCCTGCCTCAGCCTCCTGAGTAGCTGGGATTACAGGCACGCGCCACCGTGCCCAGCTAATTTTTTTGTATTAGTAGAGACGGGGTTTCACAATGTTGACCAGGATGGTCTCGATCTCTCGACCTCGTGATCCACCCGCCTCGGCCTCCCAAAGTGCTGGGATTACAAGGAAATACATATTTCTTAATTGAAACTTATAAGAACTGAAAATGGGAAAATAAGAAATACATATTTCTTAATTGTATATATAAGTAAATATATATTTATATATAAGTAAATATATATTTATATGTAAGCAAATATATATTTATATATAAGTATATATTTACATGTAAATATATATTTACATATATAATACATAATACATATTACATGCATAGATATGCATATAAATATATGCATATGTGATATATAGTTATTAAAATATATACTTATATATTAAATATACTAAAAATAGACTATAAATGTATATTTTAATAACTGTATAACCTAATAAGTATGTATGGTTTTGCTTAAACCCTGATACATTATATATTAAAGTATGATTTTTTTAAAGTTTTAAATGTATGGCCAGGTACAGTTCATACCTGTAATCCTTGCACTTTGGGAGGCTGAGGCAAGTGGATTACTTGAGGTCAGGAGTTCAAAACCAGCCTGCCCAACGTGGTAAAACCCTGTCTCTACTAAAAACACAAAAAATTAGCTGGGCATGGTGGCGTGCTCCTGTAATTGCCATTACTTGGGAGGCTGAAGCAGGAGAATAGCTGGAACCCAGGAGGCGGAGGTTGCAGTGAGCTGAGATCACACCACTGCATTCCAGCCTGGGCAACATAGTGAGATTCTCTCTTAAATAACAACAAAGAAGTTACAAATATAACTCTCATACAAATTCATAGTGAAGCATAGTATGGCAAAGATTTACTTAATTTAATTAATGAGGATCCAGCGAGAAGTCAAAAATAGTTCAAAGAAGGATACTGGAGACTGATGAGAGTATAAGAAAGAATGGTGGAATATGATTGCTAAATTAGATTCAAAGCTACGTGACAAAAATAAATTTTACTTATGATCATCTTTTTAGAAATAAATCATTGGCATCTCATCTGGACAAAAATAATTGTCATCTTATGAAATTTATACAAATTAAGACGTAACTTTATAATTTGGGCTCTAATGAATAGTAAACAGTAATCAGGCAAAGCTATATCCCAAAAATCAGATGAACACCTTAGTCAGGCTGGTTGGACACTGCTCAATCAACACTTGGGAATGCTATAGCTGTCATTTTGCTTTATTTCCAAATTTTGGAAAATTTTTTTAGTATACTTATATGTATTTTTCTGGAGAGAACAGCCAAAGTCTAAAGGGATTTTTAATTTTTAAAACCAATCAAATTTCAAAAATATAACTGATCCCACTAGAATTTTTTAATAATTGAAAAAGTAAGAAAAACTTGTTTAATTCTGGAAGTTCTTGTTTAACTGAATTTTCTTCATTGCTAGTATGAAAATAAAAATTCTCAAATATCTCATGGTTTTAAAATAACACAGCCATAAAAATCAGTTCATTTGTTATTGTAAGCTACCATATTATCTTTTTATTTTACTTTAAATGAATCACCAGCATTTACTGAGGTCTTACTATGTAGCAGGAGATTTGACACACATTGTCTCACAACAACCCAGTGATGCAGTTACTGTCACCGGCCTTGTGCTCTAGAGGAAGAAGTCAGCTCAGAGAAGTTAGTCAGTCACCTAAAGCTCCACCATGGATATTTGGACCCAGGTCTTTCTCACTTTATTATTACTATTTAGAGGCAGGGTCTTGCTTTGTCACCTGGGCTAGAATGCAGTTGATCATAGCTCACTGAAGCCTCAAACTTCTGAGCTCAAGTGATTCTCCCACCTAAGCTTCCCAAGGCCTACAGGTGAATGCCACCATGCCAGGCTAACTTTTATTATTATTATTTGTAGAGATAGGGGAATCCTTGCATTGCACAGGCTGGCAAATTCCTGGACTCAAGCGACCCTCCTGCCTTGGCCTCCTAAAATGCTGGGATTACAGATGTGAGCCATCACATCCAGCCTCTTACTTTAGAGATCACAGATTTGCCCACCACTATCTTCTGTCACCTCTTCTAGAAAACTTGAAAAATAAACATGTTTATTACATTTTGATTGCCTACCTCTTGTGCAATCAATGTACTGTGTATGCAAACTGCCTTGCTAGCTTGGGGCCTGGCACACAGTACAAGTTAGTTTCCTCCATCTCTGTCCACTCTCCCATCTTTTACAGAAGTAAGGGGTTGCTAAGTTTCTGTTTTACCTTTTTCTAGGCAATATCGCAGTTTTAAATATAAAAGCTATAAAAATGACTTCAAAATCTACATCAAATTCCAAATATCATCTCCATCTATCCATCGGCTTGTTGGCTTTCTCCATAAGATGTCCCTCTAGCATTTCAAATTGTGTCTCAAATTAAACTCTATCTCCTCCCTTCTCCCCTCCCCTTCAAAGAAAAGATACTCTTTTTTCTGTGTTTCCTGGCAAAGTGATGTCACCATGAATTTAAGCTTTGTTCTAATGTTTCTACCCTAATAAAGATGGGCATATGGAAGCCCAGGGTGTAGGAACATCAGTTTTACTCAATGGTGAGTAAAGTGTAATATTATTCCTCCCCTAAAATACTCACATGGTTCATTCCCTCATCTCTTTGAAATTTTTGATAAAATAGCTCCTTCCTAAAGAGACTACTTGACCATCTCACCTATCACATACCTCTTAGCCCTCACAGTCCTCCTGTCTTGCCCTATTTTTTTCTAGGACTTACAACCTACTAATACCCTATATACTTATTTATCATGTTTGCTGTTATCATCAATATCACTTTACAAGAATGGTGGCTCCACAGGGCAGAGATTTTTGTTTGTTTTGTTTACCAGATTGTCAATGCTGCCTAGAGCAGGACACATGGATGGTACTCCATAAATATTTGTTCAGTGAATGAATCCATCAATGATAGCAAAACAAGCACAGCTATGTTATAGTATGCACAGAAAACATGTATGAATTGAAAAATGTCACACATCAATGGAAATACTTAAATTTTTTCTATAACTTGATACACATTTTTTACTTAAAAATTTTAAAGAAAACTTCTAACATTACAAAAATGAAAATCACTATCACTTGCTTTAAATAGGAGAAAACCTTACTAAAAATTATGTAATTACTAACATAAATATTACATATGTACTCTTTAAAATCTCCATTTCACTGGCAGCACACACCTCATACTTTGGAAAATACTAGTCTAAGAAATTTAAGAAGATTCTGTATTACAGATTACTAACTCCTAAACCTGGAAGGGGTTATAGAAACTATCTCATTTTAGAAATAAAGAAATGGAAGGTGAGAGGGTTTAAGTGTCTTGTTCCAAGCCAGACAGTGATGTTTAGGGGCTGGACCACCTAATTATCCCACTCTTCCATGACACATGTTGGCTTGTCTCGCAATGCTGTGCCATTCACAAGCCAATCCTTTCTGGCATTTATTTACCTGCTTCTGAGCCTTTCTTGGGAACCTTTCCTTTTGCTTTCTGACTCCTTTACCCTTACAGACCAGACTCTTCCAACACTTCGTTTCTCTTGTAGCATTTATTTGTGCTGTTTTGTATTCTACTGTTCTTTTTTTGTATTTGTATTTCCTACTTTTCTTGAGCTTCAGTATAGTAACAGCTTTATTTTTAAACTGTCCCTCTGTGATACCTAACTTTACACCTAATAATCAGTTTGTGTTCAATAAGATTTTTACAAGAAATGAATTGAATCTTCCTACTATTTGGGAACAAAGCACTAGAAAGTGTGATGCTGGTGGTCTTTATATACCACGGGGCCCATCTGTTTGCTATTACCTGTTTCCCACCTGCTGTCATTACTAGCATAAAACTCCATCTGCTACTTCCTCCTCTCTTCCAAGCCTGACTTGGCACTCTGTCTGTCAGACTCTGCATTAGAGTTGACTAGTCAGCATTACTTTTCCTTAATGATTTTTTACTAATTACTACATCTTATTTTATTTTATTTGGTTCTTGAGAGTATCCTTAAGATGTGAGTCAGGTAACTGGTACTAAACTCGGACAAATCTGTCAACACTATTTTTAGAAAGCATTAAACAAGCATTCAGGTTTGAAATTGAAGTAGAGGTTACAGATGGGAGAGTGTGACCTTGGAAAATCACTCAGCGTTTCTGGTCCTCAGCATTCGCTCCTTTATGATGACAGAATTAAGCACAGTGTCCCTGAGGTCCCTTCCAAATGGAACATCCCTGATAGCAAAGATTCATCCTTTAGGACATCCTTAATGGTATCTCCTTCACAAGTCTTTCCTGACCCCATTCTGATAAAACTGAATCCCATCTTTCAACTTCTAAACGCTTAATTCTCACCTATGTTACTGTCTTTCTTTATCCTGTGCTGTGCCTTACTCCATCACACTGCCTTCTCCCTCAACTTGTGGGTTGCTGAAAGCAGTAATAATCTTTGTAACTCCCTCAAAGGCCTAGTAGAGTGTGTCACAGCTAGCACATGCAGAACACGCTGGATAAATTAATGAATGAACTGAAAAAGTATGGTATCATAATAATTCTGTTCTAAAAGAAATAAAACCCAAAAAATGCTACTGAATAAATCAGATAATTACAGAAATTTGAACTGGGTGCAGTGACTCACATCTGTAATCTCAACACTTTGGAAAGCTGAGGTGGGCAGATTACTTGGAGGTCAGGAGTTTCAGACCAGCCTGGCCAGTATGGGGAAACCCTGTCTCTACTAAAAATACAAACATTATCCAGGCATGGTGGCTCATGCCTATAATTCCAGCTATTTGGGCTGCTGAGGCATGAGGATCACTTGAACCTGGGAGGAGGAGGTTGCAGTGACCTGAGATGGCACCACTACACTCCAGCCTGGGCAACAGAGTGAAACTCTGAGAACAAAAAAAGAAAGAAATTTGAGCCATAGCCGCCATTATGAATTTTAGTCACCATGGAAAGTGACTCCAGAAAATACATGTAATATGCAATTTAAACATAATAGCAACATGTGGTCTGTTTAATATGCAAATACAGAAGCATATATAGAAGAAGAGGCCATGTTACAGACTGATCAGGAGTGCGAATTCTAGAGGTTTTACTTGATGCCTGCCTTTCATCGCAACTCCGACACTTCATATGAGCTAGGGGAAGTTATGTGACTTTCTGTCTCAAATTTCTCATCTGTTAAATGGAAGTATCTAGTTTGTAGAGTTATGTGGAAAAAAAGGTCTGGCACATATTGAGTATCTGGCACATATTAAATGCTTAATGTTTGTCATTATTTTATAATCAGTACTGAAATATTTTAATATGCCTGTTCTTTAGCACACAAAATGGTGGTAATGATGAAAGTTTTCTCCTAGAAGCACTGTGAGATTTTTCAGCTCTTATGGCTATTGAATACATTCTAGTTATATCATTGTGTTCATACAAAAATATCTTAACTTAAAAATAGCTAAAAAGTGCTCAGGCATTTTAACGGTGACCTGGATTCTTGCTCATCTCAAGCCATTTTTTTTTCCAGGGTGAGAATCATGAAGTATTTGCTTTAAAGAAAAAAACTGGCAAAATATAAACTGCATACCGTACTTATCTTCTAACCAATGTATGTATACCAGGCAGAAAGTTAATGAGCATTGTCTTAGTCTATTTGGGCAGCTATAACAAAAAAAATGTCATAGACCTGTTGTTGAAGGTGGCTTAAACAACAGACACTTATTTTTTACAGTTCAGGAGGCTGGAAAGTTCAAGATCAAGGCACAGGCAGACTGAGTGGTGAGGGCCTGCTTCCTAGTTTGTAGACACCGCTGTCTTCTTGCTGTGTCCTCACATGGTGGAAAAGGTAAAGGAGCTCTTTGAAGTCTCTTTTATAATGACACTGATCTCATTCAATGAGGCTCCTCCTCACCCTGAACTCCCAAAGGCTTCACCCACAAATGCCATTATATTGGGGATTAAGTTTTAACATATATATTTGGGGGAAACACAAACATTCAGTTTATAGCAAGTATGAATACTTTCTGAAAGTTTCTGAAAGAAAATTCTACCATATTCTTACTTCAGCAACATTTTCACTTTTGAGCCAACCAACTCATTTTCAAAATCGGTCCTTTAATGTGAATTCTGTAAGGTTGAAGTTAGTGATTAGGGCATGAGCTTTGTGATCACACAGAACAGAGGTCACATCCTGGCTCCACCACTTTCTAGGCACATGAAATTGAACATGTGACTTCACCTTTCTAACCTCAGCTTCTCCACCTACAATACAAGAATAATAACAGCTTCTTTACTCACAGGGCACTGTAAGGATTAAGAAAGACCACATAGATGGCATGATTGTGTGGCAGAGAACAAATAATCAATTCATCATATAGCCATTATTATTTCTGATGAAATACACTTGCCATTATGTCTGCAAAATGATCAATTTTAAGTCCATTTGGGAATGCTGCATTTCATAAAGAGGTTCCAGGTTTCCACAATACCAACTGATTGAACAATCAGAGGAATTTTTTGTGTGTGAAAGGCAAAATTTTGCTTAAGCAGTATATAGTCTTTTTCACGAGGCTTTACATATGCTGGAATAGTAATATTACCACAGTGAGTCTTAATGTCATCTCTCTTGTTGATGAAAGACTGACAATCCACATAATTATTGCCTTAAATATAGACTTATACTTTCAGAGGAGCAGGGTAAAGAACGTGCTGTTCTGGCAAGGATACAAGAGTGTTCTTGAAGCAACATCTTGCCCAGCTGAAGGATTATAAACTTAGAACTGAAGGGGCTGCTTCAGGTTGGCACAGGTATTTACATCACCTTCTTCTGCACCCCAGCCCCTGGCCCCTTTTTTGGCTCCTCACTCCACTACCACTGCAGGAGCAAGCCTGGGAAAGCACATGAGAAATTCAACAATGTGGCACAATCCAATCATATAACAAGGTAATATTTTAGGTAACTTAAACCATAAGAAGTGCCTCCTGAGAAACAGGAAATTATATCCGAAGTAGTTTGAGGAAAAAAAGTAGTTTCAGGCTGGAGTGCAGTGGCGTAATCTCAGCGCACTGCAACCTCTGCCTCCCATATTCAAGCAATTCTCCTACTTCAGTCTCCCAAGTAGCTGGGATTACAGGAAAAAATAGTTTCATAAGATTTTTTTTTGGAAGTAGCTTGATGATTTAAGATCATAAAGTGCCATGGTAAAAAAAACAATTACAGGAGGGGTGGGTGTGGTGGTTCATGCCTGTAATCCCAGCACTTTGGGAGGCCGAGGCAGGCAGATTGCCTAAGCTCAGGAGTTCAAGACCAGTTTGACCAACATGGTGAAACCTTGTCTCTACTAAAAATACAAAAAAAAAAAAGAAAAATTAGCTGCACTTGATGGTACACACCTGTAATCCCAGCTACTCAGGAGGCTGAGACAAGGGAATTGCTTGAACCACAGAGGTGGAGGTTGCAGTGAGCTGAGATCGCATCACTGCACTCCAGCCTGGGCAACAGAGCAGGACCCTGTCTCAAAAAAAAAACAAACAAACAATCGCAGATTTTATAACGAGAAGCGAAACAGCCTCTTGAGCGATGCTCTAATTCGTGACATGCCACTGACAACTTACTGAGCTGTGTATGCACATCCTTTTATTTCTGCACAGAAGTTATACTCAGGAACCTAAAAGCTGTTTTGAAGCATCAGGCTTCCAGGTGCTGTTCTCCTAAGACATGGCAGACCTATAATTTCTTCATGTATTTACATAAATGGCTCCTGTGAATGGGGGAAGTCTTTATGAGCCTAACATTATCATAAACTTCTATTATGAAACAACTCATTACCCATTATCAGTCCCTGTCACCCGGTCTGTGTATAGAGAAGGAGAGGAGAGAGAAATGTCATTAAAGCAAAATGAAATCGCTGAAAAAAATGGAGGAGACATTTGCCTAACTCCATAAAAGTAAAGGTAGTGGAGTATAACTTTATCTCATTCATATTAGGTCATTAAGCCAGAAAAAGCTGAGGAGCGCTAAGAACCTTGGTACTTAAAATGCTATAATCATTTAGTGCTCTCTTCCTTTCTGTCTCTGTCTCTTTCTCTCTCTCTCTCAGGGAGCAGGCTTTGTGAGCTCTCTCCCTCCCTCTCCCCATCTTTCTCTGTCTTCCTCTGTCCCTCATGTGAAAACTCTATTATTCAAAGGACAAAAGGAAACCTGTTTAAGGAAAAAGTTATTTTTCTTTCTAACCTATTATTCTTTTACAGTTGTGAAAGCTATCATATGAACCTTGTATTGCATAGGAACACTGAGTAGTATAAGCGCTCTAACAGAGCCTGGGCAACATGGCAAAACTCTGTCTCTACCAAAAATACAAAAGTTAGCTGGGTATGGTGGCACATGCCTGTGGTCTCAGCTACTTGGGAGACTGGGGTGGGAGGGCTGCTTGAGCCTGGGACGTGGAGGCTGCAGTGAGCTCTGATTGTGCCACTGCACTCCGGCCTCCGCAACAGAGTGAGACCCTGTCTCAAGCAAAACAAAAGCAACACTCTAACAAATAAATATCTCATCAAGCAGTTTCTTTGATTATAAATATTTTCTAGACTGGATAATTAGATTTTCTTTATTGAGAAGCTATTTCTTTTTTAATATACTTTAAGTTCTGGGGTACATGTGCAGATCATGCAGGTTTGTTACATAGGTATACACAGGCCATGGTGGTTTGCTGCATCCATCCCCCCATCATCTACATTAGATATTTCTCCTAATGTTATGCCTCCTCAATCCCCCTACCCACTGCTATCCCTCCCCTAGCCCCTCCACCCCCCAACAGGTCCTGGTGTGTGATGTTCCCCTTCCTGTGTCCATGTGTTCTCATTGTTCAGCACCCACTTATGAGAACATGTGGTGTTTGGTTTTCTGTTCTTGTGTCAGTTTGCTGAGAATGATGGTTTTCCGTTTCATACATGTCCCTGCAAAGGACATGAACTCATCCTTTTTTATGGCTGCATAGTATTCCATAATGTATATGTGCCACATTTTCTTTATCTAGTCTATCATTGATGGGCATTTGGGTTGGTTCCAAGTCTTTGCTATTGTAAACAGTGCTGCAATAAACATACATGTGCATGTATTTTTATAATTGAATGTTTTATAATCCTTTGGATATATACCCAATAATGGGATTTCTGGGTCAAAGGGTATTTCTAGTTCTAGATCCTTGAGGAATTGCCACTTTGAAACTATTTCTATCTCTCACTGTACATCAAGGTATATAAAAATGAATTGACTTGAAACTGTGTTTGAAAACAGAGTTTATTTTAAGATTCTGAAAAATTAGATTTGGGAGAACAGCTTGCACAACTCATCGAAGGACAAGGAATCTTGGAGAAAAAGCACACTGGAAGAGATGAAGCTGGGTCCAGAAGGTGAGCTCTAGGAAAATGGGCTAGAGCACCAGGGTGGAAATGATTTTCAGACAAGATGGTACTTGATTCTCAGGTTATGATTTTCCCAGCACCCACGGACTCATTTCCAGAGGGCAGCCTCCTCAAATCCACAGTAGTGCTTTATTATTCTTCCATATAGCATCTGCAGTCTTCCTTCGTAGTAAAACACACATTTGTTGGTGTGTTTACCAGCTAATGGCTGTTTCTTCTACTTGTCTATAGGCTCCGTTCAGTTTAGCCTAAAGCTGCCTCCTTACATTTTTAAGTTTGGCCTAAGGGCTTCTTTGTACATCATGAACTATAACAAATAGAGGTATAAACAGGTTGTAGCCCGCACTTGTGCCAGTCACCGAGTTTGGACCAATCAAATGTAGCCAAATGTTCAAACCGTGTTCAAATAAGGCAAACATCGAGCTATAACTAATCCAGCTGTTTCTGTACCTCACTTCCATTCTCTATATGCCACTTTCCTTTCTAAGTCCATAAATATTCTTCCGCAACTTGGCTGCGCTGGAGTCCCTGAGCCTGCTCTGGCTGGGAAGGCCACCCAATTCGTGAATCGTTCATTGGTCAAGCAAACCCCTTTCAATTTAATTCAGCTGAAGTTTTTGTTTTATCAGTTTCAGGAGGCCAGGCACCATGTCTGTCTTGCTCTCTACTTTGTTCCTAACACCTAGTTCATGTATTTGTTGACCGAATGAGCAGATGAATGCACAAGTTCTAGGGAAAGGGGAAGCTTCGATAAAAAGAATAAAGGACAAAAAAAAAATCAGATACATTAAGAGTGAAAAAAAAAAAACCTCCTCTGTTAGTTTCAATGACATTAATAAGACTAGGACATGGCACTTAGTGCAGATATATATACATAGTCACCCGACCCCCAGTTTAGCTTTTGGTGCTTTCTGTTATTCATGGTCAATAACAGTCTAAAGATATTAAATGGAAAAATTCCAAAAATAAGCAACTCATAAATTTTACACTGTGCGCCATTTTCCATCCTGCCTGGGGTGTGAATCATCTCTTTTTCCAGTGTTTTCATGCTATACATGCCACCAGCCCATTAGTCACTTAGTAGCCATCTCAGTGATTAGATCAAAACTGTTGTACACAGTGCTTGCATTCAAGTGACCCTTATTTTACTTAATAATGGCCCCAAAGTGCAAGAGTTGCGATGCTAGCAATTCACATATGCCAACGGGAAGCTGTGAAGTGCTTCCTTTGAGTGGAAAGTTGAAAATTCTTGACTTAATAAGGAAAGAAACAAAATCAAATGCAGAGGTTAATAAGATCTATAATAAGAACAAATCGTCTATCCAGGAAATTGTAAAGAAGGAAAAATAAATTTGTACTAGTTTTGCTGATGTACCTCACACTGCAAAAATTTATCACCGTGTACAGTAAGTGCTTAGTTAAGATGAAAAAGGAATTAAATTTGTAGGTAAAAGACATGAACAGAAATGTGTTCCAATGGATGGCAATTGGGTCCTGTCCTATCCAAGGTTTCAGATACCCACTGGGGGGGTCTTAGAATGTATCCCCTGCAGATAAGGGGAGACTACTATATCTCAGGTACTAAGCATCAGGAACATTTTCCCAGACATCAGATGCCATCAGCAGCAGCAAAGATGCTGTTGCTGGAAAGGGATGTGGGGGGAGGAAGACATAGCCACATTTGTGCTGTTAATAGGAATAGGACAAAGCAATGAAGAAGACAGATGAAAATAGCAGAGAAGATTGTTTTTAGAATTCATAGAGATGCCCCAGGAAACTCTCAAGACCATTTGGAAAATTTTTGAGAAAAGTTGAAATTTAACGTGGATAAATTTATTTCAAGATTTTACAATCAGCCTTAAAAACATTAACTGATCTCTTGCTAAGTGAGAAAAGCAGTTCATAGATGAGCACATATACATTAATGCCTCTATGTGTATGTACATGTTGAAAAGGACAGGTGATTTTTTTTTCTCTTATTTCCTTGAAAGAAAGGTGTCAGAACAGAAATTCCTTACAAATACTCAAAGTATTAATAGTTATTTTTGAGAAGTGAGATAATGTGATTTTAAGATATGTATATCTTTATCTGTATTTTCTATTTTCCCTTCATTGCACAAGGAATCCTTATAAACATTTCAAGAGTTTTAAAGATGTGTTTCTTTTGAAAACTGATAAGGAAGGAAAAAGAAATCATGCTTACTTCAGTGTTTTTACTTGAGGAATGGAGAAGAAAAAGTAAGTGAGCACAGAGTCACTTATAAAAGCAGGAACGTGATGACCAAGCAAGATAACACCATAGCACAGTTCCTGCTTCCTGGGTTCTTTCCTGCAGGTGAGCGGTTCCACTCTCAGCTCATGTATGAGATGTGAGGCCAGTCTAGATTTGAGAGATTTTTTTTTTGCTCTTGGTGTGGTCTCTTTCAACGAGGAGCCATTGCCTCCGGTTTTTCATTTTCTCTTTCCCTATAAGACCTTTCTTCCATTGACACCATGGAGGGCAAGTTTGAGAGCTATTGGGATCCCCGATAGAACCTTTGGCAGTATGCCCTGATAGATGCTCTTTGGTCAGAATTTTGTTGTGAGTTTCCTAGAACAGCCTCATTTATATGCACTAAAACACCTAAAAACATTGAAGAGAAAAATAATAATAATAATTGAAAAACCACACTGAAACACCTGAAATATTGTTGCATGTTGCCATTCATCCTTGGCCTGGTACTATTTTGTCAGATTTGTCTGCCTTGGTTGCTGCCTTCCTCTCTAATGTCTCCTGTTTAGGCAGAAAATAAAGGGTTTCTGGGGAAATAAAAGTAAATATGGAAAACGGAATTGGATAATGAATAATAATATGTAGCCTTCGATCTAGATCAGGTGGGAATGGTTCCTTTAAAACATCACCTTCCTCTGAGCAATGTGGGACCTACAGGCACCTCTTTGCCTTGGCTTACAGCAGCCCTTCTGCCTATAATGTGCTCCTGCAGTTGGCCTTGTTGCTTTTTTTCATCTATCCAAAGGGGAGTAGACATCTGCCAGCTTTCAGTTATGCCCTGAGGAATCTGTTCACATCAAAGGAGTAACAATTTGAAGGACTGAAAAGTGAAGAAAATGACCTAAGGGTTCTGGGGACAAGAAAAGCCAAAGATTAATGGCTTTCTCCCATTACCCTTTCTAATTTTTGCTTTCTATTCAGTTGTCTTAGTTTTAGTGTCATAATCGAACAACAGCAACCACAACAAATAAGGTTTGCCAACCCCCAAAACAAAGAGTAAACCTTTCTTGAGTACCCATTCTTTACTATGCTTGGCTCTGGACTAGAGATGAATGATTTCAGATCTTTGATGGCAAAGCTCTGGGCCTTTTAAAATACAAACTGATGAGTCACAGAAAGAAATGAAGTTGGCTTTACCGGAAGTAGTTTTTATATCAGATACTCTGTTTCTCACCATACCCTGTGGCCTTCTTCAGAATATTTCCTCTGCCCACAAAGTGGCTTAACATCCCTATGCATCGCAGTGTCTCATCTGTTGATAATTTATATAATAATGTCCCTCCCCCTAGTAATAGTTGACGACCTAAAAAGGAAACAACTGTGGAGAAGATAGGAAAAATTAAAATGTATTTAGAGAATGGTGAGGAGTATATAGACCACATCTATAATAGTCCGTTTTCACACTGCTGATAAAGACACACCTGAGACTGGGTAATTTATAAAGAAAAAGAGGTTTCACTGACTCACAGTTCAACATGGCTGGGGAGGCCTCACAGTCATAGTGGAAGACGAAAGAAGAGCAACAGGACATCTTGCGTGGTGGCCGGCAAAGAGAGAGAATGAAAGCCAAGTGAAAAGGGAAGCCCCTTATGAAATCATCAGATCTCGTGAGACTTATTCACTACTAAGAGAACAGTCTGAAGGAACCCGCCACCACAATTCAATTATGTCCTATCAGGTACCTCCCACAACACGTGGGAATTACGAGAGCTATAATTCAAGATGAGATTTGGGTGGGGACACAGCCAAACCATATCAACATCTAATTAGCACGCAGAGGGATCCTGGGGTAACTTTAAGTAGTTTGAACAAATCCTTCCTCTTCCTAGCCCACTCAAAAGACTCCCAGGCAGAAATAAGCATTCCAATTTTGTTAATCCCATTCTACTTTGGTCTTGCGCCAGAAACATGACTGTAAAAAATGAAACTTGGTGTTAGAGTCAGATGTGATCTTGCTAATGACAGGTATAGTGCAAGCTCCTCCACTAGGAAATTTCTCATTCATCTTGCTATTCACAACTCCTTGCCTAGTTTCTGGTACTTACAAAGCTTTAATAAACAATCATGAACGATATTGAGAAAAACAAAATGTAACTTTTACTGTCACATTGTTAACTAATGTTAGAATTAAGACTAGAACTACATCCCTGATCCTTCCACACACAATCTCACAGATACGTGTCATCTCCTGAAAGTGCAACTTTCATCATTTTCCAATCTAACGTCAAATAAATGAAACCTAAGTGGCTCGCCATCACTCAGAGAACTCTGGACTCCCATCAAATCTGCTCAACCCCAGTCTCCCCCCGGTCATTAACCAAAAACTCAGGAGTCATTTTTAATTCCTCTCTTTCCCTTGTAACCTTCATAAACACGTCCTATCAGATCTGCCTTCAAAATATATCCAAAATCTGTCTCTTTGCTCCACTTTCTATCTTCCTTGTCCAAGGTACCAGCCCCTCTCATTTGCTTATGAAAATATCCTTGTTAATTACCAAAAACTGGTCTCCCTGCTTCTAGTCTTGCCCATCTCAAATCTATTTTTCGCATACAGGAGTAAAATGAACTTAAAAAAAAATCTGTCAATCATATCTTATCACATCCCTCATTAAAACCTTCCATTGCATTTAGGGAAACATACAAACTCATTACTATGGCCTAAGAGACCTTCCGTAAATTGATCTGCTGCCTACCTCACTTGACCTCATCATTCCAACTATCCTTCCCCCTTAATCATTATTCTCGAGTCATACAACCACTTCCCACTTTACAGCCTGTTCCCTCTCCCTGGACGTCCTTATGGATGCTTGCTTCTTGTCATCAGAGTCTCAGCCTAAATGTCACCTACTTAGAGAGGTCTTCCTTGACCACCAAGAAGTCCCATCAGTCCCGTCATCTCAATCACTGTCCATTGTTTTTCCCTCATAGCTCTTACCACCACCTGATATTTTCTTGTTGGTTTCCTTGTTGATTTTTTTCTCTCTACCCTTGTCTTGTTTAATGCTGAGTTTTCACTCCTCCAAACAGCTCCTGACACATAATGAATGCTTAATAAATATTCACTGAATCAATAAATGAATAAGGTCCAAATAACTTGACTGGCCATACAGACCCTTCTGTTAAGATACCAAATTATTTTTCTGGCTACTACTCCCTTTTCACAACCCTATGTTTCTAGCCAAATTTCACAGTTTGTTTCCTCTACACTCAGTATTTCTGAGAACTGCTCAATGATTGAAAGGTAGTTAGAATGAATTCAGGGCAAACCCCAACTAAAAATGTGAAGTAGGTCACATTGGTCTTTAAGTTCTCTATTTAAATCTCTCTTCATTGTCTGTGCCCACCATGAGATGTCACCTTTTTTGGGCACATTGTAAATTTATTCATTCCCTAGATGCTCAAGACTATAAACAACACAGATAGCCAGGTGGTTGATGCACAATTTTTATCTACATTTCACTTAGGTTGGGCAAGTACCTCATAATGATCTGGACATTTGGTATCAGAGGTTTCCGACCAGGGAAAAAAATTAATAAAATTTCACTTTTCTAATTAAGCAAATTACATTATTTTCACTCTCTGACATGCCTTAGGGACAGACTTACTTTTACAGGAGAAGGCTGTCTTACTTACTTGCTATGCCAGCCCCATGTTTCTAGACCAATTTGCTGTTTGGATGTTAGTCTTACTGGCACCTCAGTAAGGGTGTCTCTGTACAGAGCAGCTAGACAAGACATGGTTCCCCATTCGCGTTAATGTGGTTCACCAACCAGGTGGGACAGGAGTGCACAGTTAAACTGAATATTTCTCTTTTATCAACACATAATTCAGATCAGTATTATCTTTCTGATTCCCATAAAATATAAGATGATTGGGTAACTTTATCAAAAAAGATTTAAATATCTTTAGTGTTAAAATTCTCATTTCATTCATCACCTTTGTTTCTTCCTTGGATAATCTTTCTGACTATATAAATAGGTACCATGTTTTGGTGTCATATATAGAACCCAGAACAGCGTCTGGCACATTACAGTGCATAAAGACTTAAGAAAAAGATTTGTGGGCCAGGCGTTGTGGCTCATGCCTGTAATCTCAGCACTTTGGGAGGCCAAGGCAGGCGGAGCATGAGGTCACGAGATCGAGACCATCCTGGCTAACACAGTGAAATCTCATCTTTACTAAGAAAGAGAGAGAGAGAGAGAGAGAGAGAGAGAGAGAGAGAGAAAGAAAGAAAGAAAGAGAAAGATTTGTTGAAATAAAATATTTTGAGAAAAGAAATTGATACTAAGTTTGTCATTCTAAAAAGGAGATCTACTTAGCAGTTCAATAATCTAAAGCATTTACCTCTGAAATGCTGAATGTATACATACGGCCTTTAAATAAACAGAGTGCTCTCCTATTGAAAATTCATTTGTCATGTTCTGATTTGGGCTAATTCTACGAAATCTGATGAATCACTACTCTTGGTAAGACAGAAAATATAGCAGCTCTTCTCACTGTGAAATCTTGCTTCAAATTTAGTCAAGCAGTGTCTCTATACTTGCATATATGAATAAACTCTCAAAAAATCCAAATCCAAATCTGGGTGATTTTGTCCTTTGTTAGATATTTGTTTCCTTGGAAAAGATATTCCCTAAAATTACAGTAAGAGCATGTCTTGATAATTTACCATTCATCGTAAGTTTTCTCCCTTTCAGCCCAGATACCACCTCTTCAAATGTGGTCAAATCAATTGCATATTGTTGCAATTTCAGAGCACTGCTGAAGTAGAGGGGATTTGTTGCATCCGGAGTAGCCCGTCTCTCTATGAATGCAGCAGATTTAATTCCAAATCAGTAAGAAAGAAAATCTATAATTTTTTAAAAATGTAGCTACTTAGGAAAAAAGAAAAAACATTTTAGGTTGATCGGTGTTATATAATTGATTGGCAACTGTAAAATGTAATGTTGATAACTGTTAAGATTCCAATATTGGGTACATATCTTTCTACACATTTTTATTTTATGCCAAGAGCCTTCATTGAGACCATCTGGCAACACTCACTTCCTTTGCCTTCTTTCCATCAGTAATAAATTGTGCTGCTTCTCGTTCCTCAGCCATGTGCCCCTTAATGAAGTAATTGAAGCTCTCTGGGCTTAACTTGATGCTGCTTTTAGATTACATTTGTGTTTTCACAGTTGCCTTCAGGGATGCAACCTCAAAGATCAACTAGAAGTGGGAATTCCCAGCCCTAAAATGATATCATTTTGTGGGAGGGTAGGGGGATGTTTCCTGGAGCCTCTCAAATCCCCAAGATAGATAAAGAGAGTTAGAAGGGGTTTTGGTTTTGAAACTGTATGTGTGTGAAAAAGCCAGGAGGGAAAAGTAGAATTCTATGGAGTATAGACACCATCTAAAACAGCTATAACCCTTACGGTCTAAGTGAATTTAATAAAATCACGGTGGGGATACAAACCAAACTCTTCTGAGTTACTGAAGGCGATTTCAATAAAAGAAAATTCCTGAATATGTCTTTCAACACACTCACACCCTTTAGCACAGGCTGTCTAAAAGATTTCAGAGGCTAGTGGCACCAGATGGTAGTAAGATGTAAGAGTTTTTCAACATAGCTATTAGGAAAGCAGTTAAAAGTTGAAATCAGGTTGGCCTTCTGGTTAACAGATGGACAGTTCAAATGACTGTCATGCTGTTAAAAATAAGAAGAACAGAAAAGAGAAAGAAAACAACAATGGGTACTCAATGGTAAATTCAACAGACTGAGTTCTTGTGAGTCCTTTGAAGTCATAAAATAGTCACGAGATAACACAAAGTGAATTTCAAAATTTAAAAAGAAAGGAGCTGAACCGAGCTTCATGGCAGGGCAGGATCAGTCTCTCACTCCCACCACATCTAAATACCATTCAGGACACACCTTTAACAAATTCTCACCATTTTCCAAAATATATATATAGGTTTTCTCTGTGTTTCTCACTGAACTAATATATCACTGACATTCCAAATTCATACTGATAGAGACAACTGGATTACTAATCCAATGAAGTGTTTTTGGCACAAAAAGAAATACAGAAAAAGCCAATGGAAAGTGCCCTCGAGTTGCTTAAAGACTAGCAGGAAAGATAATGATGTGTTAATAAGTACCTATGTGTAGGTAGAGCTAGCCGCCACACATGCTTGGATAAGTTGTGCAGTGCACAACCTGCGTGGCCATCTGGGACAGCCTCTAAGTAAGCAATAAACAACAGGAGTTCAAAGGAGAGAGTAGCCTCTTCCATCTGAAAGATCAGGAAAGGTTTCCTGGAAGAAGTGAAATGTAGGTTGTGCATTGATTGAGACGATTTATATACCCAAGGGTTGGAATGACAGTAGAGGAACTCAACTAGAGGAAACAGGCTGTGTCTGACACCTGGGGCCCAGGACCGGTGAACTGATCTTGGTTCTGTGTGTGTGATGTGGTCAGCATGTGCTGCTCCAGCCTGACCTTTTCATCAGGTTCATTTTTACACCCTTGCATCATCCCTCCTGCTTCTTCCCTCTTCTCAGCTAACTCACCAGAAGATCTCAGCCTCCCTACCCATCACCACCTTCCATTCCAACCTCTGGTAAGCACCACTCCTGTATGTTCCTGTGGCACTCTGGACTGATCTGTCATATCACTTATCACATATGTTTTGAATAGTTTCCTTACCTGGATCCTTCACAAAATTTTCAGCACCCCAAGCACAAAGACTGTTTAACCTTATTCACAACTAATTCTCCAGCAATGGACCTAGTACATGATACCCAGAATATGCTCAGAAAACAATTTTTATATTACTTATATGAAGATATTTTATTGGCATCAAATTAAAACATGTTTGTGAGAAAGGGACCAGTGTCATATACTAGGTTTTCTGTACAGTTCAACTTCTTTCAAAAGTTCCTTGATAGTTCCTTGATATTAACAGAATTAAACTTATAGATAATAAGATAGCATATTACTTTAATTTTTAAGACTCTGCCTTTAGAAATTGTGGATTATTGTCCAACTAAACACATAGTCCATACTCCTCCTCCCCCAATAATCTCCACATGACAAGAATATAAAAACACATGAGTTTCAGTGATTTTGAAAGTATGAAGAGTATTTAAAAGGCTAAGAAGTTTGGACTTCATCCACTGGCCATCCATCCAAAATATATTCACTTCATGCTATGTCTGTCTGAGGCATTGGGGATACAGCTGGAGACAAGATAGGGTACAGGACTGGGGGATTTAAACACACAAACAATAATTAGATAGATCTGGGACGGTCAGTGCTATTGAGAAAATAAAATGGGACTTGTGAGAGATAGAAACGTGAGAAATGACTTTAGGTGGTAAGAAAGGGCATCTCTGAGGAAGGGGCATTTGAGCTGGACAAGGATGACAAGGAGGAAGAGGACTTGAGAAGAATCTGGGGAAGAATGCACAGGGTGGGGGAAGGGCATAATAAAACATTGTGAAAGACAAAGTACAAATACTTTACTTTAAGGAAATGTAAATCCATTGAATGCCAAATAAGTATCATCTAGGTTGCTGTCATTTCCGTCTCCTCTGCCTTTCTCCTCCTCACTCCAGAATCCCTAGCTTGAAAACAACACCTGATGGTCAGAGCAGCAATCCCTGAAATAGGGGAGGTGAGATAGTTGTTCACATTTTATTTCAAATTCCAATCCCCACATATAACTCAGAAGAGTTCGCCTATCTTCCCCTTCCAGTCCTGAAGAAATCAGCCCTCTTGCTTGCAAACCACTGAAACTAATCCTGGCTAATTTAAGATGAAAATAACTTCTTGGAAAAACAGAAGAATTTTATTGATGTAATGAAAATGCTGGAGAATCAAGCTTTAAAAACTGAATGGAAATTGGGGGCCTATCCAGAGGAGAACACAGACAAGGCCCTGACAGGAATATCTGCTTATGGCACAAAGCTGCGCCCTACTGCCATGTGATATACACTGCTGACACTGCCATCATGGATGTTGGCTGCTGGACCACTGGATTCTCAACTCACCTCACTGCCACTGGTTCCAGGAGTGATAAGTAGCTTTTTTATCCTCTCCCTCCTCCCTTCCTCCACCTTCAAAAAGTCTCTATTTCTCCCTTCTTCTTACTCATAAGTGAAAACATGTAGTGTTTGATTTTCTGTTCCTTCTGTTTGCTTAGGATAATGGCTTCCAGTTCTATCCATGTTGCTGCAAAGGACATGATCTCATTCTTTTTTATGACTAAGTGGTATTCCATGGTGTATATATATCAAATTTTCTTTATCCAGCCTACCGTTGATGGGCTTTTATGTTGATTTCACGTCTTTGCTACTGTGATTAGTACTGTGATGAACACATGTGTGCATGTATCTTTATGGTAGAATGATTTATATTCCTTCAGATACATATCCAGTAAAGGGATTGCTGGGCCAAATGCTAGTTCCGATTTAAGTTATTTGAGAAGTTGCCTTACTGCTTTCCACAATGGTTAAATTAATTTACATTCCCACAAGCAGTGTATAAGTGTTCCCTTTTCTCTACCACCTTCCCAGCAACTATTATTTTTTTAGTTTTTAATAATAGCCATTTTGGTTGGTATGAGATGGTATCTCATTGTGGTTTTGATTTGCACTTCTCTAATGATTAGTGATGTTAAGCATTTTTTTTATATGTTTGCTAGGCACATGTATGTCTTCTTTAGAAGAGCTGTCACTTATACACTGTTGGTGGGAGTGTAAATTAGTTCAACCATTGTGGAAAGCAGTATGGTGATTCTGCAAAGAGCTAAAAACAGAACTACCATTTGGTCCAGCAAATGAGAATTAATGGGTATATACCCAGAGAAATATAAGTCATTCTGCCATAAAGATACATGCACACATATGTTCACTGTAGTACTATTCACAATAGCAAAGACACAGAATCAACCTAATGACCATCAGTAACAGACTGGATAAAGAAAATGTGGTACATATACGCCATGGAATACTGTGCAGCCATAAAAAAAATTACATGATCACATGACAGAGATATGCATTTCATTAAAACTTTACCAGAATGTGATGCTATGAATATAAGGCTCTTAATTGAGGTGATTAATAGCCTGTACACCTGTTAAATTTGCATGTGTTTAGTCATTGACAACTACTTATCAACTTACCTTCTCCCTGGTGGCAGCAAATTTCATTTGACATTGATTGTGAGATACATTCAGATTCTTTTTTTTAATTTGAGACAGAGTCTTGCTTTGTTGCCCAGGCTAGAGTGCAATGGTGCAGTCTTGGCTCACTGCAACTTCTGCCTTCTGGGTTCAAACAATTCTCCTGCCTCAGCCTCCCAAGTAGCTGGGACTACAGGTACCTGCCACTACACCTGGATAATTTTTGTATTTTTTTAGTAGAGATGGGGTTTCACTATGTTGGCCAGGCTGGTCTTGAACTCCTGACCTCATGACCTGCCTACCTTGGCCTCCAAAAATGCTGAGATTACAGGCATGAGCCACTGTGCCTGGCCACATTTAGATTTTTTTAAATAATCAAATATAGGGAAGGGTATTTTATAGGGGGAATAATGAGAAATTAGTGGGTACAATGTACATTATCTGGGTGATGGATACCCTAAAGTGCTGAATTAACCACTACACAATCTATGCATGTAATAAAATTTCATTTGTACATAATTCGTTTATACCAATTTTTAAAAAGGTATTTTACAATGGAAAAGAGAAATTCTCCTAGCTAAGATTTTAAGCCTAAGCTTTACTTTGCTAATCAGTGTGCTTTTCAAGATGTTAAAATGATTAGTTAGATTCATCTGAACAACTGAAAATGTGTCTTAAGCAGAATTTTGAAAAAGGAATAAATTTTACTATTGCATGAAAGAAATACTAAAATTTCTGAATTAATGGAGCTCCTATTTACATCTCACAAATGCTAGCACCCATAATTAGCATGGTTTTTGTAGATGTGTTTGTTTCGTAAATAAAAATGTATAACCTAATTCAATAATTAAGACTTAACTTTCAATTCCTAGACAAACCTTAGAATTAGAAGATACAGAAGAAGGTTTATCAGACAGAAAGCTATAGGATTAAGTGTGTAAACAAAATGAATACCAGAAATTGTTTAGCTCTGCTTAATTTCTTTTTTATTTTTGCTATTCATTTATTCTTTTTTAAAAAAATTATACTTTAAGTTTTAGGATACATGTGCAGAATGTGCAGGTTTGTTACTTAGGTATACATGTACCATAGTGGTTTGCTGCATCCATCCCTCCGTCATCTACATTAGGTATTTCTCCTAATGTTATCCCTCCCCAATCCCCCAATCCACTGCTAGCCCTCCCCTAGTCCTCCCACCCCCGACAGGCCCCGGTGTGTGATGTTTCCCTCCCTCTGTCCATGTGTTCTCATTGTTCAACACCCACTTATGAGTGAGAACATGCGGTGTTTGGTTTTCTGTTCCTGTGTCAGTTTGCTGAGAATGATGGTTTCCAGCTTCATCCATGTCCCTGAAAAGGACATGAACTCATCCTTTTTTATTTCGGAAGGGCATGCTCCACAGTGATAACTTTAGAATATATTCAAGAATTGACTGTTGCTATTAATAAGATGTGCCAATGCCTGTTTTATTTGGTAGGTTAAGAACCATCTGATAAGTTATTCTTATCCAATACAGATAGTACAAAGAATAGAAGGAATGCAAAAATTTCTTTATAATTCATTCTATAAATAATCTCATAAAGAATGAGTGTTTATTAATTATTTATTTTATATATATATATATATATATATTTTTTTTTTTTTTTTTGAGACAGTATCTTGCTCTTCTGTCCAGGCTGGAGTGCAGTGGTGTGATCTCAGCTCACTGGATCCTCTGCCTCCCACGTTCAAGTGATTTTCCTGCCTCAGCCTCCCAAGTAGCTGCAATTACAGGTGTGTGCCACCACATCCAAATAATTTTTGTATTTTTAGTAGAGATGGAGTTTCACCACGTTGGCCAGGCTGGTCTTAAACTCCTGACCTCAAGTGACCCGTCCACCTTGGCCTCCCAAAGTGCTGGGATTACAGGCATGAGCCACCATGCCTGGCTATATCTATTTAATAATATATTGTTTATTATAAGTAATAAATATCTTATAGTACTTAATAATCTTATAAATAATCATACAGTAATCTGTTCAGCTTACAAATAATCATTACCTACCCACCAAAGATCTCTGAAAAGTGATATTTAAAAACTTAGGTAGACAGAAAAGCAAAAAATAGTAGACTATCTCTAAAGACTATTAAGTAACTTGTGTCTTCATCCCATTAGAACCACCCCCTATCCACTAAAAAACATTTAGTCTGATTTATGGTCAATTTGCAAGACGGCAGCAAAGCCTCTGCCTTGCAGAAGGCCAGCAACACCAAGAAGTTCTCTCTATTGTTTTCTGCATCTGGCCTCTGAAGTGTTATGCTAGAGTAAGCATGGGATTTTGTCAAGGAAAAATCTCCTGGGACTCATTTCTTGGACTTGGAAAGCCTTATAGTGCATCTGCCTTTTAGTGGCTGGGTTATGGAGCAGTGCCATGGCAACCGACGTACAACTGCAGCTTCAGCCTCACTGGCAGCAGTGAGCAGTCATGGAGCAAAAGGACATCCCCCTAACAACTGCCAGAGTCCAAATGTAGTGTTATAAGGGCCACATAATGGTGGCAAAATAAGAAGGAAGAAACAAATGGGGGCAACATTGAAATAAATAAATAAATAAATAAACCTAACCAGAACAAGGAGAAGAGAAACAGAAGGCAAAATCAAAGGTATTTCCTTTTGAAACCTATGAGACTGTGAATATAGCATTGCCATTAATAGCAAAGGAAAGTCAGAAAGATAAATGTTTGCGGCTCAGAGATATGTGAGGTTTGCAGTTTATTAAATTTGAAGGGCCAGTCCAGTTGGAGGTGTCAAGTTGGCCTGTGGGAGAATAGGAAAAAAAACTCAAGGGAGGATTTGGGAATTGGCACAAAGATGTCACCAAAACTGAAGAAGTATTCTTCATGGGAGAAATTATAGAGATTAAGCTTCTGATGACGGCTAAGGATAAAAGTTTCAAAAATATTTCTATTTAGCAGATGGGGGAGGAAAAAGAGTCATCTAAAAAGACAAAATTCTGGCAGCTGGTATATCCTTCACTTGCCTGTGAGCCATGAGCCCTCCACATTTTGCTCACTCCAGTTCTACCCTGTCTGCCGCTGTCACCATGGCCCAAGCTGGCATTGCACAACTGGACTGGTTGTCATGGGCCAGAACTTAATTTTGAGCATGAATGACCATGATTTCATGGCCTGTGCTTTTAATAGTCCAGTCTCTGACCATGATTTCATGGCCTTTGCTTTTAATAGTCCAGTCTCCAAGTTGATGATTCCTTGGGCAATGAGGCAAAGGGAACCAAAGATGTTGGTGTTCAGTCCTTGAAGGAGATGGTCTCCAAGTTGAAAAGGCCTTGGGTGGATCATCTTTCTTGTGAAGGCTGGTCAAGCTGTTGATGGGTTCATAAACAAACTAATACCATTGCTGCACACTGGTGACATCATCATTGATGGAGGAAATTCTGAATATAGGGATGCCACAAGACGATGTAGAGACCACAAGGCCAAGGGAATTTTATGTGTGGAGAACAAAGTTAGTGGTGGAGGAAAAGGATCCCCAGGATGGCCTATAACTCATGCCAGGAGGGAACAAAGAAGCTGGCTCCATATGAAGACAGTCTTCCAAGGCATCACTGCAAAAGAAAGATCTGAAGAACTTTGCTCTGACTGGGTGGGAGAGGAGGGAGCAGAACACTTTGTAAAGATGGCGTACAATGGGATAGAGTGTGGGGATATGCAGTTGATCTCTGGGGCTTACCACTTGATGGTTACCATGTGCTAGGCATGGAGCAAAACAAGATGGCACAGGATTTTGAGGACTGGGATAAGACAGAGCTTGACTCATTCTTGATTGAAATCAAAACAAGATGGCACAGACCTTTGAGGAATGGAATAAGACAGAGCTCAATTCATTCTTGATGGAAATCACAGCCAATATTCTAAGATACTGATGGCAAATGCCTGCTGTCAAAGATTAGGGACAGCACAGGACCAAAGGGCACCAGGAAGTGGACCACCATCTCCACCCTGGAAGACGGCATTCCTGTCACCCTCACTGGAAAAGCTGTCTTTGCTCAGTGCTTATCATCTCTGAAGGATAAAAGAATTCAAGCTAGCAAAAAGCTGAAAGTTCCCCAAAAGTTCTAGTTTGATGGTGATAAGATATCATTCCTGGAAGACATTCAGAATGACCTCTATGCTTCAAGACCATTTATTATGCCCAAGGCTTTAGGCTGCTAAGATAGGTAGCCACTGAATTTGGCTGGACCCTCAATTATGGTGGTATTGCCCTGATGTGGAGGAGGGAGGCTGCATCATCAGAAGTGTATTTCTAGGAAAGATAAAGGATGCATTTCATCAACACCCAGAAGTTAAGAACCTACTATTAGACAACCTCTTTAAGCTGGCTGCTGAAAACTGCCAGGACTGCTGGTGGCAGGTGGTCAGAACTGGAGTCCAAGCCAGCATTCCTGTGCCCTGTTTCACCACTGCTTTCTCCTACTGTGGTGGATACAGACACGAGATGCTCCCAGCCAACCTCATCCAGACTCAGTGGGATAACTTCAGGACTCACACCTATGAATGCTTAGAAAAACTGGGACAGTTTACCCACACCAATTGGACAGGCCATGGTGGCAGTGTGTCACACTCTTCACATAATGCCTAATCATGCTGTTTCTGTTACCCTTCACAACTCCATAGTCCAGGACGTTTCATGTATCACCCAACCACAAAACACCACTTACTGGTCCTTTGTTCTATTTTGTGCTCAGATTTTTTAAAATAAAGGGATTTAAGAGACTCCCAGAAAAGTCACATAGAGTTTATTTATAAAGTAGCTCTGTGAGAACCATCATGCCCTCTGCCCTTGTCTCTTGGGACTTACCAGGAGCTGATAATGTGCACGAGAGTGAGAACCAACCCCTTGAAGCAGTCGTTCCCAAGTGCTCCCTGTGGACTAGTGAGGCGCCTTTCTCATAAATAGGAAAACTATTGTTACAATTTGACCAAACTAGAATCTTTCTATTATGCAGCTGAATTCCCTTTTTCCTTTGCTCAATATGAGTTACATTTTATTAAAAAAATTCTGAAAGGGTGTCAAGAACATTTCATGGCAGAGATACACATTTCAAGGAAAGAGCTAGTCAGCTGTATCACGGATGTATTTAAAAACCAAGGGGAAACTGAAGACAGATGACATTATGGTGAACATACTGGAAAGGAATTAAAGCAGCTTGTGATAAGTTGAAGACAAATTCGAAGGAAGATCACTTGGTGACAGTCCTCTAGGGATTGTGCCAGTGACACCTTATATTTCATCTCCAGCTCAGCCTGAACAGATGGCACAAATGAGAATCTTTTCATATGAGGATTTCATCTGGGTTTATAACCTAGTAAGTTCTATTTCTTTATTTGCCTCCAGAAGGGCTACAAGCAAACCCCATCTGCATTCCCAGGGGAGGCAGGATAAGGCTCATTAACAAGATGCTTGAGATGGCTCTGCTTGCAGTTTTACAAAGAAACGTTATGAATTAGCAGTGTAACGTTACATGGTACAATCTCTCACCACCACAGACCCCGGATTTAGTGCTTTATGGTATAGTTATATTTTAAATAAGATCATTGCTGTCAGAGTTGTCAGATTTCAGCACCTTAAAATAACATATTAAGAGTAAAGTGGATAAAATGATTTTTGCATCAAATATTAAATGATGGTTTCCTATAAGAAATATAAATATGGCATTATCTTAATTTTCAAATTTAGCAAATCTGAAACCAAACCTTCCCATAGTAATAAATCTCTCTATATTATACAAAAGCGCTCTCTAGTCTATCCCAGACATTTTAAATAAAGTGTAAAATGAATACATTTAATTTCTGTAAAATATTTCATGTTTCCTTCTTGATGTATGGCACTCATCTAGATTTTATGTATATATTCTGAATTTTACTATGGCTATTTCAAATACTTCATCATATTTTGTTATACTGTATGATGCATTAGAAATTGATGAAGAAAAAAGGCTACAATTTGATTAATTACAGGCCAGAGGTTTTAATTATGCCTTTCAGTTAATCAAAGTAATTTCCTCTGTTGTAACAGAAGTAATCCTTTTACAGAATTTTTTTTTTTTTTTTTTTTTTTTTTTTTGAGATGGAGTCTTACTCTATCACCCAGCTGGAGCGCAATGGTGCGATCTCGGCTTTACAAAAACAAAAAGGCTTTATAATCCTAGGCTTACCTTTACACCATCATTTACTAATTAAAGTTTAGAAATACTTAATGCAAATAGTGGCCATGGTTTATTTTATTATTTTATTTTTTTGAGACAAGTCTCACTCTGTCTCCCAGGCTGGAGTGCAGTGGCACAATCTCCGTTCACTACAACCTCCGTCTCCCAGGTTCAAGTGATTGTTACTGCCTCCACCTCCCTAGTAACTGGGACTACAGGTGCCCACCACTGTGCTGGGCTAATTTTTGTATTTTTAGTAAAGACGAATTTTCACCATGTTGGCCAGGCTGGTCTTGAACTCCTTACCCTAGGTGATCCACCTGCCCTGGCCTACCAAAGGGCTGGAATTACAGGCGTGAGCCACCATGCCTGGTCCTTTTAAAGACATAATTTTTATGCATAGGCAATAATCCTACATTTTATAGAGTTATGTCTAACTATAACTAGCAGAACATTACATTGAACTAACCCCAGTATTCTTACAATGACTAAAGGTCAGTAACCAAGGCAAGCCGAGGAAAGTGGCTGGGCTCCAAGAATAACCTAGAATGATTCAGGTTTTGTCCATGCTGCATTCTGCCCTTCCATTTTCCATTTCATTGTTTGGTTTTTTCTCTCTCTGAGGACTAACTTTCTCTGCTCCCAGTCAACATACAAAACATGGAGAACAGTAGCTCCCTGATTCTGTGTGTTAGAATTCAGTCATTCAGGAAGAAACTAAACATACTCTTTCTGTTTCAATTTTAAAATTCCTAGGCAAAAAACTGGCCATTTTCATCAGTTGTTCATTCTTAGATGAGTCAAGGAGTGGGTACACAGAGGAGAACAGGGTTTGACTCAACCTGTCAACAGGAGACAGGCACCATGGAGACATGTAGGGCATGATGGCTGCCCTGGATCTGCGGCCATTGTGATGAGGACGTGATGTGAACCTACACACCAACATACCAGAGACTATCCTGCAGAGTGATAACTTAATTCAGTCTCTTTAATTAAAACAAATCAACTTTAAAAAATCAATTTGCTTGGAAGAAAACTACAACCCTAACTATTACTTGGGTGTGTTTAAACAATTTTGTTTTTAAAATCTTTGTTATTTTGGTGATGCATAAACACACTATGGTTATTTTTATTTGCCTATTGGGAATTCAGATAAAAAATCAGGTGAGCAAAGGGACATATTTTTTAAACAATAAGACAGCTGGTCTTATTCAGTCACTGAGTGATAAGGAGAGAAGGTGAAGGCTTCGAATTCTTGGTTGTTGTAGGACACTTGAGTTGCTGACTTTACCCTTTCATGTTTGCTTTCCTGCCCTGCAGAAACAAGAAAGTGAAATCCTCCTTATATCCCTGAATCCCTGGGGTCCCCAGGTGGTCCTGTTACTTGGTTCTGGTGAATGGGATATAAATGAAAGACTATTGGTGCTTCCCTTTCTGTTCTTTTTCCTGACTGAAATCCTGAAGGGATACCTCAGGTGCATCAGCCACCCCTAAGGATGGCAGAGAAGGAAGGAAAAGAAGAGAAAATGACAGTATGGACTGTCTGTGCTTGGAGTCATCTTATATGAGCCAGACATACTCCTTAATTCGTATAAGCTACTCTGTGGGGTTTTTGTGAAACTCATAGCTGAGCACAACACACTGGATAAGCTATCCCAGCATCAGGAAAGTGGCAAGTATCACTGAACCTTGGTACCTTAAGGTAGCCAATTTCTACTGCAAATCTTTCTGCCCTTGTGATGGTTAATTTTAGGTGTCAACTTGATTAGGGTATAAGATGCCCAGATATTTGGTCCAACATTATTCTGGGTGTGTCTGTGAAGGTGTTTCTGGATGAGATTAACTTTGAATCCACAGACTGAATAAAGCAGATTGCTTTCTCTAATGTGGGTGGGCCTCATCCAATCAGTTAAAGACCTGAGTAGAACAGAAAGACTGAATAAGAGGGAACATCTCCTGCCTGACTGCATGAGCTGAGACATTGATCTTTTCCTGGTTTTGAACTTGAAATGAAAAATAGACCCCTGAGTCTCAATACTGCCTGCTTTAAGACTGGAACTTACACTACTGGCTCTCCTGATTCTCAGACCTTTGGATTCAGGCTGGAACTACACTATCAACTCTCCTGGGTCCCCAGCTTACAGGGGATCATGTGCTGGGGGCTGAGATGGGAGACTTCTCAGCCTCCATAATCATGTCAGCCAAATCCTCATAGTAAATGTCTCTCTAATTTTTTTTTCTCTAGAGGACCTTGACTATTTGGGAGATGTATGGTAGGTTGAATAATAGCCCTCCCAAAGATATCCACATCCAAATCCCCAGAACTTGTACATATGTTACATACATGGTTAAAGAGACCCTGTAGATGTGATTAAGTATCTTGAGATAGGAAGATTATCCTGAATTATCTGGGTATTCACAAGGGTTCTTATAACAGAGAGGTAGGTAGGTCAGAGACATGGAAAGAAGAAAAGGAGCGGGAAGCAGAGTTCAGAGAGGAAAGAAGACGCTACCCTGCTGGCTTGGAAGACAAAAGAGGCCTTGAGCCAAGGAGTGGAGGTAGCCTCTAAAAACTGAAATAGGCAAGAAAATGGATTCTTACCTAGCACCTCCTAGGCAGCCCCGTGGACCCATTTTTTTACTTCTGACCTCCATAATTATAAAATATGAAACTTGTGTGTTATACTACTAAATGTGTTGTAATTTGCTACAGCAGCAATAGAAAACTAACATAGAGGATTTGATTAACAGTATAAATGCAACTGGATTCTGTAAAGCGTCCCCACAGAATCACACAACCTCCAGTCACCCCTCAAATCCATTCAGGACACAGTGGGGGTCAGCATGCGGCCATGCCCTTTCAGCAGATTAAAAGTTTCCATTTTGATCTAATAAAAATAGCAATGTAGACTTAAAGGCAAATTTGGTTTCTTGTATCCAAAACTGAATTTTGAACTCAGCTACCAAGAGGAGTTTGTGACTAGGCTCTATCTACTGAGTAGAGATTTCATTCATGTGACATTTGATACAGGACTCTCTGGATGCATGATTAATTTTTGCAGATCAGGTATTACCTCATTACACGATGTGTAGAAAGTAACAACGTAACTATAAAGCAACTATTTTCAATGCACTCTGCCAGGTTATTCCTCTGCCAAATCATTACGCCCTGGGAAACAGCACATGGCATTATCAAAACAAGTTTGCTCTCCTGAGCAGGCAGTTCAGATAATTGCATCCTTACTATTGAAAGTTCCCTCAGGAATTTTGGGTCCTGAATTCTGTTCTGCTCTGGAACTGCAGTTCATTAATGTTTCTGTCCTGAGCCAGTTTTAATTAAACCGTACTTCTTTTCTCTTTAGTGACACATAGATTGTTTTTTTTAGCAGGTTATAGTTACTGTAGAAATCCAGCTGTTGAAATAATCTGAGACCCCTTACTATTTGTCATTTTAAGAAATCTCCTGTCAATTTACAAGTTCAGCAGCTGATGAGTATAAAATGTACCTGCTTCCACAAAAAGAAAATGAAAAGCAGAACAGGAAAAAGAAAAGAAAGGAAATACTAAGTAGTATCTCAGTTGGCATCTTTTAGAAAATAAAACTAGTATTTGGAGACATTCATAAGCTGACATGATGTTTATGGCAATAATACTACGTGATAAATTTAACGTCTTAAATACAAATTATTTTTTACCTCTCTTCATTCTGAAATTAAACTGCCTTGTAATTGGTACGGTATGATATGATGGACAAGTTTCTGGAAGATTCATAATTTTTCATCCCCTTTCCAATAGGATTCTCTTAACTGGCTATAATCATTCTTTATTTTATGCACAAAGTAAAAGAGATTTGTTTGTTTGTTACTTATGTGTTTTCACTGACAAGCAATAATGCATCATTAACTGCATCTCTTGTTCGTTGTCATTATCAGTTTGCAGAGTGATAACTTTGTCTCAGCAACACAGGTTCTCCCTCATTATGAGTTAGAATAAAACAGCTTCTTTGTTCATTCAACAATCTAATAAATATTCATCGAGTGCCTTCTTTGTGAAAGGCATCGTACAAGACAATGCATAGAATATGAAACTGTCTAAGACAGGCTCTATTTTCTGGCAATTTATTGAGGTAACTTATACATTTTGACCCTCAGGGACTCTTCATTGCATTTCCTTTTCTCCCCACTTCCCCTTCACAATCTTTGGGTGAGAGGATTTGATAATAGAAAGTCTGAATGGAGGTGGGCCAGGTGTAGAGGCTCACACCTGTAATCACAGCACTTTGGGAGACTGAGGTGGGTGGATCGATTGAGCCCAGGAGTTCAACACCAGCCTGGGCAACATGGCAAAACCCTGTCTTTACTGAAAATATAAAAATTAGCTGGGCATGGTACTGTGTGCCTGTAGTCCCAGCAACTTGGGAGGCTAAGGTGGCAGAATCACTTGAGCCCAGGAGGTCGAGGCTGCAGTCAGCCTTGATCATGTCATTGCACTCCAGCCTGAATGACAGAGACCCTGTCTCAAAAAAACAAAAACAAAAAAGTCTGAAGGAAAAGTGATTAGTTAATAAGCCTGGTCTAGTCATGGGGTTATTATAGGGACAAATAAGACAATAGGAGTAAAGAGAAAAATAAAGTCATAGGAGACATTTAAAAAGAAAGACTCAAAAGGACTCAGCAACTGATTGGCTATATAGGTAAATATGTGGATACATTTTAAAAATCAGTGTTTCCTCTAATTTCTTTAAAATACACCTGACTGTTTAAAGCAAAAATTAAGACATAGTCTTATGGAATTTAGTATGGATAGATAGATACAGATATATGTAATACATATGAAAACCATAGCATAAAAGACTGAGTAAGGTGATGATAAATGAAATATCCCCATTGCTATAAAAATTGTTACATTAATGTGAATTGGCAAATTTATTTTAACTATGCTATGAAAAGTTAACGATATATATTTTAATTCTTACAGCAACTACTAAAATTTAATGCAAGGAGACAGCTAAAAAGCAATGGGTGAATTAAAATGTAATTCTAAAAATTATTTAAATAAGCTAAAAGAAAAAAGAAACAAAGGAAAGAAAAATATATAGAGATTGATATACAGAAAACAAATAATAATATTGCAGACCTAATCTAACCCTATCAATTACATTAAATATTAAAAATTCATACATTCCAGTTGTATGGATAGTGTACTCATGCACTCCAATCCTTTTAACTCCACTTAAAAGGCAGAAACTTTTAGAATTAATTAAAAACAAAGCAAAGCTCAACTATTTTCTGTCCATATGAGATCCATTTTAAATATGATGATGTAGATAGGTTGAAATTAAATGGAAACAGAGATGGCATGCAAACAGAAAGGCTGAAGTGGCTATTTAATATCAAGTAAAGTAGACTTAAGACAGGAAGTGTTATCAGAGATAAACAAGGCAATTTGATCTGATAAAAGTGTCAATCCATCAGGAAGATATAACAATCATAAATGTGCTGGGCACGGTGGCTCACGCCTGTAATCCAAGCACTTTGGAGGCCAAGGCAGGCAGATCACCTGAGGGTCAGGAGTTCAAGACCAGCCAGACCAACATGGTGAAACCCCATCTTAAAAAACAAAAACAAACAAACAAACAAACAAAAAATCATAAATGTATATGCATCTAATAACAAGACAACAAAATACATGAAACAAAGATTGACAAAAGTAAAAGAAGAAATAACTCCAAGAACATAGTTGAAGACTTCCCATCCCACTCTTAGCAATAACATAACTAAGCATACAATCCATAAACACATAAGATAATTGAACAACATTATTAATCATCTTATTCTAATTGCCATTTATAGAACAGTACATCCAGAATCAGCTGAATACACATTCATTTAAAGTACACATGGTATGTTCATAAAGGAACTGTATTCTGAGCTATAAAATAAGGCAAGTTTATTTCAAGAGGATTGAAATTACATGGAGTATGTTCTCTGACCACAAAGGAAAATGAATTAGAAAACAATAATGTGTCTGGAAAACTCCCTAAAATATGAAAATTAACACAATGCTAAATAAGCTAGGGGACAAAGAACTTGTAATAAGAATTGGAATATACTTTGAATTGAATAACAACAACTAAAAATCACAACATACCAAAATCTGCAGAATGCAACTAAAACAGTACTTACAGGGAAATGTATGGCTTTAAATAATTCTATCACAATAAAAGAAAGGTCTAAAATCAATGACTAAAGATCTCCCTTGAGAAATTATAAAAAGAGAAAGCACAAGAAAAGTATACAGAAGGAAGAAAATAATAAAGTTAAGAGAAGAAATCCATGAAAGAGAAAAATGATAGAAAAACACAGCCAAAAGTTGGTTCTTTGAAAAGATAAAAAAGATTTATAAGCCCTAGCTATAGTAATTTAAGAAAAAACAGGTAAGGATGTCACTATTGCAAACAAGAGTGGTTATTACTAAGATAGAATAGACATTAATAGGATAATGAGGGTATGTTATTAACAGTTTTATGCCAACAAATTGACCAATTCAGATGAAATGAACTTTTTTTTAAACAAGAAAAGTACAAAAAATGACACAAGATAAAAATCTGAAGTGTCCTATATCTATTAAGGAAAACTAAAATCATTATCAAACTCTTTCTTCAGAGACTGTTCCAGGCCCACATGGTTTCGTTGATGAATTCTAACAAATATTTAAGAAAAAAATGATAACATTCTGAAATACATTATTTCAGAAAAGAGAGAGCAGGGAAGAATCTCAATTCATTTTATGATACCAGCATAACTTAGTCCATAAACTGATAAAGACATTTTATTTTTAAATTATGCATTGTATTGAGGAAGGAGACCCTTAATCCTCTTCAGCCTTCTGCATTGCATCTCAAAAGGAGAAGCTAGAAGTCAGCCAGAAGGGGGACCAGCTGGCGCCGCCAGCCAGGGTGAATATAAGACCTCTTCTGAGTACCACAGTCTCTTCTACAAATGGCAGGCATGGTATGGACGAATCTTTCCAGAAGGCATTGTTTTTACCTAAACAAGATCAAATTCTCACCTAAGCCACATACCCCACACCTACTCCATGAACCCAAGATCCTTTCACATGTAATTTCTAAAGCTGTAAACCCAAGACCCTTTCATGTCTAATTTCTAGAGTTGTAAGCCTATATAAAGGCAGGGCTTCTCTTTGTTAGATGAGCTTTGCCATTAGGCAGCTACACCACCTTGCTTCCAGCCAAAATAAATCACCCCTTCCTTCCTAGTTCAGTGTCCAAGAGGTCTGTCTCTTGCGACCGCTCCTGCTTCAGTATCTTTCTCTTTTTTTAAAATGGAATCTTGCTCTGTCACTAAAGCTGGAGGCTGTAATGCAATGGCGTGATCTTGGCTCACTGCAAACTCTGCCTCCTGGGTTTGAGCAATTCTTTTGCCTCAGCTTCCCAAGTAACTGGGATGACAGAGGTGTGCCACCACGCCTAGCTAATTTTTGTATTTTTAGTACAGGTTTGTCAAACATCAGATGGCTGTAGATGTGTGGCATTGCTTCCAAGGCCTCTGTTCTGTTCCATTGGTCTATATCTCTGTTTTGGCACCAGTACCAGGCTGTTTTGATTACTGTAGCCTTGTAGTATAGTTTGAAGTCAGGTAGCATGTTGCTTCCAGCTTTATTCTTTTTGCTTAGGATTGTCTTGGCTATGTGGGCTCTCTTTTGGTTCCATATGAAATTTAAGGTGTTTTTTTACAGTTCTGTGAAGAAGATCATAGGTAGCTTGATGGGGATAGCATTGAATCTGTAAATTACTTTGGGCAGTATGGCCATTTTCACAATATTGATTCTTCCTAACCATGAGCATGGAATGTTTTTCCATCTGTTTGTGTTCTCTCTTATTTTCTTGAGCAGTGGTTCTAGGTTGAAGTTTCTTTCTTTAATGATGTTGAATAGTGGACCCCACTCTCTTCTGGCTTGTAGGGTTTCTGCTGAGAGATCTGCTGTGAGTCTGATGGGCTTCCTTTTGCAGGTAACCCGACCTTTCTCTCTGGCTGCCCTTAGCATTTTTTCCTCATTTCGACCCTGGTGAATCTGAGGATTATGTGCCTTGGGGTTGCTCTTCTTGAGGAAAATCTTTGTGGTGTTCTCTGTATTTCCTGGACTTGCATATTGGCCTGCCCTGCTAGGTTGGGGAAGTTCTCCTGGATAATATCCTGAAGAGTGTTTTCCAGCTTGGATTCATTCTCTCCATCACATTCAGGTACACCTATTAAATGTAGATTAGGTCTTTTCACATAATCCCATATTTCTTGGAGACTTTGTTCATTTCTTTTCACTCTTATTTCTCTAATCTTTCTTTCTCATTTTATTTCATTGAGTTGATCTTCAATCTCTGATATCCTTTCTTCTGCTTGGTCAATTCAGCTATTGAAATTTGTGTATGCCTCGCAAAGTTCTCTTGTGTTTTTCAGCTCCATCAGGTCATTTATATTCTTCTCTAAGTTGTTTATTCTTGTTAGCATTTCATCTAATCTTTTTTCAAGGTTCTTGTTTCTTTGCATTGGGTAAGAACATGTTCTTTTACCTCAGAAAAGTTTGTTATTACCCACCTTCTGAAGCCTGTTTCTGTCAATTCATCAGACTCATTCTGTATCCAGCTTTGCTCCCTTCCTGGTGAGGAGTTGTGATCCCTTGGAGGAGCAGAAGTGTTCTAGTTTTGGGTGCTTTCATCCTTTTTGTGCTGGTTTCTTCCCATCTTTGTGGATTTATCTACTTGTGGTCTTTGTAGTTGGTGACTTTCGGAGGGGGCTCTGAGTGGACATCCTTTTTGTTGATGCTGAAGTTATTTCTTTCTGTTTCTTAGTTTTCCTTCTAACCATCAGGCCCCTCTGCTGTAGGACTGCAGGAAGTCCACTCCAGACCCTGCTTGCCTGGGGATCACCCATGGGGTCTGCAGAACAGTAAGGGTTTTTGCCAGTTTTTTCTTCTGTTATCTTCGTCCCAGAAGGATATCCACCAGATGTCAGCCTGAGCTCTCCTTTATGAGTGTCTCTTTGGATATATGGGGGTCAGGGAGCTGCTTGACGAGACAAGTCTGTCCCTTATAGGAGCTCAAGTGCTGAGCTGGGAGCTCTGTTGTTCCATTTAGAACTTCTGGGCAGGTATGTTTAAGTCTGTTGCAGCAGAACTGATAAATGCCTTTTCCCCCAGGTGCTCTGTCCTGGGAAGGTGGGGCTTTATTTATAAGTTCCTGACATGCTGCTGCCTTTTTTCAGAGATGCCCTGCCCCACAAGGTGGTAGTCTAGCTACAGTCTGCCAGCAGAGGTGTTACTGAACTGCCAGCTGCTGTGTGAACTTCCTGTTAGAAGTGCATCAGTAATGGTGGACTGCCTCAGTAATGGTGGACTGCCTCAGTAATGGTGGACTGCCTCAGTAATGGTGGACTGCCTCAGTAATGGCGGATTGCCTCAGTAATGGCTGACGCCCTTCCCCTCACTGAGCTGGACTGTCCCAGGTCCAGCTGCACTTGTTGTGAAACTCTCAATCCAGAGTGTTTCAGATTGCTGGTCTTTGTTGAGGGGGGGTACCCACTGAGCCAGATTGCCTGGCTCCCTGTTTCAGCACCCTTTTTTTCAGTTGAATGGGGGGCTCTGCATCCCAGGCACTCCAGGCACCTGTTGAAACGGCCACCCAGATTTGTGCGAGTTTTTGTGCAGAGACCTACAGCGCCAGCTGAAACAGCTGTGCTGGAAACTCGTGGCGCTTTTCAGCCTGGGAATCTCCTGTTCTGTGAGCAGTAAAAACTCATTTGGAAATGCAGTGATCACTCACCCTCTTCATTCTTCTTGCTGGGAACTGCACTCTAGAGCTGTTCCTATTCGGCCATCAGGACGAAAGAATTTAAATAGCAGCCCTTGAGTCCCAGATCTTCCCACTGACATAGTCTACCCAAATGAGAAGAAATCAGAAAAACAAATCTGGTAATATAAAAAAAACCAAGGTTCTTTAACAACCCCAAATGATCACACTAGCTCACCGACAATGGATCAAAACTAAGACAAAATCTCTCTGAATTGCCAGAAAAAAAAATCAGAAGGTTGACTACTAAGCTAATCAGAAGGCACCAGAGAAAGGTAAAGTCCAACTTAGAGAAATCAAAAACATTATATAGGACGTGAATGAAAAAAATCTCCAGTGAAATAAATAACATTAAATTTAAAAAAACTTCTGGAAATGAAGGACATACTTAGAGAAATACAAAATACACTAGAAAGTCTCAGCAATAGTATTGAACAAGTAGAAGAATGAACTTCAGAGCTCAAAGACAAGGCTCTTGAATTAACCCAACCCAAAAAAGACAAAGCAAAAATAATTTTTAAAAATGAGCAAAGCCTCCAAGAAGTTTGGGATTATGTTAAACAGTCAAATCTAAGAAAAATTGGTGTTCCTGAAGAAGAGAAATCTAAAAGTATGGAAAATGTATTTGAGGTAATAATCAAGAAAAACTTCCCCAGCCTTGCTAGAGATCTAGATATTCAAACATAAGAAGCTCAAAGAACATCTGGGAAATTAATTGCAAAAAAAATTATTGTCCAGGCATATAGACATTATGTTATCTAAAGTCAAGATGAAAAAAAGAATCTTAAGAGCTATGAGGCCAAAGCATCGGGTAACCTATAAAGGAAAACATATCAAATTAACAGCAGATTTCCCAGCAGAAACCCTACAAGTTAGAAGGGATTATGGTCATAACTTTGCCTCCTTAAACAAAACAATTATCAGCCAAGAATTTTGTATCCAGTGAAACTAAGCTTCATAAATGAAGAAAAGATACAGTCTTTCTCAGACAAATAAATGCTGAGAGAATTTGCCAACACCAAGCCAGCACTACAAAAACTGCTGGAAGGAGCTCTACATCTTGAAACAAATCCTCAATATACACCAAAATAAAGTCTCCTTAAAACATAAACCTCACAGGACATATAAAACAATAACACAAGGGGAAAAAAATAACATGTTATTCAGGCAACAAATAGCACAATGAATAGAATAATTCCTCACATCTAAATACCGACATTGAAGGTAAATGGCCTAAATGTTCCACTTAAAAAATACAGAATGGCAGAATGGATTAAAATTTCACCAATCAAGTATCTGCTGTCTTTGAGGCTCACCTGACTGATAAGGAATCATATAAACTTAAGGTAAACAGGTGGAAAAAAATATTCCATGCAAATGGACACCAAAAGTGAGCAAGAGAAGCTATTCTTACATCAGAAAAAGCAGACTTTAAAGCAACAGCAGTTAAAAAAGACAAAGAATGACATTATATAATGATAAAAGGACTAGTCCAACAGTAAAATATCACAGTCCTAAATATATATGCACCTAATGCTGGAACTCCCAAATGTATAAAACAATTACTACTAGACCTAAGAAATGAGACAGACGGCAATAATAGTGGAGGACTTTAATACTCCACTGACAGCACTAGATAGATCATCAAGACAGGACGTCAGCAAATAAACAATGAACTTAAACTATACCCTAGAACAAATGAACTTAACAGATATTCACAGAACATTCGACCCAACTCCAGAATATACATTGTATTAATCAGTACATGGAACATTTTCCAAGATAGACCATATGATAGGCCACAAAACATGTCTTAACACATTTAAGAAAATTGAAATTATAGCAAATATTTTCTCAAATCATTCAAATTAAATGAAACAAAATTGAAAATCAACTCCAAAAGGCACCCTCAAAACCATGTAAATACATGGAAATTGAATAACCTGTTCCTGAATGATTTTTGGGTCAACAATGAAATCAAGATGGAAGCTATAATATTCTTTGAGCTGAATGGTAATAGTGAGACAACCTATCAAAGCCTCTGGGATACAGCAAAAGCAGTGCTAAGAGGAAAGTTCATAGCAAGCATTAAACGCCTGTATCAAAAGATCTGAAAGAACACAAATAGACAATCTAAGTTCATACCTCAAAAAACTAGAGAAACAAGAACAAACCAAACCCAAACCCAGCAGAAGAAAAGAAATAACCAAGATCAGAGCAGAACTAAAGGAACTTGAAACAATAAAAAAACTATACAAAAGATAAATGAAACAAAAAGCTGGTTCTTCGAAATGATAAATAAAATTAAAAGACCATTAGCAAGACTAACCAAGAAGAGAGAAGATCCAAATAAGCTCACTTAGAAACAAAATGGGAGATATTACAACCAATACCACAGAAATACAAGAGATTATTCAAAGCTACTGTGAACACCTTTTCACGCATAAACTAGAAAACCTAGAGGAGATGGATAAATTCCTGGAAATATACAACCCTCCTAGATTAAACCAGGTAAAGAACTAGAAGCTCTAAACAGACTAATAACAAGCAGGAAGATTGAAATGGTAATTTAAAAGTTACCAAGAAAAAAATTCCAGGACCAGATGATTCACAGCTGAATTCTATCAGATAGTCAAAGAATTTGTACCAATCCTATTGACACTATTCCAGAAGACAGAGAAAGAGGGAACATTCCCTAAATCATTCTATGAAGCTGGTATCATTCTAATATCAAAACCAGGAGAGTACATAACAAAAAAAGAAAACTACAGACCAATGAAGATAGATGCAAAAATCCTCAAGAAAATACTAGCTAACCAAATTCAACAGCATATTAAAAAGATAATCCACCATGATCAAGTGGGTTTCATACTAGGGATGCAGGGATGGTTTAACACATGCAAGTCAATAAATGTGATGCACCACATAAACAGAATTAAAACCAAAAATCACATGATCATCTCAATAGATGCAAAAAAAGACCTGACACAATCCAACATTCCTTTAAGATTAAAACCCTCAATAAAATTGGCATAGAAGGGACATACCCAAAGGCAACAAAAGCTATCTATGACAAACCCACAACCAACATTATACTAAAAGGGAAAAGTTGAAAGCACTCCCCCTGAGAACTGGAACACAGCAAGGATGCCTACTTTCACCACTTCTATTCAACATAGTACTAGAAGTCCTAGCCAGAGCAATCAGACAAGAGAAAGAAATAAAGGACATCCAAGTTAATAAAGAGGAAGTCATATTGTCACTGTTTGCTGATGACATGATTGTATACCTAGAAAACCATGAAGACTCATCCAAAAAGCTCCTAGAACTGGTAAATGAATTCAGCAAAGTTTCAGGATACAAAATTAATGTACAAAAATCAGTAGCTCTGCTATACACCAACAGCAACCAAGCTGAAAATCAAATCAAGAACTCAACCCCTTTTACAATAGCTGCAAAAATAAAATAAAATAAAATACTTAGGAATATATCTAACTAAGGAGGTGAAAGGATTCTACAAGGACAACTGTGAAATACTGCAGAAATAAATCATAAGTGGAAATAAATGGAAACACATTCCATGATCATGGATGGGTAGAGTCAATTTTGTAAAAATGACCAGACTGCCAAAAGCGATATACAAATTAAATGAAATTCCCATCAAAATACCACTGTCATGCTTCACAGAACTAGGGAAAAACAATCCTGAAACGTATATGGAATCAAAAAAGCCTGCAAAGCCAAAGCAAGACTAAGCAAAAAGAACAAATCTGGAGGTATCACATTACTCTACTTCAAACTGTACTATAAGGCCATAGTCATCCAAACAACATGGTACTGGTATAAAAACAAGCATAGAGACCAATGGAACATAATAGAAAACCCAGAAATGAAGTCAAATATTTACAGTCAACTGATCTTCAACAAAGCAAACCAAAACATAAAGTGGGGAAAGGACGCCCTATTCAACAAATGGTACTGGGATAATTAGCAAGCCACATGTAGATGAACAAAACTGGATCCTCATCTCTCACCTTATATAAAAATCAATGCAAGATGGATCAAAGACTTAAATCTAAGACCTGAAACTATAAAAATTCTAGAAGATAGCATTGGAAAAATCCTTCTAGACATTGGCTTAGGCAAAGACTTTATGACCAAGAACCCAAAAGCAAATGCAACAAAAACAAAGATAAGCCCAGGCAAAGTGGCTCATGCCTGTAATCCTAACATTTTGGGAGGCCAAGATGGATGGATCACCTGAGGTCAGAAGTTCAAGACCAGCCTGGCTAACATCGTGAAACCCCATCTCTACTAAAAATACAAAATTAGGTGGGTGTGGTGGTGAACACCTGTAATCCCAGCTACTCGGGAGACTGAGGCAGGAGAATCACTTGAACCCAGGAGGTGGAAGTTGCAGTGAGCTGAGACCACACCACTGCACTCCAGCCTGGGTGACAGAGTAAGACTCCATCTCCAAAAAACAAACAAACAGAAACAAAGATAAGTAGCTGAGACTTAGTTAAACTAAAAAGCTTCTGCACAGCAAAAGAAACAATCAGCAGAATAAACAGGCAACACGCAGAGTGGGAGAAAATCTGCAATCTGCACATCTGACAAAGAACTAATATTCAGAATCTAAAAGGACCTCAAACAAGTCAGGAAAAAAAATCCCATCAAAAGTGGGCTAAGAACACGAATAGACAATTCTCAAAAGAAGATATACAAATGGTCAACAAACAAATGAAAAAAATGCTTAATGTCACTAATTATCAGGGAAATGCAAATCAAAACCATAATGTGATATGACCTTACTCCTGAAAGAATGGCCATAATCAAAAAATCAAAAACTAATAGATATTGGCATGGATGTGGTGAAAGGGGAACACTTTTACACTGCTGGTGAGAATGTAAACTAGTACAACCACTATGGAAAACAGTGTGGAGATTCGTGAAAGAACTAAAAGTAGAACTACCATTTGATCCAGAAATTCCACTGCTGGGTATCTACCCAGAGGAAAATAAGTCATTATACAAAAAAGATACCTGCACACCCATGTTTATAGCAGCACAATTTGCAATTGTAAAAATCTGAAACTAGCTTAAGTGTCCATCAATCAATGAGTGGATAAAGAAACTGTGGTATATATACCATGGAATACTACTCAACCTTAAAAAGGAACAAAATAATGGCACTGACAGCAACCTGGAAGAAATTGGAGACCATTATTCTAAGTGAAGTAACTCAGAAATGGAAAACCAAACATTGAATGTTCTCACTCATAAGCGGGAGCTAAGCTATGAGAATGCAAAGGCATAAGAATGATACAATGTACTTTGGAAACTCGGGGGAAATAGTGGCAGGGATGTGAGGGATAAAGACTATACATTGGGTAAAGTGTACACTGCTTGGGTTATGGGTGCACCAAAATCTCAGAAATCACTACTGAAAAACTTATTCATGTAATCAAACACAACCTGTTCCCCAGAAACCAATTGAAATAATTAAATAATTCCATTATAAAGATATATTCATGCAAATGTTCATTGCAGCACTATGCACAATATCAAGGTCATGGAAGCAACCTAAATGCCATTCAATGATAGACTAGATAAAGAAAATGTGGTACATATACACCATGGAATACCATGTAGCCATAAAAAAGAATGAGATCGTGTCTTTTGCGGGAACATGGATGGAGCTAGAAGCTATTATCCTTAGCAAATTAATACAGGAACAGAAAACTAAATAATGCACGTTCTTACTTACAAGTGAGTGTTAAATAATAAGAACTAATGAACTCAAATAAGGAAACAACAGACACTGGGGTCTACTTAAGGGGGATGAGTGGGAGGAGGGAGAGGAGCCAAAAAGATAACTATTGGGTATTGGGCTTAATAGCTGGGTGATGTAATAATATGTACAGCAAACCCTTGTGACACCTGTTTACCTATATAAAATAAAACTTTCACATATATTTCCAAATATAAAATAAGTTAATTTTTTAAAATGTGATATATATATATATATACACACACACACAATGGAATAGTATTTAGCCATAAAAAAGAATGAAATCCTGTCATTTGTAACAGCATGGATGGAACTGGAGGTCATTATGTTAAGTGAAATAAGCCAGGCACAGAAAGACAAGCTTTGCATGTTCTCACTTATTTGTGGGAGCTAAAAATTAAAACATTTGAACTCACAGAGATAAGGAGTAGAACTACGGTTACCAGACAGTGGGAAGGGTAGTTGTTGTGGAGGGTGAGGGAAGGTAGGGGGAAGTGGGGATAGCTAACGAGTATGAAAATATCGTTAGAGAGAATGAATAAGATCTAGTATTTGTCCAACAGGGTGACTATAGTCAACAATAATTTATTAAACATTTTAAAATAACTAAAAGAGTATAATTGGATTCTTTGTAACACAAAGATAAATGCTTGAGGGGATGGGTACTCCATTTATCTTGATGATGTGATTACTACACACTATATGCCTGTATCGAAATATCTCATGTACCCCTTAAATATATACACCCACCATGAACCCACAAAAACTTAAACATTTTTAAAAATAAAAATAAAAGTATCAACTTTCTTTGAATAAGATACTCAAGACTTTCTTGCAGAAAACTACAAAACTTAATTGAGATAAATTTAGAATGGCATAAAGAGAGAGAGATACATTGTGTATGAATGCAACTTCCAACATTGCAAAAATATGTTTTCTTCAATCAAAATAACATGACTTTCTGTGGAACATGACAAGCTGATTATAAAATTGTAATGAAAATGGCAATGGACCAAAAATCATCAATATACTCTTTAAGAAGAGAAACAAGGTAGGATGATTTGCTATACCGCATATCAAGACTTATTAGACAGTAAGTAAGAAAAATATAGACAACTATACCAACAGAATATAATACAAAAGAAAAAGACCATTGTTTATATAGAAACTTGATATACAATACAGTAACCACTAAAGAACAGTGAGGAAAATTCAGTATTTTGAATAAATGATTCTGGGAAGACTGGATATCCGTTTGGAAACAGAATAGAATCTTAATTACCTGCCTCCTACTCTACACAAAAGGCCATTCCAAGTAGAACTTAGATATAAATACGACAGACAGAAAAATAAACTTTCTAGAGAAAAACATAATAGAATATTTTCATCATCTAGGCTAGTCTTAAACAGGAAACAAAAACCAGTTTCTAATTGTGTAGGAAAAGATGAAAAATTTGGATTGCAGTTAGATAGATAACTTCTTTTCATCAAGACACTTTAAGAACATGGGAATTGGAGATGATGTTTGCAAAACACACAACTAACAAAGAGGTTGAATCCAAAGAATGTTTTTTAAAAATCTCTTCAAATCAATAAGAGAAAGAACAGGCAACACAACAAAAAAGTGGGCAAAGACTTAAACAGGCATTTCACAGAATAAGATATCTAAATGGCCTGTAAACACACAAAGAAAGGCTCGACCTCATCAGTCATTAAGGAAACACAATTAGTATCACATTGTGAAACCATTATAATGGTTATATTAAGAAGACTGAAAATACCAGATGTTTGCAAGGATATGAAACAATTGAAACTCTAATAATGCTGACAAGAGTATAAACTGGTACAACCACTTTGGAATACTATTTGCCATTGTCCACTAAATTTAAAAATATGCAAAAATCAATGACTCCCTACTTCTACTCCTAGATATATACCCAATATAAATGCATACAGCGTTTAGCCAAAGGTGTATACAAGAAAGGTTGTAGCAATATTACTGGAAATAGGCAAAATTTAGAAACATCTCCAATGTTCATCTACAATAGAATGGATATATGTGATATATTCATGAAATTGAATAGTATACAGCAGTAAAAAGGAATTAATCCAAGATACACATGACAGAAATAATTAGTCTCACAAACATAATGTTGATCAAAAGAAGCCATACACAGAAGAATATATATTGCAGGCATTTATATTGCTTTTAAAAATAGGCAAAATCAAATTATAGTGCTAGAAACGCATTCTTTGGTGGAAAACTATAAAGAAAATCAAAGAAGTAATTAGCATAGTAATTAGCGTAGTGGCTATTTTTGAATTGGTAGTGATTGGAAAGCTGCATGAGGTGGCTTCTAGGATATAAGGAATGCACACATTCATGCGGTAGGTGACAATCACATGAGTTTTCTCTGTAATCACTGAGTTATGTATTTTAAATTTTGTCTACTTTTCTTTCTGCATTATTTCATAGTGGAGAAAAGTTAAAAAATGAAAGAAGCAGATGAAAGAGTCTGTCAATTCGTTTTAAAATGCTGCAAAAAGATCAAATGGAATGAGGGGAAAAAAGCTTTAACATTTGATAGTTACAGGTAATATACAGCCTTTAGAAGAAGTTTCAGGGAAGTCGTAGGGAGAAGTTGAAGAGCCAGAAGTCACGAGTTAAAGATAAGCAGATAACAGGAAGCAAGGACAGTGAGTCCCGCCTACTCCACTTTGGAGGGAAAGAAAGAAAAAGGCACGATGCGGGAGGCTGAGGCAGGAGAATCACTTGAACCCAGGAGGTTGCAGTGAGCCGAGATAGCACCATTGCACTCCAGCCTGGGCAACAAGTGAAACTCTGTCTCAAAAAAAAAAAAAAAAGAAAAAGAAAAAGGCACAATGATAGCAAGGAAGGATGATGCCACCATTTTATTTCTTGGTGTGTATCTGTTAAAACTGAAAGGATTTGTAAGTACCTTAGTGGACAAAGGAAAATGAACCAGTAGAAAGGGAAATGGTAAAAAAATTAACAGAGAGGTGATAATTACCGGATCAACAACCTCTACACTATGGCCACAAAACCTTTTCACCCTTTTACATCCCCTCCTGCCCTTTGCCCTACATTTAGCAGAGTATGTGGGAAAGGAAGTCAAAATAAGAAAAATAAAAGAAAGCTCATGTGCTCCTTTGTCCATCACCAGTTTCCCACCCAAGAATAGATTTGAGTAAAGAGAAAGGGAAGTTTTGCACCGAATGAGGGATTAACATTCTAAAATAAATTGAGCTAGAGTTTGGAAGGCTTGAAAATGGAATGTTTTCTTATGCCTGAAATTGCCCTAAGCAGCAATGAGATTCATTGGTGGTAAAGCAAAAGGGGAAGATGAAGCCAAGGTTCAACAAAACTTAGACAATTAGGCAAAAGGAATAAGCTTTAGTGATCACATCATAGAATGATGACTATAGTAAATAATAATGCACTACGTATTTCAAAATTGCTCAGAGAGCAGACTTTACCCGTTTACACCATAAACAAACAGTAAGTATGGGAGGTGATGAATCTGTTAATTGGTTTGATTTAATCATTTCGCAATGTAAACATAGATCAAAATATCACTTTGTATTCCGTAATATACAAAATTATTATTTGTCAATTAAAAATAACATTTAGAAAAAACTTAAAGACATTAGTGAGAGAGAAATAAAGCTGGTTAATGATCTCCCCTGTGGTTTTCCACCCAGTCTCCCTCCATAACCTTTTCAGGGCTGAAGCTCTCATTTCTCCAGTATCACGGGTGTTGGCAGCTGTCTGCTCTTAGCATTCTCAGGGTTGTCTGAAGCCAAAGACAACCACATTTCTGAGGTCACGCCTCCTTCCTGTATCCCATGACTGGCCCATGTAGAACACTGTGAAGGGCTCACCTGACTCCAGAGATCCCCATGGAATGAAATGAGGCCTTTGCTGTGACTGCCACTCAGCTTATCCTTTTACCCCAGGGTTTCTCAAAATTAGCACTGCTGACATTTTGAGCTGGATGGTTCTGTTTCGTTGGCCACCCTGCATATTACAGGGTATTTAGCAGTGTCCTTGTCTCTATCCACTAGATGCCAGTATGTCTCCAGATGTTACTGAATACATCCTGGGGTTCCAAACCCTCCCAGTTGAGAACCATGATGCGATCCTGCCCTTTTGACACCCCTGAGGCGCTGATCCTAAGAGCATTCCCCAATAAACTTCCTGCATACAAATCACCAGGTCTGTAGCACACCCCAACAGATTCAGTTCACTCAATAAGCAGGTGTTTATTTATTAGTAAATTATACCTGTACTACTGTAATTATATCATAAACACTATAAAGCATAAACAAAAAACAATTTAGGTGAGGTTAAAAAAATAAACATAATTAGTAGTCCTAGCATTTTCCCCTACTCCTCAAAAGAATGTTTACTAACACCTCCTAGGGAGCCTAAACCCTATCTATATTGGAGACGAGTACCCTGGGAGATGGGAGGCATCAGCAAGAAGAATGTAGGTGGAGTGTTCAGTCTTACTATGACTGAGTTAGGGGGAAATGAGGAGGAATCTTAAAGATTTTAGGGGTGATATAATGATGGGCAGCAAGACAGAAAAAGTCTTCGGTGTATATCCAGGTGGCATTGATCACTTCAGTAAGTATTAGATAAAAGGAACTTGTAGCTAAATAAAGAGCATGTCTTACAGTGTCCACAAATTACCTACTTAAATTCCTACAAAACAAAAAGTAAAACAAAAGTTTAAAAAGTAGCAAGGGCAATGAGAAGTAAATATAAGAAAGAGCATGAATCAAAAGTTCAGAGGAAATTGCTTTTAATTGTATCATTATCGGTAGGCCAGGCACGGTGGCCCATGCCTATAATCCCAGCATTTTGGAAGGCCGAGACATACAGATAATTGGGCCCAGAAGTTTGAGACCCGTCTGGGTAACACGGTGAAACCCTGTCTCTACAAAAAATATAAAAATTAGATGGGTGTGGTGGTACATGCCTGTAGTCCCAGCTACTCAGGAGGCTGAGGTGGGAGGTTCACCTGAGTGTGGGGAGGTAGAGGCTGCAGTGAGCCATAATTGTACCACTGCACTCCAGCCTGAGTAATAGAGACTCTGTCTAAAAAAAAAAAAAGTGTCATTATTGGATTCTAGATAAATTATTAAACTTCCAGCACATTCTTTTACCTCTAAACTTAAAATTAGGTCGCCACACAATTTTATGAGCTTATTAATATAATGCTATACCATTAGAAATAAATAGAAATTTTTAGAGATTCACAAAGAAATTGACAGATAATTATAGTAAGATACTTCATTCCATTGTCAGTCCATTTTAGACAGAGTAGTAAAAATAAATGAGGTACAGGCTTTGAATAACGTAAGTAATAATGTTGAAAACATGCTTTTTTCAATTTACATTTAAGGCCCAAGTTTCTAACCACTCTTGGAGCACTCCTCCACCTTTGCTGAGAGTGAGAGAGTTGCAGAGTAATAATCCACATATCCTCAGAGCCAAGTTCCTCAAAGATGGAGCTATCCACCTCTGTGTACTCTAGAAAAGCATGGGACAAGCTCTTTCCTCAAACACCACGGTAAATGTCTATTTAATATTATATCAAAAAAAAAAAAGAAATAATTTAAGAGAAACTTGATTGGAACATAATTTTTTTTTTTGGTAGTCAAAAAGTAAAATAAAACAAACGATCAACAACAATGCGACTGATCAGCCTACCTAAAACGGAGCCATCATCAAAACCAAATAATGTGTGTTCAACTCTATGTCAATAAAATGTAAACCTTAGATGAAACTGATAAACCCTTAGAAAAATATAACCTCCCAATACTGACTCGCCAAAAAATACTTTGTATTGTAACTGTTAAGTTGGCTAAGCATTTAAAAATCTACATTCAAAGAATAAGTGAGCTGAAATAAATTTACAAGGCGAGTTCCACCAAACTTTCAAAACTAGGTTATCCCAATCTTATTAAAACCCTTAAAAAATGAACAAAGAGGGAACAAACATTCTCCATATCAAATTCACAGGGAAAAAACCAAAGGACATGGAGGGCCTAGCTGCAGAAGAAATGCAAAATACAAATGGACATATTAAAAAAGATCCAACTGCACTACTAGCTACAAATTCAAATTAAAACCATAATTAGATGCCAGTTCTGCTTCTCAAATTTGCAATAACTTTGTGAGTGTAGTGCATTGAAGACTAGTAAGGAAACAAATTGTTAAAACTTTTATAGAGAGCAACCAGAGAAATCTGGCAAGATGCATCAAAAGCCATTTAAAATGTATATTTTAAATACACTTATTCTACTTATAAGAATGTGACTAGCAAATAATCAGAAATATGGGCAAATAGGGATGTCTATTACAACATGATTAAAAATAAGAATTAAAATTATAATATTCACATGTGGGAGAATGATTAAGTATATCCTAATATATTCATTCAAAAGAGTGGTTTGCATCATGTAAGTAACACAAAGAATTCAAATAATTCAAAGAATATTTAGCAACCTACAAAAAAGATAATGGCGCAATATTATACATGCATAGTGGAATACAAAACTAGAGGTGAAACATGATCCCAACTTTATATGAAAAACACTGAAGATTAAGATTAAAGACATCAAAACATTGATAGAGGTTCATATGGTTTGGCTGTGTCTCCCCCACAAATATCATCTTGAATTGTAATTCCCATAATCCCCATGTGTTGTGGGAGGGACCTGATGGGAGGTAATTTAATCCCAGGTGTGGTTACCCTCATGCTGTCCTCGTGATAGTGAGTGAGTTCTCACGAGATCTGATGATTTTATAAGGGGTTTTTCCCCCTTTTGCTCAGCACTTCTTGCTGCTGCCATGTGAAGAAGGATGTGTTTGCATTCCCTTCCACCATGATTGTTAAGTTTCCTGAGGCCTCCCCATTCCTGAGAAACCATGAGTCAAGCAAACCTCTTTCCTTTATAAATTACCCAGTCTTGGGTATGTCTTTATTAGCAGCATGAGAATGGACTAATACAGAGCGACATAATTTTTATGTAGCTAAGAACATATGTGATTTTTTTAATTCCTTTGTTTTCCCCAAGTTTTCTGTGAGTATATATCACTTTATAACCAAAAGAAAAAAAGTCTTTTTAAGGATCTGATAAACTTATCTATGGTGTAGGGGTTATAACTAGAATAGAGGTTAAATAGAATGAATGGAAAAACTAACATCACTTTAGGAAACATTGAAAGATAATTAAGAAGAATAAGTAAAAAACACAAACTATTTGGAGCTGAATACACATAGATTTTTTTTTTCTTAAATAGGGTCTTACTCTGTCACCCAGGCTGGAGTACAGTGAGGTGATCATGGCTCACTGCAGCCTTGACCTCCTCAGGCTCAGGCCTCCCAGCTCAGCCTTCCCAGTAGCTGGGACCATAGGCATGCACTACCACACCTGGCTAATTTTGCACTTTATTTTTTTTTCAGAGACAGGGTTTTGCCATGTTGCCCAGGCTGGTCTTGAACTCCTGGGCTCAAGTGATTCACCTGCCTCAGCCTCCCAAAGTGCTGAGATTACAGGCATGAGCTACCACACCGAGCCTAAACATAGTCTTGATTTAACTACCTATTAAACATATCATATTTGGAGCTTTCTTACCTACAGGTGAAATACCCTTCCTTGCATGACCCTTGTCTGAAACTGATGAGCTTACATACTTAATGGGCCTGGCACAATGTCAAACATAGAGTAGATTTTCCATAAAAGTTTCACCACGTTCCATTACTGATACCTAGATCTTATCTTTTGATTGCTCAGCTTTAATCTTTTGCCTAAGATCAAGTTAATGTTGCCAGTATTTCCACTACGATCAATTAAAACTTGATTCCATAAGGTCTTATCCATGTAAGGTGAATTTAAAATGACATTTGGTATAGCTAAATTCAAAAATACATCTTCTTTCATAATTAATAAAGACAGGAAATTATTTATTCAAAGAGGACTGAACAAGAATGTTACCTGAATTGACAATTATTTGACTAATCTTACGAATCATTTCATTTAAAAGTCAAATCAGTTGTATGTGGAGATGACTAAAGTGAGTCAATTTATTAATTAGATGAACTCTAGTTACCCATTATCTTCCCTATCAGGAATTTGTAAAGGACAAAAATGTCCATGTTGTTGTGAAAGGCAAAATTAGAACACTTCTCATTGAACTGTTACATAAACTGTTCTTGTATGTTCTAATTTTATTTAAAATTAGAAATAGTTTCAGAGGTATAAATAGAGTCAATAAATAGTGATATGTAATCAGTATTTGATGTTGATAAATTTTTATTGATTTTACTGTGTTGATAGCAAAGAACTTAAGTTCTTTAAAGGAACACTAGGCACCATGTTTCCAAAATATCTGGCTTGTTTAAATATACACAAAACAGAACTATACATTCATACATAAATAATCTAGATTAAGAGAACAGTTTGTACAATGACTTTGTACTGGCCTATATTTTTATTATCTCAAGCAAACATTCTTTGTCATGAGTCCTTGAATAAACAAAGAAAATATATCAGTGTAAGGAAAATGAATTTTGCTTTTTTGGGCATAACGTTTTATTTCTCTTCAACACAAAGCTGAAAAATTGAGCAGTGATGCCTGTCAGCTTATTCTTTTCAGCTGAATGGAATGGAAAATCACACAAAATTGAACACAGAAACTGCTTTGACCTTCTCGATTGGAAATGGAAGTGTTTACTCAAGCATTTACATGGTGGCCCTGGCTCATGGTGCCCTTGATTAATATAAACTGTTTTTCTAGAGGCATAAGATAAGCAGCTCAAGGCATATGCTTTTTTCACCTCATCTCTGCTAAACTTCCCCATCTAGCACAACTTAGAGGCCTTGAAAAAAAAATCCTTTGTCTTTTCTCACCTGGACTCCTGTAACAGGAACCCAACAGTTCTGCAGGCTTACACTCCTGCCATTTTATAATCTATTCTCCACAGAGCACCAGAGCCATCTTTACAAAATGCAAATCAGATCCTCTTCCTTCCTTAGTTAAAACACTCAAATGGCAGCCAATCGTAATTAGAATAAAATCTGAACCTCTTCCACATCTGACTTCATCTTGTTCTACTAACCCTTTCCTCACTGGGCTGTAACCACGCTCTCCTTTTTACTGTTGCTGAATCACACCAAGTTCATCCCCACTGCAGGACCTTGGCCTTGCTGTTCCCTCCACCAGGAATGCGTTGCTCCTAGACTGTACCACATCTGCCTTCTTTATCTGCATGCAGGTCTTGGCTCAAATATCATCTTTTCAAAGAGATCTTCTAACTTTCTAATCCAAAGTTGAACACCCCTGCTCCTTCATTATCTTCCGTAGGCCAGCCATTGTTGTTCCCATATGACTTATTACTGGCTGGCATTATTTCATTCATTTATTTTCTTGTTTATTGTTTTCTACTCTTCACTAAAATTTAATTGCCAGGAAGGCAAATATCTTGTTGATTGTACTGCAGTATTCTTAACATCTAGGATAGTGATTAACACATAATGTTCAGTTGGTAAATATTTTTTATATGAACATTCATCTGTGCAACTAATCAACTGAAGTTTTTTATTTACAAGCAACAGAAACTAACTCTAGTGAATTGGAGCAGAAAAGTACCTACTGAAAATATGTTTAATTTTATGTGTCAACTTGATTGGGTTACTGGGTACCCAGATATTGGGTCAAACATTATTCTGAGTGTTTCTATAATGGTAGTTTTAGATGAGGTTAACATTTAAATTGGTAGACTGAGTAAAACAGATTGCCCTGATTTCAGTGGCAATCATTCAGTTGGTTGAAGAAAGGTCTAAATAGAATGAAAAGGCTGACCTCCCTGGAATAAGAGAAAATTCTGCTTTCCTGACTGCATTTGAACTAGATATTGACTTTTTTCCTTTTTTGAAACTTGAACAGAAACATTGGTTCTTCCTGGGTCCCGCACCTGCCAGGCTTTAGACTGGAACTACACCATGGGATCTCTCAGGTCTCCAGCTTATCGACTTGTTCTGCAGATCTTGAGACTTTCCAGACTCCACAGTCATGTGAGCCAATGCCCTCTACTAAATACTTGATCTCTGTACATATGCATGTTCTATTGGTTGTTTCTCTGGAGAATCCTAACTAAAACAAAAGGATATCAAGTGGCTTACAGAATAGCCAGAATAACTGGAGAAAGAGCCTTGGAAAATGGGGAGGAACAAAGCCCTTAGAAGGCCAGAACCACAACTGAAATAACACTAAGGAAAAGTCTGGCTAGAACAATGCTGCCTTTAGCCCTCCTAGTCGTGGCCACTGGACACTCCACTGCTGTTGCCATTGCCATAGCTGCTGCTGTCTGCTGGTGCTTCTCACCACCAGGCTGAACTCTCATTATCCTTGCTGCTTTATTTCCTTTTCTCTATGCTTAAGTTTCCCTGCAGCAACAGTCTTGGCCACATGTCCACAACCCTACTTGAGGTTAAATTATTAAGAAAAAGAAAACAGCGTCTGGCCTTTGAGGTTTTTGTAATAAAAAATAGGTCTTGTCACCATAAAATCATAAAATGTGAAAAGCACATCATTGATTTTTATATTTTTTCATTAGCTATGACCTAGAAATACATTGATCTTGCTATGATTGTCACTGATCTTTTCATTTATTCAACAATCATATATTAAATATCTTCTAATTTCCTCTATGATATTTGCTGAGTTAATAAAGAGTTACAGAAACATGACCACAATCTCATGATTGGCTAAAATTAGTGCCATCAAATATGAGGAGTTCAATAAAATCCTAACGATCTCTATAAAATCCTATAGATGCCTAGGTATCTACAGGCAGCTTTGAAAGGCTGATAAAAAGACTTACCTCCACTGCAAGGCCAAGAATTTGTAATTATGTAGATCTCTTGTATGAGTTCCTCTTCACTGCAGAGATAGATTTGGACCCTAGACCCAGATGTTGCATTTTCTTACTAAACAACTATGGGCAGGTCTCTAAGCCTCGGTTCCTTTATCTAGAAAATGAGAATAATAACAAAATTATTATTATTAATAGATCCTTCCACTACTTCCTAACCAAGTTTTTCTGAGGATCATATAGGATAATACACGAGTAGGTCTCAAATGAAAGGTATGCAAAATACATGTAAAATATCAATAGTATTGTTATGTAAGTAGTAAGACCCTATTGCAATTGAAAGCCACATCCATTCTAATTACAAGACCTACTCTCTTAGTTTTGTGATGCTGTAACAAAAATACTTGAGATTGGCTAATTTGTGAAAAACAGGCATTTATTTTCTCACAGTGCAGGAGGCTAGGAAGTCCAAGATCAAGGTGTTGACAGATTTGGTCATCTGGTGAGCTCTGCTCTGTTTCCAAGATGGCACCTTCAAGGGGAGAAATGCGTTGTCCTCACATGGTGGAAGGCTGAAGGGTAAGGGAGCCAAAGCATTAACGAAGCCTCTTTTATTAGGGCCTTCATCCCGTTCACAAGAGAAACAATGCTTATTGACCTAATCACCTCTTAAAGGTCCCTTAACACCATTACATTGCCCATTATGGTTTAACACCCGTATTTTGGAGGGGACACATCCAGACCACAGCTGCTACTATTTATTTATCTCTTGTTCAGTTCTCTAAACATGCATCGCTCCTCATTCTCTCATTCTGTCTTCTTCTGCCAACTTAACTTAAGTACAAGCATCTCTCAGTTTCTGGACCCTTTCCTTTCCTCTTGGCTGACTGCTTCACAATGGAAAGGCTTCATCTAAAAACTAGTTGATCTCCCTCTACGGGGAAGAAGGATTTATTTGATTGATGACTTTGAGGTAGGAAAGTGACCCTGTTTAGACTGACGAATACTAGTAAGTCATTTTTGCCCCATATATCATGTTGGCAATTTTTTCCTGTTACTTGACCAATCTTCCATAGGAAAATAAAATTCTCATTATAATGTATTACCTATAAGCATTATCTTAATCATTGTAAAATCTCAGGTCCTGGAGATTTGATTAGTTTATGTGCTATGGCTGGCTACTTAACACACAGAGTATTTTACATAAATTAATTCTAGGCAAATTTCTCTTTATGATATTTTAGCAGCTCAACCTTTATTCATAACCAAAGAATTATAGATTTTACACTTGTGAACACTTCAAAATACGAATTCATTTTAACTTGCTAACATGGCAAAACATGGAAAATGTGATATATAAAGAATAAACATAAGCCATGGGGCTTACAACACAATAGAAGCACAGTGGGTAGATTTCTTTTTAAAGGCTCAGCTCAACAGGGAATAGAAAAAGAGAAAACAAATGTCTCTGCCCTGCTAAGAGAAGCCTTGCCTTTGTGTGCTGTTTCCTGGCAGATGAAAAGGCAGAGAAGCTCCAGCTTGTATTGCTCTCCTAGGATTTGAAAGAACAAAAGAAAAGTAAACACTTCTCTGCTTCTAAGAATGACATTTAGGCGAAAATAGTCTATCTTTTCTTTTTGTTTCTTCTCCTTCCTTTATTTTTAAACAAAAAAGACTAATAATAAGGTGAAAATCTTTTGAAATTATTTTTGTGTTAAAAGTTTACTAGTTTTTTGAAAATTGTAGCAGAGCTTATTTTATTTTCCTCCTGCAATTTGTCTAAGGTGATATTCAGTTGTTAATTCTTGAGCAACTTTTGATTCTTTTGTGGTGCAATCAAAATCGAAGACCACCAATTTATTCAAATGATATATTATTCCAGGCACTATAAAGAGTACCCTTGGTTAATGCTGATTGTAAATGATTTTTTTATGCAAACTAACTCCTTCTCTCAGAGCCTCTGTCCTAGGACTTCAACTCATCTTACATGCTATTATGATCTGAATGTTTGTGATTCCCACACCCCAAATTTTTATGTTGAAATTTTAACCCATAAGTGATGAGATTCAGAGGTAGAACTTTTGTGAGCTGATTAGATCATGGAACACTCATGGACAAAATTAGTGCCCTTATAAAAAAGGCCCAAGAGAGACCCCTGGTACTTTCTACCCTGTGAGGACACAGTGAGAAGGTGCCATCTATAAACCAGAAGTGGGTCCTCACCAGACACCAAATCTGCCCATGCCTTCACCTTCACCTTATTAATGTGACATGATAACATTTTTATTAAGCCTTAGCACATTAATACAGGTCTCCATTGCTAAAATCCTTTATTTATGTATCTTCCTGATATTGGGGGTCAGATACTGAGGTGAATCATCTAAAGAGAAGAGAATCTTCTTTGATAGTTTTTGCCAAGTAGATCAACAAATGCCTTTTCCATTAAAAATACCATAAAGCCTAAACAGGATGCTGTTAATCCCTGGTGTCCTATTCTTATGGATTTTCTGTAAACCCTCCGGGAATTCCTTTTCAGTATCTTTCTAGGGCTCTTTTCTCTCTTTTCTTGTGGGAATTGCCGGCCTCCCGTCTTTGGTTCTCTCTTTAACACTCTAGACTGTGGCTCACAAACCGAATTGATAACAGAGATCCATAGATAACATGAATAAATGAAGCAGGTGGTAGGAAAGAAAAATTATGTGGCTCTCTTACTCTTCAGTTTTTCCATCTTTGATATAGTAAAGAAATACCTTTCCTCTTAGAAAAACAAAACCACCACCACAACAGAAAACAAATACAAGCACAATCTTAAATGGCAGCCGGTATTCAATGTCAGAGAGATAAGGAGTGGTTGTCTATGGAAAGCAGGAAGCAGCTGTTTCTCAGCTTCAGCCAGTGTCAGCCAATAGGTAATATCACCATTAGCAAAATTTTTTCTATTTCTCAAGAGAATCTGAAATTCAGGCTTTCATCTGAAATCTCTGATATTTAAAAATTTGCTTGAGGATAACATATCTACGTGCCAGAAATAGCATGCCAAAGAGAACACATCTCCACACCAGAAAGGGTGAATGGGTTGCCAGTCCATGGCTTCTTTACTACAGATTACTAAAGGCAGTGCTTTTCAAACTGCAGAGAATGACCTACTGATGGCTCATGTAATCAGTCTCATGGGTTGCAAGCAGCATTTTTAAATGAAATAGAATTGCCTAGAAGAACATGGAACTGAAAACAGCAGAATTTATTACGTTTAATAAGGGTAGTTATTGTAAAAGGAGACTACACGTGTGTGCGTGTGTGTGTGTGTGTGTGTGTGTGTGTAGTGAGTCTCTATAAACAAAAACATTCTACTCCTGACTGTAGACAGTACCTTTGAAAGTCACTTCCTTGGTAACATTATTTTACTCACTTAGTGCCAAATGCCATTTAAATGCCAATGGTTTTGAAAAGCACATCTATAGGCTAGATCTTTGTTTTGAACTCAGACCCATATTTTCAATTATCTACTAGATATTACCACTTGGATGTTCCATAGATCCCTCAAATGCAGTAATAGAATGATTAAAATAACGGGCTTTGTAGTCAGACAGATTCGAATTTGAATTGTGGGATTTCTCCGCCTGTTTTTTCATTCTTAAAGTCAGAATAATTAAAACCTCAAAACAGTGCCGTAAGAATTCGTCCTTAGAACAAAAATAAACAAATATTGCCTGAGCACCCACCACGTTCCAGGCACTTTTCTAGGCACTAGAAACTGATGAGAAAATGCAGCCCCTCCACACAAGACAATGCTGCTTTTCAGCAGTTTGAGAAAAAAGTTGAAATCAACAAAACATCCCCTTCATGTTTTACTGCATACAGACAGTAATCCTTTTAAAATGTATTCCATCAGCACCCCTTTCAAACAGCATCTTTGAAGTTTACTAAGTTATGACCACAGAATGACCTTCTTCCTGCTGAGTGTGAGTAAGCCTTCTCTTGTCTCCTGAGTGTCATGAGCTCTCCCTGCCCCAGCTAACCACCAGGCAATTCCCAGAGAGGTCTTGGTTGTACTTGGGTACTAAATAGAACCTCTAATGTTATTGAGTGAAGGAACTTGTGTGTAGCGTTCCCAGGTTCTAGGGAATAAGATGAAGTCCTTTGCCCTTGTGGAGTTTGCTGACAGTGACCACATAAACAGATACATACATGACAGCATAGTTTCAGCTGATATCGTATTGTTGTAAGTGTTGTTACAATGATGAGGATGAGGATGATGATGATAAAGTAAAACCATAAACACATTATTTCCCCACTCTTTCTCCTTACACCTACCTCCTTCTCCTCCTGTATTTCTAGCTGGATAAATCACATCACCTTTCACACTGTCGCCCAAGCAAAGGAAACTATCTAGTCTATAGGCTCTACTCTATTATTTCTGAAATCCATCTACTTTTCACTCTTACTATCATTGTGCTATGCCAGATTCCTACCATCACTTGCCCAAGGTTCTGTGGCAACCTCCTGAATGGCCTTTCTGCTTTGAGATTCATCCCCTTAATACATCATTCACATTGAAATCAGACTCCTTCTAAAATGGATCAAGTCATGTCTCTTCATTTTCTAACCCTTCAAGGACTTTCCATTGTCTGTAAAAAGTCAAAGCTCCTGGTGGATTTACCAGAGATCTTAGCCCTGTTCAACTCTCAAACATCATCTGTTCTCAAATTCTGTCTTTTTGTTAATTAGAATGACTTGCATAAATTTTTAAGCTTCTCTCTTACTTCTGGGCTTTTATCTAGATCACTCTTCCGCCTGGAAATCTTTTTGTTCTCCCTGCGTTTCTTACTTCCAACATTCCCCACCCCCTCCCATCCCACACACTTCCACCCTTCAATTAAGTGCATTTTGAAATTGTGTATTTTCTTCACTCTCTCCTTTTAAGAAAGGATACATGTCTTTAATGGCATATTCCCATTAAATGTTAAATGCCTAGGTCCCTGGATTTGTTTCCTAATACTGCTGTATCAAATTGTCACAAACACAATGGCTTAGAACAATATAAATGTACCATCTTATGTTCTGCAAGCCAGAAGTGACAGGTCTTATCAGGTTAAAATCAAGGTATTGGCTAAAATCAAGACACCAGCAGGACTGCACTGCATTGTTGCATTCCTTTCTTTTTTTCTTTTTTTTTTTTTGGAGACAGAGTTTCGCTCTTGTTACCCAGGCTGGAGTGCAATGGCATGATCTCGGCTCACCGCAACCTCCGCCTCCTGGGTTCAGGCAATTCTCCTGCCTCAGCCTCCTGAGTAGCTGGGATTACAGGAACGCGCCACCATGCCCAGCTAATTTTATGTACTTTTAGTAGAGACGGGGTTTCACCATGTTGACCAGGATGGTCTCCATCTCTTGACTTCGTGATCCACCCGTCTCAGCCTCCCAAAGTGCTGGGATTACAGGCGTGAGCCACCGCGCCGGGCCCTGCATTCCTTTCTGTAGGGTCTAGGTGGGATCTATTTCCTTGCCTTTTCCAGCTTCTGGAGACCATGCACATTCCTTGACTTGCAGCTGCCTTCTTTCTATTTTCAAAACTAGAATAGGCCAGGGAAGTCCTTCCCATGAGGAATCACTCTGACCTCCTCCTTGCCTCTCTCTTCCATTTTAAGGTCCCTTATAGTTACATATCATCTGGGTAATCCAGAACAATCTTATTTTAAGATTGTCTGATTAGCAACCTTAATTCTATTTGCTACCTTAATTCCCCTTTGCCATATAAGGTAATATATTTATAGATTTCTGGGATTAGGACATGGACATCTTTGGGAGGCCACTATTCAGGCTACCACAGCCCCCATTAATGCCTCATAAATTGATGTGCAAATAAGGTGTCCAGTGGATCATTACAGGGGCTGCTGTGGTGGACGGCCGTGATGCTTGCCTGCCCATCGTTTATTTTCTTTCTTATGGTAATGACACCTTCATATTTCCAGAGGAGCTCCTTCTCCCCCAACTTCACACAGCCTTAGTGGGTGTATGAGTTAAGGTAATGCTAGTTGCTGTAATATATAGTGCCCAAAATTTCAGTTGCCTCAAAAACATTTTTTTAAATGATTTCTTGCTCACATAAAGGTCCAATGAGTATTTCTGGTGTGGCTTTTCTCCTTCGAGCAGTTCAGAGGACTCAAAGACCCTGGTTCCTTCCATCTTGTAACTTCTCCATCACAAAACACAATTAGCAATGTCATCTAGGAATCGTCTTCAATTTGTTCTTCTGGAAACAGAAAAGAATATGAACATGTAGGGAAGATTTCTATAGGGCACATCAGGAACTGGCATATATCATTTCTGCTCGTATTCTAAGGACAGGATGTCAGTCTCATGACTATACCTAATGAGAAAAAGAGATTAGAAATGTGGTCTGACCATGCTCACAAATACAGGAAATGGACAAGAAGCCCATCTAGCTGTTTCTGCCACAGTGAGACTGATAAAAACGATAGCACCCAGGACTCCCCTGGCCAAGGGTTGCAGTTATAACCTAAATTAAGTCAATCAGAATACAAACTTGAAAAAGACAGTCAGTTAAAATTGTGTTTAATTACAGAAACAAAAAACCACCACAACTCAGCAGCTTAATTGAGTAAGGGATTTTAGGTCCAAAATAATAATTTTGGGGACAGTAGGCCAGGACAGGTGTGCAGCTCATTGATGTTACCAGAGAGGCACACCCCTTCTATTTTCCTGCACCACCATCTTTACTATGTGCTTATAGTTCTAATGGTCATAGGTTGGTCATTCAGCTCGAGGCATCACTTTTACCTTCTAGATAAAAAGAAGTTAGAAAGTGTAGGTTGGGAAAATTCTGCCAAAGGCTGTAACTGTGTCCCATAGACACCTCTAACTGGGAGACTAGGAAATTCAGTATTTTTATTTCCTAACTTCCAATAGTGAAAGAAGAAAGAAGGAATCGGAATGGGCACTGATTGAACACCTGTTTGCACAACTGGAATGTTTGGAACCAGTTCATCCCCAGTGCATCTTTAACACTTAAGATAATTGGTATCCCTGCGTCTAGATGCCCTGCACTGCTTTGTTTCCTTCCATTTCTTCAGTCTGGATCTTTTTTTTTTTTTGGAGACAGAGTCTCACTCTGTCAGCCAGGCTGGAGCGCAGTGGCAAGATCTTGACACACTGCAACCTCTGCCCCCCAGGTTCAAGCAATTCTCCTGCCTCAGCCTCCAGAGTAGCTGGGATTACAAGCATGTGCCACCATACCCAGTTAACTTTTGTATTTTTAGTAGAGATGGGGTTTTGCTATGCTGGCCAGGCTGGACTCAAACTCCTGACTTCAAGTGATCAACCAGCCTTGGCCTCCCAGAGTGCTGGGATTACAGGCATGAGCCACAGCACCCAGCCCAGGCTGGTTCTTAAAGCTTTTCTTTTACTTCTCTGAGCTATTCAGTCTTTCTAATAAGTTCAATTTATTTAGTAAAAAGTTAATTTCTGTTGCTTACCACCAACAAATCCTAATTGATGCTACCTTATAAATGATCCTGGATTTTTAAACATTCAGGAAATACCAAGCTTATGAATATTTCTTTTTTTATAGTTCAGGACCCACTGACACTTAGCCCTGTCAATGGAATGTCCTAATAATTTGGAATTGAAAATTTAAAAGAATGTTGGCAATCATTAAAGTATCCAAAAAAAAAAAAATGTTCTTTGGGAACAGGAAATATTCATCCAATGAAACATTTAGGTAAAATAAGTTTCTCTCTCCATTCCAGAGATATACCCTTATTTCTATGAATTGGCTAGTGACTGGAGCTGGTTCAAAAATGGTGCAAACCCTGTGGTTTACTAGCACTTTGTTAAATGAAACTGATCACTTGTAAAATATAGTAATTGTATTAAACAACTGTCATTAACCCTAAGATCCGCTTGATGATATCGCTCACACAGCTCCACAGGGAAAGCACTAAAAGTACACATATGCACACACATATGTACACATACGCTAGTTAAAATGTTTCCTGAGTATAAAATAAGACAGAAGAAAACATAGTAGAATAGTAGAGATTCTCGGTAGAAACTACATTTGAAAAAATAATGATAAATGATGTCATGATAAAAACGATATCTTTAATAAAGCTACTAACATTACTTTACATAAATAATGACCATTTGTAGATAAATTTTAGAATCATAGAATCTGCAGCCTCATTTTAGAGATGAGAAAACTGAAAGCCAAAAGAATATCCGCTATGCCACACTGCCGCTCAGTGAGCTAGCCGGAGTACCAGGATGCAAAACTCGGTTAAGCAGAGTGTGAGTTTACTGGTATGAAGGAAACACTAGAGCTGAACAAAGATCATTGAAAAATCACTATTTGCCTTATATTGAGGCCAATCTGCAAAGCATTTTATCATTTATTAAACAATTTAAGCACTAAATCACAGACTGACTTTCAGGTACAAAATATTTAATAATGAGTGTGTCTTGTGTGTGTGTGTGTGTGTGTGTTTTTAAAGACAAGATTATTTATCATCAGGAATAAGTCATTTTCCATAAAAAGGAAGTTTGGGCATATGATACTCATTAAAAATATTACCATGGTAGACATAAAATAAAAACAGCAAAATACAATCAGTTTGAAAGCATAGGAAAGAAAATATGGTATGTTTTGCCTAGTCAATATTTGTTTACAAAATACTCTGCAGGCATTCATATACCTTTTCCCCTGGAGTTTAGAATGTAATTAGTCATACAACATACACCTAAAGAAAAAAAATGGCAAGAGTAGTAAAAATGCAGCTTGTTTAGAATTTTGAAAATTAGGTAGAAAAGAGTTTCTCACAATTATTTAGCATGAACAATTAGCTTGTTGTTAACAGTCAACAGTAACCAAAAAAGTCAAATGCTTTAATGGGAAGAACATTTCAAGAAAAATTATAGTCAACTAAGATTTTCTAATATCTCAAACTCAATAGCAAGAGCATCTATCTGAAAATCAAGTAATAATGATTTATTTATATCTCTTAATGGCTTTGTTGCAATTGAGGGAAAGAAGGTAATATTAAATGAGGTGATAACTAGATCATATTTAAGGAATGCATGTAATTCAGGCATAATTATTTTCACATCAGTTTTATGAAAACATAAGTACATTATAACTAATCCTGTTCCAGAAAATGCAAATAAAATAATAATAGAGAAGGAATAGACATCAAATTGCTCCTTTAATAAACCACAGCCATTTTTTCTAAGCAGGGAAAATGCTTTAATTGAATTTCATCTTATTAGAAAGACATTATTTCCTCCAGAGTCATAAAGTATATACAAGGCATATTAGGAGTTGTACCAGATGGGGCTATTTTGTAAGCACCACAATCTACTGTGGTATTACTGTAGCTAGGGTAGGTAGAAAATGAATTTATTGAAAGATATTATACAGCTCAGAGAATTGTTAGGTGGGCTGAGGAATAGTCTCAAGATTACTCCCCCCGGAACCATTCCTCAGAACCACACCAAAGAACTGGTCTGAGCAGGAAGTTACCACGGCCACCACCACCCCCACAATAGCAAAAGGAATGAATCATTCTTAATCTGTTTCTTCCCACAGTTCACCTCCACGGTAAGTCCCACTTCTGCCTCCAACTTACAAAGCCATAGTTACACATCTGCAGCTTAGCCACAAGGGAGTCTGAGAATGCAGATTTTTTTTTCTTTCCAAACTACCCTTGGAAAACAGAGCTCACAATGTGAAGACGTATCAAATGAATAGAGGCTGTTCAAAGCATGTGGAAAATTTGGTAGGCAAAATTTAAGATCTTCCACGATCTCCACTCCCCGATGTTATATCCAAGCTTAGTTATACGGCAAAAGGGATTTTGTAGATGTAATTAATGGCCCTAAATAGTTTACTTTGAGTTAATCAAAAGGGTGATTATCCTTGGTGGGCTTGACCTAACCAGATGAACCTTTAAAAGGCAATGTGCCCTTTCTGAGAGGAGGTTTGAAGGATAAGAGAATTTTCCTGCTGGTCTTAAAGACACAACATCCACACATTCTACAGCTGCAGGGAAATAAATTCTGCTAATGACCCCATGAGCTTGGAAGAGGGTCCTAAGCCTCAGATAAGACCCCAGCCCCAGGTGACACCTTAATTTTAGCCTTACAGGACCCCAAACAGCAAACCTAGTTATATCCTGCCCAGAATTCCAACCAACAAAACTATAAGATAATAAGCTAAGTTTTAAGCCACTAAGCTGGTGGTAACGTGTTATGCAGCAATATAACATTAATCCAGGCATCCACCAATGACAGGCAACTCCAAGAGATGTCATGTGTCAATGTTAGATAATAAATTCCATAATTTTTTATTTTATTCTTGGATAATAAAATCCGTAATCTTGTTAAGCATTTCCAAAAGGCAAAATAATTATAGTAAAGGTAATTTATATTTTCACTTAAAACCATTGTTAACTTCTATTCAGGTACTGTTCAGTGGTTACTCCCTGGTACAAACTGAGATTTTAAAATGAAAATGAAAACAGTTATTTAACAAAACTTTTGTACCACAATGTATTATCTAAGTGTGTGCATGTGTGTGTGTGTGTGTGTGTGTGTATTTCCAATAGCTTATTACTATAATGTGCCCTTTCTGTAAAATTAAAATGTAAGTTTGATATTATAATACCCACAATAAAAATATCTATCAGGAAGGAAGGCTAGAAGAAGAAGAAGGAAAATCAGCAAGTTAATAAGGAGGCAAACCAACTTTCTAATTGAGGAACAATTTATCACATGGTTTCATGTAGCTTGCATTCTGACTAATTGATCATAATCTTATCCACCATGAGGGCAACAATTGAAATATTTCTGGAATAGAAATAGACATGCTCTTTCTCACCTCCCATAGCTGTTTCTTTAATAATATCTAAGAAAACGGGCACGCAGATCTAAAAATAATAATTACGGTCCATTTTTAAAAATTAGTTGAAATTACTTAGGTAATGCTGTCTCATTTTAGGAAAAAAAAAATAAGTACATGGTTTTGGTATCAGATTGGTTTAAAGCCCAAGACAAAACAAAGTAAAAATAATATGAACAAAGTATTGAAAGAAGTTATAGGAGATCTATGGAAAAAACTATACATCCCTGCTCAACTTTGAAGCTTGATTGTCCTATCAACCTGATATTTAATGACTTCTTTTGAGAACAGAATAATAATTTGTGACCATTATTTTTAAGCAAGTCATGCTAAAGATCACTGCATCCTGAGATGTAAGAATTTCTGTATATTTACTCTCAGGGACTATATAACTCCACCATCCAAGATTAGCAACTTATTGCCGTTAGTGACATGTGGCTACTGAGCCCTTGAAGGTTGGCTAGTCCAAATTGAGATTAGCTGTAAGAATTAAATTCACAACAGATTTTGAATGTTTAGTTTGGAGGGGAACAACTCATTAATAAGTTTTATATTGATTATATGCTGAAATGATATAATTTATATTATTTTTACATGGTAGTTAAATAAAATAGCAACATAATTCATCTGTTTTCTAACTTTTAAAAAAATATGGCACCATAAAAATTTTAAATTTTACACATTACATGTCGATTGGATAATACTGTTCTGTAATATATGAAAACTCCACACTTTTGTTTCAGAGATTCCATCATCACTTATGGAATCATGTCTTACTAAACTATTTAAAGTATATCCCTTTGGCCTGGCTCAGTGGTTCAGGCCTGTAATCCCAACACTTTGGGAGGTAGAGGTAGGTGGATCACTTGAGATAAGGAGTTCGAGACCAGCCTGGCCAACATGGTGAAACCCTGTCTCTACTAAAAATACAAAAATCAGGCTGGGCGTGGTGGCAGGTGCCTATAATCCCAACTACTCGGGAGGCTAACGCAGGAGAATTGCTTGAACCCAGGAAGCAGAGGCTGCAGTGAGCAGAGACTTCACCACAGTACTCTAGCCTGGGTGACAAAGCAAGACTCTGTCTCAAAAAACTAAAAATAAAAAATAAGGTCTATCCCTTTGTTGAAGCATCTAAGACTGTGCCCTTGTCTACACATGGGCTAATACAATTATTCCTGCAGGGGATCTGGTAGTTTTTATTATCGGCCACAACATTTGCACTCAGAGCTCTGGGATGGAGTGGAAAGGGCAAGGACCCTCCCTCCAGGGGCTATAGTAGATGCCCAGATATTCCTGCAGAGACTAAACTGAAAACTATGGCAGTCCTTTTAGTTTATGTGCCCCAACATGAATCAAAATACCACCTCGGGGCCCAGTATGGTTTCAACACGTAGTTTCCCATGTTCAGATACAAAACTGATAACAATGATATAAGAATTATTTTTAATAGGGAATTTAATGTTTAACCATTTGACTTATTTCTCTCTTTGGTATCCAGACATTTTCATTTTGTGGCATTTAATACAGTCAACTTTGGGTCAGGCCCAAAGAAGAAAGTTATTCATAATTTGGGGGAGATTCCCAAATACAGGGACATAGGGTTTGAAATTAAAGACCCAGAGAAGGTTGACACCCAGGCATGGGCACAAAATCAAGAAACAGTGGCAGATAATAGTTTAAAAATACCAATGTCTACTTTATATGAGAATTTATATTACAAATAATGGGAAAGCCCAAGCAGGCTGTCATGAGATTACAGTCTCTTCCTGCTGCTCTTGTGGAATTTTCTTCCCAAAGAGGCATAAGACGCCTTCCTCTACAATAATGTAGATAATCCCACAGGCTAGAATGCCCATTTGCCATTTCTCGCCTCTATGCAAGATTTCCTAATTTTCTTGATCCCAATGGTAACCTGGGCAAGGTCTTTTGTAGAATCAAAAGGAGCAGCAAAGAGAAGAAGCTGAAAAGGGAGAGAGGGCTACTGCTGAAAAAGAAACACTTGGGCTGTCACTATTGAAATTCATTTTTCTGTTTCTTCTTTGTATGAAAAAAGCAGGAAGACTGAAGAAAGAAGATATTTTCATGGCTTATGCAATTAAATAGTTAATTTCCCAATCAGGCTCTCCTACCTCTCAACCCATCAGAAATGTGCCTTTCATGTGTTTACCCAGAGGAAAAATGGAAGGAAAAAGACAGAGAACCAAATTATGACTAAAGCTTTCTTCAGTTTTTTATATTTTGATTTAGTTCTTTTAATGTAGTATTTTGTTTTTACTCTGCTTTTTTTAAAGACCTTTGAACAGAAAAGCAGGTTACTATCTCAAATTTTTAATGCTGATTGAAAACATAGCTGTTTAGAACAAAAAGTCATGCATAACTGAAATGAACATTTGTTATATTTGTCATTCTGCCACGATTTTCACCTTTTGTCAACAATATTCTAATTTCCCTTTGGGTAAGCCACCTGGCATCCATTCTCAATCTCTGTTTTAGATGGGACTAACCACACCCCAAACTCCCAGGACTGGGTATATAATTGAATAGTGTCAGTCTTGCTGCTTCAGAGACATGCATGTTCAGAGCCAATAAGAATGAAAATTGAGATTATTTTCCTAATTGTTGGGAAACTGTATTTTCTATCAGAGTTGTTGAGAAAGTTAGATGAATGTCTAAAACCATTTCCACCTTTTAGAGATGAACCCACCTGATAATGAGGCACCGAACTCATTCCCAAACCACCTTTACCTCTGCTGAGTTTAGGAATGTGAATCCACAAATTACCTGGACCAGCCAGGTTTCAACTTTTTATCATTTGCAGTTGAAAACATCCCAACAGATTCAATTATGAAGATATCTATAGTGCCCTCCCTGCAGTATATTCAAATCATCACCGAAAGGATCTAGGAAGAAAAGCTTTTCTAAGTGCTGCTATTGTAAATCCATATGCCCAAATTATATGAACATTTGGAAGAAAAAGTAAAGTTCTCAGGTATTTAGATTAAAATCTAACCATAAAGCAAAATGTGTCCAGTTTTCTCCTTTAGCTATTAGAATGCCAGAGTATTAGAATGCCAGAGATTATTGAATGCCTCAAATAAATGGATTCGATACATCGTTATATTCGAGCTACTCCAGTCATTTATATTAGGGGCTTTCAACTTGTTAAGCCATGAGGTACTTTATTCAAAATAAATTTATATGAAAGCCTAACATTTAAAAACAGATAAAAATAGGAGTTGTGGTATGGGTGGACACGGGAGGTGGTATCAAACCCTGCCCAGTGGTCTTTTCTTAGAAGCCTCACCCTGCTTCCCCAGGGTCTCCTTGGACACTAGCTCCACAGATCACAGTGTAAAATAAACAGATCTAAATGATCCTAACCGACTGACCATTTATCAGTTCTACCATAAACACATTACAACCTTTCAGATCTAATGACTTTCTAAAGAGCTCCTGTAATTGTCCCCCGAACTAGCAATCTACTGCCAGCTTCAAGCCCCAAAGAATTTAGGGTACATCTAAAATAAGGTCTAGTGAAAGAGCTCTTAATAAAAATTAAAGTATTATGATATTAGAATTATGAATGTGTCTCTCATGATCAATTTTTATTATAGCATTTTTTGAACGTTTAAGATGTAATACCAAATGCAATATGCCAGAAGTTGCTAGGGAAAAAAAAAATAAACCAGAAGTCTTTTGAAACTTTTTCCAAGCCTTAGCTTTAAGTATCAGGGAGATTATGAATTAGAGAATTCAAAGTGAGAATAGTAAGGAAACTTTCAGATTATAACAGGAATGTGGAGACAATATTTAATTAACCACACAGGAAAGGAGAAAAAGAGACAACTTAAATAAAGCAAAAGAAAAATCTCAAAGCACTTGCATTTGACTTTAGAAAATTCTCTGGCACAAATTCTCTACAATCTATCTGGCTCCAACCTATCAGTAGCCTGGAAACAGCTTGAGAGTGTGAAGGTGAGGCCTTGAGGTCATTATAGAAGGCCATTAGTGGGTAAATAGAGAGTTGACCATTTGCTCTAAGGCTAATTCTTGTAATTATAGAGCAGAGGGCTTAGATAGCTATGTTTATTTTCCATATCTCTCTTCCTAGCTTCATATAACCCCATCAATGTCTCCCTCCTCCGCTGCAATCTCTTTCCTTTATGTCATTTCCACTTGTGGTGCCCTTGTCACCACCCCCTCTTTTCCCACTGAGCTATTTTAGCTGTGAGAATCAGAGTAGCTGGCATGGTCAGAGCAGTTAAGGAAGGATGAATGACCCTATTTGTGCCAAATTAAAGAAAGCCTCCAGAAGTGCTTCCAGAGAGTACATACTCCTCACATTGTCTGTTACCCTAAAGATTCTCTCTTGACTGCATGGACCTTCAACCAACTAGTCTACAAAACTTTTTCTCCCCCTGCCTCCTAGCACTAAAATATTTGCTAATACATAGAAAAGAGAATCATATCAGTAAATGTTAGATGATGTATAGATAGTAAAAAGGAAAATAATATGAAATTAACATCCAGGGATTCACAATTTCAATCACTTTGTCTAATAATAAAATGGTTTTGCATTACTTTTAACTCTTTGGTCTGCTGACACAAATGCGAACTTCAAATGCCTCAAAACAAGTGAAAAAAATGCTTGTTAAGCAACTTCAATATCATTTGTACAAATTTCTTGAACAGACGGTTAATAACAGTTAATTTTCACTTAATATTTACTACAAAGCCAGAATATACAGCCTATAAGGGGAACATCCACTCCAAGGAACAAAAATAAGCCCATGCAAAGCAGAGAATGGCACAAAGCTTTCGATTCAACATTCAATCAATAGTATTAATTGAGCATCTACTATAAGCTTTTCATTGCACTAGGCACTGAGATCTTGCAAAACAGGAACAAAGATCTCTGTGTGACACATATGATTCCCCCTGCAAATTAACTCCTTGGTAGTCCAGTCTTGGGATTGTGTTGCATTTAAATCAGTAGAAATTGTGACTTTTACTTCCATCGCTCACAGAAATTCTTGACTGACCCTGGTAAATTTTCATCAAGCTTCTTGGTCCTTTGCTATATTCAGATACCCTGAGCCTTCTAGGAATATCTCACACTTTGCCACAATAGAACCCTCTCTCATTTCTGTTGCTCTATCCCTGATATTTCGGCTCTTGATTGCCTTCTCCTCCATTCCACGTAGCCTATCACAACAGCCTTCACTTGTTGATAATTTTTATCATGTTATATGTATAATATATCTTGTCTTCAAGGATCTAATCTAGTGGAGAAGTAAGAAAAATAAATATTTCAATATTGACATATTGTGATGTATCAGAATAGAGATAGGCACAAGTTTCCATGGAATTATGAGAGAAACACTCTTACTGAGCTGGGAAAGGAGGAGGTTGGGACAGGGACAGGATTTGGAGGGCTTGGAGCATAAGAAATGCCCTTTGCGGGGTGAAAATGTTGATGGTGCCAGGAAGCCCTCTTGAAGAAGCCTAGGTAAAACTTAGGAAAGACCAAACCTTTTCACTCCAATTACAAAAAACATTCAATTTTATCAAACCTTTTTTTCCTCAAAAAAATGATCTAACAAGTAATTGACAGCATTTTATCATTGCTGTGCATGTAGTTTCTCGAGTTTTATTTCACTGGCATGCATTAAGGTAGTGATTTCTCCATTTGGTGGCATCTTCTCCAGTTCCCCCTGCAGATATTAGCAAAAACATGTGCTATTACAGAAAACTCCCCGCTACACACACATATATAAAAAAACCAAAAAGCCATAAAATTGTAATGTCAAAAATCATGAACTGATGAATTATATAAGGAATAAGCGGGCCGGGCGCGGTGGCTCACGCCTGTAATCCCAGCACTTTGGGAGGCCGAGGCAGGTGGATCACGAGGTCAAGAGATAGAGACCATCCTGGTCAACATGGTGAAACCCCATCTCTACTAAAAATACAAAAAATTAGCTGGGCATGGTGGCGCGTGCCTGTAATCCCAGCTACTCAGGAGGCTGAGGCAGGAGAATTGCCTGAAACCAGGAGGCGGAGGTTGCGGTAAGCCGAGATCATGCCATTGCACTCCAGCCTGGGTAACAAGAGCGAAACTCCATCTCAAAAATAAATAAATAAATAAAAAATAAAAGAAAAAGAATAAGCAGCATAATAAAAGAAGATGTATATAAAAGCTAAATGTATAAGTCTTCAAGCATTATTTAAGCTAATCTTTCTAAATGTTTACAATTCTTTTCTTGCTTAATATGTTTGGGGAGAAAAAATAAATATGTATAAGCAAACAAACTCTAGGGGCCTGTTTCATTCTTAAAGCCAGATCCTAAAAGCTCTGAAGTTTGGCCCAAACATGGCTGAAGATCCAGAAGTATACAGAGTGAGTGAGTCACCACAAGGAGTGATTTGCTTCAAAGAGCACCAAAAACAGAAATTCAAGATGTAGATTATAATGTAATTTTCAAGACTGTTTAAAAATGCCTCCCCTCAAACGGAGCAACATAGTTATCTAATTAATTCAGGTGAATACATATTATCCTTTAATTCATATCTCATTAGCCTGACACAAGCTGGAGCACAATGTTCTTTATCATACAAGGTACATTTCTTGCTATAAAATGATAAATTTTAGGAAATTAGGTGTGTAATGGAAGACCAATTGCTCCGGAAGAGATATGTATAACTTGTAATCTTGTAAATTAATTCTGCCTGGGCTGCATTCCAGTTTTCCAGAAGAACAATTATTAACAAAGGAAAACCCACCCAACGGCATAAAAGACAGTATGAATACTGCTGCACAATTCCCTCTAGGTGCACCCAGAAATTTTTCAGGATCCTACATGAAATCTTTTCTTTTCTAAATAGTAATTTCATTAAAATACATGTCGCAGCTGAAGGTGTGTGAGTGGGAAAAAGTGCAGTGAAAGGAACAAGGCAAGAAAATGGAGTTTTAGAAACAACACAGTAAACGACTGCTGATAAACTTAAGCATTCTGGTACAATTAAGGGTAGTTTTGTGTGCAGAAAAGATGATTCGATATACTTTATTAATAACCATTTATTAAAGTTACAGATGGTGAAATTGAATTCTTCCTTGAGTTTTTATGTTCAGCTTCTTATTCTAATTTAAAAATCTAGCAAATTTACAACTGCTTGTTATAAGAGATTTGAATAATACCAGCTGATTTCCACTTATAAACTTGGTAACCTAAATGTTTTCAATATGCAAACATTGTTTATAAATTTAATACATTGTATTTTCTTTTAAGATAAAATATCTGAATGATAGACCCTTGCAAAATACCAAATTCAGATAAATCAAATTAACTTTACATGGTGCAACTAGATTGTTTTAATATTCTAGTGCTATATATAACCTTAGAAATATTCACCAAAATCTATTCTGTTAGATATTTGAAATGATATATGTAATACTAATTATGCATAAATTCTAAACATAATATAAATACTATGGTTCTGATTCCTCTAAGCATTTTTATACTAATTCTAAACATTCCCATAGTTAAATGCTGCTTTTCTTTGGGGAGAAATACAAGTAAGGGCAAGATGTTCTTACTCCTACATAATGAATATTGATACAGGAAGATGAGTGATAAGTGATTCCACCCCTTAGCCCACAACCCAGTACTTGCCATAAAAAAGGTAAAGCCGACGTCCAGATACTCAGAACAAGGAGAGCTGCATGATTCACTCTTCTTTTGCTTTGTTTGTATATTAATAGTAATAAAAGAAGTTGAAGAATAGTTTTCCCTCACAGAGTTCCCTCCTGCATAATAAACACGTGGACAAAATTCTTGCTGATCTGCACCAAGCCTCTCTGATCATTCTTTGTCAGTTAGGTTACTTTTCACTAGCAATTTTGACTGGGAATGAGATCTGCAACTTTAGACATTCAGAGCAATTCTCATCACCTGCTATTTAAGTAGTTACTTTAGGAGTCACCTTAGCATGTTTGAGACTACCCGAAGGCTAGTGACTTTGATCAAATCCAACTTTTAACTTAGAAAAAGTCATAAGCTATACTTCTTAATGCATATACCTCTGTGGTCTGAAGCATCAGTGAAGTCTTTATAATCCCCTAGACAGCCCTGTGCAATCTGATTGCCCCATTTCTACCGATTTCCTCTCTCATCCATAAAACTCTCTTCCTGATTCACTCTACTCCATCCACACCAGTCTTCTTACTACCTCTGGTCCTTGCCCAAAGTGTTCCTGCCTCAGGGCCTTTGCATTGGCTCTTCCCTCTACTTGAAATACTTATTCTCCCGTGAATTCATGGCTTGCTTCCCAATGGCCTTCAGGTTTTTACTCAAATACAACTTTCTCCAAAAAGCCTATTTCAAGCGTGCTATTTGAAACTGCAACCCAGCCCTGTCTCTTTACCCATCCCACGTCTCTTTACCCCTCCCACTAGTTCTTATTCTCCTCCCACTCAGTTTATGTTCTCCCTATCACTCAACAGCATCTGACATGCTATACATTTTAATGATGTACTTGCGTATTGCCTACTTCTCTCAAAGCTCCATGAAGGACAAGATTCTTTTCTTTTTTGTTCAGTTCTGTATACTGATATTTAAAAGGTTCTCCAAAAATATCTGTTGAATGAATAAATAAATGGAGTGAAGAAGTTAACTTCTGGTTGCCACAAAAAGAGAGTCCACATTATTATTGATAACCTTTTAAAGAATGCAAAGTAGTCCAAGCCCTTCAGCAGTGGTTTCTGCAAGCAATGTACAAATTTGAAAACAACCTTTCCTGTTCTTCCAAATAGGCCTGGGATGACCTCTGCCTGTTTTCAACCATTATTGATGGTAATTATTCATGTTTGAAAGTAACATTATATTTCTTTAAAATTGTCCCTTAATTAGAATTTTCACTGTTTCAAACCAGCCTTATCCCTTAATTAGTCCAAAGTGGTAACTGAAATTTATGTCCCAGCTCAATTCATTCTCCTTCTTTACCTTGATCTCCTGTTTTCTCATTTGTCCCATTAACCATAAATGGGGCTGAGAGAGGCATAAATTGTTTTCTCATGATGAAAGGTCTGAATTGACTAATTAGGTCAGTCAATTCCCAGAGTGCAAAGGCTAAATTTTCTTGCTTGGATACGCACCACATATCTGCAAACCACAGCACAGTTAGTTATCAAATATTCTGCAAATGTTCTCATGCGGAGCTCCCTCTGAGGGTGATCAGAGAGGCTTGGTGCAGATCAGAAATAATTTTGTCCACATGTTTATTTTGCAGGAGGGAACTCTGTGAGGGAAAACTATTCTTCAACTTCTTTTATTACTGTTAATATACAAACAAAGCAAAAGGAGAGTGAATCATGCAGCTCTCCTTGTTCTGAGTATCTGGACGTCGGCTTTACCTTTTTTATGGCAAGTACTGGGTTGTGGGGTGAGTAGTGGAATCACTTATCAGTCATCTTCCTGTATCAATATTCATTATGTAGGAGTAAGAACATCTTGCCCTGACTTGTGTTACGCCAGGGAAGACCAATTAAACTCCCTCAATAGACAATTCCTAAATGTCCTATACATGAAGCCAACTTGGCACTTCCCTCACTGTGTTATCAGCTCAGTGAAAAGTGCCACAGAAGTACAATGCCTGAGCTAAAAATGTCCAATGGCACTAGTGATGAAAAAGTCAGGCAGAATCTTAGGGTTGTCAAGCCCATGTTTCCCTTGAATTACTTTATTTAACCCAAAAGGTAAACATGTAATATCTGATTGTCTGTGGACAGTGTATTTGACATCAGGAAGCTTTCCATTCTCATATTAAGAAACAAACCAAAGAAAGAGTTATGATCTTGTGGATGACTCATTCTAAACGGGGAATTATCCAGAGTATTTAGAAAAAATAGGGCCCTTGCTGGGCACAGTGGCTCACACCTGTAATCCCAGCACTTTAGGAGGCCGAGGTGGGCAGATCACAAGGTCAGGAGTTCAAGACCAGTCTGGCCAACATGGTGAAACCCCATCTCTACTAAAAATACAATAATTAGTTGGGCATGGTGGCGCGAGTCTGTAATCCCATCTACTCAGGAGGCTGAGGCAGGAGAATCGCTCGAACTCGAGAGGCGGAGGTTGTAGTGAGCAAAGATCATGCCACTGCACTCCAGCCCAGGCAACAAAGCAAGACTCTATCTCAAAAAAAAAAAAAAAAAAAAAAAAAAAACAGGAAAAAAGAAAAAGAAAAAATAGGGCCCCTGTTTTTTTTTTTTTCTTGAGACAGAGTTTCTCTCTTGTTACCCAGGCTGGAGTGCAATGGCATGATCTCGGCTTACCGCAACCTCCGCCTCCTGGGTTCAGGCAATTCTCCTTCCTCAGCCTCCCAAGTAGCTGGGACTACAGGTACGCGCCACCATGCCCAGCTAATTTTTTGTATTTTTAGTAGAGACAGGATTTCACCATGTTGACCAGAATGGTCTTGATCTCTTGACCTCGTGATCCGCCTGCCTTGGCCTCCCAAAGTGCTGGGATTACAAGCATGAGCCACCGCGCCCGGCCGGGCCCCTGTGTTTTAAAACCAAACCCTAAGATATTTTTAGAAACCTGGAAGATTGTTTGCCATAAAAAGCTACCATCACCAAAAAAGCAAGAGATTTTCTAGCTCTTAAGACATAAAAGCTGGTTTTATATCTGAACAGACTAACCCTTATTTTGGAAAAACTGTTTAAATAGACCCGTTAGTTTTACTGATATAAATAAAATATAGGTCCATAGCTTAGAGAAAAGCTTTCAGATTGTTACTTAACTAAATGCAAATATTGAAAGTGAATCAGATACTGCATATCATCACCCTTCCATCTGCTGTATACTTTTATATATTGTGGTTCAGGGTTATAGCTGTCTCTTAGTTTTATTAAAGATGAAATTTCTACTTTTCTTGATCATTTTTCTTGTTTTAGGGTAATTTATGAGAGGATGATGTGGCAAAATGATTTTATTATGCCATTTAAAAATGGGAAGTGATTTACCGCACAACTTAAATATTCTGACTATCATTACAGCAACTCTGTAAGGTGAGTACACTGGGAAGGATAAATTTTATTAAAATAAATAGAAGAAAAGAGGAAGTTTTGCTTTCTTGGGGAGAGGCATGGCTCAGCTCTATTAAGATAAAATATGATCTTGGACCTTGAACCTTTTGGTGGAAAAAGGCTGGGCTTGCCAGGCACCATCGGAAGGACCGGGGCTAAATACAGAGGGTACTGCATTTTTCTACATGTTACATGTTGTGACGGGTTATGAGTCTTCCTGGGAAGCATGGAAGAAAAGGGATTAGTGACACAAAAACTAAAAAGAAAGGCATGAGAAGAGGAAAGACATGAAGAAAGGAGAGAAGGTGAAGGGGGAGAAGACTGGAGGAAGGGAAAGACAAGACAGAAGGAGCAAATGAGAAAGAAGAAGGGCTGTGGTGTTTATGAGCAGCACACCAGCAGGTGGGAACTGGAAAGAAAGTTGGATACAAGAAGTTCCCCAAGGCAGCAGGGGCTGGTAGGCTCTAGGACAGAGCAGTCCCATCCTGAGGTTTAAGGTGTGTGCTGGGCTTGGCTGCCTACCTACTTCTCTGCTCCCACAATCACCTCCTCTGCTACTTTACAGTGAAGATGCTGTCTGCTTGCTTTCCAGAGCCAATCCTTCCATCTGCTCCGCCACTGCAGTAACTTTGGTGTTGACCACTCCTCCTTTTTGTGTCTTTAACTTTTCCCATTTGGGACCTTTCTATTAGCTTTCGAATAAGAGCTAAGAACTTTGGGAGGCCGAGATGGGTGGCTCATGAGGTCAGAAGATAGCCAGATGAGCTCATCCTGGCTAACATGGTGAAACCCCGTCTCTACTAAAAATACAAAAAAATTAGCCAGACGTGCTGGCACACACCTGTAGTCCCACCTACTCGGGAGACTTAGGCAGAAGAATCGCTTGAACCGTGAAGGCAGAGGTTGCAGTGAGCCGAGATCACGCCACTGCACTCCAGCCTGGGAGACACAGTGAGATTCTATCTCGAAAAACAAAATAAAGTAAAATAAAATAAAATAAGCAGCACTTCAATCTTTAAAAAGTTCCTTCAACTTCACTCTTTCCCTGCCATCACTTTATCTTCCTCCTCTCCTTCACAGTTAAGGATCTCAAAACCACTATGGTTTTTTTTTTTTTTCTTTTTCTTTTTCCATGTTCTCCCTACACATCCATCTCACAACCTGCTTCAATCTGACTTTCATCTCCAGCACACCATCAAAAACAGCCCTGGCTCTGTAGGTTATTAATGACCTGAAGACGCTAAATCCGATGAGAATTATTCAGAGCTCACTTTATTTATTTGACCCTCCAGCATTTGGTTTATTGATCAGCTCCTCCTTGAGTTTTCTCCTTGCTTGGCTCTTCTGTAGCTATCCCATCTCAGATTGCCTCCAGCCTTTCCTGTCTCTTTTGCAGGCTCATCCTCCTCACCAGCCCCATCCTGTACCACATTCCTACTTTCTCTCTGAGGTACATCATACAGCTCTTTTTTTAATTCCCACCCTCCCCGTCACAAAACTTTTCACGTGCTGTTTCTGTAGATGGCTTTCAGGTTAGTTATCACTTCTTTGAGGAAGCCATTTCTTAAGTGTCAAAGAGGTCAATTCTTACTGTTACTTTTATTGCACCCTGTATCTCTCCTTTATAACAACTCTGGATGCTTCATCTGCATCATCTGAGGTTTTGTACATGTTTTCAGTAACTATTGGGTTAATAATATCTGCATCAGCCTCAGTTGACTGTACACTTCATGATGATAAGGATCATGTTTGTTTTGCTTTGTTTTGTTTTGGATTGTGAGGAACTTACATTTATTGTCTGCTCATTGTCTGGCACAGAATGATTCTCAGTACATACTTGTTAAATAGTTTTCCTCAAACTTTTATTTTATTTATTTATTTATTTTTTTGAGATGGAGTCTTGCTCTGGCACCCAGGCTGGAGTGCAATGGCACGATCTCGGCTCACTGGAATCTCCACCTCCCGGGCTCAAGTGATTCTCCTGCCTCAGCCTCCTGAGTAGCTGGGACTACAGGCACGTGCCAGCACGCCCAGCTAATTTTTTGTATTTTTAGTAGAGACGGGGTTTCACTGTGTTAGCCAGGATGATCTCAATCCCCTGACCTCATAATCTGCCCACCTTGTCTTCTCAAAGTGCTGGGATTACAGGCATAAACCATTTTTTCTCAAAGTGCCTGGCCTCCCCAAACTTTTACAAACACCCTTTCTAGTGATTTTTTATTAGCAGTGACCAGCAGAATGGGAGAAAGAGAATGGCCCTGCAAGCTTGAGGGATAATTCGAGCTTGGAGAGTTAGAAGGAAAAATTTCAAGCATGGAAAGATTCAAACAAACCCATCTCCCTTTAGGCACTCACATAAATGTGAGGAGGGGGTACAAGTCATTTCCCTTTGCCACTAAGAACAAAGATAATCCCAGATTGCTGGAGCTTTGGGGACACCGAGAAAACATATTATGTTTGCAGATGTGTTATTATTACAATCTTATGGAGAAAAAAATTAATTGTCAGAGACTAGATGAAGTCAGACTTCATTTGTGGATCCAAAACCTGACAGCCCAGCAGAAGCAGTGGGGCCTGGTAAATGCTAGAACACAGTTTCCAAAACACAAGGATTCTAGTTCCCAAAACACACAGATTCTAATTCAGTTGGTCTGGGGAAGAGGTCAGGAGTCTACATTCTAAAAATAACCCATCTCAACACACCCCTATTCAATTATAATATATCCCAGATTTGGGAATTACTAAACCAAATAATGCCTAAGATATTTTTCACTCCTGAATTTCTATGCATCTCTAAAAATACAATTAGGATTTTCCTCAATAGAGGTTATGTGAACCTCAGCTCAAGTCATGGATTGTTTATTCTTTTGTTCAATAAGCATTTGATGCAAACTTTTTATCGATGAGGCACTGAGCTGCCTTTAAACACATGTGCTCCTTAGGAGTAAAGTGCTTAATGAAATTACAATACAATACAGTTAAAGAAATTAGATGTCTAAGAAATAATTTGGGATACATAGGGCATTGTATGAACTAAAATTTCAGTTATCTGTCCATCAGCATTGCCAGGCACCCAGAAAGATCCCAAAACTGCAAATAAGTGGGGTTATTCTTGACCTTTTGTGCCTTCCCCTCACCACCCCCTCTGAGATGTAACCTCTTCTCTAGCTCTTATATCTCTATATTGTAACTCTTGCCACAAATTGCTTCTTCATTCTGAATAAGTATCAAGTACATGTGTTCTGTATATAGGTATATAGTAGGGGTTTAAGAGTTTCAAATTAGTCATTGGCCAAGCAGGGAAATGGTTTTTCAAAATGGTTTCTGCTTTGAAAGAGGTGTCTATAAGACAATGGGGACAAAAACGGAAAAAGAAAAATGAAGCTGAGAGAAGAAAGATGAAAAGTTGGAACGGTGTCAGGTGGCACAGAAATAAACTATAGTGGTGTGGTATAAAAGCAGGAACCACATTGGTATCAGAGAGATGGCAGTTCGCGCTCAAAAAGGGAAGATAAAAGACTAGGGGTGGCCTCTCCTTGGTCTTCAGAGATCACTGAGGTAATAATGATCTCCACCCCGAGCAAGTACCTCAATGATCTCTGAAGACCAAGGGAGAGGCCACCCCTAGAAAGTACTGGAAGCAAAAAGTGGAAGAGGAAAACAGGAGAGAAAGGTAGAGACAGATGAAGGCTCAGCAGAAAACCCTGAGCAAATTGATGTGATACAAGGACCTTCCCAGAGTCTGGGGGCTGGAGGATGAGGCACATTTGCCATATGCAAGAGTCAAGTAACAACGTCATTCTATCCCATGCCCCACAGGGCTTCATCTCTTCCTCTAAATGTACTGATAGCACAATGCAATATTACTTCCTACTTCTAAGGATTGCCCTGATAGGATGATATGATATTTAATATTGCCCTAAGATAATATGCTATTTAATATGCTCTTATTAACAAGGCAGGGAAGGACATAGTCATAGCCAAACTGATTTGCCTCGAGCCAGGCTTCTTATATGAATCACATTATTATAACCTCATACAAAGCTAATAATGCACTTATAGTTATCATTCTCATTTTACATTTAAAAACCAGCCAGGAATGTGCTAGTAATTATTTTATACGGAAAAAACTCTGATTGATAGTGTCTACCAAGATCTATGGTGTATACTCCATGGAAATACTACTAACATGATGTCACTGAATAGAGTTGAAAGGGTTGTATAGTAGCATCCCCTTGTATATTACTTCTATCATAGACAAACAATGGATGAAAATAGTCAAGAGCATACAGTAAAATGTAGCAAAATAATTAGGAAATGATGAGTTTGGATCTTTATTAACTTTACCTTGAACATAATTTGTTTAATTGTAAATTTATATACTACAATATTTAATGAGGGCTGTGTTTAACAACCAGCTCACAAAGTCTTGAAAATTCAATGATCAGCTCTCATAAGCCAGTATGAGCTGATTCCAGCATACCTCTGTCAGTTCAGTGTGATTTTGGAATATATTCTCCTTTATAACACCTCAATTTCTAACTATTTCCAGAAAACAGTGAATTTTTAAAAATCTTGTCTCCTTAAGGACTGATTCTTGTATTTTAAACGTGGTCCCGCAGCCCTCCAGGTGATTCACGTAGTAGGCATGAAGTTATCAGAGTCATGTCATAGAGAAGTCTAAGAAACCCAGATGAGTAGACGAGGGATGAGTGTTACCAAGAAGCAGATCCCTGTATGAGAATCAGTATGTGGCAACAGAAATCAAACCACTTTCAAGTAGACCCAAACTTAATGTGAAGACAGATCTTCTTATATATCCAGACAGGGCTGAAATTAATCCTAGAGATGGAGAGTTTTGAATCTGCAGGGTAGGATAGGCAAATGATTACACTTGACTAATTAAACAGACCTTGAGGTTGATTTGCCAAGACCCAGACCCCCTTTCTTACCTACATTTTTGTCATTGAGGCAAACCAAGAGCACAGGGGATGCTGACCTCCACCCCGGCTCCAAACATGAAGCATGCTCTTAGGGCCTGACAAAATCAGAGTATTTTTCCCACCTGGCCCAAGATAAATATTTGGGCTGCAAGGCAGGAGGGAGGATTTGCCTGCAGCTTTGGGGTAAATAGTAACTGGTTCTTCGGGCAGCGGATGTAGACCTGGGAGCTGTTGGCCGCCGTGCTGGGACAAGAGCACAGCAGCTTTAACACAGAGCTGCATTACTCACCACTGAGTATCAGAGAAAAGGACAGAAACCAAGTCCTTGGTGATGCAATTGTGTGACTGGATCAACCCAGTCCTGACACCTATATTTCCAGTTATGTGAGCCAATAAATCTTTTATGGCTTGAGCCAGTTTAAATTGTGTTTTCTGATAAGGTAACTGGATGCATTCTAACTGAGACAACCTTCAAAGTGATCAGGTAGGTGTTCATTGAGAACAGAACCTAGCAAAACATGCTGGAGACACCAGGGAAGTAAAAGGTCAGAGGTGGCTGGTGTAGCCAATGAACACTACACAAGTATTTTTAGAAGTACCTCTAAAGAAGCACTTTAGGAAGGTAGGTAGATGTGGCGGATGAGGAAGAGAGTAGGCCTTGCCATCTGCAAGGAGGGTGTGACCAGCCATACAGGAATGGGCTAGGACCAGCTGAGCATGGCCCTTCCCTTCTCTCGTCTGACAGTTATGAAAAGAAATTCTTTCATTTCCTGGTGAGCAGACGCTCTACCCATTGCATCAGCTTGCTGTGCTGGCCTGGTGTCCGCTCCTTAATCAGATATAGGAGCTAGGGCAAGTGAATGCCACGTTGTAAAAATAGAAGAACAGGTAAAGGGAAGTTCTCTCCAGTTTGCACCTGGAGCAACCAGGGGTGATAGATATGAGAAAGCCAGATTGCTAAGTAATCTACACAGCAGGCAGAGCTTGCCACAGAATGACATGGTCGTGAACAACTTTCTTTGAGAAATGTGCCTTGTCAAAGGCGGTTTTCTTTTGCCTTGATGTTCTATAATTAGTTAAGAAAAATGTCTATAATCCAAATTAATATCCATATGGACCAATCAAAATCAGAGATGTATGATATACTCTAACTGGAGATGCTACTCTTCAACAATTCTGCAAACAGGCATTTGCCCCACATCCTCGGTGGCTCCACAAGGCCCCTTTGTGTGAACATGAAACAGCTCACAGAGCAGAAAGATAAGGTTCAATGGGCCAGGTGTGGTGGCTCATGCGTGTAATCCCAGCACTTTGGGAGGTTGAAATAGGTGGATCACTTGAGGTCAAGAGTTCAAGACCAGCCTGGCCAAAATGGTAAAACCCTGTCTCTACTAAAAATGAAAAAAACTGGCCATGGCAGGAGAACAGCTTGAACCTGGGAGGAGGAGATTGCAGTGAGCTGAGATTGCATCACTGCATGCCAGCCTGAGTGACAGAATGTGACTCTGTCTCAAAGTAAGTAAGTAAATAAGTAGGTAAATAAATAAATCAATAAAACTTAATGAAAATCTAGAATTTAAATGGTAAGTTCCTTAGAAGGTGGCCCCCTTGATTCCTCTCTAGTTTTCAAAAGGAAATCCTCATTCATAAAATGTCTGAAACCGACTTTAATCATTGAAACCGTGACTCTTAGTTTGGGGCCCTCGTATGCCAGATTATCTGAAATACTGATTTATAATTGCAGATAGTCCAGCAATAATTTCAGATATCACAGCCTTGGCTGACACTTTTTGGATGTTTTCCTTATGATAAATTTCTCTTTTTACTTTTTCCATTAAATTTATCTGCTCTGGTGTCTTTGTTCCTTCTTCCAGCAGTCTGAAAATCTTTGTGCAAGCCTCATCCATGAGCTATCCCTCCATCTCTTTAAAAACACAGTAATGGAGTAAGAATTCATAAGTGTATGCCTCAGAATACTCTCAGATATCTGGGACCTGGGAGTCTCAAGATCAAGGCCATGCAGAGCTGGATAAAACAAAACTGGAATCAGGGTCCCCTAGTCATAAAAACTACTCCAGTATCCAAGTGCACCTGAGCCTCTTTGCACATCCAGGGAAGTCTGAAAGTATTTTCTAACCTATGAAATCAGTTTCTTAGAAAGATAAAAGGAAATTATTGTTGGTCTTTTCACTTTATGACCTACCTCTTCGTAATAGGAATTGAGGCAAATTTGTCATCAAATGCTCTTTTCAGAGAGGTAGGATGTCATAATGGAGGGGGCCCAGCCCCTGAAGTTAGACATAAATGGAGATGAATGCAAATTCCCTAGCTCATCAGCTCTATGCCTTCTGGCAAGTTACTTAATCGCTCTGACCCTTGCTCTCCTTTGCTATAAAAAGGGGTTATTGGCCAGGTGAGGTGGCTCACGCCTGCAATCCCAGCATATTGGGAGGCCAAGGCAGGCAGATCACCTGAGGTCAGGAGTTCAAGACCAGCCTAGTCAACATGGTGAAACCTCATCTCTAGTAAAAATTAAAAAAATAGTCAGGCATGGTAGCACATGCCTGTAATCTCAACTACTCGGCAGGCTGAGGCAAGAGAATCACTCGAATTCAGGAAGAGGAGGTTGTGGTGAGCCAAGATGGCGCCATTGCACTCTAGCTTAGGCGACCCAGCGAGACTCTATCTCAAAAAAAAAAAAAAAAGGTATGGGGTTATTGATGATACCTGCATTTTGGGCATGTTATATGGATTAGGAATAATCTATTAAAAACACATAGCATAGTGGCTGGTACAAAGTAGACATTCAACAAGTTACACTTATTATTATTTCAAAGTAAATTAGTTTAAACATTTAGGAATTGGTTTATGCTTCCAGATGACTACATGAACCTGAGAGATTTTTTTTTTTTTTCCTCCATAGAAATTTTCTGTAATTGTATATACTGGCTGTGACCCCAACTATGAATCTAGAAAAATATATTTAAAGTAATCTTATTCCAAATTAAAAATAAATTCTAATAGTTTGCTTCAAAAAGAGAAAGAATCAAGCTTCCCATTAAGACAAATTCAGTAACCACAAAGGCATACAGAGCTAGACAAAAGAAGATAATACTATTCGCTCCACCAGTGTGTGACTCATTTTCAACTCAAAGATGGTGTGCAGGAAACAAATGCTCATTTACCGACTAGGCTGCTCAGAGCTGCAGGGATACAGACAACACCCCACTCATTTTTTGCACATTCAGGCAAAATGTTATGTCCTTCCTCACTGGATTCAGTCCCATTTTTGCAGGTGTAACTTTTATAAGCAAGACTGAAAAGAAAAAAAATGTGTCATTTGGGAGTGCATTCAAAGCCCATTAAGATGACACATTCACTTGTATTTCTCTTTAACCTTCAGGCTGCAGGACAGCCTCCCAAACGTGCTAAAGAATCAAGGGCAGAAGGCCAAAATCATCCAAAAACAAATATGATACTTCAAAAATGCCTGAAAAGGACAGGTGTGCTTTTCAAGAAGCCTTTCCCTCAGCGGCTTTAGCTTTTGTATGCTGCCCAGATGTAGCTGATAAACCAAGGCTTTCTGACTTTGCAGCCTGATAGATATAATTTTCATACTGTATATGGAAAGATAATGCGTCCAATGTATTGGACAGTTGTCCCTGTGTTATCAAGCAGTGTGTGCTCTTATTTCACTAACAAATGTGCAGACAAACACACATTGTGGCAAATGCAAGGAAATCACTAGCCTGTGTTTGAAACTTAAACCTCCCCATTCTTCAGAGTATAGCAGTATTCAGGCAATAGGGATGCATGGTACTGGTATTACCCTTTCTCTCCAGACTCCAGAATACGACAATAGCTGATATGTTTCAGTGCATGAATAATTCTGATCCCAGCTAGACAATTACTGTGAAGGAATTGTCCGTATATTAGTTATCTCATAAAAATATGTATATTTTATTACAAAACAAGAATATTCAAATGGATGTCCATATTTTGGCCCCAAATCCTCCCCTTTCCTGTGTCTTATGTAAAGTAGAGGTATATATATATATATTTTTTCCTTTTTTAATTAATTAATTAATTTATTTATTTTTTGAGACAAAGTCTCACTCTTTCCCCCCAGGCTGGAGTGCAATGGCACGATCTTGGCTAACTACAACCCCTGCCTCCTGGGTTCAAGCAATTCTCCTGCCTCAGCCTCCTGAGTAGCTGGGATTACAGGCACCTGCCAGCATGCCTGGCTAAGTTTTGTATTTTTAGTAGAGATGGGGTTTCACCATGTTGGCCAGGCTGGTCTTGAACGCCTGACCTCGTGATTCACCCACCTCAGCCTCGCAAAGTGCTGGGATTACAGGCGTGAGCCACCATACCCAGCCAAGGTCAATAAATATTTATCAAATGAATGTTAAAAGCATGAAAGAATGTGTTGTTTGGATTTTGATGCCTTTCTAGTGAGATACTACCTATTTTTCATTTAATCATAGCTCATTGTTTTGAGATAAGAAAATTTAGACATAAAGTCATGATAAGCCACCAAAATTATAAAGAGCAGACTCAGGAACTGAACTGTATTATCTGCCTGTCCCTTCATGCAATTTCTTTCTACTTTCTACAGAAAAATCTCCCCTTCCTGCTGGTTCCACCCCCGAAATATTCATAGGCTGATGCCCTCTTTAGTCATCGCTGAGCTAAGCTGCAATCTTTTAATCATTTCTCAGAAGTCATTTTCTCCATCGGCTTAATCATTTCATTTACTTCTCACTCCACCCAATGTGCTTACGTCCCTTAGACATGAGATTCCAGAACTGAAACATAGTCCTTCAAGGAACAAGAGAGAGGCCAGGCAACGTCAAGCCCGTTGATAATAGAACGTGTCCTCACATGTGACTCCATACATGTTTTGCTGTGAGACTCTTGAATTCCATCGCACCTTAGAGGCAAAATGCAATCTTTATCAGAGCTCCAGGGATAATGCTATGTCACACAAAAATGTGCACTGCTTTTGATGTCAGGCACACCTGGGTTCAAATCTTGGCTTCCCAATTTACTACCTATATAACCTAAGGCAAGTTATTAAGCATCTCTAAATCTTGATTTGTCAGAGATAGGTTGGGAGGAATACTAGCTACATCATAGGAGTCTTGTGAGAACGAAATCACTTAATATATGTAAATGGCCTGTATATACCATACCTAGCACACATCATATACAGCACTCTTACCTCTAAATCTAGTGTTAAATCAATTTCTCTCTCTCTCTCTCTCACCCCACTGCATTCAATATGCCAGGAATTTTGTCCACCTTTCCTTCATTTTTTCTGAATGTATCCATGTCTTCCCATTGATATGAGTCACAGTTAGATCAGCTCCCACGTGATCAGACCCACCATCATTTCTTACCAGGACCATTGCCATAGCCTCCTCATTCCCCTGCTTTCATTCTTGCCATTTATAACCCATTCTCTACACTGTAGTGATGTCATCTTTTAAAAATATTAATTGGATCAGTCCACTTGCCTGCATAAAACATGGCATAGGCTTCCCATTACACATTTTGCCCTTGCCCTTCCCTAAGAATTAGATGTTCCTTCCAGAGATCTTTATATGATTGGTTCCTTCTCATCATTTCAGTCTAAGACAAGAGGTCACCTCCTCCAAGAGGCCTCCCTTGGCCACCAAATCTCATGTTGTCTCTCCCTTATAACCTAACACTGTCACTTTATAGGACATTACTTTGTCTTATTTTCTTTATATCATTTGTCACTATCTGAAATTATCATCTTTATTTACTTGTTTACTTCCAGAATGTCTGTCTCTCTCAACAGAATGTCAGCCCTATGAAAGAAGGAACTTTGTCTACTTTGCATATCTCAATATTGTTACCTCCTAAAATAGTGCCTGGCATGAAGTAGGCACTCAAATATTTGACAAATGGATAAACTGATGTTTTTAAGTCTGTTCTGGAAGAACTGGGCTCTATCATACTTTTCGTAAGTATGAAAAGTATTTAACAGACAAGATAATGAAATCTTAAGGTATTCTCACATAAATTTGATATCTCAGCCCTAAATTTGGCATAACCAGGAAATTCTGAAGCATTATAAAATGGTTCAGAACACAAAGCGTGTTTTAATCCTAGCTTTGCTACTTCCTTTCTTGTGTGACCTTGGATAAGTCAGCTGATGTATTAAAACTGGTTTCCTTGTCTAAAAATACAAGGATAATAATGCATACAATATTAGAGGGTTTTGTGAGGATTAAAGGAGCTAAGTCTATAGCACAGTTCCTGGAACATTGTGTGCAGTCAATAAATAGTGTTTATTATTATGGCTGTTTTTACAGTAATTAATTCTGGCACCATACTTTACAAAGAGCTTTGACAAATTGGAGCTTATCCAGAGGAGAACAAACAATCCTGTGAAGGGTCTGGAAACTACAACTTGTAAGGAATGATGCAAAGAGGTGAGGATGTTTACCTTGTAAAAGACACATTTTAAGAGGAACATGATAGCTTTTAAAAAACACTGAAAAGAACTGTCTGGTAGAAGAGGAATTTGATTTATTCAATGTTACTCTGGAATATACATTTAAAGCTAAAGAGTAAAAGTTAAATCTTAAACTCCTTATGATCTAATAACCAAACTTTCCCAAACCAAAATAGGGTTGAATTCTACTTATAATAGTAAAAACTTAAGTCATGTTTGCATAAAATTTTTTGAGGGAAATTATATCATATATGAAGCCCTTTACAATTATCATTGTATTAGTCTGTTTTCATGCTGCTGATAAAGACGTACCCAAGACTACGCAATTTACAAAGGAAAGAGGTTTAATGGAACTCCCAGTTCCACATGGCTGAGGAAGCCTCACAATCATGGCAGAAGGTGAAAGGCACTTCTCACATGGCGGCAAACAAAAGAGGGCTTGTGCAGAATAACTCCCCTTTATAAAACCATCAGATCTTGTGAGGCTTATTCACTATCATGAGAACAGCACAGGAAAGACCTGCCCCCATGATTCAATTACCTACCACTGGATTCCTCTCATCTCACGAGATGAGATTTGGGTGGGGACACAGCCAGACCATATCAACCATATTAAGACTTTGTATCAATATGAAAAATATGTGTGGGATGTCAACTGCAAAAAAGCAGACTATAAAATATATGCATAGGCAGACTATAAAATATAGGCACTCTATAGAGAGAAACAGAAAGAAAGAGAGAGAGAATATAAGCACAAACACATGCAAATAAAATGTGTTGCTTCAAGGGGTGGTGAGTTTCCTGTCCCTCCAAAGGTTAAAGCAGAGGTCAGACAACCTCTTAGAAGAAACAGCATGTGAGAAGTGATATTACAGAGAAAGCATTGGGCAGGGTGAACACTGAAAAGATTTCAAAGCTGCATGGGTCTATGATCTGAGGAAATATATTATTGAATTGTGGACAAAAAATTGTGCTTTTTAAAATAGTGTAGAAGACATTACGCCTCTCAAATATTTTCATTTCCTCCCAATTTAAACAGGCAAAAAAAAAAAAAAAAAATTGAACATCAAGAGACCCAAGTTCTGGGCTTCGTGGTCTACTGGGACATCAAGACCCACAGAGTGGACGTTTCTGGCCATTATTTCACTTCTGTTTCAGCAAAAGCCTGTCAACCTCTTGCAACCTCATTTTCTGGATCCTCTCCCCAAAAGAAGGAAGTTGCATACTTTCTATTTCTTAAAATCTGTGATTCATCTTGATTATTTTGTTTCATAAATCTCAGCTCAGCCAGGAATTAGAAGCCACCTGAACTTTCTAAATAAGGAATTTCCAAGAACACTAACAAGGAAATAACTATAGGAGAATTTTGGTCCCCAAATCAGGTAGAGTCCTTTTTCCACATAAGGTTCAAAAAGTAATAAATGATTTCTTTTGTAATTCAATGGGTGAAAAGTTTAGAACTCTAAGAGACAAGCATCCATGAGTAGGGTTTTTCTATAAAGTCTCTTTGTTTTATATGCAAGATGATATTAAGTCATCACCTGCATTGCTTTCTTGGCTTTTGATGATAAAAGAGCTCTTCTCCATTGTTGTTAAACTTCCTGGAAAGTTTTCAGACTATCTTCATCCTAGAAGGGCCAATAGACAGAAGACTGCCATTTTCAAGCATTGAATACATGATTGGATCCTTCCTTGATGTCAACTTACCTCCCATTTTATATCTCAGATGATTTTCAGTGGTGGCAAAAACATGGACTTTCCTTTCCCACTTAGGGAACTATGAGGTGTGCTTGTAGTAGGCAATAGACATATTACAAAAGAGCAAACCCATAGAACTTCTTGAGACATTATGAATACTGTAGAACGGTCTCATTCTCTTCGAATTCATGGTTATAATTCATACAGATTACGTTGTGGGGACAGAACAAATTAAGCCTTGCTGTGCCATGCTCTTCTTGTGAAGACTTCTCTGACTCCTATATTTCAGATGAAGGAATCATTGTAACATAACAATGGTCAGGAAGTCCCCTGCTCCCATGCCCAGAATTGACCTACAGTCCTCAACCCAATAATCTCAAGCCCAGATGATTATCACTCACATGGAAGGTAAGCTTTTTTCTTTCAGAAAACAGAATTTTTTATTCTTAATATTTTTTTATAATTGAGGCGAAATTCACGACAAAAATTAATCATTATAAAGTGAACGTCAGATCAATTTATTACATTCACATGTTGTGTAATCATGACCTCTATCTAGTTGCAAAACATTTTCATCACCTCGAAATAAAACCTCTGCACCAACCTAATACAAGCTCCAATAGAAGATAGGATACTTTTTTCAATTTTTTTCTTGCTGTATCTCTAACGTCTATATCTCTAATGACACTAGAAGATGCTCAATAATTGTTTGAAGACACTGAATAATCAAATAAGTGATTTAAATCCTAGTATTATAGTTCAAGCAGCATTTTCAAATAATGTATATAAAATGAGGGTGTTAAGATGTGGGGGAAAGAAAAGTAAAAAGGAAGGTGTCAACTCTCGAATGACTACCATTGTATGCAGACACTGTGCCAGATGTCTCTCGTGGGTTACCTCTTTTAATCCTAAACATTATAAGACAAATGTTTCAGCTCTAGTAGGTTCTTTGAAACTTATCACCCATTATCTATTATCTTTTCATTCAAGCTATAGTATTATTTGCTAGCAAGAGACATGGACTTCAGAAATAAATTTGCTGGCCAGGCGCAGTGGCTCACACCTGCAATCCCAGCACTTTAGGAAGCCGAGGGGGATGGATCATTTAAGGTCAGAAGTTTGAGACCAGCCTGGCCAACACAGTGAAACCTGGTCTCTACTAAAAATACCAAAAAAAAAAAAAAAAAAATAGCTGGGCATGGTGGTGCATGCCTGTAATCCCAGCTACTCAGGAGGCCAGGCACGAGAATTGCTTGAACCCAGGAGGTGGAGGTTGCAGTGAGCCAGGATTTTGCCACTGGACTCCGGCCTGGGAGACAGAGTGAGACTGTGTCTCAAAAAAAAAAAAGAAATTTGCTAATCTTGATGTTATATGCTTTTACTCCTGGCTATAAGGAAAATAATTATGGCAGGTAAAGGCAAGCTGATCATATTTATCCTAAATAATTCAAATAAAATGTAATTCATGAAAAATGTAAAAAGCATTATGGATATATAATCAAAGGAGAAATTAACCTCAACATGTACAATCCAAGACCTTACTAGAAGCTAACACTTGATCTAGGCCTCAAATAATTGACATGCTTTGTAAACTCAGAAGTCTGATACAAGGTAAGTTATAGGATAGGAAAAGACAAAGAACTCTTAAAGAGCATGGTATGCAAGAAGCCTTTCTGTAAGTGGTAGGGAGCTTCTAAGGCAGCCCCCACTGATCTCCACCTCCTCATGTTTATATCGTTTAATACTCTCCACTTGAATATGAGTAGGACTTTGACTCACTCCTAGCCAACAGAATATGGCAAAGGTAGGTGGGATGTCACTTCCATGATCGTGACTTTTGTCTTTTTTTTTTTGAGACAGAGTCTCATTGCTGCCCAGGCTGGAGTGCAGTGGCACAATCTCAGATCACTGCAACTTCTGCCTATGAAATGGGTAAAGCTTGTCTTTTTTTTTTTGCTTTGAGATGGAGTCTCACTCTGTCACCCAGGCTGGAGTGTAGTGGCACAGTCTCGGATCACTGCAACCTCTGCCTCCCTGGTTCAAGCAATTCTCCTGTCTCAGCTTCCCAAGTAACTGAGATTACAGGTTCTTGCCCCAATGCCTGGCTAATTTTTGTATTTTTAGTAGAGACTGGGATTTCACCACATTGGTCAGACTGGTCTCGAACTCCTGACCTCAGGTGATCCACCTGCCTTAGCCTCTCAAAGTGCTGAGATTATAGGCGTGAGCCACTGCGCCCAGACAATGACTTCTGTCTTGCTAACAGACTCTCTATTGCCTTCTCAGCTTGTATGCTTTGATGAAAAAGCTGTGATTTGGAAAAGCTCATGTGTCAAAAAACTGAGATAGTCTCTAACCAATAGACAGAAAGGAACTCGGGCCCTCAGTCTAATAGCCTTTCACACTCGTTCACACTCGAGCCTTCAGATGAGAACTCAGTTCTTGCCAGTACGTTGATACATTGATTCCAGCCTTGCAAGGGACTCTAACTCAGAGAATCATGCCAGTATTCCTGACCCACAGAAACAGCAAGATAATAAATATGTGCTGTTTTAAGCTGCTAAATTTTGTTGTAATATTTACAAAGCAAGAACTAATTAATTTAATTTAGGACTAATAATACACTTGCATTTTTCCCCCAAATCTTTTTTGTAACAAATCTTTTAATTTGTAATTCAAGCATTCATTTAGCAAATATTTATTAAGAATCTGTTTTGTGCAATTATTGTTGCTATAGTTAATATAAAGGCTGGGAATATCAATCAGAGAAAGACCTCTCCTCGAGAAGACTAGTACAGGTAGGTAAGTTGTGCTCACAAATATTTAAAACAAGGTAGAAGCTACATGCTAAGTCACAAAGAATAGCTGGAGATGATCTATCAAGAATATGTGGTGGAAGTGCATTGAATTGTGTCTTGAAAAGCAGGTTGGGCAAATAAAGATACACAGTGGACCATTTATAAGCAAATACATGGAGGTGAGAATTGTGGGCATGTACAACAGATGATAAACAATTTCTTTGACTCCAGGTAGGACACATTTAGGGTAAAAGATACATGCAGGTACAGAGAACTGGAGAAGTAGGTTGTTCCATATCGGGAAGCTCCTTGAACTGTGGGCAAAGGGCTAAGAGTTGGTACTTTTTAAAACATTATTCAGACTCAATGCCAAAAATAATACAGTCTCAATTTCCTTTCTGAAACCTTCCTCATTCCATATCTAATACTTTTAAATACTGGGCCAAAGGTAAAAACTTTCTGTATTTTTATCATGTCTCAGTTCGTTCAAGATTACTTATCTATTGAGTCGCTCTGAAATGGCTCACTGCATTTTATAATGCAATTTGAAGACCCATGTATCATTGAAATTGAGAAACTAAAGCCATCTACAAAGTATTGTATGCATTTTTACTATGTGTGGACTATTGTGGTGACTCTCTGTATTTCTTTCCAGTACAGAAAAAATTCTTACATTTCCCGCCCGCCACCCCCCCCCACTTGCTTGAAGTATCCTCATTCATTCATCAGGGTTTGGAAGAAGGCCACATGGCTGCAAAATACGTATTTATGTCTAATTTGTACACAGCTTTCTGCTTGTAATTTCATTTAGGGTAGCTTAAATGGCACTTGAACAGACAATTTTTACTTGGTACATTTACCAGCATGAAATCCCTTTGAAAATCCATTCAAGAACATCTTGAAATTAATCTTCACTGGAGGCTTTCTCTACATAATCTCTGCTAGTTACAAAATTCTTCATAGAGATTCTCGAGGAGTTTCAAAAGCTTTCTGCTCACCTAGCAGGATATGGCTCATTTTATAGTCTTTCATATACTACTTTAGAGAAGCACACAAATTTACCATCTTCCTCGCCTAATCGAAAAAGTGTATTGAGATCCTCTGGACTTGTGCTTTCATAGCTATTTTAAACACACATAACCAAGCATCCCCCCAGACTTTCAAAGTATCAACAAGTAGTGTTTTTGAGCTTGTGTCTCTCAATTTTGTACTGTGTACATCTAATTACACTTGTAGAACGCATAATCCTATGACACCAACTATCCAACCACATCACCATCCCCACATCTTCCCAGCTAAAATCTGTTTACAATTCAGCGTCACGATTTGATTTTTTTTTTTTTTTTTTTGATTGATGATACTTAAGCAGCTGGGAGAATTAATGGAGTTCAGCAGAGGCCACAGTCCTAACCAGGGTTTGTAATTGATATCTGGGAGGCCGCAGCCTTTCCATTCTGCAAAAGCAGTCTAATTAGTGAGGCCTGCATGTCTGTGCAACGCAGGAGGAGGAGGCGGTGGAGGAAGAAACCTAAGGTCCCCTGAGGGTTTGAAATTGCTCGGCTCTTTCCTATCAGCACAGTTCCACAGAAGCAAGAGAGGCAGAGTGCTTCTAGAATAGACAGACCCTTCAAACGTATTTGCAACATGTATTGTTGCAGATATACATAGCACAGTATTTGCAACTTATAGTCATCATTCTCCGATTAATGTTCAAAAGAGGTTAGTGGTTTACTCCTTTAACCCTTAGGTATATAGGACACAATTTATTCACTTAAAATTTAACTTGTCAATATAATTCACTTTGGAATATTTTTAAATGGTAAGTTCCTTGATTCACCTAAAATTACTTTATAATGCAATCAACAGAATTATTTTTAAAGTAAGTCCCTTTGAGGCCTATTATTTGATTTTTTAAATTATTTTTTAAAATAATTTTTTATATACATAATAAAATGGTACAAAATCTGAAGAATTCAGGAACCATCTTTATATCATTCAACTTATCTGGTGGAGACCAGACTGGGAGAAAGGGGAAGAGTTTTGTTAAAGAGCTGTATAGGCCAGACACAGTGGCTCACACCTGTAATCCCAGCACTTTGGGAGGCCGAGTCAGGTGGATCAAGAGGTCAGGAGTTCGAGACCAGCCTGACCAACAAGGTGAAACCCCGTGTCTACTAAAAATACAAAAAAAAAAAAAAAAAATTGGCTGGGCGTGGTGGCGTGTACTCATAATGCCAGCTACTTGGGAAGCTGAGGCAGGAGAATCGCTTGAACCCGGGAGGCAGAGGTTGCAGTGAGCCAAGATCATGCCACTACACTGCAGCCTGGGCAACAGAGTAAGACTTCATCTCAAAAAAAAAAAAAAAAAGAGCTGTATACATTTTTAAAAAATGATTAATATTCTTTAACTTCAAATTTATGAAGCAATTGATTTTATAAAATGCTTATTTTAATTTTTTACTTCATCAAACACATATTTCTATTCATTTTCAAATGCACTGCTTAAAATACAAAGATTTACTTTTAGACTCTCTCTGTTCTTTACTGCAATTTTCTTTTAATTTCAGCCTCTTAAGATCAGAAGAATATTAGTTTTTCATTTTTGTCATGATAACATAGACCTCAACTCTTCTGAATGCTTTCTTCATAATTTTTCTGTATATTAAATTGAAAGTTCCTCTCACTCAAAATACCCCATACAAGTCTCTTACATTTTACCTATTCTGCCTGCAACATTCATTTTTCTTTCCATCCTTTTGTTTGCTTATTTGTTTCTATTTAACAGCCCACATTATGCTTTGAACTTTGTGTCCTTTTAAATTTAATGTTTATACATTATAAATTTCCCAACCCATTGTATAAATTAGTATGTTCATATTCATTTATTCAAATTTGTTATTGATTACCAGAGACTAAATAATTCAGCAAATGTAAATTCAGTACTAAATTTAGAATAAAGCCAAGTGAACTGGTGATCAGGAGACAATATTCCCATGTAAGATTCTGCAAATCCCAGAAAGAGAGTGACCATGTGGTGTTATTCACTTTTGTATTCTGGGTGGTTAGCAAATTTTCTGACATGGACCCACAGATGGCATTCAACAAGTGTTTATAGAACAATGAACTCTGGGAGGTAATATCATTTTTTCCATTTTATTAATGAGGTCACATCATTATTAAGTGGTAAAGCCAATATTCAAACTCCAGTATGGAGTCCACATTCTAAATTACTATGCAATATTGCCTCTCTTAGAAATAAAGGAGAAGCATCAAAAATTTCATCACTCTTAGAATTAGGCTTTGTCAAATATATGAGACATTAACTAATATAGCCAAGAACAAAAAGAAATTTTACACTATTACATTATTTAAAAGAGATAGAATATTTTCATGTAATCTCATTCAAGCATGGAAAATATAGAATATTAAATATTTAAATCATGGAAAACCATTAACATAATTTCTGCTGCAGCATTTACTTTTACCCAAATGTCAAAGCATTATAATTGCAGGCATGCAAAAATAGTAAATGAATGGAAGGGTTCACTCCTAGGTGTATAAAAAAGATGGAGATCAATATTACGCGATTACTGCTTGGTTTGCACATCAAAAGAAACATGTGAAGCAAATGCCAAGGTACCACAGTGGAGATCAATGCACTCAGCAAACAGATGGATTCACCTCTGAGATGCCAGTAAGTAGATCTTAAATACTTTTCTCTCTAGAAAACCTGTGTTTGCTAGAGAGCTCAAATCTTAAAAGCTCAAATTTATATTTTGCACTCTGGGCTTTATTGTAGATTGCATAATGATCCATTATGTACTAGAAGTCAAGAGTCTAGTACCAGTTAGTTGCTTCTGAATGTCCAAGGCTACCAAGCCCTGACATTGCTCTGTACAAATGATACGTTTGGTTTGCAAAGCCTCAGAAGGTAATGACATAAAGTCGTTCAAAGCAGAGAAGAATCACTGCAGAGAAGACACATGATAATCAATTATAGTTCCAGTAGGCAGCATTTAATTTTGTGTGAATTTAGTTCAAACTTTGAAAGTATTTTGGCTGATGAGAAATCCTAAGGCTCTGGCAAAGGATCTCTTAAGGCAGAAGAGTCCCACAACCACCCACTGAAATTCAACCATGAAGGAGTGGAGGGTCGTAGAGTGCATCACTGATGCATGGCAGTAGTCTCATAACTATTCATAATCATAGCAGCTATGGAGCTTAGGTGAGTCTCTCCTAGACACCCTCTGCAAAATATGCATAAACATCCAATCTCAAAAGGGGTTCCTTATTAGGAAAAAGGAGTAATTTTAACCATTAGTGTTACATGATGGCATGGATATTTGAAGTAACCAAAAGCAAAAAGTATTTCTAAATATTGACCTTGGTTTTTGATGGTCTGATCATTTCCTCTCTTAGAAATAAATGAGAGGTATCAAAAATTCCACCAGTCTTGTCTAAAACTCAGACCTGGTTTCTGATGACCTGTATTGCTAGAACACTAGGAAAAGTCCTGGAGAGTGATCTTCTCCAGGATCAAGTGCAGTAAGCACACAAAGGAAAATCCACTGTGAAACACTGCTGCAAGCTTTTGGAGCTGAGGGTAAACAGGAAAGAATGATGGTTGAGCACAATCCAGAATGAAGCAGGCTTTTGAGATGGAAACCTTGACATCTCGCCTCTGGAAAGACATTTTCTGAGCTAGTTTTTCTGCAAAGATGCAGAGGCCATCTCTGTATTACTACTAAGCAACCTAGTACTGAAATAGTGTCATGCAAAATAATCTGTCAAGATATATTTATTGGATTGCTGGAGAAGGATTCGATCTTAGACTTCTCCAGAAATAACGTGTCCTTGGTCTTTGTTCAATCTTTTAATTCATTTTCAAACTTTTATCAAGCATCTTATTTGGTCAAGGATCTGATGATCCCGTCTAAGGTGTCCAGATATACAAACTAGATGTGTCATTGTACTAAGATATGACAATGTCTTCTCTTGAGTATCTCTGCCTATACTATTATTGAAACTACATATTTGCACCATGCTTGTATAGGTCACTGCGTATATATATTAACTCTATTAATCACCACACCTCCATGAGCATCGGTCCCATTTTATAGATAAAGGAATAAAATAGAATGCTGCCTACATCTACATACATTTGAACAACAGAACCAAGACTTGAACACAGGTTAATCTCACCAGGCCACTCCAGGATCATCTCTGGGAAATGCTTTCCAATAAGGCCTCCAAAATTAAAAGATTATCTTGCACAGAAGCCAAGTGGAACTCTAGAATATATCTAAACTATTCTTGGAACTATAAATATCACCTACAGTTGCTTGAAGAGAAATGACTCTCTTCTCTGTGTGAGTTAGATGACATATGCAGCTCATATGATAAGCACCCAATGAATGATTTTTTTCCTCTACAATAGTGGCTATTGGTTCTAGAGTTAAACTATCCCATAATACTGGCTCTAGGTATGGGACTTCCGGCAGGTTACATTACTTCCTTGAGTCTCTGTTTCCTCATCTATAAAAGGGGTAATAGTGTATCTATTTGATAGCATTATTGTGGGGATTAAATGAAAATGTCTATGTGAGGTGTTTAGCACAGTGATTAGCACTATATTAAACCCTCAATAGATGCTATTTTTTTCATATTTCCTTTTTCCTTTAATTCAGGCTACATTATGCAACCAAATACAGATGATCTAGGTATTGAATATGATCAAAGAAAAAGAAGGCTAATATATATCAAGGTAATTAATACATAAATAAACATTCAGTGATTTTCCTCATGTAGATTATTCTGTCTTTCATATGGTTGATTATTGGGTAAAACTTCTCCAAAGTTCATGAGTAGGCATAGCCATAGAAAAACTATGAAGTGGATAAAGCTTGTCTTTTTTTTTTTTTTTGCTTTGCTTTTAAATGGAGTCTCGTTCTGTTGCCCAGACTGGAGTACAGTGGCACGATCTCAGATCACTGCAACCTCCACCTCTCAGATTTAAATAATTCTCCTGCCTCAGCTTCCCAAGGAGCAGAGACTACAGGCATGTGCCATCACACAGGGCTAATTTTTGTATTTTTTAGTAGAGACAGGGTTTCACCATGTTGGCCAGGGTAGTCTAGAACTCCTGACCTCAAGTGATCCACTCATTTCGGCCTCTCAAAGTATTGGCATTACAGGTGTGAACCACTGCATCTGGCCTAAGCTTGTCTTTTTTGTTCTTAGTCTCCAAGTTGCAATAACACCAATGCATTTATAGTAAAGCCTGATTTTAAGTATGGACCTAGAATTTATTTGCAGTAAGATGTAAATGCATTCATTCAATAACAAATATATACTAAATACTTTCAACTGATTACAGCCTGAAGTAATCCCAGGAGTGCTTAAAAAAAATTGTACACTTCAGAATTAAAGCCACTTTGATAGATCATCTATTCTAATATAATCACGCTAAAAAGTAAGAAAATTGAGATCCTGAGAACTTTGTATTTTAAGAAGAACTGAAAGAATAAAGCTTTATTAGTGGCATCTTTGGCATGAGTCAACAGATAGGGAATATATACCAACAGGGTAACATCATTAAATCACTCATTCAGATAGCTGCTCCCCAGCTCATTCCTAAAGAAAAGTCTTATCCATAGGTCCAAGGAAAGCTAGTTGTTTATTTGAAGCAGAGGGTTGGAGGAGATACCAAGTGTTCCCACGCGCTTCTAGGAATGTTCTGGGCTTGCTCTCTCATCACCAGTATGCTTGCCATCATCATTTCAACAGGATTCCTACCTACAAAAAGAATTACCATCTATCTCTCTTCATACGATTTTCAAACAATTGTAAGTAAATTCTTCAATCTTAATGCCCAATTCTAAGTGTTTCTAGCTAGTCGAAAGGGCATTAAGAAAGCAGATCAATAATTGGGTGGTAATTTTATGTGTGAACAGAATGTCATTAATTTGAAGACTCACCTAACTCTATCTTGGGGAAATGAAAAATAGTTAATCAAGGACAGTGGTGCATGGCATCACTCTCACAGACAGGGAGAGTGTCTCCCAAAGCATTACTTTGGAATACTTTACTCTAAAATCTGGTAGCTATGTGATGGCGAGGGATAGAATCAGTCATTTTCCTTTGTCAAAGGACCAACATTTCTTTCTTTTTTTTTTTTTTTTTTTTGGGACAGAGTCTCACTCTGTCGCCCAGGCTGGAGTACAGTGGCATGATCTCAGCTCACTGCAGCCTCCGCCTCCCAGGTTCAAGTGATTCTCCTGCCTCGGCCTACTGAGTAGCTGAGATTACAAGTGCCCACCACCACGTCTGGCTAATTTTTTAATTTTTAGTAGAGACAGGGTTTCACCATGTTGATCAGGCTTGTCTCCAACTCCTGACCTTGTGATCTGCCCGCCTCAGCTTCCCAAAGTGCTAGGATTACAGGCATGAGCCACCATGCCTGGCAACATTTCTTTTAATACACAGTGTGATCAGTGAATCAAAGATGAATATCCAATGCTGGGAGTGGTGGCTCATGCCTATACTCCTAGCACACTGGGAGGCCAAGGCGGGTGGATCACTTGAGGTCATGAGCTTGAGACCAGCCTGGCAAACATGGCAAAACCCCATCTCTATTAAAATTACATAAGTTAGTTGGTGGTGATGGTGTGTGCCTGTAGTCCCAACTACTCAGGAGGCTGAGGTAGGAGAATCGCTTGAACCTGGGAGATGCAGGTTGCAATGAGCCAAGATTATACCGTTCTACTCCGGCCTTGGTGACAGAGCAAGAGACTCTGCCTTGAAAAAAAAAAGAATGTTCACACCCGTGCTGGAAATGAAAAGCCAGAGTTCATGAGTAGCTTCAGTAAAAGACAGGTTGCCACAGAAAAAGCTATGATGTGAAAAGGTTTCAGTTTACCAAGAAGCCCTCTAGCCATTCACTTATCACAAGGCAGTGTCGATGACCCCCTTGAAATATGCCTTTTGCTCCTGTTCCTTGTCTAAATGCAGCAAATCACTAGCTGACAGCTATACTCTGAGCACAAAGTGATGACCCCTGGAACCCTGAAAACTGACTGTTTCCCACTTTGTCTACTTAAATATCAATCTTACAAGTTCCATGAAAACAACTATAACAGATCGTTAAACTGATTTTCTTATTGTCTTAGAATTTTAGCAGAGGCCCAAACACTGTAGAGTGGAGATTATAAATTCAGAGCTAAGACCCTGCAAATCTTGATATATGGGCTGCTGACACATACAAAGATGGAGTTTTGGTTCATCACCTCTAAGAACATGAGTGTTGAAGATGTTCTGGGGACTTGTCAGTGGGTTATGCAGTCCCTCAGCACAAACTAGTGTAGGAGAAAGAAGTGCTTCTGCTCCCCTACCAACCACACCAAATCAGGAAGGCTTTGGAAACCTACCGGCAGAACTATACCTGTGTCTCCTAGAAGTTAGGTGGCACAAGCTGTTGTATGTGACTCAAACCTAAACAATGTAAATATGAGAGACTGATTCAACACCCTTGAGAACGGAATGAAAAAACAGGGCTACAATGGAAATTAACTGTACTCTCACCAATGGTGGGACAAAATTATATGTATTCTGAGAACCAAGTATGGATTCCATGGAAAAGAGCTGAACTTTATTCACATTTGTAGCCACCCTAAACAAGAGGCCCACCTGGAAAGATGAAGTGACACCAACAGAGAACCTGAGGAGCAGGCCAGATGCAGTGGCTCACACCTGTCATCCCATCACTTTGGGAGGCCAAGGTGGGAGGATCACTTGAGGTCAGGAGTTTGAGACCAGCCTGGCCAATATGGTGAAACCCTGTGTCTACCAAAAATATAAAAATTATCCAGGCATGATGGTGCATGCCTGTAATTCCAGTTACCTGGGAGGCTAAGGCAGGAGAATTGCTTGAACACAGGAGGCAGAGGCTGCAGCGAGCCCAATTATGCCACTGCACTCCAGCCTGGGTGACAGTGAGACTCTTTAAAAAAAACAAAAGTCTGAGGATCATGGGTCACTGGAAGTGAGAGGCTTAAAAGGAAACTGTGAATGGCCAGTTCTAGGAGGTATCACCTGTGTCAGGGACCTGCAGAGGGACAAGCCACAGCTGTGGGCTCTTCTAATAACTCATAAAATCTCACCATGAACCAGTTTTGGCATATCTGCCTTGGCAGAGGGGGAGAGCCAAGAAAGCTAGAGAAAACCTTTTCAATGTCTGAATTTTTCTCATCTATCTTTTCCCTCTCCAATCCCAGGGAATCCAGAGGCAACAAGGAAGGAGTGCAAAAACTAAGAAGAATAATAAAAGAAACCACCAAGCCCACTTTTCCATTGCAGAGTTTTAGCCAGAACTGAGATGGGATGAATAAAATGAGAACAGCTTGCATATTGAACTACACATTAAAGTTTGTATATTTTACAAAGGATTCTTCCTTATTCCTTTTCTCTTTATCCAAACCCCACCTACTCTTGTTTTATAACTTGGAAATGAGATTGACTATAACATGAAAAGTTATAGAGTCTGCCTGAAATTTCACCTAAGGCAAGGGAAGAACAATTCAGCAGAATAGGTTTAAAGTGATAGGAATGAAGAATAAAGGTGCTTTCTGCTTGCTTTTACCAAGTCCAATTTATTTAATAAAGCATTGTATTGTGTTAGTGTTTATGCACACATTCTGCAATTAGTACTTTGGAGCTAATAACTACATTTCTCTAAATAATTGCAATGATGCCTTATGTTTATATTAACAACTTAATACGTGTCAGACATTGTGCTAAATACTTTTTCAAGCATTATTCCATTAGAGTTTAGTGATCATCTTAAGAAATTCATTAAAACTATTTTACAGTTAAGGAAACAAAGCCTAGGTTAAATAACTTGAGTAAGATCACACAGAAAATGGTGGAGGCAGAACCTGAGCTAAGGTAACCTGTCTACAAAGCCTAAAGTCTTATTCAATAGACTTCCCTTGTAAAACATTGGACTAGGCATTATACAAAATAATAAAATAGTTAATGTTTTTAATATCTATGCTTATGCCAATATCCATTTTTATCATATTGTTTTCCATTTTAAATATTCAGAAATGGTCACATTTTCTATTTTTATCTAGGTGGCAGGAATGGAATTTTCCGCAATGAAGGAAATGATCTATATCTGTGCTGACCAGCATAGTAGTCACTAGCCACATGTGACTGCTGAGCACTTAAATGTGGCTGGTGCAGTGGAGGAACTAAATTTTTACTTGAATTTTATTTAAATTTATTTAACTTCAAACTTAAATGGTCATATGGGGCTAGTGGCTATGGCATTGGAATAACCAAAGATGATACTGCAGGCCTATCTTGGCCTATCTGTCTATTGGCAAATCCAGGTATACCATATATCACACACACATAATAGAGACTCTAGATTACTTGAGAAAGAAAGTTCTAGATTAAGGAGGAGGTAAGTGACTCATTTCAGCCAAAAATCCTTCCCCCAAAAATCTACCTAATATCTAGGATGATGCCAAAGTTTCAAAGATTCCTTTGGATATAGGGATATGGATTTCCAATATATTTTGGGATGTTCTCACAGAATCCAAGCTGATGGACATTTTTATATCACCAAAGTGATTGTCATAAAACCCTTTTTTCAAAATTAAAAAGAGGAATAACTTCCCAGTGGTTAGACTTAGATTGAGCTAAATATTTACTATCTGATAATCAAGACACTTATCAACAGCTAGAACATTCACTTGTTCTAGGCAACATTTTAAGAATGTCATTCTGAAAACAATTTAAAAGACAATCAAGATAAAGAAGGTTCTGAAAAGATGGTCATATGAGAGGACATGGAATTGTTAGCCAAAAGAGAAGGCACAGATGTCGTATAGTTGCGCTCTCAAGCAATTGAATGCTTGTCGTGGAGGAGAGAGAGTCTTATTCTATGCTATCCAAAGAGAAGGACTAAGATCAAAAGAGAGGACTTGGGAAATAGGAAACCCCAATGTAAGCAAGAGCAGGAAGTTGAGCTGTTCAGCAGAATTCACTATTTAAGTAGTGATGCACTCCAGCCACTAATTATGTTCAAACAGATTGCAGAAAATTTAAAATTATAGTTAAAATGCAAGTCAGGCTGGGCGTGGTGTTACATATCTGTAATCCCAGCACTTTGGGAGGCTGAGGTGGGTGGATCACCTGAGGTCAGGAGTTCGACATCAATGGTGAAACTGTCTCTTCCAAAAATACAACAAAAATTAGCCAGGCTTAGTGGGGTATGCCTGTAGTCCCAGCTACTCAGGAGGCTGAGGCAGGAGAATCACTTGAACCCAGGAGGCGGAGGTTGCAGTGAGCTGAAACTGCACCATTGCACTCCAGCCTAGGCGAGAAGAGCGAACCTCTGTCATAAAAAAAATGCGAGCACATATATTTCTATGGTACTTAATGAGAAGTTGTCACAGGGACCTTAAAAATGTAAAAGATTGGTTTAGCCATTCCTTTATTTTATTTTATTTTTTTTTAAAGAACAGTGTTTTGGAGAGAGATCCAAGATGGCTGATCACTAGCAGCTCAGGATTGTAGCTCCCAGTGAAAGCGCAGAGAATGAGAGGATGCCACACTTTCAGACGAATTTTTGTTGCTCACGGACCAAGAGATTCCCAGTGGAGGAGCCCCACAGGTGGCCAGGGTGACACTTGTGGTCAGTGCGGCGGTTTTGCTGGCACCTCGGCGCGGCAGTTCTTGGTGCAGAGTGAGCGGGACTGGATCCCCTTTTGGCCGATGTTGTTTGGAGCTCCAGGAAGGCAGAGTCGAAGGGAGCCAGACCGGAGATATTGGGCAGAAAAGCACCATCAATCTTAACACTGCTGTTTTGGCCGGCACAGTGGATTGCTCAGATTTCGGCGCTGGGAATCAACAAGTTGGACGTTCACTCACAGACCTAATTAGAAAGTCAGTAATTATAAAGATGACAGATAGATAAATATATAATGAAGGGAAGAAACCAGCCTAAAAAGGCAGAGAATACTCAAAATCAGAATGCCTCTCCCTCTACAGGGGATCACAGTTCCTCATCAGCAACGGAACAAGGCCTGATGGAGAACAAGTGCATTCCATTAACAGAAGTAGGTTTCAAAAGGTGGATGATAAGAAATTTCTGTGAATTAAAAGAATTTGTTTTAACCCAATGCAAAGAAACTAAGAATTTTGAAAAAAGGTTTGACGAAATGCTAACGAGAATAGACAATTTAGAGAGGAATATAAGTGAATTAATGGAGCTGAAAAACACAACACGAGATCTTCGCACAAGTTTAACAGTCGAATTGATCAAGCAGAAGAAAGGATATCAGGTGTCGAAGACCAACTTAATGAAGTGAAACAAGAAGACAAGATTAGAGAAAAAAGGATAAAAAGGAATGAGCAAAGTCTCCAAGAAATATGGGACTATGTGAAAAGACCTAATCTACGTTTGATAGGTGTACCTGAATGTGACGAAGAGAATGAATCCAAGTTGGAAAATACTCTTCAGGATATCATTCAGGAAAACTTTCCCAACCTAGTAAGGCAGGGTAATATTCAACTCCAGGTAATACAGAGAACACCACAAAGATATTCCTCAAGAAGACCAACCCCAAGGCACATAATCGTCAGATTCATTAGGGTTGAAATGAAGGAGAAAATACTAAGGGCAGCCAGAGAGAAAGGTCAGGTTACCCATAAAGGGAAGCCTATCAGACTTACAGCAGATCTCTCAGCAGAAATCCTACAAGCCAGAAAAGAGTGGGGGCCAATATTCAACATCCTTAAAGGAAAGAACTTTCAACCCAGAATTTCATATCCAGCCAAACTAAGCTTTACAAGCGAAGGAAAAATAAAATCTTTTGCAAACAAGCAAGTACTTAGAGATTTCACCACCACCAGACTTGCTTTGCAAGAACTTCTGAAAGAAGCACTACACATATAAAGGAACAACCAGTATCAGCCTTTCCAAAAACATATCAAAAAGTAAAGAGCATCAACACAATGAAAAATTTACACCAACTAATGGGCAAAACAGCCAGCTAGCATCAAATGGCAGTATTAAACTCATATATATTATTATTCAAATTGGATAAAAAGCCAAAACCCATCGGTATGCTGCATCCAGACCCATCTCACATGCAATGATACACAAAGACTCAAAACAAAGGGATGGAGGAAGATTTACCAACCAAACAGAGAGCAAAAATAAACAAATAAATAAAAAGCAGGAGTTGCAATTCTCGCCTCTGATAAAATAGACTTTAAAGCAACAAAGATCAAAAGAGGCAAAGAAGGACATTACATAATGGTAAAAGGATCAATGCAACAAGAAGAGCTAACGATCCTACATATACACACACCCAATACAGGAGCACCCAGATACATAAGACAAGTTACTTATAAAGAGACTTAGCCTCCCACACAATAATAGTGGGAGACTGTAACATCACATTGTCAATATTAGACAGATCAACGAGACAGAAAATTAACAAAGACATCTAGGACTTGAACTCAGACCTGGAACAAGTAAACTTAATAAACATTTATAGAACTCTCCACTTCAAATACACAAAACATACATTCTTATTAGTACCACATCACACCTATTCCAAAAGTGACTACATAATTGGAAGTAAATCACTCCTCAGTAATCACATAGCATTTCATAGGTTTAAATGAAATATTGGTTGGCTGCTTGTTTGTTATTTTCTTCCCTTATTCCTTCCTGTCTCCATAGTTAAGCATAATTATTGGCATAAAAGAGGTTTTCAATACCCATTTCTAGACTGCATTCTAGCCTGGGCAATAAAGCAATACTCCCATTCTCTCTCCCTCTTTCTCTTCCTTTTTCTTCCTCTCCTTCATTCTTTTTTTCTTTCTCTCTTTCTTCCAAAAAAAAAAAAAAAGGACAGTGTTTTGTCAATATTTATACCTTACTTATAAAATGTAAGTTATAGCTGTATCTATGCTTTATCTTGTCATTAAAATTTGGATATCTAAATACGTTTTCTAAAAAGGGCAAAGAGCTTTTCCATATATTTTGTGATTTAACAGTTCTAAAGACAACTGATGTATAACTTTGAAATGATAAATATTTATAAGACATTATATTTGTTGGAATTAGTTGAAAATTCTGTGTGTTCTAATAAAGTTGTAAATTATGTTTACATAGGAGGCAAAGTTTGCTGATCAATCCTATGGAAATTAGTCCAATGTAAGACACCACTGACATAATTCAACCTATATAAAGCACTAAGTAAATTCTCTTAGAATTAGCAACATATCTAAAAGCATTCTTTCTTGTAAATATTATTTTGCAAGCAAGACAGATATAGTCATATATTAACAGACTGATTTCAAGATGCAATGCCCAAATCTTTTCCAAAATATTTTTTTAAACTTTTGCCAGGAATTCATTTTCTCCCTTTTCTATTTATCCAAGTACCACCTATCCAAGGCCCTATGCAAGCCTCTTTACCATGAAGACTTCCCAGACTGTCTCAGCCTCTTTTAAGTTTATACCATGGTCACGCCTGCATTACTCTATGCTACACACTCCTTACCATAGAATTCCTAAGTATTCTTAATCCTTGTGTATATTTCTGTTTAACTATGTTGGCTTATCCCTGTTCTAACACAGTGACTTGCATTAAAAGGCCACGGTATATGCTAATTACTTGATCAAGAAAAGTTGGAAAATCCATAGATGGGAGAACTGGCCAGACCAGGAAGAATTTCTATCCCAGTTATCTTTGCTATATAACAAATTACCCGAAAACTAGGTGGCTTCAAACAAGCATTTTATTATGTTCAAGGATTGATTGGGAATTTGGAAAGGAGACATTAGGGCTGGCTTCTCTCTGCCATGAGGTCTGGGGTCTCAGATGAGAAGACTAATAACTCATATCTGGTGTTTTAGAGGGAATGGCTCAAAGGTTAAGACTGCCACGCTGAGCACCCATCTGTGGCTTCTCTGTGTGGCTTGGCTTCTTCTTAGCATGGCAGCCCCAGGGGAATCGGACAGGACTCCCAGAAGGAGTATTTAAGTGTATGTACCAAGTGAAAGCATTTTTGGACCTCACCTTTAAAGTGACATAGTGTCACTCCCACCATACTCTATTGGTTGAAGTAGTCACAGATTCAAAGTGGAGAAAATATAAACCCCATCTCTTCATGGGAGAAGTGGCAAGTTCACATTATCACATAGCATGTGGGATAGGAACTATTGTAGCATCCATCTTTGGAAAGTACAATCTGCAATGTTTAAATTTTTTGGAAAATGCAATTTCTAAGCCAGTTCTAGGCTTTAACAGGCTACAGTTTTGGATATGTTCAGTGTGTGACCAAATGTTCTGGAACTACATAAAGTCCACAGCCAGAATATCTTGTTGATAACAGTATCAATAATAGACATCATTTGTTGACACACACTAATGAATACTTACCAATGTCTTACAAGCATTACCTAATTCCTCAAATCGATGCTATGATAAAGGGCTAATCATGATCCCATTTTACTAACAAGAAAACTGTGGCACAAAATTTTCAAGTAAGTTGAGCATGGTCAGTGGAAGCAAGATTTGATATCAACTGTGTCTGTCTGACTCTGGAGTCTAGTTTCTTAATCCTGAAGCTGTACTGACTCTATATACAACACTGTCAGAAGCATGTGAACCAGTGTAACTCCATCTTGTATAGGAGCTGGGTAAAACAAGGCTTAGATCTACTGGGCTGCATTCCCAGAAGGTTAAGGCATTCTAATTCATGGGATGAGATAGGAGGTCAGCACAGGTCATAAAGATGTTGCTGATAAAACAGGTTGCAGTAAAGAAGCCAACCAAAACCCACCAAAACCAAGATGGCAACAAGAATGACCTCTGGTCATCCTCACTGCTATACTCCCACCAGTGCCATGACAGCCTACAAATGCCATGGCATTGACAGGCAATGAACTTTATGTGGTCCAAAAGGGGGAGGTATGAGTAATCCACCCCTTGTTCATCATATCATCCAGAAATAACCATAAAAATAGGTAATTAGCAGCCCTCAGGGCTGCTCTGTCTATGGAGTAGCCATTCTTTTATTTTTTTTCTTTCTTAATAAACTTGCTTTCACTTTACATTATGGGCTTTCCCTGAATTCTTTCTTGCACAACATCCAAGAACCCTCTCTGGGGGTCTGAACCAGGACACCTTTCCTGTAACAACATTGTACATCTTAAAGGCTTCTGAGCCCTTCAATCTTATAGCTTTTGTAAATAACTAGGTCTGTATGGGGAATGTCACTTGCATCACTGATTCCCCCTGGAGCATGTTATATTGTTTCTGGTTATGTTTCAGCATGCACAAGCCCTTCTGGAAACTTTGAAAAATTATGTTTCATTCTTTTCCTCTAACCACACACAGCTTGGTCATAAATGCTTCTGGAATTTGTTTTCATCAGCTCAGTGCATCATTTCTTCCTTTGTTCCTGCCTGTCACAGCAACGTCAAAGCAGCAAGCAAAAACCCATCCACTGATAATTCTTTATCTTCCAACAGCAATTTTTGTTTCTATGTTTGAATAATGCTTTAGGGCTCATACCCTGTTCTGGACTGAATGTATTATATTATGTATTTGGAAGAGGCTTACTTAAGCACCTGAGTGGTTTTCTCCATTTTATGAGGCAGAAGGTTATTGTAGCTTACTGCCCAAATTTTTCCCCTCTAGTTAAACACAGATTAGTGAAACCTGAGATACTCTGAGGACTCATTAAAGAAGAACTGTCAAACCTTTGAAAAACAGAATGTCCACATAGATTTCCCTATAGCTATGCTTATCAATTTGTAGAAAGCTAAGAACAAATACTTCAAGAAATGATTAACTGTCTGAATGAAATTGCACACACACACACACAGAAGCCACTTAATAAACCAACAATGAAAGGTACAACTGTGGATCAGCTGCTCCACATGTCTCTCTTTGGAGGTTCAAATGCAGCAATGAAACTAAGCTGGTACTTGAATGAAGTGATTTACCTCCCTCAGAAGGAATCGTGTTTCATCCCTACTTTCTAAAGTCCTTTTAGTTTTGCCAGACATCTATCCCTTGTATTACATAAGAACAGAAAGCCACAAATTGCATAAAGGCAGGTGGTCTAGCTTGGTCTTGCTAATATCCACCATTCAACTAGAATCTTCCAGACTGTTTAATTGGAATTTTTGTTTTGTTCTATTTTGTTCATTTGTTTGTTTAGCATTTGCAGGGAGAATAGAAACTGTCTCTCCTTCAGGCTGAGCACTTGGGAATAGACTACCAAACATTAACTTAAAAGCCAAGAAAGAAAAAAAAATATTTTGGGTAACAAAACAGCTGCTGAACTCTATAGAGCACAATTACTAAAAACACCTTGTATAGCTGTGAAGGGAAACTCAAAGAGCTGTTAGCCATTATAGGTTCCTGGGTAGATTTTAAACATTCTAAGACAATGTACAGATATATCAAAAGAGAATGTGCATATCTAGAAAAAAAAATCACAAAATAACTGAGATAGAAAAAGAAGGAAGAAAAATTTCCTACAACAGTCACTGAACTACAACAACACATGAAACACAAGGATGGATTAAACAGCAATAAATTCTTTAAGAATTTAATAGGATTATTTACAGAATATAGTACTCATTTCATTTCCTAGAATGATAAAGGCTATCATCACTGGTTGTTAGAGAATTGCAAATCAAAACCACGAGATATCATCTCATGTCATTAGAATAGCGATCATTAAAAAAGTCAGGAAACAACAGATGCTGGAGAGGATGTGGAGAAATAGGAACTCTTTTACACTGTTGGTGGGAGTGTAAATTAGTTCAGTCATTGTGGAAGACAGTGTGGTGATTCCTCAAGGATCTAGAACCAGAAACACCATTTGACCCAGCAATCCCATTACTGGGTATATACCCAAAGGATTAGAAATCATTCTACTACAGAGACACATGCACGCGTATGTTTGTTGCAGCACTGTTCACAACAGAAAAGACTCGGAACCAACCCAAATGCCCATCAATGATTGACTGGATAAAGAAAATATACCATGGAATACTATGCAGTCATAAAATAGAATGCATTCATGTCCTTTGCAGGAACATGGATAAAATTGGAAACCATCATTCTCAGCAAACTAACACAGGAACAGAAAACCAAACACCACATGTTCTCACTCGTAAATGGGAGTTGAACAATGAGAACACATGGACACAGGGAGGGGAACATCACACACTGGGGCCTGTCAGGAGATTGGGGGCTAGGGGAGGGATAGCATTATGAGAAATACCTAATGTAGATGATGTGTTAATGGGTGCAGCAAACCACCATGGCACATGTATACCTATGTAGCAAGCCTGCACATTCTGCACATGTATCCCAGAACTTAAAATAATAATAATTTTAAAAAAGATAAAAGATAAAAGGAATCTCAAAACAACACTCGGCATAACTTTCTTATCTTATGTTTTATTTTGTCTAACAAGAGGACAATAGAGAAAAAGTAGTAATTATCAGTATGAATGGGACTACCTACTGGCAACCTAACTTCTGGGCCATTACCCTTCCTATCACACTTCTTAGTACCTGTGTTTTATAGAGTAGCTTACAGTACTGTTAAATAAGTCATTTCACTATATCTTCACATGTGTGATGTCAGAAAAGGCATCAGTTTTTATTTTATTTTATTTATTTATTTTTTTGAGATGAAGTCTCGCTTTGTCGCCAGGCTGGAGTGCAATGGCACAATCTTGGCTCACTGCAACCTCTGCCTCCCGGGTTCAAGCGATTCTCCTGCCTCAGCCTCCCAAGTAGCTGGGACTACAGGCGTGCACCCCCATGTCCAGCTAATTTTTGTATTTTTAGTAGAGATAGGGTTTCATCATGTTGGCCAAAATAGTCTCGATCTCTTGACCTTATGATTTGCCTGCCTTTGCCTCCCAAAGTGCTGAGATTACAGGCATGAGCCACCATGCCCAGCTGGTGTCTGTTTATTTTAAAGATGATGCATTTACTTAAATGCAATTAAATATAGAAAGTTTAATGTCCTAGTGCTAGTTACATGGTTAATGATATAAGCAAGACCAAACCCCAGGCCTCTAGGTTTCGACATATATGTATGTTATCTACTCTGGAGATTAAGTGCTTATATCTAGTGAATGTTACCATTTACAAATACTTGTTATGTCAGGTTCTATACAGTGATACCTTGAAATAATATTCTTTTTATAACAAATTCCTTTGTAAAAAAAAAAGAAAGAAAGCCCATGATATTAATAGAAAAGAAAACAGAAGCAACAGGTCCGTAGCAGTAAGCTTTCATTGGTGACAAAATTTAAAATCAACCAATCAGCAAACACCTTTCTCAGTATTTTGTTTTTGTTTTTTCCCCTATTTTAAGAAAAATATAGCTGATCAAAGGTAAGAAAAGTCTGTTTGCTTTATTTTTAGCCACTACATTTTTTTTCCAACTATTCTGTTCACCACTTTCTCTTGTCAGAAAAGGAAAACCTTCTTTCATTCATCTATCTGACCATTCATCAGGTTTTTATTAAGTGCCTAATCCAAGCTAGAACTATGCTAGGTGCGGTGGATACAATGGTAAACAAGAAAGACCAAGAAACTCTCAACCTAGTAGAAGACGTAGACAACTGAAGTGGCTCTTACAGTACAGTGCTCTAAGGGCTATGATGAGAACAGCATGCCTGGCTGCCTCTAACTCCCACTGGGGAAGTCAGCAGGAAACCTCCTGGAGAAAATTACTGTAAGCTGAAACCTAAATAGGGCAGGGTAGGGAATGGAAAAAAAAGGTTTTAAGGGAGCCACTGATGCAAAGGAGTAAAAACAAAGCGTTTCCTGTTCAAAGAACTGAAAGAAGTTAGTGGAAGGGGGAGCAGAGGAAAAAGGTGGGCGTGGCTTAGGAAACAACACTCCACCAGGGCCATATCTCACTGAGTGCTGGCAGCCGTGTCAAGGGCTTGAACTCAATCTTAAGCAACTGGAGGAAAGTTAAAGGGTTCATTAGGGAAGACATGAATAAATATTATTCTCCAGTAAAATCATTCATGCCAGTTAGGGAACCAATTAGGAGCTTGTTCCTGTAATCCAGGTGAAAGAGGTAACAGTGGTCTAAAATGGTTTTCACAAACCATTTGACTAACAGAATTCCATGCTTTGATTTTACATTCTTTATCTCGTGTCATAGAAAATGTTTGCTGCTGAAAATTTTGAAACATAAGCAAGCAAATGCAGAGATATTTCAGGGAGTGGAGCCCCCAGAATTGCACGTTCTCCTGAATCCTACTGGCCTTCTGCTCCTCTGACAGATGACATGCTGGGAGCTGGTCTAGCTGAATTACTTCACTTTCATTCTGTAACTCCCGCCCCGTCTGTCTCCAGCCTAGATGGCTTCTTTTGGATTTTTTCCTAGATCCAACATACTTGTCTTCTCCTTTAGCCCTAAGTTTTCTACACATTTTCTTAACATAGGTTTGCATTCCCCAGGACTCATTATTTTGACCTCTGCTTTCTGAAATGCAAGTCTGACATACATATAACATTCTTTTGATTCACAAAGGAGTTACAGATCATGAGTTTGGGTAGTGCAATATAATTACAACTGCTCTTTGCACATATGTCCACAAGTTTTTCTTCTTCCCCTGGGCTCACAGTTCCCTCAGTTACCCTCACAGAGTCTGCATCTGTATTCACATGGGACAGCCTTGCACAGCACAGCTCACACCTCATGTCAGCTGGGATGTTACAGAAGAAAGTAGAGTACCAGAAGGAGAATGGAGTGGATGGATTCTAAGATTCCATGCTCTCTAGTGGAGTGTTGTTTCCGAAAAACTTATCGGACCACAGTTCCACACATGAAAAATTCATCATACTTTGAAGATAATTAAAGTAAATATCACCCAGTTTTAACCAAATTCATATTTTACCACAAAAGGACATGCAAATGGCTTCTTTTTAAAATATATATATATCCAGAAAGTTTTTGGCAATGTAACAATGGAAAACTGAAATGTTTGGGGGTGAATAACTCATGTTCTAGACATCTACCATTATTAAAGTTTTCATGGGTAAGACTAGATCTTAAAACAGTTTGCCTTTTTGATGAACGGAAACTGAGTTTGAACAAGTCCCATCTGGACTGAATTTTTAGCATCTCAAAAGTGGTGTTATTTAAAACCACATTACTCTGACACTAGGAAGCCAATGCACATAGTACAGCCACAGGATCTTTAGATACTGCAGTGGGTGGAAATAAAGTTTCCCTAAAAGAAAATTGATGTTCCTGTTGTCAATCACCCCACAAGGAAGTAAATCCTGAGACGAGAAAGGAGGGCTTGGGAAACATATCTCAGTTCCCAAGAACAGAGCACCTCTCCCTTTTCTAGATGAAGGACTCATCTTAATGAGCACAGAAGCCTCAATACTGTAACAGCCAGTGCCAGTGACTGGGCATGGGGTGAGCTGCCCCTAATAACCCACAGTAAAGCAAGGACCTGCCTGATGAGGAACCCCCAAAGGATCTGAAACAGAGGCAGTAATTTTCAGATGTTCTGTACAGGTTGTACCTCCCTTCTATTATCCTCAAACAATCGTTTTTAAAATGCTCCAATCCTAAAAATCTTAAAATGATGAAATGTGGCTCCTGGCCTCTGCTTTACTAAGAGAAATTAAAGAAAAAGGAGACGCCCACTGCTGAAGTGCGCAGGTTCAGTGGAGTTGTTTACCCTTTCCCGGGTCCAGGGTGGCTTTGGCGGCAGTAATTATGGTTGGAGAAACTGCCTGCAGTGATGCTATCACAGAGACAGAGACAGTCCAGTAGCAAAATGTCAGCTGAAGAGAGATTCTGCAGCAACTAACACCTGAGCCAGTGGTGTGGACCCCTGCCATGGGCCTGCAGCAGCATGCAGTGAGAACATTTGGGAATACTTCTTGAGAATGTCAAGTCATCACGGACAGTGGCTCATGAGTCAGACCTCACCCTGTGTATCATCGTCAGAACACCATCCATGGTGGTTTGGACCATTATGTAGTTTTAAATTGTTTTTGTTCTTATTCATTGTTTAATTTATATCTATGGTAGATCATTGTTTAAAGACAGGAAGCAAAAGAACACTGATGTTGAAATAAAAATTTATAAGACACATAAAGGAGATAATTCTATAAATTCCCTTAAGAGTTTCTTTAACCAAACCTACCAGTTGCATTAAACTAATCAAAATACATATACAGCACATCATGCTATTTCTATTTCTACTTTTAGAGTGTGAAAAGGGAAGCTATTTTGCCAATAATATGCAATTTGGGTTTTTTGACTAATGGGATTAAATATTATCCATAAGAAAATGTTTTATTTGAGCATAGGCTAGAAAAATGACAACTTAAATCTTTTCTCTGAACCCATATTTTAGGAACAAAAACATAAAAGTTATTTAAATAAAACACTTCATGTTTTTAAAAGTGAAATGCAAGAAATCTAAACATAAAATAAGCCGTTTTGTTGATGTTGCCACAAGCAGTTACATTCATATCTACATTTTAATATACATTTAGGCCCCAACCAAACATTATAGATATTATTTTACATTTCAGATCTTTTAATTTTTTAATAAAATTTTAAAAAATTGAACAGCAAATGTTACATGTTAAGTGGGAAAAAGTTAAAATGTATTTTATATAATTATCATTAACATTATATTTAAACAATCAAATAATTTAGATACTCATATCATTTATCATCCAAACTAGAACAGTTTTGAGAATGAAAGGGCCTACTAATAATCACCATCCCAGGATAATATATAAAATCCAGGGCTAGCCTAAGGAAATGGAACTTTTGGTAATACTGGTAAGGATATGATCCACAATAACATATTGACTTTTTATAACATTTATTTATTATGTAACACATAAGATGATGAGATGATTTTTACTGTAGAATTTAAGGCAGAAAAGGAAGCTAAACTAGATTGTGCCATTTTAATTCAATTCCTTCATTTCACAAATAAAGATCATAAACCTAAATATGCTAAAATATATGACCAAGATATGACAACTAAGCTAAAAGAAACTTGCATGCCTTTAAATTATAACTACTTTATTGACGACAGATGACCAGGAAATTAAAAACATAATTTTAATAACTACTTCCTAAAACAATAACAACTAATGTGAAATAATTAGCACCTTTAATAAAAATCATGAAAAATAATTGTTATTGTCAATATTCTGAAATGTTGTACCATATCTATTCATAGAAATGCTAATAATCAGTCCCAGTGGCAGGAAATCTTACCAAGGTTATCAGAGGTGAGACAGACAGGTGTGGACTGGTAACCTGAAGCAGCTGGTGATCTGAGCAGTTCCTCATCTGGAAGGTCATAGGAAAGGGCACATTCTCACACTGACAACTGAACCTGCAAGCTCATCGCCACCAGCCCCGCAGCACGGTGGTCTGCTTAAGTAACAATGACTGAGCATGAGATGGTACAATGAAAGAACTGTAATCTTGTGCCCAGATGTAGAACATTCAGAATCTGGAGAAGTAGGGCATTCTGATTAGTGGAATAGTCTAAAACAACGCTGAGACAGAGGCAGATGCAATGACCTCTAGTAGCCAGATCCGACTTTAGTTCTCATTTCACCTTCTATTCGTAAATGGGTCTAACCTCTAACAATTAGTAAACCTCAGAATCCTTGGGCAATTTGAGGGAGGAGTGCAATGGAGGGTTAATAAAAAGCTACAGAATATTCTGCTGAACAGTAAAAGGGGCATCTTGAGCAACCCATTGAAAAATGAATGAAAATGACACAAAAGCCACTTAAATGTGTTGTTTCCATTATGCTTAAATTCAAATTGTGTAAAATCCAGTGACGATAGAAAAGGAACTGGTAAACTGGTTCCCTTTAAATATTATCATATAAATCATATATTATCATTATAATAATAAATGATTATAGATACTTTTATCTGTGTAATTGAATGATTCTTATAAAATTAGAAGAAGAAGAAAATAAACAATGTTGAGTCTGATTAAAGGAATAAAGGCAAGAAGTAAGTAGAAGAGAAGTGAAATAAGACAATAACGATGAAGACAGATAATAATGGCACCTTAGTGGGAAACGTCCTTCCATTGCTACTTAGTGACAATTTTTTTCAATTTATTTTTTTCCCACAGTAAACCTTTTACGTAGCCCTTTGAGTTCTATAAAAGAAAGAACACAAGATTTGAAGATGGAAAACTTGAACTTAAATCATTGCTCCACCATTGACCTTGAGCCAATAACATTTTTTTTTTTTAATCCTTGTTTCCCTTTACTGAAGAGGAGTAGGAATGCCTTACTCACGGGGTTTGTTGAAAAAAATAAAAAAATAATTATGTGAGTATGTTCAACATACAGAAGGGCAGCAAATATGTTAATTTCTTTTCAAGAGTATTTAAAATAATCTTGAAGAATACTTTTCAAGGAAGAATGTCTAAAAATATAAAGAAATATTAAAGAAAATAAGGAATCTGGAAAGTCTTGTAATGAGTTAGCCATTTAAAAGAGCTCATTAGCATTTCATAACCTTTCCAGTTAGTAAGGTGCTGTTCTGAAGATTCTATCATTCTACGGTACACAAGTTGCAATTAATGAAATACGGAAGAATGAAAACTCTATTAGAAAATTGCCAGTTAGCAGACAGGGATTAAGAATATAATTGTAATTTGAGGAAAAGCAATAACAATTAAAAGGTCAAGATGGTCCACCCCTTAGAAACCCATGTAGCAGGGAGTTTATAATGCAAATCATAGTTTGTATTAGCTATGTGAGGGGAAAACTTCACCTCTGAGCACAACAACTCTAAAAGAGGACAGACTATCATTTTTACGTTCCTATTCTTCTTTGGTTTGGTCTAGACATGATCATCACCTTTTTAAGATGTTCATTGAATGTTATAGGCCCCAAGAATAAAAATGCATAACTGTCCCTATGCTAAAATAAAACAATTCTTAAAATAAAGAATACAAAGTAGGAATTAATGATGAGATACAGCAGAATAAACAATAAAAGCCAAGTTTTTCAGGGTAGATCAGGGTCACCACTGTCAGCACCAGCATTATAGTATTTATAATATTAGCTGTTACAAAATCTAAAGCATTTCTTTGTTTTTTTTGTTTGTTTGTTTGTTTGTTTGAGACAGAGTTGATTTGTCACCAGTCGCCAGGCTGGAGTGCAGTGGCGCAATCTCGGCTCACTGCAATCTCTGCCTCCTGGGTTCAAGCAATTCTCCTGCCTCAGCCTCCAGAGTAGCTGAGACTACAGGCGTGCACCACCATGCCCAGCTAATTTTTGTATTTTTTAGTAGAGACGGGGTTTCACCATGTTGACCAGGATGGTCTTGATCTGTTGACCAGGATGGTCTTGATCTCTTGACCTTGTGATCCACCCGCCTCGGCCTCCCAAAGTGCTGGGATTACAGGCGTGAGACAAAATCTAAAGCATTTCTTAAGATTCCTCTTAGAAAATTCCAGAATCTCCAGAGATTATTTTAAATATGCTCAATATTAACCTCCTAGATACCACTTAGTGCCTATCATGTTTCTCTACCCCTGTTTCAACAGCTGTAGTAATGGCTTCTGGAAAAATGACAGAATCAATAAGAATCAGCCAAACCAATTCCATGAACAATTCCAGTCAATCATGTCCTCCCCATTTCTCCAAGTCAGGCTTAGTCTGCTTCAGCTCACACTTCAGTGCTCCAACAGATAGAGAAAAGAAACATTCCTCATGCCTCTTGAACTGTCCTGCTGTAAAATCTGTATGTTCAAAACACCTTAAGGCACTGCAATAAAACAGCTTTCTTTTTTCAAATGTGTAACTATGATGTTGAACAACTATGGTTTGTAAGAAATTAGAAAGCCATTTCGTTTTGTTCTTTCTGCTGTTTATATATTTATTCAGTATCTGGGGGATTGTCCTTCCCCGTCCCTTGATGAAAACATGGGCAGACCACAGCATTTTTCAGGTAATTCTTAGGTAACACAGATAGTCAGTGGTGTGCTACATCTGCTTATACTAACTTGCAAGATTGCATATATTTCTTCCTAACTCTGCGTTTAGTGATGCCATATTGGGGACTTAAAGTACTCACCTAGGTTGACAGAGAGAACATATCATAAGAAGGATAGACCTCTGTGAATGTACCACTCTTCTCCCTCTGCCCAGAGCACAGCTCCATCCCCCACCACTGGTGAAAGTGTGTGGAAGGCAGGGATGCAGTCAATACTGAAAGAGATCACATTCTAGGAGTGTAGTGATTACAGCCTACAAAGGTCAAGAGAAGACATGGTTTGAAGATCTGCTTTCTTAATGATTAAATTTGACATGCTGAATAAAAGAGTTATTGCTCAGGTGTTCTTGCATGCTCTGGGTGAGATTAGCATTTTTGTTCATCAACAATGAAACTCAGTATCAATCTTTGAAATATTCACTGGACACCATTCTTTAAGGGCAGTATGAAAGATGATACACTGTTATGAGTAATGAGGTAATCAACATTAAATAAGTTGTAGTAGAGAATTGCAGAAGCAAGATCTATACTATTTCTATACAGTTGAGTCCTGAAGAGTCATGGCAGAGTGAGTCATCACAGCACTGCTTTTTCTCACAGTGGGAGATATAAAATTGCCAAGAAGTAGACTGTAAAGAATATAAAGAGAGAATTCCTGGATCTGAACTGAAAGAGACAATGCCTTAACACTTCAAAGAATCTTCTTGTGCGGTGACTGGACAATATGCAAACACCTAAGTACTTCTCTAGGTTTTCACCAATTAAGATAAATCACTACACCTCACATGAGCCCATAAATGTTACAATACATTTTTTAAAGAATTGTTTTTATAGACAGGAGTCCCACAAAAAAATATTTGCTAGTGTTTCATATACATTAGGTGTGGCCAAAAGCTAAAGGACGGCTAAGTGGCAAATATTCTGCTGAACTAAAGATGGCCTCTACACTTGACATAGTCCCATGTTCTTTGCCCAGACTTCAGATCCCCAACAATCTTTTCTGTTAGGATAACTTCTTTTCACCAGTGGTTCTTTGACCCTTTATGAAAATAAAGCTCTGTTAGAACACCCTCCGCCCCCTGCTCCAGCTATCCAAGCATGTTTGCACACAACTGAACGTGCGATAACATTGTCAACAGTCTATGCTAACCTCAGAGACTCCTGCTTTACAAAGCCTTCCTTATTAATGTGTATTTGGAATTGAAGGAAAGTGAGATGGAACAAAGAAAAATTATGAGCAAGGAGAAAGGAAAGGGAAGGGCAGGGGATTGCAGATCTAACATTACAGAAGGTAGCCTAACAAAATAGAGGGCCTGGCTGGCTGCGGTGACTCATGCCTGTAATCTCAGAACTTTGGGAGGGCGTGGTGGGCAGATCACCTGAGGTCAGGAGTTCAAGACCAGCCTGACCAACATGGAGAAACCCTGTCTCTACTAAAAATACAAAATTAACCAGGCGTAGTGGTGCATGGCTATAATCCCAGCTACTCGGGAGGCTAAGGCAGGAAAATCGCTTGAACCTGGGAGGCAGAGGTTGCTGTGAGCTGAGATCGAGCCATTGCACTCTGGCCTCAGCGACAAGAGCAATACTCTGTCTCAAAAAAAAAGAAAAAAAAAGAAACAGAGAAAGAAAGAAAAATAGAGGGCTGAGTGAATACATTTAGGAAAAGGAATATGAGTCAATGAAACTTTGAATACAGCTGTTCCTCCACATATATAATTCCTCATCATTCTCAGGAAACTCCATTTCTTTCCCAGTCAGGAGTGTAAGAATACATCTCCCTCTCCTACTAGACAACCTGTAGAATACAACATCCTCAGCAGTACATTTCTGAACTCTGGGCTGTACCGACTAGACCACAAGGAGAATGGATGGAAGACTTCGGTCCAAGGTGGGGCTTTGCCTCTGAGGTGTGGCATAGCCGTGTTTACCATGCTTTCAGACCTTTTGCCACACCAATTAAAAATAGTGGAGTAAGAATGTGTTTGTTGCCTATTTACAACTATATAACTTGAGGCTATGACGTAACATGGCACCAGTGATGGAGCAAGAAACTGAAAACAAAATTTGAATGTAAGATTTAGGTGGCATGGTTTGCCAAGCAAGTTTTTGCAATCATTTCAGTAATTATTCTCAAATTTTAAGGTAGTATGAATGAGGTCTAAAAAGTTCAAGATCAGCTGGGCGCGGTGACTTACGCCTGTAATCCCAGCACTTTGGGAGGCTGAAGTGGGCAGATCACCTGAGGTAGGGAGTTTGAAACCAGCCTGACCAACATGGAGAAACCCCATCTCTGCTAGAAATACAAAATTAGCCAGGTGTGGTGGCACATGCCTGTAATCAAAGCTACTCAGGAGGCTGAGGTAGGAGAATCGCTTGAGCCCAGGAGGCAGAGGTTGCTGTGAGCCGAGATTGCACCATTGCACACAATAATTATCCCAATACATAAGATATATTCTGCTGTTATCTATTTTATTTTTAATGGCAATTTTCATGAACTGATTAGTTTATCTAATCATGGGTTTCAGCCTGCAGTTTAAATCCATTTTGCTCTACATCCAATGTGCAGATTGTACCCTGGAATCCATCAGTGAATAATCAGCAAAATTCATTATAGAATTATCTGCTCTTCAGCCCCACGCCTCAGCTTTTTCTATCTTTACTTTTTGGTCCAAGTGAAATCATTGTACCAAGCATTTTACAGTATTCTCAATTAATCTCTGAATTCAAAAGGGAAGTATATATCCTCATTTTCAAGTAAATCTAAGAATTAAAAGGCTTGTTCTGTCAGAAAGATAAACATGCATACACACACACACACACACACACACACACACACACACAGAAATAAAGGCCTGGAAATATATGCTCAACATTTATAATAGTGATTATCTCAAGATAATAAGACTAAATAAAAAAGGAAAGGGAATGAGGGACTATCACATTTTACATTATGCACTTATACACTTTTTTACAACAGACTTGTATTATTCTTGTACTGTTTAAGTTAATTAATTAAGATATGTTCAGTTTTAGAAATTTGGAAAACATGACAATAAGTATTTAAATCTCCATAGTCCCATCATCCAGAAAAAAATCAATCATAAAAACTGGATGCATTTCTTTCCATCTTTTCTTCCATGAACATACACACAGAACTCTGTAATTATAGAAGGCATAGATTTTAGCCTTTTTCACTTAGCATTATAATCAAGGATATTTAGCCATGTTGTTAAAATTTTTTCAACTACTTAGCATTTCATAATTGTATATAGTTCAACAAATGGGTATTTCAAAAAATAGAAAAGTAATCACTTATTATTAAAATTATTTCCAGAATTCTTAATAAGAATATTTAATACATTATAACCCTCAGATGAAATAATAAAATTATTAAGTTTCTACCACAATTATGTGCAAAACAGACATATACAGTTGAACAAGATTGAAGCCCACAGAATAGCTTAAAAAGGAGTGTGCTTTAGTATCACTAAACACTTCTTACCCAATCTTCAAGTAAAATAGTTTACATAAATGTTTAACACTTTCAGGACATGATCATTTAAAAATGTCTTAGAAAATCTGCAAATTATTAGACCTAATTAAGTTTAGTAGGGCAGCATGGGTAGAACCATACAGATAAAAAAAAATAATACAAACCATTAAATGGAGGAAAAATCTAGAATGGGCATAGGTTTAAACATATTGCATTTGAAGGACCTGTAAAAACCTGGTGGTAATATCTAAATAGGCAGCTAGGCTTGTACATGTCAAGCTCAAAAGAGATAAAGTGGTCAGACTTAGCAACAGCAGCTAAAGCGATGGCCAGTGAATGAGATCAGACAAGTACTGTACACAGGATGAAAGACAACCATGGTCACATAGATAAACCAGTCCTTCAGCCCACCCCTACTTCTTTCTTCTGTAGCTTCAGAGATCATGTATATGTACTCTTCCCTTAAATCTATATCACATGTTTTGTATCCCTAAACATCTTATGAGGTTTTCAAGGACATGTATTTCTTTCTTCAACCATATGTAATACACAGTTAGATGCTAGAAGAACTCTGCACTTTCAATTACAGTAATTATAAAGTCTTTAATTCATATAACCCTGTACATAATATAAATAAGAATCTGCTATAAAGGCATTGAAGGCTCAACAAAATAGTAAGTAATTATCAGGCCACGGTCCTGAAGAAGAAGAAAATCAATAGAGGCAAGGTCAAGAATTAGGCTTACTCTTTCCCTGGGGCACTGGCTAATACTGGAAGAGGCTGCTGAGGGGCTGAGGGGGTGAGGTGTGCTCTTAACAGCATCCCAGGAATAAGTAGACAAAAGCTGGAGGCCAGAACCTGCTTGACAATACAGAGAGGTGTGGATAAATCTCATGCACTTTGGATTAGGACTCTGAAGAACTGTATCCAGGGAATAAACGTGAACCAGAAGTTGTTCATCACTGGAACAACAGCTAAGCTTTCTTTTTCTTTCATCCCATGTACTGTGTCTTTAGAGCTTGACACGTGCAATTTCTCTTAGTCTCAGAAATTAAATTGAGGTGATCAGATTACTAGTGTACAGAGGCAACTGTTGAAGCAAAAGTAAATAATCTCTAGAGAAAGATATTATACTAGGTCTCAATTTCTACAAGCAATTTGTAAGTATATTGTCTGTCTCACAATAAAAATCATCCATGCATATAAAAGGATAAAATAAAATAAATGAGAACCAACAGAAAAAACGGGATATTTAAAAGGCCTGTAGATGCTGATGTTATCAAACACAGACTTTCAAATAACTATGTTGACCATGACTAAGTTTATAAAGGTATAATTAAGAATTTCAATTACAACAGAGCTGAAAACAATTTTAAAAAGACATACTACATTCTTAAGAACACATAGAAATTCTAGAAATAAAAAATACAACTAACAAAATTAAGAACTCAATGATGGGTTTAATACTAGCTTAGATGCAACTGAAGAGAGAATTCACGAAGTGATATGTAAATCCAAAGAAACAATCTAGAATATAGTACAAAGAGAGAAAAAGATAAAAAAAATACAGAAGCAAGGGTAAAAGATGTAGAGAATAGAATAAGAAGGTCTAAACTATGTGTAAATTATAGTCCCAGAAAGACAGCAGAAAATATATGTGGCAGAAGCAATATTTGAATAATGGCTAAGAATATTCCAAAACTGAATGTTCTAGACATAGATTTGAAAAACCCTGCAAACCCAAGCAGGTTAAATAAAAACCAGAGATGATGAATATTTAAAGTGCTACAATATAATGTTACCTGAATGTTTTTATTCCCCTGAAATTCATATGTTAAAGCCTTAATCTCCAGTGTGACTGTACTTGCACATGAGGCCTGTGAGAATATGGTTAAATGAGATCATAAGAGTGGGGCCATAATCCAATAGGGCTGGTGACCTTGTAAGAAAAGGAAAAGATAACAGAGCTCTCTCTCTCCGTCATGTGAGGTCACAGTGAGAAGGCAGTTATCCATAAGCCAAGAAGGGACCTCTCACCAGAAACTGAACTGGCCAGCAACTTGATCTTGGAATTCTCATAAATGCCAATTTAAAATTCTGGTAAAAGTAAAATAAAAACATTTAGGGGTAAATAAAGAGTGAGTGAGAGAATTCATTATCAGTAGGTTAATACTGCTGGAAAGGAAATATCCAAAGGCATTTTTAGGTGGAAGGAAAGGAAACCAGATGAAAGGCAAAAGTTGAAGATGATGAAGAAGAAGAAGAGGAAGAAGAGGAGGAGGGGGAGAGGAGGAGAGGAAGAAGAAGAAGAAATAGCAAATAAAATAGTAAATTTGTGTGTAAATGTATTCAAAATGGATCATATAAGGTAATAACAAAGTAGCATTTAAGTTTGGGGTGTGGTAAGTGGCGTTCAAATGCTCTAAGATTATTAAAATTTTGGCAATAGATTAAAAGTAACAATTAGTATTAGACTTTGATATGTCAAGGATGCATTTCTAATCCTTAGGTTGACATTAAAAGAGTATATATCTAAACTGATGGATGAGGGAAATGGAAAAATAAAAACTATTAATCTAAAAGGAGAGGAAAAGAAATAAAAAAGTCAGTACAACTAAAAGCACATAAAAAGACGATAGATTTAAATCCAAGCAGATCTGAATCATATTAAATATAAATACTAAAGTTCAAATCAAAAGATGAATTATTATACTGGACTTAAAAAAAACAAAATGCAACTATATGCTATATATACGAGACATATCTAAACAAAAGTATAGAAAAAAATTAAATAAAGAATGGGGAGAAGGCAAGAAAAAAATAAAACAAAAGAATAAAAAAAATTAACAAAAGGACTTCAACCAAAGGAAACTAATTTAGCTATATTAATACCTAATTAAATACATTTTTAAGGCAAAATGCATTATAAAAATTAAAAGACACATTTCACAGTAATAAAAGTTTCAAAAGTGCAACTGACCAAGAATGTTTAACAATTCTAAACTATTATGGACCTAATAACATTGCCTCAAAATAGATAAAGCATGATTGACAAAACTACAAAAGAAAAAAAGTCTAATCTGTTCTTAATTTATAAGAAATTTTTAAGTCATAAGAAAACTTAAAATCGTTGTTTATGTAGGCCACTGAGTTTTGGGGTAATTTATTAGGGCAGGAATAAATAACTAAAACACCAATCAATATGGCTTAAAAGTTTCAAGTGTCAAGGTAACCATCCCAGAGCTTCATGTCTGGCCCCTCCTGTTTCTATGTGCTTTCCTAGGATGTAATGGACCTGTGGAAAACTGCCCATCTGTATACTGCTTTCTGGGTTATTCACTTTCTGGTATTCTCTTTTGTTGATCAACAACTGTACACACATGGGATGGCTCAAATTAAGAAGTGAAGTAAAGAAGAATATGGTACAATGAGAATACTTGTGCATTCTGAATGGGAGTGTAAGTAAGTACATTTAGAAGATATTCTGGTGTTGTCTGCTAACGATGAAGAAATATCCCCTATTACATACTCACAGATGCAGAGAAGTATGTAAATATGCATTGGGATTCATATGATTCATATACAACAATGATCATAGTAGCATCATTCATAATTACCCAAAGTTGAGAACTTCAAAATTTTTACAAATATTACAACAAATAAAGACTATTAATAGAACAGAGTAGCATAAACCAATTAAAATTAACATGTTACATGCAACAACATGAAAACATAAGTCCACAAAAAGACTTATACAAGAATGTTCATACTTTATTCACAATAGCACCAAACGGGAAACAGCACAAATGTACATCAATACAATCTATATGATATATCAATGCACAATTTGTAGTGTACCTATACAAAGAAATGCTACTCAGTCCAACCACATGAATGAATCCAGTGATGTGCTGACTATTGGCTCTTTAGGGTAGGGAAACCCTGATTTATAGCACTTGCCAATTTCCATGAGGCAAATATTCCCACCATGGCCAATTTCAAGCTACCAAACTGAAGTCACTGCATGTACATTTGGGAATAGATGCACACAATTGGCTTTCTCAACCTAGTTTGAGCTGGCTCTAGCATGACACTAGATGACTCTTGCAGACATTAAGCTGTGCAAAAGGCCAGACACAAGAGTACACATTATGTGACTTCATTTATATGAAGTCCTAGAAAACTAATTTAAAATGAAAAAAAAAAAAAAAAGCAGAAAAGTGGTCCCATCTGGGTAGCTGGGGTGAGGGATTCTCTGGGAAGAAGTAGGAGGGAATTTTATGGGAAGATGGAAATGTTCCATAGTGTTGTGATAAGGTTGTGTATTACATAGGTACATCCATTTGTCAAAATTGTACAGCTAAGACTCATACCTTTCAAAGCATATAAACTTCACCTCAAAAAAGAAGGGAAGGGAGGGGAGGGGAGGGGAGGAGAGGGGAAGGAAGGGGAGGGAAGGGAAGGGACTGTAAAAATGTTATGAGATTAATTGAGTAGGGGAGTGGGGATAGAAGTACAGAAAAGGCAGAAAGTTGATAAATCATTGAAGCTGGGTGATGGGTATATGGAGGTTAATTACACTCCCTTTACTTCATAAATGTTTAAAATTTTGTGCAGTGAAATGTTTAAAAAAAACTTACATGTAGATGAACATAGATTTACCAATTTTTCATTCACTAACCATAGTCTTTTCTTTGTTTTTCTGTTTTTTTTTTTTTTTTTTTTTTTTGAGATGGAGTTTTGCTCTTGTTGCCTAGGCTGGAATGCAATGCACAATCTCAGCTCACTGCAAGCTCTGCCTCTCAGGTTCAAGTGATTCTCCTGATTCAGCCTCCTGAGTATCTGGGACAACAGGTACCTGCCACCACACCCAACTAATTTTTTTGTAATTTTAGTAGAGACAGGGTTTCACCATGTTGACCAGGCTGGTCTTGAACTCCAGATCTCAGGTGATCCACCCGCTTCAGCCTCCCAAAGTGCTGGGATTACAAGCATGAGCCACCGTGCGCATGATCTTTTCTTTGATCATGAGTATTCTTGTCTTTGTTGTGTAAACCGCCCCACACATTTCTAGTTGTTTTGCCTTTAAAGTGGAAAGAAAGCTTAAGGACACATATAAAGCCATCATTGTGCAAAATTCTAGACTGTTACAATTTTTCCCATACAGTTTTTCCCTTTAACACACCTTTATTTATAACTAGCTAGACAGGTTTTGCCAACTAAATTGGCTGTGCCTGTCCATAACATTAAATTTAGTTGACATAAAATCAATAATCCACTTTCTTTTTGCTCTTATGTTCATTGGTTTATATAATTTTTAAAGCGTATAATTAAAATACTATTATATCTGATGTATACATGTTTGAGAAAAAACTCAAACTCAAAATCAAGGAACGCTGAGTAAGAAAGAACAACTCCACAACTCAGTTGATATGCAGGGGTGCCACTGTGCACAGAACCTTTCTAATCATTTCCCAGGCATGCTGGATTAGCTGACACTCCCTATTCCCTATATCATAGACACTGGCCACTGTCTATTACTATTAGAGTCCTAAATTGTTTCATAGAAGTCTATTAACCTCAACTTTACCTAAAAACATACTATAGATATGCTTCAACTAAACCTAACTAAAATGTCATCATTTTGTCTACTGGAGAATGTATCCTGAGTACTCATTTGCACACATTTCAGTCTTTCAATAGCAGTAGTTCTATCTAGCAGTGACATCTGGGGAAGGAGAGAAAGATATACTGTAAATTACAAATTTTGGTACCTCTGCGTAAGTCTTGACAAAAAATTCCCCCAACAGTCTGAAGAGGGCTAGATGTAAGAAAATATCTACTACACGATTTAATGTATATGAAGTTCTAGGAAACTAATACAAAATGGAAAAAACTCAGCTGAGAAGGGACATGAATGAATTTTACAAATATACAGAGAGCATTTACTCTGGGAAACAGGAACTCCAGATCCAACAATCTTACTTTACATTCTCAAGAATGGTAGAAAGGAAGAAGAAAAAAATAGGCACAGTTCTGTTTATCTGTTTATCTAGCCTGAACTCTCCTTATAAAAGGTTGTCTATTACGTTGTTGTATTTCCTGGAGGGGAAGTTAGAATATGAACAAAGAATGATTTTTTTTGTTCCATAAGAAGCTATGGTCAGATATACCCTGGCCAATGAATATCCTTCCATGAATAACAATAGGCCTTCCTCTTAGTCCTTTGAAGGACAAGAGAACAGGAGAGAACAACAACTCCATGACTGACAGGTTCACGGAATAGTTCTGAACACCTGTGCGGGCTGGCCTTGAGGCCCGAAGTTCCATTCAGGAGCACTTTTTGGAAAATCTATGTAATCTGACCCTCTCCATCTCTCTGAAGGTTAAAAATACTTAATTTCATGTGTAATAATAGTAATAGTTACTATTTATAGAATTTTTAATTTGCACCGTGGATTATCTCATATGACCTTCCCAAAAATCCTATGGTGGGTAGGGGTGGGAAATGAGGCTCAGATAGCTTGAATAATTAGCTCAAATTTGCCTCGCTAGCAAGATGTAGAGCCTGAATTCCAACCCGTGTAATCTGACTCCAGAGTGCATGTTATTAACCACGGGCAAGTAAACTGATGTGATGTAGAGACCTAGGGAGGAAATGTCAGCCAAGTGTGAGTATCCTTCCTTATGGACGGTCTTAGCCAACAAGCTAAAAGAAATGCAGCTGATGGATTTTGGCCCAAACCTGTTTAACAATCCAATGTCTTTAACGGATAATGAAAACAAAATTGAGGTCGACTTTTGTTAGAATGAAGAATGACTGGCCTGAGAAACTAGTGGATATACATATATATCGTTTGTTTGTTTGTTTTAAACAAAAGGGCAAACGCTTATTTGGCGTTAGTTTTCTGGTGGATGACATTAAGGCCCTTCACGCAGCGTTCGGGAGCTCCTGAATGGTGGCTTGCTGCTGCTCAGGACTGAGCTGTGCTATGCACTCAGTCCACAGTCCTCCAGAAGTCTGTACTTTGCGAATGACACTGGCCAGACATTTTTAAAGCAAAAGAATCAAATTCAAGAGTATCAAAGAGCTCTGCGTGTTTTCAGGCAAAGGGAGTAGAAAGAGTGAAACATGAGACTAGAATTTTTAAATGACATTCTCCTTTATATTAGAACATTATCATTTTTGCCCCCGTTTTTATGAAGAAAAGGGATGAATGGGTACCATTTCATATTCTTACTGCTTACATCAGACATGAATTATCAGAATTTAAATGCCTTATGTAGTATACAGTGAATTAGTTTATTTTACTACTTTGATGGTGTTTCTTTTTAATAAATTCAGACACATTTATTTCCTATCCCTAAGACAAAGAGCTATTGATAGAAGCAGAATGCACATGCATGTGTATGACTGTTTATACAGATATGTTATAAATACGTATTTCTATCTTATCAAAATACAGACTTTGGACAAGGTCAGAAAGAATTGGCCATATTAAAACTATTGCCATCACAGGAGAATCACTTGAACCTGGGAGGCAGAGGTTGCAGTGAGTCAAGGTTGTGCCACTGCACTCCAGCCTGGGTGACAGAGCGAGACTCCATCTCAAAAAACAAAAACAAAAATAAACAAAACTATTGCCATTGAACACAATGATCCAAGGCCACTAGGAAAATTAATTACAAGAATAATATTTCTTTGTGAAAAGGAACTCCTTGTCTACCGTTTCGAGATTTTTTTTCAAGATCATATGTATCAAAAGTATTAAAAGAGGCTAATGCCATAATCAGCCATATGACCTTGGGTAAATCACTAAGATTCTTCTTAGAACAAGGGAGTTGGAGTCAAAACTGACTCTGAATTCTCCTTCAGTCTTGTATATTCCAATATGGCATGGTTGGGGTGAGAGGTACACTGAAAGAGACTTTCCATGTGTTCCTTCAAACTCCTCATTCCATTTCTCCATTCTGCATGGAGGCACCTACAACATGGTAGAGGTTGCACCAAGGAGGCAGTTGACATCTCTAATAGTTTGCCACTAGCGTTGCATCTATGTTTTGAAAAGTCATTGAACTTTGGAGGTATGTATTCCAGAGCCCTGTGTAGCTGGAACTGTTGTAATAAATCTTGTTAAAAAAAAAAAAGAAATCTCAATTGAGTAGCAATAGGGAAAAGCATCCAACACTTACAGGAAGCTCCAGCTGATTGGGGATAAATGAGCTCTGTACTCAGCAACAGCTGCAACAACAGAGGGCCGAGCCTTGGTAGGTGGACATGCATAGAACAAGCTGAACTGAGGCCTGGAATTTCCCGAAATGAAATCCAAGAACTGTTTAGGTTGACCTTCTCTCTCTTAGCCCAGTTGACCCTTAAGAAATAAGAGATGACACATCCCAAAGCACACCAAGTTTTTACAACCGCAGCTTAAAAAAAAATGGAAACGTTGGAAAATGAATGGCAGTCCTCTTGCAATGCTGGAAAGATAAACTAGTTGATTGGACTGCCTTCTGTTTGAGGAATAAACAAAGTGTTTATTTAAGAATCATATATGCTGGGGCTGCTGTGGAATGCAGAGTTTCTAGAAAACAGATCCATCTGTTGATTATAAGCAGGCTTCCTGCACTGCAGGACCCACTTCCACACAGCAGTCAGGGTTATAATGACATAAAACAGAACACTATGAACTGTATTTAGAAAGGCTGATGTAAAAAATGCTAGGGGGAGAAAGATTGAAATGTTTGCAGAAATGTAGAGAAGCAAGTACAATATAAATAAGGGAATATGGGTTTTTTCCCTCAATAACATGAGCCTCCTTAACAGTATTTTTCAGGGAATCGAAGAAAGAACTTTCTTTGCCTGGAAAAAATAAAAGTGGTCATCTCCTGAGTAAGTATATAAAGATACATCTTAAAAGCTTTCTCTAAAGTAGGTTTCTCATGTGAAAAGTGAGGCTGTTATGAAGAACAGCCCCTCAGATTACCCATTTCCAACTAGCCTAAAATAATGAGGCTTAGTAGGGTAGAAAATAGTGGCAACTAAAAATATCCGTCCTGGATAAGTTTCCTTTTCTAGCCATGACTGTGTCAAGTTATGCGGTCTTTGCTTTGCTCTGCTGCATTCTGATAACATACACGTAAGTAATTTTGTAAAAAACTATGCCTCACTTTCATAAGCATAAAGGAAATAAGAGCAGTCATGAGAACATCTGGCAGGAAGTGCATGGAAAAGGAATTCACCAGAATTATTCAACTGGGAGGGGCCTTGGAAGCCATTTGTTCTAGGTTTATGCAATAATCACAGAAAATAGAGGTCAGAGATAAAGTGAGTTCTAATATCACAAACAGAATGTCTAGAGACATAATGATTTTCATAAACTACCTTACACTGAGTACAACAACATAAATAAAAGAACAGCAAAACTCAAGACAGTTGCCTGTTTTGTTTTGTTTTTTTTGAGTCGGAGACTCACTCTGTTGCCCAGGCTGGAGTGCAATGGCGTGATCTCGGCTCACTGCAACCTCAGCCTCCCAGGTTCAAGAGATTCTCTTGCCTCAGCCTCCCAAGTAGCTGGGATTACAGGTGCCCACCACCACGCCTGGCTAATTTTTGTATTTTTAGTAGAGAGGGAGTTTCACCATGTCGGCCAGGCTGATCTCAAACTCCTAACCTCAGATGATTCACCTGCCTCAGTCTCACAAAGTGCTGGGATTACAGGCGTGAGCCACCAGGCCCGGCTGAAACAGTTGTCTATAATCAATATCGTCTTTTCTCTTCAATTCACTCCAGTGTGTCTCTTGGTCCCCACACTAATAACTGCCTCATTATCGGCTCTGATAGTCATGTTACCAAATACACACTCAGTTCTCAATCTTCATTTACTTGACCTGTCAACAGTATCTGGCATAGCTGATCATGCTCTCCTTCCTGCAACACTGTCTTCACTTGGTTCTGGAACATCATACTCTCTTGGTTCTTCTACTTCCCTACCCTTTCTCATTGTCTCTTCATTCTTCTTCTTCTATGTAACCTCTAAATATTAAAGTGAATGTATAAGAATGCTCAGTAATTCATCAGCTTAGGGAAAAACAAAAAGAAAATGACTATGTATAAATTGGATATATTGGGAAAAATATTTCTTAGCAGTTAAGTCCTTTTAGTGGCTTTATCAGAAAACAAGATCATGAATGGACTCTGCTCCCACAAACCTCTAGGAAAGTAGGCTGTTCTTATAATCATGTGACTTGTGCAATATGGAAAGCAGAATAAAGTTCTCCCTGGAGGCCCTTTATCTTAATCAAATGTTAGAATTTAACCATAGAGTGGCCATAAAGTTTGGAAACATAGGAAAATGTTTGCAATTTTAAAGTGACTAAATAATGCGTTAGTTGGTGGACTAGGAGAGGTGGTCCAGAGTGATGCTATCAGGCTGGTGCACCACCCCATTGCACCACAGCGGCAGGATTGGATGCCTGTGCAGACACTGATGGGAGAAGCTGCGTTGTCTTTTTTTAATTTTTTTTCTTGAGACAGAGTCTCGCTCTTGTCACTCAGGCTGGAGTGTAATGCAATGGTGTGATCTCAGCTCACTGCAACTTCTGCCTCCTGGGTTCAAGCAATTCTCCTGCCTCAGTCTCCCGAGTAGCTAGAATTGCTAGTGCCCGCCACCATGCTTGGCTAATTTTTGTATTTTTAGTAGAAACGAGGTTTCACCATGTTGGCCAGGCAGGTCTCGAACTCCCGACCTCAGGTGATCCATCCACTTTAGCCTCCCAAAGTGCTGGGATTATAGGCATGAGCCACCGAGGCTGGCCCCATTTTTATTGTAATTTTGCACAGCACATGGAACTACACATTGTGGATGAGGATAGCACAGCGAACACTGTATTAAAAGAGAATATCCATAAACTACTTATGTGTATTTTTCTAAGCTTTGAGATTTTATATGCACCCTGTAGAATCCTCTTCCATTAAGCAATACAAGTAAATGTGTCATGACCTACTCTGGCCTTCCAGCTCAAAAAGCTTATCAACAATATGAGAAGTCCTTGACTCCTGAAAAACAAAGGGGTTTTTGACCTCTATAAAAATTCCCAGAATAAACAAGGAAGTTAATATCTGTGTTGTCCTTGCTGTACACTACACATAATACTAGAAACTTATGTGCATTTATTCCATTAACTCTTATAAATTCACAATGCAGAGATGGTGCCTTATCTTTATTATCACCAAATGAAGTGGGCACTAGTATTTTTAGGCTCTAAGATTTAAACTCATTTCTTCTGCTTCTAAAACTCTCTCTTCTTCATGCCATACTACTTGTTCCATTTTTACAAATGTGTAAATAGAGGCTCTAAGTGATTGAAATTTTTACCTAAAATTACATAGTCAATATATGGCAAAGCTGAAATTCAAACCTAAGTCTTTTTGATTTTGGAGTTCCATGTTCCTTCATCTATAGCAAAATTATTATATATCCTTTTAAAGGCAGGGACAAAGAGGGAAGATAGAGGAAAGTCAGGAGGAAATTCTGGGCCTGTGTCTATATTATGCCGGACAAGAATGAGCTTGACGTGTTAAAGAAAACAGCAGATTTCAGAACATTCATTATTTTGTTTTTCTACAGCCTTGAGTAGCTGAGTTGGAATCATCCCAGAACTAGGACCAAATTAAAGTTGAAATCACTGCGCAGTTATTTCAATGGACAGGAGCACTGTGCTAATGAGGTTAGGGTCAGGACTCCAGACTGCCCAACTTTTCTCTGATCTAGAGCCAAAATGCAGAGTGTCCACTACACAGCCAACTCAGAAACTCACCCTGTTGGTCACAGGCAGGACCCACTAAGACAGCACAAGTCAGCACACTTGCTATCGCTGCCAGAAAAACAAGGTCCAAGCATGTGCCCTATAGCTGGCAGGTCAGAGCCACTAGCTTCATATTCTATTCAAAAGAGAGCCTTTTATATCGGGCAGAGTAACAAACAACATGAACTTCATCTGTGGATTCTATCAGATGCAAAGCTGCTTAGAATGGCTGATATAAACGTCAGCGCTCATGAAGAAAACATACTTCTCTGTGCTGCCCCTGCAGGGATTCTATTCCCCTCTGTGCCCATTCTGTTCCTGTAGGGGCACAGAGTTCCCTGTGCTGTGAACTTGGTCCAGCTTGAGATATACAACAGAAGATATAGGCCACTCGACCATAACATACAGCAGCACTAAAAAAAAAAAAATGATTAGTATTTGCTTCAGAAATACTGAGTTCAGAATAAACTGCATAAGATTTTGAATTTTTTTTAAGTGACAGGTTACTTCAGAGAAGGACCTTTGAAAAAAAGGAAAAGGAGCTAAGACTTTAGATCTAGTAGAAAGAATGTCTATTAGATTGGAAATGTCTGTTCTCTTTTTAGCTTTCACGCTAATGGAAAAAGGTCAAGTGATGAATGTCCTCATAGAATGGAGGGTACAGCAGGGCATTAGCTTTTATTTTTATATGTTAATAAAAATCACAATTGATATTTTTCAGAAAATTACAACAAAACAGTGCAGCAAATATACAAGACTGTTTTCCTTTTTGGAAGTGGAGCTAGCAAAGTAATGCATCTCTTTTGCAAGATTTCAGTTGGGAACAAAAGCAGCTCTGTTTGCAGTTTATTTCCAGGTGATTGCAATTATACTGGCTCAGTATTTTGCCCTAAAAAAGGGCTAATCTCTGAAGGAGACCACTGGCCTTCTTAGATTTTCTGACAATGGGTACAAGAAGAGTTCTGGGTTCTTTTTCACACCCAGATCATATAAGGCCAGTGTCTTTAAACTTAAAAAATAATAATTATTATTATTAGTTACCTGCTCTGGAAATTAATATTGAAGCTCTTAGGTTCTATAGCCTAAAACATACAGCCTTACTTCCTGCCTTTCCTTCTTAATACATATATTCGCACACGTACATTTGTAGCCAACAGTTGATCTCCAAGGAGCTTGGTTGTCTGGTTAAGCATTCCAAATGCTGATGGGACCTGCACATCCTAACTTCCTGTCTCTGGCCCGTCTTCCACTGTGGCATGGTTGTCTAGCTATATTTTCCTACCTTGAGTTGCTACCCAAGCACTGATATCTACTAATGCTGAAAAGAGTCACTGATTTCCTGTATATCCAAAGAATAGCTATTGTCTACACAAAGGGTAGAAGACACTAAGAATCTGTGATAGCCCAATAGTTTAGCAATGATTTCAATGTCCCAAAGGACATGAGACATGTGTCTGTAGACATTAAGCACCAAGTTCAGTGAATTAGTCCCCTACTTATTAAAGAAACACATGGCCGGGCGCGGTGGCTCACGCCTATAATCCCAGCACTTTGGGAGGCCAAGATGGGTGGATTGTGAGGTCAGGAGATCGAGACCATCCTGGTCAACATGGTGAAACCCCGTCTCTACTAAAAATACAAAAATTAGCTGGGTGTGGTGGCACACACCTGTAGTCCCAGCTACTTGGGAGGCTGAGGCAGGAGAATTGCCTGAACCCAGGAGACGTAGGTTGCGGTGAGCCGAGATCGTGCCATTGCACTCCAGCCTGGGTAACAAGAGCGAAACTCTGTCTCAAAAAAAAAAAGAAACATCCTGATTTAGGGATTGGCAAATGTACACCTGCTAAATATTTCCTCACTCAGATGCTCTCTGCTGGCCAGAGGTCAGTTTGACAAATTTATTTGTGTATTGTGGGCATTTGACTCCTTACTCAAGGATCACTATCTGGGCCCACGCATTAATTACAGTGAAGCAAGTGATGGAACTAGTCAGGACCATAGTCTGTTGTCTTAATGTGAAAAGGGCAACCCCTCCTCCTGGAATGTGGAAACTGAAGATCGCTCCATCACTAATTGAATCAAGCCAACCACTAGAGCTGAATTATCTACTTATGAGAAAGTCTGGCTCTTCTAACTATGTGAAGAGAGAAAAGAAGTCTGCTGTAGCATCTCTGACCCAGCCTTATTTCACTGGGGAATAGGAAAGATGTTATTTCAAAACTAAATGTTTAGAATATCGCTTTGAAATCAGTTAGGGAGTGCAGGCGCTGATGCGCGCTTTGCTCAGAAGGAAAAACTGAGCAGGATGGACTTGAGGTCAAGCGCTTCCTACCTATTTTTCCAAATGCTCTACTTTCTCACTCTCATTGTCCACCAAACCCCCAGTTCTTTTTGTCTAGCCAACAAAAATAGAACTCAAGATTAATGTCAGAAAAATAAAACTGGGAACAAAGGGAAGATAAAAGTTGGGTTGTGGAACTTACATATTTGCCACATATTCTACCCCTTCAATACTATAGCTATTTGAGGTTTTTATTTAAATGTATACAAGACAACTTGCTAGGTAATATTCAAAGTGGATATGTTTATTATGTGGGCTATTCCTTTGTATAAAGAACTAATAGGAAGGGCTAGAGAATTTCAAACCACCAGTCGATTCTAACTTTTGCTTAATTTATCTTTAGAGTCTGTGGTTAACTTCCCATAGTTTCAACCTTTCTCTATGAGGATCTAACTGGAACCCTGTAATTTCTTTGTACTGTCAGGTGTATTTCCTGTCTCAATAGCCCCATCTTGCAACTGGGCAAGTTCCCAAAGATATCATAAGTCGAAGTCAAGTTGAACTACTTTCAAAGGCTTTTTTGATGCCCTTTTCTAACCAAGGAACTTTTATTTACCTTGACTCATGGTTCCAGGAGCTTACAAAAACCTTTGCTGCTGATGCTGCTAATACTCAATAATTCCTTTTCAAATTGCCTAAATGTTAAGCAAATGCCATCTATAATTAACTGAAAATTGTGAAATGCCGTATTTGTAGCACTTGATGCCTTTTTGACTCTTTTAAAGTTGATTTACGATTAGAAAAAAAAAGAGCAGTACTTTTTCTTTTTTAAAGAAAATCCATAATATGCCAGTTATCTGGCACAATTATGAGTTATTCCAGTTGACAGTTTCTGATACCAGCAAGTTGACAATTTGAAGCTTCAAAAACTATAACAGGAAGAAATATGCAGAAGATCCTGGAGTCCATCTTTTCTACTTATTTATTGAGTAGTCTTCACCTCTCTAAGCTTTAGTTTTTGCATTTATAAAATTGAATCCACTTTGTGAAATAAGGAAAACATCTGGCTCATAATAAACATGGATTACAAAATCATCTTATTGTTACAAAGGTGTGTTCTACCTCTCCCACCAGATACTGTCCAGCCTTTAGAGTAGAAAATGCCTAGTGCCTGTTCCTATAATGACTGATGAAAGAGCTGCCAAACAGAAGCACTGCCCGTCATCTTTGCCTTCATTGCCTGTTCCATTCTCCCACCATCAGACACCTTCTGCCTGCCATCCAGCGGCCTCTACCCTACCACCCTCAAAGCTTCTATTTCCTACTGGTTCTTTCCCCCTTTTCTTCTTTCTTTTGCTCCTTTTTTCCTGTTTTCCTTGGCTTCTTTGCATATACACATCACCAATTAGCATATCCTTTACCTCCTTTTCCTTCTAATCAGAGAACTGACATTTTCCGTTCTTAAAAACTTTCTTTCTACCGCAAATCACTCTTGTCTCTCTTCCTATTCAGAATGCTTGAGGGTGAAAGTAGACTTGGTCATTGCTTGCCTGAGGTTTTGCTATATCTAATGCCAAAAGTCATAATCAAAGTCAGCTACTCACTTCTATCTTTTCTGCTTGTTCTGCAAGTCCATCTCTCACGCAACTGCTAAAAATGTCAATGACTATTTGTGCATTAATAATGATTGCTACGTTCACTGCATGTTGAGGGGGTGCCAGTATGGAGCTGAGTATTTTACTTGTAGTATCTCATTTACTTCTCACCGCAATCCCAGGAGACAATAATAATGGTGGTGGTGGAGGGGACAGTGATAACTCCCATTTCATAGAAAAATAATCTAAGGCTCATAGAGGTTATCCAGCTATTAAGTGATTAGGGCACAATAACTCATCAGTCTTGCTTAAAAGTCTTAGCCCTTAACTCAATACACTTATGCTATTTCTTATAAATTTGTTAGTAAGACGTCCTCTGGGCTGATTAAGCTTTGAATCAAAAGCTTCTCAATTGAGATCTCCTGTTTAATAAAAACAGTGGCCATTTAAGAAAATATATATATAAGTAAATAAAATCTGCCTGTCTCTTCCTATTGAACTCTGTTATCCATATTCAGTTTAGAGACAACCACAAAAATCCAAGTAGGAGTTTATTTTAAACATCCTACCTGTGGGTCACAAAGCCGGGGGCACAATTGATTTACTGCAAAGAATTCCCAAATCCATATGTACAAGTACAAGTAGAGTACAAGCAGAGTACAAGTCTGTTTTCTGAGTAACTAAATAGAAGCAGTTGAGAGGAATAGTAATACAAATGAATTGTTTAAATTTACTGATTTTATAATCATTTCATCATTTGTAATCATTTTTCATCTTCTCTATCAATAGATGACTAAAGTAAGTCAATTACATGAATTCATGACAACATATCTTAAAAGTATTTAGACTCGGAAAATAGGGATGTAGATATGATTGGATATGAGGCTTCCTTTTTTTTTTTTTTTTTTTTTTTTTTTTTTTTTTTTTTTATACGGAGTTTCGCTCTTGTTACCCAGGCTGGAGTGCAATGGCGCGATCTCGGCTCACCGCAACCTCCGCCTCCTGGGTTCAGGCAATTCTCCTGCCTCAGCCTCCTGAGTACCTGGGATTACAGGCACGCGCCACCATACCCAGCTAATTTTTTGTATTTTTAGTAGAGACAGGGTTTCACCATGTTGACCAGGATGGTCTCGATCTTGACCTCGTGATCCACCTGCCTCGGCCTCCCAAAGTGCTGGGATTACAAGCGTGAGCCACTGCGCCCGGCCCTCCTTTGTTATTTTGAAAATCAGAGTTGCCCAAGCAGCCTGAATTTATCTTGAGATGTCTACATTCTAACTTCGACTCATGCTTTGTGAGGATGGTATAGGTTAGTGGTAAACAATGCTGGTGCTGAATCATAGCTCTGATGCTGATTAATTGTGTGACCTTTGGCAATTTACTTAACTCCTCTGTTCTTTAGATTCCTCTTCTGTATGGAGAAAATAATAACGTCTACCTTTTATAAGGATTCTAAAAGGTCTTAAACATGATGCTCTTAGAACAGTGCCAGGCACAGAATAAGCTTTCAGTCAATGTTGGGTTTTTGTCTGATGCTGTTAGTATTAGTAGAAACAAATCCAATCATTTGAAGGAGTCACAGTCTGAATGGCAGGGTTATTCCGTAACACTTTGGTTATAAGAATGGTAGATTTAATCTAGCCCTGCCCCTCATCCCTGAATGCTCCAAATTCCCCTTACTTGATTTCACTTTTTTTTCTTTTTTCATAACATTTACACTCTAACTTCCCTATATAATTTATTTATTGCTTATTAAGGACTCTGTACCCACTTCCTATCCCAAGTAGAACATAAGCTCTACAAGGGCAGAAATATCTGTTTTGTCCACTACTATATTTCAGACACAAAGAGCAATGCATAGCACAGAGTAATTGCTCAGTAAGTATTGGCTAAGAATGAATATAAAGATAATTTGTCAAATATCTTTCTCAAAATTGCCTTCATATTTCATTTTTCTCCAGACTTTCACTCCGCTTTCAAGTCTATTCTTCAATGAACAAGAAAAATGATATAATGACTAATATTTTGGGGCACTTCCTGAATTCCAGGTAATGTATCCTGCATGAAAAATGCATCATCTCATTTAATCCTGTGAAAACAGTTGAGCTTTGAACAATGAGGGTTTTAACCATGCAGGTCCACTTATACATAGATTTTTTTCTGCCTCTACCACCCTTGAGACATCAACACACACCAATACCTCCTTTTCCTCCTCTTCAGCCCAATCAACCTGAAAACAATGATAATAAAGACCTTTATGATGACCTACTTCCATTTAATAAATACTAAATGTTTTTTTCTTTCTTATGATTTTCTTAATAACATTTTTTTCTCTAGCTTACTTTATTGTAAGAATACAGTACATAATACATACAACATACAAATAACGTGTTAATCTATGGTTCTCTGGGACAAACAGTTTATGTTATTAGCAAAGCTTCCAGTCAACAATAAGCTATTGATAGTTAAGCTTTTGGGGAGTCAAGTGATACGTGGATTTCCAACTGCACAAGGGTCTGCAGCTTTAACCTTCTAGTTCAAGGGTCAAATATGAGTACAATTGTTCTCTTCATTTTACAGAGGCTCAGAGAGGTTAAGGCACTTGTCTGAAGTTACACAGATAGTTTAAATAGAAAGCCAGGTTAGAGCCCTGAGCTAGTCTCATGTGGCATCTGAGCTCTCCAAATGTGACTCCGGGCCTGGCACAGTGGCCCTTCCATGGAAGATGGAAACTGAGTCCTAAGGAAATGACCCAGTCCCAGAGGAGATGTTTTTATCTGCACACACTGAGAACAGAGTCCCCACAGAGTCAGTCAAATGAAACCGAGGCCATCTATGTTTGCCAGCATGCTAAAATGGATTTTATGGTAATAATGTTACTATCTTCCAGTTCATTGCATTTACTCTGCCATCATGAATAACATATCCCAGTGCATTCTAATCTAACAGCCAAACCCCAGAGTAATGATAAAATGAAATATTGCAAATTCTGCCACACATGAGGCCATGAATTTTTAGCAGCATTTACCACTCAATAGTAAGTAACTTGAAGGCTTCATGAAGATTTGGCTTTGCAAGAAGTTTGACTACCTATGGCTGCAAGGTTCTGTAAGATTATGTATCTGAATGATTGGAATAATTAATTCCACTAGTCATGAAGGAGAAGCTCATGGGATTTGGAAATGAGATCTGGGATTTATGCATTTCCCAGTTTCTGTGGTAACTGTGGCTTTAATGACAACCAGTCAAGGCACGGAGACATTGAACTCCCGTCATCCTTGTCTAGCCTTGGGCACGTCCGGATCACTCTAAGCAGAATTATTATTATATCTGAGAATATGCATTTTACAGGCCTGTGTAGGATTCAACAACACAAGGTGGTATGTATTAGAGTGGTATCCTAGAGCCCCCAGGCAAGGAGCTTTCTTAAAGAAACATTCCAGAGAGGATGTGCTGGAATTGAAGTTGTATGGCGAATGTTGAGATGGTTAATGATCAAAGTTGTCCCACAGAGACTCAGAAACAGCTAGTTTGGCTCTCTCTATTTGTTTATGACATGATAGTGATACAATTACAGATCGGGAATTCCATCCCCACCATTGCTACTCAGCAGGCAGGGGATTCCGGATGAGACTGAACTGCAGGAGAGTTCTCCCTGTCATTATCTTTCCATGCTTCCTTTAATCCAACTCACCTTACTCATTCAGTGAAAATGTGGCATTGTAAGGATTAATGCCCCTGTTCCTCCTTACCTATTTCTATTAATAAATCAAAGTTAAGTCAGGAACTTAATTTTTAAAAAATATTTTATATACATACATATAAAATAAGTATTTTTGTACTTAATAAAATGTTTTACAATTCCCTCAATTATTGAATAAATATAGATTGGTATTTCCATAAATAAAAGCTGGAATTAAAAGAATAAACTGGAGCTGCTGAGCAAAAGTTTATTAAAAAGTGTTTTTAGGCAAATAAGCAAAAACGAGCAATCGCTTAAATGATCTACATCAGAAAAATGCCAATTTAGTTTCCTGGGCAGCAGGATGGTAAGTTTTTTTTTTTGAGACAGAGTCTCACTGTCGCCCAAGCTGGAGTACAGTGGCACAATCTCAACTCACTGTAACCTCTGCCTCCCGGGCTTAAGCGAGTCTCCCGTCTCAGAATTCTGAGTATTTGGGATTACAGGTACATGCCACATGCCCAGCTAATTTTTTATTTTAGTAGAGACAGGGTTTCACCACATTGCCCAGGGTGGTTTCGAACTCCTGAGTTCAGGCAGTCTGCCCGCCTCAGCCTCCCAAAGTGCTGGGATTATAGGCATGAGCTGTGCCTGGCTAAGACTTTTTTTTTTTTTTTAAATGTAGCAGTCTGATATACTTGAGTACTTATTTGAACTAAAGAAGCAGGGAGCTGCTTTCCAGTCATCTTGGAAGAGGCAGGTTATTTTTCTTTCCATGCACCTAAAGATGCAGGTACCTTAGCTGAGGTGGAGTGGTAAACAATGGATGAATAGGTAGATGGATGACTGGATGGATGGATGGATGGATGGATGGATAAATCAATTCATTCACTAACTATTTATTGAGCATTTTTTATTGGGTACTAGGGACACAAAGTCATCAAAGATAAAAATCCCTGTACTTATGGAGCATATATTCTAGTGAAATGTTAGAGAGATGCTTGAATAAATTCCAGGTGGGTATGAGAGCTCCTAAGTCCCTATTGTTTCACAAACCATAGAGTGCATTTGTCTTAACCTGAACAGACTCTTGAGAAGTAGTATCCCCATACTATGGAATTATTGCTGTCATTGAGATCAAACTGCCCTCTATACTGATGAATGACATATCCATGGATGGATCCCAAAATTAAAACTAAGGGAAGGTATTAAAATGAAAAGTACATTTTGTTCCTTCCATGTAAGGGATAATAAACATATCTAAAAAGTGCCAAGTATGTTCTGTGCACAACTGTGTCTGCAAAGCTAAAGAAGACTGGTATTGGTCAGGGCATTCATGGGAATACAGTTGAATTTTGCTTACTATAAATAAGCAAATGAAATTGTTCATGAATGTAGACTGTGGCACCTGTCACTCTCATTTCTGAAAGAAATTGGGCCTGCCTAGAAAAACATCGCTGAGGCAATTTTTTTTTTCCACTGTAATGTATGATACAATCAATAAAACATTGGGACCAGACCTTCAAACACTAATATTCACATCATTGTATATACATCTTAATGACAAAGGTAAAGAAATAGTAAATGTTTCTCTTGAACCTGCATTCCTTCTTTGGGATTTTTAGGTAAAGTAAGAAAAATGGAGTGTGTAGCTCCTTTAAGACAGGAACTCTTTTGGGGCTGGAGGGCATGAAGTATAGGGAGCTACCTAGAAGATGAAGCTGGGCTTGCTGCTAATCCCATGGTAAAATTATTGAGCAACTTATTGTCCTTGGGTTTTCAAGTTCTGAAACTAATTTTTGCCATGGCACATATAACTATTCAGGCCTTTAGGCACCCAGTTAGACACTGACCAAACTCACAACATTCTGATATATAAACCAAAATGCCATTTTATGAAGCGTTGTTAGAAGTTATTTTGCAGTAGGAGTTTATGCCTTCTGATGAGCATGAGTATTCAGACCTCCAAATTATACATTTTTAAGCTTAAATAAAAGCCAAGGAAGTTGCATGATTGCAAGACAAGAGGATTCCACCAAGCCAAGAAAGAAATTAATTGTATTTCTCTAGGGAAATATTCCAGCACAGAGCTAAGAGATCAGGATCTGAGTGAGACTAAGGTTGACTTCAGATCTCATTTACTACCTCTGGTGATCTTGGGAAAGCCTACTATTGTTCAGTTTACTCTTTTGAATGTGAGGATGAAGGAAAATGAAGAATTCTTTCAAAGCAGTTAGTACAGTGGCAATAGGAAGCATTCAATAAATGTTTAGTATTATTATACTCCTATCCAAAGAATTGACACTGGCTATCTGGAATAAAAATCTATCTTAATAGAGTTGTTATGGGAATTAATTAGGATGCTTAAAGAATATTAACTGAGTTTCTAGATGAAGAACTAGGATAGCTTCTATGGAGTCAAAACTCCTACACCTGGGTGGTAGTGCTTAACAGACACTAAAACTCAAGATTGTTTCCATAAGGAACTACTAAACACCCCAGCATCACCACAGGCAAGTTGCAATCCAGTTGAATGGGACCACAGTAGCTTTTTTCATCAGACACATTCCAGGCACATCTTTCTATGGCTGGCAGCCCCTGTGTTTGGGAGTTTCCCTAATCTCTCAAGCAGATTGCTTTGACACGGGTAAGATTATCCATTACAGGCTACTAGTTTCAGCTTCAAAACTTGCAGGTGGGTTTTTTTCCTGGACATTGATTTTCAAAAGATGAAGAAAAACATCTGCATCCAGATCACTTGAGCATAATCTGGTTAAAAATGCGACATCTGGCCAGGTGCAGTGGCTCATGCCTGTAGTCCCAGCACTTTGGGAGGTCAAGGCGGATGGAACACGAGGTCAGGAGTTCGAGATCAGCCTGGCCAACATGGTGAAACCCCATCTCTACTAAAGATACAAAAAAGTAGCCAGGCATGGTGGCGTATACCTGTAATCCCAGCTGCTCGGAAGGCTGAGGCAGAGAATCGCTTGAACCTGGGAGGCAGAGGTTGCAGTGAGCCAAAATTCTGTCATTGCACTGCAGCCTGTGAGGCAGGGCCAGACTTCATCTGAAAAAAAAAAAAAAACAAAAGAAACAAAGCAGACATCTTGGAATGGCAGGAATGGTGGTGATGGGGGTGGGGGCAGGGTGGGGGAATGGGTGGCCTGGGAAGGGGCACAAGGAAATATTCTGAGCTATTGGAAATGCTCTCCAGCTTCATCTCTGTAACCATCTGGGTGGTGGTTACACAGATGGATACATACATCACTGAACTGTGCACTTAAGGTGAGAGCACTTTACTCTCTGAGTATGTGACAATTCAAAGATTTGCCCTCACCTCAGGCCTTTTGAATCAGAATCTCTGAGAGCAGGGCATGTGAATCTTTATTGTTTAGTAAGTACCCTCAGATGATTCTAATGTGCCCTGAAGCTTGAGAATGACTGATCTATAAAAGTACATTTTCAATATCAAAGACTCAGAAAAATAATTTGGAATCAAGACTATCCCAGGAAATGTGAAATGAATGCCACAAATACCAGTATTCAAACTCTGAAACCTTGGAGATTTGAGGCAACATCTGTTTCTTGTGCTAACAGGTAGGTCTCTTCAGGCAGCTCTAACACAAAAATTGTAATAAGCCACTGGGAGGTGAGAACCTGCTGAGAGGCGTGCAGCAGGCACTGCTCTCAACATTCACCTTTGTGGCCAAGAGCCTCAGGCAGCAGGACTCCTCCCTCCAATCTGATTAAGTCAAAGAGCTGGTCAAGTTACTGGAGGTTGAATTACAATGCAGTGCATTTGGGAAGAGCGCTTGTCAAGAACCTACCTCCTCCAAAATAAGCAGGGGTCTGTTCTGAAAAGAAGAAAAGGAATCTGCCTAATGGAGCTTTTTGAAAGCTGAGATAAAAGATTTTCTTCTGTGTAACTGCCTGCAGAGTGTCATGATTCTGAATGAAAAGCTCTGCCGGCTCACAAACAGATGCTCTAATGTTTGAGAGAATGAATTGAGAGAACATTTAGAGCCGGTCCAAGATTGCTGCAAGGATGTGTGTGCTAAAATCTCCTTCTGCGCTGGTGTTATATTACACTGCCTCCTTTTCTTGGCATCATTCATTGTTGTGTCCACAGGGCCGTATGCAGGAAAAGGCAAGTATACTTTACTTAGAAGGCATCTTCTGCCTGCATTTTTGCAGACTTGGGGAGGCTATGCAATGTCCACATGCTGTAGAACAAACCGCAGGACTCTGTTAACCACCTCTTTAGTTTTCCTTTTACGATTCTGAATTCTGGACTTAGGAAGCAGTCCTTTGATAAAGGGGGGCTCTCACTGAGCAAACAAAATGAGAAAATGCAAATCTAGGATCTCCCCGTGGGCAGTATGGCTAAGGTTACAGTAAAAAGTAATCCCCAGCACAACCTTCATTATTAATCTGCCCCAGCTTATAAAATGCCCTTTCCCCCACTCACAATAATCATTTCCTTCAGCTCATGCTTCACTCCTGACAACACACCTGCTATTGCAAATCTATAATAACAGAGTGTAAATTTCCCTGGGGTATCTCAAGGTATCTATCTGTTGGCAAAACTGTGCTCTCCTCTGGGACTGTTGTATGTACACGTATATTTCTGCTCACATGAATTATAGCATTTTCCAGGTGGAAAAAGCCTTGAAGATAATCTAGGGAAGCTTCTCGTTAATAGATATAGAAACAGGTCCAGAAAGGCAAACTAACCCCAGGTTACAGAGCCAGTTAGGGATAAAACCTGAGCTTCAGTTCACATCCGCTAGCCAAACTAGGACTCCCTTGATCACTGATACTTTGTCAACAAAGCGTTTTTTAAACAGATTCAATGTTTTAAAGGCAGTTTTAGGTTCACAGCAATATCAAGGAGAAGGTACAGAAAGTTCCCATATATTCCTGCCCCCACACAGCCCCTCAGTCCTTTTAAGTGCTTAGGAACTCTGGGCCAGTTCTTGAAGGTTAAACCAACTTAATACCCTTTCCCTGTCTACCTGTCAGACATTTTACAGACTACCAGACAGGAGCCTTTCAGGGTCACGTTAGGAAGGACTTCAGAAATGGTCCCATCCTCGGGCAACCAAAACATACTTGTTTACTTGTCCCCAAGCAACTAATCCTATTTCCTCCTTCCTGGCAATAAATTATGTCTCCTATTGGCAATATGTTCTCCTAACTTCTGGAATATCTCCACCTCTACTTTCCTGGGATCTGCCGTACACCATCTCTTTTAGCGCATAGAAAACCTATTGATTATTTTGACAGTCCATGTCTTTTTCTTAATGTTTATCAAAGTTTTCTCACACAAAAGCATAGGTTACTTTGGGGTTCTTACTAATCTGTAGTTGTATTTCATCAGTCTCCTACAAACGGATGATGAAAATGTCCACACTGTTCAGTAAGTTGAACATTTTCATTGTGCCCCATTGTCTCAGCAATGAAAGCACATGTTCAGGATGAGTCATCCATTTCCTGCCAAGAACAATTGGCCAGCCCACTGTGGCTTCCTTTAGTTTGTCATTTCTTTGTCTCAGCCATTTAATTTTTAAATCTTGAATCCTGGTGTATGATTTTCATCAAATCTGTAATTATTATAAGCAAATACTTTGTTTAGTTTAAAGACAGAGGTTACATGTGAAATATATATATAAGCAATTCAGGAATTTACCATTCCCAAGTAACATATGTGGCTTAGCCCTACTTGTTTTCCAAGAAGCATCAGCATGGTTTGTGGTATTTCTCGAATGCCTAATTGAAGATGGGACATCTTAAACATTCTCTTGATGTTCTATCTTCCAAAATGTTGCAACATTAGCTAGTTTCGTTTTGATGGATGGAAAAGTCAAAACAGCAAGTCTAAGGTCACGAGGCATCAATGAGAGAATGAAGAGTATAATCTATGTCAAGCACAACTAGCAAAAGACCGAAAATCTAATGACAGGCGGATCTCCAAAACTCCCATGATAGATCCTTAACTTGTCGCCACTGTGCTCCCTACTTAACCAAGTTTCACCTTTATTAATTCCCATGCCCCTTTCCCTAAGTTTTCTCGGATATCAAGCAGAGCCTTCTGTCTCACCCAGCCTCTCAAGAGCTTCACTGTCAGCATCTGCCAAAGTCTACCTTCCTCACTTCCACTTTCCATTCCCAAACAGCAAGAAGATGGATATGCACCAGAAAGACTAGAGATCCTTTACCTAAGTCTTTTAATTTTTAATCACTGGAAAGATAAAGAACGCATTATAGGAGAAAGAATAATGGATTTGGTGTCAGAAAATGAGATGAAGTCTGATTCTGCCACTTATCAGCTCTGTGACTCTGAACAACTCACCAAAATGGATTAATCTCATAGAACTTCAATATCCTCATCAGTAAAGCAGGATAGCACAGTTGTTTACCGTGAGGTGCAAAATTCATCAAATGCCTTTATAAACCACATGGTGCCACATGAATGTAAATAGTATGATGTGGATTCCTCTAGCCCTAATGGCGAAGTGGCACTGAAAGGGCTTGTGAGGCCTCACGGACTCCCACACAAAAGCCAATACTTATGTCCTCACTTTTCCCTGGAAGGCTTCATCAAGAGACAGGTGGGCCGGGCATGGTGGTTCATGCCTGCAATCTCAGCACTTTGGGAGGCTGAGGCAGGCAGATCACCTGAGGTCGGGAGTTCAAGACCAGCCTGACCAACATGGAGAAACCCCATCTCTACTAAAAATACAAAAATTAGCTGGGTGTGGTGATATGCACCTGTAATCCAAGCTACTCGGGAGGCTGAGGCAGGAGAATAGCTTGAACCTGGGAGGCGGAGGCTGCGGTGAGCTGAGATCGTGCCACTGCACTCAAGCCTGGGCAACATGAGCGAAAGTTCGTCTCAAAAAAAAAAAAAGATCAACAAAAGAGAAAGGTGAAAGAACCAGGTATTCGTAGGCTAAATAAAAGAAATTTATTGGAAAATTTATTTCTACTCTGTAATGTATATTTAAGATAAATAGTTTAAACTTCCTGTTAAATAACATTGATGATCTGGGACGCTGTGATATGATTACCGCATGGCTTTTTGTGCCCTTGGAACTGCACCCCATGGTATCCTGGGTTGTAGACCTCTCCTTTCCTCATATGTGTTTCCATAGGAAGCTCTCAGAAGCTGTTTTATAATCATCTGATTCCTGGTCTGCCTCTTCCTGAAAGGCACTTTGCTTTACATCTGGTTTCTTCCTAGAGCCTAGCATAGTGCTTGGTATATTGTAAACATCCTATAAATATTTGCTAAATATAATATATGAATTAACTTTCTCTTTTCAAGTATACATTTTTTGGGGTAACTGATAAATAATGCCCTAATCACTATTGACTTCCACTGATAAAAACTGAGAAGGCAAAGTGAGAGATTGAAGAATTCAATGGCTAGGCCAAAATTCTAAGTCCAATGCTGGCTTTGAGCTCTTCCAGCCAGCACCCAGACTAAATAGCCTGCCTCTCAGCATACATATCCATTTCATCACAAGTGTATGCCGGTTTCACATATAAATACTATTGATGGTTTACTCTGTGCATTTAATTCCTATAGTCCGCCATTATAAATATAAGGAATTTTGCTTCAGTCTTTGTTCTACATTCCACAATGTCTCTGTCACACATGAATTTCCCTTTGAAACCAGTGAGCATTCTGTGCCAGAAGATATCCTGGGGATGGAGGAGGAAGGGAAGGATGGGGGAGAGAGAGAGAGAGAGAATCAGAGTCACCATCTGTTGACAATACTCTTGTGCAGAGCCAGTTTTGAAGGTTAATGACATGTCACGCATCCTCCAGCGTCTGGTAACAAAAATAGGCTGCTCTCCCAGAATTCGTTAGGGAGTTGTGGCCCCATGGAAGATGTAACTTGTCAGCCAGCACTCCAGTAGGGTCCAGGAAAGCAATTTCTGCCAAAAACTGGATGAAATTTAATGGAGATCCAGGAAAAACAAGTTTTACTAAAATTCAAATGTGGAAGTGATCATTTTTCTCCGAAGCCAGTAAAAAGGCTATAAATTATTGATCTTCCAAAATGTCCCTGCATAATTTTGACAAGGAATTCTTTCATTTCATCAGCAATTCTTTGATATACATCTACTCCTTTCTCTATTTCTTTTCAGAAAAATAACGATTATAAGCTTGTAATGCAAACAGGTCCAAGGGTTCACCAAGGATCTGCCCATGGGATTTTTTTTAGATGGTTAAATTTTTGGCATTGCAGCTGATCCATGGCAAATCTGGGTCTCAGCTTTATTGACAGCCTACTGTTTAATAACTCACTTTGCTGTCTCATCAAGAATGCACCCAGTGGAAAGGCCGCACATTCTCAAATGTAATTGCATGCTTTCTCCACATCTCTTCTGGGCTCTCTTTAATTTTCAAAGCCCCACTGAGCAACCTTTAAAAATCTGAGCCCTTTCCCACCTGGTGCTCCAGAGATGCTTTAAGAGGAGGCAACTCTGCCTGTTTTTCTGTTAACCTAAGAACAAACGGTCTGGTCCCAGCATGGAGTAGAGTGGCTTGAACAAGGATGTGTAAAAAGAAACAGAGCAGAGAAACTGCAATGCTTCCAAGCTCTTCTGCATCATGTCTTTATAGCATGACAACACCAATATTGTTTGACGTAAAGTTTTTGGACTATAGCTCTGCCTAACTTCAAATATACGTGTGAATTACAAACAAAAAACTAAATGAGTGTTTGATTACTTGATAGCTTAGAGTATCCAATCCTCTTTTATTGAAGAGCAGAATTAAAAATAAAAGTTAAGTGGTATGAGGTGCTAAAATGATCACTCTTGTGGAAGTGAGGAAATTTGGGCCATTTTCAGGTTCCTGTGTGACCTTGTCTAAATCACTAACTCCTGTGGGCCTCAAATTCTCCAGCTCTAAAGTTAAATTCAGTTTAAAAGTATGTTTTTAGCACTAAAAACAGGAGGGGATTAGTCTAGATCAGCACTGTCCAATAGGACCCTCGGCAATGAAGGAAATGTTCCATATCTGCACTATCCTCTGTGGTAGCCCTAGCCATATTGAGCACTATTGCATATGTGAAATGTAGGCATTATGACTGAAGAACTGGATTTTTACTTTTATTTAATTTTAACCAATTTAAATTTAAAACAAACTTGTGGCTACTGGCTACTGTATTAGACAACGCAAGTTTAATTATTTCTAAGGCACCTTATTAAAGGTTATGTTTTGATGATTTCTGTTTTTGTTGTTGTTTAAGATGGAGTCTTGCTCTATCACCTGGGCTGGAGAGCAGTGACATGAACACTTACTGCAACCTCTGCTTCCCAGTTTCAAGTGATTCTCCTGCCTTAGCTTCCCAAGTAGCTGCGATTACAGGTACGTGCTACCACACCTGGCTAATTTTTGCATTTTTAGTAGAGACATTTTTAGTAGGGTTTTACCATATTGGCCAGGCTGGTCTTAAACTCCTGACCTCAAGTGATCCACCTGCCTCAGCCTCCCAAAGCGCTGGGATTACAGGCGTGAGCCACCGTGCCCAGCCTATGTTTTGATGATTTCTAAACCTAGCTAATGACCCAGAGTGAATCTTTCTTTTTATTCTACTATAAAATTTACCTTATAAATTATTTAATATAAATAATCTTGAATAGAGTAATAATCAGTCTGTTTTAAAAAATAGGATCTCTATATGAGAAAAATAAAACGTGAATTGTACAAATTTGAAAATGCAATGTAAATATAAAGCACTATCAACAAAATATCTATTACACCTAACTGCACACCTTTCTTCAAGTGCCAGCTGACGCACATAGACTAAAAGCTGCTCTATCTCATAGCCCAGACCAATGGAAAAATGGAAATACTTTGATGGAACCTGGCAGAAGGCCAAAAAGCTTAACCTTCTGAGTACCTTTTTTCACTGATGTTTAAATAAATAGATTTTAAATTTCTTTTCCCTCTCACCACACTCGCGAAGTGTTTCTACCTAGATGTTGCTATAACCTACACAACAAAATCATTCTTATTAATTATGCAATGCCTTATAACTGTTGCATGTATTTCTGTTGCTTCTCAGCTTCGCCTTACAGCAGCAGAGCACATCAAACATTGACCAGAGGAAGTCCAAAGGGATGACTGTTGTTTACCATAGGTTCCCATTTTGGCCTGAACCTGCATTTCCCTCTCTCTACTTCTGTTTAATTCCTTTCAGCCCCTGAACCTCCTCTCACCGAACTTTAGACCCTTCTAACCCTTTCCACGTGACATGTTAATCCTTCCTTTTGAGTTCACAACGCTATTTTTTTTCCCTCTGGTCTGTGTTTGGCTCCTTTCTGCCACAACATTTACTTTGTTCTGTACCTTCATGACTATCCCTTGCAATGTGGCCCTGGGATTGTCTCCTGGGATTGTCTCCTGGTGGGGAGCCTCAGCTGGCACAGCCTAGAGACTAGGTCTCTAGCCCCTCCCCAGATTTCTGAGGCCTAAATTCCAGAGAGTAACGGGTTTTAACAGGGAGGAATGACTTTTCCTACCAACTATTGTGGAACAAAACATCCTGCTTTCTCTATTTTTTAAGTGTTTCCAGGGTCTTCTATATAAGATACATGGCTCATCATTTGGGAAAAGTATTTCTTTTTAAAAATAGTTTTACTATATGTATAACCAGAACACAATAAATGAATAAATGGTGCATATTTAAAGTGTATAATTTATTAAGTTTTGACATCAACATAACCAAGAGAGTGAATATATTTATCACCTCAAAAGTTTCTGTGCCTCTGTTTAATCTCTCACTACCTCCCTTACCTGCCTCCCTGATCCTGACCGTGGGTCCACGCAATCCCTGGTCTGCTTCGTGTCACTGTAGATTATTTTACATCATCTAGCATTTTATATAAATAAAATCATATGAGCCGGGCATGGTGGCTTATGCCTGTAATCCCAACACTTTGGGAGGCCAAGGCAGGCGGATCAATTGAGGTCAGGAGTTTGAGACCATCCTGCCCAACATGGTGAAACCCTGTCTCCACTAAAACCATATAAAAATTAACCTGGTATGGTAGCAGGCACCTGTAATCCCACCTATTCAGGAGGGTGAGGCAGGAGAATTGCTTGAACCCGAAGCAAAGGTTGCAGTGAGCTGAGATCACGCCACTACACTCCAGCCTGGGCAACAGAGCAAGACTCTGTCTTAAAACAACAAAAAAAAAAGAAAACAAAACAAATCATATGGTATGTACTCTCTGTTGTCTAGCTTCTTTCACTCAACATAATTATTTTGACATTCGTCTCTACAGTGTCTATCAATAGACATTCCTTTTTATTGCTAAGTAGTGTTCATTATATGGATATACCATACAAATGAATGATATATCCTCCATTCATCTGTTGATAGGTGTTTAGGTTGTTTCTAGTTTTAATAATTACAAGATCAAGTTTCTGTGAATATTTATAAACAAGTCTGTGTGGACACTTGACTTCATTTCTCTTGGGAAAATACTTGGGAATAGAATGGCTTTTTTTTCCCCATCATTTGGCATTCTCAAGTCTTTTTAATTTTAGTCAAGTAAATGATACAATTTGGACCTTTTATATTTTCCAGGTCTCTATTTAACATTTTTCCTCTAGCTTTTGTGCTATAGAATAATACAGTTATTATAACTATTTAAATGTCCTTGTTTGCTATTTCTAAGTATTCTACCCAATGTCCCATGAATTATAAGTTTTCCCATCTGGGTGATGGAAATAGGCACTATTTCTAGCCCTGTGTGAGCTATTGGTACTTTTTCTTCTAATCTTTCTGGGTAGTTCTTTTCACACAAGAGAAATTTTCTCACACATATGTGCCCATCAACATTCTGCTTAAAAATTGAAGGGCAGTCCAGGCACAGTGGCTCCCAGCACTTTGGGAGGCCAAGACAGGCAGATCACTTGAGGTCAGGAGTTTGAGAACAGTCTGGTCAACATGGTGAAAACCTGTCTCTACTAAAATACAAAAATTAGCTGGGTATGGTGGTAGGCACTTGTAACCCCAGCTACTCAGGAGGCTGAGGCAGGAGAATTGCTTGAACCCAGGAGGCAGAGTTGCAGTGAACCAAGATCACACCACTGCACTCCAGCCTGGGCGACAGAGTGAGACTCTGTCTCAAAAAAAAAAAAAATTTTAAGGAGACCCTTAGCAGGTCTCTGGACTTCTCCCCGCTGCACCTCTCTGTTCTCCAGAACCCTGCCCTGCAAACTCGAACTGCTTTGTCTTCCTAGACTTTTTAGGTCGTCTCAACTCACTGAGTCCACTGGGTCCACTGGCCCCCCTGGGTTGCCTCTCCCTGAACAGCCACCTGGGAACTCATTCAAGCAATAACCTGAGGCAAATACAGAGCTCACCTTGTTTGCTCCTTATCTCCCAGGTATCGCTTTTTCATTGCCTGATCTTCAATGTCTTAACAACCTTTGTTCTATATATTTTGCCTGATTTTTTTTTTTATTGATTCAATTGGAAAGATAAACTTGGTCTCTGTTACTTCATCTTGGTCAGAAGCAGAAGTCAACTATTTCTTTTTGGCATACCCCCAATCTAAAGAGGATTAAAAAATAAAAATAGCTGTATCCTTATAGGAGAATTTCTAAGTTAGGTTAAATCCACCCAGGCTGCCCAAGCAGTACAAAGCTTCAGTTGGAAAGTGGGGGAAACTGCGTGGTCCTTTCTCAGTGTTTAGGCCCAGGGGTGAAGAACTTTCTGGAACAGGGTCACAGGAAAAAGGAAACAAGGGAAAAGCTGCTTCTTAGGAGATGGATCACAACACAGGGTTTTGAGTCCACTGGAGAATAAAAGGAGGATATGAAAAATAATTCACACTTCACTATCATTCAAAGCTCTTCCCTTCCCTTCTCACTTTAGTTCCTGCCTCCAGTGATACACTGAGCATTCTGAGCCTCTGCTGTCTTTGTTAAGATTCCTTTGCTCTAATTTCTAACAAATCTCATCCCTACTCTCCCCTTTTTCTCCCCCAAGCAAGAGCTCTGTCTCTCACATTATTTTGCTTAGTTATAGCTAGGGGAGGGGGCATTCATTATAAGTCAAAGGATATTGGTGTTAAGGGAGAGGAGGAAGCTGTCTGGAACCTTTGTCAATTCAGAGGGCTACACTGTGACTGGTGAGGACTTTCTGATTAAATTATTTTTCCCTTTTTTTTAATCAAGTGTACATGAATTATAATTTAACCTAAAAACAGATGCCTCTAAATACCCAATTTAGATAAATACAAGACTGAAAAAAAATACTGCTTTTATTTTTGATTTTAAAAATGAAACTCCAAATGGTACCTGATCATTTTAGCAATGGGTTCATTATTCACTCTTCTCTGGCAGCACATCTTTTTTCACAGTTGTGTAAGAATTATGGCAGAGAGTTAAAAGAAATACATTAAAACTCACAAGAAACACTGGACATTTTTGAATAAATAGGAAAATTCCATAGATCAGCTCACATTCTCAATGCATAATGACACACATTAAAAGGCCATTGTAAAATATTTAGACTAACACAACAAACATTAGTTCTGACCCCAGCATTGGAACTATACAAATGTGTCACCTTTTGATCACAAAGCATCTAGTAACAAAAATATGAGGATTGTCTCTTCTTAGAGTGACCACAAATTTATTTCTAAATGAATCTATGGAGCATAAAAATAAATAGCTAAAGATTAAGTCCAGGCTGGGCATGGTGGCACATGCCTGTAATCCAGCACTTTGGGAGGCTGAGGTGGGCAGATCACCTGAGGTCAGGAATTCAAGACCAGCCTGGCCAACATGGTGACACCCCGTCTCTACAAAAATACAAAAATTAGCCAGGCACAATGGTGGGTACCTGTAATCCCAGCTACTCGGGAGGCTGAGTTGGGAGAATCACTTGAAACTGGGAGGCGGAGGTTGCCGTGAGTGAGCCAAGATCATGCTAGAACACTCCAGTCTGGGCAACAGAGCAAGACTCTGTCTTGAAAAATAAAATAAGAAAGATTAAGTTCAAATAAATACTTGATATCACATAGAATTTTTAAAACTAGTTTCATTCAAACTGACATATATACATATGGACAGAACCAATGTTATAAAATACATACAAAGATAGATGATAGACACATGATAGATAGATAGTAGATAGATGATAAATAAATAGAAGTCACCCACATAATGTTATTTTCACATCGTTTTGTCTTTGCATTCTGCAGTGTACTGGGATAGCAGGAAATAGGCAGGGTACAATCAGACTTTCAACAATAGTAACAAGAGACAGGATAATGTGGTTGTTTAGAGCAATGTTTCTCAAAGTGTAGTCTGAGGAACACCCACATCATAAGCATATAGGGCATATGTTAAAAGCAAAAATACTCAGGCCCCTGTACAACAAATTAAACTCAAATTTCTGAGAGTGTGGCCTGGGATTCTACAACTTAACATACTTTTCTAGTGTTTCTACTTCACATTAAAACTTGGAAACCCCAGGTCACAAGCATAGACTCTGGAGCCATACTCGCTGGGTCCAAAACTCTACTAGATAGCTGTTTTACCATGGGTTTGTCTCTCTGCATCAGTTTCTTCATCTGTAAACTGGAAATGATGATATTAATAGTATATACCCACCTTATAAGATTGTAAAAATATTAAATGAGTTAATGCATAAAGCCCTTAAAAATGTGTTGAGCATGATTTAAGTGCTATGTATGTCGATACAACCAGTGTAGTTAAGTCAACCATGTTCCAAATTACTACCTCCTATATAAGCACAAGAACTCAAAAGGAACAAAATAACAAGAAGTTATAAGGAGTAAGAACACAAATTAGATCCACAGAATTCCCGTTAGCTAAGAGTTGGAAGGTTTTTGTTTTGTTCAGTGTTTGCTGGCAAAAAGATACCCTTTTGTGAAGCTGCCTTGCCCCCTAGAGAATATGGCAGCACCAAGTAATTCTTCTTCATTTATGGTCATGCATCATTGCTCTCCTTACTGTAAAGTTCCAGTTAGTGTCTAGGAGTTGTCCTCTTCAATTAAAATCCATATGCCTCAGAACAAAAAATTGTTCTTAATTAGGCTCTTGTTAAGACACCCTGGCTAACACAGAGGCACCCTGGCTGGCTACCTGCCCTCTGGACCTTATGTGACTCAGGTATTCTGACCTCATTCACACTGGCAGAAATTCACTTTGGCTCAGTTCCACAGTTTCTAGCAAAGACTAATTCTTGAGACAAATTAGTGGAGAAGATTCTGAATAAACAGCATGTAGAAACTGTTCTCATTCATAAGCCCTTGATTAAGAATGGATGGAGAGATAAATATAATAATCCTTTGAACAATGCCTCATTAGTAATTCCACAGGTTTTCTCCCACCATGGACCAGGATGCGATACATGGAGTAATGGGAAGTCTAGCAAGCTGTGTGCCCAGCATCTTCTGAACCATTGTTTGAAATTATGAGCTTCCTCCAGCCTTCATTTGCTTTTCCATCCAGCCTCGCCTCCCTGGTCCATGACTACTACCTCTTACTAGCTCCTTTGTCCCTCTCCTGTTCCCTAACCTAAATTCCACCCTGCATTGATATAAATATTCATTATGATAAAGCCCAGTTTCCTTACCTTTACTTCAAAGCTTCATGCTGTCCACTCTTTCCTCTCTATATACAGTAAGTCCTTACTTAATATCATTGATATGTTCTTGGAAACTCCAACTTCAAGCAAAACAATGTGTAATGAAAACGATTTTACCGTAGGCTAATTGATACAAACAAGAGCTATGTTTTGGTGGCATATTTCTGTCCACACAAAAACAAATTTCTAAATAAAGACCCCAAACACTTCTAATATTAAACATTGAAATAAATATGAGCTATATGTACATTTAAGAGAGATTAATAAAAACAAGTAAGATAATTATTTACCCATTATTCCAGTTCAAGGTATAGATGGTATGAGCCTATCCCTGCAGTTCAGGGAGCAAGATGGGAATCAACCCTGGACAGGATGTTATTCCATTACAAAGCATACACACACACACACACGTACACATGCACACACACATGCACACGCACACACGCACGTACACACACACACACACACATGCACACACACACTCAGACAGCGACAATTTAGACACACCAGTTAATCTAATGTGTACATCTCTGGAATGTGGGAGGAAACAGGCATACCCAGAGAAATCCCATGCAGACCTGAGGAAAATATGCAAACTCCACCCAGACAGTGACCCCAGAGGAGAACTGATCATTTTTTCTAATCAATGTTATAACAAAGCCATGTTGAAAGAAACAATGTTATTCGAGGATCCACTGTATTCCAAACACATTAAACACCTTGCAGGTCTCCAAACATGCCTCTGTCTCTCTCCCTACAGGTCTTCGCATATGTTATGCCTTATCCCTAGGGCAGTCTTCTCTCTTACCCAACTCTGTTCATTCACTTGGCTAATGCCTATTCGCTCTTCAGAACTTAGCTAAGGCACCACCTCCTCCAGCGTCTTATCTAATCCAGCCCCTCTCGACGTACACATTCATCGGGCTCTTTTCACAAGTCCTATGTATTCCTTTGCCTCCTCCTTCTGAACTACTAATCCTTAAAGAACCAGCTTTCCACTGGAGCGGGCATTATAATGGTCTAGAATCTGCTATGGATGACAGCTCAAGACAACCAAAACTGCTTGTTCTCTTATGTCTTGTTTGTCTTTGTACTCCTATCTTCTAGCAGAGTGAGCACACTGATACACCACTCATGTTTCTCAGTAAGATTAATGTGATAGGTTGTGACCATATGGCTAAGGGTTAACACATGCTTTGGAGCCAGACAGACCTGCACTTAAATCACAGGTCTGCCGCTTACTGTCTATGATATGGTTGACAACTTACATAAGCTAAGTTGAATCTAGGCTGTAGATCTGCAAGTGAAGGCAATCATCTTTACCCTACAGAGACATTGTGAGACGTTAGTATAATACATACCAAACACTTACCCAGTGCCGGTAACAGGTAGTGTTTATTATTATTGTACTAATCATGAGAATCAGGATTTATTCCTATACAAATTGGATCAAAATCAATAGCAAATATCTTTGAGCTTTAGCTTCTCTCCATAGTAAAATGGAAAGGATAATACTTACCTTATATAATTCTTACAGATAATTAAAACAAGATGTGAATATAAGGTACCTAGCACAGAACCTGACCAACAGTAAGTGCTCAAGACTTATTTTTTTTTTTACCTCTGACACTAGGCCCCAGACACTGCAGAAATAAATGTACTTGAAATTTACAACTGCCATAAAAGAGATAATAAAGGGACAGGAATCTAACATTTTAAACCCCTACCTTGTTTCAATCCATGACTTAGGCATTTGCATGTGATGGTAGCCTTGAATTTAAAGCAAACTCATATCTTCATTTATTCACCCATCTATTCATTTGTTCACTTATTGATAAATATTTATTCAGCACCTACTATGTGCCAGGCATTTGCCTAGGCAGTGGTGATACAGCAATGAATTAAGTGGACCAAGTCCTACCTTGAGCTTACATACTAGAGATCCATACCCTTCCTGCCACACCTTGCTGCACAGATAAAGAACTTTGGAAATTAAAAACAGAAAAAAATATATTATTTTCAACTTGGAAATCAGAGACTACTTCATGGAGAAGCGAAGTTTGGCCTGGATGTCAAAGAACTTTAGAGCTCAGAGTTGGCTGGGAGAGTGGGTGGCCGGAGCAGCTTGCATCACGGCCCAGAGGCTGGGAAGAGCAGGACCTGTGAGGGAGCAGTGAGTTTGATTTGGTTGTCAGGTGGGGTGGGTAAAAGTGAGTAATAGGAAATCATTTGGAAATGTATTTGGAAGTCAGATGGTGGTGCACATTGAAAAGCAGGCTCAGGAGTGTGGACTTAGGTAGACTACAGAGAGCCATTTAAGTTTATTGAACAAGGTGGTAATAGGATCAGGGATAAGCTTCAGAAATATTAATTGGGCAATAATATGTAAAATGAATTAAAAGAGGGAAGGACTAGAGACAGAGAAAGACTCAGGAGGTTGTTGATTAAACATCACTGGTACGTTTGGGGTTTTTCTATGGCCAGTGACAGATCACCAGCAAATTCAGGTAAATTTTTTTTCATCAGAATTTGCAAAGGTAAAAGCGTTTTGTTTTGTTTAAAAAAAAAAAAAAAAACAGGAAAGAAAATCTGCTTCATTTAAGAAACCACTACATAAGATTACACAAACAACAAATTCCTTCATATATGAGAGGTATTTAGTGTTTTCAGCAGAACAGCTAAATTAAACATAGAAGTGGAGAAAACGTGAGACAGCAGGTCTTATGGTATAGTATTCAAACTAAGTTGATTCTTAGGCCAGAGCTTTAAAATATTTGCAAGCAAATTCTGATTCCTTGATGGTTTTTTGTAATAAAATTTCTATTGTAAAGTAAGAATAAAGTTAAACATTTATATAAGAACCCTTACAAGGTAGCAAATGCTCTCAGCATACTTTTGGTATAGCTTACGCTCTTCCTGATTGGTATAGGTTGAGAACCCCTAGTCCATAAATCCAAAATCTAAATGATTCTAAAATCTGGAACTTTTTGAGCACTGATATCACCTTGCAAGTGGGAAATCCCTCACCTGACCTCAAGTGATGGGTTGCAGATAAAATGCAGTCAAAACTTTTTCACGAGCACAAAATTACTAAAAAAATTAAATAAAATTACCTTCAGGCTATGTGTATAAGGTGAATGTGAAACAAATAAATTTCATGTTTAGATTTGGGTCCCATCTCCAAGATATCTCATTGTATATATTCAAATATTCCAGAATCTGCACCCCCACCGCCAAAAAAAATTAAAAATGGTGAAATTCTAAACAGTTCTTGTCCCAAGCATTTCAGATAAGGAACACCTAATGTGTAATGCCATTGTTCTGGGTCAAATTCTCAGTTGATGGAAAACAACCCATTCCCAGACCAGCAACTTGAGGCAGCATTCTGCCTTCAAAACATTACCTGCCTTTGCAACTTTCTCTTAGTTTCTGAAGAATCAAATTCAAACTAACCCAAACTGAGGTAAAATCTCTTCTCTCTCCTATCCCCTTCCAACCCAACTTTCTCTTCCCCTTGCCTTTTCACTTAAACAACACTGATTAAGCGCCTACTCCGTACCCACTTCTGTATGGAGCACTGGGATCTCTGCTAAGTGTACCGCTGACCAACAGAATCTTGTAGTCAACCTCAATTTCTCCTCCCTCCATCTCTGACATCCACTCAGCAACCAAGACCTACTGAGCTCACCTCCCAAAAGTCTTTCATACTCATCTGTCCCTCTCCAACCTCATTGGCCCTGACCTACGATGGGCCCTCATTAGTGCACTCCTGAATGTTTACAATTCTCCTAACTCATCTTTACCGCTCACCCCCATCCCCAGCCGGTCTCTACAATCCAAGCTCTCTTGCATGGATGGATACCAATGTGCAATCTTTGAAAACCTTGCTAGCCAAGGTGTGGTCAGCAAACCACAGCATCTGTATGGTCCTGCCGCTGGTTAAAAAGGCAGACTCTTACAGCAGAATCTGCATTTTTAGCAGAACGTGGATGGCCCATATGCACTGGTTAAAAGCACAAATCAGATCCCATCACTCTCTAGTTGACATTCTAGTGCAAAGACCAACAAATTATAACCCACAGTCCTAATCTGGCTCACTATCTATTTTTGAACATTCTGTGAAGTAAAAACAATACTTGGAAATAAATAAAAAGAAAAATAATATTTTATGATACATGAAAGTTATATTAAATTCACATTTCAGTGTCCAGTTCTATTGGAACACAACACAACCATTCATTTGTATGAGAGGAGTCCTTACAAAGTTTATGGAAAATGTGTATTATGAAAAAAACTATGTGTGGAGTTCAAATTTTTTTGTACCAAAATAAACTCATGCCAACTGGTTACAACATATCTGAAAAGGATCTAGTTTGAGATATAAACAAGGATAAGACATCAGTTTGAAAAGAATGCCTATGAGAACAATATAAATTCTGCTAAAATTGAAGCAAAAACAAACATCAGATTTATGGTGAAGCCTGGGTGGAAGAATGATTAAATCATTTATGCTTTTGAAAGTGATAGGACAAGGCCCCAAAGAAATCAGCAGTTTACAAATGGATCACTCATCTTAAGAAGGGATGAGATGATATTGAAGATGAAGCCAACAGCAGCAGATCATCCACATCAATTTGTGAGGAAAAAATTAATCTTGTTCATGCCTTAATTGAGGAGGACTGATGATTAACAGCAGAAACAATAGCCAACACCACAGACATCTCCACTGGTTCTGCTTACACAACTCTGACTGAAAAATTAAAGTTGAACCAACTTTCCACTCAAAGGGTTCCAAAACTATTGCACATAGATCAGCTGTAGACAAAAGCAGGGCTTTCAATGGAAATTTAAAGCATGTGGTATCAAGATCCTGAAATATTTCCTCTAAGAATTGTAACAGGAGATGAAACAAGGCTCTGCCAGTACAATCTTGAAGACAAAGCACAATCAAAGCAATGCTACCAAGAGGTGGAAGGTGTCCAGTCAAAGCAAAAGAGAATTGGTCAAGAGCAAAGGTCATGGCAACAATTTTGGGGGGATGCTCAAGGCATTTTTCTTGTTGACTTTCTGGAGAATGAAAGAACAATAATATCTTCTTATTATGAGAGTATTTTGAGAAAGTTAGCCAAAGCTTTGGCAGAAAAACACTCAGGAAAGCTTCACTAGAATCCTTTTCTACCACGACAATGCACCTGCTCATTCCTCTCATCAAACAAGGGCAATTTGCGAGAGTTTCGGCAAGAAATCATTAGGCTTCCACCTTACAGTCTTGATTCAGCTTCTTCTGACTTATTTTTGCCTCATGATCATAAAAAAACTGTAAAAGGCACCCATTTTTCTTCAGTTAGTAATGTAAAAAATATTACTTTGACATGGTAAATTCCCAGGACTCCCAGTTCTCTAGAGATGAACTAAATGGCTGGCTGGTATCATCAGTAACAAAAATGTTTTAAATTTGAAGCTTATGCTGAAAAATAAAACTTATATTTTTAATTTTTATTTTTTAATTCAACTTTTCATGAACTTTATGACATCCCCTCAGATATTGTCAATGGTTGCTTTTGCACACAATTGAGTAGTTATGACTGAGACTATATGATCAGTAAATTCTAAAATATTTACTATCTTGCCCTTTAGAGAAAAACGTTTTTGGCCCTTGTTCCAGAGAAGAAAACATACATAATTTTTAATAAAGAGAGGTGGACATCCCACTTACTCTGGTTTGATAATTACACATTGTAAACAGGTATCAAAATATCACATCTGTCCCAAAAATATGTACAACTATTAAAAATCAATTTTAAAAAAATGCAAGTTATGGCTATGAAAAAAAGAAATAAAGACCTGAATAAAATGTTTTCTCTCCTGTGTACCCACAGCAGGTGCTAATACCTTTCTATGATCCCACATGTTACATTATTGACATCGTCTTTGCAGAACGGAAGAAAGAATCAAATACATTCCTCTCATTTCATGGCCACTGATTTTTCCCCTTAGAAGGACAGAGGGGTAGGTTTTAAACATAGTGAGAGGAGCAAGATCATCCTGGGTGTTCAGAAATGAGAAGGAAATCATGGAGGATTTGAGGGTCAGTAATTTCATGGGCACTGTTTCCACTCAGGTCCTTGTTCCTACAGCTGAAAAAGGAGGGGGAAAAGGCATCTTCGGGCTCTGCAGAGCTAAATGAACACTCCTCCCATTGGGAAATAATTTTTCCACTTAAAGGACTGTCTGAAGATTCCAAAATTCAGTGTTTTAAATATCAACAGCCACCCACCTGCAGGCCTTTCCTCATTCCCCAATTTTATGGCTATGTTAGACATTAAAGATAACAGTTCAGACCTTGTTTTCCAATGCAGATCCTTTTGGAATAACCCTGTCAGAACTGTTTCTAGTGGTTTGCTCTTTGCTTAATTAATACATTCCTTCAGAATCACTAAAGCAGGTGTGAAAAATAGTTCAAATTCCAATTCCTTGCCAGAATGAGAAAGAAGTCAAAACCCATTGATCAAAAAGCTTCCAGAGAAGTTGCAAAGAGGCACTGAACAGGTAAAGTCCAGAAAGTAGTTGCCTTTCCACCCTTCTTCCCTTATCCCTAGCTTCACATTTTCTGGAACGGTTAACAAAATGATTTTGCATTCACTTAAAAAAAAAATGGTGTTACCAGCTGACAGTTGATATTGTTCAATGTGCCAAGTACTATGGTAGATCCCTCGGTTACAATAGTAAATAAGATATTGTTCCTGTCCTGGAGAAGTTAGCAGCTATATAGGAAAGTCAGATGCAGAGGCAGACAATTACAAACCAGTGTTTTCAGTACTACGGTTCAAAGTGAGTAAAGGTACCATGTGAGCACAGAGAACCATGAAGCTCAAGCTCATGAGATTAGAAAGGTTTCCCAGAGGGGATGTCTGAGCCGAGTTCTGAAGGACATGTAGAAGTCAGCCGATAAAAGGCTGGAGGTTAAGAGTAGAACAGGTATTCAAAGCAGAGAAATATCAAAGATGAGGGAACACAGCTCATGTGAACTGCAGGACAGTGGAAGATAAGAAGAGGGTTGAAAAAAGGAGAAGAGAAAGGCTAGTGGGGTCAGGAAGAGGATGACACGTTTGCCATACCCCAAGAGCTTAGACTCCATACTGAGGACAAAGGGGGCTTCTTGCAGGGTTGTTGGTGAGGTGGCATGATCAGATTGTATTTCAGAAAGCAAATTCGAGCTGCTGTGTGGAGAAAGCACTGAAGCAAAGCAAGATTGGAGGTAAGGAGAATTAAGAGAATGCTGCCGGGGAGAAATGGCACTGACTTGAACCATGGTGAAGATAAGGGTGGCAGAAAATAATAAGGCAAAGGCTACCCTATACATCCATGCAGAAAGCCATGCCCTGCACAAAGCACTTTCCCAAGGGGTAGGTGGTTGTTGAAAATCAGACTGTGATCTCCTGGCCAAGCACTATGGCCCACCAGGAGGACGAAAGGAACCCTTTTTTTAAGTCCTCAGCTATACAAGGTATCCTTTTGCCATTCTCACAAAGTCATCATATGTATGGGCAGCATTAAAAGCCCTGCCAATAATGAGTATATTCTAGAATTTTGAGGAGGAAAACAGTTGATCAGATACAACAGTTAGAAAGAGAGGATTCAGAGATGACATCAAAATCTTTGGCCCTATTACTTTGACTGACATTCACTAAGGCAGGAAAGGCTTTCTCGGGAGAAACTATTTTACCTGTTCAATCCAATCTTTTTTGCTATCATGAATTTCTTAAACAAATTCAAATAAATTTATTCAAATAAAAGAGAAATACATTTTATTCATGTTTAGTAACAGTCACTTCTTTTTCATTTAATTAAAGTTTTTCTTTGGAGGTAATCGTAGATTCACATATATTTGTGAGAAACAATACAGAGAGATCCTACGTTCCTTTTACTCAGTTTTCCCAAATGGTAACTTGTAAACTATGGTACAATGCCACAACCAAGAAACTGACATTGATAGTGTCAAAACACAAAACATTTTCATCACCACGAGGATCCCTCCTGTTGCCCTTTAAGACCGTGAACGTAGAAAATCTGAGAGAGGTTTCAGTTAATTTAGAAAGTTTATTTTGCCAAGGTTGAGAATGCGCCGGAGACACAGCCTCAGGAAGTCCTGACGACATGTGCCTAAGGCGGTCGGGGCACAGCTTGGTTTTATACGTTTTAGGGAGACACGAGATGTCAATTAATACATGTAAAAAGTACATTGGTTCGGTCTGGAAAGACGGGACAACTTGAAGCAAAGGCAGAAAGACTAGAAGTGGGAGGGAGCTTCCAGGTCACAGATCGGTGATACACAAATGATTATATTCTTTGAGTTTCTGATTAGCCTTTCCAAAAGAGGCAATCATATATGTATCTATCTGAGTGAGCAGAGGGATGACTTTGAATAGAATGGGAGGCAGGTTTGCCCTAAACAGTTTCCAGCTTCAGTTTTCCTTAGTGATTTTGGGGGCGCAAGATATTTCCTTTCACAAGAGATACACCGCCCTTAACCCCTACCAACCACTAATTTCTTACCCATTTCTACAATTTTGTCACTTCAAGAATATTATATCTACGGAATAAGGGAGAATGTACCATTTGAGATGGACTTTAAAAAAATCTCAGCATAATCATCTGGAGATTCATCCAGATTGTTACATATATCAATAATTCATTTCTTTTAATTTATAAGTAGTATTCAATGGTACTGACATACTGCAGTTTGACCATGCATCTGTTGAAGAATATCATCTGTTGAGTCATTTTTAATTATGGGCTATTATAAATAAAGTTTATTTAAACATTTGTGTACAGGTTTTGTGTGTGAACATAAGCTCTCATTTTTCTGGGACAAATTCCCTGGAGTACAATTACTGAGCCATATGCTAATTGCATGTTTAGTTTTAAAGAAACTGCAAACTTTTCCAGAGTCTCTGTACCATCAGCTATGTGACAATGATCCAGTTTCTCTACATCCTTGCCAACATTGGTGATGTCACTGAAGCTGCCTTCACAAAATTATAACCGAGAAAAATTATGACAGTGAAAGGAATCAGACCTAATTGACTCTATCTTGCTTCTAATCCTTAAGCTGTCTTGTTCATTCCTGGGTATAGGCCAAACTAACTTTAGGAAAGCATTCAGTTTACGGTTTGACTCTGAAACAAAATTGGTAACAGCTGTTTCTGAAAAGACCTCCTACTTGTTTGGGGTCCAGTCTGCCTTTGCAGGACTCACAAATTAGCTACAAGATTAGAAATTACAATTTAGGGGCCATACAGTCTCTGGCTGCAAGAGTCTGAATCTCCCCAAATTGCTTCTGGAGGTAACATCACTATTGTGAAGCTTGAGATCAGTGCTTGGGATATTTTGCAGACCCTACACTTGGTGAATCAGCTGACACCACCCAGACCTGTAATCTGGCCCAACCGGTTCTGCCATTGTACCCAGGAACAGAAGACATTAAGAAAAACTCACTTCGACCCCCTATGATTCCATCTCCAACCTGATCAATCAGCAATCCCCACTTCCCAAGCACCTACACACCAAAGTATCTTTAAAAACTCTGATCTACGAATGCTCTGGGAGACTAATTTGAGTACTAATAAAACTCTGATCTCCCGCACAGCTGGCTCTGAGTAAATTACTCTTTTTCCATTGCAATTCCCCTGTCTTGCTAAATTGGCTCTGTCTAGGCAGTGGGAAAGGTGAACCCATTGGGCGGTTACACCACTGTTTTGTTTTAAGCCACTGATAGATGTACTGTATGGTTTTACTTTAATTTAAACTCACTATGGTTTTAGTTTGCATGTTCCTAATGGCTAACAATGTAGAACATGTTTTCATGGGCCTATTTGCCTTCTGTTCATCTTTTCAGTGAAATGTCTCATGTCTATTACCTATTTTCCAATTGGACTGTTTGCTTTGTTTACTGTAGTTATGAGAATTTTAAGAGTTCATTTTTATTCTTTGTCTTTCCTGGTTTTATTTATGACACATCTGAGACAACATGGTATAGGGTGAATAAAGTAAGCTTTATCAGGGAACAAACTATGAATCCCAGCTCTTCTCAGCCTTAGAATATCATCTGTAACTTGGAGATGATAATGCTCTTTTGTAGGGTGGCTATAAAAGACAGTGTATATACAAACCACTCCCTAGTATCCAACATACACAATGTAGATATTCAATACATTTAACTACTGTTTTATTATTTATTGACAGATCAAACATTCTGTAGCTTCTTTTCCCTCCCATCCTCTCAAGCCTTATGGTCATGTCTACCTTCGTTTTATACTGCCAACATTACAACAGTCAATACCTTCTGAAAGTACTTGCCTAGTTGCATAGAAATCTTTCCACCTAAAGAACATGTCAAATGTGCATGTTCAGCTAATAACACTGCATTAATGATTTTAAAAACATATCTAAAATACAACTCCTTAAAAATAATAATAAGGTACTGGGTTTACTACCTGCATGATATAAAATATGTACAACAAACCCCTATGACACGTGTTTATCTATGTAACAACAAACTTTCACATGTACCCCCAAACCTAAAATAAAAATTAAAACAAAAAACAAATAATGGTAATGATTTTCAAATTATGAGTATTGGCAATACATGGGCTTATTTGGGAGTATTTCCTGCAATTTATCAGAAAACAAAGGAAGATAAAGGAAGAAGAATCCAGATCTTGTTAGACCACACAGCTTACACGGTTTTTCACAAGCTGTAATTTTATCTTACGTAGTTTCATTTAGAGGGCATTAAATGTGCACGGCATGGCTCACCCTGTGTTGGATAATTTACGGACATCTTAAACAAAAAGAAAGCATGACTCCTCCTTCTGGGAAGTCGGACTTCATTTTCTATTTTCAGTTGGAGAATTTGAAAAGTTAAATTTCATTTCAATAGGACAGTATTTACTGAGACATTTAGGTAGGAAGGAAGATCTTAGCCAAGCTTATACATAAAAAGATATTACTGGAAACACTTTCAGATTTGTTTATCCTCAAATAATGTGATCTATTTTCATTTTGAAAAAAAAAGTAAAGAATTCCACAGAAAGAAATGCTTGCATGACTTTCTGAGTCATACCGTGAAGATTTTTTCCAGTAAGCTACATTATGCTGGATGCAGTTCAAAAGGGAAAATGTCAAACACACTGGGGTTCAGTCTGGCCAGTGGGTGGGTTTACTCAAGCACAGAAATCAAATATAGGCATTCAAGCCAATATCTCAGAAATGACAGAATGAATGCCAAATCAGAGCTGGAATTTTAGAAGTTATTTTTCAGCTGAATCCCACAAATACAGTATAAATGAATAATCCTTGTGAGCATTGCAATGGCATTTATTGTATTTCCTTCTTAGAATCCTAAAGTTGAGAAAGACTAGACATTATGAAATTTAACCTTTCTTTTGTACGATACCTCTGACACATCTCTAACAGATTTTCCTACTTCTGCTTAAAAACTTCTGAAAATGGAGAGCTCACTACTTTGTAGCACAGCCCTTGCCATTGTCAGATAATGGTAGGCATGGAAAAGAACCTGGAATGATATAAGCCAAGATAGTAACAGTAGTTACCTAAGGGCAGGATAAATAAGGGATTTTTTGTTGTTCTCCCGCTTGTATTTTCTAGCTTTTCTATAATGGGTTTGTGTTTTCATAATAAGTAAAAGATAAGTACTCTTTAAAACCATGAAGAATTCCAATACTAACACTGATGCTGTCCCAACTTTCCACTCTAAAAATTAAGGCAGAGTAAGATTCAATGGCTGAAAATTAGATACAAAAATTACCAATGTTCCAAAAATCTAAGACTGGGGAATATCTACTTCAGCTACATCAATATGTCAACCAAGGTATGATGATCAAATTGTTTCCAGCTAAATTGTTCTGGTCAAATAGTAAGCTACTTAATAATTCTTATGCTATGTACTCTCTGTTTCTATTAAAACATCCCAAGGATGCCAAACATTTTAGAAACTATATCACTGTGTGAGTTCTAATCAAGTTATTATTAATCTACACCACCAAATTTACTGTGTGCTACAATTGTTTAAATGGTTTTATTATTATTATTATTATTATTATGGAACTTAACATGTATCCTTGTTAAGTTTGATTGCATCACCTTGGTTCTTTTCCTTCTTACAAGGTGCTAAGCAGAGCACTTAAGAGGTTATGGGGGAAAAATTTGTTCCTGGATGAGAAAGACCATGTTCTGCAGAATTATTCATGCATCTTTGTGACTGTTCCTGCTTCCCTGACTCCTAGGTCCTTGTCCTTCCCTCCTTGTTCCCATATGTTATTAGCCAGCTCCTAGTAAATAATATGCTTTAAAACAAATCATACGTATTGAGCATCTACTAATTACCTAACGCTTCCACACAGGAAGTGTTATTCCTCAACAGCTCCCCTTATTCCTCAACAGCCCAGTTGATAGGTATCTACAGGTGCAGAAACAAGGGCTCAGTGATTAAGTATATCTTTAAGTTCCACAGTTATTCACTGACAAGAGTATCATTTGAACCTACATCTGAATGGTTTTAAGGCTAATGCTGCTTCTGGGTATTTTTTGGCCTTGGCTTCTTGCCTTTAACTTTGTCCCTCAAAATCTCAGGTAGACTCTGCCACCTCTCTGATTTCCAACACCAACCTAAGCATCCTAGTTTTTGTTTGCATTCGGATAAGGCTCTTCCTGCCTATTTAGAATTTGGATATCCAATATACAAGCATTATTTTCAAGATCTATAAGAGTTTATATTTGCTCACTTCTATTTTCTTCTGAGGCATTGATAAGATTCATGAAATACCAATAGAGAACTTTTCCAGAGTGCTATCTCTCCATAAAGATAATTTGAGCATATATTAGACAACCTACAATTCACCTTCTCGTCCATGAACATATTTTAACACATTTTGTCAAATACCTTGGTGACATCAAAGCCTACGTTTCCCTGATCTATCATTTTAGAAAAATTACTAAAAAGTAAGTCCAGTACATACTGGACTATATACTAGTTCATGTACTGGAAGAATTCAAAGATAGAACTGGGTTGATGCAGATGCTAAAGTAATGTCACCCAGACCTAGTCTCTCTTCTTGGTTCAGTGCTCCTGTATTTTGACTTCCATCTTAAGGTCCACATAATACAAGACATATGCTGGCAGCTCCCAGCCTACACCCTCCCAGGCCCACTATGTACAAATCACTTTCACTGTTTGAGAAGTTACAAGAGGCATACATCTAAGTAAGAGAGCCTTTGACCACAGAAAGGCTGTATAGTCTAATAGAGAAAGCATGTGCTTTGGTGGAAAATGGATCTGGATTTGGATCTAAGACTTATCCTTGAGCAACTTATTCAAACTTGGTGTCTTTCATTATAAAATGGAGATTCTATGTAGTTCATAGAGTTGAGGTGAAACCCTAAAATTTGAATGAAATAATGTAAATTAAGTGCCTAGTATAATGCCAGGAACATCACAGCTGCACAATGTATCAGCAAAGGCAAGTATACCAATAGTAATAATGCTAGTAGGGATATATGTTCTGTAATATTGATGTAAATTGATATACTAGTGTTTCAGAAGATTCATATCTGATTGGGTTGATGGGGCTAGAAAATATTTTATGGAGGAAATGGTATCTAAAGTGTGTCTTAAAAGGATGAGTGAGGGCCAGGAGTGGTAGCTCACGCCTCTAATCCCAACATTTTGGAAGGCCAAGGTGGGCAGATCATGAGGTCAGGAGTGCAAGACCAGCCTGACCAAATGGTGAAACCCTGTCTCTACTAAAGATACAAAAATTAGCTGGGTGTAGTGGCGCGCACCTGTAATCCCAGTTACTCAGGAGGCTGAGGCAGAAGAATCACTTGAATGTGGGAGAATCACTTGAACCTGGGAGGAGGAGGTTGCAGTGAGCAGAGATCATGCCACTGCACTCCAGCCTGGGCGACAGCACAAGACTCCATCTCAAAAAAAAAAAAAAAAAGGTGAGTGAAATGACGATAAGTAGCTCTAAGACAGCAGAGCTTAGGGCGCACTCAGAATATGACTGAAGTAGAGACCACCAGTAGGGGAGATGATTGGAGAGACAATTAGAAATGTTGATTTTGTGTGTGTGGGTTTGGATGTCAGTGAATAGTTTGTGGTCAGTTCATTGAATGAGACCCCCTGAAGTTCATCAAGCAGGAGAGTAACATGACAAAGGTTGTGTTTGAGGAAAAAGACTGACAGTGGTATACAAAATAGGTAGAAGAGCCAAGAGACAGATGGCAAAGACAAATTTGGAAACTCTTTTTTTGTTATTTATTTATTTATGAGACATAATCTCACTCTGTCGCCCAGGCTGGAGTGCAGTGGCATGATCTCGGCTCACTGCAACCTCCACCTCCTGGGTTCAAGTGATTCTCTTGCCCCAGCCTCCCGAGTAGCTGAGACTACTTATTTACAAAAGGCAAGCAGGGGAAACTGAAGACTTAATCTCAAGTAGTGCCATGGTAACAGACTGAAAAAGATATGTGTAAATAAGATTACAGAGGTAATGATATGAGATTCATCTACTGATTGAATGCTGGAAATAAAAGAAAAGAATAAAAATGTACTGGTTTTCAATTCGGAATGTCTTAGAGAATAAAGACACCATTTATAGAAATAAAGAACAAAACAAAAACAACTTAGGGATTGTAGGGGGAAAGAGGATAAATGACAATTTTAGTTTGTGACGTGGTGACTTTGAGGTACCTATAAAATATCCATATATGTATCATGTATCATGGCAGTTGAAAATATATAATTGGGGAAAAAAGAAAAATTTGGACAGAAGATAGTTTCTGTATTCTTTCATTTTTTTTTCCTCTCTTCTAATTTCTAGTTTCATGCATAATCTAAATTTCCCAAAACTCGCCGGGCCTGGTGGCTCACGCCCGTAATCCCAGCCAGCATTTTGGGAGGCCAAGGCGGGCAGATCACCTGAGGCCAGGAGTTTGAGACGAGCCTGACCAACATGGTGAAACCCCGTCTCTACTAAAAGTATAAAATTAGTCAGGCATGGTGGTGCACATCTGCAATCTCAGCTGCTTGGGAGGCTGAAGCAGGAAATCACTTGAACCCAGGAGGCAGAGGTTGCAGTGAGCCAAGATTGTGCCATTGCACTCCAGCTGGGGCAACAGGAGTGAAACTCTATCTCTAAATAAATAAATAAATAAATATCCCAAAACTCTACCAGTCTCAGGTCATATTAACAACAAAGACAACTGGCCAGGCACAGTGGCTCATGCCTATAATCTCAACACTTTGGGAGGCTGAGGTGGGTGAATCATGAGGTCAAGAGATCCAGACCATCCTGGCCAACATGGTGAAACCCCGTCTCTACTAAAAATACAAAAATTAGCTGGGCATGGTGATGCATGTCTATAGTCCCAGTCACTCTGGAGGCTGAGGCAGGAGAATCACTTGAACCTGGGAGGCGGAGGTTGCAGTGAGCTGAGATTGTGCCACTGCACTCCAGTCTGGGTGACAGAATGAGACTCCATATCTAAATAAATAAATAAATAAATAAATAAGACAACTTTTATGGGTTCTTGACAGTATGCTGACCTCAAGAAGTCTCCCCCACCCTAACCTCTACCCCCATCAAGAGAGATGGTCCAAGGTTTCCTTCTCCACAGGGGGTGGCTGCTGCTCTGTTCACCAGCAGTCACCTGCTAGTGCTCCACGAGCACACTAAAACCCTCATGTGCCACTATCACGGTCTCTAGAGGAGTAAACAGATCTTTCTCTTGCATTTCTCTTTTAAAAAGGATCTTCAGAATAGGACTACCTGTGCCTTTATGTTTTAGAGAAACTACTCATTCAGTTTACATTACAGCTTCTGCATGGAATCTACACTTAGGTCGAGCAAGGAATAACCCACAAAAATATCTTGAGCATAGATTTGTGTTCGAAGAATTCTCAAACCAAAGTCATGTCTGAGAGATCCTATCTGCAAGACACTTAGGTTTTAATAATAATTCAGTCATTTTGAATGAATGATTAAATATCACTCATTGATATTAGTCATAGTTCAATATTTCAATCAACATTTGAATCATAACACAGTGTAGGGTCCTAGCTTTACAAGGTTCATTAGAAGTTTACCATTTCATCTATTTCATCTTCAACATTTTTACATTTTAAATCTGAGAAGTAATTAAAATTAAGAATATAATATCCTTTCCTTTAGCCATGAAAGCCTCATGGCAACGCACACAGATTTATTAAATGTTTTCTTGGTGAATAAAAAGACAAATTAACTGTGATCAAAAGATTCAAGAGCAGCCATGAGACATAGAGAAAATGTTATTTTCTTTCTTAGACACACCATCATCCATAGCTCAGGTCATCTCACACTTCAGAACTTTGAGGTCTAAGCCAAGCTACAGATGCAGTGAAAATAGAAATGCCATAAAACCAGGGATGCCATAGTCCAATGTGATGCAGTAAGACCACAAAGGAACAAAGTATCAAAAAAGATGAAGCACATGTTCTCAGTGGGTTTGGTTGTAAAGATAAAGTTCACAAAGCAGAAAAAAAGTTTTACTTCTAGAAACCTTTTTTTCCAAGTGCGTTTTGCTTTTGGGACCAAGTTGCAGGTTAATTTAGGTGGCTAAATAAATCAATAAGTGATTATTCTGATGTGTACATAGCACTTCGCCTTTAAATAAAAGTTTCTTTCTTATATATTATCTTGTTTTATCTAGTTAAGGAGAGCAAAGGATGGAAGACAAAGGGGAGAAAAAAAAGGTCAGACATACAATTAAAGAATCCTAATAAAAACCGGTTGGTATGGAGTTAAAGGGTTGCTATGGATTCCAGTCAATTTTTACCTCAATGAACCATGTGTACTTTAAACTGCGGTTTAAACCTTGTGGTTTCCAGATACTGAATTTAGCAGATGCGTAATCAAAGAAGTCACCATCATACAAGGTTCTTGTGAAGTAGCTTTCTGAAGTAAGTAACTCAAACGCTCCTGATGGTGAATGTGGAGAACATCAACCCATTCATTTTGGAGAGAGGGAGCTCCCTGACTCTTACTTCCAGGAAGGAGGCCATCTTTACGCACAATCTGTTGGCCCCACTTAATTTCTTCAGTTTATTTCCCCTGGCTCAGAATCTCAAGAAAAAAATCTAAATGTTATAATGCTGCACCTGAGAGGGTTTATATCTCTCAGACGGGTAGAGCCAATGTCAAAACTATAAACCACCCGATACCTAAAATAGGCTGATAGTTTTTAAAAGTCATAACCCAAACAGAGCCCTCTGTTTACATTTCCTTATGTGAGTGAAATACCAAAGCAAACCCAGATGTCTTTGATGGGCTCTGAATTTTTAGACACACATACACACACACACTACATCCTGTCTTATACCTGAAATCTTTATCCATCCTCCCAACTCCATCCTTACCAACATGGCCATTCATGGCAACACACTGTATCTGTTTTGTGAGAATTCTAAGGGAAAGTAAATATAAAGTATAGAGGTACAGACACTTATTTGCCACTCCTTTATTTAACAAGTAATTGGTAAGTCTATGCCCCAGGCACCATATAATCAGTAGGCACTATATTACCAGCTGTTTTATGGGTTACTCATACTCTAGTAACTTGGAAATCCTGAAATAAACACAAAGTATCAGAACAAAACTGGAAATAAGATACCACTTTTTCTATTTACAGATAAGAAAATGAAGATTCAGAGATATCAAATAGATTGCCTGAGATCAGGTGCCTTTTAAATTGTAGAAGTGGGTTTTGAACCAAGGGTTCCTGATTCCAAACTCCATGCTGCACATCACTTGGACTCTTCAATAACTTTTTATGTGTCTATTGAAGTGAACCAGTATTTACTCTGATGCTTAAAAGAGAATTCTGTTTAGGGGAATGTAAACCAAATAAACAAACAACTCAATCCAGAAAAAGTTGTAGGAAATAGACAAGCAAAGCACAAAAGTCCCAATTACTCAACTAAGCAAATCATCTTAATAGAACCTGTGATTCATCTCACATTATCTGGGAAGCAATGAATAGGCAAATGGTTACCTCTCTAAGCTAGTATGAATTTACTATTTAATATTTACTTCCCAAATTCATTTCTGAATTGCAGTTCTGAATGAAATGAAGACATAATTGTCTTCTTCTCAGAACCATGAGACATTAATTTACACACACTTAAAAAATCATTTTATTGAATTAGACACTCAGATCTAATAAGCAGAGATGTACACTGTTTCTTACGCAGTTTATATCACCTTCCCTCTGGCCCTCCTCCCAGTATTATTGTTATGCTCTCTGGCTCTTGTGTACACAACAAGGCACCAAGTGATGAGTGATTCTCTAGGCCAGGATATCATTTATTGACTTTGAATGCATACAAGTTAGAAAAGAACAAATGAGCCAATGAAAACTATAACCTTATTTTTTTTAACAACTATTATGCTCATTCAAGAAATAATCAAAAGATATCAACATCAACCTAAAATTAAGAAATAAAAATTAATCTATATTAAGGAAAATACCAAACAATCCTCCATTCTACACAGAATTAATCCCAGGCTGGAAGAACATTGACATATTTTGGGAAGCCAAAAGAAAACTCTGCAAATCCAGAAAAAGCAATCTGGATGAAATGGCCAAAAAAGGGCTTTGCAGAGTTTAACACTGAAGATGGAGACAGAGTCTAATATTTCTTATCTATTATTTGAGAGGCTTTTTTATATATACAAAGAGAAGGAAATGCTGCATTTCTTGTCTAATGATTAAGAGCAAATAGGGTGAATCAGAATTTGTTAAAATTAGGTGCAGCTGCAAGTGACAAAAATGACAAAATAGCAATGGTAGAAAGTGCATTTCTCACATAAACAGAGTCTGTGGGAAGACAAGCCACGGTTAGTAAGCAACTTTACTTCCCTCCTTCCTAATGTTAGATCTTATTAGAGGTCACTCCCTCTCTGTCCGGCACTGTGCCTGGACTTACTTGCTTTCTTGCCTTACGTCTATATGTCCAGCTCTGCCTCATCTCTGCTACTCAAAGAACTCAACCCCAATGGCTGTGGGAAAGGATTACTCAATAAGCAGTTACCTATTTGGAAGAAAAATCGATCTGCATGTCCAATCAAACCATAAGCCAGAATAAATACAGATGGATTAGAGTTCTAAAGTTTTGTTTTCTTTTTTTCAAAAAAATCAAAGCATGAAAGAGATAAAATAAAAGCAAATATTGATCAACACCCTAGAAGGGATGGTCCTTCTAAGTTTCAAAGGAATAAAAGAATTCATAAAGGAAAAAAATCAATAGATTTTACTATGTAAACTTGTCTAAATTGTCTGTGTGTTAAAATATAACCAAAATTACAAGAAAATTTTTAAAACTGGGAAAACGTTTCCCTTAAACATGATAGAGAACATTTTCTATCATATTTGAAATTGCTGAAATAAATAGATAGGATAATTATTGTGGTCCACTACAGCCTCACACCTTAATATGAATGAATCCTATGAACAAAATGTTACAAAAAATGATCCACTCATGAGAGTTCAGAGTGTGATTCCATTTTTATGAAGTTCGAAAACAGGCACAACTAAATGAAATTGTTTATGAATCCCTATGCAGGTAATAAAAATATTAAGAAAAGCAGGGGATTGATGATCCAAAGTCAGGATCATGTTTTGGGTGAGGGAGGGAGGCAGGAACAGGGAAGGTGATGGTCTAGGAGGAAAAGTGGGCCTTGGGCCAGTGGGCAGGAAGGTGGATGGCAAAATAATATTTTACGTGCTGGTTCCTAAATTGAGGGCTGATTGGTTGCACAGTCCTCTGTATAATTATATTTCAAGCTGTACATATGTTTTATATACTCCTCTGTATGTACCACATATACTTCCCAATAAGAAGGGGGAAAAGATCTCAAACGATAAATGGGAAATGAATGTGTACAAAAGATCCACAAAAAATGGAAATGCCAACAACTAGCCATCTTTGGGGAAAATATCCAGCTTACTAGGAATCAAAGGTATGTAATTCCTCAATCAATACATTGTCATTTTCTGCCTAATGTTTGTGTTAATTTTTTTTTCTTTTTATAAAAACTTGATGCTCATAATGTCGTGAAAGAGTACCCTTAAACACAACTGGAGGAAGTGAAAACAACTAGGTACTATGTGTCAAAGGTCAAAATCTGTCTTTAACCTTCAACCTACAAATTCTACCTATGGAATCTGTGAAGAAATAGTCCTAAATTGGAAAGGAAAAGCAATAAATATTGGAGAATTGATATTGATACCAGCTAAGATAATTAAATGCTAATTCTCTAACATCTAATCAAAGGAAACAGCAAATAACTGTACACTTAAATGATAGTATATTACATGGATAAAATAATGCTTATAAAATTATAATAATGGAGAGTATATTATATTAAAAGAAATAAGTTGGACACTAAACTGCAAATATAGTTTGGTACATCTGTGTAGAAGTATACAAATCTTTTACCTAGAGGAGAAAAAGTCTAGAAGGAAATACATCAAAATGTTACAACTGTGATTTTCTTTACAAAGTAGAAACTATGATAAATTTTCTTTTGAAAAAATGTCCCGAATGTTCTAATTTTTAAATAATAAGAATACATCATATGCAACCTAATTCCCCTCTCTCTCTCTCTTTCTCCCTTTCTATCAAGGTTCTTTAAGGTCCTGCTGATCCTGGCCCAGTGGGATTGAACATCAGCCAGATTTCTGATTTTGCAACATTCAGTCTGAATCAAACTTTTTATATTTACATTAGCTGTGTCTTGATTTATACCTCCTTTCCAGCCTCTGATCGATGGTTTTATTTCCCAACTCACTGTTCATTTTCACTTTTCTAACTTAGTGTTGAGCTGGGCTGACCATCAATTTTCTGACATCTTTTTTGTGGCTCTGCATCAGCTCTCTTGTCCCCCAAGGACAGCCCTAATGTGCACTGCATGGCCTTTCGGGGATTTAAGGGTGCGATGATGCTCTATGTTTTAATTTTACGATAGGGCATAATTATGGTTTCTTTTGTTTCCAGTAAAGGGATTGCTATATAGTACAGAGCTACAATTAGACTACTTTTACCTTAGCATAGTGTAGTGGTTTAAAGCGTGGACTTAGATTCAAGTAGACATGAGTTTGAGTCCTCGTACTGCTGCTTAATTGTTACATGACCTTAGCAAGTTTTTTTTTTTAACCTAGTTCCTCTTCTGAAAAATATAAACTAATACCCACCTTAAAACTTTTACTGATCAAATGAGATGATCCATGTAAAACTCTTCATGCCTAGTATTTCAAAAGTATTCCTTCAGCGTTTCCATTATCATTTTCTACCTGTACAGTATCATCCCCATCACCACTTCTCACTTCAAATGTTATATTCTAATAGAAAGAAAAACGACCAATCATTTACATTTAATTATATTGCAGTTCTTTGTCTTCATTTGTACCCTGCTAAGCCAACAATTTTGCCTAAGAATGCTCTCCAAAAAACGCCACTCTCATTTCTTCTATGAAATAGATCCCTTTAAGCAAGTACAGGATTCAACAGAATCCTAAAAGGAGGTTAGGAAATGCATTGAGTGATTTACCTGCAGAGCTGGAAAGCAGAGCAACCAGTGCTGAAAGAGAATGCAAAAGCTGTCTGAAGAATTTGGAGCCAGAGTCATTGAGAACTTTTCAAGCAAACGAATCAAAGAAACAGAGCACGGAAACCTTCAAGGTCACATGCGAGACACTAGGAGGATGAATCACAAAAAATAAAAATAGCGCATATGGTTTGCCCACATGGAGTTCCTAGATTGGTGACTTTGCTTTAGCTCACTGGCTGACTCAATGAAAACCATCAGTCAGTTCTGTTGTTTTGCATTTTGAGAATATGATAATTGATTGACTGCTTCACTTTGGCCATCTTATGGGTAAGCACTATATCCCACCTTGATTATCACAGAGTAGTTGCCTGAATTACATGGTAAAAACTATGCACATTCACCTTCAATTTCTTAGCTGGAAATGCCTCCTCTTTGTGTCCTAGAAAGACCCTGTCCCTTTCAGGTTTTTTTGTTTGTTTGTTTGTTTTGTTTTTTCCTGCAGGAAATCTGAACCATCTGCTGGGGAGAAATCTGTTTCCTTGCAGGATAAAATGCTCCCTACAAATGGAAAAGCTTTTATATCCCAGGACTGTTATTCAAAACACCTTCAAGCTCAGCTTCTTACAGTGGCATCTGAAAAAAATACAAAACAACAGCTATTTCTTGTGAATAAAATCAATAGTTTCCTCACAAACTAGACTATGTGGTATACAACATAAATGGCAATTATATTTTGCATCAGGCTGAGCAGTAACAGGACTAGGCTAACAATGTTATCAGCATTTACCTTGTTAAATTCATATGCAAGGACAGAGCCTTGCTCATTTCGCATGATATCTTTCTTACCTGATTATCTGCAAGCAAATGGATGTGGTTTCTGCTCTGCCTTTCTGCCCCAAAAAGGGGCCAAAATATACACAGGCTTAGAAAAAGGCAGGTGTTTCTCCACACAATCGCCTCTGACTTGAACATATCGCACAGAAAAACCATGAAGACTCTGGGTGACATATTCTATGCTTAACTATGTGTTTAACATTTATAGGTCATTTAGTCCTCATCTGTATTATAATTTTGCTGTGTGCCATAAATGCAAAATGAGTTTTAGTGCTTTTTGATATATGACTACAGTTTATTACATTTCCATAAAGCTGTCCAATATTTACTAGGGTTTTATACCTATATTAAATGATTTTCTTCAACTGCCAAGGAGATGATATTGCCATAGTAACAGTGAAATTCTCTAAACCCCATTTTCAGGTTTCTTTGGTTTCATCCAAGTGGTACGTTTTCCATTTAACTTTGCAGTACATAAAGTCATTAAGGTGACAGTTGAGTACTTTTATGGCTGTGCTAAGAACACGGTCGGAAACTTTACCCTTGGGCCATTTGAAACAATTATTGGAAAAAGCTGCAAGAGATAGTAAATGGTTTAGGAAATTCAAATTTTCTCCTTACAGGAAAATGACAAAGGAAGAACATCTTGAAAGTTCACCTTGCCTACTGGACATCTCTCTGAGCCTCAGCAATGAGATAAAGGTGATCCCTTCTTTCCACTGTCTTACAGGCTACCCCAGTACTGGGTACCCTAAATCCTGATCCTGGGGTGCTCAATGTCAGGAAAAATTTGTACCACTGTCAACACAGGCCTCTGATCCTCTACTGGTTTTTATTTCCTTCGCAAGCTGTGAATACAGATTTTTTAAATTAAAAAAATATTTAAACAAGTAAACTTACTTGTTTTTTATCTATCCATAGACCTCCATAGTTAAACCAGAGTGAAGTAGTGAGTTCCATGGGAGCATGTACATCTCTGCCTTTTATGTTATATTCTGAGCATTAAGCACAATGTCTGGCACATAATAGGTGTTGAATAAATAAATAATTTAAGTGGATGATATAACATTCCTTCCACATGTAGGCCCTCCACCCTGTAGACCCCTGGTTAGCCAAAAAAAAAGAAAAACAAAAAATAAGACCAGGCACGGTGGCTCAGACTGGTAATCCCAGCACTTTGGGAGGCCGAGGCAGGCAGATCACAAGCTCAGGAGATCGAGACCATCCTGGATAGCATGGTGAAACCTCGTCTCTACTAAAAATACAAAAATTAGCTTGGCATGGTGGCACACACCTGTAGTCCCAGCTACTCGGGAGGCTGAGGCAGGAGAATTGCTTGAACCTGGGAAGTGGAGGTTGCAGTGAGTCGAGATCACGCCACTGCACTCCAGCCTGGGTGACAAAGTGAGACTCCACCTAAAAAAAAAAAAATACTGTTTCCCTTCAGAGGGAATAAAGCCACAATAAACTTAAATTGCTTCATTATAGGACTTCAGCAGGAAAGACTTAAAAGAAAGAAAGGCTGCAACTCCAAATGTGCCTTGTGTTTCAACCATCTCTGGGCTAGGATCCCTGTCCCAGTGCCTCCAGCCCCTCCCTGATGGCATGGTCCAGGCAGACTGGTTTATATAGAGGATGTTTCTGTCTGCGCTAATGTTGCAAACCAGCCTGCTCTTGATTCAGCTTTTGCCTTCGGTACACCCTGTACATCATGGCAGCTTGAGTCACTAAGTCATATTTCCATATTGATAGCTTTTACTATGGCAGAAAGGATGCCTCCATCCATCTCACCTATTCTATGTGTGAAGGACACTGGTTTCCTCCATGGAAAGACATAATCCATAAAGGCCTCAAAAGAGAGAGAACAATAAATCTGGCCTTGCATTTTCAGAATTGTTTTCCTATCTAAAGAAAAATAACTTTTTTTTTTTTTTTTTTTTTTTGAGACGGAGTTTCGCTCTTGTTACCCAGGCTGGAGTGCAGTGGCGCGATCTCGGCTCACGGTAAGCTCCGCCTCCTGGGTTCAGGCAATTCTCCTGCCTCAGCCTCCTGAGTAGCTGGGACTACAGGCACGCGCCACCATGCTCAGCTAATTTTTTGTATTTTTAGTAGAGATAGTGTTTCACCATGTTGACCAGGATGGTCTTGATTTCTTGACCTCGTGATCCACCCGCCTCGGCCTCCCAAAGTGCTGGGATTACAGGCGTGAGCCACCGCGCCCGGCCAAGAAAAATAACTTTTAATTAAAGTGAGTATTAAGTCAATATACTTCCAAGTTTTAAGTAAAAGGGAGAGCGTTCAGATACAAAGAAGTCCGTTACTAATACCAGGTATCTTCATGTAGAAAAATTCCTGTCATTCCAAGCAGGAAGCTGTACTAGCGGCTCTCACTAAGGCAATAGCTAGAAGAGTCAAACGCAGTGCTCAGAAGGCCGAGCAAGCCTGAGCTCTGTTCCCACAAGAAGCAGTCAGCCTGTGCCACTTCATGGCCATAGCTGTGCCGCTCACCGGGCAGCCCTCTCATTCCAATGGTCAACAAGGGAATCTAGCAAGAAAACAAGGGTAGATAGCACACCAGGAGAGAAAAGACATCTTAGCTCTCAGAGTTGATTCACAATAAACCAGAAGGGTAATTTTCACATATGAAGGACAGCATGTTAGCTGACAGATCAATAGTACTATCAGGAAGATAAAAATGTTAATAAACACTCCAAATTTCATTCTTACTGAACCACAGGAAGATGAACACAAAGGTTATGGAAGTATCCTTCCTGAATGTATTCTCCTATTTCTAAACTGAATCCCATATATCTGCTTTCTAAGATTCAAATTTATAAATAGAATATTAGTACAAGGTACTGTAATCAATTACAATAAACAGCCATAAATGACACCATGACTGATGTTTGATGAAAAAACATGAGATAACTATGTAATTTCAAATATAAGAATTGTTTTTCCAAGAAGGAACTGGAGATGTTGATTCTTTAATATCTTATTTTCAGAAGATGTGAATACTTCTATTTATTTACACCTCTTCCTCTGTTAGTTCTGCAAGAGGAAAATATCAGGGTGCACTTTCAGTATTTTATCTCATGGAGTGATTATAACGATATAATAATATTTCCTTTTGTCATATTAATAAAAAACAACAGAGCTTTGCTACAAAAATTACTATTTAATGAAAATCTATGTAATAAATACAATGTTTCTATTCTCCCCAAATTCACTCAATCTTAAAATCAATGTTAATTAAATATATAATAATAAATGGATTCAGAATGGAGAAGTAATCAAAAAATGCAACCAGTTATGGCCAACTCTATAGTGTTTAATTACTGTCATATATTACCATCTTACTGATCATTCAGCATAAATATTCAGCCAGAATCTTAGAGGGACAGAATAGTTTCTTCCTTGCAATGAGTTCCATTTTCCCTTTTACATAAACGTATATGAAGTAAACTTACTGCATTCATTTATTCAACAAATATTTATTGCCTCACCCTTTGTCTCAATTACTGTGTTATGTGTAAGAGATACATAATGAGGATAACCCAGTTCACAATCCAGGGGTAAGATAGACAGAAGGAAGTAAGTGCTAAGAGAGGTACCTAAGGCTGAAAGGAGAACATGCTTATTTGTGTCCAGAGCATCAGGGTAAAGTCCTAGGGAAGCATAACCCTCAGCGATCCTGTGCTTCTAACCTTGCCTGGCACCTATAGAAGAGTGGTTTCCAAATGATGGTCAGCAGAGCTGTGGTAGTTTTGCCATTTCATAGTAAAATGAGATATATATATATATTTTAAAATTTATTTCCATAAAGCTAGTTTTATTCCATTTGCAGACCTCCTTCATTCTGAGACAGTGCCCTTCTTACTTTTCTGTGTCTTTCCTGAGATCATGAACCACAGATGAAAGAGTTGCTTTTTCCCCTTAATTGGTCTAATAAACAGTAGGCAATTCAATGTGAGTTCTCCAAAATACTTCTAAAATTTTCCTTGTCAGTGAAATCTGAAAGTCCAGGAACCATTAGCATGGAACAAGACCAGTTGGACTATGAAGAGAGGAAGTAGGCAAGCTGGTTAATGCTTCAATTGATTGTTAACCCAAAGTAATCCAGAACAGTGGTGAATTAATCAGAAATCAATTAAGATGGGACAGCAAAAAAGGTACATATTTTGAATCTATTATATTTTAACTTAAGACATTTGTTTACTACATTAACCTATGTAGAGAGTCTTTTCTTTGACTAAAGATCTGCTGGTTAGTTTCAAGTAATTCTTGCACGAACCACACCCAAAACTCAAAACCCAGGTACCCGTTTAGTTTAGCTTTGTTTGTTTGTTTGTTTTAAGACAGAATTTCACTCTTGTTGTCCAGGCTGGAGTACAATGGCGCTATCTCAGCTCACTGCAACCTCCACCTCCTGGGTTCAAGCTATTCTCCTGCCTCAGCCTCCCAAGTAGCTGGAATTACAGGCACACCACCATGCCCAGCTAATTTTTGTATTTTTAGTAGAGATGGGGTTTCACCATGTTGGCGAGGCTGGTCTTGAACTCCTGACCTCAGGTGATCGCCCACCTTGGCCTCGCAAAGTGGTGAGATTACAGGCGTGAGCCACCACGCCCGGCCCCTGTTTAGTTTTATTAAAGGTGCACAACTCAAAGACATTTGTGAAGTAAAGAGACTTCACAATCCATCTAGAAGTTTACAATTTTCCCCCAGTTTACACAGTTTATCTCACACCTCATTTCACAGGCAATTTCGCACTACTCATCTTTCCTTTCAAAACATTCCATTTTGTTGTTATGAAAACAACTCTCTTTGTACCTATAATTAATCAGTTACATAACGTATACATAAATAATTATAATACTTAAGCAAATTTGAGAAAAAAATACAACTGACTCTTGGTATGCATGCTATTTAACAGGTAGTGACAAAAATGCATGGACCCACCAGAGCTGGGCTTCTCAACTTTAACATGCATATGAATCACCTGGAGATCCTGTTAAAATCAGATTCTGAGTCCATAATGAGGTAAGAGGCAGGACTCAACTCCAGAGGAAAGGCTCAGACACCAGACCAAATTGAGGACTAGCTAAAACAGGTTGGGGCAGAAGCACCTCCCCATAAGACATGCCCACCGGTGTGCCATGTCAGTCTACCATCTCCATGGCAACACTGGAACTTACCACCCCTTTCCATGGCAATGACCCAACAAGCCAGAAGGTACCACACTTATTCTAGAAATTTCTGCATAAACTTCTCCCTAATTTGCATATAATTAAAAGTGGGCATAAATATGACTGCAGCAAGCTTTTGAGCTTCCATTCTGGGCACAGTGCTGCTGTAAGGAGAAGTAATGAGGTAATCCTGCTCTGCAAGGAGCAGTAACTCTGCTGCTGCTGTTACTTACTGCGGCCACTTCAATAAAATTTGCTGGTGAGTTGCTATTAAACACTACCAGCTAGCTCTTGAATTCTTTCCTGGGCAAAGCCAAGAACTCTGCCAGGCTAAGCCCCAGTTTGGGTACTTGTTTGTCCTGCAGAGTTTACGTAAATCTATGTGAAACAAACTTACTGCATTCATTTATTCAACAAATATTTATTGGCTCACTCTTTGTCTCAAGTACTGTGTTATGTGTAAGTGATAGATAATGAGGATAACCTAGTTCACAATCCCCGCAAAGTGCTGGGATTACAGACATCAATAGGTCTGAGATAAGGCAGCATTTGCATTTCTAACAAGCTCCGAAGTGATGATTTTGCTGCTGGTCCACAGACCATACTTTGCTTTGCAAGGTGCAAAAATAGTGGTTCTCCTCTTAGCACCTGCCTCTCATCCTGAGCAATTCTGATTTTAGTGTCTGGAGTGAGGCCTTGGAACTAGGATTTTTAAAAGCTTGCCAGATGATTATACTGTACTAGAATGAAGATCACTATCTTGAACATTCCATGTGGTATGAGAATCAGGTCATTTATTTATTTATTTATTTATGAGATGGAGTCTCACTCTGTCACCCAGGCTGGAGTGCAGTGGCGTGACCTCCACTCACTGCAACCTCTACCTCCCGGTTCAAGCAATTCTCCTGCCTCAATCTCCCAAGTAGCTGAGATTAAAGGCGCACGTCACTGTGTCCCACTGATTTCTGTATTTTTAGTAGAGGCAGGGTTTCACCATGTTGGCCAGGCTGGTCTCAAACTCCTGACCTAAGGTGATCCACCCACCTCAGCCTCCCAAAGTGCTCAGATTACAGGTGTGGCCACTGTGCCTGGCTTCAGGTAGTCTGTTTTACAGAGGAAATGGAGAGTGTCAGTTAATCCAATGCATTAGCTCATTAATTGAAGTCAGTTACAAGAAATAACTAGCCACATAATCAGCAGATTTCACTTTCCTAGCTGACATTCCTCGAGTTCGATGTGTTTTAGGGTGATATTTTGTTTTGTTTTAGAATATAACTTCTTTTCTAACACTTCTGATTTCCCCCATATACAAATCCATTAAATTTATAATGCAAAGAAAATATACAAGTAATACAAAAAAAATTGTCTGTGAGATAATAATAATTTTTTATAAATATGTGTCCATGATCTAAAACTGTTTTGTGTGACTCATTCCACAGTAATTTTGATCCCTTGATGTAGAGCAGGGGTCAGCTGCCTATTTTTGTAAGGCTAGTTCTGGAAGTCAATAACACTCCCTACACTTCTTGTTAATGATCCCTCCTTAGATCACTTAAAATCTCTGCTAGGGAGGACACATAAAAGGTTGGCCCAGAGTTTGGCTACGGACACAATAGGAAGTGGAAATGCAGCCCGTAATAAAGGTGAGACAATGAAAAGAAAGCGAGCTCAGGAGAAATCCAGCTTTGGGAGTAATGCCCATCCAGAAATGGATTTCGTTCTTACTTTTGTGTTGTGTTTATGCCAAGCCATAGATCTTTTTAATGCAAAAGCAGTTATTTCAGCCTGAGGTCTGATCTTTCAGCAGGAGAGTTTCTAGGCAGTTTATTTCACATTATTCAAACTGGTTCTGCTAATTGATTGCCTTTTGTTTAGAGTTCAAAATGGAACATTATACTTTTCATCAATTTTCTCAGCAGTCTGCAAATGTACTATTTATTGTGTGTAAAGTTCTACTTAAGTAACATTCAATCATCTTTCCAACAAATTTCAATGAGCAATGTTCCTGGAGATGCTTAACAACCTGCAAAGCCTATTCATTGCATGAAATGCCTCTAATGATAAATTGCCAATGTAGGAGCTCTTTAGGCTTATAATTTCTTTAGATGAATTTTCTTGACAGTGTTGAAAAATGAATACCACTGTTTGCAAATGAGTATATCATGCATTCCCACCAGCTATTCTTAAAGCTGCCTTTTTCTGGGGCAATTGCATAGTGGTGTTTTGGGGAGGTGGGGTAAGGAGCATAAAACCTTAATAAAACATATGTATCAGCATTATTTTAATGTATTTTTATTTCTATTCAAAAGGCACTTCACCTGAAGCACTGGCTTCATCAAAAACTGGTAGTAGTAATTTCTATATAAACAAAATTGTTATTTACAACCTGATCATTGCCACTCTGCTTAAATAAAAACCTTCACAGCTAAAATAAAAACATTCACGCAGGTTATATAATTCTATAAAGCAGTCAAAGATCATTAAATTGGTCCAATTTTTTGTATTATATTTATATGAATTAAAGACAAAAAAGGCATTTATTGAGCATTTATTATATCAGGCACTGTCATCACCAGGTATACAAAGATAAATAAGATTGCTGTCTCAAGACAATGTGGCCATTCATAGGTGTCAGGTTCTCCTGGCAGCCTCTACTAAACCTTTAGACCAGAGGTAAATGAGAGCTATTGGTGTCCTCTCACAAAATCTCAGTACTGTTTGTATGCTACAATAAAAGCAAGTCTCAGGCCAAATTCTGCCAAGCATGCATGTATTAGTATGGACGTGAAACAATCAAATACATGTATTGTCATACAATCTGTCCCTGTAGGCTCAGTGAAGTCCTAGCTTCTGTCATTAGTCACTTAAGATAGCACCTTGCATGAAAGGTGTTCTGGTGGCAGAGGGGCCTATGTTCCAGCAGCAGGTTTCAGCTAACCATCTAATCTAGATTGTTCCTGTTAAATTGGGTGAACACAAGATTGCTGGGCTTGCCAGGTCCTCATATTCCATTCATGGAAGACAGAAGTGTTTGTACCATCTTTCTGGGTAGTGTAAGTATCTTGAATGCCATCCATTTCACCCATGAAAAAATATTTCTATCATCCCTTGATCTCAATTTAGATAGTAATTTCCAAGTGATTCAGGTGTAATAACTCTGCTAGAATGTAGACTATATGAGCTTGGAAATGCCAACTCATCACTTCTTGAGATTGTACCTACTTAGGATACTTTGTCAATCTGCCAGTAGGATGTAGAGTTTGTCACTAACTGACACACATACATATCATCTATGAAGAAGTATTTCAAATAAATTACAGGCAATAGAACTTGAGTTTCTCAACACCACAATACTTGCATGTACAAAAATCTAATCAAGTACAGAGAAGGGAAGAATATACTCAGCTTGGGGTGTTAGGGAAGCTTCACAAAGTAGGTTATGTTTGAATGGAGTCTTGAAGTTTACCAGAGAGAAAAGGGAGTTGGGCATAAAGGAATTCCAGGCTGAAACAACAGCTTGTATAAAAGCAGGAAGACAAAAAAGAATCATGCATGATTATGCATGTAGTGTAAGAAATCCAGGGTAGCTGAAACATGGAACTAGCAAGGAGGTAGGGGGAGAAGTGAATGAGAGAACATGAGGTTTTACAAACAGCAAGTAGCTTGTAGTGCCTTTGATTTCTTCCTTTCTTTTTCTTTCCATCATCACCACAGCATGAGATAGTGAAGAGAACACAGTACACCTAGTCAGAATCTGTCACTTCTTGGTCATCCAACCTTGAGCAAGTGATCTGCTGAGACTCATTCACTAAAATGTTGATTCACAGACCTAGCTAATCACTGAATCAAAATACAGTTTCCCAGGCCCCGTCCCACACCTCCCGAATCAGACTCTCTGGAGGTGGCTCCTGTAGTCTGTGCTTTTTAAGTTCCTAATTTGTGAATCACTGCCTTAAGTGCAGGAATTTGTTTTTGTTAAAAATACAGTAAGTGGATGTTATTTCTTTCAAGAAGAAAAAGGAGAGAAAAACAACCTGAAGAGTCTGAAATAGTTAAAACATAAAATCTTTAAAATCCTTTGACCAAGCTGTGGCATTTGTAGGGGGAGGGAAAGATTATCCAAAGGTAAAAGACTTTTCTCCCTTTGAAGCTATATTGGTGTGATGTGAATCAAACCATTCATGCAGAGAACAAAAGCACTTTTGACTTCAGCAGCCAGTTAAGATGGTAACTTAAATAAACAGGGAGGAAAAGAGATATGACAAAAGGTCAACTTAGTCATAGCTGCTTGAGCTTCAACTGAAGCAGTGCCCAAGACTGAACAGCTGAATTGAGTTGGCAATTATTCCCCCTTCTAGAAGTTCCCAATCTGAAGTCACCAGACCTGCGAAGTCAGTTCAGAGGAAGGTTGGGAAACTATTTTCAATATTTCAAAACTTCTACTGGATTGCTTCTCAAGTGTTGTTCAAGGAATAGTGAGGTCTAAGCCACCTGGATGATAAGGACACTGCTTGTTAAAAATGAAGATTCCGGACAGGCGCAGAGGCTCACGCCTGTAGTCCCAGCACTTTGTCAGGCCAAGGTGGGCAGATCACCAGATCAAGAGATCGAGACCATCCTGGCCAATACAGTGAAACCCCGTCTCTATTAAAAATACAAAAATTAGCCAGGTGTGGTGGCACACACCTGTAGTCCCAGGTACTCGGGAGGCTGAGGCAAGAGAATTGCTTGAACCCTGGAGGCGGAGGTTGCAGTAAGCCGAGATCACTCCACTGCACTCCAGCCTGGTGACAGAGCAAGACTCTATCTCAAAAAGAAAAAATAGAAGATTCCCAACCCAACAGATTATATTTCAGATTGTTTGGTGTGGAAACTGGATATCTGTATTTATTTTTTTTAATTAATTTTTTTTTTTTTGAGACGGAGTCTTACTCTGTCACCCAGGCTGGAGTGCAGTGTGCCATCTCGGCTGACTGCAACCGCCATCTCCCAGTTCAAGCGATTCTCCTGCCTCTGCCTCCCAAGTAGCTTGGACTACAGGAGCACACCACCATGTCTGGCTAATTTTTGCATTTTTAGTAGAGATGGATTTCACATGTTGGCCAGGCTGGTCTCAAACTCCTGATCTCAAGTGATCTGCCCGCCTTAGCCTCCCAAAGTGCTGAAATTACAGGTGTGAGCCACTGTTGCCCCGCCCAGATCTGTATTTCTTTTTAAACACTAGGTGATTATGAAAGAACTAATTTGTGATACGACAAAGAAAAATATATCTAACTAGCACCTCCATTTCCTCTTTTTTGGCTAAAACTATCAAATCATTATGGAGATTATTTCCTATGAAGGAGTCAAGGACATGTTATACCCAAATATGCCATATTGATTATTTCAAGCTGAAACATTGGAGAAACTGTAGTTTCAGGAAAAGGCTGACTTGTCTTTTCCTGTCAGGTGCAAGCCTTAAAGATTTCTTTGAGACAGATGCCATCCCACTACTAGGACAGGAGAATAGTTCTTAACATTGGAGCCTGGGACTTGGCACAGCAACAGGACTGAACTCATAAACTCTACCACTAGCTTTGCACCCCACATATACCTCCTGGTGACTCAGCAACAGGACTGAACTCATAAACTCTACCACTAGCTTTGCACCCCACATATACCTCCTGGTGACTCAGCAACAGGACTGAACTCATAAACTCTGCCACTAGCTTTGCACCCCACATATACCTCCTGGTGACTCAGCAACAGGACTGAACTCAAACTCTGCCACTAGCTTTGCACACCACATACACCTCCTGGTGACTCAGCAACAGGACTGAACTCATAAACTCTGCCACTAGCTTTGCACCCCACATACACCTCCTGGTGACTCCTCTAGAATTTACCACCCCAGCCAGATTTCTTTATCCTGTCATTTCTTCACAAATTTATTTTTGTCTAAAAATTATAAAAGCGTCTTGCTTTGGGCATTTCTTGGGACTTCAAACTCTTACGGAGATCCCCCTACATCCATGTAAAACATGCATGCTTTTCTCTTGTTAATTTGCCTTGCGTTGATTTGGCTCCCAGACCCAGCCAAAGAGCCCACAGAAAAGTTAAGGGACAGTGAAGGGCATCCCTCCCTCCCCCACACTTAGCTCACTCTAATCAGTAGTCCTAACAATCCCATATAGGTCTTCGATTGATAAAAGTAGAGAAATAAGTTATTGAATGATAAACAGTGGAGAAAGCTGTGCAGATTTGAAATTTTTTCTTCTTGTAATGTTTAATAATGTTAGAATAATAGGTCAGCTTGTTTATCCCAATTTGAAATATGTGCTTGAGAAAGATTCAGATTTGTGAATTGAGTCAAAATCTTCCTAAATTTATGTATAGTAATAAAACTCTTAAGCAGACTCAAGTTTCTCTGTATTTATAAATGTATGTCTTAGATTCATAAGTACTAAAGTATACAGAAAGCTCTGACAGCCAGTTAAAGTTTTTTAGAAGGTTTCAAATCAGTAAAATGTAGAGGCTGGGTGTGATGGCTTACATCCATAATCTCAGCACTTCAGAAGGCCAAAGGGGAGGTCACTTGCACACAGGAGTTGGAGACCAGCCTGGGCAACATGGCAAAATCCTGTCTCCACAAAAAGATTTTTAAAAATTAGCCAGGCATGGTGGTACATGCCTGTAGTCCCAGCTACTCAGGAGGCTGAGGCAGGAGGATCATCTAAACCCAGAAGGTCAAGGTGGCAGTGAGCCACGATCATGCCACTGCACTCCAGCCTGGGTGACAGAACAAGACCTTGTCTCAAAAAATAAAATAAAATAAATTAAAATGAAGAAATATAATTTAAAATGTTTAAAGGCATTTAAACAGCCAAATTTTAAATGGGACTAAGTATCATTCAAAAAAGCCATCAAAGTAGTTGCTAACATTCACTAGACTTGTAAAACACAACACAATTTTTGGACCGAATTAAAAGCCAGCAGAACTGGATATTTTTATTTGTAATTCTGTTACATTGAATATTAATTTTTTTTTTTTTTTTGAGATGGAGTTTTGCTCTTGTTGCCCAGGCTGAAGTGCAATGGCGCAATCTTGGCTTACTGCAAACCCCGCCTCCCAGGTTCAAATGATTCTCCTGCCTCGGCCTCCCAAGTAGCTGGGATTACAGGCATGTGCCACCACAGCAGGCTAATCTTGTATTTTTAGTAGAGATGGGGTTTCTCCATGCTCGCCAAGCTGGTCTCAAACTTCTGACCTCAGGTGATCCATCTGCCTTGGCCTACCAAAATGCTGGGATTATAGTCATCAGCCACCGCGCTCGGCCTGAATGTTAATTTCTACGACCAAAGAAAACCTCTGAGTAGCTTTTTCTTTACATATAACTCACCTTCAGGGCACTAACTAAAAAGTCCATTATTAACATCATTGAACAGAATCTCTTTGTCAAGAGAGGGGACCGAGGCTTGCGGCGTTTCTCATGCAGTGCACCACCTCCTTCGGGGTCAACAACAACATCAGAAGACAGCGAACTCCATTCCAGGGCCCCAGGGTGAGTCAGGGTGTCAGAATCAGCGTTTGAGGACTAGGCCTGGGTTGTAGAGGTCATTTAATCTAATCTGTAGTTGAAGAGACAAATTGAGAGCCTAGAAGGTTGACTTACCCAACATCCCCTTGCAAACAAACCAGTAGTGGAGCCAGAGTTAAATACAGTCTCAGGACTCCCAACCTGGTGTTCTCTTCAATATTAATGAATATTTCTTAAGTTATACTAACCAGGCACTTTTTCTAGACTCGGGGGTTACAACAGTAATAAAGACAAAATCTTTAACTTCTTAGAGGATGGAAGTAGATGATAAACATGTATATAGTTTTTGTGAGTTTTTTTTTTTGAGACAGAGTCTCACTCTGTCACCCAGATTAGAGTACAGTGGTGCGATCTTGGCTCACTGCAACCTCTACCTCCTGGGTTCAAGTGATTCTTGTGCCCCAGCCTCCCGAGTATCTGGGACTACAGGCATGTGCCATTATGTCCGGCTAATTTTTGTATTTTTAGTAGATACAGGGTTTCACCATGTTGGCCAGGCTGGTCTTGAACTCCCAACCTCAAGTGATCTGCCCACCTTGGCCTCATGAAGTGCTGAGATTACAAGCATAAGCCACCGCGCCCGGCCTGATAAACACACATATAAAGGAGAAAGTGTGAGTTGGTGATAAATGCTTTAAAGAAAACAAAAGATGTCATGATGGAGAGTGTGTGTCTGACAGGTGGGTGGGGGTTGGGATGTGAGACTTTTATTTAGGCTGGCCAGGAGGAAAGTCATCTCTGCAGGACTGACCTTTAAACTGGAAGTGAAAGATGAGAGAAGGCTACCAGTGCTCGGTGTAAAGGAGGAGAAAAAAAACCAAATCTTTCTTTTCTATTCTTCTAGGTGCTCAGCTGAGGCCCCTGTTACAATAGGCAGATTAACAAGAGAGACGGCTGGGCCTGGTGACTTACACCTAGAATCTCAGCACTTTGGGAGGCCAAGGCAAGTGGATCACCTGAGGTCAGGAGTTCGAGACCAGTCTGGCCAACATGGTGAAACCCCGTCTCTACTAAAAAATACGAAAATTAGCCAGGCGTGGTGGCAGGCACCTGTAATTCCAGCTACTTGGGAGGCTGATGCTGGAGAATTGCTTGAACCCAGGAGGAGGAGGTGGCAGTTAGTCATGATCAGGCCATTACACTCCAGTCTGGGTGACAAGAATGAAACTCTGTCTAGCAAAACTCTATCAAAAAAAAAAAAAGAAAGAAACAGTTTATTAACATGCAAATCATGCATGTTACACATGTTACCCAGAGACAAGTCCATAACCTTTAAGGACTCAACTTTTAGAGCATTTTTAACAAAGAACAATAAATGTGCAGAGAAATTACGGAATAAAGGAAAGTAGTTTCCGGTTTCCAAGGGCAAGGAACTGTGGGAAGGTAAACATACGGCGTAAACTAGTGGAGTTAAGAATTGTTGGCAGATTCCTCTGGTGCTGTCTCTGGGTTAAGCGTCTAGAGTCAGACCTAGGAAAGGAGAATCTAGATCCTGCCTTTAGGCAGAAAGGAGGAGGGTTGAGAGAGATTTTCTTATTTGCTGCTTCTTAATTGTCTTCAGCTCAAAGTAATTCCTGTCAAAAAGACATACTTTGGGGTGATGAATTCTGATCTCCTTCAACAGCAAAGAGCCCTGGGAAGAACATCAGGTGGTACAAATGATGACGAGAACAAAGAGGCTGGGACAGAGAAGGGCTTGGGAAGTGGGGAGGAGGAACATTAAATGTCAACATTAAAACTTGAAGGTAATGCAAAGTTACTTGGATTTTATTCTAAATGCAGTCCGAGGATGGTGAGCAAGGATGGACATAACCAGATGAACCTTTTTAAGGGAGCACTCCAGATGCTATGAGGAGAATGTTCTGTAAGGACATGAGAGTAGAAACAGGAAAACCAGCTGGGAAGCTGCTACAATCCCTCAAACAAGAATGATGGTGACTTAACTAGTGTGGTGGTATACGGCATGGGCAGAAGCCCCATCTGCATATATTTTGGAGGTAGAACCCACAGGATACACATCAGCTCATTGTTCTTTTCTGTGATTTACAGATACTTCTTGCTTCCCTCAGATGGTAAATGTATCATGGTTAGTGACAAGGCAGTGGTGATACTGTGCAGAATTTGGAATCCCCATATTTTAAAATATCAGAAAAAGAAACTCAGATCCCCAGCCCTAGACATGGCCCACCTCAATTTCCTTTGTAGCGACTCTTGGAGTGCTGGTAGTGCTCGAGAACTGTATTTTATGTGCTAATGGCTCAGGAGACAGATAGATAAAGCCGAAAAGGCTTTAGAGAGAGACAGGCCTGGATCCAGATCTGGGCACCGCAACCTACCAGCTGTGTGATGATGAGCAGACAACTTGACTTCTTTGAACCTTTGTTTGATTATCTACAAACTAGAAAGAATAGTTTTAAATATTTTAAATGAAAACGATATTTTAAAAGGCTAAAATATCTTGCACAGTGTCTGATTATACATGTGTTAGGCATTCAAGAAGGGTAGTTATTATTCTGAGCTTGTTCTCTGTGACCCCTTTCACTTTCCTGATGAGACTGTACCAGACCCAGGTAAACTGCGGCCATTTGAGCTTAAAGTTGAGTATATAATGTAAAGGTGCATTTCCTGGAAGCTTGGCGGAGCTCAATAATACTGTAAATATCTTCTGCTATGTTCACAAATACTTCAAGTAAATAGGCACTTATCACAGGGTCCTAAAACTGTGACTTTAAATTTGGTCTCCAGAGGCCTTGTGAAATTGCCTTCCTGAGTTTCACAGCCTCTAATGTTAATATTGTCTTAATCAAAACTTTCATTCTGAGAGAAAGAATCTAAAATAGGGAAAAGCCAGAGTGGGTCCCCTGTCTGCTGAAACTATCCAGGGCATAAAATAAAAACCTCAAGGTCAAGGACTATTTAACCAAGCTTAGGAGAGATATTTTCAGACTCTTATGCAAATTAAAACCACAAGATTAAATATAATTCTGGGCATAGTATTCAGACAGGACAATTCAGCAAATTCAGGCCTCTTTTCCCTGCTGAACACCTATAATTTGTCATATGTACTTAAATGTCCCTTCTTGGCAGCTTCAACTCTACACTTAATAGGAGAATAAATCATATGATAATTTGTGGGCTCTGTCCACAAATATTGCCACCTTTGGTTTTCAAGGTTTTTCGAGGTCAGAGTCTCATTTTTTAGAGTTTTATCTTTGTCATCTTAAAGGTCAATTACCTCCACTTCTTACAGATACCAACAGCCCTGCCAAGTGAGTGATTTTTTTTTTCGTTTTCAGAGACAAGATCTCCCTCTATTGCCCAATTCGCCAACAAAGCTCACTGCAGCCTTAAACTCCTGGGCTCAAGAGATCCTCCCATCTTGGCCTCCCAAGTAGCTGGGACTACAGAAGCATGCTACTGTGACCAGCTAATTATTATTATTATTATTTTCTGTGTAGGGGGTCTCACTTTGTTGCTCAGGCTGTTCTCAAACTCCTGGCTTTAAGCAGTCCTCCTGCCTCAGTCTCCCAAAGTGCTTGGATTACAGGCGTGAGCCACTGCACCCAGCAGAGTAATTTTCAATTGTATTTCCATTAGTCTTTCCTGTCTCAAAGCTCCATATCCACATAAGGAATTGACACCCCCTTTGATCTTCTAAGAATCTTGCAAACATGATTACCAACTAATCTTAAATACTACCCAAGCATACGATGTGTTAGGACTGCACAGTGATATTTCTTCTTTCCTTTCCACAGCACGGCACAACATCGGCAAAAAGAAACTAGCAGAGAGTAATGACACTGTCATTACATACAGTTCATCATGTGGATTCCAATATCTTATGGGTTGCATGAAATTAGTTCATCTATATGGATTAATTCCTTTCAAGATGGTTTTTAGTCAAGTTCCTCTCAAAAACATACTTGTGCAGAGATTTCATTGTTCTGATCATTCTTAATATACCCTCTGCTGTTTTGCCAAAAATAACAACTAATATTCACATAATGTCGACCATATGCTGGGCACTGTTTAAAGACCTTACATATAGAAACTCATTTAATCCTCATCAAAATTCTATAAGGAAAGTACTGTTATTATCTCATTTTACAGATGGTGAATTATGAAATAGCAAATAAGTAATCTGCAGAATGTCACCAGTTATGAAGTGAAACTCAATTGGTCTGGCTCTATAAACAAAACTCTTAGCCTCTGCACTGGGGTTTTTCAGCTGTAGCACTACTGACAGTAGTAGTCATTGGACCAGATAATTCTTTGTTGTGGAGCGATGTCTTGTGTGTTGCAGGCTGACTAGCAACATCCTTGGCCTCCAACCACTAGATGTCAGTAGCAGTAATACCATACTGCCTGCATTGTGACAACCAAAAATGTCTCCTGACACTGCTCAGTATCCCTGGGAGGCATGCTATTACTACCCATTAAGATTCACTGCCCTATACCATATTGCTACTGCAAATGAATAACTATGTTTACAGTTGTAGGAAAAAGTTAAAATGCAAGGATTAATAGCATTAATCAAATGAATCCTTACCCACTGTAATTAATATTGACAGTAGACTTTGCTGTCTTTGTTCCTTCTTCTCTTGTCTTTTTCTAAATTGGAAAATTGCTCACCTAAGATCCTCAGCTGGCTCAGCTGGAGATTTTGCTCATCCCTTTAAGGCTATAACTGAGACATTGAAAGAAGTGTGCAGCTTCTTTTTATTATTATTATTGCACTTTAAGTTCTGGGGTACAAGTGCAGAACATGCAGGTTTGTTACATAGGTATACATGTGCCATGGTGGTTTGCTGCATCCATCAATCCATCATCTACATTAGGTTTTTCTCCTAATGCTATCCCTCCCCTACCCCTCCAACCTTCTACAGAACCCGGTGTGTGATATTCCCCTCCCTGTGTCCATGTGTTCTCATTGTTCAGCTCCCACTTATGAGTGAGAACATATGATGTTTGGTTTTCTGTTCCTGTGTTAGTTTGCTGAGAATGATGGTTTCCAGCTTCATCCATGTCCCTGCAAAAGACATGAACTCATCCTTTTTTATGGCTGCATAGTATTCCATGGTGTATATGTGCCAAATTTTCTTTATCTAGTCTATCATTGATGGGCATTTGGGTGGTTCTAAGTCTTTGCTATTGTGAACAGTACTGCAATGAACATACCTGTGCATGTGTCTTTATAATAGAATGATTTATAATCTTTTGGATATATAACCAGTAATGGGATTACTGGGTCAAATGGTATTTCTAGTTCTAGAACCTTGAGGAATCATCACACTGTCTTCCACAATGGTTGAACTAATTTACACTCCCACCAACAGTGTAAAAGCGTTCCTATTTCTCCACATCCTCTCCAGCATCTGTTGTTTCCAGACTTTTTAATGATTGCCATTTTAAGTGGAGTGAGATGGTATCTCACTGTGGTTTTGATTTGCATTTCTCTAATGACCAGTGATGATGAGCTTTTTTTCATATGTTTGTTGGCTGCGTACCATTCAGGACATAGGCGTGGGCAAAAACTTCATGACTAAAACACCAAAAGCAATGACAACAAAATCAAAATTGACAAATGGGATCTGATTAAACTAAAGAGCTTCTGCACAGCAAAAGAAACTATCATCAGAGTGAATAAGCAACCTACAGAATTGCAGAAAATTTCTGCAATCTGTCCATCTGACAAAGGGCTAATATCCAGAATCTACAAAACACTTAAACAAATTTACAAGAGAAAAACAACCCCATCAAAAAGTGGGTGAAGGATATGAACAGACACTTCTCAAAAGAGGTGTGCAGCTTCTTAAGCAGTAACTGAGGTCGATCTCAAAAAAATGCACGAGACACCTCAAAATCCTTTTACAACTTTGAAGGTGTGAGGAGAGGCAAGCACAAACAGAACTTCATGTTCCCTTAAAAAGGAAAGTTATTTTCCCTTTCCACCTGCAGCAGGCTATTGCTGCCTTGTTCCCTAAATAGCAGATTAAAACGTTCTGTGGTTCATGGGACTGCAAAGGTTTATGTGCTTACATGGTGCCACTCAGGTTCTCCCTGAATGCTGTGCACAGAAAAGCATTGAGAACACAACACTTTTCACAGCTTTTGCATGTTTTCTGGGACTAAAAATATTGGGTTGAAAATAAAGAAGACTTTGGCTGGACACAACGGTGGCTCACACCTACAATCCCAGCATTTTGGGAGGCGAGGCAGGTGGATCACCTGAGGTCAGGAGTTTGAGATCAACCTGACCAACATGGAGAAACCTGTCTCTACTAAAAACACAAAATTAGTTAGGCATGGTGGCGCATGCCTGTAATCCCAGCTACTTAGGAGGCTGAGGTAGGAGAATCACTTGAACCTGGAAGGTGGAGGTTGCGGTGAGCCGAGATCGCGCCATTGCACTCCAGCCTGGGCAACAAGAGCAAAACTCCATCTCAAAAAAAAAAAAAAAGGAGAAAAGAAAGAAAGAAAATAAGGAAGACTTTTTCTTAGCTTTTCAAATCTCCATAGCCAAAAGGATGCCTTTGGTAATCTTAGAAAGTGTTGCCAAAGGGAACATGCCTCATGGCCAATGTCTAGTGAATAGGCAGGAGATTGTACCTGATCAGTAAACAATGGTGGAGTTGTTTTCATGGGGCATGTTTTCCATGGACCCAACCCAAGCAAATTAAACCATACATAAACCACCAGCCAATATGATATCTTTAAGACATCAGACTATGCTCAATCAGAATAAAAACATCCAACTGGGTGTTTTTGATAGCTTTTGAAAGTCCTTATGCTGCTAGAATTTTTCCCTTAAGGTAATGACTTTGTCCAATATTGTTGCAGTGTGCATTGTTGAGGATTTGCCATGTGCTAGGAACTATTATTCTAGTTCTTCCCCCACCCACAACTTCCCTGGCAGATACTACAGTGAAAATTTCAGTGAGGTAGCAATCAAGGAATCTCAGGTTCCATCGCTCATGCTAACAACACATTGTAACCTTGATTAAACTACTTCAATGAGAATCAGATTCCTCAACCACACAGTGAAAAGTTTGGATTGTTAAAAAAAAAATGTAAGATTTCCTACAAGTCTACAATTCTATGATTCTTTAAGTTAATTTTTTAGCTAACATGTATCGCACTCTTATGATTACATGCAATTCACTGTTCTAAATACCTTCCATGTATTATTATATTTTATAACAACCGTGTAAGACAGTTACTATGCTTACCATGTTAAAAATGAGGAATAATTCTATCATCTAGTTCAATGCACTGTATCACCAAGGGGAAGTCTACCATTCAGGTGGAATGAGAATCATGCTAAACAGTACACAGCATAAGGCAGGTGACACAGCCAACCACTGACCTCTCTCAGCACCTATCACAGGTCCTAGCACCTAAAAGGAAGTCAATAAATACTGATTAGATATGTAAGTGAAGGAATAAAATTTAGTATCATTTCTATAAAATGTATCAAGAAAGATGGGCAGCTATAGTTTGCAAGCTTAGAACTTACCCAAAAGTCCATATGCTGTGTTCTTTAGTTTAGAACTAAACACTGAGGCTTTAGTTCTCCTATGAGTTTTTGATGTGTCAAGATTACCCTTCATTTGCTTTTTAAAAATAAATGTATTTGCATGATGGAAGAATTTTAAAAATAAAATTTTCACTGTGGCTTCTCACTGATAATTCTGGAACGCATGGGAATTTTAATTTTCTAATCCTGGTTCATATAATCAGGGAGTACATTTTTAAGGAACTGTGTTTAATTGCAATCTTATTTTAAAATGTTTCACAAAAAAATAAAAATTTTGGTTAACTATCTCGGAAATCATGCTTTTGTCAGATGAAATAATTATGTTTTTCGATAATTTTGGCAAACATTGAAAGGGAAAACGTGCTCTAGATAAGGAAAAATTCAAGAGCAAGTAATAGCTTATTTAACTTCAAATAAAATGCTATTCTATCCTTTTTGTATGCCTGAAATGTTTCCTAAAAGCAAAAAAAAAAAAAAAAAAAATTAAAATGTATCAATAAAAAATTTAAGTGAGAGCTCAAAATATAATAATTTGCTGTTGTTATTCTTAGAATTAATGTTTTCTGTTATTTTCATTTGATGGTAATAACATATAGAAAGTGTTGCAGGCTCTATGTCAAGGCCAAGATTGACCACTACAGAATGTGCATTCAAAAAGAGTGAGAAGGACTGGCGCCATGGCTCACGCCTGTAATCCCAGCACTTTGGGAGGTGTAGGTGAGCAAATCATGAGGTCAGCCTGGCTAACATGGCAAAACACCCTCTCTAACAAAAATGCAAAAAAATTAGCTTGGCATGGTGGCACGTGCCTGTAGACCCAGCTACTCGGGAGGCTGAGGCAGGGGAATCTTGAACTGGGAGGCAGAGGTTGCAGTGAGCTGAGATCATGCCACTGCACTCCAGCCTAGGCGACAGAGTGAGACTCCATTTCAAAAAAAAAAAGGCAAGGCACGGTGCCTCACGTCTGCAATCCTAACACTTTGAGAGGCTAAGGTGGGTGGATCACCTGAGGTCAGGAGTTTGAGACCAGCCCAGCCAACATGGGAAACCCCTGTCTCTACTAAAAATAAAAAAATTAGCTGGGCATGGTGGCAGGTGCCTGTAATCCCAGCTACTGGAGAGGCTAAGGCAGGAGAATCGCTTGAACCTGGGAGGTGGAGGTTGCAGTAAACTGAGATTGCACCATTGCACTCCAGCCTGGGCAACAAGAGCAAAACTCCGTCTCAAGTAAATAAATAAATAAATAGTGGGAAGAGTAGAAGAATGAGTAATAGCCAGATCTTATTTCTAAGAATCCATTAAAAAAATATGTTTTTAAAAAAGATCAACCCAAAGTGATTCTATATTGCCAGATCTTGTAAACTTTATGTGTCATAAAAACGATGAGGTCGGCTGGGCACCTTGGTGCACACCTGTAATCTCAGAACTCTGAGAGGCCAAGGGGGCAGATCTCAAGGTCAAGAAATCGAGACCATCTTGGCCAACGTGGTAAAACCCCGTCTCTACTAAAAATACAAAAATTCACTGGCCATGGTGGTACGCGCCTGTAGTCCCAGCTACTCTGGAGGCTGAGGCAGGAGAATCACTTGGGAGGCGAAGGTTGTAGTGAGCCGAGATTGCGCCACTGCACTCCAGGCTGGCAACAGAGCAAGACTCCCCATCAAAAAAAAATGAGGTCTACCACATTCAGAAACATGTATTTCTAATCTATAAATTTTTATGATGATATGTATTTGTTTGTCATTTATGTGCCATGTAGAAAAGTAACTAAGATACTCACTGGACCCAGTTCCTTCAGAACAAAGCTTTTATTCCCTTTAGTTTGGATGATAACCATAGATTCTATAACCCAATGATCAAAGATAAAAGAAACTGAGATTCAAAACTGACAACATTGGCCTTTGGGAAAAAAATTCTCTAGCTACTATACTCCTTCACAGAATGTTTAACCTCTTTTGGTTGACTCTCCAAAGATTCCACCCTTAATAAAGCGATTTTCTATAGCCAGAATTAACCCTTACATAGCTTTATAAAAACCCAAATTAGACTTTCCACATAGAAAATGTTCAGTAAAAGATTTGGACTAATAAAGGATTTGGTTTTGGTCCATAGAAGACATGAAAATGACTATTTTCTACTAGCCCATTTATTCAATCATCTATTCCTTCAACAAATATTTATTGACTGCCTTCTATACTCCAGTCACTGTGCTAGGCGCTGTGGGTACAGCAATAGACAAAACATAGCCCTTAGTCTTGACCTAATAGAAAAGATAAATAAGAGCAGATCCAATTACAATAGTTAGTGTATATGTTCTATGACCTGTGCTGGCACCTCACCCAGTCTCCAGCAGCCCAAGATTTCCCAGAGGAAATTCCATCTATGCTGACAAGGACCAGTAGAAGTAACCCAAGGGGAAATGGCAGCATGGGGAGGAGGTGAGACCAGGCAGAAAGTTGTTTCAGATAGAGAAAATGAGATTAGCAGATAGATGGAGCGTGGAGCATTCCAGAAACACAGCTGCCTCTCACTCCTGGGCAAGGAGATTTTTCTCCCACTGCTATATCCTATTTACAACCTCTCTTGATGTAGACAGGATAGTTAAGACAACATCTGTGAGCTTATACCATATTTAGATGCAATTCTTTTTTCGGCTCTCAAATTTGGTGACAATATTATTTCCTTTTGCATTTCTTCTCCCTTATGCCATGTTCTGCCCCTCCCAGGGACCTCTGCAGTCTGACTCCTTTGCAATCTCCAGCTGCCTTCTGACTACGTCATTATCACCATCGAAGGGCTAATGAGACTGGACAGGAGGGCTGGTGCCTTCCATACTGGTGCTTAAGTTTGACTCCCAGCTGCCTGCATTTCTCTGGCTCACAGAATTCCACTGTTCTCCTTTCAGGAAGAAAAGGATTACGAGATTAGCTTCATAATACCATTTCCAGCCTACCATATATAGTAAGAGGAAGCAATTAAATGTGACTTCTGTGACAGCCTTTCAATGTTCAGCCAGACTCCCCACTAGGGTATCTGTCTGGAGGGAGGCATCAGGGACTTCAAACACGTAGATGAGGTCAAGGAGTGTATAATCACAGCCAAGTGCTATGGAGTCTACCATCCTTTTTAGCCTCCTGCCGCAAATGGCAACCAGTGTGTGAATAAGGCACAAAACAGTTGCTTAAGTTAGAAAGCCAACATTGTAGGGACTCTGGAAGTCTAGTTTCCGTGGGTAGTGCAAAAAGAGAATCTTCGAAGTAAATAGAGTCAAACAGCTTTAGGAAGCACTGTTAACCATGTCCCCAGCTAGCCTTGATTTCAGCTGTGTTGGAAAAAGAAAAGAAACACATTTGTCAGAATCCCACCTTTTTTTTTTTTTTTTTTTTTTTTTTTTTTTCAAAACAGCCACTCCAAGAAGCCTTCCCGAAAAAGCATGCAGTCAGAATGGTTGCTGGCAACAATGAATCACGGAGCTTTCTGGGGTACAAGAAGAAAAGCAAATGCTTTCTCAAACCATTACCTTCTCAAGGAAGGTGGATAGACCTAAAAGCAAACTCAAGCTCTCCACTGGTGTTTTGAGCTCATAAATGGAGAAAGAGTATTTTATTTAGGTGAACATTTTGAGATGTGGGTTGGCAAAGGAGGGCTTACTTACAATGGAATTTAAAGGAGTTGATTTGCTGTGCATCATAAAGAGAGGAGAATTTGGCAACTCTGGGAACTCTAAAGTATAGAAGGAGGACTGGGCCTAGGAGTCGAGGCAAATTCCCCAGCTTCAGGAAACCATTACAGCTGCAGAGAAGCTTTGGCCCAGGCTTTAGTGTTCTTGTATCTCTCTCTTAAGAGGAGGGATGTCTGTTGACCTTGGAAAAGAAATGAGGCATGAAGCTGGGACAAGAGCCCATTAGTCCCACATGGTTCTAGCCGGTACAGCACAGAGCCCTGGCAAACTAGAAGTTAGAAAGGACTCGGATGAAAAGGGGGAAAGGAAAGGAGAAGTTAGCAAAATGGTGAACGGTGCTGTAGAGAGTGGCTTGACAGCAGGGGAAGCAAGTTCTCTGAGGCAGAATGGCGGAAAGAAGTTCTGGAAGTGGGAGAGCTAATAAATATTCCATTTTAAATAGCTAGCTTTTTTGCAATATAAACTCCTCCTTAAAATATCAGTGAAATCTGCTGCACATACAAGGACTTTGAGTGAGTGACTCTCTGGGAAACCAAGAGAAGTGGTTCATATCCAGGTCCGCATTCATGTGAAACAAAACAAGAATGGTATAGACAGGAGAGGGAGGAAAAAAAAAAAACCGTAACATGTGCAGGACCCACAAAACAGAGATAAGGCCATAACAGATAAACCCTCCAGAATGTGCATAATCCTGTGTCATGAATCGGACTTTTCTCAATTCTAGAATGGGGTATGGAGTAGTTAATCTTATCTAGACCTCAGGGGCAGGTGACCCAGCTAACTCTCACTCAAGTGAGATAGATATATATATAGATATATCTATATATATATATATCTATATATAGATATATATATATAGATAGATAGATATATAGATATAGTGATTCTGCTGAGGCTTATGTGAAGTGATTTGAAGGATGCAACAAGAATCTCCTAAATAAAATATCTAATATTTCCTCATGGCTCGTGCCAGAGCCTGAAATCAACGCTGTCATCATTCTTTCAGGGTGAAGCATGAAAATCTTCCCTTAAAATGCAATCGTACGCTCACATCTATTAAGATCTCTACCATCAAAAAAAAAAAAAAAAAAAAAAATCCCAGAAAACAACAAGTGTTAGCAGGGATGTAAAGAAGTTGGAACTCTTGTGCACTGTTTATTGCATTATAAAAATGGTGCAGCCACTATGGAAAAGTGTGGCTGCTCTTTAAAAAGTTACACATAGAACTATGATATAGTCCAGAAATCCCATTTCTGGATATATTTCCAAAACAATTGAAAGCAAAATCTCAAAGAAATACATCAACACTCATGTTCTTAGCAGCACTAGTACCAATAGCAAAGAGGTAGAAGCAACCCAAATGTCCCTTCATAGATGAATGGTTAAACAGAATGTGCTATGTACATGCGATGGAATACCAGGCTGCCTTAAGAAGGAAGGACATCTTGTCAGGTGCTAAGACAGGAATGAACCTTGAGAACAGTATGCTAAGTAAGATAGGCCAGTCACAAAAGACAATAACTGGATGATTTCACTTAGATGAGGTATCTAGTCAAATTTATAGATATGAAAATGTAGAATGGTGGTTACCAGGGGTTGGGAGAAGGGGGAAGGAATTGTTTAATAACTACAGAGGTTCAGTTCTGCAAGATGAAAACCTTCCGGGGATCCATTTCACACCATTGTGGATATACTGAACACTACTGAACTGTCCACTTAAAAATGGCTAAGTTGATAAATTGTATGATATGTTTTTTAACCACGATAAAAATGCACCCATCTTCTGTATAACAGGTCATCTTAAACCATCCGCCTTTACACTTTGTTATAAATTCATTTATCAGATTAGCTTCATTCCCTGAAGGACAGATATGTCAGTTTTGATAAAGAAGAGAGTCAAAAGGGTATTAGGAAACGGAGGCTCAGGGCATCATAGAAGTCTCTGGGCATCTGGGAAGAGGACCAGGCACAGAAGCTAGGTAGCTAATGTGGAGCAGAGCGGGGGCTGCAGAAGCATGCAAGAGAGAGAGGGGGGCAGCACAAAGACATGAGAAAATGCACTAAAAATACATTGTTTCTCATAGTTTCCCTGAAGCTGCTATCCTTGGGTGACCTCAAGAACTTACAGGCAGTGAAAAGTTGCCTTTGCAAAGGCTGCCCTGAGAGACTCTCAGAATAACACGGCTTGAAGGGCCCTTCTGGCTAGCGCACCACAGCTGGGTTTCCAAGACCGCAAAGGCAGACTGAAACTTTCTCCATTAGCTGTGAGTGCGCCCTGCTGAACCTTGTGGGCCCAGATGGTGCTTATTTTTAGGCACCGTCCTCTTTCCATGACTGACTGGGAACTGTAAAGTATGGAGCTGGGTTTAGGAGCCAAGGCAAAGTCTCTATTTTCGGGAAAGCATTACAGCTGGGGAGAAGCTTTGGCTCAGCAGTCTTCTGGGTTCCTGCCCCTCTGTTAAAGGGAGAGACGTCTGTTCACCTTAAGCACAAACAGGGGCATGGACTTGGGGCTGAGGAAGCCCTGAGAACATATCAACCCCAAATGGCTACAGCTGGTGCAACAGGAGCCCCGGCGAAGAGCTGCTGCTTGACTGTTACCCCAGTGCTGCCCCTGATGGGATGATTCTGCACTGATGGGCTTTCAGCGCTGTCTGGGCCTGCCTGGGCCACTCATCCACCCATGGGCAGGACTTTGAGCCTCCAACTTTCATCTGGCTCTTCGCTCCAGGCTTTGCCCACACTGCATGAAGCCCAGTCTAGCATGAAGCTCTCATGTCCTCAGAAGCCACCTGGCAGAGAAGCTCAGTGCGTGCAGAAAAGAAGTACAAGGTTTTCTGAGCGTTCACTCAGTAAATACAGTGACACACGTACAGACTACGAACCTCAGTCCATTCACTTGGGTATGCAAAAAGGTGTGCGTTACCTATTCTTTATGTTCTTGAAATCAGTGTAATTCTGACTCCAAGCTCCATTCCTGCTAGACCTGGAAGAAGTTAAACCTATGCTTTGTTGGGTTTCCTCCTACAAATGTGTAAAGGTCCTGGGGTCTTACTAGCTTCAAGATGGGGAATTCCCTCAAGTTGTCAGTTGCAGGTCCACACTGGCTGTGGCTGAGACGCCCATTATCCCAGGTTCTGCTGCCTTCTTTGCCAAGGCTAGAAATCTCAGATGAAACAGGGGAACACAAGCGGGAGAACCCAAGCCTCCTACAGGTGCCCTTCCTGTCAACACTTCCCTCCTGAGGCTTGTCACAACCTGAGTAGGGTACAAATTCTGAGAGTAGGACTCTCTCTCCCTCCCAGTCACGAGAAATCTCTCCTTCCAGCCTTGTTCTTTCTCAGAAGGCCTGTTCCACTCCAGCCCCCTCCAGGACACGCTTCAGCCCTTTAGGATCTTAGGACAGAGTCTTGAATTTCATTAAAGCTTTTTCTGCTTTCAACCCTGATAAATCCCTGAGATTAAAAAATCGCAAAGCTTGGCCAACATTAGGGGTTAGAATCTCCATTTGAAATAAAGCATAGGTAGGCTGAGTGATGTGTACCATGTGTTGAAGGCAAAACCTAGACAAAGAAGCCAGGTCTGCTGATTGTAGGCAAGTGTCCTGTCCAGGATGCCACAACATCGCAAGTCAGAGAGCATGCAGCAAATGCTAGTTTGGTTACCAGCAGGCAAAAAACTGAAGACTCACTTGTGTTTTATTATCAACACTGAGGAAGCTGAATAAAACCAGCTAGTGGTGGGCAGAGAGCCAGCATTGGCTTGATTAGATATAAACTCTGTGGTTACCAGCCAGTGCCATCCAGGGAGAGCCTGAATCTGGAGGAGCGGCTGTGCTGCCAATGCAGCCAGCACCTGTGTTTGACTATTTCTACTGCTCATTTCAAGCAAACAGGCAGTGACGCAAGAAAGGCAGGAAAGAGGACTCTCTGAGCCTGACATCTGGTGAGGCCAAGTTTTACTGAGCATGCACATTGCTTGTCTTCCATCTTGAGGGTAGACCACTTGCTCCTCTGTCAGAAGCTCTCCTAACTAGACACTAGAAGATCACACCTGTAATCCCAGCACTTTGGGAGGCCAAGGCAGATGGATCACCTGAGGTCAAGAGTTCAAGACCAGCCTGGCCAACCTGGTGGAGCCCCGTCTCTACTAAAAATACAAGAAAAATTAGCTGGGCATGGGGGTGTGTGCCTGTAGTCCCAGCTACTCAGGAGAAGTTGTTGTATTTTGGAAACAAATGCTAAGTAATGGGTTGATTTCTTGTTGTTTATCTCTCTGAAGTCAGCTTCGCATATTTAGGGGCTGGAAGGGATTCGGGGGCAGGACTGTTGGAAGCTACAGCAGGAGGGTGGCCCTCCTCTGACTTTTTTACAGAGCATCTCACTTCCCTCTGGACACCTCCAACCTTCTTGTCCCCGGCATCACCACGCTACCTTACTCCCTTTCTCAGACTGCCACCCAGACTTAAACTTTCCAGGCACTGTCTTAAGCATAAAAATGATACTGCCTTCCTCATCCTCATCAAAACTGCCATTTTCTGGATGTCATGCTTTGTAGAATGGGGTGTCGGTGGTGAATGGGCTCACATAAATAATTCATTCTAAAACATGAGTCTTGCCAATATTGTTATATAAAAGAAACTCTCCAATGGAGTATAAACTTCACCATGAACTTGAGAATCTGTGTCAGCTTTGTTCACTACCGTGATTTGATAGAAAATTATCTCATTAAACCAAACAAAGCAGGCCAGTAATAATAATATGGTTGAAAATGAGCCTCAAGAGAAATATTTTGTACCACTTGCCAAATTTGGAATGTAATACATTATTTTGCTATTGTTGAAATCCTCAGCAATAATAACAATGTTGAAAAAGTACTTTCTCAGAAGGGATGGTAATTTCATAATTTAACCCTAATGTACTTGTATACAGAAAATGAATCATATATTGAGCTCCAAAAGAAATAAGCCGCATGGGGCAAAAGAGATACTATCAGGGGAAGGTCAGGTCATTAATAGACAACAGGCCTGAGATAAAATAAACATGGTCTTATGCAGAATTTTTTAAACATCATGTAATCAGCATTGTGGAATCAATTCCATGACTTTTAACCAAACTTTTCTTTCTAATCGTATGAAATGGAATGCAATAAACTATACCACAGATAGTAAGGTCAGTATACACCTGTATATAATATATATGAGTTTGAATAATATAAAATATAACTATGGCTGAGGATTGTGGTTTGAAAGCTATAAGTTCAAGGCACTAGTTTTAAACTATTTTTTTTTTTTAGACGGATCCTCGCTCTGTCGCCAGGCTGGAGTGCAGTGGCATGATCTTGGCTGACTGCAACCTCTGCCTCCTGGGTTCAAGTGATTCTATTTCAGCCTCCAGAGTAGCTGGGACTACAGGTGGGTGCCACCACACCTGGCTACTTTTTTTGTGGTTTTGGTAGAGACAGGGTTTCACCATGTTGGCCAGGATAGTCTCGAACTCCTGACCTCGTGATCTGCCCACTTTGGCCTCCCAAAGTGCTGGGATTACAGGCATGAGCCACAATGCCCAGCCTTAAACTATTTTTAAGCTCAGAATTCTTATGTGGAAGCTTAAATGTAAAATAGATCAACAAATCTGACAGGCACTGGTGAAGGGGGCAGGATTTGGCTCTGTCAGCTCACTATATTCCACCTTCCTGTGAGCAGCAGAATTTTGAAAACTACTTGTTCAGAAATTACAGTCTGTCAGTTCCCCTGGTATAAGCATCAAACTGATTCTTAGCATTGAGGTTTGAGGGACCCAATAATAACACCACCTATCCCACCCAAATTCTGAATTAATTGAAAGAGACAATGGGGTCAAACAGATGAGGGTCAAGTATCAACAAAATACTAATAAAGGCTAGATTGGGGACTGTACTTAAGTGCAGGGTATCAGTGGATTTATTAATTTAAATGGTAGAATTAGATAGACCTATGCAGTCACGGCAGCACTGGAAACCTGGAAGGACCCAACCCTAACTCCCACTCAGAGTCAGAGGCTCAGAATAGACAAGCCCATCCCAAGAGCAAAGGGATGGGAAGGGCTAAGCTGACATGCCCAGTTCAGAGAAGCCGGCAGTGCTACATTAATTGATACCTCTCCACAAGGAAATAAGAAGCAGGTGGAAAAGAAGTTCCTCTCCATGACACTTAGCAAAATGAAGTACACTTTTTCTTCATAGCACTTACTGCAATTAGAATTAACGTCTGCCTCCCTTAATAGACTATAGACTTTTTGAAGGCAGTGGCTATATCTATTCGATACAATGTTATGTTGCCAGCATCTAGCACACATTACATGCTCAATAAATGCATGCTGCATGAAGAAGACTAATGTAAAAATACTGTCAATATAATAGAACACCTATACCCCACTTTCAATACCAAGGCATTTGAGAGTTGAATCATATTCATTCAATGTCAAGCAAAACTGAGGCAGGCCTACTCTTGAGAGTATTTGAAAGATTGTATTTGTTCACCCTGGTGAACAAAGAAAAAAATTAACCCTGGCAGGGCATGGTGGCTCATGCCTGTAATCCCAGCACTTTGGGAGGCCAAAGCAGATGAATCACCTGAGGTCAGGAGTTCAAGACCAGCCTGGTCAACATGGTGTAACCCTGTCTCTATTAAAAATAGAAAAAAAAAATTAGCTGGGCATGGTGGTGCATGCCTGTGGTCCCAGCTACTCAGGAGGCTGAGGCAGGAGAATCACTTGAACCTGGGTGGCAGGGGTTGCATTAAGTCAAGATCATGCCACCGCACTGTAGCCTGGCAACAGAGTGAGACTCTGTCTTACAAAAAAACCCAAAAACAAACAACAAAAAACTAGTCCTACTCAAGGAAAATAAGCTGTGAAAAAGTAGGAAATCTACGCCCATGTGAAAGAACAACCACAGCAAAGCTTTCCTCTTCTGGAAAGTCTATTAGGTTCCTAGAAGAAAGGCCTTTCTCTCATGTGGTCTCAAACTCTTCTCTGTGAGTAAACTATAAATCACTTCTTTAATCTTCTGTGAGAAAACAACTTTTGACTTATCAAGCCTACCTTTTAACGTAGCTTGTACCTACCAAATCTACAAGGTGATGAAGTTGTTATAATCAATGAATCCAAGAGAAGTAGCTATTTAAATAATAAGAATTGTAGCCCTGTTTCCTCATGCCATAGGTCCATGCTCTTAGGGGGCATTAGGTCTCCAGCCACTAAAGAGTCTCATTCACAACAGCAGAATGTGAAGTCAAGTGAGAATGTACAGAAACACTAAGCACGGCTCTCAGCCAAAAATCTCTCCTTTATTCATCCCATATTACAGACTCCACTGGGGGAAGGCTATGAAAATTCCTATTTAGATTTAAAAGTATTTTGAAAAGGCAAGCCCCTTTGACCTCTTTGTCACATCCCTTATGGACTTAGAGCCCATCCATAAGGGTTATTGATAATTTAAACAAAAATTACTTATACTCTCTCTACAAAAAAAAGCAATGTTTTAATAATGAGAAAACAAATTATTACTTGTTTTTTTCTTCAACTTACATTTTAAGTTCCAGGGTACATGAGCAGAATGTCCAGGTTTGCTACATAGGTAAATGTGTGCCATGGTGGCTTGCTGTGCAAATCAACCCATCACCTACTTATTAAGCCCAGCATCCATTAGCTATTCTTCCTAATGTTCTCCCTCTCCCTACCCCCGCAACAGGGCCCAGTGTGTGTTGCTCTCCCTAGTGTGTCCATGTGTTCTCAACATTCAGCTCCCACTTATAAGTGAGAACATGCAGCATCTGGTTTTCTGTTCCTGCATTAGTTTGCTGACAATAATGGCTTCCAGCTCCATCCATGTCCCTGCAAAGGGCATGATCTCATTCCTTTTTATGGCTGCATTGTATTCCATGGTGTATATGTGCCACATTTCCTTTATCCAGTCTATCACAGATGGACATTTGGGTTGATTCCATGTCTTTGCTATTGTGAACAGTGCTGCAATGAACATACACATGCTTGTATCTTTACGATAGAATGATTTACATTCCATTGGGTATATATCCAGTAATGGGATTGCTGGGTCAAATGGTATTTCTGGTTCTAGGTCTTTGAGAAATCATCACACTGTCTTCCACAATAGTTGAACTAATTTATATTCCCACTAACAGTGTAAAAGCATTTCTTTTTCTCTGCAACCTCACCAGCATATTTTGTTTCTTGACTTTTTAATAATCGCCATTCTGATTGGCATGAGATGGTATCTCACTGTGGTTTTGATTTTTCATTTCCCTAATGATTGAAGCACAATTATTTTTCATCTAAAAGCACTAGGGCCAGGTGCAGTGACTCATGCCTGTAATTCCAGTACTTTGGGAGGCTGAGGTGGGTAGATCACCTGAGGCCAGGAGTTTGAGACCAGCCTGGCCAACATGGTAAAACCCTGTCTCTACTAAAAATACAAAAATTAGCTGAATGTAGTGGCAGGCACCTGTAATACCAGCTACTCAGGAGGCTGAGGCAGGAGAATAGCTTGAACCTGGGAGGCGGAAGTTGCAGTGAGCCGAGACAGCGCCATTGCACTCCAGCTTGGGCAACAAGAGTGAAATTCCATCTCAAAAGAAAAAGGCACTAGACTGAATGATACACTCAAGGTTAAGGATGGTAGTTACCTCTGGGGTGGGGCACAGAGTGGCGAGAAAAGGGTTACTCAGGAGATGTCAAAGTTAGCTATAACATTCTTTTTTTTTTTTTATCAAAGTAGGTAAGCACATAGATTTTCATTTGATTTTTATTATTTGCCTCTATACTTACTGAATTATTATTATACTTTTACAATTCTATTTTCTAATAAAGCAATAGGTTGAGAACAGATGAGAAGAGAAACATGATCTGTGAATTTGTATTCATAGATCATAAATACAGCTGCTTATTCTTCAAACGCTTCAAGTGCCTACTATGAGCAAGGCACCATGTTAGGTTTTGATAGTCCAAGATTAAATGAGGCACAGTCCCTCTTTTCAAAGTGTTCTGAGTCTATTTATCTAAAAATTGGCATTGAGTAAGGAATATCTACCCATACAGGAACCAATCTGATAAAATTCAGAGCACAAAATTAATTCTGTAGAGTAGGTTTTCTCTTGAGTCCTCTATCACACATAATTTACCTGAGGAATTCTGCACAGGCACAGAAAGAGTGACAACAAAATCATAAGCTGACAGCTCTAAAAGTCTCTGAAGCAGGACATCAAATTTTCTAGGTATGTCTAGGGCTGCAGGGACACCCCTTTGTGCCATGCTGTCTCCTTTTGACAAGTGATGAACAAAACTCAGAATTCTAAGAAATAGCCCCACAGCTAAAAAAAAAAATAAAAATAAAAAAAATTACACAAGGAAATGCTGGCAAGCTCACTGAGAAAATGTGTTCTTTTAAAATATACACCCATTGCCCACAGCCTTGAGAAAGTAACATTTAGTCATTTGAAAATGTGAGGGTGTTTAGCATGTGCATGCCACCCAGCTCATCTCTATTAATCTGAAAAGTCATTTCCTTTTCTTTGAACTAATTTGATTTGGTTTGCTTAAGGGCCTCGATTCCGTTCTTTCACCTTCATTTTAGAGCTGCTGTGAAATTCAGCCCCTGGCCCACAGAGAGGCTCCAAATTGTTTGCCTCCTTGCTCACGCATACTACATTTCATGCCTGTGCCATACGAGTCATTTTTATTTGCCAATTATTCTGTAGCTTTCAGACAAAGAGAGGTTGAATTGCATTACAAAGAGGTAAGAAAGACATCTAATGTGCTAAAGTATTTTAAAAGAAATTGAAGTGAATTCGTGCTGTGAATCTATTGGCAAAATAATTATTATGTTCAAGTGAGAAATGTCTAATAAAGATGTAGCCTATGAGAACTAGTAAGGCAAAGCAGAAAGAACATGGGATTTAGTACAAGGAATACTTCTTTTAAATTCTAGTTCTTTCATTTATTAGTCACATGACCCTCAACAGGTTCTTTGCCTTTAAAATTGGGGTAAAAAATCATACCCTTGTCCAGGCGTACTGGCTCATGCCTGTAATTCCAGCACTTCAGGAGGCTGAGGCAGGCAGATCACAAAGTCAGCAGATCGAGACCATCCTGGCCAACATGGTGAAACCCCATCTCTACTAAAATACAAAAAAAAAAAAATAGCCAGACATGATGGTGCATGCCTGCAGTTCCAGCTACCTGGGAGGCTGAGGCAGGGGAATTACTTGAAGCCAGGAGGCATTGGTTGCAGTGAGCCGAGATCATGCCACTGCACTCCAGCCTGTCAACAGAGCAAGACTCCGACTCAAAAAAAAAAAATCATACCTTTGAGAATTAAGTGACAGAATGAAAGCCCATGAGCCACTACCAAATAGTAGATGCATAACTCTTGATATTTTCAAGAAACAATACGTTAAAACAATGTTAAAGTATAATTGATAAATATAAAACTTAAGGGAAGTGTTATTATCTGCCAAAATTCCTGTTGCTGAATTTCAAGATGTTCTAAATCAATTTTATAACTCAGTAGACAGTATGTAAGCATTGAATTACATCAGTTTTATAGAATACCACATGGCAGTGATTTTTCAATTTTAGTTTGTACATATACATAAATAACAAGAAAGTTGTGAAAAATAATAAGGTACTGGGTTCTTCCTCTAGAGAAGCTGGTTTAATATGCCTGGCATGGTCCAATAATCTGTATCCTTAATGTAACTCTCAGGTAATTCTGATGGAGACTATCCTCAACCATATTTTTATCAATTCAGCCTTATACTAAATGTATTTATGTACTTAGAATTTTATTACATGACTTCTTATCAAAGGAATGGCTCAGATCAGCCATCACCTTCTATACTAAAAACTATCATTTCCAGGATATCAGTGGGAATAGTAGAAAAAAGATCTCCAAAAGTTTCTCCTCTATAAAATCAGTCAGAATATGGGTCAATTTCATGAAAATCAACTTCTTTCAGAACTCTGGAAATTGGCAAAAGGCTTACAACAATCTGAGAAGCATTTATTCAACATAAATGGCTGACTCATAATAAGCACAGCAAGATTTTAGGGATTTAATTTGCCCTTTTCCCATTCTACCTTCCACAACTCTGAAATAGCCTTGGAAACTGATAGGCTCACAGCAGCGGTAGCCATGAAAAACAGCTAAAACTAGAACTAGTCAGAAGACCAACAAGAAAATGGATAGAAAACATTGAAAACATTATAAGCCTACTAGATCTAACAGACATCTATGGAACACTCCCTCAAACAACAGCAGAATACACATTCTTTTCAAGTGCACATGGAAAACTCTCCAGAGCAGACCATGTGTTAGCCTAAAGTGAGTCTCAGTAAATTTTAAAAAATAGAAATCATGCAAAGTATGTTCTCTAACCACAAGGGAATAAAACTAGAAATCAGTAACAGAAGGAAATTTGAGAAATACACAAATATATGAAAATTAAAAAATATATTCCTAATAAAACAGAAATCAGAAGGAAATTTTAAAATATTTTGAAATGAATGAAATGAGAGCACTATGTGTCAAAACTTGTGGAATATAGCTAAAAAGTGCTCAGACAGAAATTTATACCTATAAATGTCAATTTTAAAAGGAAAATATCAAATTAATAACCTAGCCTTCCGTCTTAAGATCTTTCACCTAGAAAAAAAAAAGAGCAAATTAAACCCCAATCAAGCAGAAAGAAGGAAACAGTAGAGATTGGAGTAGAAATAAATACAACAGAGAATTAAAAAAAAAAATAGAGAGTATTGAAGAAACCAAAAGTTGGTCATTGAAAACAGCAAAACTGACAAATCTTTATTTAGCTAGACTTACCAAGAAAAAAGAAAAACTCCAAGGTCCAGAGGGTTTCACTGAAAAATTCCGTCAAGTATTTAAAGAAGATCTAACACTAATCCTTCATGAACTCCTCCAAGAAACAAAAGAGGAGGGAACACATTCTAATTCACTCTATAAGGCCAATATTACCCTGCTATCAGAACTAGAAAAAAATATCATGAGAAAACTATGAGCCAATATCCTTTATGAATGGAGACACAAAAATCCTTAACAAAATATTATTAGGTAGCAAGCTGAATTCAGCAACATATGAAAGAATCATACAACATGACCAAGTAGGATTTATTCCAGGAATGTGGTTTAGTTAACTATGGGGAGAAAAATCAATCAATGTAATATGCCATATTAATAGAATAATGGACAGAAACCACGTGATCATATCAAAAGACACAAAGCATTTGATAAAAGCCAACACCCTGTTATGATGAAAATACTAAACATACTAGGAATAGGAGAGAATTTACTCAACCTGATAAAAAGCATACATGAAAACTCACAGATGATCATACTTAACGGTAAAAGACTGAAAACTTTTCCTCTAAAATCAGAAACAAATGGTCAATGTCTGCTCTCACAGCTTCTTTCACTATTGTACTGTAGGTTCTAAACAGTATAGTCAGACAAAGAAATAAAAGGCATCCAGATGGAAAGAAAGAAATATCTCTACTCACAGTTAACATAATCTTATATATACAGTGTACTTAAAAATCCATGAAAAAACCTATTCAGACTAATAAAGAAGTTCGCTAAGATTGCAGGCTATAAAATCAATACACAAAAGTAATTGTATTTCTATATTCTAGCAATGAACAACCAAAAAATAAAACCAAGGAAAAAAATCTATTTATAATAGCATCCAAAAGAATAAAATACCTAAAAATAAATTTTATCAGTGTTATCAATGTTGTATAAGATTTTTATACTGAAAACTACAAAACTTCTTGGAAGAAACTAATGAAGACCTAAAAAAAAAAAAAAGAAATACATCCATGATGTATGAACTGTAAGACTTCATATTGTTCAGATGGTAATACTATTAATGTATAGATTTAATGCAATACCTATGAAAATTCCAGCTGCCATTTTTAATAGACATTAACAAATCGATTCTCAAATTCATATGGAAACACAAGCAACCCTAGAATAGTCAGTCTAAAGAAATCTTGCAAAAGAAGTGTAAAGTTAGAAGACTCGCATGTCTGGATTTTAAACATTACTACATAGCTATAATCATCAAACTTTTGCTACTGTCGTAAAGATAGACATATAGATCAACAGAAAATAATTTAAAAATCTGTAAATAAACCTGTACACTTAGGGTCAATTGATTTTCAACAAGGGGTGCCAGGATCACTCAATGAGGGAACTAATAGCCTTTTCAACTGCTATTGGAACAGCAGAAGAATGAATTTGGACCCCCAACCTCAAATCATATCCAAAATTAACTCAAAATGGATCAAAGACCTAAATGTAGAAGCTAAAAGTATAAAACTCTTAGAAGAAAACATAGGTGTAAATCTTCGTGACCTTTTGAGTTCAGCAATGGTTTCTTAGATATAACGCCAAAAGCATGAGCAACAAGTTAAAAAACATGTAAATTAGACTACATTAAAATTTAAAACTTTCATACTTCAAAGGACACCATCAAGAAAATGAAAACCCACAGAATGAGAGAAAATATTTACAAATTATATATCTGATAAGGGCCCATATTCAAAATATGTAAAGAACTCTTACAACTGAAGCATAAAAAGCCAAATAATAAATAACCTAAAAATAAAATTAAGTGGAATTAATCAATGTATAATAGCATCCAAAAGAATAAAATACCTAAAGATCTTGAAAAAGAAGAGTGAAATTGGAAGACTCACCCTGCTGAATTTTAAAAGTTTCTACCTAGCTATAATCATCAAAATTTTGTTACTGTCATAAAGATAGACATAGGTGAAAAGGATATAATGTTTAAGCAAGCAAAGGAGATAAAAAGACATTTCTCCAAAGAGGATATACAAGTGTCCAACAGGCACATGAAAAGATGCTCAACATTTATCATTAGAGAAATAAAATCAAAACCATGAGATATTACTTTACGCCCACTAGAATGGTTAAAGTAAAAAAGCCAGACAATAAGAATTGTTTTCAAGGATATGGAGAAATTTGAACTCTCATACATTACTGGTGGGAATGTCTAATATTTCAGCTGCTTTAGGAAATGGTTTGATAATTCCTCAAAAATTTTAACAAAGTTACCATGTGTGTAGCAATTCCATTTCTAGGTATATACCCAAGAGAATTAAAAATATGTTCATAGTAGCATTATTCATGGTAACCAGAAAGTAGAAACTAGAAATCTAGTTTACCAGCATACCACTGCTTAAGAGTCTGGGCTGCCTTTGAAATTAAAGAGAGCTGGCTTTGGGAGGTTGAGGCAGGTGGATCACCTGAGGTCAGGAGTTCTAGACCAGCCTGGCCAACATGGTGAAACCTCATCTCTACTAAAAATACAAAAAATTGCTGGGCACGGTGGTGCACGCCAATAATCCCAGCTGCTCGAGAGGCTGAGGCAGGAGAACTGCTGGAACCCAGGAGGTGGAGGCTGCAGTGAGCTGATATTGTATCACTGCACTTTAGCCTGGGTAATGGAAAGAGACTCTATCCCAAAAAAAGAAAAAAAAAAATAGAGACAGAGAGAGAGCTGGGTTTCAGTCCCGTTTCTATTATTGATAACCTTCAGCAAGTTATTTGACATCTTTAAGCCTGTTTCCTCACCTCTAAAATGTGACCCATAACATTACCTACCCTAGAGGATTGTTGTAAAGGTTAAATGAGATAATATATTTCATATTTCTAGTGCAGTGCCAGGCACATAGTAAACAAATAAGCAAGATCTTGGGAATTACTGTCTATTTAGTAGTTTTCCAAAACTAATGTGGAGGATTTTACAAAGAAGCTTGTATATTGTCATATATCTTTTTGAGTTAAAACACAAGATATTTTTATAAGACTCTTCTGTGTTCATGAAGACCTTTACTGCAAAGGAATGAAGGAAGAAATAATTTTCCCCGCAGTGATCTCTACTGCTGTGCTAGGGGAGAGGTCAACATGTTCAACTATTACACAGGAGTGTTTCTAGTAAAAGAACAGGCAAACCAAGGAGAATATCATCGCTGGCAGCATTTTAAAATGAGGAGCAGCAACCCCAAGAGAGAGACAGGACTTAATAATTATTTGTCCAGATTTTACCAGAGAACACTACTGTTACAAGAGGTTCGATCATTTTGGCTAAGTAGAATCCACATCTCATTCTTAATTCAGTACTCTTTTCTCACACATTTTGCCTCTCCTTAATCTTTTATATCATGACAGAAAGGACAGACCTGATCTTCCTTTTATCTCAATGCCATAACATTAGCATTCTTTGAAATAGCAATATTTTCTTTGTCATAGTCCTAGTAACCACTGAGGAAAATACTCTTCCAGACTCCCAAGATGAGAGTCAGGAGGATCTCTTGAGCCCAGAAGTTTGAGCCTGCAGTTACATATGATCGCACCATTGCACTCCAGCGTGAGCAACAGAGCGAGACCCCATCTCTAAAAAATAAGTAAATAGATAAATAATAATTTTTTAAAAGAATCCAAGATGAAACCTGGATTCATCCAAAACCATCCAATATTAGTTTTTATTTTTCTAAGGGTAAGATTGGGCAAACAATGTATTTTCAGTTGTTTTTTCATCATCAAACTAATTCTCATATCATTTTAGCTGAAATGTGAAATTTTCACATAAAAAGTGCAGTGCCCACTGTGCCAATGGGGATAATCTATGCTGAATAGATCAGCCTCCCTTATGTATCAGGGTCTCCACTAAGATCTCACGGGACAATATCTTGATGCTAATGTCTAGGTATCAAAGAAACAGAATATGATTTCATTTCCACTAGAAATTATGCTTAAATTATTCAATTTAATTAAATTGTCCAATTATTTGGACAACTATTCCATCAAAAATCTGAAGATTAAAAACAAGACCTAGGCCGGGCGCGGTGGCTCATGCCTGTAATCCCAGCACTTTGGGAGGCCGAGGCGGGTGGGTGGATCACGAGGTCAAGAGATCGAGACCATCCTGGTCAACGTGGTGAAACCCCGTCTCTACTAAAAATACAAAAAATTAGCTGGGCATGGTGGTGCGTGCCTGTAATCCCAGCTACTCAGGAGGCTGAGGCAGGAGAATTGCCTGAACCCAGGAGGCAGAGGTTGCAGTGTGCTGAGATCGCGCCATTGCACTCCAGCCTGGGTAACAAGGGCAAAACTCCGTCTCCAAACAAAAAAAAAAAAAAAAAGAAAGAACAAAAACAAGACCTAGTGTTAACATTTACAATGATTACCATTAAAATATTATTAACATATTATCCTGACACAACAGGAAGGATTTACAGATACAGATGTTTACATTTTCTCATTTAATCCATTTGTAGGTATATTTCCAAATCTGTTTCCTTTTTATATTTCCCACAAATAATTATTAAGAATCTACTATATTACTTTTCAGTAATAAAAAGTAACAAACTACTAATACACAAAACAACATAGATGAATTTCAAAAACATTAGGCTATGTGAAAGAAGCCATATCCTGTCATTTATATGATAGTCTAGAAAAGGCAGTACTATAGGAAGGTAATAGAGATCGGTATTTCCAGGAGGTAGGGGTGAAAGTGAAGTAGAAGACTGAGTGAAGAGAGGCATGAAGGAATTTTGGGGAGTGATGTCAAGCTTCTTTGTCTCAATTATGGTAAAGATTACATGACTCCATACATTTGTCAAACACATGAAAGCATATGCTTCAAAGTGTAAATTGTATTATGTATAAATAATTTTCAATTTAATAAAGAATAAGAAGTCATAAAAGGTCTAGCTGTAGCATTCCCCCGGCACACACATCAAATCATATAGAACCTACAGTATATCAGAAGTATGCATAGCTCTGGCAATAGCCGGAGACAGATATGACACCTGATTTCAGGAGCTGGCATCTACTGTAAGAGACAGACTTTTTTTTTTTTTTTTGAGATGGTGTTTCGCTTATGTTGCCCAGTCTGGAGTGCAGTGGCACAATCTCGGCTCACTGTAGCCTCTGCCTCCCAGGTTCAAGCGATTCTCCTGCCTCAGCCTCCTGAGTAGCAGGGATTACAGGCACCTGTCCACACACTGGGCTAATTTTTTTGTATTTTTAGTAGAGACAGGGTTTCACCATGTTGGCCAGGGTGGTCTCAAACTCCTGGCCTCAGGTGATCCATCCGCCTCAGCCTCCCAAAGTGCTGGGTTACAGGCATGAGCCACTGCGCCTGGCTGAGACAGACTTTTTAAAAAATTATCACAGGAAAAATATATACTCACAAATTTGGGTAAACACAATGAAGGGAGTGAGGAGAACAGAAAACAGAGAGACCTAGTTTAGACCTTTGTGAATTATTAGGGTTTTGAGTTGAGATTTTTTTTTAATGCCAAGACTTATATCTGAAAGTCTCTAGGATCACAAGCTCATACAGAGCTCAGAGGAAACCTGGGTTCTTCATTTAGTCACTTGGGTCCTAGAAACTGAGAGAAGCTAGACTGAGAGGCTGCAAAATAATGAGAGAATCATAAGAACAGTCTGTTAAGCCATTGAAATTCCAGGACACTTCCATTCCCTCTGGAACTCCTGGAAAAGGGAGCAAACCTGTGGGTTAGATTGTTACTTATGGAAAATGCAGGTTTCATTAAGATCATTTGTATGTTATTAATGAAAATCTGTAATATGTATGAGCTTGATGCTTGTGTGCTCCTTGCCTCTTATTCTATTTAATTAGCTGTGCGTAGGAGGTGCTGAATTGCAAGAGCCCCTTTATTTTATGGTGATATTCCCAGTACAGCTTGAGATGTATTTGGAACATAACAGAGAAATTAAACTGTTCCTTTGGCCCTAATATAAAGAAAACTCTGTGGGCTCACACCTTCACTGAAATTGTTTCCACATTTGAATTACATTCTCTCTCTGGTGATTAAGATTGGAAAGAACCTGCCCTATTAGTAAAACATTTTCAGCATTACCAAAAAAGAAAATTCAATCCATGATTGAGTAATACAGAAATTAACAAGTGCCCACTTTTCAAATATCACTGTATGCACAAGCACATAATATATATGTATGTACACACGCACATTCTTCAGGAGAAGAAAAGAAAATCCAACTTTCAATATTTGTAAAAGTGATTAACAGTGAAATCTTCTTCACCCCCAAGCACTTTAAACACGAGCTCACTACAAAAGTAAACCACAGAAGTGTAATTATAATAGCTAATTCTTATTTGGTACTGTGTGCCAGACATTCTTCTACAATCTTTACACATATTCATTCATTTAAACTCTCATTACCCCTACAAGGTAAATACAGTTGACCCTTGAACAATGCAGAAGTTACGGAGTTATGGGTGTCAATCCTCGCATAGTCAAAAATCCAAGTATAACGGGACTCTCCAAAGCTTCGCTACTAATAGCCTACTGGTGACTGGAAACCTGGGGTAACATGAAGAGTTTATTAACACATATTTTGTATGGTATATGTATTATGTACTGTGTTCTTACAATAAAGTAAGCTAAAGAAAAAATGTCGTTTACTAGTAGTATATTTATTGATACCATAAGTTTATGCCATCTGTTTATGAGATGAATTATCTGTCTGAAATGGCAGTAACCACCACTGCAAACCTCAATCTATAGTACATACCAAGCAATTCAACCTTTTCTTGTAATGTCATGACCTTTCTCTGCTTCTTGGGAGCACTTCCGGCAGCATCACCAGTGGCATTTCATAGGGAACCCATGGTATGATTCAAGGTTTACAATATTGCACTAAACATGATGGAAAATGCATGAAAACTGTGAGATCACTTTTTGCTGCAATATCCAATTTACTGGAGAGACAAACTGTTCATGTGGAGATGATTAGCATCACACAGTGTTTTAAGCAGATATTCGAGACACTTGAGCTCAGTGCAGTAGCAATAGGAGGCGACTATGAAATTATTACAGTATGTACTACAGCTAACTTTACACAATTATAATTTAATATTATGTCTTTATATTTGTTTACATTTCTCTTGACTGTGAATGGTGCCATGTATGGTCTGTGTTTGTGTGTGTATGTTTTAATAAATTTTCACTTTTTATAATAGCTTTGTGTATATTTTATGGTAGTAAATGATAAGATAGACTAATATCTACATATATTTTATGGATTCATAATACACTTAACTTTCCTTAATTTTTTGAATATTTCTAGGTTATGCAGTTCATCTGCAAGTTTTTTCAAGTTGTCTCAAATCTCAAAAAAATTTGCCAACATATTTATTGAAAAAAAATCCATGTGTAAGCGGACCCATGCAGTTCAAACCCATGTTGTTCAAGGGTCGAGTGAACTGCCTTCATTTAACAGATGGAGAAACTGAGACTCAAATACGCAAAATAACTTGCCCAGATCACACAGTTAATTGAGTAGAGATGGGGTTGAAACTCAAGCTGTTTGGCCCCAAATGCATCCATTCTGCATTCTGTTGGCTGATGTCAGTTTCATAAACTATGTATAGATATGTATATGTTTTGACACCCAGAGAAGTGGTTCTACTTAATGTTGAAATTATTATAGATGTGTAGGTTCTAAATTTCCACCATAGATTCGTTTTTGCTTATTCCTTATCAAAGATAACTTTCCTCCATTTAAGAAAAATACAATTAGATTAGGTAAATAACCAAAACCCTCAAAGATATCATCATTATTTTGAGCATATTGATGAATTCAAATTCTGGAAAGGCAAAGCTTCCTGGATTTTCACATGGTATTAAATATTAAAAGAGGCCAGGCACAGTGACTCACACCTGTAATTCCAGCACTTTGGGAGGCCAAGGCAGGTGGATCACTTGAGGTCAGGAGTTCAAGACCAGTCTGGCCAACATTGTGAAACCCTGTCTCTACAAAAAATTCAAAAATTAGGCTGAGCAGAGTGGCTCACACCTGTAATCCCAGCACTTTGGGAGGCCAAAGCAGGCGGATCACAATGTCAAGAGACCAAGACCATTCTGGACAACATGGTGAAACCTGGTCTCTACTAAAAATACAAAAATTAGCTAGGTGTGGTGGTGCATGCCTAAAGTCCCAGCTACTCAGTAGGATAAGGCAGGAGAATCGCTTGAACCGGGGAGGGGAGGTTGCAGTGAGCCGAGATCTTACCATTGCACTCCAGCGTAGTGACAGAGAAAGACTCTGTCTCAAAACAAACAAACAAAATACAAAAATAAGCCAGGTGTGCTGGTGCATGCTTATAATCCTAGCTACTTGGGAGGCTGAGTAGGGAGGATCGCTTGAACCCAGGAGGTGGAGGTTGTAGTTAGCTGAGATAGGGCCACTGCACTCCAGCCTGGGCAACAGAGCAAGATTCCATTTCATAAATAAATAAACAAATAAATTTATTTTATATTTATTATATATTTATTAAAAGGAAGATGGGCTGAGACTGGGCACAAAGGTGAGTAATTAAGATATACTGGATGAGTTACCATTTACTGACCTAAAAAATTTTAAACAACACACCAAGTTCTGCTAACACCTGCAAAATGTACTTCTCACTCCTTGATCTATCCCTCCACCTCTCCTCCTATGTTGAGTGTTTTTGGCCACAGTTGGGCCTCAGGGTGTAGTGACCCACATCCTCTCCATGTCTTTTTTTTTTTTTTTTTTTGAGATGGAGTCTCGCTCTGTCACCCAGGCTGGAGTGCAGTGGAGCAATCTCACTTCACTGCAACCTCTGTGTCCTGGGTTCAAGCAATTCTCCTGTTTCATCCTCCCAAGTACCTGGGACCACAGGCATGTGCCACCATGCCCAGCTAAGTTTTTTGTATTTTTAGTAGAAATGAGGTTTTATTATGTTGGTCAGGCTGGTCTCAAACTACTGATCTCAGATGATCCATCTCCCTCTGCCTTCCAAACTGCTGGGATTACAGACGTTACCCACCGCACCCGGCCCATGTCTCTTTCTTAGCCCATCTCCCTGTTCTCAAAAAGACCCATTCATTAGGTGAGACCCCCTTGCCTGTGCACTCCCCTTCCCTGGCTTTCAGGCCCTGATTACAGCTCTGACTAGCCTCCTAAGATCACCAGCCTCCCCCACCACTACACACAAGGTCATGTAGCTTTCTTGGCTCAAGCAGCCAAGAAAGTGTCACCAGTGTGACACTCTGTCTTCAGTTCAATCTCCAGCCTCTCCACATACTATTTCCCAGTAGGTTATTCCATAGAAAATTATAGCATAAAACGTAAAGATTAAGCTTTCTCATGTCAAATGAGATCTAAAGTATGCCTTTTAATGGGAATTTCATCTGTATTTCGTGCCAAATCCATAGGACAAGCAGTAAGCACTGACCTTGGGACAAATTCAATAGGAAGGTGAAATGAAGGACAATATCAAAATAGAAACGACAATGTAGTAAGTGTAAGGCCTTTGGCAATGTTTGGGGGATAAACAATAGATTTTATTCTGCCAAGAAATAGGTTATATTTGTTGAGTACTAAATAGGCATTGTTGTGAGATGTGGAGAGCATGAGTTCAGGGAATCATGACACAAAGTAACTGTCTCTAAAGTGTTTGTGCTGCAATTGGGAGGAGAACACATATGTACAAATGACATAATAGGTGAACATGGCATCCAAACTGAACACCTAAATGCCAAGAATAAAGTGCTCATGAGGACATGAGGATAACAGTTGAACGCAGTGGCTCATGCCTGTAATCCCAGCACTTTGGGAGGCCAAGGCAGGCAGATCAGTTGCGGTCAGGAGTTCAAGACCAGCATGGCCAACATGGTGAAATCCTGTCTCTACTAAAAATACAAAAAAAAAAAAATTAGCTGGGCATGGTGGCAGGCACCTGTAATCCCAGCTACTTGGGAGGCTGAGGCAGGAGAATCACTTGAACCCAGTAGGCGGAGGCTGCAGTAAGCCAAGATTGTGCCACTGCATTCCAGCCTGGACGACAGAACACGAATCAGTCTCAAAAAAAAAAAAAGAAGAAAAAGGACACAAGGATAAGCTGCCTCCCAGAGAAGGCTGGGTTTTAAAACACACTGTGAAGTTGGTAAGGAAAGTTAAGTACCAATGAAGTATTGGGGGAAATTCTTTAGATTTTCATCTAAGGAGTTTATCATGTAAGCTGATTCCTGCACTATGGTGGTAGGACTGGAAGGCTGAAAGAGAGAGATGACAATGAGGGAACTCTTCTTGAGGGCTTTGCCAATGAACTCTAGTGACAGCTAATATCCAGTTTCCTTTTCCTCTTCTGTAAAATAATTCTCTTCTGTTATCCCCAAACCTTTGGTAATGTTTTGCTAACTATATAGTCTAGTCTTAGAAATGCTTACAAAATTAACTGTGTCCACACTGAGACTTAAGCAATATAAGCAGATCCAGAGCAGCCTGGGGAAGCAGTTTGAAATTGCTGGAATCCACCCATATTGAAGCCTAAAGAGCATTAAGCCAGACAGAGAGAAGGCAAGTAAGAGCCCATTAAAGGCTAGACTTCTTGCTGATTTCAGGGTAGGAAGAGAGCTTGTGTGCTATTAATAGGTATTAAACAAAAAATAACCCCTGGAGAACTTGAGTCATCTCTGTGTTGATCACATATGTGACCATGAAAGCTTAGATTTGGGGCTTTATAAATTAAAAACCTAGAGATGCACCACTCACTGGAAATCTACAGGGATGGCCACTGGGTACTTGTAATTAGCCGTACCTAGCTGTAAACCCTGAACAAGTCTGATAACTTCTCTGAGCCCCACTTTCATCATCTACAAAGTTAAGGAAATTAGATCATTCTAAAATATTATTAGATTAAAAGCTTTCCAATCCTGTCTACCCCCACCCCCAATGTCCTCCCTAATAGGAAACCTGAAGAAATATATGATAGGAAAATAGGAAATCAAAAGTTAAAAGCAAATCAAATCCTGAAGAAATATAGGATAGAAAAAATAGGAAATCAAAGTTAAAAGAAAAAGAAAGTCATTGTAGCAAATACAATGTATCCTGATGATCGATAGCTATATGATATACTCCTGTTGCTTATTGTGTTAGTTTTATAGATATATTATCTATAATGTATAGTGACTAATCACTCTTAACCACAGTATTGTCTTCTTTATCTTAGTAGTGCTTATCTCTTACTTTATTTCATTACTGTCTTCTGTGTTTCCAATTAAAATATAAGTGCCATGAGATCCTGTCCATTTTCTTTACTGATGTATTTCCAGCACCTAACACAGTATCTGGCATACGCAATAAATATTATTAACTGAATAAGTAGATGAGTAAATAAATGATACTCCCTGTATCTTCACTCTTTTAGAAGATCTGACATTGAAGAAGTTAGATTTTACACTCAATAGATAATAACCCAAAACAAGGTTGCAGTAGATAATAACCCAAAAGTAGAATTGCCTACCAATTCTTTTGGTCATCAATCATATAAATACTAACTATATGCAATAGACTTGCTTCCAGTGAAACTGATCAGATTAAATATGGTGCCCTAGGATTGCAATAACAATTACTTTATGAATTAAAATATCTTAAAATTTTGGGTGAGATTTTCTTTTTTATTTGTCTTTCATTTCCAATAATCCAAGACCTTGACAACACGGAAAATATCAAGAGAAAATCATGCTGGTTGAGTAGGAATGAGGAACCAATGTTAAAACCTGTTAAGGCCACCTGGTCTCAAGAGAGTCCATCACCATCATCACCTCCATCAATAATTAAAAGCAATGAAGCTGTTACGTAATCACAGCACAATAACATGACTTAATAAGACCAAAAAACAGCTTTCCGCACGAATCTTTAAAAAATGAATTCTGCATCTACAGAGCAAAACCCAGTATCCTCCTGTCTAGGCCTATTCCTAAGGCCTACAAAATTTCAAAGGTCCAGCTGAAACTCTTAAGCTAGAGGCTCCTAACAGAATTAAAATTCTTTTGAGGTCTACAAAACAATTTAATCTTATCAATAATACTGGTGAAGCTTACCCACAAAGGCACCGTTTTTAGCAGGTGAAACAAATCTCAGCTGTTTCCACATTAATTCTTTAAAGGAGAAATGGGCCAGAGTCAGTGTTGGAAGAAACCTAGAGGGAAAGAAGAAAGTTGAATGGTGTCAGTAAATTTTCCAGCTAGACATAATAAAAACGGAAGTAAAATCTATGGGATGGAAACACAATTATTTACAGAGCTAGCCTCAGGAAATTCCAGCATCAGCTTTGAAAGCATTGTAGAATGCCACCGGGGTGACAGAATACTCCAAAACACTGACTGAGCAGGCACTGGGACCACTTAACAGCTAGAGAGAGTTGTGCTGCAAGTATACACATTTTCATGAATTGGGCCCAAGGGTTATGTTGCCAGTTTCACCAAAGACCTTTTGTCTTTTTTGTAGCTAAAATAGTATTTAATATAAAACAGGTTTCTTTTCCTAGCCTCAGAGTCTTTAAAGAGTAAATTGTTTAGATAAAATCAGTAAAACTCACTATTAAAAGAGGGGATCAAACTGTATCCACATATAATTTGTATTCTTTTTAAAAATAGCTTCCCACTCTGTTCCATCTTGTATGAACATCTTTCCATTGACTGCTTGTCTTTCCCTCTCCCTGCACACATATACCCACAGTACTTTAGTAACATCTAGTACATATTTAGGACTTGAACTTTAGGACAGGACTATATAGTCTATGTCCAGACTGAGTACACACCCAGAGTGTATACACCCAAGCACCAATTTGCCATTCACAGCCTTAGTCCTGCTCTGTTCTTAGTTATTGACTTTGCTTTTTCTTTTCCATTTCCATTTTACTCTTGAACTGTATCATCTCGTGTTAATTTGTTTCCTCACAATGATTCTGGTTCTAATCTTAGTCTCACATCACTTTGGATTTCACCTCTTCTGCTTTGACTCTGTCACCACGTCTTCCTAGTAACATTTGACCAACAAAAAAGCATCTAAATTTTTCATAAGTCCTATAATCTCCTTTCATCTAATAGACACTTTTAAAAACTTTTTTTAAACTTAAAGTAAAAAAAAATGTGAGGAATTGCTGGGTCTTGTGATAAATCTATTTTTAATTTCTTTAGAAACCTCTGGGTTTTCCACAACGGCTGCACCAATCCACATTCCTACCAACACTGTACTAGAGTTCTCTTCACAACTTTACCAACACTTTATATCTTTTCTTTTTGATAATAGCTGTTCTAACAGGAGTGAGACAATATTTCAATGTGGTTTTGATTTGCATTTCCCTGATAAGTAATGATGTTGAGTACTTTTTCATATAATTGTTGGCCATTTTATTTCTTCTTTGGACAAATGTCTATTCGTATATTTTGTCCAATTTTTAACTAAATTATTTGATTTTTTACTATTAAACTGGGTAAGTTCCTTATTTTTTATATTAACCCCTTATCTGATACATGATTCCCTAATATTTTCTCCCAATCTATAAGCTGCTCTTTCATTTTGTTGATTAGCTCCTTTGCTGTGCAGAAGCTTTTTAGTTTACTGTCATTTCACTTGTCTATTTTTGCTTTTGTTCTCTGTGCTTTTGGTGAGATATCAAAAAAATCCTTGCCAAGTCCAGATCAATTAACCTTTCCCCTATGTTTTCTTCTAGGAGTTTTACAGTTTTAGGTCTTATGTTTCAGTCTTTAATCTAATCTGAGTTATTTTTCTGTATGATATGAGTTTAGTTTCATTCTTTTGCCTGGATACCAAGTTTTCCCAACATCATTTATTGAGGGGAATAACCTTTCCTCCATGGTATCTTCTTGGTGGCCTTGTCAAACATTAGTTGACCATCTATGCATGGGTTTATTTCTGGGCTCTCTGTTCCATTGGTGTAGATGTCTGTTTTTATGTCAGTACCATATTGTTTTGATTACTATTTCTTTGTATTATAGTTTGAAATCAGAAAGTATAATGCCACCAACCTTTTCTTTCTTAAAATTATTTTGGCTATTTGACATCTTTGTTGTTTCATACAAATTTTAAAATATTTTATATTTCTGTGAAAATGCATTGGAATTTTGATGGGAATTACATTGAATCAATACATTGCTTCAAATAGTATAGACATTGTAACAATATTAAGTCTTCCAATTCATAAACATGGGATATCTTTCCAGTTATCCGTGTGTTCTTTAATTTCTTTCATCAATGTTTTATAGTTTTCAGTGTGAAGATCTTTCATGTCCTTGGTTAAATTTATTACTATTTTGTCCTTTTAGCTGCTATTGTAAATGGGATTATGTCCTTGATTCTGTTTTCAGAGAGACCATTATTTGTGTAAAGAAATGCAACTGATTTTTGTACATTTATGTTGTACCCTGCAACTTTATTGAATTCTTTTATTAATCAGTTCTAATGACTTTATTGATTAGTTTTAACAGTTCTAATATAAAGTAGGAAAGGTGAGATAGTAAGTGAAACAGTGGCCTATACCAATGGTAAGGGAAGGGACGGAGATGGTGACAACCAAAGTCAAGGAGCAGCATCCTGCCAGGAGTTTGAGTCGAGAAGATGTGATTGGAGACTCCTAGTTTTGTGGAACCGCTTGAAATCAAGAGAGAATAAGGAAATACTGCAACAATTTTCTCAGTCTAGGATGCAGCACAAAAGGCCACAAGAGTAGGAGATAAAAAAAACAGGATTCTAAGAAATCTAGATGGAGACATGTTAATTATCTATTGCTATCTAACAAAAAACTCTCAAGTTAAGTTACTGAAAACAACACTTAATTATAACCTCACAGTTCTGCATGTAAGAAATCCAAGTGGGCTTCACTAAGTTCTGTGTTTAGGACCTCACAAGACTGGAATCAAAGTGTTGATTAGGCTGGGATATTATCTAGAGATTCTAGAGAAGCATCCACTTTCAAACTCATTCTGGCTATTGGCTGAGTTCATTTCCTTGTACTTGGAGGACTGAGGTTCCTGGTTCCTTGCGGATGTTAGCTGAGACCTGCTTTCAGATCACAAAGGCCACCCATATCCCTTCTATCTTCAAAGTCAACAATGGGTGTCAAATGACCCTCTTGCTTCAAATCTCTTGAACTACCATTATTCTTACTTCAGCCCCACTTGCCACCAACCAAAGAAAGCTCTCTGCTTTTAAGGGATCATGTGATTGTAATGAACCACTGAATAACTCAGAATAATCTCCTTATTTCATGGTCAGCTATGTCATATAACATAATCAGAGATATTTCATCACATTCACAGGTTCTGGGGGGATTAGGCAGAGCATCTTTGGGGGGCCCATTTAGAAATTCTACCTTTGGAAATTTTATTATAGGACTCTAGCCAAATTCATTCTTGAATTACATAAATTTATATATATTGTCTACTTAGTATAAAGTTTTCTACATTGGAGACTTGCTTTTTCTCAGGTATTGATATGATTTGGCTGTGTCCCCACCCAGATCTCATCTTCATTTTAAATTGTAGTTCCCATAATCTCCACATGTCATTTGAGGGACCAGGTAGAGATAACTGAATCATGGAGGCTCTTTTCCACATCCTGTTCTCGTAATAGTGAGTTAGTTCTCATGGAATCTGATGGTTTTATGAGGGACTTCCCGTTTTACTGGGCACTCATTCTCTCTCCTGCTGCCATGTGAAGAAGGACTTGTTTGCTTCCTTTTTGGCCATTACTGTAAGTTTCCTGTGCCTCCCCCTCCGCCAGCCATGCTGAACTGTGAATCAATTAAACCTCTTTCCTTTATAAATTACCCAGTCTTGGGTATGTGTTGCATGTCTTTATTAGCAGCATGAGAACAGACTAATACAAATATAATGTAGCTTGAGAAATCAGGGACATATGGATTGTGATGAATCTAGAGAAAGAAAGGTCTTCAGAAGATAATCTTTGAAGCAGGTAAGAAACAATTATCCTCATTTTATATGTAAGTACCCAAGCCAAGAGAGTTTAAATAAGTCTTGCTCAAGACCACATGGTTCCTGGTGGCAAAAATAGAGCAGAACTTTATTTGTTGCTCTTCACAGCCTCAACAGGTTTAAACAAGGCCTTGTTCCCAAAGCTATTGGAAATCCTTAAAAGCATCTCTAATTGTTTAGCTGCTAGGCTACTTCATTCAAGCACAAATCAGCCTCTCTTGCAGCAAGACCAAAGATTCAGGATTTCAAGAGTCTTTCCTACTGTTAGTCATTAAGAGCCCAGTTAGGAATCAAATATGCACTTATATTTAGGTAAAATATGCATGGATTTTGTAGGCAGACAGCTTGAGTTTTGATCATCCTTGCTTTGGGCAAGTTTCTCTACCTCTTTTCATCTGGAAGATGAATGTGATACTAGTACCTATCTCACAGAGCTACTCTGAGGGGTAATTGAAATAGTGCATGAAAATTGTTCACTTACCATAGTGACAAGACTATATATATGTGTTCTTTTTTACTAGACCTCCACATGGATTTCTCATAACAGCTGGATTAGCTGTTCTCTTTGCGGCTATTTCTCATTTCTGCAGCTACGTGACTGAGGGAATGGCCCTACTCTTTTTCCTGCTCCCTTGGTGTCAGGCTAATTGAATACAAATAGGAATCTACAAATTAAAAGTCTCACACATACTGCTATAGCAACGCTCTCTCCTCTATTCCTCTGATTACATGCATGCATGCTCTTTGGGGTGTAAGACAAATGTAATAATGATATACAAGCACTCTAGGGTCAAACTATGGTGACCAACAGTCCCAGTTTTCCCAGGCTGAGGAGTTTTCAGAGACATGGACTTTTAACGTAAAAACCAGGATTGATTGTCCCGGAGTGGGGGGTGTTGGAACCCAGGATGTTGTTCACCCTCAGTCAGAAGACCTAGATTCTATCTTTGTAACCTTAGGCAAGTTATTGACCTTGCTGTGCCTCCATTTCCTCATCTGAATATAGATTATAACACACTTTTTATGAAGTTTTTTTTTTTTTTGAAGAGTAAATGAATTATGTAGAGAGTGCTCAGAATAATACCTAGAATGTAAGAAGCACTCAATACATGTTGGTTTGTATTGCAATTACTAATCGCTACAGGAAAACATGGAGTAGCAAAACTAACACACGAGGACATGAGAGAGGATCCAGAATCTCATGAAGTCCTTATAGCCCAACAGTGGAGCAACTAGGAAGGATTCTCCAGCACAACAATTCTCGCCCCGCCATCATCACTTCATGATCTTCCTCTGGGGGATCATGAGACCAAACAAAAAGAAAGAATCATAAGAGAAATACAAATTACTACCTTGAGCTGATTTATTTGACTAATCAAAACAAAACAAAGCAAACAAACAAAAAAGCCCCAAACAGAAGTTTGAAAATGCTCAGTGACTAAAGCTACAAAGAAATAGACACTCTCACACTGCACTAGAAAGCAGGCAAAACTGTCAACTCCCATGGAATGGTATCTGGCAATATCTACCAAAATTACAGATGTATTTGAACCACAACACTACTCCTAGGAATCTATCCCACAGTTACTGTTACATATGTATCTCAGCATAGATGTTTAAAGATATCAACTAGAGAACTGTTTCTTATAGCAAAAACTGGAAACAAGTATCCAAAAATAGGGGACCGATCAGAGAACTATGGTGTATCTGTATAATGGAATATGATACACAAATAAAATAAGAATGAAGAAGTTTATGTATCAATATGGCAAGATCTCCAAAATACATTGTTCCGTAATGAAAAAGCTTGGTGCGAAATAGTGTAATATGCTATCTTTTCTGGAAAAAGAGAAGAGGAAATAAGAATATATACATATGTTTGTGCATGCAATAAGAAACACTGGAGCTGGGCATGATGGTGTGCACCTGTAGTCCTCAGCTACTTGGGAGGCTAAGAGGATCACTGAGCCAAGGAGCTCAAGGCTGTAGTGCACTATGAAGGCACCTGGGAATAGCCACTGCACTCCAGCCTGGAAATGTCATGAGATCTTGTCTCTAAAATAAAATAAAAAACACTGGAAAAATAGTAAGAGATTAATTGAAATGACTTGTGAGGAGCAAAAAGAAACAGGGTAGATGAAGAGCAAGGTGGGAGCAACATATCTCAATCTAGATTTTTAAATTTTGTTTTTATTTTCACCTTGTAAAGTGTAGTACATATCAAAAAATATATTTTTAGGCTGGGCATAGTGGCTCTCTCCTATAATCCCAGCATTTTGGGAGGCTGAGGCAGGCAGATCACTTGAGGTCAGGAATTCAAGACCAGCCTGGCCAACATGGTGAAACCCCGTCTCTACTAAAAATACAAAAAATTAGCCAGGTGTGGCGGCACTTGCCTGTAATCCCAACTACCGGGGAGGCTGAGGCAGGAGAATCGCTTGAACCTGGGAGGTGGAGGTTGCAGTGAGCCAAGATCATGCCACTGCACTCCAGCCTGGGTGACAGAACGAGATCTTGTTTAAAAAAAAAAAGAAAGAAAAAAATATATATTTTTTAAAAACCAAAGTAAAAAATTAAAATCTCCTTTTCTGTATCACCCACTTAAAAATTAGCATAATGCACTATGATGGCACTTGTGAATAGTCACTGCACTCCAGCCCAGGCAACATCATGAGGCCCCATCTCTAAAATAAAATAAATTAAAAAAAGAAACTGGAAAAATAGCAAGAGAGCACTTAACTTCTATAAAATACATCTCATTTGAGAAGACAGGAAATTGTGTTGAAAACAACCCCATGGTATGCTCCAGGCACCCAAACAAATAAACAAAAGATTTCTGCCATGTGACTTTGAGGACCACTCCCTGCCAGCTAAGCAGAAAGATAGCAAGGGCACAGGTGGTGTTCTGGGAATTAGAGTCATATAGGAACTGATTTATATTCCTCTTCCATTTGTATATAGACCCCAGTAACCCGACAGCGTGGCCAGCATCTGGGAGGAGAAAAAAACGCAGTGTGTTTTGCCTTTTTCAGCTAGGATGAGGTTTCATTCTCTCGTCGTTTTACATTTGCACGATAGGAGATCTGTTCTGCTTCTTATGTTAATTGAAATCGGCTGCTTTGGGCTCTGACACAGGCATTTAGCGCTAACAGTCAATTGCTCTTTCCTCAGCCATCTGGCAAAAGAGTTGAAACCAGCAATTTTCTGAGTCAGAATTAGACATCTGAAAACAAATGTGCACACAGGCAAACCTCTTAGAAGTGCAGAAAGAAAGTAGCAGGTAGCAGGATGCCATAAAGCCCAGTCTGAAGTAATGGGATCTCTAATAGGGGAACCCAAAATGGTACTTCGGCTTCTGACACCACCACCACCCTTCCCAGCAGGCAGTCAGAAGCCCTGGGGATCAGGCTGTCTCTCTCTCCCTTACGTTCTGTGCTTTGGCTTCGTTTGGCTGTCCCTTGTAGACAGGTGCACTTCTCACTCAGATATTCTCACCTCTAGTACCTGAGCAGCCACTTGAACTTCAGCAGGAATTTATGGAGCACCCGGGCTTCTGTGATAGCATCTTCTCCTGGTCCTTCAAACTCCCTGACTGTTCTTTTTCTCCTCCCCCCTCATGGATTCCCCTTTCTCCACCTGCCCTTTAAATGTTGGTGTTTCCTCCATTTCTGTCCTCGGCTCATCTTACACCACATGTTTACTCTCATGTTGCAGGTTTGGGGCTGCAAACAAGAGAGAATAGCTATATGGTGTAAGATGAACTGAGGCCTAAAGGGCCATGCAAACGGTGCTGGATTCATTTTTTTTTTTTTTTTTTTTTTTTTTTTTTGAGGCGGAGTTTCGCTCTTGTTACCCAGGCTGGAGTGCAATGGAGCGATCTCGGATCACCTCAACCTCCGCCTCCTGGGTTCAGGCAATTCTCCTGCCTCAGCCTCCTGAGTAGCTGGGATTACAGGCACGCACCACCATGCCCAGCTAATTTTTTGTATTTTTCGTAGAGATGGGGTTTCACCTTGTTGACCAGGATGGTCTCGATCTCTTGACCTCGTGATCCACCCGCCTCGGCCTCCCAAAGTGCTGGGATTACAGGCTTGAGCCACCGTGCCCGGCCCCGGATTCATTCTTAAGAGAGGGACTCATACTAGACCCTTTCTGATGTGGGCTGCTTTTTCCTATGGGCCCATTCAGAGTTTCGTGACCAAGCACCAAACTCTTTTCACACAAAAGCAGCAGTGACTGTATATCTGTCTGCCATTTCCCGCCTTCCAACTGAAGTCTTTCCTAGGAAAAAGTCAGGACACCCCCAAACCTGGCCAGAACATATCCTGCCCCTCCTCCCACCACCAATGCCAATGGCTCAAAAGCTACACAAGTAAAACTTAAGTATTAGTAAAGCACAAATCATGTCACTTCCAGATGGAAGACTGTATCATTTCTGAATCAAACACTCACTTGTGATACCCATTATGGTCCCATTTGGCCCTACAAATCCTCTATACCGAAGTGCTCATCAGGTTAATCTGAGTGGTAGCTATGTCCACATGTGCCTGTCTATGCATCCCTCCCGAGGAGGAGCTAAGTCTCAGCTCCTTTAACCCCTGAGGTTAAACAAAGCCCTGAAAAGATAATGATGGTTCATCTGCTGAACCCTCTTGCTCTGCCTTTACTCTGGTCCTCATATCCACATCACCAAGAGGGAAGGTTAGTGTAGAAGAGAGACAGGATGTATGAACATTGGATAACACAGGATTTGGCTAGTGTGGTCTTTCTACCTGCATGCACCCTGCCCTAAGAGAGTTATGTTCCTCTTTCCCCTTACTTCTTGCTCTGCTTTGAATGGATTCAATGAAGTGTGAGATTCCAACATATTCATTCCGGCTATGAGCCTTTCTGTTCTGTGACCTCTGTAATAAGTTGCCTGGCATGGTACTTGTAGCCTATCATTTCATCACAGTAATTTCCCACAAGACATTTTATTGGCTTCATCTGTATTTTACCTTATGATTACAAGTTACTATTCTTTTTCTGTGTTTTCAGATTTTCCTTTAATAATTTTGTAATCCAGAAAGTAAGTGTGGTTTTCAAAAGGGTAACATAATCTGTTGCATCAGCCCGGCACTAAGGGCTGAAACTAAGTTTTATCCAGACTAGTCCCTGTGGAGCCACACAGCAAACAGGATAGTGGTCAAGTTTGCACAGTTTGGCTTCTCACCTATGTAAGAATGTCAGAAACGGTTCACTTGCTCTCTGTCCCCTCACTCCCTGCTGTAGTCAGATGTTTATGACTTGTCTGTAGACCCCAGACTACACTGACGCATAGGAGCAACTCAGTGCTGGGTTCTTGGTGCTAGCGTCTATTGCAACTCAGGATAAAAATATTGGGGTAGAGCAGATGACATTAGGAAGACTGACTAGCCACTGGGCAAGGTGCTCACAGCCTCAGGTGCTGGACACAATACGCTGTGTGTGTCACTGTGGACTCTGCTAACTGTGAATCTCCTTTCTCTGGCATTTCTTATTTTCATTCTTAGAAGGTAACTATGATTCTAGAGGATGCAAAATGCCAATCCACACCATGTTATCATTAAACAATTAAGGAATTTCACATTTTTTAAAATCCAGATTTCTCGATTCTCTTGATAAATGAGAGCTCTGGACCTACAACCCCCCATGGCGACAATAGGCTGCCTTCTTTAGATAGACTCCACCCACTCATGGCCAAGTCACTCCTTGACATTTCCTGCATCTGTCTCTTTGACTGTACTATTGGTTTCAGTATTTCTGGTTGTTGCCTCATGTTTTACCCAAAGTGCAATCTACCTGTTGTCTGTTCTCTTTGTCTAATGTGCAGGCTTCACATGGCCCAGTTCTTCTGCGTGTGTTCTGCTCTCTGAGCATGATCGCTGATACCCAGTCTGCCTCGCTGTGCCTTTCCATTTCCTACCTTCTTGTGCATGCAGACCTCCTCATTATTGCTCTCTGCCTGGTTTCTCAGGCCCCTGTCTGACCTTGGCCAGTCTTCTAGTTGCTCTTCTTTTAAACCAATAATAGGACCTGACATCCAGAACTGCTGGGGGATCTGCTTTTGGTGACATATTGCATTTTAACATAGGGGTCATCACACTAACCTGGCAAACATTGTCAGAACCCCGGAAGCTTCTTTAAAAACTAGTCAAGTGTTTCAGTAGCCTGATACTAAATCCCTGCAGCCTGTGACCTATTCATTCAGTTGGTACCGAATGCCCCCTGAGGTTAAACAAAGCCCTGAGGAGATAATGAGATGAAATGGCTTGACCTTCAGGTGGAAGATCTCTCCTTTCCTCCTTAGCCTCTAGCTGGCTTAGATTATTTTTATCATTTTTCAAAGCAGCAACGTTTATTTCCTCTGCTTCAGTGAGCTGTGCAGATGCAAGGTCTAGAAGGAATATTTAGTGGTCGCCATGGTTACCATTAGTCATATGAAGTTATAGCTCATGTGCTGATTTCTCTCTTCACAGCTGTAAAAAGAAAGCACACTCCAAAAAACAGGCTTTCTGGGGCTCTGAAGACTTTAATTCTGTAATGGGTCCAGCTCCTCTGGTCATTTATCTTGATCTGCACATTTAATTAGCACTTTAAAGATTTTAAGCAGAGAAGATTTTTTAGAACATGAAGCTAGATGGACATTTTGAGATTTAGCCTCACCTTCTTATTTTACAAATAAGGAAACTGAGGTCCAGAAAGGAGGAGGAACTTAGAATACACAATAGGTCAATTAAAGGAACTTAGAGACACAGTAAGTCAATTAAAGTCACGAAAGGGGTACAGTTAGTAAGTACCAGGGCCAGGCTCCTTCTAGCTCCACTATATCTCCCAACCTAACTAACCAGGAGACTGAGTCGTGTGAAGCTCTAGGATGGACAAGGACTAAACAAGTTCAGTGCAAGGCAGGGAAATCTGATCTCACAAGAAGGGGTTGGCTACCTTGAAATGGGGTTTAAGCCAAAATCCACAAATGATCTCCAAGACCGTGTTAGGCTTGGAGTGTCAACTGGGTTTTATGATTGGTTAAGTTCAGATGGCACAAACAACCACTGTTTCAAAACGAGTCTGTTTGTCTGCTGGTTCTGACCAGTTTTCTAAAAAGTGAATGCCCCACAAGTGCCGCAGCTCCTTCTGTGGTCCTGACTTCTTGCTATCTTGCAATTTCCCTATTCTCCTGGCTCAGTGTTCAGTAGAGCCTAACTTCCAGTGATCCCAGGACTATGGCTCTTCTAATGCTTTGCGATTGGCTGGATATGAAAACAAAATTGCAAATAGAACATCATAAACAAGGGTCAATTTTCTTCACACTAGCTAAGGCTTTCTGTTTGATGGACTCAATATTTAATTTGTTTTTGCTTGAATAACCTCAACATTCGATAACCTGAACAAACACTTCTTCACAGACCTTGTTTCTAAGTACCATTCCTCACTAGAAGGAACCAGGATTCCTTGGAGCGAGGAGGGCCAGGGCAAAGGGAGACAAGAAGGGTTTGGAATATCTTATACTAAAAAATGTTCAAAAAATGATGAAAGATATGTCAAAAAGACTTAGGGCCAGCTTTAAGGGTATCCATTGGCTAAATTTGAGACAATTTGAGCTTCAACATTAATTAAATGGCAGCATTGGATCTAATTCACTGAGTAAAAACAAGAATCCAGCTAATAAACATAGAAGAAATAATAATAGTTGGTAAAAAAAATCATCTTTTTTAAAATACATCATAGTAATAACTGATTTAGTCAAGATTCATCAATGGATGCTAAAGCTACAGGGTAAAAGTTTGAAGAGGACAGGATATTAAATACCCTCAAAACATCTCCCTGTAGATTGTAAAGAGAAATGGTAGGCTTATAGTGGAGATACCTGGCAATCACCACTTTGTACAAAGTGATCAAAGTTAATGTCATCAATTATGTGTGCCGATACGTTGTTAAGGACACAACATCATTGTCACCGTATGCTTGCCAAAAATGCATAATCTGAACTTAATGATGAGTAAACCTGAGGCAAACCCAAATCACGTGACATTTCTACCAAACGTCTGGCCTGTATACTTCAACGTCAACGTCCTGAGAAACAAAGCGAAGGAACTGCTTTAGATTAAAGGAGATTAATGAGTCATGACAACTAAATGCCACCAGCGATCCTGAATTGGATGTTGGTTGAGGGAGAAAACAAACGGCTACAAAAACATTTTGGGGCAATTATTAAAATTTGAATATGATCTATATATTAAATAATAGCACGTATCAGTGTTAAATGTCCTGAATTTGATCTTGGTACTATGGGTCTATAAGGGCAAAAGGAGTACGATGTTTAAAACTAATATTCAAATGGGAAAGGAGGGAAATGAAGCAAAATATTAAAACAGGACAATTCAGATGGGTTTAAGAGTTAGTTCTTGGTACTACTCTTAAAACTTCTGTAAATTTGAAATGATTTCAAGTTAAAAAGTAAAATTTAGAAACTCTTCAGTTCGAAGGGGTCCTTATGCAGGTAGCAGGTAGGTGCAAACAAGACAAAAACTGACAATTACAAGTCGAATTATTTAACTAGCTCAAAGTACTAGGCAGAAAGAAGTATATATCAATCTATTCTTTAAGAAAACATTTGTTGAATAATATTAATAATAGTTAATATTTGTAAGTACTTTGTGTGGGTTACTTGGTTTCCATGTTGTAGCAGATTGCATTTTCTAAATACGAACACGAATTACATTCCACCCCACGTGCTTTCATAAAATCTGATGTTTATATCCTCCATCAAGAGACGGGGTATATTTTTCTTTTTCTTGGGCTTTAACTGCCTTGATCAATACAATAGCATGGAAGAGATAGTGCATGACCTCTGGGGCTAGGCCATAAAAGGTGTAGAAACTTACCTTGTCTCTTGGATTGCTTGCTCTGACAATGAAAAGAAATGGCTATGCAAAAAATGCAAAGGGACCAGGCACAGTGGCTCATGCCTGTAATCCCAGCACTTTGAGAGGTTGAGGCAGGCAGAAAATGAGGTCATGAGATCGAAACCATCCTGGCCAACATGGTAAAACCCTATCTCTTCTAAAAATACAAAAATTAGCTGGGCGTGGTGGTACACACCTGTAGTCCCAGCTACTTGGGAGGCTGAGCTAGGAGAATTGCTTGAACTCAGGAGGCAGAAGTTGGGTTGTGGTTAGCTGAGATTGTGCCACTGCACTCCAGCCTGGCAACAATTGAAATACCATCTCACACCACTTAGAATTGCAATCATTAAAAAGTCAGGAAACAACAGATGCTGGAGAGGATGTGGAGAAATAGGAAAACTTTTACACTGTTACAGAGCGTAAAACACTTTTACACTGCGTAAATTAGTTTGACTATTGTGGAAGACAGTGTGGCAATTCCTCAAGGATCTAGAGAACCTAGAACTATCATTTGACCCAGCAATCCCATTACTGGGTATATACCCAAAGGATTATAAATCATTATACTGTAAAGATACATGCACACATATGCTTACTGCGGCACTGTTCATAATAGCAAAGACTTGGAACCAACCCAAATGCCCATCAATGATAGACTGAATAAAGAAAATTTGGCACATATACACCACAGATACTATGCAGCCATAAAAAAGGATGAGTTCTCTGTCCCAGGGACATGGATGAAGCTGGAAACCATCATTCTCAGCAAACTAACACAGGAACAGAAAACAAACACCACATGTTCTCACTCGTAAGTGGCAGTTGAACAATGAGAACACGTGGACACAGGGAGGGGAACATCACACACTGGGGCCTGTTGAGGGGTGGGGGGCTAGAGGAGGAACAGCATTAGGAGAAATACCTAATCTAGATGAGGGGGTGATGGGTGCAGCAAACTACCATGGCATGTGCACACCTATGTTACTAACCTGCACGTTCTGCACATGTACCCCATAACTTAAAGTATAATTTTTAAAAAAAACTATAAAAAAATAAAAATAATGCAATGGGAGCACACTGATGAGAGAAGAAATGTCTGAGAAAAGCTTCAAAAAGAGATACATGAGGCCCCTCATTCGCCACATGAACCAGTGAGGGAGCCGCCGCAGGCCTACATGAGCCTGCCAAACAAACAGAGACCCCTGCCTCGCCTTTCCCTAAACATAATTATATTCTATGATTGTGTCTTGTTCAAGAAAACTTGATTGCATGCCTGGATAATGCAATGGATTAGCACATTAGACATTACTATCTTAGAGTTTAAACACAAACATTTTGCAAGCACCAAACCAAATGTGATGCCCTCGGTCCGTCATCCTAATATTGATACAGAAGACAATGAACTGATGAGACACTCATCTTCATACCTAATAAAAGCCTGCCAGCTCAGTGCCTTCCCCAATGTTTCCAGCAGTCTTCTAGTTTGATTCTTTGTTCACCACCAGGTATGCAGTCAGCATGTAATAATAAAAACAACTTTTCGCTTCAGGGCTTGTTTCTTCTGCTCTCTAAATTCTTTCAATGCTCTTAGACATAGTAGTTCTCCACTCTTCAAATAGCACAGTAAAGACTCATACAAATCATCCCCTTCTCTGAGCATCTTAACATTCAGAACCATAGCACTTAGCATTTGAATATATGCCTTTGACCCTTAGTAGTTTTATGTCATATGGTACAATCTATAAGCTTCTTTCTCAAGGGATTATATGCGTCATTGAAATGCCACCCTCAACCCCTACGTGCACCTAGCACAACCTTAAGTATGCAATATAACACATACTTGCCAGTTAACTGATTGATCCTAACATACTAAAAAGTTCACTGCTATAATCCAATTTATGTTGATAACTTTTTTAAATCTTCTACAAATAACATCTGAAGAAGTTTCCAATGCCTAGTGAAAGAGAACTGGCCTGGTGAGTGATGTATTACAGGGGAGATGTTCTCGGTCTCTTTGCTGACCCAGAGCTAACTTATCTCTTTACAGTCACTGGACAGGCACCAGCCTCCACAGGACTGATATCCTCTATGAAGGATGTAGATAGTGCTGGACGCACTTACGAGCCTATGGTCCAGAATCGGGCAGAATGGGTTCAAAGCCTAGCTTTTCCCCTTCCCAGCCATGGGACCTAAGGCATTTTACTTCTTTAAACCTGAGCTTCGGTGTCTTCAAAATGAGGATATTAATCTACTGTACTTAGCTCATAGGGTTGTGGAGAGGATTATACGAGGCATGTAAAGCGTGTGACACGGGTACCCAGGGAGAGCTACAGAAGTGTGAGTGGCCAACCTCCAGGTGATGATACCAATCACCCTCTGCGTACAGTCAGCCCCACGTGGGAGATGAAGAAACGGGAGGTGTTTGTTCTCGGTCATTTGTTCTTTTTCCCCTGCAGGTAAAAGGGATTTCTTTTGCTTATTTTGCATTTCCCTCTGGCATATCTGAAAAGGAGCAACCGTACATAAATAAAATATGAAAATTCAAATCACAGGATGAAACCAGTTCTTGCCAGTTCCTGGGGTGTTTTTTCTCCTGCTGCTAATTTCTCTCTTCCTCAACTAAATTCATTTTAAGAAAAATTCTCTATTTATTTTTCTTGTCTCTTTAAAAAATTTACCATAAAATTTGGGAGAAATGCTCTAGTTTCGTTCCTTTAGACTACTCTCCATAAACCTCTTAATTCAGCTAGTATATGTGTATTCAGTGTATTCAGTCAGATGACTTTTTAGACTATGAAAAGGTTTCAGACTAAGAAAAGTTTCCAGCGTAATGTCTCTGGGAGCATTCAGACATGAAAGTTATTTAGCATAATGTGCTACGCAAATCTAACAAGGGATAACAGATTGAACTCCTGGAGGACTCAATTAACTGTAGCATCTGTTAAAAATGAAAAAAGTCATCATAAAATTAAAAGTAACACCCCTATCTTCTAGGGAAAAAAAATGAGAGTTGCTCAACCTATAGAGATTTATGTTAGGATATAACTTATAGCTCATGGGCTAAGAGTGACTTGTGCGGCTTTGGACAAGGAATTTAATGTCTGGGCTAACCATCCAGTTTCTTTGTCATTTGAGAGGAAAGAAAGAGAAAAGTCAATGTACCCTTGGAGAATAAAGATTGGAGATTAGACCCCAAACGTAAAACTATGACCTTGTATTCAGCCCTCAGTTCAAGACTTTGAATCTTACCCCAAAATCACCTTTCGAATAACAGGGAAGGTAAATGGGGAGAGAAATACATGAAAAGGACTCAGAAACTCTAACAAGGTATATAATTTTGATCACTCCCAAATGACAAGCTCATATGCCAGGACATGGGCTTTTATTCTACTTATACAAAAGCCTGAGTTCCGATACTTAATATCTTCTGATAATTACTTGGCTAGTAATTCACATCAAATCCCCACACTCCAGTGATTCATTTTGAAAAGCTCCTAAACAAGCACCAACTCGGCAATCTTCCACCCTGATTCCCTTGGATGGAGAAGAGAAAATACTTCAGAGTTGCTCACCCCTGGGCGGCACTTGGGGTGCGGTCATGTTAGGAAACAGGAGCTGAACCAATAGCAAAGATTCATGGGGATTTGGAAAAGCAAGTTTAAACAATATGCTCATGAATCCAGAGTAAATGTAAACCAATCAAAAAGGGAAAATACGTAGCCATCTTTTACGCTTATAGTTTTGGCCGCCCTATAGAACAGCTGTATCTTGCTGTCTCATTGGCTATCCCAGGCCAAGCATGGTCTACAAGCTGAAGTCACAGGCTCAGTACTCCCACCAGTTGGGGGAAAAAAAATAAGAAGGTCAAGGAGGATTCAGTGCTAAAGGAGGACTGTGATTTGCAATGGTTTTTTAAAATCTCATAACAGCTCTTGTACTAAACAGGCTTTTAATGGTGTCTTAGAACTGACACGGCCATTCTCTTGAGTTACTGCCTCACTGGAATTTCAGTAAAGCAGTGACAGTCTTTCCCATGATCGTGGCAAGAGGAAGTAAGGTAGAAAGAGACAGGTTCCTCCAGCAGTGATAAGCAACCCAAATCTTATGATACAAGTGATTCAGCCCAAGAGCCAGAGTCAAGATAAACACTCAAAAAGCTGATCTGTGTTGCCACTTGTCACATACACCCGCAGATTAACATTCGGGATTGAAAAGCCACGTCAATTTCTTACTCACCTTCTTCTATTCAACAAAGCAGACATTTCAATTGCCTATAATCTCCCACTATGGAACTCATTATAACTATTGCCATTTTGAATCAATGAAAAGTTAATCTGTAACAATTTTTATTTTTATTTTTGATACAGGCAAAGTATGGTAGTTTGTAAAGTTTTACAGGGTTTCGTGTCTTGTATACTTAAAGAGCAAAAATCACAAAACGCCCTATCTATTGGATACTTAGTCTAGAAGAAATTTTGGCAAATCTCCAGGTCAGTATGAAAATAATTTTTTTACCTTAACAGCTGATAGTCTAAGACCAAGTCCAAAGCAGTGGGAAAGGACACACAGGCAGGTCATCTCTTCAAGTCCAAGCCGTGTGTAAATAAAGGAGGCAACCACATTCAGGGAATCAGTCAGGGTGCGACCTGAGCTGCAATCTCAGAACTGCCCCTAAGGCTGCATTGAGTGTCACTCACCAGAGAGTGGTATGTTCTCTGTTAAAGACAGATGCTAGAGAAGAAGCAAGACCCCACTGCAATCCCCACTCCATGTCACGGACTGGAAAGATGGGAACACAGCAGGGATCAAAACCCAGCCAGATCATCTGAGGATACCCAAAGAAACTCCCACTGGACATCAACCTCTAGATCATAAGAGAGTAACCCCAGGTGTCCACATGACCCAGGTAGAAAGGAAGCCGACCCTTTCACATTCTTGCACAGAATAGAGTAACTTATTGTGGGGGTCTATGAGGCAAGTGTGTCATAAAATTACACATCCCACTGGTGCTCTATGTTTCTAGGCACCTAACTCACCCTAGGCCTAGGAGACACACTGAGAAACTTGTGAGGGTACATTTGAGACTTCCGGGATTGGCTACCATTGGGGAAGCATCCCAGGTAGACGTCTCTGGGACTGCAGGAAATGACTGACTCAAGTCCAATCCAGGTTATGGCTCCAGCCAAAGATTCTGAGGTGAGAGATGGGCTGGAATGCCAGGGCGAACAAGAATATTTGGAAGGGAATGAGACAGAAAGCTGAGTGTATCTGTCTCTCAAGCATGGCAGCCTGGCAGCATGACATGGAGTATGGCAGTCATGGGTAAGGGACAGAGTGAGAAACGAGCAAGGGTGGAGCAGACACGAGGATGAGAGCAAGCCTCTCTCCAGGCTTCCTGTAATAAATCCACAGCAGCAGCAGCCTGTGAGTGTCAGGGCTGGTTCACCACCACGATCCAGATGGGCTCTGAAACAGGTTTGAGCTGGGGTGGTTAGTAAAGGGCAGTAAATTCAGCTGGAAATACAAAAAAAATGGAACAAATGTCCTCTTTTATTTTAAATCTAATGACATAAAGTTTAAAGACAGATTTATAAAATTGATCATTTATTTAGCACACCCCGTACACCAGGCATTCTGCTAAGCTCACAACTTCATTTGATTATCCAAGCATCTCACGAGGCAGATAGGAAGACATTTTATAAAGAAGACAGTGAAGCTCAAAGAGGTTATGTAATTCCCGCTTCTTCCCTCTCCCAAAAATCCTACCATATCTCTGTCTCCAAAGTCTGCCCAATCCCATAACGCTGGTTTTCCTCATCAAGATACGGCCTCCAGTTGTTTGTTTGTTTGTTTGTTTGAAACCGAGTCTTGCTCTGTCACCAGGCTGGAGTGCAGTGGTGCGATCCCGGCTCACTGCAACTTCTGCTTCCTAGGTTCAAGCCATTCTCCAGCCTCAGCCTCCCGAGTAGCCAGGACTACGGGTGCATGCCATCATGCTCGGCTGATTTTTGAATTTTTAATAGAGACAGGGTTTCACCACATTGGCCAGGATGGTCTCGATCTCCTGACCTTGTGATCTGCCCATCTCGGCCTCCCAAAGTGCTGGGATTACAGGCATGAGCCACTGCACTCAGCCGGCCTCCAGTTTTAATCTTTTCAATGTTTAACCTTTCAATTTTCTGGCCATGTAATGCTAGAAGGGTCATTAAACTTCTTGTGGCCCCATTTTCTTCATTTTTGCCAGAAAAAGACAGAACTCTGTGATCTCCAAGATCTCCTCTGAAACTCGGGGTATCCAGCTCAGAGCTTTGTCTCCACAACGTGATATTAGAAACACAGGGATACTTCAGGCTTGGGATGGGAAGGAACATTAACTGCTAAAGAACCGTGGATAATTAAAAATCATCCACAAGCAATATGGAGCTCCTCATGTTCAACGATTAAGTGAATGAAGTTTGCATGTCCAGCAAAAACCCTACTCTGCTCTGCAATAAAATGTCCACCCAAGGGAGGAAGTGAAATTACATGATTTATGAATTTCCAGAAAAGGCATTCCTCTCTTATTTCTATAAAGTGTCCTGGTGTTATAATTAAGGAACTCAGTGGGTGCCTCTGTTCACTATTAACCAAATGAATTCTGATGTGCTTGGATCAGGAAACGTGTGATCGCATGATATTTCTGATTTTCAGTGTCCCTACTCTTCCCTCTCGATATTTCAGATCAACTGTGGCTTCCCTCAGCTTAGCTTTGATTATCTAATTTGAGCCTAGTTGCTGGACTCTTTATGAATAACCAAACAACTGCTCCGAATGTGATTTTCCTTACCTAGAAAATAACCCTTCATATGCGTATCTCTCCTTGTGCCCTGAAAACTGAAAAGGATAAAAAGGACATACAGTTCTGCATAAGGGGCTTAAGACTGAGCCAAGAAAATCACCTGATTGTAGTGGTGACAATAAGCTATGGCAACAATGAAATAATTTGAAATTTTCTTCTCTAAATTCTAAATAATTTGCCTAGGATGATCTAACTGTATTGGAAAGAGCACTGAGTTTAGAATCAAATAGATCCAAGGCCAAGTCTCAGCTCTGCAATTTACTAGGATTTGCCCCTGACCCTGAATGATCTATGGAATCAAACCAAACCTCAAATTATTCATATGACAAATGTCAGCATTAATAGCCATTTCACAAAACCGTTCTGAAGATGCAATTAGTATACTTGTGTTAAATGTTAGCATGATTCTGGTATAATCTTTCTTGTAAAAGCAACAGCCACCCTATATTAAATACCCAATATATGCCAGGCTCTGTGTTAAGAACTTCACATACATTAAAACAACCCTGCAAGGTGAGCCCTGTGTTATTAACTGTCTCCAAGAAGAGGAGCCTGAGTCACAAAGAGATAAAGCAACTGGTCCAAAGTCCTCTTGCCAGACAAACAACCCTGGAATGGCTACCGCATCTTGTTATTTTCGCAGGCATCAGAATAGATGCGCATCAGAAATGTGAGGCTTGAAATCTTCACTCTTCTGGAAAAATTATGAACCCATTTCAGAGAAAAACTTCTCACCAATGAAGAAATAACATTTTTCTAATGATAGACTTCAGGGAAGAAGAAGTAACACTCCACCTCATACACTTCCAACCAAGTGGTACTTTGGCAGATAGTTTGACAGGGCTCAACCATGGACTGTTGCCACGGGCATTCAGCTGGTACCCTGTGGTCACCCACAGTTGCCTGGATCCATGCTTCTACACTGGCCCTATCATGGGACAGGTGGACTGCCTTTACTTTCATGGGCATCTTATGAACTACAACACATGAAACAATCTCTGAAGACAACTTAGCAATCAGGAAGAAAAAATACTTTACTCATTGATATTTGAAATAGCCATAGGCTTTCATGAGCTGAAAGAGGTCTCAAGCAGGCAAGTTCACAGGTTTCTAGAGTTATCCACAGCACTTGGAACATCAGATTCAACACTGAAACAATTTCACAAAAAATTGCATTTGAAAACTTGAGGTCAATGAACTCTCCTATGCCTCACATTTCTGTCACCTTCAATCACTGTCCCAAAGATAAGCCTCTGCAGTCATCTATTCTGTCCTTAACCGAAAGGACAGAATAACTAACACTAAACTAATATTTGGATCTGGGAGAAGGAAATGTTCCTTAACTAACACTAAACTAATATTTGGATCGGGGAGAAGCAAATGTCCACATTCCCTATTCACTCCCCAATCTTTCTGCTGTCTCCTTTAGAACCCATTTCCTGATTATCAAAGTTTAGTGGATTTTCAACTTCCAGAAGGAAATATTCCACCACTTCTTTGCTGAACCCAAACCTGAACCTCCCTCTGGGTGATCTTCTCTTCTACAGCCCTCTGTAGGTGCAGCTTTGGGTCTCTCCAACCTCCCTTGACATGGGGCTTAGAAGTGGAACAGTATTCTCCTAGTTCTCTGTGCACTCTCAAATTTTTCTTCCCTTAATGAACAACCCCTGCACTCTGCAAGCTTGTGCCTTATAGAACACAACCCTGAATGCCTTTCTCTTGCTGTCATCAACCAACTCTCCCACATTCAGCTCCAAACATTAAGCAGCACCTGAGTCACAGGGGCCTTTCCACCCCTAGTCTTACCATCATCCTGGGTGAATTCTGACTCCGTGTGCACACCCCATAAAATGCCTTGCCCCACAGCTCCTGGGCCTCCTCATTCCAATAACCTTCAATTCTACTCCAGTTTTGTCACCCACATGTATAACCACACCCTGAAACTTGTCATCCCACAGAATTGCTTTACTAATGAAAATCTATTCTCTGATAAACCACAGCCTGACCACACAACCTACTTAAATTTCCTATTCTCTGCTAATTCCTTTAAACTTGTTTTTCAACTTCATTAAAAAAAAAAACGCTCTGATCCACTGTCCCGTGCTCCCATCTCCCCAGTCAGTGCCTTCCTGTCTTCACTTTCCTCCCCATTGTGGCCTAAACCATCTCTTTAATCATTCACTTATGAATGATTTCAATTTTCCTGCTCCCTTGTGCTTCCTCCAAATGAGTCGACTACAGTCCTGAATTTTTATCATTCCACATCAGTTTTTCTCCCAATTCTATACTCAGGCAATGCAGGCAGAGAATTCCACAACATGCTTCTACAGATCCATGGTCTGTATCCCTAGATATTACCTCAATGATTTTCCTATGTATCAATTGTTATTTTACACCATCATTTCTTACAAAGGCTGCTTCAGATCTTTACTAACATTCAAGTTACCTATCCCCTTATTTACAATGATATCCTTACCTCTGTCTTCACCAAGAAAACAGAGCAATCAGGTAGAAATTCCCTTAACTTTCTGTCCATTGCCACCCTCCACTCATACAACCATATCTTTATCAGCATCTTTTCTTACCTCCTTCCTACCCATTCCAGAGACAGTATCCTTTCTCTTCTCTAAACCAATCCTCTAGCCCTAATCCTTTTGCCCCTTTTTTACGACTGGCTGCCCTAGTTGTTGGTGGAGCAGCTGGGAATGGGATGTAGGGGCTCTGGCTTCAGGTTTGGCACATTCTTGTTAGCATATTTCAGCCATGCCAAAATTTCAAGAGAACTCACACTCAGGTATGAAGAAATGCAGAAATAACTTTGGTTATCGGTCAGAAGAGTTCACAGAATAGTGTTTGGTTCCCAAAGTGTTTGCTGTTTCAACATCAGGATGTGACCTGTATTAGCCTGTTCTCTCATTACTGATAAAGACATACCCAAGACTGGGTAATTTATAAAGTAAAAGAGGTTTAATGGACTCACAGTCCATTCCTCCTGGGGAGGCCTCACAATCATGGTGGAAGGTGAAAGGCATGCCTTACACGGCAGCAGGCAAGAGAGAATGAGAACTAAGTGAAAGGGGAAACCCCATATAAAACCATCAGATCTCGTGAGATTTATTCACTACCATGAGAACAGTATGGGGGAAACCGCCCCCATGATGCAATTATCTCCCACTGGGTCCCTCCCACAACACATGGGAATTATGGGAGTACAATTCGAGATGAGATTTGGCTGGAGAAACGGCCAAACCATATCATGACCTGTGATCCAGGATGTGATCACGGATGTGGCATCTTGCAGTCAAAATACTTCTGTTTCCAAGTGCTTCTGAGATTTGAATGCATTGCTGGTCTCACAGAGAGAGACATAATAGCAAAGGGCCACTTTGGACATTACATAAACACAAGGAACTGACTATTTCTGGCTCCCCTTTCATTTATCCATCCCAGTATCTGAATGGGGTATGTGCTCATTGAGTGTGAATCAGTCCCATTGTCAGTTGACACTAAGCCCCAACCGCTGCAGTTGGCCTTCCCCAAGTCAAATCATAAAGAATTTAGATCAGATATCCTTCACTGACCCACAACCAGGTCCAGGATATTGAGGTTTCTGTTCTTTTCTTTTGGACTGGAGTACAATGGCACAATCTCGGCTCACAGCAACCTCCACCTCCTGGGTGCAAGCGATTCTCCCGCCTCAGCCTCCTAATTAGCTGGGACTACAGGAGTATACCACCATGCCCAGCTAATTTTGTATTTTTAGTTGAGACAAGGTTTCTCCATGGTGGTCAGGGTGGTTCGATTTCAGATGATCTGCCTGCCCCAGTCTCCCAAAGTGTTGAGATTACAGGCATGAGCCATTGTGCCCGATGGTTTCTTTTCTCTGGTGCACATGGCCTGAGCCAGAGTAACTTTCAGCAGTTTGAGTTACTTGGGGCTCCTTTTCTCAAAAAGCACTAAGGATGTGACAGGATGCAGAGAGTGAGGATAAATACAGATAATTATAAAAGCTGCAGAACGGAGAGTTGTTTTGAAGGAAAATAATTACACTTTTAAAGCCCATTTTTCTAGTTACCATCTGCTTTATTTACTGCTACTGTCATTTTTATTACTTTATACCAGCTAGACTGATACCACACATTTTCTGTAAACATACACAATTTGATATATCATGATATCTGTGGTTGTGATAGTTTTACAATTACCCAACTCATCCTGGGTCTGGATGATTTTCGTTAAGAGCTAAATACCACCCTAAAGGGAAAAAATACAGAAATAGAGTTAACTTTTCTAAATCCTCACCACTTAATTTTAGTTGTTCTTACAAATAAAAGTACAGAAAAGTCTGACAGCTTTTCCTGTATTATAACATGACAAATATGGATTGTGTATAGATGCTTATGTTTATATTTTTGGCTTTAAAGAATTCCACAGATTTTATAAGCAAAGTAAAATGTTCCTTATTAAAAGGCATACTCCTTCTGTAGAACATTTAGTAATCTTTGAATTAACTCATGAGATTTTGTTGCTTCTTGGTACACTTAACGTCACTCATTCAAAATAATATCAATAAGATCTTAGCACACTTAAACCTCCCATCCAAAATAATATCAATAAGAACTATCATTCATTGCATGTTTATTATTAAGCTGTCTGTTAAGCATCTTAGTTTTTCTTCTAACTATATGAAATGGCTTTATTAGTTCCATTTTTACTGAAGAGGAAACTGAAGCTAACAGAGATCAAATGCCTTTTCTAATTTCAGTTAGTAAATGATAGTGCTGAACTTGAAGCAAAGCCTAATTCCAGAGCTGAAGTTTGAGCTTTTAATAATAAAGCATATTTTATCTCCCCAAATCTGCCTATCTTATATGTGAGTCTTTTTGCTTCTTGCTCTTCCTGTTACTTGGAATGATTTAAAACAAAGTAGCCTTTCTGCTGCTATCAAGCAATTAACTTATAGGCAATTTTATGTTAAAAAAAAAAAAAGAGCTAAATTCTAAAACAAATCTTTTTCAAGTTCAAGTGTTTTTTAACTTTTATTTTAGTTTCAGGGTACATGTACAGGTTTGTTATACAGGTAAACTCATGTCACAGGGATTTGTTGTACAGATTATTTCATCACCCAGGTACTAAGCCTAGTACTCATTAGTTATTTTTTCTGATCTTCTCCCTCCTCCCACTCTCCATCCTCCACCCTCAAGTAGACCCCAGTGTCTGTTGTGTCCATGTGTTCTAACCATTTAGCACCCACTCATAAGTAAGAACATGTGGCATTTGGTTTTCTGTTCCTGCATTAGTTTGCTAAGGATGATGGCCTCCAGCTCCAACCATGTTCCTACAAAAGACTCGATCTCATTCCTTTTTATGGCTGCATAGTATTCCACGGTGTATATGTACCATATTTTCTTTATCCAGTCTACCACTGACAGGGATTTAGGTTGATTCTGGGTCTTTGCTATTGTGAAGGATGCTGCAATGAACATACATGTGTTATGTGTCTTTATGGTAGAATGATTTATATTCCTCTGGGTATATCCCTAGTAATGGGATTGCAGGGTTGAATGGTAGTTCTGTTTTCAGCCCTTTGAGGAAAAGCCACACTGCTTTCCACAGTGGTTGAACTAATTTACATTCCCATCAAGAGTGTATAAGTGTTCCCTTTTCTCCACAACCTCACCAGCATCTTTTTTTTCTAACTTTTTAGTAATAGCCATTATAATTGGTGTGAGATGGTATCTTATTGTGGTTTTGATTTGAATTTTCTCTAATGATTGGTGATATTGAGCTTTTTTCAGATACTTCTTGGCCACAGGCATGTCTTCTTTGGAAAAGTGCCTGTTCATGTCCTTTGGCCACTTTTTAATGAGGTCATTTGTTTTTTTCCTGTAAATTTATTAATTTCCTTATAAATGCTGGATATTAGAACTTTGTCAGATGCATAGTTTGCAAGTTTTCTCCCATTCTGTAGGTTGTCTGTTTATTGATAGTTTCTTTTGCTATGCGAAAGCTCTCATGTTACAAATTCTCAATGAAAGGAACATACCTCAAAATAATAAGAGCTGTCTATGGAAAACATAGACAACTCTTAGCCAACATCATAGCCAACATCATACTGAATGGGCAAAAGCTAGAAGCATTCTCCTTGAAAACCGGCACAAGATAAGAATGCCCTCACTTACCACCCTCTTCAACATAGTATTGAAAGTCCTGGCCAGAGGATTCAGGCAAGATTAAAAAAAAAAAAAAAAAAAAAAAAAAAGTAGGAAGAGAGGAAGTCAAACTATCCCTGTTTTCTGATGACATAATTCTACATCTAGAAAATCCCAGTCTTGGCCCAAAAGCTCCTTTGGCTGGTAAACAACTTCAGCAAAGTTTCAGGATACAAAATCAAGTTACAAAAATCATTAGCATTCCTATGCACCAACAACAGCCAAGCCAGGAGCCAAATAAGGAACACAATCCCATTCACAACTGCCACAAAAAGGACAAAATACCAAAGAATACAGCTAATCAGGAAGGTGAAAGATCTCTCCAGTGTGAATTACAAAACACTGCTCAAAGAAATCACAGATGAAACAAACAAATGGAAAAGCATTTGACACTCATGGATCAGAACAATCAATATTATTAAAAAGCCTATTTTTCCCAAAGCAATTTACAGATTCAGTGTCATTTCTATTAAACTACCAATGGCATTCTTCACAGAAGTAGAAAAAACTATTTCAAAATTTATATGAAGCCAAAAAAGAACCTAAATAGCTAAGGCAATCATAAACAAAAAGAACAAAGCTGAAGGCATCATGTTACCTGATTTCAAACTATCCTACAGGGCTACAGTAATAGAAACAGCATGGTATTGGAACAAAAATAGACACATAGACCAATGGAAGAGAATAGAGAACCACATACCTACAATCATCTGAACTTCAACAAAGCTGACAAAAACAAGCAACGGGGAAAGGACTCCCTATTCAAAAGTGCAAGTGTTTTAATCTAATAGAAGATATTAATATATCTATTTCCTACCTTGTAAAATATTTATGCTGATCTTGACTTCCATTGTCTTTAGACATTTGTATAACTTAGTTTCAGCATCTTTGAAGCACACTGTAAAGTATCTTTGAAAAGCAAAGACAATAATTATTCTTTGGAAATGAAACCTATTTCTTAAATGTTATTGACCATAATAGTAATGATAAAAATAAAATTTCATTAAACCTCATACCTAATGGTATTGTTTCTTTTGCAAGTTCACTGATTTGGCAGTGCAAACAATGTAATACAGCATACAATAAAGTGTAAGACAGGTATTTTTCTACTGATTCCAGTAGCTGACACATTGCACAATAACTACCAGAATACCTAATTCCTTTGCAAATCACTCTTCATCGCCTCTAGTGTAATTTTAGTTTTCCTGAAACTGAAAATGATATAAGTAAAAATAAAATATATTAAAATTTAAAATATCAGATTAGCATCACCAATAGAATAGGTAGTGATTTTAAAATGTAATTGCTTTTAAAGGACAAGCTTATATTTTGTAATTATATTCATATATGAACATCAACTTTTTTTTATATTTCACATCAAAGGTATCATCAGATAAGCCTAGGAAGTAAAGAAGAGAAATATATTACAATTAGGAGCCTGAGAGAGGATTAAACAGACACCTCTGTTCATGTATGCCTAATTCACAGAGCTTTGAGACTTTCCCTCACGTGGTCTATGTTTTGGCCCCACTAATGTTAACAGTATTGCTATTGGCAACCTACCATTTTCTCTCTCAAGGGGCGAAATGTGATACAGCTGTCACACCAACCCATTCTGGATATTTAAAATTCCAATTGAGCCATGCTGCCTATGTTGGATTTTGGAGATGTGAACTGTTATCAAAGAGGAAGTAAGATAAAATGCTGGGCTAAGTTCATGTTAGGCCACTGGCTTATCTGAATCCATATTCCCAGAAAAGACATAACAAAGCCACAACAAAGCCACCCTAGTCATCATTTTCCTCAGGAGTATTACTTGAGTTGTCATTTCATCCCTCCCTGACTACTACACAACATGAAATCAGCAAGATTACCCACAATGCCTTCCACAGCATATACATACACCTCTAATGCCTACAGCTCAGCTTTATTGAGGCAGTTTGAGAAAGTAGAAAGAAATAGAATAAGAAATCTACAAATACGATTAGTTAATAGAAAGCTTCATTGCACAAAGGCCTAGGGTAGCTTCAGGACTTTCAGAAGTGTACTACCCTGAGAAACCATTTGCCTGTGGACCAAGTTTGCTTTTAAGGATTAAGTCATGTGACTCCCACGTTTTCTCATTGCAATTAAACACACAAATGCCCACGGTGAAGGAACAGAATTTAGCAAAGGTTAACCAGATCCCAAAGGTTAGGGGAAAAAAAAAAACACGCACTAAGATTAACTACCTCAGATATATCAGAAACACTTCGGACAGAACAGCAGAGTTTCTGGACAGGAAATTTAAAAAGCTCCATTTTAATATTGCCTGTCACAAACAATAGAAGGAAAAAAAAAGAGGAGAAAGAAGAGGTCAGGAACATGTTTATTTCAAACTTTTATAAATAAAATTCAAAGATTATTCTCCTTGGTACCACCCAGGATTGGGGCTCTCATATGTGTGCCATTTTAAGCTCATCTCTGGAAACAACATGTAAAGAATTTGAAGGTATTTGCTTTATCCTACTGTCCTGCGTGAAGTCTGATTTATAAAATGAAATGGCGTGGCAGGGTGAGGTGGCTCGTGCCCGTAATCCCAACACTTTCGGAGACTGAGGCAGGTGGATTGCTTGACCCTCGGAGTTCAAGACCAGCTTGGGCAACATGGTGAGACAACCATCTGTACAAAATACACTTAAAAATTAGCTGAGTATGGTGGCATACATCTGTGGTCCCAACTACCTAGGAGGATGAGATGGGAGGATCGCTTGAGCCCGGGAGGTCAAGGATACAGCAAGCCATGATTGTGCCACTGCATTCCAGCCCAGGCAACAAAGCAAGACTCTGTCTCAAACAAACAAATAAATAAATAAATAAAATAAAAATTTTTTAAATAAATAAATAGAATTTTTTTCCTGAATGGAATTGTGATAGCAATAACAACCACCATTTACTGAGGGCTGCATGGAGCTAAGCACTTTACAGACAGTAACAACCATATGAGGTAGTTATTAATATTATCACTTTCACAAAGGAGTGGCTGACCCTCAGAGGATTAGCCGGCTCTCCCTTCCTTGTCAGTGCCTGATTTGAGCATCTTCTCTGAGAAGCCTCTGCCTCTGACCTCACCTATTCCAGGCTCCCTCTGGCACTCATTTCTCTGAGCTGCATTGCACCTGGTATGTTCTTCCTCTGTGGAAACCATCACACAGTAATTATGATTATTGGTTGAACAGCTTTCTCCCCAGCAACCCTAAGAGGGCAGAGATCCCATCTTGGGTTTTTTATACCCTCAGACCCTGTTATGCTGCTTGATATACATAACAGAGATTCAAGAAATGTTTGCGATAAATGAGGGAATGAATGGAGAAAGTAAACGCTTAGGAAAAGAAAACATTATAGGGAAAGGACCTAGTGGGGAAGCAATATTTAAATAATGTAAGGAAACTTATCCAAAAGTTATTCTGACATTTACTTTGGATTTTATATGCATGTACTCTGTCTTCCAGTCCCCCTATCTGTCAGAATAACCAGTAAATGCCAACATTCTTCTCAAATAGAATGACACAAGACTGTAAGACATGATGGAAAGAGTGCTGGATTTAGAATCCTACCTGAGTTTGAGACCTGACTCTACTGACCTTGGGCAAATCATCCATCAACCATCTGAGCCGCCTTTGCTCATCTGTGACATGGGATCACTTCCACCCATGCACCTACCTCACATGTTCACATGGCGATTTAGAGAAATCAAACTGTACATGCAAATGCATTCAATAGGTATAAAGAACAATACAAATGTTAATTACCACAATAGGTGGCTCTTATGAGAGACTGACCACTCTGGCTAACTTGAAGTCATGTGGCATGGGGAAGGCAAATGGCAGCTAGCTTCTATTGAGCACCCACTCTGTGCCAGGCACCATGCAAGCACTTCATGTATAGACCTCACTTTACCCAAAGCTACTTGAGTAACTAACCCAAAGCTATTGATAAGGGGTCAAGCTGGGAACTGTTGTCATGTCTTATTGATTTCAAAACTCATAATCTTTACATCAACCCTCTGCTGCTTTTGTGGAATATCAGTTGTCAGTGTACAAAATTATCTGAAAATTTGAACTTATGGTTAGAAGTTCTGGCTGTCAGGATTCAGAAAAACTTTGAATATTTGTTATATTAAAATCTTGGCTGGGCATGGTGACTCACACCTATAATCCCAGTACTTTTGGAGGTCAAACAGGAAGATTCCTCAAGGCCAGGAGTTTGAGACCAGCCCGGACAACATGGTAAAACCCCATCTCTACAAAAAAAAAAAAAATACAAAAATCAGCCAAGCATGGTGGTGCAGCTACTCAAGAGGCTGAGGTGAGCAGATCACCAGCCTGTGAGGTTGAGGCTGCAGAGAGCTATGATCATGCCACTGTACTCCAGCCTGGGCAACAGAGCAAAACCCTGTCTCAAAAAATCTATTGGCGTCTTTCACATTGAAGTTTATGAGACAATCAGTCCTTTTACTTGAAGTTCACAGGTAGATGACTCTTTAATAAATAACAGCTTTCTGTCCTAACCAAGCTCAGAACCAACAGACAGACAGACCCGAATCTGAGCCCAGTGAAGATCATAACACGCCTATTGTTGATCGAAGTGAAACTGAAGGGTGTGTCTCCACTCTGCAGCCTCAGTAGCTTCCTTCTGTGCCACCCCATCATACAGCCATACCCCCAATCACTGGCATCACTCACTGTCCACAGACACTGCCCAGAGCAGCGTCTTCCTTCATGGCAGAGAGCGGATGAGAAAGCACCCTCTTAGTGGGCAGACAGAAAGGGGTAAACAGACATGCAGGAGCTTAACTGAGCATGTTTATTAATCAAACTCATTAATCATCAAAGTGCTGCTCCAATGAGCATGACTTAAGAGGCCAAGAGAACCTGGACGTGGTCCTTCCTATATCTGCCTTCCTACGGCATGGAGTAAATTTCCTGTTCCTCTATGGAAATATGATGAAAGGGGAATAGAAGCATTTTGGGCTTCTTGTGTTTTAAAAATGGAGAAAGGAAGAGTTCGTTCTAGAAACCTGAGCCAATGAGGATTGATTCACTCTTATCTTTATTTATACTAATAGAAAACAACTAAAGGAGAAATTTTATGACATGATACACAGATGCTTAAAGACCCTATTCAATGTATCAGCCCAATTTGGGGATATGTGTATGTTTATGTGTGTATGTGTACACATAAACACACACAAACTCATATATTCTTTTAATCCTATGGGTCAGTGTGAGTCTGATATGGTGGTTCTTGGATGGGGAGGAGGGCAATTTTGCCATGCTAGAGGATAGATATTTGGCACTGTCTGGGGACATGTTTATTGTCAAAATGGAGAATGCTACTGGCATTCTCTAGTGGGTCATGGCCAGGGATGTTGCTAAGCTTTTACAGGGCACAGGGCAGCTCCCCTGTGCTTTCCTGACCCGAAATATCAAGAATGAAAAGGTTGAGAAACCTTGACATCACAGTGGTCGGGCAGAGAACACCAACCTAAGCTGAATATTCCATAGACAGTGCACGGAGCACTCTAACTTTATTGGCCAGACCACATCTGTCAATGTAACTGATCTATACTGCAATCACAGGAACACTATGAACTGTAGATGTGAGACGCAGGCAATGATATACTTCACTAATTTACCCAGCTGCCTGTGCTCGCTGATGTCTACAGAAAATCATTTTTTGATTTAAGATGTCAACTTAATATATATCCCTCTGTTCCAGTTCCACTCAAACCTCACTAAATGGAGGTACTGGCCTCACCTCCTGGACTCAATTTCCTTCTTCCTAATTCAAACGGTCTCTGATATTACCGCATGTCTGAGGGCTGCAAGCAGGCTTTATGTATGAGTGACCACAGGGCTAAAGATCTTGCCATCAATTAAATCCCATCATTCCTTTCTGCAGGCCCCTAAGGACTCTTCTACCCTCCCCACACCAGGCACAGGAGAGGCTAATCCAATAATGCTAGATGAGAGAACAAGTGATCAAAGCAAAATTATCAACAAATATACAACAGGGCTGGCAGCATCATATAAGGGCCATAATACCCTCTTCTTTCCTGAACCCAACATTGCCGTATTTGAAAATACCCACAAGCTTTCTTTAAAACAAGAAAAAAGTATCTTGAGACTACAATCCCACTTGAAAATTTAGCTGGCAGTGAAGAGCTTATCCAGTAACCCCAAGGTCAACTAAATAGCTAGTCTTTTTTCACAGCATGATCAAGTTTTACATCCTGTGTTTGGCAGGGAGGGATTTATTTAAACAGTATTTATATTATATTCTTAAAATAAACCTGAACCTAGGGGAAAAATACATAACCCGATGTCCATAGCAAAACACCAAAGAGCTGCTGGGTGGAGAAGCTATGGCTTAGGTTTCAATTTAATTCTTATTTGTTCAAATGCCAAAGTAATTTTTCCATGAGGAGAATGAGGTCATTCTTCACAGAAAGGGACCACTGTCTTAAAATTCATATGACCAGGAAACACAAGACTAATATAATGAGAGGTTTCAGAAATGTGACTAAATAAAGTAGACTTAAGATACAAATCTGTACATGTGACTTAAGCCCAGAGATATATTAACAGCATACTGTGAATCCTTTGCTTTTTTTCTAGGAAAGCGTATCCTCCCATACCCAGCCCACCCCATACCAAAGTGTCCTCTACTGTTACACATCAGTGGGGCTTTTCCAAACAAACCACATGAGAGCACCAGTGGGGTGGTTCCCCAAGGCTTCCTTGGTGCCTTAGCGGGGCCAAGTCCCTGGTTGGTTTGGTGTGGTCTTGAAATAGATTAGGACATGTGCCCCAAGTTATTACAAATATGGAAATACCAATGATAATATGCAGGCAGAGGAAACAGAGGTGCCACAACATCATCTGTTTCTTTGGATCTTTGCATCAAGGCAAGTATTGCCTTGCCTACTTTTCCAGCTCACACGAGTATATAGGATAGCACAAGGACAAAGAGGAGGAGCTAGTTCAAATCCCAGCTTTGCCTTGTCCCACACATTTGACTTTAGGAAAGTTATGTGATTGATTCTCTGTTACTTAGTTTCCCCATCTTTCACATAGTGAATAATAATGATCATGGGCAATTGGGCCATCAGGATTGTTAAGTAACAATATTAGTATGAGCTAAGCATAGAACCCAATACTCAGAAAGTTTTTAAATACTGTTTAATACTTACTACACTAACAATTTTGGTCCACACTTTGGATTGAAAGATTCAAAAAAACAAAAGACTTGAAGACTTCAAGTATTATCCAACTCAGACCCATTTTAGGAAATAGGAGGTCAGGATATATACATGATGCATCCACAGTTACACAGCTAGTTAGCAAGAGAAAGAGATTAAAACCCAGATTCTTTGACCCCTAGACCAGTGCTCTTAGGGGGAAAATGGTGTACAATTTTTCAAAGAAATATATTAATCAATTCTCCTGCCAGGGAAATTGTGGATACTTTCATGTAGTAGAAGCGTGTCTTTTAAAGTCTGTTGCCTACATTCATTCAGCCAGATCAGGCATGAGTTGCGATGGAAACAGCTGGTCCAGCCAGAACTTGTCACACAGTCACCCCGAGCCTCTAAACGAGCCATTATCTGGCAACAGCAGATTGGGACCATCTGTCACTGCAGGGCACATATGGCCCCACTAGTTTGTAAGAATAAGGTTGTCACAAAAGGTCATTAACTATGCATCACTTTTTTGTGATGAGCTCTAAGCAGACACAATGATCCTCCCATTTTATTTCAAATCCTCTAATTCTCTTCAGCACCTAGAGAAACTGAGGCCAAATAAATCAGAAGTCCTTCTGCTATGGTCTCTAGCAAATCCCAGAAAGAGTTCCATTTACTTGCTTTCTTTCCTTTTGAAGAGTTTAAGTTCTTTTTAAGACATATTTTACATTCTCTTTATAAAGAATCCCAGAAGGACTGAAGGTTTGTAAATAGTGCCTAACACAACATAAAAGATTGGGTTTGCTTTAAATATATTTGAGAAAAGTAGGAAAACAAGGGTGGGTAAGGCCAACTATTTGGGACAGACAGAATTGTAACCACAGAGAACACAGTTAAGAAAGAATCATACCAAGAGATAAGTGTTAGCAAGGGTGTGGAGAAACAGGAACCCTTGCACACTGTTGCATGCTTTATACTGGAAAACAGTATAAAGGTTGAAGTAACCTTTATACTGTTTTCCAGTATAAAGCATGCAACAGTGTGCAAGGGTTCCTGTTTTTTCCTAAGGTAGAAATAATTCATTATTTCCTAAGGTAGAAATAATTCATATGTCAATTAGCAGTATAAAGGTTGAAGTAACCTTTATACTGCTTTCCATAAGGGATATATGCTTTCCATAAGGGATATATTTCTATATATCCGAGCAGTATGAAGGTTACTCAAAAAAATCAAAAATAGAATTACTATATGACCCAGTAATCTCACTTCTGAGTATTTAAGGAAGTGAAATCAGTATATCGAAGTGATATCTGTACACCCATATTCATTGCAGCAGCATTATTCATAATAACCAAAATATGGAATCCACCTAAGTGCCCATCAATGGATGAAGGGATAAAAAAAATGTGCCATATATACACAATGGTATACTTTTTAGCTTTAAAAAAGAAGGAAATTCTGCCATTTTCCATGATGTGGATGAAGGTGGAAGACATTATATTAAGTAAAAAAAGCCAGGCATAGAAAGACAAATATTGCATGATCTCATTTGTGTAGAATCTAAAACAGTCAAACTCATAGAAGTAGATAGTAGGATGGTGGTTACCAGTAGCTGTAGTGTGGTGGGACAGAGGTATTGATTGAAAGACAGAAAATTTCAGTTAGATAGGAGGAATAAGCTCAAGAGATCTATGAAACAATATGGAGATTACAGTTAATAACAATATATTATATTCTTGAAAATCACTGAGAGAGTAGATTTTTAAGTGTTTCCACTACAAAAAAAGTATGAGGTAATTCATATGTCAATTAGCTCAATATGACCAATCCACAATGTATATCTATTTTAAAATATCATTTTTACACTATAAATATATACAATTTTTATTCATCAATGAAAAATTAATTATTTTTAAAAAGAAGGAATCATACCTTTCTTGTTTGGTTTCTGCATAGAAATACAAGGACAATTACCTAAAAACTGCTAGAATCTATCAAGTGTCTCTTTTTAAAAAATGCTCAGATAAAGAGGTATTTTAAAATATCATTTCATACACTATAAATATGTACAATTTTTGTCAATTAAAAATTAATTACTTTTAAAAAGAAAGAATTATAACTTCCTTGTTTGGTTTCTACAAACAAATACAAGGACAATTACCTAAAAACTACTAGAGTCTATCAAGTGTCTTTTTTAAAAAAATGCTCAGATAAAGAGGTAGTGCTTTTACAACAAGGCTTCAGATTCTTTGGTATTTATTTTGACAAAAGTTCAGGTCTGTGTATTGTCATCATAGTTATGGGCAGCCTTGTGATTAATTAACAGAGTAAGGTAGAAATAATACTATATGATACTATAAGCTTCCACCTTATTTCTAAACACACCTACTCATTTTTATTCCATTTCAATAGCTTTAGGAGTATAAGGGGTTTTTGGTTACCTGGATGGAATGTATAGTGGTGAAGTCTGAAATTTTAGTGTACCTGTCACTCAAGGAGTCTACATTGTGCCCATTATGTTGTCTTTTACCCCTCACCAGAGTCTCCAGTGATGGTTTTAACCATTCTGTATGCCTTTGCATACCCATAGTTTAACTCCCACTTACAAGTGAGAATATACAGCATTTGGTTTTCCATTCCCAAGTTACTTCACTTAGAATAATGGCCTTCGGTTCTATCCAAGTTGCTGCAAAACACATTATTTTATTCTTTTTTGTAGCTGAGTAGTATTCCACGGTGTATATATGCCACATTTTCTCTATGTAGTCATTGGCTGATGGGAACTTCGGTTGGCTCCACATCTTTGCAATTGTAACTTGCACTGCAATAAATATATGTGTGTAGGTGGTTTTGTCATTGTTGTTGTTGTTTTTGATATAATTTCTTATTTTCCTCTGGGTAGATACACAGGAGTGGGATTGCTGAGTCAAATGGCAGATCTTCTTTCAGTTCTTTGAGACATTTCCATACTGTTTTCCAGAGAGGTTGTACTAATTTACACTCCCACTAGCAGTGTATAAACATTCCCTTTTCACCACATCCATGTCAACATAGATGGACTTTTGACTTTTTAAGGATGGACATTGTGACTGGGTAAAATAAAAACACACTTACTCTTAAAGCCGTGTCCCATCATGTAAGAAATTCGAATACCCTGAAGCCTCCATACTGTGAGGAAGCCTAACTCACAGGTACAGTTTAGAAGCGAGTGAGCGTTCTAGCTGATAGTCCTGTCTGAACCTAGTCTTCATGGCATCCCCACCACGGCCCTCTAGATAGTTCCAGTCTCCAGTCATTCCATTCTTCCCAGCTGAGTCCCCAAATACAATAAGGCAGAAACAAAGTCACTACTTTGTACTGTTTGAATTTCTGACCCACATAATCTATTAGTATGATAAAATGGCTATTGTTTTATACTTCTAAATTTGGTGTAGTTTGCTATATAGTGCAGGAAAACAGCTTATTGCATGGCAAAAGTAATGCCATCTTGAAGCAAAACCACCATAATGACTGATGTCTGACTCCTGTACAAGTTTAAGAAACACCTATAGTTCAGATAACCCCTCATAAAGAAATAATGCCTGTAGCATAAATAACCCTGATAAAGAAACAATGCCTGTAGCATAGATAATCCCTCATTAAAATATTGAACTAACTTCTCTAGTAGTCATGAGTTTCACAAGAGGGTTGGAGACACGACCAGTTGCGCATTTTATCAAAAAACGCTTGCAAAATAAGGAATACTTTCTAGAGGGCAGGTATGGGGATCCATTGTCTAAAAGGCATCCCAAGATATGGCTTCTGTTCCTAAGTTTCTCTTAAATGTTCCTTTTAGAGAAACTGCATTTGTGAGCCCCTTTCTTCAGCCTCTCAACTCCCTCAGCCTTTGAGGGTAGGTTTTCATAGACCTGCTCACTGTGAAACATACAGCAACAGATAATCAGAACAGAATTGAGACAGTGAAAGCATCTCTGGTTATTTTCATGAATGAAATGGGAGGAAGAAAGCGAACTAGTTCTCTGCCACTCCATGCTGTATGTGTTACCTTATTTAATCCTCACAGTAGTTCTATAAATTAAGGATTATTCTTCCCGTCATTTAGACTTTGAGAGTTTAAAACAATTCACCGAGGGATTAGGCTGAAATATGCACCTGGGACTATTTGACCCCATAGATCCATTGCATCTCGCTTCTGCTCAGCTGTCCAGAATCAGCTACGTGTTCCCAGAAGTCACAGAACCACTGTAAGTAAAACCAGCTTTTACATTACTTTTTGAGCACCTCTCTTAGCCAGGTATTGTACTCAGTGCTCATATCAAGTGAGCAAAATAAGCCCATATTGGTCCCTTCCTCCAATTTTATGTCTGCTCTTGTTGACCCATTTTTTTCCACACCAGGGGTAGTTTTTAAAATCCACATCTGTAAGATAGTCCCCCTGATTAAACTCTTGCGGGGGTTTATCTCTAGCCCATGCCACAGTGATTCACAAACTTGATCCAATAACTGGTGCCAAGGCTGACTGCATGAAAATCAACCAAGGCATGCTATGGGAATAGAAATTCCCAGTTTTCGCCTGCAGAGATTCTGATTCAGGAAGCTCCCCAGTGGCTCCTGTGTGCAGCCATGTTGGGAAACACTGGCCAGGAGAACAGCATCAAATTCCTCCAAGTGGCATATGAAGCCCAGTATATTCTGACCCCTACTCAACCCTCTAACCTCACCTTCTGCTACTCCTTTGCCTTATGGATCACTCCACAAACACATCTTTGAGGCCTCCTGGTCTCTGGATATTCTGTTCCTTACACCAGAAATGCATTTCCCCCACTGAACTGCGTAGTGAAATCATCTGCTCTTCCCTGAGCATTCCCTGGCTCTCTTTACAAACGTAGTCAGTGTCCTTTCCCTGTATTTCCATTGCTCCTTGTATCTACCTCCAGTCACTTAACTCAGGCTAAGTGATGTGCTGAAGCCAGGGACCCAGGCTTATTCACTTTAGAATCCCAGGGTTAGCACAGTGCCCCATTTATCAAAGATAGTCAACAAATGTTTGCTGAATGAATAACCCAATGTGTTTCCTTTCAGCTCTAGCTGCCAAGAAATGCAGAGCCAAATTCAGTTACCAAGTATAGTAATTAGCTCATCCCAGGTGCCTGGTAACATCTGCTCCCTGCTTCTTTGAGATGGTCTCTGTTCTCTTTTTAGCCATAATTGTCCTATTTCACATTAGGTTTAATTTGGTGTTTTCTTTCACATCCTTTTGAAAGAAGGTAGGGTATAAGTTCTGAATAAATTAATAGATGCAGAGTTCCTCAAAAGACACCTGTGTTGGGATAGCATAAGAGTAAGGAGGGAAAATTACTGAAAAACATGCTATGCTTCTCAAATCAAATGATTAATACTTCTTCATGTTTTCTTAAATGAATAAAAATAAATAACTGTGAGGAAATACACACTCAGATGAAAGCTTATTCATTTAACAAATAGTTACTGAGCACCTACTTTGTATAAGGCAATCTGGTGACACAAACAACAAAAACATGATTAAGATCCTAGCAATCAAAGAGCTTACTGTAGCGTAGGTCAGGGGAGACCTGTTTATAAACACAACCTTGCAAATTATAAAGTGATCATGTCTATACTAAGGATCCAAGAAGAGAACGTATTTCTATGTGGTAGAGCCTGAGAAGGCTTCACTAAGGTCATACAGTCCGACCTAGGCCTTAAGCGATGGCATAAGATTTAGACATGTAAAAAGCCTTGGTCCTAGAATGTCTGCCTCTGTCTAGCTTTCTTTCACATAAGAATGTATGACAAACTGTGGGTTGGCTGGATGAGACTATCTAATACTTACTGAACTCTCATTTAATATAATGCCTGGTGTAATACATGCACATAACAAGCAATGTAATATAATGCCTGGTATAATATTATATGGCTTATTATGATTTTAGTCTTCCAATAAGCCTATGAGCTAAACAGATAAAGAAACTGGGCCTTAGAAGTTACATGACTTGCCCAAAGTCACACAGCTGCATGTGCCAAAGCTAAGACCCAATCAAGGCAGATTTCAGGGCTTTACACTTAAGCCCTCCCAGACACTTATTCAAAGAGCAAAGATTTATACCTAGGAGCAGGAGATGAGACCAGAAAGAAACACTGAAGTTGGATGGCTTCAAGGCCAATATAAGGACTGTGACCTTCATTCTGTTAGCAAGGCAGAGCCACTGATGACTTTTTAAAAGGAGAAAAAAAAATGATAAATTTTACAGGCATTATATGATTAATGAATGAATTACTAAGTGAATCAATAAAAGAATTGTTAGGGTAAATTAATCAAGCATTAGCATAATAGATTGAAGGAGAGAGATGTTGAAAAATGAAACCAACAGATTAAAAAAAAAAAAAACCGGTAAAAAAAAAAAGCCTGAGTAGGACAGTGAGAGAGAAAAGAAAGAATGAACATGGAGAAGGATCAGAAGGGAATAATGTCATGCTCTGGAACAACAGAAAGGATGTGATGTGAGAAAGAAGCGATTGAATACATGTGGTAGGTATGTAGGAGAAGAGATTCAGGGGCTAGCAGAACCCTCATGGAGCTGTTCTACAGCATGAGGACTCGGGAGAGAGGTGGGGGGAAAACATGGGATTAGAAGTCATCCACATAGAGGAAGTCATGAAAACCATGACATGAGGAAAATTTCCAAGACCAAGTATATCAAGATAAAACATTGAGAAGCACAGCACAGTGTAAGATGTGAGGAGAAGAAGGGCAATCAGAAAATACCAGGTGGTAGAAATGAAGCCAAGAAGAGAGGCATTTTAAGATGAAGGGAAAGTGAGGGGGGAAAGGCAGGCAGAGAAGGCTTTGAGAAAGAGAATTGACAAAAGCCCATCTAATTTATTAAATGAGAAGCGACTATTAAGACAGGTCATGGTAGATGAAAAGGAAAAAGCCCACCAACAAGGAGGTGAAGAATGCTGGAAACCGACAAAAGTGTAATACAGGTCAGTGGTTGCAAACCCAGATGGGGCGAGAGATAACACACAAGGATAAAGCAGGCTGAGTGCAAGATGATCATGCAGCACTCTGGGTCTGTCTTTCATTTCCCATATTTGACAGAGGCATCAGTACAGTGAAATAATTCTGCATCTAAGAAAACAAGGGTGCAAGGCAATGATAAATGGCAACTGACATTTTGTCCCAGTGTCGGAGACAATAGGGAATGGTGGGGTCTGTGGTGAGTTAGAGAATGGATGCCCCATCTGAAGGCAGAAGCAGAAACTCAGCTTCAACAGACTGTTGTCATGTGAGAATGTGGGCCCAGTGTTACCAGTTCCCCAATGTGTCAAGAGAAAGAGAAGTTTCGATTTGTATACAAATCTCCTAAATTTTAAACATTGGAAAGAAAACATGATGTAAGCCAACAAAACAGGCTTTCAGGCATAATCCAGTTCACTGCCTGCCAGTCTGAGACCTCCTGAATTCACTATGTCTCCATTAAGTCTAGCAATGGAAAAATGAGAAAGATAGAATGGTGATTTGCCAGAATGTAGAACTGGGGGAAAGGTTTTTTGTTTGTTTGTTTGTTTTAGGATTAGAAAGAACTGAGCATTTTTGTTGGCTAACATGAAAGATAGCCTAATGATCAACAGAAAGAGATTTGAAGTTGTATGAAAGGTATTGCAAACTAACATAACAAAAGTTTTTTATTGTGTTGGTTTTATTGTGCATTTTTTGATACCTAACAATCAGGGAGAGAAAAATCTTTGTTAAGTACTGTTTAGAATTAATTGATCAACAAGAAGTGACAATCATATGAAACATGCTATTGTTACTGCATTTTGTAAAGAAGCTGGCCCCACTGGCAGCCAGGATAATTTTATTATTGAAACAAGTGCTTGTGATGTGCCAACGGAGACTGTCATCATGGATAAAGAACATGTCACTGAGCAGCTAGCACCCTTCTTTTCAAACAATGGAAACCCCCTTCTGTGAGAAGGAACTCAGATTTGGTACTCAAAATTCCCAAGTTTCTTATCATTTGGAAGTTGGTTAATGTCTTCAGTGTGCCAAGAAAATAAAGCCAGAATGTGTCCAGTTGTCCTGGTAAAGCTACCAGTTCTTGTTGTCCAGCTTGGCTCAGTGAAGAGAGGAGAGGCAAAAGAGAAACACAGACGGTCTGTAGATTTCAGAAGCCATGACATGAGAGGCATGACTTTTGGGCTGATGGCTGGTCCTGGATTCTGAAAGCCCATCAATACCTCCACTTTCCAGATGAAACTAAGGCAAATTCAGATTGCACAAATAGATTGTCAAATTAATTTTGTGTATTTTCCAACCCAGTCTCATAGGAAAGCTGGAGATCTGGTGGCCAAAAATGGAAGGAAGGGAGTGAGTCATGGAGGTATGTTCCTTAAATGCCTTTCAAACCCTCTAAAGGAATAATCCACCTCTAGTATGTTGGTGCTTTAAAATATTGACTTTCTTCTCCCTGGTTTTCATGGGTCCTACCCTACATACCCAAACTAATTCCCCATTATTCCTAAAGTATGTTCTCTGCTCCTGCAGGCCAGCTAGAATGGCGATGTCCTACAAAGACAACATCTATTTATTAAATATTTATGAAGTACATACTACGTGCCACACACTATACTAGGTGAAGGGGATCAATGGTGAATGACACAATCAATCACGGTCCCTGCCTTATTAATGCATATCAGGTTTAGTTCTACTTCCTCCATCATTCATATTCTCTGCAGGAATGCTTACCCTCTTTGTCTCTGCCTGGAAATACTCTGCATTCCTTCTCTTCCAATAATCCTTCCTTATATATTATCGATTCATCAACTTTTTCTCTGAACTTCATCAGCTCTTATGAGCCTATAAAAGTAATGCAGCATTTAATGATACCCTTCCTTGCGTCACCTGCCCTTGTCTTATGAACCTTGTCTCCCCAGTGAGGCCATAAAGCCGTTGAGAGAAAGAACCATGTCCTTTATTTCTTCTCTGCCTTCCATATGGACAACACAGAACTTGGTTCATTTTAAGAATGTATTGCAGATGATTGATTACTTTAAACATGGCATTTAAGAGGAGTTCATAAGCCCTTTGTATAAGTTTCCTATGGCTGCTGTAACAAAGGTAACTTAAAATGACTTTTTAAGTCACAAACTTGGTGACTTAAAAACACAGGAATGTATTCTCTCAGTATCATTGGGCCAAAATCAAGGTGTCAACATGGGCATACTCCTTTGCAAAGCTCTAAGGGAGAATTTGTTTCTTGCCTCCTCCAGCTTCTGGTGGCTATCAGCATTCCTTGGCTTTCGGCCACATCATTCAAGCTTGGCCTCTCTGGTCACGTTGCCTTCTCCTCTTTTGTCTGCATCAGATCTCCCTCTGCCTCCCTCCCATAAGGATGCCTGTAATTGCACCTAGGGTCCACCTAGATGATCCAGAAAAATCTCCCTATCTCAAAATCCTTAAATTAATCACATTGGGAAAGGCCCTCTTTCCTTGTAAGGTATCACTTACAGGTTCCTGGAATTAGGGCCTGATTTCTTTGGGGGCCACTATTCAGCCTTAGATTTAGGACTTTTGATTTAATAAATCTGTAGCAAAAAACAAAATAAAGTCAATTAAAATAATGAAGAATAGTTTTTCTCTTATCCAGGGATCTTTTATCCAGGAAATTTAAATATACAACAGCTAAGAATCAGAAAATAGTGCAAAATAGATACCACAAAGTCTACCAGTAGGTGAGATATCCTAGGGTTAAATTTTTCAGAAGGATTCACTATTGGGAAAGCAATATTTTGAAATAAGTCAAAAGCATATTATTTTTTAACACATCCCTCAGGATTAAAAGAAGACTATTTCAAAGTACGATACCTGGGAAGACCATAGATTCAGATTAATTTTTTTCCTAGGGAATAGAGTCTTCCTAGTGGTATTCAGCCACAAAACCAATCTTTTCCCACCTAAAACTGCAAGTAGAGATGATATCCGTTCCCTTTAGGAAAGTGGTAAGACAATTCAGGCCAGGTAGACCACAGATAGACTGTGTTGGTTAGTATAGTCTGGATCTCAACATGACCAGAGAATAACTCGCCACTGGGGTTACTGACTGTTCAGCAAGCTAAGACATAATCCCTAAGAAGTTTCATCCATACAAAGGTGAGATACCAAAGAAGATTCCCTAAAGTCTGAATACAGTTTTAAAAGAGATGAATGATCATCGGGGAATGTGGTCTAAAAGGCAGCAAAATTCTAGTTTTTAGAATTCAAGTTGTACAGGATTGAGTTGTGGTACAATAACACATTATGCAAATCCAGAGGTAGTTTTTCAGGTCCCTGCTTACATGAACATGAAGACACAAACAGTGAAAAACTTCATGCCATAGGGAACTCTGAGGTTCAGGAATAACTCTCTTATGAGAAGGCACTGCTGGTCAAACCAACCCAATCAACCTGTAATTAGTTGAAATGTTAACTTAGTTGGCTTAGTAAATCTAGCTATCTTTCCCTTAGCAAAATTTGGGTATGCTTAGTCACTACCTTAATTTCAATGTTCTGGTGAAAGAATATCATTCATGGTCCACAATAAAAATACAAATCCTCAGTGGCACCCAACCATCATCCATTGACTCTGCAGGTTCCTCCAGTGAACTGGTGCAGGACAACATTGCCAGGGCCCACAGGTGTCACTACTTTTGAGCTGGTGAAGGTAATGACAACCCCGAGTCATCAAGAACAGGGAATAATGTGGTCTACACGCTTGCTGACAAGGCAAACAAATATATAATGCATTTTAAAATAATTTTCAACAGACACACTTTTTTTGTTTTTTGAGACAGAGTCTCGCTCTATCACCAGGCTGGAGTATAGTGGCATAATCCCAGCTCACTGCAACCTCCGCCTCCTGGGTTCAAGCTCTTCCCCTGCCTCAGCCTTTTGACTAGCTGGGATTACAGGCACATGCCACCACTCCTAGCTAATTTTTTGTATTTTAGTAGAGATGGGGTTTCATCATGTTGGCCAGGATGGTCTCAATCTCTTGACCTCGTGATCTGCCCGCCTCGGCCTCCAAAGTGCTAGGATTACAGGCATGAGCCACTGCACCCGACCCCACACTTTTTTTTTTTTTTTTTTTTAGTGTTTTTAAAGGAAATTTTTTTCAGCTATCTGGGAATTTTTCTTAGGAGAAACATCTCTCCAGAAGACACCCGTTCAAAGACGCAATTCTTCACTCTCATTGATGTGATGCAAAGCAACTTCCTCTAACTCTTCAAGACCCCAGTGAGGATCTCAGTTTAATTCTCATCTTAGTGTGGACTTTAAATCATTTTCACATCATAACATGTCAAATGTTTATCTACTCTCTTTAAGCTCAGTCTTGGAGCTAGAAACATAAACACCCTGTACCCAGGCAGCTTTGTTTGTCCAGACCCTATCCCCTGGAACAGTTATGATCAGCAGGAAATGAAAACAACCAGCATCGCTTTTGTCTTCATGTATACTGGTGACATTTTGAAAATGGAACACCTAAAACCAAACCAAATCCCGGGCCTCATTCTGACCAAAATCCAAATAGAGGAACTTCACGCGGAACATTAAAAACTCAATTGTCTCCAGCTACAGCTGAATGAAAAGCTCAGATTAAAACTGGCAACAATTTACTTCCTACAAACATGCTTTGTTTCTGGCTAACTTGTCAGCTCATAAAAAACGCCTCTGTACAAGCAGCTGTCTCATTCAAGACGCTGAATCCTTTCATGGTCGTCAATACAAATGTGTTACACAGAACCCCGTCCAGGACCCTTGCTCTAAAACCCTGGCCCAGAGTGTGGGTCTCTCTGCTTCCCTGGCATGCCTTTCTTCTAATTTGATGACTTGCATTTTTAATAAATGGTTATAGAAAATGCCATGCTCTTCATGGAATCCCCTAATCATTCTGCTTCCCAGAAGCCTGTTTATGGAAAAAGCTGGCCCCCGAGGCAAAACAGAGACAGTCTCTGAAGTTTCCAATTCTTAATCCTAGCTGATGCTCTTGGTGGGTTTTGGCCAATTTAATGACTTTATATCTTTAAATGCTTCCTTAGTGAGTTGAGCAGCTTGCAGTGACCACCCTGAGCTGGTTTGCTAGGGAGAAATCAAAATTATGGCAAACCATTTTGCAAATATAAAGCAGCTGATAAATAACTATAATATCTTTCCCAATGAGCCAGTAAATAAATTGATGACACATCCAAGATGCCTCATTATTTCCTGGATTATTTAGAGGGCACAGTCAACCTAACTTCAACGTCAACGGTAATATATGCTGTTGTACAGACTGGAGAGTGGACAGTAGCTTAAAATAAGGAGCCCCTTTGACTATTCCTGATTCGGCTTTGCTCATGTCCCTCCAGTCACCTGGAATAACCTGTTTTCTCTTCTCATTGCACTCTGCAAGTCTTCTCTGAGAACTAGTACACACTCATTCCTTCAAAGCTCAAGCTCTGTTAAACTTCATTAGCTCTGACCTAATGGAAAGACAATTCCAGGTGCTTGAAATTCTCAGACATAATTCCCAGTTTTGACCTGCATTGGTTGGGGGATCTAGGAGATGTCACTTCACATCTCTGAGCTCCAGTTCTCTGAGCTATTAAAACAGGACTAGGAGTGCCCTCCTTGAGATTACAGGGTCCTTCAGAGGTCTTCCCCATCCAGGTTCATTTTGATATATGGTTAGATCAGTAAAGATTGAAACAACATAGTTGCCCTGTGGCAGGGTCTGTTCAGACCCTCTCACCAGAGCCTTGGGTTGATTCCTGACTGAGGGATTATATAGGAAACATCTCGGCTGAGGCAAAAGACATTCAAAAATCTTTTTTTGAGTGTATATTATGTAGTAGATATGGTTCCATAGTTGTTATAGGCTAAATTTTGTTCCCTTAAAATTCGTATGTTTAAGTCCTAACCTCCAGCACCTCAAAATGTGACTGTATTTTGAAATATGGTCTTTAAAGAGGTAGTTAAGGTTAAATGAGGTCATTAGAATGAGTCTGAATTCAGTATGACTGGTGTTTTTCTAAGGCCAGATGATTGAGACACAGACGTACAAGAAGACAATAGAAAGACACAGGGCAAAGACAGCCATCACAAGCCAAGGAGAGGGGCTTCAGAAAAACCCTGCCAACACCTTAATCTTAGCCACCCAGCCTCCGGAACTGTGAGGAGAGAGATTTCTGTTGTTTAAGACTCCTAGTCAGTGGCATTTTGTTATGACAGCCCAAGCAAACTAATAGTCACTGACCTCCTACTTTTCAGAAACTATCCCCCACCTAAAACAGCCATACAATTTAAAACTCAATAGACTTTGTTCATTGGTTTTAAACACAAACAAAAGAGATGATTTGTTGAGTTTTTACATTTTTTTCTTACTCCAATGAGCCTTTTTCCAGTGTGGGAACACACCTTTTGAAATCAGAAATGGTAGGAAATTCATCATTTTCTGTTTTATCAGTCAGGACAGATTAGGTTATACTACAGTAACAAACAATCCGGAAATCTCAGAGGTTTCTAGCAGTTAAGTTTTATTCCTTAGGCTAAATGAACAGGGATTCTGCTCCATGTCTTCTCACTAGTCTCAGAGACTTTACCATCCAGACGGTTGCTGTAGCCAATGGAAGAAAACATGGTGAATCTTTCATTGGCCCTTAGAGTCTTCTCTCTAGAAGGGACATAGGTCATTTTCATGCATACTCTATTGGTCAAAATAAATCACAAGGAGTGGGGCAACCCAAACCTACCTGGCAGAGAACCAGAGTGTCGGTGCTGCCACAGTGCTTCCGGGTAAGGATAGCAAAATTCTTACCACAACTGAAGCAGCTGTAATGTAACGGTCCTACTGATTTATGGAAGCAAAAGTCCTACCCACTGGTGACATCCCTTAGCTTGACTTTCTATACAAGAAAGAATGGAAAGGGACTTCGGGATCAAACCAATGTCCTCCAGTTAAGCTACTGGCTTTAGGCTTCTCTGAATCTTTGAAATTCCTCTTATGACTTTCCTCATAATATCTCTATGAGGATTAAGTAAAATTACGTTTAAAAAGTATCTTCAAAGTGCTTAAAACATAGTAGATGCTTTTCTTCTGCTCTCCTTTTTGCAACTAATGTCCAGAGTAACTTTTTTTTTTGAGACAGAGTCTTGCTGTCACCAGGCTGGAGTGTACTGGTGCTATCTTGGCTCACTGCAATCTCTGCCTCCCAAGTTCAAGCAATTCTCCTGCCTCAGCCTGCCAAGTAGCTAGGACTACAAGTGTGCGCCATCATGTCCAGCTAATCAGGGTAACTTTTTGTTACCCAATTTCTTACACTAGTCTATGACACTCAGCTGTTTCATCTGGAACCACACAAGGCTTAGCCTTGCCTAAACCATCAGGTTCCAGAGATTCTTTTTACCACTAAGACATCTAACCTCCCTGGTCATGTACGCTTCTTAGCATACCACTTTCTCTACTATGTATCCTTTTTCTCGCTCTCTCTTTTCTCTCTCTCTCTCTCTGAAATCCTGTGTGACCTCATGCCTCCAAATCATGGCGAGAAAAAGAAGCCAAATAAATGTGATGCCTGAGAGGATGATGGTGATTCACTTATTCTCTCCAGAGTTCATGACATTGGAGTTGTCTCCCCCGTGCATAGGGAAGCAAGCCCTGGAGAAAGTAAGTATCTCTTACAGGTGATTCATACTACCTTCCACTCTCTCTCCAATTTCCCTGGATTAGAGGAAGAAGAGAATGAGGAGTAGCAGCAGCAGACCTCCCATCTACCAACCACTCCCCCCACTGCAATGAGATGAGCCTTAGGGAACATATTTGAGTAATTTGAGTAATTAACCCCTTTTAAGTTACGCAACAGGGAAGGACGGCCAGGACAGGCACTTAACCAGCCTCTCCTCTCTGGCTGAAACTGGTGCCATCCTTGACTCCTCTCTTAGCTTTTCACTGTCAGCACTTGGCCCCAGGGCACTAATGGAGTAAACCAGCTCGCCTTCCTACCTGCTGGGATGCCACATCCACCTTTTCCCCAGCGCAAGTCTGGAAGCACTGAGTGCATTTCACGGCTGTGTATATAGGCTTGTGTGTGATTTGCTTTGATTGTAAAGCAAGGTCTAGAGTGCTCCTGTTTTATTAATGTTTAAATGAGTGTCCTGGAGCCATGGAGTAAAGCTGAATCAAATTAAAGAAATATCATTTAGTTTTTTATTGTCACTTCCAACTGAAAGTTACTGTAATTATTACAAGTACCTATACAGCATCTTACATCTATATTATCCTTTACAGTTTAGAAAGCACTTTTGCACACATTTGATCTAATAACCCAGGGCAATTTTTTCAATCATGTTATCAATGAAAAACTAAAGTTTGGGGAAGTAAATGTGTCACAGCTATTAAGTGACGGAGCTGGGACTCTACCTCAAGTCTTCTAAAGCTTCTGTGTTCTGTAACTTATAGCAGGTTTTGGAATTTAAATATAGAGATCTGAGGAATATCCATACTATGCCAGACATGATAATAAGTGTCTTCATATATTTGATCTGATATAAACTCCACAGCAACCCTAAAATGATCACAGGACTACAAAATATTTCCATTTATCCAGATACATGTGTATTGCATGAAGAGGGCTGGGTAAGAAGACGGGAAGTAGTAATACATGAGTCCAGAGAGACAAAGATAATTAGATGAGTGTTTATTATTCCCATTTAACATATAAGAAAAAGGAGGTTGAAAAAGGGTATGTGAATAGCCAACAGAAGAATTTTAGGTGAAACATAAAATTCCAAAACACAATGATTTGATCATCCAAAAGCAATGATTCGATTCACAAACACCTGGCTGAGCTCTTTTGAATTCTAACATCTGTACTTTTAGTAAAAGAAGGTGATGGAAGGTAACCCAAGGAAGATCTGAAAATTGTTGAAGCACAGATGCAAAAATACCAAGAGGCACTGCCTCGCACACAGACAATTACAGCAAAACAGTCCAAGTCTGGTAGAATTAACCTCATACCAACTAAGGGAGCAGCTTAATTTCTCCTCTTGTCAGAGATTTTTCCAGATGAAAGAATTAAAGACAAGCCCGAGTCAGAAGAATAATAAAGCAGGTAAAAACTTGTACTGAACGAAGACAGAGAACCATTCTTGTGATTGGCAAACCATTGGTCACGGTTCAGTAGCACAGTAAGATGGTCTCATTCCCTCTGTGACTCACATGATTCTCTTCCAGAAAGACTGTGCTGCCAGGATGTGAGTAGCTAGCTCAAATAATTGCAGGGTACTCTCTGCCACTGGGACTCTCGTTTCTATAAAGATCACATCTCTCCCTAATCAGAGGAGGGTTTTCATATGACCCAGCCAAAGAACCCGCCTTTGACATGTCAGGCAAATTAAGGGGAGATTTTGAGAAACAAGTACAGGAAATTAAGATTCTGGTGGAGCTGCTTGGCTCATCTGAGTAGAATATAAACATAAAAACTTACACGCCACTGTCAGTGTTAAGTCTGCTTGCCTCATCTTAATTAATCCTCACAACAACGCTATGAGGTAGGTACTATTATCGTTTACATTTTAAAAGCAAGAGCATGAAACATGTTCTTTTTTTGCAAAAAATAAAAAAATACAAAATAAAAGCAAGAGCACTGAGACACAGAGAGGTTAAGTAACTTGCCCAAAACCAGACAGCTAGTAATGGCAGAGCCAGAATTCAAAGCCAGGTATGTGTGCAGGAAAGAAAGCAGATTCTGTTTATTATAGCATCACATGCCATTATCCTAGTTTTAGGGTCTCTGACGAACAAGAGAGAAGAGACCTGGACACTCAGGATACTTTCCTCCCACAGCACCTTACCTTTCCCTAGTTCCTATGTGAGCATCTTAGAAATTCAGTACAGAGAGAGAAACTAGAAATAGCGGGGAAATGGAATACAGCAGTGATGTCACAACTTTATACGTTCATTTTTTTTTTCTCCATCCTTGTTATCCCATCTTTTTTGACAGGGAGAGACCATAAATTTCCACTAGGAACCTGTAGTTCAAGCAAGAAGAAAGGAGAAACTGCACACTAAGTGTGGCAACCCCCATGTCTGCACTCACTACCTCCCTGATCTACAAGCAAAATAAATTTGCATTTATTTTGCCTGCGTGTCAATTTCAGTAAACACTTTAATTAATTATATATTTTAAAGTGCTTGATCATGTGCTATATAGAGACAGGGTACAATTTTTTAAATCAATGAGGGGAAAAACCACTTAAAGGGCTTATCAGTGGGAACATTTGTGTTTCTCATATAAAAGGGGGCTAGGAAAGAAATATTCAAGCCCCAAAATAACCCTACTCTACAACTTTGCCTAGATGGGGTTTTGCCTTGCAATGAGGTTTGTTGAGAACGCCCCCGGAGGTGTAAGAATGAACCTGCTCAAGCATGGAAACCTCAGGAAGTAGAAAGGGGTGATTAGCCCCCTTAAAAAAAGCGGAACCAGAGATCTCAATCAAATATTATCTTGCTTCCTGGAGAAAAAGGTTATCCCTTATCCCTGGGTTATTAAAAGAAGCAAAGTAAGAAAAACATGAGAAAACCAAAATACATGTGCCAAGGTCACAGCTGATTTGATCAGTCCTGCTTTTCTATAGCCAGACAAGTCTGGGTGTCCGGCAAACTCAGGCTTCTGCTCTCAGGTAGGGAGAAGGGAGGTTGTGGGCATTTCCCTCTGTTAAAGGAAAAGCCTGTGGAAGGAGTGGGAGAGGAATCCCAGCTGTTCAGTCCAGCACCCTGCACATGGGTTTCCTGCCTAGCAATTGCACAGCAGCTACAGCATAAATAACAACAGTGGCAGGTGGCAAACAGAGGATAAAAATAATAACAATAGCTACCATTCATTGAATGCCTATTGTGAGAACAGGTCTTTCACTGGGCATTTTTACATGTATTATATTTTTTCATCATAACCTGTAAGATAAATGGTGTTATTCTTATTGCACAGTTGAAAAAATTAATAAAGAATAAAATACCTACCTCAGAGTTGCATAATTAATATAAGAGTCAAGATTCAAACCCAGGTCTTTATGCATCTGAGGTTTCAGGAAAACCATCACTAGCTCTCAAGTTTGCCACTGATTTCCGAGAATCAAGAAGCCAAATGAATCACAAATTACTACCACCAGTGATTCCAGCTGCCTGCCACACCACAGAAAATGATTTCCAAGGGATTATCTAGAGATTGCTACAACACCTCACATCCCATAAAGCCTTTATATCTATCCTCTACTGCTGGAGGAAAAATGTGTATCACTCTGCTCCTCTTCTGGGTCCAGATCTCTCACAAGTGCCTTCTAGTGACAGAATCTGCAGGGGATCACTATTGGCAAAGAATTCTGAAAATGTAGTCCCCGGGTTACTAGACCTGTGATAAGAGGAAATTGTAGAATAGAGCAAGAATGAATCTGCATTGGCCAAAGGCATAGTCAGGGATATCACTACAACAACCTGGAATTTAGGAAAATGTATGGAAGTAATTATAATCCACTACCGAAAACTTTAATGGGGAAGGCATGGCTATACTTTAATGGAAACAACTGATGAACCAAACCACAGACAAAATGTTTTGGCCACTATTTTGCACGGTGACTAATATTCTCAAGCCAGTCAAGCACTTTTTCGCAGATTCAAAGTTTCAACAGCCTGTGGAAAGAAAGGAACGTGCCACTGAAGTCTCTTTCCAGCCCTTCCTGTTCTTACCGGAGTCCCTTTTGAGAAGCCTGTGCACTAACAGCTTTCATAATTATTGATATAAGAACTCTGGGCTCTGTTTTCCACTCTCAATGAAAATTTTTACCTGTTGGCTGACTAACCAACAAAAAGCACTTCTTAGCTTACTCTAATTTCTTCAGGAAAGGCTTTAATTTTAATGACTGGATTAGCTAAAATGACTTAAGGTAAATTTGGGTTAATTTTTAACTTAATTTCAATGATCACAGTTACATTCTATCCCTATATCCTGAGGGCCATTACTTTCAATACTCTTTCTTACCTCCATATTTCTCAATATTATGCTGATACTGCTAGTTCATGATTTTTCAATTTAGATGTTATGTATTGACTGTCTACTACCAAAAATGAGGAATTCGCTTTCTTATCATTCAACACACATACATACACAAGCGTACAACTCAGTTTTTCATTCATCCTCCCAAAATAAGTTTTTGGGTTAAGTCAATATTCAGTATTACATTATTATGATTATATGACTTTATTCACAGCTGCATCATGTAGTTTTGTTACTATCTTTCTTTTCTTATAAACTTTTTTGTTTTTCTTAGAATTAATCATTTTTCCCCCTTGCTTAATTTTTCAGTCATCACTAAGTCATTGGCAGACTTTTTACCATAGGAATAATCAGTCTCCTTCTGTTGGCTGGAACATATCTGTCGGTCTCATATTTTCTTGAGTGGACACTCCCGAAGGTATCTCCAAGAAAATACAAGACCGAGAGGTATGTTTTGCTCTGGGGGAACAGCCACTCTCCTGAAGGTATCTCCAAGAACTATGTTTGCTCTCTGGACTTCCTGCCCAGCTACCATTCTGAGATAACCTGCTAACATCAGCCAGGGACTTGGACATTGTATCTCATGAAATGTTCCTGGGCACTCCCTTGAATCTCCTCATCCCATGAGGAGTTGGTGGTAGCAGGGGTGGGGGTGGTGGTGGTAATAGCTATGTTTTCCCACAGTTGGGTCAGAGATTCCCTTCCACATTCTGACTGCTCCCTGCTCTTCTTAGATGATCCTGCGTGTGTCCTGGGCATGTGAAAGTAGGACGCTGGTGCATTCCACAGCCTGAGAGTCTCCCAGTGCCCCTGTGGCCAGCCTGTCTCAATAAGAAATAATGGAGAGCTACCAAAATAAAAATGTGTGGGAAGAGTTTCCAAGAAGTTGTTATCCAAACCATTTCTGGAAATAGATGATAACATTATTTCCTTAAACACAGGATGCCAGAAAAAGAGAGACAGACTGTAATAAATGGCACGATGTAAAAATTAGTTTCAAAATCCCAGTGTTTTTCTCTCTTTCAAGCTGATTGATTTGTGCTAAATGATATCACCAGAGGTCTCTGAGTGAGTTCTGTGTGGGCCCAGTGCCCAAAGCCTGTTTCCAAATCCATTTTCTAAAATCATTTATGAGGCCGTTCCTCCATGGAGCACAGACTTTGGCTCCTTTTCTCAAATTCAAATATTAGATAATAAAGATGCTATCACAAAGTTTGGTTAGCTGAGGCTCCCTGGAAAGCCAGATAGCAAAACCAAAAAAAAGCACAATTTTCCACTGATTTTAGACCTGGAATGAGTGTCATTTCTCCCCACTGCACCCAGAACACAGCCAAACCCATCGCTCTGTAAACATTTATATATACATATACATATATATATACACACACACACACACACACATACATATATGGTAGTATGAATCATAATATCAGGCTTAGCTAACATTGTAATCACTAAACACTCTAATAAATGGTATTTCTGCCCTACTAAAAGTACCGCAATAGAATAGCAATAGATACCCATGTGCCCCCTCCACCCTTAAAAAAAATCATATAAATCAATTTTAGAAGACTTTTATGTTCGAAGTACTTTTCTTAGATGAAGAATAACTTTCCTACAGTAAGATATGTAACTATTAAGTACACAGTTTGATGAATATTTACATATGTAAAAACCCATGTTACCACCATCCAGACCAAAATAGACTATTTCTATCATCCAGAAAGTTCCTTTATGCCTGCGTGTTATTTGGTTCATTTTTAATGGTAAACATACTATATTGCTAACTTTCTATCATGAGAATATTTGATTAAACAGAACTCTGACCATTCCAGATAGAAAAGAAAATGAAGATTTATCAAGCAAATGAAATTTTCTAAGCACTTTGACATTTCTTGCTAATCCTGTTAGGCAGGTGTAATTACCTCCATTGAGCCAATGAGAAAACTTGGTCTCTGAGAGTTTAAGGGACCTTTCCGATGTCTTACAGTCTGTACGTAGCTCAAAGCCTTTGCTTTTTGTTTCCTCTCTCTCTCTTTTTTTTTTTTTTCTGGAGACTGAATCCCACTCAGTCACACAGGCTAGAGTGCAGTGGCAGGATCATAGCTCACTGCAGGCTCCAACTCCTGCACTTAATTGATCCTCCCACAGCCTCTCAAGCAGCGGGGACTACAGGTGCATACCACCACACCCGGCTACTTTTTATCTTTGTTTTGTAAAGACAAGGTCCTGCTATGTTGCCCAGGCTGGTGTCAAACTCCTGGCCTCAAGCTATCCTCCCACCTCAGCCTCCCAAAGTGTTGGGATTACAGGTGTGAGCCATTGTGCCTGGCCTGTTTTTACCCTGTAATTGCACTGCCAGACAGTGTAGCTTACTGTATTTTGCAACTAAGAAAGGGTTTTTATTTTCTGGGTTTTTTTTGGCGGGGGGGGCGGTGCGGTGGTTAACTCTCATTTATTTAGTATTTAGCCCAATACTAAAAAATGATAAAGGATAAATGAAATCCATAGAAAATAAAAAATACTTCTCTACAGGTAACCTTAACATATCTTTATTAGTTTGCCTTAAAAATATCTTAATAATAAGACCCAGCACTTTAGGAGGCCAAGGTGGGTGGATTGCTTGAGCTCAGGAGTCTGAGACCAGACTGAGCAGCATGGCAAAACCCCATCTCTACAAAAAATACAAAAATTATCCAGGCATGGTGGTACATGCCTGTAGTCCTAGCTACTCAGGAGGCTGAGGCAGGAGGATTGCTTGAGCTCAAGGAGGCACAGGTTGTAGAGTGAAACCCTGTCTCAAGAAAAAAAAAAAAAATAGGAGGGAAAAAGAGAAAACTAGTGCCCATATCCTAACTATGCCTTAAAAACAAAAAGGTGTTTTTTAATCTCTTTGAAATGGCTTACCTTCGATACTCATTTTCAAGTTCAGGACCAGGAATAAAGGAACAGTGTTAACTAGACTCAAAACCACCTGCAACTCACCTGATCAACAAGACCAGGAACAAAGTGGCCCAGGTCATGGGAGCAGTGGTTTTGTGGGACCCTGGTTAGTGGTCCTTAAAGGCCAATTTTTGTGACCTCAAGGCTTTGTGATCAACCCAGTTTGCTTGGGGCTGACACAGTTTTAGCAGTGAAAATCCAGTGTCCCAAGTAACCCTTTGGTCCAAGACAAACTGTGCTGGCTAGTCACCCAATGCACAGGCACCGCCTGTCAAAGCACCTTAACAAAATGTTGGTTTGATCTTTGGGATTCCAAAGGATGTTTAGGAAAGTGAATAAGATCATAAATGCAAATTAAATCAACTTGTTCACCAAAAAAAGGTTTCTTTAAAAAGGATACCTGTACGCATCTGCTTATAGACACATAACAAATAAGAATGAAGAAGCACTGTCCCATTGCTTCCAGGGAGAGGAATTTGGTGCTGGCTGACCAGGCAAGGGTGGTGGTCTCTCACAGAATGCCCTTTTACAGCCATTTGAATTAAATGGATGTGTATTCATGATTACACTAATTCAGGGTTGTGGAACTGTGTTCCTCAGCAGGCCTTGAGGGACTGTAGGCGGGGACTAGGGAAGTAATAGAGATGATTGCTGACACCCTCCACCTGCTTTAAGCAGCTTTGTATTAGCTGGTTTACATTTTGGCTTCTTCATAAGATTTCATTTAAATAACAGGTTTTATTATATATATATATATATAGAGAGAGAGAGAGAGAGACGGAGACCCACTCTGTCACCCAGGCTGGAGTGCAGTGGCGTGATCTCAGCTCACTGTAACCTCCACCTCCCGGGTTGAAGCAATTCTCCTGCCTCAGCCTCCTGAGTAGCTGAAATTACAGGCACCCACCACCATGCCTAGCTAATTTTTGTATTTTTTTAGTAGAGATGGGGTTTTGCCACGTTGGCCAGGCTGGTCTCGAACTCCTGACCTCAGGTGATCCACCCATCTCAGCCTCCCAAAGTGCTGGGATTACAAGCATGAGCTACTGGGCCTGGCCAGGTTTTATGATATTTTTAAAAGTCTGAAAACCATAGCACTAGTCCCTTCACTTACAATCTGTAAATAGCAACCCTTTCTAAACAATCCTTTGCAGAAGAGAGACACCAAGGTCTACTGAAAAACTGGGGACATGGCATCAAAGGAATCAGGTTTCAATCCTGGGTCCATACTTGCTGTCTACATGACCATGAGCAAGGGAGCCTTATACCTTCATCTGTTTTCAAAAAGCATATGTACCTGTGTGTAATACTAGCTCAAAGAGTTGTGGGAATTAAATGCTATGCTATTCATGAACTAACTAGCATTGTACCATGTACACAGCAAATACTCACAAATGTCTAATCTGAAACTGAATCAAAGTGTTAATAAAAGCATTAATGCAGAAGTAGGTTATTAAAATACTATTAAAAGGATGTGAAGAAAATAATATCACCTGCAAATGTTTATGTCAGGTACTGTTCAAAGTATTTTATACTTATTAATTCAATTAATAAAACAGAGTAAAAGTTACAGACAAGTGAAAGAAAAGATTAAAGGAATGAAAAATTGGCCCTATGAGGATACTGGACCAGACAGAGATAATGGTTTACATTAGGACAGATGTAATCTCAGCTGATCCGTAGGAGATCCCAGCTGAAAATAAAGAAGAAATTATTTGGCTATCAGGCCGATCAAATGCTGGAAAGGAGTTTGTTAGGTACTGTGATTCCATAAGGCCATTGCCTAGGGAGGGAGCTGAAGTATGAGGAAGCCAGGAAAGGGACAAAGAGGCTGACAGGCTAAATCCAAGTTGGCAGAGTGTGGCCTAGAGAGCGCCCTGCCCTAGAAGGAAAGCCATAACCAAATGCCAAGCCAGGGGACCACAATGAGAAGGTCGCCCGGTCAAAAAGCTGAGTCATGAGTCATGGGTCAGGGCGTAACACCCTGAAACAGCATACTACAGGCAAGAAGGAAAGGTCTGAAAAAGCCAGCTGGGCAATGCATGGATCTCAGCAGATGATGAGCTGCTCTGCCCTACATCTCTCGCAGCCATGCAGTTCATTGTAAAGCTGCCCTATTTGTGAATTGTTAGCTCACACCAAGACTCTTCTAGGAAAATGTATTGGGCTAAATAGGTATGTGATTGGCCAGGCACTGTGGCTCACACGTGTAATCCCAGCACTTTGGGAGGCAGAGGTAAGTGAATCACCTGAGGAGTTCAAGACCAGATTGGCCAAAATGGAGAAACCCCATCTCTACTAAAAATGCAAAAAATAGTTAGCCGGGCAAGATGGCGCATGCCTGTAATCCCAGATACTAGGGAGGCTGAGGCAGGAGAATCGTTTGAACCTAGGAGGCAGAGGTTGCTGTGAGCCAAGATCACACCACTGCACTCCAGCCTGAGTGACAGAGTGAGACTCCGTCTCAAAAAATAATAAGTAAAATAATTTATCTAAATAGTAGCTATTTATCCCCTCTTATCTCAAAACAAGGTTTGGATAAGGTGATCCTTATCCAAATATTTTAGAATTCTGTGAAAAATGTGGAAGAGATGAATGAAAAGAGGGTGGGACAAAGAAAGGGAATAAGAATTTTTAATTGCCATTGATAAAAACTATACTTTTAAGTTTGAATATGAGTGACCCATCTAAAAGTGGGAATAAATAAAAATCATACTGTTAACCTAGTACAGAGGTTCTGAAACAGCAATCCATGCAGATTAGGTACATCAGAATTACCTGAGAAGTCTTTTAAAAATTATATTCCCTTGGCTGGGTGCTGCGGCTCACGCTTGTCATCCCAGCACTTTGGGGGGCTGAGGCAAGCAGATCATGAAGTCAGGAGTTCGAGACCAGCCTGACCAACATGATGGAACCCCGTCTCTACTAAAAATACAAAAATTAGCTGGGTGTGGTGGTGCACACCTGTAATCCCAGCTACTCAGGAGGCTGAAGCAGAAGAATCACTTGAACCCAGGAGGCAGAGGTTGCAGTGAGCTAAGATCACATATTACATACATATACATATATAATATATACACACATATATAATAAATTAATTAAAAAATAGAGATAACCAGTCCCATCCTACAAAATTGTGATATAATAGGTCTGGGGGAACTAGCTGGGAATATATATATCACAATTATATATATACACATATATAATATATAATTTCTATAAATATATATATAATTTCTATAAATATCTGTATATATACACATACATAATATATAATTTATATACTTATATAAATAAATTTATTATTTATATATTTATATAAATATATATAATTATAAATTTATTTATATAAGTATATAAATTATATATTATGTATGTGTATATATATAATTGATATATATATATATTCCCAGCTAGTTCCCCCAGACCTATTATATCACAATTTTGCAGGATGGGACTGGTTATCTCTATTTTTCAAAGCTCCTTAGGTGTTTCTGACATCCAAGTAGACTTGAGAACTTCTGACTTTGTAGACATTCTCAGTGTTCGGGGCCTTGTACCAAAAATTAGTGAGGGCTTTTCACCCAGCTACCTGCTTAGGGTACTAGGACAGTAGTGTTGGTTTGTTCTATTTGATTCAGGAACTTCCCAACAGGAGGAGAAAACCTTTTTTTAACACAGGATCTGACGAGAAAAATGAAATAATATATAAGGAAATACAACCTCCTATGATAAATGAATTGAATCCATATATCTTAGAGTTATTGTGAGCAGAAATATGTATGGCAAAATATAAATAATCACAAGTTTAAAGGCCCTCCTCTCTAGAACATTGGTAAAGCCCTTAGCCAGGACCACTTAGGAGAGAAACTCTGTCCTTGTATGAGTCCAAATCTGCATCTTCTTTTATAATTTTCATCCATGAAGGTCTTTGTTGGCTGTTTCCTATTGTCACTACTAATATGCTGATTGTAAAGAACTCTGAGTTTTTTATGTCTATAATTACTCAAAGTCCAATGCCTAATACACAGGATTTCCTCCATTTAAGTCATCAACTGTATTTCTATTATTGTTTCAATCTATACTCCTAATTGCTTTTGTACAAACCTACATAACCAAGGAAACATCTAAAGATATACTCTTCTTAAATGACCATTTTCGAATGGAACTGTTCTGCTCAAAGCTTCAGATCTTTCCAGTCTCAGGTGAGGCAGAGAGAGAAATTACTTCTAAATTGGGCATTAGCCTTTATCACTATGTTGCATATATCACAATATACTATAAATGGCTCCCTCATCTTGCATTTATCCCAAGGTACTATAAATTTATGTTTAATTGTTTATCTCTCCCATGAGTTATAACAGGTCTAGGAGGACAGGGAGCATCTATATTGTCTATTGCCTAATCACCTATACCTAACTATGCCTGGCTCACATAAATGTTTCATAAATACTTGTTGAATGAATGAATGGATAATTGTTCCCTGCTTTTCCACATAATATTTCCTACAAAGGTGCTCTCCACCCTTGAGGCCCCAGAGAACAGACATGGTAGCACATTCATTTGTGTATGTCCTCAGTACTGAGCCCAAGGGCTGACATACAGTAGCTGTATAGTGAATGTTTGACGAATGACTGAATAACCTAAGGCAGAGTTCACCAAGCCATATGATTCATTGCCTTGCTGTTCAATACCTTCCACAAAAGAATCACCAAAGCTTGTATATAATCTGAACCAAATCAGAGGATTCAGCAGAAATTCTCTGAACATGAATAGTCTGGCTTATGAAACCGCTGAATATCTAAACATTCCCAAGTTCCCAAATTGTACGTAGACTAAATAATTTGCAGCCAGGAATTGTCCTTGTTAGGGAGATTAGTGCTCAGAATATCCCAATTTGTACACTATGAAGTCCAAGAAACAAATTATATGTCCATTTGCCAGAGCCATGGTTTCTGTATGGCATCATCTCAGATGAGTCAGGACCAAAGAGGTCATCAGTATCAGAAATGCAGTGACTGATTTCCTGCACCGTTGAAAGTTGAGAAATAGGATTTGGGAATTGAGGTTTACAGCCCAAATATTCCTTCCATCACCTTACCCTCATTAAATGCATGCACTCAGTTGAAGTCGGATTACTCAGGCAGACTATAAAAAACATGATTTTCTGCCAGGCGCTGTGGCTCACATCTGTAATCCCAGCACTTTGGGAGGCCGAGGCAGGTAGATCACAGGGTCAGGAGATCGAGACCATTCTGGCCAATATGATGAAACCCCATCTCTACTAAAATATAAAAAACTAGCTGGACATGGTGGTGTGCTACTTGGGAGGCTGAGGCAGGGAAATTGCTTGAATCCAGGAGGTGGAGGGAGGTTGCAGTGAGCCGAGATCACGCCACTGCACTCCAGCCTGCCAACAATGTGAGACTTTGTCTCAAAAAAAGCATGATTTTCCTGTTTCCACTTTCAAATATAAAATAGCCACCTATAGGAAATAAAACATGATTCACAGTTAGGTAAATACTCTATTGTTAGTGAGTCAATAAACATGGATGTCATATACTTACAAAGACAACCTGAAAGAATTTGAGGTGTAGGATAACAAAATAAAAATTAGAGCTAACATCTACTGAACATTTGCTGTTTGCCAAACACTGCACTAACAATATAGAATCTATTAATTTTAGTGTCAACTTGACTGGGTTGGGAATACCCAGGTAGTGAGCAAAACATTATTCCTGGGGTGTGTCTGTGAGGGTGTTTCTGAAAGAGATAAGCATTTGAATCAGCAGACTTAGTAATCAGTAGACTTCCATCTGGGCGCTCAACCGACTGGAGGATGACCACCCACATCTGCTGAATAAAAAGCCAGAGGAAGAGTGAATTAATTCTCTTTTGGGATGGGGATAGCCAACTTGTCCTGCCCTCAGACATCAGAACTCCATGTTCTCAGGACTTCAGTCTTGGACGGTCGGCTCCCCTGTTCCCAGGCCTTGGGACTCAGACGGAATTACACTGCCAGCTTCTCTGGTTCTCCTGCTTGCAGACAACATATCAGGAATTCTCAGCCTCTATAATCACGTGATCCAATTCCTTTAGTAAATTCCCTCTTATAGCTATATATATCCTATTGGTTCTCTTTCTCTGGAGATCTCTGACTAATACAGAATATATTGTTTAAATCTCCACACTAACCCAAGAGGTACAGTCTATTATTATCACCATTTTATAAATAAGAAAACTGACATCCATAGAAGTCAAATAATTTTCCCAAGATAGCACATTATATAAAAAAAAAAAGGGCCAGGATTTAATCCCAGAGAGAGAGAAAGGTAAAAATCTAAGCCAATCATTTAATATCTGAGTCAAGAAGCAGAGAAAAATCAGTGAACACCTGTGAAAGTTCTTTTGGGATTAATGAAGTCTGGCATACAAGTAGGATTTCCAGTTCCATGAAGTTCACACAGGAAAGGAGATGGTCCCAAAGTGGTAGGTGTGGTTGGGAATACAACCAATTTGAATCAAAAGAAGGAAAGAAAATCGGATCCAGATCCAGAATACTATGTGTCTCTCCCAAGGCCTATTCCCAAAATATTGTCCAATTTTTCAAATTTTCTCTTAAGGGTCACATCTATAAAACAAATAATTGGAGGCTCAGACATGTAACCTTTTAAAAATCTTATTAGCTTCTGAAAAGAGATACTTACTAATCTTAATACATTTTGAGACAATGAGAATCACTAAAGAAAGGCAGATCTTTTACCATGATTCACCTGCTAGTCCAAAGCCTCCAGCTTAATAGAATTCTCATTATTTCCAATAGCACTGCTCTGCTCAGAAAACAGGAAGCCTAATCATAATCTACTCTCTGGGTAGCCCCAGCATGTGAAATGTGTTCAACAGTCCTCAGCCTTCAGGAGGGCAATTCAGTGTGCACGTAGATATAGCCTATAGCATCTGTTATCTGTTCCTCCAAGCTTACCCAAGGGGTGATGTTCAGGAAAACTCAAACCACGTTTTTCCTCTGCTCCCACATAAACACCACAACAATCAACACAGAAGACTTCCGTGACCCCAAAGCATGTAAGATTTCTCCCCACTAGCAAACAAGGAATCCATTCTGCAGCAGACACCAGCTGGGCCAATTCGATTCTGGCTTTATCTGCCTGCAGACAACGTCAGATCCCGCATAGAGGGCTCAGTCATGAAAACTGTCCCCTACTTCAGCCACCAGTCACAAGCCCAGGCATCCAGAACTTTGAGTGACCAGCTTTAAGTTGGGGTTTCCACAACCCACTTCTTAAGGTTCAATTAATTTCTTGGGGTGGCTCATAGAATTCAGGGAAACACGTTTACTGGTTTACTATAGAGGATATTTCAAAATATACAGATGAAGAGATAAAGGGGGTGAGGTATGGAGGCAGAGCTCCCCAGAGTGTACCACCCTCCAGGCACCTCCACGTGTTCAGCTATTGGAAGCTCCCCAAATCTTGTCCTCCTGGGCCTTTTATGCAAACTCCACTGGATAGGCATGATTGAAGCATGGACAACCATGTAGATATATTACTGGACAAAAAAGATATGATCTGAACCCAGTGAGGCCTATCTGTTCAGATTCTTCTTGGCCTCTCTGTGCAGCCTTCCTTCCTCTAGGGTATGAGTCAGGATCTTCTCTGGAATGGAAGATCTTATGACCCAAAAGCAGATTCGAGTCCTGCCTTAGGCAGGTAGAAGGAGAAGGTGAGAGAGATTCTGTTTCCTGAGGCCTGCTCCTGAGACATAAAGTGCCCCAGCATTATAACAAAGAACTGTAAAAGGCTAAGGGAAGTTACAAGCCAGAAACCATGACGTGCATAGATATAAACTATATATATGTTTTCATTCATATATATAAACCATATCTATGTTTTCATTCATATATATATTTGTTATATCTATGTTATAAAATATCACATGTGACACAAAGTAATGTACTTGCAATCTTTTCTTTGGTCCTTAAATGCTCTGAGGAACTAGTGTAACCCTGATTTTCCTATGGGAATTGTGTATTGGGCACAGATAAAACAATTACTAGCAGCAATGCTTCTAGATGTCCCTCGTAACAGCAGACCCATAAGCACTCTTTGTAGAGTTGGGTCACAACTCAGACCCAGCTCCCATGTCTCAACCTCAATCTGCGCAGAAACTTCCCATCACAATTCTAATAGACAGACTAGTTTCCGTAGTCCATAGACAAAGGCAGGAGCTAAAGTGGGAACCTGGGTTTAGAAGGCCACGGACAAGAAGACCAGAGCAAGTACAGAAACTCTGGAGTAAACAAGTCATTTCCAGCATGGTTACCAGGCAATGTGAACTTGACTGAATCTCAAGGTGCCCAGGTAGTTGATCAACGATTATTTTGGGTATTTTGGTTACAGTATTTTTAGATGATATTAACTTTTAAATCAGCAGACCGAGTAAAGCAGTTTGCCCTTCCTAATGTGGGTGGGCCTCATCCTATCCTCCTAAGGCCTGAAGAGAACAAAAAAGCAAACTTTCCTCCTAGTAAAAGAGAAGTCTCCTGCCATCAGACTCAAACTGAAATACTGGCTCTTCCTGGGTCTCAAAGTTGCTGGTCTTCAGACTAGAACTACGCCATCAGCTCTCCTGGGTGTCTTACTTGCTGACTGATCCTACAGATCTTGGGAGTTTCCTACCTCTATAAATGCATGAGCCAATTCCTTATAATCACACAATCAGTTTCCATGTCTCTCTCTCTGCCTCTCTCTGTCTAGATAGACACACATGCACGTGCACACACACACACACACCATATTGGTTCTGTTTCTCTGGATAACCCTAACTAATACACTTTCCTTGCACTTCAGCCCCTCACACCCATGACCCATGACCACACCTTTGGACCTTGTTACCACCTGGATCTGAAATTCAGCACCCCTCTACCCTACTCTGACCACAACTTCCTAACCCTTCAGTTCCCTACGTCCTTTACATCCACCACACCCTCCCTTTGACCTCCCATCCTTGACCAACTTCTACTTAAATTCCTCCTGCACTCACTTCCTGCCCTACTTGCTTTGGCCTCGGATCCAACACTCGGTGTCTCTTAGTATTCGCAACTCCCTTGCCTATAGTCAGCCACTTTTGCCAGCAAAATCCAAATTTTGGATCAATCTCACTGCCTGTCTACCTTTTCCACATTTAGATCCAGGGTGCTCAGTGCTGTTGGAGAAAATCAGAAAACCACACATGCTGATGCCCCTACACATTTCAGCTTCACTGACAACACACTCTCTGGTTTCTTCTCTTCTATCTCTAGACATTCATTCTCATTCTCTGTTTGGGATTCTTCTTCTTTCACTGGCCCCAGGGGTCCATCCTCCAGCCTGTTCTGTCTACACAGCGGATATGGGGTAGGGGAGGATTAGTTGCAGAACCATCCTCCTCACTCCTCTCCGCAGCCACCACCCCACGGCCACCCACTCTCCATCCTGTACCAGAATCTGCACCTACTTAAGTCCCACAGTTGGCCCTGCAGAAACCCTTGAATAGGAAATGTAGGCTCTCCATATTAAGTGGGTTTCACATCCCTTGAATACTGTGTTTTCTATTTTTTACTTATACATAAAAAAATCCATGTGTAAGTGAACCGAAAGTTCAAACCAACGTTGTTCAAGGGTCAATTGCCTACCCTCTTTGGATGATCTTATCCACCCCCATGCCTTTAAACCTTCACCCGTATCCTAATTTTTTTACTGATCTACATCACCAGTGCTGGTGTCTCTCTGAATTCCAGATACAATTGCCTCCTAGGCAGCTATAAACACTCAAACTCTACATCTGAAAAAGGAGCTCTTAGCCCCTTCACTTAACCACCATTAACAACCTGTTCTTTTAATATTTCCTATCCCAGTCAATGGCAATACCATCCATCTGGTCTCCACAACAGAAACCTGGGGCTCATGTCCAATCACTACATTCTGCAATGTGAACACCTCTTTAACATATTCCAATTGGTGTACACTTGATATTGTTTCTTTACTTCAAGCCTTTATTGTTTCTCATCTGGGCTAATGCTTTAGCCTTATTTGCCCTTCTCAGAATTTTCTTTTTTGCAATGAGCTTTCTGTCATAAGTAAATAACATTCAATAAATATTTTTGAGTGTCTACCATGTATCAGGAACAGTGCTAGGATACAACGAGGAACAAACACAGACACGGTCCCTGCCTTCATGAGACTTACACTCACTCACGCCCTTTTTCTAACAAATGAATTTGATATTCACTCCTTGCCGACATGTGGTCAGGAGCCAGATGCCTTTGGTTTGAAGCCCAGTTCTTCCATTAGACCAGGCATGCTTGGTCAAGTTAACAAGCCTGTGCTTTAGCTTTCTCATTTGCAAAACAAGACTAATGAAAGTCTATCCTGCTAGGATGACTGCCAGTGGGGACCAGTCTATGCCAGTTGGTAAATATTTTTAACTTGCCCTTGCTTATTCCATAGAGTTGGTGTGAGAATTAAATGAGCTAATACATGTGAATGCATAGAAGAGCACTGGCACTGAGAAGTACCCCATTCCATAAATACTCACTGATTTAAATTCAATAAATAGGAGGTTTCCCATCCCAAAGTATCAGAGCTCTCCCTTTCTTGCTACCTGATCATCTACCTCTGCTCCAGCCACACCAAACCCCTTCGTTTTCTAAAAAGGTCACTTTCTTTTCCCCCACCTTTATATTTTTATATACACTGTTCCCTCTACCTGGTCCACCCTAACGTCTTCCCTGTGTGCATACAAATATAGACATAAACACCTGGAGAACGCCTACTCTTTCTTTAATACTTAGCACATATTTTTAAAACTCCTTAGTTTGGCCAGGTGCAGTGGCTCATGCCTGTAATCCTAACACTTTGGGAGGCGGAGGTGGGCAGATCACTTGAGGTCAGGAATTCAAAACCAGCCTGACCAACATGGTGAAACCTTATCTCTACTAAAAAATATAAAAATTTAGCCAGGCGTGGTGGTGAGCACCTGTAATCCCAGCTACTCAGGAGTCTGAGGCAGGAGAACCACTTGAACCCAGGAAGCGGAGGTTGCTATGAGCTGAGATCGTGCCACTGCACTCCAGCCTGGACAACAGAGTGAGACTCCATCTCAAAAAACAAAAAAACAAAAAAAAACAACTCCTCAGTTTGAGTAACACCTCCTTCAGGAAACCATCTCCAACTCCCTTTCTAGGTGCACTGACTGGTCACTTGTTAGCAAACATCAACTGCTATGGCCTTCTCAGCCTCCCTTCCCTTAATGGCCTCACTCCTCTTTCCTTTGAGAAATGGCTCTTTTCACACTACCTACTCTGTGTGTGAGTCTGCAGTGTCTTTAATTACAGTTGCCACCCTCCAGCCACATTACCTAGATCCAATGAATCACAGCACCCCGTGGCCCTTGTGATAGTGACTGGTCCAAGAAGTGGCCATGTGACACAAACTTAGCCAATAAGAGACCTTGCCCTGCCTTGGCTTGTTCTAACTAGGGCAAGCAAGGAAGGTTTTTTGTTGTTTTTTTTTGTCTCTGGGATCAGGTAAATAGAAGGATGTGGCACAGGGGTTATTTACAGCCATGTTCTCCACCACATAATCAAAGAATCTTGATATATTTCTAGAGCACATTGGCCTTATCTCTGTTGAAGGCCATTGCCTCTCTGACTGGAGTTTTCTGTTCAACAAGAGATGCATTCATTGTTGTTAACAACTAATCTCTTGCATTCAGATATACATAATGCAGAAAATTGGGCAAAAACTAATTACATCTCTGGCCACACTTGATATTGCATCAATATTAAAAATAGTACAATATTCTTGCCATAATTTGACAACAGAAATAGACTCACTATTTGAATCTTTACAGGAAAGAACTGTCCTTCACACACATTTTGAGGGAAGAATGCATAAGTCTGTCCACAGCTTGAAACCTAGACACTGAAAGCTAAGTTATACTCAAACAGAGTTCAAATATTTCCTTTAGCATGAAAATCTTTTGCATATGACCCTTTAGAGCTAAAAGGGTAGGAGACATTAAAAGAAACAATGTCTCTTTTTCTGCATTTTTCTGTTTATTACAGAAGAGAAAAGAAAGAAAACAGTTTAGTTAAGATAGAAAGTAACCTATCTGAGATTTTAAAAATGCAGTTTCTAAGCCTTGTTCAGCCATTGAGTTGCCAGAAACATAGCAACTCTATTGTGAATCCTCTCTTCCTCCCCAGCCAGATCTATAAATTAGAAATAATATTATGTGTCCTGGCTAGTTTCACTACAGCTTAATGAGATTATTTCTAAGAAATTCTTTCACTTCAAAAAATCATACGAAAATTCAAAGAACTTTTATTGTAAAAGGATTCAATCTGATCAAAAAGCCCTCTATGTCTGATTTGTGAGTCATGCAAATTTCCCACTGACTTTCTGTGTTCTCTATTATCAGCATTAAATATTTATTTAAAGTCTATTGAAGTAAAAAATTATTCTCCCAGCTCTCAGCCCAAGGTGATTTCTAATGACTATTTAGTTTTTATGATGATTTTTAAAATTTGCATTAATAATAGAAGAACCTAGTGTTAAATTGAAAGTTATTAACATTGGCCCCCTTGCAAGTTTTCTGAATGTTGAAAAGATTTTTTTTAAACCATATCTTTCCCTAATTGCATGAGAATAAGGTGACACTGAATCATTATTTAGAATTTCTATAGCACTTTCATACAGGCAAAGTACCTTAATTGAAGTAGCTGGGATGTACTGACTTCACAACATCCAACTGAATGTCTAATAAGCATCTCATGGGAACAGATTGTAAGAACAGAAAATAAATAAATAATAATAATAAGCATCTTAGATGTAACATATCAAAAAAAAAAAAAACTTTCCTGATATCCACTCCTTCCCAACCTGATCCTCCTACAGTCTTCCCCAACTCAGTTAATGCCAACTCCACTCTTTCCATTGTTTGGGTCAAAACCTTGGGGTCATCCTTGACTCCTTTCTTGGTCTCACACTTCACATTCAGCCTACTAACAATGCCCATCAGCTCTATTCTCTAAATATACTCCAAATATACTGCCAGCTTAGTCCTCCTGGCTGTCATCCTCACCTGAATTATTACAACCCCCTGACAACTGCTCTCCCTCTTCCCATTCTTGCTGTTCAGTCTCTTCTCAGCACAGCAGCCACAGTGACCCTGCTGAGCAGCCTACATTAGAAGACGACTTCCTCCACTGCCCCACCCACCATGACTGCCCAGCTACTTGGAACAAAAGCAGAAATCCAGGCTATGATGACGTTGTAGAACAAAAATAAAATTCTAAGCCCCTAACCATCTGAATGAACCCCTCCTCTTGGCCAAGGGCATTCCAAAGCTAATCTGAAAAACTAGTTCAGGCCTCCATGGGAAGTGAGGGTTGGGCCTCATTATACCTTCCTCCCTTTGGAATGCAGGTAGAATTGACCATTGTTAACATTAAAACAGAGATAAGACTTCATAGCAATAAGATACCAAATTCTGGCCTGACTCTATCATAGCATCACATGACAGATAGCAGGCCCTGAAAGACATCAAAGTATTTTACCCTAAAATGTGTTTCTTTGATATATTTGGAAACGGCCCTGCAAAGCTGTCTTTTGTGGGGAAAATCTACATTCTGTAGAGAATCAGGTCTTTTCCCTGATCCAGGAGAAAATTAGCTAAGAGTGTGGCATCTTTTTAAATCTGATAAGAAACACTTACAATTTTATTTTCTCTGGAGCCTACCTGGAGGCTTCATCTGCATAATAAGAACCTTGGGATCATAACCCTTTATCTTAACCCAGACACTCCCATCTATGAATTCCAGGTCTTAATAAAAATTCTTTCAATCATTTCCCAATCAGAATATCTTGGAATCCCCCATGACCTGGAACTACTCCCTGCCCCACCACTTCCAGTCGTCCTGCCTTTTCATACTGAACCAATGTACATCTTACATGTATTGATTGATGTCTTTTGTCTCCCTAAAATGTATAAAACCAAGCTGTGGCCTGACCACCCTGGGCATGTATTCTCAGGATTTCCTGAGGCTGTGTCACAGGCCATTGGTTCTCATTTTTGTCCTGAAATAAATCTCTTCAAACATTTTACAGAGATTGACTCTTTTTGTAGACAAAAAGGACTCCCACGAACTTTCTAGCCTCTAACCACTGGACCTGTTCCTTCTTTGGGACATTGTACTTTGCTCTCGGCACTCTCTTCCCTGCAATATCTGCGTGGCAGTTTCCCTCACTTTTTTTCCAGTCTTACTCAGAAAGGGACATTTGAGTAAGACATTTGAATAAAGTTCCCTGGCAACTTTATCTAAAACTGCAACTACCCACTCCTGATATGTCCTTTCCTCCTTCCTGCCTTATCCTCCTACCCCACTTCAACACTATACATAATCCCCTATATACTTAGTATAATGCTAAGTATATAGGCATAATGCTATTTATCACCTATCTCCCTCTCTAGAATGTAAAAAGCAGAAGGGCAGATATTTTTATCCCTTTTTTTCATGACTCTATCTTCAGGGTCTAGCACCAAGTATGGGCTCAACAAATATTAATTCTCAAAAAAACAATATGAAAGAGCTTCCAGCTACATTTACCATAACATCAGGGACAATGTCTTCTGCTATTAAATTTCCATCTTGCCAAACATACTATTCTTTTTATATTTGCAATTTTCTTTTCCTTTTTTTTGGTAAGATGAGGTCTTGCTATGTTGCTCAGGCTGGTCTTGAACTCCTGGCCTCAAGCAATCCTCCTGCCTTGCCTTCCCGAAGTACTAAGATTAAAGGCATGAGACACCATCTCCAGCCCATACATACTATTATTTTCCTAGTAGACATTTCAGACCATGAAAATAGAAGAGTAACTATGGCAAAGTGGAGTTGGGTGGGAGATGGATGGTGCTTTGGCTCATATGTGATCTGTCTAGATGGCTCTGGATGCTCTATATCAGCTGGAAAAAACCACAGTAGCTTTCTGCAGAAATAATGAGCACCCAATCAGAACTATACATGCCAGGGGAAAGTGGAAACTTTCAGAGCAGATCAGTTCAAGGGGCAACCATTTCTCTATTGATTATTGACTACAATGGAACCTACCACTAGCCTACAAAGGTGAATCTGAAAAGTCTTTGGGTAGCATTCAAATAACACAAATCGCTGAGACCCTGGTAGCAAAATGGAAAAAGCATAGTCCTTATACCAGGCAACTGCTACCAGCTGACATGTGTTGTGTACACTACCAGATCTGATTTTTCAAGAAAAGCCAGACTTTAGATTTCATGTGAAATTCTCAAATGTAAAAAGCTGTCCTAGGCCAGGTGTGGTGGCTGATGCCTGCAATCCCAGCACTTTGAGAGGCTGAGGAGAGTAGATCATGAGGTCAGGAGTTCGAGACCAGCCTAACCAATACGGTGAAACTCCATCTTTACTACAAATACAAAAAATTACCCGGGTGTGATGGTGTGCACCAGTAGTCCCAGCTGCTTAGGAGGCTGAGGCAGGAGGATTGCTTGAACAGGAGGCGGAGGTTGCAGTGAGCCAAGATCACACCACTGCACTCCAGTCTGGACAACAGAGCAAGACTCTGCCTCAAAAAAAAAAAAAAAAAAAAGTTGTCCTCTTACTCAAAATTTTTTTTTTTTTTGAGACAGAGTTTTGCTCTTGTTGCACAGGCTGGAGTACAATGGTGCAATCTCAGCTTACTGCAACCTCCACCTCCCAGGTTCAAGTGATTCTCCTGCCTTAGCCTCCCAATTAGCTGGGATTACAGATGTGCACCACCATACCCTGCTAATTTTTTTGTATTATTAGTGGAGACAGGGTTTCACCGTGTTGGCCAGGCTGGTCTTGAACTCCAGACCTCAGGTGATCCACCTGCCTGGCCCTCCCAAAGTGCTGGTATTACAGGCATGAGCTACCACACCCGGCCAGCTCTTACTCAAATTTTTAAAAAGCAACCCCACCATATTCTGTGAGACAAACAAAACAGCTTCTAACTATAATCAACTGGGACTCAACCTTTGCCTTATACACTGATGAAAGCTAAACCCAATTCTGAGAAGAGTAAACCCATATAATCAAACTTCTGTCTGTCTTAATCTTCTGTTAAATTTCTTCCTCATTGTCCTAGCCAAAGCAATCAGACAAGAGAACGAAATAAAAGACATCCAAATTGATAAAGAGCAAGTCAAACTGTCTGTTTGCCGATGATATAATGATATACCTAGAAAACCTTCAAGACTCATCCCAAAAGCTCCTAGATCTGATCAATGAATTCAGTAAAATTTCAGGATGCAAAATCAACATATAAAAATTAATAGCACTGTAATACACCAACAGTGACCAAGCTGAGAATCAAAGCAAGAACGCAATCACTTTTACAACAGCTGCAAAAAAATTAAAATAATTAGGAATATGCCTATCCAAAGAGGTGAAAGATCTCTACAAGGAAAACTACAAAACACTGCTGAAAGAAATCACAGACAACACAAACAAATGGAAACACATCCCATGCTAATCGATGGATAGAATCAATATTGTGAAAATGGCCATATTGCTAAAAGCAATCTATAAATTCAGTGCAATTCCCCTCAAAATACCATCATCATTCTTCACAGAAATAGAAAAAAAAATCCTAAAATTCATATAGAACAGAAAAAGAACCCACATAGCCACAGAAAGACAAAGCAAAAAGAACAAATCTAGAGGCATCACATTACCTGACTTCAAGCTGTACTACAAGGTTATAGTTACCCAAATGGCATGATACTGGTATAAAAACAGGCACATGGACCAATGGAACAGAATGGAAAACCCAGAAATAAAGTCAAATACATATAGCCAACTGATCTTCCACAAAGCAAACAAAAACATAAAGTGGGAGAAAGGGCACTCTATTCAACAAATGGTAGTGGGATCATTGGCAAGCTTCATGAAGAAGAAGGAAACTGGATCCTCATCTCTCACCTTATACAAAAATTAACTCAAGATGAATTAAGACTTACATCTAAGACCTGAAACCCTAAAAATTCTAGAACATAACATCAGAAAAACTCTTCTAGACATTGGCCTCAGCAGAGAGTTCATGGCCAAGAAGCCAAAAGCAAATGCAACAAAAACAAAGATAAATAGATGAGACTTAACTAAACTAAAAAGCTTCTGCAAAGCAAAAGAAATAATCAGCCAAGTAAACAGACAACTCACAGAGTGAGAGAAAATATTTTCAAACTATGCATCCAACAAAGGACAAATATGAAGAATCTACAAGAAGCTCAAACAAATCAGAAAGAAAAAAAATAAATAATCCCATCAAAAAGTGAGCTAAGGACAGGAATAGATAATTCTCAAAAGAAAATAGACAAATGACCAACAGATGAAAAGATGCTCAACATCACTAATTATCAGGAAAATGCAAATCAAAACCACAGTGCCATACCACCTTACTCCTGCAAGAATGGTCATAATTTGAAAATCGAAAAACAGTAGATGTTGGTGGGAATGTGGTAAAATGGGAACACATTTACACTGCTGGTGAGAATGTAAACTAGTACAACCACAATGGAAAACAGTATGGAGATTCCTTAAAAACCTAAAAGTAGAACTGACATTTGATCCAGCAATACCACTCCTGGGTACTTACCCAGAGGAAAAGAAGTTGTTATATGAAAAAGATACTTACACACTCACGTTTATAGCAGCACAATTCACAATTGCAAAAATATGGAACCAGCCTAAATGCCCATCAACCAAGTGGATAAAGAAAAAGTGGTATATATATACCAAGGAATACTACTCGGCCATAAAAAGAAACAAAATAATGGCATTTGCAGCAACCTGGAAGATGTTGAAGAGCATTATTCTAAGGAAGTAACTCAGGAATGGCAAACCACACATTGTATGTTCTCACTTATAAATGCAAGCTAAGCTATAAGGACACAAAGGCATAGGAATGATATAATAAACTCTGGTGTCTTAGGGAGTGGGTGGGGGAGCAAAGGATAAAAGACTGCACATTGGGTACAGTGTACACTGCTCGGGTGATAGGTGCCCCAAAATCTCAGAAATTACATGTAAATAATTTATCCATTTAACCAAATACCACCTGTTCCCGCAAAACTATTGAAATAATAATAATAAAAGAAAAATAATAAATTTTTCCCTCATAGAAAATACTCTTCATGGCCGGGCCTGGTGGCTCATGCCTGTAATCCCAGCACTTCGGGAGGCCAAGACAGGCAGATCACAAGGTCAGGAGTTCAAGACCAGCCTGACCAACATGGAGAAACCCCGTTTCTACTAAAAATACAAAAATTAGTCGGGCGTGGTGGCAGGTACCTGTAATCCCAGCTACTCGGAAGGCTGAGACAGGAGAATCATTTGAACATGGGTGGCGGAGGTTGTGGTGAGCCAAGATCACACCACCGCACTCCAGCCTGGGTGACAGAGCAAGACTCCATCTCAAAAAAGAAAAAAAGGAAAAGAAAATACTCTTCACAGTCTTCATACACAACTCAGAAAGCTAAGCTAAAATGTACTTGCTACTCACATCTTAAAACTTGACATACATGTGAGTATGTCTCAACTCTCAACTCACTGGACAGAGCAAGTGGGAGCCTGCTGTGAGCCAAAAAGTATCTGAGACAGGGCTCCATCAACTTAGAAGTTTATTTTCCCCAGGCTAAGGATGACACGCCCAGGAGAAAAGAACACAGAATTGCAGAAACAGCGTGTGGTCCGTGCCTTTCTCCAAAGATGATTTTGAGGGCTTCCATATCTAAAGGGAAAAAAAGGACTGAAGGGGAAAAGGGGAGGGAATGGTAACCTACGTGTTGCAAAAGAAAAGGAGCGGGTTCGGGAATAGTCAATTATGTATTCATCTCAAGATAAGATGAACATGGAGTAGCTAGCTGTGGCAATATTCAACCTTTTATCTGTAGCTCTCTGCTTAGGAACAAAAGGAAAAGCAGTTTCTGGCCTGACTCAGCTTTCAGCTCAATTCTTTCCTTTTGTCATAGTGAATTGGGGTCCTGAGTTTTTAATCTTCTTTTCACAACACCCTCTACCCCAGGGGATGTTCACTATCCCCTCACAGGATACTAAGTGTCCTTGGTGCCTGCAATGGTAGGCACTGACGACAGTAAGGATGGTAGAGAAATTCCCAGCAATAGCAACGGAGGAAACGAGAATTCTGTGTCTGCCAGAGAAGGAGGAAAGGGACAGCTTATTTGCATGTAAGGAAGACAATCATAATTAATATGGTTAATTATTGCCCAAATCACTTAGTAGACCAAGAGCCTCTCAAAAGCTGGACTATATCTTATTCACCTATGTATTCAGGGACTCAGTCACAGCACCTGGCACATAGTAGGCAGGCTGTTGGATTAAGCAGAGCAGTTTTTGTATTATATGACATAGTAAAGGAAAAATTCCTGGTCTAATCCTCAATGAGTGGTTCCAAAACTTCTCCAGAAAACTGCAATGTGAAATTTCAGGGCAGGGGTGTGATTTGCAATTTCAGAATCACAAACTGTATTGTTCCACTTTAAAATGTCACAATGGAAGGAAAAAGATTAAAATTAAAATCTTTTAAAATAGTTTAAGAAGCAGGAGAAAAATCTAATCCCATTAAGAAGACATAAAAACAACTGAGAAACCACAGAGATGTGAATAAAACTGTTTTATAAAGATTTTTTACTGGGAAGTTATCTGTCATGAAACAGCAGCAAGCTGGCTTCAGCAAAGTTCCTGTAAAAGCAATGAGAGGGAGAGCTTTCTGTGCCATCAGCTTCAACCTTCCTGCTCTTCCTGCAAATACAAAACTCATGTATTTTAAATGCAATGATTTTAGCAAGGGTTTGAGAACTGTTATTTGTTAGATGAAGACTATGTAATTAAACCCACCGTTCTGAAAGAAAAGCTTTCTGGGTACTTTTTTTTTTTTTTAATCTTCTATGGCTGGGCTGGTAATTTTTTCCTGTCTCACACCTACTCAAAACCCAGGGGATTTGTCCTTGATGCCTGGCATGAATATAATTACAGTTCAGTTCTCTAGTGCATAGATCAATCATAGCAGACAACTATTGATTTGTGTGTAAATCAGAATACATATAATTTTCTCTAGACGAGGAGTTGTTAAAATGCATTAACAGCCTCGGGTTTCATGTTTTGGATATAGTAACAGTGAGGCCGTTGGTTGTTTTGCTTCATGTTTTTCATTTTCTTTTTTTTCCCTTTCCTCCAAGAACTGAGATAAGCCCTTTCTGAGCAGGAAAACTCCACCAGCTTGTTCTGACAAATTCCCATTCCAATTTCACACTGGGTCACACACAGTCAGAAGAACAATGTAAGCAGGACTTCAGGGTGAGCAAAAAGGTTGAGGCTGATTGCGCAGAACACTCTCCCTCTCGTTGCTTTTACAAGGACTTTGCTGAAGCCAGCTTGCTTCTTTTTCATGACCAAGATAACTTCCCAGAACAAAAAAAAAAAATCTTTATTTAATGATCCTAAAAGATGTTTCTTTTCACATTTTTCTTTGAGTAGCAATAATAATAACACAAAATGTTCATTCTCTTCTTGTTTACACAAAACACTCTCTGATTGCTAAAAGACCACATAGTATAATGGAAAAGGACAAAATTAGGCAGCCGAGAAGACCTGGGTATGATATTGGGTCCGTCCTGGCCCTGGGGAAGTCACATACCTTTTTTCTATCTACAAAAGTTGACTGAGCATCAGTGTTTTTCAAATTGTACACCATGTATTTAGAGTACAAATTTGCGAAAGAATACATAAGTCTCTAGGACCCCATTCCCACCACATACTTCAGCCACAACAGGTCAGTTCTTATCCGTCTACATATTGGATTTCCACAGATAAAGGGTTTCATAGTTTTATACATTTGAAAGAGCATCTCTGTCCTTTCCAATTCTCACCTTCCATAATTCTATGGCTTTTCTCTGTGATCATAGATAGCCCAATTTCTCACAGTACATGAACTCATTAATGTAGACCACTATACAAAATGGAAAACTGGTTCATGCATGATGATTTTCTTCAATATAATTACCTTCACCATCAAAAATATGAATTTATTAAGCATTCATTCATGCATAGTGCCATGTGGGGGTTACTGTTCAGCACAAGCAAAGTTTGTAGGTTGTGTTTTAAATCTGAGAGGCTGAATGATTTTATAGATTTTGGAAAAGAGAAATCCTGATAATTCTTTCAATGCAGAATAGTCATTAAGTAGCAGAGGCAGCAATAAAAATAATATATTTGAAAATGCTTTTGTAATGCAAACTATAATGGTCAATAAGCAATTAAACAGTTTCATCTGGAATCACTGTTGCCAGGGAATATTAATGGTTCCCTATAGCACCAAACAAGAAACTATCATGAGTCTATGCAAATAAACAGATTTCAGCATCCATTCCAAATAGGAAGTGAATCTTCCCAGGAAAAGAGCATCTAAATACCACCTATTACCACAGGCACAAGAAAGAACATTAATCCCCCAGAGTATACGATATAAATTGCAAAAGCAAGCAGCTGCTGGGGAGGAGGTGAAATACCAAGTTCAGGCTGGGAAAACAGATCTGCAGCGTTACACATCCACAGTCAGAATTTGTGATTCACACTGGAAGGGAGCAAAGGCTACCATAAAAATTAATGAATGAAAAGCCAGTATTCAAAATGCACTTTAAGCAATACTTAAGCAAAGACTAACACTTAGCAATAAAGATCATAAAGCAAGAAGGAGATTTCTTAGAGTTGCCCACAGTAATAAAAAGAAATGAACCATACTGGACTACAATAGAGACTGTTACCTTAGCCATACCAGTTGCTGTTATCACTAGGTCCGCTATGTGAAGACACCAGAGATCAATATTGGCATCAGCTTAAAATCTTTTTTTATACCATTGTCTATCTACCTTGTTGAAGAAACATTGTCACCAAAGCTAGAGTTCAGCTTTTAAAAATCAAGAAACTGTCCAGGCGCGGTAGCTCACACCTGTAATCCCAGCACTTTGGGAGGCCAAGGCAGGCAGATCATTTGAGGTCAGGAGTTTGAGACTAGCTTGGTGAACATGGTGAAACCCCGATTCTACTAAAAATACAAAAATTAGCTGAATGTGGTGGGGCGCATACCTATAATCCCAGCTTCTCAGAAGGCCAAGGCAGGAGAATCGCTTAAATCTGGGAGGCGGAGGTTGCAGTGAGCCAAGATCGTGCCACTGCACTCCAGCCTGGGCAACAGAGTGAAACTCTGTCTTAAAAAAAAAAAAAAAAAAATCAAGAAGCCATAGAAAATAAATACTTATCTCAGTGTCCCTTTTCTCCTATCTATTTTTGCCTTAATTTTTCTATTTTGTGAGCTGGTTTGGCTAACAATTCAATTCTACTTTGAGTCTTTAGATTTAGCACAATTCTTGATCTATTGACATTTTCCAAAACAAAATCGTCAAATGTCTCAAAACTAGGATAGAATATAAAATGAGGTCTCCCACCAAAGAAAAACAGCCCTAATACTCCGGTGTTTAAATAATTTTGAATGCTTTGAGGGGGGACTTTAGAATTTTGATAATCTTATATACAATCACAAATAACGCAATTAGATTTTTTTTCAAATGTTATAGAAATCCCTAAGAGGTGGCACTAAAATTATTTAAAATCAACTACCCATCATGGAAGTTAAGTTTTTTACATGTGTACCATGTAACATTCAGTACCACAGTACGATCCTCCTTCCAGGAAATCACGTGATGAAAGAAAAATCACCTAAAAAGCAGACAGTTCATGGACACCAGTTTGGCTACGACGAGTGACGGTTTTGTGGCTCCTGGAATCAGTGAAAGAGCATCTTATGGGGTTCATTTCAATTTAAAACTACTTGTAATCATTGTTAGTGCTGTTTGCCAAATATTTCCGGTTCTCCCTATTTCCAGGCACAGGATAGGATTGCCTTTTCTGGCCCCCTTATGGTTGTGTGAAACCACATAGCTAATTATAGCCAATGAGTTGTGCAGAAGGGAAATAAACTCCTTCGTAGATAGGGCATTTAATTGATAAATCAAGACTTTTAAGAGCTCTCTCATTCTTCCAGCACAGTGACCAGAAGTGGGTTTTTGTTGTTTAAGACAGGGTCTTGCTCTGTCACCCAAGCTGGAGTGCACTGGTGCAGTCAGAACTCACTGCAGCCTCAACCTCCTGGGCTCAAGTGATCCTCCTGCCTCAGCCTCTCGAGTAGTTGGGACCACAGACATGTGCAGCCAAGCCTGGCTAATTTTTTTTATTTTTCGTGAGATGAAATCTTGCTGCATTGCCCAGGATGGTCTCTGACTCCTGTGCTCAAGCAATCCTCCCATCTCAGCCTCCCAAAGCACTGGGATTAAAGGCGTGAGCCACTGTGCTTGGCCCAGAAGTATTAATGATGGATAGTGCTCTATCTATCTAAGTCCCAGAGTGAGCCCAGCTCCCAGGTATGGACACATGAACAGAGAGCATGAGAGAATTAAGCTTTTGTTGCTTTAGGCTGCTGAGATCTGGGGATAGTTTGCTACTGCAGCACTGCTTACCTTATCTTGACTGATGAAATGTTTCATAAATTTGGACCTTCTTGGTGCAGGAATAATGAACACAAGAATAGACTACCACAACAGACTCCAAGCCCTGACCCGATCTTCACTGGGAATTACCCAAATCAAGGATCATGCTAGATCTCTCAGGCTGAAGACCCTAGCTCCTCAATCCCACATCCCTAAGCAGTACTCGAAAGCCAAAAGGATACTCAGGGTCTGGAGGCTTTCAACCTATTGTCCTCGCAACTAAATTGCTTCCATGAGATGGGTTATTCCCTGCCTTCTTTCCCCAAAATGTTTCAGACATTCAATCCAACTGTCAAGATAAAATACCAAATCATGGGAGGCTGAGGCAGGAGAATTGCCTGAACCCAGGAGGCGGAGGTTGCGGTGAGCTGAGATCGCGCCATTGCACTCCAGCCTGGGTAACAAGAGTGAAACTCTGTCTCATAAAAAAAAAAAAAAATACCAAATCTTGTGCAGTACCTTGAGGGAATTAGAGTAAAAGTTGTTTATAGTTTCCATAGGATACAAAGTTTGACAGGTTCATTCCCTTTTCAGTACTAAAGACTGACAGGGCACATCAGAACATCTTGGTATAGGATGGTATAGACAGTTTTCCTCACAAAACATTTATTTCAGGCTCTTCACAATTATTCCAAACTACCTCTATAAAAATTAAATATTTTTAACAAGAAATATTTCTTAAAGCCAGTGCTCCTATTTTGATGGAGAGGGGAATTTCTTTCATTTTCTGTTTATATTTGCTGTTCATGTATTATAGCACTGGGTTGTCATGATAACAGCTTCTAAAAACAAAACTCCTTGACATTTTACCACAACCTTGGAAGACTGGGGGTTTTTATCCACTTTCCACTCAGATGTATGATTTTATGTAATTTCAAAGAACTCTGAGTGCACTTCTTTCAGAAAAAACTCTTCTAACCGACTTATGATCAAACTAGAAACATTTTGACAGAGACCACCATTAGCAGAAAGTTATACAAAAAATAAAATGAGAAACGCTGACATACTGTTTTCTTCTTCTTTCTTTCTTATTTTTTTTAAGGTGAGAGAGTCCATGGCAACAACAGCTTGATCAGGATAGTCTGGGAAACCTCTTACCCTCAACAACCACAAGCTTCAGAAAGCATTCTCTAAACACAGCATTTGGAATAGCGCTTTATATTTAGCTGTTTGTTTCCTCCCTCCTCCGATGGTAGTGATATGTTTTTTTTTAATGCCTAAAACCTTTCCTTGTACCTAAGAATTCCCTAGATTTCATGAATTATTGCAAATGGATAATCACAAGTGCAAATGAGGAATTTGTAACATAAGTACCCATCTGTGCATGCAATTAACTGCCTCTAGCAAGTAATTGCCTGTTTTTACAAAAGCCTACTTGGAAACCTCAATGTAAGGATGTATTTTTTTGAATAATTCTGCCATAACATTCAGCAAAACTTTTTCTTGGGACCAACACTTTTAAACAAGCTGCTGAATAAACTATAGTTTTAGTCCTATAAAGATGATACCTAAGCCGCCAATCCCACTGTAACTGATTTCAGAGGAGCCTGACACTTCTAGACATACTTGGGGCATTTTTTTAATCAGAACAGGCCATGTGTCCAGGAGACCCCAGCATGGCTAATCCTATGGGAACTCTGCCTGTTGAAGCACCTCTGGGAGCTGTCTGAAGATTTTAGTAATGTTTTCATCAATTCATTCAAGAAATATCTGTTGAACACCTGCAGTATACAAAGCCTCTGTTCTAAGCTCCATGCAAAATATAAAAATTAATTTAAACACGGAATCTTGTCTTAAAGAGCTTACAATCAGAAAATAGAAGACTTAAAGCTAATTATTCAAAACCCAAATACCTTTGTAATGTAATCGTTGTGAAGGTGTAGCTGTTACTTACTAGGCCACACCTGTCTAGCAAAACAGTCACATGTTTTGGGTAAAAATCATGCTTGCAGCAGGATCTGCGCCTTCATTAAGCTGTGTCACTGACCCCCTACTCCCCTAAAATTGTCCTGCTCACCTTCCCTTTGCAAAGTCCCCAGCCTCCTAGATAGTTATAAACATTTTTCATCCACTGCTGTTGACTTTGCTCCCCTCCATCTGCTGCCAAAAGTCTTAATCCATGGCTATTTTTGATCTTGTGCCAAGCTGCTACTTCCTTGTTATTACCAAATATCCTGTTGTTCCTCTTACCACTGCTGTCTTGTCTTTAAATATCACCTACATACCAAAACTCCCAAATTAAGATGTTGAGCCCCCGACCTCTTCTCCAATGCCCAGACTCATCTATCCACTTGGTCAGCGTCTCCACTTAGGTATCTGATTATCACATCAGACTTGTTTCCCAAAACTGGATCAAACCTGCTCCTCCAACGATTTACCCATCTCAATGATGGACAGTTCCATACTTTAAAGTCACAGTCATCCTTCCCTACTCTCTTTCTCTCACACCAGACCTCCAACCCATCAGCAAATCTTTTTGAATCCACCATCAGAGAGGTCCAGATTCCCACCACTTCTCACATCTCCACTGCTACCACCCTGATCCAAGCCACCATCTCCTTTCGCTTGGATTATTGTAATTGTCTTTTAATGGGGCCCTGCTTCTACCCTAGCTCTGGTAGAGTTATTCTCCCACTCAGTCATCAGACAGTCCTTTTAAACATCAGTATGTCACTCTTACGATCAAAATCGTCAAATGGTTTTCCATCTTACTCAGAGTCAAAGCAGAATTTCCTATAAGAATCTACAAGATCCTTCACTGACTGCCTCACAACCCCATCTTTCTTTTACCATCTTCCATACCATCACCCCGCCCCCACAGTCATTAGGACTCAGCAAACTGGCTTCCATATTCCTCCTTGCACACACGAATCATGGTCCTCTTCTCACATGCTGCGATCCTCTTTCCCAGGTGTCTGTAACTCATTCCCACACTTCTTTCAGGTCATCTTATCCTAGGGGTCTGCCTTGAGCTCTACAACAATTCCTTCCCCCTGCCCACTACCATACTTCCAGTCCTAGCTCCACTTTATTTTCATCTGTAACCCTTCTTACTGTATGATATATGCTTATTTTCTGCCTACCTTATTAGAACGCAAGTTTCATGAGGGCTGAAGTCTTGTTCTGCCAAGTTTTCTAGCTACTAATGCCCGCCACGTAGCTTTATCTGTGTATAAATGAATGACAATGAATGAACATTCCTAAGGTGAAAGAGGCTCCTCTCCCCATCAAAATTAAAATCCTAATTCCGCTTACAAAAGAATGTCCTTGCCCTCTTTATTCTTATCTCTCGCATGCAGCAAAAATGGAACAGTGTCTCAGATTGCCACAACTTGGAGAGTTACTCTCAAAGACAATACATCAGCGTCCTAGAACGCAGTCTGGATTTCTCTAATCTCTAACCTCGGTTGAATTCCTTGCCTCAAAGGATAATCCCCAAGAAGCTGAGGGAGCTCGTTGTTTGAGTCTTGCCTTCACTGTTTTGGTGCTCACGTTTTGGTCACCATTCTCTTCCTGTGCTGTCCTAGGCCACCTGTCAGTTCTCCATGGTGATAAGACCCCCAGTCAGCCCAAATCTCCTGCCTTAGGCTTAGCCCAGAAAACACATTACACACACAAGAAGAAAGGATGAAAGAAGTTAACTTTGTCACTTAACCTTATGCTTACCCCTCAAACTCAAAAAGCAATAGCCTTGATTAACACTAAGCTCAAATTTTCAGATACTCAACTTTCTCACTAGGAAACTGAAGCACTATCTTCCTCCTTAGGTGATTATAAGTTGCTAAGGGGATGTGACAAAGTGACTGAAGGAAATAAAAAGAGATAAAATCTTCAGAATCCAACCACTTTAAAAAAAAGAGTACAAATGAAAAGAAACTCTCCCAAATGCCAAGAGAAATATAAAAACAAATTATATATGAAGCGGCGTGCTAAAAAGAATGTGCTCTACCAAAATTGGGGTACTATTTTTAAAGATTTAGTTTGATATATTCCATCATGTCTAAGGTTAAAAAAAAAAAGTTTGAATCATAATCAAAGCTCAGCAAATCAATTTCAGTCTATGCCTTCAAAAATGTCTCTTACATCTAAGTTATTAAGGTTACTTTTTAAATTATGGTTCAAAAACTTAATCGGATAAAGATATTATGGTATATTTTCAATTTAGGTACCAATAGCATAGCTCTATTTTTAAGATCAGCAAGTCACAGAACAGAATTCTGTTGTTCAACAACAGCAAGATTTGAATAAGGAGGGAAGGAAAACAGAAGAATGAATTATTAAAATAGAGAAAACCCTGTGGCACACTAGTTTCTTTTCTAAAGTTTTAATACTGGCCCTTCTGAATGAAATAACAACAGGAAATTTTTCTTACTGTAGAACTTCCTCACAATGGCAAAACCAAGCTATGTATGAAGAAGAAGGGGTAGGAAACAATAGAAGGCCCTTTTACAATAAATAACCCTCTGGTTTTTGCTTTCTTGCTGGAAAATCAGATAGCTTCAATAAAAGCACAATTACATGGGATGCTCTGGGAGCCTGCAGAGCATTTAAATCACAGATTTTCCCCCTCAGGTTCTGATTCTACAAAAAGGACTTTAAATAAAGTGCCACATGTTCACATTTTCAGTTTAATTACCTCTTTTAAATGCTAAGATTTTGGGCCACATGGGACTCATGTACATTTTCAATTACATAGGAATCAATATTTTAAATCATTACATTCTCATTACACCTTCCTGCAGTTCATGCATTACCCTATCTATATTTAATATTATGCATTTAAATAACTTGCCTAAGCCCATTTAACAAGTTAGTAAAAGAACAAAAATGAGACTTGCCACAGCAATTGTGCATACTAGCTAAACGACCTTGGGTTGGAATCCAAACCCCTGTGAGTCTCTATAAAAGAAGAAAGTTAGATCAGAAGATCAAAGCATTGCTTCTCGCCCTAATAGCCAATGATTTCCTATTCTTGATTTTAGACTCTCAAACCTTTTATCTCTAATGTGTTTGAATATAAGACTCAAAATTCAACTTTATTGTCTTTCTCTGAGGACATCCTGAAGATCAGCCTTCAAGCTCTACATCAACCAAAACCCTCATTTATATGAGTGGTTATTCCTTTTATAATTTCTTGAAAGAAGTTTTTTGACATTAGTGAAAATGAACCCGCTCTCTGTTCACTATATTCAATAACCCATAGTCTAACCCTACCATCCTCAGACCTTCCCAAGTCTTCCTCTTTCACCTCTCAGCTCTCATTGAGCTAAACAATTTTGATTCTTCTTTATTTTTCTCCATAGTTTGTTTTCCTACACCTTTGTCATTTTCTTTAGCCTTTAAATTATCCATCTTTAAGTGATATAATAATATGGAAGCCTAATTTGTTGTTTGAGTAGAAAATTTCCTTGTTCTCCTGTATGTTATGAATCACTTTTTCACCTCAATGCAGGGAAATATGGTGGTATTGTTTTGATTTATTTGTTTGTTCGTTTTGAGACAAAGTCCCACTTTTCTCACTTAGGCTGGAGTGCAATGGTACAATCTCAGCTCACTGCAACCTCCGCCTTCTGGGTTCAAGTGATTCTCCTGCCTCAGCCTCCCAAGTAGCTAGGACTACAGGTGTGTACCACCACACCTGGCTAATTTTTTTGTATTTTTAATGGAGACAGGGTTTCACCATGTTGGCCAGGCTGGTCTCAAACTCCTGGCCTCAGGTGATCCACCCACGTTGGCCTCCCAAAGTGTTGGGATTACAGGTGTGAACCACCGTGCCTGGCTGTTTTGTTTTAATGAACTACACTGAACTATATTACTACCTTATAGACAGCTGCCCATTTCCAACTCTATCTGGTGGCTCTTGTCTATAATAAGCAGTTTTCTATTCTCTATTTTTATAGTTTCATTCTCCTCCAGATATAAAATCCAATAGTAGAACAAAGATCAGGCCAGTAGTGTCTTGTTATGGGCTAAATTGTGTCCCCTCAAAATTCATATGTTGAAGTTCTAATCCCAAGTACAGCAGAATGTGCTTGTATCTGGAGATAAGGCCTTCAGTGAGTAACTAAAGTTAAATGAAATCACAAGGGCAGGCCCAATCCAATATGACTAATGTCCTTATAAGTGGAAGAAATGTGGACACAGATATGTACAGAAGGAAGATCACACAGGGACACAGAGAGGAGACAGCCATCTACAAGCCAAGGAGAAAGGCCTCAGAAGAAACCAATCCCACTGACACTTTGATCTCAGACTTCTAGCCTCCAGGACTGTGAGAAAATAGATGTCTTGTTTAAGCCATCCAGTTTGTGGTACTTTGTTATTACAGCCCTAGAAAACAAACACACGAAGAGACACCTCTCCTGATTATGACCTTCGAGGAGAAAATGACATTGCTGCCCTCCATACCCACTGCTGCTAGAATGAGGAGTAGATGGAAAGGGTGCCTCATTCCAGCACACACACAATATTCACGGCTCACACGGTGTTCCACTGTAGCCACCCACATGCCCAGTCCCACTGATACAGGTGGTCAGAATTAGGACTTTCACAAGAAGAGACGCACATTCTTCAGTAAATTAAACTTGATCGTCAATGTTTCCCCCTTATTTTTTTCCTTATACTCAAAGAAATATTAACAGCCTAATAAATCTCAGGTGGGTAGCTAAATACCCAAACATTTTCCAGAGAATGAGTAGGACCAAATTTACCCAAGGGAAAGCAGCCTCAGGTATACTCTTTTTAGAGAAGCCTAATATTTGAGCCTGGAACCAAGGCTAGAATTTCTAAGGAGAAAGTCTTACTCATCAGATTTTCATAAAAGAGCTTAATGTTTTTCATTTTTCCATTTATGTTTCATTTTCATTTTCATTTTTCGGCTCATTCACTTTTTCAGGAAACCTTTACTGTGCATCTAGTGTGTGCAAGGCTCTGTAGCAAGGGCCAGAGCTACAAATGACGATAAAGCATCAACATAGCAAAAAAACTAAGAATTGTCCACCAGAAAACTAGATCGTGAGGATTTTTAAGAAAAGGGAAGAGTGAGAGATCACAGAAATCAAAAATTTGAGAGCATGAGAGAAAAAGCATGGTAAAGACCAGCTGCCCTATTTTTTTCCAGGACATTTTATCAGTTCAGGAAAACGAAATAAACATATCACATCGATTGAACAGATATTCAGATGTGATGGGCAAACTATAGTCACGTGATGCTTCACAAAGAGAGAAAAATCTTCCCCTCTGCCTCCTTCCCTCCCTGACAAATATGCCGATCGGCTCCTTTGCAACTCCCCCGAATACATACTATTTACATTCACAGAAGACAGCCAAATCATTCTACAAGTGTATTTCAGTGTTTTGAATCTTCTAACACCAGGCAATCCCTGTTACTTTCTTTGAAGCAAGTTTCCACTAGGCAGAGAGAATAAATAAACACACTCTGTGCTGTTAGCAGTTTCACCCTGTTGTCTGGGTGGAGGGAAATGGAGGTGGTGGTGGTGGCAGCTCTGATGGCGATGGCGGGGGCTCAACGCGAAGGGAACAGTGCTGCTTTTTCATGCAGCCCTGGGAGAGAATCTAGTGCCACAGGAAGAGGGAAGATCCTGAACCCACTCAACAGAGCGCCTCAAGGGCAATGGTGTTCTCTCTTGAGGCACGTGATCGGCAACAAAGGAATCTTTATTCTTCTCTTTCTGCTGCACTGGTTTGCTTTATATTCCTCATGAGCAGCCCTTTCAATCAGCTGAGGAAGAGATGAAAGGTTTCAGAAGAGAGAAGCTGTCATTTCTGAGAAGGTTTATTCACATTATGGAATAATCTTTCAAGAAAAGAACTCACAGGACTGATCTTTTAATTATAGAGGGATAAATACATCTGTGAAATCTACCAATTTCACTTTGGATTAAATACTCTTACTAAAAGCCAGATATTCAGTAAACAAAGATCTCAATTTGGAAATGGCTTTTCTGCCTAATACGTGTCTTCTAGCTAACATCCTACCCAACTCTGCCCCAAATTCTAGTTGCTATTTGAGAAACAAAAATATACAACGTTTCAGAGATGCAGTTTGAGGGTCTTAGACATGCTTCATTTGCTACCAAGCAAGCTCTGGATTCTCAAAAATGTTGATCAATTATCTGTGAATAATTTTATGATCACAGTGTCTTACAGGGAATATTTTTTGATTTATCAAAGAATCTTGCCAGGTGAGGTGGCTCAAGCCTGTAATCCCAGCACTTTGGAGCTGAGGCAGGTGGATCACCTGAGGTTGGGAGTTCAAGACCAGCCTGACCAACATAGAGAAACCCCGTCTCTACTAAAAAAATACAAAATTAGCCAGGCATGGTGGCACATACCTGTAATCCCAGCTACTCGAGAGGCTAAGGCAAGGGAATTGCTTGACCCCAGGAGGTGGAAGTTGCAGTGAGCCGAGATCACGCCATTGCACTCCAGCCTGGGCAACAAGAGTGAAACTCCGTCTCAAAAAAAAAAAAAAAAAAAAGAATCTCAACATATTTAATCTTACTCACAAATCACATCCCAGCTGTGCAAGAATCACACAGTCTTCAGCGTACCTTCACGGTGCCAAAGACAGGGTAGGCAGAGATACACACTCCATAAATATTTATTTATTGAAATGGCATTATTCATAACTCCAGGAATTCCACCAAAATTTTAAATTGCAATTTCCTCTAGTTCTTTTTGGGTGTAAAACAAGCATAGAAACAGTGCCTGGCTCCTAGCTGGTTGTGTCTTTCCTGGCTCATTTTTTATGTAGTGCCTCTGACTAAAACAGCCTGAAGCAACTCTCCTGTCCGCACAAAAGGGAGCCAACAGCTTTCTGTGGCCCTTTTCCCTCTCCCAGCATTCTGGATGAGTCAACCCTCTTCCTTGGGGGTTTCTGGAGACTTTTGCAAGTCCCCATTTCAGAAAATCCCATTTCCACTTGAAGCATTTATCCCAGGAAAACAAAAAGAGTAAAGAAAAAGAAAACCCTGAGTTTTCTCAAAACGATTCATTTTCCATTGATGTTCCTGGTTACTTTTTGCAGAAATCCTTCTCTAACTTGGTATTTACATAATATTTTAACATCTCCCCTTCGTGTTATTTCTTAACTTTGAAATAAATGGAGATTCTTTAATAGATAACATTTAGATGTCATTCCAACAGTAAGCTGATTCCTCCTATTAGAAATTTTTTAAATTCTGAGACATCCTCATTATGTCTAATGGCATTGGTTAACCTGCGGTTCCAAAAGCTAGTGCCAAGTTTTGGTTCTTCCTGTTTGCAAAGTCAACCTTTCCCCGTGTCAGCTGTCCCTAGGGTGGAGAGGGTCCCAGAGCTCCCAGCAACACTTTCTTGTCAATGTACCCTGTGGCGAACATCTCTTCTGTTCCCTAGATCTATCTCTTCCCTAGATCACTGTCCATTATTCTCAGATGGTTCCCTCAGCACGCAGGGCCCAGGCTCCAGGAATCACCATTTCTTCAAAATAATCTAATAACTAGCTTCCAGACAAGTTTTCATCCTGTCTCTTTTTAAATCTTCTTCACAAAAATGTTGAGGATAACCCACTCGATTTGAATCTAAGTAAGGAGAGGACAAAGATTATTTGCTTGACCAAACTTTAGGCAGGCTCCTGAAACTTCTCCTAGGCTCATCTGTGTACTTTCTTATAAGATCCAGTTTTAACAAAGAAGCCTGCGGAGTCAGTTTAGCAAGCACCCTCACTCTCGATAACCAATCACCTTCTGTATCTGGCTGAGTTCCTCCTCCTCCACCATCCCCAAGGCGATGTCTGTTCACCCCGGCCTGTCTTCAGTAAGAATCCTGTTAGGTCAGTTTAGCCAGAATCACCCCTTGCCCCTGAAGTTTCCTCTTAGTATTTTATTTTTATCTACTGACCCCCACCCTACTTCTTACCTATTAATCCCCACCTGCCCATGCTGTATTCAGAGTTGAGCCCAATCCCTCTCCCCCACTGCAAAATCTGATTGCAGTGATCTCTACACCTATTAAGATGGTCCTGAATAAAGTCTCCCTTCTTGTATTTCAACAAGTATCATTGACTAGCTTTTTTTTTCTTTAACAGAAAGGAAGAGATGGCATCAAGACATTTTCACTTTATTTTGGGAAAGCATGATTACATCAAGTGTTGTAACTTTCATTTCTTCTGTACCTCCGTACAGCTAAGGAGCCTGGTTAAGTAGACTCAGCAGCCAGCTCTGGGCCCACACAGTCCTCTGTTCACAGAAGGGAGAGTGTCAGCTCACAGCGCCTCACTCATTCCCTCCATCTTGCTTTGTCATTCCTCTGCTGTTGCACTACCCTGCTGCCAGGTAAATGAAACTGACTTTTTTTTCTTTTTTTTTTTTTTTGAGACAGTCCACTTTGTTGCCCAGGCTGGAGTGCAGTGGCACAATCATAGCTCACTGCAGCCACACACTCCTGGGCTCAAGTGATCCTTCCACCCAGATTTCCAAAAAGCTGGGACCACAGGCACACACCACTACATTTGGCTTTTTTTTTTTTTTTTTTTTTTGTGGAGACAGGGTCTCCCTTGTTGCCCAGGCTAGTCTCCAACTCCTGGGCTCAAGCAATCCTCCTCCCTTAGCCTCCCAAAGTGCTGGGATTACAGGCGTGATCCACCACGTCCAGCCATAAACTCTGACCTCTCAAACAGATAGAATTTCCCTCAAATGTAATAGATTCCCCTGGCATAGGGTAGGGGGGGGGAATCCTTGAGAAAAAATGGATCATATTCTGCATGGCACATGTTTTTAATATTATATTCTTACACTGTATTGTATATATTAGTTTGTAATTCTGTTTTCCCCTCTAAAGTGTCACCTTCATCAGGGGATGTTACTTCCTTAAGGGAAGGACTATGTTTTATTTATCGTGGTTTTCCGAGTGCCTTACACACTGTAGATGCTCAACAAGTAACTGCCCATCTTCATGTATTGTTGCTCTTTTACAGAGTCCTCAGGATCTCAGCAGAGGGGACTTGAGACAAAGGGAAAGAGCTTAATAGACCTCACTCACAGGAATAATATTTAATAAAATAAGACAATAGGAGAGTGAACCCTGGAACCATAAAGGAAGAAACCCCTAAAACAAGATGCAGGGAAGGGAACCGTAGAAAAGAGGGAACAACCAAGGGCCAGGTATCAGCAATAAGAGATAAATATCTTAGAAAGTACTGATCTAAGACAAGCCCAGAACCCCAAGGGCCATTTCAGAGCTTAAAGCAATTGCAAAAGACAGGGAATAGACTTTATCAGTAAGAGTCCCGTTCCTCACCTCACCCCTGTATTACAACCTACATGACCTCCTCACTCCACAGAGGCTTAATGAATATCATCTGTCAGCTTCCTTCCTTTCCTGGTATCTCAATGAGGCTGTTTCCGTTCTCTTCCTTTATAACCCCTGGACATGCACTTTGGTCTTAATAGGGCCTTATCCATCTGCTATCCTCTGAGAGATAACCAGCCACTCAGAATGGCCTCTTTCTCACCACTCTGTCTGTCAGTTCCACCCCTGCCACCTTGGCAGCAGGAACTGAAGTCCAACCTTGCTTCACCTTACTCACTGTAAGCATTTAAGCAGATCCAGTAGGCCTAATCTTTACTGACCAGCAATCCCTGAGTAAGTGATTTGAGTAACCTAGATTTTAGTCTCTGGCCTGTAAAGAATTTCATGGAAGACCCACAGGTCTTTGCTGCTGGCTGCCATGATGAATAGCCATGTTTCTTTTTCTGGTGTCTCTATTTCTATTACATTGATATGCTGTGTTCTAGTATCTCTATCTCTATTACATGGATGCACTGTTTTCTGGGAGTTTGGCAAAATAAAAATCTAACAACAATAACAACAGAAATGCTGCATAATCCTCATGATACCTTAAAATGAAAGCCATCATTGTAAGGACTATAGCATAGAAGTGCAGAGCTTGGGCATCTACCAATCTTGGATTTGAATCTTAGCACTATTGTAAGACTTTTTGCAAGTTACAGAATCTCTCTGGGCCTTAGTTTTTTTAATCTGTAAAAGAGGACAACAATACCACCTTCCTCATACAGTTACTGTGAGCTTTTAACCATTCTGCCCTCTACACGACCACAGTTCAAAAAATGGCACTTGGTTCCTCCTTCACTTATTTCCAATAGATCCATGAGGTCCCTATTATCACAGAGTGAACCCCACTAGCCTAAAGGAGATACCATCCGAGTTCTGTGTTATTTTTAACTATATTTAAATGTATTTGATTCTTCACCAACTATCGCCTAATTTTTTTGTATTCAATGGAATTTTTTTCAGGAAAAGAATCCACTAATTTATACAACTGATATACAGAGTGAACATACAGGTTCACAAAGCCAGTGGTTCACAAACTGAGGACCACACGTACCCTGGAGGTCTCAAGAACTACAAATTCATGCGCTCGTTATAATTCATGTGAGGACTGAATGAACAATGCTATGTAAACACACACAGATAAAGCCACATATATTCATATATATGCAGTATTGCTATGTTTCAAATTATATATAATTTACATATATGCTGTTGATTAATAAAATGTATTTTAAAGTGTTATTTAATTTATAAAAGCTTTTATCATTGTCTACTTTCTCAGTCAACATTTGCTATTATAACACGTTGTGGTTCTATATTTTTAATATTAATATTACTATAATTAAATTGTGACACTGTTATTACTAGTAATGTTTATTAATTGTTAATAATAATAACCAACATTTATTATGTGCCAGGCAGTGTTCTAATCACTTAACATATATTAATTACTCACAACTCATTAAATCCTCACATGATGCTATACAGTAGACCTATTATCATTTCTAATTTATATATTAAGAAATGGAGGCACAGAGAGGTGCTATAACTTGCCACAGAGCTGGTAAGTGGCAGAACTGGGATTCAAGCTCAGATACCTGGTTCCAGAGTCTAAGCCCTCTGTTTTCACATTTAATCAGTTGAGATCTCAGCTTTGCAATCATATATTAGTCCACTGATTTTAACCAAAAAGTTATTTGTGACCTTGACATTGATTTCATTTTCTATGAAAATGAGCATATTTCTAGGTAGAAACAAACTTTGTATACACTGGCATATATACAACCAGAGGTACAACCAGGAAATCTGTGATAACTACATTTAAATAAATTATTAATAATAGCTGAAAAATGAGAACACATGGACACAGGGAGGGAAACAACACACACTGGGGTCTGTTGTGGGGGTGGGGGGAGGGAGAGCATCAGGATAAATAGCTAATGCATGTGAGGCTTAATATCTAGGTGATGGGTTGATAGGTGCAGCAAACCACAGTGGCACACATTTACCTACATAACAAACATGCACGACCTGCACATATATCCCAGAATTTAAAATGAAATAATAATAAAAACAGTTCATGCTGGCTGGTCTGCCCACATATGCTCCAATTCAAGTAAGTCACATGGGCCAGAGTAAGTTTCCATTAACGGCATTTCCTTTGATGCTCATTTCGTCATCATCTTGCTGCTTTCACTTTTCTCTGCCTCCATTAGGAAATCAGCTTTCCAATATTGAGCTATTTGATCATTTGCTAAATTGGGAGGTAACAACCACCACAATAACAGAAGTTAACAACTACTGAGGAAGTTAAATACAATAAAAATAGAATGACACATTTCAACTTTTCACCTCTCCACTTGAGATATGTGCAGAGTCACACTCACGTTCCATTTAGTTGATTGAACTTTCAAGAATGTTCATTGACTCTCTGCCATGTGCCAGAAATTATGTTTGGAGCTGTGAATATGTGAATAGAACTAACAATGCACCAATACATCACTGTCTAGAAGATTCCAGGAAGGCCATTCACTCAACTTATAACTGTATTGCATGACAGTGTCATCAGTACCATTCATAGGACAAAATTCTATATGAGAATTGTCAGTCTGAACAAGAGGTGACTCCAAGAGAATTAGTCATCTGATAGGAAGGCTTCCTTTCTATTCTCTCCCAAGAGCTCTCTAGCATTCCTTAGCCACCTGGAATGCACATGCAGATCAGAGAGGCAAGACCTCCTTCTGCAGATCAGAGAGGCAAGACCTCCTTCTGCAGATCAGAGAGGCAAGACCTCCTTCTGCAGATCAGAGAGGCAAGACCTCCTTCTGCAGATCAGAGAGGCAAGACCTCCTTACACTACTGTGGCCACTTTTACTCCTGAAACCAACTCATGTAGTCTGACCTAAAAGATGACCTCTTAATCCATGTCCTCTGCTAATCTCCTCCATTTTCCCTCAGTTTCTTTCTTTCTTTGATTAATTTGGTATTTTTCATCCTCGCCTTTCTCTTCATCATTGTCTTCCTTCTCTCAAGGTATGCTATTTCCCAAGATTATTTCCATGAGGTGACTAATGCCATATTGTGTTATGCTTCTTAGTTACCATTTCAGAAAATGACATTTTCCAACCCTGTCTCCAAATTCTGAGGATTAGTGCTATTTAGAAATGTGTAGCCCCTTAAGCCTTAAATATTCTATAGCTGATGGCCCTAAAGCATCCTTTCTTGTCCTTCTGAATCAGAATGAGTCAGAGGTTGGATAAAATATCGAGCTCAAAAACAACTTTGGAAAAAGTAAGGAATCCAAAGAAAGGTTTGATGAGAAGAAAAACACAATGAAACAATCACCTGCAGGAACTCCCACTACACAGACACATAGGATACATGGACTCCTTAGGAAAGTATATTACAGAGAGCATACTGAAGCTATAGCATATAAAGAAATACCCATTCTGAGTGAATAGCTACAATGGCACTGATCTGTAGTCTTACCTCCATAAATCCTAGAATTCTTACTTTTTTCTTAGCACCCTAGTACTCCTATTAATTCATTTGCAAACTTTCCATTTTTATTGAGCCCCAGTCTTTTGGGCTAAAAATATCTGGGCTCGTTTTACCCCTGGAATATAAAAGTAGATGCTACATTTAAAGTTCAGAAGAATAGTCCACTGAACCTTCTATGCTTCATTTGAGAGGACGGTGTTGATGCTGACTCTTTTACAAACTTGGCAAGATACGCTTAAGAAGTAATTCTAATTATCCTTTGTATTGTTTAAAATACAATGTGATCAAGTGAGAAGGTCATGTAGAATACAAGAGATTTCTGTGTTCTAGGTTGAGCTTTCTCACTATCTGGAATTAAGTTGGTTAAGTCATTTCACCTCGTTGGCTTCAGTTTTCTCATCTGTATTTAGAATACAGAAGATGTTCTGTAAATATTTATTGAGTGAATGAATTAGTAATAGATACTATCTTGTAAGATTATCATAAAGAGCTAGACTTTAAGCTCCTTGTGAAGTAAGCAGGCATGGCTATCTTAGTTACCACTGTAATCCCCAGCACAGTCACAGATACAGCAGAATCTCACCAAAAGCATGGTGAATTCCACATGTTCTCACTTACAAGTGGGAGCTGAACAATGAGAATACACACACACAGGGAGGAGAACAACATACACTGGGGCCTGTCAGGGATTTGGTGGAGAGAGAGCATCAGGATAAATAAATAATGCATGCAGGGCTTAATACCTAGGTGATGGGTTGGTAGGTGCAGCAAACCACCACCACGGCACATGTTGATCTATGTGCCAAACATGCAGGTCCTGCACATGTATCCTGGAACTTAAAATAAAATGAAATTTAAAAAAAAACATGGTGAATTAATGCATAAATTCACAAATTAATAAATTTTATAATAGTTGCCCTGTTTCACAAAATTATTAAGAATAACTTGATTTTAGGTACCCTGTGAAGACAAACCATGTTGATTATATTTACCACTGTATATCCAATGCCTAAAAGCCTAACAACACTCAGGCATTTGTGGATGCTCAATAAGTAATTTTTAATTAATGAATGCTCAGCAAAAATAGATGTAAAATTATTTCAAAAAGTATGAAGTACAAATACAAACAGCAAGCATTAAGAGTCTTTTTCCCCCACATGCCAACATCAACAATCCCTATAGAGAGATGACTGGCCTGAGGTAAGTGTAATCTATATCTGCCAAAACAATTTACTCCAAAGAACATGAGGCATAATGATTTAGAAGAGGATGAGGCAGAATCTGCTGACTCACAGCTGGCTCTCAGGCTGGAAACAGCCACATGGTAAAGCTCAATACAGTCCAAGGATATACATTGGCAGTGGTTACCTTTCTAAGGAACATAATCCAGATGGTATTCATTTCCAGACCCAAGTAACAGAAAATCCTGACTTAGTGGGGCTAGACCACAAAGAACATGTATTATCTCAGATTGTAAGAAGTCTTAGAGGAGACCAGCTTCAAGCGGGCCAAGTTTGGGGCTCAGCATCATTATCAATGAGCCAGATTATTCCTTCTTTTAGCTCTGCCATTCCCTGGGATGTACTTGGCTAGTTACTCTGAGTTTAAAAATGTCTGTCACAGACCCAGGCATTACTGCATGACACATGTAGTCAACAAAGAGGAGTAAGGTTTTCCTGTAACTCATTTTTATCAGCAACGAAACCATCTCAGAAGCTTCCCAGGTGAGCTCTCCTCAGATCCCACTGTCAGGAACTATGCCACATTTCCATTCCTAAACCAATCACCAGCAAGGAAATGAAACTATTATAATTAGGTTTAGACTTGTCGGTATTTATCCCTAGACCTGTAGAGGGAATGTTCCATGAGATTTATGGGAGAGGGAGATGGCAATCAGGAAGAAGAAGTTGTAGGAATCTGGCAATTAGATAAGCAAAATTGTCTGCTATAGAGATAAAATATTTGTGCTTTCAAAAGTGTCATTTAATGCATCTAATTAAGAGTTCATGGGTCTAACACATGTACTTATATGTTCATCACAGCACTTTTCACAATAGCAAAGACATGAAATCAACCTATGTGCCCATACATGATGGATTGGATAAGGAAAATGTGGTACATATACACCATGGAATGCTATGCAGCCATAAAAAAGAATGAAATCATGCCCTTCACAGCAACATGGATGCAGCTGGACGTTGTTATCCTAAGCAAACTAATGTAAACATTCAAATCCAAATATTGCATGTTCTCATTTGAGTGGTAGCTAAATCTTGGGTTCACATGGGCATAAAGATAAGAACAAAAGACGCTGGGGACTCCGAAAGGAGGAAGGGAGAGAGGGACAAGGGCTGTAAAACTTCCTATTGAGTCCTATGTTCACCATCTAGGTGACGGGATCAATAGCAGACTAACACCAGCACCACACCAACCGGCCCTTGTAACAAACCTGCACATGTACCTCCTGAAATCTAAAATAAAAATGGGGGTGAAAAAGAAAATTTCCTTTCTCAACGCTTTCATAAGAAAACACCAAGTTAATCAAATTTCCCATCCTATTGATATAACTAAATGTTCCCTGTGGATTCCATTCCACTTTTGTCTAAAAGGACATTAAAGAGGTAAGCACATTTTCTGCAATCTTACAAAGCCATTTAGCAATAAACAATTTGTGCTGAAGTGGAAAACTCATATAAAAGAATTCATTTTTGATATGAAAAAGAATAATTTTATTATTTGCATAGAAAATATGATTTTTAAATTCCTGAAATTATAGTATAAAAATAAACCCTAAGGGATAAACATGATATTTCTGATAGACAATTATAGCATTAAACTTCCATCCATATAACATTTATGTCTTTGGTGACAACTCATTTTCTTTTCCAATTAATCTGTATTCCCCCATCATACATATAAAAAAAGATGTTGCTGGTCTAAGACTTCAAAAAGTTGACATTTTGTCTTCAATAAAAACCCAGGGGAAGGCAGCTAAAAAAGTTATACAGTATTAAACTTTTCCAGTGGCTAAAATGCTCAACAATGGATGTCGCTTCCATTTATAAGTCACACCTTCTACAATGGCTCTCAAATATTATTGCCTTTGATCCACATATCACAGTCCTATACATACACATACATGTCAAATCTTCAGTGAAACAACACTTGTCCATACTACTTATGAAGCATATTTCTGTGTCCTATCCTATTCTATTTCACTTTTTTAACCTGTTCATCCCAACCTAGTAAATTGATTTCAGGATCCAATAATGGGATACAACCCACTATTTTAAAAACATCACTTATTCAAGCCTCTGGAAATCTCATTATTATTTTTTATAATATAAACAACATGACATGGCATTATTCGTGACATGCAATCACAATACTATTTTATTTAATCCTGCAGGAATCATTATTAACTTCATTTTATAGCTGAGAAAACAGACAGTATCAGTGACTTGTCAGGCCCACACAGCCAGTGAGTGCTGGGGGTCAGAACAGGGGGATGTGGCAAACCTCAGAAGTCAGTGTCCTCATTTAAAAGAAAAAAAAAAGATAGGATATTTACTTCTGTAAAGTCTTCAGGTTTCTTCTATTGGCAGCTGTAAAAATGAAAGCATAATTCTCACACTGGTATAATTAAAAATGGCCAAGTACAATTGTTCATGGCTAATTACCTCTGCCAGACCAAATGGAGAGTCATACAGTTCATGAGACAGTCCATTAGACCTAATTAAGGAAAATCATTTCGAGACGACTCTGAGGCACATTAGAGGATGTTTTATGCTAAGATTTCTAAAATGTTTTGAAGCAAATATAGCTTATGAAACAAAGGAGAAACTGCAAAACTGCAACTCTGATCTAGACAGATTAAAACTCTTCGTCTGCCCTATCCCCTCTTCTCCGCCAACTCCAGGGATGGTTTGGCCCTAAAGATTTTCTGTCAGTCATCAAAATGTCTTTTCTGTATGACATTAAATTTATTATTTGTACTATTAAATAGTAAGAAGGAAAATTCCTTTGAGCTCCATGTGTAACATTTACTCCTCTAGACAAAGGACAAAACCAGCTAAAGAATTATCAGCCTGAAGACACAAAGAAGACGAACAATGAACTCTCTGCTTCTCAGTTTAGACAATAGGGGCACTGTAGGCCAAATTCACATCATGACACATGACACACAAATGTTCTCTTCAATCTCTTTTAAAAGAAAATAGAGCAGAGGCTTCCTAGCATCTCCCTTTGACTGGGGGCAGACATTCAATAACGCCTTGCTCCATCTCAGAACTACCCAGCTTTCGAAGTGTCACAGGTGAGAGTTAACCAGTGAAGGATGACCGAGCAGCTGTGGGTAACAGAGAGAAGAGGAAGCAGCCAGGAATAAACAATTGCAGGGTCACTCAAATGTTGTCCTTGGTCCTCTCTGACAGATGGAAGGCTGACAGGCCCACTATTTGTGGTACAGAGGTCACAATGCTCCATGATTAACTGTGCCAAAAGTGCTGTTACATCCGAGATGTCCCAGATCAATTGGAAAGCACTGTCCTCACCTCAGTGGAGACTGTCAGATGCCCAAACTATTCTAGCTTCCTTGTCTCAGTAATACGTTTTAAAAACCCATGAAACTCAAAGGGGTCTGAATCCAAAAGATCAGATTTTTCAAAGCCAAATACCAGAACTTGAAGTCCATCAAAGGTGTGTTGTTATTGTTTATTTGCATGAAAAGCTGTGTATGACTACATAACTAAGTTGCACTGGTATAGATTCTAAAAATCATTTTTATTAAATAGGATAAAATTACATGAGGTAGTTGCTGCCCTAGAAAACCCAGGGTATGCAGCCTTCAGGAAATCAAAATAGTAAAAGTATTGCAGACTTGCCCCTGTGAGGTTTGGTAGAGACCATATCTACTCTCCACAACAGGAGAACATTCACAACAGGACCATGTACATTGAAAAATTTTTAAAAAGAAACCTTCATTTAGATATTTCCCTGACTCCCCCATTAAAACACAGACTCAATGAAGACAAATAAAATTTCTATTTCTCTGATAACTTCCTCACAAGATTTACAGTGCTTTACATACGCTATAGAGAATACTGTTATGTGTTTATTTGATGTATTGTTTGAGAATATGGCAGAATCTTTACCAGAGAAAGAACAAACTATTACAAGTTTGAGTTTATATTTGGCTTACAAATCTAGAAAATGTACTTCTGTGGAAAGTGAATTATACACTCATCCATGATTCTGTGACCTGTCCTTGTCAGCATGTCCATATAATCAGCTGCCTGGCTCATCTAGAAAAGTCAGTAAGTCTGGGATCCCAAAGAACAAGAATCCCAAGGGAAACTCAGGTATCCCATTGGAAAGCAGAGAGTACACAAAGAAATAATCAATTACACAGTGAAGCTATGAAGCAGAAAGGACGCTCTATACTCCCAGTCTGTGGCACTCAGCCTGGAGACCAGTAAAAACACGAGAGCCTAAGATGGAACCTCTTCCTCAGGTAGCCATGGCAAGTAGGCTAACTCAGAGATAGCTAGTTAGCAGGACTCCACTCCTGCGGATGCCCAGAGCCGTGGGAGCTCTATCTACTTTATGAACTCCTTTGGGTAAGCCTGTCCACGTAATGACCTTGCACCAGTAAAGGCAGTTGGGGGAGTACCAGCCCTAGAGGTGCTAGTACCTAGAAAGGGTATAACATTCAAGGGAGATCCTGGTTCCTATGACCTTAGGAACATGCAAGAGTTTTGTGTCCTGGGACTAAGAGGGCTAAGAAATCAGAGCCTCTTATGAGAAGTGTTGATACTATTGACAAATAAGCACTACAGTCCAGGTAACGTTATAATCATCATGCTACTATTAATGCATTTAATCATCACAGCTACTCTCTGAGGACAGTAATCATTAGTATGCCCATTTTACAGACGAGGACACTGAAGTCTCTCAAGAATAAATAAATTACTCAAGTTCACAAAGCTATGGTAGAACCAGAGACCCAACCCGGAATTCTGTCCATAGACCTGAGGCTCTTAACCATGGCTTTCTACATCTATATATACAGTATACATGTGTACGTGTGTAGGTGTGTACGTGTGTGTATGTGTTACAGTGATATTAAATCCACACATTGTCATAGAAACAGAATTGTCCTAAGGCATAAACTTTTAGCAGCAGTACCTAATAGTCACAAAAAAGAATGGTAAGCATGATAAAAAAAATTAAAAAAAAAAAAACAAGATCAGAATTGCCAAACTTACAGTGCAGATTAAAGAAATTCCCCTACAGATTCAGTGGGTCTCCAGAGGATTTGGTCTATCCAATAAACAAAATACTTTCCCCTAGAGGAGTTAATAACCGTGAGCATGGAGGAGAATTTTACTTGGCTGGACTTTGCCTATTGAATACTTCACTTAGTGCTGTGGATAAGACCAAGGAACAAAAATGAATTTCAGCTTTGTTGAAATCAGATCACCAATTTCCCTGGTTGTCAATGTGATTAATAGGAGGCCCAAAGCACCTTAATAGAGAAGCAACACTCTCCACCCTCATCCTGGTGCTGAGTGAGGAGGGGGCATCACTGAAGTAGGTGAGGATAGAGCAGATGGCTGGGTACCGGCAGTGTCTTTTCCTTTTGTGCACCACTGTCCCTGCTCCAAAGCCATAAACAAACTGAGCAGAAGGGCTCAAGATAAATGACCTGATACCATTTCCTGCCTTCAGGGAGATGGATGCCTAGATCCGTAATTTTTGGCTACATCGTTTGCATTTCCAGGGACAAAGTTTCCATCTTGTCCTTGGGTAACCCCATCTAAGTGTGTTACACCGATAGTAAAACAATTCTTCTTTCTGCCCAAGTGGAACATTTAGTTCAAATTAAATCCATTTCCTTTGAATGTTCCATGAACTTAGAAGATTGTGCCCTCATAGTAATACCTATTACTGCAGGCAAAGCAATATTGTTTCTTTGCACTTTTCATTATGTATCATTTTTGTTATATTTCTTGGGGATTTCTCTAAGCTTCCTGTGTTTAATTTTGGGTTTTTTTTCTTTGCTCCATATTAAAATAGTCCCAAATCATATTGAAATAATACATTGTTATGGTAGAAAAATGAGAAATATGAAAAAGCCCAAAGGACAAATTTTTTAAAACCCATAATCCTGCTTCTCAGAGCTAATAACTATTTTGATGTATAGCTTTCTAGTCTCATAAGCCAATGCACGTATGTGTTTTGGAGACTATTTTCCAATGTCACTAATTATTACTTGTACAGTGTAGGTATCTTCAACCTGAGTCTGTGCATAGACTTCACATAGTCCATGAAATTATACACAAAATTATATACAAAATTTTATGTAGGTACATACGTGCTTTCTTCCCAAGAAGCAAGTTGACTGCTTTTGCCAGATTCCCAAAAGGGTGTATGAACTGAAAACAGTTAAAAATTCTTATTTAGCATCACGATTTTAATAACCATATAACATTCTACCATATTAACCAATTTTGCTGTATAAATTATACTGTAATAAACACTTTGTAGCTAAATTTTTCATCTGTCTCCAGTGATTTCTTTTGAGAAAAAAAAATACTGAAATTGGAACTGCTCCAAGAATACTCCCAGCTAAAGGTTTTTAATACATGTTGTCAAATTGCCTTGTAGAAAGGTGGTATCACTGGGAGTCCAATCAGAAGTATATGAAAATATACTTGCTTCAAAGTAGCCCTAACACAGAGCATTATTTTTTAACTTTGCCAATTTTATTGGCTAACATTTGAGTCTTTTTCTTTTTAAGTTCAGGGAGCAATATTATTCATAGCACAGTCATGGCTGATGTACTCAGAGCATAGAGGAAGAATGGCATCGGCCCTGGATGGTCTTAGCTTTATTCCCCACAATGGCGTGATATTGCTGATTCATACAATGATCAGCCCTGACCCACAGGTCTTTTAAAGCAGGGATTGTGGCCGGGCGCGGTGGCTCACGCCTGTAATCCCAGCACTTAGGGAGGCCGAGGCGGGTGGATCACGAGGTCAAGAGATCGATACCATCCTGGGCAACATGGTGAAACCCCGTCTCTACTAAAAATACAAAAAATTAGCTGGGCATGGTGGCGCGTGCCTGTAATCCCAGCTACTCAGGAGGCTGAGGCAGGAGAATTGCCTGAACCCAGGAGGCGGAGGTTGCGATGAGCCGAGATCGCGCCATTGCACTCCAGCCTGGGCAACAAGAGTGAAACTCCGTCTCAAAAAAAAAAAAAAAAAAAAAAAAAAAAAAAAAAGCAGGGATTGTGGCTAGCCAATTCTATAATTATTTTTATGGTTTATGTATAAGTCTTTACTCTCACCCTTGTATAACTGGATTTCATCCTGTTTGCCTAGGGTTGTGCTTCCTATTTAATAACATCACCTATAGGCTAAAGAAGCGTATCTTCAACATCTTTAATCAAGACATCAATGATTCCAAGAACAATAAAACCACTTGACATCTGCTCCTCTCATTGATACTAGGTCATTCCAAACTATGCTTCTGGGAGAATCATCAGAGAAATTTTCTACCTGCCTAATCATAGAAACTCTACAACTAGACTGGCTAAACAGAACATAAATTATACTGAAATCAATAAAGACAGGGTGAGCAAAAAGCCCTTGTGATTAAGAGTGTGTGTGCTTGCAGTTACATATCTGGGTTAAATGCCAACTCCTCCATTTGCCATCTATATAAGCCCTAAGCAACTGCTTCCAAATGTCTAACTTTTCACACATAAAACAGATTTATAGGTCAGGCACAGTGGCTCATGCCTTTAATCCCAACAGTTTGGGAGGCTGAGGCAGGAAGGATGGCTTGAGCCCAAAAGTTTGAGACCACCTCGGGCAACATAGTGAGATCTCATCTCTACAAAAAATAAAAAAATAGCCAGGAATCGTGGTGCATGCCTGTAGTTCTACTCAGGATATTGAGTTGGGAGGATCACTTGAGCCTAGGAGGTGGAGGCTACAGTGAGCCGTAATTGTGCCACTACACTCCAGCCTAAACAACAGAGACCCTGTCTCAAAAACAAAAACAAAAACAAAACAGATTTATAAAGAAATTTTCCCGGCCTAGTTGCACACTCCTGTGGTCCCAGCTACTCAAGAGGCTGAGGTGGGAGGATCGCTTGAGCCCAGGAGTTCAAGGTTGTAGTGAGCTATGATCATGCTACTGCATCCCATCTCTAAAAAATAATATTTTAAAAATAATTAAAAGAAACTTGGTTGGTGACTATACCAAGAGTATGACTTCATATTGGTTGCTGTGTAGTTGTAATATTCTTTCTATACAGTATTTTGCAGACTCCCCTATATAAATCAGTAACCCCACACTGCCCACCTCCACACCACACACTCTGTCTCCCTCATCATGCCTTACTTTTCTCCATCATGTGTCTCATCCTCTGATATATGACATATTTACTGGTTTATTTTTTATCTGGCTTCTCTCACAAGAGCAGAACATTTTCCGTTCGTTTCCTGCTTTTGTGCTAGCACATTGGGGAATAAATGGATAGTATCACTGTGAGGACAGAATGATTCAGTATGTCTACAGCAGTGTATTAGTTTCCTAGGGTTGCCATAATAAAGCGCCACTAACTGGGTGGCTTAAATAGCAGAAATGAATTGTCTCACAGTTCCAGAGGCCAGAAGTCCAAGATGTCAACAAGATTGATTCCTTCTGAAGGCTGTGAGGGAGAATCTTCCAAACATCTCTTCTAGCTTATGGTGGTTTGCAGGCAAACTTTGGTGTTCTTGATTGATTTGTAGACACATCACCCCAGTCTCTGCCTTTGTCTTTACATGACACTATCCTTTTGTGTTTGTCAGTCTCTACGTTCAAATTCACCTCCCCTTTTTTTTTTTGAGACAAGAGTCTCACTCTGTTGCCTAGGCTGGAGTGCAGTGGTGCAATCTTGGCTCACTGCAATCTCCACCTCCCAGGTTCAAGCGATTCTCCTGCCTCAGCCTCCTGAGTATCTGAGATTACAGGTGCACGCCACCACACCTAGCTAAATTTGTATTTTTAGTAGAGATGGAGTTTCACCATGTTGGTCAGGTAAAACTCCTGACCTTGTCATCTTGAAGTCCTGACCTTGTAATCCACCCACCTCAGCCTCCCAACATGCTAGGATTACAGGCATGAGCCACTGTACCCAGCCAAAATTTCCCCTTTTTATAAGACAATTATATTGGATTAGGGCCAATCCTAATGACATCATTTTAACTTGATCATCTGTAAAAACCTGCTATGGTTTGGATATTGCTTGTCCTCACCAAAACACATGTTGAAATTTGATCCCCAACATGGTGGTGTTGGGAGGTGGGACTTAGTGGCAGGTGTTTGGGCCATGGGGGCCAGATCCCTCATGAATGAATGGCTTGGTGTCATTCTCAAGGTAGTGAGTAAGTTCTCACTCTCGAGACTGGATTCATTCTCTCTAGAATGAATTCATTTCCGCAGGAGTAGCTTGTTAAAGAGTCTGGTTTCCCCAGTTTTTCTCTCTTGCTCCCTTTCTTGCCATGTAACCTCTTTGCATGTGCCTACCCTTCCTGCTGCCCACCGTGAGTGGAAACAGCACAAAAACCCTAATGCCAGTGTGCTGCCCCTTGAACTTCCAAGCCTAGAGAACTAAGAGCTAAATAAATCTATTTTCTTTATAAATTGCTTAGTCTTAGGTATTCCATTACAGCAACATAAACAAAGACAATCCTATTTCCAAATAAAGTCACAGCCCCTGGGAATTAGGATTTCAATATTTTGGGGGTGAACACAATTCGATCCATAGCAAGCAGATAGCACAGTGCCTGGCACTCTGTCACTCAACTATTAGTTCTTCTCATTTATTCATGAGATGGGATCATTATCTCACAGAGAAAACTAATTTGGTCTGGCCTGACAGGTTCTCGCAAGTCACTATGACATAACCTTACTCTGAGGAGGTATTAACCAGATTTGCTACCCATCTCATGCCTTTGACTCTCAATAACAACCAACAGGGAGGAGGGGCCACTATGAAATCAAAGTCTTGCAATCATTGCATTCTTACCCATTATTTTATAGCCAAGAAAGAAGAGTTCAAAAGGCAATTACTTATCCAAGGTTAAGGCAAAAGCAGAACTAGAACCTTGGCTTTCTCACTTCTGGATGCTTTCTCCCTTTATATAAATCTATCTACATATATTTAAAATCATGATAGACACATTTTAAAATAGGCTGATTATAGAAATATTTACTTCATGGACTAGTCTGAATGATTAACACCAAATAAAAAAAAAAATTAGAAGAATAAATCTCTGAATCAATAACCAAAAGAAAAATAAATAAATAAATTGAGATATTTCTGGCCAAAATAACTACTGTTATTTCATCAAATCTAAGATGCCATCTATTATAAGACACATCATTATTTTATCTACCAAAAAAGAAAAAACAGTACCACTGATTAATGTGTGACATATATCTATGATAAGAAAGAATTTGACTCCCAAATTCTGAGGTGTTAAAGTATGAAAATGTATGAGTTTCAAAAGCCACAAAACACAGTAACATAATCCCCCAAAAATTGGACCAAATCTTTCATTTATATAAAATGTCTTTCCTAGACAGGCTCACAATAATGCTGCTGATAGAGAACAGGTAAAACAGATTTTAAAACACACAGTGAAGTTAATCAAGACCCCCCTTAAGCAACCTAAGACATTCAGACATTCTCCTGATGTCTAAACCAAACACGTGTTTTATACCTCCAGGGACAAGAAGCAACCAGCAGGAGAAAACATTTGCATCAAAGAGACGAGACTGGAGAAGAGAGGAACGCAGAGTGACTCTCTGCCAAAGCAAACATATATAGGCAGAGGGAAATGGGGGGATGACATTTCCTTAGTAGATTCTCTAAAGGAAAAATACAAAGAATTCATCTGGCACTGAAACAACAGCTGTAGGGTCTTGATGAGCCCCATGTGAGGGCGGGTAACCTGTGAGATTTGCTTTCACCATATCTAGCCTGGCGGAAGACCAGAGCTGCCTCTGGCTGGTATTTACAAAGAACTGGTGAGGGGCCAGTTGGCTGCTGGAGGCATGTTTCTGTATCATTCATCACATACAAAATGCTCTGCAGCTGGAAAAGAGTCGCAATGGCTGCAGCCAATCCAGCCCAGGCAATATGTCCAGCCTTCCCTCCTTTTCTCCCTCAACCCCTTTCTCAAGGGAACACAATTGGCAAAAATCTAGCAGTGTCCAATGAGGAAGGGACTGAGGAGGCCATGGGAGGATGGTTAAGCTAGCAGAGACAACTTGCTGTGATTGTCATTCGGTAAGTATTCACTCAACACCTACTATGTTCTCGGTCCTTGGGATACTGGTAAACAAGACAGCATGTATATTCTAGTATTTTTGATTTGGAAAAAAATTTGTCCCCTTGGCTCTTCACATCGATTTCCAGTGGCGAGGGAAGGAAATTGCCACTGCTTTGTTCAGTGTCTTCAACGGGTTCACATTCTCCCACCTGCTCCCAGTAAAAAACATAGGAATACAGGCTCGGCAAGGCAGCTCAGGAAAACTAACAGCCCTGCTAAGTGAAAGATTCAGTATTTCGCCATAACCTTGAAAAATCTAGAAGTGTCTCATAGGAGAAAAAGGAAGGAGGAAAGGGGGATGTGATTGAGATTAACAAGAAACAGTATGGCCCCAGCCTCCAACCATGTGCTGAATAAGTTAGTGCAATTATCTTGGGAGGGTAAACACTGATGGCCATTCAAGCTGACAGTGGGAGCGGGACAGTTGACATTTACAACAATGCTCAATGCACATCAAGGCACTTGCCCCAGAAATGGAATTTCATAGATTTATTCTTTGAAAGGCCATTTCTTTCACTAGTCTGGGTCAGCAGTTAAGCTGAAAGAGAAATATTTCTATCATTTGGCAAATTTCTTTCCAAAGCATCTAGTTGGTTAGGCGAGAGAGACCTTTAGAAAGTCTGATTCTTGTGTAGTTGTCAGGCAAACAGAATGAGAAAATATCAAAGAGCAATCACATTTCCAGAAATGATTAAAACAAATATTTCCTCTGAACTCCCTGGTGCTCTGAGTGGTGATGGGGGACCTCACAGCCCAGGTGTTCTGGAGCGCTTCCAGCCCTGCAAATATCGTTTTAACCTGCTCCCATAACTCTCAAGTCTTCACCTAAAATAAGCTAAACTTTCCATGCCCCTGCTGCCTGCTGTTCCACCAAATGGATTAAACCCAGAGCTGTCATTCACCTGTTGGGTGACCTTGAAAAGTCACAAAGCCTCAAGCAAAGCCTCAGCACTTTGTACCTGCTGTTCCCATCACCTATATAGTGGTGACCCCCACAACCATCAGCTACTCTCAGATGCATTATCCTATGTATTTGCCTCATAGCACTCAAAATAATATTTGAAATTATCTCACAAATATTGGTTTGCTTATTTATCATGGTCAGCTTCCTGAGAACAGAGACAATATCTGCTTTATGTATCTCTGAATCCTTGGCACTTAAAATGATTCCTAGTACCTAGTAGATGCTCAATAAATATTTGTTCAATAAATAAATAAAAGTTATTCAAATTATTTGAGTTTTATGATGATAAAAGTTAACACCTATCTTGTAGGGTTATTTTAAAGATCAAGTGAGATCATATTAATAAAAGCAGAGGCCGACACATAAAAACATACTTAAGATATATTAATTTAAATACACACACACACACACACACACGCACGTGCACACAGAGTCATGTGCTATATAACAGTGTTTTGGTCAATGACAGACTACATATACAGCAGTGATCCCATAGATTTAATGGACCATGCATAGTGGTTCATACCTGTAATCTCAGCACTCTAGGAGGCTGAAGCAGGAGTATCTCTTGAGGCCAGGAATTCCAGACCAGCCTGGACAACATAGCAAGACCCTGTTTCTACAAAAAATTTAAAAATTAGCCAGGTGTTGTGGCACATGCCAGTAGTCCTATCTACTCAGGAGACTGAGGAAGGACGATTGCTTGAGCCCAGGAATTTGAGGTTAAAGTGAGCTATGATTGTGTCCTGCATTCCAGCCTGGGTGACAGATTGAGAGACTGTCTCAAGTTAAAAATTTTTTAGTAAAAATAAAGATTACAATGGAGATGAAAAATTACTATTAACTAGTGGTGTCACAGCGCAACTTATTATTCATGTGTTTGTGGTCATGCTGCTATAAACAAACCTATCGCACTTTATATAAAAGTATATCACATACTTTTATAAAGTATGTGTTGCATAAAAGTATACCACATATAGCTGAGCGTGGTGGCTCACACCTGCAATCTCAACACTTTAGGAAGCCGAGGCAGATGGATCACCTGAGGTCAGGAGTTCAAGACAAGCCTGGCCAACATAGTGAAACCCTGTCTCTACTAAAACTGCAAAAATTAGCCAGACATGGCGGCAGGTGCCTGTAATCCCAGCAACTCGAGAGGCTGAGGCAGGAGAATCGCTTGAACCTGGGAGGTGGAGTTTGCAATGAGCCACAGTCATGCCACTGCTTGCCAGGTTGGGTGACAGAGAAAGATTCCATCTCAAAAAAAAAAAAAAGTATACGCATACAATTATGTACAGTATATAATATTGATAAAGATAATAAATGACTACACTACACTTTTATGGTTATTTTAGAGAATATTCCTACTTATTTAAAGAAAAAGTTAACTGTAAAACATCCTAAGGCAGGTCTTTCCGGAGGTATTCCAGTTCAGAAGCGGGCATTGTTATCACAGGAGATGACAGCTCCATGTGTGTTATTGAACATGAAGACCTCCCAGTGGGACAAGATACAGAGGCTGGAAAATAGTGATCCTGATGATCCTGCCCTGTGTCGCCCTAGGCTAATGTGTGTTTGTATCTTCATTTTTAACATAAAAGTTTAAAAAGTAAAAACAATGAAATTTTAAAAAGCTTACAGAATAAGAACATAAAGAGAGAAAATATATTTGTACAGTTGTACAAGGTGTTTGTGTTTTAAGTGTTATTTCGAGAGTCAAAAAGGGTTTAAAAAATGTTTTAAGTTTATGAAGTAAAAAAGTTACAGTAAGCTAAGGTTAATTACTATTAAAGAAAGAAAAATATTTTTTAAATTTAGTTTAGCCCAAGTGTACATTGTTTATAAAGTCTGCAGTAGTGTACGGTCATGTCCTAGGCCCTCACCTTCACTCACCACTCACTCTCTCACTCACTCACCTAGAAAAACGTCCAGCCCTGCAAACTTTAATCATAGTACATGCCCTCTACAGGTGTAGCATATTTTATCTTTTGTACTGTATGTTTACTGTTTAGGTATGCTTTTTATGTTTTGATATGTTTAAATGCACAAATGCCATTGTGTTACAATTGCCTACAGTATTCAGCAGTCACAGGCTGTACAGGTTGGTAGCCTAGGAACGATAGGCTATACCATAAAGCCTAAGTGTGCAGATTATACCATCTAGGTTTGTGCAAGTACACTCTGTGATGTTTGACAATCACAAAATCGCCCATGGATGCATTTTTCAGAATGTATCCCCATCATTCAGCCATACATGACTTTACATAAAATACACACACACACATTTTTTAAATTAGTGACAATGTACAGATGAACAAGAAACACATTTTGGCCAGCATGGTGGCTCATGCCCATAATCCCAGCACTTTAGGAGGCCGAGGCGGGCTGATCATTTGAGGTCAGCAGTTTGAGACCAGGCTGGCCAACATGGTGAAACCCCGTCTCTACTAAAAATGCAAAAATTAGCCAGGCCTGATGGCACATGCTTGTAGTCTCAGCTACTTGAGAGGCCGAGGCAGGAGAAATCACTTGAACCCAGGAGGAGGAGGTTGCAGTGAGCTGAGATTGCATCACTGCACTCAAGCCTAGGCAACAAAGCGAGACTCTGTCTCAAAAAAAAAAGAAAAGAAACTCATATTAATCTGTGTAACACAAGTTTGCCAAAGCCTTATAAAGCTAAGAGTACACATGGGAGTCAGATCAAGAGTAATTACACCAATTCATTGACTCTTGTTACTACCCACACCCTTTAGGACCGCTTTCCAAAATTGCTCTTTTCTTCAGATTGTTCTGTGGGTCACTAGGCAGCATCAGGGGTTATCAAAAATGCTCTCAATGTGCCCACTCCTTTTTCGTTCCACTCCCTCCCACTTGTGAGAGGCCTAAGCAGAGGTGGATGCAGAAGGCTGCAGCAGGGTGCTGGCCCTGGGCTTATACAGACACCAGTCTTGATGAGCTGCTGTTGTCCAGGTATCCCTGAGCCTTCGCTGTGTGGCAGACATGCTGTGCCTAATGCCAAAGTAGGACGATGCCCCAAGTGTCCGCTCTATGCCCAGTCCAAGCCAAAGTGTCTATTTAAAACTCCCTGTGTCTGTAGTTAAGGGTGGGTGAGGCCTAGCGTTCTCCCTGCCAGCAACCTCTCTCATAGGCCATATGATCAAATCTGGCAAGCACATAAACACTCATTTTCAAGCAGCTGCAATAGTCATGGAGTTTGTTCTTAAACTCAATACACTTCAGTGCACTTCTCAGTGCACTGATGATTTTGGCCTCTGAAAAGACTGTTGCCTGCAAATTTTACTAGCAGCACGTGGGACAGTGATATAGTCTAGATGAGTGCCCCATCCAAGTATATTCAAATGTAATCCCCAGTGCTGGAGGTGGGGCCTGGTGGGAGGTGGTTGGCTCATGGGGCAAAGTTCTCATGAACGGTTTAGCACCATGAGTGAGTTCTCACAAGATCTGGTTGTTTAAAAATGTGTAGCACCTCCCTGCTCTCTCTCTTCTCCTGCTCCTGCATGTAAAATGCCTGCTCCCACTTCGCCTTTGGCCATGAGTAAAAGCTTTCTGAGGCCTCCGAGAAGTAGATGCTGCCATGCTTCCTGTACAGCCTGCAGAACCATGAGCCACCTAAACCTCTTTTCTTTATAAATTACCCAGTCTTGGGTATATCTTTATAGCAATGTGAGACAGGCCTACTACAGAAAATTGGCACTTGGGAGTGGGGCATTGCTATAAAGAGACCTGAAAATGTGGAAGCAGCTTTGGAACTGGTTAATAGGCAGAGGTTTAAACAGTTTGGAGGGCTCAGAAAAAAAAATAGGAAGATGAGGGAAATTTTAGAACTTCCTAGAGACTTGTCAAATGGTGTGACCAAAATGCTGGTAATGATATGAGCAGCAAAGACCTAGCTGAGGAAGTCTCAGATGGAGATACGGAACTTATTGGGAACTGGAGCAATGGTTGCTTATGTTACACCTTGGCAAAGAGGTTGTTGGACTGTGCCCCTGCCCTAGGGAATCTGTGAAACTTTGAACTTGAGAATGAACTTGAGAATGAGTTAGGGTATTTGGCAGAAGAAATTTGTAAGCAGTAAAGCATTCAAGATGTGGCCTGCCTGCTTCTAACAACCTATGCACATATGTGTGAGCAAATAAATGACCCAAAACTAGAAATTCTATTTAATGGGGAAGTAAGGCATAAAAGTTTGGAAAATTTGCAGCCTAGTCAACTGGTAGAAAAGCCCATTTTTTAGGGGAGGAATTCAAGCAAGCTGTAGATACTTGCATAAGTAAAACAGGAGCCAAGTGCTAACAGTGGGGACATGAGGAAAGGATCTCAAAGGTATTTTAGGACCTTCTTGGCAGCCCCTCTCATCCCAGACCCAGAGGTCTAGGAGGGAAAAATGATTTCCTGAGCCAGGCCTAGCGTCTCACTACCCTGAGCAGCATCAGGACACTGCTTCTTGTATCCAGGCCACTCCAGCTCCAGTTGTGGCTAAAAGGGGACCACATACAGCTTGGGATACTGCTTCAGAAGGTACAAGCCATAAGCCTTGGTGACTTCCATGTGGTGTTAAGCCTGTAGGTATGCAGAATGCAAAAGTCAAGGCTTGGGAACTTCCATCTAGATTTCAGAAGATGTATGGAAAAACCTGGATGTCCAGGCAGAAGCCTGCTGCTGGAGCAGAACCCTCACAAAGAACCTCTACTAGGGCAGTATAGAGGAGAAATGTGGAGTTGGAGCCCCCACACACAGAGTCCCCTCTGGGGTACTGCCTAGCAGAGTTGTAAGAAGAGTGCCATTACCCTCCAGACCCCAGAATGATCGATCCACCAGCAGCTTAAACTCTGAGCCTGGAAAAGCTTCAGGCACTCAACGCCAGCCCTTGAGAGCAACTGTGGGGACTAAACCCTGCAAAGCCATGGGGACAGAGCTGCCCAAGGCCTTGGGAGCACACACCTTGCACCAAAATGCCCTGGATGTGAGACATAGTGTCAAAGGAGGCTATTTTGGAGCTTTAAGATTTAATGACTTCCCTGCTGGGTTTCAGATTTGCATGGGGTCTACAGCCCCTTTCTTTTGTGGCCAATTTCTCCCTTTTGCAATAGGAGTATTTACCCAATACCTATACCTCCATTGTATCTTGAAAGTGACTAACTTGTTTTTTATTTCAGACTCATAGGTGGAAGGGACTAGCCTTGTCCCAGATGACACTTTGGACTGTGGACTTTTAATACTGGAAAGAGGCAAGACTTTGGGGGAATGTTGGGAAGGCATAATTGTATTTTGAAGTGTGAGAAGGATATAAGATTTGGAAGGGGCCAGAGGAAGAATGATGTGGTTTCAATCTGTGCCCCACCCAAATCTCATGTTGAAATGTAATCCCCATTGCTGCAGGTAGGACCTAATGAGAGGTGATTGGATCATGGGCAAAGTTCTCATGAATAAGAATCATTTTATAGAGAGTGAGTTCTCGTGAGGTCTTGTTGTTTAAAAAAATGTGTAGCACCTTCCGCCTCTCTGTCTTCTCCTGCACTTGCCATATAAGATCCTGGCTGGCACTTTGCCATCCACCATAAGTAAAAGCTCCCTGAGGCCTTTCCAGAAGCAGACACTGCTATGATTCCTGTACAGCCTGCAGAACTGTGAAAAATTAAACCTCTTTTCTTTATAAATTATCCAGTCTCAGGTATTTCTTTATAGCAATGCAAAAACAGACTAATATAGACAGTATTCTGGTAGCAGGCAGGTACGGCTCCCCTCTTATCAGACTCAAGGTAAAAATCCTCCATTAAGCACTTGACAAGAGACCCAGTATACCCTAGGTTTAGAACACCAGTCTGAAAGAGAGTCTACTACCTTTGCCAGATTCTTAAATTCTATTCCTGTGACATTGGAGACGCCTGTACAATATTCTACTAATTCACATTTTATAAACAGCTGTTGTTTCAGCAAAAGGAAAATAATTTCTAACATCCTTTACCTTAATTACCTATCCTTCAGGGCTAATCAGAAACAAAGTGCTTGCAGTAAGTAGGTTCTTTCATACACTTATTTTTATTGTTTTATGCTTTAAAAATAGGTTTAATTACGGAAATTTCAAGTATATTCTAGAGACTAGGGTAATAACTGCCCTTAACCCATCACCCACCTGTGACAATTATTAATCCCTGGCCAATCTTGTTCATCTCTATCCAGCCATTCTTCCTCTCCCCTCATACCCAACCCAAACAATGACTTACTTTGAAGCAAATCCAAATATCACATCATTTCATCCATAGATGCATTAGTATGAAGCTCTAAAAGATAACATAACCACATCTTAAAATCATTTTCACACCTTAAAAATTAGCAACATTTTAGGCCAGGTGTAGTGGCTCGCCCCTGCAATCCCAGCACTTTGAGAGGCTGAGGCGGGTAGATCATGAGGTCAGAAGTTCAAGACCAGCCTGGCCAAGATGTTGAAGCCCAGTCTCTAGTAAAAATAATAAAAAAAAATTAGCCAGGCATTCTGGCGGGCACCTGTAATCCCAGCTACTCAGGAGGCTGAGGCAGAGAACTGCTTGGACCCGGGAGGCAGAGGTCTCAGTGAGCCAAGATCGCACCACTGCACTCCAGCCTGGGCAACAGAGCAAGACTCCACCCCACCCTCCAAAAACAGCAATATTTTATAATAAAAAATGTTTTCAAGTGCAAACCACCCACCATGTATTTCAAATGCTAATTGCCCAGAGTATATATGAAAATAAAGTAACATAAGGATTACACTGTCCAATAAAGTATATTTAACTTTCATAAATATATTTTTGTTAAAATTCATATGGTATGTTGGTTTAGGGCAGCAGGGTGGGGGGAGTGGGGGCAGGGTCAGTGCAGGGAATGACCAAACCACGTCTTAAGTAATATACATTGTGTTTGAGCATTGGTTCAAGGGAGGAGGGAGGAGAAGAAAGAGTGAAGAGCTCTGTGCCGTTGCGCTTATAGTGAGGCAAGATTAACCATCATCCCTTATGTCTGCACATTTGTTTTATTTATCTATATACATAGTGTATACAAAGGACAAATGAGTCCTAATTTAGAACGCCTAGTCTTTCTAGATGTTAAAGAGGTTGTCAGTGTATGTTAAAAGTACAGTTAGTAAACTAATATCTTTTGTATATTTTGTTTTAAAATTTCTGAGAAAAATTCTCTAATGAAAATCTGAGCATTATAACCCACTGGGTAAATGGAAATGGGAAAGTTCTAAGTCAGAATGTTTATAATTTTCAAATTATAATTATAATTTGAAAGAAGGCTCTATAAAATTATAACTATTGTTATATGTGTGCAGTTTATTCAAGACTGCTGTGTAAATAGTGGACAAATTAATTCCTTATCTAAAACATCTAGTCTACCTAGATCTTTAGAAGTGCCCAACATATATTAAATGCAGAGGTAGTATTTATCACTTTGTAGATATCCTTTTGCTAAAATTCACATGAAATGAAATTGTTAAACCACCTCTGTGGTCAGTATAGTACTATACCTGTTCAAAGGTTTAGAAGAGGTAGGAGGGAAGGAATTGCAAAGGGTAATAGGCTAGTATGTTCATACTAGAACATTTTCAGACACTATTTTTTCTGTATGTTTTGTGCATTTTGTTTTGCTGCATATATGTTGTATATAATGGACAAATGAGTCCTGATTTTGTAATATTTCATCTCCAGATATTAAAGAGGTTGCTAGTATATCACAAAGTACATAGTAGAGACAGAGTCTCATTCTGTCGCCCAGACTGGAGTGCAATGGTGTGGTCTTGGCTCACAGCAACCTCTCCGCCTCCCCGGTTCAAGCAATTCTCCAGCCTCAGCCTCCTGAGTAGCTGAGATCACAGGCACACACCACCATGCCCGGCTAATTTTTGTATTTTTAGTAAAGACGGGGTTTCACCATGTTGGCCAGGCTGATTTCCAACTCCTGACCTTGTGATCTGCCTGCCTTGGCCTCTCAAAGTGCTGGGATTAAAGGCATGAGTCACTATGCATGGTCAACACATAAAATTTAAAGTGTGTTTAAGAGTAAATTGTACTTTCTCAACTATACCTAACAGCAACAGAAGCCCTCCAGAATAACAGCTCTTTCAGTATCTATTTATGTAGGCTTTACCACAGTGCCCAGTCAAATGCCTGCAAGCTACCAAACATTTTATTTCTATATCCATTCCAAATTCCTCAATTCAAACAAATTACCCTGTAGGGCCTTGTTATCACCCTACCAGAAACATGCCTGGATATGTTTGGATTTCAGCTTAGGCCCAGTGGACCCGTACTCAGGTATAGTTATTAATTGTAAAAGCCACATCAACCAAGGCAAACCACAATCCCATAAAGTCTGGATACAAATTACGTCCACAAATTGATTGAATAAAGTCATATGTCTATTCATTAAGACAGTAGTCACTCAACATTTCCATTTTAAGGATTAGGTTCAGTATTAGGTAAATGTTATGGAACTATATAATTTAGCCTTGGGGTCTTTAAAGCCATCTAATTGTATGTATCACTCCCTTCACTTGCCTCTGAAGGAGATCAGAATATGCTACTCAAAATATGTTACTTTGACCTAAGGATTATTTTGAGCTGAAAGCAATTGAGACTCATAAGATACAGGAAGAGATCTCTGTCTTCCCCTTGTCTACCTGAAAGTCTTATCAAAGATGGTGAGTCTGCATAAATAGACCTTACTAAAACAGCCTTCTATTCCATTAGTTCCTACCACGCACTTCCTACTCACTTCCCCACAGTTTATCATACTTTGAAATCCAAACCTTTTTTCCTTTGTTAAAAAGGGTGTGTAACCACTCAACTTTAAGCACTTCTTTAAGTCTCACTTCTTTTCTGTGAACACTCAAGCATGCAAATGTTAACAAAATACTGTGCCTTTTCTTTTGTTGATCTGTCTTTTGTTAGTTTAATTTGAAGGTCCCCATGTACTGAATATAAGAAGTAGAGAAAAAGTTTTTCCTACCTGACAGCTAGATCCCTGAGCTTGCACATACTCTGTATTATGCTATTTCCATCCCTCATCCTTCCAGCATTCCAAATTCTACAGTGTCCCTGTCTCAGGTACCTTTTCAGTAGTGAAATCCTGAAATACTTTATACTTGGATATGATTAATTAATAATAGCTTAATATGTCATCAACTAAAACTGCATTATAAAATTAATAAAACTTTGTTAGGAAGAAATACTAGATTTATAACTTGCAATGTACACCACCTAAAAAAAAGAAAAAGTGAAAAACTTTTCTAAAAAAATTTGTAAGATTGTCTCTTCCTGAGAAAAACACAAACCCATGTTTTAGCCTGTATAATAACTAATGGTATCATTTCAGGTAGTCTGATTAGGTGGTGGAAAAGATAGCGAGGAGGGAGCTGTTCTAACATCTCAAGTCATACCCTGTGATGCTACTTCCTGGCCCAATTCTAGAGTGTGAGCAACTGCTGTTGTTTTCAGACTAGGAAGTAAGCAAAATAATGAGCAGACATATAATTAACTCTCAATTAGCCTCAGTAACTGAGGTCAGGAAATGCTTGACTAGTCAGATATCCTGAGAAATCAGATTATTAAAATGCAGTCACTGGAAAGTAGAGAAAAGACTAAAGGGTCAGTCTCTTTTTACCATTGTGAAAAATAAAATTGAGCTAAACTTTTTTTTTTTTTTTAATAAAATCAGATTTGTCTCCTCTCTAATGGAAATGCTGACTTGTTTTAATTTTATTCCCCCATCCTTTCAGCACTGAATTCCTGGGCAGCTGGGTTAATGACCACATAGCAGGAAGACAAGAAATCAAGAGACCTGATAAGTTTCCAGCAACTTAACAATCAAGGCATAACTCATCCATCCCCTTCTCCCTCATGAGTGTTCAGTGCTGGGGCTCAGGATACTCCACCCCAAAATATGACTGTAGGGGACCAGAATATGCCATCCCAAAATAGAACCCTTTGGCTCATTTTGAGCTGGTTATTCTGAGAAACTGCTAACACTGTAATAGCTTTGAAAAAATTTCCTTTTGTAAAAGAAATTTACATCCATAGGAAATTTTTTCATAAAGAAAATCTACAGTAGTAAATTACTGGTATCAGCAAGAGGGCTGCTTTGAGATAATTTTTATTACCTGAAGATTTTGTATCTGCATAGCCGGACAGTCTTTGTTTACCATGCATTTCCTCCCTTCACCCTCTCCGAGGGTTGTTGCTGCCTCCCCCACCAAAGGTCCTGGGTCCCTATTTTTTTTGTAGCTCAGGATGCTAGATAAGCTTCAGTCATCTCACTCTTCATGGAGTCCCATATTTTGTGGGAGTCCCATGTTTTGTGGGACTCCCATGCATATGTATATGTATATAGTTAAATATGTTTTTCTCCTGTTAATCTGTCTTATGTCAGTTTAATTTTTAGCGCAGACAAGGAACCTAGATAGATAAGGGGAAGCCTCATTTCACTCCCCTACACCAGCCTCTTCCACTGAATGAAAAGTTCTACGGGTTCATCCATAGTACGTAATGTGCCTCCTTTTTATTCACTTTCTAACTACCACCATCAGCAACAATTGAAAGAGCTCAGGGTAAAGACTGGGATCCTGGGGAAAAGAAGGCAGGAGGCATACTTCTGTCAAAGCCTCTCTCTGTTGTCCATACTTGAGGTGAAGTCATCCCATAATGAGATGTCAGTTTATTTTTCTTTTTAAGTCTGCACATGAAAAAGGAGTCAGACTGGCAGAAAACATATTCAAAGAGTCTTCACTAAGTATACAGACATGTCCTGTGGCTTACTGGAGGTGGGAGAGATCACCAGCAAACTGTGGTCTCTCCTCTTGCATTTCTTTGTCTCAAATAACAGACTGGAAGAAGGAAAAGGATAACAAGGATAAAACTAAAAGGTCAGTTTCCAAATCGGATGTCAATATATTTTCATAAGTCATCACCAACTCCTAAGTCTGGGGACCCATTATAATGTCTGAGAAGGATAAGCAGGCAAGTTCTTGGACAGAAGGAAAACAACTCCAATGAGCTTTACCCATTGACCTGTCTGATGACAGGTCTTTAGACTACAGGAGGAATTTCTAAAGCTGGATTCCATGTAAGAAATGCTATTTCCAAGAAAGGCAAAACCAGCTGCCGATGGAAAAATGTAGCTTGAGTCTCTCGGGCTTTTTTGTTTTGCCTTTTTTTGTTTTCCCTACAGAGGGTCTATAAATCACTGACTTCTTTGTGCCTTCCTCTGTACAACACATGGCAGGTTGCCCAAAGTGGGGTGGAGGGGAGGACCTCTATCTTTGTCAGACTAAACAGCAGCTCAGGTCTGGGCACCGCATACCCAAAAGGGAGCAGGTGGCATGTAGCGCTCTTACAGCCTTGCCGATCGTTCCAGCGCCAGCTTCTTGTCCTCAGCAGCAACCTGAGATGGGCTTCCTGCAGAGCCAGGTGCGCATCCAACCATTCTCCTCTCTAGTTGTGAACACCAGCTCAGTTTGCATTTCCTATAATACATCCCAGCTCCACAAGTTCTAGGGGGTCTAGAGAGACCCCATTCAGATAACTTACTGACCACATAAGCACATCAGGTGGTCACCCATCCTGCACCCTGCAAACAAGCCAGCTGAGGGACTATAAAAGGAACAGAGGATGTCACTAGGAGGTTTATTATTGTGTTTTTAAATTTTCTCCTGCCTCAGGACATGTTTATCCAATGCAATTGGATACCCTGATCCAGATAAAACCTTATTCCTCCCAGGGCTCTCTTAAGTGAGAATAAAGCCCCTTCCATCTCCATTGACAACCATTTTAGTATGTTCTCACACCTCCCCAATACATTACAGAAGGATATTTTAAATAAGCAGGTGACCTCTTTACAAAAATCAAGTGAGTAAAAATTTGGAGCAGTGGCAAGCAGATGGTACCATTGGTATAAATAGTTATTTAAACTTCTTATTTCAGCTCTTTGATCTAATAAGTTTTTACTTCCAGCCTACTCAAAATAGGCCCTGTGATTTCCTACCAGTCAGGTGAAGTGGTTCCTCTGGAAATGTAATCTTAGTGGTTAACTGAGTGATTTAAGATCTTACAAAGACAGTATATGCTGCTTTAAATTGAGCCCAGAAAGTACAAATGCCTTAAATCAATAGCTTCAGATTCTTTGGACCCACTCTAAGAAATGCATTTTACTAGCGAGGCATGGTGGTGCATGACTGTAGTCCCAGCTACTCAGGAGGCTGATGTGGGAGGACTGCTTGAGGCAGGGAGGTTGATTGCAGTGAGCCATGTTTGCACCATTGTGACAAAGTGAGACCCTGTCTCAAAAAATGAAAGAAATGCATTTTACATCACACCCAAGTCTACACTCCACGTGGCTGTGTAGCAAACTGAAGCAAGTTTCACAAAACTGTGCTGACTTTTGCTACACTCTATACATTTTTTTCCTTAAAAAAAAAAATGCTGCAACAAGTTGAAGTTCACTATATTGAGTTGATAGCCCAACAATGAATTAAGGTTCTCAGTTTTTAAAAATCCTGCTTTATGTAATCCCAGCTACTCAGGTGGCTGAGGCAGGAGAATCACCTGAACCCGGGAGGCAGAGGTTGCAGTGACCAGAGATCGTGCCACTGAACTCCAGCTTGGGCAACAGAGCAAGACTGCAGCTCATTTATGCTGGATTTGGGTCAAAATGACTTATTTGCAAACAAATAAATAATAATGGGAAGAAAGGGTTATATAATGAAATACTATGAGAGTATTTCATTCAAGACTCACATATTGGCTGGAAATTTTCCTCGAATCACCTACCAATTATTTTGATTTCCCTTTGTTTTCAGTTTCTCAAAAAGAACAAATGAAATGAAATATAGCAGAATAAGTCACATAAAAATAAAGTGCACCCAAATATTGTTAAATAAAAAATCCTGCTTTAAATTACATTTAGGGAAAACTACTAAAACTCCCCTTCTTATTTATCTATTATCTAACATCTCTCACTAAAAGGATAAACATCACACATTATTAGAGATGTCTTGTTATGTTTTAGGGGTGAGAGAAATGATAACAGGTGGGAGGATAAAAAGTAAATAGTACCAGATGGAAGTACCAGAAGGAAAATAACAAGTAAAAACTTTTTGAGAGATTAAGGAAATGGCTCCAAAACATCCTAAAAGTTATCTCCTAACACCTTGTTCAATAAACAAGTTCTAACCATTTTTTCTCAGTTCTTTCCAAGCACTGTAGTAGGCCAATGATGGGAGGGGCTGGAGAGAGAAGCAGTTGGACTTGCTGCCTGCATATTCCCCACCTCAGACAGACCTACACCCAGCTGAGGGCTGAAAGACGGCCAGGGCTGAGGCTCACTCTGCTCTTGTTTCCAGGAGAGGAATGTCCAGGAGGAGTCCAAGTGCCAAGCTCTTACACAGTGTGATGGGGAAAGGCCTGAGCTCTCCTCCCCGGCCTTTTCACAGGAGAGGGAAGAGATTGCTCCGGTGGAAAAGCAGGCTGGAGCACTGCGAAATTTCTCTGGCCACGCCTTGTTTACCCAGCTTTAAAGCGTGGATAAAAAGCAGAGTCAATAAGGGAAATGGTATATATTCAAGGATCTGAATTTTATTCTTGGTAAATTGTAATGTATCTTACATCCTGGCAGGGATAAAGCATTTATAAAGCAGTTTCCAGCTCCTCTATTCTTCCATTTCCACTCCTGACAGGAAAGAAGGGAGAGAGGATGGAGAGAGAGAAAGTGAGAGAAGAAGGAAAAGGAGAAGGAGGAAGAGAAAGGATGAGGAAAGAACAAGAAAAGGAAGGAAGGAAGGAAGGGAGAAAAAGTATTAAAGCTAGAATCTAATCAGATCTCAATTTAGTCAAACCCAGAAAATTTTTTCTTCTTTTAAGTGTACATGATGTGGCCAAAAATGGTTGAAGTCCTAGTTGCTTTTTTTAATGCAAAAAATAGAGTAAAACTAATGTACTTTTACTATCACATTGGGAATTAAAAGAAAAAAGAAAAAACATATTAAAAAATAATAAAAGTAATGTAATTTACACTAAAGTGTAAAATGCAATTTTAGTGCCTTCCTGGAAGTAATAAGGAGTAATCATTGAAAGGTATGAAGATGACCAAACAATTACATTTTGTCTAAAATAGGACCTGTGGATTTCCTACTACTTAAATAATTTTCATCGGTCACCCACCCCATTGGCTTAGTTTCTTCCTCTTCTTTCAATCAATCCAAACATCTGCAGGTCCCCATAGCTAACATAAGAGTTAACCATTTCTTTTTCCAAATAACTCTACTGTGTTTGGGCTGGGGTAGGGAGACCAGTAAGCAGCCAGGATCACAGTAATTTAGCAAGGTTGGTAGCCAAAGACTACAAATGCTCTCTAGACAACTAAACATAAAGTGAATTCAACCTCTCTCTATTTAATTACAAAGGCCTCCAAGCCTTCTATGAATGACACCCTGATGCTCTTGAAGATATCACTTCAACTGATTGATTGCCTGCTCTGTTTCTGTTGCAGGCATACATGGTAGCAGACTCTATTTCACCTCTAGACAGGTAATGATTTCAAGCCAATCACAATGAAAGTGCTTAATTTGAATGAGTCTAAGATAAGTGTTTCTACTCACACCCCATTTTGATCTTTCAGATATAATGTAATGTTTTGTAGGTTATCAGCAGGGCCTACTTTATTGAATTAGCATCTCCTAGTAGGAATCCAAATTTACATGAGCTCACAGTTAGAATTTCCTGACATCAGAAACTTAAGTGACTTTATATATATAACAAGTTCATTAAAAACTTCTGTTCAGGGTCAAAGCCACAGAGCCCTTTTCAGAAGTCACAGAGCCTGAAGTCACAGAGCCCTCCTTAGAAAGAGGAACATTCTCAGTAGTAGAAATCAGTTTGATGATAAGAAAAATATACAAGTTATATTCATGTCACCATAGAATCCAAGTTATCAATGTGGCATTTGTTATCTCCCAGAACATCTTCCTAGGTTAGTTTTTCTCTGAGAATAATCATGTCATGAATGTGCTACTAAGAGTCAGGGGAACTGAACTTCAAAACACCAGCTTTACCGCTGAACACACTTTGAATACATCAGTAAACCTCTCTTGATCCCTGTTTTCTCAATAACACAAGAGCACACACATACAAAATCTAATCTGAAAAATGCTGGTACTTGATTAGATGATCTCTAAAACCATTTTCCATTTATAACAACCTATTCTAAAACTAGGACTCATTTTCACCCTTAACAAAAACGTATGGGCTAGAAATCCTAAAATTGTTGGGAATTCCCCTGAGATGTAACAAATGCCCCTTGAATTTGAATTTTAAGGTTAATTTTATACCAATGTTTATAACCTTTAAATCAGAGTCATTTATTCCTGTTTTTCTTGCAGTCAGTCAATAACACTTATGGACATCTGCTACATACCAGGCACTATCTTGATCCTAAGTGAACCTCAGAGATAGGGCAACAGGTTTAAAAGACAGCAGCTGTATAAAGAAGGGGAAGAGGGCAGAGAAAGTAGAGAAGAAGGAAAAAAGAAATATGTCAGCATATTTCTTCTATTACCAAAACACCAGGGGTTTGGTTTAGGTCCCATTGCTCTCTGCACAGAAAGCCAATCACTGAGACAGTAAGTACTGCCAGGAAAGAAAGCTTATTCAAGTGTTGCATCTGAGGTGATGGAATATTGGTCTCAAATCTACCTCCTCAACCAACTAAAAGTAGGGGTTTATATAGCAGGGGAAGAATGTAACTGTGTGGAAAAATAGGAATCAGGGAGGAGTAAAGAAAAGGATTGGTCAACAGAAAGCTGGTGGTCAGTTAGGTAATCATGTCCAGTGAGGGATCTGGTGTCTCACTGTCCAGGTGCAGTGATCTGGTGAGTTTCAGTTTCATAATGCTATCTGGGAGCTTGCTGGTTGGTTTCCTGAGAAAGGAACTCAGATAAGACAAATGTAATTTTCTCAAGTTTTAAGACTGAAAAGATCAATTTCTATGTTTATCCAGAAGAAACCATAAACATCAGTTCTATGAGACAATAGGCTGGTTTCACTTCCAGCACAGGAGCCTCAATTTATTTTTTTGCCACAAATACCAATGAAGTTATAAGATACTAAGTGCTGAAAGGAAACTAGAAGAAGGTGTACTTTTTAAAAGTTGACTTTATTTTTTAGCAGTTTTAGGTTAACAGCAAAATTAAATGGAAAGTAGAGATTTTCCATAGGCCCTGCCTCCCACACATGCTCAGCCTTCCCAACATCTTGCATTGGGGTGGTACATTTGTTACAACTGATGAACCTACAGGGACATATGGTTGGATTTATTTTTCAGCAGATGAAACTCATATAACAATGATCATCAAAATACAAAATTGACATTTAATCTTTAGAATGTTTGATTAATCTGTTTCTTCCACTCTAACCCAATCTCTTAATCTTTAAGGAACCAGAGAGAAAAGAAATATGACCCAAGCTGCTTCTGAAAGTCTGGGGATCAACTGGTAGACTGCAGAGGCTCACTCCAGGAGAGGAAAAAGCCCCTTCAGCTACTGGAGTCTGAGCTACTTTGGGGTACTCTTTCCTCCAACTTTTCCCCTTCCTAACCCACTCCTCCCAACACAGACGTAGCCACAGAAGACCAATCTGGTTCACCTTTTAGGTAACAAAGTTGTGAGTTGTTTTACAGTCAACATGGACCCCCAGGTTGAAGGTCATGTAACCTGAGCATGCCCAGATAAACCAAGCATGCACAGGGAAATCTAAGTGCTCCAACAAAGGAGCAGGAACAGGGCTGTATTAAGAAGTAGACATTGCATAGCAGGATCCAGGATCCAGTCGGATCGAGTTCTGGCATCACCTCATTACAAGATCCAATCAGCTCATACCTCATTACCCTATGCTTATAAAATGTGACCCAGTCCCCAGCTCAGAAAGACATTTTTGAGCATTTCCTTCTGTCTCCTAGACTGTCAACTTACAATAAACCTTTCTCACTGCAAAAACCCAGTGCTTCAGTGTTTGGTTTTCCAATGTACATGGGCAAATGAACCCAGTTTAGTCTGGTAATACACACACACACACACACACACACACACACACACACACACACACACACACACACACGCAGAGTATCTTTCTAACTCAGAGGGCATCCATAAGATCTTTCTTTAACCAGAAGGTTGAGGACCATTTTCTAAGAATCCTTTTAGATCCTTGATAATCCTAATTTAGCCAGTATCCCAAGAGGGGAACAAATACTATAGGGACTTTCAGAGCAAGGAGGCAACACACCTCCCACAACAGGATGTAGTAAATTCTCCAAAGCATTTTCAAACTACATGGGACTTCCACCACCCAATCCCCAAGAATCAGATTCAGATACACCTCTGGAGTGCCTACCACCCTCTTTCCTTTAGAATCACTTCCCTAGTAATGCACAGAAGTTAAGTAGAGGTTGATGAAATGAAATGACATGCTAAGAATCTCTATTCTAGAAATTACTACCCACAATACAAATGTAGAAAATTAAAATAAATTATAAATATTTCTCCATTCATCTTACTACATATTCTAACCAAAATACTTTAAAGTTAAGTCTATATATTAAGTTAAAACTACAATTTTTAAAACCCCATAATCAATAATTACGCTTTGATATGATGAATATGCATGACTTAGATCCTAAAACATAGGAGATTGGTTCTGTATTAATCTATTTTCACACTGCTATGAAGAACTACCTGAGTCTGGGTAATTTATGAGAAAAGAGGTTTAATTGGCTCACAGTTCTGCAGACTTAACAGGAAGCATGGCTAAGAGGCCTTGGGAAACTTACAATCATAGCAGAAGGTGAAGGGGAAGCAAAGACCTTCTTTACATGGTGGCAGGGGAGACAGAGAGTGAAGAGGGAAGTATCACACACTTCTAAACAACCAGATCTCATGAGAACTCACTCACTATCACAAGAACAGCAAGGGGGAAGTTCACCTCCACAATTCAATCACTTTCCACCAGGCTCCTTCCCCAACACGTGAAGATTACGATTCAATATGAGGCTTGGGTGAGGACACAGAGCCAAACCATACCAGGCTCCCATTTGATGAGACAAAAAAAATTAACATGAATTTGTACGAAGAGTAAAAATAACTCTCTGATAGACTCCACCTACATGCAATAACTTTGTTTCATTTATCAGAGATAATTCCAGCAAGAAATCCTATTTGAAGGAGTCACTAAGTTAAGAAAGAGGAAAACAAAGGCACAACGAATATGTGCAATCTTCATTCAAATGCTAGTTTGTAATTCCAGTTCTCCCCTTCATGTTCTGCCTGACTTTTTTCTCCACTAGGTGGATAGGTAGTGGTACTAGAGATAGTAATTCTTGTTAGGATTTGAGCTCGGAAATCAGGACTGGATCCAAGGCAGGAAACTATGTTCTAGACCCAGATGGACTACAAGCCTTGTGACATTAAGTTGTCAACCCTCTGGTCAAAGATTCTTATTGTAAAAAGGAAGTGCTATACTATATGATCTCTAGGGTTCCTTCCACCCTTATAACCCCATTATCTGGGGGTTTGAGGTATAACCAGTCCAGGTGATGCACCAACCTGGGGCTTTCAATATTAAGGAATCTTCTAGAGAATTATGGATAGTCAATAAACATTTAAGTATACCATCTGCTATAGTTAGGATATGTGATCCTCCAAATCTCATATTGAAATTTGATTCCTAATGTTGGAGGTGGGAACTAATGGGAAGTTGTTTGGGTCATTGGAGCTGATATCTCATGAATGTCTTAGTTGCCTTCCTCAGAGTAATAAATGAGTTTTCTCGTTTTTATTTCCCTCAATAATTTCTCCAAGAGCTGGTTGTCAAAAAGAGCCTAGCATGTTCCCTTCTCTTGCTTCCTCTCTTGCCCTGTGATCTCTGCACATGCCAGCTCCCCTTCTCCTTCCACCACAAATGGAAGCAGCCCGAAGCCTTCTCCAGAAACCGATGCTGGTGCCGTGCTTCTTGTTCAGTCTGAAGAACTGTGAGCCAAATAAACCTCTCCTCTTTTTTTATATGTATTTTTTTTTTTTGAGACAGGGCCTCACTCTGTCACCCAGGCTGGAGTGCAGTGGTATGACCACAGCTCACTGCAGCCTCAACCTCCTGGGCTGAAGTGATCCTCCCACCTCAGCTTCCCAAGTAGCTGAGACTACAGGCATGGACCATCATGCCCAGCAAATAAACCTTTTTTTGTTTTACTAAATTATCCAGCCTCAGGTATTCCTTAATAGCAACACATACAGACTAAAGAACTATCCTAAACAACAAATTAGGGGCATGCCGTACCTGAGTTCTGAATTTATCCCTTCTTAGTAGCAAGTAAATGCTCTCTAGTCAATTTTGAGTAATCAGTTTCTCAATCCTGTCATTTCTGTTTCCTGGCTCACTGTCAGTCATTTCTTTGTGTATATTAAAGACAATTAGTGACTCCCTCTGCAATATTTAATATTTTCCTGAAAGGTCTCTGCTGTATTGGTTGCAAAATGTGTAAGCTCTTTCCCTTTTACTCATGCCCTTCTTTTCTTGTCTCTTTTCCTTGCTATGCTTGTCCTGCATTTGGACATCCCATGTGTAGCATTAATCTTGCTGCTGCTGCTGTCCCTGCATGTATTTTCTTCTAGGGGGCTTCCTTGTAGTGCAGTTGAGCTCAAGACACTGCACCGACTTATCCCTAAGACATCACCTCTCTGCACTGCTCCCATTCCCATCTCCCCCCATAGACATATTTATCGCAGGTCCTCCTATTCTTTAAGATCTCAGACAACCTCCTCTTAATGTCATTGATCACTTCTTAATTTAGCTACATATCAGAAATTGGAGGCCCTGAGGCTAAATCCAGTCCACAGCCATGTTATATCTGCCCCACATTATATTTTAACATCCACAGAAAGATCTAACTGTCTGCTCTTGCAGCCTTGGGCCCTGGTTTACTGCAGCAATCAACTGGAGCAGAGCACACCCTTTAGCTCACCACAATGCCCAGCCGGGGGCTGGATGCCGTTTATTAGCCCACTGGGCCTCTGCCTTCCCATAGCCACCCCCTTTTACACTCTACCTGGTCCCTGGGAGCATTTCAAGTCACCACCTCAGGTCTCCACAATGAGAGAACTTCATATTTACCTAGGAAAACTACACGTGCTCTAGGCAGAGCAAGACTGGCTCTCTGGGCAAGTTTTAGCAGAAACACCATGAGGAACTTGGAACTCAAAATTTCCAAATCTTTTACTATTTGAATCATCTTCAGAGACAGAACCTATTCTTTATCTAGAATGTGGTTTATTGAGCTAAAAGTGGCATCTCTTAAATACACAGACATTAGGGAAGGATAATGACAGGAAAGGAACAAAAAGGGGAGAGGAGGAAGAAACAATATTTATAGAGGACAAGGCGTAATCTCCTTGTTACTCATTTCAAAAATAAAGATTCCTTATCCTTGCCAAAATGAGATGGAAGTATCTAATAAAGCCTACTAAAAATACAGGCTCCTTCCTTTAGTTCCAACACATCAAAACAAGCCCAGGGATAGATATGGGCAAACTTACTTTTCTTTCCTTGTTTTTAAATCAAATGTTAAGTGAATATTTATATTTACTAGGCACAGAATTAGCATGTGTTTCCGAAGACATCAGCGATAGTTTAGGACATCATTCTACACTGAAGCTCATAAGCCTTTAAATTATACTCAGTACGTGATACCGGACAGCCCAACACCTGGAGCTGGCTAGCAAGATAAAGCTGCTTCTCCACCTGGCCCTAAGAGCCTTGTGACACCCTCTGAACACTAAGGAACAGCTCCCTAATATGTGTCATAGCAGGGATATAGGGAACACTCGGGGAAAATGAGCAAGAAATGTAAATTGAGGAAGACAAAGAGGTCTTCCCTGTACCTTTCTGTGAAGGAAAGTTAGACGCTTCCCAAACACAGACGATCAAATCTTTTTTTTCCCTTGATATCCCTGATTCATAGCGGTAGCTAGGTACATGTTTAGTTATATTCAGACAACTAGTTGCCTCAAGTGTCTCAAGTGTCTGGTTGATGGTTGAAAGTAAGCTCTAGGGATAAGTGGTCTCTCAAGGAGGAGATTGTGGGGTGGAGAGGCAGAAGGCCACAAAGGCACTACAGCTACATCTATGCAACCCATGTGGTCTCTACCACCTTACACCTCCATGCCCACTTACCCATGAGACGGGGCATTTCTATTTAATAGAGATCTATCTGTAGCTGCAAAGGTTTATCTCAAATAAGTATCTTGGCAGGCAAAGGTGAAGAGAGACTTGTGGAGGGAGCCATTGTAAAATCACATAACAGAAATCACCACTGATTCCTCCTCAGCTTGTCATGAATGTAGACGTGAAAAAGACCAACCCAGCCCTCAGGGGGTTGCCGATGCAAATTCAACTAACACTTATTATCTTATTATCTGCCTTGCATTGTAGCAGAGGCTTTTATTTCAATCATCTTATTTAATTCTCAAAACAACCCTGTGTGCTAAGTCTTCTCAGAGCACATTATTCAGATGGTGATTTTCAGATTGCCCAGTTAATAAGTAGCATAATTCTCAGCATGTAGCATGTAATCCTGAAATCAGCTTTGAATAGAGGTGACCCACTGACGACCAAAGTGTCCTATCAGCTCACAGATAGTCATTTGAGTTCACACTGTTTTTTTTTTGATGTAGTGCTACATTTAAAATCTGACATATTGACTAGGTGCAGTGACTCACACCTGTAATCCTAGCACTTTGGAAGACCGAAGCGGATGGATCATGAGGTCAGGAGTTTAAGACCACCCTGGCCAAGATGCTAAAACCCCATCTCTACTAAAAATACAAAAATTAGCTGGACGTGGTGGCACTCACCTGTAAGCCCAGCTACTCAGGAGGCTGAAGCAGGAGAATCGCTTGAACCAGGGCAGCAGAGTTTGCAGTGAGCAGTGATCACGCCATTGCACTCCAGCCTGGGTGACAGAGCAAGACTTCATATAAAAAAAAAAAAAATGGCTGGGAGCGGTGGCTCACACCTATAATCTCAGCACTTTGGGAAGCTGAGGCAAGCAGATCACGAAGTCAGGAGTTCAAGACCAGCCTGACCAACATGGTGAAACTGTGTCTCTACTAAAAATACAAAAATTAGCCGGACATAGTGGCGGGTGCCTGTAGTCCACACTACTCAAGAGGCTGAGGCAAGAGAATCGCTTGAACCCGGGAGACGGAGATTGCAGTGAGCTGAGATCACGCCACTGCACTCCAGCCTGAGTGACAGAGCAAGACTCCATCTCAAAAAAAAAATTGACATATTTCCTATAAAATATTGGATTCCTCATTTCTTTTGAAAAGTTAGATGACCCAGTAACATTAGACCAACATGTCAACAACTAACCGGAGCTAAAGAGAAAGCAGCTGACTTGATTACACACACACACACACACACACACACACACACCCCTACACTCTTTGAATATACACTTAGTAAATAAAACAGCCTCACTCACTACACAACCAGCCTGGTTCCTGGCCATAGAATATACCTTTGTTCTTTGCTTATCCCGAATTTTAATTTAGTTCGTCCTCCACTAATTTCCTGCCTAGAGTCAACTGTTGACACTTGTTCTCACTCCTTTTCAAAGTCCTCTTTTCTTTAACTTGTACTGTGGGCTCCTAGTCGACGTTCCACCATGGTCCTTTCCACACTGTTGACACACTAAGTGGATGCATCACCCATCTTCCAGCCCTGGAGTCATTGACCAAAAGAGGAGCAGGATTTTCTGAGAGGTGGCTAAAGTTCAAGAGGCTGTCAAATTCCTGTGACACTAAACCCAGGAATATTGACTGATGATAGGAGATTGACACCTCCATAGCACCATCAATTCCTATTTTCCTACAATCACATTCATTGCTATTAACCTATTTTTATCAGTCATTTTGGACCCTTCGGACCTAGAAAAGATTGGCAACTAAAATAATCTATGCAAAAGAAAAATCCAAAGACTCCTTTTTTCTCCTAAATTAGCAGACCCAACATATTAAACACCATCTAGAAACAAGGCAGTGTTCAATAAAAATCTCTGCATTTCTTCCCGCACCATCTCTACCCAGGAGGATGATATGAAAAATTATAAAGAAATAGAGTCCAAATTACAATCCTTGCATAATCTTTAAAAGCATTGCTTGATATGCAAAGGTACTAAAAACACAAGAAAAATGTACATATTAAATCACAAGAAAAAACTTGATGGCTGTATGTTAATTATGTGTTATTCCAAAGAAATACAGGAAGAAAGGCTATAGCTGAAAGATCAAGAGTTGGCAGAATTGTTTATTGCTAAATTCTCTGTGAAGCAGCCTTATAAATGAGCCTTTCAGTAAATTCATTAACAAGCTGGTCTCAGTCTTAATCTGCCTGGCAAGAAATTCTGTTCATTGGCTAATAATGCTAGCAACATCCTAAATGTGCTTGCTCATATACATTATTAATTCACTCAAAAAGTAATTAACAAGTCTGAAAGACTCAGTTCTAGGAGTCCTACTGACGTATGTGGTATAGCCATCCCATATTTTCCATGTTAACAAACTCTTTTCCATTGCATCTGGCTGAAGGCATCCCCTGTCCTGGTGTTTATGACTCATGTAGTAGAGCCAAGACTGTTGCTGAAACAAGTTTTGATGGTTGAAACATTAGCCATCAAGCCCCTGGGCCTCCCAGAAGCTCTAAGATGTCTTACTGTACCTCTTTCTCTGTATATCCTAAAATGCTGCTAACACTCATCCCCCTGAACTATTATTGCTTTAAATGTATTTAAGGATGTTGCCTAAAATTAGCTTTGAATATACCAGTTTAGTGAGCAATAATCAGTGAATGCATGAATGATCAATGCATTAGAAGAGTTCAAAAAACCTGAATCTGGTTAAAAGTTTTTAAAATAATTATTTCACAGGAACATTAATGAATACTCCATCTGGTCTCATGAAAAAGGATTCAAGATCAAACAAAAGGAGTGTCTAATTATTAGACAACTAGTTTTCTACATTAATTGAAACAAGTCAAACTCTTAAACAATATGAAAACAGTTGTATACCTTTGGGAATATATTTTTTAAAAAACAATATGTGGTGGATTCAGCTATGAAATGATGCTTTGTCTAACTGCCTGGTTACATGGTGCCCGAACAGAGGGTGGGGATGAGGAAAGAGATGACAAATCCACGGGTAATACTGAAAGAAATTCAGTCCAGGATTTGAAAATTACAATAAGTAATCTGCAACACAGATAATCTACATAAAAAGTAAAGATAATTACCGAAAACAGCTAATTTCAAATTCAGCAAACTAAGTCAGAATCTGCTATGGCAAAGAGTTTGCCAAATGTTAGACTTTTAGCCACAGTATTAGGATAGGAAGAAAGGAATACTGAAGACAAAATTCACTAAAATATTTTGGTTTCAGCTGGAACAAAAATATTCTCTTTTAAGGAACTGGTATTGTGGAGACTTGATGATATTCTAGGAAATGAAATGAGATAATGTTTTCAAAATAGCCCCATGATAATGTCAATGAGTAGTTTCAGTTCTTATCACCATATGATGTGGATTGTGAGCAATACTGACACTGAGGCAAAAGGAAGGTGTCAGAATGTGAAGAAAAAAAAAAAGCCTCCCTCTCTAAGGAAAACAGCAATGAACAGCTAATGCTGGTGGACAAAAACCTAACACTTCTCAGTCATGGTGGAAAAATGTCTGAAAATGAGTTTCACTGTTTCTCAGCAAATGCTGGCTTAAATATCTTGGCTGTTTCCATCAGAATACTTATGCCCAGCTTCATAATCAGAAAGAAAACAGGAGTCCAAGTCGTTTCTGCTACAAGAGATTCAAAAGCTCATTTGGCACACGTCCAAACCAACACTAACTTTTCTTTATTACACAGCACACAAACTGCCAACCCAGATCTATAGAACCAGGTCTTCCTTCTCCTCTTCCTTGACCTATTTCTCCTCTGCTTTTAAAAATAACATAGATCAGGGTAGAAATAGTACTGAAGCCCAGTGGCAATCTATGAACGTACAAAAAGCTACCCACGTTGGTTCCATTTTCTCACCTCCCATTTACTTCTCACATAGTGTAACTATCTCTGGGATACTTTTTAATCCCTGCCTATTTCAGAGGTTTCACATTTTCTTTAATGGTTCCTCCTGCCCCCAGGCCAGAGGTAGGGGCTCCCTTGGCTCAGCTCCTATAGCAACCTGCTCATACCTCTGTCACAGACAGTATTTATTGCTTTGTTATTGTTGTTGCTTTAGAGATAGGCTCTTGCTCTGTTGTCCAGGCTGGGATGCAGTGGTGTGAACATAGCTCACTGCAGACTCTAACTCCTGAGCTCAAGTGATGCTCTGGTCTCAGCCTTCCCGCTATAGACATGCACCACTGCACGCACCCAGCTAATTCTTTTATTTTTTGTAGAGGTGAGGTCTCACTATATTGCCCAGGCTGGTCTCGATCTCCTGGGCTCAAGCAATCCTCCTGCCTCTGCCCCCTAAAACTCTGGGATTACAGACATAAGCCAACACACCTGGCCTACTTTGGTTTTTAACCATCTTGTAACCTTTCTATCTCTTACCACACTCACGATACTGTGATTTCTTGGAAGCAGTGATTTTGTCTTATTTATCTTTGTGAATGCCATTACACCCAGCCCTTAGTGAAGACAATAACTGTTTACTGAATAAATAAATAAATGTTACAAACTTTTGATCCTCTGAATGCTGGGAAAAAGGAGACAGCTGAAGGAACATGATGTCACAGGATAATACATCTAGGCTATCTAAATATTTTTCAAGTAGCCAAAGATTCCAGTTTGGTGCTACACAATGCTTGCAACAACAAAAAATCATGAAAGGGCCTGCTAACTCTCAGACAGATACATAGCAAATTATGCCCATTGCTTAAAATTCAATTTGCCTCTGCCTTTCCTCTTACTAGCCTCTCTGCCCCAGATGCCCCCTTTACAATTTATTCCCTGCCACCCTTGTTCAAGGCTCAGCTCCTACATCAGTACTCCACAGGACTTTCCTTGACCCCTCTGCGGACCCCAGGGTCCTTTATCATACCCTCCTCTGAGGTCTCACAGCATTTTATCTCTACTCTCGTTTACCTCTTAATGGTTATATTTTACTTACTAAAGAAAACAACTTAAGAGAAGGGTTTCTATATACTCTGAAGATGCCTAACATAGCACCTTGCCCAAGGCAGGCCCTTAGTAAACAGTTTTTCAGTTGCTAAAACAGGAAGTTTAGATTCCTTTCCTAGAGACAGTAGGCCACAAACAAATCATCATCTGCAAAATGGAGAGGAAGTGATTTCCAGCTGTGACATTCCATGACCTGGGGATTCCTTTCCTAAAGACAGTAGGCCACAAACAAATCATCATCTGCAAAATGAAGACGAAGTCATTTCCAGCTGGGACATTCCATAACCCGAGGAGCTAGCTGGGTCTAAGCACTGGCCAGGACCACAGATATATCAAGAGGTAAAGGACAGAGTAAAGCAGTGAGCATGGCCTGTCATGAGAGATTTTTCGAGGCAGATAGCTAAGAAGAGTGCCTAACTTGGACTGGGGATTAGAGAAGAATTTCTAGTAGAGGTGACCCTCCTTTGACCTTAGCTAGAAGATTGAGTTAAGGCCAGGCACGGTCGCTCATGCCTGTAATCGCAGCACTTTGGGAGATCACTAGGTCAGGAATTCAAAGCCAGCCTGGCCAACATGGTGAAACCCCATCTCTACTAAAAATACAAAAATTAGCCAGGTGTGGTGGTGGGTATCCGTAATCCCAGCTACTTAGGAGGCTGAGGCAGGAGAATTGCTTGAACCCAGGAGGTGGAGGTTGCAGTGAGCCGAGATCACACCACTGCACTCCAGCCTGGGCGACAGAGCAAGAGTCCATCTGTCTGGGGCATGGCGGGTGGGAAGAAGGTTGAGTTAAACAATGGAAAGGAAGGACACAGGCTTAGTTGCAAGAAAACAGACCCTTTTTGGAAATGCAAGGAGTTGGGTTATAGGAAAGGAGATAGGGAATGGCTGAAGAAGAAGCTGAAGAGGTAAGACTTCACCAAGTCAACAGAGCTATATATATTCGCCACCACGCCCCTTCGTTTCACTGGAGGAATGGAAAGCTGTTGGAGAGTTTCATGCAGCATGGTAACCTGATTGCTCAGGAAGCGGTGTGGGAAATAGATTGAAGGGTTTCAGATAGGAGGGAGAATGCCCTGTCATGGCCACTGCAGGAATCTATGTAAAATATGAGGAGTTTTGGGGAGGATAACATGAAAAGACAGTACTATTAAGATTCATATCACTTGCTGGTTTATAGGCATAGGAGTAAAGATAGCAGGGAGGGAAAGGAAGGCATCAAGGATAATTACCAAATTTCTGGCTTGAGCACCTAGGTAGACAGGGCTGTCATTCACAGAGACAGACAAAGCAGGAAGGGAAGAAATTAAGTGGGAAGAGCATGGATCAATCTTTAGCTATGTTAAGCCTGAGTTGTCCAAGGAACATCAAAGTGTTTGTCCAATAGGCAGTGGGTTACAAAGGTCCAGTTCTCACGAGAAATAGTCCAGAGCCAGAGATATGAATTGGGAGTCCTAATAAAGATACAGGTTGAATTCATAGGAATTGATGAGATCATGCAAGGAAATGGTATAGAACTCACAAAATACTTAAAGCAGAGAGAGGAAGAAAAACCTTCAAAGGAATTGTGAAGTTGCCATCACAGAGGTAGGAGAAAAACCAAGACAGACCAAAGCTAGAGAATGTTTCAAGAAGCAGTGCAGGGCCAACACTGCAAATTACGGCTGAGATACCAAGTGAGATAAAGACTCAAACAATGCCCACTGCATTTAGCGTAGAGGAGGTTTTTTAGGGAGCTTGGAAAGCAAAGCACCATTTCTGAGGAGTGATAGAAACCAAAGCCAAGTGGTGGGTTAGGGAGTACATGGAAGTTAAGAAAATAGAAAAAATGAACTTAGAGAATTTTACAGAAGCTTGGCTTTGAAAGGAAGATGACAGATGGAACCAAAATTAGAATGAGACACAGGCTGAAAATCTGGGGGAGTAGGGTATGTCAGTGTTGAGGGGCGGTTATTTGGTTGGTTAGTCTTTTATACAATTGAGAGCGCCTTGAACATGTTTATATGCTGACAGGCAACAGTCAGGGAGAGGTATATACCGAAAAGGGAGGATAGAAAATGAAGCACACTCCCTAAGTAGGGAGGGAACCAGGGCATACTGATGGAAGAATTAGCCTTAGGTGAGAGGAAGAGACAACTTTTCTTGGAGACTAGCAGAGGAGGGAATGATGTATGCCGATGTTAATCAGGTTACAGATAGAAGGGCAGGGAGTGAAGGGACTCTTCCCATAAATCCTGATCAGCTGTCAGGAATGAGAGTTGGTCATAGTAATGCAGTAACGGTTTCAAAAAGCTGTCATGCCGTCATGAGATTTGATATGTACACACACACACACACACACACACACACACACACACACAGCAAGAAAAAAGAGAAAACGAGAGGGGAACCTTTATTTAAAAGAGACTTAACAGACATGTTAACCTACCACAATAACGTGTGCTTCATTCAGATAATGATTCAAACAGGCTTAAAAGAAAATCAAAAGACAATTAGGGAAATATGAAAAGTGCCTGCATGTCTGCATGGTGTTAGGAAATTATTATTAACTTTTTTGCTTAGATAATGCTGTTGTGGTTAATTTTTTAAGTGCCCTCATGGTTTAGACTACACACAATATTCACAGGTAAAATAATATGGCGTCAAAGATTTGTTTTAAAGCAATCTGGGGGTGGGATAAAGGCCCTAAATTAAACAAAATTGGCTGTGAGCTAAGTGACAGGTATATAAAAGTTTATGACATTAATTTCTCTCCTATACATGTTTGAATTTTTCCATAATAAAAATTTTTAGACCAAAAAAAATATATTTTTTAAAGCCAGAAGAAAAAGTATTGAACTTATGAGAAATGAAAGAAAGATACAACTCAAGGCATGCAGGAAGAGTTGGTGAAGCACTGTAAGTCGGGCTAAAGGTGAAGACAATAAATTTGTTGTGACAGAGTCAAGTGACTTTTTCCTAGCAGCATTCAGAAGGCTTGAAGTGAAAGCAAAAACATTGCATTGGTACAGAGCACAGATCTTAAAGCGTATGACTGCAGAAGAAGACGCAAAGGATGCGATGGTATTAACCAGGGAAAAATTCAAGCAGTAAGCCAGCATCCTGTTTAGACTGGATAGGAAGAGAAGGGAAAACATGGAAATGACTAAAAGAAAAAAAGGAACTGGCCGTCCTGTATGACTGGAAAATGGGGTGAGAAAGCTGGGAGGATGGGAGGCTGTGGGTAGCAAGCCGGTCTTTAGAAGTTAAGATGTCAGTTCTGACTGATGACAAGGTCAAGTGTAATTGTAAATGCCTGTGAAGTGCCTATGTGAAAGGATGGCTGAAGTAGAAAGGAGGCGAAAGTCAGACAAAATTAAGAAGGTTATGAAATTGTGAGATGGCTGCTGGATGGGTGCTAATGGAACACTGAAATGTCCCATAATGATGATGCTAGGTTATAAATTCCATAAAGACAAGGATTGTGTCTGTCTCTCTGTCTTTGTCTCACTCTCTGTCTCTCTAAATATACACCCAGCATCTAGTACAGTACTTGACATAGAGAAGACATCTTTATTTAATTTTATTTATTTATGTACTTATTTGAGGCAGGGTCTCACTCTGTCACCCAGGCTAGATGGAGTACAGTGGCACAATCATAGCTTACTCCTTGCCTCCTGAGTAGCAAGGACTTCAGGTGCACTTTACCACACCCAGCTAATTAATTTTAATTTTAATTTTTGTAGCAATATCTGGAGCTCCTGGGCCCAAGCAATGGGCCTTGGCCTCCCAAGGTGCCAGGATAATAGTTGTCAGCCACTGCACCCAGCCACAAAGATGTTTTTAAAATGCTTGGAGAATGCATGGTATATGTGGAAGGACTAACTAATTCTTTAATTTCAAATTTCCATTCACCATCAGTTAGTTAATTAGTTTGGGAGCAAGAGGAAGGCTTGGAAAGAGCAAGTGAATGAATATGCACCAAAGCAGATTCCAAAAGCAAAAGAAATACTAAAGGATTTATATGAGACATATGAGACAAACTCAAAGGAGCTCACTTTATTATTTTATTTTATTTATTTATTTATTTTGAGACAGAGTCTCACTCTGTCGCCCGGGCTGGTGTGCAGTGGCGTGATCTCAGCTCACTGCAAACTCTCCCTCCTGGGTTCAAGCAATTCTCTGCCTCAGCCTCCCAAGTAGCTGGGATTACAGGCACCCGCCACCCCAACTAGCTAAATTTTTTTTGTATTTTTAGTAGAGACGGGGTTTAACCATCTTGGCCAGGCTGGTCTTGAACTCCCGACCTCATGATTCACCCGCCTCGGCCTCCCAAAGTGCTGGGATTACAGGCGTGAGCCATCGTGCCCGGCCAGGAGTTCACTTTAATAGTGGTTTGTACCTGAACTACCGTACAAGATGTAACTAGATTAATAATTTTCTTTGAGGGCAGGAGAGTTATTTTAAGCAGGTGAACACAAGAGAAGATTGTTTGCCTAGTGCCCTGCCTGGATGTTGTTTTGTGGGAAGACAGAGGCAGGTCTAAGTGGGATTGTTCTGGATCACACCAGAACAATCTGGATCACACAGCCTGAGGTCGTTGCTGGTTCAGAAGCTGATGGGCAGTGCAAGGAATCCTCCTGGCTTCTAGGAACCTTCAACTGTGTAGTTGAATAGAATAAACTCCTTACCCTGCATTCATCTGCCTGCCCAGGAGTCTCCAGAACAAACCTGAATTTTGGAGAATCTAGTAGGCTCTTGTAACTGAAAACATAAACCACCACCATTTCTTCATCAACCCAGAAAATAATGAGAGAAAAAGTGGCTTCAATTGAAGAAGCGATTTAGAAAGGACATAAAGAAGAACCTTAAAATCAAAAAAGGATTAGACATTAAGTCACAAATGAAATTCTTATTAATGACAATCTCAAATATTGGGCACGTTTATGCTTCACATAAATTCTCACATCACTATCACAGCAGCATAAGGATCCAGGTTTTATGATTCCCATCTCTAGGTGAGGAAATAGACTAAGAGGTTAAATGACTTGCCCAAGAGCGCACACCAAGCCAGGTCTAGCTGACACTAAAGCACACACTCCTAACCTCTGCACTAAACTGCTTCTTTGAACTCTCAAAGATTTCATAGGATGTAAATATAGCTCCATCCAGACAGACACGAAGACATGAGATACCAGTGGTGGGATGTCTGAGACTTTGAGGAGTTAGAAATGTAGACAGGAAATTTTTATACCCTCTCTCTGCTCCCTGGTCTTACATTTATGAAATTCCTACTTTCAGCAAAAGAGTTTATGAAATTCCTACTTTCAGCAAAAGAAAAAAGTCTGAATCGGGGACCTGCTAAGAGCAGAGAAAATCCCTCCAGGGATCATTTTAGGCCACTGCCTATAAAAGAACAAGAATAAAAAAGGAGGAACTCCAGAACCAAAGTCCTAGAGTCCCTATTTGCTTGTGAATGAAAGAGACTAGTATGTAAATAAGAGCTTTGCATAAGCCAGACATTCTTTCAAGTCCAGTTTATCTGCAGTATGAGTCACTTCCTTTTAAAATGCAAGAACTAAAAGAGATAGAGGCACGTAGTCATTACCCAGCACAAACCTTCTTAACAGACGTTTTCTTCTCATTCAAATCACAAGAAGGTAAAAGGCCCTTGCTCTAACAAAACAGCAATATCGTTTTGCATAGAGTTTACACACTGGCCTGCTAATACCCTCCTTCAGCAGCGGGAAATGAACCAGTGAGATTAACAGGCAGATGAGATGATACAAGGAAAGCACAGGTCCAGCCAGGGTTAACCTGACACAAAGGAATTTGAATAATAGGAAGCCTTTGAATGACTCAGGTGAGGTTTATCTCCTCCAAAAGGAAGTTAACCCCCTGTTACTCACAGCAGCAAAGTTACTCATAAACTTAGGAGGAAGTCTCAGAGTAGCCTATGGTCAGAAAGGGAAGCAAGCCACAGGCTCATCTTCACATGAGGACTCTGCACAGAGTCTTGATCTTTGAACTAAAGAACAACCACAGTAGTATTCTGAGATGGCACAGGTGTATGGGAAAGTGACTGCCTCTCTCCCACCCCAAAGCCTACTGTAAGTCTTGTTCAGCCCCTGAGACAGATTTATCAAAGCTGATTCATTTTGCAGAAGTCGAAGACTAGATTTGAAGAGTCAAGTAGGAAGAAAAAGAGCAAATAAGTAGAAATCGAAGCACATTCCCATTACCTCGGGAGCTCTAGAGGCCTAATTCATCCTTCCTCTAAGCCCTGCATGTGAAACTACATCCAACAAAGTCTCAGACTCACCCAACCCTTCCCATGTCCACATTCACAGCTAACACGAACCACCAACACCAAAGTTTAAAGGCCTTGGGAGGCTCGACATAATATGACAATATTTTATTGAGTACCTACTATGTGCTAAGCACTGTGCTAGATGCCAAGGTTACAACAATAAGCAAAATAATAGATCATTCTCCATTCCGTGGGTGCTACGGTTCAATGGGAGACACTGACAGAATGGTGATTCCAATGCCAAAGCTAAACACTATAATGCAGGTTGGGGAGGTGGAACAGGTTATTCTCAGAGCTCAAGGAAGGGCGAAGGGGGCAGTCTTCTCGGGAAATAGTGTCCTCCAAGTTGATATCTAAAGGATGAAGTAGAAGTAAAGACTTCCAAAAGGCAAGACTCAAGAGAAAGCCGGAGCCGGATATACAGAGGAACTAGAATGCCTCAGATCCATCTCATAAAAGAAAGGAAACCATGTCACCTGAGAATGGAGTATTTTTCTCTCTTCAGCGTTTTATCAAGTAATCCTCCTCTTGGGTTGTAAGGAAAACCCTACCCAGGACACAGAGGTCTTTTGATCTCTAAACAGGAATTTTCACTAACTTTGCTTATCTAGTCATTTATGAATCTGAACAAGATTGTTCTTATCTGATAAGATTTCAGAGTATTAAGAAGATCTTCCAATCTTCTTGACTTTATCAAAAATGTTTTTGAATGTACGGTTAAAACTAGATAGGTGATGGCTGGGCATGTGGCTCACGCCTGTAATCCCAGCACTTTGGGAAGCCAAGGCCGGTGGATCACCTGAGGTCAGGAGTTCAAGACCAGCTTGGCCAACATGGTGAAACCCCGTCTCTCCTAAAATTACAAAAATTAGCCAGTTATGGTGGCACACGCCTGTAGTTCCAGCTACTCAGGAGGCTGAGGCTCGAGAATCGCTTGAATCCAGGAGGCAGAGGTTTCAGTGAGCCAAGATCGACTGCACTCCAGCCTGGGTGACAGACTGAGACTTCATCTCAGAAGAAAAAAAAAGAAGACTAGATATGTGATTATCACATGCACAGAATAAATTTAAAAGCACATACGCAGGCACATGGAAACAAAGGTAAAAGAGAGTTGTAGGACAATGTAGGTGAAATTCTGAAAATAATAACTAGAAAAATAGTTAGAAAACTATCACTACTTTTTCTAATGTTTTTGCACATTATGTCAATTACTGCAATTTACATAGTATAGTTAACCTAGAAAATAATAACTAGAAAAATAATTAGAAAAATATCACTACTTTTTCTAATGTTTTTACACGTTATATCAAATACTGCAATTTACATAGTATACTTAACCCTTGAACAACTCGTTTGAACCCTGTGGGTACATTTACATGCAAATTTTTGTCAATGTATATGTTTGGCCCTCCACATCAGGTTCTGTATCTGCAACCAAACAGTATTCATGGCATGCAAATATGGAGGGACAGCCAGCTTTTCTTATCCACAGTTCCACAGGGCCCACTGCAGATCTTGAATATGCATGGATTTTGGTATCCACAGGCAGTCCTGGAATCAATTTTCCCGAGAATATAAAGGAAGGCCTTATTATAGGTTCTACTGAGAGCTCTATTTTACATATGGGTTGACAAAGGCACAGAGAGTTTAAGCAACATGCCCAAGATCATACAGCTAGCATAGTGTCGGAATTTGAACTCAGAGTCCATGAGCTTATTTGCAAAGAAAGCCAATCAGGGCAAAGACACTGGCCAGTTCTATGTGGGCTAGAGCAGAACTGAAAGTCTTTTTACCAAGTACTTTAAGCAACACAAATGGTACCTGTTCCACCTGTTAAATTCTGAAGGCTGAAAACTCCTGAAATGTCCAGATCCCCCCAAAATCCTTGAATTATGTTATTTCCTTTGGGAACCCCTACATTCTTTCATAGAAAAGAACACATCTGATATGGTGACTCACATATGTAACCCCAGCACTTTGGGAGGTCAAGGCTGGAAGATTGCTTGAGGCCAGGAATTTGAAACCAGTCTGGGCACCACAGGGAGACTCCATTTCCACAAGAAGCAAAATTATTTTAATTAGCTGAGCATGGTCACACATGCCTGTGTCCCAGCTACTCTGGAAACTAAGGTGGAGGATCACTTGAGCCCGGGAGTTTAAGGCTGCAGTGAGCCATGATCCTGTCACTGCACTCCAGCCTGGGCCAACAGAACGAGACCCTGTCTCTATTTTTTTAAAAAAAGAGGCTGGGCGTGGTGGCTCATGCCTATAATCCCAGCACTTTGGGAGGCTGAGACAGGTGGATCACAAAGTTAGGAGTTCAAACCAGCCTGGGCAACATGGTAAAACCCCATCTCTACTAAGATACAAAAAATTAGCTGGGCATGGTGGTAGATGCCTATAATCCCAGCTACTTGGGAGGCTGAGATAGAAGAATTGCTTGAACCCAGGAGGTGGAGGTTGCAGTGAGCCGAGATTGTGCCACTGCACTCCATCCTGGACAACAGAGTAAGACTCTGTCTCAAAACAGAAAGAAAGAATAATTTTTGGTCACTGGAACTGTTGCTTCAGGATGACCATGATTATGTTAGATTCATCAAGTTCCTGACACAAAACATGATAAGTGTGGTTTTCTGAAGGACATTCAAAATAATTTTAAGTTAATCCTAAATCTTTACTTGAAGGAATTAAGCTAGTTGTATTGTGGGAAAGTCATCTAAACAATTTGTGTACCACTCGAAAGAATGACCTTAAAAAGAAACTGAAAATATTTTTTCCCTTTGGTAAAAACTATTCTAAGTTGAAGGTTTATTCAGCTACTCACGGTAAAATAGTGCCTGTAACTTTTTTTTTGAAATACCTGTTACAGGCCATTTTGTACAGGTCGCGCTGCTACATGAACAAAATGTTGAAATGTCTACAGTGGTAAGAATTTTAATTTGTCTGTATCATTTTCCTTTCAAATTTAGTACTAGTTTGCTAATTTAAAAAATAATAACCTGGGGCAATGTTTTTAAGAATATTTATCTGTCTTGGGTTGTAAGTAACAGAAACTCCTTCTTCAAAGTTGCTGAACAGAAGACAAACAGGTGCTTCTCTGGCTGAGAGTAGCATCTAGTCTTGTGGATTGACTCTGAGCCCTTGTAGATCTTTAATCTTTTCTGTATATTCAGCTAGAAATACACATGGCCACTGTAACAGTCATTTTAAAAAACAAAAATCAAAAACCTAACCAACTCTCTTGTTCTAAGAGTTGATAGCTCACAGGCATTTCCGTTTTTCCAAAGTAGATCAAAGCTGGATGAGATGTGGTCAGAAAACGACTTTGTAAACACTGCTTATGTGAAGTAATTGAGCCTCAGTGATAACATTTAATAATACCTGCGGAGGGCTGGGCGCAGTGGCTCACGCCTGTAATCCCAGCACTTCGAGGTGGGCCGATCACTTGAGGTCAGGGGTTTGAGACCAGCCTAGCCAACATGGTAAAACCCTGTCGCTACTAAACATACAAAAATTAACCAGGTGGTGGCACACACCTGTAATCCCAGCTACTTGAGAGACAGAGGCAGGAAAATCTCTTGAACCCGGGAGGTGGAGGTTACAGTGAGCAAGATTGTGCCACTGCACTCCAGCCTGGGTGACAGAGTGAGACTCTGTCTCAAAAGAATAATAATAATACCTGCAGAATAGATGAACTTGAATGTTCAGGTAAGCAGCTGTGAAAGTAGTCTATATTCAGATGTCCATATTCTAAAGACCAAGAAAGCACAAAAGCCTAACGAGTGGAAATGGTGCTAGAAACTGGTTTTAGCAAATTCAAACCCCATTTTTTTAAATTTGAAAATATTTTATTGAGAGCAAAGATTTTTCATTATTTGTATTTACTTGTAATTCCTTACAAGTCAAAATGGAAACAAATAATAAAAATCTTTATCTTTAGGAAGTTGTTTTTTTTTTTTTTTGAGATGGAGTCTCTGTCGTCCAGGCTGGAGTGCAGTGGTGTGATCTCAGCTCACTGCAGCCTCCACCTCCTGGATTCAAGCAATCCTCCTGCCTCAGCCTCCCAAGTAGCTGGGATTACAGGTGCCTATCACCACACCTGGCTAATTTTTTGTATTGTGTAGAGACAGGGTTTCGCCATGTTGGCCAGGCTGATCTCAAACTCCTGGCCTCAGGTGATTTGCCCGCCTCAGCCTCCCAAAGTGCTGGGATTACAGCATGAGCCACCACGCTCGGTCTTTTTCTTGTTTGTTTTTTGAGACAGGGTCTCACCCTGTCACCCAGGCTGGAGTACAGTGGCACAATCATGGCTTACTGCAGCTTCAACCTCCCAGGACCAAGCAATCCTCCCACCTCAGCCTCCAGAGTGGCCAGGACTACAGGCATGCGCCACTACACTCAGCTAATTTTTAAATTTTTTGTAGAAATGGGATCTCACTATGTTGCCTAAGCTGGTTCTGAACTCCTGGACGCAAGCAATCCTCTCACCTCAGCCTCCTAAAATGCCAAGGTTATAGGTGTGAGCTACTGCACCTGGCCTAGGAAGCTTTTAACAAGAGTTGTAAACAGTTTTGTAAATCTGAGAAGTTTATGTGTTTGTCCATTTTAAACTGAAGTTCTAATTTAGATGCCTTCAAACATTATCCAGTACCAGGAATGTCAGTCTTAAAGATAACAACGACTTCTATATTGATTAGCAAAATCATGTTAAAAATTATATTGCAATTCTACATTTTTATTTTTTAACCAATTCTAATTTGTCAATCATGGGAGTATAGAATTTTCCGCTTGGTCTTCAATTTTTAATACTTGACTTTAAAAATTAAATATTCCCTCTTTAGTCAAATACTGGTTGATACTCCATCTTGGAAACAGATTGCTATAGGAACTCCTACGATAAGGAGTATAATGCTTACCTCAATTTTTAAACAAGGGCAATGCCATTATTATTTATGAAACAATAGATTTGAAGAGCAAAAAGTGATGAATGCTTTTTTTATTGAGATGGAGGCTTGCTCTGTTGCACAGGCTGGAGTGCAGTGGCACAATCTCAGCTCACCGCAACCTCCGCCTCCAAGGTTCAAGTGATTCTCCTGCCTCAGCCTCCCAAGTAGCTATGATTACAGGCATGCACCACTACTCCTGGCTGATTTTTGTATTTTTAGTAGAGACAGGTTTCACCAACTTGATCAGGCTGGTCTTGAACTGCTGACCTCATGATCCACCTGCTTTGCCCTCCCAAAGTGCTGAGATTACAGGCATGAGCCACCGCACCCAGCCAATACTGCTTTTTAAAACAAACAAAACTCACTTGTTATTTTCCATCATTACCCACCGCCCTTAATGAGAAAAAAAATGAAAATGGTTCCTAACAGTTCATTTATGCACAGATCTAAGCTAGAATTTAATTACTTAACTATAGAATGGTTATTCTAAAGAAACAAATATTAGTTGTCTATAAAAACCATTAGCATTGTTTTGGTTTTAAATATTTGAAACACTAAGAAAAGCATTTGAAACTCATTTGTCATGATCTTCTTTTCTTTTTTTTTTTTTTTGAGCCAGGGTCTTGCTCTGTCACCAAGGATGGAGTGCAGTAGTGCGATCAGCTCACCGCAGCCTCAACTTGCCCGGGCTCAGGTGATTCTCTCGACTCAGTCTCCCGGGTAGCTGGAACTACAGGTATGCTCCATTACATCCAGCTAATTTTTGTATCTTTTGTAAAGACAGCGTGCCTCCACGTTGCCCAGGCTGATCTCAAACTCCTGGGCTCAAGCAATTCTCCCATCTCAGCTTTCTAAAGTGCTGGGATTACAAGAGTGTGCTACCGCACCAGCCTCAGGTATTTATTTATATAAAGGGATCTTACCTCTCTAGATGGAAGAGATTGAAGCAGTCCCAAATATGTGTATCTGTTGCATTTAAAGTAGCACAGTTTCTCATGCTTGTGCTTTGTTTTGTTTTTAATAGGCAATTACAACCATTTGAGATCATGCTGCATCTCCAAAATTTCAAAGATGCAACTGTATTACACCAAAAACCAGTTGAATTCATGTGGCTCATTATTTAAGGAGTCAGATTTTTTCATGCAATGAATAAACAACGCTGACTGAATTCAACTGTTTAGGGTTCAGGTTGTTTTTTTAAAAAAAATAACTGATTTCCTTCCAAACCAATTCAGTCTCTCTTCCCAAACCATTTATGCGAGTATATGCAATTTTTAACACAAAAGCTGGCAAAACCCCTATATTTACAAGACCTGTTGGTTGACAGTAAGTACAAAACTACATAAACACTGATATTTCCTTGTAAATAAAAATCCTGGATTGCTATGAAGAAACCTCATTCACTTTAACTTCCTTTAAGAACAAGAACAAATTTCCACACTGATTTTCACCAGGAAATCGTTTCGTTGGTTATTTACAAATGCTTTTGAAGAATACAGGTGGGATTACACATGAGGCTGCCACAGAAATAAATGTTAGTAAAATCATGACTCTATTCAGCGTTAATCAAAGAGCAGAAGAGAAGTTATTATGAAAAATCTTACTCAGCAAACAATAAAAGATAAAATTCCAGTAGTCAAAGAGCAATTTAAAGATGGTTACAAACATGACTCAAATAATGAACACATGTTAACACATATTCAATTCACTGATGGGGAGCTGGAAGAAAGATCAAGCTGGTTCCAAGGCCATTTGGGGACCTGCCTACTCAGATAGTGAAATTTGTAAAAGAGAATATATGAATAAGATTACTAGGTTAAATCAAAACTGGTTAATGTCCTACAGGGCAATGAAACCATCATCTTTACAGTTATCTTTTATACCAGACGTAAATCTACAAATGAACACGTGACCTCACAGAGTCTAGGCCTTGTCAGTATTAAATATCGAGTAATCCTTGATGGTCTTTTAAACATTTCCCCAATGTGACATGATAAGACATGCTGTTCCTTTTTTTTCTTTATATCCAAGTTTGGAATTTTTTTTTTTTTTAAAACACTGAAGCTGTGCTTAAAACAAATAAAAATGAGATTCTAGTACTACACATCAGAAGAACTACTATTGAAAAGTCATTCCCAAATTTTGGGTTGTTCTCGCCCCTGATTTGAAACAGTGATTCTCCATGTCACAAGCCACCGTGTTTGCCTCCCTCTTGTCTCTCACCATTCCCGTAAAGCCCTGAAAGTTTACCGCGAAAGCCGTCTGGTTCTGTCCTCTGCACACGAGCGTAAATTACACAAATGGCTTTCCCACTTTCAGAAGAAACATCACCATCAGTCACACTAACGTCCAACAAATTCCACCTGAGAGAAAAACGCTTCTTTTAAGCAAACATGAGTCTTCCCTGTCTTGCCATGCACTAATGGCCAATCAACGATCTTTCTCAGTAATCACCCTCATTTTATCGGAAAGCCAATACTACTCTCCAAGCAAAATCATCACTGTACCTTTAACTTCCTCCCAGGTTTAGTTTTCCAATTCTAAATTCTCTTTGGGGACCCTTTTACATTTGTCTTAATCTGACAGATGAAAACGCTCTCCTAAAACTCCTAGGACGAAGCATTCCCACAAATATTGAAAGAAATGAGATTACATTTCTTTTGCTTGTTTATAACTCCTCTCAGAGTAAAACATGCAAAACTCAGAAAAGAATGTAAATGAAAAACAATTAAAAAAAAAAAAAAAGTAAGTCATTGCTTTGGGCTGGGAATTTGCCATTTGTTGAATGTGCTAGATTTTGTGACGTTTGACCGTGCCCCGGATGTGCTACAGAAGTCCATGGCCCCAAGCTGGGAAGCACTGGCCTCTGCCTACAGCGCATATACTCCAGACTTCCTCACAAATGATGCCCATGAAGACCAACATGCAGGGAGAGGCCTAGCATGTAAATATCTCATTAGCCTGGGCCTGGGCTGTTTGCCCAGCACTGATTGGGTTCCCAGTGACTTCTTTTAGGATTGAGGCCAGGACTTATTTTTATGTTAGATCTTGAAGCAATTTATTCAGTTCCCACAAATGGCCTGGCATTGTGAAAACTTCAGAGTCCACAGTGGCAGTCTCTGAGAAGGGCGTGTGAGTAGACTAGCCAGGAGAGAGAAAGACAAAAGGTCACAAAGACACTTAATGAAGTAGAGAGTCATACCCCTATTGGTCAGAACAGTCCAAGTTTTGATCTGCCAGTCAATCTCCAGAGCTAAATTCCCACACCAGCCTGGGCAATCAGCTGTCCCACCCTCCAAGGGAAAACCTCCCATGCAGCAGGTCATGAGGGAAAAGAGGCAATGGACAGGGAAATTTTATTTACTGATCACTAACACGTTCCCAACCCTGCACAAGGTGCTTCAGCTACATTATTCTTCAAAATAACCCCATGAGCATCGACCCACGTGCTCACCTTTAATTCAATGGACAAACTCAGGCCATGTATAAAACTTGGGAAACCAACTTCAGTGCCAGGATTAATTATGTAACTTGAATAAAACCAGATTTAATGATTCCTTTCACTTGACTCCCATCACAGGCTCATTAGTAAGGACAGAAGTTTACCCCAAAGTGAATCACATGTATGAAGGGCTACTCAGCATTCTTGGAGGATGAATGTTGAATGTCTTCCCAGTTGCCTAGAGACACTGAATATGCAAACAGCTATGACTCATGGAGAGATTTTTCTTTTCCTCCCTGCAACCTCTAGCCAGACTTGGGTTGACTATCAAGGGCCAAGTTCTTGGTCACATTCATATCTCCCTGGGCCTCTAGAAGGTTGAGTGGGTTAGCTGAGGTGCAATAGCCAGCACTTTTCAGTAGTCAGGAACCATCTGCACTGAAGGAAAGACAGCACACAGGGTGCCCAAAGTCATAGGTTTTTGAAAGTCACAGGATTTTTAAAGAAAATAGGAACTATGTTTTTTAACACATGCTACTAAACCTCCAATCTGTGATCCTAAAAAGCTGAGGATATTGAAAAAATTTGATGCCACTAAAGCTTTCCATTCCCAATGGAAGCAATGACTGTCGATATTTATTCTTTCAGTTACTTCCCCAACAGGTAGTTATTGAGAGGTTACTATAGAGACCATTCTAGAACCTTGGCAGCAGTGAACAAGACAACAGTGACAAAAAGATTCTTTTGTCTTTCTAGTTAAAGTAATATATGCTTGGGAATAAAAGTTATCAAGTGGAGATAAACTGGAAAGAGTAACCACCTGAATCCTCCCAACCAGAAAGAAAAAATAAAAACTAAACCAACTGTTAACTTCATGGGATATACAATCTCCGTTTCCATCTATTTTCTTTCTTTTTTTCCTTTTTTAGAGATAAGATCTTGCTCTGCCACTCAGGCTGGAATACAGTGGCATAAAGATAGCTCACTGCAACCTCAAAATCTTTAGCTCAAATGATTCTTCAGCCTCAGCCTCCTAAGTAGTGGGGACTACAGGTTCTCACCACAACACCTGGCTGCTTTTAATTCTTTGTAAAGACGGGGTCTCACTGTGTTGTCCAGACTGGTCTTAAACTCCCAGCCTCAAACAATCCTTAGGCCCTAGCCTCCTAAAGCACTGGGATTACAGGTGTGAGCCATATTTGCAGTCCGGTTAAAGAGTAATTTCCTAATTCCAAAAGTACGACCAGTAAGACCTTTTTTTCTTTCTAACAAGTGAGTTAGACTCCACAGAAATGAAGACAACAAAAAGGAAATTCAGTGGCTCCCCAGGCCCTCCTCACCCCCTGGGCTACTGGCCAGGAGAGAGCATGTGCAGCCCCCACAGCTTCCAGTTGACTGCAGGAACGCAGAGGCAGCATCATGATAGCCTCCAATGTCTACAGGCCCTAGTTCATAGCCTTGGGTTCACCTGTCCAGGCAGGGCAGAGAAAATTCCATCAATGAGTATAATAACAACACACTGTCCATCAGGCTTGACCCTTTTATCAGGTTACAGGCAGGGAGGCCAAAGCTTAACTGGGTGTGGTTATGGCTCTTACAGAGAACAGCAGGCAGGTGTGCACTACTTGGTCACTGTATAAATAACATACAATTTCTCCCACACTATGTTACTTAAAGCCCATCACATTCTTACTATTCAAGTTAGCTCTACTGCCTAAATTCAATCTATTGCACTTTGGCAAAGTTGCAAAACTTAAGGTCCTAATCTTTAAATAATTGAAGAGAAGTCCAAAGCTTTGTTTGTAGAGACCAAACCCTACACAAAAGGAAATTATCACACACCATACCACAGCATCACTTAAATGACTGTCTCTTACTCCCTTCGGTCAGTGTACCAAAGTTTATTTTATCAATTGTCTTTTTTTAAAAAATTGTCTTCCAATTCTTTTTTTTACTATAACAGTCCTATAATGAACATCCTCATAACTAAATGTCTGTGAAACTGCTTTCTTATGGCCTTAGGATAAATTATTTCAAGTAGAATTGTCAACTCAAAGGATATATACATTTTTATGGCTTTTGAAATCAAATTGCCAGATTGCTCCCTCAGAGAAGTTATCCCAATCTTTATCTCTGCTGGTCTTTTATGGATGTATTTATTTCCCTATAACTTTCTCTACATTGGATATTGCCATAAAACAGAATTGTTAATTTGATAGTTAAAAAAATAACTTCACAGTTTTCCTTTGTATTCCTTTATTAGTAATGAAGCCAAAGATATTTTTATATGCTTACTATTTACAGTCATCCTTCAGTATCCATGGGGTATTGGTTCCAGAACCTCTCATAGGTACCAAAATCTGCAAATACTGAAGTCTGCAATATAAAATGATATAGTATTTGTATATAACCTTTGCACATTCTCCTGTATACTTTTTTTATTTTTTACTTTTTGAGATGGAGTCTCACTTTGTCGCCCAGACTGCAGTGCAGTGGCGCCATCTCAGCTCACTGCAGCCTCCACCTCCCCAGGTTCAAGCGATTCTCATGCCTCAGCCTCCTGAGTAGTTGGGACTACAGGCGCCCACCACCACACCTGACTAATTTTTATATTTTTATTAGAAACGGGGTTTCGCCATGTTGGCCAGGCTGGTCTCAAACTCCTGGCCTCAAGTGATCTGCCCACCTTGGCCTCCCAAAGTGCTGGGATTACAGGCATGAGCCACCATGCCCAGCCTCTCTTGTATACTTTAAATCATCCCTAGATAATTTGCAATATCTAATAAAATGTAAATGTTATATAAATAGTTGTTATACTGTATTATTTAGGGAATGTTCAATACAGAGATAATTTTTTTTTGTTTGGAATGCTTTGATCCATAGTTGGTTGAATCCACAGATGCAGAATCCAAGACAGAGGTGGCCAACTGATCTTCTTTTATGAGCTAACTGTTCATATACCTTGTACATGTTCTGCATATGGTAAAGATACTGACCCTTTACATGTATATACTTTGCAACAAAATGAGCTTCTATAATTTACATACTATACATACCCAGTAGGTTTTGTCCCTCTTGCCCTATAGGTCATTTAAATTATTTTTTTCTTCCCTCCTTGGCTGCATTATGACTTTCCTAATAATATTTCTAAAAGACCATTATCATTGTGAAAGAGTTTAGTACATACCCCATGATGCAGAGGAGTCACAGGATTGCAGCAGGCAACTCTGTTCAATTTGTATGAAAAAAAAGTCTTGTATTTTTTTACTTTTTTGACTGTGCTTGAAATAATATTTTACATTATGATTCAGTGTACTTTATGTAAGTATATAGGTAAAGCATGTAAGTAAATATATATATGACATATAAGTATACATGTATAAAAGAAATAAAGGTTTTCTAAAACAGTACTATCCTTTTAAAAAAAAAATTTACGTACTGTACTTTCTATTGTCTTACGATAGATGCATGAGAAGAAAGGATACTTTATAAGGTGAGAACTCAAAAGAGGCAGGTGTCAGTATGTTGCCCAGGCTGCAGGTCAGTGGCTCTTCACAGTGCGATCCCAATACCGATCAGCACGGGAGTTTTGCATTGCTCTGTTTCCAACCTGGGCCAGTTCACCCCTCCTCAGGCAACCAGGTGGTCTCCTGCTCCTGGGAAGTCATCATATTGATGCTGAACTTAGTGCAGACACCCAATTGGCATCGCATACTACAGCCCAGAACTCCTGGACTGAATTGAAGTGATCCTCCCACTTCAGCCTCCTGAATAGCTGGGATGGTAGGAACATGCTATCATGCCTGGCAATACTATCCTTAATACCTGCCTTGTATATGGATATTTTTCCTTTTTTCATAGGCTAGTTGATACCAAATTAAGTTGAGTTCCCGAACCATTAATAATACCCAACCCACAGTCGGAGAAACACCATAATAATTGAAGATGCTCTGGATCCAGGAAAGAAATCTAGGTATATGCATCCTTATGTTTGTGGAGTCTAATTAATTAAAAGAAGAGTTTCTGGAATTGGGCCGCTTAGTTCAAAATCTGGTTTATGAACCACGGGAACTTGGGCAGGTTTCTTCATCTCTCTGCCTAGTTTCTTTAACTGTCAAATGGGGACATTATTAAGCCCTACCTTATAGAAAAGTGATGAGAGTTAAATAAGATGATATGTGTATAATACTTAAGAAGTATGTGAAAAGCATTCAAAAATGCTGTGAGATACAAGTAACATCCTTATGTTTTCAGTCTAATTAACAGAAATCTGTATTATGTAATTTTAAATATGTATTATACACATATTGTTAAAAAGTGTGGTCTGAATGAAGAGACACCCCCTCCAAACAGGCTTCGTGTGAGCAACATGGCTGTTTATTCACCCAGGTGGCAGTCTGAGTCCGAAAAGAGAGTCAGTGCAGGGCAGTGGGATAGGAGTTGGTTTATAAGTTTGGGGTTGGCAGTGGAAAGTTACAGAAGTTACAGTTCAGGGCAATTTTTGCAAGTTGGGAGGGGGTCGTAGGGTTCATTCATTCACAGTATGAATTCCTACCTTAAGAAAAGTCATGAGAGTTAAATGAGCTGATATGTGTGAGGTCTTATAGGCCTACTGAAAGTGCCATGGACTGCATGGTAACCTCTGTGACCTGCACGTACACTCCAGATGAGTTCCTGGAACTAGAAAGTCTGAAGTAACTGGAAGACCACAAAAAGAAGAAGAATGATCAACCTCTGTGGTGCCTAATTAACTTTGAGACATTCTTCTATTATTCCTTATTCCTGCCTCAACTGAGAAGGCAACTGGACTTTGTAACCTTGGTCAACCTTGTCACTCCAGACCCTATGACCCCCTCCCAACTTGCAAAAACTGCCCTGAACTGTAACTTCTGTAACTTTCCACTGCCAACCCCAAACTTATAAACCAACTCCTATCCCACTGCCCTGCACTGACTCTCTTTTCGGACTCAGACTGCCACCTGGGTGAATAAACAGCCAGGTTGCTCACACGAAGCCTGTTTGGAGGGGGTGTCTCTTCATTCAGACCACACTTTTTAACAATATGTGTATAATACATATTTAAAATTATATAATACAGATTTCTGTTAATTAGACTGAAAACATAAGGATGTTACTTGTATCTCACAGCATTTTTGAATGCTTTTCACATACTTCTTAAGTATTATACACATATCATCTTATTTAACTCTCATCACTTTTCTATAAGGTAGGGCTTAATAATGTCCCCATTTGACAGTTAAAGAAACTAGGCAGAGAGATGAAGAAACCTGCCCAAGTTCCCGTGGTTCATAAACCAGATTTTGAACTAAGCGGCCCAATTCCAGAAACTCTTCTTTCAGCTTCTCAGCTTCTCTGATCTTCCCCTTGCTCTGCTGCAGCCCAACATGAGTCCAGGGGCACTGACCCCTAATGTGGAAGAAAACTGATTGCAAAATTTAGCACCAAAGCTACAGAAAGTTTTGAGGGTTCAATAAACCATAAGGCACTGGGGCAGGAAAGAGATTAGGAAGCAGAGAATGAGGGTGAAGGAGGGTCCACCATCAGAGTAGCCATAGGCAGTTTGCAGAGAACCTGTTCTTTTCTAAAATCTTTTCTGTCCCTGACCAAGGAGGAGTAGGTAGAAGAAACATGAAACTCAAATAAAACAAGTGCAGAAGGAATATTAGGTCATCGGGTCTGGTTTATCTGTTTATCTGTCAGCACTAGGTAGCAATCTATAATGAAATTCCACTCTAAACATCTATAGGCAGGTATTTGTCTATCTTATTTTTTAGACACAAATATTTATTGGAATGTATAAGTAAGGGTGGGAAGGAAAGGGAGTTGAAGCTGGCTTTTTTTTTTTTTTTTTTTTTTGAGGCTAGAAACTGTGACAAAGGCTATCCCCAGGCAAAACGTGGCCTTTATGATGCTAATTGAGACAGACCTTCATGCTGTCCAGGTTTTAGCAGAGTCCACAGCCTTAAAGGAGAGTCGGTCAGAATTTGGGCTTTTTAGTCACTCACTCCAACCCTCTTTTTCTTTTCTTTGATGGCTTATTATTTGTGTTTAAGTTGAAAACTCAGCTTCTTCTACTGGAAGATGATATGTTTGGTTTTGCAATAAAAAGTACCATCAAAGTGGCAGGAAGTCTTGTTCATGCAAGTCTTTAAAAACTACTACACTAATTCAGGCCAGCATTTAGTAACATCACAACCAGGAAGTCCTTTTTTAGATCTAATCTCTATCCATCTTGCTGCAATTTATAAATAAATGTTGGCTTCCCACCCCAGCCCCAGAGTGCTGGATGTCCAAGGAAAATTTAAAACAGTAATTGAGTGCATACCAAGCAGAGCTGTCAGCAGAGTTCATTCATTTGCATACAACACATTGTGATCCTCAGATAAAAGATGCTACATTTGTACAAAGCCTTGCTAATTTTTATTACAAATTAGTCCCATAATTAAACTCCTGCAAATAGTAATTGCAAATACTTACTTCATTACTAAATAATTCCTATTCAGAAAAGAAAAATCCAGCTCGTTTACTTATTTTATTGTTGGACAGATACGTACAATGGATTTTTATCTGAAGACACAGGGCACTGAGCTCTTGCTGAGATAAATTAGGAACAATGCTGAGATAAATTAGGAACAAATGCTTTCAAATCCTGCGCACCAGAAAAAAAAAATGTGCTTCAGCTTTGCAGGTGTTAGCTGGAGGTGGGAGTTTCATGGTTGCATATTAACTCTCTGACCTCCCCTCGATAGCCAGGTGACAGCTGCAGTGAGGTTTCTTTGAAGTGTGACATTCCTTCGGCACTTCAAAGGACCCAGGCCTCTGAGGCAGGTATGTTTGCTGGCCACACCTGGTACCTGCCAACCCCACTGTAGCAGCTGGCAGACAGGAAGCTCCTAGGAACCAGCACAGGGTCTCTCTAATGAAGTACATCTGACTGATACTGTTCCAACAGGAGAGCTGGGCCCTGAGAAGAATGAAGGGCTTCAAGTTCTGTCCTTTTCTAAGGAAGCAAGGGCTCCTCCACCCAGGTCAGCACTTCACAGCCCGGAAAGCAGCAAGTATGGAATTTTGACTAGGAAGTGCCCTTTGTGAAAATCAAACCTTATTCACACAGGCAAGAGGTCTGAGCAGATTGCTAAAGATAGACTTAGTTAAAAGCGAAATGTGAGCAGAATGCTAAGGCTAAAAAACTACTGCTGGGAAAGGTACATGTGAAACCACCCTAATAACTGAATCCAATGTGTCAAAGGGAACACTTTCAGGTCAGATCTAGCATAGGAAAATAACCCTGGCCTCGATCCAAGTTGATTAAAAAGCACTCAACACATACAATGTACTCCACACCATTGTCAATCTCCCAAAACAACCATCTTTTGGTGGTTCTTCTAAGTAACAAGTCTTTTTTGTTTTTGAGAGTCTTGCTCTGTCTCCCAGGCTGGAGTACAGTGGCAATCTTGGCTCACTGTACCCTCCGCCTCCCAGGTTCAAGCAATTCTCCTGCCTCAGACTCCCAAGTAGCTGAGACTACAGGTGCCCGCCACCACGCCCGGCTAATTTTTGTATTTTCACTAGAGATGGGGTTTCATCATATTGGCCAGGCTGGTCTCGAACTTCTGACTTTGTGACCCACCCACCTCAGCCTCCCAAAATGCTGGGATTACAGGCGTGATCCACTATGCTTGGCCTTGAGTAACGAGTCTTACTGAGTCCCTACGGTACATGACCTGGTGTCAGGAAGGTGAATAAAACACAATGCTCCTCATTTACAGTCTGGTTGAGACTTTCAGCTGTAGACCCCCTGTGAGGCATTTAGCCTCTAAAAACAGATGCCCTCAGGTCTGAATCAGAGCCCTTCCATTTGCTGTGAGTCCTTGGGCAAATGGACTTAATTTTTTTGTCTCAGTTCCACCCTCAGGGAGTAGCAGTGAGGATTAGAGAGAATGCATGTACAATGACTGGGACAGTGTCTGGAACACAGCAACAACTCAACAAATATGAGCTAATACTCTCACAGCTACTACAGGGAAGAAGATAATAAGGTAAGATATGACCTTGCAGAAACCACTGTCCCACCCAGCTTATGGATCACATTGACTGTCAATGAACTGTATCTGCACTCATAACTCACTTTTTTCTGGAGGAAGAAAGGTCTTACACTAGCTGTTTACGCTCCACGGAAGAATGCTATGAATCTAAGAACCAGGTCTTGGTATATTTTGTTTTCGTTTTTGGAGACAGGGTCTCACTTTGCTGGAGTGCCATGGCACAATCTCGGCTCACTGCAACCTTGACCTCCTGGGCTCAAGCAATCCTCCCACCTCAGCCTTCTGAGTAAGCTGGGACTACAGGCATGCACCATCATGACTGGCTAATTTTTGTATTTCTCATAGAGATGGGCTCTTGCCATATTGCCTAAGCTAGTCTCAAACTCCTGGCTCAAGGGATCTGCCCACCTCCTCAGTCTCCCAAAGAGCTAGGATTCAGGCATGAGCCACTGCACCCAGCCCCAGTATATTTTCCTATAGCATCCGGCATGGAAGCCAGTGCAATGGACCTCACCCTGCCGAGGCATGGCAGTGAGCTGGAGGAGCCTATACTGACCCCACCTACTGCCTCCCAGGAGCATGCATGCACAGTGCCTAGCTCATGCGCTTGCGGTGAGGATTAAATGAGATCGTGAGGTTAATGCTCTTAAAATATTGGCTGTCACATATTGAGGATTCAATACTTGTTCACTCCTTTTATTATATTAAGATACAATCATTGTCCCTGGAATAGCAGGTGATTCTTTTCCATAAATACATTCATTCCCATCACTGAGCTAGCCCTTCCATATAATGCAAGATAACTGTAGAGAGAAGACAAAGGCAGACAGTGAAAGGCTTATTTAGCTTTGAATCCTCACATGTATTAATAGAATATGGCCAGATAATAGCTTCAGAATTCAGAAAGATCTAGGTTGGAATCTTTTTCTTTTTTTGAGACGGAGTCTTGCTCTATCGCCAGGCTGGAGTGCGGTGGCGCAATCTCAGCTCACTGCAACCTCCACCTCCTGGGTTCAAGTGATTCTTCCTCCTCAGCCTACCGAGTAGCTGGGACCACAGGCACACGCCACCATGCCCAGCTATTTTTTGTATTTTTAGTAGAGACGAGGTTTCACCATGTTGGCCAGGATGGTTTCGATCTTGTGATCCACCTGCCTCGGCCTCCCAAAGTGTTGGGATTACAGGCGTGAGCCACTGTGCCCGGCCAAGATCTGGGTTGGAATCTTGACCACACAACTTAGTAACCAAGTTACTTAACCTCTCCAAGTCTCAGCATCCTCGTCTATAAAATGGAGAGAGGGGTTGTAGAAATGAAACATAAGGTATGTAAAATATCTAGTCCAATGCCCGTTAGAACATACCTAATAAGATACACTCATGGCACCAACTTTCTTTCATGGTTCTCCCTTCAAGCATTTTATATATTCCCTTTTAATGCGTACTTACTACATTGTAAAGGCTGTAAAAATTGGCTTGCAAAATAGCGTAAGATCACATGATGGCAAACATCATTGCTTTCCTCCAAAAAGCATGGGCTAGAGAACCTAGTGTGGCAGCATATCAGCTGTGCTTCCCATCCAGAGGTAAGGCTGGGCCCAGCCAGAAGGGAAAGGCAGAAATTTACTCTAATTAACACCAATCCTTCTTTTTGACTACCTCCCAAGAACTTAGTCTCCACTACCAACTGGGCAGTACCTTCCAGGCCTTTCACACACACACACACACACATACACAGACACAGACAGAGAGAGAGAGAGAGAGACCTATATTTTATTTATCCCCCTCTTTTCTTCACATAGGTAGGAGTGTGTGGTACAATGGGTAGAAATGGCTTGAGCTTTGAGGCCAGACACAGTGGTGATTTCCCAATGGAAATTGGTTCAAATTGACCCAAATTTGCTAAGGCTTCTAACCCCAGTCATTTCTACCTTCTCTGCCAAGGTCAAGGCATGTACACTGTCTCACCTAAACCTCATAAAACAACCCTGTCCAGACTCTCCACGCCACAGCAACTCTCCTCTGTTGATCTCTCATTGGCAGCCATAATGATTTATGTCCAAATTTTACCCACCTCCTCCCCGACTGAACGACAACTCTGTGAGTAAGGGAGCTATGGACATTAATTATTACTGCTACTATCACTGTTATGACAGCTTGCCTTTATTAAGGCATGCCAAGGGCTATGGATATGTTAGATCATTTTCTTTCTCACAACAATCCTGTAAACTATTATTTTTCCAATTTTACAAATAAGAAAACTAAGACTCAGAGAGCTTGGGTAACCTGTCCAAGGCCATAAGGCTCCCATATAGAACCTGAAATCTGGGATTTCAAACAGGTTAGTTCATTCATTCATATACACATCGATTCATTCCCTCAACATTCAAAATAGTTATTGAGTGTATTCACTGTGCCAAGAACCGGTGAAGGTAGGTATTGGTTATCAACAAACAAGATGGATGCTATTCCTGTCATAGAGGGATTTGTCTTCAGTCTGATTCCAAATCCTGTTTATTTGCCTCTACATGTATCATTTCCCAAATCAGGGATCAAACAGTCATCCCAGTTAGTACAGTGTACCTTAACCTGGAGAAGGACTGACAACCTAACTTACTGGAGACTATAGCCTGATATACCCTGCCATCACCCTTCACAAGCAAAAGGAAAAACTTCTAAATAGTTCTAGAAAATTCCGACTCTATTCTAGAAGTACAACTCTAGAAGCCTAGGACCTCAATTTGAACATGGCGCTAATGTGGAAGTCCATGAGTGTCTGTCACTCATGGCTGGCCACACCCCCTATTCTTGCACAGGTGCCCTCTCTGCCTGAGGGAAGTATTTCTAACAGATATTTCAGTTCACTTCCTTGTCAGGCTGGCCTTGCCTCGCTTCTAGGATTGTTTCTCTATCTGTCTCCTACACATAGCCAGGACACACAGGTAGGTTCCTACTTAGTATTTTAGTATGATTTCAGAAGCACTGAGAAGCTAATGGTACCATCTCCTTCACCAGGGCTACTGCACTGCCCATCTCCCGGGGCACAGACCACAAGATGTGACAAGTGCCCCTGGGAGAAGAGGCTCTATCTCTCCTTTCCCACAATACACTATTAATTCCTTACATGCTCCCAAATGCCCCCACATACACCAGCCTTTCCTTCTGCATTTAGAAAATTTTAAAAGCAAATACCCTTCTAAAAGATCATATTCACACCAAGAGTCAAATCTTTTCCTGATGATATTTGGGGGTGGGAGTGGAAGGGGAATGAGGGTAGAACACTTTGTGGCAGCCACAATTGAAGGAGAATTTGGAACATAGAATAAAAGTACTGAGGCCACCAGGGACAGATATTGCCCACGTCTGACCCCCTATACCAAACTTGGGCCTGGTTTTCAAAGTCACAAATACTTCAAACCAAGGACAAAATAGCTTGAAATATAAGACACTGCTTTCTTTCCCTGTTTTTCACTTGTAACATTTCCCCACAGATAAAATTCTGACATGCTTTAGAGGGAAAAAAAATGATTTTTATAGTGCCAAACTCTCATCTATTTTCTAGTTCTCAGAAGACTGATTGTAATATGTTCACATGCATTATCATTTTAAGGGGACAACTCAAGTTTCAGAAGAGAGGCATTCCTTGGTCATGTTCATAAGAAAATACAGCCTGTCTTCCACGAATAAGATGGGTTTCATTTAACATTCATTAAAGTGTGACTTGCTTTCAGCTCATAAATCTTGAAAACAGATTCTGGCCCCCAGTGCACTGTTTTCGTTGGCTAAGTCACTTTTTCTTTCCCCGACACTTTATAGTTTGTGTTTAAATATGAGACACAGCTAGTTTTGCCAGCTGGGGTTTCTGGTTTGACTTTACAAGAAAACACTGAACAAGAGCCTCAAAGACTTACAACAGGTGTTCTATTTTCATCTCATGGTGAAATAGTACATTGTGTAATAATGAAAAGGGAGTGCAAAAGGTAAGAATGAAATATCCAGCCCAGCAGGACAGAAGATCTGAGATTTGGCTGGTTGGAAGTTTCAGAGCAGCTGTCATATTTGAAAGGCTAGGTGCACCTCTCTATAAATGTGCTTAGCCCATCTACGCCTTTTAAAGAAATCACCAGTGTTAATGACATAAACTTGATAAAGAACATTCAAACTCGAATTGCTGACAGAGTGTGTCTGACAAAGTTTTGGGGGTGATGGTGGCAAGAGAATGGTCATTTTTAACAGAAAGATTATTTTGAAGATGCAGTACCCATTTTTCTGTCTGATCATATGACAGGTATGGACTAACAACACTCTCTATGGCCTAATAACCAACCAAATCAAGTTTCTATCAAGCCAGAAGAGGCAGGACAGCCAAGAAATTTAGCATAAAGGACACTCTACTGTGAGAGGTAGCCTTGACTTAACATGTGAGTAATGACTTCCCTATATTGGGCTTAACTTCCAGATAGCTCTTTAAGGGAAATAATCAAAATAAGAATGATGATGACAATGGTAGCTAAGATTTATCAACTGCTTAATGCACTTGACTTACAGAAATTCACTTAATCCTGACAACATCCTAGATGCAGGTACATTGATTATCCCTATTATACAGATGAGGAAACCAAAGTCTGGGAAGTTAAATTACTGGCTCATGGTCACACAATTAGCAAGAAGCAAGCCAGGATGAAACAGCTGAAGAGGAAAGTTTTGAACGAGCTCATAACTACACATCATCATGAACATCATCTAGCCTCTTGTTAATATTCTCTGTTGTCAGGTATCAGGAAACATAAAACCTCAACCAATCTTCATACACAATGTAGTGATATAAGAAGATTTGGTAATCCAGGGACTCTCAAAGATCTTCAGAAACGTTTAACCTACTTCAAAAATTTAAATTACTCTGACCACGCTATCCCTCATTACAGAAAGTGCTTAATAAACTTCTGTATGCTCCTATTACTTTTTTTCTGCTCTAAGTGTATTACTCATGTAATCCTCACATATATTCAGTGAGGTGGGTACCATTATGATTCCCCTTTACATATGTGAAACTAAGAAAAGGAGAGGCTAAATAATGTCCCAAGTTTAGACAGTTGATACGTGGTTTTCCTAGGATTCTAACTTGGACTCAGAACTCAAGGAAGAATACATCTGTTGTGTTCATTGTTCAACCACATACCTGAAACATCCATTGTTCAGCGATACTAGTTTCTTAATAATATTTGTCAAACTGGATTAATATTATTATCAGACATCAATGTGAGGACTGAAAGACTCTTGTTTCCCTGATTACACGTAAATCTTCATCCCTTTTGGTAGATATCTTTGGGAGCTACAATATCTCAAACCAATGCACAATTCCAAGGGGAAAAAATGCTATGTTCCTAACTAGTAGGCTTTTATTCTCTCTCTGCCTACTGAAAAAGCCTACTTGTTTTTTCAAGGTCTAGTGTTTTCTTCTCTGGAAGATTTCTCTGATGACTGCAACAAACTTAGTTATTTTCTCCTATGTGCTCTATAACCAGAGATCTTTACATTTAAATGTGCATCCAGGCTGGGTACAATGGCCCACATCTGTAATCCCAGCACTTTGGGAGGCTGAGTTAGCTGAATCACTTGAGCCCAGGAGCTCAACAAGCCTGGGCAATATGGTGAAATCCCATCTCTACAAAAAATACAGTGATTAGCTGGGCATGGTGGTGCACACCCATCATCCCAGCTACTAGGGAGGCTGAGGTGGGACGATTGCTTGAGCCCTGAGGTCTTGGCTATATTGGGTTATGATCATGCCACTTGCACTCTAGCCTGGGCAACAGAGCAAGACCCTATCTCAAAAAAGAGGTGCATCCAAGCCACCTGGGTGGGGATCTTTTTAAAAGACAGATTCTGATTCTATAGGCCTGGGATGGAGCCTGAGATTCTATATTTTTAACACACTGATGCCGGTGTTCTTGGCCTTGCACCGCACTTTGAGGAGAGCAAAGCTCTATATCACATCACCGTGTATGAGGGTCAGTTGAGGTCCTCACTTGCCTTGCTATGCTGTGAGTTCCTCGTGGGCAACAGCTCTTTCTTACTCTTCTTTATATCTAAAATTCTACTTCAATTATTTTGAAGCATTCTTGAAATAAAAGGAATCTGTTGGCTTCTCGCCAACATCCTGTGGAATCTGGAGAACCAATTTCACTATCCTGCTGGAGGCTTGGAGAACTTGAAAAACTTGCCCAGAATTAGCAGGTTATCCCAAGCTCTTGCCAATGGTCAGATTTGTAGATATTATCTGCTCCAGTTCTGCCTTATGAGCCTAGCATCATTCTTTGCCACTAGTGCACTCCCAGGGGACTCTGGGGAAATGGGCATGTGTGGACATCTTAGGTGGTGACAGTGGCTGGGGAGTGCCTGGCAGTTAGTGAGCAGGACCTACGATACTACTGTGCAGGACAGCCCAGCACAACAATTATTTTGCCCAAAACACCAGGAAAGGAAACTCACAGAAGATAAGACTATGCCCCAATCTCAGGCTTGAATTTTCCAGCAGCAGAGAAGCAGCTCGGCTAGTGGTTAAGAGCCTGGACTGAGATCCAGGACCCACCCCTATCAGCTCAATGACCATGAACAGGTGACTTCACCCCTTTTCTGTTCCTTCCTCTGCAAAATGAAGATGTTAAAGAGTAAAGTTATTTCACCAGCTGGTGGGAAGGTTTAAAGAAGAAATTGCATCTAAAGTACACAATGACTTCTCGGTAACTACAACACATCTTATTGTCGATATCACATTTTTTTGTTTTGTGTGTTGCTCATTTCAAACATAGTAATAATTGGAAATGGTCAAATTATTGGTCCTTTCCACATAAACTAGGGAAAAGCCATTCTGTCAAAGCCAGCCTGACTGGAGAGGTAATGTTTGCCTCCAGAGTCTGTTTCGGCTGTTTCTCCTTCCCGGACCCACCACCTCCTTCCTCAAGCACCACTTTCCTTCCTTCTCTGGCTACCCAGGAGCATCATTTCAGCCCCAAATGGGGTAGAAGTAGGCGTAGGGTGGGGTTTGACCTCCCAGAGCTAAGTGCTCTGGTTTTCTTCTCTTCCTTTGACAAAACTCGCCCAGTATATTCCTCTAAAACTGCTGCTACAAAATCATAATACCCTCTTAGGAAACTTATTTGTATTTTGGCAGGAGCCCTATACAGATACAATCTCTCACCCAAAGAAAAAACTCAAATGGGGAGAGGTGGAATGGGGAAGGGGTTACTCACTAATGTATGAGCCCTTTTTCTGGAAAGTTCTTTCCTCCTTAGACATCTGATGAACTTCTATGCATAATTTAGTATAAACTTCAGACACGATGTCCTCTGTGAAGTTTTCACACCTCCAGCCCCCACCCTTGCCCTGTCAAAGCTAGCAGATCCTCCTCTGTGATCCCATCCCAAGCAGCACATGACTCCACTGCATTACGTTGTAGTTCTTCACTTTCCCATGTGACAAAGTATCCATTCACCCCATCCCTTTTAAGGTTCTTTCTCTGACAAATCTGGGGAAATGCGGAGGAGGTTGCCTGCCTTGAGTCAACACAGGCTGCACCCAGCTTCCACACCCATACTCATTCCCAGTAGTCTTTGAGACGCAGGGTGAGAGTCCCCAGTTCCTGCTGCTTTGTTATGCAGAGCCAAAAGCTTTCTCTCAATCTCCTTCTCTCCTTCCAGACCACAGACCCAGCCACCGAGGAGGGGAGACCCACTACTCAAAAAGGAGTAGTTCAAGTTTAATTTTTAAGTCCAAGAGCCATCACACCTGGGTAACTCATGCCGGTCTCCCAGTATGTGAAATGGTGAGGATCGGGTTTTTCCAATAGCAATTTTTCCCTTCCTTTTGACCTTACTTGTCTAATCTCCAGTTCTGAACCGTCCATAGTTCTTTCACTCAAACTAAGCCAGGAGTGGCTTGAAGGCAGGGATTGTGCCATATTCATCTCTACATCTCTAGGAACTAATAGGATTCCTGGCACAAAAGTGAGAAGGAAGAAACCTTGGGCATAGAGCCCTTTTCATCACCCTCCTAGCCACACCTCTTTGGCAACCAGTCTCCCCAAGTGTGGGTAATTCCAGCCTGCGCGGAACTTCTACTTGCCAGGGTCTGAGGCCATCTGAGAGATGAACTGAGCCAATTGAGACAGAAACACATTAAACAGGCCTTGACTTTTTACCACACTTGGATAATTACCTTTAAAGATTGATTTTACTCTTTTTACTTTGTCCAAAATGTATATATCATTAAATTCTTATGATTTGACCATATTTACAACAGTGACATTTGCAGTTATAATCTTGAGTTCCTCTCTACCAACAATGGAGCAAGTTTTGGTATTATAACTTACAAATAGCCTATTTGCTCGAGATAATTATGCTGGCTATTTAAAATAAATGAAGATGACTTGGGAATTATGATCGGGAAGAAGGATTCAGTCTTTAGTTCAATTTAATCAGCAAATATACATCTCTGTATTTTTAAAAGAGCAAGATATAAAAATATAACAATTTTCACTGAGTGTTTTTATCTCAAATATTGTTGATATTTTTAATCTGGATTTCCACTTAACTTCCAGTCTCTATTAGGCAGACTCCTCTAGTGAAGAGCTTTGGAATCAGGCAGAACTAGGTTCAAGTCCTGGTCCTACCACCTCCTCCATATGTGAACTTAGACACAGGGGTCACCCAGTACAGAGTTCTGGGTCATGCCAACTGGCAAAATTCTGGTTTAGTAAGTCTTAGATGGGGCCTGGAAATCTATTTTTCTAACTTTCAATTTTGAAATGCACTTACACTTAAAGCTGCACATGGCAAGACCCAATCTGATATCCTTCAGCTGGGTCCCCACCCAAATGTCATCTTGAATAGTAGTTACCATAATCCCCACATGTCATGGGAGGGACCAGGTGGAGATAATAGAATTTTGGGGGCAGTTTACCACATGATTCTCTTGACAATGAGTCAGTTCTCACAAAATCTGATGATTTTATAAGGGGCTTCTCCCTTCAATGGACACTCATTTCCTTTCCTGCCACCCTGTGACTAGGTGCCTTCTGCCATGATTGTAAGTTTCCTGAGGCACCCCCCAGTCATGAGTCAATTAAACCTCTTTCCTTTATAAGTTACCCGTCTCAGGGATGTCTTTATTAGCAGCATGAGAATGGACTAATACACATCTCTACAAAAATTTTAAAAATTAGCTGAGCTTGGTGGTATGCACCTGTTCCAGCTACCCAGCTACCCAGGAGGCTGAAACAGGAGGATCGCTTGAGCCCAGTAGTTTAAGGCTACTGTGAGTTAAGTCATGCACTCCAGCCTGGGTGACAGAGCAAGACCTCGTCTCAAAAAAAAAAAGGAAAAAAAATGTGTTGCAGAAATAGTACAGTTTCCATATATCCTTTACCTAGCTTCTTTTAATGTCACAATTATCAAAGATAAAAAATTAACATTGGCTCAATGCTATACCTACTTGGACCTACCTGGAATGATACTTATTCAATTTTCACCAGTTTTTCCACTAAAATCTTTGTTCTCTTACAGGATTCCACATTACATTTTGTCATCATGTCCCCTTAGTCTCCACCAAACTATGACAGTTTCTTAGTCTTCCCTTGACTTTCATGACCTAGTCACTTTTGAAGATGAGTGGTAAAAATTTTATAGAATGTTGCTCAATTCATGCCTGTCTGATGTTTCCTCAAGACGAGATTGATATTTTACATTTTTAGCAAGAATCCCATCAAAGTGAAGTGCCTTTCTCAGTGCATCGTATTGGGGGTATGAGATATCATTATATCTCATTACTGGTGAGGTTAACCTGGATCACTTAATTAAGGTGGTGTCTGCTGGGTTTTTCCACTGGCAAGTTAGTATTTTTCCATTTGTTATTAATAACCTTGAGGGAGATAGTCTGAGAGAGTAAATATTGTGTTTCTCCTCAAACTTCCATATATTGATGTCTGCAACAATTATTAATGGGGTATTCTAATGGTGAGTTTCTATATCCTTCCTTCTTCCTTTATTAGTTAGAATTTTCAAGCAAGACTTCTGTAAGAAAAAGTTGTGCCTTCTCTTCAACTTTATTTTTTCAGTTACTTATCAATATCAGTATGGACTCATGGATATTTATTTTATCCTAAGTTTTAATTCAATGCTATCATTATTTTATTGTTCAAGATAATCTAATTTTTAAAGAGATAAGGTCTTGTTCTACCACCCAGGCTGGAGTACAGTGGTACAATTCTGGCTCACTGCAGCCTTGAACTCCTGAGCTCACATGATCCTCCCATCTCAACCTCCTGAGTAGCTGGGACCACAAGTATGTACTACCATGCTTGGCATATATATATATACACACACACACACACACACACACACATACACGCATAGACATATATACATACATATATGTGTGTGTGTGTGTGTGTGTGTGTGTGTGTATATATATATATATATATATATATATATATATATGTAGAGATGGGTCTCACTTTGTTGTCTGAGCTGGTCTTGAACTCCTGGTTTCAAGTGATCCTCCCACCTTGACTTCCCAGTGTTGGGATTATAGGCATGAGCCACAGCACCTGGCCTTGGATAATCTAACTTTTTTAAGCTAGTTAAGGAAATTGTTGACTTAGTCTCTGTAACTGTTTTCTCATCTGTAAGATGAAAACAATAACAAATATTTCTCTTAAAGTGTTAGGGTAAAGACTAACAGCATCATGTGTGTAAAGCTCTCAGCTCATCACTTACTATAGAGTAGATTTTCAGTATATATTACCATATTGTCACCACAGTTATTAAGTAAATACACATGTTAGATACAGAGAGCAGCTTCCAGCATAGTGTAGTCTGGTCAGTCATGGAGTAGATCTTAGGAAAACAAATAACTGAATAATTCAATTTTGGAGTAAGAAGAGCAGAACTAGCTCTGCTACTAACTAGCCACTAATGTTAGACAAATCACCTCTCCATCTGAAACTCAGTTTCCTCACAGATAGACATGGGAGGGCCTTTCCAATTCTAACATTGTGTGATCCTAAACTATTTCAGATATATGGAAAAACTTGGTAACTTACACAAAGTGACAAAACAGATCAATGATGCTTCTACAATGACTTGGAGAAGAGACTAATATCCATGAAAACATAACCCATGTTTTTGCTGCCAATGTAGAAACAGCAATGACAAGAGCAGGAAAATGATACGTGTGGCTTTATTATTGTCCAGTTCCCGCTCCATCTCCTGGTAAAATCCACATTATTTCCCTACCTTTGAGTTTTACATGTGGCATTTTTTTAAGTATTCCTATCAATGGCAAATAAGCAACTTCTTTTAACACTACTGGCAATTACATAATTGTGTTTTTAAATTCACGGAAAAAAATGAAAATGGTTTAAAATGAAACACATTATGATGTTCATCTGTGTTGTTATGTATCACCAGGGTCTAAGACAGTGCCTAGCATTTACTATGAGATCAAAACATATTTTTTGATTAAACAAATGAATCAAGAATGAACACATGAATGGCCGTAGATATTACAAAAGAGAGAAAAGTATATCATAAGATAACAATATGATCACTGCAGTGGAGTGGTGGAGTAGTGCCTGTGTTGGTGAGAAGATGAAAGATTGTTCCTCATGTCTCACAGATTAAAAGGGAATCATCCCGGAGCTGGGTTGAAGTAGGAGCTGCTACCACTCCTCCCTCTCCAACTTCCTCCTCTGAAAAAATGCCCTTTAACATTGACACTGAACCTCTCATGGTGAGCAAAAGCTGCTGGCCCAAGGCCCTGGCCTCTGTCACAGGCTATGAGCCTCACTCAGGTTCCACATTTAGTGTGACACAGATGTTCTTCCTCCTAAAGTTAAGGACATGGACTTAAACAATTCATAAGCACCTCCAAAAATAACTTCTATGTGCTCTGTAAATACCACCTCCAGACATACACCATAATTAAATTCCTGCCTCATTTATTTTCCCGACATCTGCTCTTCAACTGACCAAACTGTTTTCCGTAAGCATTTCACCTCTCTTCTGGGGAAACGCTGGCTACAGCAACCACACTGGGGAGCTGCCTTACACAGAAGACCAACATATAACAAAGTCCTTGTGCTGCTTAGTGACATTCCTTGGATAAGGTCCAAGAGGGGCAGGCATTTCACTAAATTGTACTCTACAGTGAATAGCATTATAGCACAGTGGATGTTTCCAGGGTAATCCCCACCATGTTGTCTTTGTTTTCTAATTAGGTTTTCTTACATTAAGCTTATAATGCCTCCTACAGACTGTGGGCACCAGATCACAGAGGCAGCCAGACCTGTGATATAAGGAAACACAGAAAGTGGCTGTGGATCAAACATGAGCTTCAAAGAGTGACGGTCCTCCTCCATCCCTTATGAAACTACCATAACTGAAGTCTTTCATCCTGGTGGCTCCCAAGCCTAAGCCAGTGCTTTTTTTTTTTTTTTTTTTTTTTTTTACACAGTCTCGCTCTGTTGCCCAGACTGAAGTGCAGTGGTGTGATCTTGGCTCACTGCAACCTCTGCCTTCCAGGTTCAAATGATTCTTCTGTCTCACCCTCCTGAGAGAGTAGCTGGGATTACAGGTGTGCAATACCACACCAGCTGATTTTTGTATTTTTAGTAGAGATAGGATTTCACCATGTTGGCCAGGCTAGACTTGAACTCTTGACCTCAAATGATCCACTCGCCTTAGCCTCCCAAAGCGTTGGAATTACAAGTGTGAGCCACCACACTCAGCCCTAGGCCAGTGTTCTTAAGAAGAAAACTGAGGTCAGCGTGGTGGCTCACACTTGTAATCTCAGCACTTAGAGAGACTGAGGCAGGAGGATTGCTTCAGGCCAGCTTGGGCACATAGTGAGACCTCATCACTACTAAAAATTATAAAAATATTAGCCGGCGTGATCCCAGTTACTCAGGAGGCTGAAGTAGGAGGATCACTCGAGCTGAGAGGTTGGAGCTACTGCGAGCTATGATCCCGCTACTAAAGTCCAACCTGGGTGACAAAGCAAGACCCTGTCTCAAAAAAAAAAAAAAAAGAAAACTCTGAGACCTTGAACCCATTACTGCTAATGAACCCAAGAACTTTTCATTTAAAAAGTGGTTGCCAAGGGCACTCCAAGGTCATCAGGCAAATGAAATAAGAGAAAGCTTGATAAAGAAGAAAGAGAACTTGGCTTTGGAGTTAGACCATTTAATTCCTTATTGTAGCCATTTCTAACTACATGATCATGATTAGTTACTTATGTGCTCTGAAATGCAGTGGCCTCCATTACAAAATGGAGCCAATAAGAATAAGTATCCCCTGGTGTTGTATTTAATAAGATAATGGACTCAAAAGCGCCTGGCACAAAACAGGGGTGTAATAAATGTTAATTTCCTTCCCTTCTTTCACAAACCTGCCTGAGCCAATCAAGGAAGGGAAGGAAGGCAAGGAAGTAAAAATGTTTAAGAATTATGTTTTAAGTCCCATTTCCACTCAGCTTCCTTTCCTAGCTCAGCAGAGAACATGTCAGACTAAAGAAGATCAAAGAATCTTTGGGGTGAGTTGCAATGATGAAGAAATATGCTAAAACGGCCTGTATGTTCTCAAAGTAAGAAGCCAAGAGGAGGATGTTCAGGACCTGTAAAAGGATCATTTTTCACTCCCAAGTTCTGCAGATTTTATAACTTGTTGGACTATTTCCAGGGAAATTAGAGAGAGGGGATAGTAAGAGGTGGCAGGGTGGAGGTGGGGGGAGGATTCCTATATTCCCATCATAGATCATTTAACTCTATGTGTAGCTCAGGAACCCCAGAACACAGGAGAGAGACAGAGCACTGAAAGTTCATGCTTATTTTCCCTCTTCACCCTCATTACTATAAACATGTGTCTTAGCAGGAGTATTATTAGTTCATGACACACTAGACATGGATAAGCATTTCTGTGGAATTTTAGGGTGGGGAGAGGACAGATATATACCACTCTAGCCCAAAGTCATCCTGTGGTCGCTACTTCATACAAGTGAATTACATAGTGCCACTGGCAGAAGATGGAAATGATATTGCTTTAGAAAATAACAACCTTGCATACATAGATGGTAAGAAAAGCAAGGAAATGACTACTGCAAAAATCAGGGTAGTGGATACCTCAAGACAGGAGGACGGAGGTATGGTCTAGAAGGTAAACAAAGGCGGGACGTCTGAGCTGGTCATGTTCCACTTCTTGATGGAGGGTGTTCATTTTGTAATTACTCATTGTACTATACATTTATGTCTTCTGTTTGTAAATTTTATTTCATAATTTTTTAAAGGTTTAAAAAAAGAAAATAATAACCTCTCTTCATTGAGAAAATAATACTTTGCTGTAGATCTCAGCTCTGGGTATTGCAACATTAGCTTCCTCAGCTGATGTTCTTGTTCCTCCCATAGACTTTTATTCTTGAAGAAGAGAAGGGTAGAATTTTTTTTTTTTTTTTTTTTTGAGGCAGAGTCTCACTCTATCGCCCAGACTGGAGTCCAGTGGCACAATGTCAACTCACTGCAAACTCTGCCTCCTTGATTCAAGAAATTCTCCTGCCTCAGCCTCCCGAGTAGCTGGGATTACAAGTACCCACCACCATACCTGGCTGACTTTTGTATTTTTAGTAGAGATGGGATTTCACCATGTTGCTGGTCTCGAGCCCCTGACCTCTAGTGATCCGCCCACCTCAGCTTCATAAAGTGCTAGGATTATAGGCATGAGCCATCATGCCTAGTTAGGAGGGTAGATTTTTGAGGAGCCACAAGTAGTCTGCTGTTAATACTCCTGTATAGATAACATACCAGGGAATGTTTTAATACAGGAATATGCTCGAGGTATAAACACACAAACTACATAGACACACACACACACACACACACACACACACACAATTTTTTTTTTTTTTTTTTTTTAACAGAGACAGGGTCTTGTTACGTTGCCCAGGCTGGTCTCAAGCTCCTTGCTCGAAGCAATCCTCGCACCTGGCCTTCCAAAATGCTGGGATTATAGATGTGAGGCGCTGCACCCAGCCTTTTGGGGTATATTTCAAAGAGTTCAATTACTCTTGAGTCAGAACTCAGTTAAGCTCTACAAGCTACCAAAATGTTCTCCAAGGGGTAGGCAACATTCACAAATCGGAGTCATCAGATGCAAAGAAAGGGAATACAAATGGGCTTATGAAGTCATTGGAAAAAATACACAGTTTTTAAGGAGATATTAAGAACTCAGTTCCTCCTCCAATTCAGGGCATAGCAAAGCCTCAGGGCCTCTATGTGAAGAAAATCCCTCCTGTGTTTGGCATCTGAGTGACTCACCCAGAAAACCATCCACTGCGTGCAGCAAAGCGGAAATGAATCATGGAAGATTCTGACCTTTGCACTTGTCATCCCTGCACAGGGAAACCACCCACAGACAGTCTCAGCAGAACTGGAAACAGGGCAGTCAAACAAAGCACACACAGAAATGATGCAAATTCATTGGCAGGGGAGAGCAAGGGAATCAGGGCAAGAGAACGCAGCTCAGGGGTTGCACATACAGGATAAACATTGATTTTAGGATACAGAAAACTTAGCAGTTGAAAAGGCATTGAGGATGATTTGGCAGTGCCCACTGACCTGTTGTTTTAAGCAGGAATCTGAACCCTTACCCCACTGGCTGGGGTGGGGGTGGAGTGGAATGGCATGGAAGAGAACAATGACCTTTGAATCTCCATCTTATATTTGGTATTCGGAGAATTTGCTTGGCTTGCGTTAGAGGAAGTAGACCACACTAATGCCAGTATGAAAGTTGGAATGGATTTGATAGAGTCATATTTAAGAAGATGAAAGCCCAATGGCTGCATTCTGAAAAGGCTGTGAGTTTACAATAATTGGTCCAAGAGTGCTAACACCATCTGAAGAATATCTGCCGCCATAGTCTAATACTTCAGGTTGTGATTTGTGTTAAACAAAATCAGAATACCTTTAAAATGTTAATTTGAAAGCTAAATATAGTTCGAGTAGAAAGCAAACACCAAGAGAGGACAGGAGGACAAACCTCAAACTGCCTACATTACTGAATATAAGTGCATCACGACTGTTTGCTGAGGGGCGATTGCTCTCAGCTTGTCTGCTCACCCATCAATGGTGAGGAGAAGATGTGACTACCTGCTGAGTTGCAGAGTTCAGAGGCATTTCCCTTCACCCCAAGGTGAATTTTAAATGCAATTTCTCTTCTCACATGGGTCTACAAATAGTAGTACAGTTTCCTAAATATCTTTTTAAAAAAGAATATACCATCCCTCAAAAAACATCACCCAGTACTTTGCCCTCAGGATAAACTTGGCTAGGAAACCTTGTCCCTGGAAAGTTGGAAGACTGGGAATTACGCACTCATATGCCACACAGTTTAATACGGAGCTGTCTTCTGTGCTTGGTAACTCAGGCTGACAGAAGACATTGGATACTGGATGATGTTCTGGCCACAGCTCAAGAAGGAAGATTTGGGGCTGATCTTAGAATCTTCCCTCTCTCTTCCATCCCACTTCTCACTCTGGCTACCTTCTTCTTCTCTGTTCTTACCCACTTCAACATCACTTTATTAAAATAGAGAAAGGAGATTAGTCATTTCCACGTAGAAAGGCATTTATTCCTCCGCACCCTGTCATTGCCCTCAGCATTTACCAATGGAAATGGAAGTGATTCAGTCTTCTCTCACAGCACAGAATTACAGTGTGAGCCTTTGCACACTGTTAACTGATTTACATACAATCGGTATCAGGGAGTACTAGTATTATCTTTCCACTCCCTTATGAAGTCCCATCCCCACTTCTCTCAGTAAATGCAACTAATAAATGAGTATCTTTCCACAATAATAATTTTTTAAAATAGCTAACATCTATTTGATATTTACTGTATGCCAGGTACACTGCTAATTTTTTTTACACACATTAATCCTTTTAATCTTCATAGTAACCATATTAGATTGGTACTATTTGCATCCCCACTTTAGATGGGAAATGATGAGTTTAGGGAGATTATGTAACTTGCCCAAAATCAAGCCAAAAGGAAAGGAGCTGTGATTTAAGCCCAGAGCTGTTCACCTCCAGAATCTGAGCTCCCAGTCACCACACGATAGGCCCTAGGAGGCTGAGGGAAGGACAAGAAGCAACTGAATTATATTTGTTGCTACAGTAATTCTGGTCACCTGTTCTTTATGTAATCAGCAGGCAGTAGAGGGGAAACATAACGAAGTCTTATTTCCATGAGGACATCTCAGCTGTCATCTGTGAATTTTCACTATTTCTTTCTTATGTGTAAGAAATAAGAAAGGAAGAAAGACAGCAGCAGAATCCCTAGCAGTTTGTAGCCTTATTTCCCTATTCCTGGATAATGGGGAATTTGACCTTTCTGAAAAGATGATCTTTCAAGCTTGACCAATAAAAGCCCCATCAGAAACACCTCATCAAGCACACATAGAAAGGGGCCAATTGAGTTCAACTCCTCATTGGGAATTCATCGTCTGTCCGACCTTCTGTTGGGAACAACATTTAAGATAAGATAAATCACTCTTTCCTCTTCTCCCGAGGTTTCAAACCTGAACTAACCTATCAACAATTTAGTGAGCATCTGTCCTGTGCATTGAGACCATCACGATTACTTTGTAGCAATCACAGAAGAATTAGACAATCTGTCTTTAATTAGTGCATGTTCCCCATAGCTTGGCATTTCGTAGCTAGTTTATTGCAGATGTAAAGTTGGTTTCTGGTTCAGGACCTCATTATGTTCAAGAAAATACATACATACATACATAGGTACATATATATAGATATATAGATATTTCTTTTTTAATCAGCAGCATAGAGATACAAGATTGCTTTAGGTTAATCGAAGTTCTGACTCTGGGAATAGAGAAAGGGTACCGCAGACAACCCAACTTTTAGATTTCAAATGAGTGTCATGGTCATTAGAATAATGTTCTAGGGAAACTAAAATCTTTAGGAAAAGAGAAATGAGTTCTATCGATTCTCTTTCACTGACTTAGTTTTAAACCCCAGAGTGTAGATAACAGGAAGAATTGTCTTCAACGATTCAGGTTTTGAAATTAGATCTAGTTCATATCCTGGTTCCCACGCTTCCTAGCCTAAGTTGAGCAAGTTATTTAACGCCTCTAAGCATTCATCTCCATCTATGAAATGGGTGGTATGAACCAAATGAATCTTCTGTTTAAAGCACTATCACCGTGCCTGGCACGGAGTAAGAGTTCGATACATGCAGCTTACAAACAAACAAACAAAAAGAGGGAGGGAAGGAAGGGAGGGAGGGAGGGAAGGAAAATAAAGAAAGATTCTCATTGTATTCTTCCAATTACCAATTTGCGAACTACAGATGCAAAGACAGGCTGGCCTACATGAGATAAAGCCTGGAAGCACAATAAAGATTCAACACAAAAATACTGGCTGCAAAGCGGATTTTGCTGTAAGGAAGGTCTATTTAGGGCCCAACCAAAGGAGCTCAGAGATTACTGAGGCACTCGTTTCCAGGGAAGTTTACCCATATCACATTCCCCATGGAAAACCTGTTGAGACACCAGTGGAGAAGGATTGAGAACTCGCCCTGAACTGAGCATTAGGTGGGAATTTGCCAAGATAATCAACAATAATTGGCATAAAAGAAAAAGGCTTTTGAAATCAGACTCAGCTAATTGGCAGAAAGAGAGGGTCAGACAAAGGGAGCCCAAGAACCATGTGAACTGTAGTCTGAGTTCGAGTGAACCCAGAGTCATTAAAAAACATGAACCAAGTAGCTCTCCCACATCCAAATCTCTGCATCAAATAACTTCTTTCCAAAATAAAGCTAGTGGGAAACTTGCAGGTGGAGTTTGACCATCTTGAAACAAAATATTAAAGGTAATTGTTATATATCCTATTCCAGTTGTCTGTCATGAACTTGGCATAGAGACGATCACCAAAACATGCCCAAATTAAGTTTCATTGTTAGGTATGTATAATTGATTTCTGAATGAAACTGAGAAACTCACAAGTAATATAATGAAGGCTTAAAAAAAAAATTCTCCATTCTGAGCCTTATGGCGTAGAGGAGGATAGAACATAAACGCAAAACCTCAGTACATAACAAGCCATCAGAAATAAAACAGGGGAGGGGAGGGGGAGAATAAATAGCAAAACAAAAAAAAAGCCAAAGAGAAAAATTGCCAAGTTCTCACAGAATCTACAGAGAATGAGAGAACGTAGAAGCTGACAGGAAGAGTCAAGAAGAAAACTGTGGGAAAATGCGAAAGCGCCTTGAGGAGGAGCCAAGTTTTAGTGGGTGGGAGAGATGAAATGATAACATCCGCAGGGCCAGCGCCTAACTCTGAAGGGAGGAAAGAGTCAGGAGTGGCCTTGGAGAAAAGAAGTCTCCTGGAGATGCGTGCTGAGGAAAAGCAGGTTCCTAGACATCCCGGCGATGAACATGACTGCAGTTGTGGACAATAGCAACAGCGCACATCATATAAAGGTCTTCGTTGGCCAGGTGCGGCAGCTCACACCTATAATCCCCGCACTTTAGGAGCTGAGGCAGATGAATTGCTTAAGCCCAGGAGTTTGAGACCAGGCAACATAGTGAGACGCCATCTCTATTAAATTAAATAAAAACAAAAAGATTTTTTCCACTCCTCCATGAAAAGACTTTTTTTCCTTCTGAGGTAATGTGTAGGGAGAGTAACTCCTAAATATTTTTTTCTTTTTCTTTGCTTTCATTGTTTGTTTTGTTTTGAGACAAGTTCTCACTCTGCTGGAGTGCAGCGGCACGATCACCGCTCACTGCTGCCTCTGCCTCCCAGGCTCAAGCCATCCTCCCACCTCAGCAAAGGTCAAGGTGAAAGGATCCCTGGCCACAGGTGCCTACCACCACAGCTGGCTAATTCTTTTATTTTTGTAGAGATGAGGTCTCCCTATGTTGCCCAGGCTAGTTTCAAACTCCTGGGATGAAGGATCCTGCCACCTTGACCTCTCAAAGTGCTGAGTTTACAGATGTGAGCCATGCCCAGGCACCATACATATTTTCTCACAGCTTTTCTGTTATGAAGGGAAGTGGCGAGAATGGGTTGACCTGGGCACACTACAAAAGACTGTGGGCAGATAACTGGGAGGTGGTGGCATTCAGTGACTCCACCAGGCCTTGGCAGTTGGAAGCATGGAGACGTGACCCTCAGTTCATCTCTTCCACCTGCCATCGGAGAGCTCTGACGGCCTGTCTTCCCTGGGATCTGAGAGCTCACCAAGCACTGGCAGCATCCCCTGGTTATCAGTTCCCAAAGACAGTCACAGACCTCCTTCAGGTACCCCAGAGCAGGGTGAAGAGCATCTCTTTCTTCCAAACAGCCTTTCTCACCCGTTCCTCACCATACTTTCATTTTCCCTTTCCATTTGGCTGAAAGGATGAAATTCCAGATTTCGCTATTCGAAAAGGCATATGGAACTGCCAACTTGTTTCCACTTGGACACGATGTCAGATAGACATCTAAGACTTAACACATCAAAAATGAGTTTATGATCTTTCCCTATCCCCCCTCGAAAAAATCTTGCTGCACTTGAAGTTTCCTCCTTTCACTTAATGCCAACGTCATCCCTCCTCGGACTCTTCTCTTTTGCTTATGCCCCATGTCCAGTCCATGCACAAATGCTGTTGGTTTACCTTCAGAATATACGAGGCCCCGAGCACTCCTCACCACCTCCATCGCCTCTCACCTGGGCTTTTGCAGTCACCTCCCAACTGGTCTCCCTGCTTCTGCTCCTGTTCGCTGACACACAGCGCAGCCACCTGGTCCTCTTAAACTTCAAGAGCAGTCATAACACATCCCTGCTCTCCAACTCTCCTGTGATGTCCAGTCTCAGTTGGAGTAAAAGCTAAAGTCCTCACAGTGGCCTTAAGGACCCTTTCCATTCATTCTGGTGCCCAGGAGCTCTCCCTCTTCCTCATTTCCACTCCAGTCACGGGACTCCTTTCACACTTTCAAACCTGCTAGGTAGGCTGGGCACAGTGGCTCAGGCCTGTAATCCCAGGATTTGGGAAGGCCGAGGCAGGCAGATTACCTGAGGTCAGGAGTTCAAGACCAGCCTGGCCAACATTGTGAAACCCCGTCTCTACTAAAAATACAAAAATTAGCCAGGCATGGTGGTGGGCACCTGTAATCCCAGCTACTGGGAGGCTGAGACAGGAGAGTAACTTTTACGAAGGAGCTGGAGGTTGCAGTGAGCCAAGATAGCACCACTGCACTGTAGACTGGAGGATGAAGCAAGACTCCATCTCAAAAACCAAACAAACAAAAAAACAAACCTGATAAGTATACCCAGTGTTATCAGATTTAGCCAGATTTAGGCAATAAAAATACAGGTCATTTTGTAAGTTTTTGACATAAGTGTGTCCCAAATATGGCATGGCACATATTTGTATTTTAAAAAACAGGCTCATGCCTCTAATCCCAGCACTTTTGGAGGCCAAGGGAGGAGGATCACTTGAGGCCAGGAGTTTGAACCAGTCTGGACAACAAAGCAAGAACTCATCTCTATAAAAACAATAATAAATTAGCCCAGAACAACAGCACATGCCTATAGTCTCAATTACCTGGGAGGCTGAGGCAGGAGGATTGCTTGGGTCCAGGAGTTGGAAGCTGCGGTAAACTATGAGCGTGTCACTGTACTCTAGCCTGGGTGACAGAGCAAGCCTCCATCTCTAAATATATGTGTGTGTGTGCATGTGCACATGTGTGTGTGTGTCTGTGTGTGTGTGTGCGTGCATGGGTGTGTGTACGTGTGATCTGAAATGCATATTTAACTGGGCATCGTGTATTTCATCCAGCAAGCCCCAGTCTCCCGCTGACCTCTGGCTCTTTGCACCGCTTTTTCCTGCTGCCTGGAACACCCTTCCTCTGATACCCGTGTGGTTTGCTCTCTTACCTACTTCAATCCTTCGCTCAAATGTCACCTTCTAGGTGAGGCTGGCTCTAGTCACATGAACAATTATAATCTGGTGCTTCCTATCCCCTTTCTCTGCTTTTTCTCTCATAATTTATTAACTTGTTGTTGGTCTCCATAAACCCAGGTTAACTTCTGAAGAACGGAATGGTTTTGTTGTTCTGCCTTGCTCACTGCTGTATCTTCAGCACCCAGAGCAATACTGACACCTGGGAGGTCATCAGTGAGTGTTTGTTGAATGAATGAATGAACGAATGAACATCACAAAGCTATTGATAATAAATGGCCAACAACGAATTGTCACTGCTTTAAAGATTTTTATACTCTACCCTCCATTCATTTTGTGGCAACAACAAAAAAAACCCAACTCCTTCCAACAGAGCAACCCCAGAATAAATCACCTTTCTTGGCTATCCACAAAAGAGATTTTCTCATTTGATATTGATTTTAAATAAAACCACCAACTTCGCAAACTGCATATCATGAATTGGCTTACTTTGCTTAGTGCTTTAGTTTACAAAATATTTTTACCACATCAACCCCTGTCGAAGGCCTTAGATGCAATAGAACTAGATTCAATAGAACTTAGATGCAATAGAACTAAATTCAAGTTTCACAATGGAAACATTTGGATTCCATGATAATAATTACATTTGCAAAAACAGTAATACCCAACCCAAAATAATTCAGCACAATGCACACCATACTCACCTTGCCGAAAATGTCCTTTTTAGAATCCAGCTGAAATTGCTGATGTTGTCATAACTTGTGAAAATACATTGGCAGAATATACTTTGATTCTGTATGTGTATATGTGTGTTTATTGTGTGCGTAGCTTTAAAAGACAAATAGCCTAGCTCACATATCCTGAATAAAGTGAGCTCAAGTAACTATTGAACTTGTGTCGGTTTTATAATCATCAAAGTCTCTTTGGTATTTATGTTAGAGCATGAGAAAAGTATATACATTGTTATGTGCTTCAGAGTGAACCAATGTACTGCCCCTCTAATTTTAAAGCAGAGAAAAGAAAGTCATCTAGAAACTTGTTGTGTATACTACAAGCCGAGTTCCGCAAGTGCTTCTGGGAAAAGCTGGTGGACACAGGTGTTCCTCAGACTGTTAATGCAGAGTAGTTCTCAGCCTCAGCCGCTCACTGGATCACCTGAGGGTGGTTAACAATTACTTACTGATCCCTAGCGCGATCCCAGGGTTGCTAACATAATTGACTGGCGTGCACCTGGACCCTGGAAGTTTTCAAACCTCCTCACGTGAGTCTAATAAACAGATGAGGTTGCAATTACCATTTTAAAGTCTCCCCCCGAAAAAAATGCTCAGTGAAATAAGTAAGTCTTTTTTAGTGTCCTGTGATAAGCCACGTTTCCAGGTCTTAAAAGCTCCTCTCCGGAATATAGCACAGCAGATGAGTTTGAAGGGAAAAGAAAAAAACTCTCAGATTTTATTTAAAATCAGTGTGTACTGTTTGAGAGGGAAAAAAATTCAGGCTTTAATATAAACAAAGGAAGTCTCAGTACAGCAGCCCTGGGAAACTCCCCAATTTAACTTAGCCTTTCAACGATTCTCATCTGCCATAACTGTGGCAGCAGGAATAATAACTGACAATGTACTCTTTATTCACAGCAAACACACCAGTGGACTTCAAAAGAAAATCAACATTTACAGTTTAATTACTGTTTATTCCCTGTATTCAAATCAGCTTTCTTTGGCTACCCCCTTCTAACTGCTCAGAAGGGGATTTAATCATCTGATCTAATTTTTCCAAAGAATAGAAAGTTATCATTATGATAGCACACTGAAAAAATAATTAAACAAATGCAAAAGAAAATGTAAAAAAGATAATTTCATTGGGTATTTCTGAAGACCTCTGTAAGATAAAGCAGTTGAGTTTTAAGGCAATAATTTAGGGTTAAAAAGACTGATTCCTACTTTTTTTTTTTTTTTTACAGTATGTTATCTTTGTTCTATTTTATTAATCTCTTTTTATGCTTAATTTATACATTACACTTTATCATCAGTATGTATATATAGAAAAAAGGTGTATAAAGGTTTGGTACTATCTGAGGTTTCAGGAGTCCACTGGGGGCCTTGGGATGCATCCCCTGAAGATAAGGGGTAACGCTATGCAAAATCGAAAGCTATATGACAATTAGAAACATTGAGAGAGCAAATCTAAGTGAAGACATTCCTTTGAATTCCCAGGTTTCATCGAGCATCAAAAATGACCAATCTTTTAGTCCTTTTCTTGTACATTATTCTGTATCCACATTCTCTGCATCTGATTGGATCCCTAGATTTTATTTCATTTTCTGTGTGACATTCTCCACAGATATACACCATTGCTTGCTGCTTTGGAGGTTGAACGTCCTTCTGAGTGTCCATTGTTAGCCCGCAACACGGGAAAACTTCTCCGCGTTTCCAAATACAATCCGGCTCGTCTCACTGTCGAGACCAACCAGATTCCTACTTTTAACAGAGTTTAGACTTCTGTCTGGGCTAGCAGAACAAAGCATATCTGGGAAAAATGTTACCAGGCTTAAAGTCAATGTGGCACCACCTACATCAGTGCTATCTAATAGAAAATTGGGCCAGCTGCTTATATAATTTAAATTTTCTACTAGACACATTAAATTGTAAACAGAAACAGGTGAAATTAATTTTGGTAATTTATTTAGTTTTAACCCAATATAGCCAAAATATCATTTAAATATGAAATCAATATTAAATATCATCTATGTTATTCTATATTCCTTCTTCTTTTTTGTACTAAGTCTTTAAAATCCAGTATGTATTTTACAGTCATAAAGCATCTGAGTGCAGATTAGTCTCATTTCAATTGCTCAATAGCCACAAATTGTTGGTAGCTACCATATTGGATAGTAGGGGTCTACATATCAACAATAGCCTAAAAAGTAATGAAAATATTTTCCCTCTGGTTATTCGCTTTTTGGCAAAGCGCTTTTAGCATGCTACACAGAAAGCTGGGCCTCCTACCCTTTGACATTTTTTGTGGCTTTGCTGGAATTGGAAACTATAGTCTGGCCTTTTTCTGCACTATCATAATTCACGTAGCTTGTTTTCTTTTTAATACTTTAAGCTCTGGGATACATGTGCAGAACGTGCAGGTTTCTTACCTAGGTATACATGTGCCATGGTGGTTTGCTGCACCCATCAACCCATCATCTACATTAGGTATTTCTCCTAATGCTATCCCTCCCCTAGCTTCCCACCCTCCGACAGACCCCAGTGTGTGATGTTCCCTTCCTTGTGTCCTTGTGTTTCTCATTTTTCAGCTCCCACTTTTGAGTGAGAACATGTGGTGTTTGGTATTCTATTCCTGTGTTAGTTCACTGGGAATGATAATTTCCAGCTTTATTCATGTCCCTGCGAAGGACATTAACTCATCCTTTTTTATGGCTGCATAGTATTCCATGGTGTATGTATGCACATTTTCTTTATCCAGTCTATCATTGATGGGCGTTTGGGTTGGTTCCAAGTCTTTGCTATTGTGAATGGTGCCACAATGAACATATGTGTGCATGTGTCTTTATAATAGAATGATTTATAATCCTTTGGGTATATACCCAGTAATGGGATTGCTGGGTCAAATGGAATTTCTGGTTCTAGATCCTTGAGGAATCGCCACACTGTCTTCCACAATGGTTGAACTAATTTACACTCCCACCATCAATGTAAAAGCATTCCTAAAGCATTCCTATTTCTCCACATCCTCTCCAGCATCTGTTGTCTCCTGATTTTTTTAATGATTGCCATTCTAACTGGTATGAGATGATATCTCAATGTGGTTTTGATTTGCATTTCTCCAATGACCAGTGATGATGAGCTTTTTTTCATATGTTTGTTGGCTGCATAAATGTCCTCTTTTGAGAAGTGTCTGTTCATATCCTTCACCCACTTTTTGATGGGGTTGATTTTTCTTGTAAATTTGTTTAAGTTCTTTGTAGATTCTGGTTATTAGCCCTTTGTCAGATGGGTAGATTGCAAAAATTACTTCCCATTCTGTTAGTTGCCGGTTCATTCTAATGATTGTTTCTTAACTATAATTTTCCCCAACATATGACGTACTCATGTAGAACCAGTTGCTTTAACACCTTCTTTACCTTTGTTAATAATATTTATTGATCACACATGAATGGATCACTCTGTCTTTACTAACTGCAGTATATGAAAATGTTTGCTCCTACTTCACAGGCATTTGAAGGAAGCTTGAGACCTTTACATGATCCCAGGATGCACATTGACAATATTATACAAGATCCTGACAATATAGTCAGCCTCTTAAACAATGCAAGGGACTACCATTGTAGACAATGTTTTTATAGCACCAGAGACACTTGAGCCTATTCTTAACTTTCAATGACCTATTCAACAGGACTTGTTCAAATTTAATCTAAGTCAACTTTCCATAGTATCTAGAAGAGATCCATGCAATCTTTATCTAGGCCTCTCTCCATATACTCTTTGAAGTTACATTATTTCTTAATCACTCTTCAGCCATTGGCAAATACACCGCCTTCTCCAAATCAAACAAAAAGTCTCCATGTTCTCCAGCTAGTGGATGATGTCAGAAGAAAAATGCAAGGAAACGTTTATATTTATGCCACAAGTCAATACCTGGTGACCTTCACTTCAGCTTTCAAGAAAAGCAAATCAGATAACTAGAAATGGTGTAGTTTGTTACAAGAACGAATTTCAAGAACTCAGTTATCAGTTTTGTCATTTACTAAGATCACTGGAGTGTAGTCATGGTGTGCTGTGCAAATGTAATTTGCCTTCTTTGCAATTGCTTCATTTTCCATGCATGAAGCTTTGCATTTGAAAGCTCTACATGCACAATGCTTTGCATTTGCTACATCTTTGTATGACATAGCAGAACCCTGATAAAAAAGATGAGAAATGCTAAAGGCCAAGAGACATATCTTTTCCTCTTCTCTGAAAAATGTAGACTCAATATTAGAAAAGGGCTGGACACAGTGGCTCACACCTATAATCCCAGCACTTTGGGAGGCCAAGGCAGGTGGATCACCTGAGACCAGAAGTTCAAGACCAGCCTGGCCAACATGGCAAAACCCCATCTTTACTAAAAAATACAAAAATTAGCTGGGTGTGATGGCAGGCGCCTATAATGCCAGCTACTTGGGAGAATGAGTCAAGAGAATCACTTGAACCTGGGGGACAGAGGTTGCAGTAAGCCAAGATTGCACTATTTCAGTCTAGCGTGGGTGACAGAGCAAAACTCCATCTCAAAAAAAAAAATTAGAAATGATTTGTATTTTGACATATGCAATGTACATAAAACCAGAATAAAAACCTACCATGGAGTCCTAGTACTTAACACACCAAACCTGAACTCCCCTGTAGTTTTGCCTCACAGTTTCACCTTTGGGTTTCACAAAATCCACAATTTTCTCTCACTACTTGCTGTCATATAACCTCCCTTTCAAACAGGATGGCTTTTTCACTGTCCCTTACCCCACCTCCCTCCCTCAACTCCCCACCCTTCCCCACCGTACACTTATTCCTCATGCATGCCTTTTCACATTGGTTTTTATTCAACTAAAATACCCTCAACCCACCAGTGAATCCATCAGTACATTAAATGTAGGTGAAGGTGCTGCACTCTCTACCTTATCTCTTCTAGATTTAGGCTTGCAAGGCTAAATTCCCCAGGCTCCTTTATCCTCAATTATAGCAAACACTGCTTCACTTGGCACTGTAATCTAATTAGCTAGGATTCCCAAAGGAATGCTTGATTGAATTGGAAGAAACACTTTTTCTTCTCAACCATGCTTTATATTGAGCTCTTTATTCAAGGGAAAAAATTAATTGCTTAAGCATATGTATCTTTTATGTGGAATGTCTGGGATTTTTTATTGTGGTAAAATATATGTAATATCAAACCTACCATTTTATCCATTTCTAAGTATACAGTTCAGTGGCATTGAACATGATCACCACCATCCATCTCCAGAACTTTTTCATCTTCCCAAACTGAAACTCTATACACTGAAGAGCAACTCCCCACTCTCCCCAGGCCCTGGCAACCACCATTCTATTTCTGACTCTGTGAATTTGACTACTGTAAGAACTTCACATAAGTGGAATCATACAATATTTGTCCTTTTATGTCTGGCTTATTTCACTTGGCATAATGTCCTCAAGGTTCATCCTTGTTGTAGCATATGTCAGATCTTCATTTCTTCTTAAGGCTGCATAATATTCTATTGTATGTACATATCACATTGTGTTCATCCACTCTTCTGTTGATGGACATGTGGGTTGTTTTCACATTTGAGCTATTGCAAATAATGCTGCCATGGACATGGTTGTACAAATATCAATTCAGGTCCTTGCTTTCAATTCTTTTGTGTATATACTCAGAAATGGAATTCCTGGTTCATATGGTAATTCTTTATTTCTTTTCTTCTTCTTTTTTTTTTTTTGAGACAGAGTCTCGCTGTGTTGCCTAGGCTGGAGTGCAGTGGCTCAAAGTCAGCTCATTGCAACCTCCGCTTCCCAGGTTCCCCTGCCTCAGCCTCCTGAGTAGCTAGGATTACAGGCACTCTCCACCACGCTAGGCTAATTTTTTGTATTTTTAGTAGAGAAGGGGTTTCACCATGTTGGCCAGGCTGGTCTCCAACTCCTGACCTCAGGTGATCCTCCCGCTTCAGCCTCCCAGAGTGCTGGGATTACAGGCAGAAGCCACTTCGCCCAGCCTCATGTGGTAATTCTATTGTTAATTTTTTGATGAACCATCATACTGTTTTTCACACTGCTGCACTCTTACATTCCTTCTATCATGTGCACGCAATTTTAAATTATAGCAAAAGATAAACAAATATAAATGTAGATCCTCACTCACTGACACACTGTTTTTAATCACTGTTTAGGCTGGACATGGTGGCTCATGCCTGTAATCTCAGCACTTTGGGAAGTCAGGGTGGGTGGATCACCTGAGGTCAGGAGTTCGAGACCAGCCTGGCCAACATGGTGAAACCCCATCCCAGCTACTTGGGAGACTGAGGCAGGAGAATCGCTTGAACCCAGGAAGGGGAGGTTGCAGTGAGCTGAGACCGAACCACTGCACTCTAGCCTGGACAACAAAAGCGGAACTCCGTCTCAAAAAAATAAAAAAAAAAATCACTGTTTAGTTTCACTCCAATAGTACTTAGAGATGATAAAAACAAATCTATACCACTCATCCTGAGGCTTTCCCAGAACTTTGGTGTTGAAGGGGCTCAGGGCACGTTAGCATCAAACACTCCTCTTGCATGCAGTCCTCTTTGAAGCAACTTTATCTGAGACAAATTATCAAAGAAAAGGCTTATTTGCCCCTTGAAGATTCCTCTAAATGACCTCTGCTTCCCATCTCCCTCACAGCAAAGTAGAATTCCCATAATTTATTAAAACAAACAAAAAAAATGTTCAGAAGTTTCCAAAGCAGCTTGCTATTAAATGTTCATGAATAGGCTTTTTTAAAATCTGAAAGGTACTCTATTTCCCTACTCCCGCTGTCTCCCACTCCAGTCAATCTTGCATCTGCTAACAATTAATTGAATTTAGTTTTAAATACTAACCACATTAACTGCTTTTTGTTCAGCTTTGGCACAGGAGTAGGATGTTACCAAAATCCCAGTTGGTAATCAGAAATTCATTTCTTAAACCACATGTAGCAAGACTTTAGTAGTCATAATACAGGGAGTTTTAAAATACCTGCCTTGAGCGCTTCCCATTTATATTTCTCTCTCCTTTCACTCATATCTTGTATTATTTTGGGGCTATACCACAACATGTAGCACTTAATCCTATTCCATATTATGATTCCCTTGATTTGTGTATTTTCATTTGTCTTCCCAGCAACAGTGTTTCAGAACAGGTTCTGGATGTTATGTTTCTTTTTACTTCCTATCTGCATCATAACACAACACTCACTTATTGGTCCAAAGAAAATACTTGTCCGGCTGACTGCTTGAGGTTCACAGTGGCTCACATTGTGAATGCTCAGTAAAACATTAAGCAATATCATTCACTAACATGGCAGGAAAAAAATGAAAAATTAAGAAAACATTCAGTCAGCAGCAATCTTTTTCTCCATAGGTTCAATTAAATCATCCTTGAGTTTCACACTTCAAGTATCCTGACTCCCTAACTCCAGTATCTAAGCAAGTGATCTAACCACACTCAGTGACAAGGCAAGGACACAAGTGAAGCATGCTTCTTGCTCTTAAGCCTTGGGTGTGCTGCATTCCTAAAATTATTTAAATAGATTTCATCCTGTCTTGAAATCACCAGACAACAAAAATCAACCAGCACATAGACAGCCAGGGAGATGGGAGACACTTAACAGTGCAACCAGTAATTCTACAGAGGGGGCCCGGTTTTAGGTGAAGAATAAGCCTTCAACAAGTCCACTTGATGAGCAAGAAAAGCAGCCGCAAATGCCAACACACATAAGACTTCACAATCACAAAAGTGAATGGAGACCATGTACACATTTCATGGCACAATCTTTTTGCCCTCAATATGGTGAACCAGCTCATCATAAATGGAAAAAGAGTTCTTCTTACTCACAGCAAATAATGACAATGACAATGACAGTGACAACAGTGGTCATAGCAACTACTGAACACTGAATTTGCACCAAGCAGTTTGCTAAGTCCGTTTCTTGCAACACCTGTTTTATTAGCAGGGTTACTCATATTAAATATCCTGGCCACTTACTTAGAGTAGTCTTAGTATTAAATCCTGAATGTACTGGACTCCAAAGTCTGTGTCACATGTTTTATCCATTAAACTACGCCAGAGGGTCACTGAGGATGTTCTGCAACTTACCCTTTTCCTGAGGAGAAAGACTAGCCCTTGGCTAATGCTCTTAAAAAATCTGATTAGTGGGGCCTGGTATCTCGAGAATTTGTCCAAAGTACTTTGAGAACATCGCTTTTTTTTGTTTGTTTGTTTGTTTAGAGAGAGGGTCTCACTCTGTCACCCAGGCTGGAGAGCAGTGACATGATACTAGATCACTGCAGCCTTCACCTCCTGGGCTCCAGCAATTCTCCCACATTAGCCTCCTGAGTGGCTGGGACCACAGGCGCGCACCACTGCACAAGGCTAATTTTAAAACTTTTAGTACAGACAAAAGGTCTCGCTATGTTTCCCAGACTGGTCTAAACCTAATGTAACTATGTAATTTACCATCCAAACTAGGTCTCTATTACGTAGGACAAATATTAAACCGAGTCAACAGAAAAACAGTCACTAGCTGAATTGTCCAAAGCCAAGTAAAATCTACCTACATATTAGGTTTTTCTCCTTAATCCAGCTATTTCTGATACCAACACCATAAATTAAGTGGCCAATTATATTTGAAGTACTAAATAGCTAATGTAGTTCTTTAAAGCTAGGTCAATTAAACTATAATTTACACAGTAAAAAATAACTTTATTTAGATATTCAGTTCAGAAATTTGAACAATCATAAAGAGTTGTGTAACCACAACAATTAAGATATAGGTATTTCACCATAAAAGTGCCCCACATAGTTCACCCTCTCCCCACCCAATCTGTCCCTATAGCTTTGCGTTCCCCAAATGCTATATCAAAGGAATAAAATCATGTAGCTTTTGAGTTTGGTTTCTGTCAGTTAGCACAATATATCTGAGATTTATCCATGTGCTTGTAGTATCAATCGTCCATTCCTTTCTACTGAGAAGTAGTGTGGATATACTATAATTTGTTCATCTTTTCCATTCACCAGTGGATAGACATTTGGGCTGTCTTCCAATTTTCAGTGATTATGAATAAAGTTGATGTAAACATTTACATACAGGTTTCTGTGTGGGTATATGTCATTATTTCTCTTCTGTAAATATCCAGAAGTGGGAATGATGGGTTATATGCTAAGTGTATGTTTAACATATAAGAAACTGCCAACTGTTTTTTTCAAAATGCCCTTCCTTTTTTGTATTTCACCACCAATGTATGAGAATTTCAGTAGCTCCACATCCTTGCCAAGCACTCCATGTCTTAAGTTTTTTTAAGCCATACTAATAGGTATCTCACTGTGGTTTTAACTTTACCTTTTTTAATGACTAATGATGCTGAATATCTTTTCATGTGTTTTTTGGTCATCTGTCTATCTTTATTGGCGAAATGTCCATTTAAATCTTTAGCCCATGTTTGAATGTTATCATTGCTTGTTCTCTTTTTATTAAGTGGTGAGGGTCTGTCATATATTCTGAATAGCTAACATATTTTTTGAAATTAAAAAATGTATGATCGCTTGCTGTTTCACAATGGAAATATACTTAACCCTAATGAACTGTACACTTAAAAATGGTTAAGATGGTAAATTTTACATTATGTGTTTTCTACCGCATTTTTTTAAAGTGTATGATTGCTGAATTTTACTCTAGACGTCAGGTTGCCATGTGCGCTTGTCCAGGAAATCATCCAAGAAAGCCAACTGCTAATATTTCCTCCCACACCAGAATCCAATGTCTACAACTCTAGAAAGGCCAGAGACCTGGTCCCAGGCCCAGCCAACATGAGTTATTCTTGGAGATCCGAGGATGATGAAGCACATGGGAAATTCTTGATAAAAGGCATGGTGGGATATCCAAGATTATTACTGAAAGGCGCTATGGGATATCCAAGATTGTTAGTGCAAGCATGAGCGATATCCAAGATTCTTGGTGCCGGATACTGGGAGACATCCAAATGTCTGTGAAATTCAGTCCTCTGCTTTCAAGGAGTTCTTTTCTGGCTGGGATAGCAAGACACAGAAAATTAACAATACCAAGTTGCACAAAATTAGTGCTGAATGAGTATTGCAGGCACAGGAGTTCCAGATGTCCAGAGTAGCAAAAGGGGCCTCAAGAGACTTTGCAGAAACTCCAAAAGTAGACATGTTTGGGCAGCAGTGAATAGAAAAAAAGTTTGCTGGAACTCGGGGGACTCTTACTAAGTGTCAGATACCATATCTGAGAAAAGTATTTCCTACCACATAGGGTTGTCATAATGACTAAATGCACAGTTCCCGTGGCTAGGACATAATAAATACCCTCAGGAGTCTAGTATATTTTATCATTTCTCCTATAGTGTACATATTATTATCTCAATTTTAACTTTTGATTTTGAACTAATTTTAGACTTATGTAAAAGTCACAAAAATATTACAGAGTATTTTCTTATATCCCTCACCCTGCTTCCTTTAATGTTAACATCTTACATAACTATGGTATAATGATCAAAGAGTAAATTAACATTGGTGCAAACATCATTAACTCAAAAGCAGACTTTATTCAAATTTCACCAGTTTTTCTTCTAATGTCCTTTTTCTGGCCCAAGATCCAGCCAGAATCCTATATTGCCTTTGTTGTCACTTTAGTTTCCTTCTGTGTCTGTCCCTCAGTCTTCCCTGCTTTTCCTGACCTTGACACCTTTGAAGCGTGCTGGTCAGTTATCTTGTAGAATGTCCTTCAATTTGAGTTTGTGTGATGTTTTCTCATGATTAGAATGAGCTTATACAATTTGGGCAAACCAAGAGAAACGATGCTGTGTTCTTAGTGCATCATATTAAGTTATTGTCTCATCTTCTTTCTTTCTTTCTTTTTTTTTTTTTTTTTTTTTGAGACAGAGTTTACCCAGGCTGGAGTGCAACGGTGAGATCTCCGCTCACCGCAACCTCCGCCTCCCAGGTTCAAGCAATTCTCCTGCCTCAGCCTCCCAAGTAGCTGGGACTACAGGTGTGCATCACCATGCCCAGCTAATTTTTGTATTTTTAGTGGAGACGGGATTTCACCATGTTGACCAGGATGGTCTTGATCTCTTGACCTCTTGATCCACCCACATTGGCCTCCCAAAGTGCTGGGATTATAGGTGTAAGCCACCGCACCCAGCCTATTGTCTCATTTTCAAGATGAAGATTCTGATGCTCAGAAAAGGATCCATAGCTAATGAGTAGCAACACCCAGATATGGAAACAAAAGTTTGTCTTTGACAGAAAATGGATGAAAAAACATTTGGAGGCTGGGTGTGGTGGCTCACGCCTGTAATCCCAGCACTTTGGGAAGCCGAGGTGAGTAGATCACTGGAGTTCAGGAGTTCCACAACATCCTGGTCAACATGGTGAAACCTCTTCTCTACTAAAAATACAAAAATTAGCCAGACATGGTGGTTCGTGCCTGTAATCCAGCTACTTGGGAGACTGAGACAGAAGAATCTCTTGAACCCACGAGGCGGAGGCTGCACTTAGCAGAGATCACGCATCACGGCACTCCAGCCTGGGTGACAGAGCAAGACTCTGTTTAAAAAAAAACAAAAAGAAGAAAAAAATTTGGAATGAGACTTTGTAAAAGTCAGCGTGGGTGGCGTTGGAATGCAAAACTGATGAGTTAGAGTTGTGTTCAGAGATCGGGTAATCATTAAAAGAGGTTGAGCAAGGTATTAAGACATGAAAGGCAGTATTTGGAGGCAATTAACCTGACCACAGGGTAGGCATATCTTTGAGACACTGCAGACCACACAAAAAAGTAATTATCATAATAAAGCAAGTCACACAAAGTTTTCGATTTCCCAGTGCATGTAAAAATTATGTTTACACTATACTGTAGTCTTTAAGTGCACAATAACATATTTAAAACAACAAAGTACATACCTTAATTTTAAAATGCTTTATTGCTGAAAAATGTTAACAATTATCTGAGCCTTCAGTGAGTCATAATCTTTTTGCTGGTAGAGGGTCTTGCCTTGATGTTGATGGCTGCTGACTAATCAGGGTGGTGATTACTGAAAGTTGGGGCAGCTGTGGCAATTTCTTAAAATAAGACAACAGTGAAATTTGCCATAAGGATTTCTCTGTAGCATGCAATGTGTTTGATAGCATTTTATCCACAGAACTTCTTTCATAATTGCAGTTGATACTCTCAAACCTTGCCATTGCTTTATCATCTAAATCCTTTGTTTTTTCTTTTTTGTTATTTTGAGACAGTCTCTTTTGCCCCGGCTGGACTGCAATGGTGCAATCTCTCCTCACTGCAACATCGCCTGCCAGGTTCAAATGATTCTGCTGCCTCAGTCTCCCAAATAGCTGGGATTACAGGCATGCACTACCATACCTGGCTAATTTTTATATTTTTAGTAGAGATGGGGGTTTCACCATGTTGGCCTGGCTGTTCTTGAACTCTTGACCTCAAGTGATCTGCCTGTATTGGACTCCCAAAGTGCTGGAATTACAGGCGTGAGCCACCATGCCCAGCCTAAATCCTTTGTTCTAATTTCAGCAATGTTCACAGCATCTTCACCAAGAGTAGATTCCATTTTAAGAAGTCACTTTTGTTGCTCATTCGTAAGAAGCAACTCCTCATCCATTCAAGTTTCAGCTTGAGATTGTAGCAATTCAGTCACATCTTCAGGCTAATTCCAGTTCTAGTTCTCTAACTATTGTCACCACATTTCAGTTACAGAAGTGTTGAGCCTCTTAGAGTCATCCATGAGGGTTTGAATCAACTTCTTCCAAACTCCTGACAATATTCATATTTTGACCTCCTCCCACAAATCACAGATGTTCTTAATGGCATCTAGAATGGTGAATCCTTTCCAGAAAGTTTTCATTTTGCTTTGCCCAGATCCATCAGAGGAATCACTAGCTATGGCAACTATAGCCTTATGAAATATATCTTTTAAATAGTAAGACTTGAAATTTGAAATTACTCCTTGATCCATGGGCTGACGAATGCATATAGTGTTAGAAGGCATAAAAATGTTAATCTCTTTGTACATCTCCACCAGAGCTCCTGGGTGATCAGATCCATTTTGTCAAAGAGCGGTAATACTTTGAAAGGAATATATACATATATATAGCAGTAGGCCTCAACAGTGGGCTTAAAATACTTAATAAACCATCCTGTAAACAGAGATGCTGTCACCCAGGCTTTGTTGTCCCATGTATAGAGCACAGGCAGAGTAGATTTAGAATAACTCTTAAGGATCCTAGGACTTTTGGGATGGTCAATGAGCATTACCTTCAACTTAACCTCACCGGCTATACTAGCTCCTAGCAAGAGTCAGCCTATCCTTTGAAGCTTTGAAGCCAGGCATTGACTTCTCCTTTCAAGCTATGGAAGTCCTAGATGGCATCTTTTTCCAATATAAGGCTGTCTTGTCTACATTGAAAATCTGTGGTTTGGTGTAGCTGTCTTCACCAGTTACCGTAGCTAGAGCTTCGGGATAACTTGCTGTAGCTTCTCCATGAGCACTTGCTGTCTCATCTGTACTTTGATGTTATAAAGATGGCCTCTTTCCTTAAACCTCATGAACCAATCTCTGCTGGCTTCATGCTTTTATTTTGCAGCTTCCTACCTCTCTTAGCCTTCATGGAAAGGAAGAGAATTAGGACCTTCCTCTTCATTAGGCTTTGGTTTAAGGGAATATTGTGGCTGGTTTGTTCTTTTATCCAGACCACTAAAACTTTCTCCACGCCAGCTGGAAGGCTGTTTCACTTTCTTATCATTTGTGCGCTCTCTGGAACAGCACTTTTAATTTTCTTGGAGAACATTTCCTTTGCATTCGCAGCTTGGCTAACTGGTGGAAAGGCCTAGCTTTTGACCTATCTCCACTTTCGACATACCTTTCTCACTAAGCGTAATCATTTCCAGCTTTTGATTAAAGTGAGATGTGAGACTCTTCCTTTCACTTGAACACTTAGAGGACATTGTAAGTTATCAATTGGCCTAATTTCAACATTGTTGTGTCTTGGGGAATTGTAAGGCCTGAGGAGAGAAGGGGCAACAGCGGGTTGGGTGGAACAGTCGTAACGCACACAACATTTATCAATAAAGTTTCGGGTGCAGTTCATGGTGCCCCAAAACAATTACAGTAGTGATATCAAAGGTCACTGATCACAGATCACCATAACAGATATGACACTAATTTTTAAAATTTGAAATATTGTGAAAATGATGGAAATGGAAACACGAAGTGAACGCATGCTATTGGAAAAATGGTGCAGACTGGCTTGACACAGCATTGCCTAAACCTTCAATTTACACAAAATTTAACATCTGCAAAGTACAATAACACGAGGTGTGTCTGTGTTGTCTAAAAGATGGATTGGAAAAGGGAAGGGGTAATGGCAACGAAGTCCTAAGACGCTACTGAGACATTCCAAACACAAGGCAGGAAGGGCCCACCAGCTTTTATCCAGGTGCTACTAACAAGCAACTGAATAAAAAACCATTATTCGGCTTTTTTTTTTTTTTGATACAGAGTCTCACTCTGTCACCAGCTGGAGTGCAATGGCAAGATCTCGGCTCAACACAATCTCTGCCTCCCAAGTTCAAGCGATTCTCCTGCCTCAGCCTCCTGAGTAGCTAGGACTACAGGCACACGCCACCACGCCCAGCTAATTTTTTGTGTGTATATTTTGAATAAAGACAGCATTTTGTCATGTTGGCCAGGATGGTCTCGTTCTCTTCAACTCATCGTGATCTGCCCGTCTCAGCCTCCCAAAGTGCTGGGATTACAGGCATGAGCCATCACGCCCGGCCTATTCGGCTTTCTAAAAATGCAGATGCCTGAGTCACACACAAGACCTCTGTTGAACCAGAATCTCTGGGTGTGGGGGCCAAGTATCTACATTTTAATCATTCTCTCCAGGTAATTTTTAACTCATTAACTAATTTAAATAATTATAAGTATAAGAAAATAGAAGATCAACTAAGTCAGGGGTGAGCAAACTTTCTCTGTTAAAGGCCAGACAGTAAACGTATTAGGTTTTATAGGTCTAAAGAATTTTAGGATTTGCAATCTCTGTCACCAGGACCAGTTATATAATTTGTAAGGCCCAATGCAAAATAAAAATGCATAGTCCCTTTTTAAAAAATTATCAATATCTGCAAGATAGTTGCAGCTGAGCATTAGATCAAGCATGAGATCCTTCTAAAGGCTGGGGCTTTCTATGACTGTGCAGGTCTCACACCTGAAGCCCATCCTGTCTGTTGCAACTGTTTGCCCCTGCCATTGTAGTGCAGAAGAATCTATAGACAAGTAAAATGAATGGGCAAGGGGCATCAGGATTTGGCCCAGGGCTGTTGTCTGCCAACCCCAGAAATAGACCATCTTTTAGCATGTCAGCATGCTCATAATATTCAGAAAGCTTACAAAATGCTAACTTAGAAAATAGAAAATAGGCCAGGTGCAGTGGCTCACACCTGTAATTCCAACACTTTGGAAGGCCGAGGCAGCTGGATCACTTGAGGTCAAGAGTTCAAGAACAGCCTGGCCAACATGGTGAAACCCTGGAGACCACCCTGACCAACACGGCAAAACCTCATCTCTACTAAAAAATACAAAAATTAGCTTGGTGTGGTGGCATGCACCTATAAGCCCAGCTACTCAGGAGGCTGAAGCAGGAGAATTGCTTGAACCCAGGAGGTGGAGGTTGCAGTGACCCGAGGTCATGCCACTGCACTCCAGCCTAGGCAACAGACCTGACTCTGTCTCAAAAAATAAAATAAAATAAAATGAAAATAGAAAATAATACAAATAAAATTGTATATTTACTGAATAAATACAAATTCATACAGGGGTTAATTTAGCTAGGTAAATCTTCAAGTGAGTTTTAGTTGTATTGATAGTTTTAGTTAATGCAAGAGAATGAACAAATTGCACCGCATGGAGAAAGAAACAGGGATGCTTAGATACCAAAAGGACAGCCTGTGGTTCAGGACTTCTCTGCTGCTGCCTTGTTCCGGGTTTATCTCCCATCTATACATCATAACTCAGTTCAAATTTACTTCAAAGAAATCTATAGTCTGTTCAATTCTACAAGATTATTCAAAAAGTAAAGACAGTTTTTGTATTTGACTCAGAAATCAGATTATGGCAATAAGGAATTTTCTATCAGAGTAATCTAAGAATGATTTAGAATTCAATTGAAATTGGAAAAAAAATAGCAACTTCCAACCAGCAATATCTAATCAGCTTTTCCCTGTGTAACATTCCTGCTATAACACTATATGTTCTACTGTGGCTGACATGGTATTACTGTCTCCTACCAAAAGGCCTTAGCTGTTCTTTCCACTAATAAAATTAAACCAATAAAAAAAACCCAAGATAGCATATTTAAATGTAATAACATTTATGAAAAGCAACTAGCTCAAACACATAGCCGGTGTGCAAAAAAAAAAACAGTTTGCTTTACTGTCTTTAATGATAAAACCATTCAAAACAAGAATTAAAAGAAAAACATTATCAGATTATCAGAGGAAGAAAAAAATGCTTCCTGGCACTTTTTCCAGTCTTAATTGTTCTGGTGCCCATGGCCACGACTGTTTTAGAAAAACAGATGCTGTACAGCTGCAAATGCAAACCTGATTACCTCTAAATTAACAACACGTAGGAGGCAACACTTGCAGCTGTGAGAGAGAACCCCGGTGCAACACAATCTCCCTCACATTAGCAACTGTTTCTTTTGTTATAAATACCTTTAAATAATCATAATAAAAATCCCTAAAGAGAAATGAAACACAACAAAAGCAATAGAACTCGCCATTGCCACTTCTTTGTTCTTGACCAACCACTTGGGGTCATTATTATCTGAGGCCAAGTTGTTTCTCCTTAACTGTCTGGCACTGAAGACATGGCATCTTTCAGCAGCTAAAAGGATCACAAAGGAGAGACTGCGGAGTACCTTTCAGCAGCCAGGGAGCTGGCATTTCCAGCCTATACACCTCACATCAAACACGGGAAGTTAGAGAAGAAAAATCACAGCTGGGTATTTCTGCTTAAGTTTGCTTTCTCGAGAGCAAACGACTGTGCCACGTAATGAGAGGTCAGAAACCAGTCTCGGGGCTGGGGGGGGGGTCATTTTCTCAAGACATAGCATGTCTTTCAATAAGCACCAAAAACGAGAAGAAGAAAGAAGGTTGTAGGTGACTTAGGGTCTGAACCATTTTTGGTTTGGCCTGAACAAAAACTAACACCTGAGTTGTGAAGAACAATTGGTAAATTCATCAACCAGAATTTTGCTGAGCTCATGTTCAATGAATCTTATGTATCAGTGGTGTTCTCCACACTGTGTAAGAATCTTCAAGAGACCCAAAAAACTACAGCCATGCACCAAATAACAGACATTTCGGTCAATGATGGAAAGATAATACTACCATATTTTTATTGTATCTTTTTTTGTTTAGATACACCAGTACATACCATTGTGTTCCAATTGCCTACAATATTCAGTACAGTAACATGCTGCATAGGTTGTAGCCTAGGAGCAATAGGCTGTACCATATAGCCTAAGTGTGTGGCAGGCCATGCCATCTAGGTTTGTGTATGTACATTCTGTAATGTTCACATGATGAAATCTAATGGAGCATTTCTCAGAGCATATCTCCATCATTTAGTGATGCATGACTCTGTATAAAGGCTCTATGCTTGACCTAGAAGCTTTAACTCTATTGTGGAAGAGGCAGGACATATTCTTACAAAACCATGGAGAACTGAGTACTGACTGATTTGGTAAAGACCCTAAGTGCTATGGAATTGGAAGAAAGAGGAGAGTAGCAGGCAAGTTATGACTGTAAGTGAATTCCTTAACCTCTCTGAGTTCAGATTCCTCATCCATAAGATGAGTATTACAATGCACACCTCATAGATTGTTGTGAAGATTACATGGGGTTATAGAAGTGACTGGCACATAGTAGGCCTGCAAATTTTAGCTGAATCTGAAGCAAATGTCTAGAGAGTCTGGTAGTGGAAAACATGAGTATGTGAACACAGTATTTTTATTTGGCAGCAAGGAAACTGGGCCAATAGGAGCCAAGGATTTGTGTTGGACTGTACCATGAGGTTCAAGGGCAGCAGTGGTGGTAGGGCCAGGTAAAGCGATAGACTGTTGATCATGAAGGCAGGAGAACTTACTGCTGGTGTGTGACTTAATAAGGCAGAGGCTGCCAGCTTTTCTCCAGACTTCATGGTCTCATCATGTACCTGGGCATAGGTGGATCACATGCCCAGACTCCCTTGCAGCTAAGCATGGCCATGTGATTGAGAACCAGGCAACAAATATGGGTAGAAATAATGTGTTCTGGCCTGGCACAGTGGCTCACACCCATAATCCCAGCACTTAGGGATGCCAAAGTGGGCAGATCACCTGAGGTTAAGAGTTCGAGACCAGCCTGGTCAACATAGTGAAACCCCATCTCTACTAACAAAATAAAAATAAAAAAAATAGCTCAGCATGGTGGTGAGTGCCTGTAATCCCAGCTACTCCGGAGACTGAGGCAGGAGAATTGCTTGAACCCGGGAGGTGGAGGTTGCAGTGAGCCGAGATTGTGCCACTGTACTCCAGCCTGGGCAAAAAGAGCAAAACTCCAACTCAAGAAATAAATAATAATAACAATAACTTTTATAATTTTTACCATGTGCCAGGAACTGTTGCATGTACTTTATGAATATTAACTCATGTTAGTTCTCTGAACTCTATTAGGTGGGTACTATCATTGTCCACATTTCACAGATGAATAAACAGAGGTAGAAAGTGTTGAAATAACGACCACACAGCCATATATAAAACCTCATTTGGTTCTTCCATCAACTAACTCTGTGAGGTAGGTGTTGCCATCCCTATTTTGAAGATGAGAAAACCAAGACTAAGGAACCCTGAGTACACTTAAGGACATACCGCTAGGAAGTTGCAGCCACGGTGGTTGGACCCCAGAATTCCAGAGCCTGTGTCCTCTCACTCTGCCACGCTCCCTCGGAGTCTGCAGCTCAGGAGCTCAACCTGGAGGCTTCTTGGGAACTAAAGAGGCAGCGGGAAGATGCGATTTACCCTTTACTGTCAGAGCTAATTATTCAGTGGCTTAATCTTCCTCTCCATCTTTCGTTAGATTTATTGCTGCTTTCCAGCAGAATAAATAACGAGCTTGAATTTCACCAATCTGTGAGAACATCATACATTTCCTGAGGGGATTCAAGGTTTTTGTCAGCGTTTCTCCTACGAGAGTGGCTCAAACCGAGACAGGGGACCTCCTAAGGCATTAAATTAATAGACTGGGTTCGTGAACAAATCTTTAAGAAGCTACTTTATAATAAATTACCTTTTTTCTATTTTAAAGAAAAGCAGCAGCAACAACACAAAAAGACGCTGCAGGCAGGCCCCCACAGCTGTCCTTCGTTGAGCTGGACGAGCGAGTACCGGGCGCAGCTGGCAGGCTTGTCTTCTGCTCTGGCCTCGTCTCCACACCTGTGCCTCCTCCCGGCAGCTGTCACTCTCCACCTGTGTCCCCGCCCTTTGTCCCATCCAAATCAGGATGGATTTAAGTAAGTCATTTTCAGCCACATTGTTTGATTATACAGTAACATGAATGCATTTTAATCCATTTCTTCAACCGTATTTGTATTTTAAGGCTTTTATCTATGTCTGATTTGGGGGTAAAATCCATAGTTCCCTATTAACTGAGATTTATGTAGTCCCCTGACAGGTAGAGGGCTAATTATCTGAAAAGCCTCTACTAGACCCCTGAAGTCACATTGATTGATTGATTGATGTGCTGGTGATGTCATTCAGAGCAGAGATTGTGTCTTACTCAAGTTTTTATCACAGACCTTATCACAGTTCCTGGCAAGCAGGAAATATCCAATGAATGTTTATTGAAGGAAATTAAAAAGGGGAGAGTGATGATGAACTAGAACGATACAACAGTGGTTTCCTGCCCCTCAAATACTCCTTCACACACGTGCACACACACACAAGTACATGCTCATGTAGACATTACACATACACATACATATCACACACGAACACACACGTGCATAGATACACACAGATACCATACACATCACAGCACCAACATACAAGTACATGCATATAATGCATATAGACACCACACATAAATACATACACATCACAAACACACAAGGGCCTACATACAGGCACCACACACACAAACACGCATACAAGTACATGTATACACACAGACAGTACATTTACATAGACATCACACAGACATCACACACATACCATAAGTGCATGCTATATAGAGACACCATACACATCACACACAGACATAAACACACACACACATCACCAAGACACATATGCACACACACAAGTGCATGCATACACAGACATCACACATGCATACATATCACCCACACACATACACACATGCACACACCGCACACACACATGGTTTTCTAAGGACTGGCTCAGGAATGGCTACAAGGGACCCCTGCTTGGAATAGGAGGTGACAAGTGCTAGCCCTTGTCACTAAATTCCTTCAGAGTAGGAATCCGCCACTCTCCTCCCTTCACTGGCAGGAGTAGGGCAGGGCTCCTTCCTAATCTCCCCAAACCACAGGTCAGTCCAACCTTCCTGTTGCTCAAGACACTGAGGCATATATTTTGTGCTTCTACAGCACATAAATTCCCTCCAGTCAGTACTGACTGTTTTGCTACCCCTTACTCTGTCATTCTCAATTAAACACTGTTACCTCTTCTCTTATCTTCACCTCTGGTAATGGAGTCTCTAACAAGATGTTGTGAAAAATCACTGTGTAATTAACAGAGGCATTATGGTATCCTTGACCATAAATCTAGTGATGTACCAGGTAAATAAAAGTCGAATAACAACAGCTGATAGATTTTAAGTCTTTACTATGCCAATGCTCTACATTCACTTCCTTGTTTAATCCTCCCAACAATTCATTAAGGTATGTATTATTATTGTTGTTCTTTTTTATAGATGAGAAACTGAGTCTTGGAGGCATTAAATGGCCTACACTCACCCAATGGGCAAACGGGAACTAAAATTCATAAAACCTGACGACAAAGTAAATGTTCTTACTACCAGTATACCAACTATTCTGAATATGCCAGTTATTATCTGGTACAGTGGAGAGAATATTGGCTTGGAGTCCAAAGACCATGGTTTAAATCCTGATTTTGCCACAGGCTATTTTGGGCAAGTTCCTTAACCTCTTTATTTCCTCATCTATAAAGTTCAGATAACAATAATTAATTTATAGATTTATTGTAGGAATTACAAGAGGTAACATATGAGCTGGGCGTGGTGGCGTGCACCTATAGTGTCAGCTTCTTGGGAGGCTGAGGTGGGAAGATCACTTGAGCCTGGGAAACCCAGAAACACCCTGTCTCTTAAAACAAAACAAAAAAGAGATTTAAGCAATTTGGCAGGCTGAGGTGGGCGGATCACTTGAGGTTAGGAGTTGGAGTCCAGCCTGGCCAACATGGCAAAACCCTGTCTCTGCTGAAAATACAAAAAATTAGCCAGGCATTGTGGCATATGCTTATAATCCCAGCTGCTTTCGAGGCTGAGGCACAAGAATCACTTGAACCCGGGAGGTGGTGGTTGCAGTGAGCCAAAATTACACCATTGCACTCCAACCTGGGTAACAGAGCTAGACTCTGCCTCAAAAACAAAAGGTAAGCATCTTGTTACCATAGTGTCAGACACCAGGAAGGGGTCAGTTACAGTTAAAGTCTTCATTTTTCCCACCGCACTGTTTATAGCCCTCATCCATTGGCCAGATGTCAGAAAAAAATTGCACTAAATTCTGTGTCCCAAAAAAACTGGATTGCCTTAACCCGTTGACCAGATTGAGCCATTTTAAAACAAAAGCAATATTTCTATCCCCTAGGCAACACAGGCAGATAGTCTTCAGCAGACACTGCAGCAAAGCAGGGAGAGCGATGTGGTGTTTGTCCTGCACAGACCTACCCTTCTTACTGGTTGGTGACACCTCACCTAGAGAATTTACGCAGCCAGTCATTCTTCCTCTTCTCACTTAGATTTGAGGCACTCTTCGTGAGAATCGTCATAGCTACTAATTCCTCCAGTTACTGGCACATGATGTATTGAAAGCTAATGATTCTTGACTTCTTACAGATACGGTCGAGAACAGCAAATGTTTCCTTTCTGCTTATTAAGAGCACAAAAGTTTTGGATAAATGTAAAGGCATAAGAAAGTTGCATCTATTTAGAAACGGAGGCAAGAATGATTGTATCAGATGGTAAAATAACAGCCGATACCTATACATGGGTTTCAAGTACCTGAGTGTTTACTTAAAAGCAGGTTTTTAATCTAGCTGATAGAGCAAACTGTCCCAATTCTTAATATTCATTTATAATTTAGACACAGTCAGGATTAACCTGCTGAAATGTGATATTGTTTCTCATCCCGAGAATAGACTGCTTGTCAAATATGATGACGGAATTTCAGGTAAGCAAAATCAAACAGAAATGTTGGCCTATTCAAACTTCCTTTCCTTGGCTTAAGATTTATTAATTTAATTGCTATAAAGTAATACTCCATTGTATTAAAAATCATGGTTAAAAAAATAGTTTCATAAGAGAAGTAGAGACCATAAAACGTGTTTATGCACAGTATTTAACCCAATATCCAACATACGGTAAGTAGTCACTAACCAGAAGCTACTTGCAGAAGTGCTAGAAGTGGTAATAGTTGTATCTATCACTTATGTGCCTGGCACTAAATATATTTATATATACATTTATCATTTCAAAATAAGGCCTATTCACAGATCAACAGTTATCATTACCATTTTACAAACGAGAAAACAGGTTCAATAAAGTATTAAGTCCTCTAAGCAGTAGAGCTGAGATGCGGTCTAGGACTAATTCCATAGCTCGCATAGGCCTTGCTCTGTGCCACCAGGCTGTGCTGAGCTGGATTAACTGGTCAATGAGCAAGACTGTCTCAGGACCTTAACCTCTGGAAACCCACCCTGTGTGGACATCAAAGGAGACCCAATACCTCGGCCATCTTGGCCTCTGCATCCCCTTTCCTCAATCCTTGCCATCTCCCTTCTTTCCCACCCTGAGAAAATCTGGCTGAGAGATGGCGAACACTGGGGCTGAGGAGAGGGCTTGGGAGGCTGGAGGTGGGTTTGGACATGGCTCTGGGTAATCACACATGTGTGTTTCTTGGTTAGAGTCAGAATGCTCTGGCAGAAGGGGTGCTGTGAGTTGCCAAAAGCCAGGAGGGCATTTTCCTGTTTGCTGAGTGGCTGATGCTCGTACACAGCTCACTATTCTTTGAAGCTGGTCTGCTTTGTTTACGATTATGCCCTAGTCATTAGCCAAAGGGGACTTTGGGAGTAGCTAGTTCTGGGAATACTTCCTGTCAGGTTTTTCCCAGCCTGTCTTTGGAATGCCTCTTTAATCCACTTCATGACTCCAGGGGTGGTCCAATGTGCCCAAAGGGACTCTGCCTTTGTGCTCAAAAGGATTCCCAGCACTCAACCTCAAAAATAGCTTGGGGCTTACTAAAACCTCATTGAAAGAGTCCCTGTTTTTGCGTAAAAACACAAGTCTGGCCTGGTCTCTACAAGTCACTCATAAAGAATTATTTTGCTACTTGCTTTTTAAATTTTATGTCACTGTCGGGTGCTAATCTGTATGCTTATTTTGGAAACTGAGAAATGGCTACTAGGGTTTCTCTATCTGTGTGAGGAAACCCCAAGCCTCTAAGGAGAAACAGCAACAGGACTTTGGCCTTGACAGTCAGATACCTGGGAGACTGGGCTTAGCACTCCTGAGCTAAGAGGAGACGCAAGGCTGCCCTGCTTTTCTGGAAGAGCAGAGGAGGAGGAAAGAAAGAAGACACACAGCTTGTCAGGAACCACCCTGAGGGAAAGGCAGCCAAGGGCAGGGCCTGCCGGGAGATCCCAACTGATGGACACCTGTGAATCAATCTCACACACGATGCGGCCTCAAATGGCACCTGGCCCAGGCCCAGGGCAGCCTTTCTAAGTTCCTCAGGGGATGACACTAAGAACTGGAAAAGACAGGCTCACCTGCGATGGAGGCCGCAGCAGCAGCTGTGGTCGATAGTAGCTTTGTCCATTAAGGGTCCACACCAGGTATTCAATGAGCTGCCTAGACCCTGTGGGGAAGGAGATGAGGATAACAATGAGAGGGTGGGGAGATCAATCCAAATACTATTGTCACTGTTGCCCAAGCCGCAGCGATCTCTGTGGTCAGGGGCTGGGATCTGGGACACTCCGATTTCTTACTATGCTATCAGTGAGGACTAGGTCAGCTCCTTTCCTCTTCCTGCCACCTGCACTTAACCCCACTCAGCTCCCCACGTGGCCTCTGTCTTTTCTCAGCCGTGAGTCTGACTCTCCACTGAACTCCATTTTCATCTCCAAGTTCATTCCTTTGCTGGTGATGTGCCATCACATGCTCCAACTCTACTTGCCACCACAGAAATTGGAGCTGCCCTGTTCCTGGAATGCTAGCGCTCTTAAGCCCCGGGCATTCCATGAGACAAGCCTCCTTCTGGAAAGTCCCATGAGCACCTCATGCTGGGTGGTCAGACATGCACCGAGAGCTGATTGTGAGAAGTGGCGTGGGCAAGGGGAGGCACAGACCCTGGGCAGGAATCACAGATGAAGCTTCTATCCACACAACAGGCAGATTGTCCAGATGTCCCGAGCAAGGTCCTCGAAGAGATGAGGTGGCAGGCAGACCAAAGAGAAGGTGGAGGAGGGGAGAGGAGGAAGTACTGACACAGAGCACTTAGAAAGATGCTCACTGCGGGCAACACCATCACCTCCTCTAGAAGGCATGGATAGGACCAAGTGAAAGTGTGAGAGCTTTGCCATTTCTCTTCCAGGCTATTTGCTTTTAGTGTCTTTGTAACACTTGGAGTTTGCATCTGTACTCAAAATCTCTCCCCTGTCTGCTTCCCTGGCAGATTCTGTCTTGCTTTTTGCATCTTTGCCCTCTTCTTAACGCCTACATCCCTTAGAAACCTGGTCTTCCTGGGAAAGTGTCTTCCACACATACCCCACTGCACACACTCAAAAATTCCCCAACACAGAGGGTAAGTGGGATCCCTTAGGACAAAAAGTTGCCTCTGCTACCTAAAGAGCAGCCTGGATTCTGCAGACTGAGGGAGGCAGCTCTGCTTCATGGCTTTGCAGTCTCTGAAGTAAAATGAGATGTGAAGCTGGGAGGAGAAGGGTCAGGGTCAGCTGCCCCTTTCATGCTCCCAAGTCGAGCCTCAGCACCTCTCCTGCTTGAGTGGTAGCCCCATCTGAACGGCTAGGGCCTGGGCCCTTTAGGATTAGGCTCGAACCCAATAATCCCCAAGGAGCTGCAGAAAGCCAACTTGACCGGCCTCCTGGTAATCTCACTGCAGCCAGAGAACACACACAGGGTAAAAGCAGTCAGATGAGAGAGCCAGGACAGGAGGGGTGGCAGCACTTTCACAACGCCACAAAGACCCACACACGCTTATTTTAGCAGGGTGCAGTGGCTCACACATGTAATCCCAACACTTTGGGTGGCTTAGGTGGAGGATCACTTGAGTCCAGGAGTTTGAGACCAGCCTGGGCAACATAGTGAGACCCCATCTGTACAAAATATAAACTTAAAAACATTAGCTGGGCATGGTGGCATGTTCTTGTAGTTCCAGATACTTGAGAGGCTGAGGTGGGAGGATGCTTTGAGCCCAGGAGATTGAGGCTGCAGTGAGCTATGATCGTGCCACTGCTCCACTCCAGCCTGAGCAACAGAGTGAGATCCTGTCTAAAAAAAAGAACAAAAAGTTCATTTTTAAATTTTTAACTTTTTTGGGTTTTGTTTTAAATAGAGATGAGTTGCCCATGCTGGTCTTGAACTCTTGAGCGTGAGTGATCCTCCTGCCTTGGCCTCCCAAGGTGCTAGGATTACAGGTGTAAGCCACCACACCCAGCCAGAAAGTTCTTTTTAAAAGGGGAGAAACAACAGCTCCAGAAGGGGCTTTGATAAATTATTTCACACACACACACGCACGCACACACGCACACACACACATACACACACATCAAATAAAAGCAAGGAACGTCAAGAGCAGGGTGAAGGCTGGGTGAAGAGCTTGAATGTCCATCCCTTTGCTGAGACATGATGAGCTTGCCCTCATCCCATCAGCTGAACAGCTCTCCACTGAGCCTATCCACTCACCATGATTCTTACATTTTCCTCAGCTGGGGACCTGGGTGCGGACTTAGCGCCGTGGGGGGCCTCTGGGTTGACGAGATGTTCTCATTACTTCCTCAGGCAGCACTGTTTGCAGTTGGGAGACATGACTTCCATCCCACTCCTTACAAAGTCATCTGTTTTTCTTGAATAAATGCTAAATCAAACTAGTCTTTCTGTTTTTTCCCCTCAATTCATAACCCCACCATTCTACAAATGAAACGATGCCTGCAAAGCCCACACACAGTTTTGCAGGGTGGTCTGGGGAGAGATGCCGCCTGAGCCCGCCTGTGGCTCCAAACTTATTGCCGGAAAATCACAGCTGCCCTCTCCCCCGCCACTCTCTTCTCAAGAGGAAAGGTGAGCCCAGCTGCCCGTCTCCCACATGCCTGCTTACATTAAAGGGTTGAGAGTCAGCCTCCTGCCATGAAAGAAATAGGGGTTCTGGAGCACCTCAGATCCATATCAAATCACAGCTTCGCCGCATAATTGCCCTCTACTCTTGGGAACTTTCTCAAACTTCTGTAAGCTTCTGTTTTCTTATCAGTAAAAGGGTGATAACAATACCTGTCTCGAGGCACTGTTATGATAAACGACCTGTCATAAAATAAATGCTTAGAAAATGGAAACTATTATTGTTCAAGTTTTATTATATTTCCTCAATCGTTATTCTCTCTGTTTACATAACTGAAGTAAAACACTGCTCATTAGAGTGTGCAGGTAATAGAGGATTTGGCTTACATAAATTTTCTGCCTAAATCAAGTCTTTCAGAACCACCTGTCTTCACTTTTAGGTCATGGTGTAGAAAATAATTCTAGATCAAGTTAGAATACATTCCAACTTTAGCAAGCAACCATGTACTTCGATTGTTTAGCATCTTTCTTTATTCTAACAAGTAGTTCTCATTATATAGGTGGGTTGAAGGCACACTGTGTGTCAAAAGAACCAAAACCAAAACAAAATCCCATAAAAGAGCAGATCTTATAGTTTCCTTCTTTTTCCTAAAGGAAGGAAGGGGAAGAGCACAACCAGATGCTTTTGTAAATTGATGGAGATGTTTGCTACATGTGGCACTAAGAGACTGAAATTAGAAGGGCAGGGTGAGGTGGCTTACACCTGTAATCCCAGCACTTTGGATAGCTGACACAAGATGATTGCTTGAGCCCAAGAGTTTGAGACTAGCCTAGGCAATATAGACCCCATCTCTACAGAAAATTTAAACCATTAGCTAGGCCTGTTGGTACATGCCTGTTGTCCCAGCTACTAGGGAGGCTGAGGCAGGAGAATCACTTGAGCCCAGGAAGTCAAGGTTGCAGTGAGCCATGTTCATGCCACTGTACCCCAGTAAGAATCTATCTCAAAAAAAGAAAAAGAAAGAAAGGAAGAAAGAGAAAAGAAAGAAGAGAGCACAAGAAAGAAAAAAGAAAGAGATAGAGAAAAAAATAAAGAAAGGAAAAGGGAAGGAAGGGAGGGAGGGAAGGAAGGAAGGAGAGAAGAAAGAAAGAAAGAAAAGAAAGAAAAAGAAAGAAGGAAGGAAGGGAAGGGAAATGAAGAAAGAAAGAAATAGAAAGAGTCATGAAATGGGGATGCTCTTGAGCAGACAGTGGAGACAAGAACTTTCTAGATGTTTTGACTGAATGGAGACAAGCTTCTCAGCAGGGAAAGAGGTCTTTAGTGTTTTCTCTAAACTCACTAGATGAACTGAAGAGACTGTTTTTTGATTTACGGATAAAAGCTACTATTGTAAACCCATTCTTTTCTCATCTCTTCCAATGCAGAGAGAGATTACAAAAAAAAAAAAAAAAAAAAAAAAAAAAAACCACGCTATCTTATTTGGGTATAAAGTAGATGTAAAGCATTAAGTACTAAAAAAGAAAGTGCTAGAATGGGTTAATGGCATATTTATTGATCATCTGTACTATACCAAGTGCTCTCACATCTCGTTATTTATTTTAATCCTCACGCTAGCTCTATGAGGCAGGATTTATTACTCCTATTCCACAGGTTATTAAAGTAAGGTTCAAAAATGTTAGGTGACTTGTGCAAAGTCACACCGCTTATGAGAGTCAGTGCTAAGATTCACATCCGGGTCCTTCAAATTCAAAGTTGTAGTCTTTCCAAAGAAAGGCAAATGAGTACAGAAATAACTAATTGTAAACTATTACAATTGAAATGGGGCAACTGAAGAATATCTCTACTCTAAAGACAAAGAAACTAAAGTCCAGAGACGCAAAATCATGTGCTTAGGGTCACACAACTCATTAACAGCAAAGCCCAGTCTAGAATCTAGGATTCTTTCTATTATTCTTTGTTGACCCTTGAGGAACATCCCGGGATAGCGTAAAAGCATGTTCCTCTTGTTGAGCGTGAATGAAAAGCATGGGTTTCTTCTGCTTTCTTGGTTTGGATCTTGTGATAGTCTGTGAATAGTGCTGGACATGAGGTCTCTAAGGGAGCTGGCTTCTGTAAAGTCACCTAGCACCGCTGATGGTGTCTTTGGCTTTATTGCTCCAGTTTCTGCCAAGAACCTTCGATCTTTCTTGTATCTTTACCATGTCAGTATCACTCTGACAGGAAGGCATTGAAAGCAACTACGTGTTTCTGTTTTGAAATTTAGTTTTGTTCTATTTAAATTGTTCAGATGTAACAAAGGACCAAATGAAAATCACTACAACAGTACTATATTAGAAAGTGTAAACCTTAGTAAAAATTATAATACTCTAAACTAATGTCTTTAAGAGCATTCCCACTCGGGCATGGTGGCTCACACCTGTAATCCCAGCACTTTGGGAGGCCAAGGCAGGCGGATCACCTGAGGTCGGGAGCTCGAGATCAGCCTGACCAACATGGAGAAACCCCATCTCTACTAAAAATACAAAATTAGCTGGGCGTGGTGGTGCATGCCTGTAATCCCAGCTACTCAGGAGGCTGAGGCAGGAGAAACACTTGAACCCGGGAGGCGGAGGTTGCAGTGAGCCAAGATCACACCATTGCACTCCAGTCTGGGCAACAACAGCGAAACTCCATCTAAAAAAAAAAACAAAAAAAAGAACATTTCCATCTCTGAGAGAGGTCTGCATCACATTTTGGTGATAGCACACAGCCATAGTTTGCACAGTGTTTAAGCACAAAGACAGTGGAATTAAATGCCCAGATAATAATTCTCATCCTGCTGTTTGGCAAGTTTCTTCAGTTCCCCAATCCTCAATTTCTCATCTATTAAGTGAGGCTAATAAGAACTATAATAGAGGCTGCTAATTTCCTTTTCAATAACCATTCTCCCCTCTTTCTTTGCTAACAGAACTCTAATTTTATTTGGGATAGCAATTTGGCAGGTACATTTCTAGCCCTCCCTCGAAACTTTGGATAGCAGATGAGGTGTTAAGTGGAAGTTGCCATATTGGGATGCCAAAATTTATCTAGGCCGGACAAGATGGCTCAAACTTGTAATCCCAGCACTTTGGGAGGCCAAGTTGACAGAATCACTTAAGTCCAGGAGTTCAAGACAAGTCTGGGCAACATAGGGAGACCCTGTCTCTACAGATAATTTAAAAATTAGTTGAGTGTGTGGTGCATGCCTGTGAACCCAGCTACTCAGGAGGCTGAGGCAGGAGGATCACCTGAGCCCAGGAGGTTGAGGCTGCAGTGAGCTGCTGTTTCCCTAATTTTCTTTCTTTATGGTTGCTGGAATTCCAGCAGCCTTTTTGGATCATGAGGTTAGAAGTTCTGTACCAAGGGTGGTAGAAGAGAAAGAAAGAAGGAACCCGGATCTGCGACAAACTGAAGTCACCTTACCTGCCCTGGGCCACCCACGTCTAGACTTCTTTTACATAAAAGAGAAGTAGGCCAGGTGCAGTGGCTCATGTCTGTAATCTCAGCACTTTGGGAGGTGGAGGCAGGCAGATCATGAGGTCAGGAGTTTGAGACCAGCCTGACCAACATGGTGAAACCCCGTTTATACTAAAACTAAAAAAATTAGCCAGGCGTGGTGGCATACGCCTGTAATCCCAGCTACTCAGGAGGCTAAGGCAGGAGAATCACTTGAACCCTGGAGGTGGGGTTGCAGTGAGCCAAGATCATGCCACTGTACTCCAGCCTGGGCCACTGCACTCGGCCTAAGCTATGTTTTTAATAAAGCACTATTTTTTTTTTTTCCCCACAAAAAACCTAAAGTGCAAAGCACCACAAAATTCTGGCCACTTTGACCCAAAAGCCATCTATCATGCCCCGTCACACACTTTTAGCAGTCTTCTTATTACTGTGGCTATTCTTTATTGAGCACTTACTGTGAGCTCAGCACTAGGCTAAGCATTGTGTTTGCTTTGCTGGTTAATCCCTGACATCAGTCCTGTGGGAGAGGTATGATTATCTCCATTTCTTATTGTAAGGATCTAGGAGGATATACTATAGTCTAATGAATGTTGGCTTTTCAAACTCAAGCCAAATTACAGAGACTATTTCCTAAGGGATTTGAGCCAGTAGAAAACTCTCGGAAGTTTCCCTGTATTCTGGGCTTTTTGTTTCTTTTTTTCATAGAGTCATTTAGGGAAGAAACAAAAGTCTTCAAAACAGAAGAAAGCTTAGTTCCTTTTTCACAGTTTTTTTGAGGTATATGATAGATATTAAAGAAAAAAAAAGGATATGTTTAATGTATACAATTTGATGATTTGGGAAGGAAACCATAATTCTTCACCTCCCTTTTCCTCTAAAAGAATCTTCATTTCTTAAAAAAAAAAATGGCGTTCTTAATCACTTGTTAGAAACAAATGAAACCCTTAAAGATTCATAGGAAGTTTATATCTTGAGTAACGATGAGTAAAGTGAAAAGGGAACTTTCACTTCCTAGGTCTGCTGGGAGCCCCTTGCCCGGCCTCATCTATTAGAAGAATGAAATCCTTCCGCTGACTCTTAGAGCTCACACACTTCCATTTCACACCTGATTCTTTTTTTTTTTTTTTTTTTGAGACAGAGTCTCACTCTGTCCCCCAGGTTGGAGTGCAGTGGCATGATCTCTGCTCACTGCAACCTCTGCCTCCCGGATTCAAGAGATTATTGTGCGATTATTGTGCCTCAGCCTCCTGAGTAGCTGGGATTACAGGCACACACCACCATGCTCAGCTAATTTTTGTATTTTTAGTATAGACGGGGTTTCACCACGTTGCCCAAGCTGGTCTTGAACTCTGGACCTCAAGTGATCTGCCTGCCTCGGCCTCCCAGAATGCTAGGATTATGGGCATGAGCCATGACGCTTGGCCTGATTGTTTGTTGTTGTTGTTGTTGTTGTTTCTGGGACTCAGACTTGCTCTGTCACCCAGACTGGAGTGCAGTGGCCCGATCTTGGCTCATCGCAACCTCCAATTCCTGTGTTCAAGCAATTCTCTTGCCTCAGCCTCCTGAGTAGCTGGGATTACAGGTGTGTGCTACCATGCCCAGCTATTGTTTTTTTGTTTTTTTGTTTTTTTTTGTATTTTTAGTAGAGATGGGGTTTCACCAGCCTGATTGTTTCCATACTTTTAATTCACAAACACACTTTGTCTCTCATCCCAGTTCTATATGTTTATTTCTGTGCAATGAGTTTGAAGTAAGAGTATTGATTATATATGTCAGGTTAAATGCATTCAAATGATAAGGTACTCTGATTATGACACTGACATAGTCATAAATTTGTTTAGGGCACAGGGAACCAGCTAATCCCACAAAAGCTGCCCTGCTGGAGTGCAATGGCGTGATATTGGCTCACTGCAACCTCTGCCTCCCGGGTTCAAGCAATTCTCCTGCCTCAGCCTCCCAAGTAGCTAGGATTATAGGCGCCTGCCACCACACCCAGCTAACTCTTTGTATTTTTAGTAGACACCGGGTTTCACCATGTTGGCCAGTCTGGTCTTGAACTCCTGGCCTCTGGTGATCCACCTGCCTCAGCCTACCAAAGTGCAGGGATTATAGGCGTGAGCCACTGTGCCCGGTCTGCCCTGTGGTCCTATTTTACTCAGTCATTTGGTTCAACTGAATATCATTTTTTAAAGCCACATTGAAATCAAAGTGTTTTCCCAGGCTCTTAGAGTGCCCGGGTCAAGAATGCTGACAATCTGCTGTCAGAGAGAGAGGCTGTCCGTATTACCCCCTATCAGTCCTCCCAGTCATCACTTGCATAAGAACCAGCAGGCAGCCCGCTGCCTTGTGACAAGCACTGTGACTCCCAGAGGGAGCCAAGTACTATGAATGAAACCCTGTAAAAGGTCACTTTATATAAGAGGAAATACTGGCGTCACCCAGAGTGCATACACAATTTTGAATTAAAAGCCAGATTGCTGGATGCAGAACTACATCTAAATATTAGGGATCCTGCTCCTTTTTTCTCCTTATCCTTTCATTAAATGTTATTACAATTTCTGAAATTCTCTCCAAGTTCAATCCTTAAGTAAAAGAAGCACGCAAGAAACCATTGTGTGGTTTGAAGTTCTTAATATCCTATAGGTCAAAAACTGTTATTTATGGTTTAATTTGGAGCTATGTGAATTGCATTCACCTAGTTCCCCAGAAGGGCAGCAACAAATTTTATCACCCCATCAGGTATTAGGATCTCACCAGTGCCCACAGATCCCCTACCTTCAACACACCTTCTTCAGAAACTATTTCTCCCAACACCTACACAGGCTACAAAACTAGGCAGCTACCTCCTCAAGTAACTGTATAAACATTCAAATCACTTCAACATTTTTCAACTCCACAGATAACTTCAAGGCCTGAGGGTGACTAGCAACAGGAAACATTCCAGGAATATCTTAAGAGTCGTAAGATAAAATCAATTCCAAATGGCTTTTTTAAAGAATATATTCTAACAACCACATTTTAAAATAAGTCCACTTCAAAATATACTTCTGGAGGAGAAGGAGGAAGAGGAGGGGAAAAAAAAATAAAATGTGTGTACACACACACACACACACACACACACACACACACAGGTTTGCGAATTTACCTGTTTCCTAAAGTTTTGTTAATCCATGTGGATTATATTTGAAAAGGCTAAAACAAGATTAACTTTTTTTTTTTTTTTTTTTTTTTTTTTTTGAGACAGGGTCTCACTCTGTTTTCCAGGCTGGAGTGCAGTGGTGCAATCAGAGCTCAATGCGGCCTTGAACTCCTAGACTCAAGTGATCTTCCTGCCTCAGCCTCCCAGGTAGCTGGGACCAAAGGTGTGTGTCATCACTTCAAGCTATGTTTTTTATTTTTCATACAGATGGGTTCTCATTTTGTTGCCCAGGCTGGTCTTGAACTCCAGATCTCAAGTGATCCTCCTGCCTCTGTCTCCCAAAGTGCTGATGTTACAGACATGAGCCACTGAGCCTAGCCATGACTCCCTTTTTTAAATCATAGAATTAAGCAGTTTACTTTCAATCTCATTTATACTTTTTGGGGAAAAGATGTGACGAATCTTGTCATCTAAATGCTGAAAAGATTATAAATGATGTCTGAATGCTTCGAGTGATTATTTGCAAGAATAACACCTTGGATTGATGTAAACTGTCTTTCAAGCTTTACAAAGCAGTGATACGGTATTGAAAGGGCATTAATTAAAAATCAAGGGAACTGGAATTGGGTTCTAATCATGTCTTTAACTGCCTGTGTGACCCTGGGCGGATAACTGACACCTCCTAGCTTCGTTTTTTTTCCACTGTAAAATGGGGAAGGATGGATGCTACATCATCTAAACTTCCAAAATGCCATTATCAACTCTGATTCCAAACTCAGTATTTCTGCGGGTAGGAGACAGAGCCTAACATTTAATAGAAAACAAATTCAAGCCAGGGTCCACCAGCCATTAAGACAGCCACGAAGCTCAGGTCTTCCAGTAGCTACCTGGCACTACTTACAGGCATCAGGGATTTCATTTGCACCTCTGGCAATAATTACAATTATTCTGTAGTGAGCCAGCACATTGTGGCCAGGATTAAATGCTTTCTCATGCCTGCAAATGCAACCCATATACAAATGTAGTTCACCTTAGGACTCTCCTTTTCTGTCAGAAACTCAAAGAGTAAGTCACTGAATTGTTCTCCACTGAGACCAGAGTCATCCCCTCCAGCAGTGGTGTTGAAATGTGGCAACAGGAAATTACAACGGGACCTGGCACTGCCACAGACCACAGCTTTGTAATAAGTATTCAGGCAGGATAGGCCTAACCCCCAAAGCAGAGCGCTCAGAACTCTAAGGAAACCACTCTGCCCAGGGCCACTGCAAACTCTTAGAGATCAGGTTCTGCACCAAAAAATTGTCCAGCCCACCTTCATATGCTATGAAAAGTTACTAGCAAAAAGTAAAAATAGTGATTATAATACACACACACACACACACACACACACAAGGTATATCTATTTGGGGGTTCCTTGGAAGGATCATTAAAGGCAGGTGTTTACCAACTACAGCCAACCAACTGCAGCCAAGTTTTGTTGAACATTTCTTTAACAACTAAAAACCAAAAAACAAGAGACTATGCCTAAAACTGTTACAAGTTTGGCTTCTTTGTCTGTGATTAGTCACAAAGCTGGTCTGAAGTTTTGAGGTCATGAGTCAGCCCTGACAGGGTAAGCCACATTACTGGTTAGAATTTGCTACAGCAAACTTCAAAATACTTGCAAAATAAGTCAACTGTATGAACTACCAGCTTCAGGAGAAAGTCAGTGGAAGATAGTGACATAATTAAAATTTTGAAACTCCCCAAGGGTCATTTCCTGTTTCCTCCTCTCCAATACTTGCATACTCATCTATCAGTTGCTTTGGAAGCACAGGATGTCTGGTCTTAAAGGCCGGCAGCACATGTTTGCTCACTCCGTTATAAATGACTTTGGCAGGCCTTAAGAGTATACAACATAACCACATTGACTATTTTTTCAAGTTTTCATTTCCGGAGTCTAACTAAACATCAAATGCTTCAGGTGAATGCTCTGGCAAAAAGTAAGCCATTCTCACAACGACTGTCTCAGAAGCAGCTAATTCTGACTCCGTGTCTAAGTGGACCTAACAATCCCTTCAAGATAAAATCAGATTCTGAACAATCCTCAAACCAATTAGATTTGCCTATAGCAACAGTCTATCCCAGATCATCTAAATTTCCATAGTGTTTTGGCCCCCACTGGCACCATCTTTGATAACCGGACTTACTTTGTAGGCAAGTAAGCCTAGAGCTGTAGAACATTTGCGTCATAACGTTTATTTGAGCATGGCCCTTCTATGTAGCTGGTGAGAGTTCACACCAGTTCTTTGAGAAAAAAAGCAAATAAGGATATTTTACTGAATAGATTTATGTGGCCAATGAGTTCGTTATTCAGGTTTTCCTCTGTCAGTAATTCTGGATAGTTGCAATGTTGTGTTGACATGACACTTTAGCATAAATATAAATCTGGGTCAAATTCTATAAAAAACTAGAAATTCCTTGATACTATTTTGTTTTTAGTTACAGTAACAGCCTATTTCCTTTTTTAAAAAAAAAAAATATTTGTTTCTCTTTTTTTTATAAGCCTTTGTCAGAATCTTTAAAAAAAAAAAATAGAGACAGGGGTCTTGCTATGCTGCCAGGCTGATCTTGAACTCCTGGCCTCAAGTGGTCCTCTTGCCTTGACCTCTCAAAGTGCTGGGATTGCAGTCATGAGCCACCATGCTCAGCACATTTTATTTCTTAAAATCAGATAATTTGGATTGAAATACACATATGTATATGAATATATAATATCTAATTTCTCTTAAGATGGTATCCAGATAATAATGTTTGCATTTTCATGATGCTTTACTGTAAGTAAAGTGGCTTAGTGGTGCCTCTGGGACTTGAACTCATGCAGATTTTACTGCCACTTCATAGTATGTTCATAATAGCTCCTCTCAGGCAGGGCTATTATTCCCACTTACAAATGAGCAGACTACCACTAGTAGAGATTTAATGAGCTGCTAATGTCAGAAGACTAAGAATCAGAACTAGAATTCCAGTTAATGCTTTATTCAATATAATATATGCATGAAGATGTTTATTGCAGCTGTATTGTTAATAGCATAACAACAGAAAATCACCAGATGGCAACAGGCAAATAAGTGAAGTAATACACCAACTAAATGGCATATTATGCTGTCATTAACATTATGACTCTAAACAGTAATAACAGTGATGATAGTTACCACTTACTGAATGCATACTTTGTGACAGGAACAGCCACAGTCTTTTATGTGAACAAACTAATTTTGGTTTCACAACTCCATGAGGCAGGTACTATCATTGTCTGCATTACACACACTGAAAACTGAGGCTAAAATAAGCTAAATTACTTGTCCAAAGCAAGTCAGCTCCTAAGAATGAGACTATGATTCCAAAGCAGGGTTTCTCAACCTTAGTATGGCTGACATTTTGGGTTAGGTAATTCTTTGTTGTAGGTGGGGCTGTCCTGTGCATAGTAGGATATTTAGCAGCATCCTTGGCCTCTACTCACCACTTGGGATAACCAAAAATGTCTCCAAATATTGCCAAATGTCTTCTGGGGGACAAAATTGCTCTGGGTTGAGAGCCGCTTCACCATTACATTGTATACTCCCCTCCCAACACCACCAACCTTCCTACAGAACCTGGTGGTGGGAACATACATATATTCACATACAGAAACAGACATTGTCATAGACAGGATTCCCTGAGATACAGGTTCTGAGACTCTGACATTTGATGGCAGGAGGTTAGGGGGAGAACAAGTGTTCACACCCCAAGTAGTGTTTTTGGGAGCCTCACCTGTGAGGAAGCATGAGAAACAGAATTGGGCAGAGTGAGAGTTGAACTGCAATGCCCACTGGTTGTGAGAGGCCTCGGCCAATTCCACAGGCCACTGTGCAGCTGGGATGATCCTTTACAGTTGGCCTGGCCTTCGTCCATTCCCCACAGACCCATCACTGGATATAGGCTACCCACAAGGAGGGGATGTGCTCTAGGAGACAGTGGGTCCCCAGGGAAAGGACTTGCTGAGAACATGATAGCCACTGACACTTCCACATATGGTGACTGAATGACTCTGTCCTGAAGTAGCAATCTGGGAAGAGCACCACAGTTACATATATGATTATTTTTATTGAGTAATTTGTTAGTAACTTAAAATACATGAGTAGATGGACCAAGACAGGAAAGTAATAAGCAAATAAAAATTGTCATTAATATAGTTGTGCTTGCACGCATGGTGGCTGATGCCTGTAATCCCAGGACTTTCGGAGGCTGAAGTGGGAGGATGTTTGAGCCCAGGAGTTCCGGGCCGCAGTGAGCTGTGATCACACCAATGAACTCCAGTCTGGGCAACAGAGCAAGATCATGTCTCTAAAAAAAATAATAATAGGCTGGGCACGGTGGCACACGCTTGTAATCCCAACACTTTGGGAGGCCAAGGCGGGTGGATCACCTGAGGTCAGGAGTTCGAGATCAGCCTGGCCAACATAGTGAAACCCCGTCTCTGTTAAAAATACAAAAATTAGCCAGGCATGGTGGTGCATGGCTGGAATCCCAGCTACTCGGGGGGCTGAAGTTGCAGTATTGTGCCACACTGCACTCCAGCCTGGGCGCCAGAGTGAAACTCTGCCTCAAAAGAATAATAATAAAATTTTAAATGGTATTTGTATAATGTATTTTTCTCTTTTTTCAAAGTTGAATTCAAGGATGTGGTCAAACATACTGTTCTTACCATTTAAAAAGGAGTGCTGAGGCCAGACATGGTGGCTCAACCTGCAATCCCAGCACTTTGGGATCACTTGTGGTCAGGAGTTCAAGACCAGACTGGGCGACATGGTGAAACCACGTCTCTACTACAGATACAAAAATTAGCCAGTGTGGTGGCACACGCCTGTAATCCCAGCTATTCAGGAGGCTGAGGTGGGAGAATCACTTGAACCCTGGAGGTAGAAGTTGTAGTAAGCCAAGATGGCACTACTGTATTCTAGCCTGGGGAACAGAGTGAGACTCTGACTCAATAAATAAATAAATAAAGACGTGCTGAGATCTCAGAAAATACAATGCCTAGCTTCAGAATACCATATATTATATAGTATGGCTATAACAATTCCCCACCTGTTTATCTGTCCTAATGCAAGGCTCTTTCTTTCATAGTGATGCCAGGCACTGCTCTAAGTACTTCTATGTATCCTAACATATTAAATCTCCTCAATAACCCCGAAATAAATACCTTCATTAACTCCATTTTACAGAAAAGGAAACTGAGTTTCTAAGAGTTTAAGTAATTCAAGATCTACACAGCTAATAATTGTGGAACTGGGACTTGAACCTGTGTACTGTGATTCTCAAATCCTGGCTCTTACCAAGCCTGGGTTACCGCCTATTATATACATTTATTTTGCACAGTGTCCCTGAAGTCCCCTCAGCATGACAGTAATTTATCTTCTCACATTTTTTCTTTAAAAAAAAAAAAATTGTGTAATAAATCTGTCAATGTAAGACTATGTTAAGGGATAAAAACAGAATGCCTTCAAGTCTCTTATTTTAAAGTCTTTTGAGATGTAAAGGCTTTTAGATGCCAGTGAGGATTGTAAAACTAAAGTTAATGCTATTTTTCTTTAAGGAATCAAGTCCCTCTTCTGCTTTCAACACAAAATAGGAAGGTTTATGAATACCTGTTTGAAGGATGACTCAGAGTCAAAGCTTTACCCTCCCAAGAGACCTAAGAGAATTCAACTACCTCTAGGACTCAAGAGGGAATTGCTGTTGAGCTAATTCACTAGGGACTGTTTCTGGTCCTTTGAGGAACTATGGAAAATTCAACTAAACATTAGCATTTTGAAAGCTGTTTTTCACCAACAGACCTGAGTGAATTTTCATATTCCAAATTCCCAGTGAATTTTTAAAAAAATGAATTCCCAACTTCAAAAATGGTCTTTTTCTATTCAGAATGGCAAGCGACTCAGAATCTCTGTTTCACAAGAACACACAACGCAGGTACCAGTTGAATGAGGCCTTCAAAAGGTCCACAGGTCAGCTGTCTCAATAGATACTTTATTTGAAATGGAATGCATTTTGAAAATATGAAAAATAAATCACATCTCCCCAAAATCCTCTAAGAGATATATTTACACAAGTTCTAACCATGCTAATGAATTCACGAATGTGATGGTGTATAAAGCATCTGGTACATGGTGATACTTGCTTTCCAGAAGCTGGCATTTGTAGACTATGAAACGTTAAGCAGAAGGCTGACCTCGGAATGCAACAGACAACAGTTTTATGTTTCTTCTCAACATAGTGACCCGGAAGGATTACCTATTGTTAAAACCTGCTTCCCCACTGCTCAGCCTGCCATCAGCCGACCAGCTGCAGAGCAGTGGAGAGCAAGTCTCACCAGCTTTTATGCAGATGCTTCTAACCCAGAGTCCTCCTGCTTCCTTCATTGGACAATACTGCCCTTTCTAAGAAAACCCTGTTAGATCTTATACTCCATTTAGCAAATGCCCTGTCAACAAAGTTACAAATCACTTTTTTTTACCCAATCTTAGGTAAATCTGGATTGGCTGCTCAACCGTGCAAATCAAAAAGCCATCCTTGAAAACTGTGTCAAGAATTCAGGAAATAGGCCTTAAGACCCTAGCCAGCATAATTCCATAACTAATACATCTTAGGTTGCTTTAGGCAAATAGGTGTCTCTCTTGAATCACTGATGGATTCAATACCAAGATCTATAATTTTCATATTTAAAATGTATTCTGCTTAGGAAGGATATTTTATTGGCAAAGCAAAAATCAATTAGTTTGACACACAAAAAAAGAAAGCAAATGCTCACAGACCTATCTTCATAGGATTCTGTGCTGTAGGATTGCTCCAGGTTCCAGTCTTAGACCACTCTTCTAAGTCTGCTACTGAATATTGTTAACATTGGAGCCGTGCTAAAACCACATGACTTTTTTCCTATGGACAGAAAACAAGGGATATGGTTGAACTCATACACTTGTAGCAAACTTTAGTGTCAGATTTAAAATGAGGGCTTTCTCTTAAGAGAAAGGGCTTCTTTATGAGAAATACAAAGTGTTTGGTAGATGAGAGCAAAAACGGAGTTAAAACAGGACTTTCAACTTAATCCAGTCTTCCTAATAGTGTTTACATAAGAGCGAGACTCCTTAAGTAATGTGCGTTTTTTATTTTTACCATCATTGGAGACAAAAAAACAAAAACATAAACATTTGAAGTGAAATTACAAAGCTGCCTTGATTTCTACATGAGTAGAGGATCCCAGCTTGCTCAATGAGGAAAATGTTCATTTTAAAAGGGCCCCTGATAGACATTTACTCTCTGATGTCAGCACTGCCCATAGAGTATACACAGATCTATATGGATTTCCACTAAGAAAGTCTGTTTAAGAAGCTCATCATGTTTAGCCTGTCCCAGAATTAATTGTTCTCAGAGAATGACATGAGAGCAAAGAAAAGAAGCACTCAGTGAGGCAAGAGACAGCACCTCCCAGATGCTGGGGAATGACACATTTTGTCCTTCCTTTGTCCCAACAAATAGTTATTGAGCTCACTGTGTATGAGGCTTGGTGCCAACACAAGTTCAAGGACAAAAGTTCAGTTTCCAGATGAAGCATGACTCTTAATTTTCCAACGTTTTACAATTTACTTTTATTTAAGGAGCGGGTTTTCTATTGGATCTGCCCTTTCGGTCTTCTCTTCCTTGGGTTGAAAAAGACATTTTTTACCTTTTTCCATGAAGCTGATTTGTCAGGCTTCAAAATACCTTAGGTGGTTTGTATCATTTCTTACAGGTAAAATAGAGCCACTGAGACATTACATGATATATATTTATATCTTGTTTTGTTTAGTCGTATTGAGCGTGTTTGCTTTTTTGCTCTGGAAAAATTAATAATAATAATTTCAAAGGTGTCAAAGTAATAAAAACCATTCTACTCTCTAATTTCTTAGATTTCACAGTTAAATGCTAAGAGGGGTTCAGACTAGAAAGTCATAAAGGTCAAGTCAACATAAATATCACAGCAGACTAAAGAACAAGGGCTATAGAAAGACAAGAAACCGTGATTCTGGTGGCCCTATTAAGAACCATAGCCACCATGGGGGGAAAAAAATCCAGCCACCAAGAGGTAGCCTGGACATATTTTTTGAAACAACGAAATTACCTAGCCCTATATGTAAGCTAACATATGAATGCCCTTTTTAAAACCTACATCAATCTTAATTTGTAAGGTATTTGGTATGGATTTTTTTTTTAGTATAAGAATTTAAAAGATAAATTCTCATTGGGAAAAAACCAATGGTTCATTTGGAGTTATTATGATTTGTATGTATTAAACGTATAGTACTATGAGGCACTCCTCAAAAAGTACACCTGTAGTCCTAAGGAAGCTGAACCACACTTGATTTGAGAAATTTTTAGATCTGGCTCTCATTTCATATACATATATACACACATGTACATATATACATATTCATATATGTATTCCTATATGCATACATATATGTATGCATATATGTGCACATACATGCTCTCAGATGTATACATATATACATACATATTCATATGTGTATACATATATACATATGAAATGAGTTTTTGAATGTTGGCAGCATTTTTTCATAACTGCAACCTACACAACCACTGGAAGTGGGGGTCCACTTGAGTTTTGTTTGCCATTTGCTTTAATTTTCCCTGCAACTTTTTGGATAAGAATTATGATCTCAAAATGTCATCATTTATTGCACTAAAAAGTAATTTGACCTTGGAATTCCTTTCTTGATGGAAGGAGAATAAAGACATCTGTAGCATACAATTCTGTTTTTTATTTCTTGACTACATAACCTAGCAGTGGTCTAATACTGACCATTTCCATTTAAATGCCGGAAAAGTACTGACGAAGACTTTCTGTGAAAAAGATAATGGAAAACAGAAACCACTTAGTAAAGCCATGCAGATAGGAAGTGATTTTCAGCCCCAAGAGGACTTGGTATCATCTATGGCTCCATTTAAACTTAAGTAGCATCTGCCCTGGTGGATTTTGACCATCCTTTTGATTTAACACAGAAGAAGGTTTGTTCTACCTTTAAAAGCGCATCCTCTTTTTTCCCCCCGGACTCCTCAACAAGTGGCTTCTAAGACAAGACTGGGGTTGTTTTCTTACTGAAAGTCCTGTGTTTATCCAGTCTTTTCCTTTTCAATCTCTGAGTTTAACTAACCTAACAACAAAACAGAATCCTCACATATCTCACCGAGCAATGAAAAGCAAAACAGTTGGTTTCTCTAATTAACATCATTTTCCATATGAAAACAAAAAGTTATGACTCCTAGACCTTTCAAATATCTATAAATTGTAATTTAAACAATGAGATTTTTTAGTGTGTTTCTAAAACAAAGTAACGGGATCAGAAAATGTGGTTCAAGTCAAGTGTGCAAAGCTCTCAGAGAAAGGTCCCCCAGCTTGGACAGGAGCACAAATATTCTCTTACACAAGTTAAATCTACTCTTTTCCTCCACAACACTTTTGAAATAAAATAGCAAACGTACTTATACTCATAAATCAGTCAAAAGGCCTCGTCTCCTTATTAAGCCCTTTACACATAGATGATATAAGCTAGGTTTTCCTACAATAGATGTGACCCTATCACATATTCAAGATATAATCATCCTACCATCAGTTAGGTTATGTTTTAAATATTTTGAAATCAGGTATCCTTACTACTGATTTCCTTTTAGAAACTATCTCGAGCATTAGATTTTCATAATTACACCATTTTGAACTTTTAGCTTTTTAAAACTTCTATACAAACTCTGTCTACGGAAAAAAAAAAACTCAAAAAAAGTAGTATCAGAGTTTAATTTCAACCACCTGGCATAACAATGAAAAGTGTCAGACCTTTTGAAAATACTCTAGGAATAATGAATAGATTCTTAATGTTTTTCCCTCCACCGCCCTTTTTTTATTTTCCGAGATTAGGACTTACTATGGAATAGGGTTTTGAAAATAATGTTTCCTTTTTGACAAATGGCCTACATTCAGAAATGTCTTAGAACAAGCATTTAAAAAAAAACTAATAAATAACTATAAATCAAAATACATTAAAATAAAATTACAGTACATCATCCCTCCTATAAAATTCACCGTGCTAAAGATCCTTTCAAAGGTTCATAAATAAAGTCTTCTTGACTTGAAATCGTTTCCTGCAGCGTAGAAAACTAAGAATAATCGCAAGTTTTCAGTAGGGTAAATGTCCAAACTACTTGATCTGGTGCGGGGCGGGGAGACCGTTTTGCTTTTGATCCAAGTGAAGACAATAGAAATGTGTTCGTCCCACTTCCTCAAGTCCTCAAAACCTGGAAAGAAATGACACCGAGTCAAGTAGGTGGCTAAGAATCCTCCGAGACCAGTTCTGTTCGGGCCAGTCCGGCTGACAAAGCGGGCTCAGAAAGACACCGGGGTCTTTTCCCCAAGTGCCCAGACACACAGCCAAGCAGGGCTGGAGGCGCACCCCTGGACCAGGAAGGTCATGATGGGCGCGGCGCGGTCCGCGAGGCCCCCTGCCTGGCCCGGGTCTCCCCAGCCTCCCCTCTCTGCCCAGGTCCTTCTGGCTCCAGTTTGGTTCTGTTCTTTCCACCTCCCCAGAAACTTGGAAAGAGCTCTCATTTCTCCACACAGGAGCCGAACCTGTGAACAGGCTGCCTACTCCTCCCAACACCCTGAGACCCACGCCTCGGGAGCGCGAGTTCCGGGACCCTACCTTGTCTGGCCCGGGAGCTGCCCCCTTCAGGCGGAGTTGGAGGTGCTGCGGAGAAGCCGGTGTCCGTGTGGCTGCGAGTGCGGCTGTGGGTGCGGGTGCGGTATTTGGCGCGGATGCGGGTGCGGGTGCGGGTGAGGGTGCGGGTGCGGGTGCGGATGAGCGTGCGGATGTGGATGTGGATGCGGATACGGGTGGGGCTGCTGGGGCTGAGGCTTGGGTTGGGGCTGAGGCTGGGGCTGTGACTGGTGCTGGGGCTGAGGCTGGGGTTGGGGTTGGGATTGGGATTGGGGTTGGGGCTGGGGCTGGGGCTGGGGCTGGGTATGGAGCTGCTGCTCCAGTTGGGGCTGCTGCTGGACCAGGTGCTGCTGCTTTTGCCGCGTGGACTTGACCGCCAGGATAGCCTGACGATTCTTGTACTGCACCATCTGCAGCGTGATCTCCGCGTTCCAGCCCTGGTCTTGCGGGCACCGAAAGTCGATCTCCTTGCCCTCTGCCATCACCACAGTGAAGTACATGTACTTGCCCTTGCGCTCCACACAGTCCACGGTCTTCATGTTGGAGAAGTGCAATTCCTTGAGCTTGACCGGCGGCTCGAGGGCGGTGACAGCGGGACCGCTGGGTTGGGATGGCTCCGCCGGCCCCTGCCCGGACTGTTGCTGCTGCTGCTGCTGCTGCTGCTGCTGCTGCTGCTGCTGCTGCTGCTGCTGTTGCTGCTGTTGCTGCTGCTGCTGCAGCTGCTTGGGCGGGATGAGCAGCAGCCCCTCCTCGGTGAGAATGCAGCACTTCTTCTTCCAGAGCTGCAACAACCCGTCGCTGCGCTTCTCCAGCACGCCCTCCTTCAGCGCCTTGCAGCCGCTGCTCTCCAGCATCCTCCCAGCATAAGCGGGGCCGCCGCTAGGCTCAGCCTCTCCGCTTCCAGCCGCTCGGGCAGGGGGCAGCAGCAGCAGCCGCGCGCCGTCCTCGCCCCAGCGGCTCCCACGGCCGCCTGCCCGGAGCGCGCAGAGGAAGCTAACTCGCAGGAGGCAGAGCGGCGGCGGCGGCTCTGGGTCCCGGCAGAGGGACAGCCGCGTCCTGATGCGCCACAAGGTCCCGAAGCTGCGAGCCGCCGGGCCTCTGCCGTCCTCTTGCGAGCGCTCACTGAAGGGCACTGGCTTGGCCCCCTCGCGGCGCTTTTGAATGGGCCATCTTCCCCACCCCCGAGTGACACCCAGCGGAAAAGGCGGCTCCTGGCGCCCGCACCGCGGGGGAAAGCCCAGCTCTGAGAGGCGCTCGGCAGCCGGCGCACGCCTCATTAACTTGGGGCCTTTCCAAAGCTGGCTGCGTCCACGCCCCCCGCGTCCCTCGCTCCGCCTCTTGCCGCCCACTTGCTTCCGCACTCGTTCCCCTGGAAGGCGACCGGGACCCGAGCCCCGGAAACTCCTCTCCTCCACCCGGAGCGATCGCCCAAGGAGCCCTGGCTGCCTGGCGACTAATGCCGACGCCCACAGGGCGCTGCGAGGCCATCCCCCGCGTCCCGCCTCTCCCAGGCCCTCGAGGCTCTGTGCTAACAGCCTCGGACAGTGAGGACCCGGCTGCGCAGGCAGGGGCAGCCTCCTGGCAGTGCTGCGTCTCGGTCCTTGCGAATTAGCCCTGGAGATTTGCGCTGGGCTCCGAGAGCCCGCAGAACCAGCGTCGTGGCCTGGGCGAGCTGGGAGGCCGGGGCCGAGGCTCGCGAGTCCCGCGGGTGTGCCTCCCCCGGACGCTGGGTAAACAACTGAGCGCACAGAGAGGACATCGTGCTTCCCACGCATGTTCGCTCACGGTCACTAAGTAGCTCTCCTTGCAGAGGGCGATTGTGAAAGCAATAGTGCGACTGTCGGGTTTGCCACGGGTGGAGAAAGGCGGACCCACATCAGGTCGCATCTCGCCTGCTTTTTCTCGACCCCGACCGCAGGCACTAGCCAGTCTTCGGCTTTCTTCTTGACCCGTCGGGACGGTGTGAAATGTTTCTTAAAACAGTAACTCAGCTTTCTAACTACAAACCGGGGGAACGTCTGGTGCTGAGATCTCACACTGCAAGGCACAGTTGCAAATGCCTGATCGGCCTCCGCGGGTCTCTTTCCAAGCGCCTAGCCAGATCTTGGTTTTGGAATCTCATTTATCTGTGACCCCGGGAAGGCAATGCTCCCAGCTCCCTCCTACTCCTACAATTAATGCGTACAGAAGCCGCTTCCTGGGAAGTAAAGCATAACTGAGACCTAGCCTCCCGCTAGGGAAATTCATCCCTTTAGTAAACAGCCCCAAGTATGTGCAGACCCTCACGAGGACACGAAGAAGAATTAAACTAGGGCTGGACAAGTCAGAGTGGGCCAAGGTAAGAGGAAGGGCTGCTACTATGCCCAAACTGGAACAGACAGATTAGCTCATCTGCTAGTTGTGCGGCAAGAGCAAAGAATTCAAGAGGGGAAGAGAACGTGAGAGCGGTTGAGAGAGCTAAACAAGAATCGAATCCTTTGTGTGTCATGGTAAGAAATTCGAACTTAATCCCAAGGTAATCAAAACAAAGGATAACTTTTATACACGAGCGAGTCCTGAATCTTCGTCTAAGAAACAATGTCTGATCAAACGGGACAATCCAGTCAACAATCCTCAGTGCACTAAATTACGCTTGGCCAGATCTCTGGCCTTCACATTGTTAATTGATTAGCAATCTTTTCAGGAGAAAGACAATTGTTAAAATTATGTAGACTTCTACTAAAACTATGTCTCAAAGATTTACAATTCTGTATACCAATAACAAAAAACTACACCTAACATGTTTTCTCTCCCCTCCCCACTTGTAGGACAAGTGAGCATTCCAGAGAATTTCTACATGACCAGCTGTTCATTCTTTTAAGAGGATGACATTCTTCAGCTCATCTGGAAAGGATACTGCCTTTAAGTCTGTTATTTAGAGTCTCCAAGGGCAGGTGTAGTTGGGAAAAGACATTTCATATGAAAAAACACAAACTTAATAGAAGGTAAAAAAAATGAGATGTAATCTGGAGGCCCAAGTCATTTTCTTAGGAGAATGTCAAGTATATTTGGTGTTATTTAACCTTCTGCAGTTTATCAGTCTGAAACAAATGCATTCTGTTCTCATTTGAAAATGTCTGAACAGCCAGCACAATTTTCAAAATCACCCATTTAATAATAACTAGAGACTTTAAAGGCCAGCATTTCCAGTTAGGTATTTCACAATGATTTAGTAATTTTATGAGCAGCTCAGAGTTAAGTCTACAAGGTCTGACTACAGCGCATTACTGAAAAATATCAGTAATATAAGAATCCCATAGATTGGTGACAACTTTGCTCTTACTTATTTCAACAGTCACCACCAACAGTTGGTGACTTAACAAATTAAGAACATAGTTGAGTTGCTGTATGCTAATATTTGGCAAATATGTCAAAATGGCCACATTTGCCAATTTTGTAAGACAATGAGTAAATTCACAGAAAATAACTTAAAAAAAAAACACGTTGGGCCAGGTGTGGTGGCTCACACCTGTAATACCAACACTCTGGGAGGCTGAGACAAGAGTTTCCCTTGAGCCCTGTGCCACATGGCAAGATCTCCCTCTACAAAAGTAAAAGAAGTTTGGCCGGGTGTGGTGTATATGCCTGTAGTCCCAGCTACTTGTGAGGTTGAGATGGAGGACTGTTTGAGCCCAGAAGTTCAAGGTTGCAGGAGCTAGGTTTGCACCACTGTACAAGCCTGGACGACAGAGCAAAACTCTGTTTAAAAACAAAAAACAAAACTTCAGCTATATATATAATAAAAACCTACAAATATCACTTAAAAGTTACTGAAGTTTAGAAAACTAGCCAACAAAACCATTGCTTTGGTAAGCAAATCTGAAATGGCTAATTCAAGGTTCATTTTACGGTTGGCAATTTAAAGATGTCTCTCAGCAGCATTGCAGTTCATTTTCTTCTCTTGGATGAAGTTCATCATTGGCTTCAAGGACATCACTTAGTTTTCCTTTACATCTCTGGTGTCTCCTCTACGAGTTTCTCTCCTCTCCAACCTTTTAATGTTGGAATGCCCCAAGTCTTAGTCTTTGGCTCTCTTCTTTATCTATACTTGCTCTCTTATTGATACCTAGTCTCGTCACTTTTAATAACATCTATATGCCAGAGTCCTAAGTTTATATCCCCAACTTATATCCAACTGCTTATTGCCAAAGAATAAACCACTAAAGTTAAAAAATAATAAACATACTAGGCAAGGGAACACTTACTAGTAAAGCCATTCACTGAATAGCTCACTAAAGGTTTAAGTCTGAGGGGATTTTAGGTTATAGAAAATAATAATAATAATAATAAAACAACTGAAAAAGAACACTGGATAGATAGGTCAGAAAAGTCCATAATTTATACATGACAGGTTGTAACAAATTCCTGAATGGAACTGCTCCAGTTTATAGGTTAGAATTAACTGTAGTGAAAAACAGCCTTTATTTTTTATATATTCCAGGTCAGTCAGTACTACTATAAGTTGAAAATTCTCCATTTACGTCTCTCTACAGTACTGCTTGTGTAGTCTGAGATTTCAAACATGTAAATGAGCTCCCAAACTATTTTCCTCACCCTCATCTATTCTACCTGCAGCCCCCTTTCTCAGTTGACAGCAATACTCTGTATAGATGCTCAAACTAAAAACCCTAGATCAGTACTGCCCTTACACCAGGCCAGGAAAGGCCCTTATCCAGGGCCCTGAGCTTTAGGATTGCGTGCTTTACAGTCAAGATGACATGTCGTCTAGAGGGCATACTCATTCTGCACTCCACTCTAGGTACTCAGGACCCCAAATACCCGGCCCAGAATAGCCCCAGCTGTTCCAGGAAATGCATTACATCATCATTGCATGCACTGATGTGTTAGGGGCCTGGACAGTTTGAATATACTGGCTATGGCAACCAAGTAAATGTGCAGGAAGCTCCTTGCCATACCAGGGGTATGGAAGAAAAGGTGGGAAGAAAAGGTGGGACATGGGCTGAAGGTCAGCTCTGCCCCCAAGTTATGTTTTGGCATAAATATGAACCTGGCTTTTCAGTTCTAATGAAGGTATATTTATCAAGATAGGCACATTGGGCATATTTTCATTAAACAGAACTTTTAAATATTTAAACATATGTCTCCATTGTACTCTTGCCCTAGGACTTTAAGCGTGTAGAAGCATGCCTGCCTTGTAGTGATTTTTTTTCTCCCAATATTCAATTTACACAGTCAGGAAATCCCATTAGTTATGCCTTCAACTACATCTGGATTCCGTCCACTTCCTTCATTACCACCCTGATCCAAATCACCATCATATCCCCCTTGAATTACTACAGTGGGCTCCGAACTTATCTCCTTGATTCTACCCTCGTTACTATTTTCAGCATAGCACTCAGGGTCATCTCTATCACTTTCTTCAAGCCTTGGCTCAGCAGGCCTATCCTGATCACTCTAAATAGTAGCCACCAAATTCCCCTTAATTTGTCCCATAGCATATATTATCTTCTAACATCTACTCAATATTACTTATTTCTGTTCCCCTTCCTACTAGAATAGTATGCAAGCTATTCAGGAGGCCAAGGACCATTGTTTCTGTGTCCCAATCACCTAGAAAAAGTCTTGGTACAAAGTAGATGCTCAACATATATAGAAATCTTGAATGGAATCAGAAGACCATACCCATCATAAAAAAGAATATCAATTTTTTTCAAATGCTTGACAGATTTTTCATGATGCATCCTACTTTTTAAAATTTGTAATGAAAGGACTTGAAATTTGCCATACCAATATATATTTGGCATAATTTTTAAATGGATAACCCCATGCTAAGCCTCTCTGAATCTTAAATGCTTTTATAGTCAGACATCATCTAAAATAAATTCCACAAAACTTTTCCCAAGCAACATGCAATTTAGTATTTTGAAAAGTATTTATATAAACTAGCATCTTACTGTTTTCTAGTAAAAGTATTTAGAAGCACAAGAACCACAACAATGGAACTGAGTTGTAAGTTTCTTACTTGGCAGTTACATAGTCAAACACTTGATTAAAAGTCCATTAATCAATACTGGCTTAAAGACATGTAAGAGAACTTGGAAAGTTATTAAGTGTTTAATACATAATGATTACAAAATCCTGATCTGTAAACTAATTTGCAACATACAGTAGAAACCCATGACAACAGTCATTATTAAAGATTCGGCTAAACCAAAGGTCAAACATCTTTCAAGAAATAGTTAAAAGCCAGTAAATTATAAGCATGTCACTTTACCCTCATCAGTGTATAAAGATAACCAAATAGTCCCACATTCAGAGTGCAGTTTAGACTTCCTAGTCATTTAGAAGTACCATTCAGAAGAAATATTTCATAGATACTCGTTTCCAAAAGGCCTTGAGTTGAAAATGTTAAATATTAACACAGAATTATCCAGACTTATTAGGCAAGTGTCCAGCTGCCTTCCTTTTCACCTTACTAGTTGATAAACTGATGCCTCCTAGTGATCAATCTGTGTAACAGCTTAAAGGAAGTACTTTTTAATAAGAGTGCTTAGTGCTGGTTTTTTAAACTGCAGTACAACCTACTTGTGAATCAAGCACTGTCCATCAGTTGTCTCCATCCTTTCTGTTCTGCCAGCAGCCTAATTCAGTTCTCATTTCTCTCATATAAGCTCTTGGGTGGTCCAACCACCTGATCCATACTATCATATACACAGCCTTCAGTTCTACTCCTATAACATGACAGAAAACTTCTCTTCGCCTTCCAATGTACGTTATCATTCCAATTTCTTACCCTTGCATGGCAAGCCCTCCACAGAATAGGTCCAAGCTTGAGTGCCAGTCATACATCTACTTGTCCTCGCTGCCTCCAATTTACTTTCCCAAATCCTCTGTAACCTTTCATTCTTCAAAGCCCAATTTAAATCCCACCTCTTAGATTTCCTCTAATTCCTTCCTAATCACTTCAAACTCTGATGAGTAGTTATCAGATTTTAATATATGTCTACTTCACTAAATATCTAAGATCCTGGATGCGTGGTTTCACAATTTTACCTAATGGAGAGCTGACTGACAGCACTTAAACTGAGGGGAGATGACTAACGTTTTGTCTGGAAATTGGTATTATCCAAAATGGGGCAAGCAGGCTATCTTACTGAATATCATTAACAAGTAACCAGGGAGTCTGATGATTTGTACATGTTACAAAAGTATTAGCTTTGAAATGACAAATGAAAATACAGAACTGGATTAAATGTAGCAGTTCAGCTCTCCTTTTTGCCCTAAACTCAAAACATGGATTATAAAGCAGCAGAGAGGAAGGTAATCCAATGAAGGAGGCTGAGAGAACCAGTATTATGTTGTCACAAAACTGCAATCACTCAGAAGTGTTGATATTCTGGCTCTGGGTCTTTGGGGTGACAGAATACCCCAGTAACCAACAGTGGAAACATTGTTCAGCAATCAATCCTGCCCTCCATTAAGAGCCCAAGAACACCTACCACCTTTCGTAAGTCTGCTTCAATTCTGAAACCAGGTAAATGCACCTGTTGTGTGCAACTCAAATATCTGATTGACAGTCACTTGGGCAGCTACCTCCATTTAAGGGACTAGATTCCACAGCTTATTTCCCTCTTTTGCTGTCATTTTTCCACTGCCACAGAACACACAGCCTGAGAGGGCATAGGCCGTTCAATTTGATTACTACTGATCTCTAAGGAAAAAAAAAAAAATCCAGTAATGGACAAACACCTTCCTTAGGTGATAGAGGACATGCAGCAGTGAGTGTAGACAATTTCCCCAAAAAACATGAGAATAAAGAAAAAAAAGTGGTATTGGTGTTACTTTAGAAGAGGAACTCAGGCTTCAGAGAGGGTAGAGGTTTCATCACAGACAAGGTAACTAAAGATGGATCCAAGAATAAAGGGGATAAAAGAATTCTGTGGGGTAGCGAGACTCAGAAAGGTGGAGGAACATTTTTACAAAAGATGAAACCCAGGAAATGTTTATGGTAAGCTTGTATGCTGCCACTAAACCTACCAGAAAAAGCAGATCCCATTAGAGCCCCCCACCCCTGCCCAGTTTATAACTATCTGATTTAAGTAAATCACTGTTGAGTAACTGAGCATCCTTTAAACGGGTCAGAAACCAGAAAACACATAATAGCTTTTGTTTCTAATGATATTTCATGTACACCTTTAAGTCACTGTCTCAACTTCATTTATGCATGCATGCTTCTGAGAAAGGTTATCATGCAAAATGAAATAAAAAGCCTTGGGCAGTAGGACTCCAATCATAATTAATCCCTTTTTGAACTATATTGAAAGAAAATTACTTTTCTCAGCTCTGTTCACTTATTTCTGAAATGTAGTTATTTCCATTTTGTTCCAGGATATCCTTGATCAAATAATCCTTTTCTAAATCAACTTATATCAACACTATGTGACCAATGTGGCTGTCATCTTAACCTCCCTTGGCATTTCACACCCAGCTCTACTTTATTTACTACCTGCTTTTGACACTGAGCATAAACCATAGGTTCTTCTTTTTACGAGAGGCTGGATGCCAGTAGCCTTTAGCCTCCTTCAGCTCATCCTGTACCTTGAACCTGGACATGATGTATAGCACCCAACATCCACTTGATAATAAAGCAACTTGCCAAGGACAAAAAGTAGAATGAAAGTCTGCCTGAGAACCATGAAGCTCCCATAATGGTCCCAGAGTCTATGTCTAAGCCTAAGAGAAAAACCTATATAGGCCACATTGTTATTGGGGCTGTGTTATACATTATAATAAATACAAACTCTTCAGGGCAGGGGAGAGAGAAGGCAAAGAATATCTGAATGTTGTTTAAAATGAAGTCTAGATTAACTCTGTTCTCTAAAATATTTCATATTCTGAAAGCTCTAGCCTAAAGAACCTGCTTATTCAACCACTAGTTGTATGATAGAAAAATCTACAAGGCAGTGCCAAGTGTAGGCCCATCCAAATGCTGGGTCCAACACAAATCAACTGTGTTCCTGTTAAAGTTACTTCTAATCTTATGCATAAAAAGGCAATTAACATCCCCAATCAAGTATGATTAAATAAGGCATTATTTTTAGTATTCATTTAATTAAATGAACATTTAGTTCTCCCAAAATTACTAATGCTGTAAACTGAAATCTCACTAGTTTAAAAATACACATGGAACAACAATGGAGTTTTTCTTTAAATCCCTCAGTCTAGTTATATTATACCCAACTTTTGAAAACACATGTATACTTAATGGTCGCTTTATACATACCACTTGAGGTTCCTTTACTAGCTTAACATTTTTGTCTGAGTGAGTGATTCCAGATAAATACTATGTATTTATCTGGAATCTCAACTGTCCAGATATAATTCAAGTAAAAGATTCCAATATGATGAGAAAAGTATGTGTTTTTCTCCCTAAAAGAGGCATTTAATGTTTTTGGTCATTGTGGAAAACGATGGCAACAAACGAAGCCCAGTCAGCAAAATAAATTTTGCTTGTTTTAAGCCATTAAGTTTTAGAGCTTGTTTTGTTTTGCAGTACTAGGAAATTACAAGTATTGATATGCCTTCCCTTGACTTTAAAACAGTTGACTCTTGAATATCAAATCTGAACTAACAGGGTCCACCTACACACATTTACTTGTCTCTACCACCCCTGCAGCAGCAAGATCCTTCTCCTTCTCAGCTACTCATGAAGGCAGCGAGGATCGAGAACTTTATGATAATCCAGTTCCACCTGACAGTAAATAGACACACACACACACACACACCAACTTTCATTCTGTTGCCAAGGCTGGAGTACAATGGCACCATCACAGCTCATTGCAACCTCTTCCTCCTGAGTTCAAGCAATTCTCATGCCTCAGCCTCCCGCGTAGCTCGAACTATAGGCGTGTATCACTACCACGTGGGTACAGCTAAGTTTTGTATTTTTAGTAGACAGGGTTTTGCCATGTTGGCCAGGCTGGTGTCAGACTCCTAACCTCAAGTGATATACCAGCCTCAGCCTCCCAAAGTGCCGGGATTACAGGCATGAGCCCACCACACCTGGCCATGATAGTAAATATATTTTTGATTCTTTGAGTTTAACATTTTCTCTAGCTTACTTCTACGGTATATAATACACATGACATACAAAGTTTGTGTTAAATGACTTATTGGTAAGGACTCACTAATAGGCTATCAGTCAAGTTTGTGAGGAATCAGCTCAGATTTGACTGTGAGGGAAGCTGGAGCTCCTAGCCCCTGCATTATTTAAGGGCCAACTGTATATACAATCCAGCTTTGTTTCACTGCTTTTCTCAATCTGCAGGAATATGACAGCTACAAAAGACCTTAGGAGACTGAACTACTGAGAATCAATCATTGTATTTCCTACATAGTCCCATACAGAATTATGGTTGGTATATCGAATGGGTCTAGATAAATCCTATACATACAAAACCTTGCTGTACACTTACCATATTCCAAGCCCAGTGCTGGAAATTGGGAAACCCATTAGTGAGTCTTTCTAAAGTACTTTTTGAACTGGTAGACCAGTTCAGAACTATAGAACCAAAGAGTAGGTACTGATGAAAAGGAGATCCTCTACTGAACTAATAAAACATATGCACAAAAGCCCAGTTGCAGAAGTAAAGAAAAAGCAGCCAAGCAGAACTGAAACAGTCCCAATGCAGGTAAAATAGGCAGGGCTGTCAAACTGCTGTGAAGTGGCTAAGTGCACTCACCAAGCCAAATGAATAGCAAAGACAACAGTTCCAGCCCTTAGTTTTGAAATCTGTAGCTAGGTGTGGCGGCTCCCACTTGTAATCACAGCACCTCAGGAGATTGAGGTGAGTGGACCACTTGAGTCCAGGAGTTAGACACTAGCCTGGACAACATAGTGAGAATCCATCTCAAAAACGGTACAAATAACTGTTGACTGGCCTAATCCAAGTATAAAATCACATCTGATCTTAAGACAGACACCCATGTCACATCCACACCGAGAAAATGCCAGTGTCCAGGGCTCAAGGTAAATGTTGGAGATAGAAAGGATAGACTGAAAAATGACAATTTGGGTGTCCTGAAGCATGAGAAATCCAAATATAGTGTGACTTCACTTAGTTTTACCCCACATCATTTCTGGATTCTGCCAAAGGCCAATGAAAATAAATCAGCACATAAAAACACCAACAAGAAAGGAATAAAATGAGATTTTCTAACCCAGCTGACTTTAGGTTAAGGTCAAATTTTTTGTTTACAACAAACAAAAAATTTCAAAACGAGGAATGCTTAAATGTATCATCCAGTGTTAAGTCTCAGTGTTTATGTACACTAAGTGAGGAATCTCTTACCTAGGAGGAATTTTGCCTTTGAACCAAGAAATCCCCAACTAGTTCAGAAATTAAGTTCTAAAACCAATTTAAAAAGTAATCCCTGTAATCCCAGCACTTTGGCAGGCCAAGGCGGGTGAATCACTATGTCAGGAATTTGAGACCAGCCCAACCACCATGGTGAAACCCCTCTCTACTAAAAATATAAAAATTAGCTGGGCATGGTGGCACATGCCTGTAATCCCAATTTGGGATTACAGGGATCTCAGCTTCTCAGGAGGCTGAGGGAGGAGAATCACTTGAACCTGTGAGGCAGAGGCTGCAGTGAGCCAAGATTGCGCCACTGCACTCCAGCATGGGCAACAGAGTGAGACTCCGTCTCAAAAAAAGTAATCCCAACCACAAATTTTACGTTTTCTTATGTTTAGGAAGCATATCTACTAAGTGCTCAGAGGTTCTAAGTACTTTTGTTTCCTTATTAATGTATACCACAATCTTTCACAATACAGACGAAAACATTGATGCTGAACCAACAGGTGGTACACAGACTCTAAAGCCTGTGCTTAACGACATTACTACCCAGACACTACTTGTATTCTCATACATATTCATTAAAATTTGATGGTAGACATTTGTTTAGGGGCTGAAAGGTTTTAGTCTAAAATTAGATCTCCATTTTTATTCATGGATTGTTATTCCCATAGAGCAACCTCATCTACTTTCCTAGTTGGATCAACTGATTGCACTTATCTGAAGATAATTACAAACGTAGACTGTAGTAGTACTAGGAAAAATAACATTGTTTGATTTAACTTCAAAGTATCCACTGTGCATTTAGTTTTTATTGTGATACATGTACAGATTTTCTTTCACCTGAAAGGCCCTAGAAATACCCTGTAATGAACACATTCAGAACCTGAACTTCAGTTTCTAAATAATATTCCCTATTCTAAGAAGACAGCAATCCTTGGAGGAATGGCCCATTCCAGGGCTGAAAGAGAAAATGTCTATGATAAGCCTAGGAAACTTTATGAGCCAAAAAGTATGTTGATCAGAGTAAAGAATATATTGGAATTCTTTCAACTATTTTAATTTTGGAGTTGAAGGAAAGCTGTAATATTGATAAGTTACCCAAAAACATCAATCTGAAGTTTGACTAAGGGGATTCACTGCAGATAAAACTTTATTCAGCATTTTTTCTTTCTTAAAAAATTAAGCTTCTGTTCTTGGCTAAGTAAATTATCCTAACAGGTATCAGACAGCATCCTGTACACTGCTGCTGCCTTACACCGTCATTTAATCTACTTTTCAGTTCCGTATATATATACACGTCTCAGAGGCCTTTACTAGCCTCTAAATAACCCCTGGGGCTCACTTACCTCAAATATTCTTACCTTCAAACCGCTGACTCACTCTCTCAATCATGTCTTACTTTAAAAATTATCTTCCAGCCAGGCACAGTGGCTCATGTCTGTAATCCCAGCACTTTGGGAGGCCAAGGTGGGTGGATCACCTGAGTCATAGAGTTCAAGACCAGCCTGGCCAACATGGCGAAACCCCTCTCCTCAAAAAATACAAAAATTAGTTGGGGGTGGTGGCACACACCTGTGATCCCAGCTACTTGAGAGGCTGAGTGAGGTGGGAGATCACCTGAGTCAGGAAGGTCAAGGTTGCAGTGAGCCAAGATTGCACCAGTGCACTCCAGCCTGGGCAAATGGAGTAAGACCCTGTCTCAAACAAATAACAAAAAATCTTCCATGGAAACATCATCCTCATCCTCACTTGAAATATTCTTAACAGGTGGTTTTCAGTGTTCCAAACCCATTAAAAGGACTTTCAGAGATAACCTTTCTATGGACTGGCCACTTGTATTTCTAGTTATTTCAATTCCTTGAATGTGACCTGAATTGTTCTGTTCTGGGACCTTTGCCTGTATTTCCTCCTGTTCCTCCATCTGAACTGCTCAATGCTCAGAGGCCCTTCCCCTCACTTCACAAATTCCTACAGATTCTTGAAATCTCAGCTAAAAGCTCTTATACAAATTTTGAGCATTCTGGTAGAAACTACTTTACAACCTCATGAAGTTTTTCAGAGCTGCAATTACCTAATACATCATGAATGATTAAAATTATGAACACTATCAACTCTGGATATGAGATCTGTCAACTTCTGGCACTCACATATTTAATCACACATTTCCAGTTCCTACTTTTTGGCTTTTAAGTTTAAAACATGTAAGAAACCGGCCAGTTGTGATGGCTCACGCCTTAATCCCAACACTTTGGGAGGCCAAGGTGGGAGGATCACTTGAGGTCAGGAATTCGAGACCAGCCTGGTCAACAAAAACCCCATCTCTACTAAAAATACAAAATCAGCTGGGCTTGGTGGCGCATGCCTGTAATCCCAACTACTTGGGAGGCTGAGGCACAATAATCGCTTGAACCTGGGAGGTGGTGGTTGCAGTGAGCCAAGATCATGTCACTGCACTCCAATCTGGGCAACAGAGCGAGACTCTGTCTCAAAAATAAAAATAAAACAAGTAAGAAACTAAAAAGCATTGCTTCTATTTTATGCAATGTTTTATCTTGGGTTTCAAAATAATAAAACTCAGTTTGTCCACAAAACCTAAAAAATGCTCAATTTCTAATACAAAAATTAAAAAATGAAATTGACTTATTTCCCACCAGCAATCTATTTCTAAATTAATATACCCCATTTCTTCTTTTATTCAGACTCTTGAGGATGACATGATCATGCCTCAATAAGCCACTCTAAGTCAAAAATATCTTAAGTAGAAGATGCATTTAATAACCCAGTAAACTCATAAAAGCTGAAATCTTAACACGAACCATTGTAAGTCAGAGACTGTCTGTACTAAGGATTTTAGTGAATAATTTCTATAAACTGGAAAACCTGATAGTTTGATGTCAAAAGGAAGAAACACAAGATACAAAGCATACTGTATTTTTGGAAATATAATACATCAATCAAAATTTCTTATGGATAAACACTTATCCTCAAGTAAAATAATTTCATATACCAACAAGGATATTTCCATTTCTGTAAAGTCATGTTAAGTGATCCTTAATCAGGCAAGAACTTGGCTCTTTATCCAGGTTATATTTTAATATCTGGAGTTTTAATCTAGCATACAAAAATCACCAGTATACATCTCTTAATTGCAGTATTATTTCACCATCACCATTTATATTTACTTTTCAGGTATCAGAGACTTAGTGCTTTAAGAAGCAAATTACCTAAATTATGAACACATATTTTCAAAAACAAAACCAAGCTCATAATTATGTGTATACAGTGCAGAAGATTTAAAAAAAACTAAATTAGCATATATTTTTTCCTAAAGCTCCTATGCAGAACTTATGGTCTTCTGTACTATCAATCTATTCTGTACATTTAAAATAACATTTGTTTTGATTTAAAGTCAAAAATATAAAGGCTTAAATTTTTGTAAGACTAACCCATAAAAAGGACTCCAATTTTAAAACAATCCCTGAAACCAAAGCATTCAAATATTTGAACATTAGTTCAATATTTCTACATAGCACGATAAGATTTTCACAAACAGTTACTACAAGTTTTGTCTTTATTTTTAATAATGGGAATGGCCTACGATTCAGATAAACCCACAAATTCATACTGTTTATAAACAGCAGTAATATTAATATAAACAGTTAATTCCACTATCTTAGGAGCCTTACCGTATCATTAACCTATTCACAGAACAAAAATATTTCTATGAAAGCTAATATATACTCCTTTCATGTTTGTTTGTTAAGTATGCTAAAACAGAAAATGAGGTAGAATCCCATTTTTCTTTAGTACCATTCCATAAGCCAATTCCACACAATTAAGTTATTTTTGCAATCTAAAATAGTGATGCTAATACTGCTTCAGTAAGCTAGATTTACTAATTTAAGAATCCTAAGAAATTATGTGGCTTTCAGACATCCGTGTTAAACTATCAACTCATCAATTTGTGGAACACTTACCATTCTTGAATGACCATAAAGCAAACAGTGCTACAATTTTTTCTAATCAAAGTTTTCTTTGTAAGTGACTATATTTCACCATTTCTAACAGGCAAAAATGAAACCTACTTGGCAGTCTGCATGGGCTGGTGGAAACTACAATCAGAGTGTAAAGACAAATCTTCAAGTGTCTCAAAAATGTTTGTAGATAACTCAGAATATAATCTATTGGGAACTATGGAATTCCATTTTAGTCTTCAAATAACAAACTCCATTTAGCAGGGGTAGTAAGGTTGCTCTTAAAATTGTAGATTTAGAGAACATAGTGGCCTCAGCACAAAATAGCTCACTCTAGACATCACTACTCTCCTCTCTTCAAAAAAAGTATACATACTCATTTAAAAAAAAAAAACACCCAAAATATCACCAGAACATTTTATAAAATTAAATCCAAATTTTATTAAGGATTTCAAGTTACATACTTCAAATTTCTAGAATGGAATGGAATCATTTTGGAACTGGAAATATGGCATAAACACTGACATCCCCTGAAACTTCAATATTATAAAGAAAATTCTTCTGCAAACCACATCTCCATTATATAACAAGACTAGGTATTATCTACACCGTCACTTTGGCAATAGCTATTTCCTAAAAGAATGAAAAAGATGATTTCGCTACTTCAGTTCATTAAAAATGGGATTCTATCTTTAAAGTTCAGAAAAAGCTGTGTTTAGATGAACTACGGTTACAAAAAAAAAAAAAAGAGCAACAGTCTCTAATCAAAGCAAAGGAAATCATTTAAAATAAAGAGAAAAAAGCTATTATTATTGGTTAAGGATTTCCAGTAGTAAGTTATAATCTCAGGAGAGGAATGGATAGCACTACAAACAATGTGTTCACATTCCATGACCTTAACACTAACTTCTCAAAAAGGAAGTTTTCATTACCTCTAAAAATAAATTCAACGTAATTTTATTAAGAGCAGGAAATCTAGACCTTCCTCTAACGACAATCCAATAGTCCACCCTTGCTGTCATCAAAAAAAACTTCAACTCCAAAATTAACAGTAATTAGCCAGAGGTATTGTAAGTGTGGCTCTACAGTCTGAAATTTAATGGCATTTTTGTCAAAAATAGTCTTAGTTCCGCTTTAGTCTCATGACTACAATACTATATAGTGCTATCCCTGTAGTATTTACTACAATACAGTCATCAAAAATATCTGAAAAAAAATTCTTGGACCTTATGAAATAGTGCATCCAACCACTTCTATAAAAATAGGAGCCACACAAAGAACTAAGAGAGTGCTACCTGCCCAGATCCAGAACAGAGGTACTTAACCTTTGTTAACCTTTGTTTTCCAGTTTAGTTGTCAAAGAGTAATGTGAACAAAATGCCGAGTGTCACACTGGCATTACAAATAGGCCCAAAATTTTGAGCTTTTAATGAGATTGAGAAACATTTTAAGAGATTTAACTCAATATGCCTTAAACACATCCATGAGGTAGTTAAGTAAACAGTACTACCCATTTTAATACATAGTAAGCAGAATCATGGGTAAGTGACATAATCATATTTTAAGCAATAAGAATTAGAAGAAACTAAGAAGCTTTGGGCCTTCTCTCTAGCTCTAATGCAAAGAAAATGAAATTTTTTTTAAAGCATCAAATCATTTAAGATTTTCTTCTGCTTTTTTTATACTTGCTTATTAGTATAGTATCTCTTTCCAAAGCTGGTACCCTTTCTTCAATAATGTGGTAAAAACTGAGTATAACCCTTAATTCAAGCTAGGCCTCTGCTTCTACCTGAATTGGTACAAAATTAAGACATTATCTTATAAGAACTAAAATTGTGTTTGAAATTTTTATTTTAGGCTGCAAAAACAAAACAAGCAAACAAACAACAAATAACTTGAAAATAGGCTTGTCAAATGATGTAAATTCATCCTTTCCAGGGAAGCAGAAAGTAGACCCTACCACAAAGAAAAGATGCTTAGTTAATGGAGGTTAAATTTAGAAGTACAGTTAAATTCAGGCTAACTTCTGAAAATCCTGTTTTATTCACCTCACTGTGGTACCAATAACTATACTGAATCAGGTTACTTTACAATCAACTATGTCACCTATATAACACAATAATCCATTAACAATCTAATACAGTTATTGGGTGTGGTCATACTGGAAATTCTTAACCATATAGCTGTCTTGCCAATTTTTTTTTTTAAATGATGAATTGTCTTAGTATAAGTCACTGCATTTCTGTAACGAAGTAATGAAAGGCACAGCTAATCCAAGTGGACTTAACCCTATTCAACAACCAGCTGAAAAAATACTTTGGTTCTTCAAGGAAAAAATTATGAAAAAAGAAAAAGTATTTCCTTTAACAGCTATTAATTTTCATAGCTGTACTCCAAGAGCTACATAAAAATATTCCAGAAGAACCAAATTATGTAGCAATAAATGAACATGCGTGACAGAATCTGTGCATTCAACATATCTGGCAGAAAAACTAGTTAAAATGCTAGGTAGAACAAATTGGTCTTTAAAATATCAGTTTCCTGTCCTTAAAAAAAAAAATTACCTAGTCTACCAAGAAAATACAAAAACATAAGGCTGTAAGTAAATAAGAGTTGTGTTTAGGCTATTACAGTGCAGGTTATCCTCAAGGCCACATACATCCTGCTTCACTGCTGCTTGCACTCTGCTGGGTTTTGATCCTTCTGTTAAAGGAAAACAACAAGTCAATCTATCTTCTTCTACCTGCTTCAGTGAATTTCTCAATAGTAATTACTGCCTTAATTATAACAGTAGCTCACTGTTGTCAAAAAAAAAAAAGGGTATAGGACAATGATGGTAAATTATTTATTTTATCAGCAAGTCACTGAAATGCTAAAATCAAGCTCAAACTTTACACTGTAGAATTAACTCCATAAAATGTGACATACACTAAACCATAATCTTAAAAAATAAAATTACCAAGCAATTTATGTTAGTTATATTAGCAATCAGCTTTGCTTTTTCCTCAGGAATAATAAACTAGGACTCTCAGGGACTGAATAAGAGTAGCTGGAAGGATTTAACAAACTCCACTGCTCCGCTCCCCAGTTCTGGAACACTCCTGCAATCAGATCTTTCAAAACCCTTTGTTTAAAAAGCTTTCCTTAGGAAAATAATCTAAAATCACATGCAATCGTTTTTTCTAATGCATAAAAACAGTTATAATTTGTCTCATTAAAATAGAATCCTAGGGTTCGCTGTGCCTGAAACTACAGAAAGTACAAAGCCCAAGCAAAAAACGTTTTTTAGAAAAACGTCCACTGAAATTATGTGTACTGTTCAAAATGCCAGTGGGACTGAAAAAAGAAAAAGTATCCAGCCAATAGGCTTTATTTACTAAAGACTTTAACAGAGAGAAATAAACTTGATATTCAGAAATACCAACTCTTACTTTAGTCTGTCTTAAATTTAATAGAAAGCAGCACTAATTTTGCTCACCTTCGGGTCATAGTCTGGATCATTTTCCTCATCTCCTTCTTCTTCCCCTTCCTATATTAAAGTTCAAAATGCATCCATGAAGTATGTACATAGTAGGTAAACTGGCTCATAATGTAGGGAATATTTAATACAAGTTACTCTACGGGTCAACAGATTTTCATGATTACAGAGTCTGATGATAATTTACAATTTAATCTGAAAGCTTCTAATACGAAAAATTTCCCAACACAACTTGAGACATCCAGACAGCTTTTATTGAAAATAGTTACTGCAGCCAACGTTGAAAAAGTTTACTGCAGCTTTTGACTTCTTCAAAGAGCTGATAACCCTGCAGCAGAACAAAATTATTTGAAATAAAAAAATGTTGCTGAGTTTTGCAATTTATTTATTGAAACCTTATACATACATTGTTTGGCTGTAGAATTCTAAAATCATATTTTCCAAAATGTTTTTTATCCCAAATCACAGAATGATTATAGCAAAGGAATACATAAGTCATTCAATTTGCTTCTCAATGTGTTAAACATATTTGCTCATTTGGTAAACATTACCTCATCCGCTTCTTCACCTTCTTCATCATACTGAAAAGGAAAAACAGCGTGTGAGTGAATATAACACACATGTCAGAGTAGCATTAGTAACATTCATCACTGTGTAAACTAGTATCTCAAAAGAAGAAACCTACTTTCCTATCAAGGGGTTAATTATAAATTAAAATACATACTAGCTGCAAGAATCACTCAGCTCACTGCCAATTTATAAAACTAAAGAACAGAGTACAATCGTGGATAAAGTATGATCAGACAACTATTACTGTACATATTACTCACCCACACCTAAGTGTGTAATGCACTGTACAAAAAGGACCTAAACCCTACTCTTAACAACTGCCATTGAGCAATAAACATATCCAAAACATCTATATGCAGCCTAATCTTAACCTACTCATCACTCAATACTACCTTGAATGAAAATCTATGCCTCCCAGTAAACATTTTCTTGTATACTAAAAAAAGTCCTAGTTCTGTGAAGTCAAGGCAAGAGCACAGATATATAGCACTAACCAAACATAAAGTTTCACAACTAGAACAATCTTATTAGCAGAAAATTAAAAGCTAAGATAAATGAATCCAAAAATCCTGAGGAGACATACTTAAAATCCAGAAAAGCTATATACAGAACATCAGTAATTAGCCTAATTTTGAATTATATTACATCTTGCTTTTTAAAAATTAAATCTTATCTATTTCCCATTCTGACCACTATACTCTCACCCAATTATTTCTTTGCAGGATTCAAATTCACTTACATCATCATCATCATCTTCAATAGCTTCTCCAGTAAAGTATAACACTGATCTTGGGATTATACGCTCACGTAAAAAGTGACCAATTTCGAAGTCTGCAGCAAGGATAGCTTCAGCATCATCATCCTATTTTTAAAGGAAAACAAAAGAAGAAAATTTAGGAATAACTTTGTTACTTAATTTGGCACAAGTAAGACTCTTAGAGGCTGGGTGTGGTGGCTCACGTCTATAGTACCAGCACTTCAGGAAGCCAAAATGGGAGGATCACTTGAGCCCAGAAGTTCGAGACCAGCCTAGACAATGTAGTGAGACCCCCATCTCTACAAAAAATAAACAATTAGCTGAGCATGGTGGCACAAGCCTGTAGTCTCAGCTACTTGAGAGGCTGAGGCAGGGGAATTGCTGGAGCCCAGCAGCTTGAGGCTGAAATAAGCTGTGATCACATCACTGCACTCTAGAGCTGGGCAACCAAAAAAAAAAAAAAAAAAACTATGATGAAAGGAAGAAATCCTCAACTTCACTTTTTACTTTCCATTATTTTTCTCACACTATGTTAACAAATGATTTGTCATTTTTAAATTTCCTTAATAATTTTTCCAAGTTTTTAACAAAAAGAAAATTAAGTTAGCAGACCAGTATGCAAACTAAAGAAATTGTGAAGAATAAAAATTAGAACTGTTTACTTAGTTCTTGCTGGTTTAAACAAAAATATGTAAAAGCAACTGTCACATATGTCTGAAATTTTCCTTTTAAAATATTGAAAACACCAAATACAAAAACACAAAAAAAAAAACCCTCACGTTATTGTAGGTAAAATTGTTAAGTATATAGCAAATAGAAAGACATAATAACCACAGAGGATTACGTATACTTCCTAAAAGACAGTACCCAAAGAGCTGTATAGTTTTAAGTCTACTAATCCCAAATGAGATAGAGTCCTAGTTCAGAAAGACAATATACTAACTAAATCAGATACCCCTAGCACTTTTCTTTTTTAGAGACAGGATCTCACTGTGTTGCCCAGGCTGGCCTCAAATGATCCCTCCACCTCTGCCACCACAGCAGCTGGGATTACAGGTGCCTGAAGCTGTACCTGGCTTAGGATTTCTATTTAATGGCAAAGCACAGGGCACAAGTGGGTCTGACATTATTCACAATTAAAACAATCCCACTTTGGACCGGGTGTGGTGGCTCACGCCTGTAATCCCAGCATTTTCAGAGGCTGGGGTGGGTGGATCACAAGGTCAGGAGTTCGAGACCAGCCTAGTCAACGTGTTGAAATCCCATCTCTACTAAAAATACAAAAATTAGCTGGGCATGGTGCGGGCACCTATAATCCCAAGCTACTCAGGAGGCTGAGGCAGGAGAATCGCTTGAAACAGGAAGGCAGAGGTTGCAGTGAGCCGAGATCATGCCACCGTACTCCAGCTTAAGCAAAAGAGCAAAACTCCATCTCAAACAAATAAATAAAAATTTTAAAATCCCACTTTAAGTTCTATGATACTAAACAATGAGCACACCCTCTGTGAATTTTATGAATGTTTGAGTCAAAAACATAATCTAATAAATAAAAAAGTCCAAAAGGGTGGGGGCGGGGAGGGATTCAAACCACAGCTGTAAGTTTTCTATCCATAACTAACACTGTTTTGTCATCAATATTTAGTAACAAAAAAAAGAACTTGAACACAAGCTCCAACCCATCCATTGATATGAAAACAGTGTAACGCTCTATCTTAATACTCAAAGTAGTTCTTCTCGCCTAAAATTCATACTGCTTTATATTTCCTTTCATTGTCCTACAAGCCAAGCCAGAAATACTTTTGCCTTTTGCAGATTTGTTCTAAGCCTTAGCCAAGATTATTCCAATTCAAAAGTATTCCGTTTAAGTTACTTTCTAATTCCATATGTAAAAACTATTTAAACTGTCTCAGTTAATTTAAATTCAAAACCCCGTGCAAAAGAAAATCAAATTCAAAATATACCTGCCCTACCTTGCATGTGTAGACTTTCTTTAAGGTTGTTCCTCAGTTCAGGCTATATGGCAGGAACGTTTCATAGTTCTTTGCCATATGCAATATACATGAACATACACAGTCACAATATGAAACCATATTTACATTGGAATAACAAATACAGGAATGAATTCTAACCATAATGTAGCTAGGAATTTAACAGTACAAATGACCTAATACATTCTGGTTTTACTAAGGAAGACATAGTTTTGAAAAGTTATATCCCTCACATCAATATTTATAAGTCTCAAAAGAAAGAAAACCTTAAGCTTTTTTATCTCAGTGTTTCTCAGCAGAGGCACTGATATCATTTTGAATGGAACAATTTTTCAGATCCAAAAAGCCTGCCTCATGCATTGTAGGCCTCAGAACTCAATGTAACAACCAACCCACTCTCTACTTTTGAAATTCAGTGCTTTAATTTCAAATATAGTAAACAATTCAATAAATAAATAACAATTCAACTTACCAGATCTCCACTCTCGGGAACTGCAAAATTGAGAAAAGAAATTAAAATGAATAAGAAGCTGAACAATGCTTACTATAAAACCACCATTAATACTTAGGCAAAAATATTATTTACCTTCAGGAGGGGCAAAAAAATTAAAGAAAGAGTCATTGGAAACTGTTTTAGTCACAGTACGAACTGTCCCGCGTCCCTTGTGTTTCTGCTTCTTCTTAATGGTTTTCAAAGTGACATTCTTTCCTTTTTTCCAATCTATCTGGCAACTTGCAAAACAAAGAAAAATCTATCACAATTGACAATCTTTCAATTGCTAAACTTTTAGAAGTAAATGTTATATTTAGATTTCAAATTTTAGAAGGGTGAATTGCTTCAAGTGTTTTCTATAGCAGTATAAAGGGAAAAATTTTATTCCTAAGCAAATATTTAAAACAAACATATTTACAATTAGCATAATCACAGTATGATTTAAAGAAGCATTCCTTTGCAGAAATATATGTGAGACAGTCATGCGCCCAAGGAGAATTAAAGGAAAATTGATAAGCACTTCTCAGAAAACATCTTACCAAAACATTCAGAGACAGACTATGTACATATGTAACTGGAAATAAGTATACAAATAAAGTATAACAAAAATAAAAAACATTTTATTAAGGTAGTAAAATTGAACTCACCCTGTACAACCCATAATTTCTGGTCCATCAAAAGAAAAGGGATCAGAATCATCTGGTTCTGACCTCATCCTATATGTCTTTGTCAGCACTTCATTTGTAAAATATTCATTGGGTTCAAAGTGAAATTCTAAGACAAAACTCTGGGGGGAAGAGGAATAAAAATCAGTTAATTACCTGCTTCATAAATTTCACCACTTTAGTAAATGCAGCTAAATCTGTGTCTTTTATAAACATATGTAATATTCTAAGTGATGTTTTTTCTACTCTGAAACACAATTTTTTTTTTTTGGAGACAGAGTTTTGCATTGTTTTAAGACAATTTTACATTTCCAGGCTGGAGTGCAGTGACACAATTTCAGCTCACTGCAACCACTGCCTCAGATTCAAGTGATTCTCGTGCCCCAGCCTCCCAATGACCTGGGATTACAGGTGTGTGCCATCACACTCAGCTCATTTTTGTATTTTTAGGAGAGATTGGGTTACTATGTTGGACAGGGTCATCTTGAACTCCTGACCTCAAGTGCTGCCCACCTCAGCCTCCCAAAGTGCTGGGATTACAGGCGTGAGCCACCGAGCTAGGCAGTGAAATATTTTATGGGACAGACTGTCAGATAAGCCCTGGATTGTTTTTAAATCAAAATGAGGTACAAATTAAACTGAATAAAGCTTAGTTTCAATTTACAACTAGTAAAGATTAACATGTTTACACAATAGGCTAGGCACACCTAAATATTGTCTCCCTTACTCCTCCCACCTACCCCAGGATTTAGGCTTTTAAATAGAGACTAAATGTGAACTTGACACAGAAAAAGCCCAACCATAAGCATCTATAGCCTATATTCGTACTAGTTTTGCCCATAGTTGACATTAATACTGGTAGTTTGGTGGACAGGCTGTTGGCTGATTTTTCCTTAGAGGGAGTGGGCATCCTCTAACATCATCAGTTTTATGTAATTCCTAAGCTCATGCCTTTTAATACAGAAAAAGTACTTATTCATGTTCCCTTGGCATTATTTTTATCCACTTATCCAGGAACAAGGATTGTCTGTGTTTCAAACAGTTTATGTTCAGAGGGAGGAAAAGGAATAAATACTGCCTCACAATTAGCAACATCCAAATATTTATTCACTACAACAAAGAGCACCAACCTTCCGCTTGAATGTTATCTTTTCAAAAGTTTCTATTTATCTACCTGTAAGCATGTTACAAAATTATAAATATTTCAAAGTTATTTTACCATAGGCTGGCCAGCATCTGAGAACTTCACTTTAATATCTTTCAAGTGCTTCAGAATAGGTTCATCATGTTCCTTCAAATCAAAAAAAATAAAAAAATGAGTATCTAACATGGCATTTGAGAGCTGTGTTCTGTTACTACACAGATACCAGCTGACTGAGATGTATTTTAAAGTAGTTTTGTATAGCAATTATGAACCTTAAGACTTACTCTCCAGGTTATGGTTTATACTAAAAGCTAGTTTATACTGCAGTTCTACTGCCACTGGTAGAGAAAAAGTGTCCAAAGAGACAACTAGATCATTATATAGGACAAAAAATTCAAAATCAAGTCTAAATAAGGCACATTTGCTTTAAAAATGTTTCATGATTGTAACTGCTGCCTTTTCCAGCTGCTTGTCCCCTTCCTCCTGCTTGATCCTCTTCCACTTTGCTAAAGTAGAACTGTACTAAGCAGTAATTGTGTGGAGATCATTTCCTTTTCTCCATGTAACTTCCAACAAGGACAAGACAGGGCAACATGTACTACTACAATGCACATGGCAGTGGCTCACTCAAGAAATGCTTAAAGCAGTTTCCCAAAGAAGGTGACAACCGTTATGGTTTGCCAGAGAATGTAACCACTGTGAATGAGTTCAACATCTTTATAGTATTCTTTCAAAATGCAAATTTCTCCTGGAAGAGTTGTTTCAGATTGAAAAAGGTTGTTTGGGGTGGGGGTTGGGGGGTTAGTTGCATTAATTGCAGCTGTAAGATTAACTTTCCCATCATACTTCCATACTAAACTGGTAAAGACAGAAGCCACAGGGTTATGAGAAAACAGCAGTTGATACTGAGCAATTATCAATGGGACTATTTCATTATCTCATTTTTGAAAATAAACTAATTTATTTGATTACATTAATCAAAGCTGTAATTTCCCTTCAATAGATATTAGCTGTTTCAAAAGTAAGCAATCATTCTAGAAAGATCAACACTGAAGAGAACAGTCATCCTGCCACTTAAACTTCAAAGGTTTACCCTTCAAAGTAAACTGGTACATTTATGAATAAAATTACCTGAACCATATCACTGAGCAAGTCAACATTCTTAAAAACAGTTAACCAAAATTCAGGAATTCCTTTGGGGTCTTCTTTTTCTTCATCCTTTTTCTCATCTTCAATCTTGGCCTTTTCTTTCAATTCCTCCTTGATAAGTGACAGCATACATTATTTAATACATAGATTGGACCTCTTGATAAAGTAGCAAAGGTATAAAAACCAAAAAGCATACAATCACTGGATTATTACCTTCAAAGTTCTAGTCTACCTATGTAAACGTGTATAAACACTGCTGTTACCCATAACAAACCTTAATCCCATGAAAATGACTGCTACCACACCCTTCTGAAGAGAACCACTAAGATGACCAAGATGTGTAGGAAAAACCCTTTTAGTGAAAAAAAAAATTTTTAACTCATTAAAAATGAAGTCTTAAGCATAGTAAACAAGAAAAGCAACAAATATTAACTTAGTCCAATGCCTCATGCCATGGTGTTCTTAATCAAAATATTATATTCTCTTTACTAAACAACATAAAATAGCAATGCTAGAGAGGTGGAACACTTAACAGCACTGAATGTGAGTCACAGCTCTGCCATTATTCATTGTGGGAAAGCCACTTAGAAGCCTCCATTTCTTCACCTGAAAATGGCAACAATCCTCAGCCTATCATGAAGTTAAAAAAGAAAAGCATATAATGAATCTACAAACTAAAAACTATAGGCCGGGTGTGGTGCCTCATGCCTGTAACCCCAGCTTTTGGGAGGCTGAGGCGGGCAGATCACTTAAGGTTAGGAGTTCAAGACCAGCCTGACCAACATGACGAAACCCCACCTCTACTAAAAATACAAAAAATTAACCAGTCATGGTGGTGCACGCCTGTCATCCCAGTTATTGGGAGGCTGAGGCAGGAAAATTGCTTGAACCCAGGAAGTGGAGGTTGCAGTGAGCTGAGATCACGTCACTGCACTCCAGCCTGGACAACAGAGTAAGACTCAAAAAAACTATAAAAATAGGCTGTTTGTTTGTTATTTTCTTCCCTTATTCCTTCCTGTCTCCGTTGTTAAGCACAATTATCGGCATAAAAGAGGTTTTTAATACCTATTTTTAGATTGCATTCCAGCCCGGACAATAGAGCAAGAATCCTGTTCTCTCTCCCCCTTTTTCTCATTAAAAAAAAAAAAAAAAAATAGGCTGAGCACAGTGGCTCAATGGTTCAAGTCCATAATTCTAACACTTTAGGAGTCTGAGGTAGGAAGACTGCTTGAAGCCAGGAGTCCAAGACCAGCCTGGGCAAGAAGACTCTGCCTCTACAAAAAAATGTAGAGATTAAGTTGGGCATGGTAGCGTCAGATAGTCCTAGCTATTCGGGAGGCTGAGGTGGGAGGATAGCTTGAGCCCAGGAGTTCAAGGCTGCAGTGAGCTATGATCATGCCAGTGCACTCCAGCCTGGGCAAAACCCTGTCTCTTAAAACCAAAAAACTATAAAATGCAAGGAAATAATGACTTTTTGAGCACAGATGGTGGTGCCACGTTGAATAATAGCTCATCTGCACTATCATTCTTAAAAAAAGAAAAAATATTTCCTAGGTATAAAAATATAACTGATTATGTAATATTGTATTCCATCATTAAATCCTAAAATTTCAGACAAGTCCTAAGATTTCATCATCTAAAAAACACACTAAAATAAAAGATGATACTAACCGAAATCTCATCTTCTTCATCTGGTTTCCATTCACATTCTTCTTCCGTAGGTTCATAAATCGCATTAATAATCTCAAATCGCTAAAATGATTTAAAAAAAGGCTGTATAAAAACACTGGCATCCAAGCTAAAACCAGTGGTTTCTCACTAAGTAGTCTTATAAATTTAACAAATGCATACCATAACTTTAACCGCTATTGATAGCTCCTCCAAGTGCCCCTAATAACAATTTCAATGAGAGTTCTAAAGACCAAGCTCTTCCAAGTCTGCTTATATATTTCCAGAATTTGTCTTCTAGAAAGTTAGATAAATTAAACTAATTAGGAGAAAGCATTACCTTATCAAATAGAGGCTGATAGAGAACAGCATACTTCCTTTCAAGATCGTGAACTTCCTCATAGAATTTGGCTTCTATCTGTGCACATTTAACTTGCAGGTTTTTGAGAGCATTCACTCGTCTTTTAACTACCCTAGGCAGGCTGAAAGGTTAGAAACCAGTTACATAGCATCATAGTAAAATGGAAGTCACACCTTTTGTCATACTGAAACTGAAGCATCAGAGTTAGTGAATGACAGGTTTTTTTATCTGAGGCAAAAGGCAGATTCAAAGCAAATAAAAACCAAATAGATATGAATATAGTGACCCACTGGCTATAAGATATTTCAAAAGTAGCAATGTAACTAGGTAAATTGATAAAGATGATGCAAATCATACTGCCAACCCTAAATCTTTAACTAAGTGTTGGACTTGTCATTGCTGAAGTCATGGCCTGACCATCTTGGTTCTGAGAACAATGATTACTTGGATTTTTCTTTTACATATATCTCACCTATACAAGTTATTAAGAAAAGGAAGGGAGCATATGTATATCAGGAAAAAGGTCAAGATCCCACACACCATTATTTTATTTTAGTCTCCATGTTTAATCAGGAATTAGTAATTACATTATTAAATAAGAGTGTAACATACCATAAAGAGGAGACATGTATTTTTAAAATAACAGCTTTAGGCCATGTGGTATGGCTCACACCTATAGTCCCAACACCTTGGCAAGTTGAGGAGGGTGGACTGCTTGAGCCCAAAAGTTCAAGATGGGCCTGGGCAAAACCCTGTCTCTACAAAAAATACAAAAATTAGCTGGGTGTGATGGTGCACACCTGTGGTCCCAGCTACCCGGAAGGCTAAGATGATAGGATCACCTGAGCCTGGGATGTTGAGGTTGAATTGAGTGAGACTGCACCACCACTGCACTTTAGCCTGGCTGACAGAATGAGACCGTCTCAAAAATAAGTAACAGCTTTGATGAGATAAAATTAATACACCATACAATGCACTGTGAGGCATTTTTTTTTTTTAACTTTTATTTTAGGTTTAGGGGTATATGTGAAGGTTTGCTGTACAGATTATTTTATCACCCAGGCATTAAGCCCAGTACCTAATACTTATCTTTTTTACTTGTCTCCTTCCTCCCACACTCCACCCTCAAGTACCTACAGTGTCTGTTGTTTCCTTCTTTGTGTTCACGAGTTCTCATCATTTAGCTCCTACTTATAAATAAGAATGGGCGGTATTTGGTTCTCTGTTCATGTGCTAGCTAAGGATAATAGCCTCTAGTTTCATCAATGTTCCCACATGATCTCCTTCTTTTTATGGCTGCAGAGTATTACCTGGTGTATATGTGCCACATTTTCTGTATCACATCTGTCACTGATGGGCATTTAGATTGATTTCATGTCTGCTACTGTGAATGGGGGGGACTGATTTTTAAAAATTATACACACTAGGTTATGAGTCTCCTACATAATGATTAAACCGCTTTAACAATAAATGTTCACACTTAAAATGTATGTAACTTCAGGTAAACTATGCAACAGATACAAAATCCAGGTTAAAATTTCTTGCCACAAACTTCTGTAAATCAAGTAATTCATTTACTTAGTCACTACTTTATTTAAGACTATTAGAAACAAAAAACAAACACTTAAAGATATCAACTTTCTATTTCTGTTAATTATAAGCAAAAAGCACTATTCTGCCAAGGCGGTGAACTAGCATGGGCTTCTGGCTTTTTTTGCCCCCTCAAAAAGCTATCCCTAACAACTTCAGAACCAAGAATGAAGCAACTTCTTCAGGCACATACACACCATAAGCAATTAAGTAAGACTGGAGGTTGTGTTTAACTGTTACAGGGTAACCAACAACATAGGGAGGGAATGGCCACAGCAGGCAGCATTGCAGATAGGCTGGAAGATAGCATTTCTGCAAGAAAGTTTCTTAAGTTCTACTCCTGCCTTGCAACAATCATTGCCTGCCACCTTCACCCTTCACAAGGGCCCAATGCCAGGGTTCCTGAAATAACATGAAGAGTTGATGAAAGCTGTACTGGTTCAAAGACCTCAAACATGCATTTGATGCAATCTAGGAATAATAAATTAGATAACCAAAGGAGACTGGTACCCACCCTTACAAAGCACACCATAAAATGGCCTGGATTGGCAGCAAACTTGGTCTAAGGCAACTAGTGTTCTCCTACTTAGGTTCACCCTGAGCCCTTCTCCGTGTCACAGACCTTCATTTCTCTCTAAAAATCAATCAGGGTCACTGGGATTGCCTAATGTGCCGGAGCTCAAAGGCAAAAATAACTAGACATTTCAAGAGTACAATTTCTATGAAAGAATGAAATTATCATCTGAAGCAGCATTATTAGACAGAGAATTTAAACAAGAATGCAAATATAGATGAGGAAGATTAACAACATGCAACAAGACCAAGAAATCTAAAACAGAGTTGGAATGTTAAGTAAGAAAAATACAGTAACTAAAATAAGCAACAAATAAGAGAAACAGGATAGATTCAACTGAAGATAAAGTCCATGATGTTGAAAAGTTCTACCAGAAGGCAGCATGAAAGACAGATGGAAAATAGAAAAGCTGAGATATGGATGACAAAAGTAGCAACAGCTAACAAACAGAGAAGGGGTACAATACTTAATAAATGGGAATGATAAATTTCTCAGAATTAAAGCAATATAAAAATCCTTACTCTGCTTCCTAGATGTGTTAATGAGATTTATGAATATCAAAGACAAAAGAAAATCCTAAAGGTGTCCAGTGAAAAAGAATAACCTACAAAGAAAAAGGAACCAGACTAACAGGCATTAAAAGAAACACTGAAATACAGAAAAAAAAAAAAAAAGCAGTTTTTAAGAACTTTGAATTTACTATTTCATAGCCAAACTATTATTCAGATATAAAAGCAAGATGAAAATTTTATCAGGTATACCAGGCTTTAGGTTTGCCACAGATACTCACTATATATTACTAAAAGCAACTTTTGAGGAAGTTTAAAAAAAAATCCAGGAGATTCTATTTAAGGTATAGGTGTGGTCAACTATCTTGGTAAATTTCTTGCCTTGAAGGGAAAAATAGAGGGCCAGAGAAAGCACATTTGTAAATATAGATATTGGTAAATTTAAGAAACCAATAGGGGAAAATAAACTTAGATATTAGGTTATAAGCCACTACCATATTAACAAAAACCAACACATTAACTTTGGAACCAGCAGAAGATGACTTGATCTATCCAATGGGAAGCAGAAAAGAAGGAAGAAAGACCCAAAGTAAAATAAATTAAAAAACAGAGCAAGACGGCAGCAATACATCAAAAAAATACAACTTTTAAGAAATGTAAAGTTAGACTTACTAATAATAAAGAAGCAAATATTGAGGCCGGTGCGGTGGCTCATGCCTGTAATCCCAGTACTCTGGGAGGCCTAGGCAGGTGAATCGCTTTAACACAGGAGTTCAAGACCAGCCTGGGCAACATGACGAAACCCCATCTCTACAAAAACATAAAAATTAGCCAGGCACAGTGGTGTGTGCCTGTAGTCCCAGCTACTTGGGAGTCTGAGGCAGGAGAATTGCTTGAGCCCAAGGCTGAGGCTGCAGCAAGCCATCATTGTGCCACTGCACTCCAGCCTGGATGACAAAGCAAGACACTGTATCCAAAAAAATAAAAGCAAACATTGATACTAGAGGAAAACACAAAGACGGAAAAAGACATACTAGATTAAAGGTTAAAAAAAAAAAGGCTGGGGGTGATGGCTCATGCCTGTATTGCCAGCACTTGGGAAGACCAATGTGGGAATTATCACTTGAGCCAAGCCCAAAAGTTTAAGACCAGTCTGGGCAACACAGTGAGACCCCATCTCTGCAAAAATAATAGCCAGGCATGGTGGTATGTACCTGTGAGTCCCAGCTACTTGGGAGGCAGAGGTGGGATGATCACAGTTAGCCATGATTGTGCCATCACACTCCAGTGTGGGTCACAGAGCAAGACCTTGTCAAAAAAGCTAGGGATAGTTATTGAAATATCAAATAGAAATTATAGCCATAAAAAAAAAGATAAACTACAAAGGAAGACATATATCAGTAAAATGAAACAAGAGAACAAGAAATGTTCTCACAAATATCATACACCTAATATGGCTTCAAAATATTTCAATCTACAAGTGACAGAAAAACTGTCAGGTCAAGCAAACAACGAATAAGCAGAAATACAGAGACGCTGAAGAATATAATAAGCTTGAGCTATTAATTTCAGCATGTGGATCTTCACAATCAACATTTACAAAAATAAGAGTATTAAGGCCATAAAAAACACAAATGAACAAATAAAAATCAAATGAATTAAGCATTCAATTTTAAAAACTGGAAAGAGTAACATAGAGCAAACCTAAAAAAGAAGTAACATTAATGCCAGAAACCAGACAGCAGCAATAACAAAAGACAACATGGAAAAGGAAAAGCAAAATTAGTATTTTAAGAAATTAATAAGATCAAGACAACTAGCAGAATTAAGATGCAAAACACAGATTATGAAAACCAGATTTTTAAGATTATTGTAAACTATGTACTAATCAATTTTAAAACTAGATAAGTGCATACATGTTTAAAATATAAAACTCCAAAACTGATGAGAGAACTTGAATAAATTAATAAGTTTAAAAAAAAAATTCTCCAAAACTCCCCAGGACCTCTACTTCCCGAACTCTAAAGGCCCAAAGTTAATTGTCTCAGGAAAGAAAAGTTGTTTCTTTCCTGAAACAACTTGTATTAGATAAGAATTAACTGTTCTTGGGGTAGAAATCTAAAAATTTACTCTGGCCTTTGGAGTTTGGGAAGTAGAGGTCCTGGGGAGTTTTGGAGAATTATTTTTCAAAACATACTAATTTATTCAAGTTCTCTCATTTATTTTGGAGTTTAAAACGAAAGAAAATAAAGGAAAAATAAAAAATAAAAGCAGCTCCAATTCATTTCATTAGGCAATTGTATTTCTGACTCCAAAAACCAGTTAAATATTACCACTTCCTGAAAGTTTCTTCATGCATGTACATACATGCTTGCACACAACACAAGTTTATTTCACTAAGAAGAACCATAAAATTCAATTACTCAACAATGTAACGATAACACATCATGATTCAATTTACTACAAGAATGCAAGGCTAGTTTGATATCCAAAATCAGTATTTTCAAAACAAAAACATATATTTACTATTTACTTACTATAGTGAAGGGAAAAGTTCAATAGAGCAACTTAATCGATATAGTTTAAAAAAAAAAAGGTCAGATTAAAAAAACAGTAAATAGGCACTGAATTTAAGGGAGATTTTATATTCATTCCCAATATGAATGGAAATATGACTTAACACAGTAGTGAAAGTCCTGGTGATGCTGTAAAGAAAATTATGTGGCATAATGTAATGTGGAAGAACAGAGCTAAAACTGCCATTATTTGCAGATAAAATCTTCTGATGGGGGCCAAAACAAAACGCATTACTACAATAAGTTAGCAAGGTTACTGGATACAAGAGCAACTTAAAAAAAAAAAAAAGCAACAATCCTCTGTACATCAAGAACAGCCAAACAGAAAATACAATAAAAAAGATGCTATTCACAACAGCCACACAAAATATACAGAAATTAACTTAACCAACAGATTCTATGAAGATAACTTTGAAACTAAAGACACAGAATGTGACCTGAAGAAGTATGTGGATGAGACAATATTTTTAAAATGTAATTCTGTCAATCTATAAATCCAATGTAATTCCTATCAAAGTTTTAAGGTTTTTTGCTTGTTGACAACCCTGATAAACTTAAACTGTCAAAAATGTGAATGACTGTGTTGGGGGAGAAGTGTAAAAGGATGCAACCTGCCCTGCTAAATATTAAGACATGCTATAAAGTTGTAGTAATCAAGTGTGACAATGACAAGAGACAAAAAGACCAATACAACAGAAGAATGCTGCTCAAAGACAAACACAGGTGTTTACAACTTGATAATCAAGGTAGGTGGTACACCTAAATGGGGGAAGAATGGATTGTTGAGTGAATAGTGTTATAAAAACTAGCTCATGTCATTGGAAGAGGACCCCCCACCCAAATTAAGCCAATCTAGCTCATTAAAAAAATGAAGCAGAAGAAAAGGGAACTGGAAGCTTACATATATCAAATATAAAGGTAGACTCTAGAGGGATTTAAGACCTAAATATAAAAGGTAAAACTATTCAATAGGAAACGTAGCAGGACCAGGAGGGACTTCTTAAACAGTTTCAAAAGCACAAGCCTTAGGGCAAAGTATTTTACTAAAATAAAACTTGTTTACCAGAGGACTCCATGGATAAAATTAGTAGAAATGACACATTATTTAGAATGCCTAAAAACAGATAAGGCATTAACATTTAGAATACAAAGACTTTTGCAAAGCATTAAAAAAATAACAATCCCAACAGGAAAATGGGAAAAGGGTACCAACGAGCAACCGAAAAGGTTCACAAGCATTATGAAAAAAAGCTGCTCATTAGGAATCATAAAATACAAATAAGACAAAATGAGTCTGCACCTCTTAGACTGATTTAAAAATAAAAACAAAAAGACCACAAAGCTGGATGTTACTAAATGTTGGCAGACATAAAGATAAATCCATCTTCTTGCACTGAGTATACACTATTTCTGGAAATCATGCTAGAGGTATAATACTTTAAAAAGGCTTACATACTCTATGTAAGTGGCAATCCCACTGCTGAGTACACATCTCAAAGAAATTCTTACACAGTTCCTTTACAGGACATGTACAAAGATGTCCATCACAATTCATGTTGATAAAGAAGTCCACCATAGGAAAAGCAAATAAAACAGTGAACACACACCAGAGAACTAGGCAACATTTAGAAGCTACTAACTATAATTAACATATAGATAGTAACCTGAATGGATCTTAAAATCACAAAAAACGTTTTTTAAATGTGTAAGCTGAGTAAGATATTCATGTTATTATGAATGATTTATGTCACCAGTGAAATAAAAAATCGGTATTTCTTCTAATTCTGTGCACTTCCAACAGACCTATAAACAAATCTCAGAAATACTTAAGATCAGTGTACTTCCTATAAACTTGAACCAAAATAAATAAACTTTAAAAAATCAATGTAAACAGGTGGTACTAAGCACAATTTTAAACTTCCAATAATCCTATACTGGATACTAACAGACAACAGGTTTCTACTACTGCATACCTAAATCCTAGATGGTCTTAAAAATAGATACGCCTGCAATGTTGATTGATTATAGAAAGATAAATAAGGACCACGGAAAAGGAGAACTTGTACCTTTCAATGTATCCTGTTGGTGTTTCTACCAGACCATCAAGTCTTTCTTGAAGGGCTGCAAGAATCTGAGGATTCTGCATCATCTGAACAGTTAGCTGACGTGCTTTAAAACAAAACAAAACAAAAAAAAGGGCATCGAAAGAAGGATTTTATGAAAATGTATTATGCTTTTTAAATAGGACAATCCAATCTCATGAAGTTTTCCTAACTGGCCCATAAATTGCTGGTGTATATAATGAGTAGCGATGGGCAGGACAAGTTAAAGAGAATGTATTCTAAGAAAACCCAATGTTCAGGAATAATTCAGATTCCTTATGACTTATCTCTAGTCAAGGCATTTCTCAAGGCCACTGCCACAAGTACTAAGAACAATATCCTTTCTCTTCCTAGTATCTTGTGTTTCACCCACCTTGCATTTTAGGAAGCTCAAAGCTTCATTTCAGATGCCTATCTACGGCTCTTGACAGTCCTTTGAATGCAGACAACACATATCAGAAAAGTGCAAATATACTGACAGTTTTAGGCCCAGGAGAAAGGTGAAGTTCGTGATTGAATGTTTATGTTTGATGCTTGTGTAATGTATTTCTATGTATATGAATAAAGTTAGTAGTTGAGAAAGTCATAGGTTGTAACTGAAGCCAAAACAAAATGTGGTTATCAATAGCTTTTTAAAAACATACTCAATCCAAATTTACGCCAATTTATACAAAACAAATTACATTACTAATCTTCTCTTCATCAATACAGTTATTACACAAAGTGCCATTAATTATCAATAATATTTCAATTATTAGATGATGTACAGCCAGGATAACCAATACAGATTTTAAAATATCAATATTGGTCACTGAGGATACAGTTCTGTATCTGTTAAGAAAATGTTACAAAATGAAAGCTGAAGCTATTAATACAAGTTCTGAAGTCTTTTCACAATTAACTTCCATCTGGTTTAAAAATGAAAAGCTGAGTCATCTGGTACCTTAATATTCTTGGCCCAGATCTACAGGACATAACCTAAGAAGTACAATCCCCCACCACCACTCCTTTCAAAAATTATCTGCTAAAATAAATTGTGAATATTACCTACACTTAATAAATGGCTTTTTTGCTTGAAGGAGTGGATTTTTAAAAAGACACACACTACATGTTCTCTATATATTAAACACTAAACATACTGTCATAAGCACCACATCAAACCTGGAACATTTCTAAATTCAGACAGAACTCATGGGCAGCTGTTTGACACAGCTACACCAAGTAACACCAACTGTGGAGGATGCAAAAACAATGACTTCTGACTCGCTTTATCTATACCTACCCTTCCTTTCTCTTTCTCTCTCTCACACACACACACACACACACACACACACACACACACACACACAGTTACCAGAGGTATGGACCAGTAGATAAAATGAACAATGAGCAAGAGTCCAAAAAAACAGACTGGTACTTTTAACTACCCTCTAGTAGATATGTGCCAGCAATCACTGGCTCCTGAAGTAATTTAAAGTAATACCTTTGATTTTTGTTTCTTCACCAGTTTCTTCTTCTTCTACTTCTTCAACATCATCCAAATCTTGATCAAGTTCAGACTGTTCTTTGCTATAATATCAGTATCACACCAAGGTTCAAATGTACCAATTACCAAAAAAATTATAGAAAAAATTCATTTTCAAAATTAGCATCTCTTTCAAAGACATAAAATAGGAAATTCAAAAGGTAATTCAGTTTTCTAACTTCATATGTAAACAAGTACAAACTGGAAGTTCTTAAACTTTCATTAAAGGCATCTAGTCACATGTAAAGTTTATACTTTTCAAGATATAAAAAACTGGTTTTGTAGGTTTTTGAGGGATGTGATGTCAACAAGCATGTGCATTCAACCAAATATCCATTGATTTTACTTTTCCTTCTTAGTAATAACATCCTTATTTTATATGAGATGGCAACAAACCAAGCTAAAAGTCTACATTTCCTAGCCTACCTTTAGCTAGACTATTTTGGCAGCAAGATAAAAAAGCAGAAGTACTGTATTTCTTTGAGGGAGTATCCTTAATAAGACGGTAAACAGCTGGGAAGCCTTTATCTTAATCCTTCTCCCCCTCCCACTTAGAATATGAGTATGATGGATAGAGCTCCAGCAGCCACACTGGACTGGGAGGCATCTTAGAGAATGAAAGCCACTAGCTAAAGAAAAAGGAATTAGGAAAAACAGAAGAATCCTGGACCCCTTATGGCTGTGGAGCAACTGTATCAGCCTATACTGTCTTTGGACTTACCTTTTCTTTACTTCATAGTGGATGTGAGAAAGAATAAAGACTTTGGAGCCTAATTCTTGTTTAGAACAAAGCCAAGATGATAGCACCATTGAAAGAGAAGGTAAGAAGTAGTAAGATAGCATCCTTCCCATTTCACCTTAAAAAATCACCAAAAATCTAATTCGTGAACATAGGATTGCATCTAGCATTAGAAAGGAAATTAAGGACTCCTAATCAATATAAAAGGTCATCGAACAATTCCTATATGAATATTTTAACATTTGGATTAGAAACTTAGTTACTTTTGTGTCTAAACAGCATTTGAACAATTAATTTTCCACAGAGACAAATAATGACTTAATTTTTATACAAATACAAAAAAGTTCAATTGTACTCTGCTGACATAATTTAAGTTCCTGTCAACAAAGGAAAACAATTCAGTCTTCAGAAATGATACATATTATTTCTGAAAGTCACCCAGGCTGGAGTGCAGTGGCACAATCTCGGCCCACTGCAACCTCTGCCTCCCACGCTCAAGCAATTCTTGTGCCACAGCCTCCTGAATAGCTGAGACTACAGAAGTGTGCCACTGCACCTGGCTAATTTTTGTATTTTTAGTAGAGATGGGGTTTCACCATGTTGGCCAGGTTGGTCTCGAATTCCTGGCCTCAGGTGATCCTCCCACCTCGGCCTTCCAAAGTTATAGGATTATTACAGGTGTGGGCCACCGTGCCTAGCCTATTTCTGGAAGAAGTCTGATTTAGTATAAACTTAAAAGTGTACACACATAAGGGCCACTGGTTACAGATAATTGGAGCAACTCCTCCTCCAGTGTCTTTCATCCTTTATTGAACATCTATATCCAAAGGCTTTAAAACAGTTGTCCACAAACTATGTCCACGTGGCCAAATCCAGCCCACCCTATTATCGTAAATAAAATTTTACTGGAACACAGACACACTATATTTATGTACTGTCTGCTTTCACATTACATCAGCAGAGTTGAATACAGTCATTCTTCAGAGTTTATGGTGGACCCCCAGGAAACCACCTACCAAAATCCTGGGATGTTCAAGTCCTTTATATAAAATGACATAGTAATTGCAACTAACCTATGCCCATCCTCCTGTATACTTTAAATCACCTGTAGATTACTTACAATACTATATACAATGTAAATGTTAAAGAAATAGTTATATTGGGCTGGACCAGACAAACTGGCTCATGCCTACAATCCCAACATTCTGGGAGCCAGGGCAAGAGGATTACTTGAGGCCAGGAGTTCAAGACCAGCCTGAGTAACACAGTGAGAATTCTCTATTAAAAACAAAACAAACAAACAAAAAACAGTAATAGTTGTTATATTCTATTGTTTATTTTTATTTATTATTGTGCTGTTATATTTTATTGTTTTTTTTTTCCCTAATATTTTCTATCTGCAGTTGGTAGAATTCAGATGCAAACTCATGGATGCTGAACCCACAGATACAGAGGGCCAACTGCAGTTAGAGAATCCTATTTGGCCTAGAATGCCTAAAATGTTTACTACCAAGCCTTTTACAGAGAAAGGTTTAATGACTCTGGTTTTCAAGAACAAGAATCCCCTCTGACTTCTACGCTCCCAGGGCTAACAGACATCCAAAATTAAACAATAAGGGAAGAAGGAAATCAAACTGTCATACCAATTTATTGTTTTTAAAGTTTACAATGAGAGTTTCGAGGTTAAGATGGCAAATAGTACAAACTTATCTGATCTTAATCCTTCTAAAATCTCCACTAAAATTATAATAAAGGGTTTGTTTGGTTTTTTAGCAGACTAAGGCTGAAATTAAAGAAACAAGAGCAGCAACATTTTGGAAGCTGGAAACCAGACAAGTGATAATTTCATTGAGAGAACTGAAATTTAAGTTAGCAGTGGGGAAAGCTGAGAACCAGCCCAATTACAGTCTCTAAAAGGATAAGAACTGGTGGTACCAGGTTCATTTCTAGAACTAGGGTAAAGGGTGGGGCAGGAGAAAAGGTGGCTGAAACAAGAAAGTAAAAACTGATAAGCAGCTAAATCATTAGATCTTCTCCCCTACCACAGCAGAAACACTCAGTTTCTTCTTGGGAAAGGGTAAAATTCAGAACTTGAACTGGAAGACAACAGACACGGTTAATAGCATCAAAGATATAGGACTGACTATGTACACATTAGAATGCTAAATGCAGGGACTCCTCTACATTTAGAGGAACACCGGAAGCCAGATCTTTCTTTACCCAGACACTGTTCAACGATGAATCTGACTACCCCAGAAAAAATAAACAAACATTCTACAACTGGGGGTTCTAACAAACGCCCACCCTGGTGACCCTACACTGAAATCCTAAATTAACAAGACTCCTCCCCCTCCAACACTCAAATTTTCTAATCAATTTTCCTTTCTTTAAACATCTCTGAATTGTCCCTATATCCCACCCAACCCAGTCTTAAGGAGCAACCAAGCAAGTATTGCCTTATATTTTGAGGAAAGCCTCTTAGATTGAGACTAAAACAAACAAGCGAAAGAAAATATAAGAGCAAACAGACTATACAGGTAGAAGAAACATCCAGAGAAAAGACATTACCATTGATGAAACAAGAACAGGATGCTATCAAAAAAAAAAAAAAAACAGGAAGAACAAAAGAAGTCTTGGAAACTAAAACAACAGAAATTTTAAAACCCAATACACGAGCTGAAAGATGAGTCTTCAGTTCTTCCCAGAGAGAAGAGCAAAGAGACAAAGATGAAAAATAGGACAAAAGATTATTAGAAGACCAATCCAACACACAACATCTAATAGTAGCTCCAGAAAGAGAAAACAGAAATGAGGCAATCGCAAAGTTAAATCAAGAATATCCCTGGAACTAAAAGCCACTGAATAGCTGCATGAAAGGGTCCACTGCCGAATGTGTAACATTAAGAGAAAAAAATAACGTGAAAATTTCAGAACTCTGAAGCCAGATTAGCTTCCAGAAATGTATGTACTGTAAATGTATGTATTTCTTAACTATCACACACAAATGGTTATGGTTAAGAATTGTGATGACTCCGAACTTCAACACAGCAACACTAGAAGCAAGGTGACAATGGAGCAGTGCCTTCAAAATTCTGAAGAAAAATGATTCCCATCTTACTATCCTACACCCAAACAAACTATCCACCATAGAAGCATAACTACTATCCAGCATAAAAGGTAGAATAGTCGTTTTGAGTCATGACATGTCTTAAAATAATTTAACTGCCTTGTACTCTTCCAAGAAGGTACTAACGAAATGAGAAGGCAATGTGAGATATAGCAAACAACAAACCCAAGAGGAGAAACAAGATGAAATCTCGGAAGGTAGTAAAATAGATCCAGTGACAGTCATGTCACCAAGGTTAAGCAATTCAAATCAGAAGTGTGACATAGGAGACAATCACTTTACCATTATCACTAAAAATGCCTGCTTCCACTCTTCTGGTTTTTTTTAATGCTGAAGATAGAATGCATAAGAGTGGCCCAAATTCTTATATGTACTTCTTTGTGCTGATCTTGTACTAAAGTTTCCAGCCCTCCCGGTATCATTCGCTGATGCCTACAACAGTTATGCATAATCATTTAGCATTCCCTCACTTCCAAGTGCTCTATTTTAACATGGGCTACTGTAAAATTACAGAAATACTGTGCACCTCATCCCATTCTTCCTGACTCTAGTTCTATAAAACACCCATTCACAGTAGAATCCTGCCACATGCCAACTTGCTTAAACCTATGCTTCCCAGGATGCATGACCTTGCCCAGTACTTCTCAAGAATAAGTCTAAACCCTCAGGAAAGCTGAGGCCAGACTATGACCCAGATAGTCTTTTTTCCTTGTTATCCTATCTTACAGCCTTCAACTAACAGTGTTAATGCTGCTTTACTCAGCTAACTTTGTGATCACTATTCAGATTTTCAAAATTAAACACTGATTGAGAATTTATATGTGGTAAAGCTCTAAAGGAAAGCAAAGAAAAGAATTAGCAAAAGTCAGGATAGCGCTTATATGTCTGCGAGGGAAAGGTGCAACTGAGAAGGGGCACACAAGGTTTCTAATAGTAATGTTCCATTTTTAACTTGTCTTAATATTCCTTAAGCTCTACATATAAACACATTTTATTCACACTTTGGGCATTTGGTACATTACAATGCAAGCAGTAAAATCTTTGGGAAATATATACAATAAAAATGAATTCTGCGAGTATTTATAATCTATTATCATGCTCAGCATTAGTAACTACATTTTCATAATATATAATTCATGCTACTTGCTGTTAAAACATCACAATACAAAGTGATGCCAAAAAAATCTCTGAAAAAGAACCAACTCTCTGCCACTTACTTGTCAATGTCTGCCATGTTGTAAGAACTCCAAATATCTATGGAGAGAAACATCAATGTTAAAAAAAAAGTATATGATTTACTTAAAACCAATAAAAACATATGAAGCCAAAACCCTTTATATCAATACTATGCTGAAAACTACACCAAGAAATGTCTGTTTCCTTTAAAATACTATCAGTGTTAAGAAGAAAACTCATGGAACATGCAAATTCTTCCTTACCAGTACCAAAAATAATTTTTCATAGGATATTATCTAAAATAAGAAAAGTTACCATTAAGCTTTTAGAATCTGTTGTGTAAAGATTGTAATAGCACCATTGGTTAAAAAAAATCCAACATTTGCTAGAATCATAGGAAAGGAACAGTACAAAAGGGCCTTCATTCATATTCTTTTAACAATCAAAAAGGTCAATTTCTGCTTAAATTTTTTGGCTATGTAGCATCTTAAAACAAAATCCATTTCATATTTAGCAATATTCATTTTTATAATCTGATGCCTACTGTACTCACTATGCCTCTTGGTTATCTTTTTAAAAAAGACTTCATCCCTGGATCAAATATCAACCGTTTAGACTATTTCAAAAGCTCTGGGTCCCAATCTTAATGTCAGGTAAGCCTTCCTTAACTCTTCAAATGTATATGTACCTCATGTTAGATAACTGCTAACCACCAACCTCCAACTCCTCCTAGATATGCTGCAGACATTGTCAAGACTTGTGGTTACCAGACCTGAATACGTTTACTGTTAGGACTGAACAGAGCATATCCTAAGTTCCTTCTCACTAAGAGATTAGTATGAACCTGGAGAATACTGCTTTTAGGAAAAAAAATCTTACTCAGCAGATGAGTTATATTCAGGCAGAAAAAAAAAGGCAGAATGCCACAGGTAATCTACAGATTACATAAAAACTAAAGCAAGTTTAGATAGAATCCACATTAATATCTAGTTTATCTTAGCCAGGCACCGTGGTAGGAGACTGTAGTTCCAGCTGCACAAGAGGCAGGAAGATCACTTGAGCACAGGAGTTCAAAGCCTGCCTGGAAATATAAGACCCTATCTCTAAAAAAAATAAATAAATACATGCATAAATAAATAGAATCAAGTTAGCTGGTAAAAATTAAAATCATAGTACATATTTAACCCACAAAATCCTACAAGATGTGTTTGCTTTCATAGCAACATATCTAATATACCTATGAACAAAGAGTTTTTAAAAATGGAAAAGATCCTGATTTCAGCAGTTAAGTGCTAATATTTTGGGAAAACATTATTATTGATTTATTGATTATAAAGAAAATATTTCTTCCTAATGTGTCTAACTCTATAAATATTTTCTATTTGTTATAAATTATTCCTAATAGTACTGATGAATTTTTCTAGTGATGCTGGGTAATGAGTCAGCATTTACAAAATGTTTAACAATTATAAATACTAATAAAAAATAAGAAAAATATTGAATCTCTGACATCAAAAAAATGCAAGTAGGATACCAGTTTGTCTATTGCATCATCAATAATTTCCTTTTAATACAGGGAAATGTGTGCATATGCATCCTTATTTCTGGCTATTGTTGCTGTATCTTTCTGGAGAGCAATCTGACAATAGGAATATCAAAAGTCGTAAACATGTCCATCTCAGCCAGGCACCATGGCTCACACCTGCAATCCCAGCACTTTGAGAGGCCGAGGCAGAAGGATCACTTGAGGCCAGGCGTTCAAGACAAGCCTTGGCAACACAGTGAGACTCTGTCTCTTAAAAAACTAAAAAAAAATTAAAAAAATAAAATATGTCCACTTTCAGACTTACTCACTTATGAGATCTACCATAAAAAAATTACAAAGAATCTTATGCCTTTGCTTTCCATGTTCACCTAGAAGGTTCTTCCACAGCTCTGAACAAGTCCTGCACATCATTTGGCTCTCAGTTCAAAGTTTCACTCCTCAGAAATGCTTTCTCCAACCTATACATTCTGGTTAAGTAAGATTTATTGGTACACACACTCCTATAAAGGTTTCTTTCTCTCCAACATAAGATGTCAGTCTATAATTATAAATTAGTGTGACCTATGGTCTGTCCCAACTGATAAGATTCATGATTACAGGAATTAAATCTGATCTTGCCAATTATAGCATTGTATTCTTTGGGGTAATACACAAAGCTTATTATAAACTTAGTACTATCATGGAATATGCATAAAATGGAATGTTTTGCAGTCACAAATGAAACAGACCTGAGTTGCTATGAAAGAACACCAAAACAAGACATAGGATGTAGGCCAAAATCCCATTTGGATATGAAATATATATATATATATATATAAAATGTCACTCATATATGTACATACTTTAATGTAAATAAAATTCTTCTGAAAACATACACCAAAAACCTAACAGGAGTAACCTAATGAGAAAGAAGGGACTGGGAGTAATGAGAACTTATTTTCCATTCACCATGTGCAGATTAAACATAGGAGTATGTTCTGAGAAACGTGTCTTTAGATGATTTTGTTGTTGTTCAAACATCAGAGTGTACTTACACAAACCTAGATGGTATAGCCTACCAGGCACCTAGACTATGATATGGATTATTGCTCCCAGGCTACAAACCTATATAGCATGTGACTGTACTGAATACTGTAGGCAACTTTAATATGATGGCTAAGTAGTTATGTATATGAACACAGAAAAGATACAATAAAAACAAGGTTTCGCGCTTTCCCGTTTAATAAAAAAAGGTATTATAATCTTATGGAATCATTATCACATATGCACATGGTCCGTCTTTGACTGGACCAAAGTTTTCCAATACACAGATTTATACAATAATTTCCAATACAAATTTATTCTGAAATTTGCTGGGTTTAATATATAGTGTCTAGTAAACCCAGCAATTGTCAAAAATAGAAGCAAAAAAACCCCAAAACTTCCAAATTTAAATTTTATAACTTTTTATTTTTTTGAGACAGAGTCTTGCTCTGTCGCCTAGGCTGGAGTACAGTGGTGTGATCTCGGCTCACTGCAACCTCCACCTCCCAGGTTCAAGTGACTCTCCTGCCTCAGCTTCCCCAGTAGCTGGGACTACAGGCGCATGTCATCACGCTCAACTAATTTTTTGTATTTTTAGTAGAGATGGGGTTTCACTATGTTAGTCAGGATGGTCTCAAACTCCTGATCTCAAGTGATTCGCCTGCCTCGGCCTCCCCAAGTGCTAGGATAACAGATGTGAGCCACCACACCTGGCCCTTTTATAACATTTTAATGTGTTCGCAGAAGAATGGCTATACTGCTAACCTCAATGTCCATTTGCAGTATTGTATTTATAGTTTAAACTCTTAAAATGAAACTTCATCTTTGTAGAGGATCCAAGACAGATAATTTAGAGAACATTAACAGGAGGCATTTACTCCTACAGAGAAGGCTGCTCTAACCTGCCCATTATGGATAAATTATACCTCTTGGTTGTAAGACAGATCTAATTTTCTAGTCAGTTGTAGTCAGATCATTTGGGCTGACATCAACTTTGTAGCAATCTACAAATTCAGGCAAACAACTTCTGACTCTATTTCATCATCTATATGAAGCAGAAAAACACCTGAGGAAGTGGGACCCAAAAATCTGCATTCTCAACCAGAAACTCAGTTTCTGAGAGGTGGTTCTCAGAGAGTTAGATCACACTGAGAACACAAGTTTAAGTGAATACCCGTATTAATTTTTTATTGCAGTTCAATTAAATAAAATCAGTGAGAATCTTATTTGTTAGACAATAAATTGCATTCCAAGTTCTCTGTGAAATGCTTTCATTCCTGAGAGCAACAAACTAGATTACGTAGATCAATTCTACCGGTGAAAAATATGGGCAAGCACAGTGCTCACACTTGTAATCCTAGTACCTTCAAGGCCAAGGTGGGCGAATTGCCTGAGCTTAGGAGTTCGAGACCAGCTTGGGCAACATGGTGAAACCCAGTCTCTACTAAAATACAAAATATTAGCTGTGCGTGGTGGCGTACACCTGTAGTCCCAGCTACTTGGGAGGCTGAGGCAGAATTGCTTGAACCCAGGAAGCAGAGGTTGCAGTGAATCGAGATCATGCCACTGCGCTCCAGCCTGGGTGACAGTAAGACCCTATCTCACACACACAAAAAAAAGAATTAAAAGTACAGACTTTTTTTAAACAAAAACATTTTGTTAAAATCTTAAAAGTACTGAAATGCTAACAAGATAGTAAGGAATTACCAGTCCAAAACTGAGGGTAAAACAGGAAGCAGAAGGTACTTTTGCACTGAGGTCAATTGCCAATTATAAGCAATGTGAACTTTGGTTTTAACCAAAGTTAAAATCCTGGGCCTGTCCAAGGTGGGTATCTTTACAGTAACCCTCCCAAATTAAGCAGGAACTCCAAGGTGCTATATTCCTCAAGAATAAATTCATTCTCTTGGACAAAGAGCCCAAATTTTCCTCATCTGTATTGCCCTCCAAACCCCAAGCTATATCTGTCCCTGGTATATTCAGACACTTGCATATCCAAATATAAATGAAAGCTTCTTTCTAGACCTCAAAAAATTCATACAAGTAATGTTCACAGCCAACAGGAGAAACAGAAAAGAATACAACAGAAACCAATCCTACACAAAGACTTAAATATTGTCCAACAGACTATAAACAAATATATATCTATAGACAAAGTAAGCTGAGTTGTCTTTGATCTCAGCATGAAAATACACTATCTGCAAGGAAGCCACTGATCTAATAAGGACTTTATACAAGTTCTAAGAGCAGGAGAATAGGACAGAATATTTGAAGAAATTAACATCCAAGACTTTTCCGTAAGTGATGAAACACACCAATCCACAGATTCAGGTAGCCCTACAAATTAAAACCATAAAATAAAGAATCCATATATATGTATTTATCCAGCTAAGGATTTTTTATATGTATAAAAATCACAGGTATTATATATATAAATTATATATATTAAAAATAAGTATAATTTATATATATATATATCAGTAAAAAGGCAAGATAGCAAAAACAAATTCACCTCAAAAGCACACACAGAAAAGGAAGATTAACTTCAAAGGCAGAAAAGACTGACAGCTAAGTCTTCTCTTCAGTAAGACACCAAAAGACAACAGAATATGTTGAAAAGAACTAACAATCCTAGAATACTATCCCCAAAGAAAACATTTCGTAAGAATGAAGGTGAGGCCCTATGTGGTGGCTCACACCTATAGTCTCAGCACTTTGAAAGGCTAGGGCAGGAGAATCACTTGAGGCCAGGAGTTCAAGACCAGCCTGGGCAACATAGATCATCTCTACAAAAAAATTAAAATGCTTGCTGTAGGTAGACCTAGCTACTCGGGAGACTGAGGCCAGGAGTTTGAAGTTACAGAGGCTATGATTGTACCACCACACTTCAACCTATCTCCTTAAAAAAAAAAATCTGTAACATAAAGATAGTTTCAGAATAAAACACTAACCAAAGTTAGTATCACTGTATTAATATCAGGAAAAAAAAGATTTCAAGGAAAAACATCACTGAGATAAAGAGGTCACTTTATAATAAAAGGTTCACATATATATGGTGTGTTATAAGATCTCAAAAGACATAATTGACCCTAAAAACATATTTGAAGGCTATCTTTTTTTTTTTTTTTTTGAGACAGGGTCTTGCTCTGTTGCCCAGGCTACAGTGCAGTGGCATCATCACAGCTCACTGCAGCCTTGACCTCATAGGCTCAAGTGATTCTCTCACCTCAGCCTCCTGAGTAGCTGGGACTACAGGTGTGCACCACCACACTCAGCTAATTGTTTTAATTCTTTTTAAAAGACAGAGTGTCTCAATATGTTGCCTAGCTGGTCTGCAACTCCTGAGCTCATGCAATCCTCCCGCCTTGGCCTCCCAAAGTGCTGGGATTACAGGTGAGAGCCACCACACCTGATCTCCTGAATGCAAATCTTCCTTACTAAAACAAACTAAAAACAAAATCTTCCACTGAAGATGGGAGACGACCGACTGAACTGATTGGATATATAGAGCAGACATAAGGCTAAGAAACCGTTACCCAACTACAGCCACATAACATTTCAGTCAACACAGCATTGCATGTACAACGGTGATCCCACAAGATTATAATGGAGCTGAAACATTCCTATTGCCTAGTAATGTCACAGCTCAAATCGTTATTAATGTTTGTGTTGATGGTAGTATAAACAAACCTACTGCACAGTCACATAAAAGTATGGCACATACAATCATGTACAGTACGTAAGACTTGACAAGGACAATAAACAACTTACTGGCTTATGTATTTACTATACTATGTTTTTTGTCATTAGGGTCCACTCCAACTCATTAAAAAAAAAGTTAAAACTGCCTAACACAGCAACATGCTAGACCGGTTTGTAGCCTAGGAACAACAGGCTATGCCATATAGCCTAGCTGTGTAGTAGGCTGTACCATCTAGGTTTGTGCAAGTACATTTCTACGACATTCACAAAAGGATGAAATGGCCTCATGATGCATTTCTCAGAACATATCCCCATCATTAACCAGGCATAACTGTATATATAAACAAATTATATGTTGGAAGAAGACTTCATGACCATTAACTGCTACACGGCTTTTCCCTAGAGCACACTGGGATACAAGGTGGAGTGCTTCTGAATTCTATGCTGCTAAAGCTTATCTGTCCCCTCCAAAACTCATGTTGAAATTTGATCCCCTATGTGATAGCACTGAGGTGGGGTCTTTAAGAAGGGATTGGATCATGAGGGCTCTTCCCTCACAAAGGAATTAATCCATTCACAGATTAATGTATTTCTTTATAAATTACCCAGTTTCCCACCAGGGTAACTGGAGATCTGAGCTACTATGTTAGCATGCTCAGCCCCCTCCCTATGTGATACCCTGCGCTGCCTTGGGAACCTTCAGAGTCCCCACAAGCAAGGTTCTCTCCACATGTAGCCCTTCGATCTTGGATTTCTCAGCCTCTATAACTAAGAAATAAATTCTTTTTAATAAATTACCCAGTTTCAGGTACTCTCAACAACGGAAAATGGACTAATATGCTGATTTATAGCAGAACAGTGTAAGTCAACATTCTTTCAAAGCCAGGATAAAAATTATCTCATCTTAAGTTATCACTGCTCATGTACGTAATCATGGATGGGTTATTACCATTCTGTACCTATTTCCTTGTTAAAATGTTGATGCTATCTGTCTCTAAGTACATTAAATGAACTAATAATACACACAGAATTTTAAATAATGTCTGAATAATCACTCAGTAAGTGCTATTACATTATTTACCCATTATGCTCTTCTGTACCCTCTTTAGAAAATAGTACCAAGACCAAAATTGCAACTCTAGACAGGTGTGGTGGCTCATACCTGTCAACTCAGCACTTTGGAAGGACAAGGCAAGAAGACTGCTTGAGGTCAGGCATTTAAGACCAACCAGCCAGGGCCACACGGCAAGAGCCTGTCTCCACAAGTAAAAAATATATATAAAACCCTGTTTCCCAATAAAAATCAAAACGTACAAAACTTCTGAATAAGTAAAAATGTATACAAATATTTAGGAAGTAAAAGGCAGAGTTGGTAACCAAAGGTATAGAAGCCACTTTCTATGGCAAGTCTAGTAATATACTCTAATGTTCTGCAGTCATTGTGTTAAAGGACTTAAGTATGGATAGGTGTAAAGCAACAACTCTCTCCTTCTAACCTCTACACTGCCCAAAAACTTAGATGAAATTAGCTTGAAACGGAACTTAAAGTCATCAATCATAACAGGTTCCTTTGTGTAAACGTTGTTATTACTCTATGCCCCCCTTTACCCTTTTCTTCCTTCACAGCACTCATCACAATTTAACATTTCATATCTAAGCAACCAATTTACCTCTTTTGCTCATGATATCTGACACATGTCCATACAGGTGCTAGATAGTTACCCAAAGAATAAACTAAGAACACAAGTGATTATGGATTTGATTAAACTTGAAGATCTGGAATACACTGATCATTAATATGTTGATATTGATGAGGATTCATTTGCTCTAATCCTGTTTTAAATTTACAACCAAGAGTGAATAAAATACTGTATTTGACATCTTCAGACCTTTGAAGTCCAACAGATATTTCTTCTTTAGCCACTTCTCCTACAAAAAGACCCTTTGTCTTGAACATATTTTGAGAAATTTAGAGCCAACAGGGCCAAGGCTGAATAAAGTGAGGGATGGCATTTTGGACTACATTAGTTATGGTACAGGTATTCTTTTCAAAAATCTCATTAAAGGCCAAGTGCAGTCATTTGCCACATTCAGTATTAGCTTTATAATTCCATAAATTAATGGGCCTAATATAAAAATAGGTACTTTGTAGTAGATAAAATTTAGATTTTCAAATTGGTAGAGTGAAAACTTTTAAATTTCTATTTATTAAATAAACAATGTTGACCTGGAAGAAGAATCTATTAGTCAAGGTTTTATGACAGATGTCCAAGTCCACCTACCAAGGTTTAGTTCCACATATTCTCCAAAGGACAGTATTCTTAGAACTATAGTTTAGGTTTAGGCCATTTATTTAAACTCGGGCAACTTCAAACAAGCTTGAAACACGAGAGTCCCTTGAAGGTAACTGTAAAATTCACTTATTTCTCGTTGATTTTTACATGATATCCTACACGTGAAAGGTTTTCCCCTTATTCAATCAAAGGTAATGTGTATTATCTCCAAACTAAGAATAGGAGTATTAATTTAAACGAACCAAAAAAAAAAAAGAGGACCCAGATATTCCTTTCCAAAGATGTTTTGAATCCACCTATTTTCAAAAAGCCAAATTTCATTTTACAGCTCTTCTGAAACCAGGCAAGCAGTGTAAATTTTAAAATGCAGCTGTGAGATTCCTAAAATATAGCAGTGAGATTTTAAAATGTAGTTTGTTAAAATGTAGTTGTTTCAGAACTAACTTATCAACCAGTGACCGTCTAAAACAGGGGCTCCTTGAGGACATCCTGTGCCTGGTTCATCCGTTTTGTACTTCAAAGTCCAGCCTTCCCAGATAGGACCTCAGTCGCAGCCTTCCTACACTGCCATCCCCGAGATTTTAGGGGAGTGAGGTTCATTGACAAGGTTGAAGGCTACAAACTTGGCTAAGTTTATATTCATTCCATCCATCTTAAAAAGAAAACAGTTAAGTATCTTATTCTAGTCACTTCAATAAAGGAACTAATTTCTAAGAAAGCCAAGAACAATTAAAGCTATAAAGGACCAAACTCTTTATTTTCATCCAAGAACCGTTTGCAGGGGTGGTTCCATATTCGGCTTCCCTGGGCCATGCTAGAACTGTCTTAGGCCACACGTAAAATAAACTAACTAGCTGATGAGCTTTAAAAAAAAAAAAAAGAAAGAAAGAAAGAAAAAGAATGCTTCAAGGCTTAGCTCCTTTCAGAAAAAAAAGAAAGAAAGAAAATTGAAAAAAAAATAAAACCCTCATGTTTTAAGAAAACTTATGAATTTGTGTTAGGCCACAGTTAAAGCCGTCCTGGGCCGCGGTTGGACAAGCTTGGTTTAGGAGTTTAAATCGATTAGGATCAATACTCCCCAAAGAAAAAGCCCTGATGAAGACACTCATCTAAGTGTACTTAGGATACACAATAACAAGCTTTTGTTACTAACAGTTAACATAAGCGCTATACACGCGTTAACTTTTTAAAGCACTAGCAGTGGAGGCCCTTCTTCATCATCAGCTAACATTCACACTCTCCTCGGGTACCAATAAAAAGATCAAGACCAAAGAGAATCAGGGAAGAGTTTGAAACCCAGGGACAGGGCTTACTAGCTTATCATTTTCACATTCCACTGTCTCTGCAACTTTCAAAGTAAGGATAGCCCGAGGGCAAGGGTCTCCAACCAGGCCCAGCCGGCGGCTACGAAGCCCATTCCCACGTGTGGAATGGAAGCCGCCGGGGGTTTCCCCTCCCCTCGTGGCCGCCCCGAGTGGGCGGAGAGCCTGGGAGCTTCGCAGCCTCACCCGCCCCCTCCCCGCCTCGGGGCCTTGTCCCTCCGCAGCCCCTCCCTCCCGTCGGAATTCGCAGCCTCCGCCGTCTTTTCATCTCCCAGGGGCCTCCCTCCCAGTATTATATTTTAGGGAAAAGCAGGGGGGCGTCGAAGAGGCTGCCAGCTCTGCACGCTGCCCGGCCAGTAAGCCGGGGGCCTCCTGATCCCTCGCGGCGCGGCCCACTCTCAGAGCACCCAGGCGTCGCCGCGGCCTCGCTCCGGTCCATGCGGAGAAGACGGTGGGACTCACAGAACCTCAGGCCGCGCCGACCCCCACGTCGCCTCAGCCGTCCGGGACAAAAGCGCTGATCGGCCCCGGGGCGGCGGAGTCGGGACTCCGAGGTTCACTCCGACCTCACTGGACGACCCCAGAGGCCTCAGGCGGCCAGCGGCCCCGACTCCAGGCTCCCAGTCCCTCCATCCCTCCGGCCCTCCCATTTGCACAGGCCGCCCAGCCAACTCCACGTTCCCCCACCCTTCCAGGCCCCTATCCGTTACCGGCTGCTAGTATGGGGAGCCAGGCGGCCGGAGCTGCGCAGGCAGTGACTCAGGGCGGCAGCGGCGGCGGGAGGAGCAGGAGGCGGCGGGAGGAGCAGGAGGCGGCGCCGCGCGCATATGGCGCTAAAAAAGACCCAACAGCCCGCCGCTTGCGCTCATATACAATTAGCGTCAGCACGTAGGGCCCTCTCACCGCCCTCCCACTGGCCTCGTCGTCTCCCAGCAACTCGAGCGAGGGGCGGGTCCAGGCCGGGTTGCCTGGCAACTGAACTGTCCTTCTGCCTGGGCGACCTCCATACCCCAGCCGAGGGCTCCTGCCGCCCCGAGGCTCAGGCGCAGCGTTTGGGCTCCTCTAGTTCCCCCCGGTGTCTAACCTCCTCTGCTAAGCATCCCACCGCCTCATTTCTACTCGTTGAGCCGGAAAGGAAATCTGATTCCCATCAGTTGTGGGGAAGGCCTGACCCGCGTGCCGGCGCCCGGCCTGGCCCACCCCCTTCGGTGTTCTGCCGCGAGCGCGGACGGCGGGCGCCAGTTGCCTGGTTCCTCGCTCGCCGCAGCTAAGGCGCCGGGCGCTCCTTGTCAAGGCCTAATTCCAGCAACACGCCGGCCTCCGGTAACCATTTTACCTCCCTGCCTAAGAAAAACAGTTCTTTCCTCTGGCCTGCTTCGGCGGCCGCTTCTGCCGGTTTTTGCTTCTCCTGTGTCAGCAGGTCTCCGCGCCTAGAGGGTGCTCGTCATCCCTACCCCCACCCCCACATCCTTTTACCTGACACTCAGTCTCCTCAGTTCCGCTTATTTGTGCGTTCTCTGGATGTGTTATAATGAGGACACTCAGTATGTCCGTTGTTTCATCTTTCTGAAAAAGTAAATCCCATTAAATCCTCTGGTTTGTGAAACCTCATAGCTAATTTTCAAGTGATGATGAATTGACTAACTCAAAAAGTTGTTCTCAAAGTGTGGTCTGAGGGTCCCCAGACCCTTTCAAGGGGAAGGCCAAAACTATTTCCATGTTAATGTCAAGACTGCCTTTTGCATTCTCATTCTCTCACAAGTGTACAGTGGGGTTTTCCGGAGGCTACATGACATGTGATAAGGAAACAGACTGAAAATAGAAGCAGATAGGAGAATCCAGTCATCTGCGGTTAAACCAGATGTTAAAGAGATTTGC